>NC_056548.1:15524650-18069650 GCF_910596095.1 Thunnus maccoyii | reverse complement strand
AGATGTGAAGCAACAGCAAACAAGCTTTGATGAGGAGATTATATCATTTTTCTGCAACATTAAATCTTTACTCAAAACATACTTTTCATTGTTTCTATTCACGAAAGTATGAGTTTTACATCTCTGTTTGTAGTTTGATGATTTTGCTTAACGCCCTTCTCCAAGATGCTGATGGCAGTGTAACACGCATCAAACACACATTTAAAACAGACCCACATTCCTCTGTAATCTCCAATTCACTGTGGAATATTAACCACCTGGGTTTGTTCCAAAAGAAGGCATGCCACGGTACATTCCCAATAAAAATGTGCTTAACTTAGCTTGTATCCAATTAAGAAATGCAACACAAATTTCATATCCATCTGCCTCCAACTGGGATTTATTTCTTGTAGTGGTAAGGTCTGCTCAGCCCTGATTAGCTACACTGCTGCCCAGCTAATAGATTCCATCATTCTAGTTCTGAGAGGATAACACTAAGTCAACATCAATGAATCAAATGCTGTCAAACTAATGTGACATCTCTATCTAATCACCATAAGAAACTGCTCTGGAGCTGTTCCAATGCATCTGTTTTCCTGCTGCCTATTTCTGAGGCAAAGTCATTGCATCTCTGGTTTTCGTTGGTCATTAACAAGTGTTCATGTTTGATCAGTGCTAATAAAAAGCAATAAGCGCAGGCTTTGGACCCTCGATGAATGTCAGATTAAATGTCAGGGGGAATAGATGAGAGATTTGGAATGGATGAGTTCATGTGGGAAGATCTGGAAGTGGTGGAGCTCTGTGGGCCCCCCTGCTTCTTTGCCTCATCTGACTTTATTGATCTAAACCTCATGAAGAACAGTGTCCTCATTACACAGAGACACAGAGAGGAGGGGGGGGAGCGCAAAAGGCAGACAACTCCCACAGATAGAGAAGCGAGGTGGAATAGAGGGCGGGGCAAAGACAGCGCTAGGGCAGTGACATCATGATGACCTTGTTGACCCAGAGAGGTAGAGTTAGAGGAAGCCAAGGCTCCTGTGGGTGTGGTGGTTACTTTAGGCCCTGGGGACTTCTGATTTGGCTCCTTGGGAAGCCTCCCAGCATCGCAGACAGGGAGAGTCAGAAAGAGGGAAGCTGCCCAGCAATGACAGATGGGGAGACAAATGGTTTATGGAATTCCATTAGCTGTGAAATGCACAGTGAGGGAGGGGCTGCCAGCACAATTATATAGTCATGCCAACACTATAGTATGGGTCAGACTGGGGCCACAGCAAAAGGCCTTCAGCTGGCTAAGAGAACCTGAGATTACTGATAGAAATGTATTCCAAACTCATCCCCAGCATTGTACAAATAACAATCCTGGTTCTTTGCTTTTCAAGGATTAAATTCCTCTCATAACTCAGTGGATTGTATATGCAAATAGTCTTTCCCACCTATTCCCATCCTCCCTTTGCTTAACCAATCACTGGTTAGCTCTCAGACTTGAGGACAGTTTTGACCATCTCCATGTCAGCCTCTATATAAAATCACAATTTTATAACAAACTAGTTCAGAGGTCCATTGCAAGTTATTTTCCACTCCACCTCATCATCAGAACCAGAGGGAAGCAGTTGACTACAGCCTGTTCTGGTTGATCTGGATCTCATTACAGGCTAGGAATCCTCAGCATGTAACTTTTAAAGGCACTGGCTCCTACGGGGTTTCGGCTCCCACTGAGATGGTGCATGCTGGCATTCATGCCTCCATAACGTCAGCTTCCTTCACATACACATACACCCATATATACACACATATTCTCCTCCCTTACTGCCACAACAGTGACATAAAGTCCTTATAGTACAATAACAAATAATACCCAGCTATATAATGTCGTCAGCCACAGAGAGACACAGCTTAGACACACGGCAACAACAGGGATTTATTATGAGTCTATGTTATTTGAAAAGCCCTGTGCTGCTTATCAGTTGATACAGTATCATTCACTATATCAGTTGAGGCTGATACAAATATAAAGACAGTGATGTGGAGCCTGACTGGGCCTAGAATAGGATAATAAAGATGAATCTTAAGTAAATCAAGACTTACAAAAATCCTTTCTGCAACAGAAGTAGCTATTAAACTGTGGTCATATTGGCATCCTCTGTAGATGTAATAAAAAATTAAAGTAGTGATGCTTGCTCACAGTCAACAACACTTTTTGTAACCAACTATAAACTGACCAATGGTAGCGTCACACCCACAAATACAAATTGGGCTTTCATGACATCATTATCACATACTCAACAAGGGACACAGGAGACTCTTATAAAGCTATATGCCTTTTCCCCATATTGCAAGCCGACAACTGACCCATTCATAATGAAATAAAAAGAGCAGCATAATTTTTCAGGGGCCGTTGTCTCCAGGTTGCATATCATTCCTGTCAAATACGTAAGAAAGTGAACATCTACGCCAATGACGGAGGAATGTGGCTTCAAGATCAAGCCAAGTGTCTAAACTGAGAACAATAACACTCAAGAGGAATTCAAAGCATTTCTCTTATTAAAGCTCCCTCCAAGACTTCTGGGACATAGTACATGACTTCATTTTGACTTCATTTTTCCTCTCTTTCATTCTCTATGCTTTCTTCCCTGCCTGCGTGTGACCTGGGACCCAGGCTTACAGTATGCTGCCCCCCAAAACAACCGCAAAAATGAGCGAGCGGAGCATTCACTCTGTTTCTCCCCCAAACTTCAAAGAAAGAAGCAGAGGAAAACATCTGGGAGCCAAAAGAGATCGTGCCGGGGATTTAGGAAGAACAGGAATCTGGCATACCAAGGGAGATAGAGAGTAGGAGAGAAAGGAATGGATCGGCATCTATGATAGATGGAGGAGACAGAGAAGGATGATGTCTGCTTCTGATTAAGGTCAGACATTAAACAGGGCATGAGGACTCTGACAACCAATTGACATCTGCGGACATGGCCGTAATAAAATTAAGAGTAACAGGAAATGAATGACAGCAAAGAGTCCTCATGTGCCACCAGTTTCACCAGAGTCTCTATCCACAGTGAGGGGTGTCACCACCCACCCAGCCTGTGGGCATACAGCCGTCCTGCTGCTGTTTCTCAAACCCACCACAGCTCTGGTTGGGAAAGCAGTTGGACTGCGGCTGTTCATTTCCTCGCTGTTTCAAGGCCACGCTGGCTCATTCTGCCCACAGGGTGGGTGGTACATCTACCAGGCTCTCATCTTCATGCTAAATGTGTTTTCATTTGTTTCCCAATTTTGGTTTTATGGAAGCGAAAACAGCTTCATTTTACAATTCGGTGCATAGTCAAGTCACGCAGCCGCCTCAGAGGAGTTCAAGAATCTAATCAAACTGCTATGCACTGATCATCATCAGTCATCAGTATTGTTTAGGTCTGTGATAAATGCTGTAAATATCCACCAAGCATAAACAACTGCTGGTGAGGAATATAACAGGCATCACTGACCAAACATTTTAAAATACAGTACTCAGAATTCGAAACTCTACCTAGAAAGGAAAGTAGAGCCCAGCTGTGTCTTGCTGTTTTGAACCAATGTGCATGACAAGACAAGAATACCAAGAGATCAACATACCAATAGCACAACACAAAATCATGCCAGCAGAATTAGACCAGATTAGAAATAGATTAGATTTAAGTATGTACTGGAAGAAAGCTGAACAAAAAATGATCTGATCTGATGGCTTTAGTCAAGAGGGCTTACCTGGTTTGGTTGGACACTTTTGGCACTTGTTTAGACCCCAGGAGGCGCCTACACTTCCACAGCAATCATCCTGTTTGGTTAGGCCTGGCAGAGGCTTGCCACACTACAACAACAACACACATCTGTGTTAAATCTAAGAAATTAGTTTTGAGAATGAATGTTACATGTTTGCGCCTGCATGTGTACAAATGCCTGTGCGTTGGCAAGGTCAAAATCTGTGAGTGTGTTTGTGTCAGAGTGTGCGTGTATACCTATCTGCAAGGACAGAGTGAACTAGACACATCTGAGACTAGTTAGTCGGAAGAGGACATAAAAACTGAGTTTCAGGAACAACTATGAACCTCCTGGCATGCCTCATTAAGGCACTTGGCTAATTGTGAGAGATTCCTATCAGACCTTACTTATTGGATTTTTGGCCAGTAGAGATTTATGAAACTCAAGAGGCAACAGAGAGGACATTCTTCTGCAGAACACCAAACTGGTATACTGGCAAGAGAAGAGGGAAAACTGCAGGCTAAAGCTTTTATATGCTTCTTGTCTGTGGCAGTTCTATTGGGGTTCTGAAAAATCACTGACTGGAAGGTTTAATTTCAGGCTCTCCATGAAACCAGAGTAGAGAAAATGGGAGCTGTCGTCTAGCACATGCAAACTTGTTCAAGGAATAATGCTGGCAAAAACAGCTCTACCGTCGATCATTGTGTTGTTGCCACTGCAAACTGAAAGGCTAAGAGTAAAAAAGAACGCCTTATCACAGCCGAGCAAACAGATGCTGCATTAAGCCTCAGATTAGCAAAGCTCACGCACTGCCACTTGAGTCTTTCCTCTTCCTGACTTCTTTTTCCCTAAACTACTTGTCTGTTGTGACATCCAAACATTCTCCTCACCACACGAAGGGCAGTAAATCTGCACTACATGCCATACTGTATAGTACAATACAGACAACATGCAAACTCTTCCCATATGAGTCACAAGAGGAGGGACCACATGGGCTGGATTTCAAGCTTAACCTTTGTCCTCTGAACGCATCCTAACTTATAACATGCATATGGGGAACTGGTGGAACATGAGATGACCAGTGTGGTCAGTGCTCATAAATCCTAGACATGGGATAAATCATAGCCACTTCCTGTTTGAGACAACAGCTATCAGTGAAAGGTGATGAGAACGTAATGATACCTGTGGTAAAACAACGCTTTCTCCCACTGGTTTCAACACCTACAATGGATCATGATACTCCAGGTGGCTTAGATCAGCTAATGATGACTGTGTACATAGTGTGTACATAGTAATGACTTAACACAATACCTGTCCGTCGACTGTTTCCTGAAAGCATCTTCCCACATGTCCATTCTGACGGTTATGTGGTCTGGCATGGCCATGGCCGTTGTCATTGGTGTGTCTGTGTCTGCTGCTATGATCATTGGTGGATTCATGTCCATTCCCGGGTTGGGAGCGCTGCTGGACAGAGTGAGCCCCTTCTGTGGTGGCCGACCTCTGACCAGGCTGGACCCGGGCTACTTGGTGGACCTGGACCTCGGCCTCTGGAGGGTGCTGAATGTGGACGTTCACCAAGGATGGGTGGAGAGACACTGGAGGAAGGGAGATCCACAGTTTATATAATATAGAGAATGCTTTATTATCTAAAATTTGAATTAATGAAGTATTAATTAAGTGGAAGCATTGTCAGCTAAGGGATAAGAGTTGTATACACATGCTACAGTATAACAACTAATCAGCTAACATCCTGCACAAATTTGTTCAACACACACTTAGTTTTCTTCATCATTGAGTTATGAGATCTTCATGGGGAATTCCCGGCAGTGAAGATGCTATTAGGATACTACAAAACAACAACAACAAAAAGAGTTTTGGATTCTATGATTTAAATCAAATCATCTTAAAGACCAAAAACAGATTTGCTGAAGAGTTGAAAAGATGTTGCAATGTGGAGAATGAGCTCTTTTGTCCTTCTGACAGAGGGGAAGCATCTATCTTCGGGGAGTGCCAGGGCTTTTTCCCAGAATCCTGACCCACTGTCATGAATCACAGTCTCACAGACAGACAGCAGGGAGAGTCCAAAGAGAAGAAGTAGACCTTATCAAGAGTTTTGGACATGAAATTGCCTCTGTGCATATATAAAGCATACAGATTTTCGAATTTCTTGGTTGTGACATGACAATATGGACGTTGGACTCACGTCATTTAATTATGATTATTCATGTAATTTAATTCAAAATGGATGATGGATCAACTTTTAAATTACCTAAGACAGACCTTCTGCTTTTACTTAGTGTTAGACAGAGTGAAATGCTGAGCAAGACGCAAGGATGGAATAAAAAATGATACTAGGAGAAAATGGAAAGTGAGCAAATCTTTCATTTCTATATTTCTTCTTATAACTTCATGATGTTGCCTTGTTCTGTTTCTAATATCCCCTTCTGTCTGATAAAAGCAGCATTGTGCGAACAATGAGGACTTCCACTGAGTCATCCATTACTTATTCTGCTCAAAATAGAGTCTTACCTCCACTGCTGGCCCGCAAAGGCAAGAGCACTACAAAGTAAACAGTGTTGAAAATCAGGGAGTAAACTTGTGTGCATATAAAAAAGAACTGTTATCATAAGGAGAAGTGGAGCAATTTGCAAAGAATAAAGGTTTCATCACACCAGTATTTAAAACAGTGAAATTTACTGGCAAAATCATTCAATCAGTGGATTTGCTCACAGGGTAGAAGTAAATCTTTTGCATCAAAGTTCAACTTTGGCAAACTAGCACTGTTGACCAATAGCAAGCTGTTTTGACAGTGTTGACCTTTGGGGGAAGGAAGAGCCAAGACTCCAAAATGGAAGAGGCGATGATAGCTTTTTAGCTGTGTCCACTGTCAGAGTATAAACTGCTTAGGGAGTACAGTCAAAATAAAAAGAAGCTTGGGCTTGAGCTGTTGTGACTGACTGTTAACTCTCCAGCTAGAGTAGTTTGCCAACTGGCTCCAAAAGTAGTAAATTAATTTTGCTATGCCACTCTCTGGTGTGACTGGGCCTTAAAAGAGGTCAGTGGAAGGATGAAGACTGCCCTCCCATGGGTCACAGCACGGGCTGCTTACCTTGTTGATTGGACAGTGGTAGAGTGTACATGGACTGGGATGGAGTCTTTGGTCCCGAGTTGCTGGCGTCATGAGGGGGTGTTCTGGCAGGAGGTGGGGCTGGCAGGTGGCAAAACTTCCCCGTTGAGTTGGATGGACACCAGCACACGTCCCTGCCGATGCATCGGCCTCCATTAAGACAGGGGATCTGACAGAAAACTGCAGAGAAGAAGAAGGTGAACAAGAGGGGTGGGTGTGTCAGGAAAAGAGGTAAAGAGAAAAAAAGGAGAGGTTATTGCAAGTGAGATATTTGTTGGCGTAAGCAACAAGCCACATTTATTGCACAGGTTTATGCATCCTCGTACACAAGGATCTATACCAGTAATAAGAAACAGAAGGGGTAGTCCTAATAGGAGGGGCATGTGCTGAGGCTTCATGTGGACAAGCTTTGTTTGCAATGGTTAGCAATGATCCTGCTGTTCTCTATTCTGGCACTACCAGACACCTCATTCCACATGACGGTGATAAAGTTTCAACTTTGTCCTGAGGGCACTGCCCCTCTTGCTGCACCTCCTTCACCGGTATGTTTTGCCTCACATCGGTAATTACATACTCGTGTGCAGAGCGATGACTTATGATTCATCCTTTAATAATTCTGAGAAAAATAACAAGTACATGGAACATTTGCTTGGTTGGAAGCAGGACAAAAAAAAAAGAAATTTCCAAACTATCAAATCTTGTTCAAAATTTCAATGTAGGACAACTGGCCTTAACCTTGTAAGAACATTGAAAACGTGCTCAGTCTAGAGTTTGATTTATAGTTTGCAATTTACCATGGCAAGAGAGAGAAAAGGAAAGGCCGGCATTGGCCAGATGGTGTTTGACAGTACTGCTTTCACAGCCCTTTCATTGGTCTTATCTTTTGGCATAAGGGATGGGTGCCAGCCGAGCACCCTACATACCTAAGCTTGCTCCCATCTACAGAATCGCTCTGACCTGACCTCTTCTAACTCAAAACATCAAAGACTATCAAATGAAAAAAATCTATCAAACCATGACGAATAAGAAAAGAACCATTCTGGGGCACAAAGGATGAAAAAGTGAAGCGGTACACTTTTTCAGTTCAGCCATACCACACATCACGAATATGAGGACTACTTTACAAGACAGTTGGAGATACGGTTGGCCGGCATACTATGAGATGAAAGAGGAGCCGAGTGATGGAAACATGCTGTGTGCTGCATCCTCTCTGTGTCATTGCGACAGACAGTAACACACTAACAGGGTGCAAACAGCGAACAGAGAGGCGCTGGACAGTCTCGATGGCATGTAGGTAATGAGCCTCTTGTCACAAAGCATTAACAACAGTGAGCCTGGAGGAAGAAAGGGAGGGATGGAATAAGAACAGAAGAGTAACAGATAGGGAAAGAAAGTGATTAGGAGAGGAAAATGTGAATAGAATAGATTGAAAACAGAATAGAGGCGGGAATAGAGGGAATTAGCAATGAAAAAATAGATGTGGATGGAGAGTACGAGAGGTCCAGTGTTGGTGTCCAAACACACAGGAAGGTCTCCTGTGATTAGACATACTGGCTAAATTATCCTCTCAATGTGGGATGCAGGTCTGCACTGGTCTGTGTCAGGCCAGTCCCACTCCGGCATGGGGCAAGAACTATTCTTAGACAACAACCTACTGTTGACTCTGCACACCACACTCCCTGTCTGCCTATCTGTCTGTCCATTTAACAAGCTCTAACAACCAAACAGCCATACATACGCACACACTTCTCACTCAATAAACAGATTTTTACCCAATCTAATATCAGGCTTTAAAGTAAGTGTTGTGCACAGGGTGCGTATCAAGGGAGCCTGTTATAATTATCCAGCCAGATTTTGCTGCACTGTGTTGGGAACATAACAACAGCATGAGATAACTGTTTGCTGTCCACTTGACATTCCTCGACGAGCACGCACGCCCGAGCAATAACAGGATGGAAGCCTAAATGGAAAGCATCTCTTTTTAACACACTCTTGAACACGTGCTTTTACATAGTGAATGGAGATTTCTGGAGAATAAAAATGGGGCATGAAAACAAAGCGCTGCCTTAGGAAGAAGTGGAGGTGCCAGGAATGTAATCTTGTGGAAGGCCTCTGCCAGGACGCTGAAGTGTTTGGAATATCTATACCACGTTCCAAAACCCCATTAATGGGCACATAAATCTGCAACATCAGCCTGTTTATATATTCATAAGTCAGCTAGGTCCTCCCCAAAGAGCCTAGTGCACTTAGGTGAAGGTTGATTGCTTGTATGTGTGCTTGAGTTTGTATTTATGTGACTTGTGACTGGAGAGGACTTGTATGTATATGTGTGTGGTATGTGCACCCTTCACCTCTAAACCGCAAGTAGTAATTAGTCTGAGCCCTAGCTGGACCTTTGCAACTGATGAGAAAAGTAAGAAACATGCAGGGCTACGACCCTCCCCTTGGCATTGACCGCCCCCTCCCTTCCCATGGACACTCCTGTGTGAATTTGGAGCAAAGCCCCCCGGATAAATGGCAGGTTTAATGTAATCCCTATAAAATCCTGTTCATGCTGCTACTCTTTCTCTGTTTCTGCCTCTCCCTCTCCTCTTTCATTCATTCCTGCTCTCCCAGGGAGCACGTTAAATGGTTAACGGCGGGGCCAACCGCGAGGTGTAAACCGCAAAGAGATGGGGCTAAGTGTTGGGAGCGTGGGACCACCAACTCCACGTGTGTGTGTGTGTGCGAGGGGAGATTAGCCTCCTTTTTACAGAGCCCACTTTTAATCTGCTCTACCCTTTTCTCTCTTGCGTTCTCTGTCTCTCCTTCTCTTTGACAGTGAGATTTTTTTTAGCATTGCTCTCAGCTTTAATCTCCACCACTTTGCCTCCTTTCTGAGCTTGGTATTCAGAAGAGACAGCATGCCACTGAGAACCCATTTTGTCAAGCTCACCCCATAAAAAAAGGAATGAGAAACTAGAATGGACACATAGGGAAAGTGTGTGAGAATCAGAAAATAAGCAAGAGAGACAGTGAGAGTGAGAGGATGAGAGAAATGAAGAGACAAGAGAGAGTAGTAGAGAAAAACCGGTAGACAAGTATCACTGTTAATCAGAAGGCCTGAAGTTGACACTCACAAAGACGGAAGCCTTGGGTCTTTGGCTGCTGCTGCTGTTGTTGCTGGTACGCAGTCTCGCTGTAGACCGTGGTGATGTCTCCTTTCTCACAGCTGTTGTAGCAGCGTCCACTACTACACAACCTGCGGCACATCATGGGAGTGAAGACGATCTTAATGCGGTCCAGGTTGGAGGTAAGGTTGGCCCCTGGAAAACACACACAGACCTGGTTGAGAAGGAACAGCAGCAGAGGTAAACCGGAGACGAGCTGCATCCTTTCTCCGTCAGCCTCACTGTGACACACTCCCAGTCTGGGCAACAGGAGTTTTATAAGTGTGCAAGGGTGTGTGCTGACAGCGGGCCAGTGGCACGCTGCAGCTGAACGAGTGATGCGCCACAGGCCAGCAAATGGGAGAGAGAATACTATTAGGTATCGGGCTAGCCTCCAAGCACTTTATCTACGGGAGAAGGTGTTTCGGATGTGTGTATGTGTGAAAGAGACAAAGAGAGCGTGAGTGCAAGTGAACGTTGTGTAATGGTGGGAAGCTGTTCAACAGCCGTTGCCCTGGTACACAGCTAAAAAACAAGAGAAACTTGAACAGCAGACAGCTGTGTACACTGGATAGTGGATCAGAGGAAGATGAACAAGTGAAAGAGGGATGAAAATTATGAAAGACGAGATCTCATTTCATTTTGTTGTGGGTAGAGGTGCCAAGGTTCAGTTCCTGTCACGTCAGAGAGGTGACAGTGCAGATTTCCAAAGATATCAAAGCATGTAACTGTGCAAATACACAAGTACACACACGCTGCTCATACTCCTCTCCAACAGATGAATGTTTGTGGCCCAGCAGCACACACACATATGCATGCTCATGCAGTGCATGCAGCTTTGATATCAAACTTTGTCTGGTGTGACACAGACTACAAAGGGGGTGGGGTTGGGTGGACAGTGGGAGAAGGGAAGTGCAGCCTGGGATGCTGCCAATTCTTTTCCTTGTGGCTGATGTTCCATTTAGCAATGACACCACAGGATGTGTATGTATGTATTCTAGCCTCACCAGAATGGCTTGTGTTTGTTTTGATGTGGCTAAGGAGAGCATAAATGTTAAGTATACCATGCATGTAGTGAGAACAGATCCAAGTTTTATGATATTCATTTCAGAGCATGCAACAGATACAAAAACTTTTTTACCTGCTGGTGATAATGCATTGTTGAACTGTCCATGTAGCTGGCTGTCGCTGGCTGGCCTGTGAGTGTTAAAGGAGTGTACGTTGCTATGCCCATTTCTGTGTCCGTGCCAGTTCCTGTGCTCATTTCCGTGGCTGTTAGCATAGTTATTGCCACTGGGCAGAGCATTGGAGGTGATAGGCCCAGAGGAAGACGGATAGCGTTTCACAGTGCGGGAGGTCCCGGTCTGCTGAGGGGAGGAGTCAGGGGGTCCCCGTCTCACTTGGGTCCTGTCGATCACATCATCACAAGACCATAAACACATGACCTCAGACAAAAGCTAATGTCCCGCACATATATACACTCAGACAGATACACCCATCACCAACGTATGTGCATCAGCGTGAAATCCATTTAAGCATGGTGAGTATGTGCAACAGAAAATAATATTCCTGAGAGACAAACATGCTGTCTTAGGTCATAACTTGGCTTAATTGATTTTATAGATGAGACACAATGATTTGGAAATAATTTTGTTTTAATTAAATTAATAATACCATATCATTCTTTAAGCACAGGGTTTCTCAACTAACATCTGCTGTAAGTCAGAGAGCCATGACCTTCACTAATTAATGAAAGACTCTGTTTGACATTAAAGACATTTCGTAAGAGAAGATTATTCATCACTGATTAACAAAAAATAAAGTATCAGGCAACCAAAGGGAATAAGATTCACCAGTCCCAGTTTGTGTGTGAGTGCCTGTGTGTGGCTGGTCTGTTTGCCTCGGAGAAATGACTGTGATTAAACACATTAGGTCTTTCCATTAGGACTACAAAACCTTTCCATCACCCATTGTGTCTGCTTGACTAGATTATGAACTCCATGTTCTGTCTGACTGTGGCCAACCAGGGAGCAACATCCTGAGTGTTGCACCAGGCTGGAGGAAGTATTAAAACTAGGGTCGAAGAACAAAGCTCAAACGGGGCTGCGAGGGGCACGTTTTTTACCGGTGAGCATTTGATTTGGGTCAATTACTGAGCCTGTGTTGCACGACCTGGAAGCTGAGCTCACGTGAGCGACCTGGGGGAGGCGCGTGCCTCTCAGACAGACAGAGAGCCAGACAGGCCTACCTGGGCTCTGGAAGTCTAGGAAAGCTTGGGGAGTTCTGGGATTCAGCCCTGTGAAAAACATCTGGATCCCACTGATCTGCTCTGACAGACGGTCAGCAGAGCAAGACAAAGATGAACTAGGCTGGGTAGATCAGAAGAATGCTTCTACAAACCACACCTGTGGCTCTGTGAGGTAATTTAGGCTGTAATCAAACCCTAAATGAGGATATAAACCACACATTAACTGGTTTTAAGCCACACGCCACGTATTTACACACTGAAACCACAGATACACAACAAGAATGAGACAAATAAACACATATGTGCATGCTCTACAAAAATGCATACATGCACACACAATTGAGTACACACACACACGCCCCATCCCAGCTGTGCTAGATGTAGCACAAGCCTATGCATGTCTCTTTATTCACAAACTACATTCCTGTTGCCAAGGGGAACAGGACACTAAATGAGAAGGGGAAAAGGGAGACAAACATTTGATAATGGTCCCTCACGTCATCTTTTTGAAAGACAACAGGCAGCAGCATCTATAGCTGACAGCTGCTGACCTAGATCCTAAATCTTCAGGGCGGGTCCCGGAGATAGGACGTGACACCGGGAAACAAGAGGTGCTTGGGTCAAGGTGGTAAGGATGGACAGGAGGTTGCTATCTCAGCTACACCGTCCACTCCAAATCATGATTGGGTTTTTCCAGCGTTAACGATGACACCTGGCCTGCAAGTATCCTGCCTCACTTCCTGGGCTAAGCCAGATGTTGCTGTTTCTGTCTATCTCACTTTCAACAGCAAAGTGACTTCCTCGCAGCATGAGCTCACCGCTGCCCTCTCTGCCTGCAGATCAGGGGGGCGGTGAGGGCAAGCACGACTCCCTCTGCACGTTTGATGTCATCATTAGGAACTTCAAGGCCCCAGCGATCCAAGGAGGAACAATTCCCCCGCCTTGTTCTGGGTGACTTGAAAGCAATTTTGAAGACCTCTGCCAAGATTACATGGAACATGGTTTGAACTTACAGATGGAAAAATGTTTTGGGTATCAAATGATGGTCCATACAGTTTTAATTAAATCACTGATGGACCTGGTAAGAGAGCTGCTGAATGAGCATATGGTGCAAAGACAGAAACAAGGCAATCTGTTAAAAATGAGAGGGAAAATATATTGAATTTACAGAATTTGACTTTATTTCTGATGCTGTTTGCTTCCAAGCTTATATCTACAAGTTGTAAGTGGAGTCCTCAATATTACAGTAGGTTCGTCTTGACTCTACTCTTATCAGTATTTTTATATTACTAATGCATGTATAATGTGAACCTTATCGCTCCCAGTGAATTATCACCCAACTCTGCATTTCCCCTCTACTCAACTTAGCTCATAGTTTTGGTTCTACGGTGCACATCTTTACTAATTTGATTTATAGACACAGGCAGCTCTTTTCAGCAAAAAAAGACTTTCATAAACCCACCATATGCTACCTGACTGCTGCACCAAAAAACAGAAAGATTTAGCAACTTTGGTGACAAGAGTGGAGCATTTATCAGGTAAAGAGCCATGTATATCCCCCAGACTTTACTGAAGAGCAAAACCAGAACTAAAAGGAAATGAATATTGAACTTACAATGGCCAGGTGGCAAGAAACACAACTCTAAATTAGTCTCATGATTATACTGCAACTTTATAAGGTAGCTTGTTGCCCTGCCCCCAGCGACCCAAAAATATCAATTAGGAAGATTCATACCACCCTCATGTTTATGTGTTAAGCTGAAATGATAGTTTCCGCATCTGAAAGTCCGTGAGGGTCTGCTGGGGTCCGTGTGAGGTACAGAGGTACAGAGCTGGAGCCAGGAAGTGGTTAGTACAGCATAAAGTTGTCCAAAGTCCAAAAATACACCTTCCAGCACCTGTAAAGCTCATTTATACAACTTGTTTCTTTAATCTACACAAACAGAAATTTAAAATCTACAGTTTGTGGTTCTCCGTGCTACAACTATTTCTTGACAAACAACAGTTTATGTATCCACCTATCAGCTGTAGCCACTGCTTCCTTGGCAACATCAGTGCAACAAGACTCATTCGCCAAGAAACAGTCACAGCAGATAACTCCTGCAAAAACCAAACAAACAAAATATGTCCTAATTTGTGAGCTTTCGATGTGTTGGCAGGAGTGTTTTTGAATTTAGAGAGCCAGACTAGTTGTTTTCCCCTGCTTCCATACTTTATGCAAAAGTTTTAGCTGGCTCTAGCTCCACATACTAACCCAGACATGACAGTATCAATCCTCTCATCTAACTCGGAAAGAAAAAGAGTAAGTGTATTTTAAAAATGCTGGACATATCTTTTAATTAAATACAGCAATGACCAAAGAAAAAGCATTATAGACATCCATGAATCCATGATGTTGAAATCATGAGTCCAAATAACGTTTTATCATTTAGACACATTGATTACATTAGGGAGACACACTTGCATTAAGTGTAAGACTTGTATTTCTTAAGCTCAGAACATGTGCTCAATAATTATATTCAAACAGAAACAATCAATTCTATTGCGCCGATAAATCTCAGTCCAAACACTTGATCAAAGCTTCAGTTTATGTCTGATAGCAAAGGAGGTCTCCGACTAAGACATAAAGCCATTGGCGCTGTCCACTTCCACTCATCATCATTCATTCATGTATGGAAAGCAATTAGAACTAAACCTCATCACATTTAAGGAAATTACAAATCACAGAGATAGCCAAGAATCAACACTGTGCATGAAACAACACTATAAAGCTTCCAATATGTTGCAAAACTATTACTTGGCACTATTGCTCCTTATCTTTGAACTCATGGCGGCATTACGGCATGTGAATATTAGGCTAATTCTCATGAAGGCATGATAGGCAGCATGTATGGCAGTTCCAACAGTGCCTCTTGACCCAGATGAGCTGGAGAGGAGGTCGTTTTTCAGAGCAAACAGCACACAGTCAAGCATTGTGAAAACAAAAGCCAGGTCCAAGAACTGGAGGCACAGTCAAAAACCATCTGAATCTCTGAGCTTCTGCCGATCCTGTACATGAACCATGCTGTTAATAGTGCCCAAAGAATTACACTGCCAAGCAAAATGCTAGGTGTACTTTGAAGTTTATGATGAGAGTGTGTTGAGGGGAAGGGGGTGTTTTGTGGTGAAATTCCGTTAGGTGGCTTTGTTGAAGTGCCAGAAAACCCCATACTCAGGGCTTGGAAAACACCGCTCCCCATCATCCTAGTGGTTCCACTGGAAAACAGCAGGGTCTTAGATAGATGGGGAAATTCTGGATTTATCTGTTGATTCTGTTCACCCAAAACATTCACACACACACCCACACATAGACACACACACACACACACACACACACACTCATACATGTAGTGACCCAGATCCTCAGGAATTGTTTACATCTTAAACCATCTCCGTAGCCTACTCTGCATGACGAGCCCAGAACAGTGTTTATGTGAAACACAGCGCAGTAACGTATGGACCACAGCTGATTCATTCACTAACAGCTCAGTGTGGGTGCTTTCATTATCTTCTGTCTCTGTAATTTTCCATATGAAATGAAGCTTATTTGTCAGGTACAACTAATGTATTTCAGACAGAGAACCTAGTTTTTCTTGGCTTACAGTAGGATGCCAAGTAGGATGGAAAGAGGTACTGGATTGTGATATAAATGGTTTTCACCAGCCCTCTCAGCACTTGACACTCAACACAAGTCTACCTTGGCAAAGCTCATTTTTCATTTTGATTTGTTTGAGAATACCAAAGTCTGAACCCACATCTAATGGCTTGGATTGTTGGCTTATGGCAGCTAATGCAGAAAATAGACTGATATGAAGAGCTTGTCTGGAAGTTGGATGGAGCCATTTGGCTTTGAACAGACTGTCTAAACAAGACAGTCTGACAGCAGGCAGAAGTGTCTGGCATGAGCATCCCAATCTGGGTCACATCGCACCATCTGATAGCTCCCAGCTTTGTCACTTCGCCCCATCACAGTTCTCTTTGTGTTGGACTGGATATGACCTCCAGAGCGACGAGTGGCAATCCTCTGGAACCATCGGTAGGTTTACAACCAATCAACACAAGACTCACTCTATCCTGCAAAGGAAAATCGAGTCATTATTCTTTTTATTTAAACAAAATGTTTAATGGTTCCATTTACCTCTTTCCAAGAGGCAGCCTCAGCCAAAACCCCTTATTACATAAGAGCTGCACATAATTAGGGCAATTTGAAGGCTACTTGGTAAATGGGAGAGTAAATGATGGTCATCAAAGACCAAGTGTAAATCAAAGTTTACACACATTCATCTCATTCAGAGAATGCGTTAAAGACTATTGTTCATTTCAAAGCTTGCGCTCCTATATGCAGATCATCAGTCTAACTGGAGGGAACAGCAGAAATCTAAAAAATTGTGCAAACAGCAGCTAAAACAATGAGAACTTTGTACTGCTCAACCACTGCAAACACTGTTGGCAACAAAGGAGGAGAAGATTTATGAGTGTATTGGGGACATTCAGTCAAAGAAGCAGCACTGAGATCTATACAGAGCACTATGTAAGGGGTACGAACAGTTTTTGGATGCAACAAAGCATATTGGCCCTATTCCAAAGCTTTTAAGTGTTTCAAGTGTCAAAGTAACAGATTTAGATTCAGATGGTCTGTGATAAAAGAATATACCCAGAGCACAAACACTATATTTTTCATAGGAGGCACCATTAGACCACCACTGGGAACATATTGAAGTGGACAGAGATCATGTGTATTTCTGTTCTTGATTTTAGGTTTAAGAATGTCAAGAGAGAGATGTTTTTCAGAAAAAGGCTTTACAACAGATGGTGCTCCATTTCACAGGCTAAAGCTTGCAGACAAGGAAGGAGAGTGCAGACTGCTGAAACTACTCCCGGGAGGTGTTATTCAAGAACATTAGCAAAGACATACACACTTGACTCTTGTTCATGTTTTGCTATTCAAAGCCCAACAGTGTTATGAATCTCTGTGACATCCAAAACATTAACCACGATGTAGCTAGGAAAAGAGAAAACATTCTAGATTAGGAGTCAAGATGATATCGTAGGTTGACTGGGATTCCTGTTGCCAAGTATGACATGTTTTGTTCAGGATTTGATTTAGCAAAAAGTAAGCTTTTATATCTGATACTTGATAAAAAATTAATTACTAATTGGATATTTTAAGCCTATTTTGTTTTTACTTTGAGAAGATGGGGTTGCTTTCCCATATTTGATCTAGCACTCCAAGCCCACAGGAAAAGAGGGGAAAAGTTGAATTCAGAATTCGGTCTGTCTTAACAGTCTTGGTGTATTTTAGGAGGTGAAAGAAGTCTCTGCGGGCTGAGAAAGAGTTATTCCTTTCTTATCCATCCAGTCAGTGCACCAAGCCATCTGTACCACCAGTGGTCAAACCCCACTGTGGTCACATATCTCATTTCTCAGGCTTTATGCAGAACGCCTTCATCCATTCATCATTCACCACTGAGGTCCGTGTGTGTTTCTTTCAATAAAATTCTGAGGTCTGATCCTTAGCATGCACCAATAAATATCATATCCAATCCCAGGGGCATTTTCATTACACTGTTGTTGTGTGTTCCTCATGGCAACAAGGTCATGTAAAAGCATGGTGGTACAGTTTGTGTTCATTGGAAGTTCAAAAATAACTCAACACCAGCCTCTGTCACAGTAAAATCTGACCTTAAATTACAGCTTTTTGTGAATGTTTAATCTCTGGTAGTAAATGTTTAAACCTCCAAAGTCTTGGCTATATTCACAACTTGTTTTGCAAGCTAATTCTGCACTTGAGAGGCTTGCACGTCAAATCTGCATTACTATTGATGCTGTTTTAAAAGAATAATTTGAAATTTTGGAAAGCACACTTATTAGCTTTCTTTCTGGGGGTTAAAAGAGAAGATTGATAGTAATGTCTATGCAGTAAATATGAAGGGGCTGTTACTGACGTGGTTGGACAACAACATGTTGAACGAACTCATTCTTGTTGTAGCATAACATACCCCTTACCTTACAATAAAGACTTGGAACAGTGGGAAGCAGCTAGCCTGGCTCTGTCCAAAGGTAACAAAATCAACCTTCCAGCACCAAGCCTAACACATTATATTTCATGTGTTTAATTCATACAAAACCCAATTATATAAATGACAAGTTGTGAATAGTCAAAATAGAGGGAAAAATAAAAAACGCTTGGAAATTAGAGCCAAAGTTGCCGGCAGTGCCAGTAGTCCATTATATGTCCCATACTAAACTAGGAATAACAGAAAACACCAGCACAGAAACATGTGCAGGGCTTTAACGATAAGCTTCTTTCTCCTGAAACAAGGACAAGTTCTTCTCATATACGTGGCCGCATAAGGCCAAACATCAGTGAGCAATTAAGGCCCAGTCTTTCTTTGATAACATCTCTAGTCATTATGACTTGGATAATTGTAGGTCCTGGCAGAATATTTCCCCTTGTGAAAATCTGGGTGTGTCTGAGGGCTTATCGCACCAGCCATGGAGGCTGGATTAAATCATGCTCTCTCTGTCTGGACGGCCTTCCAGGAATCTCGCTAGTAGCAGCCAGGGCCTGGGTGAAATGAATTACAGTGGGGTTGGATTGATTCAGAAAGCTTTTTTTTTCCTCCCCCCAGGGGATGAGGCTTATATTAGAGCAACAACTGGGCCTAACGCAGAATGGAAAGCAGCAAAGGTTCTTGAGAAATTTATTTAGCAAAGACTGTTATTTGGATCAGTCAAAGTGCTACACAGACAAATGAAGAGATTAAGTTCCACTTAATTTTATAGGTATAATTTCCCCCACTGCCTGCATGAAAATAGATTTTCTGTAAATTTGACCTCATTGAGGTTTTCAGACATTACATGATCAAAACATATGACTACTCCCGTCTACTCAATCACAGGCCAAAAGCTGTGAAATAAACAGTTCCCTTTTCATCTCCAGGGGGGCAATTGCAGTGCCAACCTGTCTGTTTTCACCTTTAGCATTTATAAATTGAATTTTCCAAGCTACAAGAGATCCAGAAGGGCCTGATTCTGGATAGAAGTAAAGCAATGTGGTTGCTGTGGTTCAGGGGCCAGAATCAAAATGCCTGGAGACATGGTGAGCTGAGAGGCCATTCAATACTCTCCAGTTTATTGTAGTTGTTCTGATCATTCACTCAGTAAAATGCCACAAGACAGTTCAGCAGGAAGAGCCATTACAAAGTGCTGACTGAGGCTATGCCTACGCTGGCCAGTGTCATATGTCAGACTGCTCTGACAACAGGCCAAAGAGGGTTTCCAATAAGTGAGGTGATTGAGGAAGCTTTTGAACGGGCCTGTAACGTCGGTTTGAAAAGCAATAAAAACTTTGCCGGAGGTTTGCAGAGAACATGAGGGAAAAATGCACGATCAAGAAGGCCAACACAAAGTTAGGTTTTCACATCTAGATATTAAAGAAACAAGAAATTCATATGTGTGGAGGTTTGAGCTGTTAGATGTGTCCATTTGTCGCTTTTGGAGCTGGAAGTTGAGATCTACTGCATTGCTCAGGCCCACAGGAACCCCTCCATCCTGACATCTGAATGGATTAACTGGTCCCATGCACAGACATACTGCTAATTTATGCTTTCAACACCATGCCCCATATCTGGGAGATGAGCCTGATTGATGCTGTCTCCATCTGCCTCAGCTCCGGAGCTGGAGGCTGGAGTGCATTCTGGGATAGGCGCCCCTCTTCCTATAACTGCAGTACAATATTTGTCCCTCTGACAGCTGCATCTGCACAGTCCTGCTTGATGAGTAGGATTTGGCTGAAGATGCTGGGCCCGCTGGCAGTGCGGCACAGACAGCGTGTTTCGGACGAGGCTTTGGAGAGTTGGGATGGAGAGAGAGAGAGAAAGACATATCTGTCCCACGCTGAGTGCTGAGTTCTCTATGGTCCTTTGTTCCCTCTGGCCTAGCAGGAAGCCAAACACTCATGGGACTCGTTTGGCTCTGTATTTGTAGAAAGAAACACACCAACTCTTCCTGGCCTGGCTCAGTCAATATTGTTGTGTTAAGCTTCCTCAAATTCAAAAAATCTACCGCACATTTAGGCTGTCTTCCACGCACATGTTACAACATATGCTGAATCAATCTTTGTTCATATTCTACAATCATATCTTATACAAAATTAAACGTTTCCTTTCTTTTTCCAGCCTGTGGAGGGTTCACCTGAGGACAGTGTGGCCTCCACAGCTGAGTCTGCACTCTGTCATGTTGATGTTAAACCCACAGTAGCAGAGGTACACAATGTCCCCCCCAATACCACAAAACCATAGTAGAGGATGTCCAGCCATGTTCCGGAAAGCCCTTTCCCATTCATATCACAAGTGAAAATGCTCACAAGAGACCAGGGTCAGGGCAAAGGTCAAGTTTGTGGCACCAGCACACAAGACAAACATGCCTGCAATCCACAAGCAGAAAGCCAGTTAACCTGACCCCATTCAAGTTCATTCCCACTCTACCCACGCAGGGATAGAAATCACAACTCTAGACACATGGTCATTTGCCTGGTTTGGAGAGGAGTTAGAGCCTATTCAGAAGAGAGCAGCACATACAACCTGTGGGAATTACCCATTGACTGTATATAAATATGGACGTCATGACAGCTCCCCAAAAGTGAAGCTGAAACATCTCGATCGCCCCCTGCTGGCTGGTTGCAGTATAGGTCATAAATCCCGCCCCCTCCATGTTAGCGGATGGGCCATGAGCCAAACTAAAAAATCAAAGTACATATGGAATATATTTTTCCCAACGATGGTTTCTGTCATTTTAGGTAGTTCTTAACACGCTGATGTTTGTTCAAGTGCTTATTTTTCTGATAAGTCTGTTTTTAATAAGTTATTTGATGATATGAAAAGGGGGTGTGACGTCGTGATTGACAGCTGTGACAGCCGCACTCAAACCTCCATCAGGCAGTGGATGAGGGGTCATGTCCCATGGCCCATTATCCCGCTTCCCAACTCTACTGTGCAGACTCTGGCTCCAAATGACATCACACAAGCAAGATGGCAGCTCCCAGAAAGGAGATATTTTGGCTTCACTTTTGCATAGCGGTAGAAAGTGGAGACGCATCATCCATCTTTATATACAGTCAATGGAATTACCCTGCACTTTACCCCTCTACTCTACTTTAGCCTGACTCCCCATCTGCAGGCCTCCTATGTTTTGGCAGTGGCCGAAAAGGGAGATAAGAGGATGATTCTGGACACGTCCTCTTTGAGTAGCAAAGCAGACTGCCAGGTGGTACAGTAGAAAAACTTTCCCAGGCTGAATGATATATATTTTAGTCTTAAGAACACACATATCTGATCAAAGTCAAAGGCATCAAGAGTATTATGAGATGGAAAGCTACTGTGGGATTTGGCCTACTCTCTTAAATTTATTATCCTCTCAACTGAGTTATGAGAAACTTGTTAAAGTGAATTTCCACTCCCGCCTTTCAGTGTAAATGATCCTATTTTATTCAATCTCTGCATTGCTGTTACACTTGATACCTTAAATTCTTCTGTGATCTTTACTACCAAGAGCACTGCTGGTGACAATAAAATAATATTTCCATACAGGTGCTGGGGTCACCTACAGGGTTTTAACAGCGGCTCCCATCAGTGCTGGTGGTGTGGTTTGTCTGGAGTGGGAGTGAAAGCAAACAGTGATCCATGATTAACATAGAGAACTCCCACTATGACCACAGTTTCCTCTGAGGAACGGCTGTGTGGCTATGTGCAAAGCCTTGAGTCAACAAGCCACACAACCACCAGGCCGATTAGTCACCAGGCAAATGGTGGGACAGATACAAGCAAAACAGTTCATGCAGAGAAAGACGTATGTATCACCCTCTTAAGGGTCGTTCTGCTTCATGGAACTGGGAGTTTTTGGTTTTCTTCAACATCTCAATATGTTACTGGGTGTGACCAAATTTGTCATCACTGAAGCAAATTGCACTTTGCACAATTGTACAGAGCAATTACTGTTTTAAGCATGGGCCAAAACACTGATGCAAATTAAATTTAAAACATTTTAAATAAATAACCAGTGGTGAAATGGGGGTACACAGATCCAACTCTCTCTCTTCCGATACTGTTTCCAATACCTCAACTGCGGATCTCACTGCCAATACCAAGTATCTATCCCATACCAGTTTTTTTCCCAAATTTAAGGCTAGGGGTTACTGTGGCTCTTAAAACTGTATCGGCGGTCAGCTTCAATGAATGTAACTGATCATGGAAACACTGAATCAGTTTTTAATGTAGATCAGTATGGCCCACACAAGATCCACTTAATAAAGTCAGTGCCTGTGTCAATAGTGATCTAGTGTATTAGATCGGTGCATCTCTAGTGATGAATTATATTTACATTGGCCAAGTAACTACAATTCATCCCCAGTGATAATTACAATTTATCCACCTACTTTCTCTACCAAAGTGTTGTACTGTCGTATTGTGTCCTCAACTATCATATCATGTTGTACTGTCCCATCATACTCTATAAGTATCAGATCATATTGTATATTGTATTGTATATCATCCTATTGTATGTATCAATACGATTGTATCATATCAAATGGAATCAAATCACATTGTATTGCAATCACTGTCACAACACATAATCACTTCACTTGAAGGGGGGGTTATTTTCCCATTTTTTGTGACAAATTGGTATGCTCACTGTATGTTTATGAGACACATTGTTAATTTTCTTTATTCCTCTAAACTTGTTTGGTTTCACCTAAAGACAGTTGGTTCCAGAGCTCCACAGTAACCTCTAATGAAACAGGTTTGAGGTTCACTAAAATAACAATAGCATTATTCAAGTTCCACCGTATTGATTGGCTGGCAATATTGTTGCCTCTGTCCTTTGGGGGCAAAATGATTTAGATGCTGAAGATTGATTGCCCTGTGTTAAAAAAATGCAAGGGGCTGTGCTGTTTCAGCTACTGGTGAGATGGTAAAATACGAACTAGAAAGGCCAGTTTGAGTAATAGATCCATGAGTTTGAAGATTTATCAAAAGTCAAAATATTGCACAGCAGTTTACAACTTTGGAAAGTTATCCTCCATCTTAAGGATTACAAAGGTAAACTTTAGAAGTAACCTATGCACTTGCATGGATTCTTTGTGGGTAGCGGTGGGGACGCATCCTATTTCTTTATTAGGCTGTGATAGTAGAGTCTCCCAGTTGGGTTCAAATGGTGTCTCAACCCCTAAGCCATAGGGGTACCCCGCAAAAAACAACTTTTTGACTGATGATCCTGCACTGTGGCTATGCAGTGGGCTTCGTTTTTTCACGCAGAAAATGTAGAAACAGAATATCATTACCTTTTCCCAGTTGTGACATCGCAATGAGGGGCTTGTATGAATGATGAAATTTCATCACATCACAAAGTTGGTGAAGCACTGAGGAGTACCATCTCTGTGCTTTAACAGAAGCTAAATAACATCTATAACTGCAAAATCCAACCCAAGATTAGACAATTCCTGTTTTCCATAATACAGCCTCTTGAATGATTAGTCATCATGATGTGCAGAAGAGCCAAGTTATTCATCTAGTCATCATATTTCAGTTCCAGTTAAAAAACCATGATAACTTGACTGTACAGCTCTGTTGTCAAGATAGGTGCTGCCAACCTTCTTTAGTCTGATTATGTAACAGAGACCAGAGAGAGATGACCTTTGTAGGGATGACCTGCACACTGTGCACACATCCTGCTCTGCCCTGCTCTGTTTCCTGCAGAGGACTGATGTCAGAGAATAGTGGGGGTGTGGAGTTGATATGAAGGACTCATAGGAGGTGGTGAATACGTCCTCTATGCGTTATCACTGTTCCAGCTCAGCCAGGAGTGTTCACCACTGGCCCTGACCTTCATACTGGGAGCTGACAGACTAGCTGTGATCTACAGGATCTTGTGCTGACAGGGACAAGCCTTTCACTACTGCTGAGCACAGCACTCACAGGAAACGCTGGGTTACAGTGGAACGCATTTGTTCCACGGTAAAGACAGTACAGGTCTGAAGAGGAAACAGTTATTTGTTTGCCAGCTGCATATAGGATGTACCTATTTTAAATTTTACAGTTTTAATCCTACAGAACCAGCACATGGGACATTTGGGACACAGTTGAAAGGGTCAGAGGAGAGGTAGAAGACTGGAGACAGGAACACAAGAAGAGGGAGTAGGCACAAAATTGTGTTCCAATATCCCAGAATCCCACTGTATATAAGGCTCCTCATGTGTTTTGTCCATCCCACCAAGACTTTTACTCTAGGCTGTCATTCTTAAATGTGCTGGATTCATTCAGTGGGACTATTCATGATTTACATTCATATTCTCTAAAATAACATTTTAGAGGGCAGCTGTGCCCAGACAGGGCTGACAACATGTCAGTTGTCATTAGATTCTGAGAGAAATTCCATCTGAGCTAAAGTTGGGTAGATTTGTCACCATTGATGTGGCCAATATGAAAGGAGAAAGCGATGTAGAAAGGATAAAATACTCTTTGCACTAAGTCAATTTAGTAGCTGTTCTGGAGCTTTCAATCATATTACATAATTCTTGACAGCAGACGGAGTTTGTCCAGTTGTCATGGTATTATAGATACTCCAATTTCATTTTAGACTTCTCTTCCAAGTTGAGACTGAAAGTTCATTCTTGACCTTGGAACAGCAGTTGAAAAAATAGTCTTACCCCCCAATAATCTTTTGTTTGGTTAAAAATGCCAGTGAAAATTTAGACTCTAGAGGGTTTCTGACTGCTGCTGGCCTGGGCAGGGTACCTTCAAAGCATTTTAATGTTTCACTTGTGAAATGGACCTTGTCCATTTTGAGTTGATGTTTACATTTTGGTGAGCTCATTAGGAATTTTAAATCCTAAAAAATATGTCTCTGATTATTTCGGTATACTGTTGGGTAAATGCCAAAAAAGACTGGTGGAGTCTATGTCTATAATAGAGCTAGCTATATTAACTTATTACAGATATATTGGTATTGTTGTGTGAGCCTATAAGAAACAGGAAACTGCAGTAAGGAAATTGCAATGATATGTTTGAGGTAGAGCTGCAACAATTAGTCTATTCAAACAACAGAAAATCAAAAAACCTACAAACACCAACGATTTTGATAATCGATTTATCACTTTGAGTCGCTATTTAAGAAAAAATACACAAATTCTCCCATTCCAGCTTCTCAAATGTGAATATTTTCTAGTTTCTTTAGTCTTTTATAATAGTAAACTGAGTATCTTTGGGTAATGGACTGTTGCTTGCAACAAAACAAGACATTTGAGGTTGCACCTTGGGCTTTGGGATATTTTTCACTGTTTTCTGACATTTTATTAACCAGAAAACTAATTGATAATGTTAACTGCAGCCTGAGTTTGAGGTTATTTAGAAACACTGTTGCTATGGCATTGACTGTTCACTAGAGAGCACTAATACATTTTTTCTTCAACTGTCCAGCTCACTACACGTCTCGGTGACAATTCTTTAAAAAATTTAAGGGATCCTTATCAAAATTTGGTATGTGTTTATGTAAAAGAATGACTATCGGCCGATATATAAGTCTTGGATTTTTTAAAATTCCAAAATACTGATATCAGTTTCAGCCTATAAATCCAGAATTGGTTGGGCTGTTGACTGATATGATATGATATGATATGATATGATATGATATGATATGATATGATATGATATGATATGATATGATATGATATTGCTGGTAACATGTAGACACTTGGGAAATTCTGAAATCCCCTTATTCCAGAACTGAGTCAACAGTTTAGTAAAAAACACTTAACCTCTAACAGAGTACCCAAACCACAAAATCTCCTTTGGTTGCTCAATGCCTAATCAAAAAAGACTGTTCCTAGCCACACAAGTTTTAGGTGCTGGCCTGCTGAAAATTGAGTTAAGCATCATCGTCACTGAGATGTTGACAAACCTCTTAAAGTTGACCGCAGACACTACTTTTTCCCTGCCTGCCGCCTGCTGACATGTACACACAGTGGGGTTTCATAACTGTGAGCCAGAATTGACTGGACAGTAAGACGTGAGGCCAAGTAGCAGGTCTGGGCATTGGAAAGTTTAACAGATCCTAGACTACAATCTGGACTTTAAACTAGTGCTGTCACCTTACCTTGTCCCAGTAGACAGCTCACTTTCTCTCTCTGATTGCTGCTTTCTCTTATTATCATTCTTTACTGTTCTTTCCCTGCTTGTCTGTTTCATTCCTTCTCCACACTATTTCTTGTTCTTGGCGCCTCTTGACAGGCTGGGTCAGTAACAGGGTGCTGCTGACATAACAAGCCAAATCTGCTCCAAGACAGACATATATAGTACCTCGCACCTTCTCTAGTAGGGAGAAATGAAAGGAGACTAGCTGGGTGCTACATGTATAGGGTGACCTTTGCACCCTGGGTATATAAGTAGGAGATAGAACAACATGATATATCTGAACCCCAGCGTCTGTCCTCCCACTCCTCTTCTTACTCACTCTTAATTGAGCCTAGTTGGCACCGGTGTTTGTCTCTCTATCTCACTCTCACTCTATGACCTCACATTGCTCGTGCTTTCCTGGCTTTGGAAACAGTGGAACCTCAACCTGATATATGATACCAAGACTTGCATCCACCACTTCTCCAGGGGGAGCACTGTTCCACCCCTAAAAGATCATTCTGGGCCAAGACAATGCAGACCATTTGCTGCTCCTTCACAAGGGCTGAGCTTTAATGTGCATTACACAAGCACTCAATACCTTCCTGGAAGTACCAATGAAACAGACTAGTGACTAATGTTTCAATGAAAACATTTTACAATTTTGGCAAATGTTTTCATACTGACCAGCAAATTTCAAGAGAAATCTGTATACTCCATTACAACAACTAGGCTAATAACTGGATTAGTCAGAACTGTATCCTTGGAAATTCCGCACTCCAGTAGAGGGAAATGGCTCATCTTGAACTTAACAACACTTCTTGTTAACAGTTAGTCAGCTTCAGCAGAAGCATGAAAGGTGAACACAATCATAGTAAGGGCATGTGTGACTCAAGAACAGAGTCTGCTTCTTACAATGTTTAACCTGCAGCCTCGTCTCTTTCAATTTGTCCCAGATCTGTGACTCAGGACACAAAAATGTCCTGTGAGTCACGAACAAAGAAAACACATGCATAGCAACTGTGCAGACTTCAGAGGTCTTGTATTGATTAGAAGATTTACAATGACTCCAAAATAATTGTTTTGGGAAGGAGGATGTATAAAAACTCTTTTATGAACCATCTGCCAAAACATTCAGTAGAATTTCATTGAGCTACCACAAACTTGTGGATGGCTAAGCCAGCGTAATTCCATAACACCAGCAAAAGCACAAAGTGACATGAGACCCTCACAATTAGCATGAGGAGCACCATAAATGTCAGCTGTAATTGAGAATGTTAAAGTGGTTTGGTGGAGAGAAATTACCCAGATGACAAACTGGCTAAAAAGTGAATGATGACCTCAGTGCCCAAACAAATTATGGCACTTAGACCGACTGTGAGTGGATTAGAAAAGCACTGGGCCTGAGTCCAAAATGGAGAGCAATTTGACAAGATAAGTCTGAACCTGTAAGCAATCCATCAAAAATATTCCCGGAAACAATTACTCCCTTTCAACATCTTTGATCAAGAATACAGTTCTAGCCATGGTAAAGTGATTAATCAAACCAAAAAGTTATTTCCAACAAGATTGGAACAAAAACAGTGAGACATTCAAGCCAAGAAACTATTAGACCTGACTGATTAGCAGTCTTTGGAGAATTTGCTGAATGTACTGAAAAGAAGCCTTCGTCTGAGCAATTATAAGTTGGATACATTATAGTCACAGTTATTCCAATAAATCAAAGAACAAACTGAAATAGTCAAAGCCTAAAAATATAATCATCCCACCCTATTTTCATAGCAAATAGTATGGGTTAATACTTCTGCCTGGTAAATCATGCTATATTTTCCAACATTTTGCTGATTTACCTTAATATCTTTTCAAGCATGGCAGCAAATGCTTACTTGCTTTACTTAGTGTTTGTTTTACTTTGAGTGTATTAAAGATTTAACATATGAACCCAGTCATCTGGTCTGATTTATTGCAACGATAAACACAACCAGCGTTGAAAAGGAGCGTAATGAACTACTGTTTGTTCAAGGGCTTTTAATAATTTCAAATAGAACAGTGTATCAATTTGTTTTCTGTGAGCCTGCCTGCATGACAGTAATGGTAGCTTAAACAAATATCTCGCTGTGAAAAACCACAGCATACAGTATATTAAGATGGCTATGTTTACCTTTTTTCTGATTCGAGAATAATAGATTTTAATGCAAAAAAAAGGGTGAGAATCTGTGTGAATGTCAAGGTTTCATTATTAAATTATATAGACAGAAATTAAAATGTACAGTTGCATATCACTGTGTCATGGCATCAGACCAAATTCTGTGGTTGGGCAGCAGGAGTGACATTGTGGATTAGGAGATATAAACCAAAACCTGCTAATATTAAAGTTCTAGCATTACATCATTTTCATGAGTCTGATGGGCTCAAAACCAAAGTAGAATTTAAGAATCACTTTATGCTGAGTGCAAAATGATAAAGGCATGGTCAAAACAGCTTTTAAAACAGCAATTTTTCGCAGCAGAATCACATTATTTCAATGGAATCACTGACAGTGGATTTTGCTCACTTGGGCACAGAAAATCCATGCAAATTTTCCATGTCAAGTGAAACTTTGACTCACAAATTTGCACTGTTGACCAAAAGTAAACCATACTATCCTTTGAAGGAGAACCCGAGGGTCCAAAATGGAGAAAGCTATTGTAACTTATTAGCAGTCCTACACTGTATAACATTAATTGTTAAACTGCTTCATAAAAGAAGTATGGTTTGTAGCCTGTTATGTGACTGGAGTTTGTGGTACAAATATGTTTGTTGAATAAACTGCGTGATCTTGTCCTGTTGGTGACCTAGCTAACAATCTTGCTAACTGACAGTTAGGCCTAATGCTAGTTATCTGACAGTTAGCAAGACAGCAAGCTAGAAGAACTTTTTCCCACTTCAGTGACTCATTACTGAATGAAATAATGTACCACACTGAAAAAAAACTGCCTGAAGGGAGTAACAGAGAAAATACCTCAGTAGCTTGTGGTTTGACAGCTAGTGTACAGTAGTTATCTAACCTTGACTGGGCCATTAGTCAGGAAGATGTTTCTCTTAAAATGTAATTTGTTTGACTCATCCTTATTTGGCAAAGCTGTGAGGCTTCCTGGCTATAATAAGAAGAGGTAGAGAGGCACAGCTGCGTCACTTACACAGCGTGAGCAGGCTGTCTGGTGGTCGCAGGTCGTGGGGTCTGCACCCTGGTGATATCGATGGCTTGCCTTTCTGAGGGCCGTCTCCGCGGTTGGTCTCTCTGGAAAGGGTTGATCCCGGGTTGAACACGCCTCAGGGCGCCTCTGTCGCGGATGTACACCTGCTCTGGAGCCACCTCCTCACAGCGGGGCCCCTGGAAGCCTGAGCGACACACACAGGTATGTGGCCGGCTGCAGGAGCCACGGTTCTGGCAGGGGGGCTGGCAATCAGCTGAAGAGAGAGCACAGATGTAGATCAAGTTTTCAACAGGTCATGTTAGAACATGTGCCCCCCTTGTATGAAGGAGCAGTAGCAGAAATGGCTTTCCCTGATCTCAACACTGGGGCTCACTTTAAATTGATTCAATCAAGGGGCCATTAGTTTCACTTCTCAACCCTTTTCGTCCTTTTTATGCAGTAGAGAGCCTGGAGGGGCTCTCATGTTCAGTTTCTCTTGAGTCTTTAACTGCCCTGTTCAGTCTAAATGTATATGATCACCTACATTAAACCCTTATCCAATTTCTCACTAAGGTAAAGCCTATACTCAAGGTTCATGACTCGGTTTAGGGCATTTCTATATGGAATGATTTCCTAAAAAATACCTTCCGTTGCTGATTGTGAATCCAGCGTGCTTTCACTGTAACACAGGCAGCTTAAAAGGGTAATAAAACTGAGGTCATAAAATAATGAGCGAATGGGAAAAACTAGAAGGTCTAACTGTAAATAGCTGACACTTCATCAAAGAAATGGCCTACAGAGCTATATCTTGTATTTGAAAAACAAACTAAATCTGAAGGGGCTTAACTGTACTTAAAAGATAAATGTGTGCATAATATTTATCAATAGTCTGCAAATGCACAGTGCTGAGGTCATTTCATGGTCATGGAAAATAATCCGTGTCACTCTACCAGCCCACCCCCACACCCTCCCATCACACTCCTGCTACTTCAAGTACTGAAAGACCTGTGGCACGCAATTTAAAGTAAACAAGCCCTCGATCTTGTGACACGAATGTATGTAGTAGACGACACTTGAGGATTTATGACATTGTCCTCAAACAGTAAATCAGGCCACCGGTCTGTAGTGGCTAAAGCAAACAGTGGCGCTCTGTCAACAGGGCTATGGAATGCTATTGACACAGATGCTGTGGACACTGACAGATCGCAGGCAGGAACACTGCCACAGCTCTTGGCAGTGAGGAGTGCTGGCAGTCAAAAGGGCCCCACTGGGTGCAAACAGCGCTCTACCTGCTGCACACTTCCTGTTATTGCGATATTGCTAAGACTGCGGTACCACTTTATGTTTCCTTTAGGCTTGAGTGAAAGCACACTGCACCCCAAAAAATCCTGTTCTTGATGACATGAGCTCAAAGAAGAAGTGACAGAGAGAAACATGACGGCGCTGTAAAACAACTGTAACTTCAGACTTTTATTTCCACAGACATATTGCCAGAAAGAACCCCAAATTAAGCTCTGTAGTTTTCTCAGATCATGATGCGTGTTTATCGAAAGGCCACTGCATTAAGCACTGACAGGCTGTGGTATGATGAGAAAAACTAACAAATTGGGGATTAAATATCACACAATTACCACTCTCTTGTGCTTTATGGTGAAGCAAATTTTATTTAGACCAAACTAATTCACTCAAGCATTTTGTTTTAACTGCTCTGAGGAAAATGTCGCCACTTTTTTTGATGAAGCGTACACATTTAGAGAAATGCGGTCGTGGATTTGTATAACTTGGTATGTGATCTGAATTTTCCATCATGGAATAAAACAGGAATTGCCTGAGCTCTGTTTGGCAAAGAGTTAAATACATCATCGAAGTCAAGTACGAGCTGGCTGAGTGCCACCGTCTTGTCCGGAGTCTGTTTAACCTCAAGTTTGGGGATGAAGCGGCGGATCAAAAAGGCCACAGATTCCAGCGACATTATGCCGAAGGGGGGCAGATGTCGGTAATGTGTGAAACTGCATTCTTAAAATAAACTGTCTGAATTGAAACGAGAAACAGCGGGGGCCAGAAAAATAAGCCAATAAATGGTGGTTCACGGTTGGCTTATGTTGGGATATGTGTTCAATCGCGTGACGTGTGTCCCCTTTTTTTTCAGCTGCAAGGCACGGAATCAACACCAGACAAATATGTCGCCTGTACTGACAATAGAGTGGACAGGTCAGTGACTCTGGGCTTGACATGTGCCCCACATGAAACCTCTTGCATAGCCGTAGCGTACAGTGTCACTGCCTGTCTGTGTTGTCTCTGGGCCCTGCCTCTGGGCTGTTGAACACATTGTCACAGTAATTGCTGTCGTGCAGATTTGTCTTGCACATCATTAAAACTAATTGCCTCACATTCCATCCATTTCACAAATATGCGCAGCAATTATTACTTTGCGAGAGTAATAATAAAATGAGAATTCATCGGAAATAAAAGAGGAGAAATGGCAAACATTCCTGGCATTGCCACTTCAGCCTTAATTACGACTGAGACAGACTGGCCAAGTTTCGGGAGGTTGTGTCCAGATCCAGTCATCTGAGAATAGGAGACTATTAAGACTGTTGTTGGCAGCTTCGGACCTTCCAAACAAACATGCTGATCCAGACGAATCAGTAATAAAACTCTATTAATATGGAATGAGCATTTTCTTTGGGCTCAGCTACAACATCTCCGACTTCATATTTAAGTAAGTCTGAGATCTGTATATGTCTTTTACCTCCAGGCCTCTCAAACGTAAGCTACATAATGACACTCATCGGGAAATTTTGAGGATGCCTGACCAACATCTCTAAAGAAATGCCGGAAAGCTGAAATTAATGTAAGTATTCATCCCTCTACAAATACTATTCACTTAGGGGTCAAACAAACAGTTTTCTAATAAAATAAACCATAAAACTAAGTTATTTATATTGTCAAAATTCTTTGTTGGATTTGAGGTGATCACACCAAAATCCTGTATGTATATTAAAGCAACCCAGGGGTCTTTTAGTGAGGTAAGTATTGTTTATAATGTCTCTAGCGGGTTACAGTTACCTGTTATAAGGGTAGGATTACATGTGCGTGTATATCTAGGGAAAATTACCATTCTTATTCCCCCTCCACTGGACTCTCATTTCCAATTTAGTGCTCGTTTCCAGCCCATTACAATCCACCAGAGATTCGCCTTCCCCTCACTCTGACTCGACGTAATACAGCACATCAAAAGTTTATAGTCCTTTCATTCAGCAAGGGGCAATTTGAAACCAGTATCTGACATAACTCAAACATGTAAAGGAATCTCCTCTCTTTACACAGGTCAACAGTGCTACCAGCAGTAACCTGACATTTTTGAAAATAATATTGATACTGAAAGCATAATCGTAATAATCTTGGGAAGGACACAGGCTGAGCGCATTATGCACCATTATGAGATTTAGAGGCTGGGAGCTGCTCTGGAGGTTAGAATTTAGTGGAATATGAAAAAAGGCTTGACTAAAGGCCCTTTCAAACCCTGTAACTGAGAGACAGGAAGTTAGGAAACAAGAATGAAAGATAAAATGTCATTTGAAATTATGGTTGCAGCAACTTACCTTTGATTGGCAATTGCAGTATGGCCATTGCTGAATGCATCTGACACTTTAAAAAGGTTCTAAAAATTATTGCAACTTTGCACAAAACTGCACAGACAACTGTAAAACTCTTGTGACGGAATATGTGGTCTGGTGAACCTCCTGTGATGACAGCAGGGGCCTCTCTTTAGGAGTCACCACAGAACCTGACAGATCTCATGAAATAGGTCAAGTGGTGTAAGATTGTGGGAGGCAGCGGGGAGAGACAAGCTTCAAAATGTGCCTCTCATCCAAATACGCTATCCACTGAAGAAGTAAGAATTGGTCTATTGAGCAGTTAATACAATTGCTTCTCATTGCTAATCGTTTCAAGTGAGTGTTAATCTCTTTCCAACATGTGATTTCCACATGGTTGCCAGTGCAATTGCTATCTTTTCAGGCTTGCCAAAAGCTTACTTTGCTGTCTACAACCAAACTGCTGTTACCGTAACTCTGCTGTTTTCATTAAATGTTCAGAATTAAACTTCTCAATTGTTCTAATCAGACACAGAAGGGAGGGAGATTGACACTGTTTGACTGATCCTTATTTTCTCCTTGTGGTAAATCTTACATGGGTAATATTTCACCAAATTGAGGTGCTTCTGTCAGAGATGCACATTTTTCAATCACAGTGTGGGTTTTTTTTTCAGTCCAATACAGTAGTTGGAGCTTTTAATTCTCCAAACCCACCAGCTCCATGGGGGGATTTTGTTAACCTACAGCTGACCCATGACACTGTGTACATTACTTTTAGCCATGCTATATTGTGCCTCTACCGCACCCCTTAAACTCCCGCATTCAGCTTCTAATGAGCCACATGCTGGGGCACTCTGTGGAGGATATCTGGATCTGTGGGCGTGTGCCCGCAACTTGTAAAGCTGACTCTGTGAGACGTGGTGTGCACTGAAAACCCACAAACCCTATCCTCCTGAGGGATCACATCCCAACAACTTCCATATGCTCTTTAAGCAGGAGGGTGCTATGATATATGGTTGGTGAGGGCTGCCCTAACAACACTCTGGCCTCAGCGAGCATGTGTGTGACTGAAGGAGAGGGGAGCTTGTTGTTAATGTTGCTCTGTAAGTGTCAATCAAACCCACTCTTGCTAGTTTCTTTAGAGGCTAAATGCTGAGTGATGTGTAATGGCACACGAGCCCTTAAAAAAGTATCACCAAAAATACACTCCAGCTTCTCACTGCCTGTTGTTCTACTTCTCTCTCCATTATTTCTGTATAATCAATAGCTTATGGGTAAAGACGTACGAATAAACAAAAAAGGAGACCTACAGGAAGACGTCTAGGTCCAGACACTGAGTAGTACCTCATTTTCACTACACTTTCGTCCATGGTAGCAATTAGAAAAACATGTGGTGCATGAGGCCAAAACAGGACCCAATTGCAACCTACAAACAGACACACCAGCTGGAGTGGAGAAAGCAGCACTCCTGGTTTGGGGAGACAAACTGAGAGCGAGCTGTCCAGCGTCTCTGTTAATGATGGGTTTTGGGACGATGGGATGTGTATTGATTACAGGATCTGTCTAATGGGCCATAACTCTCTACAGGGCTGCCAGGGGAGTTATACCCCTGAACTGTGAACTGTGCAACCCCCACAGATCCACACATGACATATAAAGCCAAGGAGGGCTTTTGTGGCTGTCTGCGTAGCAGTAATTTTAACCTCAGCTCAACGATGTCACCAGAAAGACCAGCATTTTAAAAACCTCCTGTTCTTGTAAAATGGAAAGCACTGGTTCTCATTGGTGTTAACTCTTTTTTTTCAAGCTTTGGGAAAATACAGTTGCTTTCTGTCTTACTTTTTATAATGTGAGTGCTTCAGTGCTGCAGAATAATGGCGAATGTATAATTTAATTAGTGAGATATAACTCTTTCTCATCATTAAATTCATCTGCGTCATATAAACTGAGAAGTAAGACATTGTTTTCAGCCAATCTGTAGCAACTTGCATTAAATTACATGTCAACTCTGCAGCTCCCTGTATTACATTGTAGATTAAAAATTACACATTCCACAGGATATTGACTCATCATATGTACAGTAACTCTGCTGAAAAATAAATGCATTCAGCAGGAAAGTCCTGGTCCTGCATCACGTGCTTGAATCTGGCTCATGACCTCTAGCTGAATGTTATATACTATCCTCTGAAGTGTACACTCAATGACAAACCTTTACTAGTGCAGTTCAAACATATGTTATGCACAATAAATCTCTTTTCTTCCAATGAAAAAACATACACACCTGACTTAAGAACAAATAACATGGTGCTATGAATGCGTAACCGCATTTGAGCCAACTTCTGGGAGTTCATCATGAGTTTGTGTGTGAATTCAGAAGACAAATACAACAGTAAGATCAGGGCTGATGTATTTGGATATTCTGTCTTGCTTCAGTGTGGTTAACAAAGAGCAAACTGACACGGCTTGTATCTATTAGGTGGTGACGGTGAACCTACATTTTTGGGTGCTGTTTTGGAGGTTAGAAAGTGTTCACACGTGTACTGTGTGTCCTTGATACTTTCATGGAGCTGATCAGCTGCTTTACACATGTGGAAGCAAAAGACGAGCATTAAATGCGTTTCACACATAAGGTATACAGGTATACATTTACAAATCTAAAGAGTAATTGTGATAAATGATTCAACAAAAATGTAAAAAATGTTGATTTTATACTTATGCTAGGAATATATTATTATTTCATTAAATAATTCACATAAACTCTCAGTTTGATGACTTGGCCATCTATAAAAAACCCTAATTTCCTCTTTTAGACTTTAAATGAGCTTTCACTAAATCTAACCAACAAATGTTATGAGTGTAGAATGAGGTAACTATAAAAATGTTGAACAGCTGAGTCAAGCCTTTAACACGACTTAAATGACTCAGTGTATCCACACTGGAGGGCTTTAATCTTGTTCAAGCGGCACTGGGGACCTGGTGGAATTACTGCAGAGAAACATGCTAAATGCTATATTTTTTGCTTGGAAAGAGAGGGAGAGTTACCTTGTGAGAGGGGAGAGGTAAGCAAAGAGACAGAGGCAGAGAGAGTCTTTCTGCATGAGGAGTTATTTTAGGGTTGGGATGGGGCCCTGAGCGGCACAGCAGGCCAAAGAAAGCTGGAAGGCAATCAAAAAGAAACTCCTCTCTACCGTGTTTCACTCTGTCAATCATCAACTGCTTAAGGGACTGAAAACAACTTTATTCCTCTACAGGAATGATGCACCTTTCATCTGCACTCTCTAAGGCAGCAACAGGTTTAAATCAAGGGCCATCTGTGTGTGCTTTTTGGTTGGGGGTCATGCTCTCAGTGTTGGCTATACTTTCAGCATGTTGCTACAGTATATGCCGCGTGCTTTCACCAAAATTTTGTGATGTATAGCTGCAGAATCTAAAAGCCTTAAGGGACTTAAGGGAGCACTATGAGATAAAACGGGGTAAAACATAAAGCCAGTTCCTGTCTGTGCTAAAGGGGCTTTTCCCCCAATTCCCCTGTCTGAAGTATTCTATATTATCTTATATATTCACTCTGTGTGGCAGACCATAATATTAATCCAATTCTTAAAATAGTCATTTGGAGAAGCCAGAGCAACACAAGATGACTCTGATGCATAGTGACCCTGCCAATATGAGCTAGTCATGCTAGCACGAACCTCAGTCTGTCAGTCGGTCGGTCCACCACTTTGATCCAGATCAAAATATCTCAACAATTATTGGATTGACTACCATGAAATTTGATTCAGATATTAATGGTGCCTTGGGGATGAAGCCTAATGCCAATGGTGGTCCCCTGACTTTTCCTCTAGCACCACCAGCAGGTCAAAACTCTCACTTATCCTGTAAAATATCTCAATATCTACAGTACGAGATTACTGGTTGCCATCCTGGGGTTCCTGACCCCCACTTGAGGTCACCAAGGCTTCACAGGCCCTGTTGAATTTAAGGGGTGTAAGAAAAAACTTTTTTTTTGTATTGTGCTAATACCAATTATTGCTAATTCACAATTTTCAACATGCTAACATACCAAATTAAGATGGTAAACCTGGCACACATTATATCTTCTAAATATCACCATGCTGTGTCTAAGTAGCCTCACAAAGCACTAACATGGCTGTGGAGCCTTAGTTGTAAAATTAGTCTACACTACAACCCTGCCTTGCCAAATAGCTCATTTAACTCACACTACACGTCAGCCTATCCAAGAAGACATTTACAGTCAGAATGAGAGAAAGTCACATTTAAAAGCACAAAGATAATTTAAATTAGTTTCTGCAGTTACACTGGATTTTCTTTACTTTTCCGATGTTTTATTTGAAGTCTTGATATCCATAAGAAGATATTTTTGTGGTTTTAAGTACCAAAAACTACCTCAATACAGTTTTACATCTCCTCTTTTAAGCTTCTCTCTGGAGCTCTGGAGACTGTTTTGTGTCTGCTCTACGCCCCTCTCTTCTGATTGGCTGACTGTTTTTTGAGTGATGAATGCCCAGGCCAACAGGTAATGGATTGTAGCCTAGAGTAGCTACTGTGGATAAAACCAGGGCTCTGGGTAAAACTCACCGGTAAATTGTGATGGCCACCACTGAGGATAATGTTATCCAACCTTTGGAAGGCTGTGCAATGACAAATTTGCTTCCTGACATCCAACAACTGAGCAGCGTTTCCTTCACTGTCTGTCTCTCCTCTGTTCCGCTGTGTGTATGTTTGTGTGTTGTGTGGACGGGCAAAACCCAGAGGAGACGAGGGAAACTAGCACGACCTTATATGACAGTATAACACACTAGAGACTCTCACACTGAGCTGAAATGAAACGAGTGAACATAAATTAGGTAAATGACATCAAAAAGCATATTTTGTTTCTTTCAGGAGGGGCACGAGGTCCTGTTGGAGGGGAAGGCTGAACACTGAGCGTTATGACATCACAACCTTACAGATGTCCAAACGGCTCCTTTAAAGGCACAGTTTCTCCTTGGACTGAGCATTTCGATATTTTCACAGTATTTTTATAGCACGTAGACCTGCTTTGAAAGCAAAAAAAGAAATAGAAATCTCCCATTCTACAATATGGGACCTTTAAGAGTTCTGGCTTTAATTGTTTCTTTTTTCCGAGAAATGTTGTAAACCAAAACTTGAAAACAGTAATTCTACACTGATGTACAAGATCTGATTGAGGGTTACTGTATTTATCCTAAAACATGCCAGCAATACAACTTTTATCTTAATTCCACAGGTGGGTAGCTAACTATTTTGTAAACAGATTTCTGTGGCCATTCCCAAATCAAACAAATAGCAGAGATTTTACTGAACCAACAATCTTTGTCTTCTTTGGCAATTACTATTTAGGCAGGTGTGCAACATTCCCACGGCCTACCGGTGTTGACAGATTTTAGGATAATGTTGACGATCCGTTGGTGAAACATTGCTTTCAATTGGTATAAAGAAGCGTGGAAATTTTTCTACAGGATTGAGGCTGAAGACATTTTAGACAGCATGGGCTTTTGAGTCAGTTTTTATGTCGAGGCAATGTTAACAATAATGCAGCTGACAGACAGTCTTGTCTTATAACTCAGCCGGGACTACTGCTGGGCCGTGACTGGGCGAGAATATGGCCTTCCTCATTTTAGCAGAAACACTTTTGATGAGCAGATGTGAATCTCAGCACAGCGGGGAATACCATAAATGCTGATATAGAAACAACATGCTCCATTTATCTCGACGGGAGCTGCAATCCTGCTTGCAAGTAAACAGATAGAAATACAGCCAAGCTTACACCTGGCCTCGCTTTACCAGCCAACAACAACAACACACATACAAGTTTGGTTCTTAGCCACCATTAATAAAATCAACATTAGTTAGGTAAAACCTCAGTCATAAAAACCTATGACCATTTATCTCTAATTACAGCGGTTACTTACTTGACTAGAAAAGAAATAACCATGACGCAGCAGTGGGAATGCAATGTTCCGTTCTTCTTAATGGATCAAAGTGTCCTATCAAAACATCGGCTATTTCCAGCACAAGGACTTTGCTTTAATACACAAACAAGCCTGCTATCCATCCATCCTGACGCCTACAACAGAGACAGTCAACAGCGAACCTGCCAGGACATGGGCAGGCTTTAGTCTTCAGAGAAGCAGACAACAATCTCCAGACCAACAGAGACCCAGACGAAAACCTTTTTATAAACACATTTCTACAGACTTGCACTCCCTGGACAACTAGTGATCCAATTCCTGTCATATATTTTGTAACAAGCTGGCAAAGCACAGGTTGGGTGCTATGGTTGCCCAACTGACCATCCCCTTGTTTTCAATTAGTCCAACTGTCACAGTCGCTTTGAAATTATGTTACGTGGTGTCCAAAAGGCACGCCTTCCTCGTAAACAGGAGTCGGAGGATTTGATAGGTGTTGGCGAAAAATAGTTACACAAACTGCGGTAGAGTGCGAAAAAGTCGAGGTAGCTTAGTCTTTCGTCCCGCTCAACTCAACACAAGCCAAGGACACCACAAGGAACGTTAAAGTCCTCCAACTGATCAGTTTTCATAGAGCTGGCTGTTGGTCCAACTGACTGACGTGATTGACTGTGTATTTCCTGTTAATGCTTGTTAACGTGACTAGAGGTTTTTCCTCAAATCGTGAGAGACTGTTCTGGTTTGGTTTTTGTTGAAGTGATTTACATATGTATTTTGTTTTTTCAAAAAGGACTGAGTATTTTATGTTTTTTATGGACTGAAAAATGAACTCTTAATCACACATAAACGAACAGTTTTATATTGTTTTGTTTATTGAAAAAGCTTTAACTCTGTTCATATGGTTCTTATGCATTTTTTTAATAATAAAAATGTTGTGTTAGTGTGCTTTTTTTTTTTTTTTTTTTACCAATGTCTATTTAAGGTTGTATGAGCCATTTAATTTATATTTAAGGCGAACCTCCTTTGTGTTGGCTGACTTTTTTTTTGTATGTGTATGACTTAATGACTTTTGTCAGGATATCTCCTGGCTGGCACCCCATAAAATAATAATAAGTTACACACAAAAGCTGTCACAACTTGCTCTGAGCTCAACCCAACTGAACAAGGAGGCCATAACTCAAGACACCCAATCCAGTCTCGCAGGTGAAGCCTGCAGCTGACACTTTTCCTGTAATATTAGACATTACTTCAATCCCTTCAGTGAGAATTTCCTAGACACAGCTCAGCCATGATATGTTTTTACTTATGCTCCCAGCCGACAGGTTTGTTCCTTTTCTTTCCCCCACTGTGAACATGTTTTCTCATGCTGCCATCTCCTAATAAAGCAGCCGTGGGTCTCAGGCGAGGACAGAGTAAAGATAGCCTGAGCCTGTTTTCTCCACGGAGGTCTTCTACGTGGGGGCTTCCAGTCCCTGCTCCAGTCTGGGACCTTTGTGTTGGCACCTTGCCGGCCGTAGGGTTTCACTCAGCTGATGATAGCATAGCCTCCAGTCAGACCTGGGTGAGGGCCAAGCTGTAAGAGGGTCCAGATGCTTGGACAGACCCCTGGCCTGCTCAGATGCACTGCCTTGTTTAACATAGGCGCGTTAGACTGGACCTGTTACTTTCTGGCAGATTAAAAGTATTTACTCTTTTAATTTGGGTAACTACAGCTCAACGTTAAATGTAATTTACACCTCAGTAAGTGTGCCTTTAGCTGGGACATGAGAAAAAATGGAAGGAGGCTTTGCGCTGGGCAAGAGGGAAGGAGATCTAATTAGGAGGCTGGGGCCAAACAGCATGTTGTGTAATCGACTGGCTAAATTGTGTGTGAACTGTGTATGGATGTGTGTGTGAGAGAGAGATAGAAAGAGAAAAAACAGTAAACAAGTAAAAAAAAAAATAGATAGATACATAGATAGATAACTGTGACTAAAACAGCTCCAGTTCCAACCTGTTATTACAGCCTCCAAGAAACAATGGTGGACATAAACCTGATTTGAAACATGACATGCAACAAGTACATCTGGTGTAAGTTGTAGCCATTTGTATTTTAAGCTTTTTTTTAACATGATCAGGTCTTACATGACAAGACTGTGATCTGGCCAACCAGCACAGTCCAGTTTAAAACAGAAATAACAAAAACTAACAATTTGAAGTTGTGGCTGGATTATTCATCCACAGCCGGTGTCTTCTTCTCCACTTTTAATTATCTGGCAGTTCAGATATCCAATACTGCTGTGGTCAAGTAAAAGAAGAGGCCGTTCCACCCATAATTAAGGGGCTTTAGTCAAAAAGAGAGCCAAGTGCTAAGTGCTGGTAATTTCCACGCAAGGATCTTACATGAAAAGAAAAGGAAAACACTACATGATGAACATGAACATGAGGGCAATAACACCCTAGGAAAACTTTCACAGGGCAATTTCACTTGACAGGATAGTTATTAGTAGCCTTTTACTGTTATTTTTCAGTCTGTCTGCATACGGTTGTAAAGCCTCTCTGTCTGCATAGTTTACTGGTGGAGAAAACTCTAGTATAGATAATGCAGGCTCTTTATTAACATGTAGGAGCTTAGTTTGTGAACAATAAAGTGTCAGTAGATGAATGAAAGAGTATTCTTCACATTTATTCAGATTTTACATATTAAAGGTTTTACTTACGTTTTATGCAGCGTCTGGTTCCAGGTGCCAAAGCCCAGCCGGAGCAGCACTGCTGACCTCCACACACATTAGGCCTGAATAAAGGAAGACAGACCCAAGAAAACAGGATGAGATAAAACACTGATCATACTGGTTCAAGCATACATTAATATAGAGGACCTCCTCATAATCCATATAATAATAACAATGAATGTGGAAGGCCTCAAACCTTTGCATGACAAAAGGATCTGATTCCTAAGGCTGTTACAGTTTCAGGTCATTCTGATGTGGCTAGCCTATTGATATGAGCACCTTTTGAGATTACACTTTAATTGCATTTTATTCGATAAGCATTTCTGGGCAAGTCATGAAACTCTATCTGTTATGCGAGAGTCCAGAGTGAAAACAAATACAGAGTTATCCGAGCCTTGAAGGGATTACCCGAGACACATGGGACATGAAAAGCACCCTGCATCTTCTATAAATCACTGAGCAAATGAGAGATGACAAGTTTTAAACAGTCATAACTGGATTCTTTGCACTCTTTAATCCGTACTTGCAGAGGAGGCCAATTTCTTGCAGAGAGATAGATGAAAAGGCACCAGACCGCATGAGCAACTTCAGGGCAACAGTCAACGCGCTGGCATGGATCTGCGCCCCATCATCTTTTCACAAGATATTACAGTAAGTGGATGTCTGACTCGTGGTGATTTGAGGAGATAACAGGGATTGACTCACTGACCTCAGTCAGATTGCTCTCATTAGATACTGCGAGTGAGGCGTCACAGAGATAACATGCAGTTGTTTGGTCCCTTGATCTGGCAGGCTTAGCTCTGACATAAATCACACACATCAGACCAGACCCGTGCCAAAGACATCAGTCACCACATTCAAATTCCATCAAGGGACACATGTATGTAATGGAGAATTTCATGCAGCATAATTACTATGCCTCAGGTTAAAATACAGATAAGACCATGTTCACACCTTGTTATATTTCTGTTTGAACCCCGAACATGAGGAGTGGGGGTATTATTTCACCACTGAGCTATCTGGATCACTCAAATGTCTGACAGGTGCACTGAAAACAGAAAGGGGAGTCATACTGAGTCAACTCGAATGTAAAGGAAAAGAAAGGTTAAGTGAACCTAGCGCTGCCGGTGCCGCGGGGTACAGTAAATGAGTAAGCTAAGTGGGAATTCCAAGAGGAAATGTGTCATGAAAACACTCTAACAAGCAGCAGATGATTCCTCTGAAAATAATGAATCAACGTGTTAAAATTGCTGTGTAGACTACTATAAGGTAATGTTGCTGCAGATTTATGTAACACCACGTTTATGCTTCTTTAAAACTCAAAGAACCCTATTCATTCAACACTGGAGTATGTTTTTTTGGCAGTGTCAAGCAAGGCATTCGGCCCACGCTGCAATAAAGCATGTTGGATCTAATACTACAGCGCAGGCAGCTATTTTCTTTATGTGCTGCTTTAAATAGACAGCACCTCAATTCAAGCATGCATCACTGCAACTGTCTGAGTGACGGATATGTTCAGGGCATAAGTCCTTTTCCTCTTGGCTTTTTAAAGGCTTAAGGCAGGTGAGTACACATTATATGTATTCTTACAGATGGCAAACCAATTGGTTGAATCCTCCAATTGCTTGTAAAGAGTCCCCTATAAATTGGCCATATAAATAATATATTTCCTAAAAGCAAGAGGGACACACAAAAGAGATATTTCATTTATATTTCAGTGTCTGCAACCCAGGCCATTCAAATCCCCTTCTGATTATGTAAACACCCTCCCCTCCGGTGTGTATCATGCTTTGTCCCTATGGAATAAACAGGACTGGATGCACAAGGGTTCATTTAACAAAAAGAAAAGAGCTCTAATATGGAAACAACCCATGGTCCTGTTCAGAGATTAACAGAGACAAAAAAACAAGGATTTGTAGCATTGACAGAGGGCCATCGGAGAAACAGGTGTTTCTGATCACTAAGTGAATGTGCAAATGTTCACCAGGCAAGGCTCCAGTTGAGCCACTACAATACATGGCCACAGGCAACAATGTGGATCTCCCAAAGTGGGGCACACACACTGAAGTGGTCTGCAGCCAGTTCCCCTGCTGCAATTTAAATATACTGTAATGTGTAGTAATGAGAGGAAATGGTCATAATGTAGAGTTGCATGAGTTTCAAAACAGTTCAAATGCAGTTCACCCATTCACATTTGCTGTGCATTAGATGTTTCGATTATCAGCATTTTAATCAGCACAGTGTTTAACCTCAGCTATTATTTCATGTCCTGCCATGACCGTTATATCAAAATACATACATTGGAGACATGCATGTTTATTTTGTGTACAGCACTTTCACCTATTGGGTAACACACACATTATCCTTGCAGCTTGTATTGATGTGGAAAAACAATTTACAGCCACTTTCTCTGGGTTGTTAAGTTACATCATCACTTGGTTTGCCTTGCAGGAAGATAGTTCCTGCTAAAGTGGGCCACCACCTCTTTGCAGTAAACCACATGGTCTGGTGTAGAAATAGGTCACACAAATTCCTAAAATTACTGCTCATACAGTGAAGCTAAACTGCTTGAACAGTTTGATAAAGCAAAGTAGAACATGCTTGTAGCACTTGGCTGTCACTCTTACCCAACAAGTCGCCTTGTGCTGGCAGAGCTGGGCTTGCTGCTCTGCCTGCGGTTCACTCTGGTTCTGTGCTGTGGGGAGTTCTGGCTGACCGGGTGTCTGGCGGTGCGCAGCGCACCATCCCGCTGCGCAGAGGCGAGGTCTTCCCGAGAGCTGCCTGCACCATGAGCCGGTCCTGCTTTGGATGTATGCCTGCCATCCCCTTGGGATGATGTGCCCCTGGGAAGGCGGACAAGAGTTCTAGACTGGATGGCCCCAGTAGAGGTTTCAGCGGATGGTCTGGAGGATGCATCGTCCTCTGGTCCCCTTGGCGAGTGACCTTGACTCCTCACCCGGGACTGCTGCTGGTCCCAGACCGCCTGTTCTGCGCCCGCACCCTCTTTCCTCACACCTGTTGTGTCCTTGTGACTATCACCAAGTCGCACCAGTGCAAGAGTCAGAACCATTAAAACAGCAAATCCCGCACGGTCCATTTTGGGCATGCAAAGTTTTGAAACTACCGCGTAAAAGGGCAGATCGCGTTACAGTTTTATCAACAGCCACTAAAATATGAGCAAATTATAAAAAAAAAACCGCGACTAGGCTACACGAGTTCAGCAAGACGGCATCCTCTCCCAAGAATGAAAGCCTGGATACCTCCTCATAATGCCCAGGTAAGACTATGCAGAATGCCTTCAGGTTAACAAATCAGCACTTAACTACAGTCCAAAAGTTAGAAAGCCTGTGACCTTTTCTTCTTCCAGCGCTGAAAAAATGATATTTTAAACAAACATTATTCCATCTGTTTTAGTTTATGTTAAACAAGAGAAGAGGCGCAAAGAGAGCAGCGCGTTGGCTCCAGGGCTGCTGAAGCTGAACTCCTACTCCAAGTGAGAGGACTCGAGTTTGAATCGTGCTCCCATGAATATCACCACCTCCTTGGATCTGAAGTCACCGGGAATTTTTGTAGGGATAGCATGCGCTTTGCAAGAAGAAACTCCCCCTTGTCGGCAGTATTGTTGCTTCCACTCACTGCACCGCTCGGTTCATGTGCCCACACGCACTTTCACTGCCAAGTTACATCATATTACTGTGAGTCTTTTTCCTTTGAACAGGACTATTGGAATAATCATGAATGCAGCTGCGTTAATATGTACCTTCAATTTAAATTTAAATGGACAGGCTACTACAATATTATCAAAATTAAGAAACTACTTCCAGATGTTTATCTTAAAGACTCTATACAGCACTGATTGTTGATTATTTAAATCAATAGTACCTTTTATAATGATTTCAATTGAGTATATGCTTATTATTTCATTTAACTACGGCACCACAGCACACTGTGAAGCACTTTCAGTGTGTGAAACACTTTAAATTGAATTTAGTATGCTGCAGTTAAACTTTCATAGTATACAGCATTTAAAACATGCTTCCTGGCACTTGCACAGGAGGCTTACAGATGTGGTATGATCTTCAAACAGTAGAAAAAGATATGGGAAGCTCACAGTTCAAACTCACTCCGACACCTCGGAAAACTGGTCAGGTTATGTAACAGATCCCATTCATCTCCCTCCTCTCATCCATGCTGCATCATCACTTTCCCTCTGCTTGTCTGGAAACAACACATTTCTCTTCTCCCATAAGATCTTAAACAACCCAAAGAGAGTTGGCTCCCTCCTCTCATTCAACCCACAAAGATGCATGCCTGTCTCTCTCATGAGTGGTCCCTGAGCACCATTACCACTCACAGGACTGCCATCCAAAACACACAGCAGCCGAGAGGAAGACTAGTAGTCTTCCCATTCATTCTGTTTCCCACCAGAGCAGATATATACAAACCTCTGAAAAAGTCATGTTTAAAAAAGGCTGCTGTATGAATCAGAAGTGTATTTCCTCCTCTTTTCTGTTGGATCTCCAAGGAAACATATCATGTCTGTGTTGAGTCTAGGGCTGAGCGCCACAGCTGATTACAGCTCATCTTGCAACCCATGATAAATCTAATTAGAGAAGGAGGCTGCATTTGTCTTATGACTGTCCAACAGTCTCACCCCACCCCCAGGCATGTTGCCTACCCCGTGTCTCTGGCCCCTCTGAAACCGATCATGGCCAGTTGACCCCCAGCATCCTCAAGGGGGGCCAGGGCATGCACGGACAAATCTGAGAGGGGCTATCTGCTCTGTAACCATGCAGAGAGAAGTGAGAGGTTGGCTGCAACTCAAGAACTGCTGCACTATAGCCTCAATCTCTGTCTTAATCTATTTCTGTATCATGTTAAAAGCCCCACACTGCATGTGTGGAGAGAATCTGTGGAGCAGCTCTCGATGTTATGAAAGTAGGCCTTAACATGGCCCAATTTGATACAATTTGCAGCATCTGGAGGAGCTCTACAATAAATACCAGGAGGATGTCTCTGGCTATGACCGACACTTCTACACAAAGAGTCCTTTGAAAACTCTGGCATGACAACCAAGCCACTCCTATCATTTTTCAAACGCAGAGCAGAAACATAACTGCATTACACTGCACTGTTTCTTACAAAGCACAGGGTAGTAGTGACAATAACAATATCCAAGTCTTGTAATGACTTTGATGCAAACAAGCTGTATGTATGTGTATGTTTGATGAGGAAAGATCAAGATGGATTGGATTTGTCACCAGAACACTTAGTGGTTTTAATTGTGCCACTTTCTGGGTGGTTTTCAGAGTATGACTGTGGGTTTTGGAACTACTGAACATACATGTGATGCCTTCTAATCAAGTCTATCAGGGGAACTAATGCTTGATGTTTACCTGTCAGTATGACCGTCTCATTTGCATCCATTTAGTTGAGTGTGACTGCCTCGTCACCGCTGAGTGAGCGGAAGGTTAGAGTTCAAGTGTAGCCATTAGAAAGCCAAACAGTATCAGCACACCCAGAATGTGGGGCTTTCATTTTAAGCAAGTATCAAGTATTCTTAGCCTCGCCTCCTGAATTTTAAGTGATCCATGTGAATCAGTCTCTGTGATGACTTTCAATGGAGAGCACCAACAAGGAACGTCAATCTTTTCGTTAGCTACCTTTCGCCATTTGTATCAAAGCTCTCAGCTCTCCTTCCTCTTGCCCAGCAGCTAACATAATACTGACATTGTTCAGACTGGGCAGCATGCAGGACCTGGGGGAAAACGTGGAAAAAGAAGGTTCATTTGGCAGAGAACGACTTCGTAAAAAGCCAAAATTATGTGCTCTATTAATGTAATTTGTTTTTTTTTCATTGGGCATGACAGCTTTTCCTTGAAACAAATATTACAGAAGACCTCCATCATGCTTCGCAACAGATTGAGCAGCGTACATAAAACAGGCATTCACACAACAAGAGGAAACAGTTTAAGATAGAGCAGATAAATGTAATGTGCTTAGGCCAAGGTCTACAGGGTCTTTCCCAGATTGTATGAATGAAGTGCTGTCAGCTGGTTAATAGAAGTGGGTCACATGGGCGTTAAGACAGGCACTTCCAATTTGCCTTTCATGATATTCATACTTTTTTATATGGGTATTGCGAGTGCTGGCTTGAAAAAACTAAGAATTGTATGTATGTTTGTGCTTGAAAGCCATACACGGCCTTGCACAACATTGTTATACATTACTGGATACAAGGGGAAAATCTATCAACTCCATGACAGATTTCAGCAAAAGTCGAGTGATCCAGAAACATGTTGAAGTTAGACAGACTTTAGCGCCATTGGCAATGTTTCTCATGCATGTCATAGCGCTGGCAACACGTCCACCCTGCATTACTTCACGGCTGAATGATCGGCTCATTCATTTATGGGTGTGAGTTGTTAAGTTTACAAAGGCTTTAAGCTCCCTGCTCATGCAGGAGATGTCAGCGCACAAAGAAATCTGCAAGGAAACTCTTACAAAGATCAGATTAAGTACTTCCTTTTTTTTTTTTTTACAAATTACCCTTTGGGCCTCTTTGTGAAAAGCGTCACCAAAAGACAAGCTGTTTTGGCTTTGCTTCAGGAATCATTATACATCATCCAACCTGATGCCAAGTGCATCAGATGAAGTCAAGCCTCATGTCAGAGGTTAGTCTGGAAAAACAAAAGAGACTAAATTCATCTTTCTATATTTTAGGTTTCTGTTGATTTACTGCATGAGTCAGTGATATTATCAGCATGGTTCTGTGAGGTTTACAGCACAGTTGAACAGTTACTTTTCTTCCTGAGTTGATGGGAACTAAATGTTTTATGGGCAGAGCTCAGAAGCTTCCTTTTCTTGTTCCTGATGTTTAGGGTTAGTCAGTGAGTAATCAGAGAACAGATTTGTGTGCTGTTGCTGGTGTAGTAAACCGTGTAGTAGGCTGGGGCAAGGCAACCAACCCCGGTCATCCACTGGCACATGAACCTGCATAGAGCTGGTACCCTGAATAGCTCTGCTCCCTGAATATGTGAGGGAACTCTGGTTCCTGAGATAGGAATTTTAGAAAAAGATAGACAAGCAGATGTTCTCTCCCTGCTTCCATCTAGGGGCTAAATATGCAAAGAGTAAAACATTTTTCTCCTTGGTTTAGTTTCGTCAGGGTTGATTTGCTGACAGAACAATCTCAGCTATTTGAAATGTGATCAGGGAAGCTTCCTTTCACAATCCCCATGACAAGAAATCTGTCCATTTCTCTTCCCTGTTGACTGAAAGAGAAATCTGTTGGACCAAAGGAGTTAGTTCAGACATACATCAAACACACAGAGAAAGGAAGATTCCTTTGGATTTATCACAATTATTTACAGTTCTAGTTTATCACTTTATATAGTTTATACAGTTTATATAAAATTTGTTTTATCGATGTCAGCCTTGGTGGGCTGTTGAAATATGCACTGGCTAATGTTTCACTCTGGTCAGATAGAAAATCAACCGCTCAATTTTGTAGAGATTTTTTAAATTCTCCACTTTAGCCTTGAATTTTGTGGTGTAGTCCTTCTGTCTCTTGAAGTTTGATTTAAAAGTCTCTCCTGTGAACTACTCACAGAATTATGCCACACCAGCGTATGATAAATGCCACTGGAGCTGATTCAAAGGCTAGATCATGCTGGCAGCCAATTATGTCAAATAAGAGCGTGCCATAACTTTGCAGAAAACATACATTTTCCATAGATGTGGGGCCTTCTACTTATTAACCAGATGTAGACTAAAACTTTCTGATTCACATGAAATCGATTGCAGCCTAAATTAATACTGGCAATAAAGTATTAAAGTGAAGTAAGTAAGAGTGGGATAGAGGTTGTGCCATCTCCAACATGCATTCTTGTAAGGTCTGAGTATCTAGTCATCATGTTTTCTCTGGAAGAAATTCACAAAAGAAAGAGTGGAGGGAGGGGTTAATGTGTGTGATAGATCATCCTGGCTTTTCACCCGGAGCTTTCTTCCTACTTCTCCCCATTTTTTTCTTCCCTCCCTTTCAATTTTCCTAGCCCCTCACCCTCAGCTCGGCATGTTCCTCCAGCCTCTGGCTGGGCCTCACGGGCTCCCCTCCTTCTGGTCCTCCGGGCTGTGACCTGGCCACAGGGCCCGCTGGACTGGCTCAGCTGCTATTTGTCCTGAAGGGGTGATAGATTGCTGAGTGCCTCACAGTTCCAGTCCTCGTTCACGTTGTTTCACGGTGTCTCCACCAACCAACCATGGAAAATCAAGGTCAAGCATTTTCCACATTAGCAGCTTTAGCAGGAGGATAGAAATGGACACCGAATCTGCAATTACCCTATATCCCCTCACCCACCACCACAGGAGAAAAATGACTCCACACACTTATCTCCTGACAGCGTATACTAACTGATGGCTCTATTCAACACAGTTTCATATCAGACAACATGAATGATGCACAAGCAATATTAGATGGGATATTTTAGAAACTGGGACAAAGGTGAGACAGGCACCACTGAGTTCATGCCAACTGTCTGGCACCAAACTTCCAATGACTCCAGTAGTTAACCATCTAAATCCAGTGTGTGTTTTCAGACATGCAACTAGAGCAGTAAAGAGCAAAATGATTGACTGAGTATAAATTGTCTCTCTGGTGTCATATTGTAAAACATTATATCCATTTTTTTTTACCAAAGTTGGGAAGCTATTAGATATATTTCCTCTTTTTATATCTAAATTTAATGAATGTCATGCATATAAAAGTGGTTTTATTTTTCAACCAGGACCTGTAAAAATACTGTTCACACTCACACAGGAAGAAGTTATACTCTCCTCACTCAACTCCTCTACAGTAATTGCCTCCAGAGGGTCACATCAACACATTTTCAACCCGGTGATGACAAAATAGCATATCGTGTTGATAATGTTGAAAGCAAAGACTTCAAATGCCCCCGAAATATTTTGCCTCAAAATCTTAGTGTACTGTATATGCAACACTGTCTACTATAAAACACTCTTATGGTGCTTGTTCTGGACCCACAAAATTATTTTCAGGCTTCTAGAGCAAACGGTTGTGGCACAATGGTTACAAAACAGGAACAGCAACTGTGCTCATCTGACACTGAAAAATTGTTTGTTTATTTCACCTCTAGCCCTCCCACTCAACAGTCTGATTGCATGCGGGATAAAGGAAAGATTTACAAAATTGTCAGTTGTTTTGATATTAGACTGCAGCCTGTTGAGTAATACAGGTTAAGGTCTGTTTACCCTTACTGCTGGGGATGGATGATGCATAAACTCCCTTTTTAGTGGTTGACTCACTGATGACACGTGCCTTGCAGCTTCCAACAGCACATCACTTTGGTATGGTGCCGTACTATGGGCCAAACTAATTGCTAGCTGTGTTTTCAAGCAGCGTTCTTCCCATATGTAGTGCTCAGCTTCATGCAATGTTCATGTTTGATGACTGCTGGTCCCGCTGGACGGGCCTCATGCTTGGTTAGCTGTGAGCAGAGAGTCATGTGCTCTCTCTTCAGCAACAGTTAGGTGAATGAAAAATCTTCTTCGCTGCCCCCAATTAACAGTGAAGGTCGAGTGCCAGAAAGTTATGATGCGATTTAACCCCCCACATGAGGTCAATTTGACCTGAATAGCTTCCTATTAAGCATGATAAATTTGTTATTTTTCAAACCATTAAACCTTTTCCCCATAGTCCATTTAGTCAGAACAAACCACTGGCCTGCTATAACCTACGTTCTGTTTACTGCGAGCCGGCTTCGAGGAAAAAGGGGATGACACAACAATTAGCCGAGATAACTTCAAAGTGTTTTCTGCCACAGGCTTTTGCTAATTATCAGTCACTAGTGTTGGGTGGGGATCCCTCCAGCGTGAGGGTCAATAGGGTAACATCAACAGCAGCATATAACAAAGACTAAATTTCAGTCTAGCGTGTACGGCGGCCATCAATGAGACCTTGTTACGGCCATGGGATGCATTGAAGGGGGACCAAGGGGAAGAATAGGCTTGTGAGGCTCAGGGAGGAAGCCTCTCTGACTGCGCTGACCTGTCTGCAAGAGCCCCTCGGGCAGATAGACACCAAGGCCTCCAACAGATGTTTGAAAAAGCTGGCCCATTCATCATGGCACATTTGTGGAATCTCTTTGAACTGCATCAGAAGAATTCAATGAAACAGATAGATAAATAGATAGATAAATAGATAGATAGATAGATAGATAGATAGATAGATAGATAGATAGATAGATAGATAGATAGATAGATCCATGTTCGCTAAATAGCCCTTCGTTCTTGGACGTCTCTGTCATTGCCCAGCTCATAAATCACACTCCTGAGGGAGCTCTTGGGCTGGACATGTTGTTGTGCAATGCTGTCTACAAGCCCACACCACCACCGCCGCCTCAGTTACGTCCAGTGTTTTTATATACACACAAGCACAAACAACAGAGTGTGAAGTCATGGCATGGTTACAGGGTCTCAATGAGCCCATGTGGAACTGCCTTTTCCTCCCAGTCTCCCATACCGCAGCAGCAGGGTTTAAATCATCCACGGCAAAAGATGACAAGATGACAACGACCAATCCATAAACAAAACAGACGCTGAACCCATAAAACCGCTCTCCCCGTCAGCACGCAAAATCTTAGACCAACCACGGAATTTATTTTGTGTATTGCTGAACATTCCAGTTCACTGTAATGTAAAAGTATTCATATGACTCTACCCCAGCCTGCCGGTACAGCTGAGTTTTATACTCAAGCGCTCCATAGGGAGCAGGAAGAGGCCCCGTGCGTCCAGAGCCTCGTCTCCTGAGCAGCACTAAGCACTCAGCAGGCTTCAAGGGCGAATGTTCATTAGGGAGCCAAGTTTTAATAAGCCCGCAGACAGACATGCTGCTAAACAGCCTCAAGTGCCAGAAGAGGTGAGTTTCCTTATCTTGCTGATCCTCATGACTTCACATGGCAACATGAGCAGGGCATTGACATGACCCAACAGTCAACTACTGCACAGAATTTAACATCAGGTCAGGGAATAGGGTAAAGTATGTGAAAAGCTTTTGGACATTGAATTGTGATAGAAAGGTCATATTTCAGCCTTTATTTTTCCAGGGAAAGGTTAATATTATATATTTTCTCATCAGTGGTGGCATGTAAGATCTGTTACTTAATTAAATGTAGCGATACAAGAATTAAAAAAATCTATAAAAATCTTGCATTTAAAATTGTACTTGGGTAAAAGTACGAAAGTATTATCACCAAAATGTATTTGAATTGTCAATAGAAAAAGTAAATATTATATCACTGGATTATTAAGCAGAATTTTAATGTTGTGACTGAGCATAAGGGAGCTAATTTTAACCACTTTATATACAAGTGTACTACTTGTATACTTAGTATACTGTAGGCTATATATAGTATATATTAAAACTTAAAACAATAGTTTGACATTTTAGTAAATGTATTTTATGTTTATTCGCCTTCTTGCTGAGAGTTAGATGGAAGGATCAATACAATTCTATCTGCTCACCTAACACTGCAAGAAGTAAAGAAAGCATATTTCCCAAAATGTCTGACTATTCCTTTAATCTGCAAAGTAACTAGTAGCTACAGCTGTGAGATAAATGTAGAGGAGCAAAAAGTACAATATTACCCCAATAAATAGTGAAGTAGAATTAAGTAGCATAGAATGAAAGTACCGAAGTAGCTGCTTACTGTAAACACTTACAGTAAGTACAGCAGTGCAATTTAAATGTACTGCCAATGTACTCAGTTATATCCCAGGATTATCTCTCATACATTCATACCACATCTGTAACTGTATCATATCTTTCAACCTGCTGCAGGAACAGCTTTTTCATTCTAATGAATTATACCCTACAATTCAAAGATAAGAGCAGGTTTTCCACAGCGGAAGCATTTGTTTTCTATGACAAATGTTAAAATGCAAGACACCCACAGTATATAATGTAATGAAACATGAAAACACAAGAGCATATCAGGGGTTGCACTTTATCACTCTTTCATTATGGATTGATTGTATGATAACTGATCCAATGTTATTTCTTGCAATCTCAAAGTGCTCTCCATGCAGAGTGAGTACCCTGCCTCCTCTCGCTGTGCATAGTCTTGGCACAGTCCTAAACAGTGTTTATCTAAGGAAGAGGTAAATTACTAAAGGCATAAAAACAGGTTGACAGCTGAGTAAAAAAATATATGATGACAGACTCGACAAATATCGAGAGCTGTTAACAAAATGATAAGGTCATAAAATTGTCCTTCAACTGTTTCTACTTAACTGTGTCGGCCTCAAGATAAGATAACCGAAAGGAATCAATCACAGGGCTTGTATATTAAGACTTGCATGACAGACATTGATATCAGTCCATTCTGTGTGGGATGTTTAGATAGACTTCAGAGCAAAATTTGGCTTAAAACATTTTGTTCTGTCCCAGGTCTTGTGTTTGGAAATTGTCAAAGGCTACAGGGGATTTCATAATGGGCAAATGGAGAATGGAATGATATTGTGTAGTTGATATTCACAAACAACCCAGTCTTTGTTTGTTTGTAGATTGATCCAGAATATGTTAAGTCTCCCTCTGAAAATAAACAGATTTTGTGGTGTTCTAGCAAAACAAAAAAGGCAGACACAGTCTGTGATATTATCCGCAAAAGGTCTGGCTGATATTAAGGGATGTGATGCTTGCATTCGTATTAGTTCTACTACTGTTTCCAACCACCTTATTGTTTTCATCTCCCCAGCTGATAGTATGTGATGAGAAGTTTGGTAATCATTGGCTGTGATTGCTCACAGAGGGCCCAACCATCATTTAGCATAAAGAATGATTGCATATTTGCAGCGAGGAGTCTGATCTACTTATTAGATCACTGTGTCATCGCTTATGATGATGGATTTTGTCATGTGGGGTCACTCTTTTATTGGTGAATTGATCAAAACTTTTACTTAGCGTGTGTCTGAGGCCAAACCACATCTGGCAGCAACCTGGGACCCGTTTATCACAAACCTAAACAGAAAATAGCTCAATCTCCTTGTCACAAACACCCAGGAACTACTTTAGTTGCATAACAACGTTTATTATGTCATTTTCATACTTAGCAAAAGGCAGAAAATGGAACGTTTTCATGTTTATGTGGTAATAAATATAGGGTGTCTGTGAACAGCAACTGAAAACTTAAGTGATACTGTATATCTACTTGGAAGTTTATTTCCATGCAAAACCTTGGAGAAGTCTTTCTGGGTGAATTCTTTGCTGATGTAATGTTTATTTTGCCACAAAAATCTTGCTGTTGCATTCTCTAATGACTGCAACAAGATCACAGATCAATTCAGTGGATGGAAAATAAACCGCAGTCCACGGACGATTTTGCGTATCTGACGAAATTTGTGTGTCCTTGTGGAGTAGTTGGCTAGTTACGGCTTTGAAACGATGACAGCTGTCTGGAATGGACGGCTTCAAAAAGTTGGGGGATTCCATCAGTGTCTGTGAAAGATGTTGGCAAATTGGGAGGAATGATGCTGGGAAAGAAACAAAGAGAATGGGAAGTGCAATATCTTAACAGCCAATCTGATTGATTATGATGACAGTGTAATGGCAGAAGATGCAATGAATACCGAGTGTTTTTGTGTGTTCATTCACATGCCTCTCACTCAGATAGAGCGAGGGATTTCACAGTCTGGACAGTGTCACCAGCGTCACCTTCTTCCCTGTTTTCCAGCTTTATCCAGACGAAGAAAACAAATCAGAAGCATGTCAGCATGCCTCTCCTCTATCAGTCCAGCACATTAATATGTATTTTCTTTGACTGACCTCATGCAGGCATTTCAAGGCAACAAGCCTTTTTCCTTTTTGGAGAGTCTGTTGCATTCTGTTCTGTTCATTTTGCTTTGATGTCTCTGCTGAAAACTGTAAAGCATAAATGCATTCTTTGTTTTGTCAGCACCACATGACTCTTATCTTTGAGTAATTGCTCCAAAAGACCCCGGGTATATTTTGCTTGTAGCGTAAAAACACAACTGACTCTTCTCTTTGAAATTACTCAAAGAGAATGAGTCATATTTCCCATCATGTAAACAAATCTGTGAAGTCATGTGTTCAGAAGATGAAGAAAAGCAAAAGGTCTTTAAACTCACATGGTTGAAAGGTATGGTTAAAAATACAGATTTGTTTACATGTTTCTCCCTGATATTCTTGGTGCAGCGGTGTGGTGACCCTTCATGGGAGTTCCTCGTTTCAACCAGTCACCGTAAAAGAAAAATATGCAGGCAGATCTTCGCATAGCACACACCCAGAGCAAAGCAAACACTCTCTGCCATGTCCGTGGCCTCTCTCATGTCCTCACTTGTTTCTGGCTTTTAATGTCCTCCCTAGAGTGTCCTGGATGGTATCCTTATCATCCCATTTGGGTGGCTGACACCCTCAAACAGGAAGGGACTCCTGCCATGACCCACAATGCTAACACAGAAAGCAGAGAGGTACCTGGATGAGTTACATCATATCCTCTTCCACCTGGGCCTAGATGATAATTTTATGAGAAGGGGTGACCTGCAGTAGAAAAGATTTGTGAAAAAATATGTTGTGTAGCTTATACTCCATGACATTACAGAAACTAAATCTAACTGTTACATGCAGTAATGACTGTCTGCAGGAGTCTTGTGAATCTGCTCTTCATGAGAACATAGCTGAGTTGAAATCAGGCTGAATACATGGAGTCTCTTTTTGAAAGGGTTTAGGCAGCAGCATGCCATTATCTAAACTGTGAACTGGGCACGTTTGGAAGCAGCAGCTGATAGGATGCAGTCAATCTTTCTGTCAGTCTGAACAGAGCCTCACCCTGTTCCCCTCTCACATCAGGGTGGTCCCTACTGTGCCGACCATCTCGGTTCAGGATGTCTTGGCAGAGAGCGCCACAGCAGACAGGAACACGCTTCCTTTCAATCAGCAGTTTCCAGCAGGTGTGCCGCACCTCTCTTCTCTTTCATCCACATAACTCATTGGCTCCTGGCAGTTCCACTTGAGTAAATTTAACAGTATGTAGTGTGGTATGTGGTGCCAGCTAGCACTCATCTGCTGGCATCCCTGAGCCAAGCTAAACGTATGCAAATGCAAAATCCTTATTTGGCCTGTTTTTACCTCCTGTCTTTTTAATGGTTCTTCACAAATGTTTTTATCTTTCAACTCCCCTTCTGACAGATTCAACTTCACAGCACAGAGGTGAGGGTGATGTGTGGATCTGGACTGTAAACACATTGTAAGCTGGCCGTTGCTGTTCTGTACACAAAAAGAAATGGCACATGTGCCGGCCAGATGTGGCTACTATTGTTGTGGTTGTACGGTTGTGGTCACTGAAACCCATTTAAAACCTCATCCTCTTACTGGAGAAAGTATGAATGAATGAATTCCCCTCTGAGTTGACAAACTCCATGATGAGTTGTTGCTAAAACGATGACTAAAGCTCTACAACAACCGCAAACCACAGACCAACATGGTGGTTCATTCACAAATACTGAGCCTCAGGTAGTGTGGTGGGATAGTACAGGTCCTGCTAGTTTTGTTAGGATCAGGCACAGTGGGACGGTAATTCATCAGGCCGGATATGACATTCTGTGGGTTTGCTTGGAGACAGAGCCTGGCCTGGTGAGGAGTTACACTGGGATCAACCCAGAGGCCTGGATCGCTTTACTGGCCGCAGTGGCTGTGGTCGGAAAACAGGCCAATGCCAGACTCATTACTGGCCAGTGCCAACCAGGCTTTGGCAGATTTCAAAACCCTCAGGGTGGTAAGCATCCTTTCAAGTCTTGATTGTTTTTCTATCGGGATTAATGACAGTGACTTCGATGTTGACCTTATAAAGCAGAACTATACAGCTTGGTCACACATGGACAGAATATGCTGTAAACCACCAACGTCCCTCTCCATGGTTCAGTAACTGTATGAAGCATTTTACATGCATGTACAGTTAAAAGGACCATTTGACATGGTGAAGTTTATGAGCCGACATGCAGGCAGACACAACAATGTCTACATTTATGCTAGAGGCTCTGGGGGCACGGCTGTCCTTTAAGCTAAATGCTAACATGCTGATGTTAGCAGGTAATGTTTACTATGTTGGATGTTTTAGTTGAGCGTGTTAGCATGCTAACATTTGCCAATTAGCACTAAACACAAAGTACAGCTGGGAATGATGGGAATGTCAACAGTTGTGCATTTGATCATAAACCAAAGTATTGGACAAGCTGTATTTATGACCTGATGATGGTACTGTAGATTAAAAGTTAAGGGATCCTGAGGACAAAAAGAATGTTTACCAAAATGTCCACCAAATTTCTACCAAATTTCACTGCAGTCCATGGAGATATTTCTGTTTGGGCCAAAGTGGTGGACCAACTGACCACAGACTGTCCAAAGGACTGACCAACAGACCAACATTGCCATCCCTACAGCTGTGCTGCTAGCAGGTCTAAAAACATTTGTTCTGCACTGACTGTTGGCTGCACTTACACTGTACACGTACAGACAGACATCAAGATGAACCCCACTTTAGAGTCTGTTCATACCTGCTATGGCTGACAGTAAGGGTGGAGCGGCACGGGGGTGTTTGTCAAACAGTTGGACAGTCTACATTAGAGGCCCTGTCTTTACAGAGGAAATATAAGGACTGAAATGTTTCCCGACACACAGAATATAATACAGCTGCAGATCCCAGCAGGACAACTAAACCCATGAATCAAAAGCTTTGCTCCAACATCATATATAACACAGACAGCCATCAACTGGGGGACACTTAATCTCTGCATGAGCAGTTTTTCAAGACTGCTTGTGGCTGTAAGCTTCTGCTTGTGTCTGACCTCAGCTGTACACACGGACGTTTATATCATTTTCAAAACAAAACATGTGTTGGCGGTCCTGTTTCAGATAGAAAAATGTATTTTAATGAGGCCTTTTCATCTATGTGTGGCCGCCTGTACATGTTGTTCAGTGTGGACTCGCAGCATCTCAGTCGTGTTGAGAGGCAGGTCTCAGCACTTGAATCACTGAGGATTGATAGCAACAACAGAGAATCTGTGAAATATCAAGAGATGGGGGGAAAATTGCTTTAATCAGCAGCAGTATCCCATCCATACATTCCTTTGTTGTACTTAGTTGCCAGACCATTGTCATCACTGGGATGTGCATTTCTTACAGCCATTTTCCCCATAATCCTCAACAACGTCAATTGCAGAACCACACTGTCACCAGTCATAAAGGGAGCCAATTAAGACCCTGATAGGGCAACTGCAGAACACACAGCTGAGACAGAAATTCCAACAAAAAAAGCCAAAAAGTCAAAATCATTTTAGTCATCGGCCATTGCGTAGAGGAAGAGAACTCTCTCTGTACTCTCCTCACTTGGGAGCAAGACTTTGCATGCTCAAACAGAGAGTATTTGCCAGGGTTTTTACTGAGACCTGTGGGACCTTTCACATGTAACATGAAGTCAGCACACTATAGAGTGAAGAGTAAACTTCCTGGGGAGAACCTCTGTCCAGGCCTGCTGCTGCTGGAATGATGCTCTCCTGTCCTTCAACAACCCTGATTAAGATTGGCCTCTAAATCGGTCCAATCATCACAGATGATGAATACCTGCAGCCAATCCAGTTGGCAGTTAATCACTGGCGTCCAATCAGGTAATGAGAACCTGCATGTTGGAATGGGAAGCAGACAACCCCATGGCTGTTTAGCAGGAAGGAGGGAGAGCGGTCATGTTGTAAAGAGACTCAAGGCGTGCCCCACTTGTGTTTTCTGCCCAATGGAGATCACTGTCTGCGGACAATTATCTTTGATCACAGAGACAGCCGAACTGATGGACATCTCCTCAGAGGCAGGGTGTCTGACTCAGAGATGGGAAATGAGGCACTGCATTTTCGATCATGTAAATTCTTTGGTTGAGAAGAACCACCCATAAATTGACTCCCCTAGGAACTTGGCAACCCCGAACCCCAAAACCAAGCTGCAGTCAGGTCTGGACATGTTTATGGAATAGTACATGGAAAATTTGTCAGAGAAACATGTTTTCCCAGGGAATTAGTATCATCAGATGAATTTACAAATATGCACAGTATTGTTGTTGAGCGATCTCCCGCAGGTTCTCTGGGGAAGGAGAACCATTCCAACATGGTACATTACTCTTAGTGAACGCCAGAGGATGACTTTCTGATTTGTGGTCCCTCTTTAGCAAGCATTCCTGGGGGAAATTTGAGAGAGCCCATTATGCAAATCCACAGGTGCATGCCAAGACCAAATAACTGGACTCCTGCCTCCAAGTACTTCAAGATGCCTTTCTGACTGCTCCTGATAGTGTTCAGACCACAGTGTGAGGAGACACGCCAGGAACATGTGGGTGTAGCGTGGAGGGCCATGGGGCCTGCATGTCCACAGCCTTCGAGCAAAGCAATTACAAAATGATTTTTACTTGTGGAGTCCATTATGACACTGTATGACTCAGGAAAATAAACATTCACTCATTCAAGAGTGAGTTCCTATCACATCATGTGCTGATATGGCTGTCAGTTGTGCCACCATCTCCATGTGGTGAAAGAAGAGGGAGCCTTGTTTTCCATTTCACTTCTCAGCAGTTTGGTATGATCACATTCCACACACAGCAGAGCTTTTACAAGATCGATTTCATTAAGTCCTCAGCTGACGTGAAACCAGAAGGTTTGAATGAACTTTGTTTATTTTCCTATGTTCATGAGGTATGTATTGTATGTGTGTGTGGGGAAATGAGAAAAGTCTCTAATGGAGGGGATTCAATTTGGCCTGTTCTCTCTCTACGTCTGTGTTGACGACTTCAAGTGTGGAGGGTCAGCTGAAGACAGGAAAGCCCCTCATCATTTAGTGCTGCTAAACTGTCCCAAGGGATGACAGCAGAGAAGGCATGCATCCCCTGCTTATAGTGAGTTCATGTCCCATGTAGAGCCACTGCCCCCTTGTGTTGAAAATGTGTACTCTGCATGCACTCTGAAACTTCGTCTTCTACTCCTTTCTTGATGAAGCAATAAACAAAAGAATGTGTTAAAAAATGAGAATGTCATTTGAGGTTCTTAGATAACAGAATATTCTGCACTTTGGAGGGAAATGCAGTCAAAAACATCAGTTTCTGCCTACAACAACTACCACACATTCCCAATCTGTCAGACCACAATATATTTTTTTTAATGCTACGGGGCTCCTTTAGATTGAAGACTGTGTCCCATTAGAAAAGATTTTTGTCTGTTTGAATTAAGAAGATAGCAGTACTAGTGCCACAAGTGTTACAAGTCATACATCCTCTTCTGCTCAATCTAATTGAAATTATGTCGGGTACATCATATATGATCAGCACCACAGGCCACATCGCAGTCCAAAATCCAGGTCTTAAAAAAGGTGTGTAATCACTTTGAGCCACAGTGTGTAAAACAATACAAATATGCTGCACATAAACTTGAGATAAAATGCTAAGAATTGAGTCCATCATTTTTTATTCCCATAAACAAAGGACCTGCAGTGCAGAGAATCTTAAAACATTCATCAGCAGAGGCTTGCCATTTTAAAAAAAGAAAAACAAAAGCACCCCAGCTTCAAAGTCATAGGCAAATATTTCACAATATCTACATTGCTAAAAGTTCCAAGTCACACTCAGACCATCTAATCTAGAAACCATCCCCACATAAAACAGAGTAGTAGATGGTCATGAAAAGCAAAACACTAAACAATAGAAGAAGACCATAAAACTAAGAAAGATCCTTCATGTTTGTTTATGATGGCAGTCTCTAATGGGTTTCAACTAACACATATTTTGATTAAACTACCTTTACTTCTGATACATGTGATGTCAGTCATTGGTATTGGTGCTAAATTTTCATAAACACTTATATAACGTTTTCACTCTTTTTACCCTCAGTACATCAGGTTAGAACATTGCACAACCCAGACAAACACAGACCCATAAACCCACCAACAAACCCCTTAACACTTTATAAAGGCCAACTAAAGCACAAGCGAACGTTCATCACGTCCCATTAGCTTTGCTGAGCCAATGCAATAAATCCCAACCTGTGGCAAATAACACCTACATCTTTGCCTTCAACAGGAATAAAGTTCCTCTTTTACTGCCAACTGTGAGAATAACGTGAGGAATGGAACTGCATTCAAAGTGCTCTGTGGGTAAAATGAGCATATATTCAATTTTAAATACTACTGAGAAGATTCATAATCCATTAACGTTTCCTTCTTGCGTCTGCCTTGACATGACTTCTCCTAATGCTCTATAAACAGTAGACAGGCAGCACACACTATTACAAATGGCTAATGAACATGTAAACTCTGGAACAGTAAAGAGACTGCTACACAATTATGAACAGAAAAAAAAAGAAAAAAACCTCTGTTGGCTCAGGATATTGACAACACTAACATTAAAAATAAATAGTTTTACAATTATATAAAGAAACAAACAGGGTATATTCTCAAATGATATAATGCTTTCGTATACAGCAGATGCGAGACAATATGGCTACGGTTGTACAGTCAGAACTGGAAGGAGGCAACTATGAACTGTGTGTGTGTCAGAGGATGCATAGGTGGTTTAGGAGATTCTGAGGTAAACCCATAAAAGGCTGTGAACGAAAAGTAAAAAGTATACAACATATATAACAAAACTGCTTTTGTTATATATGAGCTCTCCTCAACATTTACATCCAACCAACGCACACATCCACAGTTTACCCGCATGTACTGGTGAGTAAAGAAATATTACTATTATCTATTGTTGTCAGCTACACTTCTCTCACCTACGCACCTCTCTGGATACAATCAGAGGCAAAGGGCATGAATAAGGCAGGTTAAAAAAATAATCATAACAAAAACATTTACCGCTCCAGACAAACATATTTCCAATAGTATGGGTCAACACAAATATTTTTTCCAAGACACAATAAGTTAAAAACATGTATAAACAATAGAAATTACTTGGCTTCTTTTAAAACCCATTCATCTCCGACAGAAAAAAAAAAAAGTTTATAGAAATTATATAAACTCTTCACCCAGTAAACGTGCAACAATAAAGAAATCAGATCCCTTCTCCTTAAATGTCAAATCAAAAAAAGGTAATAAGATGAAAACCTATGTATACACACTACTATGTACAAGTACTGAAATAAAAGAGTGATATTATATATTTACATACACACATCAGTCCCTGATCGATTAAGGCCAAAGTGCTGTATATGCACACGTCACCCACATCACATGTAGGCTGCTGTTGCACTTAAGTGTTCCTCAGTTTGCAAAATGCAAAAGAAGCAGTTTATACAGTAATACTCAAGGCCTTTGCTCTAACATCATTTGTCTTTCTAACATATAAAACTAAGCAAACTTCAGCATTAAGAAATAAAATTAGCCAAAACCTCACCTTTTTCAGTAGTTTGTGGTTTCCTTTTTTACAAAAAGCAAGATATTTTATATACATACAGTAGCACAAGAGTTCATATGATGAGTCCTGATTCCAGCACAGCTGTCGGGGACTTCCTGTAACGCCCTCTCATCCTGAGAGAGTATTCAGAGGGAGTCTGGGTATTTCTCTGCCAAGAAGCCCAACGGTTAAATGCAGATGAATGCAGGGAACCAGTGCACCGGAGTGGGCAGTGCTGGTCTGGACTAGTGGAAACACAGTGCCGGTGATGGAAGAGTCAGAGCATGCCGAAACCCTCACTGCCCTCGCTGATGGCCAGCTTCAGCATCTTGTGCAGCTCCTCATAGGAGTCATAGGTAGGGAGGCACAGCTGGTTAAAACTAGATAAGAGAAGAGGACCACAGAGTCAGACACAGGTAAAACATTTATCCAACATTTATACATATTCTGCATAACATTTATGCAGATGTTAATGACAAATGACATGAAACCTGAACAGTGAATTGATCCAACATATGGCGTCCTGCTGCCGTGATACTAAATGTGTATACATTCGCGTCTGAAAATAATCCTCAACAAATGCACTATTTTCTCCTGTTTGAGTATCATTTGTTCAAAACTACAGTGCCCAGCTGTTTTATGAAATATCTGGGCCTTTTTTAAAAAATGAAACTAAATATTTGTGAGCAGTTTTTTCCATTTACAATACAAACCAATGAGCTTGGGGCTGAGAGCCACAGACAGGGTTGGGACGAAGAGACGAACCAACGGTTTGTTGTTTTTGTTGTTTTCATGGGATTTGTCGACAAGAATAAAAATACAGCATGACGTAAGTCTTTTCCTTTACGTATATCTGCCTGTGTTTTCCTTCTCACCAGGTGTGTGCAGTGGGCAAGGTGCTGTGTGTGGGAGCAGCGATGATCTGGAACGAGGGGCAAAGGGTGTTGAAACCCCCGGGGGGGAGCTGGGAGGATCCGGTGGTGAACTGCAGCAGACGAGCCAACTCCTCCTGCGTGAAGCTGGACACCACCGCCCAGAACCACTTCATCACCTGTGGAAACAGAAAATCAACACAGCTCAGACATTTTCACTGGTGTCCCGCTGTTAAAAAACAGTTGAGGCAGAGAATTTCCATGACATACTTTCTCTCTGAAGTGCCACGATCCTCCAACAATCACAGCGTGGGCCTTGAAGTCTTGCACATTTATATCACCAGTGCCACACATCAACAGCTGAAAAGATTAAAAATAAAATTTGAAAAAAAAAAATCATTATCCGACCGAGTTTTAAAGGATTTCAACAAGATTTCATTTTAATCATCACACATACCTCCAACTCGTTCTCATCAAATATGGCCAGCAGGTTTTCTGGAACCAGTTCATTCAAACCTGCAATTGATCAGGAAATTACAATAATTATGAACAGATTACCGGAGATCTCGAATTAGAGGAATTGGCAAATATGGCAGAGTGCAGCTGTGCCGGTTTCCTTACCTTTCAGGAAGTGTTCCACCTCATCTCTCACCTGACTAGCCAGCCTATACTGGGCCAGCAGGTTGAGATAATGCATCTTGTTTTCATTGGTAACAGCGATCTGAGCTCCCCCTGATATCAGCTCCACCACCTGCAGAACAGAACACGTGTCAGGACATAAAATGTCAAAATATATAAAACAACAAAAAAACATAAAACAGACTAGTTGTTTTAAATTCTGTAATTGTGTTTGTCTCAAAGAAATTGTCTGACAAGCATGTGATTGGTTGGCACACACCTTTGAGTCTTATTATAAATACTGGGCAATTAATTTAACAGTAAAAAAAACAAACATCTGTGTGGCGCACAGCATATGTATCCAATTAAAAAGAAGTAGGCTGGAATCTGTTTCATCATGGGGTGTTATACAGCCAGTTATTGTGTGGGATTTTACAATGGAGCAACACAAAAAAAAGGGCCACAGATGCCAGACTCTACTCATCCACCACCACTCCCCCTCTTTAAGAACAACGAAGTGCTTGCCAAACAAGCAATATGGTTTCTTTTGTTTGGTTTATTGCTCCTATCTCTTGTGAAATTACATCAGGGATAAAAGGGGAGGTCCCTTCCAAAATGTTGCCTCACCTTCTCCAGCTGTCCTGACTTGCTGTACTTCTCCTCCGCAAACACCAGGTCCATTTCACTCACGTCATTGTTTAGGATGAAGCAGACTTTAGTTTTGTAGAACTCCTGGTCATCCGTCTCAAAGTACTGCGTGTGGAAAATATAATGAAAACACAGGAAAATGACGTTTTTTAAATAAACATGGCATTTCGTCTTCTCAGTGGAAGGATAAAAAGATGATTGGGGCCACTTTATTTCTGAGCTTTGAAATCATAATGAGTTGGATAAACAGCAAAACACACTGGCTAGTTCTCCATGAAACAAATAATGCCAAAATACAAATCAGGTTTCTTGGCTTTGTGAGGAATGTCAAAGTGATGACACAGACCAGCTGACACCACAAGGTAAACAATGAAAACATGACTTTCCAACTTCCATGGTATACGTCTTTTCTGCGGGAATGTACTGTGTTCCATTGTTCCATACCTTGTAGTTCATCCTGAGGCCAATGATTTGAGCCAAGAAGGAACGCGTAAAGCGAGCTCGCACCAGCTGTTTGTAGGACCCACCCAAAGCAGACTCATATAAGCACTTCCCTACGACGCGGCCCGCAAACTCATACATCTTCAGACGCAGGTGGGGTTGTCGGTCAGCATTTGGGTGTACCTGGAAAGTGAAGAGCGATGTTCTTTGATTTTTATAGAACTGCGTGTTTAAGAGGACACTAAGCATCCCAATGATGATTTGAAAGGGGAGACGGTTGTCGAGACTAACTTACGAGGCCCTGGTTGTTGTCGCTGAAGCGGGTGAACAGCTGGTTGGAGGTGTCAAAGAGGGTTTTGCAAATCAGTTCAAACCACTCCCTGCGGGGCCCTCCCCAGTCCAGAGCTGCAGAGCCATGTAAGAAGGTTACAGAAAGCAGTGTGATCACCTTAATGAATTACTGTGACAGAATGTCTGAAACATTTCATTAGGATGAAGATATTTTGGTCATTGGTACAAAAAAAGGTAAAATGTCTAAAATTTTCAATGTTGACTTAGAACTCATGAATGTGACACACACTGAAGACAGTCTAATGCTCACTCAGTTATACTCTGATGTTTTGCTTACCTTCCTCATCCTGAAACACCACCTCAAAGTTCTTACTCCAGTCTGACACAGAGAAGTTCCTTGTAGCCTTAAGAGACTGAGCAACAGCAGGAGGGACAGACAAAAAGAAGAATGAATTCTCAATGGGGTCACATGATAACTTATCATATGGAAAAGAAGAAAATATGTGACATAAAACACTCACTGAATCTAGAATTGAGTGTCGAGTGATTTTTAGGCAGGTCTTGGTGCGAGGTCTCTTGGAGTGGATGTGCCTGAGTTCACGTTGAAAGAAGTTCACCTTGTCTTGGAACGTTTCAGAGCCACCTGTGGACAATACCGTCACATTACAGTTACTGTCTACACAAAACAAAATCAGTATTCACTAAGCGCAGCTCAAGGCTAAAAAGTAATCACATTAGACTGAAACACACCAATGTTTTTGTGCAGGAAGCGGATGAAGGTGGCAGCCATGATGTTCCTGTCTTTGCAGCTGAGCTCCACAGGAGGCTGTATCCCATCATCCACCACTAGAGTTAGGTATTTGTGAATGGGGTCAGGACCATGATAGGTAAACTGAAAAGAGAGCAATAGAGCCAGTCATTCCCCACGCTACGGTAGATCTGTTCTAAAGGGTTTTTGACAGCTTAGCAATTCTACTTACCTTCGTTCCTGGACACACTCGAAAGGTAAAAAGGCGCCACGGAATAATTTTCAGGTAGAACTCCTTCACGGATAGTTGCTGTTTGACAAAAAAAAGTCCAAGTCAACATCCACTTTTTAGATGAACGCATGTTGCTACTTTCTTAAATCTAACCTTAACATGCTGGCCACTTACCTTTGGCGATATGTAACAGTAGACCTTTTTTGGTTTCTTGACCTTCTCAGGTTGTCCCTCCACAGGAGAGTCATGCTCATCCTCCTCGTCTCCCATGGAGGGCCTCCTCTGAGGAGCCAGTAAAGAGGAGGCTGGTAATTGCCACGAGGAACTGCTGTAGTTCCCATTGCTGTAAAGGTATGCTTCAAAGTAGATGCTGATGCCTGGAGTGGACACATTCTTCTCCACGCAGGTCTTCTCATTCTCTGCGAGCCAGGGAATATGAGAATTAGGCTTTAAAGACATAGGTTAGAAGGAAAACCACTCTAAATTCAGGGATATGAATATCACAGATTGGCAATTTATTACTCTTATAACCAAAGTAAAAACTCAAGATGATGGCCTTACTACTTACTAGAAAAATGTGGATATAAACATTAAATATCTAAATTTTATACCAATCCAATCAAAAGCTAATATATCAACTCTAGCATGTAAAAGCTGCTCACCATTGAGAACAATAATGTCAAATTCCCCATTACTGAGCGGCTGGTCCTTGTAGGAGATGCGGGCCCTGAAACAGCCGGTTTTCCTCAGGGTCAGCCTCAGCAGAACCTGGCACTGCTGCTTGTTGAGTGAAACTGACTTACTGTAACACCCTTCCAGACTGTCATCATCCACTGTGCCCAGCTGGAAAAACGGGAAAACAAAAATGAATCTAAGCTCAGAATTGAAAGATTACTGTTAAGAATCTGTTCTGCTATAAAGCAAAGTGACTGTGCAATTGCTAACAGAAGGGTGAAAATAAATGCTGGCTTTCATTATTTACAATCATAATCAGGAAATAAATCTTCACATTACGGTATAAAGGATAATTGTTCCCTTACAGAGTGCACATGGACGCTGTAGTTTGCCTCATCTGTGAGAGATGTGGAGTTGCTGGTGGGGTTTCCATATTCGTCCCTGGGCTCAATCTGCAAAGTATGCTGTTGGCCATTTGTTAGCACCAGGGTAGAGAAATGGTAGGCTATCTTGGTTTTGGATGGGACAACTGTACCTAAAGTAGGGGGGGGGGGGGGGGGGGGGGAAGAACAGAAAAATACTAATCAGCCAAAGTAAAGATTGACTTTTGTCAGTGGTAAGTGGCTGAAAATTGTAAATCAGCTACAAACTTATGTGTATATTATACCTGGCTGGAAAATCTTGTAGTAAGGGCTGTAGGCCACATTGAGGCCACCCAGCTTGACAGCAACTTCATAGCGTCCGGCTTTCCGCACTGTGAAGGCCACTTTGACTATGTTGGACTCTGGTTCTTGTAAAACTTCCTGTGTAACAGGGATGTCCAGAGCCAATTCAATGTGGGTGATGTTGACCCTCAATCCCACAGGCCGATGGGCTGGGAAAGGCTGCCCATTCTTATAGAACAGCTGAGAAGAGAGAGGTAATGAAGGATTAACACTACAGTATAATTTTATACTGAGGACACACAAGTCAACTTCATATCTCAGAACATTCAAATACTCTTGACATTGCTGCATGCTTAAGACATTTGTAAGCATTGTAACTAGACCAGAGACAAGTATTACATCTTTGGCTATGACACTTTAGAAAAAAAAAAAAATATTACTTGGACTCTGAAGCTCATAGTCTGCCCCACTTCCTGCGGTTCCTTCCAATCCCAAGACACCTTGCAGGAACGTGGGTCCAGGTAGTTGCCCCGGACATAGTCGTAGATGCTGCGGTCACCGCGTCGCCCTGGATCCTCATTCTGTAGGAAGCTGACCACCCTCGCAGCAAGCTCACAGAGGAACTTGATGGTGAAGACAAACGCTATGATGGAAACAGTAATTCCACCTGACGCGAGAAGGGAAGAAGTATAGTATAAAAATATTACTGGAGCATGTGTTTGCAACAAATGTATGCTCTTTATTTGGTTTTGAAATAAGTGGCTTCACTGGTTAGTTGAGAAAAATATTTAAATACAGCAAAGATTCAAGGTTGCAAACAACAGGTTTACAACAAACCCTTGGGCTATACAAATACTATAATGCAATTTGTGAAACCGGTAGTACCATGTCGCTGTTGTACAATATATGCTTGCAGAAAGAGTAAGGCTGAGACACAAAGTTGCACTCCCAGGACAAGCAATATGAGCCCAACCCCCAAGCCAAACAGTTACAACAGGACTCACCAATCACGTAAAACATGAGGTCCCTTATCAAGAAGCACAGTGCCACAGTACAGCCAAATATGAGAGCTCCCGCTGTAAAGACAGGTCATTTAAATTAATGATTGAAATAAAGACAATACACACTTTGTGCAATGAGCCTGCAGGGTACACTGTGATGGTTGAACTGTGATTCTTTTTATTAATTACAAAAAGCCAGAGCTGGACATTGTCACTAGTAAACTGATTTACTACCAAGAAATGGTGTAAATTAACTGGCCAGTTTTGAACATAGGTACACAAGTTGCACATGAAAATCCTTCTCTGTGCAAGAATACCGATCTAACCAGGTTATAGTTGTTTTCTGTGAATACTGTAATTTAACAACATTTATATATTATTCCACATTTATCCTAATTGTGAGGGTATGCTGTGTTTTTATCAGAGAGAAAAGACAGAAAAACAAACAGATGTTGGGTTATACAAAGAGATGATGCAACACTGAACTTCTCCATTACAACACTTTTAAGCTATTTTCAAATGATCTGTGACTCTTGTAGTAAAAAGATTTATAGAAACACATAATACCACTTAGCATCAGTAAAATCCACCTGAAGTCACACATTTTACATTTATATGAACCTTGACACTATGCAGCTGTGGTAAACAACCCAAGCTGAAACCCTTTCAGCGCAGAAATATCTTACCAATTGACCACTTCTCATTCAGACGCCTTTCAGCAAGGCTGTGCACCAGCCGGATCTCGTAGTCCTGGTCACGACTCCCTCTGGACGTCTGGAGGATCTTGATGCCTGTAGACAACTTTATGTAGTCTTCGTAATAATATCCCCAGGCAGCTAGAGAGAGCTGCAGTTGATAGTCAAACTGTGATAGGTCATCCAGATTCATACAACCCAAAGTCTTCAGTCTGCAGTGGAAAACAAAAGTGAAAGTATATGAAGTAGTTGATTGACGAGAACTGCCTACTTACTTCACAATTATAGTCTTTGGTCATACAACACTACCGTCACTACTATGTGTTACTTCTCGTCTATTGAGCAAGACTGACGCTTTAACTCCAGACAACAGACTTTCCCACACACAAAACAAACAATAGTTTTTGCTCAACTCTTTACAAGAGTGCCCTCGATCTTATCAGCTAAATTCCTTAGTTTCATCAACAAGGAGCAGAGAGAGGTGTGGCATGTTGCATTTGGCCATATCATAAAGATTTAAGATAAAAGTGGTGTTCATGAGGAAGATTTAATTACATGGATGAGTCTAGATGAGCATAGTAGAGAAAAAACTGCTTACTTGATAAATGGTAACCATTAAAACTACTTCCTTAACAGATGCAATTAAATTATTGTAGCACACAAAATTATCTCAATAATTACTGAAATAAGAGGAAAATCTTCTAGCAGTATTATCACTTATTTCAGTGACTAAAAATAACACTTTTTTTTAACATTTTCATTTTATCATGCATTTTAAATCCAACACTTAAAAATCTTAACTTTTTACATAAAAATAAATGTGTGATTTTTTCCATGGACACTGTCTCTGGCAACAAAGCTAAAGTATCTACCATCACTTTTTCCATCTTACGCTATGTTAAATGTGGATTTACTAGCATGCTGCTGAGTCCAGTTCACACTGTGCACTGTGGGATATTATCTACCTTGTATTTGCTGATGATTATTGTGATAATGATGGTAATTGAAAAATAAACTTCATCCTCATTTTATTTGGGTATATATATATATCTAAAGTCATGAGAGGCTTAGATGAGTCTGCAATTTTAACTTCCACATTTACAGTACAATATCTTGAGCCAGTTAATGAGTGCAAAAATCATCTTCAGTTACAACACAGTTAGTTGCTGAATTAAATACTCAACCATAGTTATGTGAGTAATTAGAATTTAAAGTCCAGTCAATCAAAATAGCAATCGAGGCAGTGATAGCATGCACCATGACCTTCAGAAATGTGAGACTGTATCACTTTAGAAACGTTGAACAATCTTCCATAAAAACAAGATACTATGTTTTTGTGACACATGAGTGACCTTTAGAAACATAACAATTGACTTTGTTCATATGGAGGTAGAGCACACAGGCAGAATTTTGATGAAGTGATAACTACTTGTCATAGCTGGTTCTGATTGCATCAATAGAGAGCATGTAACACACACGCACAAACATCTGCAGTGCAGCAGGGTCTCACACTAACAGTCTCTAAAGAATACTTTTTACTGCAGTGACTCTGAAACACTGCAGCCTCCACATCTCAGTGTCAGCAAACTCAGCTAGTCGTGAATGGAGAGGCTGCCCTCAAGTGGACATAAATAAACATGGTCTGTGTTAGCCAGCATTAAGCATGACAATAACCACTTAACTAATGTGAGGCATTAAAAAACTATGCCAGGCAAAATCTACATTTATGACATGCCAGCAAGTAATTGTTTCTGAAAAGAAAAGCTGCTCACGATTGCATGTGAGATTAATGTAAATGTAAAGTTAAGACCTGCCATTGCTTACGTATGGTAATAGTGCTCCAGGTTCTGGGAACAAAGCCACTCCTGGAAGGCAAAGTCTCGGAGCAGCTGGATGTGGGCCTCAGCAATTTCCCTCCAGCGCTGCTGTTCCTTTACCACCTCTTCGAGACGAGTCAGTACACTCAGACTCAGTTCCTCCAGTGTGTGTACATCTGGATGACACATGAACAGCGCATAAAAATCCCCATGCATAAACTAGCCAGCAAATCAGTAATGCCTCAGCACATGCTTAAATTGTCATTATAGTCTATTATAACGAGAATTTAAGTCTGTGCTGATTGTTCATGCATGCCACATGTATCTCATGAGTCTGAGTATTCTGTATTCAAAACCAAAATGATATGGGTCAGAGCAATAAGAAATACAATCTCACTGCATTAAACATAGCTAAAACCGAGTTAAACATGACTCTTATCCCTGGTATTTCTGCAGAAACTCTGTCAGGTGCTGGTTAAGCCATCTTAACCAGTAAATGTGTTTTTTTCCAGCAATAATAACCTGTCCAGCAGAAGTGTCCTTGTGCAGGTCACTGAGACTACACCTGCTTACTTCATCCTGGAGATGATCATCAACCAAGTTGTATTGGTAATGTAAATCTCAACTGAAGACAACCCACTGACCTTCAAATAAGTGTCTGTATTGAGAAAGGCTATGTCCTTGGAGCCATTCCTCAATCTGACTTTCTTTGCCTTTCTTCCAGCGCACTTCCCAGAAGAAGATCCACGACACAGAACAGAAGAGGAAGGTCAGGAAGAAGCGGCGGTCCATCAGACCATCTTTCAGCCTTCACTCAGACCCCTCTGTGCTCACAGGAAAACTGCCACTCACAAGGGGGCAAGTCAAATCTCCTACGGTGGAAGAAAAAAAACTGCTTCAGGCTCCACAGAAGGAAACAGCTAGACACAAGTATTGATTATTCTAGAGAGGAACACTAGTCAAAGAGATGGAAAACAACTAAAACCCTTTTTGGGAGCTTCAGCTGCTCTGCCAACTCAACAAAGCATCAATATTTAAGTATCATCTCGCAGAAGTGTTGGCTGATGGAAGAATAACATTATCAGTAATCCACAACACTGAAATATGCATGAACAACTTGGCTAAAGAATGTCTCACCAGCCTATGTTAACAGTTAACCCCGGAGACAATCTACCATCACAGAAAACCACGATACATTAACATTCAAATCCCAACAACAATGGTCTAGAGGATGCTGATAATTATGAGCTAGACGTGCTAACCACAGTCATAAACAACCACACAGCCAACTAACTAACCTATCCAAACAGTCAGCTTTAGTAATGTTCGCCGTGCTTGAATAACATTTCAAAACACCAGAGAATACCGTCAAGATGCGTAACTGCAATATCATCAATCCTCGCTTGTCTGTTTACACCTGGACCTGCTGTTAACAACCGTTAGCATCGTATATGACAAACTGCTACTAGCGAACGGAAGCACAACAGCTAACAGCTAGCAAAGTTAGCCAACAATGTCAGCGGGATTTCAGAAAAGCTCGTCGCTAAAACTCGGGCAGTTATCAAGATTCACGTCACAACATATTCACAAGACACGACTTGTAATAATACAGCCACACAGAGCAACACTCTGTTATTGCAAAAAAACACCCTTTAATCCCGTGATATTAAACACTGTATCTACCTTCGTCTCTAGGCATTAGCTTAGCAACCGGAACATGCGCAGAAAACGTGTCGATTTTTTGATGACGTCACGAGCAATCGACACACACGAGGGGAAAGCAAAGCGGCTAACGAGCTCTGTCTTCTTAACATTTAAAGCATGGTATGTAATTTCTAACTGTGTCATATCTACAGTAGGGTTGTCTTGATAATTGCTGTCCTTTAAAGTTTGATATTTTGTATATTATTAACGAGGCATTGAAGCTTTTTGGCAGTCAAGCCACCGAGCTAAGTTAGCTAGCAGTAAGTAAGCTGAATACCAGAGCACGTATACATACAAGCATCGGCAGCTAAACATGAGTGGTTATCTAAATATATTTTAGAGTCATCAGTCTAAATATCCTGGTCAGAATATTTGCTGTAGCACTTTCAGATTCACTACGAATGAAAAGTGCAATACAAATGAAATGCATTATTGATATTGATATATTGTTATTTTAAATAAATTAGTCAAATGTTGGCAATAGAACAACTTCAGTAAGTGCCAATTGATTAGATTAAAGCTACTTTTGTTTTTCTATATTCTATATTTCTATATCTTCTATTTTGTCTCGTCATCAATAAAGTGCTTGTGACAGCATTGTGTTGTGAGCTGGATTCTCCCTCTCACTATCCACTCACATAATTTGTAATTTATTCTCCTGCTATTGAACAACACAGTATAAACTGTTGGTTGTTATCTTTGTGTACCAAGCAATTTCTTTGTTATTTTGTCACTGTAGGGGAAGCAGAAAACCAAGAAGTTTGCTGCCATGAAGAGGATGATCAATTTGAAAGATAATAGACTGTGAGTTATAGTTTTTTTTCATTGTTTTGTTTTCCAGCTAAAGTCACTTACTGTTTAACCATCTTACTTCTTCTGTCCAACCTTTTGTCCCTGCTAATTCTCACATATAAATTCAACAGAACAAACTAGCATTTATTAGCTATGTTTTCATCTTAAAGATCTGTGCAAGAACTAACTCCTTGTTTGTTTTTGTAGCAAAGAGAAAGACCGCGCTAAAGCAAAAGAGAAAAGGAAGAAAGATCCCTCAGAGCTTAAGGAGAGAGAAGTGTAAGTTGGCCACACAAAAGCTTTAATTTTATCATGAATAGTGATTGATGGCTCTTTGACTTGATTTCTTTTAACTCTTTGTGCAGGCCAAAGTACCCGTCATGTCTGTTCTTCCAGTACAATACTCAGCTTGGTCCACCATACCACGTTCTAGTTGATACCAATTTCATCAACTTCTCTATCAAGGCCAAACTGGACATTGTTCAGTCTATGATGGATTGCCTGTATGCCAAATGTAAGCACCAATAAGCTGTCGTCCAATAATAAATATTAATGACAAATTTCAACATCATTATAATACATTACAATACAGTGATTCAGTACGATGATTTCATAATAACATAATTTCCAAATTTGTTTGTATTTTGTCCAATCCAGGTATCCCATATATAACAGACTGTGTGATGGCTGAAATTGAAAAACTTGGAATGAAATACAGAGTTGCACTCAGGTACAAGCAGCTTGGATTTCATGTTAGCTGTTCATTGTGAGCATGAACCTCTTTTTATTGCCTCTAGGTTCATCTTAAATTGACATTTTCCCTTGTTTTTGCAGGATAGCCAAGGATCCAAGGTTTGAGCGCCTGCCATGCACACACAAGGGAACATATGCTGATGACTGTTTGGTCCAAAGGGTAACGCAGGTAATATACTTAAATGTTTAGTTGTAGCTGTGTGGAATGTGTGATATTAAGTACAAAATACTTATATTTTGTATGGAAAAGTAGACAGATGACAGTGAAAGCTATTCATTATCAGAGAGGGCATAAGTAAATGTGTACAGGCCTGCATTGTAAAAACTGTCCATCTAATCAATATTATTAGAATTCATCTTACTCATAAATATCTTGTAAACAAGACATAGAAGTTTTCATACTTATATTATTATTATTTTTAGATCGTATGTGATGACCAAATGGCTGTACCACATTCAATTCAATTCATTTCATTTCACTACAACTTTATTTAGCCCTGTAAAGGCAATTGTATGCAGCAGCTCTCCATCCCAGATCAACAGATACACACTGACAGTTCATGAGAAAGAAAGAAAAAATAATGTTAATTACGAATCTACAAACAATGAAAGGCTATGAACTCAAAAAACAAAGATACAACAATGCACATGTTAATATGTGTTTACAGATTTAAGTCATCTGGGGTCATACTTGCAAAGTGTGTCCAGAAACATGTCTAAAATTGTATATGCAGAGAATGCACTACATGTCCAAACTGACACATTAGTCCAAGAGCATAATGCACAGACTGACCCTGGAGCACAGGTGGTCTGTATCACATCTTTTAAAATTTATCACATTGTCTTCTGTCACTAGTGAGCTAAACACACACTCAAAAAAGGTTGAAGACAGCAGTTGGTCTTTATAGTTTTTACTTAAAGCAACTGTGAAAACAGTATTGGACAATAAATTAAATGATGGTGCTCACAAATTAGAGAAAGATACTATAAACAAGAGTTACAAGGAAACTGGATTCATTAGACTTGCTGTAAAATTGGTCACAATGTCCCTCATGACAGTAAGAAACAAAAATACTGCCAGAGAAAGTTCCTATATAAAGTAATAATTCAGTAAACATGCTAATAGTCCACAAGAGTAAAAGCAAAAATACTCAATGCCTAGCTGTATTTTATTTATAATATTATTTATTTGGATCCCTGTTAGCCACTACCAAGGTAGCAACTACTCTTCTTAGGGTCCACACAAGTAAACATTACATCATAACGCAAAACAATAATGTGATCAAATCCAAGGCAAAGGGGAACAACAACAAAAAACAAACAAATTAACAGTTAGCTTTACTTAAAAAGCAACACATTAGCCTCCAACAGCTAACACTAGCTTAGTAATGCCAGCTATAAAGGCTAGCATGGTTAGCAGTAATTCAACTGATCCCATAATTATACAACAAGGACATTTAGGGGCAAGATAAAAGAAGCTTTTCAGTATTTGCTTGGTCTGGTTTGACAGAAGTCTGGATGTAACAATGTCAGTTAAACTGCTATGGAACTGTATAATAGACACTAAATAGTTCACTCAATAGTAATAATAACCATAGTTGCGTCATCACCATCAGCTTTAGAGTCGCAGACAGTTATTTTCACATCTTTTAAAATGTGGAGCTTTGCATTGTGGGATTGTTAGTAGAAAGTAGTATACATGCCATGGACACTACTTTTTTTCATTCCATTGTGGACTTTTTGAGGGCACTATATAGTGGTAATATTTACACAATCAGCATTCGGGCACTCAAATAAAATGGCAGAGGGTTAATATAGTGCACTATATAGTAAACGGAGAGGGACTTTGGACATAGCCGCTGTGATATTTTGGCACTGAGAGGGAGATGCACATTAAAAGAACATTAAAAAATATTTTCACAGCACAAGTGTTACATCCTGGCTACTGTGGACAGAGATCTAAAGAGGAGGGTCAGGAAGATCCCTGGAGTGCCCATCATGTACATCTCAAACCACAGGTAACAATATCCCAAACTGTGTTTTAAATATATATATTGTGTGTGTGTGTGTGTGTGTGTGTGTGTGTGTGTGCTTTTTTTGTATAAAATGTGAAATTTTACTCCTGAATCACCAAAAACTGTGTTATACTGACTGTTTCTTTTCTTCCTTTTTATAATAAAGGTACAATATTGAACGGATGCCTGATGACTATGGTGCTCCAAGATTTTAATTTTTCTCCCAACTGAGCTGGACCTGTAAATAGACTGAAGTTTCCTGTTAAATATTATTTTTTCTTTTTATGTATATTGAAGATACTGGGCGGTTTTGAAGTTTGATTTGGAGAGAAGGGGGGATTTCTGATATAACTGCTAATTACTTTAAGTTTTGTTCTTATAAAAATGTTGTAACCTTTGGTTATTGGAAGTGAATAAATGAATTGTTGCAGAGCACATTGTCTTCAGTTTCATTGTTTTTTTTTCAGCACCTCAAATGAGTAGAGGCATATCAGCAAAGGTGCTATTTTTCTATGGGAAAAGATAACCTAGGGTTATGTTAGTATTTTAACAGTTGTGTAGCGTTTACAAGCGTCTGTCTTTTTAAATATCCTATTTTTAGGTTCATTGTTCATATTACCGTGGAAGGGTGTTTTAGTGCTCAACAAAGTGGAAATGGGAGGGAAGAGGTTTATAAAGAGCTACACAACAGTCTAATGTGACGTTGAGATTAGAGCAACAATGAATATAAACTGATGGTAAGAATGTTTCTGCAAATTTAGGTTTTTTAATTTATTTGTTATTTTTTAAATAAAGATCTGAAGTGTTTTTTTCTTCATTCTCTCTGCACGTTATAAAACACTATACCGCTGCAATAGTAAATAAAAACAAAGACAAAAATGTGTATTTTGGCACAGTTTCTAACCTACAGTATTTCAACATATGATAAGCGTATTTGTAACGGAAAGCACCTGAATGCAGCATTTGTCACAGCTGAGATCATCCCTTAAGTAGAGAGCATGCGCAGTCGACGGAGGTCTGGGAGTGTCTGTCTGAGCGGCTCGTTGGACGTGAATCCAAGCCGCAGTCACTGAAGCCAAGAGCATCTTCCCGAACAATGAACCGGCTGACATGGAAGGAAATCATTTACTGAAACGGAGATGAACTGGACGTCTAAGGAGTGTCGGGAGATGCGATTGTACAGCAACACTGATTTGCTGGATTGAATGACCTCTAACGGTACTGGGAGTTAGTAATTTCTAATACTTTGTTGTCTGCAGAGTCAATCCTCTTATAGACTGCAATAGCAGTGATAGCGTTATATTAACGGGCTTGTGTTTGCTTGTTGAACACTAACAATATCGCCACTATAAGAGGCTACACATCCTATGGATATTTCACCTTATATATTTATTTTCCTGAATATGTGATTATTGAATGGCCTGTAGTCAAATAGATTCATCCCAAAGTGTTGAGGAGTTATATTGCAAAGTCATTGGATATTCGAAAAAAACAGTTAAAAATTAACTTGAAATCATTTCACCTGCTTCAACTATAGAGGCTCGTTTTATTCACAGCAGATCACCTTTACAGTAAAGACACCACCTTTGAAGCCTTTTTGAGACACTGGTGCCATAAGCTGCTGGATGTCATGAGTTGGCCATCTGTTGTGGGAACCTACTTAAACCTGCAAGCAGATTAACCAGTGAAAGGTCCAAGGCATCAGTCAGGACATTTCTGTGCCAGGAATCTGTCGACTTCCTTTGCAGAGGAGGGATGCTGAGGGCCACTGAGGGCTCAACGGAGGAGAGAGATGAGGAGCAGGAGGATGAAGGCGAAGAAGAGATGAGGGATGGAGGGGTGCCTTTCTATGTTAACAGAGGAGGCCTTCCGGTGGATGAGGAGACTTGGGAGAGGATGTGGCGCCATGTGGGTCGAATCCACCCTGATGGTGAAGCTTTGGGGAAGGGGATCCGGGGCGCCACTGACCTACCCAAGGTAAAGTTCTGAATATGTAGTTGCCGCTGATTTACATGTGACAGGAGTATCTGCTTCTGTACTGTGCACTTCACACTATCCACCTGCAGCTTACACATAGTTGAGAAACAATTTACACCCATGTGCTGTGGGGAAATATTGAGTTACAGTGCTACTATGCTGTCCCACATGACAAACATACTAAAAGCCACATGCCTCTAAATCCACTATAAATGATTACTATTGCTGATTTGTTTTTTTCCTCCAGTGTCATTCCAGTAGTAAAACACAATGCATGTTTTGTCCAGTCTGTCATGCAAAGTATGTTTGCACTCTACAGATGTTTAAATGAAGAAAAATGGTACCTTTTATTCTATTTTCATGAGCGTGGCTGAAGAGCAATTAGGATAATTTTGCCTTTAGTTGCACTGAATGGAGAAGAGCGCAGAGGTCAAGAAAAGAAAGAGTACTTTTCCAGCTGGAGTGAATATAGAGATTGTATAATGGTTAAGCAGTTGTTTGGATGCTCTGTCCCACAGATTCCAGTACCGAGTGTGCCTACATACCAACCTACCACCACTATCCCACAGCGCCTGGAAGCCATACAGAAATACATCAGGGAATTACAGTATCCTTTGGCTAAGTTGGTGAAAAAGTGGCCAATATTGAGTATATTTGAATGTTTGTTTTATAATTTACACCTTGTAGATTAGTGTGTCATTCACTAAAACATTCCGTATTGCCTTAAACTACTTTGATGATTCATGGAGTCAATAGTAGTACTAGAAAATAATGGAAGTATAATACTAACAGATTGCCTTTTCTCTCATCCCATTGACCCATTGTTTTGGCACAGTTTGACAAATATGGGCCATGCATTAGAAAGTAGGCAGCAGTAGATACTATATTCTATATTAAGCAAATGCATGATTTTCATCCATAATTAACCAACCAGCTATGAATATTATAAAGAACTCTACGTCGTTTTTTCACCTCTTCACTGCATGCAGCAGAGTCTTCTCCCAAGGCAGTTTCACATTACTTCATGTTGCTCTGTTATGCTATGACCTTAACTCTATCCTGCAGGTACAATCACACCGGGACACAGTTTTTTGAAATTAAGAAGAGCCGGCCTCTTACTGCGTGAGCAACCTTTATTTTTAACGAAGGACTGATTGTTTGTGCTTGGCTTGTGGTTTTATTTTACTGTTTCAAGATCTGAATGTCCAACAATGAGATGTTAGACTCGCAAAGCCTTATGGCAGTAGTCACAGGATGTCAGGAACAATGTTCGTTGATTTCTTATGGTTTAGCCTGATGCCTGATGCATGTGGATCCGCTGTATTCCTGCTTTACTTCAGGGCTTTGTGAGTAGGAACAGACGATAAAAAGCTAGACAAGATCTGCGTTGCCAGCGGAGGCCTGGAACGTACTGTACTTTTCCTGACCTCACTTTATTAGATTTAGTAGCACATAATTTATCTCCCTGGCTCATGGAAACTGTTTTTCATTTGACTAAGTGATCAATAACAGTGTGTTCATGTCATTTGTAGTGCATTCAGCGGTGTGCTTTTTTGTCACAGAAACAGAGTAACAGTGGTACGCTCTTGTTCAAATTTTCCGCACAGGTTGATGGACATCGCTAAGGAGATGACACGTGAAGCTCTGCCAATCAAATGCCTGGAGGCGGTGATCCTGGGGATGTATCTTTACAGCAGCATATTATGTTGCATGACATTTTAGGTGCTATGATGTCTTCATATTGAATTGTTGTAGGTTTGCATGATCATAAAACCTACAACAACGGCTATGTAGAGGCAGCTTTTTTTTAACATGTGCACCAAACAGAAGTGGTGATGAGAAATGTGTTCTTTTCGGCAGATTTACCACACATTGTATTCCCCAAATTTGCTCACGATTTTCTCTATTTGCTCCTTGACCGAGCTTGGTACAGTTACCTCACCAACAACATGCCAGGTGTGGAGCGCTTCCCCCTCAGCTTTAAGTCTCATTTCTCAGGAAACTTCTTCCACCACATCGTGCTGGGAGTTCACAGCGGGGGACGCTTCGGCGCGCTGGGCATGAGCCGGAGGGAGGATCTCATGTTCAAGCCCCTGGAGTTCCGTACACTGATGGACTTGGTGCAGGAATATGAAGGAGCCTACAAGGGTTACTGGCACACCCTGCGAAAGGTCAAGATCGGCCAGTACGTGTCCCACGACCCTCATAGCGTGGAGCAGATAGAATGGAAACACTCGATACTAGATGTGGACAAACTGACAAAGGAGGAGCTGCGGAAGGAGCTGGAGAGACACACTCGAGACATGAGGCTGAAGGTACAGTGCAGGGGTAGTTCGGACAAATAGTATTTAAGTATCTGAAGTCTCACTTAGCTGCTGACACCAGTACAAGCCAATGAATCTCTTGCAGGATGAAAAACAATCGCAAGAAATATAATTAGTCCTCAGCAGATGGACTACCCTTCCTGACTGCGTATTAGATTTCCTTTGACGTGCTGTTTCTTCAAGCATGGTGACACTGAGTTGACCTGCTATCTGAGGAGCTATTTCTCTCAAACGATCTCTCTCATCACCTCTCATGCTAACATAATGAAAGCAGCCTTGATGTCGAGCTCTGTGTGTAATAAAACTAATGTGATGGCTCGACTCTGCTCTGTCGTGCTTCATGCATGGCCGGCTCAATCCATCAATAGCCGATCGTTTACATTGAGTGCTCTGCGCAATCACATAGAAGACACAGACAAATTTTAGCCACTGACACCATACAGTGACGACATAAGCATAGTTCAGCTCACTCGTGTGATGTTTTAAAGTGATTGAAATCCTGATTAAGATTGTCTTTTTTGTGTTTTTTTTTTTTTTTTGCAGATAGGAAAACCTGCACCTCCCTCTCCCACCAAAGACAGGAGGAACAGCATGGGTTCACCCCTCAGAGGACCGAGCAGCCCCTTGCGCAGGATCAGCCGTGTTGAGAGACGGTATGATTCATCATGTGCTCTACATGATTTTGTTTTTCACCAAAAATACAGGCACCATAGCTGTTGATGGGAAATCTTTGTTGTCAGTGGAAAATATTTGGCCTACAGCTGTCTTGTGATCTAAGGCAAAGCAGAAGTAGTTTATGAATTAGTCACAGTTTCCTTCTTATGTGAATAAAACTGTTGTCTCGTATTTTTGTTTCTTTGGTTTCAGCCCCTCCGGAGAGAAGAAGGCTTTGGAACAGAAAGCATCTGGAGACATGAACGGTTATCAGATTCGAGTCTGAAAAAGAATTTTTAGATTGTGAAGTTACAACAAGGTACCACTCATGCTTTTCACAAGGCCACCACTGGCCTATTCACAGGATGCAATGTTGAATAGGTCACCAGCAACTTTTCGTCCCAAAACAAACGTTTGCATTCAGACTCCCACCGTCTGTGTTGTCAGAGGCTTTTTCTGGAGCAGTTACTGTGCGTAGTAATTGGTGCTGGCAATGTTCCCAAATGATAAAAAAAAGAGGGTCAAATGTGCAGTAATTTGTAAACATTTTTAACAACTCTACTCAACTTCCCCAAAAGCTGGGAAAGACTACCACTCAGTGTAAATGTGCTACAGGACATATCATAGATTTTTGTGGTGTTATTATGTTTAACAGAAGCTCTTAAGGCTCGTCAGCAATCTGTATCGTTATACTGTAAGTGTGCAAATACATGTAATGTAATTTTAAATCCACTTAGGCTCTTGCTGGGCAGCAATTGCTTGTGTAGTGACTAGTTTGCAAACTACCGTTGTGCCTTGTATGAAAACTCAAAGAAAAGAAAACACTTTTTTTATATCCAATCTATTATAGTCATTGCCTAACTGAACACAAAGCAGTGTAATCTCTGCTCTTCTTTAATTACTATGAAATAAACAGTTTGAGACGTCAATACTCAGAGGCGAGCATGTTTAGCATGCTGTTGACTGTGATAAGTTATCTGAATATGGGATTGAATAGACAATATAGCTAAGTGTAAGAATATGAAAGCATCTGTTGAGTGATAATATGAGGAACAGGAGTTATTCTGGCTGCTGAATATAAAAATAATTATCAACATGACTGATGACAACGCAGCTGACTGACCTCATCTGCATTTAATGTAGACGCAAAGTACTGAGTCAGTTTAATTGTACTGTATAACTGCTTTATATATACATTGTTTCTAACTTTTATTTGTAGCAACTTTATCCAATATTTCACTTGCCTTAAGTGGTATCCAAGCAACTGACTTCCATTTGAGCTAAGGTGTAAAGAAGTTTGTTTACAGCACTTTTATCTTTTTGTATTTTTTTTCTTTTTTATTGGGATTTGTGTCATTTTATACTTCGTCAATGTTGGTGATCACCAGTAGAGCACTTAATATTCAAAACACGCTGTTCTGAATACTTTGCCACAGCCAACATTTTTAAGTGTACAGTAGGTGTATGTTTTCATTCCAATATTCTGTAACACAAGTTGTTTCGTACCATAAGTTGATTTACAGGATCACAATAAAGGTTCACTATGATTGTGGCAACACAGTCTTGTTTTCTTGTTTCAAAAACCTTATTTGAGTATTGGTCATCCCAAGAAATATACAATTTAAGTATTAAACAGTTGGTAATGTGTAATCAGTTGTTTTGGGGTAAAGTGCCAGTTTTCTGTCAAACAAATGTTCAAACTGGGCACAGGGCGTCCAAAACTGAAGGGCAGTTTTTGACTGACACCGAGGTAAACGATAACGAGAGCAGAGTAAGGAGATCACCAAAAACTACCCAAGTTTACAAAAAGGAAACTTGACACCAACAACACTATAAAAGGGAAGCATAACCGTCTGAGTGCAGCTGAGACTTACAGCACAAGTCAGACCAAGTGGGACAGATTTAATATCCACCACGTTTCATTTAAAATTTGAATGTTGAAGCGTTACCAGGATTTGCCACAGCCATGTAAATAAAAGCGATAGTGTGCTGCTCTCATGATCAGTTTACTGTTTAATGGATTAAAGTCCACCAAAGTCCACTTCATCAGCAGCAATCAGCTAATAAAGCTTAATGGCTGCTGCATTCAATGATACCAGTCAGCAATGAGCCGAAGGTCACATATGGGCTGTATGTCAGGTACAGTAAGAATACTGTGATCTTAGTACTGCAATACAGCAGTTGAAGGAGATAGTGGTGTCATTTGTGCAAGTGAGCTCCTTAGAATAAGTGTTTGTTAATGTTATGGCAGTTACCTTGGTGAATTATGAAGATAGAAGAGTCATGAGAAAGATAAACAAACTCCCTATCCTCCCTTCCAGTGGATTCCAGATGTCAAACACTTTGTCTACTAGTGTTTGTAAGATAGAAACAGAAGGCATGTCCTATTTGGAGAGAAACCTACTGACCCACTTCCTTTACTTGCATACATTCGATGCCACAGGGGGAATAAATGCACACAACCTGATTCCTTGATATATTAAAAGTTTATAACTTGCATCTGACTGTATTATATTGAAAACACATTAAAACAACTCACTGAAGGGCCCACTGACAATGGGTGACAGACATCCTACTGTTGGGAATCACCTTCGCAGACATTCTATAGCCCACACATAACACAAAGCTCTCTTACTAAGCCCATCATGCATGAACACTCAACTATCTAAATGAATTATTCATTCATGCATCAACCAGACACACGCACACACCCACACGCACGCAGAGACATCTTCTCCCTGACTGAGTGCCTAAGTGCAGTGGGATGGGAGGGGCAGAGAGCCAACATTCAGGTCACAATCTCAGCACAGGAGCAGGCGGGATACACGCAGGGAACCAGACACAAACTGCAGGCTTTAATGCTAACAGATGCACTTAACTTGCTACATCATGAATCCAGGAAAGAACTATAAATTACTTTTCAAAGCCCAGAGATATGATTTGTTCTTTCTGTAAGTAGCAAAATCACAACAGAGTCACAAATTAATGCAAAATATTTATTCAGTATATTTTTGAAAAAATAGAACTGACTCATAATCGGAGAAATGCAATTCTCATTTCAAAATTAGGTTTAAAATAAAATTAAAATGTGACAGAAGCTGTCAACAGCAAAATAAACAAGTGAGTGCATTATCGCACCACTAAGAGTCAATCCTCGACTTTAATACCATTACATCATCAATTATAAGATTTGTCATATCGTAGTCATAGTTCTGCACCATTTATCCGATGCAAACCATGTGGAACAGGGTTGAACATTGGCGCTTGTTATTTTCCTGGCTCTTTTGAACAAAAATGTGAACGTCCCATTTAGTTAGAAAACTATTATCCTCTGTTGCCAGGATTGAACCGCAAATAATGGTATCCATACTAACCAAAACAAAAACCAAATGTGTACAGAGCAAGAACCGAATCATTTGAACAGAAACATGCTTATCCTCTCACGTCCATCTCGTTCAGTTCACCCGCAGTCTTTTCTCTCATGCAGCGTTCAGGTCCAGCTGGAATTTGGCCAGAAGACTGAGATGGTCAGATGGGAATATGTGGTTGGGAAGGCCTTTCATTGACCATAAGACATCCTCTGATAGGAGGGAGAGACAACTAATCAACTTCAGACCTTTATTCACTAAGTCGCCACCAGCTAAGGAAAAGAAAGAGAAAAATCCCCACATTAGTTATTTACAGAAGCAAATGATTAATTCAGAGCTGTAAAATGTTAAACATACTGTCCCGTTTTTTACCTCTTTGATCAGAGGGTGAGATGCGTTTTGGGGAATAGAAGATGTAGTCGACAGTAGCTCCTACTTCAGAGTGCAGAGTCGTGACTTCTGAGTTACCAGAGCCTGGGAGAGTGTGTTTATAGACCGACTCCAGGTCTAACCGGTGACTGATGGTGTGTCCGAACCTGTGACACACAAACTCAATCACTGCTATCACATCTGATTTCCACTAACCTGCTTTTTTTCTCCACCTTTCTATATGCATTCCTGTATTGTACATAATAAGGTGACATGAATGATTAGACTGAGATAATAAAGAATTCCTATTTGTTAATTATAGTGTCTTTAACATGTATTGTTTATGGTCTCTCAGTTTGCTGCTGTGACACTGAATTACCATCGGATTCTATTCATCTGTGCATGCAATGTCTGACAATAAGAAGCAGAAACCTTCAAATGACATATCAACTGACCTTCTAACAAAAGGCTGGTTTCTCATTGAAGCATCTGCACACAATAACAAAGAAAATTCAGAGATTCCAACCATTTCTGTGTAGAAATCTGGTTCCATAAATAGGAGAAAAGCTGATGACTGTGTTGTGCTTTCTGCTACCTGGTGTGTTGTCAGTCACGCCTGGGATCTGCTGCAAGTCAGGCGGACGGACATATGCATCTGGACAGTAGCGCAGCCACAGCATGAAGTCATGGCTGTACTGACGAGTCCCTACACGAGACGAACAAATATTAAGACAGGAAGTGTGAGAGAGGAACTGAAACACAAATCTGAAATTTACACCTTGGATCAAGATTACAAAAATGACAGTATGTACAAAACATGCTCCAACTTCAAACACTGACCTAATACCTGACTCTGACTCTCATTCATCTCCTCGACTGTAGTGTACTGGCAGTTGTCACTGATTCCCAGACAGCTGGGCCACAGAGGAGCAAACAGTCTGTGGCAATTGGCCTTGTATGACAAATCCTCTTGACCTGATATCTGTTGGATATTGATAAATACATACATGGTTACAGAGGTCACTGCATCATTGCAGAAATCCTGAGCCAAATGTATCTATTTCAAACAAGTCCACACACAATCATGTGGGAGCAGCTAGATATTTTCCAGCTAACATGCCAGGTATTGATTATAGTCAGTTATCCTTTGTAGTGTCAGTCTCACCATCCATGCTGGTAGACCCTGGTAGTAGAGCTCACCGGTGGTGATGAACTGGTACAGAGGCATGTGGGGGACAGAGTTAAAGTCCCCACACAGTATAACATTACAATGTTCGCCTTTAGCCTTGCAGGACTTGACCACACGGTGGACTTCTGCCAGCATCATAGCTAACTGAGCCAGCTTTACATCACCCCTCCTGGGGTTGAAGAGCAGGTGCGTGTTGGCCACACAGAGAAGTGGACCCGTCACCTTGACCTGTGACCCCTGGGGGACCACTGGCCGAAGCAGCAAAACAATGCCCACATTGTGTCGGTTCAGGAGCTCCACGTCAGGCCTGAAGAACTCCAGCGGGATGACTGATACCTCAGAAAAGAGACTGCTTCGATAGCAAGTAGCACAGCCATCTGTCTTGGTGCCTGTACGCCGCTTGTACACACAGGTGTAGCCTGGGGCAACAACAGGAAGACAATTTATTTGATGTCTTTGTCATAACATCCTCCAACAGGACTGTTTTGTCTCAGATGACCTACCCATCTGAGTCAGGACTGGATACAGTTGTTCATGATAGTGGTTTTCCTGAACCTCTTGGAGACACAGAATCTACACAAAGCACACAAACAACTCATTAGTGGAATCCTAAAGATTAGAATTAATTTCTACATTTATAGTTTACTTTGAATCAGTCGTCATTTGACTCACATCTGGTGCCCATCTCTCAATTTCCTTTAAGAGAAGGCTGCAGCGGTAGCTCCAGTCCAGCACCTCCAGGGGGCAGTGTGTGTACAGATCCTGGTTGGCCTCCAGCAGGTCTTGAGCCAGGATGTTGTAGGACATGACAGTGAAGTCCATCGAGGCCTTTGTGGATGGGAAGGGTATCAGGGCAGGCCTTGCTTCAGTGGCACTCTCATCCATCTCCTCCCATACTCTCCACATTACTGGTTGGAAGACAAGCACACACAAACAAGTCTGTGCAAATTAACCACTGGATACTAAGCTACTGAAGAGTGTGGACGAATCTAACTACAGCAGAATTACTACAGTTGAGAAAAACAAAAATGAGCATGTAATGAAAGTAAAGGGAGATATCAGACTCTCACCTTCAAAGGGCATTGTCAGCTCAGCTGGAGGATAATAGCTCACGGCAGGAAATTGCCACAGCGGGCACTGCACTTCGTCTGCTAGGCCTGGTCCTGCAGGAAAGTGCCAGCCAGTTTGTGTATCGTGTTGCCCGCTAAATGTAAGGTTTTCAGTGTTTGCAAGAAGGGAGGTAAACACCAGGTCAGAACTAGGTGCCCCATCATTGTCAGCTAAATATTCATCCCAGCATTCAGTTACTTTGACTACAGTTTCAGCTTCAGGCACAAACTCTTCAGCCCCTGGTATCTGTATTTGTTCCTGTACTAAAGGGGTTGTTTCTTGTACACTGGGCTCAGCTGGGGTTACTGATTCTTCCAAGCTTTGTATCTGTATTTGTTCCTCCACTGGATAGATGGTGTACTGAACACTCTCCTCAGCTGGAGTTACTGGATAGGTGGCATATTGAACACTCTCCACAACTGGAGTTACTGGATAGGTGATGTATTGAACACTGTCCACAGTTGGACTTACTGGATAGGTGGTGTACTGAACGCTCTCCTCAGCTGGAGTTACTGGATAGGTGGTGTATTGAACACTCTCCTCAACTGAAGTTACTGGATAGGTGATGTATTGAACACTCTCTTCAGCTGGAGTTACTGGATAGGTGATGTATTGAACACTCTCCTCAGCTGGAGTTACTGACTCTTCAGTGCTTTGTATCTCTGTTTTTTCCTGCACTGGACAAGTTGTTGCCTGTATGCTGTCTTCTGTTTGCAGGGACTCTAATTGTGCCCCAAGTGCTAGCTCTGGACTAATGTCCTCACTTGCAACATTAGTTCCATCCTCTGTGTTTTGCTTATTATAGAACCTATCATGGTCTATTTCTGTGTCCTCTTTCTTAAGAGTTTCCACTTTGTCCTGTCGCTGTGCCTCTTGTATCTCTGTTTCTTCCAACTTCACTGCAGATTGCACCTGACTCATCTTTGCCTCATTCTTTGTTTCTCCCTGCAGGACAGCCATCAACTGTTCTTTGTCTGTGTCAGGCCTCGTATCGTCTTGCTTTACTGGACTTTGCTCTTTCATCCTTTCTTTCGTTTCTCCCTTCGACCCACTGCTTGGGCCGAGCTGCTGGCCCAGTGGGGTAGTCTGAGACTGGGTGAACCTCCTGCTTGTGACAGCACCAGCATCCCACACTGCCGTGCCATTAACCACTGCAGGAGGGAGACCCTTCTTTGAGGCATCTGCAAGACAAGCTTAGTGTAAGAGAACAGCAATGCATTTGTTGAAGGTTCAAACATACAGAGCTTTGTAGTTTCTGTCATTAACATTGCCAAAATAATGACAATAAGTGTGTGAATGCCACATATAAAAATATCTGACTGACTTGAACTGCACAGCAAAACATTCACACATGGTGACGTTCTGACGTCACGGGGGGGGCGTCCGCTCAATAACAGGTGCAAGCCAACCGACACTGCCATGAGCTGTAACTAGCAAAACAGCTGAACAAAACATAATTTGCTCTGCGCTCCCGTTTTCACCACAGAGAAAATAGCAGAAGCTCATACCGGAAAACGTGTCACATTGAGCTTGTGATGGAAAAACAAGTTGAAGTCACCAACATATCGCTGGCGCCAACACGTTATTACAAACTGCTCAGTCAGCGGCAAACTAAACGTCACGTTAGCAACCATTAGCTCCGGACAGCCGCCCAGTCAGGGGAGATGCACACATAGTTTTTATTCAACGAAGCCGGCAACGATACTTTCAAATACGGACACCTTTGCAATGTTGCTGGAAGATTTACCTGAGGGTCGACTGGACAGATACCGTGATAATGGGTAGAGCCCATAAAACAACAGGATGCCAATCATGCTGCCCTACTCAGATAAGCGCATGCGCGTTCTGAAGTTGGTGGTGTTTTTTTGGACGGTCAGGGGACACTACTAAAGTGTCTCTGGTGTTGTCTCCTTTGTGCATGTGTTTTGGCTTTTGAATATGACAATACTAAAAAAATCAAGTTCTAAGAAATAAGAAAAATATTAAATGTACAGTACTTGCTTTCCTGGCATGGTGCAGGGAACCTGTACTCCAAATGTTACCATTTATCAATTCTATATAATATGCTTGGATGTACTAAACACTAGAATGTAACCACACTAATGAATAAATTATCCCCAGCACTACACATGACATGCTACCTGAAAGGTAGAATTACCTGCTGGGCAGTAGAGGCATTTCATTTCACAGCACTAAGCTCACACAAACCAGACGCTGAATGAACAAACTAAAGACGTTTTCAAACAGAACATAGGCTCTAACAGCAGACAGCCATGTCGACACTGTCTTTTGAGTCCCTCTGTTTAAAAGATGATGATTGTCCATCTCTGACACTGTATCGAGGCTCTGAGGATGAGTTTGACACAGACTTGGAGTTGGATGGTAAGTAAATGAAATCATTCTTGGATTAATTCCTGCAGTTCTCAGGTTAAAAAAACAATATAATAAGTCATTTTTTAAATCTGATTGTAAAGCTGTAATTCATGTACACATACATACATATACATACTGTTAATTCATGATATTGATATAAAACCTTTCCCAGTTTCCAAAAGCAATGCAATTAAATGGCTTGTTTTGAGTGTTCCTATAAAAAATATGTTCATTACTTTATCTACAGGTAAGGGCTGATATAGTAGGACTCACATTCTTACTCATTTCCAGAAAAAGACGAGAGCAACAAGGAAATGTCTATAGCTGAAGTGTACCTGCAAGCCTGCAAGTTGGTGGGTGTGGTGCCAATCTCCTACTTCATACGAAACCTTGACTCTCCCACCATGACACTCAGCCACCATGGGCTGGGACCTTTGGGGTGCAAGGCACTAGCTATTGCTTTGGTGGTGAGTTTTGAAATGCAAGTATGTTATTGAATGTGACTTTTTAAAATAGAACATTTCGGATGAGCTCTTTGTGTGTTTGTATTGTGTTTAGAGTGATATGCATATCAACACACTGGAACTGGCAGACAATTACATTCAAGCTGAGGGAGCCAAATACCTTGTGGAGATGTTGAGGGCTAATTTCACCATTCAGCATCTGGTATGTAGCACTGCTAATTTACCACTAGAGGTAGCAAAAGTGCTTTTTAGGAGACAGTTTACTTGACTTTTACTGTGGAGGATTCTGCATACCTGCATTTCTCTGTTTTTTCTTTCAGGACTTGTCCAACAACCACCTGCAGTCTGCAGGAGCTGAGCATGTTGCTAAAATGTTGCTTGACAGCATTTCAGTAAAATCTATGAAACTTTCAGGTAATGTGCATATATATATTACAAAGCTGTACTGGCTGTAAGGTGATGTACTGATACCGAGGTAGACGGATACAGTTTCAAGAACCCACAGTCCATAATCAAAACAGCGAATCTCATGGCTCACGGTGCTTTTCCTGTGCTCTGACAAGGGGGAGGGGGAAAGACAAAAAAGACAGATTTTTCAACAATCAGTAAATTTAACAGCAGCAATAATAGGATTGCTATTATTTATTATCAAGCTTATTTTGTATATTCAAACAAGTACTATTTCTCCAACAGGAAATGGATTTACTGATGATGATGCTAAATATTTTGCAGATGCTTTATCGGTAAGTTATTGTTATGTTTTATATAATTATGTAATGGTTATTTGGTTATTTTTGCTATTTTTTGTTGCTAATATTTTTACATTTAGACCAATTCCAGAATAAAACAACTAGACCTGAGCCATAATGAGTTTTGTGGAAGAGGAGGAGAGCATTTGGGACAGCTGTTGGGTACGGTAAAAGTGTGGTGCCATACTAAGAAAAATGGCCACAGTAGTGGACACAAGATCCATTTCTTTTTCACTAATTTTACCTTCCATTTGTACAGCCAACAATGAAGGTCTAGAGGTACTGGATCTTAGTTGGAATCATCTTAGAATGAAAGGGGCTGTTGCTTTTTGTGCTGGATTAAAGGTATGGCTGATCATTGATCAATGACTTGCTAAACAACATTTGATCACCATGATCAACATCTTCTCCATATTTAGGTGAATATGATGTTAAAGCACCTTGACTTATCATGGAATGGTTTTGGGAATGAGGGTGCTCTGGCTATGGGAGAGGCCCTAAAATTCAACAACTCTCTGGTGCACCTCAACCTCAACAACAACCGCGTGACCAACGAGGGCATCGGCATGCTGTGCAAGGGTCTTGAGGCCAATGACACTCTCCGAGTTCTACTGGTGGGTAAATGAGGTTGCATTCAGCCAACAACAGACACATTGTGAGGTGATGTGTGAAGTAATGTTTGTGTCATACGTGCCTGTAGCTTGCTTACAACTCTTTAACGGTAGAGGGAGCACTGGCCCTGGTTAATGTGGTGAAGAACACACCTAAAACTGCCCTTGAGGAGATCAACATATGTGTGAGTGTAACACCATCATCGTCATGCCATTTGATCACAGTTGAAACCACTCATATTAGCTGTTAATAATTTCAACTTTGTGTTCATATTGATCAAGAAAAGATAGTATTATTTCATTTTTCATCATATCTTAACTATGAAATGAAGAAGACTGAATGTATCATTTTTTTTACCTTTTTATCTGAACAGAATGTGCTTGTAAATGAAAACTTTGTGCATCTGCTGGAGGTGACATGTCTGGAGCATCCCAGTCTGGATGTACAGTATGGAGGGGTGGGAGGATTTATCGCTAAGAAGCCACCAAAACGCATTGATCCGATGAAAGTCATCCAGGTCTGTTTGGTCACCTAATAAAAATAAATAGTCCTAAAAATTTGTAATGAACAGTTACATTCCACCACTTTACAGTTAATGAAAAATATAATCTCATATTCATGTGTAATGTTTAACAAGTATTTTCCTCACATTTAAATCAAATTACTGTGCAATTTATAATCATTCATAGTCTGGTTCTGTATTTATTTCACTATTGTCTCACAATGTTTTTGAAGGATTATCTGGATCAACGTAAACTACGCCTGTGGGATTTCTTTCGAAACATTGACAAAGATGGCACCATGCGAGTCCCTGTTGCTGACTTCAGGAAGGCAGTGCAGGTTTCCTGATGAATGAATGTTGATTCATTGAAGTGTCAGTGACATTTATAGGAAGCACAGCACTTATAAATTTCAGTGACAGAACACTATGAAATCACCCACAATGAGCTCTCTTTGAGTTGAATACTGAATCATTTAAAGCAAACTGTAAGAGACCAGAGATTCAATGATGCATTACATGCAAATTAGAAACGTTGTAATCTGACTCTGGCTGTTTCCTTCCTTTTGTTGTGTGAAAACTTGACAGCAATCAAGCATTCCTTTGGATCGATACCACATTGAGGAGCTGATTCAGAGACTTGATCGCGACAGGACAGGAATGGTAGACTACAGGTGAGCATGTGTCATACTGTATTTGATTATACTCACAGATGGGTGCTTCACAACGTGAGCTTGTGATGTGTTTTTTGTTGGGAAACATTTAGTAATGACGTTACTGTGCACTTTACAATTGTGGCTTCATGGCCGTTTGACTGATGACCATTGGAGTTGAACCAAGTGTGTTTTAGCTGTGAATTTGTCCAGCTTCTCACCTTGAATGATGCTTTCAAAAACAACGTCGTAAAATAGTGATGTTTATGTTTGGCACAGAGAGAGGCGTGTAATAAATTGGATGCAGTCTTACATTTTGGCTCCATAAAGCAGTCTAAGAGGTTCATAGGGTTATCTGATGTTTCTGTGCAGGGGACTGGCAGATACGAGGAAACAGATGATGAGGGATCACCGCCGCCAACTGCGGAAGGTTGAGTCCCGACAGAAGAAAGAAAAGCAAAAGAGTGACCGTATCCTCAAGACTTTCCAGAGCGCTGTGGAGGCAGTCACACCACGCAGCTCTATGGTCATATCTCCAGGAGGTGCCAAAGAGGACTCAAGTGGCCCACAGCACTTCTCTGCCACCCCTCTCAGTTCTTGGCATCACATCGTCATGTCCAACAGCAGTCGCTATTCTGTCTCTAACCTGAGCAATGAGCATGTCCACCTGCCCATGATAGGAGGCACCACGCCTTACCGTCCCACCAGTTCCCCAGCTATGCGCTCCTACTCCCAACCCAACCTGCTGGATGACTCCCCTCGCTCGGCCCCAGGCAAGTCCATCTCTGCACAGGGTGTACGCTCTGATCCAGAGATGGGCCATAGCAAGCTCAGCCCCACTGCTAACCACCTGACCAGGTCCAGGCCTGCACTTAATGCCAAGCAGCCAGAGGTTAAAGCCAAAACCAAGAAAGTGAAGAAAAAGAAAACTAAGAAACGTGTGGCGAAAGACTCAAAGACTCCTACACAAACTGTCAAGTGAACTGAATAATGTTATATAATATTTATGATTCTTTTGGTCGTTTGGACACCTTTAGCTACTTTGTTACACAGTTAATAAATAATGATTGAAGAGAGACAGTATCATTTGTATTATCTTGTTTCTAATTTTAAATAACTGTGCACATTATATTCAGAAATTCATTAATTCAGCAGGACATTCGTCTTTCAGTCAGTCATCGTTCATTCAGTGATTATCCACAGAGAAAAAACATTTTATAACACTTGGGAACTCTGTCAGATGGTAGATCCACCCATCATTTATTCTTTGAATTTTGGTGCACACCCAAACACTAGAGTTGTAACTTCTGTTTGCTGAAGATAACAGTAACTGTTATTTCTTGACATGTGCCTTGGCTATCAAGGACAGGTGGAACATCCTGCAAGATGTTGAAACAGGCTATATAAGCCCTGAAGGTCCAGCTATCAATCATAACCAATCTGACTGCACCAGAATGATCAGTGCTCTGTATTTCTTAGCACTGCTGAGCTCCACAGTGGCCTGGGGGGTATGTATGGCATGACTTAGATCATCTTATTCATCTTTATTCTTGAGGCTTTACCTACATTAGAGGTAAGCTGATCTCTCTTCATGTCATCCTTTCTCAGCGTGTAGGCCTGTGGAGTGAAAGGAGCGTGAGGAATGGGACAGGAGGTGGAAGTGGGGGGGGCAGGTGTACCTGTGATGCCTTCCTGCCCAGTTCTACCTTTCCTATAAAAGATCTGGTGGTGGTAGAGCAGACAGCTGGGGAGATCTCCCACAAACTGGAGCTGGAGATGGGCAAGGTATTCATGTGATGTTAAGTTACTTCAGACAAACCAAAAAGAATGTAAACTGATTTTTTTCTGTACTTGATTTCAGCTGGAAGCTTATGAGACAAAGCTGACATCATATGCAGAAAAGATTATAAAATTGACAGTGGAAATTGAAAAAATGGAGAATAACACCAATGCCTACAATGACGCCGACATAAACGATATGAAGGTAGAGATTAAACAAGTGGAGGCCTTGATTAAAGAGCTGCAGCTTTCAATTGAAGGCTCTACCACTATCTTCGAGTCTCTACGTGTACAGGTAAGTCCTGCAGAACTGCAGACTTGATGGCTTGTTGACTTGTGTTGATCAATTGGCAAACCGTGTCTATGTTTACTTTCAGATCACAGCCATGGTGGGGACCCTGACCGAGCTGGAGAAGACCTATGACAAGAACAAGGTTCTGGTGACGCGCCGGGAGTACATCAAGGTGCAGCTGCAACTGGAGGAGTGCGAGAGGCGCCACCAGGAGCTCTTCAACCCCAACATCGGTAAGCTAATCCACACTAAGTTAGTTCTACACCGTCTTTGGACTCATTTAACTAATTTTTCCTCTCTTTCTGCAGGGTCTTGTGCACACACAGGTATCATCAAGGTCAGCAAGCCCATTGTGAGTCAACTAAATGCCCATCTGAATTCTGACTACAAATATGGAGGCTGGGGGAAAGATTCAAAGCCTATTCCTGACAGAGAGTCCATGTACTGGTACTCTGGGTATACTAGTGGCTCCATTGTTGACATTAGGTTTTACACTAACTACAAGAATCTAATTTTGAGAAACCACTTCCAGCATCACAACTTACATAGCAGTTGGAGGGGCACAGGGAACAATTTCATCATCCGTGACAACATTCTGTATTATCAGATCAACAATCCGTTTGGGTTGGCCAAATTGAATTTCACCAGCATGAATTATGAGTCCAGGGTGATTCCTAGGGCTAGCGCCAGATTCTCCTACAGTAACTCCCCGAATCAGAACTTTGACTTTTCTGCTGATGAATCCGGTCTATGGGTGACCTATGCTACAGATGAGTCCAGTGGCCGGATGGTCATAGCTAAAATAAATGAGCAGGCTTTTGGGGTTGAGGAGGAGTGGCAGACTAGTATCTATAAACCAGGAGTGAGCAATGCCTTCATGGTGTGTGGTGTTCTGTATGCAGTCAAGACAGTTGATATCCTAACTGAAGAAATATTTTACAAGTTTGACACCAAAACCAAACAAGAGAGCTACGTCAGTATTCCCTTTGAGAGGTTCCAGGATAAGTATTCCAACCTGGACTACAATCCTACTGATCAGAAGCTCTACATGTACAATGATGGCTACTATGTTAATTACCATCTGTGGTTTAATCACACAACTAAAGCTACCGTGACACCATCATTTCTTCTGTCCTAATTTGATCTGTGATTTACTAAAGTTTCACATGTTATGAATGAAGCAATGATTGTGCCTCACTGTAGGCAAAACATGTATCTTTGTTCTGCTTGATTTGCTAATAAATGATCTCATGCATTTAAAAAATCTCAGGTGTCGTCTTGTGCAAATTCTCATGAATAGAGTGTATTATTTTTTAATTATTGCAAATGAGAGTATTGACTCAGCTGTAGATTTAGAGGGAGATACAGGTGCAATATTTGGACAAAGTCAAAGACCACCTACAAAACACTAATTTTCACTACCTTTTGGTCACATAGAAATCAAATTCTTTTCATTTAAAGGAAACCATGGCAGGGTTTTTATTCTATGTTCAGTTTTTTACATATTTCAATAGTTTCCATATCAATAGTTCAGTTTAACATTTCTTTGTTTATAACTGCCACACTTGAAAACTTTTCTCTTAACATTTTTATCTTCTCATTCATTGCTGCTGCTGAGGTGAAATCAAAAATAGAGAGACATACACTGCTCACCCGTTATCAGACTAAGCAAAGGTGCTGGAGCTAAAAATATCACACTGAATGAAAAGAACATCCCCACTCTCAGACCTGTGTAAGAATCTTTTCAATTAGCGAGCTTTCAGTCAGAAACCTCCTTCAAGATGTGGTGCATGAACCAATGACCGAAAGCTTGCTAATTAAAAAGATTCTTGCACAGATTTGAGTGTGCAGATGCTTTATTCATTCAATTTGCTGCTGAAGTGAAAAAGTGGTCCTGCATAATGTGATTCCCTTGGTGTTGAGTCAGCATTTGATTTTAAAAGTTGTTCCCTTGTGGCCCAATATGTCCTCCTTATGAACCGCACTGTTAAAAAGCACTGGCACATGCACAAGCTTACACAATGAACCCTGTGCATCAGGAAGCAATATGAAGATGCAATTTGATTCCTTCACTCAAAACACAATGACTACACAAATAAGTATACTCTATTACGACTGATTAATAATAATTAAAATTGGTTTGTTTGACTGAAATGAAAAGAATGTCATACAATGTGCCTGCCAGATTGTCTTCCTCCTGTCATAAAACACTTGCTAGACTGAGTGAACAGGCCATAAACATAACAAGGTGGTGTCAGAAATCACCACATATGTCATTTTTCTCATCCACACCCTATGTTCAGATCAAACCTGACGTCGCGGTAGAGTCCTGTTTGTGAGCAAACAAGGACTACTTGTGAATGAACATCTGTTCTTGTGTTGAGCTCAGATAAAAACTTTGGGAAGAGAGAGGGTGTCTATGATGATCTGATAATACTTGTCTTTAAAACACCTCTGACTGAGCCATCTAGGAGACACTTGAGAGTTAAACTGAGACACGATGGTGCAGATTCTGCTGCTTCTCCTACCAGCCCTCAGTCCTGCTTTGGCCTGGATGGTAGGTGACTCTTAATTTCTATTATTAAAAACATGGAGACGGATTGCTCATTATCACAATCCCTTTATGGTAGTAAATATTTTTGAAACATTTTTCAGCCAGTGGACGACTGGGAATCTGGCAGTGTGACTGCATCAATGGATGAGTCAGGTCAGTGTGTTTGTCATGTGTACCTGCCTGACACCACCTTCCCTGCCGACCGGGTAGAGCACATGCAACAAGTGAGCAAGGATCTGATCCTGGAAGTGGAAATTCAAATGAACAAGGTACAATAAGACCTATCAAGACTAAACCGTTCCACGGCATTCATACACTGTGATAGAAGATCGTCACATTGATCTGTGTATTTGTTTCACCCAACTCTTGTAGATGGTGAGCTATGAGGCTAAGTTGGATGTGTATTTGGAAGAACTGAAGAAGCTGACTTTCAGAGTGGCCATGCTGGAGAGTAGTCCTGACAGTTACATCAAACTGGACTTTGAGCTGCTCAGGATTGAGCTCAGAGAGTTTGAGGTTCTGGTGTCTCAGCTCAAAGACTCCCTCAACTCCTCCTCGCCCATGTTTGACAGTCTGTACACTGAGGTGAAAGAGACATTTTCCAAAAGTACTCGCATATAGCACGGTTTCCCTCATTGTCAGAACATTACATCTCAATTTAATTTATGTTTTTGATCCTAGATCCGCAACATGACCCTCATTGTGAACCAACTGGAGACTTATGACAAGAGCAACCTGGAAGTGATCCGCATTGAATTTGCCAAACTGCAGAAGAAGCTGAAGGAGTGCCAGAAGGAACAAGAGTTCATCAAGCCAGATATTGGTAAGTCAACTTGGCAGAGGACTGTGGATAAAAGTTTAAAAATCAGAGATTGCCAACCAATGTGGAACATTTTTCCTTTCTTTCCAGGCAACTGCAATCACACAGGAATCATGAGCATCAGCAAACCCATGGTTGTCCAACTGAACGCTCATTTGAATGCAGGTTTTCAGTATGGGGGCTGGGGAAAAGACTCCAAACCTGTTCGAGGCTATGAATCAATGTACTTCTATGGTGCATACAGCAGCCCCTCAGTGCATAACTTCTATTTGTACTCTAACTATGAAAACCTGATTCAAAGGTCTGCATTCAAACAGCATGACATACCAGGAGGGTGGAGAGGTACTGGTAACAATTACATTGTTCATGGTAACACCATTTATTACCAGATCAACACACCTTTCAGTATGACCAAACTCAATCTGACCAGCTCCAAGTATGACTACAGAGTGATCCCGGCCGCAAGCCAAAAGTTCTCATACAGTTACTCAGACAATCAGAACTTGGACTTTGCAGCTGATGAAACTGGATTGTGGGTAATATATGCCTCAGAGGAGAGCAAGGGTAAAATTGTCCTTGCTAAGATAGATGAGAAATCTTTCGGCATTGAGGATGAGTGGAACACCGGTGCATATAAGCAGTTGGCTGGGAATGCTTTCATGGCCTGTGGAGTCATGTACCTCACCAGGTCCGTGGATGTGAACACAGAGGAGATCTACTATGCGTTCAACACCAAGACCAGGGAGGAGAAGCATCTCAGCATCCACTTTCAGAAGTTCCAGGATAAATACTCCAACCTGGACTACAATCCCACAGATCAGAAGCTCTACATGTACAACAATGGCTACTATGTGTCCTATAATGTGAGGTTTAACAAAGAATGATGCGTTCTCTTTGTGATCTACTGTATTGCAATTGATACGATTGATCTGTATTTACTTTCTTTGTCAGTGCAGCTCTATAAAGCAAAGTACTGTACTTTTCCTCAATAAAATCAAACTGAAGCATGAAGCTGGCCTTGACTTCTTATGTATAAGAATACAACCACAACAATACTGGTGCATACTGAGTGAAAAAATGTTTAGAAATCAGCTCCAGATAATAAAGGTATAAACTACTAAAAGTAAGATCCAGTATGTGTTAAAATTCAATATGGCAAGTTGTTACTATAAGAAATATGTAACTAAATAAATACAGAATTCAGCACTAGTCATTCTCTATTTCAAATTACTCTAAAGCAGCAATGTGCTATGAAAGTTTAGATAAATAGCATGATTAATTGTTGTATCTGCAGCCTTTAATAGTGAAAACAGACTAACATTTCTGCACTTCTGTTTCTTCATCGAAATAAAAAATGGACAAAGACATAAGGAAAATACACATATAGACTTTTACATCTATTGAATAATGGATCCAAGTATGTGAATTTCCACCATGGATGTATTAAAGTTGATAATTTTCACAGCCAGTGGCCACATCTATATACTATACACACGACAAAGGCAGACAGATATACTGTATGTTAAAGATACATTACATCAATTTTCTAAGGTGGAAGTACTGCACCAAAGCAGCATAATCAGTCCCTGAATCTTTCACTGATAACACAAGTGACAATCAATATGAACTCACTTTAAAGGTATTGCAGTCTGCTGCTTGTACTGCAGAGTTAAAAGGAAACTTGGACAGAAGAGGAAATTACTCATATTAATGTGTACAATTCTAATACTGAAGGACAGGATGATTTCAAAATAGGTTGCCCTCTTACAAATCATATTACATTTTCAGTCTTTCTCCACAGTGTAATGAAAGCTTAAGATTAATATTGAACCAGTTAGCCAATAGTCCAAGCTAACTGAAATTAAAAAAAAAAAATCGAGCCTGGAGAAAGTTGCTGGCACATCTGTATTTTTCTCTTGAGTTGATGTATGTTCATTTAGGAAACTCATAAAGTTTGGTTGTATTGTGTTCGGTCACTGTCAATAGTTTTTAAGATTGAAGTCATCTCAGGCCACATTTTGGCACTCAGCATAATAAAAGTGGGTGAGGCCCTCCTCCTAATGTTGTGCTGCATGAGAACTGTATATGAGATAAAGTAGGAGTACTTCTAGGAGAGAAAAACACAAGCATAAATCATGAAATTGCAATAATGCCAGAATAGTGTGTACAATATGCACACCTGCATTGATCTCAAGGATGCTAATAAAAATGCTACGACTTGGAGTGATGTAACATGCTAGATTGATACATGGTGTGAAACCCTGCAGACAAGAGTAGCAATCATATCAGACAAACTATTGGCAGACACAATGCCCTTGGCTGTACTGCTGCTCTTTAATATACTGAGCCCTGCATTGGCATGGCTTGTAAGTCTGAAAGATATTCATTATCTCTTATTGAAGTTAATCCTGTGTAATATCGAAATAAAATAACTGAGTTTGCTTACAGCCGATGGAGGACTGGGAGTCAGGAAATGTGACCACATCTGGTGGAGGACTGGAGTGTATTTGCAGTGTGTTCCTGCCCGACAGCACATTCCCTGCTGACCGAGTGCAACACATGCAGACCTGAGGCTGGAGGTGGAGATCCAGATAAACAAAGTAAATATGAAACACAGAATCCTCTATGGTTTGATTTTGTTTGGAATTTTGGAATAAGTGATGTAAAGCCACATTTAGAGGACAAGCTTCTAGTCATCAGAAAATAATCTACACACAGTACCAGTACCACTGGTTACCTTAATGAGGGGTTTATAAAAATGTATATATATATATATAGTTATACTATATTATCATATATATATATCATATGTATAACATAAGAACAACTTTTAGGTTGCCAAGTTTGTGAAATATTCTGCTGATTGATTAGATCATATGGCCATTTTTCTTGTAGGAGGGAGGATCTTGACCAACATATTTACAAGTAGGATATTTATGGATTACTAACATTTATAACTGCATCAACACCAGCCAAAATCCAAAATTTTCACAATCTGGCAACCTAAAACTTGTTCTTATTAATGGCTTGTGACTGATATATAAAGCATTAGTTCATGATTTATTAACCATTAATGAAGCCATTAGTAAAAACTTGTCTTATAAAATGTTACAAAAAAGTGAGCAGTAACTAGAGAGCCAGTAATAATGACTTAAGTAATAATTAATGAAATTATGTTATCTGTGCAATATTTATTTCAGCATCATTTTCACTGCCATGCTCTCCTGTATATACAACTAAAAATTGTACCTATATATAAATACTGTATATATATATTTGGCCAACAAAGTTACTCTGATTCTGTTTTATTATTTCCTGTTAAGCCAAATAATTATTAATTGTGTACTACTGTATACACCATGTAATTTATTGCTGTGGCCAGTTCTGTTCAAAGGAGTTTCAAAACATGCCTAAGAACCATTCACTACCACAGATCAAGAATACACTTGTGTTAATCTCGTTCTGTGGTTATGTTGTCAACGATAAGATAAATTGTTAAAATGCAACTGTGTGGTAATAATTGCCTCAAAGTATGTAAATTGATGAGTCTGTGTCTTGCAGCTTGTCCACTACGGAGGGAAACTGGATATTTTCCTGGGAGAACTGAAGGATCTGACTTTCAGAGTGGTCATGCTGGAGAGCAGTCCTGACAATTACATCAAACTGGACTTTGAGCTGCTCAGGATTGAGCTCAGAGAGTTTGAAGTTCTGGTGTCTCAGCTCAAAGATTCACTCAACTCATCCAAATCAGAGATTGACAGCCAATGTCAACATTTTTATTTTCTTCCAGTCAACTGCAACCACACAGGAATCATGAGCATCAGCAAGCCAAATGCTCATTTGAATCCAGCATACCCATATGGGGGTCGGGGAAAAGACTCCAAACCTACACGAGGCTCTGAATTATTGTACTGGTATGGTGCATACAGCAGCCCCTCAGTGTATGAATTCTTCCTGTACTCTAATTATGACAAGCTTATTCAGAGGTCCTCCTTCACACACCGTGCTCTACCACAGAGGGTATGAAGGCACTGGTAATAATTAAGTTGTTCATGGAAACGCCATATATTACCAGTCTGCAAACCCATTCAGAATGTCCAAAATGAATCTGACCTCCTCTGTTTAAAGTCACAGACAACTTGCAAAAGCTAGCGAAAGATTCACCTACACTTATTCACCAAACCAGTTCCTGGACTTTTCCACTGATGAGAAAGGATTGTGGGTAATGTATGCCACAGAGGAGGCCATGGGTAAAATCGCCATTGCTAAGATAGATGAGAAATCATTTGGTACTGAGGATGAATGGACCACTATTGCGTTCAAGCCTCTAGTAGGAAATGCTTTCATGGTGTGTGGAGTTATGTATGCGACCAGGCCAGCAGATGTGAACACAGAGGAGATCCACTACTCATATAACACTAAGACCTGGGAGGAGAAACACTTGAGTATTCCTCTTCAGAAATTCCAGGAAAACTTTGTGAACTTGCACTACAATCCCACTGATCAGAGACTGTACATGTACAACAATGGTTACTATGTGTCCTACAATGTGAGGTTTAACAAAGAATGACGCCTCTTGTTCTTGATCTGCTGTGTTGTGATTGATACAAAGGATCTTTACTTTCTTCACTCATTTATCTGACAGTCTGAAATCTATGCGTGGCATAGAAACACTAGAATACACTTTGAGAACATTTGAGAATGGGCATATATACAGTAATCCTGTGACTTGTGCATTTCTGTGATACATCAGACCCCCTCCATTTGGCTTTTTGGATAAGGTTGCAACATCTGATACATCTTAGCCCCCCCCCCCCTCTTTTCCTCTCTTGCTCTCCATGGACCAAGCTGGAGCTTGCACCCCCCTCTGTAAACTGGCCCTCCCTTGGGGGGGAGTGACTCTCCTTTGTGCTGTGGTAGGAGCCTGGCTCCATCTGGTACTGAGCAACCAGACCCAGCAGATTATGTATTCTGGGCAGGGTGATCCCTGCATTCATAGTGGATTGCAGTCATCAAAGAAATACAATCAATAGAGTAATTATACAAACACATGGGATTTGTCATACGCTTCATACAGTTAAAGCTAAAAGCACAAACACAATCCAATTTAGAAGTAAAAGTCAGGGTTGAAAATGGCTCTCAGTCTGCGCACAAAAACAGCACTGTCTCTTTAAATCAGCCAGCATCTGTTAGGCGTGGGGGGGTGGGGGGTGGGGGGGCTGTGTACAAATTGTGAAATGGTACCCTAAAGTGACATCACGTTCAGCCAATCGGCAGCCTCGCCTGAGCTCTCTCCTCCTCCGCTACTCTTGGGATGAGTGTGTCCAAGCTGCTGGAGACACGGGTTGCTGCTGCTGCTGATGCTGCTGCTGCTGGGGCGGAGGGTCCTGGAGATGCTCGCCTCACATCAGGTACAATGTGTGTGCACGTACGCCTGTTTTCTCTGCTGTGCATTTATTTTTCTATGGTGTCGTTAATCCATGTGGCTATGGCAGGGCGCACACTCGAGGAGATGAGGGATGATAATGGAGGAGACTGAAGATGGCTTTGTGTGTTTCATAACACTCCTTAGATGATGTCGCCTCCATGACTGTAACCAGGATGGGGTGTGTATGTGTGTGATGATTGTGTTTCAGTCTTTGGCTGAATTTGGAGAAAAAGATAACTATGTTTTACATGAATTGGAGGTTTCAGGTCAGCATTAGCATTCACTATTTGATTGATAATTAGTTTGCATAATGTCACAGCTTTATCGCATAATTCCAGTGATTTTAAATATTGACAGCAAATTTATTTATTTGACCCTTCATCCAATCCTTGTCATGTGATTTGTGTAAGTGTGTGGCAGGATGTCTGTGTGTACTGTAGGCTCGTGTAGCAAACATAGACACATGTTTTTGTAGTATAGATTATTGGAGTAATACAGTATGATTTGGGTCTACACCTTTCCCAGTGACATGATAGCTTTGCGTCATGCTGTATGCATAAATCATATAATTAAACAGAGACAATATGACGTCTCATTGCTCTGAGTCATCTCTATGTCATCTTAGACGTTTGCAGCTATGCTTCTTTCCATTCATCAGAAATAGTATGCAAGAGCTTGTACTCACTTCCTGTGCTGGTCTAAAGGTTAACTCTTTGTTTCCATTGGCTCAGACCATCATGTTCTTCCATAAAGACCTGAGCCTTGGAGTCACTGGGGGCAGACACACACCGAGCCCAGTGACAACACACAGAGATGTATACTGCTGTTGATAAGAAAAGGGAGCAAAGGTGAGTCCCAAGCTAAACAGCAACACTATATGGTTATGAACAGCCTTTTATAACGTAGAGCTGAACAGAAACAGAAACATTCACATAACAGTTTAAGATTTAGTTTCTGTTTCTAATTTAATGAAACAGGTTGTTCATACCGACTATCTGCCATGTCTGAATGTAGAAGTGCTGGATCAGCGTTCATTTCTAATTTTCTTATGCTGTATAAGGCCCATCTGGACCTTGACAGGTCCGAAACAAGGCAGCGATGGCAAAGAGAGATTACCTGGTGGAGGCAGCCAAGCAGATCCGTATGGCACTGGACAGTGAGGTCAATGAGGACTATGAGGCAGCTTTCAGTTACTACAAGAATGGGGTGGATTTACTGCTGAATGGGGTTCAGTGTAAGTAGACAACATTTGGTCTTGCATGTCATTATAGTATAAAACCAGGGTTATATGATACAGTGAACGGAGAGTTATTTAAAGAAGTGTGTCAGCAGCACACACGGCAAGACATGTGATAGGAACATGTGGAACAAAACAAAAAGAGGAAGTCACAAACCAAGAGTTAAACAGATTTCCTTGCTGGTCAGGCATTTCCTCCACTGTGTAAATAGTCAGTTGTGTTACCAATCTTTATCATAGATTAAAGGCCAGCAGGCTTAGTCAGGACTTTTAGATTTATTCTATTCACACAGCTATAGTGGTTACGAGTATTATCCTTTCTTTACTGGTATCTGAGAGAGTTTAACTGTCTGACAGTGGACCCAAACAAGGATCGCCGGGAGGCTGTGAAGAGGAAGACAACCCAGTATCTGAAGAGAGCTGAAGAAATCTTCATAACACATCTCCAGGACAACCTAGGGAAGGGGAGCTCTCACTTAGGGGTAAGACCACAATCCTTTAACACTTAGAAAAAGCTCATCTCATTGACTACTTTAAAGGGTCTCTCATTTGCTCTAAATGTATGGCAAGAATAATTGAAGTCAAGGGTTGAGGCATTTTTAGAGTCAGTGGGTGAGTCACAATAAAATTTCTGCATTCCTGCACAAAAAGCACTTTCTGCATTATTTCCCCTAGATTAAACATTTAGTTTATGTCCGTGGTGTGACATGTTTCTACTGGACAAGTCTTGTTCATCTCAAATACTGTTTGGAAAAAAGGCTTTGTTGTAGCTAATATCTTCTTTGGCTTTTATCACCAGGGTTACAGCAGTCTGAGATTCCGTCCAATCAGACACTTGAGTTCACCCGTAGAAGATCTTGAGATGTGTAAGGTGATGGGAGTGACTGATAAGGTAAGACAGACTTTTTCGCACACTAACACTTGTGTTTTAACATCAGGGTTGATTTTGTGTTTTGGCACTGAAAATGTTATTTTTTTATTCTATAGGTCCTGATTGTCCAAAGTATGGTCAATAAGGAGACATTTGTTGTAAAGGTGAGTATTTAGTAGTACTGGCTCACAGAGGGTACAAAATGGATGGGCTTTGCTCTATATATATATAACAGATAGAAACAAATACAGATTCACTGGCCAATATCCATCCAGTGCGTGGAGATGTTTTGGGGGCAGTCGTCTGGCAGCAAGCCAGTCCTTGTATTGTGTGGCAGGCCAGTCGATGGGGGCTCCCTCCATCCTGTCTCCCTGAGTATCACTCAGCATTGATCTGCCTGATAGCTTTCACCCTTTTAGCCAGTGTGACTGCACCTCAAATTTCAGTGATGAGTGAGAAATGGTAACGGAGAGGAACAAATCTCTAAATAGGCAATCCAAGCAATAGTTCATCACTTTTTTTTTTAACCAACCATGTCCGTATTAATACATTTTTGTATCAATTAATGCATTTTGCTCTTTCTTAAAACAAATTGCATGTTTCCCCCTCTAAAAATATCAATCATTATGTGTTTGCAGAGTCTGGTCAAGTCCAGCTGGGAGAGCAGAGATCAGCCAACTATCATTCCTCAGGGGGTGCCATACATGGTGAAGCTGCTTAGGTATTATGTCAGCGAGGATACTGTGTACCTGCATCTTGAGCATGTCAAAGGTGAGCTGTTAACAACTGCTCTCAATACTGCAAGGACAATATTGGAAGGATTTTGAAGCTTGTAGAGCATCTTGAGATCTTTGTAGATAGTTGTATTGCTGCACTGTAGCATTAAGAACTTTAATGCATTATTCCTCCTATTCCTGATCTAGTTTTTCTACCCCACTTGTCCTAGGTGGGAGGCTCTTCTCCAAGCTGCACAAGCTGAGGAACGAGAAGGCCAAGGAACACCCAGAGTGCTTCACTTCTGGCCAGCACAGCATCAAGCTGAAGACCAGCTACACCTCACCCACAATCAGCACAGACTACCAGCACAATAGAGGGGGCACAGGAATCATTCCAGAGAAATTAAGCGATGAGAGCCCAGATACAGACTTTACAACCTCATGGGATGAAACTCAGCAGCGGCTGGAGAGCTGTGGGACTCACTCCTATATCGAGGAGACAGGCTGTCTGCAGAACACACGCTCCGCAGCATCATTTTATACCAAGCTTGATCGACTAACTCTGCTTTCTGGCCAGACGAGGACACAGATCAGCACTCGCATCCATCCACCAGCTCCTAGTTTATGTTTGCACACCACCGAAACTCAGGAAAAGCCTGCTCTTCCTCTCTCTTGTGCTCGTGTCAGTCAAGCTCTTGATGTCATGTCAGAACTCCATGAACAGAAAGCTGGAATGGGCCTGATAGAGTGCAGCTCTGATTTCGAGGTGGCCTGGAAAGCTGCGGATTCAGCACACAACTGTGAGAGAGTAAACCCCTATGCAGTGACTGACAGTGATTTACATGGCACATTAGGACAAACTGCAACTGCACCTCATACAAGTCAGACCTCATTTAAAAAAGCAGGGTCACCAAACAGTGAAAATAATGGGTTGAGTTCCTCCCCTGCCATTTTGCATCTTCCTCTCCATTGCCAAACCCAGATCCGTGGCAGGGCATCATGGGATGTCAATGGTTCTCACCAAGGATCTGTTTTAAGTGGAAACTCTGCAGATGTGGTTACAGACAGCAAAGAAGCAAAGCAGGACAGCAGCAGCCCTACCACAGAGGAAAGAAATGGAATGGTGGTCATCAGGAGCACAGACAGAGCAGTATTTTCTGACCATACAGACACAAAGATCACCTCAGAAAGTCCCTGGCTGTCAGCGGTGAAATACAAAGGGGAAACGCACTGTAGTGAGGCAAGAGAGGGTGTAAAGGAAGCCTGTGAATTGCTGAGTCCCGGAGAGAAGGTGGCACCCGCAAAAGAGGGATCACTTCCTAGCTGGTACTCCTCTGGTTCTCTTGGAGCCCCACCCCACAGTAGGAGAGAGGATGCTTTCCTAAAATCAGAGGGACTGGAGGGGCAGGAGGAAGACCAGATCATCGAGGTGGATGGCTGGTGCCACCTACCTAAGATCCCTGTCAAATCCTCCACACCCACAGATAAGACAATGCAGACATGCTGGGGGCTTCCTGAAGCAGAGGTGCGTGTCTGGGGGGCACAGATCCTGCTGGCCCTGGAGAGTCTGCATCAGCAGGGCATCCTGTGTCGAGATCTCAACCCCAGAAACATTCTGCTCACCAGCAATGGTGAGTTTAACAGATAACTGCAAAACAATGCATGAGGAAAAATGCAAAACTTTTGATTTTGAACCATCATGATTTTTTCACAGGAAAGGTGTGTTTGACATTTTTCGGGCAGTGGAGTGAGGTTCAGTCAGAGATTTGCTCCAAAGCCATGGACCAGATGTACTGTGCTCCAGGTAAAACTATCTAGCAAGCTGACCCCAGTGGTTGTTCCCTGGTGTAAACTGCCACCTAGTGGCAAGATGCAGTTTGTCCACTTTATTCTACATTAGAGTAATGAAATGGAAATGTAAAAGACATTTATAATAACAACAAATATTGCAGAAATGTTTTGCATTAATACAAATTAATTTCATTGTCTGTCAACAGAAATCGGAGGTGTGTGTAGGATCACAGAAGCTTGTGATTGGTGGAGTCTTGGGGCTTTGCTGTTTGAACTTCTAACAGGAATGGTAAGTGAACACTCTACAAGCATGTTCAGTCTTACAGTCTGCACCCTTCCTGCAAACTGTGCTATTGGGTTATGGCTTCTCATACACTCTGCTCACTGTGCCTCCAGCCTCTGTGGCAGCTCCACCCAGCAGGAATCCACTCCCACACCCAGCTGCTCATCCCCGACCACCTGAGCACTGCAGCTGCATCCCTGCTCACTGAGGTCAGGTTTAAGGCTCGAAACACATACAAAGCTTCTTTTCCAGATATTATGCTCATTGACCAAAAAACTGCTTAACAAACACAGTGACACAAGATATGATTTATCTATCATCTATCTTTCTAAACTCTCATCAATCATTCTACTCCACAGCTGCTTCAGTTTGATGCTGGCTATCGTCTGGGCTCTGGAGGTGGAGGTGTGAGTGACATCAAATGTCATCCCTTCTTCAGCAGTGTTTCCTGGAAAGCGCTGAGCTGTTAGCAGGTGTAGCTGTTACACCTTTGATCCCGTCATGCTGCACTGGAATTGAAGATGTGCAATCTCCTGAATCCAAGCATCCTAAGTGTGGCCAAAATGGATGCAGCACCAGAACCCCGTTTCCTTTGCATTTTGTGCTTCCCAAAGAAAAATGACAATAAAAACTGAAACAAGAACAAAACTGATGAGCCATGTCCCTTCCAAAACATGAGACACATGGAGTTGTTACTTTAATGTCAACATATCAGGAGACTCTTGACTCCTGATATGGGAACTTAAGGTACATTTGATGCAATTTTGGTAGCTACATTTTAATACTTTATATCCATGCATATAAACTGACGCCACCTAAAGTCTGACAGTGTTTTGGACTGTCTGCTTTCAAATGAAGGCAATAAATGAATCCCTCTGTATATCCCTGACATTTTACTCACTTGTTTCAGCCAGGGTCATGATAATTGATCAATAGGCCAGTGTGTATGTTCCCAAAGAGGACTAGTGACTCAAAGACAATTCTAATTTTATTGCTGTAGACGTGAGACATAACCTTATACCTCAAATGAGTCACAATCTTGGGCAGGCAGCACCGAGCAAATATTATAAAGAGTATTGCACTAATAGAGAAATTAGTTTGTGGTGATATGATACACATTTTCTGGCCACTAACTTTTTGGTCAGTTGTTTCAAAATGTTTTGAAAGGCTTGATCCAGTTCATTTTGACTAGTTTAGTCTTGGCTTTCTATCTATATCTTAAGGAGATAAACATGACATGAAATGTTATGTAGCAGTACAACCTTTTCATCTTCAATTTATATTCCATAAAACACTTATATACAGACATATGATCTGTGGATTGTTATTGGATGAATGGCCTGTTAAACAATCTGTCCTGTGTCTATTCTTGACCATTTAGCTACCCAGACTGTTGATACAAAAGCACAAAAGACCCAAACAAAAACTACAGTTGAGTAATGCAGCTTTTATTGTTTAAAACTTTCTCTTTTTTCTTAAATAGTCTTTCTTACACAGCATAGAGATTTATCCTCATTTTTTGTGAAACAGATGGCATAAATTCTCAGATTTCTTAACTTTGGACACTTCAGTTTCTTGGTTTCTAGCCCAGTATGTGATCATTGTTCTTCTCTCACCCACAATAATGAAATGATACTACCTTTCAATTTCATCTATGTTTGTCATTCATCTTATAATAAGTTGAAAATGTTTCAGTTGTATGTAGAAAATTACATATGGTGCACATGAATTATAGGATATCCTTTTTGATCTAGAGACCAGCACCACTGAAACCCCAGACCCCGACATCCCCCACAACAGCACCAAACCTTCTATCACTGCCCGCCTTACATATGTCCATTTCACAACCCAACTGTTCAAAAATCATTTTTTCTAGTTAACCAATACAACAATAAACTGCAGTTATGGTAATGTTCATCGGGTGAGTACAGCCACTGTTTGTGAAGGGTAGTTTGTTTGGTTGGGCCTGGAGTTCACAAGGGTTTACATATCAAGGAGCAGCACCCTGGGGTCCTCTACCACTGACTTGATCTTGCGCAGGAAAGTGACGGCCTCTCTTCCATCAATCAGACGATGATCGTACGTCAGGGCAACATACATCATGGGACGGATCTCCACCTTAAGAAGAGAAAATCATTGAGATTAAATTCTAACACACCAACAAATGGTGAAACAAACACAGTGGAGGTATAATTTAATTTATGTATATTCTTTGATACTAATATATTATATTATTATATATATATATAGCAAAGTCTGAATATTTAGCCAACTAAGTACATGCATCAATCAAAATTAAGAAAACTGCTGAGGCGTCGAGTAGCTCAACGCATATCACATGACAGCAATGTCGACGTTTCAATTCCAGCCGCCAGTCTTTGTATCATGTCATCCCCCTCTCTCACTTTTTGTCTGTATCTCTACTGACACTATTAAATTAAAGGTAACAAAAAAAGTATCTTAAAAGGTGCAATATTTAAGAATTATGTATGAACTTTAGTTTAAAACATTCAAAAATTTACTAAAATTATCAACAGAAGAATAATAATAAAATAGACCTTCCCCGACTTTCTCGGTTGTCTACAACAGCCTTAAGACCGACTTCTATGTAAAGGAGATTGGACGATTTTGCTGGGAAAAACCAAAGGATGACGTTTATGCACTCCCGAGTGCCTGGCCTCACTTAACGGCCACCAGAGTCATTAATGAAAAGGAATTTATGATTATTATGTATTGCACCTTAAAAACAAAAATAATTGAAAACTACTTTTTTTAAAAAACACGTTTAGTCTTGGATAAACTTTTTTATAATTTAATCTCTGCAAGTTCCATCCTTCAGTTTCCATGTGTGACCAGTCTATTGCTTAATGCTCATTTACGTACACTATTATTTTTCTGCATGTTGAAAATGAGAAACAAACCTTGCCACCGACTGCAACAGGCCTGTCGAAGATGCCATGCATGCCTAAAATAGCAGACTGTGGTGGGTTAATTATAGGCGTGCCGAACATGGACCCAAACACGCCACCATTGCTGATGGTAAAGGTTCCTCCATCCATGTCCTCAACAGCCAGCTCATTCTTACGGGCCTACAAAGATACATCAACAATTACTATCATCATCATTAATCTGAACAACAAATATGACAAATAATTGTTTTATGCCATTAAAATGTTTCATGATATGTAAAATATTACCTTTTCACCCAACAAATTGATGGTCTTCTCAATGTCAGCAAAATTCATTCCCTCTACGTTTCGGATTACCGGAACAACCAGACCCTGAGAGAGAAGTCACATGACTGAATTTTCTACTCTTCACATTAGAGACAAGTGTGCTATCAAGCACTTTCACTCAGCATTACATATAATCCACTTGTCCTACCTTTGGTGTGGCCACAGCCACACTGATGTCCACGTAGTCCCTGTACACAATCTCTTTGGTTGTGTCGTCAATTACTGGAAAGACAAATATTGTACACAGATCAAACTTTTTAATAATCACTACACTTGCCATAAAGATTAATTTCCTTTTCACATGAAGCCTTTTCTGTTACATGCAAATAAAAAGCTGAGGAAGGTGAAAACCACAGAGTATTTTAGAAATTAAAAACACAGCAATACAGACCACCCCTGCTTCATTGTGGTCTATCTAAATAGGTCAGGGTAGTGTAAGGGCAGTAAATAAGTTAGTGGTGGTTTTGAGGTTTAGAACTGAAAGATACCGAAACTTTAATCTTTTTCTTCTCCGCACACACTTCCAGATACTTGATACAAATCGTGCAAAGACATAGTCAAATTGACACCACAAAATGGCTTCTCAGTATTTTAAGGTTAAAGTTATACCGGCATTGACAGCAGGTTGGTCAGACAGAGCATAGGCTGCAGCTTTTACGAACGCCGACATGAAGCCCAACTTGATGTTATGCTTTTTCAGGAAGGCATCTTTGTAGGCCTTCCTCATCTCTGAGATGTTGCTGCAGGGAAATGGGGAAAAAAGGGAAAAAATAACATAGGTATTCATTCATTGGCAACTTGGCATTGAGGTAAAACAAGTAGGGTGCTGGCTTCTGGATTTGATGGAAGTCGTGAAAATACGGGAGGATGTTCAGCAGGACTAAGAGATTAGCAAGATCTGGAGATTTCATTACACAATCATGCAAAACATGGAAAGTACAGCAGTGCTTATATAGAGTCATTACTTAAAAGTGACTGTTGCTTTTAAAAATGGCATTTTATCACACAAAAAAAAACTAGCAAGACCATATAATGTTCAAGATGTCAGTCATACCTGTGACTGGGCTGATAATAGATGCAAACAGATTAACTGTTTTTCTTCAGGAGATTTTTTTTTAAATGTGCTTGACAGTTTTTAAGTATCTAAACTCTAACATATACTACATTACTAAGGTATAAAAAATATTTTTTCTAATACTATAACCATTTATGATGAGATACAGGTCACAGATATGATAATTATTATTGCTATAAAAGAATGCTGATATAAATTATGGTAAATTAAAGCTATTGAAATTGGCCTGCTAATCATTTCACCATTGCTCATTTTTCTCTTGTATCTCTCTTTTTAATTGTTTGTTTTCCTGTCTCTAACCCTGTTGAAGCTCTAGGGTTTCTCCGCTAACATAATTAGCCCCTCCCAAGACACAGACTCTCCGAGAAAGGAGAGAAGAAGCGATAAAAATCTTCACTTTCTAGAGCCTGTAAATCTTATTGGGCTGTCATAAAAGCCCATATCGGTTGAGGCAGCTCTTCCACTCAGAGCGCAGGTCTCTGTGGGCCCCCACAGATGCTTCAGCCTCCTGTTCTGACTAGCTCCTTCGGCTCCAGATGAGCCCTAGCCTGGGAAGTCTTCCTCCAGACCGTCAATGTCAATCTAATTAGGATACATAGAAAACCCTGAATAGCCGAAAGCTGACACCACACATTTGCGGGGAAAAGAAACCCTCAAAGTGTCCTCTTCAGCACAGGGGGCAAGTGCAGACAATAACATTTCCTTGTAAATTAATAAAACCTGTTTTAACAATTCTTATCTTCGTTTTAGATGGCATTACGACCAAATATTTACATTCCATTGTTTAAGAGGATATCGCGTTTCAAAAAGCTTTTCTATTGGGCAGATTCCAATCTATAACCATTTGTGTGAGTGTTGTTTTGGCTTTTAACACAGATACACATACAAAGGGCTGCAACTAATGATTATTTTCATTATTGATTAATCTGTTGATTATTTTCACGATTAATCAATTAGTTGTTTGGTCATAAAATATCAGAAAATGGTGAAAAATGTTAATCACTGTTTTCCAAAGTCGCTCAAATGTCTTGTTTTGTCTTTACCACAACCAAAAGATATTCAGTTTACTATCATAGACGACTTACAAAACCAGAAAATATTCACATTTAAGAAGCTGGAATCAGAGAATTTGGACAAGTTTCTCAAAAAACAATTAGTCAATTATCAAAATAGTTGACAATTAATTTAATAGTTGGCAACTAATCAATTAATCGTTGCAGCTCTACGCATACAGTATGCATACTGTAAATGTATTGCACACGAATGCATCCTTACAAACAAAATTATAAAGATTACAATAGATTTGGACCTCTACAATCTATTAAGTCTTATTTTTTCCTCAGTGGCTTCTATTTATACGTGATCTGTTAATGTAGCAGAGAACATTTCTCATTTATGATCTAAAATAGCGTTGAGGGCTTAATGATGTAGGTCAACCAATTTAGAATTTCCTACCTCATGTCGACCTCATTAAACGTAGTCAACATTGCGCAGGTGTTTTGGGCTTCCTTCAGTCTCTGGGCAATTCTCAGTCTCATGCGGTTCATCTTAACCTAAAATTGGAAAACACAAAAAAAAGAGTTATCAGTCTCAGTAAATAGTTACCGATTCTTATTCTACTAGACCATTTAACACAAGTTATCAGATACCCCTAAATATTTTAAGTGTTGTGATTTTTGCACTTTACCCTGCTCTCTGTCCTGGCTGCTTTGGCCCCTCCTTCTGCTGGGGCCGCTGGTGCAGCTGGAGCAGCAGTGGGCTTGATGGCCGCAACTATGAAAAAGATATCAAGAAGCATTTAATATCTCTATAGACATCAGTGGAGCTGTACTAGTGAACGCTCGGGCCTACAGAAAACCAAAGTGTGATTAATCATGTATGCTAGAGGTCAAGAGCACAGATGTCAAGCAAAACAGTTCTCACATGACAGACCGTCTGTCTCATGACAACTAACCTGGTTTGGTGTCCATAGCATGTGCTGGCACAGGTGGCACAGGGGGCATAGTGGTGGGAATGGGGCCCACGGCTGAGGGAGGAGGAGGTGGAGGGGAGGGTGGAGCAGCAGACGGTGGTGGTGGTGTGGCTGCAGCGGCTGGGGCCTCGGCTTTTGGAACTTCTGCAGCTTTGGGAGCACCCGCTAAAGGTACAGAGGTGAATAGTTAGTATAATACAGATTTATTAGCTACCATTGTTATGTTAATATTGTAATTTTTCTTGGTTAAAAATCGAGTACTAAAGACCTCCTTTTCGAAGTTTGAAGAGAGGAGTTCCTCCTTCGACTTTCCCTCCATCAGGGACCAAAAGCTCCTCAATCACCCCAGCAGCAGGAGAGGGAACCTGCACTGATGTCTGATGACAAGAAACAGAATAAAAGTATTCAAAAAGTAAATTTTTGTATATTTGGCAAATAGCAAACTAATAAATACATGCATTTATTTAAATATAAACTCAACTGTCATCAGAAGCTTAATGTTTTTTATACACAATTATTCAGAAAAAAATCATTTTTTTCAGTAATGTGTATATGCTAAATTTGAGCAAACATTTTCAGTGCACCAATACAGTCAGGAGAAAAGGATACAGTTTAGTAATGACCTGCTCTTTTTCTACTACTTTCACACCACTCAGCACCCAACAAAGATTACTTTTAGAGGGTAAACTGGAATGTTAATTTAGGAAAAAGCAACATTTCTTAATTCTTTCATAAATATTGTGAACATACTCTGGAGGGGCTTACACTTTCCTTGGCAAAACCCAACAATTACCAGCAATCACAAACATTAGTTTTACCTTATCAGTCTCAATTTCACACACCACCTCATCCTCCGAGACAGTGTCTCCAACAGCTGTAAGGAGAGAACGTTGTTTTAACATCTGAGAACAAACTGATAATCTTTTGTTTAGTTTGGTTGTGATTTGGCTGGTGTCTAAATCAGACGCAGCTAATACGAGTATTAAGGATATTTGGAGTTACCTTTTTCCCACCTCACATCCCCCTCTGTGACAGATTCTGCAAACGCAGGGGTCTTAACTGTGACAAGTTCATCTCCTGAAGGATAAAGACATGTTAGAAAATTCTTTTCTCACTCCGCACATCAGACACTATGTTTCATATTCAAAGCAGTGTAAAAAGGAAAGACATACTGTAGGCTACAGATGTCCTGAAGTACTGGATTTGGAAGACACTGGACCGGGGATCAGGTTTTCTGGAGAGAGACAAGTAATAAAAATTGGGGGAAAAAATTATAATCCAAGTATGCTACAATTAAGTTGATTTCGATTCGTCTTTGATGTGGCATGATATTGTAAGTCTGAGGTTTTTCTGTGTATAGAATGAAACATGTCCTATTTCTCCAGCTTGGTTAATTATTAAAGTTGGAAACAACTGCTGGCTGTGGGAAAGAAAAACTGATAATAGGAAAATAGGTTTATGACGTCACTGTTACGCTTGGACTGAAGGGCTGACGACTGTGAATGTCACAAAATTAACACCTCATTCATACAATCTGTAGTGTGAATGTCGTGCTTTAATTCTTGAAGTGGTTAAAGTTCCTTGATTCTACAAATAGTGCTTTTTAGTTTGTGCGTGTACTTACACAGTGTTGTTGATAGTGATAGAGTGGCTAGCTGATATAGCTGTTGGAAGAAGGACAAGAAGAAGCAGCATGTAAATAACTTCTTGCAGCAGGATTATTCAAAAGCAAAGACTGAGATTTGCTCGAACAGAAGCACACATACCTGCCGTGGCCCGACGGGCTAACACATTATTCCCCTATGAAGAGACATAGTCAGGCGTTAGTCTTTTACTAACTTTTTAAATATGAAGCTTTGTGCAGAACAAAAACTATTCAGTATTTCACAATCATAACATGTCTTAAAAAAACATGCACTCATGAGTTGGTTCACATCGATCAGGTTAAATAGCAAAGCCTACTAGTGATAATAGTTAACAGTTAGGGTTGTAAACAAATGGACAGAGAGAGACTTCGGTCAAAGGTCACTTCTACGACCTCTGACTTAATCAATGAAACTATCTGCCAAACAGGTGGCTTGTATAGTTTTGAATGACAACTCAGCCAGCGAATGCATGAATGAGCAGCTAATAATTTAATAGCTGCATTAAAGCTTATCGATCTTCTTATCTCACTAACAAGCTGATAATTGGACACCGGGACTTTATTGACATTTGACTTCCTCTCTATCTTCTAGTGCAGCTACAAAAATTACACTCCAAATAAACGAAAATAAACTTGACTATATATCCTATCTAGGTTAACTAAATATACGTCAAGTTAGCTAAAATGGGCGTTGTTTCATCTCAAAAACCACACTATGACCTCAGCATGACAGCTATCCTACCCATACATTTAGCATATCCATGCTAGCTACCTAAAATGTGTGAAGTTTGAGTTAACTTTATATGAACCGGCACTTTCTAGTTAGGTCAAACACCCTTAACATTCATGTTAAAGCAAGAGAGCAGAGAGCACTGCTTTTAACTTTAATACACACTGCACAAAAGACTTGTGGAGGAAAGTGTCAGACTGTCCTTGGCACACAATGTTACGGCCTGTCCGCGGCCTGCAGCAGCGAGCTAACTGATGCTAACGCTGATGCTAATGCTGATGCTAGCCTGGAGTCCTGTCGCTAGTGGCAACCGTAACGTTTTATTCGTGCTCGTTTCCTACCTGGCGGATAGCAGACAGGGAGCGACCAAAATTCCTGGTGAGACACCGGGAATGGGACAGCATAATGGCTGTGTGACCGCAGCCTGTCAACGGAAGGGAAGCTCCGGTCACACCGACAAGCGAGGAAAGAAGCAGGAACCGAGGAAGCGGTGTGGGATGAACCAAGTGCAGCGACCGGAGAGGGGGGGTGAGGAGACGGTGGGGGGGAGTCCTCACTGTGGGCCCCTCCACACTTTTACTGCAAATCTGCAAACACATGCTATTCAGAAATAATATTAAAAAATAAAAACAAAGTAGTAGCCTAAGTAAACAAAACTAAAAACAGGTTTAATTACAAATAGCTTACAACAACCTATATCAAACACATAGAATAGAATAGAAAGTAATAGGCTACAGTAAGATATGATAATGCCTTCATGTAACTATATTTTAAAAAGTATACAATAGAGAAAAGAAAATAGAAAATAGAGATAACTTTTTAAACTGGTAAAGCTAATTTTGGGGGGGTTTTTTTTAGAGTGGGCAAATATGCTGAAGGAAAATAGAAAATAGGATTTTTTTAAATTTCAAGTTTGTTATATATTTTATCCATAAATTAAATTATTTATATTTTAACCTGCTTTAACTTTTGCACTTTTGATTTTCACTCCTTTCTACTTTGTTTATATATGATGTGTCTATGTGCTTTCTAGTTTCTATTAGAGACAATAAAATGAGGAAGAAAAGCAACATGTGCATCTTGTATGCATGCTCACCGACTTCTTGTTTCCCAGTTATAGATGCAAAAATGTTAATTGATGCATGCACTTATGATGCATATTTCCAAATTTCCCGTTGCGTCATGACTTTTTGTAATTCAGATGCGGGCTTCAAATCTACCATTCAACTACTGTCAGTAAGCTGCCCCTACAACACCTTACCAATACTTTCCCCCTGTTGACATTATGTGGGTGATGTGTTCATGGCCACCTCATTGCTTTTGCGTGGCCACGCCCCAGCCTGGTTGGATGCATCGACTCTCCTGCACTGATACTGTTCAACTCACAGTGTACGCAGGCCACCAGCTCGGCAACACGTCCCAGCGCAACAGGTAAGGTCCCGCCACTGCCGCTCAGCCTGTGTCTGTTCACCGTGGTTAACCTGCAGCAGAGAGTGTGACAAAGTGCATGCCTGCAGATCACTTCGTTTCAAATCTCATCTGTTCAGTGCAGTGGTTTTTTCATGAGTGAGTTTGTACCCGTGGGTGTTTCTGAAGCTGTCACGTATGCTTTGACAATACAACTGACAACTATTATCACATGTTTGGTGAGTTTTTAGTTGAAGTTCTTCAGTGTTAAATGGCTGTTTCAGTTTTTTTAAACTTCAAAACATTTATTTTGCTCGTTGTGATGATATTGTTTTTTTAGGATAAATAATCACATCACTAGTGCCTCATTTTTAAAATAAAATGTACTTTTTTCTATTCTTCAAGCATAGGGCATCAGATAATTTACTATTTAGATGTAAAAGGAATATAGCCTATCTTGCAGGAGATTTAAAAACTGAATGGTGTAGCAGAATAAACTTTGATGTTAAATTATCCAAAACTTCCCTAAGTGAGTCTAATTGTTTTATTCTCATACAGTAGTCTGGTCCTCCTGATTTAATGTTTATTTATAGTAAAACTAGAAAAAAAATCATATTGTGCAAATTACTGGCATAAAATCCACTGTCTAATGTAGAAATAGAAAGTAGAGTCTGTTCTTTTCAAATTCATCTATTCTACTTGTATGTACAGTATTTTAATAAGTTCAACATTGCATTTGCAGCCCAGTGTGTGAGTTAATTTTCTGTAAGAGCACAAAAATATTTAAAAATACGCACTTAAATGGTATAAAAACCAGTGACCACAGAATCAGGCAATTTAGCTTTTTTTCTCTTTTTTTTTTTACCCCTGAAGATCATTTCGGTCATTCTTTAAGGTAGTAGTAGGTTTTCTTGATGTATTTTCTCCTCTAAATAATGTATACACAGTGCCGTTTCTTTTGCATGGTTCATGGCTTTCATGGCTATATCACAATTGTTCTTTTTATGCTTTGTGTTAACCATTATTGCAACCCCCAAGATGAAAGGATACAAAAGAAGGCACTCCCTTATTGCTTAAGATCAAGGATTTATTTATTTATTTTTACCAAGGATCTTGCAAATAACACAGAGTTCTTTGATTTCCTATCATATGTAATAGTAATTTTGCTTGTTAAAGCAGTAATTTAAAAAATCACAAATCTAATTTCAAGTTTTATAGACAAAACATTACCTGTGAAGGCTATATCTATTAAGTTCTGATTATCTTTGCACATACATTAACCATTAAGAGACACTACATTCTATTATCATAACTGTACACAGCAAATAATAAAACCATATTTGGAAATGTATGAATGAAGAATAAGGCTTCACATTTTTATCTTATTTTTTAAATGTTGGTTTTTCCATAATTTATTTTCTCAACTGTGTTTGTTTTTCTATCTTTTCAGATTCTTTCGTTTCACATAACTGATTTTGAAACGTGTGTAGCCGAAGCCTTTACCAGTCTTCTCAGTGAGCATGAACCTCAGTCTTCCCGACCAGAACATGCACAGCTCCAGCGAAGGCTGCCTAGAGGATGACAAACCTGATGTCATGTTGCCATGCTTCCGCAGAAACATGTATGATGAGCCTCTGGCCTCGTACTCAAATGGATCCATCATCTCTCAACTTCTCCGCAAGACCATCCACAACAAGAGGGCACTAGATGAAAGCCATTTCTTCCTTTCCAGCTCCACTGCCGCTGACTCTGGCCAGGAGGACCAGAGCAGTGTCTCCTCAAAGGACAGCACAGCAGAAGCTTCCTCCCCCGGCGGCCATGTCTCTACAGGGTGCAGCCCAGAGGGGGAACATCCCATCACAGACCACCTGCAGGCAAAGAGGGCCAGAGTGGAGAACATCATCAGGGTCATGGCAGGCTCCCCCAACAGCAGGCAGCACGGTGACAATGAGAGGTCTGACACCGAAGCCAGGGAGGCCAGAGAAGCGTACAGGGAGAACAAACGCAAACAGCGGTTGCCTCAGCATCAAGAACACAGTGTTGGAGGACCGGCAAGCAGAAGACCTGGAAGCAGCAATAGTGATAACTGCAACACCAAGGATGAGGAGTGTCACAAGCTGAAAGAGCAGCTCCACAGCATGCAAAGGCTGCTGCGTCAGCTCCAGGAAAAGTTCCTTCAAGTTTATAACCAGGAAGATCCTGAACACGACGACCGAGACGAGACAGCTGCAGCCATTGAGTGTGACACCCTGGGGGAAAGCGCAGAGTCACACTACATCAGCACTGAAGATGATTTTGAGAGGAAGAATAGTAGAGTGACCTCAGAGTGTAAGGAACGAATGAAAGTAGTTGGTTATCTGGTGCACCAAAGAGAAAGTCAAAACCTGCAGGAAACCTTGAAGCATGAGCTCTCCAGAGCTGTGAATGATTGTGTGGACAGGGTGTTCAAGAAGGTTTCGTCACCAGGACTGGATCTGTCCCCTCAGCAGCGCATGTGCTCATCTCCAGAGATGCAGATCAGCATGGGTGCGGACAGGAAGAGCCAGCAGTCTGGCTCCATCCAGGAACAGCCCCAGGCTGAGGAGGCTGCAGTCAAACCCCACTCTTTGGAGTATTATGAAAGCTCTGAGGCCCAAAGCTCACAGGACCAGACAGAGGCGCTGTCACTGGTGGTCCGCAAACCGACAGTGACCCCTCTGGGTTCAGTCACCCCAACTGTGAAGAGGCCCTATCCTGTGCACCAGACACCATTTCAGTTCAGCTACAGCACCCCTCTGCACGATAGCCAGATCCTGGAGCACCTTCTCAAGTACGGGCCCCATTCTAACTTTGGGGGTCTCCCTTGCATGCCCCCATCAATGGACAGAACCTCCCCAGACTCAGTGGACCTGCCCTGGGACACCATTGCGATGAGGTCCAAAGTGACATCCAGCCACCTCGGCCACCACCCTCGTCCCTCCGCCCTGGGGCCAGTGACGGTTGACAATCTGTGTCTCCCTCATGTGAAGATCGAGTGTGGTGAACTGCAGAGCATGGCTGAACGAAACCCCTACATGTCTCTCAACATATCCTTTCACTTAAATTAACAGTTAAACCAGAGTGGCTTTGCTTTTTTTCTTTTTCCTGATGCAGGGTTTACCCACACATAGCTGTTGCTGTGGTTAAAATGAAGAACTATCCCAGAAAATGCTCTTAGATAAAACTGTTTTTTGGGGGTTTTTTTTACATAGGTCCAAAACAGTGATGTAGAAATCCTGTGACTTACCTGTGTAATTATTTCATTAAACTGTGTATATCTCAAGAAAGAAAATCTACCTGCACAAATGCTGGAGTGAAAACCCTGAGGACAAATCATACTATTTTGTACTATTCTGATTTAATTCAGTATGTTTATTACTATCTTATATATGCTGTATTTACCTTTTTATTATATACAGACTCCCTATATTTCAGCTCTTCCATTTGAACAATGACTGGTTGAGCTTCATTGCAGCATGGGCAGTTCCAGTAACAAACTTCAAGGAGAATTTTTTCTTTGATCTTGCTAACCCCATAGAAAATTATAGCGTCTTCTTTAATCTGAGCAGAGTAATGACTTTAAGTCTAGAAAAAGACAAATAAAAAGGAATACTAGGCTTTGATAAGAATTGCCAGGAACAAAAGCCAATTTTTCAAAGGCAGAGAAAGCATCGGTTTCTGTTTCAGGAAGCATCGTTTTTTCAGACTTGAAAAGGTGCAGGATCTATTTCTCCATCATCAGAGTGATAGGGGTGCATCTAAAAGGTCACATCTGAGTGCTGGCGGAAACCACAAGTGCCTCCCTACCATAACACTTGAGCTCTTGTCTTGAGCATTTGTTGTTGGATACCTTTGTCAGAATGTACATGATTGAAATAGAGTACAAGATAACAGTATTTTGCCTCATACGAGCTCAGAAAGAAAATCACTCTGCGACAAGTTGATCAATTCAAATACATTTTCTATCAATTGCTTGGAAAGTTAAATAACATTTTATTAATTCTCAATTCAAAAAAATGTTGTCAATACGATCATAATATCTACATTTTATCATACTCTGCTGAAATAAGTTAAATTGAATTATTTACTTTTCTATCACTCGTCTCAGAGAAAATTATCCCAAACACATGATCTTAAAATAGTCCCAGAAGTGTTGTTTTGTTGATCATCCGTCGCAAGGCATTAGAGAGGAATAATATATGGTGCCTCTCAGGGTTCGCTTTATCTTTACAGTGCAAAGAGCTCTGCTTCTCTTTGAACAATACCACATAAATCTTTCATCCCAACTTCCTTATTTCAAAGGTAGAGTTCCCTAATAAATGTATGGTGTGGTGACCTGATAAGGAAATATTATGACCTAAGGCATGGTGGTGGACTACAGAGGAAACGCATCCTGAGCATCTTCATTGCCACAGGGGGAAAACTTGAGAAGGAATTGCATTTGTTAATACTTGTGGCAATAGAAAATATATGTTGTAATATACGTACGTTGACCAAATAATAACATTAGGCTCCTTTAAACCATTTAAATTAATTTTAATATTGTAAATGAACCTGAGAGACTATTTAAAATATGTATTATCTGTAACATAATTTTACAGAATTTCCCATTTTTGCAGGATTTGTCCAAGGAAAAATACAAAGCGACATATGTTGTCTTTAAATCTGTGTAACTATATCTGAAAATCAGCTCCTTTTTTCAAAACATTTCAAAACAAGCTGTCTTAACTGCCAGGCATGAAGTGCTTTGCTCTCTAATTAAAAATCCCTAATCTAATTCGTAATTCTGTTTTGCCAATAAGCACATGTTAGAGTCATTATTGACTCCCCGGTTAATGCCGAGCTGTTCTTTAGCGAAATTCGATTTAGCTGAAGATCGAGGCAACACAATACTCTGGTCTACTATCACTTAGCGCAGGATTGTATGCGTTGTGTTACATTTAATTGTCAGCTTTTCTGCCTTAACGTAAACGTGAACATCCAGGAGGGTCTCACCCCGAGCCATCTGAAGAAGGCAAAACTCATGTTCTTCTACACCCGCTACCCCAGCTCCAATGTACTGAAAACCTTCTTCCCTGACGTCAAGGTAACTTTAAATTACATATAAAGAAATTTCACTTTTTAATTGCACACATCAAAACAACCTGCGGAATTGTTTGTCCTGCTTTTTAACGCCCCGGTATCTACTTGTCAGTGTGTGTTTGGGACAGAAAAATCAGCAGTGTGTCGGAGGAGAGAAACAAAAACGCAGAGGGTTTAAATAACAAAGCCACTGAGCTGCTAGTATGTCCTGGGGGCAGAGGGAGATACAGGGGCATTCTCTCTTTAAAAAAGCCACTCCAGTCAGCAAATGGAGTGACAAAGGACTCTGTAGGCAAGGCATTGCTATTGAGTGTCAACAGAGAGTTGGTATTAGAGACTTGCAACCAGGCAGTGAGCTGTGAGTGCTGGCCCTAAACACAACATCCTGTGTATTTTGGCCTTGGTCTCGTGTCATGCCTCCTCTTCTATCTCCTCTTTTATGCAATCTCTCCTGTCTCCTTATCTGTGTCCTGTTGTTAGCTCGCTTCATTCATCCGTTTTATCTCTGTGCTGTTCTTTTTACTCCTCTATAGGAACATTATATACTTCCTGCTCGTAGCACATAACCTACTCTCCTGCCTCCCTTGCAATTTTCTCCAAACACCTCTCTTCTCTCGATTACCTCCCTACTTTCTCTTCCATCTCCTCTCCTATCTTGTCTCCTTCCACTGTGGCCCTGGATCCCTTGCGCCAGCGTGGGCCCCTGCTTCTCAATCTGCTCTGACCCCCGGGGTCAGGGGGGAGGATGCTGTCGCTGCAGCCTGCGAACGTCTCCTCCTTGCTTACAATCCCGTGGTGGGAAGTGGCACTGAACAAAAGAGCATCTAATCCCAGTGTCTGATTCCATCCTATCAGCCCGAGTCAATGAGAGGGAAGCTTCCTTCTGTCCTTATGCTGCCGCTTTCTCACCCACCACACCAGAGGGAAGAAGCGTCTTTGATGCCTGCCCAGCCCTTAGGCATTTTTTTCGGTCTTTCTGGATGACGAGATAGAATAACAAGACTAATGTCAAGACTGAGTTTAGAAATACAGAGCCCTGACAGATGTTTTTTCACCCCGGACATTGGTGGGAAAAGATCAGAGCAATTAATGGGACAGAGTGACAGACCATTTAGGTGGAATTTTGCCCCACAGGTATTAAATGTGAGTTTCAGTCAATTATGGAAAGGGTTTCTAATGCCTCAGCCTCAGAAGGCCATTTGATTTTTTAATTGAAAAGCATGGAGATAAATATTTTTTTTAATTTCTGTATGCTCTCATTGAAGTCTAAAATTGAAATCTCAAATTACCCCTTTGTTTTCATTTGCCTTCTTTGCATGGAGGTCAAAGGTCAGAACAACATTTTTTCTTAGGGATTCATTGTCAGGACACTTCAGCTGGATAGATTCTTATCAATACAGGGGCTGCATTTGCAGGACTGTCCTTTTAATCCACTGCTGTAAATGTATGAATATGATATTAAAGTCTGGTACTTTTTTCTCTCCATTTCCAGTTCAATCGCTGCATCACCTCACAACTGATCAAGTGGTTCAGTAACTTCAGAGAGTTCTACTACATCCAGATGGAAAAGTTTGCCCGCCAGGCCATCGTGGACGGCATCAGTGATGTCAAAGATATTACAGTCAGCAGGGACTCAGAGCTGTTCCGGGCATTGAACATGCACTACAATAAAGCCAATGACTTCCATGTAAGTGTCACTCATTAGTCATTCCTGCTTTGTGCCACAGTTTATATTGTTTGTATTATTCAAGTGGTTTTTATTCATGTGATAGGTCTGCTAAAATTGGAAGAACATATTTTCATTTCTACTCTCTATCCTTGCTCCACGAGGTAATGCACCTTGATAATGAATAATTTTTTTTATCTCTACATAATTCGAGAAAAAACATTAGTCAGACTCCATATCTTGCAGCTGAAACATTCATCCGCAGGAGTTACTAACCTGCTATGTCAGACCTACTGCATGTGTCTGCGGTCACGTATGTCCTCGTGCTGACCTGTGTGTCACACTGCACCTGTGGCTGGCCAGCCTTTACTGCCATTATCTAAACTCCAGAGTGATGCTTTATCAAACTGTGGGAAGAGGAAGCCGCAAAATCCCACTAAAACAACTCAGGATTAGAGGACCAGTACGCCTGAGCGAGGCCGAGATTGCTACTGATGCGGAATGCTGAGAAAGACGCTGTGGATTCCGAGGGAGAAGGCCGCTTGGTGGGAAAGGGACGGGACCGTTTTCTTTACCTTGGGACCAAGACATTCCTTTCCCAGGGATGCTTTGTGTCAGGAGATGAGGGGAAAGAAAAATAACTTATGCCAACAACTGTTGTGCGAACTGGCCAGTGGATGGGAAACAAGGGCTGCGGGGCGGTTTTCTCCCAGCATCCCTTGCATCTAGACCTCATTTGTTGATGTGTTTTTATCGATCCTGCTGTAGTTACAGGCAGAAATAGAAGTCACGCACAGTTTCATACCTCAACTTTAACTACACCAAACTCTTATCTCACCCAAACTGTCTCTAATATTAACATTTTCAACTTTATACCAGAATTTAACCCTCGCAAGTCTAAAACCCAGAGATAATCATTTTAATCTTCAGCTTTTGCTCACAATCCCGGCAGGCTCCATAATCATGTTTTGTTTACTGGAAGTGCTGGGTAGAATTGCTGGGAAGACAGCTCACTCTTCTCCAATTGTTAGTTAAGGTTCAAGAAAACAAAACTAGCTAATCAAAGAGGCCTCTAATTGAAAGTTAATGATTGCAGCGTTGCATTTATTGTCTGTGTGCAGAGAACAAAGAGATGAGCTCCCTTTCATCAGTTTGAGTGTTTGAAGAATTGCACTACAGGTCTTCATTTCATAAATCTTTGACTTTGAATAAACTGAAGACAGAATGCTTCAGTATGTCTGTAAAACAGCATTACAGCAAGTACTTTTTCACCGTTGACTTCACTTATGAGTCTCCACATTTTTCCCTTTTTTTTTCCAGGTGCCAGACAGATTCCTGGAGGTGGCTGAAATTACCTTGCATGAGTTTTACAATGCCATCTCTGCAACCAAAGATTCAGACCCCTCCTGGAAAAAGGCCATATACAAGGTGATCTGTAAACTGGACAGCGACGTCCCAGAAGAGTTCAAGACATCTTCCTATTTATAGGCTGAGGTGGAAAAATACGACATAAAGGTGGATGAATTGGTGATATCTGAAGTTAGTCACTCAACAGTATTATTTCATCATTTCTTGTAGTGCATTTGAGGTGAAATGTAGATGTTGGATTATGAACTATTTTGTAAATCTGTAAAAACGCACACACCATTTTAAAAGTTAAGAAACAATCTACAGTCTGATATACTCTGTGTTCTACTTTTACCAAGAAGAAAATATTGATGAATATTAAGGCTCTTGTGGTTTATTCTATTGTTTAGTGTTTACTTATATAATCTGCCTCAACGCATTTAGAGAATTACTGAGTTTGTAGGTGTGTAAAATGTTTACAAAGATGTACTCATTCTTTTCAGTACTATTAATCCATAGTGTAGCCTGATTTAGATTGTTGAACTGGAAGAGTTTTCTTTTTTTTGGCAATTACCGTCAGTATTAGTTTGCAAAGTTTTTACATTTCATTTCATAGCTGTGTGTTGTGTAAATGTACATGCGCCGCTGTTGTATGTCACATTATGTTCTATAATTATGTTGTAAACTATTAGCTTGACAGAATGTGCATGTGAAAATAATGCAAGTGACTGTCATGGGTTTTATTATCATGTATAAAAGTAAGGCCTTCGCTCATGTAAAGTACAATCATTTTCAGATATTTCAGTCGCAGACACTGTACTGGATGATTATTGAAATTAAAGATGCACTAAATTATAATATAAAACTGGTGTGTTATGTGTTTATTTGGCAAAAATCCTTACATTTAACATGTTTTAGTTTTTATGAAAAACAAGACACACCAGGTAAATGCTTTATTTTTGGTTGTAAACGTTGAACTCTCCTGTGAAAATACTGTGTCCCAGTGCCGAGCCCCTAAGGTGCCTCTAATCCACGTCCAGCAGCCAGCTGTTAAATGTCCCCCAAACTATGCTGTTCACATTGTTCACCGAAGCCAATTCAAGTCAACTTTCTAAGGCCTGCATTCATTGTGCGGCCGCTGCGGATGCGGACAACTGCCATGTCTTAAAAACAGCCACAATGCATTCCCTCCTAATGACTAATGCCCGAGGTGACCTCATATCACAGTTGTGCCACCAAAGCAAAATTCCACAAACCCGTTGACTCTTTCTTCCAGGCACCCACTCAAAGCTCACTGATCGCAAACACACGCACACACACACACACACACACACACACACACACACACAAGTTCAGTGACATCACAAAAATCACAGATGGACAACTTTTGATGCCTTGGGCTTAATATAGACCAGTCAATCACAGCAGCAAATTAAATGTGATAAATTAAACTCACTGTTTCACTGAGGCTAAAAGGTACCTTTAGAATAAAGACAGGAATGCACTGTGCACAATAACATAGACCACTTTTATAAAAGTACACAGTTTCTTGTCACTGTGTGAGATTACAATGTCAGTGCCCAAAACCAAACATTTAATTGGAAAACCTGTTAGGCACCCAAGCACCAATTACATCAGAAATGATAACATTAAGGAAATTAAAACATTAGTTGGATTGGTTGATGACAAAGACTGGAGACAATAAACCTCACTAATCTTTTAATAGACATTTCTTTTCAATTAGATCTGTCTTCTTCAGTAAATTGATTTACATTCTCAACTCAATTAAAATGCCTCTGGTTGAACCAAAGTGCTTTGCTCAAATTAATTTGTACGTGACATTTTCTGAACAAGACTTGGTAACCTCTGATATAATGAAAGAAAACAAAGAAAATACCTTCAGTTGTTTAACTGCCTCTGGCTGACAAGGCTTCAACTTAAACAGTACAATATAAAATTATTTTCTGTATTAGATAGTCTTGTATATAACAGAGCGTGCTTTGTAATGAAGATGGAAAAGGCAGCAGAACAAGATAAATTTAAAACAAAAACACTGCGTTGAACAACAATTTATAAATGTACATTTATATGAAATGCCGATGTTAATGAAGCTGTAGCTCTCACACTGGGAGAGACAAAGAAAGAATCCTGCTGACTGAGAAAAGTACAGACAGTTGAGAAATACGAGCAAAAACTATGACTAGAAATGCCAAATCCAATTATTATAAAGAATCTCTTGCTCATGACTTTAAAAATCCTAAACAATTTTGGAATGAAAGCAAAGCTATAATTAATGCATCTGTTAAAACTTCACTTAATCAAATAAGAGTTAACAATGTTATATTGCATGATCCACTTTTAGTTGTTGAAGTATTTAATCAGCATTTCTCCTTGGTCTGTTCTGCCATAATGCCTTATCATTCTGTTGGTGATGACTTTAACAATATGCTTTCTAGTGACAGCTCCTTTACTTTCAGGAGAATAACACCTGTCGAGGTCAAGAATGCCATTAATGAACTAAAAGTGAGTGGTGGTCCTGGGTTAGATGGCCTTGAAACCAAATTTATCAAATTATCGTCTCACGTTCACATGTACCCTCTGTGTGATGTCTTTATCTGCTTGTGAAATACCTCACACATCACTCCCTTGCACAAAGGGGGCAATGTACTTGAAGTCAACAACTATAGACCAATTTCAATCAGTTGTTCTACTGCAAAAGTATTTGAAAAACTAATTTATGTTCAACATATTATCTCATTAAGTACAATATCTTTATCACCTTTCCAATCTGGCTTTTGATCAAATCATTCTAGAACTACTGCATTGTTCAAACTTACGAATGATATTTTCTCTGCATCTAATGATAGTAAATTAATAAGTGCAATTTTCATTGAGTTGACCAAAGCTTTTGATCTGGTCGACCACTACCTTCTTTTAGATACTCTGTTGGTCTGTCACATAATGTTTTACTTTGGTTAAATTTCTATCCTCATAACAGAAAACAATGTGTTGTCATACAAGGAAGCAAATCTGATACATCAGTACAACGACGAGGTGTGCCTCAAGGTTCAACTCTTGGTCCACTTCTCTTTTCCATTTTTATTAATGACGTCCCCTCGATTTGCTCTGAACATTGTGTTCAGCTTTATGTGGATGACACAGTAATATACACTTCTAAAATTGATGTATTACAGATTGAATCAGTTTTGCAGTATGATTTTAATATCCTACAACACTGGCTCACAGCTAATAAATTACTACTCAATAAAACTAAATTTCACACTATGATTTTCGGTACTCACCAAAGCATTAAATCCAAATCTAAAGCTTATTCATGTGTTATTGCCTATCCTGATGGTACACCACTGCAAAGAGTTGAACACACCAAACACCTGGGCCTATGACTCGACTCTGAACTTTTATTTAAATGTCATATTAATCATATTGTGAAGAAAATGAACTTCAGTATTAGTCCAGATCCAGAAATTGTTTTTCTTTTACCGTTAGAAAGATGTTTGTGTCACAACTCATTTTACCAACAATGGATTATGATGATGTTGTATATCAGGCTGCATCCAAAACTAATCTTCTTCCTCTCAATACAGTTTATAATAGACTATGCAGATTTGCTCTCAGTTGTCCTTTCATAACTCATCATTGTACAATGTATGAAACTTTTAATTGGCCCTCTCCCATCATAAGAAGACAGTGACATTGTCTGCAGTTTATTTTTAAATGTATACATTTCAATTACCCTCACTATTTAAAACAGTTCATGGTACCTTTCTGCTCCAATTATAAATTGAGACACTCTAGCTATTTTTTTTCTGTTCCATAGTTTCTAAGTCTTTAGCTAAGAAAGCCTTTATGCTTAAAGCTCCATCTGATTGGAATAATCTACGTGTAAATATTCGATCCACATCATCTTTCCACTTGTTCAAAAATGCCCTATCTTCTTATCATGGGATCAGTTGTACATGTCTATAATAACACCTTTATAATTATATTTTATAACTTTATTACTTAATGCTATCCCTGACATTAATACTTTTTTGTGAATTAAAAATCTGTTTGCTCTACTTGAAGTATGACCTCCTGATTTTGTATTTTGTCTTATCATTTGATATGTACTGTTGTTTTTTTTCTGTCCCATTTGGTATCGTTTAATTATCTTGTAATTATTTTTGTTTTCTGTTAAATGGTTTGTGTAATTGTGCTTATTTTGTATTATTGTCATTTAGAACCCCCTCAAAAACGAGATGGTACATCTCAATGGGTTATTCCTAATAAAACATTTCCAAAAAATTGACATCATTGCTGTTTACTTACTGAGTAAAGATATGCAACAGTTCCTGTAGATGGATGCATCTGATCACAGAAAAGAGTAACAGCATCATCTAGTGAATCTCTGCTGTAATACACACAGCTCAGCATGCCTCAAAGTCAGATGACTCATCTAACAGTGGAGTATAATATTCTTTAGTGTATACTGAAGACTAAAATGCATGTAAAAATGACTTGCATTTCAGCCAATACAACATTCTTTTAAAGTGAAATCCACAGTCTAAATCTGTGTTTTTGTCCATTGAATATGCAGCATCAGATTCTGTTGTGTACAAAAATGACCACACAGGGGTGCACTTGTCAGCCTAAAGAAACTGAACTGCTGCAAAGAGAATTGTTTTTCCTTGCAGCACAAACTCCAGGAACATGGACACTGTGAAATCTTTTGTAAAACATTTTATCATCACACTATCTTAACAAAATTTCAAAATTATGTTTTATATATTTGTGGGTAAGAAAAGCATGGCTGATTGCCTGATTGTGTCTCTTCATGTATGGTGTAATATTAAGGGAAAAATGAGCCAGTGTCTCCTTATCAGGGTCCTGGAAAGACAAAGGCAAGATCAAACACCCCTGACTGGAGACAAAATGAGCTGGTGGACTGGGAGCACTGGGACAGTCTTCCTGTTTAATCTCCATTCTCATGCTCATAGATATAAGGCTTTTTGGCACAGGAGGGTGCAGGGAGCACAGGGAGTGCAACTTGAGAATGGAGGACGCTGACTTTAGGCTGCCCTTCAGACAACCACTTCTTGGTGTAGTTTGGTGTGATCACCAGTAAATCTTTATTAATTTTAATTGGAGCCCCCATTTAAAAGAGCAATTAAAGCGGATTAATCGAGCCCATCCCGTATAATGTCTTCTGTTAATTAGTTTGTCAGCACTGTTTTAATATCGCTTAATGACTTCATATTTCAGGGATGACATTAAAGGGATGCTGAAGGAAAAGAAATGGCCTTATCACAATGCGCTGCTTTAATGGGAGATGTCCCCCGCCAGCGGGCAAGGTCAGGCCTGGGGCCGCTGGGGAGGAAGAGGCTTCAGGGTGGCACCAAGCAGCCACCTCCAGGGATACACTGCCTCACACACATTGCCACACAGTCAGCGTCATTTACGCAATCTTTCTCATGCAGTCAGTCTACAAATCTCTTTGGAAAAGGAACAAACTGAGCACTGTGGATCATGTTATATTCTGCTTACCATGAGCTTCTGATGATGATGTTTGATGACAGTGGATTAGAGTTGCAACGATTAGTCAATTTATCCATTAGTGGATCAACTGAAAATTAATTGACAACTATTTTTATAATCAATTAATTGTTTTGAGGCAGTTTTTTAAGAAAAAAATGACAACATTACCTCATTCCAGCTTCTTAAATGTGAATCTTTTTTGGCTTCTTTAGTCCTTTATGAAAGTAAACGGAATATATTTGGGCTGTGAACTGTTAATCAGCATGAAACAAGATATTTTGGTTGTATCTTGGGCTTTGGGAAATAGTGGTCAACATTTTTCACCATTTTATAGATCAAACAACAAATCGATTTATCAAGAAAATAATTAACAGATTAACCGATAATGGCAATAATTCCTTTATATTATTTTTTGGCCCTTTTACCATAACGCTCTATCATGAAAAGAGACAGGAAAGTTTCGGAGAAAGAGAAGAAGGTGATGTAACACAGGCAAACAAGCCAGGGATGCTGCATGGAAATCATAACAGTTACTTTCACATCAACACTGACTGACAAGTACAGCTGTGGCACCCTGGTGCTCCTTAGGGACCGGCCAAAAGTGCCAAAATTATTTCCATTTCTTCATATTAAGGATTGTGGTTACTTTTGGGACATAAATATCCATATACGACTTCACATTCATTGCTGTTCCCAATGTCATATCTGTATGAGTTGGTTTTGTCATCTTTGTCAGAGTTGCTCTCTCTTTTAGATATCTCCCTTTTTATTCATTGTGTATTTTAAGTTCAATATTTATCTACACATTCTAGGACAGCAGCACAGTATAAAACTGTTGATTTTTTCTAATTGAAGGAGAACAGGCCTATATTGTTTCACTTATTGATGTTAGTTCATATATGCTGCATATTTTTCATCAGTGTTATTTGGGGGTGGGCATGACAGGGTGCCATGGGGAAAAAAATCACTATGAAGGGGTTCCATAGTTTGAAAAAGCGTGGGTGTCACTAGAAAACAAACCAAGGTAAACATCCACAGAGAACTCTAATATATCTGCTGTTTAAAGGACCTTGGTCATTCTAATGCACCACTTTTATAGTTTAGTGGTGTGCAGGATATTCCTTTTGTTTGTGAAATGCCAGATGTTTAACAGAAGCATTGAGAATCTGAAAAATACTCCTCTGGTGGATGTTAACACAAAGTTCAGCTTCTTTTTAAACAGAAATTTGATGTACTGTAACAGTGCCTGAAATAATGCCTGCGCATTAGCCTGTGATGCTCCCATCACAGTCACACCGAGCCAAAGGTGGCAGCAAGAAGTTGATAAAAACCAACAGCACATCCTCCTTATTGCAGCCCTGGCTGGTGTGCATCCCTGCTAATTTGAGTGTGCCCTCGCACCTCCACTCTCCTCAGCAGATTCATAAATCTCATTCCCATTATCCCGCTAATTAGCCGGGATTACAGGAGCATGTAATGCCCCCGCTTCCCAATAGATTGATTGGAGGACGGTCTCTTTGTTTTGAAATCACTTCCTGATTGATGTACAGAGCCCTAGTTTGCAATTGTAATGGCCCAGATGTTAACAATCAAATGCGTTTCCGCTCCAGGAAGTAACAGTCTGTCATGGAAGAGGAGCCAGCCAAGCGTGTAACGACACATCACAGGAGTGTGGGGAAGGAGGGACTGCGGAGGAGGGGATGGAGGGATGAAGAGATGAAGGGGGGGTTATGTACCAGTGGAGCCCTGGCTTGAATTGCTATAGAGAGAGGGCATAATGTTCATGCCCATGCTTCCATCTGAGCTGAACCTCTGCTGTATCTATGCTGTGTTTTTGGCCTTTCTGGTGCTTCGTTCTGAATTAAGATTTGTTTCTTTATTAATAAAATTACTCTGTCAATTCTCTTCAAGTCCATCTTTTGGTTTAGTTATTTTGATTAAAAATGCACAGATTTAAAGGTGTAGATGAACTGATTTTGGGTTAGAAGATACACAGAACCTTTTTCCAAAACTTCATCAGCACATCAGTATTGAAGATGTTATCAGTGCCAGTTTCCACAGTGGCCCCTCTCTGAAAGCCATCCACATTGCAAACAGTAGAGGGCACTATTGTCTAACCAAACCGACCCCTTCGCTTTCCCCCTCATTCCTTTTTTCTTACCCTTCACCAATAAATCACTTTCCTGGATAGTTAATGGATATAGAAGCAGATCATGAGTGAGCTATCTGTGGGGCGATAATTTAAGTGAAGATCCCCACACTGATTGCAGTGAAAGGTTATTTATTTCAACAATAATGCAGGACACAAAGAGGGGAATCTGGGCAAGATTACCAGCTAGGGTATGCTAGAGTGCTCATCTCCAATGGAGCAGCGTGTAAATTGGGTTCACTTTCCCCAATGAAAATACAGACTGCAGTTTATTTCAACTTTATGCACATGGAAGGCTGTTCTTCCCTCTCAAGGGTGACTGGGGAGTTAGAGATGGCTGTGCATAAGAGGAGAGGGTGGGTTTAGACCTTGAAAAATGCCCCTTTTGTCCCTGAGTCTCTGGAAGGCTGAACTATTGAGGTATGGTCCCCTATCTACCAGTTCCCAGTCTCGTCTAATTAAAAAGCATGATGACAATAAGGAAATGGTCTAAAGCATGTTGGCCTGAATAACGGACAGAATAAGCACAGACTTCTAAATGGGACTGAGGTAAACTGTCTTTGTGTATACATGTGTGTTGTGTACACAGTGGTGCAGGACACTATTGATTGGCTACGTTGGTGGAGAACCGCAGGGCACAGGAGCCAGCTCGGCACAGATACTCCACTTCTCCCCTCATGCAGAGAAATGCATGATTAAGGCCCAACTGACATGTCTAAAAAGTCCTGGAGAGAGAAGAGGAAATAACTCCATATGCTGCCCCATGTGGTCACAGCATCCTGAAAGTATGGCACCGCTGACTGTCTGGTTCTGCATCACGTCCAATAGCCTCTAATCACTGGGGACTACAAACAATGTGACTGGTAAACACATCTCACAGCAGAGTGTAGGAACTTAAAAGCCACAGTGGACAATCTTCAGCACACTTGGGTATGCAATGTATACTTTTACATGTCTGTCATGCTCCAGGCTCTCAACTATGCTGTCAGCCAAGATATGCATCAGACATGGATCCAATGCTGTGTGAGATATAACCATTGGGAAAGGGATGAGAGCCCTTGAGCTGCATGATAAGCACTGTCACAGAGACATAACATATGTATCTATGCTATGCTTTGCTTAACGCTCCAGCAGGCTTTGGTTGACTTTACCTGGGGTGGCAGGTGAAGTCCCTTTGCTCGGTGCCAAAGCTCAGGAGTGAGAGGATCAAAGCGGCAATGTCTGAAGCAGTGCAGAGAATGAACAGGCACCAAAAGAGGTACAGTGCAGGGGTGTCTTTAGGACTCCAAGGTTTGGACTCTACAGGGGGGATCTCTATCCCCAGATGGGCCTTCTGATCATCAGACTCCTTCCTCAGGGTGAAGGAAGCTAAGCAGCCCTCTCAAGGAGGCCTTCCATCCAGATGGGTGGATCACAGGTCAAATCGTCCCAGACAACTGACTGGGGACATTTGGGAGGCTGGTCCCAGGGGGACAGCATGGGACAAGAGGAAACCTGCCTGAGATTGGCAGCTGCAGCACTCCCTCCTGGCCTAACACACCCGAGGGTGTACCTGCTGCTCAGCTTGTGCCCCAGTGGCATGTGACAAATGGTGACATGCTTCTGCTCCCCTGCTTTGTTAGATCGGTTGCCCTGATTGAAAGCAAAGCAGCAGGCATCTTTCAGATCCATATGTCTGCAGAGAGACGGAGAGAATGGAATGAGAGAGGGGGCAAACTCATCTGCAGCTTTAGTGAAAGCTCAGACAAATGAAAATAAAGTGATATCATTCTAGTGCATAAACGTATGCAATTTTCTGCAATAATGGGGTAGTGAGGATGAGCATATGCACTGCCATCATTTTATTTACATATGGATGAGTCAATTTTTGTTTTTTATGCACACTACTCTCTTCATTAAAATGTACAGCTCAAGTCATTCAAAGACGGATCATATTTCATAGAGGAACAAGGAGAGTTCCAAAGGATTTTGAAGAAATAAAACAAGAAAGAAGACAACTGAGCCAGGCCTTCCGCTGAAGTTCCAGCAGCCTTTATTAAAAGTGTGGCATGATTGATAACCTGTCAGTCATCAGAATAATCACGACCAATCCCGTCTCTCGCAGCCAGCTCTGCTTCCCGCCCTCATCCTTTATGCCCCTATCACCCCCAACACATCCACTTGCCATTGAAAACCTGTAATTGAATGAGTTTTTGTCATTATTGTGATTAATCATATTAATTTGAACTAATTAAGAGATGGTTCGAAGTTATGACAATTAGATTAATGAAATTAGTTTTAACTTTTTTTCACCCAACCTAATAAAAAAGGGAAAATCAGACCAGGACTGTTATGAAACAGTTGGCAATCTGGATTTTGGGACTAATTGAATGTCTGATTTTATTAATGATGAAATTTATAAAAGTCCTTGAGGGGGAAATTAACGCAGATTCAGCTGCTAAGAGTGGAAAATTAATTAAAATTCCTGGAGATATTCCTGTCATTAAAGGCACAGGCCCTGTTAACCCTGGTCCTACTGTGAATGGCTAGTGTGTACACACAGGGGCACCTCCGCAGTGACTGCAAGGAGATATGTGGGGTTTTAAAGGATGACAAATAAGCTTTAATAATCCTTGACGCAACTGAGGTTATTAGAGGTTCAGTGCTGGAACTTGATTGTTATTGTTCAGGTTTTCTTTCCCTGAATTCTTTACACTACTGTAGCTCCTCATTAGAATCAAATTCAAGATTATTATGATCACTTTTAGATCTCTGCATGGTCAGGCACCTGTCTACATTGGGAAACTACTACAGCCTTCACCTTACCAGTAAGTCTTTGAGGTCTTTGATCAGGACATGTTGGTTTTTCCTTGCTCCAGGCTTAAAATGAATTTGGATTTTGCCTCTAAAGTAGTGGCTCCCTACTATTGGTACTGGTATTTGGCTCCTTTATTGTTAAGATCTGAATACTGTGACACATTTAAAATAGCAGCTCAAAACCTGTTTAAATTTGCTATTGTTTAGTTTTATGATTTTTTAGCTATATTAGTAGCAGTGCTATGGATAGTAACGTCAGTACGTTGGTCTGTCAATCGACTACTTTGGTCCTGAGTGCTTCATCAACTGTTGCATGGATTCATGGATTCATGGATATATTGATTGAAATTTTGTACGGACATTCATGTGTTACGGCAGATGAGGCCTAATGACTTTGGTGACCCCCTGACTTTTTCTCTAGCACCACCATGAGGTTCTATGTGAAATGTCTCTACGACATACTGAATGGATTATCATGACATTTGGTACAGACATTCTTGTCCTCCTCAGGATGACTTTGATGACTGCGTAACTTTTAACTCAGCATCACCATCAAGTCAAATCTTTAATTTTTCCAATACTTTGCTTTATGAATAAATAGGTAACTGCAAAACTAAAGACATTCCCATCAGCCTCAGTTGTACTTAATGTTTAATACTAATTAACAAATGTTAGCAAGCTAACATGCTGGCAATGGAATGACTCTGCCTCACTCTGCCTCTGATTGGCTAGTACTCATTGCCTTTGTTGGTTACGTTAGTTAGGTTTAGGTATGAGGAGTGAGATGGTTAGGGTTACAGTAAGAATATCAGGGTCAGCCAATCAGAGGCACAGTAGGGGCGGGTCTCCACAGAAAATGCTGTCGCCATCCTAACCTAGTATACAGCTGTGCATTTCTCGCATTCACAAAATCCACATACTATGCAGTTGTAACACACTACATGCTCAATTTGACGTCATTCTTAGTATGAATAGTACGTTAGAGGCATTTAGCGGAGAGGTTGCAGATTGCAACCGACTGAATATCCTTCACCCTCCCCTTCCAAGCATGAAGGAGAACCTATGGTGGCCACGAAACTTGTGATAAACGAGAAAGGCCCTCTCTAGAGTCAGTGTTTGGTTTGTCCGTTCTGGGCTACTGTAGAAACATGGTGGTGCAACATGGCGGGCTCCATGAAAGAGGACCCACTCCCTATGGCAATATAAAGGGCTCATTCTGAGGTAACGATACCAGAACAATTCTTATTTTCATGGAATATTATATTCTAAGACTGTTTCGCTAGATGCCACTAAATCTTACACACTGCTCCTTTAAGTCAAGTCAAATAAGTCAAGTTTATTTGTAGAGCACAGTATCATACAGGAGTAATTCAAAGTGCTTTACAGAGAGATAAATCAATAAAACAATAAAAATGTAAACTCAAGTACAGCCTCACAGAGCCGCTAGTCTTCTTACTCTACTTTTGACACTCATATTCTTTTTTGCTTTTGTCTTTTATTATAAAGCATTTTGTAACGTCTGCTCAAGAAAGATGCTATTTAAATAAACTTGACTTACTTTCTTCTGTAATGATCTCGGCTTCCAAATCATGTTGATCTACAATGGGAACTGCAGGAGTTGCATTTGGTGCTCAGACAATGATTAGCTAGCGTAGACAGGTTATTGGCAGGTTATCACATCAACTAGCCATCGTAAGTTACACCAAAAACCATAAAACAAAAATAACACTGGACATTGTGCAGAGATCGGATGATTCCCATTTTGACTTGTAATAAACCCTTGAGCTTTTTTTTTTTAATACACTAATATCATTATTATATTATATTATCATATATTATAATATGTCTGGCGTAAGAGGTGATACTTAACATTCTTGCAATACCATCAAATAAAATAGTTAATTTCCTTGTGAGTCAAACTGCAGTTTTTTGGGTCCATTCCAAGCAATCCCTGTCCTGTTGCTTGGCCAGTGCTAGTGATTGACACCCAGGTCAACCCCTGCCACTCTGGGTGCAGTAGGGGTCTGACACTTGTGTTGCATGGGCTCTGCGCACTCCTTCAGCTCTGCATATTCACCAACCTGTCTCCCTCTCTGCAGGCCAATTCATAATTAACAGCTGTTGGCTTGTCAAGAGTGGCCCTGGCCGTGGCACACACACACATATATTTATATTCACTGTGAAGACCCCCATGCCATGGATGGATTTCAGAGGCCATGAACCCATCCTCTTTCCCTGAATGATGGACACTCACCTGAAAGCTCAAATACATACTCAGTCAACCTGCTCTCACCATCACACCACCTTCCCCTTCTCTCCCTCTCCATCTCTCTCGTGCTTTCTCACCCATTCAGTTTCTCTCCCTCTCTCTTTTTTGCTCCCTCCTGCTCAGCACCTTCTGCCACCATGTCAGGAACTTTTGCATTAAGTCCAGTCCGTCTGGCCCGCGAGGAGGGAGTATGAAAATGAAGTGTGGCCGTGGCTGGCCCTTTGCTATGTGTTTTTGTCATGCCTGTTTAGCTGAAGTTGAAATGTAAATATAGACCACGGGAGATCTCGGCTGCGATAGGCTGCTTGAAATTCTAATAAACAAGTAGCTGTCCACCTGTAATAAATGATACCCATAAAAGGGGGTGATTCCTTGAGCAGATAAAGATGAAAAGTAATTGTTTGTGCTCACACAAAATTAATCAGATCAAAACAGGGGCAATCATTTTAAAGAGACACCAGACCCATAAAAAAGGCAAAGCTGTGATAAAGTATTGGCTATCAGGCATGCAGTCTGGAGGTTAGCATTACAATAATATGGAGGGCCAGTATTCATGTGGCTGGAGATAGGATTATTGCATATATTCAAAGAGGGAAGAATGTTTATGGTACATACAAGCCGGTTCACAAAGACATTCATGGTACAAGGTCATAAGCAATGGAGAGTTTTACAGGGTGAATATTATAATTTAATTCAAACTGATGTCACTATGCAAAATTATTTCAAATGTTTAAACACTTTGCAAGAATAATATTGTAATCCCGTCAAGGAGTGATTATAAATGACAATGACAATACATAATTAATATGTTACCAATGAAAAATGATCTGGGAATTGCAGAAACTTTTCAATAATTAATAGAAATACTAATTTATCAGGTCAATTACTGTATCAATCATTTCTAAATGAATAAAAGACAAGGACATCTATGCTCTGCACTGTACCTGATGGCATTTGTCTATCACCATTTTTACATTTGTGTAAAAAAAAAAAAAGCCCAATATAAATGAGGTTTGTGTCTTGTTTGCTTTGCCATGGCTGCCATCACTCGTACTGAAATGAACACACTTGCGGTGCCAGCCAGGGGTGTTCCCCTTACCCAGATGCCACAGTGATCAACACACACAGTGCGTGCCATCCGGTCTGAGGGCCCAGATATGATAGACCACCTGGAAAGAGAAGAGGCAACGCAAACATGGTTATTTTCACAGCTTTGATATGCTAAACACACAAAACCCACTCCAGAAAAAGGGCCAATTTCTGTTGCTCGGTGTTTAGCCATACGCATGGTGAGGACATAGAAGAGCTCTGTTCAGGTCTTATGCACTGGCTGTGGTCCTATGCAATGTGTTTACCAGAGAAGTGGAGAGAGACCCTGATGCACACAAACAACAGTGGAGCTCAGTGCCCACTGGCCACCTTGGAGGCCATCCATACTCTATTTCTACTGCTCATTTTGTACATTAATGTCCATTTTCATACTTTCACAAATCTTCCCTTTTCCTTTTCCAAGCCCATTGTAACAACTAAATCTTCTCTCATTTGCATCTTATGTCAGTGATCTCTTCTTATAGTATTTGATATGGTAAGAGATCAGTGCTGGAGGGTCAACTTGACATTTCCTGAGAGCTTAGATTAAGCTCAAAATGAATCACAGTTCACAAGAACAAGTCAGTCCTGTCAACTGACAATGACCTGCTTTTCTATTTGAGTACAGCGCTGCCAAACTGAAGTACAATGAACTCTGAGGGTGTCAAATAGAAGAGATCAACAATCCATTTAGCAGCTGTCCTAATTGAGTGGGTGATGAGGCTAAGGCTTTTCTGGAGGGTATTGTATGCTTTGGCAAGTGTCTCATCTAGTTACAGGCAAAAGATTGCATTTGAAAGTGAGGGAGAGCCAGCAGCCGAAGGCAGCACTTGTGTGAAACTCTTAACACCAACCAAATTCCCTGCTCTCTTTATTCTTGTCTGGCAGGTTGTAATGGAGTTAATTGTACAATAAAAGCTATTCTCTAAATCATTTCCTCTCTGTCCATACAAGATTGATCACGGAACCAATCCTTTCTACTGCTGTAATTTTCATATTTAATGAGCGTGACTCCAAAACTATTACACTAATTAGTCAAATCTCACATATCGGTAATGATGCTCGCAGTAATTAATATTGTATTTAATTAAAAAATGACCCATTTCAATGGCTTGCATGCAGGCGTTGCTGGTTGGTTTGCCTGCGGGTAGGAGGGGATGTTGGAGAGTGGGTGTGTGTGGGGGGAGGATGGGGGTTGGGCTGTTGGACAGCACAGTGGAGATGGATAGAGAGCTAGAAGAGATGGGGAGAAGTGGGGTAGGGGAGTAGACAGGTGTAGGTGCTGTGAGTGGCTCTCTCTCTAGCTGTGCCACTGCAGATTTCCAGTTTCCTGCAGCATATGTCTGTGTGGTTAGCATGTGCTCGAAACCCCCTCTTTCTTTCACTGGAGGCAGCCAGCCTGTGTGATTTATGTGGGGCCCCTGTTCCACTGTGCATACACTGGAAAATCTCCAGTTTACACAAGAATTGCCTGAAAAATGAGATCTGTGACTACATTCTTTTCATTAGCGGCTTACGCTAGCGTGGAGCCTGGGAGCCTCTGAGCTCCTAATGATGCGCACGCAGGCCCGTAGCCTCCCAGCTGCTCTCAGGCTCTCATTACCTGCAACATTCATGTCACAAACACTCTTATTTAATTTCCACAACAATTAAAAAGGAAAACAGTTGCTAAACTTGTGCTGCTTGAGGCAGCTGAGTGCTGTGTGTTCAGTGGCTTAAACAAAATGTTTGTGCAACAAATACACACACACTTAAACAGGCATTTTGATGTTCAGGTATAAAGAGAAGCTATAAACAACAGCTATATTTTGATATTATATTCCATGCAATACACAGCCAAAGAGCTCCAAGATAGGAAACGGCATTAGAATGGATATACTACAATGAAATTTTATTACCAAGGGACTCAGTTTACAAATACACACTTAGAAAACAAAAACCATTCCTGTCTATCTGTATAGTGACAGATATTCTTTGCATGTGGTCTGTACGCCTGCGCTCTCACAAACACAAACCACACAAACCTCTCCACCTCTCCAGCCATCAGTAACAAACAATGATGCTTTCGTCCCGGGCAGCAGTTCAGTTCTCTTATCTAAATAAGATTTAGCCTTCATTTAAACGGGGCCTCCATCAGTTTAGAGAGATGGCAGAGGAACAGTCAGCGGGATAGAAGACCTAGGGCACCTCATTTTATCTTTATTTATGTCTCTCTGCCTCGCTCTTTTCCCAGCAGCAGGACTGGGTGTGCACATGCCACCGCCGAGACGCACTCAACAATGTAATTGGGGTGATGAAAAATTATCGTGATTGGGGGCATTGCTTCTCTCCCTCTCAAACCCCCACCACCCCTACCACCCCTCCCACCCCACCGCCCTGTGCTCCCCAGCCCACACCCGCTCCTCCCGACACCCTCTCCCTCCCTGCCTCCCCCGACCAGTAATAACATCTCCGGGCCCATCTGTCACCATCTAATGTGACAAAGTTTTTATCGCATGTATTAAGGCGGCCAGATTAAAAAGTAAATACGGCAATCTCACCAGGCCCCTGCGCTGGCAGGTTATGGCGCATTTCACGGTGGCCTGAGCACCTCATCAGTGTTCCGCCGCCTGTGCCCCTGGCAGGGAAACAAACAGGCCCCCAGGGAGCAGATCCTGAGGGGGTGGAGGTAGAGGGGACCGTGGTGGGGTTGTGAGTGGGTTGCGGTTGGCTGCAGGGGGAAAAGAAGGGGATGGGAGGTGTTCGGCAAGCAAGGGGGATTGGGGTTAAGGAGATGTTAACGGATACCATTAATGTTATATGTCTTCTTCCCCAAGAGGTAGACGGCAGCCTATATTGCCCCTTTGTTCCCTCCACGTTTTCTCCCCTTGCTCTTTGTGGGTCAAGAGTGTGGAAGAAACCAGGAAACTGCATGGAAGGAGAAGAGGCAGAGGGCCAACATACCCTTCTCAATAAGGATGTCACATAAACTAAACAACTAAAGCAATGAATTGGATGTTGATTCACCCAAACTTCATGCCCTCACCGGGTGATTCATCCGTGGTGTGACCATGCTTCCAGTCGTCCTCTGCTTCCCTGCATCTCTCTGCATCCGTGGTCAGTGACTTGCTTCTAAAGTAGGGTGTTTTCCATCTGGCCCATCCATCCCGGCTCTGCACTCAGGAGGAACACACTGTGGCTCTCAGCACCGCGGCTGGCAGATGGGGAACTGAATGCAGTGTGCCTGTCAGATTAGCTCCTGTAATGGCTCATTTGGGCTCCTATGAGGAGATATTAGCACATGTGTTCCATACGTCTGTGCTGAGCTCCATTACACCACCAGGAGAACCCTTCATAAACACAAAACGCACACCTCAGGAGTCATCTTAACAAGAGACACCAAGTGGAACAGGGTAGTGAGTATTCTCTGGAAATTTAACAGCAAGAGTACAAGATGACTGAACAACATCGACTCTGGAAGACTTTGGACAGCAATTTTAAGCATTAAAAGTGCTGTTTATTTGTGTCCTGCACACTCTTAGGTGTGTTCATAATGAAGTGGCCGAGTCCTCTTTGAATAAAGCCTTAATGAATCTTAGCGGCAGCAGGCTTGGCAGAGCAGCCGACAGAACAGGGTGTGGAGATTGTCAGCCGAGCACCTGGGATAGCTGGGCTGCGTGCTGGGCTGCATGGCTGACAGGCTGGCTGCTGACAGCTTTGTGACAGGTCAGTGTCTGTGCCGGAGCGCTATCTGTAGCCTCCTCCAGAGGGAGAGCCAGCGAACATGTGTAGCTGTCTCTCTGCCTGTCATTAGGGGCTGCTTAGCGAGAGGGCCCCAACGCGCCACTCCAGTTCACAATTAACTTTGCAGGGCGCCGGGTGTGACAGACAGTGGATAGTGCAGGATGGTGTCGGGCCAACAGCGAGGACAGGGCGGCCGCTGTGCTGCTCCCGTCTGCAACAGATGCTAGTTCAGATGCCCAGGACCTCTGTGTCACTGACCAGTCTCATTGCCACCACACTCCATGGACCTGAGATGGCATTTGGACAAAGACCAGGAAATTCAATGGCAGCAAATACTCTATACACGTGTCTCACTCTGCATAATCTCTTCTTGTAGTGGAATGGATCACTGACAGGGTAGTAGAACTATATCTACAGTACAGTTTAATAGACTACACACATGGTGTAGGTCAACAAAGTAAAATGTCATATGCTGCTCTTATGCAACATCTTGTTTTCCATCTGCCTAGACTGCAAGTCTGAACAAAATGCAGCTGCATGCATTGTTGCAGCCTTAGATGGACACACTGTCCTGCACTGAGGCCTCCTCTGTCATGTCTCAGCAGTTCAGTGCACATTTCCGCGTGTGTTTGTGCACGAGAGCGAGTGCATTTGCATTTGTACGGGTGGACGTGATGTGCTGACAGGCTGCTGATGTCTGCCAGCCAGGCCACACTGCAGATGGAGGACACCCATGGTGCTGAAAAGGCCAGGGCCAAACACTTAGGAGTCAATTCACCAGAAAGGAGCCCACCAAGAAAGGTCAAGTGGACACATTACGGCATTCAGTGAGGAAGACATGGGCTTTATAGGGCGGAAGAAATCAATTCATAATCTCCTAACAGAAGGTTTTTCTGTGTGCGCGTGTGTGAGTGTGTGTGGACCGATACCTGCTATATCTCCTTCTTCCTAGATGTGTGTATCACGATGCTGTATTATTGAATGACCTATTGTATATCAAGACTTAACACACACAAACACACGATTTCAGTCACAACACTCACCTTATCCAACTCTAGAGTGTTGCACTGAGAATCTAAATAGCACGGTTCGGCTACTTGACTTACAGGCATTGACGATAATACCACAGGAATGAAAAGAAGCAATCTGTGAGCCTTAAAAGGGTTGGAAAGAGATATTTTACACACAGTAATGCAACACACTCAGGTACACAGTACAGAGGGGGAATATCTAATAAAGCCTTAACAGATTCAGTTGGTTTTTTTTTCAGCACCTCAGTATTTCTGCCAAGTGGCCATCTATCATTGATTCCTGTAGCCATTGTGATCAGATATGTGAATGACCTCTCATTAAGTCAAATGCAGCAGATTAATCAGGGCCAATGGGTCCTGTTCAGGAGCAGGATGGGAGAAGGGGGAGAGACATAATGACTGGGGTATGAAATGAGATTGAGAGGAGGAGGAAAGGAACGTAAAGACAGAGGAGAGAAATGGATCATCCTTCTGAGGCAGAGAAAGGCGAGAGCAGAGCCGTGAATGAGTATGCAAACTGGCCGACGGATGTTACTGAATTACTCTCTTCACTCATTCAGCGTGTTACTGGAAACATATTACCTCTTTGTATTTATTCATTTCTCCGAGAGGCACTTTGTTTGCAACAAAGAAGTAATGTAGAAACATATGTAAAAATAATTATCTGATCTTTAATTAAATAACTAAGGGAAAAAATAGAGTTTAGATACAATCTTTATCAGTGCTTACTAATTGTGAAAAAAGATGATATGCATGAAGACATTCATAAAGACATTCATTCATACATACATTATCTCAGTAGGAGACATCCTGAACAATCTAAGAAGCTCTTATGTTTTTGGTTTATTTGGAGAGATTATCTTTTGTTTTGTTTCACATTTCAGATGTGATTTATTGAGCAAACATTTAAAGTTTGAAATATATTGTACATAATATCAGTAACTATAAATAGATAACCAAGAAACTACAAGAATAGTAACAGTAAAACCACAGCATGAAAAAACAAAGGAGCTATGAAAATCAATGAGGATCTGACAGCTCATCTCAAAATTGATTATAGAATGTGCAATTAATTTTTTATGTAAAAAAAAAAGCCAACTAAGATCAATATTTAGTATCTTATATGTTTTTCTCAAATTCATTTTATGTTCAGATTTTTTGTTCAGCAGCTATTTAAGACAAGAAAAAGGGCTTAAGATGCCTTCTAACATGTTCATACATAATATAAATTAATAAATATAATAATATGAAAAGAACATTATATGTTCTTTGACTTTAACAATTAGTTGGCATCAGTGTTTTTATGGTTTTCATATATCACATATCATATCATATATATAATTTTCATATATCCCATATTGAAAATAATGTGATTCATCTTCCAGCTCATTCCAAAAAAAAAACAAAAAAACAAGTGTGTCAGCACTATTAGCTGCTTTCAGAGCAAAGAAGCCAGAATATCTCTTATGTCATGTTTAAATGTTGCACAAAACATTATTTGCGAAAAATTTAAACCTGTCAGACTTTGCTAACTACACCTGTTCAGATGTCTTATAACGCGTTCCGTCCTCCTGGCTGCTGACTACTGATAAATCTTTGTCTCCTGGTTGTGTGTTTCTGGTCACCTGAGCTCACCCTCATCCAGAGTTGCGTGGATATTGACGGGTGGACAAGGTCAAAAGCCAGTGGCCTGCCACCTTCTTGTGCATAGCAATTAACATGGAAGCAGTGGGAGGGAGGGGCCTGATTTAGCTAGCCAGTCAAAGTGCCAATCAACTCTGATTGGTTCTCCTTCCTCTGGTGTGAATGCTGCTGGGGAACAGGTGGGATGGTGTGTGGGTGGGTGGGGGAGATGTGTTTTGAAGGGTACCTACAATGATGGCTGGTGGGGAAGGGGCCGTTCAGTCTTTTAGCACAACTCCCACTACTTAGCGTCTTTGTTTCGCAAAATGGTATTCCTGATTTAATTAACACTTCAATTAGATGTGATTGCATAAACACTCTGCTAATAACAGCAGAAACCCGCTTGTAAGCGGTGCAACATTTGAAGGAGTTTTTCTCATTATGGCAATGAGAGCAATCTTGTTACACAAATGATAATTAGGTGTCATTAGCACATACAAACTGGGTTAATTAGGGAGCAGAAGCACAAACACTTGAGATGGACTGATCAAAGTTCCAGTCTGACATCATTAAGAGTAAATCCAGCTAAGGGTAAGGCTACAGAATTATCACTCATATCAGCTATAGAGCTGGACCAAATACAAATATACACAGAGAACCATCCATTATGGAATGTATTTTATCATACTTGCAGGCTCCCCCTTATCATCCCAAGTTTTTTCCTCTTTATTCATGGAATATTCTTGTGGTAATCTGTAGCTGCTCAGAGTACTGCTACAGCAAGATGGTAGACTCACACCTGAACTTTGATACTCTTTAGAATAATTGCATATCAGCATACAGCATCACCGTAGTGCACACCAAACAAGCTCTTATGCATGGCAAAACCCCCACTGTTTGCATAAGCCCATTTATTATGAGTGATAGCGCTGCCTTCACTGACATTTCGTAAACTGGAAGCGCCTAATCTTGTTTGGGTTTGATACTTATTAAAATACCAGAATAGTCAGGCAGCCGATGTCCAAAGCAGCGCTGGCCATGTCCTGATAGGCGTCGTGTTTTTGGTTACAAATATAAATACATTTGTCTTGTGGCGGGCTGGCTGGCTGGCTGGGTGCGTCTATGTCCAATGTGCTGTCCGAGGTGAGAGGAGCCCTGTGGCTGCCTGCCTCAGTCACATGATTTATGATCTAAAAGCAGCAAGCAGGAAGACATGACTGAATATGAAAAAGTTCACAATGGCTGGCCGGAGAGGAGGCCTGTCTTCCAGACCCGTAACCCTCCACATCTGGCTCAAACAGCAGGACAGAGGAAATGCTGTCAATATCACATGAAGATGATCAGATGTGTGCTTCTGTGGAATAAAGGCAGGTGGAGGGGGCCTGTGATGGTGGTGGGAGGTTAGCAGCTGAAGACAGGTGGGGGTAGTGTTGCCAAAATAATTGAATTCTACAAAGGCTGGCAGATATCTGAATGTGACTTTGTGCAGCTCCAATCCTTTATCCCTTCCCAGTCCGAGTATTGACAGCTAAAAACAACAGCCATTATCTGTTAATTACATTAACATTTTATCAGCGTTGGGTTGCTGGGGTGCATGTCCCGCAGCTGGAAGATAGCTGTCAGTCAGCAGCACAAGCATGGAGGGGAGTGGAGAGGGGGCTGGAGGACCAGGCCCTGGAGATGCAGCCCTGCAGGAAAAAGGCCCTTCTCTGCGAGCTGCCCTGCTGCCCCCACACTCCTGCCCCCTCCAGGCCTAACGGGGAGGGGGCTGACAGGGGCTCGGCACCACCTCCTCAGTTGTCCTGTCCACAGTAGACAGGCCAAGATAACCACTGACACCTGCCAAGCTATCCAACCCCAGGGCCAGAGACTCACCGATTCAAACAAACTACTCAGGACAATGGACTTGAGACACATGCAGACGTGTGATCAATGTCACACTGCAGCTCTCGGTTAGAACTAAGGGTGGAGCTGTTGGCTCTACAGCCTTGTGCTGCAACTGTAATTGTACTGGACTCTGTTTGAGCTGTCTATCTGTGTATATCAATGGACACTGCTCTCTGGCTCTGTTGGCCCTGCAGCTCTTTTCTCATTACAGCTCTCATATGTTTTATTTATGCTGTCTGTAGAGTGTCCAGCTCTGCCTGGGCACTGGAAGGGTTGGCAGTGCCAAACAGAGGACAATAAGAGCGGGTGCCAGCTAGCACTGCAGGACTTGGCAGTGGACTCCGTGTGATGGCCTCAGTCAGAGACAGTTTCGGCTCTGCCTGCAGGTCTTTGGGGTGATCCACAGACCTCAATCGCATTACCCTCCGGCTAGTGGGGCTTCTACCATGGGGACTTGGCCCTGGCCCTCCCCGCTCCTGGCTCTGTTTATTGATTGGTAGCTGACTTATAACTTAATATTTCACCTGCTTATTTCCCCCACTGAGGCTGCTTCCTGTCAGAGGGGCGACGGGGGGATCAATGGGAACCTTGTCTGAGCAGGGGAAGGTCCTGGCAGGGGTCGGCCACTGATTGACAGGAGCCCTGCATCCAGCTGGCAGCAGGACAGCTCACGGTCAATGAGAAAAGCCATGTCACTCTTGCCATATTGGGTCTCCTCACAATTAACAACGTTACCATGTTTTTACACGGGTGGGTCCAACAGTGTCCAGTCACTGAGGGGTTAAGGACCAGTAGCTTGGCTGAATACACACAAACACATATCCCATACACCAGACCATACACAAAAAATGCTAAGAACCACTGCTGACAAAGAGAGAGTAAGAAAGAAAGAGATATCAAGTGTAGTAATCAAAATGAAAAATGGGTCTCCGGCTACTTTAAACAAGAGCTAATTTATCACCAGAAAGTACGGATAAGTAGCCGAGTTGTTGCCGTTCAGTAAGTACCCGTTCTGCACCAAATTATTCCACCCCTGCCTGCGTGCAACCATAAATCATACACTTCCACACATCTTTTCCTATTAGCAGCCGTGCTAGGCATGGGCGCGTGCTCAGCTACCAAACACAGACTAATAGGCTACAACTTTTAATTTTGAGAATGCAACTCCCCCTTCAACGCTCCCCTCCTCCAATCCCTCATTTTCCAGTCGCCCCCACCACCAACCCCCTCCTCACACCACAATATTCACATTATCACATACAGGAGCATTACACAATCATGTTTATCACCCCAGTGCCAGCCATTCAAGAGCCTGATTGTAAATGCTGTCCTTTCCCCTTATTCCTCATTTTCTGTAGTGTGACTGGGGGGCTTCACATTACAGACAGGAGCACAGCACACTACTATAGATAGAGCTGATCTTTTTGCTCTGGATACAGGGGAAACACCTGCTAGCACTGTGCTCCCTAGATGTTGAATAGACTCATCAATAGAGAGAGCCAGTACAGCTGGAACAAATAAAATAAGCTGTACTAAAAAAAAAACACAAACTAGAATAGAGTTGCTCCATTTAAAAGTCATAGTTCAGATGTAAAAAAAAACTACCTTGCCATCTCAGATGTGTACACTCAGCTAATTTGATCTATTTTATTGGGTACACACTATTAAGGAAGAATATACTGTAAATGACACTACTGAGTATATTGGATGTCTGACGTCAGTGCCTTACACCATCTCAAACCACCTTAAGGAAATAACCAGATTTCTTTCTGAATACATACATTACATCAAAAGCTCTACACCCCCACTCACAACCCTCTCCTCAATGGAATAACAACAACAGCAAAACAATGGCCATTGCAATAAATTCATCACACAGACTCATGAGTTAGACTGGGAAGTCCCAGGGAAGACAGCAACGCCAGCCCCAGTCAAATGCTAAGGGGACGTTATACATGATGGATGGAGTCTTTGACTTCCAGTAGAAGTGGCATGATGGCCTGGCATCTCTCTGAAGTGCTCCGCTCGCATTGTGACCAAATCCTGTTATGTCCCTGTTTCATTGTGGTGACAGCATGAGGAATGCTTGGTTTTGTTCTCCCCACTGTTGCTATCCATCATCTGTGGAGAAAGAGAAAGAGAGCGCAGTGGCACTTCGCTTTCCACCTCCAACCCCCCCGCGTGCTCGCACACCTTTCTCTCTCTTTCTCTCTGTTGAGACATCCTATCTTGGCCACAGTGCACCCCCCACCACCCCCCACCTCCTCCTCCTTTTCGTCTACACGTGTGTTAAATTATCCCTCCTGTTTTTCACATACTCCACACTCCATTCCAGGGGAGCTCTCTTTATGGGGCATGTGAAAGGACAGAGGAGGAGGTATGTGCTGCAGCTCTATTCAGAAACACTTAGCCCATAAAGACAGCCTCCCCTTCCCCAATCAATCCGCTACTTAAAGGCGGATGTAATTTGAGCTCAGTCAATGTGCTTGGTGTTGAAAGCATCCTGCCTGGTTTTCCTAACCTGGAAAAAACACTAATGTCCAAGCATATAATTAAAGCTTGAGTCTCACTTGATCACATTCTGGAGCGGTCAATGGGTGGGAGGGTGGGGGTGTAATAGTTTAATTATTGCCCCCCAAAGTGGTTAAAGCTAATATTTAATTAGAAAATAAACAGAAAACGGAGGCCTTGGTATCCAATCATGATCAATGAAGCAGAGCGAGGACCTATATCGTAATAAGGGGGGAAACTCCCAGCTTGCCACATAAAAGAATCATAATTAGTCAAACGTAATTAGCAGAACATTACAGAATTACTAGGCTGCACAGCAATGCCTTTCATGCTTGTGTGAGGAGAAAGCAAGGAGACGACTAATCAATGAGCCTATCATTCCACTGATATGGATAGTGTTTATATACTGAAGCAAACCTTCCAGTTCTTTGACTGTAACACAATACAGTGCTTGAACTGAGTGAAGATTCACAATGGCATTGTCATTTTTCACTAATTTTTATTCACTACACAATTTTTAACACAAGATTTAAAGGCACTTGGTAATACCCCATCTGAGTTCTGTTATCTGTAGGGCCTTTGCCCATGAATGAACTCAATTTCCCAGAGTCCTCAGGTTTTCTCACCTCCACCTGAGTTCCGCTGACGGACCCCTCCTCCAATCACCACTGGTCAGTTTGACCTATGACCCTCCATGACGTCACCAGGTCAATAAGAGGGTCAACTGGCCTTTGTTTCTTTCTCTTTCTCCTCACTGCTGCTGCAGGGGCAGCAGCACCTCTCCTCTTCTCACAAGCTGCTCAGCCTGCAGGGTTGTTGCAGCAGGAGCTGCACCTCTCTCTCTCAACTGCAGCCCAGCTGCAGCTCTGCTCTCTCTCTCAGTGTAGCTTACTCAGTGTAGACTACGAAACACGATAGAGTGCCTAAAATCCCTGGTTAGCGAGGCACACACCGCTAACCAAGCAACAGGAGCCATGAAGCAAGTTAGCCCTGAGCTGCTAACCCTGTAAGGAGAACAAAGGCGCAACTGGTTCCTCCAACATGTAACCTGCTAGCTCAACCAAACCAAGGAAATCACCAGCTCAACAAAGCAGCAAGACAGAAACCCCTCTTCCTTCATGAATTGGTAACGTAAATGGGAATAGCACAGCATAACATAGCAACAGCACATGGCTTAGCACAGGACCTGTTAAATTTTGTCAATGTACATATACTGATTTGGTGAATGTATTCATTCATTTATTGTTCTGATGTCCTGTTCATGGTTAGGTTATTGAATAGCTATACTGCTAAGTTGATGTTAATGTGCTATACACACATGTTCATAGCACTGGAGTTACATCCAGTGACTAGTAGGCCTTGCATGCAACTAACTAACCTCTTTTAACATGGAACCTTTATCCTACACTCTGTTTGAAACATAAGCACACACTGAGAAGAAACTCAAAGTTCCTGCTTTAACACTCTTTTGTTTCTGACCTGGGAGGCAGAACAAAGAAACACACACTCTCTCTCTCACACACACATATGCCATGCATCCCTGGTGGCCATATTTGAATCCGCCATCTTGTTTGTTTGCAGTTTTCCTTCATCTTGTTTGTAGTTCCCCTTTGTTTACCTCTCAGACACACCATGAGGTCTCAGTCACCATTTTTGAATCCAAGTCACCATTTTGTTTTTGTCTTTCCCTTTTTGCTATTTACACACACACACACTCACACACACACACTTTCTGTTGTAGTTATTAAGTTAATGATCAATCAGAGTCAAAAATTTAGACAGTTTAGTACATTTTATGAGACAGAATCAGTGATTTGGCTGTCTTTTCCCTTCTTTAAGGGTGGTGCCCCAAGGTGGATATAATGTAAATTGAACCCTATTACTTAAAATAACTATTAATTGTTTCTGATAATTATTCATTATTTCTGATAGCCAAATTTAATCTAAATGCCCCACAAAAATGGTGCGTGCTCCCTACATATCACTGTCAATAAGGATTAAAAATAATAACCTGTACGTGCATTTTTATTGAGGGATATCCCACCTCAGGCAAAGTATGCAGACATGTATTTCTGTTGTCTAATAAGCTTCCAGGCTCTGCATGTGAGTGTGTCAGCGTGTATGACGCGAGCTCAAGTGTTGAGATCTTATCTTATAAAGAGGCTTATAAATGTACAACTATCTCATGTCACATAAAGGAGCCCACTGATTTATTCCTATTGATCAACTGCCGGGGGCTGCGACAGCCTTGTAACGGAAATCAACACTCCCTCACAGCCAAGGCAGTCTAGCTGCACTGAGACATATGCACACAAGTCGTCTGCTGGACTATACGGATTAAAATGGAAATTATGCATGATTTATCACGCTTCACTTGAAAGTAACTCCATGAGAGGAAATACAGCGTGCATTGCAGAGAGACTGGCGGACAGGTGGACATACAGAAACGCATGAATATTGCAGTAGGAAACCGCACAAGCGCTCCATCCCCAACTTTTGGCGAGCTTTTAAAAAACAAGTGGAGCAAACTGACACCCAAGTTTACTAAGTGTTTATGTGACATCACAGCTGACCAGTGCTAGACAATGACCCTCAACCTGTCTCTGTATGGTGCCCCAGAGGTGTCATAAAACCTGGGCAGGGAGCTTTGCTTGGGATGACAGAGTGCCAGGCGCTCTCCCACCAGGACCTAATTTCCCCCTGTGAAAATGGATAGCACGTCCATAGCGTAGCTTAGTTTAAAATGCAAAATGTGGACATTATCTGGCATGGAGATTCAGCGGCATCCATCACACTATGCTAATGCAGCCCAGTGGTTAAGATATTCTAATGTAAGCCACCCTGGAGATGTAGAGGAATTAACACAAACAGAGCAGGGCGGCGGGAACACAGAGGGGTCAGGAGATAGGACAGGGGAGCTACTCCTGAGACAGGCGCTGCCACACACACACACACACACACACACACACACACAAACACACACAAACACACACACAGGCTAAAATAAAATCAAACACACAATCATCTTTCTGAGCATGTGCACCGGCAGACATACTCATACAGGCACTTACACTCATATGCATATACACACATGCATTTGCAAGCACACACACTAACATACACTAAATTAAATCAACCTACATGTCCAAAAGAGCTGCCACACTAGAAGCAAATATCATCTTTGACAAGCATACAACGTCAAACTGACAGCAGGAATATTGAAAGAGACATGATTTGTAATGTTAAAAGCGGCTTCAAACCCGTCACCCATTTTCAAATTCCAAATCTTCACACACTAATTGTCTGACAGCATCGACTACTCGCTACTGCGTCCGATTCATTCTCCGTTCAGACTTTTTCTCCCATGGCTGGAGTAATGTTTTCATTCACAGTACAGCTGGAGGAGCTTGTTTTCCCTGTCCTGCAGGCTGTTTGGGGGCTGTGTGGAGTCCCAGCAGAGATCCTCTCCTCAGCTTAGCAGAGCTCATGAAAGCCCTGTCCCAGTCTCCTGCTCTGCCTGCCAGAGCTGTAAGGGAAGGCATTATTATCATTATATTAATGTGACATTAATTGCTTTTACTTTTTCACTCCATTAAGTGTGCTCTATCTCTTTGGGAGCCTGGCCAGATGGTTTATCACTTCCCGTGCTGTTGGTAGCACCATTAATGGGCTAAGACACTGGGCTATAAAATAATTGTGCCGCAGTGTTGGAAATGTTCATCGCGCTAATTGAAAAGTAATTGCGGAGGTATAGTGCAACTGTCACGCCATAAAAGCCTGTCATAGGAGAGGAGGAGGGCTCACTAGTAAAAGGCTATTGTTTGCAGTCATACAGTAGAGCAAGTGGTCAAAGCAATGGGGTAACAGCCTCTATGCAAAATGTTAACAGGGGAAATGATCCATTGAAAACATGACTGTTTTATCCCCTGCACCTCACATATTAATGTAATAAATATATCACAGCAATTCTCTTTTATACTATAGTGATTTACATTATCTTAGTGTTTTGTTATGTCTGTAAACCATGTCTACATATTGTAAAATTAACACTGTGAGCAAGAGTATATGAGTCAATTAAAGGGGTAAAATGACAATGCAGGACCTGTGATATGACACTGGAGTGCCAGTAATATCTTCACGTACCTTCATTAAGAGTCGGGGAAAAACCTTCAGTGCAGGAAGGTCATTTTTAAAAAAGGAGATAAGGTGTAAGTTCAAACTAGGTGTATTATAGCAAAGCAGTCACACTGAGTAACATGTAAACTCTGTGTGTGTGTGTGTGTGTGTGTGTGTGTGTGCAGTATTTGTGTGCTGTACTGTGTATGCACCCTCATGGGTAGCCACCTCAGATAAAACATTTGGTGCATCCCCTGATTTCTGCTATGCTACATATCTTGTTGAGATATAAATCAGAATTACAATTTCAGTAACCACAGCACCATCGCTAATGAGATATGATTTACTTCTAATGAACTTCGGATATTACATTGCAGAACCAAGAGTATTAAATCGTTAGTGTTAATGTAACAATATAAAATGTGATTAAGCTGGCAATGAATCAGCTTGAAAAATAAAAGGAAGGGTTTTTACTGCTCCAAAACCTATAGATTTCTAATTTCTTCTCAATATTGAATATTGGGCCTGCAGATTTGAGGTTTCTAACTTTACTGTGGACACATGAAATATTTTAATTGTCTGAGGTGACTTCAGAACATTCAAAACCGCGCTTTCAACATTTCAAGGAGCAGTTTTCCTGAAATTTAGAGCTGCTAGAGGGCTCAAATGCTAAGTGCGGGACCAGTGTTTGTGTCTGTCCCTTTATTGATGAAAGCTTGTTGTTTGAGGTGATGCTGCAGGTGAACGGAGGGGCCGGTGGGCGTTCGTTTAAGCCGTCATTACTAAAACAAAACAGCCTCTCGCTGCTTATCAGCCCCTCATCGACTCCACTTCCAGCCCCCTGTCGCCCAGCCAATCCAACGTATTGACACCCATTGACTGGGACTTGAGGAAGAACAGGATGGTGAACTTGTCTAACACAGATCAGGGTCAGGGCAAGGGACAGGGGATGGGGATGTTTGTTTATGTGTGTGTGTGTGTGTGTGTGTGAGAGAGAGACCCCACATTCTCCTGCATGGATCCAATAGTGCTGTGTGTGTGTGTGTGTGTGTGTATGCTCCAAATCAATGACATAGGGTGAAAATGAGGCCTGAAATTGGAGTGATTGATTCCAGCAGTTATGATGCCACGTTCATTGATGCCTTTTGATTTGGACTCTTACTACCAAAATAGCTACATACTGTACAGCATATAGACTGTGTGTTTGTTTGTGTGTGTGTGTGTTGGCCTTTTGCTTCGAGGAAAATAAATTCTCTGTAGGTCAAGCTACCAGCGTGAACTGAGAGCCACCTCAACCCTTCACCCAATTTCCCCTCCCTCCTTTGCTCTCTCCTCCTTCCCAAGGTCAATATCCTCAACAATTAGTCCGAAGAGGAGGAGGAGGATTTGAAGCATGGTCGCACCCTCACCAAATGCCCCCTCAAGGGCTTCGGGGGGCAGCAACGGTATGTCAGACTAAAGTGAAAAGTGTACCCATTCCCTCTTTATGTCTCCATTTGCCACCCTCATTAGGGCCATTCATGAGCACTTAGAGGCCCCCTGCACATCCACACATCACCCCAGTCAGGTCTGCCCCCTTCTCGATGCACCTCTCCCAATCAAATAACTATCATTAAAAGCCCATGTGAGGAAGAGAGACCGAGAGACAGACAGAAAGCAAGAGAGGCAGTCACCAAGATAGTTGTATCCATATAGCGCGATCATACTAATGTAATATTGATTGGTCCCAGTCACCATGGCACCAGGACAATAGTCCAGTCCTGCTGGCCACTGGTCAGTCTCCCAGCAGCCTCCTCTGTCTCTCTCCTCCCCCACTTGGCTGGCTGGATGATCCATACTGCAGCAGATTAAAAGCCATGTCTCTCTTTGCACGCCTTTGCATATAGCACAGGACAGCAGCGCCAGTCATAGTCAGAGGACAAAATCTAAACGTATTCATAAACTTCATCCTCAAAGTGGCAGGTCCATACAGTCGTAAATCTCCAGCTCATCCTCCTCGCCTCTCTTTTTTCTCTCTCTCTGCCAACGCTGCTGGCCTGTCAAGCCTCAGAGGAAGAGAAAACAAGAGCGGGGCAGTCGTCAGGGAGGAAGAAGAGTGTGAAAATACAGCGAGGTGAAGCAAGTACAAATGTTGAGCTCAGAGAAACTAGTCCCCTGTGAGTGCATGTGCTGTGCTACAGAGCCACGAGAAAAAAAAAAAAAAAGTCAGACAGAATCATTACATTCAGCTCAGGATTTGCTGTTTGTTCTCACAGTCGGCTCGCCCACTTTCTTACATAAGGAGAAAGTTAGTTTCTCTGCCCTGAAAATTTGCTATAAAACACAGTGTTATAGAGTTGACGTCATTTTGAATTCCAAATATCTGAGACTGTTTCTTCAGTTGTTTTGTCTGGACAGCTGTCCACTTCCATCCGGCAGATCACATACACACACACACACACACACACACACACACACACACACACACACACACACACACACACACATTCAGAAACAGAAACAAGGTCTTTGCAGCCCTTTGTGCTGCAAAGGACTGCTTTGCAGTCAAAATGCAGCAGAAGAGAAACGTGGTCAACGACAAAAAAGGCAGAAGCAAGTCGCTGATTTTCTTGATGTCTCAGCTGCCTGAAAACAAAGAGCGCTGGATTCCATTTTTGATTCAAGTGAGTGATTTGCATAGAAAAGTTCATCAGCACGGGACATAAGGATATGGCCATAAAAGAGGCCAATAAAAATTTTAACTATGACAGAATATTAAAAGTGGCAGTAAATTGAAGGCAGGCTGCAGAATGACCCTTGTGGAGTGACTTCTTCGGTTGGGACTGCTAATCTCAGCGTGTGAGAGGGGCGCTCACTGTACACAGAGAATAAAACATCTCCTGCCGACCCCTGACAGATATGGTTGTCTCTCACACTTTCATCCTGCTGGATAGTTAAGATTTAAGATAATGACACAACGACTTTCACGTTGATGCCGACATTGAATCTTTTTAAGAGGCCTTCTGCTGCCGAGCCGGGACGGCCTGTCAGCCACTGGCAGTGAAAGAGTTGAATGTCTTGCGCATACTCGTTTCCCGATGTCAGGAAGAAATTGTTCGTAACATCGGCCCCTCACACTTGTCTCAACTCATTTATTTCAGCCAAGGTCTACGGATATAAATAAAAGGAAATGTTACTGGAGCATTTAAACTCAGCGCCAGCCTTGAGACCAGTAATGTAACCACATATCATCAAAAGTGCTGAATCTCCCTTTGTCACCACACATGACATGCAATTCCTCCAAACATATTCACGTTTGTTGCCATTCATACAAATAAATAATCACACAAAGCCAGGACAGCCCCTTAAAGTTGACCTCTACAGTAATACTGAGTGTCCATCAGATTTATCCTGTGGCTACTAAAAATAGATCTTTGAAATTATTTACAGCCTACAAGCATTTCTTTTTAATACTGTCTTCCTTTAACATACTTGAGCACCAAGCTTCACAGCTGGATTCCAGGTTTTTTTTTTAAATCATGAATGCAGTTCAACAGGTGGTCCATAGATGGAGCTCTTCTCATTAGAATATACATTACATTACATTACAGGGCTGTCCTCGGGTAACTGTGCGCTGTCCTTCATTCTTCAGCAGCATCCGGAGAGCTGAGCTGCAATATGGGCTCTACCTTTACCTGCCCTCTGTGTAAGCAGAAAGGAGGCAGCTGGAAAACACTGTAAGGAAAAACAAACATGCTGCCTTATAAAGCAGGAGGTGTTTAGATATTTAACTTCTGTCTTAAATAGGTATAGTGACCATTTAGTAGTTGTGTTTCTCTGCCTTACTTAACACACTGGACCCCTTGTGAGTGAGTGTCAAACCACAAACCACTGGTTCCCCAGAGCGGTATGACTTAATTGAGCTATCCTGGGAAATCTAATTACAATAATGCACAGAGGATTGTGTAATATTCCCTCTGCTTCTGCTCTAACACCTATCCCTCACACACATGCACTCTCACTCACGTGCTCACGCACACACACACACACACACACACATAGTAAACGGGAGGGAGGGTGAGATGAGACGTGCAGACACGAATATGTTAGGAGGTTGTGGATATAGGCACAAACTGCAACAACCGTAAAACATTTCACGGGAGATGTTTTAATCACGATTCATGAGCCAATAAACCTTTGAACAGCAGTCAGTCAGCCCTGCTGGTCCTGCTGAAGACAAAACAATGACAGTGTTATATAATGAAAGAGTGTGGCACACCGGCGGACAAAATAAAGTTGCATCTTCTTTGTTTCTTCAATTTTTTTTTTATAGCTCCTTAACACTTAATGCATAAGAGAAAACAGTTTATCTGAAAGTGGACAGGTGACAAAGGAGAACAATATTAGCAGAAAAGCACCCATAATTTGCTCATTTGATATTGCATTGTACAGCTGGGCAATGATCATAGCCATATCACTGTAGAGAGTTATTGAGCAAATTGCAGCAATTCAAACACGGCCATTTGCAGTGTATCTCAGTGCTGCTGGGGCCAAGAGACAAGCTATAGGACACACACACACACACACACACACACATTCACACTCACCGGTGTGGTTATTGGGATTTCTAAAAGAATCTATCCCCATTGACAGTGTTAATTCCACTGAATAGTGTCCTAAAATGCCTGCCGATATGTGAGCTTTTACTACACAAAGACAATAGGAGGAGTCCTGCAGCTGCACACTGGAGGTATTGATGCTTGTCAGGCATCGACAGAGGCAACCTTTGTGTGCGCTACAGACTGACAACGTAAGAGGCACTTTGGGTTGCTGCATTTTTCACTTCCAGGAGTGACACTAAACACTGAAATGAATGAAAAAAAGAAATACATTTGTCTGGCTGTGCGAGATAAAATGTATCTATCTCGACGTAAGGCGCAGAAACGTATCAAATGCTGGAAAGCAGATGTGATTTGTGTGCAGTGTACAGTTTCTTATAAAGTCAATACGTGTGTATGAGGTCTGTTTGTGATTGAGTGCAAGGTCAAAGGGACACAAGGGAGAGATGGAGGGGGGGGGGGGGACTAAGAGGGAGTTACCACTGTGCCCAAGGCCATACCCACACAGACAGACACCATATTGAAATTAGCAAATGGACTGTGCGGTGTTGCTCGCTGCCCCATTTGCAGTCCCCCTCTTCTCCGGGTGATATACAGATGCACCCAGTGAAGGGCCACCATCGTTTCAAAGGGGCAGCAGGGGTGGGGTAAGGGGGAGGTTGGGTGGTGAGGGGTTGACTAACCCCCCCCCCCCCCCCCCCCCCCCTCCCACCGTCCTAAAATGAAATGGATTGTCTCTTATTTATTTACAGCATGCTTTGCACTCATCCCATAACACTGTAAATTATCTGCATGGTCAAGGCTCCTTTCTCAGGCAGAGCAGAGAGGAGAGAAAATGACATAAAGCATGTGATCTATATGATGTTTAATTCAGGAATCACATATGATCTGTCAATTTCCATATATCACACTTTATGAGTCATATTTTAAATACAAAATCACGTTTATGAATATAAAATGTGAATTACGAGCGGTCATATGTGTTATATGATGTACAATACGTCTATAGGCTCCAGACAGAGTGTCTTGCCAGTATTTATGAGATTTCTACAGTATATCTTGTAAGAGGATAAGGGATGGGTGATTTCCTTACCGGGGTCTTACTGTAGGTGGTTGATCACATATTTATTTCTCAGATCATGCTGTTGACTGTTTCTGTTCATTTACTCCTGAAATGCAAATGACACAAAAGTGGATGCATCATCACACTGACAAACATGATAACCTGAAATACTGCATGTAATTTATTGTTATGAAACCTGTTGAGTTTGGTTTGTTTGAAACAAGAAAGCTTGACACTTACCTGAACTTATACAGCAAACCAGGCTGCGATGGAGACAGTACACTCTCTCTATATATGTGAGTGTGTGTGTATGTGTGTGTGTGTGTGTGTGTGTGCGCGCGCAGAGAGAATTCCATCAGAGGGAAGTCTCTCGGGACCAGACCTGGTCTCTAGCTGAAAAAGGCAGGGGCCTCCTCCATTATGGCAAACAAGTGCATTTGCTTTAAGGCCAGTGGAGATTTCTAACCTTTGCTTGACACGCCGAAAAGGTCAGGCCCATCCGTGGCTTCCCTCTGGAGTTGAGACCTGACCATTTCCACCAGTGCTCCTTTGGACCTCAGGAAATCCTGGGATCCATGGTACCAACAAGAAGGCATCCCAGTCATTGTGAGGATAATCTATAAATGAAGCAAGACAAACTTTGTCTTTCTGCTTAAATCACAATTCGCTGAATTTGAAAGTTTGGTCACAATATTTTGCATAAATGTGTGATTAATTAAAAAAAAAAAATCTGTAAAATAAATAACAATACTGTAAAAATGAAAAACTTTTAAAAATACAAGCAATTCTAACATTTTAGGGTTTTTTTTTAAACATGCCCAGACACGTCCAACAGAAGCAAATGTCTTAATACAATTCAAAACACAGGCCTGATCCACAGTAATAACACAGTAATTGTGTTAAACGCCCGTGAGGTGAGCACACACAGCACCCTGTGTGCGTTTTTCTCCATTTGATGGACGTATCCATGCTTATCAATGTTCCTTATCTCCCTTCATTATTTCCAAACCAGTGGTTAAATTGGAAAAGCCCATAAGAACGTGTGAATACATGGCAGAAGCAATAAAACAGTGGGAGAAGACCCCCCTCACATCCCGCAACAGTGTTTTCCTTGGGTGGTGGGAGATACATTCAGCAGATAGTTGGAAATATTTCTGCTCCCCCACAGCTTCATATCAGTGAGCAGCACAGATAAAGATACAGTTGGGCAAATAAATCTCAAATGAAGGAACAAAACCCTTCACATACAGTTATCTTGTGTGTGTGTGTGTGTGTGTGTGTGCATGGAGTGTGTGTGTGTATACAGTTTATTACCGGCCCGTTGTCTTGCAGCACCTCTGTTCCTACAATGTTTCAAGTGTTCGAGAACACAAATGCACTGATTTAAGCTAAAAGCAGGATTTTCTCTGCAGCGCTGGAGGGTCAGTGTAGTCTCATCCTAACAGGCGTCCTGTGTGGCGGTGCCCGGTGGTGCGCTTCTTCCTGCCTCCTTTGGGACCTGTTCTCAGGGGATTTTGTGGTATTTGCTTAATTTCTGTAGTGCTTATCAGCTGAGACAGTGAGGCTTGTTCACGCAGCTCCTTCTGAAGGAACTACAGTTTGGCCCAGAAACATATCTGCACACAGCATGGACTCCACTGATGGCACTTCTGAAATACAAGACCTGATATAATATTTCACTTCCCCCTTTTTTTTTTTTTTTTTTTTTTGCAGTCCTTGTTCCAAATCTTTCTCTGACACCTGCAGCAGATTGATATTGGATCAGAATGGGTATTTAAACTGTACTTATGCCAAAGTCTCACCTTTCACTGTATGATTGCATAACGGTCTGATGAAAAATGTAACCAGAGTAATTTGACAAACTGGGACAAAGGTCCGCTGACGGCCATTAGGTTTTTTAGGACAGCAGCTCAGCCATGCATTAAGTGGTGAGCAGAGCAGGCTTGTAACCTGATAAACGCACTTAAAACAGTGAAGATGGACAATGAGAGGGCGAAATCTCAGATGGCCCAGTCTGTGTGCCTGCTAGGCACTTTGACAGCCTATTGATCAGCCAAAGGGAGTCTTGGGCAGGGTCAGAGGTTTGGAGTGCATGGCTCATATACTGCTAGTGGGACAGGTACAGGAAAGCAGTAACCAGGATCTATTAGGAAATAGATCTACTCTCGAGCCATTTACATCGTCCTTCTGTTGGAGTTCAGAAGATTCTACTTTGAATGACGTGTTGCTGACTGCCGGCACGAGATGTGTGAATTTTCTTCTCTGCTATAACACACAACAACAATATCGCAATCTGTCTGTTGTTTGAAATTGATGTGACGTAACGTTTCTGTCTGGGACATTGATAGCCCACGGTTGTGAAAATGCCCAGCTCCTGTTATTGAATAGTAATAGGCTTGTCGGCCGGTGCCTCCAATTTCACAAATGGAGCAATAAATACACATAACAGAATCAGTGGAACAATAAGAATCCCTATAAAGGATGGTTGTGCCTCAAAAACAAGGAGGAAAACGTGGGGAGTGGAAGGGAGAAGGAGGAGGGGGAGTCAAAAGAAAATTTGACAAAGGAAAGAGATGAAAAGTGTGTGTGTGTGTGTGTGTGTGTGTGTGTGAGGGAAACACAGAGAGAGAGAGAGAGAGAGATGGTGGCCCACTCTTCATTTCTGTGCCACAAGCTCTCCTGGGCATTTGCGTGCTCCGTTTTCAACCTAAGTGTAATTTGAGCCCTGGGTTGATACAAAGTGTATGCAGCAGCTCTGTTCAAACCCAATCACTCACCCTGACGTGTAATCCTTTCCCTCACCATCATCAACGTTGCTTTGGGAATAATGAAACACACTTAAGCAATACACAGCAGTCATACAGCTGCGAGCGGGGCTGCATCTTGATGAGATGCCTCGTAACTCTAATGAAAGGTGTTTTGACCTGTCAATGGAGGTAAATGATTGCCTTACTGTACCTGTGAGAAACTTATTGATGGCAATATCTGGTCCAACTGGATGATTTGCATGAGCAATAAGGAGCTCGTTGCTTTTAAAAAAAAAACAACAACACAGCACCTGGTAACCGTGCTCTACATTTTATTTTGTGTGAACCTCCTTTTTTCTCTCCTTTCATCCTCAAGTCATCTCGTCTTGTGATGCCATTGTTTCCATGTCGAGGATTATTACAATTAATTGGTTAGCAAGACATTATTTCAAAAAGGGAAATTGGCTCTTATAATTATATAGAGAAGGGAATACTTTAACTCCCTGGAATATCAGCTTCCTGAAATAATGGAGCTACAGCCCCTCACTTCCCCCACCTCCATCAGTGTTAGCGTGTCTGTCTGCCTGTTTCCTGTGACGGATCCATTTTCAACAGCTCCTGGCCCTGCAGTAGCTGCAGTTGCCGGCTGGATGGTTGGGTGGGTGGTCTATGTGAACCTCTGACTGGCTCTGCTGGGAGCTGCTTTTTGTCCTGTCCCATCGCTGAATTATCAGTCAGTGTGAGTGTGACTGGCCGTAGTAGAATGGGTAAATACACCGAGCAGAGGGCAGAGTTAGGGTAAGGGTTGCTCCATGGGGTGAATGACTAAGTAGACACACTACTGATGGTTAACACAGTAAGGAACAAATGCCTGCACTAAGGTAGTTATCTCTTGCTAATAACTACTACAATAATTATTGGTTTTTTTTAGCCATGACGACAGTATGACTGTAGTAGTATGACTCATGGGACAGCAATGCCGGTCTGATTTTCTAACCACAACTTTTGGCTTGCCATGATATTTGGTACAGATATTTATGCTCCCGTCAGGATGAAGTGTAATTAACTTGGTAATCCTTTTCATCATCAGGTCAAATATCAGTTTATCTAATACTTTGTTTTAACTTGCAAAACTAATCACATTCCCATCAGTCTCAGCTGTTCTTTGTGTTTACTGCTAATTAGTTAGCATGCTAACATGCCAAACTAAGGCAGTGAACATGGTAAACATAGTCAGCATAGTCATTGTGAGGATATTGGCAAGCTAATGTTAGGGTTTAACATTAGCTCAAAGCACAGCTGAGCCTAAGTACATCCTCATAGAGCTGCTAGCATGGCTGTAAACTCTTAGTCTTGTTTGTTATTCTGTTGCCTTAAACTTTGGTTTGTGGTTGAATGTAATTTATAAAACTTTTCATCTTGGAAGTTTGCTTTACAGCAGATTTTTACTTAGAAGACAAAAGAATCACAGAGTTCAGGGAGTATTTAATTCATTGATCCTTTACCTTTTTGAAAATCAAAACGTAAAATTTACACAGATATTGGTGATTCAACGATCAGAGATATCAATGTACACCATTGCCAAATGATATATTTCACACCATAAATACTCATAACACAGAAGCAGGAAATAAGTTACCTGCCCCTGTCTGCAATTTATCATCAAGGGACCAATTCTGACACACTGATGTTCATAAAAACACATACCCGCTTAGTAACCAAAATGGGGGTCACACCCACTGATGGCAAAGTCATGTGGTCAACGTGAAGCATGCTTTACCTTTACAAACAGATCTATGAAGAATGAATGGGAGGAGAAGATTACAATTACAAATATTTTGGCAGGAGCACTGAGGGACAGAAACAATTTTTAGATAAAAACATGGATGGCTCAGGTATGTCACAGACATGTAAAGATGATAAAGAGCAGAACGTGTTGAATCAGAAATATTGACAATATGATAATGAGGTAGTAGTCAGCAGGGCGCTGCATACTTTATTTTCAATGGTATTTCGGCAACCTACTGTATTGATGCTGATATATTTACACACTTAGACACAGCTTGTAATGTAAGACATGTTCTCTTTTACTTAACACAGTGCCATATTGCAAGGTAAAAAGAAAAAAGGAGAGGACTCCCAATATAATGATTCTTATGGCTGATCATCTTGGGCCACTACAAAATTCTATTTGTAAAGATTTTCTGCAAAAGTTTTCATTTATACTGCACTTTTATTGAAACAAGCAAAAAAGTTTTTTTTGCCAGTAGAGCAAATCAAATATAGTTCTTCTGATATACAGGATAGATGTTTTTGATTAGAGGGATTTAGAATATGTTACCTAATAGCGTGCAAATTCTCCCAAATCTAAGTAAAAGCATGCTTTCAGCATGGTTTCAGTCAGAATTGGTCCCTGTTGTATTGCACAACAGTAAAATAACTCAAGTTATATTGTCACCCTCTACAGTGGAGCTTGTTAACTGGACAGCGGCTAGTTCAAGTTGGGATGATTAGGTGCTGGAGTGGGTAGTCTTCCTCCATTATGTGGCCATCAGGCTGCTGTAAAAAAAAAAAAAAAAAAAAAAAGGGATGCTGGCCGCTGGATCAGTGCTAGCCAATGATATCGCAAGCATGGCGGCAACTCTACCTTACTGCAATGTCAGGGATTCCTTTGATCACAGTATCATATTGTTGTGACAGCGCCACAATTTATCACATCACATAAAATCCTTCAGTAGTATAAGCATTCACCTCCAACACAATCTCTCTCGTGTGGAGACGGGCGGCACGACTATGCTGCACTGGACTACAGTATTACTCACACCCAGCGTAATGGACATCTAGCTAAACACAGGGAGAAGGGAGCACGAGATCTCGCTCTCCCACCAGAGATGACACCTTGTACTGACACACTGTTGGGTTGCTGTTACCCTTTGGAGCATGCTGACACTTTGTTTCTTGCATAGCTATTCACATGTGCATGCTTGAGCATCCTGAGGGCTCCTTGCAGATGCCTGCCTGCCTCCTGGCCGGTGGGAAGGGTGTTACTCTGCACCGGCCACTGTGTCAACATGGGGTCAAGAAGAAGTGTTCCACGTGTCTACTGTACTCCTGGAGGAGGGCCGCGCAGACAACAACCTCCTGCTAGGTTAAAAATAAACCCAGTGTGAAGTGCCACCACTCCAGCTCTGCACCTGCCATTTACCTCCGTTTGGTTGAAGCTCTATAAATGCAGGCACAGCTATTAAAAGACGGGAGGTGTCTAAAATGGTGAGAGCAGATGCTGGGCACCTTGCTCCCTGTGTGTGGAATGACTCTGCCACAGGCTTAAAGGGGCCCAAAATAGAGTGGTTGACATATGGACCTCTGATTGTTTGAACATGGAATCTCCTGGACTTATGCCACTCCGCATAAATCCTTTGATACTGTCACACCAAACCCGCTGATCATCTTTCACCTAGCCCGAATCAGGTCATCTATTTGCATGCCAAGGGGCAATTTCCACAGGCTTAAACAATGACCAAATTTGGGGTTCAATAGGTTACGTGAACAGCACCGACACAAGAGGAGGATAGGAGAAACACTAGTGTGCAACAGTGGTGCAGTGGTGTGTCCCACTGGTGAGGACTGAGATACACAGGCATGGTCTTCTAGCAACAGCAGCATTGAAAAGCACATGAAAGATAGGAGGTGAAGCCTGGCTTTCCCACAGCTCCCTTTTATTGCTGAGTTACTACAGAATAAGACAACTGACTATTGTAACTGCCTATGCTAGTTTGGTTAAACATGGGACCAGCAAGTCTTCCAGTCTGAGACAGATCCACAGAGATCACACGGCTTACTGCTCTGGAGAGGTATATCCAAGGACATTTAAACTGATAAGAGTTCACATTTAAGTAACAATTTTAGTTCTTTTTTTCCAGGAGGAGAACAAGAGAAAATGGCCACCAAGTTCACCACACTTTGAACTGTACACTCAGTCTTCCAATAATAAATATATACATGTCCTGGTCAAGTTCAGGCAAAAACACAACTGTTAGACAAGTGAGTCTGTTTATGGTTGTTGACACCTCTGCTGTCTTCAGAACAAATTTAAGGAACTTTTAGTTTTCTGAAAAAAAAAAGAAACCTTTTATCTTGTTAACAAGAACTGGCAACTACTTCTGAAGATGCTGAGGGGCAGAGGGGTCCTTCTTCATATACAGCATGACCACTGACAATTAACAAAAACCAAAAAAATTATTACTGTACATAGTATTTCTTATATATTTTAAATTAATCTGCATCATTTTTATATTTATACTAATAACCAAGTTTTGCATTTGTTCTTTTTTAGATAGTGTCCCAGGGTTCCAGGAGGAGGAGGAGTGAGAGAGGTCAGTCTCTGTCCTGCTTAGCACAGTCAGTGGGGGTCTCCTTCTCCTGAGTACCCTCAGCCTTGGTTCAAGTCACTTTCTGTTACGCTAACGCAGCCCTCCAGCCACCCTCCGATCAGACCTTGGCCTCTAGCATCTCCAGGAACAGTTTGTGCATGGGCACCTTGCCCTGCACCTTGATGCTGTAAAAGTGCTGCACAGCCTTGGTGGCCGTCTGCCGCAGCAGGGGCAGGGTCATGAGCAACTTGCCCGCCCGCCGTGGGTCCTCCTGGTGCTGGCTGCTTTCGTAGTCTTGCAGGGCCTCGTGGAGAGCGTCCTGAAGCTTCTGGACCGCCTCCATGTCCTCTATGTGCATGGAGTCTGACAGGACGAGAGAACAAAAAAGGGTCATGAAAATTGATGGATTTTCAAATTTGAAAAGAAAAAAAAAAAGTAACTTGTGGGAAATGTAGTTTGCACTTTGTACACTGGTAATATAACAGGAGTGATGGGAAATGGATTTTTCTAAAACAAAATTAAATCTCATGATTGATCTTTACTGCTCTGTCAGTGCAGTAAGGTATGGAGCACATTATCAGTATAACTCACACCCTGACAAGATAAAGAATAGATCATAAAAAAGAAAAAAAAACATCTATTTTATTTTATTTATTTATTTACTTATTCTTTGGTGGACTGTGCAGGATATTCATATGGCCCTTGACCAGTGAGACTGAAAATCAATGTTATCCTCCAGTAACAATGGCATTAATAGCACCCAATCTCTGCTGAATAAGTGCACATTATAAACCTCAACGTTCCAAAGGACAGACTGTTTTCAAACAAAAAAAAAACAAAGGAAAAAAAAGGGGCTCCATAAGAGATTTGGACACCATAAAGATGAATACAACACTTCCTTCCAATTAATTTTCTTCCTACTCTCTCGGATTTCTGACCATCAGAGTGAAGGGGAAAACAAATATGCTTCAAAGATCTACAACATTATAGTGTTTAACATATTTACATTTTGACCAGTAATGTGAACATATACACTAAAAACTGGGAAATTTATAATTTGTCTGTATTCAAAAACTATGACTCTCTCTCTGCCTCAGTCAGCCCAAATCTCTCCCACCTCCTGACCAGTTTTAGATCAGTCTACAGTTTCAGTCTAGAAGGCTTCTCTCCAGTGTTCCTCGCTCCTATAATGTTTCGCTACAGTGCCACCGTTTTTTACTGATCCATCATGTTACAGCACTCCCCTCTCATTCTCGCCTTTTCTGCTTCTGTTTCTATCTCGCAGCCTCTCTCAGGGACAGCCCGGGGTTGCGGTTCTCTCACTGGTTAACCAGTGTCTGGCACTCCAGAGGCACCATGTCATTGGCTGCCTGACTCGTCTCACCTTGGCGGTGCATATTTTACCACACGGGACAATAAAAGGCAAAACAGATTTCAGACTTCGCCCCAAATTCATTGACTAGAACAACTGTATTCCCAAGACCTTGAGACATTTCTCACCCTGACGGTTTTCAAGCCCACAGTGGTGAAATGAAGTAGGTCGTTTTGTAAAGTGAATGGGGAAGGGAGGGAGGAAGGGAGAGGATGGAAGAACGTAATTATCTCTTGTTCTTTTCACAACGGCTGGAAACACAACCTAATAAGCATTTTTACAAATCAAACCAATATTTTGTTCTATTTTTCACACTCTCAAACACACACGCAGTTTAATAATAACCCTGATTTCAACCGTGCTGTAATGAAATGTTTTGCAGCGAGGGGGAAAAAAAGTGAAAAATAAAAAGAGAGATAGAGACATCTCAACAGATGGGAAGGAAAAGAGGGCAGCAGACAGCGAGCACGCAGCTTGTAGTCCTTGGAGGAGGGGTAGACTTAAAAAAACAACTCTGAAGAAACAATTTCCTCGCAATCCATCAGTGAGCACACGTCGATCCGATTGATAAACTGCTAATTACAAAATCAATCGCTATGAATTTTCACAGCTGTCAGACAGAGGGGCTCCCGGGAGAGTGATCTCCCAGAGACCTTGTTCTAACGTTGCGGACACCCTCCTCCTCCCCCTCTTCTCTTCTCTCCTCGACCCCCATCCCTCCTCTCCCCGACACCTCCCTACTAAAGCTCTGTTGTCTGAAAGCAAAGCCCCACCATCAGCATTTTCATTTTTCAGCCCGGACAAAACAAGGGAAAGCAGCCCGGTGACCCAGGCGTGCAATTGATCAGAGCGGGACAGGTCCTGCCTCCTCAAAAGGAGCCTGTCAATAGCAGCGTGCCATCTTCACATTGGAACAAACGAGGCCTATCACTCCCTGATACTCATTCCATTCGACTTAACACATTTTATTGACAGCCCCTATGCTCCTAATGAAATGCTAAATTTATCTCCCGTGGCTGCTGTGCCCTGCAGCTACTGTTATGGAGATAGAGAAAGAGAGGGAGAGCGAGCGCTGGAGAAATACCACAACATGGAAGGTGTTCAATCAAAAAAGCTCACTCCTCCATCCCTCTTTGCTGTACACTGCCCTTATCTTCTCTCCATCTCTCCATCTCACACTCCAAACTAAAGGTTACACTGAGAAACTCCTGAAAAACTAAGAAATGTCATTTCTGAGACAATACCTCACAGTGTACAGTTTCTGTCTGGTGTGAATTACTCAGAGATCCAGTCAGAAAACAGTAAAATCTCCTGAACAAATAATACGTGAAGAATGTCTCAGAGTAGAATTTTAATCTTAAGTACTGAGTATTAAAAAATAAAGGTATATTGTGTGTGTATATTTTTCAGATATTGGGTGAATATTAATTTATTACAGTAGGTTAAAATGCTATAGGCCTTATTATTATTTTTGCTCCCTCTTACTTGGTTGGTTTAAAATAAAAAATGCATTATATTTTTGACTGCAAAAATATCTTTAATAGTTTTAATAATATTTCTGTCACACAAACTGAGGTAAAATAATTTAATGTTTTTAAAACAAGAATAAATTAAATCATGGAATGATATAATAAGTGTAATATCCTTTGTGATTTTAAATTTAGAGGTAAATATTGTTGAAAGAAATTATTTACACATGGTTTAATCAAAGACTTTGGCTAAATTAGAGTAACTGCTATTTCTTCTGTTTGGATATGAACAGAATTTTTATGTTTTTATTATGAAATACTAAGATGTTTAAAATACATAAGTGTACATGGAATAAATCATTTTACTTTTTCGTAGGCATCACAATTAATTTTCATTTTTCTATTGCTTATCTGAAACATAATCTTAATCAAAATGCACAAAAGATTTGTTTCAGTTAAATGTTATTTCTGATGTGTGCTGAAGATGAACCCCACCTGAGTTGGCGAGAGCGATGGCCTTGAGGGTGACAAACTCCTCCTTCTCCACTTTGAGCTTCTTGTATTTGCGGACCAGCTGCAGGATTGAGACGTAGAGGTCGAGCAGGCCCGTCAGCCGCGAGTGCTCCTCGTCCATGATGTAGTCCTCGGCGTACACCAGCTCGTCTTCGTACGGCAGCGAGCGGAACACAATGCTGAGGATGAGGATCTCCATCCAGGCGCTCTGCAGTAGACTCATCTGGTCTCCCAGAGACAGAGTGGAAAAGCCTGGAAGGACAGAGGGGCACACTGGATGAGGAAGGAGGACTGCGTGACAACAGGAATGTATGTGCCTCGCCCATGATTTAACAGAAGTCTTCTTTTATTAAATAAAGTGTTTAAAAGTAAAAGAAAGAAAAACAAACAGCACTTTGGGTTGATCGGTATACCAAACATGAGTTGTCAAGCCTCGGTAGCCTGGAGTGCATGCCGAGGCACATGTTAGCAAGGGGTGTTTAATTTTAAATGCACAGTGGAAGGTCCTCTTTGAAGCCGGTGTCAGAGCACCCGAGTGGGCTTTACTGTTAAGTGAGGACAGTAAATCGGTGCAAAGGTCTGGGATACACAAAGCCATGTGTTTACCCCTTGTATCCTGTCACACTTTTATTGGTGTGAGGGGGATTAGCACTGAGGCGCATTCTCATTGGAGGGGTTGAGGACATGACATGAACTGTGTAGCAGGAGGAGATGATGAGGGGACATACACACATACACACACACAGATACATGTGTCAACCAGGAAAAAACACGCGTACACATGCATATCACATGCTTACGTATATGTATGCACATAAATCCATACACATGAAAGAGAAAAAAAAAACACACACACACACACTCACATACACACACACACACACACAGAGCACAGGGGGTCACATGGATCAAGCCCAGCCTGAAGACCTGCTTAAACCCAGGGCTCCACTCTCCAACAGCAGCTGGATGGGCTGAAATTGGCTCGGGCGCATCAAACCACTGTCATTTCCTCTTCAACACTTCTATGTATGGTCAGAATAGAACATTAAAGGGGACATAATACACACATTTAAAGGTCTATATTTTTATTCTGTGGCTCTGCTGGAATATCTTTGCATGATTCACAGTTCAACTCCTCCTCCAACTCCTTATTTATCTAATACTGACCCTTTATACAGTCCCTCAGTTCAGCCTCTGGCTGAAACAGGCCATTTTAGCTCCTGTCTCTTTAGAGACTCCCTTGCCCCTCCTGAAGAGCCCACTCTGTTCCGATTGGCCAGCTGTTGGAAGCTGCCCCTCAGCAGACATCCGCAGGCTGCAGAGACTTCATCAACAAACTATGCAACAAACTATAGTAGTAGGATTTCACTACTTTTTTTCGTTCTTTACTCAAAATGTCAACTTATCAAATACATCCGTACATATTCGAGCCGGAATCCAATCTGAAATATGCGAGTAAACAATGCAAACAACACATGGAAAAACCTTAGCAACAACATTACCAACCAAGGCTATGGAACGGACTGCCATTTCTGGGCATGCACAACAATCTGATGTCAGCTCGTCAGAAAGATAGAAAAAGACGTCACAAATGAAGTGTTAAGAGTAGGCTGAAGCCTGGGCTTTTGACTTGCAGGCAGCATTTCTTCATACGTTAACCTCAAGTTTCACCTCAAGTTTTACCTCAAGTTTTGGAATTTTGACTATGTTTAGCATAGATATCTGAGATTATAACAGTATATATAACAGAAAAAAGCTTATGTCTCCTTTAAATATTACTAACTGCTAGATCCCCCAAAGATGAGCTGTGAGAAATTCAAACAAATTAAAAAGGATAAAGGCAAAAAGAGAAAGGAAGAGAGTGAGGAGCAGATAACCAGATAGCCATCTCATCCTTTTTTCCCTTCGTACTACCCTTCAGCTGTCAATAAACTGCATGAACCCCCACTACCCACCCTTTCCCCTCCATCTCCAACCTCCCCTTCCCTTCACTGCGTGCCTGCAGGCGGCCATTCTGACAGCATATTAGGCTCTTCAGCTCCGCCCCTGATTAATATGATTGCTTTTACAAGTTTGCTGTTGCCACGCTACCTGCCACTGCATGATTAAGAGGCGATAGATTACAGTATTGACCGGGGCACTCACCACACCTACGCCCAACGTTTTCTCTTAAATATAAATGATCCCTCTGGGGTGCAGTCACCAGCCTGATGTTTATCTCTTCCTGCCAGGACACCATGAACAAACGCGTACAGGCGGGCAGCTTGAGAAGAATAAGCGACATCATGAGAAAGCACGAGAGAAAGTGAAAAGGAAAAAGGACGGTGAAAGCTTGTGTGTGTGTGTGTGAGAGAGAGAGAGAGAGAGAGAGACAGGCAGAGAGAAAAGAAGAGCCAAGGAGAGTAGTACCTGAGTGTTCAATTTCCCTTATCGTGGTGATGACCACTGCAGGGGGAGAGCTGCAGGATACATTAATTAACAGATTGTGATCAGAATGTGAGGGCCTTCACATTTTGAAGGGGAATCAATAGTCAGTAGAATAGAGTGCTAACAGAAAGGTGGTAGTGCCTGGCTGGACTGGTCAGAGGTCTGAAGAGCGTTCAGCCCAAATTAGACCCAACAAAGCAAACTGCCGAAAGCACTCAAAACACTTGACTATTATCAGCGGAGGCAATAAGCCATATTTTGTAAAGGCCTGTACCATTACACATATCCAGACTGCATGTTAAAATCTTCTGTTGTGTTATTTCCTTGTCTGCATACATGGCCATTAAGTTGGGCAGAATGTGGACTGGCCGGAGGGAAATTGTCATGCAAGCATGGATGCAGTCTTGATTGCCGCATCAGGTTGGCATCACAATCACAGGCGAGGCTTTGTCTAGCCTTTTAATGCCAAGGAGGACTGAAGCGGAACTAAAGCACTGCTCCCAATGTGACAGCCCATGTGAAGGCCTTGTTCAGGGTTTGTTGGAGAGGGTTTAGAGTTGTTCTGATACAGCAGACACCTCTCAGCCATATGCACACACACAGCCCAGCAGCCTACAATTACCTTTGACGCTAAAAGTCCTTGAATTTAATCCAGTGTTGTGAGATGGAGAGGTGGTGTTTTTCTCCTGCACCATCCCCTCTCTTCAGGGCCTAAATTATCGCTCCAAATGGGATCTCGTGTCGTTGCCTCGCCTTTTTCCACTCAATTTAATCGAGTAATGAAGTGACTTCCCGACTCCGCAGGTCACACGGCGCTCCGGCCGCCGCACTCTGAAGGTGGCCCGGTTAAGTGCCGTCGGAGTGGGTGATTTCCTCTAATGAAATATCAATATTTACATCTTCATTTCCAGCCCACTGCCTTGGCGGGGTTTGACCAAACATGACACAATATTGACCAAATCAGAGAGGCCTGTCTGCGCACTTGAAGGGCCTTTTCCACTCCACTGCTGAGTGCACCGGCAGATTTCCATCTGAAAGTCTTTGTGGCAGGAATGTAGCGATAATAACAACGCAGAGTTTTTCTTTGTTCACTTTGACCTAAACATCCTGCTGATATAGAGACCATACATTTATGTTTTAAAGGGATTTTTCATTTTCACAATTACAAAATGTAAAATAGGTTTATCCTGTGTGACCATCACTAAAATTCAGTTCAATCTAGACACAGGTACAAAAATAAATTAAGGTGACAGAAAACAACACTACAGAGAAGCCCAGCTGACCACAAACTGCATCAGCACACCATAATTCATGGCTCAAAGGGTGAAAACAAGACCACTAAAGACCAACAACAGAAGCCAAAACCATCATCTCTCCCTTTATCTCTCCAAAAGCCCTCGGCTGCGGGCAGGAGGGGGCAGCCCAAACCCACAGACGGCTGCTTCAAACCTCTCGCAGAGATTAATCAGAGCACCGTTTCATCTGCCAGAGCACAGGACGGTCCAAAATGAAATGCTGGAGATTTCTGTTGAGCTGGAGTTCATATTCTATTAATTTATTATTGTTTCCCTCTCCCCGAGGGCCATTAGCGCGGGTAATAAAAAGAGATGTAATTACGAGGCACGGTGGCCCCCTCCAGCTGCAGCCCCCTCGTAACTCACCCTCAATCAGACAACAGAGCAGACAGAGGGAGGGAGAGAAAAGGGGAAAAAAATGCCGAGAGAGAGAGAGAGAGAGGGAGAGAAATGGAGGATAAAAGAGAGGAGAAGATATGGGCCAAAGAGGAGGGAGATAAGGAAGAGAGAAAGAGAGCAGCAGCAGGGAGCGAAAGGGGACCGAAGCACGGGGGGAAAAGGAAGAGGGAGATAGAAAGAGGAAAGAGAGTAATTCTGGCTGGACAGGGGCTGATCTATCATGGCCAGCTATCAGAAGGACAAGCAGGCCCTGAAGACTTCTGCCCAGCGGCAATCTCACCTCAGCCAAGTCAAGTGCTCTCTGGGCTCCAGTTGGAGTAAAACTGCCCCTAACAGGACCCCAGAGGTTCAGCACATCTTTTTTTATAACCTCAAACTGAGCTGAATGATCATACTGCCATAAGCTTATTCTATATCAAAGCTTTCTATTTTAGATGGTACATTAAAAAAGAGAACAAGGGGTAAAATGTATACACCTCTGATTTGTATAGATTCCTCTGATCTGGCAGAGTGACACACTATGGTGTAAGATGTATAACCAATACAGGAATGAAGGGCAATTTTGAACAGCTTCATAATGGTGTGTGTGTGTGCACAGGCTTGTTTGTGTGTGTATGTGTAACTTGCAGCTGCCGACCATGATTCTTCCTGAATTTACATGACAGCGTCAGGAGGACCCAATCAATAGCAGCTTGGTAATAAATTGCTGCACTTGACATAAATAATTTGACCTGAAGTCCAGTTACATGTACAACACAAACAGCTCACTGTGCTGCAAGCTTTCCCCGGACGCTGATTTGATGACACAAAGGCTGCTTTTATATTGGACAAAATCATGTCAATACAAACTAAATTGACTTGGTGAGAACGTGGCTGATGTCTGAAAATTAATCTTGGTTTTTTTTCTTTTTTTTTCAGCTCTATCGCTCACTTTCAGGAGAGTCGACTATCTGGTTTCTTTCGACGTGATAACCAGCCCATTATCCCATTGTAAGTAGCTGGGGAATGGATGATTTGACCAGTAGCCTGTGAATGTTATGAGGCTGAAGAACGTTAAATACAGTAATCCCCTTGTTTTAATCTGCACCCTTTGACCTCCTGACCCGAGCATGGCAGTCTTTAGCCCTCCCCAGGGTCCCACTGCCCATACTGACGTTACATATATCTGTTTAGCCCCAAAGACCAGGACGAATCAGCCTTTAATCATTGCCATAATTACACATAATTTATCCCCGCTGCAATCAAGCAACGTTGCTTAATGAGGGATGGCGCTCTGCTGACGATCACTTAAAGGCACATCAGCGTATAAGATTTTCCACAGGGCATTTTATATAAAATATGACAAATTCTACACAAATGCTACACTTTTATAATCTGGGAATTTCTACAGAGTCAACTTGGTGAAAACACGAACAGTTCACACACATGATTATGATGCTAAATGTACCTGCTCATGTGTCACAGTAGCTAAACAAAGCCCTCCCCCACCCTGCCTGGCAGATGTCCCCTTCCTGGCCCTGCATACTCCTGACTGCCTGTCTGCCTCTGATACGCCCCCATCTCAATCTCCCTGCAGCTTTTCCGCCTTCCACCAGCTCTCCTGCCTTGGTTCAGGCCTCAGCATCCACCTGATTGCTCAATCTATCTTTATCTCCTGTGTTGAAGCCTACGTCAGAGGGTAAATTGAATATACTAAGAGCTGTCTGTTGGTGTCTATATTTAATAAAGTGCACTGATGAGGTGCTGATTTATTGCCGGGCAGTATTCACACTCTATTACAAGGAGATTACGCAGCTTGAGTGGGATCAGGCTGGCAACACAGTAAGTAGATTTCACAATTTAATGGCAAAGAGAAAACAGGAGCCCGGAGGGGGCTGGAGGAGGGTGGGCTGATGGGTGGGTGGGTGATTATGGTGGAGGGCTGAGCTGACACAAACACGACAACATACAAGATTCGCGATCTCTTTTTAACATCGCTGCCTCCATGCTAACAACCAACACGGCAGGCTCCTGTCTGTCAAATGCGGAGCTGATGAGCTGGAATCCAATAAAGCACAGATGATGAATATTCCCAAAACACCAGTAATGAATAGAACATTGCAAACAAGGCCCTTTCATTAGATTAATCTGGTCTGAATCTAATACCAGAAATGAAATAACACATGAGGAGGATGTTAGAATCACAACAATCTATTTTCAAAAGCAATATTTAAAAAATCTAAATGAACTGAAAACATAAACATAAGCTCCATTGCTGTTCAAATATTTTACATTCTACAGGGAACATGCCAGAGCAAAAATATGTTTTATGGCGTAGAAGCAAAGCAGCAGCAGCAGCAGCAGCAGCAGAGTGTCAATGTTTGCTTGGCCCTTTAGCCTTCAGAGAATTCCCAGCTGAAAACACTCCGGCCTAGGAAGCTGGGATGGGAGCCGGCAAACACCAAACAACGTGCACCTCTTGTATAAGTAGCATGCATAGCAGTTTTTACATATGAACACATGACATTCCCACCGCGGGTGGGAAGGAATGTGGGGTGACATGGGGCTACAGGGGTCACACTAGTATCTCGTCACTCCTGAAGAAGGCAGCAATGTCAAGGTGGTAAACAGCTTTTGGTGTACTGAAGCTGTCAGTATGCTTCTCTTGGACAGAGTGAAATGCAGCTTTACGGGGTGCAAGGGGACCAGAGGGGTGGACAGTGGACTACTATGTGTGTCAAAGGTTGTTAGCACCTTAGGAGCAACAAGCCATCTGTCAGCATCCCCCTAACACTGCTCCTAATGACCCTGCCACCCTCAGGCAACAGCCGCGTTAGACTCTGCTTTGTGGTGCTATTTGGAGCAGTGACACTAGTGTCCAAAAGCTCCACAGTGATTATCAGTTAATCAAAGGCAGATTCAGAATGAGGGCAAGGCTGCAATCTGACTGGCAAACCTGTGAAATGGCTCTTGCGGTGTGACACCAGCCTTCGATATCTACTTCATTAAAATAAAGGTGACAAGTACACCTGATCTTATTGATAAATTGTGTTCTTATTTCTGTTTTTCTGTCATCTGAAATCACTGACAAACATCTGAAAAGCCCTTCAAGTACGTATACTGAACTGTCATGGTATGTTAAATAGAGCCGAGATGACAAAGTTGACATTGGACCCTGTAAGGCAAAGATACCATCTACACTAATGATACCGCTTTGATATCCTCCAATCGCCCTCCAATTAAAACTCAATTGGACCACTCTACTCCAAATTATGCCACTTTTGAAACGTGTTTTGAAACGTTAGCTGAGAATAGGGGAAATTAAAAATCAATTGGGAGAAGGTAAGTGCCAATTTTCGTGACATTTAAATTGTTACATTTGGACTTTAGTTATTGGCCCATCTGTCAATGGCCTAATCAATGTGCTCTACTTCATAATGAACTGTTAATCTTTTTAATTCTATTGCCTAAGGCCACAAAAATCTATCAGAATGCAATCAGCAGTTTCCCCCCTTTCCTTTCTTTTCCTGGAGCGCACAGAGGGAGAAATATGGTACGAACGGAGCATGGTAGGCTGCCCTGGGGTACCACTGGTGCATAGAGTGTTAGTGCATGGAGTCTCACTCAACCACTGAACCGTCTCTGATCAGGTTCAGCCATGTACAACTCAATTATGCAGCCATTTCATGGCCAGAGGACACCCACTGTCCTAATACAGACACCACCAAAGGGACAGACACAGACCATGCACTGAGCTGAAGTAGAAGTCTTTATTCTGTCAAATTATCTTTTTAATTTATAAAGAATGTGTGGGATTTTGAAATAAGGGTTAAAAAGTGAGCAAATATAAAACAGAGGCAAGTGTGAGTGTGTGTATTTATACAGAAGCAGATCAGAATAATCTACTTAAAGGCTGGCATCTTGCAGGTACTGCACATTGTTTAGCACAACCGTTCAGTTCCAGGTCTGACTACTACTACAACTGTTCTACTCTTAGTAGGAACAGAAAGCCTTACTGCCTCAGGTTTTGGGTTGACCCTCATACTACCAACATATTTAACATACAACTGGGGTCCCTGGGGACCCCAAGAATAAACTACTGTAAGAAACAACCATCGTAGCAAAATTATGTAATTAATGTCATCTGAAAAAACAGATTATTTTAGGAAAGTCACAGTTAATTTGCATATTGTGTAAAACCTAAATATATTTTTCTTTAATTGCAGCTTTTATCCCAAGTACAATCTTTCCACAAAGCCTTCAAGATGACTGACAGAGTTCCCCCCCCTCTATGTGATACTTTAAATTAGGACCCATGGCAAACATGAACTCAATAAATAGTTAATATAGTTAAAATAATAAATAGGACCCCAATACATTGGTATTTTTAAAAAGCATTAATTAAAATAGAAACAGAAAACAATGATATGAAGTCATTCAGGAACAAATTGATTGACAAAGTCTTGAAAATTTGGAATGACAGAATAAAGCACCTGTGAAATATGAGTAAAAGTATAACTCTGGGGTCTGCGGGTACCCAAGTCAGTAGGATTAAGGTTAAATGATCATTATCGACGCATTTGGAATGACAAGTTCTCTGCCGCAATCTGTGGGGCAAATCCCATTAACATTATGAATCTATCCACTGTACAATACGTGTTAGTATAATCTGATTAACATAAGGCTTCAACACTATGACACACAAAATCCTGGTTAGAGTGTACATTAACCACGCAACCACACACTAATCACACAATGATGATGCACTTGAGGATACAAGACAAAACCTTTAAAGCTTAGTGTATATTAAATGGTGTGTAAAGTGTGTGTGATTTACTGAGAAAATTTTCAAATTCTAGTCATAAACAGTAGACACAACATAAGTGTTAACCACACCTACTTCAGGTTACTTGGTGGCCTCAGATGACCTGTGAGATATTCTGTATTTTTTTCTCAATAAAATATAAATGACAGACACTGTAATGTATCCATATGCATGCGTCATAAGTGAGTGATGCCTCCACACCTGCACACTCTGTAGCCAGCAACCAGCACGGGAATGTTGCAGTTTTGTGCATGTCTGCGGTGCCAGTGCAATTTTTGGGTCACAATGATGAGAGTGTGTTATCGGGTCAGTCATGATCCAGTCCTGAGTAAGCTCCTTGGTTAAACTCTCAGTCTGCTGACCATGCAGGGCCCGTGAGGAGTGATCCAACAGTGAACAGTTTAGACGCGTAAGGGACAGGGGCTGAGGCCAGGGCCTGGGAGCATATCCACCTCTAATCTCCTTACTATCAGATCTGTACCTGATTAATACCTCTCCTTCTGAGAAGTACTCTAATACCTTTTCAGTACAAAATGCACCTGCCTGAGGTCAGCTGGAGTCCACTTTACTTTACTGAAAATAAACGAACCATCTAAATCTATGAAATGGGATTGAAATTTATCTTCTGAATTAACTGATATGACACCAAAGCATGCACATATATGTGTGTTTGTATATTTGAGAGAGAAGGCACAGATTGTGTGTGTGTGTGTGTGTGTGTGTGTGTGCGTCAGCGCGTGTTTGTGTATGTGAGAGTGGAGGCACAGAGTGTATGTGTGTGTCAGCGCTACATGCTGACAGCTCTGTGCCTGTCAAAGTTATGCTGATGAGAAGAAGAGGTTATGGAGGTGCCGCTGAGGGACACATTCATTTAGTTTGTTACCCCTCCATGCCTACAGCACTGTAATGTTATAGAGTTATGGGGGTCAAGCTCAAGATCAAGGAGAATCTGCCTTGGTTGCAAAAAAAGAGCGGCTAAACAATGTGTTCTCTGTCAAAATCAGAGGAAAACTCTTGAAGGAAGCAAAATCTCTGCTGACGTGAGGCGCTGTATCCTTAATTCAACAGCCTCTTATAACACCTCGTCTATCAGAATGTCTATGGGGCAAGGAAGAAACATGATTATGCCCATCAATAATTCAATGTGTGTGTGTGCTTGCGCTTTGTGCGTGTTCGTGTATGCACATGTCTGTCTGTGTGTGATATGATGTCTTGTTATACAATGTCTTGATTAATTATCTACATGTGTGTGCATGTTTATCTGTACGGAGTGTGTGTGTGAGACAGGAGACAGAGAAAGATAAATAAAAGGAGAAAAAAAAAGAAAAAAAGTGCTTTAAAATAAGACAGAGCAGTAAGGTTAAAAAGCAGAAGAGGAAGAAAAGGAATCAAAAATAATTTGTTTTATACCTGGGATGTGCTTGGCCCAGCCGATGATGACCACCAGCTCGCGGTCAGCCAGGTCGCACAGCGTGGTCAGAGCCTTGATGTCGCTCTCCGGCATGGTAGGGTCAGGCATGGCATAGATCTTCTCTGGCTCCGCCACCAACAGGTGAGACACTATCTTTGTGACTGAGGATAGAGGAGGAAGGAGGAGGATGTCAAAGCAAAGTAGAGGTCAAAGGTCATATCATAGGAAAGCTCAGCGAGGCGCAAAGATGCCCCGCATTGATAAACATTGTACATTGGTGCAAATTCTAACACGGTCCAATGGTGGTCACACTTTCACCGTTTCTTTCTCTTTCTCATTATGCAAACTAATGGATGGAGCCTGAATTTGTGTGAGTGAAATGAAGGCATTGAAAGCTCTTATCCCCACAGAATGCATGCAAGTGGAAAAATGTATGTGTGAAAATGTGAGACACTACTGTCCTCAAGCACTTCGTCGTTGTTTAATATCGGTCATATGCTCAGAGACTTATTATAATTCAGCTCTGACCAGAACAATTACCTGGCCTACATTTCTGACCAATGAACTCTCAACTGTCCAAACATGGGAGGGACAGGGGAACATGAGTCTGGCCTAGAATTTCGCCTTAGTTTTACCTGTTTGCTGGCCTGGCAGAGGAGGGAGACAATGGGCTAGTGATGGAGCAGTACTCACGAGGCTTTTTGGTGGGAGGGGGGAGCGTCAAGCCCAGGTACGGGTTGTTTTCTGTGTCCAACCTCCGCTTGTACTTCTGTCTGCCCCCTCGCACGCGGTCCAGACGAACCCCTGGGGGGAGAAACAACAGGAGAGACATGTTGAGATGAAGAGAATGTATCTTTTCTAGACCAGGTCTTAAAGGATACCAAATACATGAAATCTAACTAGGTCAAACAAAGTGCAAGGATACAAAAAAATCATAGATAAAATTACACATTAATAGAACATTACACTATCACAAAAATACAGATAAATATTCTGCAAAAGATCATGTGCAAAAGCATTAGTGTGAGTAACTGTACTGGTCTCTAGCTTGTATGTAAGCATAATAAAAGGACTGCATAGTAGCATGAAAGTGTGTCTGTGTAAGCATGCACGTCAGTGTGTCTCTGTGTGTGTGTGTGTGTGTGTGTGTGTGTGTGTGTGGATGTGTCAGAGCCGCGGCTGCCTTCCCATATGTGGTCCATGCCTGGCTGGTCTACTGTGACACAGCTGAGCCCAGAGCAGGTCTAAACATATGAATATTTAACGCAGGGTCAATGATCTCACAGACTGGCCCTCTAATTATTTAGCTTTTGGGGTGAGGCAGACTGCATACTAATTAGCTCCAGCTACATGCCTCTTTGCTTGCGTGTGTGTGAGTATATGTGTGAGCTCAGGTGTGTGCTCTTTGGGATCCGGAAAAAGGAACTTAACCAGCCTACAAGCAAAGACATAGTCCCATACACACTGTACAAAACATCCGCTGTCATACTGCAGATAGATAACTAGGTATTGCTTTCCCATAAAAGACCCTTATTTCACCCCTCTTTCACTTGAGTAGCACTGAGGCCTTATCACCCCCAGCCACACCTAGGGGGCCAGGTTCCACACTGATACTGTAAATGTCAAGCCGGCCTCATCATAACATAAGTTATTTATTATCTCATTATTTGATAAGAATGTTTCCATTTGGATGTCTTTTCTATTCTATTAATTTTCAACATAGTTAAAATATTTCATCTACGCTGTTCTATTTATTTGATACCACCGGGCAGGTATTTGGTTATTTAATGTAATTGTATGCAAACATTTATATCTTGCTTCCCCATATTTGGACCTGCGTGTCGCTGCTACCACACAGCCTAAATATCCCTGATATCTTAATCCTGTCAAGAAGGAGAATCCCTTCAATTTACCTGGTATGCATAATGTAACCCCCAAACAAATTTAATACTAAAGGGTGGATGAGAAAAGGCTCAATGAAATGCTTGTGGTGGAGGAGGAGTTAATTTGTCAGCCTCCTGCGTCCTCTGAGCGAACAACACCCGCAGCCAGAGCACTTCCTTGATGATTTCATCACTTTATAACAGGGAGGACAGTGTCAAACCTGTGCATTGTGTGGCCACTGCAAATGAGCCTAATACAATTTGCCCATCAGCAAGTGCTCTTGGAGAGGATGAGTTTGGATGTGTCCCATGCACGGTGATTGGAGGTCGCTCGGTGAATGGGGGAAGGAAAATCGGATGATGTAAGATAGAACCGGTGGCCTTCATTTAACAAAGAGGAATTCAATGATGGATTTATGCAAAATATCTTCTTGATTTTCACCACTTATCTTACATCGCCGTGGCCTCACTCCACCACGCTGAATGAATGGGGGGGTCCGGTAAACTGTATTATCATTTAACTGTAAAATAGAGATTTCTTCTACTTATATAAATTATTCGATTCCCTAGAAACACAAATCTGATTAGGATTGTCTTTCAATTTCCTGACACTGACAACCCACTAACCTAATTACCCCCAATTCCCAACAGAGCCTCATCCTTCCCAGCAAGCACCAGGGAATCATCTGATGGCAACCACCTATACTTTACATGCACGTACACACACACACATATACACAATGACAGTTTCACCTTTATGTGTATCAAATCAAGAAATAGATTTTTTTAGTGCAGATCTCGTCTGTGAAGGTGTCTTGAGAATAGTTTTCAAACATCCTCCACTCGCTGCTCAGATTGAAGTGTTTAACAACTTTCCAATTTGGCCGAGATGGCGCCATTTCTACTGTAGGTATAGAAAATTCCTCTCTTAGTTGAATGTGATGTCATCACTTTCTACAGTTTCTTCCGGCTCTCCCGATGAGCTCAGCCACTGCCAGGTGGCTGTGCTCCTACTCTCCATGATCCTCTCTGCCGGTTGAGTCATGTGGCTGTGTCAGCCAGTGTAAAGCCAGTGATGAAGGTAGATGGGTGCCTCTTTTAATTAGAACAGTCCTGGCCATAATTAACAGATGCTGACAGGAATTAAAGCTTGGCACTAACCTGTCTCATTTTACTGTCCAACAGGCCCAGACACAGGCAGAGAGGAAGAGAGCGTGATTAAGAGCAGCTAGACGGATTCATTCACTCATGATGTCAGGCTATGGACAGAACTTTATAGGGGCCTTTGTAAGGTTCATATGTCGGTTGGTGGCACTCAAAGCTTTAAGCGGTCTGACTCTGACCGCTGTGTTGTGCTCCCTCCAGAGTAAACAGTAGGTGTGTTATAAATGTGCGAAGAGAGTTGAGTACCACCTCATCCAAAGTCATCTCACTGTTTTATGGCCCACTACACCATGCAGCGGGGCTAGCAGCGGGTGAGCTCGGGTATCATCTCTTCAAAGCAGGGTGCTGGGGGATAGGGCTTTTGGCCAAGGCGGCTGGCATTTGTGCACGGATTAGCGCAGGCCTCCGGGTGGGGGCTGGGGCCAGCTGACTTAGGGCTCTTCTTTCTCTCCAAAAACAATAATAATCCCCTTCCGAACACACTCCTACAAAAGGGCCTGTCTTCACTCACTTTGTGTGGACGGCCATGGCAGGGGCCCTTATTTTGAGTCTCTCACCTGTTCTGGGTGTCTCTCCCTGGGGAAAGTGTCAGGATGTCTGGGATGGTTGGCAATGCCAAGGGGGGCTTAGGCGGACCCTATTTTAGCTGGGAAAATCAGAAGGCCACATGGCAAGGCATGGTGAACCTTGCCTTTCAAGGAAGCCGCCCCACTAAACTGCCGTCAGCACTATTTCAAAGGGCCCCTGTTGCCAGCTTTGCATGCTTGTAAGTGTGTTGCAGCATTTTTAATCACGAGTGGTGATGAGCGAGGGTAGCGGAAAAATTGTCACGCATTGCCCCCTCCCCATCTTTTGACCCCAGGGGCTGCCATACTGACACCCTCGTCACATACTCCATTTACAGGTTAGCTACAAAATCCCTGGTGAGCTGACATCCCTCCTCATACTGCTAATTGAAAACACTAAATGGTACTTACACTACAATTAAGATTGCTCTAAATTACAGTATTGTTAAAACTCAAAAGTGAGCTTTGCGGCGAAAGCAAAAGCTTCTTTACTACGTATTTTAAGCTTAACCATTACTACATCTTGGAGGCAGACAGTATTTGTCTTACATGTCTAGTATTTCAGGGACTATACATGTGAGTGTCGTGTGGTTTGTGTGTATGTTCTGTATGTTGTGTATGTGACGATGACGGGGCTATTGTGGGATGTGGTTGTTCTTTGCATGCCAGTCTGCTAAACAATGAGAGGTGTATTGTATATCAGCACAGACACTCTCTGCTCCTTTGTTCAGCAAATGTTCATGGCTGTCACCATGTTCTCTTACAATAAGACAAGATACTTTCGACCTTTACACACCAGCACCGCAAGGACAGTGGAACAAAAAAGGTATTGTCTTTGGTCAACGCTGCAGATGTGTAGATAAAAAAAATATGTTTTCTGCACTTGTGTATGTGTGCATCCGTGTATGTGGAGGCATCTGTGTGTGAGTGAGTGAGGGAGAAAGGAAGTCAGAGCAGAGATCAACTGCCACTGAATGATGTCAGTGTAATCTCTCAATAGTATCTTGTCTTGTCTCTTGCTCTAAGCTCTGATCCGTTTCCATTGATCAGAGGAAAAACCTGTTGCCCCTGACATTTGATTCTTCTATTGATCACTTCCTCCTTTATACAGTCAAGGGAAAGTACAGCGACTCAACTCAACACAGGGTTTAGGTAGGTCTCCTGTAATCAGACTGCTGATCTTCGAAGACCATTTTCCTTACACCTATTACTACACCTTGAGATATGAACTAGCTGACTGAAGCCTTAGTGTGACTGATATTATGTGGACTTTCCTTTTGAGAGTATGAATAAAAATGAAATCCAAATTGATTTCCTCAGAAGTTGTCTGATACTGTTATTATTTCAGAGACAGTGACAGATTTAAACTTCTGTTTCATCCTCAGACAGTTGGGGGGCAGTACTGTACTTTGTTGGAGCTGTAAAGTTATAATTAGGTGATTTTCCACTGAGACACAATGTGACCTTTCTGCAGTAATGAAAGTAAGTGGCAACCTGAGTCACATGAGCGGAGGCCATCTCCACACTCTGGGCCTGAGCATGGCGTTGAGCTGACGGCTTCATAGAGCTTACAGTGAACACTGACCATGTGTCTCTATTTCCATTTCGTCTTGGTGACCCTTTAAAGTGCCAGGCCTCAAAGCAAAGCTTACGCAAAAATGAATTTGACATCTCTCCGTTAATCGTGACAAATGTATTTAATGATTTTGACTGAGATAGATATCAGCTATTTGAGGGGGATCTACGACAACAACTGCGCAAGACTTCAGTCTGTGACAATAGTTGCAGGACGATGACAGCCGCTATGTGAAAGAGGAGGGTCATTTCTTATTCTGGTAATGTGCTGAATACACAGAAGTGTGCATTAGAACCTAGGGCTTAGCCGAAGTCTGCATATTTGAGTTTTACACTCTTTTTACTCTGACCTGACACTGGTCATTCATTTATAGCCACGACTACATATTTTTGTAGTCTCCTACTCTCCAAGATGATATATTGGCATAAATTTTTCATCAGATAGTAATGCGATTACTCTGTCTTTCTGGCACTGAGGCTTTATCTGGCTGCATGCAGTCCAGGGGATTCGGTTACTCTTTGGAGATCCATATGGGTTATGACTCTGGCTTCAGGTGGCGGCTGAATATATATGCATCTATAAATCCCACTCTTCAATGAATAATGGGAGGAATAATGTCGGAACATATATACTGCAGTTTGACAAAGAACTTAAAAGTGGAAGATTTTACAAAACTTCATTTATTAGGCCTTCTATCAGGCCAGGTATTCATAGCACTGTATAACCGTGAGGGACAATCATACTTTGCACAACATAAGTGATACCTGACACACACTCATCAGTGTTTGAGGAAAGCAAAATAAAATACAAAAAGAATAAAAAACAATAATATGTTTCAGAGTACCTCGGTTGCTCTCAGAGGAGGCTTGAATAAATATAACACCGCCACTACACCCCAAGCCACATATCTTTCATTATTCATTTGTCTGGCCTTTTTGGAGCAACCAACAAGTGAGAAAGAGAGAGAGAGAGGAAGAGAGAGGCAGGTGAGAATGCATCCACTAATGCATTGGGGTAAGGGAGAACGGATAGGTGCCTCCCCCAGAAGAGTGGCCAAGACTCAGGGTCTCAGCGGGCTCAGTGGGCAGGGAGGGGGGAGAAACCCAGCCAGACAAATCCATCGGAAGCATGTTTAATTGTCACTGAATTCCCTGCTGGCGTGACTTTAAAAAACCATCCACAGGAAGAGAGCTGAGATGTTCGGAAAACATTTAGTGGATCAATATGCCAGGGAGAGCTGAGACTGTGCCGAGTGTGTGCTCAGGGACCCGGCCTGAGCCTTTCCAGGCGGAATACTGTTACATTTCTATTACTCAGACGGCGGGATCAACCTATTCAGCATATTTCTGTCCCCAGCTCAACTGCACATTATTTACTGCTGTGTAGGTGGAGGGGGGTGGCAGGGGGGCTGGCAACTGTTGTCTAGGCCAGCCTGCATCTCTAACTCTGGGCTAGTAGAAGGCAAATACTGTGTTACTCATTGTTGAAGCCGTGTGGGATTCAGCGAAACAACTATCTTGTGATATTCCACTAGCAGCTGACCTATCAAATGAAGGGAAGTTGCTTTGTTTGTGTGAATGTTGTATGAAAGTTGTTGTATGAAAGGTGCAGTACTGTATGTGTATCTGTGGGTGCAAGAATAAATAAAAATGTTCTTACTCTTCTTACCTTCTTTGAGCATCCCCACTTTGAGGCATTTCATGAAGCGACAAGCCTGACATGATTTGCGTCTCCGTTTTGTGATCTCACACTCATTTGTAGCGGGACAGCTGTATTCTATGTTACCTGAGAAAAAGAATAAGAAGAACAGGTTAGCGCCAACAAACCCATAGTTACTCAAAGGCCAATACATTACCATCTGACTTTAACTGTTTGGAAATATTCAAATCTTGGGTACAATATGAAGTGGTTTCACTCTGCACTAAAAGAGAACCAATGGTAAATTGGGTGCTACTACTGCTGTAAGAAACACCAGTGCGTACTCTCTGCACTATTAGATGGTCTATAATAAATCATATTTTGCCATCTAGGCATGGGCACTTGTTAATCATACGGATTCCTATGGAATCCATTTGATGTGCGCAGGTGGCTCAGGTGTCCTCCAGCTAAAAGGTGCCTTCCAGCACTGGGGTCCAAAGAAGGGGAGACGCTAGGGTAAGAGGTAAGGGGTGGAGAAGGGGGGTGGAGGTAAAGCTACGATAGTCCTTCAGGACCCATCAGTAGACGCCACGCTGGTCCAACACTAAATTGGCCTCATTAATTCTGTGCATGTCCCCTCCGGGCCCCGGGCGCAGGCCATGTCCCCCTGCGCTCAGAGGGGCCTGCCACCGCCTCAATAGCAGGCTAGAGAGCCAGACACGCTGCCCCTGACCACTTTACATAATACTCCAGCAGACCCAAACCTGTTGTTACCACTGTTGCCATTGTTGACTATTTACATAGTGTACAGGCAAGAGGCCTTATGCATTATTCAACTGCAGCATCTGATTCCAGGACGGAGCAATGAAAAAGAGTTTCATTGCTACACAATATAAGAGCTGGTTCTGCTCTACTCTAACATTAGCGATAGAAAGGGCAGGATATGTGAGGCAATTCCTCCGCTTCTGTCTGATTCCCTACATTTTACTGTATTCAGGGGTTTTCAATAAAGGGTTTCGATATAATGGTTGCTTCAGCCTAGGAATTTGAATTATTCTCATGTTGAATGGGCTTTCAGCCTTAAAGCTTTTGACATTGGTATTTTTCTAAACTTTTCTTTTAACCTGAGATTTATGTCTTTGTCAGTATAGTACAAAAATAGATTGTTGAGTAATGAAAAAATCTAATTTAATCATCATAATTACCTCAAAATTTTTCCCTCATCCATTAAAATACATGTAAGAACATAATATGTGAATATGCTATCTCCTGAAACTACAAAATACACACATACAGTTCAGTATCTTTCCTTTATACAGCAAGTGTGTTAACGGAAAGACAATATCCACATATAAATACGTAGGATTGCATCCCAACATGCTGTAGCTGCTCCACAGCTCTGACCCTCACTCCATATTTCTGCACAGAGAAACAGAAAGCTGTGTAATATTCCACTGGCGTTCCTCCACTAGCCCTCCAACACCCTTTGACAACTTATGCAATTATGTTAACATTATTGGACAGATCAAGAGGAGGGTCCCAAGATGTTATAAATAATTAGAAATTCCTCCTTATATCTGGGTTAGAAATCATTATGCTAATTCTCCTCATCTCTTTGGGATTGGGGTAAATAAAGGTGTGAGGGAAGCGGCTGATGAGCTCTGATTGTCTTTCCTCTGTCTGTTTTCTCTGTTGTCATAGCAGAACCAGACCATAATAATCCTATCCATTTCCCATACGCTAGGAGGAGGCAATCAGTGCCACCCAGTGCTGGAATCAATTCATGGAGGTTTTCTTGGTTTGTGTTCCCATTATACACTAACCAATCAGCTATTTACTGGGACGTAAACCACTAAATTAATAAATAACGACATGGTTTTTATTTGCAAATATAAAAATTCTTTACTTCACACTTTATTTACATTGTATCTTCTAATATTCATTTCATATTATCATTCAAAAAAAACAGCAAACCACATGTGCATACTACACCATGGGTTTGCCTGCAAGACCGACGCGTCACAGTTGACCCTGTGTGTCCCTGAGGACACTTTGTTTTTTTGGGGGTATTTTTCTCTCTACCCCCTCCCTCCCCCTCCTCCCCCTTCCCTTTCTCAGGGGTGCCAGGGACACGTGCACAAACCACACCTGGCGGTTTACTAAGACAGTTAGCCCTTTGATATCACACACTCCTGAAACAAAAACAAACATACGCTCCCACATGTCTGTGCTACTGTGTCCACCTGTCCTGTCAAGCCCTCTGTGTGTCTGATGTTCTGTCAAAGGGGGCTTCTCCCAGCTCAATGAAGAGAGAGGGGTGGATTAACTAATTTCATCTCTATATTTGGTTTATATTTAGGAGAGGGACTGTTTCAGTATCAGTATACATACAGTAAGTCCCAATTCATAACATGTCTAATACCTCTTAGCTGATCTACAATGACAATAAGCTGTGGCCTCTCTTGGTTTATTGTTTTTATTAAGTCATACAGTAGACAGCAGTAAAAGGAGAAAAATACCCAAGATATGTTAATATTTTGGGAACAATCCATGATCCAAATGTAAACAAAAGGGTAGCTTGTGGAACATGCTATGACTCCCAAATTGCTTACTGGTATTTTATCATACATACCGACACCAGAGAAGAGCCACGTCTAAGTTTGAAATATCTGATAATGTTTTCCATCAGTAATGTGACTGGACACAGCAGTAACAATCCTATAATTTAAATTACAGTCGGTTAACAAATAATTTAAATTAAAATTTAACAAATGTAAACAATACAACAACTAACAGATTGGGTTTTTAATGTTATTGTTCAACAAATATGTTATTATAGATATTCAGATTTATGTATTGAACAGTTTTTGCACTTTTTTGTGAACAGAATAAACATTATAATGTAACTGCTGTAGTGAGTTGTGTTTTGTTTTGTTTTTTAGCTTTTTATATTTATGCATACGTAAGTATTTCTACTTGAATATAATTAAACTGACTGCTGAAGTAAAATAAAGTGAAATGAACATGACGCAACTGACGCAATGACTCTGAACAAGGTCGTGGGTATTGAAAACAGATGGATGAATGGATTTAAAAAATTATAGTCTTCCAATTTACTGTAAAAATGCAGTCCTTGAACAGTAGTTAAATAAAGTTACTGCTTTAAATGAGGATTTCTGGTTACAGTAGATTCAAATGTCGCATTGTATGGGACCCATTTATCAAATGCTTTACAACAACCTTGTCATTCATAAATGAGGTCCAGTGGTACTGGCTTTTAGAGAATAGTATGGAGGGTTTCACTTTCAGAAATGAAGCATACTGGCGGGAACCCCTTTAACCCGAGGGCCATGCTCGGGTATATCTGTCTTTAGAGAGGTTATGGTATGGTTACCAATAACATTACAGAGTGAAGGGAGAAGAAAAAGATTTCCCTCCTTCTTCTCTTGATAAGTATCTGTCTCAATCTATTTTATGGCTTTTCAGGACCCATGCCAGGGCACAGAGGGGAAAGTCAGGTCTTGTAAGTAAATTACAGTAAAATGGCAGGTATTTCTCATCAAAATCTAAACTGACTTTTACAGGCTTACTGTCAAGGTCTATTACTTCATATAAAAGAGGGCCACTGAGTTCAGTTGGTTTTCAAGCAATTTTACACTTGGGTTCAAAATGGGAAGAAAACACGATTCAATAAGAGATTTATGTTTTTGATTGGTGGGGCACGTGAGGTGCAGGGATAGGGGTATGATTAGGGAGCAATGAGAACAGGGGTATTTCTGCGATGGATGGAGATCCAGGTTGACATTAATTTGGGCCTGGTCTTGACTAATGTAACTATCTCCACGTAAGAGTTCAAGGGGCTTTTCGCTGGATGAATAGGTGACAGAAGATGGATTTTCCATCCACTTTTGTTGAAAAGGTAGGGGCATCAGCTGAAGAAGTGCAGGCCAGAGGGGAGAGTGAAGCGGATGCAAGGAAAACAAAGATTACTCAGAGAATAAATCTCTCAGTTGACTAAAATGATTTTAATTTTAAAAAACTAAAAGCCTATATTTTAATATCTTAAAAAATAAATAGTAATTATCTATGAAGAATTAGCTGTAGTATCACAAGGAAATACACAGTTACACAAGGTGAGCACAAGGTGATAAAGAAACTGTCATGTACATGGTTAACATTAACTTAGCATGTTGTTTGCCCGAAGTGCTATAGAACAATGTGATAAAGGACTGGAAAAGACAGCTCCTTTGTTTTCTTCTCATTAGAGAGGGCCGTCTCACACTTCACCCTTGACTGCCTCGTTATTCCTTTAATTAATAAGTTCTCATCAACGGCACCTTCTCATTCTTTCAAGGGCTCTACATCCCACTATTTACTGCCTCCATTTTCCTCCAGCAATCCTGCATGTGTTTCTTTTATCATTTCGGAGGGATTTCACCTCCCCCAAAAAGTCCCTGCGTTCTCCAGCCTTCTCTGCCTGGGACCCCTGTCTGATTATTATGCCATTAAGCCTCTCCTCCTCTCCTCTGAAAGAGCAGCAGGGTCCCTCTCCAATCTAAAGAAGTCCTGGGTTTTTTTCCCCTTCTTTCCCTGAAATTACCCGGCGACGCGTGCCTGAGTTTCTAATTGGCATGCCCGTCCCTGGAGACGGCCCCCTCCCTTCTTCCTAATGAAAAGCCTCGGCCTTAATTACACTTTCCAAACGCTGATTGTTATTGACAAAACTCCTGTGGCTCGGACAAACGACGGCAGATTAGCTCCATTACAGGCAGCCCTCCAAGAAGAGAAAGAGAGGGATTTCAAATCGACAATGCAAAGTGAGGGGGGAAAAAAGAGGAGCTTTCATTTTTTTTCTCCATGTACCTTCCTCTTAATTGTTTGGGCCATTGCTCCACTTAAGACGTCTCTTTCTTCCCCGATGCCTCTTTTCTGTTCCATTGTGTTGCCGTCAGTGTTCTTTTAGTGAGGGGACAAAAGCCCAGTTATGTTACTTGAGAGAAAATGTTCATCTTTTGTCAATAGACAGGATTGCTGATGGCAGCATGGGTAAACAGGAGGATTTGGCCTAATGCTTTTGTTTGCCTGCAAAAGGTACATAGACTGTCTAAAGCTGATAGGGCTGTAAGGTCCAAAATCAACACCCAGCATCAAGACAGACAGCCTGTTCTCCATATAATGCCTGCAATCATTTGTTGATGAACATTTACTGAAAGCAATGGATAAAAGATGTCAGACTCACTTATCTTTAATATCAAATTCCTATTTTTTCTTCTGTACCTAATCATTTCATTTCTCCATACCCGAACCCTTTGGCTCATTTTACCTATTTTATCTAGTTTTTCCCATTGCATGTATTCCACCACTAAGCCGACAGGGCTTAGACCTGGGCAGCTGTGCCTGTTGTGCAGATTTTTTTTCCAGGCTCAACAATATCTCCGTCTTCTTGATTAATCTGGAGCAAAGCGCACAGTTTCACAGTGGGGGGCCTTTCATTGCCTCTCTAATGAGAAGCTGTGATACATCATGCCTTGCAGATAGCCAATCGCACCGTGGTCTCCAGACACACATACACACACGCACACACACAAACACAAAACAGGATAGGAATAATAAAGCTTGTTCTCTGAGCCCCCCAAGACATCTGGGCAAACAGCCCCTACACTCCACCGAATCTGACCTCTGAGTGATGATGTCATGTCCACCTTACACCACCAACCATGACAGATGGTGTCATCATACTCAATAATATTCCTCAATATTCTTCTGGTGGAACTGTTTTCATTTTTTAAAGCCAGTAAAATCAGTTATTTAGGAATCAGTACATCAGTGAACACTGTGTTTGTTTTTAATTTGCTCCTATATAGTTGTACATTGATGGGATACTGTAAGCTTTATAAAATCAAAAGCAAAGGTTTTTATAGAGGTTGCTGGTCTCTAGAGGTTCCACACACTAGTGATTTTTTACGTAGTGAATCGCTAGGACTGAGTATGTTTCAGCGTTGTTGTGAGGCCAGATGCGCCTTGTATGGAGAGTATTTTTGTGTCTTGTGATGTGACAACATGAGATGAAATAACTTGTATAGAGTGTGTTCAAGTGTTTGTTGGGGGAAGGGTGAGAGGAGAAAAATACCTTGTATTGTCCTTTTAAAAAAGGCTTTGCAGGCCTCACAAGAGGCCACCCCATAGTGATACCCCGAGGCTATATCTCCACAGACCAGGCACAGCCTCTTGGGGAGGGAGTTCAACATGTATTCGCACTTTATGGACGAGTCCTCCATGATGGTGCTGGAGCAGTCGTCATAGCGCTTGCGGCAGGTGCCAGCACCGAGCCCACTCGGGGTGAACATAGGTGGAGAGTCCAGGCCGTTGGAGTGGCTGTTCATGGTGTTGACATAGCCACCACTGGCGTCTGAGTTGCCACTGGGGCTGTGGTGGCTGACCGTGTCAATGACCGAGGAGGGACTGGAAGGCTCCGTCTTGATGTAAGACCCACAACTGGAGGGTAGGTGCCGGTCATCAGCGGCCATTCTATTCAGCAGCCTGGAGGAGGTTTGGACATGGAAGGGGAGGGTTGATGGGAAAGGGAGGAAGAGAAGAGGAAGGTGATTTACAGAAGTTTTCAAAGGGCAGAAATAAATCAAATCAAATAGTGGAGTAACAGAAAAGTATTAACAGCAAAATATTTTATTGACATAGAGTACAATATATACTGATTATGTCACAATTCATGACAATTACAACACAAATTATATTTGCTCTAAACTAGATATTATGTTAAATTTTCTGGAGTTACTGAATTTAGATGAAGATGAGCCTTTACATACTGTGAATATTTGACTACACAGTTCAATTGCAAGAGTAGAAGAGTGCTTTTACAGTGAAAAAGATGTGTTTATTATGAAGATAAAATGCACAATTTCTACGTTTATCTGCTACTGATGTGTCTTTTTTCATAGTCTTTCCAATTTTCTGTTCTCTTCACCATTATGTGTCCTAACCTTAAGCCAGTGAACCAGAGGGAAGTGCTCATTAGCTACACACTACGGCAGCTGCAAAGAGCTTCATTGTACAAATACACAAATCACAACGCACATGTCCTCACACAGCTGCACGCACAAAACAAACATACAGACATAGAGAGAGAGAGAAAGGAAAGCGACAGAGAATGAGAGGGAAAGAAAGAGGGAGAGAAAGCACTCAAATAACTTAACACACAAGTGCGCACACACACACACACACACAGCACATCAAGTCGGGGGCATCTCCATAGTTTAGAGAGCAGAGTGGACCTTGGCTTGTCTCTTTGAGTCAGCAGTCAACCAAAAGGAAACATGATGGCAAGATATTGACTTTTTCACTGTCTGCCTAATAACTGTATTTTGGAGTACATGAAATCTGATGCTGTAACGTGTGCAGACTAAAGTGCAGCCTTTTGGCTGTGGCCACAAAATGCACTCTGAAGCCTTCCTTGCCAATATAAATCTATTTCAGTCCTGCTCTATAACCTTTAACTTGAAATTGCACTGGAAGAACAACGGGGGAAAAAACTTAGCCAGGACATGCTTAACTCATTTTTCTGTCAGCAAATAGAGTAAACCGAAGAGGTGGACTGGTAGAGGAGATGGATAACTCAATGTATCGGGGATGCTGTGTAGATTTAGTGACCTCTTAGGGTCAAGGCAAGGTCACACACTTACAATCACCCACCCCACCCCCTTTGCATTAGGTACCATGGAGGGGGTGAAAGGTCACCTGCACTTGCCTGCATTAACAAAATTGAGCCTTGCATGGCTTATGCAAATTCAGACACAGGGATTCTTAGTGAGTGGCAGCTAGGCAGCAGCAAAGTTGTGCCTTAGCACATTAGTCCCATTAGCATATTGCCAACTAATGGTAATGTTTACATATTTGACATGTCAGTTTACCATCAGCACTGGGAGAGGGGGATGTTCCCCACTGGGCTCTATCTGCCTGATTGGACGATAGCTGTCCGTCTCAGAGTGCTTCAGAGGAAACAGGAAACGAGAGGCCTCCGCTTTGTCCCCTATCGGTGGGCCGGACTGCCTCTTGTTCTCTGAGGCTGATTTAATTGTGAGGGTGGGTGACGGAGGGGTTCAGGCCCAGGGGTCAGTGGGTCAACCTTATTTTCTCACCCTGGCTTCCTGGGCCCGTGGAGATGGGGGTCAGCGTGTCAAATTAAATCTCATTCCCGGGTTTCCCTCCCTGCTGTCATGTATATTCATCGGAGCTCCAGGTGACTACCACTTCTGGAAATTCACAAAAAGGTTAACTGCTAAAATAAATAATAAAAAATGCCCCCTGTTAAAACCGTTGACCTTGTGGAATAAGCCCTTTAGCTGAAGACTCCTGGAATTCTTCTTGTAATATAAAGCCTATACTATATAAAACTTATACACAACTACCATTTTCTTACAGAAAATGCTGTCCAAATCAAAGTTTTTATTTCAGTTACTCTTAAGTTAAAAAATGCAAAATAACTTTTAATATTAGTGGTGGCATTGTGGGAGGTTATTTAGATTTGCTGTTTTAAAAATTATCCGCTAGTACTCTTAAATGTCCTTGCAGACAGAAATTGAAAAAGCGAATCCATTTCATGCCTTTCTAAAATAGAACTTGCCGCTCTTGATAATGAATGCAGATTGCATCCCCATAAATTAATGCACGGCTCTGTGTTCATCTGCTTTATGTTCTCTGTTTCAGATGGATATGTGCACCTGTGCGATAGGGCACCTGCACTTGGCTTATTAAAGGCTATATATTAAAACGCAGGAGCACAAGATGGCTCCATTTAGCTTTTATTTCACAAATTCAGAGTAAGCTTAACCCTGGTTCAAAGGCCAGCTTCAGGGTGACACTTAGCATAATTGCATAAGTGTCTTAACTGTTTCCCCTCCAGCTCAATGTGGTCATTTATTATAAATGTGCTGGCTAGAATCCCCTTAACTCATTCGGCTATGACACATTATACCACTGCTATGCTTATGTTTTTAACAAGCCTGCATATATTGATTAATGATACTGAGGGAATACTAACCACTTGAACCTGGCGTATTAATCAAATAGTCTAAAACATTTCTATAAATATTCGTAATCTCTAATGGGACAGGTCCAATTTAAATCTATAAATACCATTGTATGGGAAAATGAATTATGAACATTAAATAGTTTGACAGCAGCAATAGTCCTGATAAATAATTCAATATGTGGGGCAGGTGCTAATTAGCTTGTGTGCTACACAGACATTGCTGACAGGAAAGGGTCTGCTGAACTAACTGAGACTTGATGCTGTAAAATCTATAGTTCTGTCTTATTTCCTTCCTCAAGGTAAGAGCATTTCAAATTCTGCTGCCTGGCTGCCCAAAGGAGCAGAGCTTGTCTAAGATACAGTATCTCTCCCTCTCTCTTTTTCTCTCTCTGTTCCTCCTCCTTTTGTTCCCTTTGTACCGATCAAAATTCATGCTGAGTAGTGGGTTATGGGCCCGCAAACGCACACTGCGCAGTTTGGTTTTAATCTGATTCCACCTGGCCCTCCTAACAGCATTTCAGATCCCTAATATCATTCCACTGGTGCTGCTGTGACCAGGATTAGCTGGCCTAATGATCTGGCAGCTCATCTCACACTCACTGTTCCTCGACTTCTGAGAGGAGAACTGAGGAGCACTCTCCCCTACGTCTCAACACTTCCCTCGCCTGCAAGCGAAACTCTGAACACTGGATGACACGGTGGTGAGAACGCAGAACATTCAGGATATAATTGAGCCAATTTGTAAGTATTCCTGCTGTGAGCTTCCTGCTCACTTCAGGAGGATCCTGACGTCCTCCGCTGTTCTCTGGGTGACTACAGCTCTTTTCCTGTTTCATGTTTAAATCACAAGCATACAGGACAAACCTGTGCTAGAGGCTCAACTCAAACAGTGAGTAAATTCCTGATGTCCTTTTCACTCTCAAGGCCACCAGATGCCAAAAACACCATTTTATAACATTTACTAACCTCATCCCAGAGTGTCACATCCCTGCTACCTGAATAGACTGAGTAAGGATGGGAAAGGGTGCGTGGTGGAGGTGGGGGTTGACATCTGCAGGCAGGGTGATGGTGATATCAGATGCCCCAGTAGGGGCAGATCTGTCTGGAGGGCCCCAGGCGATGTGGCCTGATAAGCCACTGGCCCCAGAGTCAGCGCGGGTAGGACGAACTCAATTAGCTCCTGACAGACCTCCTCTCAGCCCAGCTCAGCCTCTCCGCCACAGCCAGAACCCACTGGCAGCTGCCACACTGACCTCTCCTCCAGGGGCCACTGCCACCTTTTACCGCTTCGACACACAGCCAGGGACTCATTTTTGGCAGAGCGGAGACTGTGCTGAAAATCTTTATGGCCCAACTAAAGTCCCTGAAATACATACAGAAGCTTGTATGCCACCAAGGGTGCTCGGTGTGTGTTCTCGCAGGGGAAAATGTAAATGAAAAAGGACTGGGGCTCTAGGAGGGGTTGGGGTGGCCCTTGGGAGAAAGGAAGGGAATGGAGATTCCAAAACACACTTAGCTGAAATATGGAGGACGCCTCTCTGTCTAACTGGTTCCAGGTTAATGACCATCAAGGGAATATGGGGCTAAAGTACTCTAGGGGCAATGTGCAGGAGTGTGTGTCTGTACCAGTGCTGCATGGGCTCATGTGCTCATAAGTCTGAGTGTGTGTTTGCGTTGCAGACAGAATATGAAAGATGGAAATATGGCAGGGAGGGGGGTTGATGGCTGTGGTTTGGTTGGAGGCAAGCCCGGCACTCCATAGGGACCCATTCTAATCTATGAGGGAGAGGCCCCTAATTTTGGAGTTTCTCATTCATTAGTCCTGCTCTGGCAGAGAGAGGAGAGAGCAGAGGGGGTGGACCTGAAGGGAGGGGAGGGGCCTCTTTATTAACGGATATGCCAGACACTCACGAGAAGCTGACAGAGATTTATGATGTGCAAATCTATGGAGGCAAACAAAAGGGAAGTCGAGGAGACAGAAAAACAGGAAAAAAGGGAAAGACAAAGAAAGCGATACATGAGTGGAAGAGAGAGAAGAGACAGAGAGAGAGAGGTGTTTGTCGTACCGATGGAGAGCAAGGGCCCCGGATCAATAGTCTGTAGGCTAGGGGCTAGTGCACGGTTACCACTGGGGGGACCATGCTGCTCTGTGGCCTATGCAATTAAGTTTTTCAGTCTCCAGCAGAGGATTATATTTAGCTGCTCCACAGCGATGTCACTGTAGTCTTTATAAAGCCATGAGCTCACTCCACTACGACAACATGAGCCCCATGCTCCAGCGGCACCACAAGATAGCGCTGGCCAAAAAGCAGATCACATCTATTGATCCCCCCCTCCCGCTCCTTCCTGTTCTGGAGATGCTGCTGGCAGGAAAGAGAGGGCCTCTTGTGATACAGGCGCTGCTGTTTGTCTGACGTAAACTGTCTGGGCCGCACTGGGCAGATCTAGTTCTTATAAGGGGCTGAGTTCAGAATGTTGAGGGAGGCAAATGGCTTGTGATAGAGCCACTGTCAGTGGGGGGATGTGAGAGTGTGTTCGATTGTCTAAACTTCCCATTCTAGAGAGCAAAGAGTTAACAATCTTGTATGCAGACCCAGTGGGGAAGCTCCCTGCAGAATTGGACAGCTCATCATACTGTATGTAAAAAAGAAGTTCAGTGATAAGACTACTCCGCCGTGCCGTACATTTGGGATCAAATTTCTAATTCTGCCTTTTCATTAGAAAAGATTAGTTTCCATTACATCCATTATGAGGTATGGTCATGGTATAATTTAACAACACGAATTTACAATGGCTCATCATAACTAGAAAAAGTACTTATAGTCCACTACTGGCAAAAACGACCCTTAAAAACTGTTTCTGACTATCCGTGTTTTGTGTATTAAAAGTCTCTACCCAAGCTAGTCACAAGGAAACTGGTGTAGTTACTGACATCAGAAACAATCCACTGTTGTGTGATATATTACTGATGTGCTGGTGCCAATATATTCTCTTACAATACTGGAAGATCCTTTCTTTTCTACACATGCTTCAACTTTAAAACAGTTGTGCTTTATGGCACTTTATGGCGCTAAAAAGACACAAGTTACATAGTGTTTAATCTTGTTTGTCTATAAAACTCTAATAAATACAAATAAATACAGCCAATGTTTGGTCCCTGCTTTTTGAAAATTATCACATTATGTCTCATATCATGATACTATCATTGACATTTAATGACAATATCACTTCACAAGTTACCCTGCCCTGCTTAAAAAGTGTGATTTTCCTTGAATACATTTATGTGTAATACTTTAGACAGGCTACTGTAAATATCTATCGATCAATAAAGCCAGATGAAAAGATTCAAAGACTAACTTGCCAATATTAACTGACCTGTCCAGCGTAATACTGTAGGAAAAAGTCATAAAAAAATCTGTTTTATGCTACAAAAACCTTTTTAAAGTCAGGTTTTGTTTAACTGCAATAAATTATGTGGAAAGCCAGCAGATATCAATCACAGCACACTTCTCACGTACTCTCAGTGGGGTTCCTTACATAAAATAAAGAGGGGGGGATTATAAAATATGAATGATGGAAACTTGAGCAAAAATATTTAAAATATGAGTGCAGGTCATGCATTGCTGTTCACTGTCTAAAGACCTGGAACAAACCGTAAGAGAAAAGAGATCCAAAAGACTGACTAATATCATCAGAAATGTGAAGGGTATTCCTGATTGTGTTGTGTTCTCTGCAGAGTGTGTGTGTGTGTGTGTGTGTGTGTGTGTGTGTGTGTGTCACAAACAGAAAGAAATATTATTATAAAGGGTTAAGGCTATTTAACAAAGTCCAGTGTAAATCACAGGTTTAGACACAGTGACTGTGCGTACAGGGGGACGGAGGCATAGAGCCATGCATGAAATTACTTCATTAATCTTCTTCTGATAGGCTGTCCTTGTTTAGGAGGGAACTCTACCTGCTTAAAACAAAGAGCCTGTCCTGCCTCCACCATAAATTATCCTCTTCATCAGAAGAAGAGCCAAATACAAACAGACAAACACACATGCAAGCACACGCACACATACACAAATATACAAGGCAAAATTAACAGGCCAAAATTAGCAGGTTTATCAGATGTCCATGATAATTTAAACACAATCAGGTGTGTAAATGTTTGTACAGGCTCAATGTTTGTGTGTAATCATGGCACATAGGTAAGATTAAAATAACAAGCATAATACAGCCTGCTAATCATGTTAAAAATTTAACTGAATTTCTCACATTTAAAATTTTTGTAGCACACAATTTAAATACCTCCAAAATGAATTGATGTTGCTCAAAACACCATTGCTATGACTGTCTGCCACAGTGGCAGACAGTCATAGCAATAGCCTCTAGCTTTTTACAGGCTCATCTCTACCAGCTGCCACACATTTCCCATAAATAGTGCTGGTAATAAAAAGGCGGGTGGGCTTAACTGATTTATATGGTAGTGTCCACCACCACACCATTCAGGAATAATTAAACTTTGGGGATATTTCCTGAATTAATGTGTCTCCTTCAGGGGGCAATCTAAACATACATTTCAGCGTGCACCATGTCTGGTGTCACTGGACGTACTGGGAGGGAGGGACTCTCCAAGTGGCAGGTTCAACAACCAGCCACTCAATGTATTCATTCGATTGCACTTAGCGCTGTAGGGGTGGTCTCATAAGGAGCATTTTAACGCGAACATGTTTTGTGACCAACAAGCAAATACACACAGAAGCACAAAGTCGTATAATTTGAAGGCAGACAAGCAAGCAAGCAACGCACGCCAAGAAGCAGAGACACACTAACAAATCTGTCAGTTATCAGATGAAATGACTGTATTACAAGAGTAAAGTTGTGAAAAAGATATGCAATTAAGTTTTTATAAGACATGAGAAAAACAAAGGTAACCCCAAATGAGTGATTATTACACTATATTTGATTTCACTTTTACTATTTAAATTGCTGAACAGATATTAAGAAGTCTGGACACAAGTCAGAAGAACAAGGCTGATTAAAACTGCTGCAACGTCATCCTACAGAAAGCAGTTAAATAATGGGCTATCTAGACCAGGCTAAAAAGTTAAAATAATGTTAAATATTATATAAGTTCTTGCTTTGCAGAGCACTTCCAATTCTGTGTGCATTAGCTAGAACATTTAAAGGTGCAGTGTGTAGAATTTAGTGGCATTTAGCGGAACGGACTTGGCAGAAATGGAATATAATATTCATAAGCATGCTTTAATTAGTGTATAATCACCATAAAATAAGAATCGTGTTTTCATTACCTTAGAATGAACCCTTTATATCTACACAGGGAGCGGGTTCTCTTCCACGCAACCCGCCATGTTGCCCCGCCATGTTGCCCCGCCATGCTTCTACACTAGCCCAGAACAGACAAACCAATAACTGGCTCTAGAGAGGGTCTTTTGCGTTTTTGCAGCCACAATAGGTTCTCCTACACACTTGGAAGGGGAGGGGCAGGGGGGTATTCATTTGGTTGCAATCTGCAACCTCACCACTAGATGCCACTAAATTCTACACACTGGTCCTTTAAATGATGTAGCATTATTTATTGAATATATTTTTTTACTGCGAAACATTTGTTAATTATGTCATATTTTTCAGACAGGTAGTGTGCAGTGTTTTTAGTGTTTCTGTTACTTGAAATGCAACATTTCTGTTACTTCTGTAATAATGGCAATGCATATTTGACATGGGTCAAGAGACACAAATACGTCAATAGAAATTCCTGTTCACCACAGTGAAACTAGGCCTATGGTGGCTGGCTTTATGCACACACTGCCATGTTAATGGCTGGTTATTGGTCACATCTACTTCCCTTGGGCAAATCGGGGATGAGTGATAGTAGTACTCTCTCTCGAAGACACACCCATAACACTGCTATGTGTGCACGTTGCATCAGTCTTTTTAATTTAACAGTTTCAACATTTCATGATGCTATGCCACACAGTTTTCCTTCAAACTATGGACTGTGTGTTTGGATATATGAGCCTGAAACATTTTATCACAGCTTTCCAAAGAGTGATGAGAAAAAAAGTGCTTTGTCTAAAAGCTGTAATGGGTGCAAGGACCCCCGGCCATGTAGAGAAGACTTGGTGAAGCTGTCAGTGGGAATCAGAGCTGCTACTGTGACGGACGGTTTCAATATTGATTTCATAAATAAACAAAGCTAACCATCGATCCTAATGTTATTTTGCATTTCAATTACTGCTCCGAAACATAACCTTCAAACAACTGGCCGCTCAATACCAATAGCCTTCACTGATAAACACCCATAAAGTTACCCATCTTACATCACATTTTTTTTAACAAAGTGTGAATTAATGGACCTAGATTCTCTCCTCCATTACATTTAGGACAAAGTGGTTTAAAAAGTGGCAGAGTTGTCACAAATTTTTGGGAAAATTTTACACAAATACTCATGGGTACGACAGTATGAAACATTGCAAAATGAGAAAACTTTACTTTTACTGTTTTCAGTTTCATGTTTTCTTGTCACAAATTTTCCACCCTACCGCAGTGTTTTGTCAAGTGTGTTACTATGTTAACAGCTCTTTGAGTTATTTTTCTGAACTTCTGTGTTCTAGATGGGGCTGTGTGTGTTTGTGAGTGTGTGTATGCGTACGTGCATGCGTGCATGTGTGTGTAAATTAAGAGGAGCCCTTCAATGTTGGAGCAACAGGAAGAAGTGCTGACGCACCGTGTCAGTGATAGCACTCTGCTGCCACAAGGGCATGAGAGCCCACGTAGGCTAGCATTATCCTTCTAGACTAATGGACCTGGTTATTTTTAAACAGATTCTCACACTGCGGTGGAGGTGTCCAAGGTTACCATGGACGAGAAATCAGGAGGGACGCGTGCGGTGATGGTTGGTGGTTTTTGTGCGGGTGGATGTTGTGAAATAGCCAAAGAGGCATCGTAGCTAATCAGAGAGAGGTGTAAAGGCCAAACATCAGATGGGGTCTTAAGAGACAGCATGTTATGATGAAAAATGTTGTCAATATTGACTAATAATATCAAAACAAAATTGCATGCTTTTCTGTCTTTCCTTTCCTCTGTTTTTCCCAATTAATTATCTGGGGGAATAAATCACCCAAGGTTGGGGCAGACATGTGAATGAGGAGTTTGATGTGGCAGCTCCTTAAAAGCAAGGCTAAGCTCTAACAAGTATGAACCCAAATACCTCTGGAGCTACAGAATAGTGAACATCCAGAGAGTGTTAATATACTCTGCATCCCCATTTGGCCTGAAGAGGGACAACATGCTCCACCCTCCCCCCGCTCACCTCGAGCTGAGTGACATATTTACAGTGAAAGTAATGATACTAGATACCAGAAATGAGAGGGCTCCAGCGTGGCCAGTGGACTCAGGAATCTCTCTAATGAATTGGACAACAAAGCCCTGTTGGTACAAGGAAGAAGTATTTAGAATTGAGTGACAAATTGAATTTAAAAACATTAGGTTTTCTTTACAGAGGCACACATCCCACCACCTCCTAAAGGCCCATGGCATGGAGGAGTGTGGGAATGGGACAGGTGGGTTGGCTGGACGCTGCAGCTACACTACAGAGGCCACCAGCTCCTGGCTCATAGCGGGGTGGCCATTCTCGGCCAGGAGCCTCTTCTGGTAATGTATTCTGAAACCAAATTACCGTAAGCTGATCCCATCTGGATAGTGTCTGTGCACGGCTGCTTTGGTTACCCACCACTGCCTCTAGCCTGTGATAGCATCTCCATGAAGACAGCAAAAATCTGATTAACCCAATAACAATGAAACACTTGGTCAAAGAGCAAAGAGCTTTTAACTTAAGATACACTAATGCAATTCCCTCGCCTTGTTTTCTGAAACCTAATAAGAATCAAGCGGACGGACTCCTAGAGATGGGTGTTGCAGGCTCTAATGCAGCAAGCTGGGAATAAAGTCAAATAAATTGAAATCTAATTCATCATTGTGCTAACTCTCTTTCTGCTTCTCTAAAAAATACATTAAAAAGCTCTCATTTCATGACGGGAAATTGGATAGCCTAGTTAGTTTATCGCAGTGGCTATGCCAGGGCTTAAGGAAAGCGAGGGTGTTGATGGAACATTTAGGACCAGAAAGAAGTCACATCTCAATTCACTGCCGCTCAGGCTGCGCGTGTTTTCTAGTAAGCACAAAGGAACTTAAACTGACTATGCTCAGCTTTCCCCGACTTCTGAGTGGCGCGAACAGCCAGTGCAATACAAGATCAACAAGAAGCCCGTCAGAGTAGTACAGTAAATGGTTTGTCTCACTGCATGAGACAATAGATATTTAGACTTAAACAAGTCAAGCAAAAGCAAATAACAGGTCAACTGTGATGAGCCACATATCAGTGACAAAGAAAAAAAACATTTTGAGTAAATACATACAGTGAAGAATGCAACTTTCAGTAAAATCTATGTTATCAGAATACTTTGTAATAACTTCAACGTACTCATATTACAAAACAATGCCAGTCTGCAGAGACAGGCAGAGTGTGTCTCTCCACTCAGAGGACAAAACTCAGTTTAAATCTAATTCTCAGGCAGTGGCGATGCCCTCGGGTCAATCTACAGAGTGTATACTACAGTGATTCCACAACAGTGCTGTGCTAATTACGTGGAGCACATACGTCCCACTAATCCTCTCATCCAAGCATCACGGCGACATTCAGCCCACAGTGAGGAGCTGCAAATACCGCTGTACAATTAGCAGAAGAGAGCTACTACTGAACCAAAATTAACAGCACACTGCAATGCTGGACTGATTCCACACATAAATAGCAGATGTGAAATCAGGAAAAAAAAAGCTAAATTACTGTAATTATTTCAGACAGATTTTTAGTTTAGGAGTTAGAAAAAATACTATTATCACATACACATTTTACTGGATTTACTTCTTAACATATCTTCAGTAAGTCACTAAAGTTATTTATACACCACACACCTGTTCATAACTCGAAAACACTCGAAAAAGTCAATTCTACTTTCACAAAAGCTCTTTTAAAAAATTAAATACCTACATATTAATCCAATATTATGAACATGGGACACACAAACTGTAATGTCTATGTTGTGTAGAGCATCATTAAATATTCATCTGTATTTTCTTTTATACTAATTCCAAATCAGTGCACACCATCACTAAAGCTCTAATAATATGTCTTAATATGTAACTTTAACTTTTTGGAAACAGAAACTAACAAATTAAGAACCATAAAAATCTATTGCACTATATTACTGAAAAGTTTTTGCATGTACAAATTTGAGAATCTGTTATTTCACATTTGATAAATTGACTGGTGACTATTAGAATATGTAGTGTAGAAATAAATAATAAATACATTTGCTTTGAATTTTGACAGATAAAGGGAAAAGTAAAATAAAATCGACTGAAAGTAAAAACACATTATGAACAAATGATTTGCAACATAAATGAAAATGTCAAATGTGTTAATGTTTAATAATGTTTCTCCTTGCAATGAATATGATTTAATATTTGTTGGAAACTGCATTTGTAGGGTAAATAATTAAAAATGAAAAAGCTCAATGCCTCCTAAAACTTAAGGATAATCATATATATACATATATTTTAAATGTATAAACAGTGGTGTAGAGTGAGGAACTGCTGGGAAACTAAATATTAATAACAGTAGTGTTGCCTTTAAATTAGGGAAACACTTTAATTCAGAGCACAGTGAAAAATATAAATACACTTGAACACCTGATGTGTTTCAGAAATACTCACTCTGTCACTGCTCAGTTACTGCTGCTTGTGTCATTTTTTATTAATGTGTATCTGAGGGAGAAGTGAATTGTAAAATCCATCATCACACATGTCTAATATATTAATATGTTTGCTATGATAACTTTTTGAATTTGCAGTGATTAAAGCACAAAGTAAATTATATCTGTGTAGAAATGAGTGAAATAAAGCAACACACACTGACAGAATTCAGCTCTTCTACTTTACACTGAATTATTTTCTGTTAGGGATTTTCAGTGACTGTACTGCTATTAAATGTAATAAATTTAAAAAATTGAATAATCTGCTTAATTATGATACCAATAAATAATGTTCAGTACATAAGAAGTTAACCTGCAAGAACAGACAAATTGGGCAAATTTTCCAGACAAAAAATGTAAATTGTCAGAATGTATCAGGGAACTGAAATGTTTTCAAATGTCTGATCTGTCTTTTACCAATCATCACTTTTTCATAAATACTATCTATAAATCTTATCTTTTTAAAATATTAACAACTGATGTAAAAAATAATCTCCCACTTGAAACAAAGCTTTACACTATCGAAATGTTTTTGATACTGTTTCTCACACATAATCGGTGACGTGTTGAGGTAAATATACATTAATATTGTACGACAATGTTTTGTTTTTTTCTACTAAAAATAAAACAACAAATAAATATTTATTTTTATTTACTTTTATTTATTTTGCATCAAATGTAAGTTATGGATGGATTTATAAAGTTTTATCAGGTAGGAGCTGTAAGCCCTGACTGTCCCAGCAGCCAGGAGCTGTTGAGACAGCAGCTTTCCTCGCGTGCCGCTGGCTGGGACAGACCTGCCAGCTCGCTGAGGTTACAGGGTCCTTTCATCCGTCTTTCTATGGCTACAGATATTACAGTGTGTCATTTATCCCTTTCCAATTCTATGGATTCCACGTTAATCTTAACTCATTAAAATATTATTCTCATTCTCCCTGGGCGGCCCGATATAAGAACAAAGACGTCAGCAAACAACCTCCTAACCCAACTGGCCAGGTACGACGAATTCTTAAGGAAAAAAATACGCACTTTGCAGTGGGGCAAGCTAAATCAATCAGTCATGCTCTGAATGAAATTTATAAAGACTGGCATACATGATGTGCTCACACAATAAATCTACACACACATGCACACACATACACAGCTCCACCTGCCCTGTTGCTCTATACTGTCAAGTCGTGCATTATCTAAAACCCCTTAAAACAATGAACAAGAGAAAGTGCATGTTTAAGAGTGTGAGTAGGTATGAGAGGGTAGATGAAGAGAGAAGCCAGGAAAAGTACATCACTGCTAAAACAGGAAAAAGTTCAGTGCCTAGACTAGACTAGAAAGGATGATTGTGAAAGGAAAAAAAAAACAAACAAACAACAGTAGGGACAGTTTAAAGAGCAGACAAGGATAAAAAAAAAATTGAGAAAAATGAAAAACAACGAAGAAATAAAACTACATCATGACAGATGGGTTAAAAGGAAAAAGTGCAAAGAAGGAAAGAAAGAAAGGAGGTGCACCTACTGGTTATGATAGCTGAGAGGGTCTGGAAGACAAAGTTCTGAAATGTCCATCAGTCCAGTTTTAGCATTCCAGGAATGAGAGGAAGAGGAAAGAGAAAACAATTGAGACCCGCTTCTTCCCCAAATGATAGCACAGCACCCTCAGAGACAACACTGCCGAAAAAGCCCCTCCAGCACCGCTTCCCCCAGCCTGCACAGGTATGTTGGACTCTGATGGATTGAGTGGGCGCGCGCGTGTGTGTGAGCATGTGTGTTGTGTATGTGTGTGTGTGTGAGTGTGTTTATGTATGTATGTGTCGGAGAGAGAGAGTAAGAATGTGTGTCTGAGTGTATGTAAGTGAGTGTGTGTGCGTATGACAGAGAGAGAGAGAGAGAGAGAGAGTGAGAGAGGCAGAGTGAAGGGGGGAGGGACAGATAGACAGAGAGGTAAAGGGGGGTGAGAGAGAGAGAGAGAGAGAGAGAGAGAGAGAGAAGCGCAGGCAGCAGCGGGATGAGCGCTAAGATGGAGAGAGCATGAGAGCGCGAGCGAGAGGAATGACTCTTTCCATGGGCAGGATAGGGCTCTTTAAGACTCAAGGGCTTGATGAATATGGAACAGCTGCTGTTGGCTGGCTCCGAGGGGCAGGACTTAAAGCGACAGAGGGGCCGGCGGAGCACCAGGGAGGAGGGATCCAAACGCTCGCTCACACACACTGCCATGCACAGATACAACACACATGGCTCACACGCACACAGACAAAACAACCTATCACATGAACAACAGAGATTCAACTATGAGAACAGTCAAAGTTTCCATCTCAATTAAATAAAAACTTTGGATGCCAAAAAAACTCAAATTCAAGCATATATGAAGATGATAAATACAAGTATGGGATTGTCAGTATCAGTGTATGCACTTAGCATTTGTGAATTAATTTAAAATAGCTTGATTAACTGTATCGACTTGTAGAAAATGCAATATGTATTTATTGATAAAAGCAAATTATCTTTAAATTTTGTAATTTACATTTTATGAATTTGTAGAGAAAAGCCTTTTATGCATGCATTAATGTACATCGCACTGATATCAAACAAAGCCAAAGCAATATTACTTCACACAACAACACAGAACTTTACCAAGCAGCTGACATCTCAAAACTTTACAATGATGATGAAAAAACTTACTGTAATCTACCATATGCATTTTTAAGATATCAAAATGTCACCTGTACTGTTATATAGCACATAATAAAGTCTGACACCATCCTAAGCCGCACTATAGAAGCTACACCAAGCAGTCGAGTGCATCTGTAGCACTTCACTTTCGAAAAGCAATAGCTTTCAAACCACTAAGGACAGTAAATGTATTTATTGAGCTGTGTCGCTAGCTCCATTTGCGGGTGTTACATGTGAGAGACCATTGTGAGCCTTTCACCACCTGTGAGAGATGATCTCAAGCCATAACTCATATTCTGGAAGCCCATCAGCTTCTAAAGCAGCGGAAAATCCAGCTCTGTCTTCTCTAACCCCAGCTTTAGAACCGCCTGTGTTTCACTGTTGATCAAGCTCAGTAAGAATGCCGAGAATGCAGATACCATTTCACAGTCAGTGAGGGTCTCCATGTTACTGTATCGCCACATTATAAGAACAGAGCTTACCATGGCATCTTATTGGAGAAATGAGCGGTCCGACAATGGCCGACACTTGGCTGAGTCAAGCAGAAAGAAACAGCAGCTTGCCCACTTCTCTGAAATTCTACTTGAGCAAAATAACTCACAAGGTGCCTCACAACGGTCTTCAGCTACTTCAGCCAAAGTAAAAAAAAATAAAGAGTGAGTGAGGAGGAGTCAAGATGTACCAGCAGATTCATGCAAAAAGGTGTGTTGGGTCGCTCTGCTGCTCTCTGGTTTTCTCTGCTGAACAGGAACAGTATAACCCCCGGAGAGGAATCCAGTTCCATTCATCGGCTCACGTTTCTATAATCAATGCAAAAACATCACGCAATCCCTATTGATCATCACAGGCCTATTGATGTGCAGCAATAGTGCCTCCACAGTGGCACAGATTACACAGCATCTGGTCTCTTTTTGTGACAAAAACAAATGACTAAATAAATGAAATCCAATTAAGATTGATGCCAAATCAAACACCTGTCACTTTAATTCTTTAAAGAGGAGTAAAATCACTATCAAACACAGTTCTCAGACTTTAATAAGACACTGCACTAAATATGGGGATGAAGAAAAAATAACACACATCTGTAAAGCTCAAACAAAACACAAAGTACATTGTAACATTAAATCCTACTAAATGTCCCACTAATTTTTTTTATCATATTAGTGATTAGAATTGTAGCATCATTTCATATTTAAATTTCCTGCAATATATTCAAGCTGTAACAAATACACTAGAAGAATAATTCAGCCAAACTGTCAAAAAATCCCTTATTATGAGTCAAATCACTGTACAAAAACAAACACAACACACAGTCTAGTAGTAGTAACAGTGGATCCTGCATGGTTTAAGTCAAGAGACCTGGTTACAACCAATAGAGACTCACAAGAGGTGGTACTCTCTCATGACAGACTCCGCTCTTATCCTGGTATCTAACCTGTGTACTGATGACTGCCTCCGTTTGATAAATCACATTTCTGCATATTTCACTTTGGCCTCCCAAGGCTTTTCGACTGACACTATACAGACTTTTGTCACGCAGTGTGAGCTATGAAATCCCTGCTGCTGCTGCTACTGCTGCTATCGTTGCTTCTTATCAGCTCTGTTATGAAAAAAATCACACCGTGTGACAGCTGATTTGACAGGAAGGGATCTGATACAAGTAAAGAATAGAGCTGCACTAGGCAAACACTCGATCACACGTGGCATGACAAAGTTAGTGCAGTATTACAACCAGGAGAAGAACAATGTTGATTATCTAATCTGTTGCTGATGTTATAACTTTTTTTTTTAATTTAAGATTTGTGTTGCTTTTGTGGAATCACACATATCACAAAAGCATATATTCTGCCTGTAGGCTACACTTGACATTTGCACCAGTGTGTGTGTCTGTTTGTTTACATATGTGTAGATGGTTAATTAAGAAAACATATGGTTAATTAACTTATCAAAACAAGAAAACAAGCTGTCTGGTCACTGAAAATGACTGGAACACTATTTTGTTTGAAACACTGATAATAATACATAGTGTCATAAAATAATAACTTTTTTTCATACAGAAGTTTCTAAAAGTGTACAGTGCTCAAGTTAAACTATTACTAAGGAAGTTGAGCAACATAAAGCCTCCACTTGCTGATGTTTTAATAAAGATAATGTTGCTTTAATCAAGCTTCTAATTGACAAGTCAATTTTATACAAAATGTCAGTACAGTCTGATGATGTAAACAAGTTTGGCCTGAGAGGGAATAAAACCTCTTTAACTTAGCATCTTTAAAACTACACTTTTGTAAGGAACTAACATAAAAAATCAGCTTTACTTTATGCTGTTTATTTAACAATTTTACCTCCAAATTTGTCTAACAATAAACAGGCAGCTAGGCCTTATTAAGTCGCTAAATTTAACCTTTTTCATGCGTACAGTAATAGTCAAATCGATGGCGTAATTCAGTCAAAATTCCCAAAGGAAAAGGCTACAACACTGGTCCACGTGCACAGTGCATGCCTCAATTAGAGCTCAACCGCGTGCACACTGATGTAATTTACAGTAGCTACAGGTAAGCTACATTTAAAACAGGCTACATTTTTAAAAATCTCTTCATAATACACAAAGTACACAACGTATATAAAAAAAGAAAATAATGTGCCTCGAATGTGCAGCTGGAAGATAAAGTGAGGTTACTAATGTGTCGTGTACCTGACTCGGACAAGTCATGTCACATCCCCGGGTAGGCACAGCGCACTGTGGAGGTGGTGGTGTCTCCAGGTTGTAGTGGTGGCTCTGTGTTTCTGAGCGCGCGGACACCGCAGCCACACTATCAACTCCTCCTCCGGCGCGCGCCCTGTGGCTAAAGCAAACACCTCCACCGGCAGCAGGACCCGGGTGAGCGAGGTCAAATGTGATTCAAGAGAAAAAAAATATCTGTTAGGAGGGAAAAAAACAAGTTAAAAATGCAACCGTTCCGCCAGCCCGTCTTATTTACTTTAACTCCCACCTTTTTGATAGTGTAAAAGAAAATAATAACACTGAAAATTGAGCTTATTTTTTAAATGTTCGACTGTTATTATTTTTGCTTTACTGCTCCGTGAATTCCTATTAGCGGCCCAACTGGTGAGTTAGCTCATGTCCGTTTTGACTGCTTACATGTGTCTGTGCAGCTGTGTGAAGTCTTCCGTCAGGGGCTGTATGTGATTTGGATTATTTTGCCCCTCTACTCAGCACAGCGGGTGTGATGGTGGGCACATTTTCACCTGAGAAAACGGCAGGTGACAGCAGCAGACGTGCAAAGGCTGAAAACCATGGCAGTCGGTCGGTTTCCACTGTTGATGAATAAATAACAGGACAATAGAGATCACAGTCGCTGTATCATGTAACCCAGACGTTCACAAACTTAACAAACTCCATTTAATTTGATTTTTAGGGCTATCTTGGTTTTTTTTTCTTAGAATATGTGATTTTATATGTAGTTTACTGTTGGTGAGATTCATAAAACCTACTAAAATAATAAACTATAATAATTGCATGTGTTAATTTCATAATGGTGCAATTCAGCTTGTTTGTGGACCATGAAGTACCCCCACACATGAACCCTAGTGGTCCTCAGGCCCTATTTTGGGGTCCATTCTCAACATCAAGGCAACACATCACATATTCCAGAAAACATCAATATGTAAACACAATTTAAAAAAATACATTATCTCAGCAATACAAGTAAGTCTACAACTTCTGTAACCTAATTCATGTAGTAAATGTAATTAAAAAAAGAAAACAATTTGTTCATCTATTTTCTGCTCCGTCTTGTCTTCTGAAAGGTTTTCTTCCACACATCTTACATTGTCCATCATTGACTGACTGCCTCAGCTGTGGACCAGAGCATAAAGCCAGCTGACAGCAGTAACCAACTCTATCATCTCCACTAGAGGGAGGGCTATCTCACAACAAGGCCACCAAGGAGCTGCAGCAGAGGTAACCTTTATTTATTTATTTATCCCCCCCCCCCCCCCCAACCCCCCCAGTGATAGTGTAATTCATAAACTGAATGAATGACAGTCAGGACAGTGCCAACAACCAGGCACACAATGGAGACTCGACTGCATTTACTTCTGAGTACTAAAACCTATCCATTACAAACATGTAATTATTGTCCTTAATAGATTAATTCATGCTGAAAGATAGAAATGAGTTCCAGGCTATTGATGTAATCATTTCACTGAGGAAATTAAGTGACATTAAAAGAATGATATTGTCACCGCGAAAGTATCATTGATTCTTTTCGAATGCAATTAACTGTATTTGAAAATGGGACCTGCACATTGAGCTGCACTAGGAGCACTGAGGATCACTTCATTTGTGAGAGATATAAAGACCAAATTATCCCATCAAAGAGAAAATCTATAAATGTAATGGCACAGCACTTCAGCACTAAGGAATGACAACAGCGGTCCTGTTCAGTTCACTCTGTTAGGTGTATTAACTACCAGTGAGCAGCTCTCAGCAACCCACAGACAGATTATCTAGACTGTGAACTAAAGGAGGATATCACTCAATATAAGAATTTTTTATCAGCTAACATAAACAATCCTCCTAAAAGTAGAATCCGAGAGATATAAAACTTTATATGTAATGTAATCAGGATATTTCCAGGAGCCGAAGCACTGCTAATAAAGAGAAGAGAATTTGTAGAATCAGCTTCTCCTGTTTTTTTTTCTTTATGTAGTTCAAATAATTGATTAGTCCATCAAAAAATATATAACTGGCAACTATTTTGGTGATTGATTAATCATTTAAATAATATTTCAAGCCAAAACACCAAATAAAATGATACCTTTCTTTGTTTTATATCATTCTGAACCGGATATCTTTTGGTTTTGGATCACTGGTCGGACAAAATAGGCTTTTGAGGATGTCACCTTGGGATTCAGTAAAATTTTGACAGACATGTTTCACTGTTTTCTGAGATTTTATAGACTAAACATCTGGTTGATGAATTGAGAAAATAATCCTCAGATTATTTTATTCCTCAGATTATGTGCTGGTGTACACTCAGTTGTCTGTTAATGCAATATGATCCTCAAAACAAATCATATGTTTGAGTATTGAAATCAACCATTTATCCCCTTTAAATGTAACTTCATGGGGGTTTCTTGTGCTTTCTGAATCCCCAAACAAATTATGATATTGGCTGCCATCACTGTGGACTACAATATTTGAGCACAGTATTCTCTGCAGCTTGCTGTGATTGCTTAATGCTTAAATGATATGTGCACTAAAAATACATTTTTGACACAAGTCAAGTCCAAGCACTTCTTTAAGAACCCTACATGTAGCATATTTCCAACCTTTCCTAAACTCAGTGTTTCTGCTAATACCAGTTCAGCATGTGTTGTTTTGTTGACTTTCCACATGTTATGTGGAGAGTTTTGATGGATTCCACCAAAAAGCATGCTTGTGCAGCAGTTGCTGGTCCACACAGCTCCCTAACTCAATTACAGTGTTGGTAATCCACTGAAAAGAAATTCAGTGAAGAGGCAGAGAGAGAAAAAACATGAAAGATATCAGGCACAACCACTGATATGATGTCCAGTCATCAGAGGAATCAGGCATCAATCTCCAGTCCTGGTCAAAAATGCTGCATAATTCAAACCCAAACATTTTTCTTTGCGTGATTAAAACCAAATCAGAGGGCCTGAAACCTCTCTCCCTCCACCTGCTGTCAGCCACCCTCCATCCCAGCCTAGCCTAAATTTCATTTAGGAGACATCTTACTCCCTTTCCCCCTCTCTCATGCTCTCTACATCGCTGTCTCTCCTCTCTCTTTGAATTCAGTGCGCTGTAGCCCTTAGATTTACTTGCTTAACAAATATGGACAGGGGGCTTAAGTGGTTTTTGAAATCTTCGAATGGACTTTGGAGTGCCTGTGCTGTGCTGGGTGACAACAGTCTCTCTATCTCTCTCCCTCCCTCTACCACATACGTGTGTGTGATTGTGTGTGCTTGTTCGTCTGTTTCTGTTTTTGTCCATATGTGTTTATGTGCTTGTTTGTCTCTTTCTGTTTTTGTCCATATGCTATGTGCATGTGTGTGTGTGTGCGTGCACGTGCATGTATATGGCTTCCCCATACTCTCCCAGACTCCCTGGCTGGGAGATGGCAGCGCTGGGTGGAGCGGCAGTCTGGAAATGAGATAAGGATGTCTGATTCATAGGATCTGACAGGAAATCTATACTCTGCAATGTTTATAATCCAGCCATTACTACACAGCCAAATGAAAGAACAATAATCCAATCATTTACTCCATATTTACCTGAGGCAGATTCTCGGCTTTAAAGGCAAAGTGCATTGCACAGTGACGGAGGCTGTAAAACGGCTGATACGGGTGAGGGTGGCGGTGTCGTGGGGTGGGGGGGGGTTGGACAGTGTCTAGCTCACAGAGAGGGGGACATCTAGGAGGAGGATGGACTGTTCTCTGGGGAGATGTGTGTCTACAGGAGACCAGATGTTTCACCTGTGTGTGCTCTGCAGGGTTAAAGGTCACTCATTACTCATCATTAAGATCCCGTTGATTTATGAGTAAATTGGAGAAAAAGTGAGGAACTAAGGTTTATGAAACATGGGGTTAAGGGTTTTAGAGCTCTAAAATTATCCCTGAATGCGAGACAAGAAAAAATCCTCACCACACATGCACTATAGTGTTAGCAAAATGCTTCTACTATTACAAAGACTAATACAGTTTAAAGGAGAGGTGTAATATGGCTCGCTCACACTGATCCTGTGTCATCTATAACAGAGGAGTCCATAGAGGCAACGTCTCTCCATAAGCATGGAGGAATTCTCTGGGTGGGGGTTTACTTATCATAGAGTCTTTCATGGACAGTATGAGCTGCTCTTCATTGTGTACGAGGGGGGAGGTTTATCTTATTTGGAAAAGTGAAGGGGGCCTGCCCTTATCTGTCAATAAACAGTAATTAGATTTTGTGGCCGATAGCGTCGATTGGTTTCTAATCTAGCTGTCGCCCTAGACGTGTGTAATTAAAATCCTGATTGATAAAGGGGCAGAAGCCCGCCCACACCACCACTTTACCAGACCCTACCCCGACCCCTTCAAAACACAAACAAGAGAGAGATATGAAAGAAGGCCTGGGGAGAAAACTGCACTTCTTATTGATCAGTTCTATCTGCCTTCCTATCAATGCCCTTTTCCCACAATGGAGGGGCTAGTACAAAGGTTTCCCACGTAAAACTTCATAGCTAATCTTCATCTGGCAGATTTTATCCTCCCTTAAAAATAAAACCAAAACAACAAACATTTTACCTTTAAACACTCAGTAGGTAAAATAGGAAAACTAAGATTTGCATGTGCATGCATGTTTGTGTGAAATTCCCAGTCTAAAATAAATTAAAACATGCTCACCACTAATGAGGGAAAGCTTACTGTGATTGTACTGCAATCAAGGAAAAACACCCCTTAGGTGATAAAGAGATGAAAAAGGAACAATGCATTTATTCTATTAAACTAATGGGCATGTGAACACAAGAATAAGGTCCCAACAAACATACATGCACACACACACTAACAGGTGAATGTCAAATATGCATCACACATTAGACAAATAATGTAGTACCTTCAAGTCAGAGGACTCCCACAGAGAATAGCCGAGCTGAAAGATGTTCAAAAACACTGCCTCCAGACTTCATCATCAGGGTCCGTGCAGACAGAGGAGCCAGGAAGAAGGGCTATGCGCTGTGTAAGTTCTGGAGAAAAAGGGACAGTGAAGTGAAAATAGTAAGAGAGGAGAGCAGGACAGAGAAAACGCATCAGGCAAAGAGACTTCCAGCCAAGTGAGCTTGCACATTTAGCTGCTTCAGCCAGCAAACATCTCCAAATATGATCCAAATCTCAGAATGGCACCATGAAGTTGTGAGAGGCAGATAATCTGTTTTATAGAGTCAAATTTTACCTGGTTGTCTGCAGGATTTTTTAAGCTCTGTAAACTGGGAGCGAGCGCAGACTGCAGGCCTGTGACCTTTCCTGTCTGACACTGGTCACCTGCTGTCACGTGTGAGGGCTGACCCACAGCAGTGAATGATGGCTGCATACTCTGTTTCACCCCCCTCTGTGACACATACGCACTGAAAAACACACACACACACACACATACAGTACCCACAGTGGAGCGGATAAACCAGCTTTCACTCAGCACCAAACCAATGCTCCTACAACATCAAGAACATAATAAATCACAAATTAGAAGTGTGAGAGTGTGTGTATTTCGAAGGGGGTGGGGATTCAAGAAAGCACTGGTCCAGTGCTTAATTTGATTCTTAATGGGAGGCAAAATTTCCAAAGGAAAACTTTCATTGGGCACAAAATGACTTTCCTTAGTTTTCACTTTCTTTCACTGAGAGAGAGATTGAGATTGATAAATGCTGGCAGTGCAGTGCCAGCCCATGCATGGTGTACCTCATTTAACTGATTTCTGTAATTTCCTCACTAAACAGTGATTAATAAATGGTTACCTGAACAAATGAAAAATAGACTGTTGAATAAATATTGCTGAAAAAGCCTTTTAACTTCTAAACCACAAATCAGATGCATTACTTGTCTTGTAAACATCTTTTATGGAAGATTGAGAGTTGAGAGTTTGGGCTTTATAATGCCTTATAGGGCACCACGAGCACTTCAGACGTATATCAAGGATGTTATTATTCAGAATAGCACACAACACATGCATAATCAGTACAAACAGTATGTATTTTCCATTTTGGCCATGTTTGGGAGTTGTAAAATGGTTTTGTAATTATAATTGTTTAATCTTAAAAAAGGGAAAAGGCTGGATATGTGCATTTTTAGGGTTGTTTAGTCATTTTAATGTGTATATTCGCATCATTTCACTTCACTTTAGTGGCCACATGATCAGATTCAGTGGACTTTGTTTTCAGTACAGCATGGTAAAATGCTCAGTGCACAATGTCAGCACTATAACAGCTCAGTGTACACAGTGTAACAACATAAATTTGTTTCAAAATTCTGATATATGTGTCTTATTTGAGCATACCTTACACAATGCATATTGCAAGAGAAGGAAGAACTGAAGCATTTGAAAAATAAGTCTTGTAGGCATGCTTGGGCTGTGTGTATTGTGAGCTTAGTCACGTGTTTAGGTCTGGTCTTAGTCACCTATCCTCTCCTTTCCATCCAAAGTACTACATGAGACTACAGAGGAGGAACAATAAAAGCAAAATCTGCACAAAATAACATTCTGTAATAAAGTAGCCCTAGCAACAAATGCTATTTTAGTGAAACTTCACTTTCTTCAGACTGTGTGAGAGAAACATTAATGTACCTCTGGTACAGTACAACTTCATCATAAGTTAGGGCCTCAAAAGCTATAGAGTTGAATCTACACCTTTCTGATAGTCTCTGCAACAACTGAACATTACAAACTACACAGAAGTAGTATTAGCTATAGAGCTATTTTATTGGATTGCATTCTGTTGTACAGTTGCTATTGTTGTAATGGTTTACAATTACCTGTATACAATCTCTAATTAAAGCTGGAGTCCAGAACTCTTGTCACCCCCATCTGGCAGTGAGAGTAATTACAAAAACATTGTTGACGTGCTTATGTCATAAGCTCAGCAATAGCCTTTACAGTCGCTACTGTTGCAGCTGTAAAACTGTTGATAAACTGTGTTGAGCGTCACACAACCCCTGCAAAATGACTGGTTTCACTATCAGAATTTGACCCATTTGGTCCGATAACATTTTGAAAGTCTAGAAGAGCTACATGATTAAATTATTTTATCCGCCATTCAAGTTTTCAGAGAGCTAACCAGAAGTTAGCCGCTCGGCCAGCAGAAGTCTCTAGTGCGTATGCTTTCCCATATAGCATGCGCAGTATGCATTCATCCCGTCAGCACGGTAATGTCAAACCCAACAACAGATTAAAAACTTCATATACTGTAAAACACAGAGAGATTTACCTGGTGGTGATAGGCTTAATCAGCATTGTGGGAACTCATTTAGCAAGGGCTTGAATGTAACGGATGTTCATTTATATGTTAAAGTCCTGCACTACAGGTTAAAGCATATACATTTAATATAAATATCAACATTCATAATATTTTTTTAAATATTTTTATCAAGATGTAAAATATAATTGACTTTTTATATCATATAAAGCATTAGCCTACAGTAAATTGATACCCTTGAAAAACTTAAAAGGAAAGCTCCCGGATATGTAAGACCTTGTCTTCTTTAGTGAGTAAATGTGATTTGAGATCAGATTCTCCTTTAGATTCTTCTTAAGAATGTCTTCTCTCCTGATAATAAGGCCAGCTCCCCCTGTGGTGCCACAACAGTGAAGTGACCTTGTCACCAGGGTGCCATGTGTCACAGTGGGGGGACCCAGTGGGAGAGGATGGGGTGAACAGATCATCTCCCTGCATGCCTGGTACCAGTGCCCTACCCTTCCTGCTCCCACCACAGGCCCAGCACCAGAGAGGCCGGTGCAGGGAGAGGAGCAGCTCCAGGCTCTGGAGAACATGACTCCAATTAAGCTGTGGAAGCCTGGCTCACGCTCCAGTGCCTCAGCCCAGTTGTCCTAGACAGCGAGACACAGCCAACCCAGGGAAATGAACTCTGCCAGCATAGTCAAGATAGTCACTGAGAGAGTTAGATTCTGCTTTACAAACAATTTTTAGGAGATAAGGACTCATTGGGATCAATCAAGAACTGCAGAATGAAACTGAACATGAAATCACAATGATGATTATTACAGTTTTGATAAAACAAATAATTTAAAAATTAAACCAAAAACCACAAGGAAAGAGAAACAGAGATGATAGCTTGTTTTCTGTTTTGAGAGCCCCAGAGAAAAAATGCAGAGTTAAGCACACAGTAATAGATGAGAGCGATTGAGAGGCCTCGTTTTCCCCTGTGATTAAAAATGTATGTTGCCACACGCAGCCTTTGGTGTGGAACTCTCCTGGAAAAGGAGCTGGTTAATATTCAGGCCCATGTCTGGCTAATGTCTTAAAGTGATAAATAGGAGGGGGTTGCTGCCGTTTGATTGTTCTTCACAGGCAGTCTGGGAGCAGCAGCACAGGGGGATTTAAGGTGGAGGAATCCTCTCAAAGCTCCTCATTCATTCACTCTCAGACGCCCCATCATTAATTGGGCCTGTCGACATGACTCCTCTGTACCCAGGGCCACTGGCAGCTACCATGGTGGATGAGCTTTTTAAGACAGTTCAAAAGAGTCCTTGCCTCATGAAAGGCATTCAAATTACATGAAATTGCATTCATGTCAAGCCTTGCAGGCATATTCATACAGTACACTGGCATAATGTCTTGTTTCGTGCCATGCATATCTGTGTGACTATATAATCGTCCCCTTGGGAGCAAATCACACTATAAAGAGTATGTTTTTCAAACTATTAATATATAATGTTTCATTTTTCAAATTACTATATATATACTTACAGTAAATACAGTGCTTAATGGTGTCAAGGAAATACAGTTTACTTTACTGTAATGTAAATATAGCAATCTAGCAATTAAATACACCCAATGAATACCTGACTATAATGGAAGATAATATTTCCATAACAGACAAATTTAGCTTCATGCAAAACAGGATGCAATATCCCTCAAGGAAATATATAAAATCCACTGGGAGTCAACAGTACCGTCACTTCCAATGAAGAGTGAATAATCTAGGAGCTGCTTGGAAGAAAATCTGGTTACTGTATCTTCACAAGTTGGTTGAAACATTCAAATATAGACCAGAGGTATTTGCACGTGTTCATCTGTAATCATAGTGAAAGGAGCTTTAACATTTATATTTCTCATTCATACCTACTTTGTAACTGAAATGCATAATACACCTAAATTTAAATGGGTGGCTGAAGTACAATATATGTTAGTTATGAAGCTATCCCTTTGGCACACTTTCCACTTTGACAGTTATCTCCCTGCTCTGTGTAAGTATAGCTATGCAGGACAAGGTCAGTCCAGCCTTCAAAACTTTGTGATTTCTACTGATGTTAAATTGGAAGGTGATAGCAGAAGGTGGTCAGATTTGGTTCATGGTGTCAACCATGTGATACTTTAGTATTTATAACCATTAGGGGCTGTATATATGTCATGAAGTACAGCAGGCTCTTTTTCAGGGTGGCCATTGGCCTACTTCACTTCCATCCGTGTCCGACTTGTTTCTTCATGCCAGGACTGATGACGCCTTCCTCAGGAGAATCCCTAACTTTATGGGAACCCTAGTTGTACTAGGTGATCTTCATTAGTCATTACACTTGTACACTGTTTGGGATTTAAAAACAATTTATGAGTGTATAATTAGGCCCCAGAATTTAAATGAAATATCAAATGCAGTGGATTAATTTCTAAAAGAAGACTCTGAGGCCACACCACTTCACTGGACTTGACTTAAGACGGTAAAGCCGCCAAATGTTTAGTAGAGAGCACGTCACTGGGCTGGGATTGAATGCTTCTTGTTTGTTTCTGTGAAGGCCTCACACAGAGCTTACAATTAGGGCCACCAACACTTCCTGCTGTCTCTACGTAACTATCAGTCTATCCAGCTCTTGCATTGTCATTCTGTGCATTTTTTCCATACTACTGAAACTATTCGCAGTCTCACTCTTCCTCACTCATGCTCACTCTTTACAAATTTCACTCTCTTTTGCAATCACATAGTCATTCAGTATCCTCCCATCACTTTCTCCCCTCCTCCTCTCCCTGCCGTGGAAGTGGTTTCTGTTATGGCAGTGGGAAGGCTACCCGCAGCGGGAGAGATCCTAATTAACAGCCTATTCATTTGTGTGGAGCGGAGAGCTCCTGCTTTCTGAGCACTTGTTTTATGGTGGCGCTAGGGAGCCCTGTCCAGGGATTTGGAGGGGGATAATTGCCTTTGCCGCAGGCTGCAGTAATCTGGTCGGCTAATTCATTATTTTAATAAGTTAGCTTCTCCTCGGGGGTGTGCTAGCTGCGCTGCGCCTCAAACCTTGGTGGTGCACCTCGTTATTGTGGCGCTCTTTTACACCGCCGCCCGCACGGGGTTAATAACTGTTATTAGCCTCTCTCCTCAGCCTGCAATTTCTCGTTTAACTGGGGCGATTCAAACGAAACCTTTGCGAGCGTCTAATAATCAACCTCTCTGGAACCAGGGGTAATCCCTATGAAGGGGTCCGTATAGTGGAGAGGGGTAATGGATGCAATCGCCTGAGTGCCTTTGCCTCCGCTCCTTTCATTATGGGTCCTGATGTTGTTTTTGTTGTTGATGCTGCTGTTGTTTTTACTCAGTTTCTCTAAACCCATTTGAGGGAAGAAATATTTGCCTTGAGCAAGGGAAATGGATCAGATTTATACATACAAATAAGATGATCATTAGGTTTGCGTAACTAATGGCTTCATTTAGGCCATAATCTTCCATCTCTCTAATAGGCTATGCAGTCAGTAGGATGTGTGTATGTGTCTGTGTGAGGCAGACAGGTTTAATGACTCCGGTGCAGTCAGACATTTTGTGCATTGGCTGATTAAAAACCATGTCATTTCAACAGGAAGGGGATAAAGAGAGGGCTTTGTGAATAGAAGTATTTTAAAAATCCAATATTGGAGATGGTGACGGCTGGATGTTTGAAAGAACCTGCAGTTAAAATCCAATTATGCACAAAATACAGCACAAAATGGTTTTGAATGCACCTATTGGATACATTATTTCACTTTGTGACGAAAAGAGATATCCTAATTCACTTTTGAGAGAAAGTACAATGTAGACAAGGCAATCCTATTATGTATCCCTAGATTTCCCTGCTTTGCATCTTCCAATGACAAAGTCCATCACTGCAGCTGAGGAAGAGCAAACATTCAGACTGTCCCTAACAGCAAAGTTATAAGCAGGGACGCTCAAACTGTTCTGGCTGGTGGAGGCTTCAAAACGTGCATGTCAGTGTGACATAAAAACACAAATAGACGTATGCTTTCACCACTACCTGTATCTTAATAATTATATAGCTTGAGTGGCTGGCATCCTCTGCGCACTCAGGAGACTGCAAGCCTCAGTCCACATGCTCTGTGTGGCTTATGTTCCATATTGTAGGCTGGCTTGTTTAGCTGTCATCATGCTGTGACCTGCCAGCCACTGTGAAATGAGCTCCTGGATATTAAAGAGGCTATCTCTTCATCTGTACTTAACCATAGTGGAGTGACACATCACATGGCCCTGGGCCCTGTAAAGGAGAGGGGCAATAACATGTAGGATGGAAAATGTTGAAATGGGCAAGGCTGTGCTCTGTGGTCAGTCATATGACTGAAAGAACAACATTTCCACTAATATTCTTTATCATCAACCCAACAACAAGCTATTAAATCACCTGAAGTATTGCACAATGTTTATCCAAGGCTTTGATGGTCTACAAATGGCTTCACGTGTTCATTTAGCACTTTTACTGCATCTAAAAGTTAAACCTGCGCTTAGCCATGGCCCCTTTCTGCACATAGGAGTTGCGGTTGTGCTCCATAAAGTACGCACATGATAGTAAATGACCTGGTTCACTATTAACTATTATCCACTTAATGTCCTTCCTGGCTTGCCACATGTGGAGCTTTGGCTGAGCGCTGGCCTCTGGGGCTGCCTGGGGCTCGTTCAGGGCCATGGCTTTTCAAAGCCCACACTGCCATCTGCTAGACCAGCGGCTCTGCTTCCCTTATCAGGCTGACGTGGCCGCAGCTGGGACAGCAGAGGCCTGCGACTGTCCCACACCCAGGTGTTTACCACAGCTTCATGCATATGGATTCAGAGATTGCTATAGATCTCTGATAACATATGTGGGAGCTGACACACAACTAATAAAAGCTCTGCTATGTGGACACTATTACTAAATGCTGTTTGTGCACAAGGAGGAGTTTCCTTATTGATTTTCTTCATATTATGGATATATCTCATTTGACACTCTTGTGTGTGAGGCAGTATTGATCAATGATATCAGCTGATGTTTTTTGAAGAACTGCTGGAGTGGAAGCCTCAGCCCATCAGTCCTGCCCACCTTAAAGCCGCTCAACTTAGCATGACTGGCTTCTAATGAGTGGTCCCTCCTCTCATCACACAATCCTCAGTCCCTCCCTCCCGCATTCATCAATTCTCATTAGGGAAAATCATCATGTGGAATACCAACTTTTGGCCAATATTCATCACTGTCAGCCCTCATCCGTAGCAGCGCAATGACAGACGCAGGATCTGGGAGTGCCTAAGTAGCACTGACTTAGCTCTTTTATTCCCTAATCTCACCCTCTGTGCTTGTGGAGCCCAAGCAACTCTCTGCAGTGCATGCTCCCTGACAGCAATTACTTTATGCAAAAAGAGTGGAGGAGTTTGGTGAGTGGCGTGAGTGAGAATAAGTCTCCTCTGAACTCTGGCTGTTGGCAGGCTGCAGCATTCCAATAGGACCGGCTCACTTCCCATGGGCACTAAAGGGCAGAGAGGAGGGAGGGGAGGCGGCAGTGGACAGCTTTGTAGCACTGTGACAGGGGTTTTGTTGTGACAGCACTTATCTGTACGCATCGTTCATATACTGCTGAAGTGAAATTATTACATAATTACATAGATTCATTGTTATTGTACTTATACTGAGTGGTGATCCCTCAAAAAACAATACAGATTTTGCTTTATTTAGTACATTTTGCAATATTTTGGGTTCCATATACCCGTTAAGAACGTATGTACGTCACAGACAGATTGCCTTCGCCAGCAGTGTGTTCCCCCTCCTGTAAAAATAGCTTGTGTGTGTCGTTCTCATAACGGCAGCGAGATCAATACATTCATTCCCATTTTAGCTGCTCTGCCCCTTTGCCCACCCACGCCCAAGAATAGGACAGCTTGCAAAACCCAGCCGCCATGTCAGCTAATCACAGCCCTATTGCTTCAGTCATTCGTGCCCCATCGTTGGCCCACACCGGCTGCCTGCCCAGCACAGCTAGAGATTTTACCCAGAGGTCAGTGGGATGGCCAGCCTGTCTCAGTCCAAACTCCCCTCCTGCCAGGTGGATCAGAGGGAGGCTAGCGGTTCGCCTCTCTGCTGAGAAAATGAGATCACACCGCCTCAATAGGGGGGCTGCCTTTGGAAGACCTTCATTCCAGGTTACAAGATAATAGTGGAAAACCATTTGCATCAACTAAGGAAACATTATAATAAATCAGACACCATGATAAATTATCTTAATGCTTGGCACTAACAGGTATTAACGGACTCTCAATTATTGTCATTTAGCAACAGCTACAGGGCTAAAGAAGGCTTCAGTGTTTTGTTATGAAAATGTAAATTAGTGACCAATCTCAGCTGCTCCAGAGATAAAAAATCTTTGAATTCAGGCACCTTTGCAAATACAAAATTGATTCAAATTGATTTCTGACATTACAAAATGTCAGAAAACCTTAAAAGACAACAATAAAAATGATCATCTTTATTGTTTCAAATGTATAAATTTGCCTTTGGCATCACAGTAAATCACAATACATACAATAATACACAACACAACATGTACAGTACAGACAACAATAACAGACATAGTTTCAGTGTGAATGGTGTTGAGCAAAGTTATTGTATTTGGTATGGAAGATACAATTTGTCGGGGTTTTTGTTTTACCCGCGTTTTATATATACATTCCAGTTATTTCTGTTCTTTCCCAATAATTTTACTGGCCATGTTTGTAATTCTGGACAGTCTATTTTTGTTCTTACCCTCCAGGTGCCCATACCATGTACACATATTAAAAGTTAAAACACTTTCAACAAGACAGTTTGTTAACAGTTTGTAAAATGTTTTTACTTATATTGGATGAATCCAATTTCCTGATTAGATACAAGCGCCGCATTGCTTTTTTTAAAAATGTATTCTGTGTTGGCAGTAAAACTTAAAGTGCAATCAAAAAAGGTTCGCTAATATTTAAAGTCCTCTACTGCTTCAACAGGCTGATCATTAATCAAAACCAGTGAAAAATAATGACAGGCACTGTGGTAACCAGCTCCTTAGTCTTACTTTTGTTAAAAAAGGGTACTGTCTTCACACTACTTAGTAAGCTCACCGATATGGTGGAAATATGCAGACTGATTAACTGTGTCCCCGTCTGCATAAGACCGACTAGTACCAGGTCATCAGCATATTTATACAATTGGCAGGTTGAATTCATAATTTGCATTTCATTAGTGTATAGGGAAAACTAAACAGGTGAGAGCATACAGCCTTGAGGTGCTCCTGTAGTCAGGGTAACTGTATCAGAGGTAATATCACTGCACCTCACTCTCTGTGGTCGATCTGTGAGGAACTCTTTAATCCGCTGTATCATGTGGCTGTTGGTGTTAATGTCACAAAGCCTTTTAATCGGAGTATATTTCTGCATAAAATTAAAAGCTGAACTTAAATCTATAAAAAATCTGGCATAACTCTTATTCTGCTGTAGATGTTTACTAACAGTATTCATCGGTGTCTATGTTGCGTCTCCAGTACCTCGACCCTTCTTGTATGCAAACTGAAATGGGTCAAACCCTTCTTCAGCCGCACTCTTCTCAATCTCTCGCAGACTCCTCCTCTTGGACCACTTTTCTTTATTTTTGTTCTTGGTGTTTTTGACTTGAGCTTGAAGCGTCAACATCTTATCTCTCGTATAGGTAAATGTGGCGTCATGTCCACTGGTTGAGACGCCACTCGCTAAAAAAGGCAGCAACATGATGTAAATCGTAATCCAAACATTGTGAAGTGCCATATTCAAAAGCTGATTGCTCCGTTATTTTCAAGAGGTTAGACACATCGACTAGGCAAGATTAAAAGATTACATTAAAAGCTTAAGATTAAAAATATACAAACAAACAAACCGCTGACGTTAGGCACTGGGTCAGCAGTCGCACCCTGTAAGTATTATAGTGTAAAGTAGTAGCTCTGTAAAACACACTAATTCAATGAAGCTCATGTTAATATACAGTCAATTGTTTCCACATTATATCATTTTACTTTGTGACTGGCAATAGTATTTAATGTAGCAATATGTGGCCTCTGTGTACTTCTGTAAGTTGCCTTATTTTTCCTTTAAATTACCCTGTAAAACCATTTGCCACGTCTGTTTAAATAGAAGATAATATGTTCATAGATAAATAGATACATGAAAAGAAAAACTTGAAGAATTGTATGACATGATATATGCATCTCATCTCTAAGACCGTTAAATCTTTAACGAATACACACACATATACACACACACACACACACACACACACACACACACACACACACACACACACACACACACAAACACACACAGACACACTATGCAGATGCAGATTGCATTGGGGAACCTTGGAGGGCAACATATGATGGCCTGAGGCGGTGTCTCTGTGGTTGAGGCATCAGTCACTTCCCTCAGGGCTGTCAATGAAAATATAAACAAACAGCATTCCCACTCTGCAGGGAAGCATTCAAGAACATAATTCAACAAATATGCAACATAAAATGTTAACAATAATAAAACTGGTACTTTAATATTGGTTTAAGTTGGACATTGCTCACACAATGGCTCTCAAAAACATGGGGTGGGGTGGAAAAGTGTTGCAAGCGGCTAAAATTGGGACAGAAGCTCAATGGATGTATTTAATATTTTAAAGTTTAATGTCTTAAAGATTTAAGAGTGAAAGAGAAACAAGAGTTCTCTCATGCTAGCCAAGCCTATGAAGATCTATTTAATCTGGTAGCAAGACAACATGTAAAACACAAGATGGACAGATCTGCAGAAAACAAAAACAGGTGATGCTCATAGCTAAAATATTAAGGAGCTCATCTTTTGCTTTTGGATGCACTGTGAGTATCGTGTCTAAAGAAGGTGGAAAAAGTGTGTGTTTTACCCAAAACGTTTATGGATGATTTTATTGGTTTAGTAAGGTTAGATGAGATGATCAATACTACTCTGTTATATGTAAATATGTAAATATGCAGCTACAGTACAGCCAGCAGCCTGTTAGCTTAGCTTGGAGTCCTGTTGTCAAAGTGAGGTTAACAGGCAGCCGTCAGAGATCCTCAGAAGTCACTGCGCTGGCTAAGAATAGTCCAACACCTAACCCCCTGTAAAAATGTTGAACCAATCCTATAAATTCTGAGCCAGTCTGCTATTCCTCTGACGTCTTACTGAGATGAGTAAGGAAACATCTCTGAATGGGGGCTGCAAGCTGACAACAGTATGTTTCCATCATAGCCTGTCATAACAGCCAATCCAGTACACCACACACACAGAAACACAAATACGTGCGCTGTACATACGCTGTACATACATAACGATCTGACACAATCTTACACGTATCTCAGAGAATGTATCAACGTGCAGGCACATACTGTAGATACGCACATATACACACACTTACACCTGACCCAAGTCCTTCATCTCTCAGTGATATAGAGCACCTGAACTTTTTTCTAGGCATGATAGATGGATGGCAGAATATCCCTGAGGGACTGGTGATTAAACAGGAAGTAGAGAGAGTCACTGAGCGGACCAGGAGCTGGTTGACCCCTCCTTCTCAGCAGCTCACTGATCTGCTGCTACAGAGACTACAAGAGAGAAGGGAAAGAATGAAAGGGAGCCATAGATTATCAATAAAGTCAATACGGCATTGTGTTACATGTGCCCTCTGACCTAAGCAGGGTTACTAGCTCTGATATCCTTATTGTGATATCTGCACATAGGATCCAACAGGACTATTGGAGGAGACGGTTTTATTGCATCTGTATTCAACAGCTACTGTAGATGTTTCGTGCTTATTAGAGGTTTTTTAAGTTCAATAATGTTCTGATTCGAGTGATTGAGAATGATTAACTAGCTTACCACTGAACCGTATCACATGCTGATCATGTGATACCCTAATTTCTGTTTCAAGTCTCAAATGAGATGTGTATGTGTGTGTTCATAAGTGCTTGATTTTTGTTTTATTTTGATATATTTCATTTGATGTGTCATTTATATGATGCTCTCATATTGCTATGCAGATTATTCAAAAATGATCTTGCAGTCACTTTATCAAAGCATTATCTCCTCATACCTAATTATCATTCTAGTCACAGTCAATGGAAAGCTTGTTTCAACATATACCATATCACCAGTGCTCCTATACAGTAATGCCACTGAGCTGAAATCTGTCTTAGACCTGCTACTTTAATTCATCTCCAGCATTCCATGTTTAATTTTTAGCCTTGGCTGCCCACAGGGACTTTAACCCTTTCTGCTGTCTCATTTTAATCGGATGCTTTTTTGTTAAATGTTTAACTTAAATTGGGAGCCTCATAAATATTCCAAATCACTCGTCCTGTGTTTGATGAGGAAATGAGCCTCGTACCCGCCGTGATTCCCCAGGCAGGCGGGCAGGCAGGAGAAAAAAAAAAAAAAAAAAGCCTACAACTTAACTCTCGGAACCAGACCTGTGCGCCGCTCTGACAGCCTACATTAGCAAGCAGCAAATTGTTTTAACAATGTGAGGGCGGCCTTTGTGTCGAGATAATGATGATATCTCTTTTTCTGTGGCGCTACATGCTACTGAGGTAATCATAAAGGTCTCTACAGTCATCACTGCCTGAGAGCACCTTTTATGGTCTAAAGGGACAACAGCTTGTGCTGAATATGAATCTCACTCCTCTTACATAGATTCTACATGTAACATTTCAGTTGATGTTGTAGCATGTTCTCAGGCAAATTTTGACATCTGTTGAAGTGAATTAGAAAAAGAAATGACAGTGATATTGATACAGTTTTCTAAGACTAACACTAGTGCACAGATATAGTTAATATTGTAGCTCCCCAGCAAAGGTCAAGCAGCTCTGACCTTTGAGTTAGTCAGATAGGCCAGGGCCTGTTTCAGAGTTTCTCTCTCTTTCTGTCTGTCTTTCCCTCCCATGGCTCTGTGGTCATTAATCTTCCACACAGGTGCTGAGGACTCCTGACCCTCTGCTCCACTTCCTCCATTAGCACCATGACAGCTCGACTGTAAGGTTCATATACCCAACCGTATTTTCCACCCCTCTTTCTCCCACAACACTTCAACTGGTCTGGGAACTGAAAATCCACTGTGTCCCCTTCACTCCCCAAAAGTTCAATTACATTTGTTTGAGTGCCGCTTTATCATCCAGTCACAGCATTACAGTAAGCGATTTGGATGCAAAAAACTGAATATTTTTGTCTCAATTTATGTAAAGTTATAGTTCAACAACTGTGTCAATACAAATCATGGAAATATAGGGTGTGAAAAAAGAGGGGGGAATAATGCTGATATATTCAATACTTTTTTGTATATGTAATACATTTGCAGTAGAATATATCTAAATCATAGCCAGGACTCATACAGTGATGTTGTATTTCCTTTTGTCCAAAGTGACTTACAGTAAGTGCAGTCAGCCACCTCAGGAACAAGAGCCAGATATCACAAAAAAATAAAAAATATGGAAAAATAACATTTACTTATGCCTAAGTGAAGGTTTTAGCATATTAAACAGTTTCTTGAGCATAAATATAGAAGCAAAATGTACCTTAAGTATCTTAAGTACTCATTATGTGTCACAATGGATCCTGTCAGTGTTGTATTATTATTATAAATGATGACATTATTGGGTTATTATTACTGATGCATACTGTAAATGTATTAGAAGCATTTTAATATTCTGGCTGGTCGAGGTAAAGCTAATTTGAAATATACTGTTTATTTTAACAGTGCTTTGTATTCCATAAAATGATAAAATGATTCATATTAAACATAAAATCTTAATCTGTAAATTAAGAAGTAACAGCTGCCAAATCAATGTAGTGGAATAAAAAGTACAATATTATTTTGTAAAATGTAGTGAAGCATAAAGTAGCAGAAAAGGGAAATACTCAGATAAATACAAGTCAACTCAAGTGCAATACTTCAGTAAATACTTGACATTCTACTGAGTCTGTTTCAAACAAACAACTGGTAGCAGCTGTACTTTATTGTACCAGTTTAATGATAATGTGACAAGACCATGACAAAATTTGTCAACTCGAGAACAATATTCCCGCTCTCTTTTTTGTGGAGTCTCTTGTTTTCATCAGTGCGTCTCTGGATATGTCCCAGTCAGAGTTGTGAATCTGTGCCATGTTCTGGGGTCACAACCCCGCTTCTGTGGCCGCCTGCCGCACGGAGCTTCAGTTTCACAGCAGAGGAAGCCCCCCCACACAACAGCTGGACCGACTCGCAGACATTTACACATTCTCACATCACACCCAGACATAACCCTACACTAACACATGCAGGCAGTTGTCTAACATATGCAGCATCTCTGTGCATCCTCTCGCAGGCCACCATACGCCCAGGCCTAAGGCAAAGGAAATCACAAATGTCAGTCAGGATGGGGGAAAGGTTACAGGGAAGCCAAGAGCTCGATACTATTAATTTGCTCCCTGGGGTTCAAGAAATCAACCAGCAGAGTGATCTGACTCCGCTAACTCATGAGATATATCCAAAATACCAGCTCCTCCGGCAATCTGCAGTCATGTATGATAAAGAACTTTGACAAAGATCATCTTCATGACATTGATAGTCAGACTGAGCACAGAGAGGTGGATTACGGCCCCTCCTTTTTATTGATTGTCTGAGTTGATATAATAAATATCTATTAGTGTTATTATTACATCAGTGGACCTCAAACTTTTTCTGCTGTGATCACTTTTTGGAGCAATAAAAAAATATTTCCCATTCCCCAGTAAACCGATATTTGGGAATAAAAAGCCAAGTTAAATGTGTTTTCATTTAAATAACATTATCAAGAACATGAGCTGCATGTGTCTTTTGACTATTACATGAGTTACTTAGTTAGAGACTTTGTAGACACAACAAGGCTCTACCTGTAGACTAAATTAGTTTCACTGACAGCTAAACACATTTAGTAAATATCTACGTCTATCTTATACTTCACATGTTTTGCTATCTGATTTTAATCTTGCTAAACTGAATTTTAATAGGCTTTTGCTGGCATGAGAGAACTATGTGTTTGTTTATTGTTCCCATATCGATCAGATTAGGTTCATCTGACCTCTGCAGTGCCTTTACTGTATTATTTTATGGTTACATCACTACATCATTAAAAGTAAATGATCAAATTTACAAACAGTCCACAGTATAATTTCATGAACTGCTACACAGACTGGACAGAAATGCACAAATAATTTTAAAATAATGAATCTGATGTACTCCTGCATACATATGTAAAGAGAGCTGCAACGATTAATCGAGTAATCAGTTAGTTGATCAACAGACAGTTAATTGGTGACTCAATCAACTCAAACTAATCAGTTAATCATTTAGTCGTTTTTCAAGCAAAACCACCCATCATTTGATGGTTCCAGGTTCTTAAAATTGAGATTACATGGTTGCAAATTAAATATTTTGAGGTTTTGATGGACAAGACAGGACATATCAGGATATCACTTTGTGCTCTAAGATATTGTGATCAGCATTTTTCATTGTTTTCTGATATTTTATAGACCAAACGATTAATCGATGATTCAAGAAAATGATCAACAGATTAATTGACAATAAAAATAATCATCGGTTGCATATTTAATGTAAATAATATACATAAAATATAAATATAAAAAAGCAAAACATAAAATATACAAAAATGTAAAGGATTTGTTGTGTGAAACAGTGATATGAATACTTCTACAGTCCATGGTGAGTGTCCTTTTGGGCGTGGGTGTGGTGTATGAGGTGTGTGCATATTCCTGGTGGTCCCGTCCAGACGGTGTGTCTGACTTTCAACATGTCTCTCCTCCCCATCTCACCGAGGTCACCTCGTTGGTATCGCAAGCGCAGCAGTCACATTGTGCTTCAATGCAGACAGATTGCTTATAATAACCGTTAGAGACCTTTCATTTTTCCTTGTCAGCAATTTGCAGGATAATTTTGGCACCCTTTAAGGATTCAACTCCCCTAATAAGAGGATAAAAATAAACAAGCTAGTTGTTGAAGCACTATATTGGGATGGCATAATCCTATTTACAAGTCTGAACGCACTCTGGCCAATAAAATCAAACCCCAGCAACATTGTTATATGTGGCAATTTTCACCATTTCTAAAACAAGAAATGACTGAGTGCTAGGCTTTTAGACTGCCAGGATTTACTAAATGGATGAAACGTCACTTTCCAAATTTCATTACTAAAGACCTACACCGAAAAATGCTCAGTCAATTCATGTACCATAACAAATATTAGGTACATTTATTTTTGGTGCAGCCATTGACCACTTTGATAACAGATTACATTATAAGTCTATTTTAATTTACTATATAGCTGTTTAGAAACAAGTTTCAAATTGTGCAGAAGTGGAGCGTATTGATTCCCGCAGTGAGATGCAGACGTGCTGGAGCTTTACTGTTAGCCCTCTCCATCCACAGTGTCACCACAGATCTGACAACGTCTTGACAACCACATCACATACAGTACTGGCTGCTGGCAACACAATTCATTTGTCCTGTTAGTTTGATTTCCATTAAAAGTAGAAGGAAAATGTGGTTTGGCTATGAAAGCTAGATACTCAAAAACATTAAGCGGAACTGAGAGATTAGGTAAATTAATCGAGTGATGAAAAGTTTTGAGAAGAGAATGGTACAAAAAAAAAAAAGGTGATGTATGAAAACAGAATACAGAGTATTGTAGGGTGAGATAGAAAGAGTCGGGTGAATTAATCAACAGAGGCTGAAGGACAGAGGTTGAAGGAGTAAACTGATGTTGGTTCTGCCTTGAGTGAGACGGACATTTAAAAACATAGCAAGAGATCAATACACTACACACTCTCTCTGTTGATAAGATCTATCCATTACTGTCTTCAAACTTGAACACATTTCATTCTGCTTTCTGATTAAAATAACTCATTGCTCAATCAAACATATCAACACCCTTTTACAGAAAGTGTTGTCACCAGTGGAGCAATATTGTGACAACTCTTCTTTACGGGCATGAATTATAATATCAACAGAATATATACACTATATATTAACAATATGCAAGGATAACCTATAAAATGGTGACTCAAAAATAGAGTTCATTCAGGGGCACTGAGCAAGAAAAAAAAGTGACATTAATTCTGGGCCTCTATTTATCCCATTTCCTATACTCTCTTTATGTATCTAATATTTCTAATTTACCACCGTCCAGGAAAAGTGACACAAGAAGCCATAAATTCCCTTCTAATTCCAAATAATTCCGATTACATGGACGAGTAGTTTTCAATCAGAAAGATAATCTGGATGATAGATGGTGGGATAATTGGCTGTCTCTGCCACGTAAATATTGTGTCGTTCTATTAATCTTGCCGAATGAAGTGTCAAGCTGTCACTCATTCGTCAAACTGAATTAGGAAATATAACGAATAAATAAATGCATACGGGTGGCAGTGAATGTGTGTGTTTGCGTGGATGCGAGTTTGTGTCTGTGTGAGAGGGAGGAAGAGATAAGATGAGAGCAGGCGGCTGCAGTGGCCCTGAGTCAAAGTAGGAGACGGGAATGGGAGACTTAGAGAGATGAGTGTGTTTTTTTAAAAAAGTGAATGAAAGACAGAGAAAGAGAGCAAAACATAGAAATGTGATGCATATAGACGGAGACAGTACTCTCATTTCTACCTCCCCCTTCAGCGGGTATAAAATCATCTGGAGTATTATACATTTTAAAACATCACTACAATACCCCATACTTAATCTTGCCAAAGACATTTTTATCAGGGCGGATACCCTCAGAATTACATTGTCTTTTCTGTCCCAGGGTCCATATCTGTCACATGTCAAAGGCAGCTCCACTCGCTGAATATTTTACCCAACCATCAGCTGAGATTGTTTTTAGCCTCACAGGGAAATAAACTCATTTAATTTTGGGAAAACACAGTAATATAAGAAATATTTACTTGAGAAATGAAAGCAAAATATGTGAAAAAAAACATATTGGCACATATTACAATTAGTATGTAAGAGGACATATTTTTTACATCATTCCAGAGGTGATAAATATCTTATCTACTCTTTAACCCGTAGGACAGGAAGATAAAAAAAAATCAAGCAGTGACAACCTCTTAATTTAATTTATAAAGATCATAATTAACGACCTGCAGGCTGCAGGAGACCCCATTTCAGACTGGAGACAGAAAGGGCTTCCGCCATAAGAATAAAAATGAAGTTTTCATTGATTTCTGAATTAAATCTCAAATATCAGTAATTTCACAGAAAAGGTCAACTCTAATGGAGTTCCTCCCTGTTTTTTAATATCTCATATTTCTCTTGAAGGAGCCTACCTGGTGTGACGTGGGCTCGCTAATTGTGGCCGGTTAATTAATGAAACCGTCAGGTGTTTGCAAAGGCAAACAAAGAGCCGGGCTCTCTTAAATCATCCGTGCCCTTCGACATGGTTATTATCCGGTGGCAGGTGAACCCCAGCCTTGACGCATGACAGATTAGATCTTCTCAGAGGATGGGCTGTCCATTTATCTGCCTGATAAACTCAGAGCCTCTCTCCATTTTCAATCATCAGAAAGGAAATGAGATTAACAATCTAATGATGCCAGCACCCCCCCCCCCAACACATACACACACATGCACACACAAAACAATACTCATAAGAAAATGTCCATTTATCGCAGCTTTGATTATGAGCAAAGGAAAAGGCATTTTCAGTGATATATGATCAAATTATTATTTATGATATATCAGAAAACAGGGAGCTTTTTTTATTTGATGCAGGAATCCCATTCTCTCAGTTTCCATTCTCCCTGCTCTGCTGTGCCCCTGTTAAATCACACAGCGCAGTGCATGGGTTCACACTGTTCTAGAGAGGTCCGGGCCTGTCATTTCACAGCTCCCATACCTCAGACCTAAATTTACAGTGCAAGGCTTGTGTGTCCCGCTGTACACCCCTTGTGGGTCAGCCCCTCCCCTGCTGTCCCTGACACGCATAGCAAGCATCCTGGCCCTCGTAAAGCTGACATCTTCACTAAACTATGCTAACAAGGCCGTAGTGATTTGTATATGCACAGCCTGGTGGCACGAGGTGTTGGGGGTTGGGGCGGCACAGAAGAAGAGGCGCAACCTAAGGCGGGGCGAGGCGGGGTGAGAGGGTGGGGGGTGGGAGGGGGGATCACTGGTGGAATCCGCTCAAGTGGTGAGGGGCAGCTAATCAAAGCACCGTCACATGCAAAGGTTGTAGTGTACACAGACAAACATATACGCACCAACAAAAACACATATCCGAGGGTTCACATGGTGTAAGGTGACAGAACAGGGTCCGGTGAGCGGGCCGTGGAACATTTCAGCTCTGTGATTCCTCTCCGGCGCTGGGATTTATAGACTTCAGACTGAATGGCTGGTGCAGGTGCAGAGCACAGACAACTGCTCTGCTCTGCCGATGCAATATATTACTGAGCAACAAACATCAGCCGGGGTGTCAACACGAACAACTCTTATTATTTAAGGCTGTGTCTTTTAAAGGTGATGAGCTTGAATGGCTGCAATCAAGTTTGGGGGTTTGTATGTTGTTCATATTATTTATGAGAACTGAGGGCTTGATGAAGTGAAATCATTTGTTATTGTTATTCACCTCATATAGATCAAGATGAACTACAGAGCGACTTGTATATTCTGAAACATTGCTTCATTTTATGTATAGATTCACTGTTTACAACCCTGTTTTATTTTTAAAGCTGCAAAAAAACAAATAGACACCTACAGCCGCGTACATTAGTTGATCAGTGGAAGTCTCTGTTTGTCATGCCTCTGCTCGTGTCTATTAATACCTGTAGTTGTGGGCTGGAGGACAGGGACCTGTCCACTGCTCACTTGCTGGTGATTGAAGGCCCGGCATGCTCTTTTACTGCCCGACAGGTGAGGCTTATTTGAGGGCATTGATGAGAGCAGCAGCCCAGTCGTGACCCAGCCGCTGCTAATTTGAGAGACTCACAGTTAAAATTATATTACGCTTCATTAAAACGCACTTCTTTTTTATCTGTGTAGGAATGACATTCAGGAGGTGATTGGTTAATAAGATCATTCTGCTGAAACATCCTCAACTTCGAAGTGGGTGTATAGAGTGTTAGTGGCAAACCTCGGTTGAGCAAAGACGCCTGGAAGGCTTGAGGTAATTTGGAAAAGAACAAATTTGCATAAACTTGTCATTATACCATATTTTAGAGCAGAATCAGTAAGTTGCATTTTGCTTCATATTCAATAACCTATTAATTTAAAATGAAAAACTACTTCTTGTGTACACCAAAGTAGCATGCTTTTCTCTATAGCACCTCCACGGTAGTTGTGGAAATGCTAAACTTTGGTGCAATTGCAGACTACACATTCATTCTGATGTATGTAGTACTGTATGTAATGGAGAAGTACTGAACTTAAGTTCACATTTGAGGTATTTACTGTACGTGAGTATTTTTTTGTGAGCTTTTCACAGTGTGATTTAGGTCCAGTGCAGTTTTTATGATATTTTATGCTCGTAAAGTATATTTATTTATTGTAAACCAACTGCGAAACAGTTGGAAGATTAGTATATGGTACATATATACAATTAGTTCCCACTGTTCCTCTGATCAGACTGGCAGCCATATAGTCACAGCTTGTTCCTTTTAACCGTTACTACCACGGTACTTACAGTCTTGGCAGGAAGAGAAAGGGAGGCCACCATAACAGATGTTTTGCAGATTCACAACAGTGAACAGAGATGAACTTTGCAGGTACAAGACTTCTGTCCTATGCACCTTCCTATAGTCACATATCATTCATAAATCAAACTGTGATTCCATCACTTATCAGATATATTGTTTTCGTGAAGCCAAACCGCCATAATGTGACACAAGTGACAGTTGAATGAATGTCATGTCAAGGTCAAAAGAGGCATGTCACATGTCAGCACACTGCAAAGTATTATAGTCATTTGATATAGTACTAAGAAAAAAAAGATTTTTAAATAAGTCTGGCGGTATAGAAGAGTGGAGATTATTTCACTTGTGTCTAATACATATCAACCTTTTTAGGGATGATCTTTCTATTCTATTGTTATAATGTTCTCATCTGCTTTCTACTGTAGCAAGATTTTGATCTTATCTCTTAAAAATACCAGAAACCTTTGCTTCAGATATCTATTCCTTTTATTCTCTTCATTCTTTTATGAAACATAAACAACATTTTAAGACTTAAGATAACTTATGTAACCATGTTCTTTTCACCTCACTGTCTCTCCAACTGTAAGTCTCTCTTTTTCTGTCCGTCTCCCTCTGGGGTCAGCGAGTAGTGAGTCAGTAGAAGTGAATGAGAGAGTGCCTGATCTCCTGTGAGCGAGGCTGTCAGCGTGGCTCTGAGTGGGCTGTGTGGAGCTTCTGTCAGAGGGTGTCAAATTTCCCCAGTCCACACTGTGGCCCTCTGTCCTGCTCGTGGCTGGGTCTCAATGGGCCCTTTGATGGGCCACCCGAGGCCTTTCATCGTGCACCTTGCCAGGGTGCACGGGGCCTGGGGGGGGGCTCGCGCTGCACAACACCTGGCAGGTATGCAAAACCACGTGCCTGAGCCAAAACAAAAGCCACTCTGTGAAGCGTTTATTGGAAATTAATTTCCTCTCCCTCATCTTTTTGCATTCATAAAACGCAGGACGGAAAAGAACAGGATGATATGGGGCAGCGCTCAAACGGGCAGGAGGTAGAACTGGCAGTAGTTCATAAAGGAAATCACAGGACTCATTGGCTAAGAGTCAGATTAATATCCGATACACCCAATTTAGGTTGTGAAAATTTTTCACATATTAAAAAAATGAAGCTTATTTGTGTGGTCGTGTGCCATGTGATCATTAATGTCTCAGCACAGGAGAGATAATGGAATGTTATATGGAAATAAAACAATTAGCACTGAAGTTGAGAGGTTATCATTTGGGAGCACAAAAATATACATCCGTTTTAAACCACATAATACTAGGAGTGCAGTGTAAATTGGACAGTTCTATCTGTCTCAGGTCTTATCTTACTTGGCCCCCTTCTGTTCCCATACACCTGCCCCTGCCTTCCTCGGCCTGTACTTCCCTTCCTCTCCTTTGCCCCTGCCCCATATACTGTAGGCCCATCCCTGAGATCATCCTCTTCCTCCCTTATCTGCAGTTCAAAGCCTGTTGACTGAATTATCTCCAGACTGTAAGAGAGAAAGGAAACAACTGTCGGCAGCCCTCAGTCAGCCGGAGAGAAACTCTTCTCCGACAGCTGGTTGGTTAACTGGTCTTTACTGCCTAATCCCAAGGTGGAGGGATGGTAGCGGAGAGAAAGCGCAGTGTAAGGACACATCAACGTCTGTGCATGGAGCTCTCCACAGACAAATGGGTTCAGTGTTTCCTCTCGGAGAGAGCAGTGTCATGAGATAGTGGATGTTCGTAGCAAGAGCGGAAGCCGAGGTCTCAGGTTTGAGTGGCCACAGAGAGTGCTTGACTGAGGTGTTGAGAGGAAAGGTGTGGTGGCCAAACCCACAGGAGGACAGAGGGCAGATTTAACTGCTGCGCTGAGGGGGAAGAAAGAGCAAGCGCTGCACTACAGGATGAGTGGAGCCTTTTGAACCCAGAACACCTGTGTTCTCTGATCAAAGGCAATGTCTGTGTGCCATATTGTTTCCATAATCGCAGTTCCTTAAGAGACTCTAACCTCAATTAAGTAAGACGTTTACAAAGAAATATCTTTTCATTCTCATGGTAGTTGTATCTCCACTGATTCACAGTTAGTGCCTGTCTTGGAGGTCCATTTACAAAATTTCTACAGTGTCATAGATCCAAAACGAGACAGTTAAAACCCCATATTTTTAAATATCCTTTTTTCAGTGATTTTACACTGATCTTGCTAGTAGCTCTTATGATTTCAGCTTCAGTTTGAAGGTTTTAAACTCTGCTTTGGGGGTAGTCTTGTTCAAAATGGGCATGTTTAGTGTTGTAGTGGCATTTCACAGTGTTACCACACTGGTCTTGTGCTTCCCTTGGGTGGCTTATTTCTCCGTCCACTCATTCTTCAACATATGATTTTCACTGCTGACCTTTCTTTTCTTTGCACTGGCTTGTTCCGAAAATGCTATTTCACTTTTTCAAACTGAGCTCCTGTCTCTGACAATGAACTTGCTCACTGCAGGCTGAAAGATGACAGGCGGGGTGATGAGATACCGATGTTGCTCAGAAGTGGACTACTGAGTATGTGGGTTCTAGGATGTAATTGGGTAAATGTTTTAGACACTTGAATTGTGCTGCTCCAGTTCTTTGAGGAAACTAGACGAACATTTCGTGCTGCTGTTCTGTAACAACATTACTGTATTAACTTGATATACAATAACTACAAGTTTTTGATTGTTTAGTTGTCCTACAAGTATCAATGAACTTTCAGTTCCTATTTTATCTGCCGTAAATATCATTTTGGACTGCATAATTCCTGTACCATGTAAATATTACCAACTGTTGGCCTGAATTGTATTAATATACATTTGATTCCCCACACATTTGCACTGACGACATCAGCATGGCCAGTCAGCATAAACGTTTTACCACCATATGGCTCGACCCTTAACTACAGTATGGGCTGTTAGATACAATTGATTTAAAGAAGCCCAAGTCCTGCACATCCACATAGATCTCCCCTCTGGCCCCCTCGTCTGTCTTGGCTCTCTGGCACACAAGGTCATCCCCTAGCCAGTCACGACACTCCAATTAAGGCGACTGATGGACGCAGCTAATTGGTAGGATTTATAACCTCCTTTTATTATGCTTTATGAGGAAGGCAAGTGGAGGGCATTACCATTTATAGGCCCCAGGCTCCATGCTGGATCACTGTCATCCACTACTGTCCAGCCTGACTACTGAATAACCGCAGCAGCCTGTGTTGCAGGAGCTGGGGAGTCTAAGGGTAACAGTGTCCCCTCACCCTTTGCTGTTTTGGATTTTGATATTTGAAAGGAAAAATGTCGTACAAACAGAGGAAAAAGAGGAAGACATAACTGAAGTGATAGGAAGGTTAAAATAGAGAGTGAAAAGGAAGGACAGAGTTAAACGTAGGGTGAGGCATAGAGGGAGGCTCCACGGGGCAAGGAGGCAGGAGAAGGCAGGCAGGGCTCCCATAATGAGTGTGTGGTTATTGATTGTATTGTCAGGGTGGCTGACCAGGGTCCCGTGTGCTATGGGCCCCAGTCCATCTGTGGACAATGCAGTCAGTTACACCTCACTGCTCCGTCTAATAAAGAACAGGCAGATTGATGTCACCAGTATGGTTGAACTCTACCTAACACTCACCAGCACCACTCAGCACATACACACACACACACACACACAGGCACACGTGTACAGTAGGACAGTTGTGAAGCAGTGAAATCATTTCTATTTTCTCCTCAGTGAAGAGAAATTACAGGAACTACGGTTTACGATTAATAACAAGCTTAAAATATATAATGTAGGGTGGCAGCAAATGATTATTTTCATTATCAATTCATTTGACAATATTCTTTTTAATCAATTGATTAATCATTTAGTCTATAAAATGTCATAGAATAGTCTAAAAATTGCATAATTTTTAGATGTGATTAACTGATTTGTCAATTTACAATGATATAAACCAGAGAAAGGCATAAAATCCTCACATTTGAGAAACTGGAATCAGTGAATGTTTGGCATCTTTGTGTAATAAATGGTCTAAATTGTTGATTCATTTTCTCTTGATCATTTCAGCACTGATTTAACACTAAGCAGCGTTTGAAAAAAAATATGGATAATATGGATAATGGACGTTATGGATAATGGACACACACACACACACTATTGCATTTGGTTTGTATAGATAAACAACAGGAAAGTTTACTCTGTCACATATCTGTATGTTCATCTACTGTGGTAACACTATAGTTCATAACAGCAACACATATCTGCCAGGAATCATTCAACAACATATGACATTATCCGGTATTCTCAACTGAACTGACTGACTGACAGCGTATAACGTCAGGACCCACATATAAATGGTGGAACAAGTGCTGTCATAATGAAGGCTCTGTGTTGTTCTGCTGGTTTAAGTTGGCTCCTTTAGGAGGAAGTCAGCGCCTCCACCTGAACATTTAGCTGCACCCGAGCCCCATAGCCTCGGTGGCAGCAGCACAAGCGATTACTCCTGCGCAGCCAGCCAAAACACAAAAATCAATAAACAATCTCAACGTTTCTGAGGGCCTTTCGTCTGACTTAATAAATGTCTCAATCCACTGTTATGACTTCATTTTGCTTTAACGTCTTCTTCATGTGCATCTTTTGCCGATCAATTAGAGAATGGAGTGCCCCTTCTGTCACGACACCTGCCCTCCATCCGCTGCTGCAACACACACACACAGACACACACACATCTCATGCCCAAGCACAAGGTGAACAGCTATTTTAATCCTTGAAATCAGATACTTTTTGAAAGCACTCTCTTAAATGGCTTATTAGAGGCCAAGCCATCCACTCCTTTCAGGATATTTTTTATCTCATGTTCTTGTGATGGATAATTTTATCTTGTCTCAATTTGAAAAGAATGATTCTTCTCATCAGTATGTTAGCCAGTCTTGCACAGTATATTGCTCACAGAGAAATCCCATGGAGCAGTGTGGCTCTTGGGTCCAGCCGGGTAACAAGACATATATGTAGTCTAAGTGTGCAAGAGAGGCACCATTTCCAGGCTGTCAGTGGCGGTGACGACCACAGCATCTTTCTCTCAGGCTGCTCCTGCTGTCACAGGCCCTAATCCTGGTGCTGCAGGGATGACAGGTGAGCGGTGCCAGAGCCCTTGGTCTGTGACTGGAAGCTCCGGGAGAATTTCACGCGCATCCCTCCCTTGTCTCCCATCGATTCTGCCACTTCCCATTATTGTCAATCAGAGCGGCACCGTCTCCACGGGAGGAGCTGTGCGGCAGGCGATTGCCAGGGCAGCGGGGTGCGGAGAGTAGCATGCTGCGCGCCTGCCAGCCACTACACCAGCATGGGGCCACCAGGGGCCCCTCTCAAGAGGCTATCCGGGCAGGATGCCACAACTAAAACTGAGACCTTTTGCTTTACAACACATAGTGCACATGGCTGAGAAGCACAAAGGGGTGAAACCTCTGGAGCAGCTTTGTGTCGACATTAGGAGCAGCTGAGGCCCTCGCTGCAAACATAGTTTCACAGGGCTGTCAGCGGGAAAGCATTGCTGCTCTCTCAGACGTGACCGCCTTGTTAGAAAAATGACATAATAACAATGACAGGAATAATGGAACTGAAGTGAAGCACTGTTGTGCAGGTTAAAGAGGGTTTTGGCTCTCTTGGGCCCGGTCCATAAGTGCGCTCTCAGCACGGCCACATCCTCTGGTGGCTCCTGACCCAGAGTGGGCTGTCAGCGTGGTGCTGTGCAGGCGTTCTGGTCAGGTAAGGCAACCATGCGGCGGCTATAAGCCCTGGAGATTGATGGGAGTGGTGCCCTCCCTCCCTGCGCTGTAAAAGATTATCCGCTCACCCGCTGGAAACAAAGCTGTGATGGAAATTCGTCTCGCATCATCAGCAACAAAATATCTACACGGCGAAGCGGGAGTCTCTCATTTTTCATGGGCTATATATTAAATAAAAAAGGGCATTAAAGAAAAAGGGAAGGGGGTGGTCTGAGTGATAGCACTAGTTAGTATTTTTTTTTAAATGGGCCACTTGAATCAGGGAGATTATAAGGTTTTTATTGGCTGTCAGGAAACACAACTTTCTGCGTACTTCACCCGCTGAAGCTCGTAACGCTCTGATTAGAATGCCAGCAGAAATGAAAAGGGATGGTGCTGGTGTAAGACACAGGAGAAGCAGCAGCACAGGCACAGATGCCCTGGAATCTGCTCTCCCTCAAATACACAAGGGGGACCAACATGCGCAACAATAAAGCAAAGAGTGAATGAACAGGCTGCACACGAGCTTCAGACAAAATTTATACACCAAGTTTCACAGTCAGGTCTGGTGTCAGGATCCAGTTATGCTGTAGGAGACTGAGCCGTGCCTGTTCTGAACCTGATACATGAGACACATCAAGTAGAGTGTTATCTCTCACTAAGTGAATATTGCATTCAGCTGATATGTGATATTTGAATTTCCCATTAGGCGGGGGAATATGTGTCTGAATGAAAAAGCTCAGTGATGCTTGCTCATTTCACAGCAAGCAGTGAATGGAAACCTTGCTTCACAGTTGCAGTGTGTCATAGTGGTGATAAAGATGAAGTGATGGAGGGGGACTCCTGAGGGGGGTGACTGGTAAGAAAACTGACTGCTGTTATTCACAGGGTCACCTACACAGGGTCTTACAAGTCAGTTTAAAGACTAACTATTATTCACTAGAAACTCAACCAACTCAACTTGATGACTGTGATCTTCTCCAGTGGTTTAGGAGTGTTTTAAAAGGCAGCATGGATACCTCATGACTGAAGCATCAGAGTGAAAACGGTCATTATATCGACTTGGAGAGACTCCAGTCTTTTCACGTCTGTCAGTTTGTTCAAACTCAGCTTTCAATTTCCCATAGTGGAGAGAGAGTAAGAGAAGGTAACATCAAACTCCCAAACATGACAGAGCTTGCTCTTTCTGACGAGAGGAAGCCATTGATTTTTCCTCCATTTCACCATCAATCTGGTGGAGAAGAGGTGGCTGTGGGTGCTCAGACAGCTGATGATGTGATTTGTAACCGTGGACCACCGGTGAGCGGAGAGAATTGCTCTGACTCTATGGCAAGTGACTACCACCGTCTTCAGCATTCAGCCGCAAGATTAACAGTGGGGGATCTACTGATAATCTCCACTGGCTGAGGGAGTATTTTCTCTGTCAACCACACTGCAGCCATTTGTATTCAACAGGACCACTGTCAAATCTTGTGAGGCTGGTGACAGTCCATTGTGAAATGTATAGATCCACAGCTAACTATTAGTTTCATTATCAGTTGTTCTATTGATTATTTCTTGATTATTTGATTAATTGTTTATTCTATAAAATGTTGGGAAAAAATACTAGGTCCAGGAGCACTGTCTTCATATTGCTTGTTTTGTCCAACCAAAAGTCCAAATTCCAAAGTTATTTAGGTATAAAACATAGAAAAGCAGACTGGAAGTGGAGAATGTTTGCATTTTTATTTTACATTTTTAGCTATGCTGGTGTGGCACCACATTTGGTCAGTTGGTCCCAAATTTTTAACCAGACTTAAGTATCTCAACAATTATTAGATGGACTGTCATAAATGTTCATACATTTATTGTCCTCCGATGATGAAGAGACTTTGGTGACTTTTTTTTAGCGCAACCATGAGGTCTATCTCGACAACTATTGGATAGATAGCCATAGACTTTGTCCCTCAGGATTAATTGTAGTAACTTTGATGATCCCTTAATTTTTTATTTAGGGTCATCATCAGGTCAAAATTTCAGTTTTTCCAATACATTATGACCAAATACCTACAAAAGTAATGACATTCACATCTGCCTCCGCTGTACTTTGTAGTGCCAATAAGCAAATGTTAGCATGTTAACACGCTAAGCTGCGATAGTGAAAATGGTAAAAATGACACCTGCTAAACACCAGGTTAGCATTGTCATTGTGAGCACGATATCATGCGGATGTTGGCATTTAGCTCAAAGGCGCCATAGTGGTTGATTGCTAACCCCTCCGTCCCACTGTTTCCTGTCTCTCTAATACTATGAAACACAAAAGGCAAAATACCCTAAAAAATCTTCAAATAAAAAAGTTTACCATTATGTGAATACAAGTCAGTAAACATTTACATATAACCTTCACACCAAAGTCAAGATCGCCAAAACTCATTTATTGCACACAAATTCAGCATTTGGAATAAATAGATACTGCACATTTTTCTATAAATACTCATGACATACAACAATGATTATAACATCTATGACATATAGGCAGACATACATCCTCTTTAAAAATCCCAAAAATCCTTTTGAACATACACAAATGACATTTTTAACAGACCTACCACAGCTTCTTATCTGGAGCAGTCTAATCAAACATGTCCACCTCGTCCATACATGTATTTTTTTTTATCAAATATGTAATGATCACAAAGAACAGAGGAACAGAACTACTGTATAAACGCTGCACAGCAGGTTTGATTAAATTTTACCATTGTAATGTCTCACTAACATTTAGTGACACTGTGCAGGCTTTCTGAGCGAGGAGTGATCCTCTTTAGATCATTTGCAAAGCAATTAAGCATGCCTTCACTACTATTAAATATAAAGATAACAGCCTATGAGATAAGATGCTATTTGTACTACGTATCAAATGTGGATAGCTGCCTAAGAGCCCTGATATCAGGGATATATCTCCCTGATATTAAATCCTTGTACATGAAATTAAAAAATACGATAGTAAAAAATTAGAGAGACATATCTACCATGCTATCTATCATGAAATTGAATTTATGAATTTAATGTCCTCGGACCTAAATCCTCAATTAATGGACCTATAATTATGCATCACATCATAAATACTACACATTTTATACAGTGCAATCACTTTAAATGCATGGCTTGATGGATAATATCAACGCTGACATTTCAATGAACAAGGCAAATATATAAATACTTTTAGCTGCCAAGAAAACATGAGATAATGTAAAAGTTATTGATCATTGCTACTACAGCATCACCACTCTGACAGTCACAGGAAACCCTGAGACCACACAAGGTTGGATTTCATTGTGAGTAGGGTGCCCACATCAAACCAGATCACTTTTGAAATCCAAAGTGAGTTGAACTACTGTGACTCGCAACATGCATTTGTCAGCAGGAACCAGAGAGCTTCTTTTGCATGTGTTTCTATCATCACTATGCACTACATAGCAGAACAAACGCCGCTGACAAGAAAGGAGCCAAAAAAAAGGCAAATTCCCCGCTGACCTGTGACCCGGGGGACAAAGAGGCTGCCCTGCATGCATACAGAGGAGGTTCAAACAGAGTTTATGACCGCATTATCTCGCCTCTTTCTCATCACCCCTCCACCCATCAGTGGACACTAGGAGCCACCACGGTGGAGCAGACAGACCAGGCATCACTCATTCACTCGCCTCCTAGGTGCCTTTGTCAGGTGATTGCTGGCGGAAAAAGGAAAACAGATCAATACATCTCCCATGGGCCTGACAGGTAATCTTTACCTGGGATGAAATATGAGTGGTACCAGCCTGCTGAATTCCTTAACTGTAACAGGGCAATTGACTGGCTGCACGGAAGCCATTCCCCCACTTCCTGGCCATTGGAAATTTATTTTGGGGCATACGGTTTGGCTAAGATGTCATTATGGTGACTGCTAATTACCATGGAGGGAGGTGAGGTATTCCCTTCCTACTACTAATGAAACTGTATGTGAATTGATGCGTCTTCCTCTGTTGTCAATGCCTTGGCACCAAAACACAGACTGACGGATAAGGCAACAGCCAGAAGCTCTCCTTAAAACACTACACAGTCGATACTTGTCAACGTGTTCAGAGGCATGTCTTGAAGCAGCCATCAAGGTATTTATCAAAAGCCTCTTTTTTTCTAATTACGAACCTCAACCTGTGCTATTCTCAATTCTCAATCAAGTGTGTATTCCTGGCGTGGTGTAACTCTGAAAGACTGGTTGCTGGCTGGCCACTGGACTCCCTGGTAAAGCTGCAGCAGCAGAATAGTCAAAGGGGTGGGAGGGGGTGTCTCAGCCTCAACACTTTGACTGATTCCTGTGGCAGGATGTCTTGTGTGAGGCATCCATTTAGACGAGTGTGCACACACAGCATTTATAAATGTCATCCCTGGCCAACATGATCACATAAAGCCTTCTCAGACAGATTATTGCAGACGTATAACTCACGTTAATTGGCAAATCTCATTCTACTAAATGCGACCATTCTCTTAAATAAGGCTTTAAAGTGTCTGAAAAGACATGTGATATGTGACTGATAATCTGGTTCATTTCACTAAAAAGGTATCTTGTAGTCATTACAGAAAGTGCATACCTGTTTCCTTTTGCTGTTTGGGAGGATTTCAGATTTTTTTTTAATAACTTTCGCACATAACCAAATTCACTCTGCTGTCTAAATTCAAGTCAACATTTCACTGTCAAATACCCTTTCAAGATTTGAAAAGGTGCAGTGAGTGTTTGTTCATGTTTTGAAAGACTACAACAGTTATCACCCACATGGTTCAGGTCAAGCACAATGTACATCACTTGACTCCTATATAAAAATACATTTTTCTGAAAATAGTTCTTGTTTATCAGCTTGGCGAGAACTGCTGTGTTTCATCTCACTGTACACTGCCATTGATCTTATAATGCATCTGATGCCGAGGGAGCTGGGGAAATGTATACCCCAAGGGTAGGTGAAAATACCGTGTACGACTCTCCTCTCCTGTCTCCGAGAGCTCCTCCAACTCCTCTCTGCTGGCTCTCGTTCGCTCTCTGCACAGTTCCTGGTGCAACTTACCCACCACTGCTGCAAAAACAGTTTGTTCAAAGAGATTTGCAGCTGGCCTTGAACATAAATACGTTTGGGGAAATTTGAATATGGAAGGTAAGCTGAAGAGAACAGAGGCAGCCCTCCCTCTGTGTTGTGCTAATGAGCACCCTTGTAAAAACTGTAGCTTTTCAAATCCATGCTAATAGGAGGCCTGTACTTTGTGTGGCTCTTTAGCGGTGGTCGCCTCTCTGAACCCTGTAGCAGCATGTGGTAGCTAAACATTCTGATGCTCTCCTGTCTCTGAGCTAGCGACTGTACATGCTGCTGCACAGCCATTGTTGACTAGCATAAAGTAGAGCAGACTCCCCCCTCGGCCACCCAGCCTCGACTGACCATCCTCTCCCAGTGTCCCTGCTGACAAACGCTGCGCTGCTACAGTGGACATAATTGTTGGATTGAGTGGTAGCAGGTGGCCTGGAGACTGTGCGTAGAAACAGGAGGAGCCGCAGAGTCTTGAGTCACACGAGGAGCCTCTTGAAGCTGCCTTCTTACTTGAGGAGATGGCGGAGGGTTTAACAAGGCTTGATTGCATTAACATTTGTCATGCTTAATATACTACCTAGAAAGACTGGATCTAGCAGTAACATGCTGATTTGAGGAGTAATGATGTGCTTTGTATTTTTTCCCATCATAAAGTTTGTGCAGCAAGACTTTTAGCGTTTTTATTTTCTGGCTTTCCCTTTGTTATGTTCTTCCAGGCTTGGGCGTGCTTATCCTGCGTTCAAGTGTCCTCATGGTCCCCCTGGGAGAAAGATAAACTCTCAGGCTTCGCAGAAGTAGAAGACCGTGAACCCGCTGCACTCGGTGCTCCCGAAGCCGACACAGCCTCTAGGGTTGAGGTGCTGCTGGCTCCCTGTGCCTCTTCTTTCTGGTGATCCTTATGAAATGGGTTGCTAGCTGCAGACAAAAAAAAAAGAAAGCACATATCATATTCTGGACATGTAACACGACAAAGAGAACAAACAGTAAAAGATACACACACAAATCACATTTTCCTAGACTGTTTCAATGGGCAGCCTCTCGAATAAAAATTAAATTTAGTCCACGACTCTTGGATCGCTTTATGTTTTAGGTATATTGAAATAAAACTTTGAAGCAATCCTCTCCTAATAGGTTAAGTATTAATGAGGTTTTGGTCAAGTGAGCCAAATCCAATTTGGCCCCATATGACTTGTGGACATGGTTATTAAAAGGCCAATCTGTGCTGCTCCTATGGCTTAACTTCCCCCCTCCAGTTATGCTGTGTAAGAAGCTGTATGTTTTTAACTCCATTCATCACACCTTCACATCTCACTGACTACCTTCCTTTTTAAAGATCCTCTTTCTCTTGATCTCGCTCACCTTTAAAGCTTTTTGTCTCTGCGAGTGAAGGGAAATATCTGAAAGAGAACCGGGGCCAATTTTCTCAGAAGACAGAGGAACTCTAAAACAATTGTGCTCCCTAACATGCTTTCCTGCTTTCCTACTCCACGTTGATAAATAAATCTTTCCTGATCTCCCCCCAAAAAAGTTAGCGGCGGTCACACAAGACATTTGCGAAGCAGTCCCAGAGCAGAGGACAAGGGAACTAGAAGTGACATTGTGGCTCTGGGCTGTCTCAAAGGATTAGGCATTACAGCATTCGCTGGCATGTGCTTTTGCTCGTTCCCATTATATCTGCTTGTGCCTCTTTCCAGATGACTTCTTCCCCAAACTGATCCGGCGGGCAAGATAATTGATTAATATTTCTTGAGGGAATGATGACTAACCGTTGCTGAGGTTCAACCAAAACACTTGAGTTAAACATAGTCAAAGCCCTGGATCAAAATTCAGGGGATTTCATATTTGACAGATACACAGAAGTGGCTGGGAACATTAGTCAGTGGGTGTGTTAACATGCATGTGACATACCAGATACTAGCTCGAATCCTGGGTCAAGGTCACATTCAGGATAAGCTTTTTTTTGTTGTAAGAAAACAGACATTTACGTACATATTTTTAATATTACAATACAAATTAAGGCTACACTAGTTAAAGTAAAGTCACATTATTCCTGCTAATGACTGGCTCATGTTTAGCTTATTATATGCAGTGGTGGAAGATGTACTCTAATCTTTTACTTATATTAAAGTTCCAGTACAACAATGTAAAAATACTCCATTAAAGTAAACTCCATTAAATTCAAAATCCTACTTCAGTATAAGTAGGATTAGTATATAGTACTCAATCTTCAGATTATATATAATTATGTATTACATTATGGCATTGTTATGACTGATGCATCCTTGCAGTGGTTTTTAACTACTTTATATATAGTTCGGTAGTTTAGTCCAGTAGTTCCCAACCATGCGGAACAGTCACAAAATAAATCCGAGGGGTCGTTAGATGATTAATCTAGGAAGGCAAGAAGAAAAAAACAAAGTTCGGCTCCACACATTTACATTCACTTTTTAGTTTTTTCTCTAATCTTTGCTTTTTTTGTGTGAAATATTGGATAATTTAATTTCTTTGGGCCTCTGACGATTTTTTAAATGAAACCATCTGAGACGTTTAGATGGGAAATGTCTCTTTGATGGAACTGCTAACAACTCACAGACATTTGAAATGTGACAAGGGGCCTCAACTAGTAAGGGATCACAAGCCAAACAGGTCTGGAACCACTGGTTTAATCTTTAATAATGTCCTGTATTTTATAAGATTATCATATGTTTTTAATTTAAAATCTTAACCTGAAAGGTAACTAGTAACTGTAGCTGTCAATTAAATATAGTGCAGTAAAAGGTGCTATATTTCCTTCTGAAATGTAGTGCAGTAGAAGTATAAAGTGGCAGGAAATTGAGTGCTTAAGTAAATGTACACCACTCAGTATGTAGGTTGTCGATAAATAACATAGCATTCACATACAACAACCCATTAAAATGTATATTTGCATATTTATGGGCTTTCAAGAGAATTAAAAAACGATGAAAGCAAATAATCAGCTGCTTAAATAAAAGACTGTTTCGTTTTTCCTGAATACCTGCACCTACCCTCAACAAGTTTTACATCAAGGTCAATGAAGACATTAAACGCAAAGGTTTTCTGTCAAAGTGGGAATTACAGTACATGCATTTATTGTGGGTGATAATGGGAGGTTGAATGGAACCATCTTACCATCTTAATAAGCTCTCATGTGATGCTCTCTAAAAACAATCATTACAGGCCTTCCTGGAGCACTCCCCTTCCCCCTGTTTATTAATCAGCTAATTACACATTGACAGTAATGGGCCTGCTGATTCCCACACTTAAATGAACAGGGCTGAATAGCTCTTTAATAATTAGCCTTTGTGTTTCTCTCTCTCCTTCTCTCTCTCTCTCTCTCTCTCTCTCTCTGTCTCACACACACACACACACATATACACACAACGCTCTCTCCACAAGTTGAAAAAACAGGACATTCAAATCAGACCTCCTGGTGAGAAGGTTTGCACATAAGCGAGTCAAGAGCGCCACACCCGACAGACTGCGCTACTAAAAACAAACTCTGTCTCCACAAAAAAAAATAAGCCAAACAGAAAACAATTAGAATGGTTACAAAGGCAGCGGGTTAAGTAAGTCAACTTGTGTGGGTTTCAGTCTTGAGCTCAGCCTCCAGCAACAGCTAAAACCACCATGGAAGTTTGGTGGAGCAGCGCAGGCAGGTGCAGGTGGAGATGGAGGAAATGGGTTTTTTTTTTTTTTTTTTTTTTTTTTTTTTTGAAGGACGCGAGCAGGGTGCGGAGTGGAGCCGGAGAGGGCGAAATAGTGCGGTGGGCTGCATTTCTGTCAGCAGAAGTGATGGCTGAGTGGTAGCGTTATTTGTCTTGTGCTGCCATACGGCCCTCGCACCAGCCTGGGCATTAATGAGAGGGGGCCGGACCGCCGGGCAGGAACACGGCGGGCCTCCGACGCAGGTGATCTGTCACGCAGCCGTCTTGCTCAGGCAAGGAGACACATGAAGACAGAGAGGAAAGGGAGAGGCGGCAGGGCTGACCGAGGGGCTGGCCTCAACATGGGCACCCACATGTGGTACTTTCCAACACGCGGAGATAACATTCAATAACAATCAAACTGACTTCAATCCAACCTATTTACTCCATAACTCTCCCCCAAAATTTAGCACACTGAATAAGTTCACGTTTGGGTTTATTACCGTCATCCTTTTACACAGATAAAGATGAAGGGCATTACAGGAGACAGCAGGGGAGGAGTAACATTGCAATAATTAATTAGTCTGTGTGTGAGGCCAGCCAAGGCTATTAAAATCCATCAGGATCTTTACACTTACTGATTCATCTCTGCTGCACAAATAATTCTCCAAAAAATGTGCAGTGTGTAGATTCATTGTCATTCTTGGCCACTGGGCAGCATGGTGATATTTTCCAGAGTACAAATATTGATATTCTTGGAAATTGTACAAACCATAGACAACACTCAAATTAATTAATCTGATACCAGAATTTTAATGATATCAGGTGAGATATAGCAGAAAGCTGGCATGCTTTGTTCTATATCTGTAAGGGAGTTGTTGGATTGCTGGATTGCTGGTGGTGAGAAAGTAGAAAATGGACAATTTAAGGCTGAGAAATGGAGTGGTCATCTAATCCAAACAGATACCTGGCTTGATAAGTTGTTGTTGTTTTTTTTCCCACAACCAGCTTCAGCACTGCTGTAGAAGTGCTAAAAGGGTAAAGAAAGAAGACAAAGCAACAGCTGGGTACCGCCTCAGTAATTCCCCATGGAGCCATGGAAGGCGCCTCCAGCCGCAGACCATTTTCACTCCTGATTACAGAGTTTCAAATCAACCACTAACACATACAACAATCCACTTCCTCTGGCCAACTCAAACAAAGACTTGGCTGTCGTGTTCAGTGAGAGCAACACCGGGAGCCGCGTGTTCTTTCTACTAAATGCAGTCAACAATCTTTCCATGCAAACAAGATGTTTACCAGGAAACAACTCCACTCAACAAATCACTGACTGTGATTTTTGTCTCTGTACACATTTGTATCAGAATGGCAACAAACCAAAATTTGTACACACACCGAGTGTGAGAGCTTGTCAGAGTGAATGTGCATCTCCTGGCGCTGGCGAGATTACTGAGAAGAGACATGGTGCAGCAGGCTGCCAAAGTAAAGATTTATACAGAGCAGTTGCAGCTGCAGAAACTGACATTGGATGACATGGGATGCATGATAAATCACGGTGGACAGGGGGCACTAGACTCAAGAACCAGGAAAACACTCTGAACAGGGCTGAAGGGGGATGAACCAATCAGGAACACTCTTGCACTTCTATGCAATTTAGGAAACAGATCATCTTTTGGTCACTCACTCCACAACACACACAATAAAAGATTTAATTTGTAGTATCTACGTCAAATTAAACATTAAAATATTCTGTATTTAGTTTAAATATTTTATTTGTACAGATTACACTGATGAGTTATTTCATTTGAGGAAAATGAATGAATCAGCTTTCATGTTTTAAGATTTTAACAAACTTCTTCCTCTTATGTCTTTAACCGCAGACTGTGGGTCTGTAAACTGTTGAGAAACTGAGGGATGCCCCTTGTTCCGCATGTTGAATATGAGGGGTCCTTAAGGGGCAGGGGTGAATCCTTTTTTACTTTTATGGGAAGTGGTTCAGCGCTGGGGAGGTGAAGGACAGAGTTGCCGGCCATTCCATCACTCAGTGCAATAAATGGATGCAATCTGTATCCAAGTAAAGCATTGGCTGTTTTTAAATTCCACCTCTTTTATCCAAATGAATGATGGACCCTGGTACAGTGCACTGTGCGGCAATATTAATATACATCGGAGGCCTGCACCCCTCACTAAATCAGCGAACCACCAGCATTTGTTATTTAAATGACAAACAGCAGCTGCAGTAGTGGAGCACGGAGAGGGGACGCAGAAGAAAAGGTGGACAAACCAATTCAGATTTCAATCCAGCAAAGACACAAGGCCCCGAGCCATCAGTCTAATGAAAAAAGGCAGCTCCACTGGTTCAAACACACACAGCGGCTGCTGCTCAGTGCCTCCTCCAATAGGGTGAACTCCACATCACACTTCTCTTCTTCTGCTTTACACAGAAAGCTCCAAATGTAAGATAGATACCAAGTCTGTCTGTGCACTTCACTCTGATCTTAACTAGTAAGAATTCTGCAAGTTCTTCTGTAATTACAAAAATGAAAGACAAATTTTAACACCTCCTTTAAAGATACATTCAGCTCTTCCTTTGAGAAATGTAAACTTTGTAACAACATAACACCTCCAATAATAATGTAAGTGAGGCAAGAGATTCATAGGTATGTGTGGAGGATATTACCTGATGTTGTGATGGACACAGCTTCTGTTTTCCTCCTCCTCCTGATGTCTCCTGTGCGTAACAGTCCCGGAGTGACGTTAGTCTGCCTGGGAGACACATATACAGACCCGAGCAAACGTTACTCACAAATACGATGATGCAGCTCCCACCCACAATCCACATGTACTCTTGTAAAAAAAAAAATATAAAAGAAATCGATAAACGCGAGCGCCGCACAGCTGCAAATACTGCAGTTTACATTGAGCCTCGGTAAGGTGCATGTTTTACCACATATTAATTTTTCTTCATTAATCTGCGTTTTCACCAGAGAGAATATTCAATGAGGAGAGGTGCTGGGGTGCATGTGGCTGAGTCATTGCAGAGTTCACATAAACAAATTACACCTGCTCTATGCCTCCTGTGTCATATGTCAGGAGCACTGAAATAGGAAAAGCCCCCCCGCCAGCTTAATAGCCATGACTTCTGAGATGTAAAGTTAAGGTCAAGGTCCGTTCCATCACTGGGAAGGAGGGGGGGGGCAGCTGATGTGATAGGTGCAGTGTGTATGTTTGTGTACAGGAGGTGTGAGGGAGCTCCAGTAGGACGAAATGACAGGTAAAAATGCATTATGCTTTATCTTATACACAACTACGCTGTATCCTAGAGAGAATTTAAAGAGGAATATGTCGTGCTGTTTGAAAATGCCAATAAACATGACCTGTAAAAATGGAATTAATGACAGATTGCAAAACAACAGAGCAGCATCCAAAAGTAGAGCTCCTTGTTAACCAGCTCGGCTCATCGAGGGCTGAAGGCTACATAAAGCTCACAACCCTAACAGACACGTGCTACAATAAGGCCCCGTCAGGGCAGCCTTTTAACAGGCAGCGTGTTCCATGACCTCCACACCCATAAATCACATGACGGGTGTGCAGGCACGGGGTGTCGAGAGCTGTGCGGGGCACGCTTTGAGCGAAGTCTCTATGTTGTATAATCAATAGATATAAAAATAAATGGCCTGACCGTTATTCTCTCCCTGCTACCCCTCTCTAATAAAATCCCAGTAATGCATATTTCATTTACTTTTATACTTATTGATTACCTGTACTCCAGTTAGTAAATCACGCGCCTATCGATCCCTCAATCGTACCTCTGTCGGACAGCACATAACCAGCCATTTGCGCCACTGATAAAGAGCTCAGGCATTGAACTCCCTACAGTAAATCTTTGCAAACTAACTTTTTAATTCCAAAATCGATCCCCGTTTAAACGTTGTCGCATTATTTCACGAGGCACGCCTGCGGTATTAAAAGTAATACCCTGATGCATTTGGTCTTAATGTGTGGAGGTCCATCCCTCCATCTCTTCCCTCATTACACCGAGGCCGAGGCACTCCAGGGCCCCTGCAGCCTGGAGGGAGGTGAGGGCCCTCCCCTGCTGCTGAGAGCTGAGAGGCAGAGCCGCTCCAGGGCCGCCGGGAGCCCACCGAGACACTCAGCACAATGCTAATCAAACATGAGAATACCATCAGCTGGCTCATTAACCAAGGCAAAACACCGCCATTCATCTCAGAGCAGAACCCAAAGGCGTTTTATAAGCATGTTACATGGCTCGGTGTAAAACTGAAAGAACTGGTAAAAAAACGCACAACACTGTTTTTATTATTTAACATCTGTTACTTCATCATTTTTATCAGCATGACAGATGTTGGCCAGTTGTTTTGTCCCTAAATATACTGAAACCGTGATGAGAAAACAAAGATTGACTTAGAGGCAATGAGGGGAGAAAAAACAAGTAATATGTAATGAAGATGGCCAACAACAGCTAAATCCTATCAAAGACACAAGGACACTGAAGAAAAAGTCTCCAAGATAGATTTTTTCAGGTCATATGAGACACTTTTAAACGCAGTGTGGTCCCTTAGGGTACAGAGTAAAACAGCACTGACACAGGGTCAATTGTAATTTTGGCGCCCACATCCAAAAGCAAATATATCAATTAAAAATAATAAATCAAAAGAGGAGTGAGGTACAGCAGTTACAAAATGGCTATCTATTTTCATTAGGGTACATGGCGCTTCAGGTGTGAGCAGGATCTCAAGATTAATAGAGGTATTCAAATGAATCAGAAAGGATTAGGGTCTCCAGGGAACATAATCAATAGCTCCAAATCAATAATCAATAGGCCACTCACACCAATATACTAACTGCTGACACCAAGATCTCACAATTAAAATGAAAACTGGGAAGGGAGTGGCGTAAGACTATGATTTATCTCACAGCGCAAGTGTCATTTAGAAATAAATAAGTCAATAGATAAAAGCTGCTGCTGCCTCGCTCAGGTGGGAGGCGGTTATGCATTTTAACGTGGCCACCGGCCCCGAGCATTACAGCCAAATCCCACAAAGCATTGCGCCTGTTCACGCTCCGAGACCAGGATAAACAGCATGCAACCTCATACAGCCTTTATCACTTAACATCAAATATCTGATTGTCGGCATCAACTCGCAGCAAACGGGAGATGACAGCTTTTATTAATACAGTATCATTTCAACCTGGCCGCGGTACAAGATTAATGCTTACACTCTGCCCACAGAGAAAACACTTTTCTCTCAAGGGTGTTTGAATACAAAGAAAAGTCAGATGTATGGGAGCTCGGGGCTAGAAATCGATCATATGATGTTCAAAAAACATGAAAATAGAGTGAAGTGAAATCAAGAGTAGGCCGTTTAAAGTTTGTTAAGAGCAGGTATCAGCAATTATAGTATCGCTCATCACTGTCATGCAGTGCAAGAATTGTTGTTGTGTTTGCGTGTGAGTTTCGGATGAAGTGAAAGGAAGTAAACGGGCACCATGTTTGCGGAGCTGGGTCACAAGGACAGAGGAGCCATCTCACTAGAGAGTGGATTTGAGCAGCTTGGGGAGATAGATTCAGCTCGTGCCCGTCCAACGGGACACATCAGAAGCCCCACTCGTCAATCCCCCCTCTCTCCCTCGTTCATTTGGGAGTATGATTTATACTTTTTGAAGTGAAGGGTCTTGAATCCCACTATAAAGGAATTAAGAGGTCTCCCCTGAGTCCGCCATTCAAATGAGAGCATGGCATGGATATGAGGGCTTTTTAATAGAGAGAAATTAGTATTCACAATGCCTCAAACTGGAATCTGAAGGAACCTTTCAGGTGGAGAAGAAAGGGCCAGTTTAGAAAAGAAAGCCCTAAGAAGTCGGGGGCTTTTCATAGCAGTCGTGTTTTTGCCCCTCATCAAGGAGCGCCGGAGCGCTCTGTGAAATAACCCAAGAGAGAGGGTGGAAAAAGTGAGTGTGTGTGAAACAAAAATTAAGAATGCATCATAAATAGGCAGAGTGGGAACAATGCAGCGAGGAGTCCCACAGTCTTGAGGCCAAAGGGGGCTGCTCGGCTTCTCAACAGTCCCCCACGCAGATCCAACAGTTCCGGGGATGACTGGGAGCCATGCGATGCTTTGACAAACATCTTTTGGATTTTAAAATGTTTTTGTGCAGTCCCAGAAATGCCGGAATTTAAATCAGCATTAGAACTATGTCCACACATCGTATTTCTCTGTTTGGGAACACTGACCTTGAAAACTATTGAATTGAAGTGTTGCTGCATCCAAGTGTTACTTCTGCAGCTGTCTACTGTCAGTTCAGTTTAGACTTTAGGCCAGGATTGCCATTCGGATGAATGTGGGGACATGTATTTATGCATATGTGTGTGTAATAAATCATTGAAAAGAATACATCAAGTATAACATAAAGATTTAAATGACTTTGAATATTTTAGTTTTTTAAACATGGCTTGAACTCAAGTGTATGTTTCCTTCCTCCACAGCTTAAACTCATTTTGATAGAGAAGAACAACAACAATCAACCCACTGAATGTATCTGCCCACACACAAACACACACAGTCTCTGAGGCATCACCTTAACATGGATTACTCTAGTTAACAGCGACCTATGCTCTCTAACTGATTCATTTAAATGAGCTGACCATAGACTTGTCCATCAATATATTGAGCTTTAATGGCAAAGACTGAATTGTGTCTCCGATAGGCCCTTGAGAGGTTGCGTTATTTAACGTGGCATCAACTACCTGTTTCTGCAGACAGAGGAGGAACATCTGAGACGGGAGCTCTCTGACACCATGTCAATGGGACACACGGGTAATTGGCACAAAGGGTTCCACTGAAAATTGAAAGTATCAATAACATTTAGATTTTGAGACTCACAAGTACAGTCTGAACAAAGTGGGGCCAAAAAGATAATAAAGCTTGGAAAGAAATGTTTAACGTGACATACCTGGCTTCGGTCTCGTTTTCCAACAGAAGGAAGCCAAAAGCTAAAAGGAGATTATAAAAGTATAATCACTGGATTCAAAAAGATGATGGGAGCAGATGCACCTAATACAAGATAATTGAGTTTTGTAAGAAAAGAGTTTGAAACATCTTACTCTCTCTGGTAAGGATCTTGAGAAAAGTGTCTCAGTCTCTCTACAAACACTGGCATGCGGTTACCCTGTAAAACACAAATCAAAGATGCACAGTAAGAAACGAACATAAAAACTGGTTTTCAGTAATTGTAAGTCTACTGAACAGGAAGGTGCCAGTTTGCTTTAACCTTGCTGGGAGGCCTCCTCCTATCCTTCCTGATGCAGCAGGCAGCGGTGCCAGGCAGGCGTTTAAGATGTGAATGATACCCTGCAACAGTACAAAACATGACATTTATCTTCCTGTGTTGAAAAATGGTCAAAATGATTATTATTGCTTAAGAAAGATGCAGGAAAAAGACAAGTAAAACTTTATTTAAAGTATATACTGTAGCAGGTTTTATGCAGAAAATCAAACATCTGGCGGCAGCAATTTGAACAGTGTTCTAAGAAAGACCTGAGAGGATCATTACAATAGTCTGTTCTACAGGATAAAAAAAAAGCAGGCACTAGTCTCTCCAAGCCCGCTGTTGATAAGACGGAAGTCAGAAACACTAAATCATCAGCCACAACCTCTCTGAGAGGGTCGTGCGGGTTGCAGGAAGGTAGGCGATGGGCGGTTATCCTCGAGGGAGAGCTGATTGTCTGAGTCCCAGCTGGGCAGCAGGCTGGCCACGCCTGACCCGACTCCACAGTCCCCCTCAAAGAACCAGTCACTCTGCTCGTCATCACCTACGTAAAAGGAAAGGGAAGATGTTGCATTGGTGAGCATGTCATTGCTGCAGCCAGCAAATTTCCAGCAGTTTTTGCCAAAACATGCTTTTCTAAAAATGTTACATTTAAAATTGTGCTACTGTGCTGCACTTAACCAATTATAAACTTGCCTCCAGTCTGTGGGACGACCAAAAACACTGAAAGTTTACCAGAATAATGTTGGAGATGGGAGGTAAATAATTAAATGGCTACAAAACACTTGCATAATGCTACATGAGCAATTTGGATACGTTTGATTAACGTTATATTTATGCATTTTAGATGGTCAAAGGCTGAGATGAAACTGCAGGAGCTAAGTGTGTTTGGTGGTCCTACAAACTTCTTGCTGATGTGTGTGTGTGTCAAAAATGACTGAATTTTCATTTTAGGCTAAATCTTTCCTTTAACGACACCCTAATAGACAACTAGACAACACCAGTCTAATCCCCAGACACCGAACTCCCTTCTCAGACCTGTCAGTCAGCGAAGCGCACGCAGGAACCATGCCTCTCACAGTCAAGGTGTAGTGACAACTGTTAAATCAGAGGCCGTCTGGCCCCACCACGGCTAATGAGATTAGCAAAGGCTTCAGCGCTCATTAACACGACATGACAACGTCTTATTAGAGTCGCCTGGGTGCCCAGCAACCAGCCCATTGTATCGAAACCTCCCTCTCTAGCCCCAGCATTCCCTCAGAGTTGAGCAGGGTATTGTCCAATGGTGACAACTTGCCTCATTTTTCTTTACACAATTGAGAATGGTTCTTCTGTTAGCTGCAGACACTCAAAATCAAATCAACTGTTTACTATTTTTAATTACAGTAAGTGAAGAAGCTGCTGCTCTGTATGTTAAAATATTTGTTTTTTAATACCTTGCCTCCCCTCGTCATTGGTGAAAAGGCCGGGGTCACTGCTGCATGTACTGCTGGTTTCACTGCAAAGAAAAGAGGAAAAATATCACGTGAATTATTGCCACTGACCTGTTTCTTTAATATCAATGACATTTTAGGGATGAGGAACGATGTTCTGATTTGTAATCTCAAACCTTATGGGTTCTTAGGTCAGACAATGTTATAGGATCTGAAAAGTGAACAATGTGAATCAAAAATGTACATGCCACTGTAATGTCAATATTTAACATGTAACATTCACCGATAAAAATAATGAAGAAGTCCGGAGCTAGAGGTCGACATAAATGGAAATGACACAAAAAGACAGAGCGTGCTGTGTTCTCCCTTGTTGCGATAGCAAACACAAAGGCATGAGGAGAGACTCTGATCGAAGCCACTGAGTGACATGCACAATCTAATTGAATATCCTCCGCTGTCAGCTCCAATCTAATCTGGCCTGCGTTGTGGAGGATGACAGGAGAGCGAAACACATTCCCCCTGCCCACCCCTCCCTCTGGGTGTGCCCCACACACAGAGCGACCCACAGACGTGCTGCTTCCACACACAACAACTGGCCAACATCTGTTGTGTGGGTCTGTGACTGCACACTGCCTAGACTGCTCCGTTGCTGCTCCTCTCCACACCCCCAGGCAACCCCCGTTAGGTTCCCACCACACCCTCTGTGCCCCCTCTGCTATCCCAGACCACATCAGGTTTCTCTGTGCATTTCACACCTCAGCCAACTTGGACTCGACCTCCAGACACTCCAAGGTCATGGAAGGGGGGGTGGAGGATAGGAAGGAACAAGAGTTCAAAAAATGATTTTTCTTTCTAAAAGTAAACCAAGTTGTCACACAGCTGTCATTGCTTACTTTAAAGAAATGTAACATGCAGATATATTCAACTAGCTACATAAATACTTGCAGTATATTTCATAAAAGCCAGTTAACTTAAAGGACATTGTTGCACATGTGGGTGAGATGTTCCTTTATTATGAACACGAGCACTGCAGTTTATTTGAGTCAGTCCTACATACTGCCATAAATACTCGCTGATGTGTATTAATCTGCATGAGAAAATAGTTCCCAACAAATGCACTATTTACTCCTGTTTGAGTAACAATTCCTAACAACTGCAGTATTCAGCTCTTTAAGGAAATTACTACGCCTTTTTTTCATTAAAATATATATTTGTGACCCATTTTTAAAGATACGTCTTCAGTAGGAACAAATGGGCTGCCACAAGGAGGTTAGGGATGTCTTAAAGTATTGGTCTTTTCATGACATTTCTTGACTATAACGCAATATATATTAACACCAGGCTCATCCTTTGCCTGCCATTCAAACTCCTTTATGAAAGAGAGGGAGCCTGACGTTCTTCATTGCTTGCATTTTGCTTCCTGTTTGTCATTGCTGACCTTGCTCACACCAGAGGCTGGAGGGTCAGATATGCGCTGATACGGTGCTTTGCCATATTGCAGACGCCTGCCAGTGACGGCAGGATCAGAAAAACGTCCGTCCAGCCTGCACATCTTCCTGGCCAGATGGTCCTGCATCATCTCCCCTCGCATCCACAAGAAGCAGATGTGAGAGGGAGCAGGCCTCTCCGGGGAATCTGGAAGATGTCTGGCCTAGCCAAGCATTCCTGGACCGTCCCCTCCACCCCCGTCCTACACCCCTTCAGCCCTTCCCAACCTCTCCAGACTGATTCCCCAGGCCTCTGCTCAGCTGCACCCCACTTCTGGACACATCGGTTGGCATCTGGAGCACACAACGCTCCATCATCAGTAGAGGACACAAGCTCTACAATAAGCAATTACTACCATTTTGGTTTTATGCTTCATTCAACAACCTTTCTCCCTTTGAAAGATGGAAGTGTTTGTGTTGCACCAGAAAGGCCGGGGATGCACACAGCACTTTGTGGTTTCTTTTTTTGATGAGGTGCTGACTTTTAACTGTTTCCAGCAGCGCGATGTCTTCCTCCATTTACTTGTTGAAAAATGTGTTTGCCTCTTATTGGAGGGATTTTGTGCAAAGTTTGAAAAAGAATCACAGGTATAAACAATTAATTAGAGACACCCATTAAGTATTTATCCGTATTAAAGGTGTAATGTGATGTTGCTTGGAGCAGCACAGGGCCAATGTGAGACCGTTTCCATTAAGTACTGCCTAATTAATGCCATGAATAATTGAGACGCCCATTTTTCTTGGGACCAACAGAAACACCTCTTCTTTCTTCAGCAGTGACCTTTGGCAAGAAAAGCTGACAAACTTGGTCGATGTCTCACACAGAAGTCAAAGGACATCATTCCAGTGTTTGCTTAGACTGCAGCGAGCAGAGCCTCGCGCAAAACAGCACGTCCCCCCAGTTCAAAAATAAGATATTCTATTGCGGATTAGGTTCCATAAAAACAAATACGTCTTAATTAGATAAAACACCATATGTCCATGGTGAGTCAAAGGCAAGGGCAAAAACAAAAACTGCATTTCAGTGTTCTGGTGCTGAACTTAACTCCCCCAATGGTCCTATTGTCTCTACACAAGCCAAAGAGGTGAAGCAAAACACAGTATCCAGATGAGCACTAATCATTAGGATATAATCCTCAGCTCCTGGGAGAGGCAGACCAGTTTGCACAGAGATTACAGGCTAGCCGCCATTTATTGAGCCCAGGCTCATTCTGCAGAGGAATAAAGAAGAGGCAGAGACAGAGGGGGGCAAAGCGCTGATAACAATGGATCTGTGGGCTCTTCAAACAAGCCGCCCCAACCCAAATCCATGCCCTCTTCCATGGGTGTCTGATTATAAGGTTATCCCACCCTCCCTGAGCTGCAGTAATTGGATTAGTCTCAGAGATTTATGAAAATTAACTTCGGCAAATGGCGCACAGCTTTCACAAAAACTCCTCATTGAGTTTTCAAAATATAAATTACAGCATGATAAAGCTGAGAAAAGCAAGCACAATGGAGTTGTTTTCCCATGGCGGCGGGGGTTGGAAGTCAACGTCACCAGTAGCAGCACACAGCAGGAGACAGAGGCTGAACCCGGGATGCCGTCTACCCACAGGTGAGGCCTGCTTGCTGGGCCAGCCTGGGTGCCAGGTGGCCTCACTGCCAGCAGGCTGGGCCGGGCCTAATCAAGGATGTGGAGTCCAACTGGAGCTGCCAACATCTGCTCTGCTTGCACTTGGGTGGCTGAAGGCAAAGCTCTGCTCAGTATGCACATAAGAGGAGTGACCTTGAGGAGAGGCACGTTTTAAGAGACCAGACACTCCATATGAAAAAGGTTAATGGAATGAACGGAGACCAAAGAAATCTGAGTGCTTCAAAAGACATTTTCACAATGGCATCTGTGTCTGACATCAAGTGGACCGTACACACTCGGATTATAAATATTGTTGTTGTACCACTGTCAACCACTCATCACTGCTGCCATTTTTTCATATCCTTTGCCTCCGCCAGGGCTCAACCATTAGATTGTTCAGCCTTCAGTACAGTGTGGCAGTCTACTGAGCAGCAATCAAGAGCGTTGGCGTTGTGTAAGTGAGAAATGATTGACAGCGTGCTATGGTGTTCCCATTTATTTCTTCTCCGGAGCTGTTTTCTGTCAGGACGGCTATTGATTTTTCCATAAAGTAAGAAAACAAGTACCGTTTAGGGGCTAGGGAGGTCAGCACAAATTAAACCAGAAGATGTAAAGCCTTCTGTCTGTCCCATTACCAGTTACCACAAATGTCTGTCTCATGTGGGGTTTTTTTTTAATATATATGATCAACAGATAATGAGATCATCAAAGGAAATGCACTGTACAGGAGCATGGGGACCTGCAAGGCTTAAAAATTATGTTACCAATGTAGCAATAAGCTATTTTATAATGAAACACATCTAACCAGCATAATATCCAACTATATCAGCTCATTATACACGGGGATCATGTGAGGTATTTACGGCCAAAACACAATTTATACATTCTGAAAAATAAACACTCAACACTTCACCCTTAAAAGTTTTGATAGACCTTAATAATATTATCTGATAATGATACATACTAGAAGAACTGAAACAATTAGTAAATAAATTGTCAGAAAATTAATCGGCAACTAATTTAATGATTGATAAATCCTCGATTTTTTTTGCTGATTTCTGAAAACATTTGCTTCTCAAATGTGTGGATTTGAAGCTTTTCGCTGGTTTATATCATTGTATTACTTTGTATGTCTTATGTAAAGCACTTATGAACTGAATTGCCTTATTGTAAAGAGTTACTATACAAATAAACTTGCCGTGTGTTGGGTCTTGGACTGTTAGTTGGACAAATCAAGACATGTGAAGACATTAACTTTAACTCAGGGAAACGCTGACATTTATAAGACCAAATGATTAATTTAATAATCTACAAACACTATAAATAATCATTAGTTGCAGCCCTTGATACAAAACCTGTCACCATTTAGTCTTTGCTTCACTGTAATAACATTACGTCCCTCTCTGCTGCTGCCGGTTACCACCACATTTAGTTTTGCTAAATAAAATGCACACAAGAGGGTGCACTCTGGGATACTGGGACAGGCACAGCTTTAATTACCCAGCCCAAGACAGGAATTCATTTCAAAACAAATCAATACCTCACCAAGTCACGTGTTTATTTGTGACAATATTTCTCGAAAAGAAATAATGAGCTGGCAGATGCCCGGAGGCATAACTATCAAAGATCCCTCCCTGGTGATCATACCAGCTATAGGAGATGAGGATGAAGAGACTCTATCATTCATTTTTAATGTCAACTCAATACTTTAAAGTGGAGTGGCATGATTGTGATACTTTTTTTTGGTTTAGTTGAGGACACACTGAATATTGACAACTGGCTAGATGAAGACAGGCAGTATAGATCATCTTAAATGTCGCCTTGTTTAATTGCTTCTGTCTGATACTGTAGTAGTTATGCCCATGACTTTTATGTTATAGGTTTAACTGCCTTAGTAACTTTCTATTTAAAGGGTAAAATTGGCTTTTAGAGTTTTGAGCACATCTTTCAGAATGATTTTAATCTTGACTCTTTAAACAATGACAGGGTTAACATTTGGCTTGTTGCAAAGCTGTAAATTTTGAAATCTGGAATTGCTTAATTTTCACAAACAGTGAACCAAAAACCTTTTCATAGAACACTAAATAAATGTCAGATGTGGACTGGATCTTTGCCTAAAGGCCTAACTGTGAAACAGTAATATAATGAATGAAAGGTTAGGTTTGACTCAAACAAAAAGAAGAAAATGCTATTTTCGGTGTGCAAATATCTTTCCGTGAATATAACATTACCCCTCAGACATGTTCTCATCTCCACCATCTCTGTGTTCCTTGGCCTCCAGTGTGATCTTACTCTTCCAGCACTCCTTTCCCATCAGCCTGGCTCCTTCAGTCTGCCTGTCTGCTCCCACCCAACCACCAGACCTATTCTTCGATCCAGAAAGATGCTGCATCCTGGATGGCCTGTGCCTCCGTTTTCCATCCACACCAGAAACCTTTAACTTCTGCTGCAACCTGACCGTGACGTCTGAGGTCATACGTTTGACCTTCCTCCGCCTCCTGAGTGGCCGCCCCGGATTATTCTCAGTGAAGGAGTCAGACTCTGGCCAGGAGGGCTGCCTAGTCCTGGTCGGGCCTCCTCTCATGAGGGAGTGCCACTGGTTGGTTGCAGTCATATCGTCAGAGTCACTGCAGTAGGCCACGGAGGCTCTGAAGGCTGAACGAGCATTCCCCCTGTAGTTTTTAGAAGCCTCGTCCAAGCTGGACTCTGAGGCCTCAATCCAGCAGCGTCTGTGCTCCAGTGGGTAGAGGGAGGACTCGCGATGGCGCTTACGGCCTCTGCGTCGGCGGATCTGCCGGCGTTGATGCAGTGGATTGAGGACCATTTCCTCCCACAGCTCCCCCAGCTTACTCTGCTCTGAGGTCTGCTCCAGTGCAGACACCAGGTCCCGCACCAGCTCATCCATCATGATGCTGGAAACCAAAGACACAACAGAGGAAACCTGAGTGATGTGAAGACAAACAGTTAAACACTATGGATGATGGTACATCAAAATAAAATGCAATACGTATAAGCAGAGTAGATTAGTCTTTAGATCTGTACAGTGACAAAACAATGACAATAACAGAAACGTCTAAAGATGCAGCTCCACTGATGATCACCAGATTCTGGCTCTAATATAACTCCCACTTACATTTATTTAATAAATCATCATTTTTATACAAATACTTACTTTACTTGGTATACTGTTTGCTTGTGTGACAGTTTTGCTTGGGGACATCTTTATCTTTACCTGATAAACAGCTGTTTTATAGGGTTGGGCATTCTGACAATGTATACCAATAAGATGCTAAATGTTTGGCAACCAGCAGAGATATTGAGATACTATTTTCACAATGATATCTATTTATGGCTGTACTATATTATTGCAAGAATTAATAGCAACAGAATAATAGATTTGCAAGATTTTTGGCATCGATGTGATAAATCAACTTGTTTATCCTTTGGGTTTTTAATATATTAGCAAAAAGTGTAATTGTAGTTAAATGTTGTTGTTTAATCTACATATGGTTTCTCATTTGAAATTCCAGAAAATGTACTACATAACCATTGATATCATTATATAGCATTACATTTTATCTATATCACCCATCTCTATTGTCTCGGGCTTCATCAAGGACCCCTAAACTTACACAAATTAGACTACAGACCCCCATTTAATAAGATTTTGTCCCAGGGTCTGATAAGATTTTTGCTTTTGGATGTTTTATTACAGAAAATGTATGAAACCTATGACCAGAGTAGTCATACATTCTGTCATTTTGTTACTTATGGATGGAATTATAGTGAAAACAAATTATTCCCCTTTCCACTGGGGACCCCCTGAAACCCTCTCAAGGTCCTCAGGCCCTATTTTGAGAACCACTGCTCTATACACCTGTCATGTACCCCACCACACAAAATTCACCAAGATAGACCAGATTTACACCAGCTTTCTCTCTTTTTGGTTTGGTGATTTTTATTTGAAGTCTAGCAGCGTTAAATTGTGGAGGATCGTCCACACTGTGACACTGTGTAGCTTCCCTTGTTTGATTGCAACATTACTGAAAACGACTGCTTGTTTGAGCGTCTACACATCAGCAGCAGCTACAAAACGCTCACAGCGTCTTCATAGCAGCTAAGAAAGCGACTTCTGCAGCTGTAGGACATCAGTGGATGAACACAGTGGCAGAGCAGAGGCAGGCTGAGCTGAGCTGAGCTGAGCTGAGCTGTCTGCTCTGTAGTCTGTTACATAACAACATCTCACACGTGAGCTCAGCACAAGGACAGTCACACATCTCTCTACTGTTAACTGTCAGCGAAATACACCTTGATACAGCAATTCATGCGGAAACCGTGTTATATACGAGCCGAAACAGCTACTGTAATGCTATGAGCGATAATAATAGGCAGAGAGTCTATTGTGTTTTGTGCACTCACCAGTCGCAGCCTGTCTTGTTTTGTTTTCAGCACAGCTGGGACACCAGACGCACTTCCGCCCTCGCTGCCCAGCCAATGAGATCCCTCCGCCTCTCTGTGCCACATCACCGTCATGTTTATGCAGATAAGGACAACACACGAGTCTATTATCACGCAGCTAACACATTTAACTTTCACTATCATAACATTCCTATGACGAGCTGATAAATTGCTGGTGTTTATTATTATTTCAATTAGCTGTATGACTGTAAATGTTCTATAACGTTTCTGTGCTGCTCATACAGTTCATGGTGATCCTGTTGTAGTGTATTATTGTTTTATTTCAGTTAGGAAACAGTTAGGAAAAACTTATATCTACATTTTCTTGCGGTATAAAGCCAATATTCATGTTAGTTTTATACTATTTAAACTGCCAGTTCTGTTGCCAGGATTTTAGAAATATTAGTCAGACAAAGGCCCCCGACCGTTTCCTTAAAAAAATAGTTTCTAAATGATTTTTTCCAAGTTTTATTCCAATGGAGAAGTTCTTTCACAGGAAATTCCTCCAAAAACCGCTTGTAAACTGCTTGTAACTAAAAATAAACCTAAACCTCTAACTAAAATAACAGCCTCAAAACCTTTATTCTTCAATAATTATGATAATGTCTAACCTTTCATTTACATTTTGACCTAGTGTCACAAAACTGTTGTCTCTTATGTGAGTCTTTTGTCTTGAGAACATACTAAAAACATTTTGTCAGGTATTTGTTCTTTTTCAATTCTCTTGGTTTGGCGCTTGTGTTGTGAGGTTCCTTCGTGTCAGACAGTGAACTCTTGTCCCAATCTTGCTGAATGGTTGATGGTTTATGAAAAAAACCTAAAACTAAATTAGTACCAGATGACATCGTTCTTCCCAGGAAACTGCCTAGGATGTTTTTAATGAAATTCCACTTGTGTAAAATAAAAAGAAATAATATAAGTTTTATTTTCCAACATGAAGGTCTAAATGGTGTTTCAAAGCCCTCTGGGTCTAAAATTACTGGAATCAGCTTTAAAAATATGTGGGTTTTTACCCGTAGAGTTATGTAAATTCCCCCAGGTTGCTAAAACCTCCAATTTCCAAGAAGAAATACAGAGAACATGACCTCAGTGTGTTTAATGGCAGCTACGGTCTTGGTTACTGATGCATTTCTCGTAAATGTATTATGTTACGGTTGCCCTCATGTAGTCTGGACACAGTATGAACACCTGTAAAACCTTATGTAATACAATAATTATGCAATAGACTACTAACCATATACAGGCTTTCTGAAGCTTACATATGACCAGTTTCTGCTGAGACTGTCATAGAGGTTAAGTCAACTGTAAGGTGATTTTCACAGCCTGAATTTATTGCCACTGAATGTAAAATACATTAAAAAGAATACTAAAAAAGAGCCAAAAAAACGATCCAAAAACAACATATAGTTGAATCAAACCCTCACTGACACTCTCAGTAAAAATCAGTGCAAGCTTTACAATTTGTCGCAGGGCGATTGCATTGAATTGCATTGCATTTTACAGCTTTCCATGCAATTGTAGTTAATTTTGTGAATATGTGAGTATCAAGAGGTCTATTCACAATGCTGCTTACTGATAAAAACTTCTATAGACAGGCCATTGTTTTGAATCTACATGTCTGTTAATTTCTTCAAACAAAATCAAAAACCCATGTAAAGTTTGTGATTAGTTGTAGATTATAAGATTAGAGTAATTCTATTACCTCCACACCTTTTAAAACAATAGTGGACTAATGTGTGACAACTCTCTGTAATGAAGGGTTGTCTCTCAAAGCCAGTGTGTTGCTGAATGAAGCAAAAAAGTCATTTACCACTTCTTTCATCTCTCAGATGAAGGCAGCCCAAATAATAAAAAAAAGAAAAGTCTGTGAAAATGAGTACAAAAGCCATTTAATCTCTCTCATCTTCCTCTTAATAACTGCAAATTTCCCCTTGGGCCCATGGGAGAGGGCCTCTCTGTGCCGCTGCCACCTTATCTGTCGCCTCCATATTTCAGCATGCTGAGCGGCTCCCTCAGTACCCAGCCCCCGGCCTCCTCTCGCCCGGGCCTGTGGGGAAGCTGGGCTCCTGGGCCCACCATTGTTCTGGCCTGGGAGGCAGTCCGGAGAGAGCCCTGAAAGCCGGAGAGTGGGAATATTAAAAAAAAAAAAAAAACTTGAGCCACTGCCTCATTAAGTGGCAGCCTTTCACAAGCAAACATATCAGAAACAGCCCCCTTTCAGAGGCAGTAATTAGCAATTTGGAAACCTTTCCCCCTCAGGATATACAGTTTCAATTTAGTCAGCAGCTTTAGATTCTTAGGCACTTAATATTCATTGTTTCTGCCATCTTCCCAATTTCTCGACGTACATTGTCTAGTCTTTCACTGGCGATAAAGTGTTTTATCTTTCATGTAATTCTTCTTTACAATGAGCCCTCTGCAAGAGAAGTTAATTTTTATAAATAATTTTCAAAGGGATTTGCAAAGAATGTGAGGGATATGATAGCAAAGTGCTCTTCAGGAAGTGCCAAGCTGAATATCCTATGGAGCTTGTGCTCGATTGATTAAGTCTGGTTGTAAATAGTCTATGGGAAAAGTTTGTGCAACTTCCTGGGAAGTTATTTTGGAGAGAAACCATATACAGTGCAAGCCATTACACAGGTCAAAAAGCAAAGGATATTTAAGTTTGAATGGTGATATTTCATAAAGCACTATTCAAAAGTAAATTAACACCAGCAGAGGCTTTCATGATACAAAAGCATCCTTAGATTCTGCAAGTTTTGCAGTGTGACATTGGTTCTTCGGGTCATGATGTTACATTTTCCAACTGAGTATTGATGTCATGAATTATTTGCTTATGTTTTTGTTTTGCATGGTAAACCATTTGCATGGATGCCATAGCAAATGTTTGCAACCTGCTTATTAAGCCAAACCACATATCTTACCTCAGGGGGGCAAAGCTGACACTTATCTTTGCCACCATGGAGCCTTTGTTTGAAAATGCTACCACTTCCATTAATTTCCAATCAGCATTGTCTAATAGAAATAATTGATTTTTGCCTCCTCTCCACAAATGAAAAACGCTTGTGATTAAACATTTTGTCTGGAAATCTAAATTCCAAGATCCCCATCAACACTTGAGCAAAATAGGCAACTCATTAAAGCACAAAAAAGAACTAGCTGAGATGTGAAAAGAAGAGACAGGGAATGAAATAATGAATGGAGTCCGAGTGAGCTATCTTTCCCAGGCAGAGCGCCACTAGGGATGCAAACTCTCAGAAACCAGAAATGAGCTACCTATCTGTGAAAAGAGTGACTGCTCCATCCTATTTGATTTGGCTCTCCTATCATCTCTTAAGAAGATGTCAGCCTTGCTTCTTCTATTGCTCTGAGCCTTTATCAACCCGGAGACGATTTCCCTGCAAAAAAAAAAAAAAAAAAGAGGGGGTGGGGGCGGTAGAGGGGAGGGGGGTATTTCAGTGCCTTTCAGGGAGCAACACTAAAGAATAAGTGTTATGCGATAAAAAGGAGGTTGTTAAATAGATCTGTCTATTTGTATGGTAATAATGATCGCTTAAAGACTCGGGGCTCCGTGACTTGTAGAACAAGGAAACAAATCTGTATTCAGGTATTGTGTTAACACGACTCTCCAAACGACCTTGTGAAACTTTCATACAGTAAAAAATGAGTTGGATTCTCAAGTTTTTTTCCCCTCTTTGTTTGTATCATTCTTTTCCCTTTCCTTTTAGAGTGGAGGCAATCCTGCACTGAGCGAACCTGTCTCTCTCAAACTCCTGTAGGATGGAGCCCTTTGAGTTTTAAATGATCTTGGTCAGAGTTTTTATTTATTTATTGAAGTATCTGGTACACATGTAAAATTCAATATTCAGTATTTAATTCAGTATATTAGTAAGAAATTCCAAACAGGGTGTGTGGTAGTTACATATGTTTGAATGTTTGTGATATTGTGGAATTAATTAGAGTTTTACTACATTTCATGAAAAATGTATGTTTTTTTTTTTTTTTTTTTAAATGAACACCTTTTTAAGTAAAGAAAATTGTGTGCAGTAAATTTTTGCAGTCCATTTAAAATAACATGGTGGGAGATGTACTTAGATTCTTAACTGTAAAAGTACTTTAAAAACACTTCAGTACAAGTAAGTCCAGCATTCAATTTTTACTTGGGTAGACAGTACAGATGTATTAGTAGCAAATTTGTAACCGGTGCAGGCCGACCTAGCGTAGCTCCTACTCCCTCCATTAGTTCCTGAGCAACCAGGATGCCAGGGTGGCTGGGTGACTGTCCAAAGGAAGCATAACCCTAAGCAGAAGCCCACAGTTAACCACCAACCACTTCACGTTTCTAACAGGTTCTCCCCACTCAGTGACACACCCGCTGAGAAACCAACTGTGATTATTGGCAGCTTCATAGTGAGAAACATTAAGTCAGCAACACTAGCGTCCATAGTCAAATGTATTGCTGGGGCCAGAGTGGGCGACACTGAGTCAAATTTAAAACTGCTGGCTAAGGATAAGAGTCGGTATGGACATATGCAAAGACAATGTAGGACTCCGTAGTTTTCTCTGGGCCCCTGCAAAATCTGACCAGTGATGACATATATAGCCGCATGTCATCACTCAACCGCTGGCTGTCGAGGTGGTGTCCAGCAAATGACGTGGGCTTTATAGATAATTGGCAGACTTTCTGGGGAAGACCTGGTTTGATTAGGAGAGACGGCATACATCCCACTTTGGATGGAGCTGCTCTCTCATATCTAGAAATATGGTCGAGTTTATTAGTAGACCAAAACCATGACAACCCAGAGTTGAGACCAGGAGGCAGAGCTGCAGTCCTACATGCTTCTCTGCGCTTCCATTAGAGCAGTTACCCACCTAAAACCACATAGAGACTGTGTCTGTCCCTAAACCACTTAAATCAATTAAATCCAAAGTAAACAGAAGAGGAGTTACACATAAAAATCTAATAAAAATTAACACGATCACTGCAAACAAAATAGGAGAATTAATATAATAATATGTTAGCATAAATGAATCCACTCCCCTCAGTCATATTAATACTCACATTCCTTGAGACCTAAACTTAAATATAACTCATTTGAAAGCCATGTTCTTAGTCTTCCACACCCAACCTGGAAAACACTATTTGTTATAGTGTAACAACCCCTGGCCCGTACTAATTTTTATCTGAATTATCTGAGTTTTTATCAAACTTAGTAGATAAAGTTATTACAGTAGGTGACTTAAATATTCATGTTGATGTCCATATTGATATCCACTGCATTTATCTCATGATTAGACTTAACTGGCTTCTCTCAGAATGTAAATAAACCCACTCACTGTCTTAACCACACCCTTGACCTTGTTCTGACATATGGCATCAAAATTGAACATTTACAATTACAATTTACAATTTCATTTAACATTTAATAGTCTTTCCACAAAATCCTATTTTATCAGACCACTACTTGATAACTTTTAAATTCCTATTACTGGATTACACACCATTAGACAAAACTGTCTTCACTAGATGTCTCTGATACTGCTGTAGCTAAATTTAAGGAAGTGATCCCATCAGCATTGAACTAAATGCCATGTCGTGATGCAACAGAGGACTCTTATTCTAACTTTAGTCCCTCCCAAACTGATCATCTTGATAGTGCCACAGGGTCACTTCGAATGACACTCGACTCCATCGCCCCTTTAAAAAAGAAGATAATAAAACAAAAGAGGTTAGCTCCAAGCACTCGTTATGCATAATGGTTCCTCTCAGAGATTTATATTAATATATACAGTGTATGTATATATTATTCAATTGTTATTATTTATGTATAAACTTGTAAGTAGCATTTTAATGTTGCAGCTGGAGCAAAATTGAACTTTATAAATTATAAATGGTTGGTGAAATGTAAAATCAACTCTGATGTATCATTTCTTTATGACCTTTGAGAATATAACTTCTCATCCATATCATTTTCAAACATACTGGAAAAATATGTTTGATACTCCTCTTCCTTGGTTTAAAAATTTTAGGTGTATTTACTGGTCATCTTGCTCTACTTATTTATGGGCTTTCCAGGTAAAAATGTCAAGATGATCAAAATATGTTATTGAACACTGTTGAGTACTTGGCAAAGTTTATATATTTGATACTCCAAAAACCTGGTTTTGAGCTCCTTCATGTTATTTCTCAAACATTACTACATAAATACTGCAGGAAAAGATAATTATGAAAGGTAGAGCAAAAAGCTCAGACAAATAAATGGGAGATCTTGACAATATCAAAAACTTGGGATACAGAACTATGATATCATAACTTAACATTATCTGGCTTTTTCATTTAGTTTCTGCTATAGAATGAAGTATTTAATTTGAATTGCTGTAGAAGTGATTTGTTTTTGTATTATAACTACATTTAGTACCTGACATGTATGTATGTTTGTATAGGTGTATATATATGTATATAGCTGGTACGTCTGTTGTAATTTGTATGGTTATGTTTGTGTTCATGACATAAGTTATGTTATATATGTTATTTGTTTTTGTGTCATTTTTGTAAATTAAGAAAAATAACTCTATTGGGCATTTTCAACATTCATAAGAATGTTATGTATGAACGTTTTTAATCTGTAAAATGTAACTATACATGTGTAGTGCAGTAAAAAGAACAGTATTTCCCACTGAAATGTAGTGGGATAGAAGTATAAAGTAGCATAAAATGGAAATACTAAACACCTCCAAATTTCCCTAAATTACAGCATTTGAGTAAATGTTTCTTTCCATAACTTAATGTTAGCTATCTTCTCGATCAATTACCAGTTTCTCACCATTATGAAGCTTTCCAATTTAACCCTAACTATTATAACCACAGCAATACCTGCTGACTGTCAAAAAGCTAACCCTGAGGTCTCTCATTAGGATTCAAGGGCTCCAGTTTTCTGTTCCCAGGTGGCGTAAGCTATTAACAAAATTATCTGGAAAGCTGGCCTATAAACCTCTGGAGCATTGTTTTGTTGTCAAGCAAATCAAACAGTAAGTGGGGTTTGTTTGTTGTTCTGCGTACCTGGAGACCGACCTGTACGTTGTTTCAGATGCATCACTGCCATGGGTAGCCATGTCAACCTGCTCTAAGAAGGTGTGTTTGACATGTCAATTTAGCAGGCAGCAGGTTGAAGCAGAGCCCAGTCATTTGACTTTTTATCTCCTCTTTAGATATCTGCGCGGCATGTCAGTGTAAACAACTGAAAGGTCTCCTCGGGTTGTGAGAAGAGTGTGACTGATTCTTTAAACACAGAACTAGAGGATTAAAAGTTTATGCGATGGAAAAGCCCCCATAGCACAGCTGGTGAAATTTTCTGTGGATTTTTTTTTTTTGCATGGAAAAAATACATACTGTGTGTATGCAATGACACTATGGAGAATGTACTGGAGATAAGATCAAGACATGATAAAATATGGCATTCAACAGAGGGAATTAAATGTGAACTGACCGCAAAATCTTCTGATTTGTCTGTTGCAAAGTACAGCAGTTAAAGAATAAAATAACACCTGTTTCTCTCCAACACAATAAACCAGCTGTAAATACTGCTTTCCTAAAGATTGTGTGAATGTTTTGTTGAAACTGTGTCAAATAGGTGTTAATTATTTTAAAACTATAGTTTGGAATGTTGTGTAGACCTTTTGGATATTTACTTGTCATAGCAGGAAAAGTACAAGTGCATTAATGGCCGCTCTTTTCCATTTGAGTGCCTCAGTAAGTCATGCCAGTGAGCCACTGTGCCAAATACCAGACTACTGGAGTTGGAACAACTACAGTAAAGGGAATGTAGCCATCATCAGCATTATTAAATTACACCTGTGCTTTTCCTGCATGTCTAAATGTCCTAAAGCTTACTGTAATCAACAGACTGCTCTCACAGCACAAGGTTTGACTTGTCATATACTGTAGGAACAGCACAGATGTTACTGATAACATTAATGATGGCTCTGTTCAGTTTAAGTGTCCCAGTTAGCCACAACAGTGTGAAAGTGAGCCAACATACACAATACCAGGACCCTGAAACCAAAGAAGCTTAATGGAATTCAGCCATCATTAATTTTATTATTATACAACTGTGCTTTTCCTACTGTGAAAAGCCGTTGACCGTCACACATGAATGCAGAGAGCGTCATCAGTACTAGTTTACAACATTGATGGTAAAAAATTATGGATAAACCCTCTGTGACATCACCCACAGGTTTCCTGAGGGTGGGTGGAGCTGATCTAGCGGCTAGCCACCTGTGACTCAAAGTGACCACGCCCTTAATTATGCATAACTTTAAGCCTTAATAAAATTTAAATGGGTGAGTTATATAAGAATTCACCCCCTGTACAGTTGTCATGAAAGGGGAAATTACCTATACTGACCAAAACCGTTTTCTGTACCAGGCTGTAAACATGTTTATTTCTGCTGTAAAGTTGGGAATTTTAACATGGGGGTCTATGGGGATTGACTTACTTTTGGAGCCAGCCTCAAGTGGCCATTAGAGAAACTGCAGGTTTTGGCACTTCCATGTTGGCTTCATTTTTCAGCCCTGAAGGTTGCCGCTTGGACACAGCACAATACAAATAATATCACGCTTCACCAGCTGATTAGTAATGTCCAATCATAATCATGCAGGTGAACACCAGGATCTATTTGATCCCTCTTATGTGTTTAGTTTATTGAATTGTTCATTTAACTGAAATGTAATGCTCATACATGTATTTGTTATCCTCAGAGTCTTTCAGAGCTCCCTCAAAGAATAGAAGCTGTACACCCATTTGCTATAAATGGTCTGGGCGAAGTGTTTATGACTTAAATTAACAAGATGAGCAATTGTTGGTTCAGCTGACAAGACGAGACAGAGTGTGACCATGTTGTGTTCATCCTTCTGCCTACTTGTGCAGTGGAATATATGGAATTACTAACAGCTATAGTACTAAAGGGACTGTTACATTTTCATTGTGGATCTTACTGATTAATAAATTTAATCATGACATTAAAAAAACTACTACCAAACTATTTGCACATTTGTATGAGGGAAAGACCTAAAGACCCACACATATAATAACAAATTTGTTCTTACAGCACTGGATGAGATCTGTTGTCCCAAAATGTTGCAGCAGATATTTCAACTGAGTCTTCCCACATTTTAGTGTACAGTAGTATTTGATTTAAAACCACCTTCATCTGTTAGTTAGTTTTAGAAAGAGGAAAAGGAGAGGGAGGTATGTCAACAAAAAATCTCTGGGGAGGTTTGAGAGAACATCTGAATAAAATGTGTTTAAAAATGTTTACATCTGTATGATTTTGTCTTCTGGTCGGTTGAATCTGAGCATTGGGACGAAAATAGGTTATCTTGTGTGTAATTCTTTCATCTGTTGTTAAATAATTTGTTATGTATTTGGAGGAATGTCAATGCTACAGAATAGTGAAATATGAGCAAGATCATTCAAATGACACTGAAATGCAGCACTGATTTAATCAAGACATGAGCAGTATTTAAAGTGTAGAGAAAGCATCCTTGAATTAACAATTCACCAAATTACTGCTTTGTCCATATCTGTATTTGTTCCTTACAACCGCATTACTGTCCACAATGCCTACTGCTGAAAAGAACAACCAGAAAGCTAAGGGGGAGGAGGAGGAGGAGGAGGAGGAGGAGGAGGAGGATGCAGACTCCACGTAGCTCTCCAGGCCCGGCGTGGAAAGCACTAGAAGTAGATTGATTAGCCTGCTCAGTTTGGCTGATTAATCAGGGCCTGTCAGATGGAAACGAGCACCATTTATGGCTGATTATCTTCCCAGAAGGCAAAATCTTAAGGTACAATCCACAGTGGAACTTTTTAACCTCAATTTAAACCTAGCATTTTCCATCTCCAGTAATGAAAATGCTGCTTTCATGAAGTTTCACATTTCTAGTATATGAGTATTGCACTTAATCAAGCTTTGCATGGTACACAAGAGGAGTAATCTGGTTCACGTTTGCCCTCTTTCAATCCACAAATTACCAAGGCTAGTCTACATTTAAAAATTAACATTTTATCAGATATACTCACTAAATGACAGCTAAATTACTTGCTGTAGCCTAAAGCCCTCAGGCAGGAACCTCTTTATCATCTAAAAATTTAGGCTAAAGATGACACTTGACATCAAGACTCCAAAGCGAGAGAACCTCTTTAAGTGGCTTAAAATCAATTATAAAGACAGGTAGTTAAAAAATGGATTTGTTTTAACCCGTTTAATTCAAGTTCTGTTTCTGCATTTCTTTCAACTTCTATTTTTAACCAATGTGAATTACTTTTTTACTTTAATATCCTTTATGTGATACTGTTGTCTGTTTAAAGGTCACATATTATGCAAAATGTACTTTTCATGTCTTTTCAACATAAATGTGTCCCTGGTGTGTCTAGAGGCCCCCAAACTATAAAAGACCATCCTCTCTCTTTGTCTCCTGCTCCATCTTTCAGTAAATGTGTGTGCAAAAAACAGTTTAAATTTAGCTCCCTTTATGACATCATAAAGGGATCCGTTGAACATAGACCTCCCCCCAGCAGGCTGACATTCCCCACTCACTGAAACCTACTGAATCAACTTTTGAACTAAATCAAAGTTCTGTTGTTTGCCGCAAGAACCAACACAACAGTTTTTATGCCCTCCCATCAAGGAGGAAGTGAAGTGTTGGATTCACTATATTTTTTAGGGAATTGTCCCCAGTGACTCGAAAACTGTATATGTGTGTATAATGGATGTATACCGGCTGTTCGTGACCCAACCTCAAACTTGGAACTTGTTTTACTGTTTATTTAGCATGTTAGCCTGTCAAACTTGGCATTTGCATGCTGCATGGCTATTATGGCCAGCGATGTCAGACTAATGTTGTTGAGGAACAGTCAAGAGAAACTGTGTGAATGTTGAGCCTTATTTGAAGCCAACTAAATAATGACAGTAGTAGGTTGGATGGTGGTAACTGTTTTTTCATGTTTTTTTGTGGAACTTTGAACTGCAGCGCTAGCTCAGCTAGCTTTGTTGTTACACGTTAACCCGTTCTGCTCTGTGATCCTCGCTGGTATGTGTGTGTAGCTGCTGTAACATTATGTAAATGTACTTGATAGACATGCCATGAAGGTAACGTGTGAAACAGAAATGGTCAAACTGCAGGAATTCCTTTGCTTGGCAACATTGTGTAACTTAGATTAGCACCCAGCAGCTAACTTGCTCAGACTGTAAAGCTGTAGTGGCCCGCTACAGTGTGTAAAGTGTGTGTAAGGTGAAGCCGCGGCTAATATGTTCTGATCCACAGATACACTTAGCGTTACTAGTGACGCTACTGCAGCTCTGTTGCAGTTCCAGTATGAATATGTATACTGTCAACAGCCCTCTGTCTCTCCTGTTGCGGTCATATAATCTCGCATTGCATCACGGCCGGAAAGTCACACCCAGTTCTGGAGTGAGGCGCGAGGAGCAGCAGCTCATTTGCATAGACACAGAAACAGCCCATGGGACAGGACAGAAACAGAGGGCTATAGATTCACGCTAGAATGCATAATCTGAGTGGTATTTTCAGCAAAAAACTTCAAAGACATGTTTTGGGGACCTCAGAGACCTATAATATGTGACCTTTAATGGACATAAAAGGAGCTCAGACTTCCACACTTCTCCAAATATCTGCTCCTCCTAATCATCTCTGATATTTCTTTACCTGCACACCAGAGAAGAACAGAGAGGACAGTCTTTGGGATAATTATTTTGCAGAGAAAGGTTTTAATTATATGAACTGTTTCCAAAACATTTTTGCTTTGATGCCAACGTCATTATCAGTCTTCCAAAAGGGTTAAAAACCCACATGTGGAATTTAAAGCATATGCTCTCTGATATGAATATTATGTTTCTAATATGAGATTTTTCTAACTGTGTGTTTTCAAGAGTCATTACATTGTACATGTAAATTAAAATACTGCTATAATGCAGTGTACTGTACTTAGGTGTGGGCTAGAATTTACTTAAATTTACTATGCATTGAAATATAAAATCTAAACTTCCACAAAATAGAATAAAACATACAAACATGGATTGAATTTATGTTTTCACCCCACATCTTGACCTACCTTGTAGTTATTCATCTGTATTTTAAATTTTTATGCTGTATATCCAACATCATATTCTAATGCATTATGTAAAGCACTTTGAATTGCCTTTCACATGTGACTGTACCAACCAAGTTTTTATCTGTTATCAATGAGAAGTTGAATAATGAAAAGCTACAACAGAAACTCAAGTACCAAAACTAACTAACTGCAGGCTCTGCTCCGGTAACAGTGAAAGACTTTATGCAAAGTGCTTCTGACCTTTTACATTCAAGTGAGCTTGATATTATAGTAATGCTGACACTACCAAATTGGAAAGCGAACACCTATCACCCTGAGGACAGTTGCAATCACCCTTTTCATCTTCTACAGCTCATTCTCAATGGAGCTAGACCACAGTGTGACACGGGACTTTAACTTTCTTCTCTACCACTGTAGAGACGGGAGACAGAAGTGAAGATATACAAACACAGACTGAACTATATCTGACGTTTGAATGACACATCACAGTTTTTCCTTAATGTCAAATTAATGTAAAATTAGTCTGTACATGTTGAAACTTGTAGCTACAATTTCTCTATGGGAAAGAATAGGAATAGGAGAGGATGTCTCTGGTGGTAACAGCATTCTCATGTCTGTGGTCGACCCTTTAGCGTCCACCACACCTCATGCTGTCGTCCAGCCCTGCAGCCCTCGCTCGCTCCACAGTGGCCTTTCCCAGCCTGGTCACCCGTTTCCATTTATCTGCTGGAATAACTATAAAAATCTGTCAGGAGGCAGGGTGGGTTTTTTCGCTCAGCTCAGCCCAGCTGGCAGATTGAGAGCCCCCTGTAATGCACAAGTCTGTTTTTATTATTCTTGCTGGGGGAACACTATTTCATCAAGTGCATGATTCCACAGAGGAGAGGAGATAGCCTCAGCCTGGCTATATTTCTTCCAATCAAACATTCCAAGGGGAAAAAATGAGTGGGTGCCATCAAATCCCAGAATAATGCTGCCAGATTTTATGTAAAAAGAAGGACTGATGGACAAATACAGGAAGGCAAGACAAGTTTAATGACGTGTGTTCAGGAGCTGAGATTGGAAAACTGACAGAGAAAAGCAGCCTCTTTGCTGGAATATAAATTGTTGTGCGCTGTAAAAAGGCTTTTATCTGGAGTGAATATGGGACGTAATACACAGGTCAGGGTTAAGTCATTTTCTCCGGCAAGTTAAGCGAATAATGAAGGCGAGCCCGCATGGAGAGGAGCACTGCTACTGCCAGTTTGTCTTCATTTATTATGCCAAATCTCATGATTTTGGCGTTGGCGCGGTGAGTGCTCTGGCGCGCACCGGTGGACGACATATCGCTTAATTTACACAAGGTAATGAAAGCAGGGAATGGGAGGACAAAACAATTTACCTGCTGACACGGGAAGAAGTGATTTGCGAACATGGGGGGTGAGCGAAAGAGCAGGCAGAGGGCCAGGGCCAAGGGGTGGAAGAGGGGCAGAGATAGGGATGAGGGGAAGGAAAAGAGAGAAAGGGGTGGGGGAGAGGCTTGGAAGGATGAAAGAAAGGGAGGTAGAGGGGGGAAAAAAACAAAAAGGATGAAACTGACAGACAGAGAGAGGCAACTCAAGCCTCAGCCTCCTCAGGTGATGATGATGGCTTCAATGAGGCAACAGTAAACTCTCACTCTGTCTCTCCCTCCCCCACAGACACCACGCACAAAAATACACGCAATCAGGGGGCGAAATTGACCTCAAATCTGGAGGGTCTTTTTCTGACAAGGCCCTTGTTTTACTCCTCCTTTCCCCCCCAATTGTAATCACTTATCAGAAAACCACTTGTGTAGCAGGGACGGGTGCCGCAACAGGTATTTTCACACAAAGACCAAATCTCTGACTGGTGTCTCAAGACGATTTTGCTGACCAATTCAGTGAGCATGTGTTAGATTTAGGCCCTGATCAGACAGAGCGCTTTCTGCAGGTTGCAAAACGAGGTGTTTTGCTGTGTTTTGTTTTCAGGTTTTTTTGTAATTGTTGCTAGGCAACCATCAAATCACCTGTTCTTAGCCTAACTGTTATTTTGCTGTGAAAAAACTCACAGATCTGTACCCTTTATTCTTTTAGATAGATAGTTAGTTAGCTAGTTAGCTAGTTAGTAGCTAATTACCTTACCTAGTGAATAAAAATCTGCATATCAAACGGACAGGCGGGGGGCACTTGCTCTGGCTCCAATTGAGGGTGAGAGGCTGTTCCCAAATTGTACGTTGGACATGGAAAAAGAGATCCATATGGGTGCATAAGACCCTCAGAAAGAGGAGAAATCACAGAAGGCCCACTTTTCAATTCATCCAATTGGACAATGGGAAAAAATGCAAACGATGTCAGGCACTTTTCTGCTCTGAGTTGGAGTTTTTTCTACTCGAGGGCACTCATGCAAAAACGCGAGGCGTACAGAGCAGAAAAACGTAAGGTGCTCAGCAACGCAAAAGCAGCGAGCAAAAAGCTTCAGTCTCACTGACAACAATTACAAAAAGCCATCCCCAGGCTGCTAAAAAAGTGCTCTGTTTGATCGGGACCTAATGGAGTATTTTATTTGTGAGGAAACATACAAAGCAGAGTAGAAACTGGCATCATTTCATGCACAGATGCTGTGTTCTAGTATAATTTGCTCTTCATCCACATATACTGTAATCAGGAATAACCCAAATAAGGATTACAAAACAATTGATCCAGATCTAAATTAAGCTCTGTCGACAGCCAATCACTCCACAGTATTGATGGATGCGTTCTAAAAGTGTACGATTGGCCATTCAGCTGATGGCCTTTCACACAAACAGAAGAGTCTGGCTGAGACTCCCTGACAATATGGCTGGAGCAGCACTGTAATTTTCCAATCACTAGCCCTTCAGGCCAGGCCACTCCTTAGGGCAGTAAGATCAGATGAGCTCCGGCATTTTCTTTTGTAAGTGGCCAAACTCTATTTGTCTGCTCACAGGAACAAAAACAATCAGGGAGCCGGGAGAGACCGGCTTTTTGGTCTCTCTGGAGAAGGGCCAAAGGCAGAGCGGGAGGAGGGGGAGGACAGAGGATGGGAGAAGGGGGTGGTGGTGGGGAGAGTGGGGGTGGGCAGCGGGGTGACACAGATAACCGAGCCCCCCCAACCGCCGTGGGTGGTTGGTTCTAGTGATGATGAATGGGGACGCGGCTCAGCACCAGGTCCCTGCTGTCAAGGCTCTCGGCAGGACGAGACAGAGAGAGGAAGTGTCACTCTCGGCGGGCCTGCTGGGCCAACCTGGACTCTGCTGAGTCCTGCTGCTCGAGTCTTCACAACAAATCAAACACCATAACACCCACCCCTCCCAGAACACGGCCACACACACAGCTTGGTCTCCACCACTGTCTGGAAGAATGTGTTAGAAAACATAACCAGACTGTTTAGGCGTGCTGTATCTGAATATCAGCTCCTATCTGCTTTCCAAGTGTCTGGTCAGATGTGAACGGATATTTAGAGGCATCCAAGTGGCCGGGTAGGAGCTTGGCTCTCCTTGGACGAGAAACTAGTCCTTGGGCTGCGGTTGTGAGGGGGCTCCCTCTGTCCTCCACCCTCCCCTGGCCGCAGCTCTCTCCACAGGCTTATTTCCCCTCACAATGAGAGGTGACAGTGAACAGTGGAACTCGTCAGTGTGAATAACACGCAGTCACGCTTGGTGAGACCCTCCGGTGGAGCACGATACACACACTCGCACACAATGATGCACACACTGAGGCTCAAGGGCCCAGCGGCAGGCACGCTGTCAACCTCAGTGCACTCCCTTCCATTACAGCCTAACAGGGGACAAATTGAGCAATCTGATGGGTTAAATTTGACACGTTTGCCAGTCTGACCCATGTTTGTTGTACAGTACACTCACTTTGCATAGTTTTATGGGGTGAGAAGAGTGAGCTACAGTACGTATATGAGTTCCTGATGAATGCAATCAACATAAAGTGCTATCTTGGATTCATAACAAAGGTCAGAAGGACATTTTTCAAGTTTACAAACGCAGCTGAGCTCACATTACTGTACCATCAGGTCTGTCGCAGTCGTATGTCCCTCAGTGATGTGCTGTTCTCTTTGAGTCTTGCCGTGTCCTTCAGTGGCTCCTTATAAGAGCAGTCCATAACACAACCAGTGGTCAGGCTTAATTTACCCACTTTCTCTGTCCACTGCCCCATCAGCATATAGTATCACATAACTGCTAATGGGCTAATGGAGGAAAGAGGGGAGGGAGCGAGAGCGAGAGGAGGACAGCGATAGTTAGGGAAATGGAGCTCGGGTTCATCCAAACATTTAATAACTTATTCAATCTGGAGCGTTCACCTCTTACAGGGCTAATTATATCATTTAACTGGCCTGGGCGCGGGGGGCCAGTGTGGACGCACCGTCTTACGGTGTCATCACATAATTATGACTTATGCCAGCGCAGCCTAGCAAGCTGGATGAAGTCAGCTTGCCATAAATTTTAATGATCACTTAGACAATATGAACGTTCACAGGGCTTCCACAGCGTTAACAGGAAAATATGGACACTGCAAAAGCTGAAGTATGGAAACACAGAGGGAGAACAGAGAGGTAAGAGGAGAGAAGAGGAAGCAAAGTGTATGTGTGTGTGTGTGTGTGTGTGTGTGTGTGTGTGTGTGCGTGTGACATGTTTGGGAAAGGTGAGTTTAGACAGGGTAGACACAGCCACTTGATTGTGTGGGATCAGGTTCTGTGGTCACTGGGCTGCTAGGAGGCCAACGTCAGGCCTGTCAGAGGGCTAAACACCCGAGTGTAGTCTGTTTCAATGGAAAAACAGCAGCTGACACTCAACGCTTGCGGGCCAACTGCTGACCTCATTCGATGGATAAAACGTGCTGGACGGAGGGGGAGAAAGCCTGGCGAGGCGAATATGGAAAGTTGGTTTTGATGCTTTATTCCTCTGAGCAGCAGAAGTTTCTAATAACTTTCAGAAGTTGAAAAAAAAATAGAAAAGGCCATAATGGTGGGAAAATAGATGGGGCATAATGAAAAAGGCTGAGTGTCTTTTTTTAATAGCTGTAAAATGGCTAATTAGCCCTCTATGATTGATCATTGTGGGAGCACGCATTGGGAGGTTTGAGTCTCCTGGGCTTTAATAGTTTTCTGGTAAAATAATTTTACATTTCTGGTGTGATTAAGAAATGTTCTGTGACCTCTGTGACCTTTGAGTGTGGTATGTGGACATATTTCTAAGTCAACTTAGGCTCATTGAATGTTGTGTCAATAAATTATTTTCAAAAACAGCATTTATTTTAAGAAAATGTAGTGCAGCATTAAAAATGTAATGTAAACATATACTACAGGATAAGGAATATTGATTTCAACATGCAGGTGGCCCATCCAGATATTCTGCACTTATGAAAAAAGGAGAAAGGAGAGCAGTCCAAAGAGAAGCTGATCTCCATTGCACTTAATATTAATGTCTGTTTTGTGGCTATCCCGTTTCAGGAGGACCCAGCTTCTGTGGCGGAGCGATTGAATGACAGAGATTACCTGTTTGGAAAGCCCCACGAGACAGCTGATTGATAATGCATGACACAAAAATGTTTTTGTTTACCCACAGAAATGGCTTTGAGCAGGGGTTTCAGTTTCTTGTTTTTTCTCCCGGAAACCTGATTCACCAGACTGAAGTGGATTGACGGGAGAGTCGTGGGTCAGGAGGTCTCGGCTGAGAGTCGACTGCGGCGTCTGGCTCCATAGGTACCTTCTGGACTGGGGATCATCCACATCATATTCATCCCATTGGGCCTGTGTTGTCCTAGAGGGGATATAACATGAAAACATAATCTCACACCACAATTTCATTCCTTCAGCAGCATTAGATTAGATTGAAAGTTCCCCTGCACACTTTCCTGGGGCTGTCAAATGAGCTGTCAGTCATGTGTCAGAGCCGGCCCATGCTCATCTGCTCTAATACATCACACAGCCTTTTATATGGATCAGTATGAGTGTGACTCTCTACACAAACACCAGCAGCTCCTCCGCTGGGATGCCGGGTGATTGATAACATTTCCCCGGCTCTTCACACTCATGCCCATTTGTTTAGTTGGTTGGAGAAGGGCCCCTAGTGTCCACTGACATCTACAGTGCCCATCATCGCCTCGTGCAGAACATGACATCAGCCTCCGGAACAGTGCGACTCGTTCTGATACATGCCAGGAATGGGCAGCTTTCCATTCATAAAGTGCGGTGTGACAGTCACTGACAGATCTCTTGTATACCAGAAGCTGATACTAGTATTTTCTTAACAATGAAAGCATGAACTAGCTCAGGTGCCACTTTGTAGTAAACATGTCAGCTATTAAATCAAGTATTTAACCCGCATATTATCACAGTTGATAAATGTTTATTGCTCATTATGTCAGTACACTTTTAATGCCTTGGAAATCCTCAGCTGCTGACTCTAGTCCGAGTGTCGAGATCACCGGGGGGAATCCTGAGCCTGTTTTGTGTACAGTCATATTGGCATATTGGTCGAGCTAATGGCCACTTGGCACGTAGACAGCTATCCATCCCAATCTCAGCTTCACTAATCCAATTGTGGCAACCTGCTTGGCATGAGAGAGACTCATCTGTCTTTACTGTTCATTAATAGGGCTCCTCCTCGAGCTCAGAGCCCATTCACATTCCTTTGGATCAGGCCGAAAGCAAACTCTATCGCTGAAGCGCTGGATCTGTGCTGGAGGTACAGCCAGAAGGGGGGTGGATACATAATCACTTCTGAGATACATAATCACTGCTGTGTGGTGGAAAGTATCAGAAAATATGAAACCTCCCTAAGGGATGAGCTACATATTTTCACAGACAGTATGAAAAAACACTTTTCCTATTTGCCATGCACTCTCCTGAACTCGTCAATAAGTATGCAGGTATGTGATTCAGCTCAATATCAGGACGACCATGTTATGGTTTTTTTTTTTGTTGTTTTGTTTTTTCAACCCCGTCCTGAGTTAAGAGCCTTCTTGAGATTGTTTTTTCTTTCTCTCCATGGCAGGGCTTTATGTCTAGCGGTGGAATGATAATAATGTTTCTAATCTTGTTACATTGCACACAGAATTGTCTTCCATGTTAATGATGGACCGGCCCCCTCCCTGCTCCAGTGAGATGCTTACTTTCAATTTGTGTACTGTCATCTCCCCGCCACGCGGCTGAAATTGATGCACCCTCTTCCTTTTAATTAAATCAAAAAACAGTCGGGGGTCCAGGCAGGTGGGGGACCTGCTCCCATATACAGCCATCATGAAGACCTGGCTGACTCCAGGATGAATCAGGGTTGCTCCTGTTCTTGTTTCTGAGTCTGTGTGCTGCCTGTGCAGCCAAGTTACTATATATATGAAACTAATATTAGTTTTAAATTACAAACAAATAAATGATCTTAATAAAGTTAAACAGATTTTTTAAATGATGTTCACCCAGTCAGGAAAAACTATTTAGTTAGGGGTTCAACTACAATTTTAGTTTCTTATAATATTGATTTCAGTCAAAAAGCCATTGGACATTTTTACTGGTAAATAAATAAATAAATAAATAAATAACAATCCCAGGAATCTTTCTCAGGTAGGTTTGCCCTCGGGCAGAGCTGGAGCCAGAGTCTAAGAAATGAGAGCGTAAAATTCCCACACATTAGAAGGCGGGTAATTGGATTTCCTGTGTCCTGTACGGTGGGCAATGTGGTTCCTGCAGCTGTGACATTATCAAGGTAACATAACCTGAAGGCTGCGGTGTAGCAGCACAGGCCCCGCAAGGCCTGTCCTCCAGTTCCACATCACTGCCTGCTTGGCTATTCATCCTGTGGACCCTGCAAATGAAATTATGGGAGGAAGAGCAAAGGACATTCTTTGGGAATTAATCCCATTTATGCCTAAACCCACTTCAGATTTTTATAGTGAGGCCCTCTTTAGATGTAAGGCGCATTCACAATTAGACAAGGCCTTCGGAGGATTGAAAGAAATACTGTGTGTGCTGGTTTGTTTGGTGAGTAATTTGTGGACACAGACAGGAAGTAGGATAGCATGGAGAAAAAAAAATGAAATACTGAAAACTGAAAAAACTGAATGTTATTTTGATGTCATTGAGAAACAGCTGCACCAGATGTCTTAAACTTCAACATCATTTGACTTAAGTGTCTAAATGCTCCGTTCATTTCAATAATACAGTTGGGATATCGACTGGCGGATGTGTAAATGTATTTATTATGATAAATGAAAAATATCTTCTGATCTTATCTGAAATAATGCTTTTTTTTAATCTCATTACATGAATCTACAGCAGCCAGTAATTAACATAAGTGTATATTATTATATTATATTACATGACCAAAATACATATTTTTTATTTAGTATCAGAGTTGATATAACATTACCAATTAAAAGCTAGTGGACACATTACTGGTGGTATCTGCAGTCAAATCCCCAGCAGCACTGACAAGTCCTGCACACATATAGGCTACCAGAAGTTATTAATGAGGGGAAAAAATGATAAAATATCCTTTATATATTAATTCTATATTATGTTTTAGAAGTGTATGGTACAATTATCACTACAATTTTAAATATATATATATATCAATTAGAAAATCCTAAATCTAAAACCACATTGACATCACTATTATAGCACTTTTGTACGAATATTGTGGCGATTTTAGGTCAATCGACCACATTTTAGGACTATGTTCTAACTATATTAGAGTAATAACGTGTTTAGGGCAAAAAAAATCAAAAAATTAAACTGCGCCATCACTTGTTTGACTTGACGGTTTCTTATGTTTTGTTTTACATGACTGATATTTACTTTCTCTGTGGACGTTGGGCTTCATTCTCACAGATAAGTGCTATTTAATATTCTTTGTAACCTACGTTATTTAAAAAAAAAAAAAAATTTCAGCCCACAGAAGAGGGGCCTGAAATGTGTCCAGGAAGTCCGCACAACCAGGTCACCATGTCAAAAATGCCTGCAATTTAAAAAAAAAAAAAAAAGTCTTATAAAGTATTATAAAGTGTTTCCATCTTACCTCTGATACAGATGATTTAATTGCATCGCATCCTCTTGTTTAAGCCACACAGTCAGAGGAAGCACCTGACATCAATTAGCCTCGTCTGTTTACTCTCGCGATGCATTGCAGAGAAACACTGCCCCCTAGTGACGTCACGTGAATACAACTAGTCAAACTACAATCCCAGCGTTTGTTTTGTAGACTGAAGCTCCTCAATTTGTAAGATGTTTTTGACTCGTGTTTTATTTAAGTCTATCAGGGAACTACAAAGAGCTTTAAAACATGAAAATCTCATCAGACGGGATGAATTTAAATTTTTATGTCTCTCTTTTTTTTTCTTAGAAATATCTAAGATTGTTTCTGATGCTTTTTGTATGTGCTTGTGTGTCTTTTTTGTTTGTCCTGTCTCTAGTTTTATTAAATCTGCTGTACTCAGCTGTTTGTTGTAAAGGAGATCTTTACCTCATTGAGATACCTGATTAAATAAAGGTTATGATAATAATAATCAAATTCAGAAATCAGATTTTTTCTCTTTTCATTAAATACATTTTTTGTCAACAAAATGTATGTAGACCAAAACCCTCAAACATATTGTTGTCATTTGATATGCTATATCAATGTTGATATATATCAAATTAAAAATATTACAAGTCTTTGCTGCAAATCGTGAATTTATATTACTTTAATTTCTTGATTCAAATAATTATATTAGATTGGATTAGACTAAATTTCTCAACACTGGTTCTGTGTTCATATTAAAAAACATACTGCATGTCATTGTCATAAACCTGGAGATACACAGCTGAGGACACACACACACACACTCACACATGTATTAGTACAAGGGCTGGGCTGATTACAGCTCCTTCACTGTCCTCATCAAGACCAGAGCAGACCACAGTCAGAGATGAGAGGCCCCAAACACACACACACACACACATACACACACACAAACACACACATACAGTGCATACAATAATCCGTTCTACCCACTGCACACAGACACACATACTGTACTCATAAACACAGAGATAAACAAACACAAATAAACACATACACACACACACCATGGCAGCCTCCTCAGGCAGCCACACAGCTCAGGCAGGTCCCTGCCATTATCCCGTCCTCTACCCTAAACACGCAGTTTTAATTTCAAAGCTCTGATTAGCTGATGATTGCATGACAGCCGCCGACCAGGTTCCCTTTTCGCCCGGCTCCCAGACTGCAACTCAATCATGCCCAATTAGTGGGTCCCCAAACACTCTCTCTTATTAGAGGACTCATAATCGACTCATTGTGTCCTGATTTGGCAAATAAATCACTCTGGAGGCTGCTGACTCCCCCCCACACCCAACCCCCCTTACCCCTCTTTCTCTCTCCCCCACTTCTCTCACTCTGTCTTTCACTGCCCACTCCCCTTCTTTTCCTTGTCCAGGGGTTCAGTGACAACGTTTTCAGGCATGCTTTTCATTGGAGCTGACAGTTTGAGCAACGCCGGACTTCTTTTTTTTTTTTATTCCCCCTGAAGAATGAAGAATAATTTAGCAGCTAAGGCAAGGCAGGCAGCACGCTGGTGTCCTTGTCCTACAAGGTTAAGAATCCATTCCATCTGAGCAAGAAAGGAGTGAATTAAAATAAATGATGGCCAGATATTTATTGCGAGTTTGTAGATGAAGCCAAGTCACTCCAGTGGACCAGCGGGGCCTGGGCTGCCAGTGGCTCAGTGTAGCCGAGTGACCTCCCTACCTCTCGCTGCCTAACTGGGGTATAACACTCAATGTCACATTACTCCTATCCTGCATTTGATATATTTATTTTTATCCCTATATATATTTATATCTATAAATGCATGTGTTGGGGACATCAGGGCAGAACGTCAAATTAGATAGCAGGGACATATTGTATATGAAATTATCTAGCTGGGGAATGTTAAAAATTATTGTAATTTGATTGAAAGAGGGGAATTCTTGAGAAAAACTGAGATTTGCAGACACAGACAAGGAGATCCTGAATGAGACGGTTGGGACAGGACACATGGACACAAATGTCCTTCAGTCTGGAGACACAAAAACTCAAGGCCAGTCTGACTTACTGTACTGACTGTATCACACAGTTTTAGTAAAGGTAAGAAATTAAATTAGGATTCTTTTTTTTTAATTAAAGGGGGGGCCAGTTCCCAAATTTCCTTGCTACATGCAGTTCCTCAGGACTAGAAAACCACATTGAAAAGGTCCAACATGAGAGCTTTACACACTCAGCGAGTGGACCAGCTTGAGCCTGGGGGCTTGCGGAGTGCTGGGAGACCTGTGATGTTGTACACATGCAGAAAACCAGTGGACTGTGATGTAGTGGACTCCGAGTCAGACCCAAAAAGTAGCTTTAGCAACGTCCCACTGTGATGTTGAGCTCCCTCCGCAGGCTCAAACAGCCTCTCCTTCAGCAGCGGCTCCTGTGAACTCATGATGCTGCTCGTATTCACACAGTGTGTTTATTTCTTTTATCCAAACCAAACCAAGAGTTTTCACCTACCCCCTCCTCCACTCTACCATGTGTGGTTGGTGTGTGTGTGTGTGTGTGTGTGTGTGGAGTGGTCATTAGTCTCTGTTTACAGTGGAGAGAGCCTGGCCAGCTGGCATGTGACGTGTGATGTGCCGCGCTGTGGTCTACCACTGTGAGACCCCCGTGGCAGAGTCGTGGAGGCCCAGCAACCCCCTTCCCCAGGCAGGCCGCAGAGACCGCTGTGAGCCCTCGGCAGATGGAGCCTCTAGCGTTTCTCGTCTCTTCCACAAGCAAAGAAGAGGTGGAGCGAGCGCTGGAGGTGGGACTGGCCCCGGCCCCCATCACAGATGCCAGGAGAAGGCTGAGACTCTGGCGAGGCCCTGCTGTGAGGGTGCTGGGCCGGAACAGGTGCAATCTCAGCCCCTCGATCCCCTCTGTCAGCACCTCAGTGGTTGAGCCCGCGCTCTCTTCCTGTCCTCGCTCCTTCTCATTCACACACTCGAGAGGTGTTGTGGGACTACATCCAGCCCCTCCCAACATGCAGCCACAAATCCGTCCACGCATCCTTTTTTTCCAGACACCACAAACCACGACCAGACACAGTGCTCCTGTTGCCTTTTGTCTTCCCTTCATGAGAAACAACAAAAAAGTTCAAAGCACAGTGGCAGAAGAGTGTGTTTGTGACCCTCAGAGGGCAAACACCGGAGATGTGTTGACTCAGGCATTTTCCTCTTCTCGCCATGATAAAATCCTCGGCTGACCTCGCCACTGCCAGGGGGCCAACACAAACACTTTCCCATCAGCCCTTGCTTTATCTACAGCTACAAGACAGAGAGGTTCTGCTGTATACCTGGCTGCATGATGGAAAGAGTTTACGACGGGAGGGGAGGGGGCGGGGGGGCCCAACAGGCCACCTTGACCTGTCCCTGCTCGGAAGACCCATTTGCCCCCCCACCGTCCCCACAGCGACCTGGCCACTCCAACCGCCACTGAGTTATTATCATAATTTCCCCGAGAGGCATTGCAGGGCCTCCACGAGCAGAGAGGCATCCGTGTTTTACAGAATGTTTTGTGTTTTATTGCCTTTAAGTCACTCATAGGCCAGCGGAGAGGGCCCACAATGATAAGAAAACCAGTCATGTGAAAAATGAAGGACCTCGCGTACAGGACTGAGAGGTGAAGAAGGGAAATAATAAAATACATGACAAATGTGGAGCCCGACTGTATTTCATGTTCAAACCCCTGTCTCGCCTTCCAACCTACCGCTGCACTAAAAACATATGAGGGGAAAGAGGGAAATAATAATGAATTCAGCTAATCTCGTTACAAAAAGAACAGAAGCTTTTTTTTTTCCCCCGTCTCATGGTTTACACTTGGAAAAAAAACTCCCAGCCCTCTCACTCCCCCTCCCAGGTCCTTTGACAACATGACGGCCGTAAGATGCCCAGGGGCATTCCAAGCTGCCACCGTCCCGGCCATTTCATGTCCGAGCCCACCTGGGGTAAACAAAAAAGGACTTGGAGCGATAGAATATTAACTAAAGAAGAGAGGGGAAAAATAGCACTGACAAAACTGAAAATACTTTTCAAACCGTCAAACTTTAGGTCTTAAAAATATCACTTTCATTGTCTCCTTTGTGGAGCAATTCCCCCTCACCTCCCACAGCCCCCTGCAGGCTTTTAAAGGTGCAGTATATCTAATGAAAAATAAAACATCTGTTTAATCTAGCATTTTCAAAGGCAAATCTCCTTTTGATCAAAAAATGATATTGATCTGACTGCCTTAGTTGTGTGGCGAGGATTTCTCCTTTAAACTTGAAATATCATGGAGTCTTTGTGGCAAATCAATACCGCGGCTGCTTTTTGAGGCTCGTTTCAAAGGGCACAAGATCCATTTGAATATGGTTGCATTTGCATTTATTATTCCTACCGTCAGAATTCAAATTGACCTTGCATATATTTATGTTATAAATTAATGTGTAAAACATGATCTCGTCCTGGCTTAAAAAGTGAGACAGCTTTATGTTCTTGCCGTTTCAAACTGATTATCATCCTCTCATGAGAAACTCAGGGTTTCAGCAGGCTCGTGGCACCTGACTGATGCAGTGCTGACCGGGTCAGCGACAGGGAACCTGTGACAAGCACGCGGCCCCTGGTGGAATGAACTGGTCCTAATATTGCACAAGCTTTAGCGTGTCTGTCCTCACCCCTCACTCTGTGTCTGTGGGGCCCCGGCATCGGGCCCCAGTTATCTCCACATCTCCCCATTTTCTTTAATTACACCGCAGCATATTGCTTTTGGACCATATGGAAGGCAGATATTGAGACCAGATAAGATGTATAAACTTCTGTCAACACCACAGCATATTAGCTAGAGCTGGAAGCATATTATCTCTATTCTATCCTTCCAATTAGCGCCCAATATCAAAATACATTAAGACAAGCCTGTCGACAAGGAGCAGGAAAAAACATTACATAAACGGGGCCTTCGTCCGTTTTTTATTAAAACTGTATTACTTCCTTGCGTTTGTTTTCTTTGCCACAAAATGAAAAGTCATTTCCACCAAGGGACCCAATAAAAACACAGATAAATTATCCATTTAAACTCAATGGCCTGAAAACTCCCTGTGCTCAGCTGGTCCGTACTGGCTTCAAGGTTTTACAGTGAGTCTTTAGTAACAAACAGCTGCTTTCAAAATAAACAGTGTAGATTCACACAAGAAAATATATTCTCTCTGAGATTTGGTGTGCCATGATGTTGCATGTGTCCCATCAAATCAAAGGATTTTAAACATTGTGTCATTACTGGAACATTTTGAATGAAATATCGGATTACACGAGCATGCATTGGGGCAATGTGGATTTTTACAGCAGTAATGGCTCCATTATTTTAATAGAAAAATGTCAAGGAAAAACAAATTACACCCTAAACCAACATGAGGCCTGTATCCTCAGATCTGATATCCACAAGCATCAACATGGCCTCAGACTCACTTCACCTCCCACTGACACCATGTTCATCTGAAAACTACCACCATAACCACAGAGCTCTTGAAGAACGCAACTGTCTTCTTCACTAGAAATAACGTATATATTGCAGTTGTTTTGACATGATTGAATTCGCTGCACTCAGATGGTGAGAGGTCATTCCGAGTCTTGCTGCAGCATCAGAATATACTGATGTACACAACAAGAGACATGGAGAGAATAAAGGAGGAGAGCGGCAGGATGAGGCAGTAGAGAGAGGTCACTTTGAGAAGCTGGATGCAAGCACATGCCAAACAGCATCTCTGGATCTCCCTCTCTCTCTCTCTATAATCTCTTCTCTGATCACCGATGCTCGGTCCAATCATTTGAGGCCGGCCACAACCCGTGATCACTGGGCCCTAATCTGAGTCCTCGGCCCGTCCGCAGTCCACCTCAAACAGCACCGGCCGGCTGCCAGCAGAGGAGTGGCAGGCTTAGCCTTCTCCAGAGAGACAGCTAGAGGTTGTCTCTACATGGATGGGCACTTCGCAGCTCGGCGGGGGCGGGAGGAAGGGGCAACATAGCAGCTGCTCAGGGCATATGGGCAGAATTCATTAAGTCTGGCAAAATAAGCCAATTGTGGAGGCGGTAAAAAGTGCGTGTTTGTATGTCTGATAGAGAAAAACAGAGATCACTCACTGCTTTTGCGCAATGGGCTCAAATATTCTACCACATACAAATATTCTGAGCACAAATACCCCATGTGATAGCTTCATCCTGAGGTATTACACTTGATGAAGTTGATACAAGGCCTACCAAATGAAAAAATCTGGATCTATTTGTGATGGGCAGTGATTGAGCTGTCCTTGAGGACTTTGCTGTGCATCTCTCAAATGTCACGAGACTTCTCTCTGCCTCAGAAATAAACCTAATCACAATCTGTAAATGTTACAACTGTTTCCTTAATAGACCTGGCCTGACTTTGGAGGCCTGCATTTATATTCACACACATGAACCAAAGACAAAACTGAATGCTGATACACAGGACCAGCACATGTTGAAGACACAGTATACAACGCGTGTCATAAATTAGCAATTGTCGATTTCAACTCAGAACTGAAAACGACCACATTGTTCAGAAGAATATCTGTTTTTTCACTTTAAAAAGCACACAGCAGCTGTATTTTTCCAGACTTACATCCATTCCTCTTTATCCAGTAAAAAGGTATAATGTATGCTAATCCCCCAGGTGTCAATAGGAACTCTGTTCAATGCATTTGAGATAATAGTGAAGAAGGGGTTGCTCCTATCGAAGAGCTGGAAGATAAAGTCAATGGCACAGTCAATAACAATAAGGTTGTAGGCTTTAATGAGGAATGTTAATTTGAACACAATCAACTGGATTTCAGCTTAGCTGATTATCAACCTTGGACTTGTATGAGGGTGTTGATAATGCTGGAAGTACAGCGAGGGCATTTTTATCTGTGACAGCTATTTTCAGAGGGGCTTTTAAATCAGTTTGCCTTTTGGCTGTTTAAGTGAAAACTAACAAACGAAAAAGGGTGAAATCCCAAAAACCTAAATAAAGACAGAGTAAGACAACACTGCACTGCTCACTGCGCAGTGAACTTTATTTAGAAAATGCAAGAAATGCTGTATATACACATTACAAAATATAAATTCTGGATAACAAACAGTAATTAAAGTTAATATAACCAAAGTCACTGGCCCTTCTGTGTAATGGACATTCAGCCAGTTCCCACTGGAGCCATCTAAAGTCTCGGTCCAAACCTCCTGCTCATGTTACTGGCTATGCAGCGTGCTCCTCACTCTCTCCTTGATCCCATTCCATCAGCAGCTCTGAGGACACCTCTGTAAACAGATGATCCCAGTCCCAGCTCACATCTTCCTGCAGAGCAAAAGAGAGACAGAAGAGGGGGAGAAAAGAAGAATTAGGGAGGCTGAGGGAGACAAACCGAGAAAGAGAGTATGAGGAACGGAGGGAGCAAAGAGAGGAGAACGGGGAAGGAGAGCAGAGGGTGTTAATGTACACATCATAAATCTTGATTACCTGGGAGACAGAGTGGCAACCTCCCCTGGTGCTCCAGAAACAGCTGGACAGGCCTTCGCTGGGAGCTCACAAGCTATATTTACTAAAAACTCACTCACCTCTTTCACCTCCTGCTCTGGGGCTAAAACCTTGGTGAGGAGCTTCAAGTCAATCTCTCCATCCTGAAGAAAGAGCGCAGTGAAATGCACTTAGCTTGCGCAAACAGAGGTGATGCTGGTTGCAAAAGTAAATGTACTACCTTGACGAGAAGAGATGTAAGAATATCAAAGAGATATAAAAATAAATGTCCTTGACTTACTAGGGTCTGGAACGCAGAGTAATACTTCAGATCATTGTCCAGATCTCTGTAGGTCATTACCCGGTTCACCTGAACGCTAACGGGGTGACATAAAGCCAGAACAGTTGAGAAAACATAGGCTTGTGATACACTTAGAGATTTTTATTTCAATCAGACAACAGACAAAATATTGCTTTCACAGTACCTGCAAACCTAGACTGAGAAGTGGCTTTGGAGAAGTTTGAAGTTTGTGCACAACCAGGTTTCAAGACTTCAAGCAAAGACCACAGAGAGCAGGAGATGGTTGCCAAGTGGTAAACGCTTCAAATTGAAACCCAGCTGCTTATCTGTGGGTTGGAATTAAGTGGGGGGGCTCTCAAAGTGGCCGGGGCCTAGCAGTGCATGCCAGTCCTACTTACTGCACATTACACGCTACATTGCCCCCACAATGAGTTCAATGTGGATATTATCTCGCACAGAGAGCAAGCCCCAGCCTAATAACCTCCACCGCTGTCATAGCCTTGCTACATATTCGACACATGTCGGCGTGTCTCTCACTGCCCTGTAAATCAAAGGGCCCGGTTAGTAAGGACCCTGGTAACAGAGTTGCATAAATCACACCCAACTGTTATTTCTCCATTTCAGGCCGATAAAGGTAGACACTCTGCAATGGCACGAATGAGGACAGGTAACCATCAAAGTCACCAGAGCAGGCTACTGATCCTGTGTCCTGTGCATGGACAGAGGTTAACTGTCAGCTCTCTTGTGTGATAAGGATGAACTTCTAAGAGTTTTCAAGGCATTCAGTACCTCGGTGGAGCGGCAACTTGCATGGTGAGATCCTCTTCCTGCACCTCATCGAGGTCTGGAATCACTGGAATATCTAAAAAACCAAAAACAATAAAGAGACCACAAAATTTAATCTTGCAAATTAAAAATGTAATCTGATTCTATTCTAAAAAGTGTCAAAATTTGAGAAAATCAGATCGGTAGGGAAATGACAGAATCATTAAAAAAAAATACAGTAAATCCCCTGTGTATGGCTGCTAGAAGTGTGTGTGTTTGTGTGACTATGTGTCTGTGTGGCACTTCCTCCCCTCCCTCTCTCTAGCTACATCCTCGTAAGAGCTGCCCTGTCACAATAGCCATGCGGCCATGAATATTCAGGAGTCAAGGCGGCAGCTCTTCCTGCTGTGAGAGGGGCGCTGGCCAGGGGCTCCCCAGAAAGCACCCCCTGCTACCTTAGCATTTGGGCCCTGTCAGCGCCGCCCACCCCCAGGACCCACAGTGGCCGGTAGGCCGACCTCCATGTCCACTCTGCCACTCCGACTGGGGCGGCATCCAGCCATGTGCAAGAGTATTTGCTTGCGGGCCCATCTGTGTGGGGTCGGAAGTCACAGTGCGGCCTGGCAGGGGCTGCAGTGCCAGGAGCCGCCTGCCCGCTGCTCAAACAGTGGGAACCCACTTTAATTGGCAAAACGCAACAGGAGAGAGGATGGCTCCACTCCCAAGAAGGACAGGGCAAACTTTCACAGTATTTTTCAGATGGACATTTTTTGGAGGCAGGAAATAAAAGAGGGATAATAAGGGATAGAAAGATTGGATGGAAATAAGCTAAATAGTTAATAATGAATAAAGGGAATGAAATGTGTTCAAAGACTTGGCTGAAATTTCATAATAACTACCTCACTGTGTGTTGACATTTATTATCAAAAGGATACTTTATAGATTTAGAGGAATGTGTGACACAAATATCAATGAGGGGGGAAATATTTATTCAAGTAAAAAGTTTCATCATGTCAGCAACATACATTTTAAGTAGTAATGACAGTTGCCAAACACTTAACTGGACTCCCTGCTGCCCTTATAGAAAATGCGTTAACTTGGGGTGTGATGCAGCTTTCCTGAACAATATTTTCTGGAGGGGCAGCCGATTGCACATCCTTATTAGCTCTACAGTTGAGTGTTGACAGTGAGAGAGACAGAGTGAGAAGAACAGACAGATAGTGAGAGAAAAAGAGCGAGCTGGACTGCATGAAGAGGGTTGTCAGTAATCTCTAACCACAGTACTGCACCCTGAGGGGAAAGTCAATAGAGGAGCTAAATAGAGGTGAGGAGATGGAAGTCTGCATCTGATGTGAGGAAATATCTTGGCATCTATGTCACCATTCCTTCAAAATAACTCCTGAAAGTAACCCGGAGTTGAAAAACATCAATCATTGATGGAACGTTACATTTTAGTACTCCATAAAAGTTATAGAGATGAAAAGAAATCACTTTGATTCTCAACGTATTTCTCATCTGGATGAAGAATTCTGTCGACAACTTGGTCAAAACCTAACCCATCAACTTTCTGTAGATAACAAAGCCTCCCCCTCTGTTGATAACTTATTTCTTTCTCTTTTTTAATTAAACCAAATTAAAAATGCCACGCTCGTTTAGCCACTGACAAGATTCATCTGTGTTTCTGATATCCAAATAAATGCGGGCGCGGGTATTTCATATTCATGAGGCCCCGGTGACACTTTGTCCTCTCATTTACAAAGCACAGCGTTCAGCAGAATCCGTCCCCCCTGGACCCCCAATCAAATTTAATGGTCTTAGTGCAATGACATCAAAAAGCCTTGCTGTCCAGCTCTTTGCAAATAGTTTCCTGGGTTGTCTATCTGCCCACACACACCTTTACTCTATTTCAACCAGTAATACGCTATTAACACACTCGATGAGAGTTCAATGTGAAGCGCGGAGGCATATGTTGTCTATATGCAAAGTCTATTATTAAGTGAATAAAGGAACAACATTTTTAAATGAGCTCCAAATTCAACCTATTACTGGAGGTCAAGCGGGGTATCAAAGCAGCTGAAAACAAGCCAGTGTTTTCTTCTGACACAAAGGGCAACTCCATCAAGAGGAGCTGTCTCTCCCCAGCTCGGCACCCATTACCCACACAGACTTCCTTCCCTCGGCTGGACATGTATCAAGGTGGCTTTTGTCTGGCAGCGAGCAGGCCACGCGTATCCTTATTACACAGTCGCGTCCGGCTTCCCCGCTGAAGCATGTAAATATCAAAAGGGGATAATTTGCTGTGGATGTAGACATACTCCCGGCAGGCACACGCCAGTCAGCGACTTTGGAGAACAGGACGTCTCTCCCCCACATCACCTGGGCTCCTATAATCTACGCAGGGGTCCAGTCAAATGATTACCCAGGCACAGAATCCATTTGAAAGGCTTATGGGACAATATTCAACACATTGCCGGCTAAGAGTAAAGACGGTGAGACATGAAACAGATGAGTGTGTTTGCGATACTGGTGCTATTTTAAGTGACCAGCAGGAGGCTGTGAGGGCAGCTGATGGGGAGATGGGAGCAGGGGACTGGGCTAGCCTTCTCGCTCTCTCTCTTTCTCTGCTTGTAGCCAGTGGACATAAGGGATAAGGGTAGGGGACATAATCAAGATCGCAGGGACTATCTCACTACCCCTAAGCACTGTAATTTCCAATGCCCCTGCCTGCGGCTCTGTATTAAGAGGTCTCCCTCCGCAGAGTAATAATCTTTCCGGCGGCATTAACTGCAAGAAAACCAAACCTCTGGACTCTTCATTCAACTGGCCATTTTAGCCAGTTCACACTAGACAGTGACAGGCAATATGTGTGTGTGTACATTTATGTAATAGGTACATAAAGTATTATAAAATTAAAAATTAAGTACTTTAAAACCTGCAATTAATGTTGATTTATCATTACATTCTAATTTAATTTGAAAGTTTTTTAATGTATTATACTTTTTAAATTTTCCAGTGGTTCAACAACAAACACCAGCAAATAAGTCTTTGAAACCCAAATAAAATATAATATTTTAGGGAGGTATTGCAACATTTACATCAGGGTTGATGGTAATTAAATATTATTGGTCACCATTTCTCCATGTAATAATACTATGCGAAAATCTTCACAGACTTCATACGTAAAATTGTCAAAAATTTAATATTTAAATTAAACACTTGAAAGCAATTTGATGGAAATGAATTAAAACACTGTGTAGCTTTGTTTTGAGTTGTATAAATTGATGTTATTCCTCTCATTATTAATATTCATCTTATTATTATGTATTGCAATATTCTGACTTTACAAAAATGCTGATGGATATTTTAGGCATGGACATAGAGAGTTAAAGTAAGTAAAGTAGGCTATAGCAAAAAGAGTTAAGATCAAAAATGGCATTTGTTCATAAATGGCATACACACTTCTACCCGAGGCATTGATGCATATAAGTCCTTCACTATTGTCAACTGAGCAGTGCATGCTCACATATCTTTACTAAGGCAATTTCACCCTATTTTGCCTGCTGCTTTGCACTGCAAAATAGAACAATTATCCTTCGCAGGCTTTTGCTGAAATTTCCCACCTCAGTCCCGACATTGTTTGTGGTGCGCAGAGTTGGGCCCTCAGGTGACTCAGTCGAAGCAGAAATGTTCCCGCTAGATCTGTATTCAACAGCTCTTGCTTCACTCTGTGTGTGTGCGTGTGTGTGTGTGAGATTGTGACAAACTGTGTCGCTTTGAGGGGTGAGGGTACCACTTAAATCCTGCCACAATATTCTCCAGCAACTATGGATCTAATTTTATTAAATGAACATATTTTATCAAACGAGTGTGTGGCTCATGCTTATATGGTGTCGCGCACATGGTGGTCAAAGGCAGAGCTCTAACACGTGTATTCATGCTGGATCCAAGGAGAAATATATGGTGGGAGAATCAGTGAAAAGCGATGATCTGACTGCCTGCTTATCTGCTCTACTTCTGGAGGATGAATGTGCAAGGGAGGCACTGGAGGGCTCCTCTTTGCCCGTGAGCAGAGACACAGGGTGGGGGATTGCGAGGGTGCTCTTACCTCCTTCATCATCTGATCCCTGGGGAGTTTGTGGTCGCAGGCGACGGCTGTAGAAACAGGAAGTGTGAGAGTATGAATTATTTAATGCTTTCAAAATGCACCCCGATGGTGAGGTCATCATAGGGAATGAGTGAGTTGGCTCCTGGGCTATTTTGCTTTGATGATGGGCCTGTTTTTTGTCTTCTGCCTCTTTCATGATAGGTAAGACACTTGCTTGAGCCTGACTGGACTTCAGAACAGTAGCCTCTGTCAAAAGGCACTGATTGAGCTATGAGATGTTGTTGTGCTGCCTGGGTGACCAGCCTGGCAGCCCTGAACAAGATCACCTCCAGGAATATCTAAACAAAAAAAAAACAAACCCAGCTGGAGCAGCAGTCTGAATAAGTATTACCAAGACAAGACAGTTGTGACAGAAGCACAACATCAGGGATTTTTTCTGGAGGGTAACTTTCATTTCACACAGAGTCTCTGTCTCACTGTAACCATTCAGGCACCGATCTCCAACTGCGATGATGAGTAAAACACAGTCGACCGCGTCCTCTACCTGCCTCTCCTCATGGTGATGTCTATTCTAGTCACAGAATGATGTGAAGGAGGTTGAGGGGGGAAAAAACTAGAATAACAGGAAACATGTCTCCTAACAGCAATAAAAGTGATGACAACTCAGTCACGCTGTATTTTAATCATGTTAAGTGATTGTTCTTGGAAGTCATGGATTAGTTGCAACCAAGGACAATCTGAAAGAACAGCGCCATGTTCACTTTACTGCAAAGGGAACAAACTTTTAAACTAACCTATTTTTATCCATATACAAAAATGTAGCTGTCATTGAATTCAATCAACAACTGCAAGAGTACGATGAAATATGGATGAGGAGTCTGAGTCAACTTACTCTTCCAGATCCTCAGCTGCAGGTCTTCTTGAAGATCTGTTTACCAGCAGAAAGAACAGCTGTTAGACAAATTATATAACACACTTGTTAAATAACATTTTTCCTTCCTTCAAAATAACAGTAAGCTCAAAACTTCCTGATAGATATGTCTTCTTCATCCGTATCTAATGATAGTGATTCCGTTATATCAGACACTGTGGGGTCTACAACAGCCGTGTCTTCTCCTCTCCTCTCCGTTTTCTCAGCCTTGCCTCCTGCTGGATCATGCCGCTATTTTCATACTTCTCTCCATTTACACAGCTCAGCTTAAACAGAGCACGCAAAACACCCAAATACTGTGTTTTGACACTTTTCTACTTCAACATGGCAGTTTTAGCACACACTATCTGTTTTAAGAAAGGTAGCAATCACATGTGACATCACAGAAATACAAGTATTACCACATTATCAATGCCATTTAACCATATCTTTACAGCAAAAGTAAGTTTTAGTATGTTTTTCTTATTAGCCTAAACATGTGTTTTAGTAGCAGCTTTTTCATGCAGCAAAATGCTTTTGTTAGTTCTCCTGGTTAAGTAGTGCCCCCTACTGGTTTTAAAGGCAATACAATCAGTACTGCGACTGTCTTTTACTTGGTGTTATTTTTCACTCTGCCAAAAACCAGAAGTGCAGACCTACATTGTTAATTTATATCATATGAATGCATTTTTTAAAAACATATTTCTATCTAAAACACAACTATTAAAAGAGGTGCTTTTTACAATACATCAGTTTCAACATTGGGAGTCAAATCACTGCACAACTTGTGTTCAAGGGCTCCTAACACAATGAAGTAGTATAGAGATCACTGGCTGGTAAACCCTGCGTCGACGAGGATGGAAAATCAATTAAAGCTTGTATGTCAAAGGTAACACCTGCAGTCCCATTCCTACTTTTATGTCACCATCAGAGCAGGTAACATTTCAATCCACGCAGGATCTTTATTACGTCAAATAAATTAAAGCTTGCAATCTCATATAAACCCAGATACCAAGCCTTAGAATCTAGTATCCATGTGTAGAGAGTAGCATCTTACTTTAACCTGAATACACACAAATTAATATATAAATCATGATGTATTTATTATGTGTATTTTAAAGACTGGAACCTTATTAATTAATCATGTACTTAATCCAAAACAAAAGGAGAGAATGACAACAGCCTTGATGATACTAGAGTCCAACCAGGCAGGGCAGAGAGGAGCTGAGGGAGCCTACCTGCCTGCCCTTGGACTGTGTCCTGTCTGGGGGGCGGGGGTGGCGACACTTAAGACACATTACAGGCCCCTTGATTAAGACTCATGTAAGGCAAAGCGATAGACATGGTAAAACTGTCTGGAAAAAGTTGTTAGGGATAAAATATATTGTGACAACCTGGTTTCAAAGGTTCATCAATAAACTGACAGATCATTTAGTGTCAATTAGAAGTGATAGATCGACAAATCCAGGGATTTCTGCGCTGGGATTAGTGGGAGGAGGGCGGCGGTGATTGAGCATGAGGGGTGACATTGAAGGGAAAAGTCCTTGCCAGTTCCAGGGGGGACCATTACTTACTTTGTTTCAGAGAGGATCAATGCACGTGCAAACCCCTTTTACACCTCCTGTATTTCAATCGCTTTGAGACTGGGAATCAAGCTGGGTTACGCAAAAGCAGAGAAGCGACACGCTGACCTTCTGCGAGAAAGGAAAGATCTATTGAGTTTGCTGTTTTCCCTGCTTTGCACTAACGGTGCAGTAAACTAAGCAAATAGGCACAATTGACTCAGCCTGTTCACTTCAATGCATCTCCTGTGCTCTCACCTCCAGTGAGACTGAAGAGAAGAAGCGCAGTGGCAGGTGGAAGAGAAGACAGGTGAGGTGGTTCCACATCATAATAAAAACTCTCATATTGAGTCAGTCATGTACAGTATTTAGATTTGTAGTGTTAGTTGTAGATGAAAGCTTTTGGCAAACACCCTCCATCTGTTCCAAATATTTCATGAATTCTACATGTTGTGCACCCTGTGTAAAGAGCAGACCGCAGTGGTAAGGGGTGATTAAGTGGCTTGAACCCCTGTGATGAAGTGCCTAGCTGACTAACAGTGCCCTCCTGTGGCTGATGCATTAACCATGTCAATTACCGCCTTGCTCACAGATGAAGACGAATGGAGAGTTGCCTGCTCAGACAGGCTCCCTCTAACCTTGTTGATTCACAGCCTGAGTGCCAAATATGCACTGATAAATAAGCTCATTCAACAGCATGAGAGTTCATTAATAACACATAAACCAAGACCACAGCTCGCAGTCCCCGCCTCCAGTGTAGCACTGGGCGATGGAGGAAAAGGTGAAGATACGTACTTGGCAGAACTGGACCCAGAGCTTTCTTCTGCCCAGCCGCCCTGCCTCCGGGCTGGTTTAGGAGGGGGGCCCTGGAGGAAGAGAAGAGTTTAACAGCAAGTTCTTTAAAAAGTTTACTCATTCACATAGAAGAGAAATTAGATTTATATGTAAGAATATAAACTGTCTTTAGCAGAAAAATATCATGGTTGTGTAATATATAGTTTTAATTTGTATCTTAGTTATGAGTCTTATGTGTAACATCAATATTACACATTTAACACAGTGTTGAATAGTATATCTTGTGCTTTATAGAGGGGGAAAAATAATGAAAGAGAAACTTGTAAAAAACAGTGTAATTTTTACAGTGGTGCCAGTAGGGGGCCCTCTTGTCTGCAACAACAGAAAATCAAGACCTCAACAGAGACAGCAGACTCCAAACCTTAGCATAAAAGTAAAAGGCAAGAAAGGTAAGTTTAAATGTCCTCCTCAAGGTGTGGGGACCATTAAAACAAAAGCTACTCTTGTGCTCCGATGTTTAAAGGGGACCTATTATGCTCATTTCCAACTCTATATTTTTATTCTGGGACTCCACTAAAGGAGCTTTCCATGATGCACAGTTAAAAAAACTCCTTATTCATCTTATACCGGCCCATTATGCAGCCCCTCAGTTCAGCCTCTGTCTCTAACAGGCAGTCTTAGCTCCTGTCTCTTTAAGGCCCCCCTCCAGTTGAGCCCACTCTTCTGATTGGCCAGCTTAAATTACTGCTGATGCAAACCCAAATTCCTGCTTTACTGCTTCATATTAAAAGCTTTTAAATGTCTAAATAACGGGAGATTTTTATTGTGAAGAATTTACAGAAAATGAAACGTGTTCCTCACCAAATTAGCAGAGCTTCATTAACGGCACTAAAAACCGGCCGACACAACACCATATGGAAATATCTGGAGCTATTTGTTCAGTGGATCAGTTTGAAATAATGTAGGGAGGAATAGTACAAGCAGAAACAGCCAAAGTGATGATGATGTTTGATGAAAAGCTGCAGACGACCAGTACACCTCCAACAGGTAAGTTACTTATTTTACTTTGCCCTGCTGTGTAATGGAAAATCATTCACAGCGTGCCAGCTCAACTCAGGTCATGGTTCAGTGCGACTACCCCCAAAATAATGGAAAAATGCCATTAAGTTAACGGAGCAGAGCAGTGAACTTGTGTGCTATACGTGGAGCAGATGACCATATAAAGAAATCCGTCACGAGCCGACGTTGGCTCAACTTAAAAAAACGTTGGAAATTGAGCATTCAGAGTTTTGCTAACAGGGATTACTTCATTATTTGACGCTTTGGCCACATTTAATATGAACATCCGACACTGTAACATTATATATGACTGAAAATAAGGAATAGGATAATAGTTTCCCTTTAGGCTACAAGCTACCACAAAGCTCATGTACAGTAAACAATAAGTCTGGTATGTGCAGCACAGGCGTCTATATGCACGCCATTGTTTTGTTTATTATAGTTTTCAATACGTTCATTTCCAGGACCAGAACATATGGAGCAGAGTGTGGGAACTGCCAGGGCCTGTAAGTCTGACCCCTAAAATAGATTAACACGGAAAAAATGACCCTCACCCTCTCATTCTTTGATTCTGAAAATAGTAAACCCAGTATGCATCTTGATCCTGAGACCGGGACCCTGAGAACAGCACTTGAATGAATGAATTCCTTAGAGCACACAAGGGTGGGCACTAGACAAATGAATTAGGAAGGAAAAAAAGGCACAACATTTCTCATTACTAAATTGAGTCTGCAGAGGACAAAGTGCTCGTGAAGAATTTCTTTCATTTATGATGAAAGAGGAAATAATCTTTCATGGCTGGTTCCTTCACCAGAGCCATTTATAAATCTGAATGTCACCATTAAGCAGGGCAGGAGGAGGGGGGAGCCCGCACTGCTCCGCTGTATATTACTATTAATCCGGAGAGCTGAGGCTGAACAAGCTCCCTCAATTTTGTGTAATTAGTGACTGTCTCTTTATCAAGAATAAGAGGGATTAGAATAAGGACAATTATGGCATTTTAAGCAACATTACAAAAATCACTTTCAGTCATATGAAATCACTCTGATGTTTCACGATTGGTATTTCAAACAATGAACAGTTTTCATGAGAGACAAGATAATAAATTCAAGTGTCTCTGAGTGTAATAAATTCGTCCTTGGACAGTTATGTCACTCAACAAAAATGGAGAGCACCATAAGTGTCCTGAGAAACAAAACAAATCCGTGACTCCATTTCTTCATGACCAAATATGAACCTCACAGTTGTAGTAAAATAGTTATGGCTGTTAAGCCAATTAGTTTAGTCCTCGTGGTTTCTAATTCAAGAATCTCTGATGGTCTCTAGGGCAAGGAACTTGTGGTGTCCAAACCCTACGAGCCCATAAAAGCAATTGAGTCTTTGTTTAAAAGGATGTCAGGAATGTGACCAATCAGTTGGGTATTTTAGGCAGAAGAGGCCAGGGTTGATAAACGAAGACTGTAAATAAACCCACCCAGTCGCACGACACTCTGGAAAAATGTATTGCATGTGCACAGCAGGTCAAAGAGGGCGCGAGAATACTGGTTCATACATTAGGGAAGTTGGCCTAATTTGGAAAGATTAGCCTAAAGCAAGAGCATTGCTGGAATTTTTTTGCTTTGGGAATGCTGGCTGTTTTTACAGTTTGCCTATCCAGACAACGTGACTGATTCCATGAATGCCAAAGATAGTGAAGCGAAGTTATTTGTCGTCTTTCAACTGTCACTGTTGATATGACTTCCCTCATACACTGTTGTCCTATATTTAGCCTAAGTTTAGCATCACTAAATCCAACATGTTTCAACATCACTGAGAAAACTTCACAACAGCATTTCTGCCATGACTTAAAGTGATTCATGTTGCATTAGCCAGTGAGAGCAGAGGATTAATAAAAATTAATGGTAGAGAAATAAGTGATGTAATGTGCTTGTTTTTCAATGAGACAATTTATAAGAGTACAATTACAGTGTTTTGTGACTTTTAAGGTTTATAAAGGTTTTAGAGCTTCTATGAAGTAACACTTCAAAACACTTCATGCAAGCACATGAAATCCAACACAAACAGGACAATAAATGAATAGCAGCTACTCTGGAAGTTTTTACTGCCTTCGCTTTACAATCTGCTGAAATAGCAACTTATCTGCGTAAATAAGCACTCCATTAAAACTTTATACCATGTGTGTCAAGCTGGTGTCACTGTGTATGCCGTGACATGAAAGAAGGCAAATCTCAACAGGCCTGGATATCAGATCCAACCAGCTAAACTACAGTATGGGTCTCACTTTAACGTACCAGTGTTAATGAATCTGTGCATTAACTGCAAATGGTATAAAGTTGATGTCTGGAGCTTTAGCAACAGAAGACATGCAAAGTCACCACGTTTTTCATGCTACCTACCTCGTCATCATCCTTTGATTCATGTATGAGAGAAAATCAAAATGCATATTGATGAGGCTTATTGTGAGGTGAAATTATAGCATGCAGGTAATTACAATAATCACATGATCAGAAACAGTACCTCTCCCAATGAAGTGGAGGTGGAGGACTTCCTTACGTAACGAGATTCCTCAAACGATGATTGGTCTGCGGTAAGTCGAGCCCTTCGTCCGGATTTTGCAACCTGGAAAAATGTGCAAATACTCAAAATGGGAAATTGATTGCTTTGATTTAAGAATGTGAATGTAAGAGCGCTGGCACTCACAACATCTACAAAATGCTTTGTGGTTTTGTTTTTATTGAAATGTACCATCTACTGAGCCAACCAAATGTTCTATGAATGGACTTCAGGTTATTCCACTTGAATAAACCAAGTTTCTACAGTCATGTCTGCATTCCCCAGTGTGTGTGTTGCTTAGTATGCTCACTTTTTATGCACTTTTTGTGAACATGTGGCAATGATCACATATATCCCTTCCATGAATATCATGTGGGCATTATCAACAAATTGTTTGAAAGGACTGGAAGAGTGGAACAACACCCCACAGAGTAGGGTCATCATAATATATTGGTTAGACACTTTAAAAAAAAAAAAAAAAGTTTGACAGCACAAACATACCCAGGATTTCTGGAGAACATCTGTAAACTCAAACGTTCATACCAAACAAGATCTAGAGCAGGTAAGTGTCTCAAATCTGACTGAGTGACCTAAATTAACTTTTCACAGACAAAGGATTTGGTGTAAATAGCAGTAGTACCTAGGTGCCTAGTGCTGCTGATGTGGGATTAATAATAATAATAACAACTATATTTGTATAGCGTTACACATGCAAAGATCGAGCCCAAAGTGCTCACAAAAATAAACAATAACAATACATATAATATAACATTATATGTAATGCAGCAATACACATCATATAGACCAGAGAGAAAAGAAACTGGGAAGCTGATATTAGCTCTAACAGATTGGGATGTATAAGGCTGGGAATAACAGCGAACATGGCAGGTAGAGATGGAAGGTCATGCCTTCATTAACATGCTGTACCACATTGGAGATGCAGGTGATACATGTAGGTGCACAAAAGGTTAAGTGTTAATGCTGAAAAGTAGCATTGTTCTCTAAAATGCTACTTCGACGACAATACTATTAAAGCAGTTTTTCTCTGTAGTCTTCTAGCAATGGTTTATCATTGAGTAATGTTAACTCAAAGAACAGGATTGCAATATTGCCTTAATGTCAACTAAGAGCAGTTGGGTGTGGTTGTTTTGTTTTCATTTCAAATATTTTTGCAATAAAAAAAAAGAACTTCAGCACCTCGAACATCCTAATAGCTGCAGAAAGTATTTCTAGCACTGTCGGGGCAGGAGACGAGTTAGAGGATAGTCTTTTATGAAGAAAGGTTGTGACAGCAACTGAATTATTGTAGATTCCCCAAAATACGTACGGTATGATTCGTGTAAGTTTTAGAACAAACATTGAGCTGTAACTTACATGTCGAAGGATTTGAGCTAGCACGGCTAACCGCTTAGTTAGCGTTAGCTAACTGTTATATACTCACAGACAAACCTTCCTGTTGCTGTTGCTGAAAAGCTGCAAACGATAATGTCGCTTTGTTTGTATCAGGTTTTAAATCGCAATCTCTGTCACTGACTAGCTGATGTTTGCTGATGGTTAACGTTACTTTAGCTTCATAGCTACGTAACAGCTAGCTAGCGATAGCCTCGCTGCACCGTTACAGTGTGGTCTCAACTCCACAAACAATGTTAGCTCTGCTTATTAATTCCCTTAATGCATTCATTTACTGCACTATTAAAACGAACCACTCACATTTTTTACCGCTCCAGCATTTCCGAGCTGAAAGCTATCGTCCATTTCTTTCCCCGTTGCTACGGCTAGGCCAGCGTCTTCCTGGATATCAACAGGCGTCACGTAGCAACGATCTCCATGGTAACGCCAATCAGGAGGAAAGTGCGTGTCATAGTAAATTGCTGTGAATCCATTACATGAATGAATGAATAAATAAATAAATACAGCGGTTACACGGTACAAGTATTTATGACAAAGTGACTATAACGTTGCCCCTGTTTTTGCTGAGTATGATTATAATGATTAAATGCATGTAAATTTCATCCCTCGTCCAGCAATTCCCTATGAAATAGTCATCTTCTTTTTTTATCAGTCGTATCATCATAAACGTAATCATGAAGAAATTAGGTAAGGACAAAGATATTAGAAGTGAAGGATGATCTTCGGTATGTTACCATTTTAAGAATTCACATCGAAGTGTTCAATTATGACTGTGTTTGGTCACTAAAAAACAAGGACCAGCACTGAGGACAGCAGGGAATCAGATATATGTGACAGTAAAATGATGTCATCTAAACAAACTGAGACATAGCTGGCCTTTAAACTAACAGCATCTCTCCCACATCTTTAGCATTGATTCCTCGCCGTTAATGAAGTGGAAAAAATGTTTTGTTTTGACTGCAGTGGCCTACCACAGTCACTGTCCACACATACACAGAGATAGAGGAAGAAATATGACCTGATGTTGCTCCACATGTCCGCTAGATGTCGCTGTTGTGTATGTTTTATGTCAATGGGGAGAAGCTGAACGGTAGCAGCATCTAAACAGATCACAGCAGCCGGCTGCACTCCCTTGTGCACCTTCAAGATCCCTTTTGTTAACTTTGGCTTTCCATATGCGTTTAATGTCTATCTGAACTGTATTTGGGATGTTGTCGATATTGTTAAATGGCCTCTATCTAATCCAATTAAGGAGCACCATAGTTCCTATATGCTGAGAGTTGATGAGGGATTACATATGAGTGCATTTTTAAGTTTTATTCATTGGTAATTAGCTCAAGTGTCCTCTCTTCAGTGGGAATTCTTCCTATTGTCCCTCTTGCGAAATCACAGATTGCTCAATACTTCACACATGTGAAGTTTGATTCGAGATCAGCTTTGACAGCATAAAGTTTTGAAATCTTATTAAGGACACTGCAGAATGGGACAGACTTTATTGTCCGAGGAGAGGTTGCCCCTCCTTCGGAAACGTCACAGCTTGTGGCTATAAAGTATGAGTGAAAGGGGAAAAGCGCTGGAGTGTGTTTGAGGCTGGACTGCAGAGAGATAGCAAGAGAGGCGCACTGACTCCATGAGCACAAATGGATGGAAGGAGCCTAATGCAATGGAGACACTGAAGCACGGTGCAGAGATTGGTGCCCTGTAAACTCTGGAAGAAAGGAAAGAGATGCGTGTATGTGGCGAGGGGGAATGAAGAGTAGGATAAAGAGTTTTGATGAAGAGTTGAGATTATTTTTCAGAAATGGCACGGATTTGCTCTCATGCCAATGCGCATTTTGCAAAGATGAGATAGCACTTGAGAAAATGGGATTCCTCCAGGAACAGAACTCACTCACGACCTGAATGAAAAGAGAAAAGGGGATTCTATTCAAATCGGAATTTAGTTTTTTTTGTTGTTGTTTTTTTCCGTGTATTTTTACTTGACAAGCCTCGGTTGTGAGTGAACGCAGAGTGAAATATGAATCTGGGCAAAGCACTTCTGTTTTTCCTCCTCTCAAATTGTGTGACAATGACTTTGTCGCTATCCACTTGCACCACTGTGGACATTGACCACATAAAGAAAAAGCGAGTGGAGGCGGTTCGGGGACAGATCCTCAGTAAACTCCGACTGACCAGTCCTCCTCAAACAACAGGTCCGAGTCAAGTACCGTTTCAGGTTCTGGCCCTTTATAACAGTACCAAGGAGCTCATTGAGGAGCTGGGGAGAGACAGGCAGCAGAGTTGTGGACAGGATAACACGGAGACTGAGTACTATGCCAAAGAGATTTACAAGTTCAACATGGTCAATGGTCCAACAGAAAACAGTAAGTTAACTCCCTTTGACATGTTTGTTTGAGTGTTTGTAAATTTGCATAAATCATATCTCTACTACAAACCCGCTGAGCTCTGGATGTGGGTGGATAAAATATGTAGCTATTATTTGTGATTGGCAGTGCGCCATACAGCTAACCTTTTTTTTCCCTTTTTTTTTTAAGATGTAGATGCCCAAACTTGATCCAAAATACCGTGACGTATATTTTTGTGAAAGCACTTGTGCAAATGTATTTACGCCCATAAAACTAAATCCTTTCCATTTGGCCATGATACAAAACTATTAGCTATAAGTGAGACAACATAGTCAAAAAAAAAACCAAAAAAAAAACAGGATCTAATTTTTCCAGCTGGCGTTAAGTCCACTCGTGTCTGTGCAGCTTTTACGCACAGACGCGCCTGTGAGCAGTGGAGCGGCGCGCAAAGGAGAGGGCAAAGTAAACAGTCTAATTGGAATGAGCACCATTCCTCATACATACCTCACACCAAAGCCATGGGAACTCCAGCCTAAGTCTGATACATTCCTAAGCGGGGAAAATTCTCAGGCAGTTAAGTCTAGTAGCTATTTATTGCCAACTCCAATACCTAATTTCCATTTTCTGGCCGTGAGTTTCCCAATATTTTTCATCCACTGTTACGACTCTCTCACTTCTATTTCCCCACTATTTCTCTCTAGTAGTGAGGAGACGAGTGGCTCTGTGTTATGATCTAATTCCCCTGTTCATCCATATTGGTATTTCCTGTATAAACTATGGTCCATTGATTGTTCCAGAAATCTGAATCAGAAGCTCACTGAGCAGCTCCGTCCGTGATTCTCCGGAGTTTGTTTTTTAAGTGGAGGAGTTGGATTTGTGCCTGTTGACGGTCAGCGGCCGGTTAGTGCGTGGTGTTACCATTTTTGAAATCAACAGGTGTTTATGCTGCGCTGTGACACTGAGCAGAGCCTCCAGCATAAGCCCCTGAATCAAATCCATTTCACAGGTCCCACAAAGTGCTTCTGACATTCAAAATACACAGCTCGGGGTTTATCCACTGGTCAGAGGTAGCCAGAGCTCCCAAAACAAACAAGAGGTCTAAGGAGTGGGATCAGTGATGGCCAGGTGCCCAGGACACATCACGCTGGCCTCATACTGTAGCCCATACTGTAGGTGATAATACAAGACGTGAACTTGACTTAGTACTGGCAACACTTACTGCACTAAACAGCTCATCTAAGGAGGATATTACCCAAATTAACACAAGGTGCCAACATACATTAATTAGGCATTTTCTCCTCCTTTCCATTATGCAATCTTAAAGAGTGCAGGGCATGTTTCAGTATGTAGGAACATAATGTCTGTCACCTTGATAATTTTGCAGTGTAGTTCATTTTCATTCCTGCTGGATATAATGAGTTTTACATTCACTGTTTTTGGAAGGTGGGAGTGTTTGGGAATAGAGTCAAGTTTTGCTTTTTTTTTCGAGCCCAGTTAAAAAGTTAAACAGAAAGTTTTCTCTCATACTTTAATGCACCACATGCTCTAGACTGCTTTTATTAGACATTACTACTAATGCAAATCAAGGTATTTGTTATTTATGAGTAGATGAACCATAACTGAGACAGGGCAGTGATGTAGATGTGCCTAGAAAGCCAGCGTGGCACCTTATGTCACTCATATGCCATCCTGCCTGTCATTATAAACTAAATACTGTTGAAGAAATGCCTAAAGACATCTTAAGTATACCATGATGACACTGAACATAAAGAATCCACTGACTCTCACATCTTAAAATTAGAAAGCTCAAGCCTTGCACACTGAAGCCTGCAGTTTCAGTGAAATTTTAAGCCCATCATTGACTCAGTGTTGGGTCAGTAAAAAATGAGGACCGGCGCTGAGGACAGCAGGGTATCTGATATATGGGATAGTAGAAAGATGATGTCATCTGAACAAACAGAGACAGAGGTCTTTGGCTTATTCCCAAAAACAGAGCATCTCTCCCCCCCAACTCCCACGCCTTTACCATTTTTGCTTCCTCATCCTTAATCAAGTGGAGAGAAAAAAAAAAAAAAGTTGTTTTTCTTCAGAACAGAGCTCCTTCACATTATCTCCTCTACTTCAGCGGCCTGCCACAGTCAGTGTCTACATGCAGCCAAAAGAGGGAAGGAGAGAAATGAGGCCCGGCTTATTTGACAGTTAAAATCAAACCTTTTCATAGTAACATAATGTGAATAAATTTGAAAATTCTAACTTAGGCTACCACAATTTAACTAGAACATTGTGCATTCTTGCTAATATATTTCAAAAGAAATTTGTGTTGTCCCATATGAGGTCTAGACACCTCAGCAGCTGGCTAGCACCTGCTGCCTTATGCTTCCTATTTCCTTTGTTTACCTCCACAAAGCACTGGAGAGACTGACATCACAGACAATCCTCCAGGCAAAAGGGGAAAGAGAGGTGATTCCCGAGAGTTTTTTTTTATCAGTGTCCTGTTGTCTGTGAGCAGAGAGGACAGGGGAGGAGAGGAGGAGAGGGCAATCCTAGACCCGGGAGGCGTCTGTCAGTGTGTGAGCGTGTGTCAGGGTGTGAGGTGTGGTCGAGCATCTGGTTGAGTCACTTAATGTGACTATTCAAAAGTCTGTCCCCAGGCCCTCTTGTACTGCTTCACCACGAAATCCCTCATTTAAATCCTGTCTATGCTCAAATGAATCCAATCAATCAACTGGGTATCATTTTGTTACCCAGGCTTTTTATATGTGACTATAAATACACTTTTGCAAGGCTGTTAATGAGAATGTCCCACAACAAAAGTCAATTCTCCAGTTAGAATCTGATCTAAGAGCAGTGTGTAATTTAACTCAATCAGTAGTCATAATAGTAGATCTAATTTGTTTACCACCATAATGTTTAAAACATACCAAGTGATATTTTTAACTCTAATATTAAACATTAAAAAAATATTTCATGGATCATTAGCAGTGGGTGACTGAAGAAGTGGGACCCTAGAGAAACTTTTTGACATTAATCAAAGAGTTTACAGGTCAAGTTTATGTCAGCATCTCGACACTGGTCTTAGAGAGCTCATGTAAAAATTGCAGGGGTCAGAAAATTAGTGAATGTATTTCATTTTAATTATGCAAGCAATCCCCTCTACTTGCCAACATGGAACAAATTACCTTTCAGACCCTTGGCAAAAATAAGCCATAATGTGAAATCCACCTAAAACCATTGCAATGGGAAAAATGAGGTCATCCAAAAGGAAACCAAAGACTTGATTAGAATTTCAAATCTCCCCTCGAAGTGGGGCTTTCCACCTTCTGTGGGGGAGGCAGGGAGGGTGGGGGGGTGAGGGGAGAGGGAGTAGTGAGTGAGGGGAGGAAAAGGCTACTGAGGTTTCCTCCTTATAGATTGTGTGGAAACACTGGACAGATATATGGCTGGGGATGAATGCTGAAAAGGTCACCTATAAATAGGGAAAGTTGTAAAAAAAACTTTGTGGAAATATCAGATAATGACTGGGAGGACGCTGAAATAGGATTATGGGTCAAACGAAGTACAGATACTTGGAGATGTGCAAGTTCCTTTTGCATGATGACACAGAAACAGCCGAACATCTGAGTTTCCATTGTCCAAAAACAGCTCGAGGTGCAAATCAGCTAAAGGTGCAATGCCCCTTTTAACCACCAGCAAATCTGAGGCTTGGTAATAAAGCTTAAGCTTGGGGTAATAAATTAGCCATGGCTTGGCTGTAAATGACTGTTTCCACTTGGCTCGTAAAAAGTTTGCTATGTGCTTGTTTTGCTCAACACTGCATGTGCTTGGCCTGTTAAAATAATAAACTATTCAACGGTATTATGGTATAAAAAAGGGGAAAGGCTTCAGTGCAACAGGAAGCTTTTCAGATAAAATCATAATGGGGCCATTTATTTAGCAGATTCTGCTAAAGGTCAGTGTGGCATGCTATCACATACACACACCCACATGCCATGTTAAGGTCTACAGCAAGTTATTACTTGTCAAGCATGCATTCAGTGGAATTACTGTCATGATGGAGTTGCCCTCCTTGTTTGGTTGCTCAGGTATTGTCCTGTTCCAGCACTTGAGCCCACATGTTGCCGGCTAAACCTCTTGATCCAGGGAAGTACTTGGCTTGTGTCTGAGCCCTCAGAGCACCTGTTGGGTTCCAGAGCTGGTGGGAGGAGCGCGCTGCCGTCCCACTGCAGCCTGCTCAAACCACCACATGGGACATTTGGTTTTCATTTCATGACTTCAACTTGTTGCTGACTTGGACCGCACAAAGCATAAACAGATGGTTCGTGGTAATGGCTCACATCTCCCTGGAATGGACTAGAAATGGTTAAAAATGTTTTTTTTCTATCTGTAAGCTATCTAAACTTGTAGTGGGAAATCCTCTGCAAAAAGCTTATCAGTCATCAGAAGGTAAACATGTCCACCCCTGTAAGGATATCTGTGGAAAATAGGCTTTGATTACATGTACACAATGAGGTAACAGATGAATAAGAGCTTAAAGGGATTCTGACAAAAGAAATAGAGAATTTCAGTCTTATTGGATATTCCAATTTTTTTGGTAGAAGAAAACTTTAATAACATTTTTAAAGCCAATCTTGACTCATCATTTCCATTTTACCTGCAGATGACCTCCCCTACTGCCCAAGGGGTATCACCTCCAAGGTATTCCGCTTCAACGTCTCGACCATGGAGAAGAACTCCACCAACTTGTTTCGGGCCGAGTTTCGAGCTCTGCGGATCCCCAATCCCGGCGCCAAGAAAAACGAGCAGAGGATTGAGCTCTACCAGGTGTGTGAACTGACCGCTGGTTTCCACTGTTAGCAGAACACAGGGGGTAATGTGCTCTATTTCTCTCAGAAGGCCTATTGCTAAGAGCCCGTGTAGGTCAGCGAGGAAGATGAAAACATTTATATTAGGGTGTCCAACTCCCTCTCTTCTCTTTTCAAGCGCTGATCATTATTCCATGTGCTTACAGTCAAATGGATTCTACATTAGAGCGAATTTAAGAGCTTGCACAGCCGTCTTTGAGAAACCCTAGATTACCATTCGACGATTTCTTCTTTCTTAGCTGTCAATCTCAAAGCAGTTGTCCATCCTTATTAGATCAAGTAAGGCATTATGCTTTCAACAGGGGGTTTATAGATCTGCACCTGCATTTGTGTGTTTATGAGCATTTTGTTTTTTTTGTGGTGTGTGTAAAATCTGTTAGATCATCTATATGTGGGGTGGCAAAGATCTTTTTTTTTTTTTTTTTTGGTTCGGTTTCCTCATTAATCTCCCGTGAGAGACTAGGAGTAATGATCAGGTTCCAACATTTCCTGCCAGGGAGACAAGCGTCTCCGGACTGCATACCACCTCTGAGGCAGGCTCTGGCCAGCGCTGAATACAGACTGTCAGGCCCTCAGATTGTTTCCAGGGGCCTAGGAGGAGATAGAGGCAGGGTCACCCACTGGGGGAGTAAATGGAGCTGCTCGCTCGCCCCCACACTTTTCAGGCTGGAGCTGATTGGCAGAGGGCTGACGCTGGCAGCCCTCGGCCCCTCGTTCCCACAGGAAGACAGATTAGATGCTGACAATGTTCAGGAACCTGGTTATCCTAGCTCTGCTGTGGGGCTAAGTGCTCATACCCACCACCCAAACACACATATTTCTCACTACAGATAAACACCTTTGTTCAGAGAAGTGCTGGTGCAGATATGAATGTCTAAACCACACTTTTTCAGTCAGATTGCATTTTCCTACAACCTTGGTTTGGGGTCTCGACATGATAACACAGTTAGGTCATGAATGCCAGCAGAGATACCTGCTTTCTGAACTGTGTGACACTGCATCTGGGAGCCCGGCTCAAGTCAAAGTTTGAACTGCTGATGTGAAGGACAGCCAGGTTCTCATTGGCAGGAGGGTAACACGCAGGCATTAACTTGCAAAATGGGGATATCAACACAGGGAGTCACTTTTTCCATGAAGAGTAGACATTTGGCCCAAGGCATCCTGGAGAGTCTGGCTCAGACAGACAGCTCTGGTTCTGTGTGTGTGTGTGTGTGTGTGTGAGTGCACGTGTGTGTGAGTGTGTAAAAGAGAGAGAGAGAGAGTTTATGCAGCTGGGTCACATTTTCATCTCTCCGCACAGATCCTCCAGAAAGACGACCCCAAAGCCAAACAGCGCTACATTGGGGGCAAGAACGTCCTGACCAAGGGAACGTCTGAGTGGGTCTCCTTTGATGTTACAGAGACAGTGAGGGAGTGGCTGATGTACCGACGTGAGTGGGGCACCTCAATTTTTCCTTGCATCACACCTTATTACATATCAGTGCTCCTGCCAAAGAGCACAAGTTCATTTGAAATGAAGGATAATGGTCTTGGGGGGAAAAAAAATGTCAGCTCCTTACATCCCTCTGCTCTCGTTTTCCCCCCTCAGAGACCAATCTTGGCCTGGAGATCAGTGTGCACTGTCCCTGCCACACTTTCAGGCCTAACGGTGACATTATCGAGAATGCCAATGAGGTGCTAGAGGTCAAGTTCAAAGGTGAGATTGCATTTAATACCTCTGTGATGCGAGAAGTTAAGATGGTTTGAGGTTGTGTTCAAATTGTCAGTCAATCAGACACATTTATATAAATCTATATGAAGAATATTAGGATCAGGGGAAAAGAGAAACACAAGTCCTCAAGAGCAAAAATGACATATAAGTAAAATCAACAATGGTTACAGTTGTCGAATTTAGTGGGGTGTTCTTACTAGGAGGTTTAGGGGTTATGTGCCAGATTATTTTTTGGCAGGCAGAGTGACGGATTTTGTTAACTTTGGACAGAGCCAGGCTAGCCCCCTGTTTCCAGTCTTTATGCTAAGCTAAGCTAACCGACTGCTGGCTGCAGCCTCACATTTTAACAGACACATTGAACTCTCAGCAAAAAATCAAATAAACATATTTTCCATGATATCTAACTTTTCCTTTCAATATCTCTCTCCTTGATGAATCTAAGATTGTCTACTCTCATCATCTTTCATCAAATTTTGGATCAATAAATCAGGTGTCTTTAAGTATTCTTCTCTGATTAAATTTGTCCTATTTTAAGACTGCATCTCGGTCTCAATCTCTCCTGTGGTGCATTGAGGACAGACTCTTTCATCTGCAGGTTTCCTAGATTTTGCGCATCATGGCCTATGACCAGATTGTGGTCGCTTGGTCTGCATTTGGTCAGGATTTGTCCCCGCTTTTGATCACTCACTGTGAAAAGATGTTCTGCCAGTTTGTATTCTTGATCGAGGGCCGGATAACAATTCAGTTTATTTGATTTGTGTTTGATTTGTCTAAATTTCCAGATAGACATCTTGTGTTTGTTGAAACTTGGGTTTATTATGATTAGCGCTATTGAGGTATTGTTGGTTTTAAGATGATTTGCATTAGTGGATTTCAGGACCAGTTGATATAAGAGGCTTTTTTTGGATTCCAGTTTCAGATGTTTCCAAAAATCATATAATTTTTTTTTTTTTTTTGGATAATTAGTTATCAGTGGATCATTGGTTGGTCATTAGTTCTTCTTGTGATGTCTGATATGGCCCTACACAACTCTTTATTCAGGGCCTCTACAGGGAGCTCCATTTGGTGTAGTCATGTTGGAAGAGTGGACCCTATACTTTACTTCTACAAGGGACAGGGGATTGAATTAAAGTTAAAATATTTTATATCTCACTTCAATTACTGTACCTATATTCTGGATTTTTAAGTGTAGCACACTTATCAACATGTGCCTCAAGCAGTGATACTCATTGAGGTCTCTCCAGTAAGATAATGGGTTTCCTTTCTACAAAGAAGAGAGACACAGAGCATGGGAATACAGTTGATCTGGTATCTCACTTAGCATTGGGGCCCCCGGGCCCTCGATCCTGGGAACACTCCCGACTGGCTTGGCCACAAGGAATGTGCTGCCACGGCGCTCAGACGTTTGGCCCCGAATTAAAGAGGGGCCAACATATCCACCAGCAGCATCTCTCCTGAGATATCCACTGCTTTAGCTATCAGGGGTAGATTGGATGAGCAGACGCAGGCCCAGGGGGGAGAATGGAGGAAAGAAGGAAGTTAGGGACCAGTGTTGAATAAGGAGAAGGGTGAAAAGTGAGCCAGAAATGAAATGAGTGAAGCTCAGCCTGGAGATGATCCTTCCATAAAAATTACACTAATGAGAATCAAATTGTGGTTCGACTGGAGTCAGCTCTCAACAGATCTTCTATGTTTTCGTGCTGTTTGTTGTTCTTTGTATCTTCCTTACTAACTGACTTGTTCCTGCAGGTATGGAGGGAGACTACGATCAGAGCCGTGGGAAAAAACAAAAGGAGCAGCTCTACCCCCACCTCATCCTCATGATGCTCCCTCCCCACAGGCTGGATGCCCAGTCCTCCTCCCGCAGGCGCAAGCGGGCACTTGACACTAATTACTGCTTCAAGTAGGGCACATTTTCTTACACTGGAAAATGTAATGCACTGCTTGGACTATTGTTTATTGTCTTTAACTTTCTAAAATAATTTCTCTGGCTGCACCTGCACTGCCAATTTTGGAGATTTGAGCACTTGTTAGAAGACAGATTATGGGTTATAGTTTAAAAAAGTGACATTACTGTCTTGCAGGCAGTTGTGTCTTATTGTCAAGTTGTGCTGTACACCAGCCAAGGCAACATGAAATGGAAATATCATCTGTCATGTCTCAAAAATATGGCAGGGAAGAAAAGTGCATGGGCACAGGATACATAGGATAAGCTTTTGTTAATCAGCTAGACGAGCATGACAGAGGTATTAGCTGATACAAGTCAGGATCTGTCCCAGAACCAGCAAACGCTACCTCCTCTTACACGCTGTCTCCTCAGCTCTGGATTTCCTCTGTCAGGCTGACAGGCAGCACCAAGACACCTGGGCTGACTCCAAGAGGGAAAATAAGGGCACACCTAAGAGTGGAATTTCTCAACTTCTCTCATCTCTGGCAGTGAGGCCGTAGGGAGGAAAATGTATGCTTAAATTTGTTTGTAATTAGTGAAATGAAGAGTGTAATCCCCTCTCCCTTCTTGTCTGCAGCAATTATGAGGAGAACTGCTGTGTGCGACCACTATATATTAATTTCCGCCAGGACTTGGGCTGGAGGTGGATCCATCAGCCTGAAGGTTATTATGCTAACTTCTGCTCCGGCCCCTGTCCTTACCTACGTAGCGCTGACACCACCCACAGCTCGGTGAGACAAAGTGCCACAACACATTTAAATAATGAATGTGTTTGGGAGATGTGTTTGCTGATCCCGTTTGCCTTCTGTTCTTTCTTCTACAGCTGCTGAGCTTATACAACACCTTGAACCCAGAGGCGTCCGCCTCACCCTGCTGTGTCCCTCAGGACTTGGAGCCCCTCACCATCCTCTACTACGTGGGTCGCTCCCCGAAAGTCGAGCAGCTCTCCAACATGGTTGTCAAGTCCTGCAAGTGCAGCTAAACGGCTTTGGGGCCCCAGCGAGAGACATGGGATGTGACGGCTCCCAGCACTACTCAGGAGCGGGTATGAGGTGTTAAAGGGGGGGGGGAGGCGCGGTACAGTTTGTCCTCCATTCCTCCTGCTTCAGCCTTGCCCGAGCTCTCTCACGAAAAAAATCAAAACCCCGCCGACAAGATGCGGCCCACCACTCCGCTCACAATCATTGGCAGCATTTACCCAGAAGACTCGTCAAACAACACTTCATTAGCGGCACCCTCAAACCCATCAGACCTCTTGTTGACCTTCAGCAATCGCCTTTCTCATCAGTGTTTCTCATGTTTTATTTCATATGCCAGCATTTTGAACAGCCTGTACCTCAGTATTTCGTGATATTTCATGGTATTCAAAAGAGGAACAGAACAAAAAAAATTGTCTCCCAGTGACCACCGCATTCTTAAGGACATACAAATAATTGGGGTCAAAAAAGAGAAAATGACTGAGCATGCAGACTGAACTCAGCGTGATAGGAATTCATCAAAGAGGGTAAAACAAAAATGATTGTTTGCTGAGAGCAAATACATCCCCGGCCAATCACGCACGGCCCTGACACACAGGACACGTTTGGATGTCTGAGCTGGAAACCGAGGCTGTGCACGCCGCAGCTATCTACACTGTTTATTTAGGATTAAATGCCGTTGAATAAAAATGATCTTAGGAAAAAAAAAAAAGAAAACATGCTGGAAACCAACCTTTATTCAAAAGTAGTATTTCCATGGTTATGTTTACCTCTGTAATGCAACAGGATGGTGATTCCAGGGATTGTTTCATTTTACAGTGAAGCCTTTCTGTTGTATGAGACAATGTATGTCACTAAGTGAACACTTAACTAGATCACGAACTGTAAATGTTTTTCTTATTACTCTTGGAAACACTTTTTTTTAATTAAAAATGGACAGTTGGATAGAGTTGTTCTATTTTTGTTATTGTTGGAGGGTTTTTTTTTTTGTTTTCATTAAGTATTTTAGAGCACTTTATTTTAAAGGGTGATGGAGTAAATTTAGATGACCAAAGTGAAGAAATCAACCACTTCCACTGTACCTAATGTTGAACAAATACTGTATATTTACTATTGTATTCTACATATTCATGTCAATGTTGTTTGCTACAAACAGCCTAAATGATTCCAAAAATATTACATTTCCATGCATGTGTACTGTAAACAATCAGGAGCAGAACAGATTAAAATATTGGACTGTAAACAACATTGAATCACCACAGTAGAATATACACACTGATTTGGATTCTACTGTTGGATTCTTGTAATACAGCATGCACTGGCTTTAATAGCAGTAAATCCACAACATGAAGTTTTAACATCAACCACTGCAAATTTTACAAAATACCATCAAGTATATTAAAAACAGTACTGTTGTACTGAGCTGAAAACTGCAATCTGTGCAAAACCACTCTGATGATAATCATCAGCTGATATGAGAAAGACATGCATGAAATTCAAGTATTTCTGACAAAGTCATCATAAACATATGCTGAATCTTAAGATATATAACGGAGATGTTTTATTCTATTAACACGCCCTGAGTGAACTCGCTATATGGTCCCAAGCAGCAGAATATCCACGAGGATATTGGTCTGCTGGTGCAGCATTAACCTTCATTATAGGCAAGGCTGTGCATAACCATAATTCCTCTTTATGTTATGCTTCAAGCTACAGAAACGGCCAAGAAGGCCTTTTGTTCGACAATGTACGATGTAAATGCAATAACACAATAATTTACTTCTTAAGACAAAAAATATTAAATTTGGTCCATCCATAAAAACATCAACATCTCAGCAGTTCACAGGAATAATCACAACTGTATTCTTGATACAAAACTTAAATATCTGTCAACCCTGCAACAATGTTACATCATCACTGAGAACAGGAAACAAGGCAGAAACTAATCCGAGTTAAACTCTAACAATCAGAATTTTCCTTTTTCGTTCCTTCGAGCACAGGATGCTAAACTTTAACACATCCTTTGGTGAGGACCAGAGAGTCTGATTTGGCAACTGTTTGGATTCCAACAACAACTGGGAGTCAGAGTGTCTAATGCCAGAAGCCGCACATGAAAGGAACCTCCCTGCATACTCACCATTCATGGCAGCAAGATGAGAAACTGCTCAGGCTACAATACTTGTCAAAATCTCATCAGATGTCTCTCACGGACAAAGCCCTCATCTAACCTGCTTGTATAACTTTTTAGGGGGGAAAAAAATGTACATGAATGGAGTGCACATGCAAAATGCCTGCAGGGCTTGAAGAACCATCTGCCGAAGGCTATCTGTCTGTGAAATCTTTTTGTGGCATCAGCAGCATGGAGAGAATGAGGGCGGGCAACTGTTGGGATATAGACTGAGTGCCAAAGGGGATAGAGGGGTTGGAGGGGAGGGGCTGAAAAGGCCATCTGATGTTGAGCTGCGCAACAAAATCCCAACCTGCGTCAAAGCTGGGCATTCCTGGCCTGGCATACTATCCTCTTGCATGTCTGTGGCTGTATCAGAGAGAAATTAATAGGACCCTGTTCGATGTCTGGCACGCTTTCATCTGTTGCTGTTGTCCTTTCCCAGAATACACCTCTGTGATGTGGGTATGTAGTTACATGCAGAGACACCTGTCAGGCCAGCAGAGCGGCAGGACGTGCCTCTGGTCGCCTTCGTGTCATCTCTGACTGGGCTCCTGGGCCTGGAACAGCTTGCGGTACACAGAAAGACCTGGAAAGCAACAGATGAAAGAAAAATGAATATAAAAGAGGTGGAAGGGCAGCACTCGGTCTTCCCCGCAGAAAAAAAAAAAACAGGAATGCTCAGGTGAAAACTTGAAAGACTTCCTTAAGGAGTGGTGAATGTTGTGTTGATTCTTTTGATTATTAATGGTCAAGGTGTTTAATGGTCGGGTTTTGACCTGAACGTGGGGAAGACCAGCAGATCTGCTCAGTCAGCTCAGAGGTTAGCCTTTTGTCTGGCTGTCCCTTCACTTGCAGCCCCTCATCCTATCGCCTGGCGCGTGTCCAGGCATCCAGTAGAAAAGGCATTCCAAGTACAGTTAGAGCTGCCGTGTTTGTGCTCCCAAACAGTATTCCCTTTCATTCCCTCTCTGCACACTCTGTTTATTTTGGTGCTCTTTTACACCGTGGGGCCTGACTGAGCTGGAAAACGAAAACATCTCCCTGACTTCCAATCCGATGACATGACCGCTGGAAGCAGCTTCCTCTAGCTCAGCAAAAGAAAAGATAAAGGGACAATATTCTCTCTTACAATCCCCACTCCAAATGACACTTGGAACAAAAAATGTCAAACAAATGACGTCAAGTCGAGTTTAATCGACGGCAAATTGACCCAAAAGATCTGACAGGTGTGATCGTGATCCACCATAATTATTTATTAATCAAACAGTTTGCATCTTTGTGTGCAACAATAGTTCTTACATACACACATCTCTTATTACATTTGCTTATCTACTATTAAAATACATTATTCAAAGAAAGTGATCCACCTTTTTCTGTAAAGAAAACACTTTGAATCAAACAACTATTAGCTTACATAATACATCTGAGAAGGGGATGACAGCCAATAACTACCTTTCCTCCCCAAACAAGGCACCACACAGTCTGATTTTGAAAGAGAGAGGCTTAAACTATTCGTCCTGACATTATCACACTCCCATTAATATGGCACAAGTGCAGCATTCATTTCCTTTTAAAACTGAGAGCGATAAATCTTCCCCCAGTCACCGGCTGCGGAGGCCTGAGAACTTCAAGAAAGGGAAGGAGTGTAAAACACATGTGGCCGATAGAACCTGTAAGCTTTGATAGCTCCTCATCAAAACGCTGCCCTCATTTCATGTCACAAATAAACAGGAGTGACGCACACAAGAAACGGGGAAAGAAGGGTGGTTTGATGGGAGCAGGAAAAGTTTTTGGAGGATAAAGGGAGAGTTTTACAGAGCGAAGAGAGGAAGAGATTACGAGAGCGCACAAGAGAGAGATAAAGGGAGAGTGTGATTAATGATGGTTGACAGCTGATCATAGAGAATGCTCTCCATTTTGACCCGCTTTAACTCCCTGTCAGAGTCAATCAGGGGAGCTCAGTCATCTCGCTACAAAGGTAAACTGGGCAGGCAGAAAGACCTGACTCACTCCTAAGCTCCACAAAGGCTGTACCCCTTCTAATAACACCATCCCCCTCTCCGAAACACCACACTGAGTCTCTGTTCAACTCCCAGTTCCATTCTCAAAGCATGGATAAACCTGCCCTGCTAACTGGTTTTGGTACTAGGATTGTTTTTTTTCTCTCTCTCCTCTCTCTCTCTCTCTCTTTTTTTTTTTTTTAAAGTTTTAAAAGTCAGGGGCGAAGCATCTCCCCCACCCTTTGCGCCCTAAACGACGGAAAAAATGCATTCATGAAATTCAGAAGCTGCTCCCAACGGATCCAGTTACAGTAATTGATGAGTTTATAAGATGTTTGTTAACCTAAGCCAGCCTTCATACTTTAGGGGGGAAGAGGGAGAATGAAAAGAAATGTTCTGGTCACAGACGCACGCACACATATTTTCAGGAGGTGCACAGCTACCGTACTTTTCCGACAGCTCAGTTTTGGACAAATGTAGGCTGATCTCTGGTTAAGCTTTGCGACTGTGACACTCACATGATGTGATGAATGGTATGATTTTCTAATGCTAATGTATAGTATGGAAAAAGCGCCTTGATCAGACAAACAGATGTGTGCATCAGCTTAAACTGCTTAATTTCACTGTTACTTCAATAAGCTCAACACTTCGCTCAGCTCCCGGCAACTCAGGATGGAAAGAGTTGTGCAAGTACTGAAAGATGACAGGGCACACATGAGTGCATGCACCCACAATTGCAGTGCGTTACCCACAATAAACTCAGCGAGGGCTGAGCTACATTTTCATTTTCTTGGTGTGATTTCTGGGGTACAACTGGACAAGGCTTTTGGCAGATGCATAGCAATTACAACTGGGGAGGAATGGCCAACAGATGGGAATACCCGATCACTGGATCTCATTACAAAAGAAAGATGTCATCACTGTTATAGCTCTTTATCCTTCAGCAGTAATCTGACCTCTAGTCTTGGACACATTCAGACTATATGATCAAACAGCAAATTACTGCACTGGAGAGTTTGTTTATGCCCATTCAGTCCTGGCTGCTTCAACTCTACTTGGCATGAACTCTAAAGAGGGCGACGGCACTTCGAGTCATTTCAATCTAATAAGCAATAAAACTTCGCCTGTACTGAGGTTCTGTTTAAAATTTGTACAGTAGTTATTTTTACAAGAGTGTAGCTGTGCAAAATACATTTACACACCCTTACACCACTGGGCAAGCAGGACCTGGGTAAAAATATCCAGTGGTGTTTATCAGTCCTCCATGGGGAATGTCCACTATGCCTGTAATCACTGACACTGGCATAGAAAGGGCATAACTTCCCCTCTGCATGAGGACCAGCGGGCACCAGCGGGGCCAAGTTACAGCACGGAATTAAGCACGTGCGGAACTGCAGCATCAGACCCACCTGTTTTACCGCAGATGGCCTCGTAGACCATATGCTGGCCGCTGGACACGGTTCCGCTGGCTGAACTCTCCGCAGACGTCTGCCTGTTAATCAGACATAAGATATGTGTGAGTGATGAGCAAAGGAAAGACCCTTCCCCTGTGGTCTTGCGTGGTGACAAACTGTATTTAAAAAGGCCACGCTTATCGCCCAAACTGTTAGGACACCTCGTTCTGGATTTAGCTCAGTGCATTGTTCAACTCTGAGCTAAATATTTAATCAAATATATTAAGATAACGGGTTTTGGCATCTTGTGATTGTTTGAGCTTATGTGTGTGTGCACGATGTCTGATGAGTCACTCGGCAAACTTGAAATAGCCTTTCTGTGTGTGCAGTCAGAGGAGCCCAGCAGGGGTTAAGTGTTTACTGAGTGCCTCTCATGAGCTATTGTGACAAGAAGGGGGCAAATTCCTGCTGCTTGTCCTGGGTGATGTGATTTTCACATTGGCAAAGTTATTCTGTTGATTACTGAGTGTGCTTCACCGCAGGAAACGGCTATAGAAAGAAAAGGCACATTCATACAGAGTGAATAGTGAATACAGTGGTATTTTCTTAGTATATATCAAAGAGCTTTGTAGAGAAATCTAGAGATCATAGACAACAAATTACAAAGCCTTTTTTTTTCACATTATCAGACAGCAAACAGTGTTTTCACAGAGTAAACCATTAGGAGAGCTGGTGAAGCGTGGAGCGGGAGCAGACATGTCTGTAACCTTATACATTAAATCTGTTAAGCATTTTTAGGGGGGAACAATAAATAAAGCTTAGCTGGCATTAACCTCTCGCCCCATAACAGCAGCTTGCCAAAGGAGCATTAACAAGGTAATGAGGGTACACACAGCCTCCTTGTAAGGGGCTGCACAGTTGTTCTTTCATACCATTACACAACCACAAATAGAACTGGCCCACTTTAAGCGTGGCATACCTCGACAGGAAGCAACCCCTTTCATATTGAGAGGTGTGGGGGTGGGAGGTGGGAGAAAAAACTTGACCTCTGGGTTCTTCACATCACTTTCTTTGTCAACAGTCTCTCATTCTGTTGCTTCAAGAATCGGGCAGCCGGCAGCGCTGTACTGTAGGTGAGAACTAAATCTGAACTTGTAGTATACCAGCCCAAAGTTGAAAAATGTTTTAAGTATGTAGAAGTTTTCAGACTGACCAAAGGGGATAAAGTTTAACCATAAACACACTTTTGGCAGCTTCGGTGTGTATACAGTATCCTGTGAAAATAACTACTGTTGTGGCTGATTAATAGGGAGTGAAAGCAGCGGCAGGGCTGACATTAATGGTGCTGCTGTAATTGTCACCCTATTAGTAATGCCACACGACAGGCCGGGTTTCCGTAGTTACAGCTGCAACTAGCCAAACCTCGCAAACAAAATACCAAACAGGCTAATTTATTTGTGTTACAAATTGCTCCTTTCAAAGCCTTCACAGAAGTCATACCACTTTGAGTCCTTGCAGCCCCTCGGGTTGGCAGTTGTGGTATGTTGATAGACCAGAGAGCCCTGCCCTGCCCTGCTGAGTATGATACCAACATTTGCAAGTGCACTGCATGCAAGTTAAGGTGAAAAAAAAAAATCTAAGTCACTCAGAACTCTTGCCAAGGTCCCTTCAGGCTCTTTTAGTCTTCAATTAAAACTCAGTGATGACGAGTCAGTCAGACCAATCACTAGACAGGAGTCAGCATTTTTACACTAAGCTGATTGGATGGCGTCCATGTGAAAGTCTTATTTTGTCTTTTAGGCCTTCTGACAGAGGAAATCATTTGGCCGCATCGGCAAAAATCTTCACTCCATTTCCCCTCCTAAACAAGACCAAAAACCAAACGTCACTCTGATAAATACATTCCACTAACAACTACCAGTGATCATCAGTGGTGTATAACACAAAAGGAAAAAACAGGCAAGGTCAGAGCTGGTGAATTTGTATCAAACTGTTTTCACTTCAGCAGCTGGCTAGAGGAAGGTGTTTGGAGGGCTGGATAACCTTGAACTGTTTGAATACACCAAAGTGATTCTATTATAAGTTGGAGGAGCTTAGACCTACACTGGGATGCATTTCAGATGTGCCTCAATAACAGAGGTATTGAGTTGCCCCTAAAATGAGCGCTGGAAATAAAGGGAAGCAACTTATTATCCCACCATTCTCTGCAAACAATCATCTCCCTTTCTCCTGGACAGAGTTTACTTTTCTGTCATTCTTTTTTTATTTTCTCCCCCCCCCCTCTTTATTCTTTCTTTTCATTGTTTCCATCAGTGCATTTTTGGTCCTGAAGCTTCCGTTTTTCCCACACTCTCCCCTGTCACACTGGTCGACCGCAAAAATGCAGGACAGAGGAGAGGAGTGTGAGGGGGCTCTGGAATTCCACATGCAGTGGGTAAACACGGCAACTGCCAGGAAGACACACACACAGGAGCAAACACGGCACCTACCCGGCTGCCCTAACCTATACTACAACCCCTGCCCTCTTAACTCTTCGCTTGCCAGGCCTCTGACGGCACAGTTTGTCCAGTCAAATAAAATGACTGAATGCAACACGTCAGCAGAAAGAGGGCTTTGCTCAGTACCTATCTGCTGGTCTCAACCACATTAAAACCGCCGGGGTGTCAGCAGAAACGGATGGTCGACTTAGCTGACAACTCACATACTGTATGGTCTCATTTAACTCATTTAAGACACAGAAAACAAATACTTCTTTCAGCCATTGTTCCAATCCATTTACAATCCATTTCTTACACATTAGACGAGTGTGAAGAGCCCTTCACTGCTGCAGCAGAGTGCTTGAAACAAACAATCAGCCCTGATCACAAAGGTTTGCTGTGTTGTTGTGTAATTTGGCCAGATGTTGCGGTAATAAAGCCATAAAGTAAGTGAGGGAAATAGCTGGGAGTTCAGCCCTGTTTGACTCCTTTCCTTTTATTTTCCCTTCTGTGCTCTTCAGCTTATCTCCAAACCAAACAGGATTTAAACGTCGCTCGGAGCTCGGGCCCTTCCATTGAACCACGCTCTGTTTACGGTTCAGGCAGAAATCAGGCCTGTGATGAGGTTGTTTACTGAACAGGCAGATACACCCTGCAGCCAAAAGACTGGGAGCACTCCGCACATATTCTAACTCTCATTAGCATTAGCCATGTCCTCTTGAACTCCCCGATCCCATGCACTCTGTCTCACTCCACAAGCAGGGTCCAATCACTGGTACTGCTCTGCAATCACTTAATGTGCCATAAATTACATGGTGACTTTGTTCAACGTTCAGCTCTACTGGATTTAAGCAGCAACAAGAGTCAGGAGTAGATCAGGAGCAAAAGCATTGACTTGGTTGAGAGGCTGTTCTTACTTGATGAGGCGCTTTGTTGCTGTTTTCCTGATCTGACCTTCTCTGGCACTGCTTGGAGGCTTTGGGGCAAGAACAGGTCTACCACAGGTCTGGATGTGGCTGTGCCCATGACCGGGATTGGGTCGAATGTAAAGGCTGGATGGAGGGCAGCTGGATGGGTTAGTGGGAGCCTGGGCATGAGGAGTGGTTGTCTGGTCTGAATGTTGAGCCTGAGAAACAAGAAAGACAACTGTTATTTATTACATGTCATTAAAAAATGAAACTATCTGGACACTTTTATTAAGATACTGTGCATTGATGAGTTTGCTGGTGGTTTAACTCTTGGGAGGGTGTAAGGGTGTCAGTACAGTAAAAGCAGCTAATAAATGATCATCTCTCACCGGTCAAGCATCACTAATCCTCTTATCACAAAATTTTGATTTAAAACCATATTTGCTGAAGCTGTGTGATATTCATCATCTACAAGTGCAAAAACAAAAATATTACTGTAAAGAGGTCTTCAAATTTGCACACTGATATCTTAAGTCTGCTAACTGAGGAATTCTAATAGTAATAAGACAAAGCATTTTGTCAGCTGACTTCCTGTTCATGGGTCTTTGCTGCCAGCTGTATTAACATGTGACAAACAGTTTCAAGTATCAAAGGCCGGTTGCATCATATTAATGGTACGTTAAACAGCAAGATGACATGATCAACTTTGAAACTTCCAACTTTGGAGATAGAATAAGTTGATTGTTTGATTTAGTTGAAAACTAAATATAGAGATCAAATTGACTGTCTGAAACTGACCAGTCTACATCACTTTAACTCATCTTAATTTAATGAACTGTGACGAGAAAAAAGCTTATTGAAGAACCAAAAAATGACTCTGGACTGGTGGAGGCGGTGCCAGAGGGTTACTGTACTGACCCAAAATACATGTGTGCATTTTTTTGACAGAGCTTTATAGATGCACCAGCTGTAGTAAAATATATTTTTAATAACAACTCTAAAAGCTAAATCCTGAAAAATATCAATACAATAAGCATGCTGCTAGTAATTTCCACACCAAAACTTTTCAATATGTTGATATTATAGGTACTCTAATAGGTAAGGTAGCCGCCGTCACTTCTGGTATTCCACAAGTATCAATTCTAGGCCCTTTACTACTTCTAATATATGGAAATAATATGGAATCTGTGATCGGTTGTAAGCTTTTCTGTATGCTGTTGATTAGTCTTTAATAAATACTCCAACCTATTTCAAGAAATGTTGAAATTGAATACATTACTAGTTGACTTTAATAACATCTATGCCAGACTGAATCTACTGTATTCTGTTTGCCTCAAATAGCAAAGCTGCTCTTAAAAAAACTTCTTCACACCAAATTATGGAGTCTTGATTAGGGTCAGATATAAGAAAAGGTCACGTATGTCCATGATATGATTGATAATTGAAGTGCACAGAACTTTAAATACCATGATCCCTCAAAACATTATCAAGCTCACTTAAAAAGTGTACAAAATGTGTTTTGATTCTGACAAAAACAGAATCTTTTACACTGAGACCTTCAAATCATTACAATGGTTAAATATTGTTTATAGGGTTAAGTAGAGACTGGCATAGGTTTCAGTAAAATTTATAGTTATGGTTGGTTTGAATCAAGTTCTCAGTGTATACTGCAAGTGGCATGATTTAGTAGCATCATCAAACAATTTTTAAAAGTATTTTTCTGAAGTTTCTTTTAAGACAAAATAAAATCAAACCAAACACTAAAAGAGGATTAAGGTGGAATCACATTTGGAATGTCTTATTCATGGGAAAAAAGTGGTCTCTGGTTATTAAGGTGAGTCAAAGTACTGACATGAGTTAGTGCAGATATTAATGAAATGCCATCCAGAATCAAAACATGCTCAAATTTTTTTCGTTTTTTTTTTTTTTGGCAACTGGCTGCACTAAAAAGCATTCTTCAAATTATTTGTTTGTTTATAGATCTCTTGGCTTGGGAAGAAGGAAAATACCATTTTCATTCTGACATAATATTTTAGAGCCGCATTTCACTCTGTCCTTGCAGTGCCGGGAATGCTTTGCATACATTCCTTCCACATCTCATGCCTATGCTATTTTCTCTGCAGCTTTATACGGCTATCTAACAAGCTAATGGTTTTCCAGCTTCACAGTGCAGCCGTTCAAAGGGCCGGCAGTGTGACAGGGAATATCTGATGTAATTTCTTTGTTGATAAATGAGAAGCTGCGTTTCCAGGTTGCAAGGCCTATGGCCGCAATTCAGTTTGAACGGGGCCAGGAAGGGCACCTTTCTTTGGCTGCCAGGTGGCCTCAGGCCAAGCCTGTGGAGGAGCCGCACAGTCTGCACCCAATAACTGGAACGTGGATTGGAGCGCCGGAACAGCCCCATGTCTCTTTCTCTCTCAAAGAGGACATACAAATATATGTACATAGACTCATACTCTATCCAAATGCATCTATTAATTTTCCCATAGGGCCAAGACAGCCAGAAAGGTGTATTTAGGAATATGAAGTGCATTTGTATCAAAAAGTCAAGGTAAATTTTTAAAAAATTATCAAATTTGATATAAGTTAAAGTCAAATCATTGACTATTTCCCAGACCAATCAAAGTGCATGCCCTGCAAAGAAAACTTTAAATAATTCTCTCCAACATCATAAAGAATGGGTTAAATAGTAACACATACAGAGGCTGCAGGATTTAGGACTTTAATCTTCACTGACAGAAAGACCCGTGTGGGTGGAATGAACAGGGAGTGATGGCAAGGATTTCAGGGAGGGTTGTCTGATTCGATGGTGAGACAAACATATCCAGAGTCAGCCTTCCTATGACCTCAGTTTGTGAGGGTTGAACAACAGGATGGCTACGTCTCAACAGCGCATGAACTTCACTGTACACATGCAGTCCTTAATGCCACAAACCATTGCAGATTGTTCAAGATATTCCTGCCTCCATATGCTTGAAGGACGATGGGACATGCCCGCAAAAAGAGCAACTTGGTCGAATGTGTTTGAACTATGAGATGGGTAATGAAACAGAGGAAAGGGATCGCTTTCATAAAGTGCCTTGCGTAAGGCTGCTGGACCAAGCCAAGAGAAATATCACCTCAATTGCATTAATTAAGGCCCAACCAAGATGATGAACAAACAATGACGTGAGAGCAACTGCATTACTCAGGACAGATCGGAAGAAAACGGGTGTTTCCAGTCATTCCACCCTGTAAGCCGTCCCATGGTGCTCTCCTGTCTCCTTTTGTCTCCATCCATAGATTGAATCCACAAAATCTGCCGGAAAATGAATAAGTACACTCATCCTGTTAAGATCCTCTTTCAGAGCAAGGACGCAGAAAGATGGGGGGCCTATCCTTTTTCTCCAAACATTAAAATTAAGCTGTACAAAATGACTCTAATCTCCCTCAGAAAACAGCCAAATCACATCTGTCACGGCTAGTCAGGCATGACTGAAAGGTTTTTTGTCGCTACATTACTACCGCTGAGAAAAACATATCCCAAACTTTTATTTGGGTTGTAATGGCAATACAAATGGAGCTCAAATCTGATATGAACAGTAATGGTACAACTCATAAAAAAAAAACGTAACTCATAATGGAATCTCTCTGGTGCACTCACGGGCAGCATTCCTTGATTACTCACCTTCCAATATAAGCCTAGCAGAGTCCCTCAGGCAAACAATATAGTCTTGGGGTGAGGAGTCATGTTTGGCTCTCCAGGAATGAGCTTCTGTTGAGGACGATGTTCCCACCGAACATCATTTTGTTAAGTGGTTTGGAAGGGGATTCTCAAAATAGCTTTGTAAATGCTAACATGAAAGCTTTCCCCTTGATGTGGGCACATTTTGCACTGTTTTGGACAGTAATGTGCTTAGGTAAGGGAATATTTTGTACAGACACAAATATGAGGGGTTTTTATAACTAAATAGTTCTCATACATGTCACTCAGTAATCATCTGTGCTGATTTTAGAGTAGAAAATGAAGTGACAGCTAACAAAGTTGAACCACGCATTTTCTATGAACTCTTCCATAGCCTTTTTTTAGATTAGGAATTAAGTAACTTTTTATAGGAACAAATTATAAGGAATTCTAATAGTATCGACAACAAAAACTTTCATAAGGGAGCAGGGAAAACATTTTTCCACAAAAGGAGCTGGGTTCGAGCCCATGTGTCTGAAAGTAACTCCCCAGCTACAGTGTACTTGAGGATAAAAGTCGACCTCTACTAGCTCTCTGTGCTCTGTGTACAAGACCACTTGTGGGGAATTCCCCTTTAGCAATGATAAATGTAATCATTAAAGTATCATATTTAGGTGCAATAATGTGGGAAAACTTGTGTACCTTGTGTCTGCAATGGCTCTGCTCTGAAAATTGTTGCGACTGAAGTCTCTGCTGTTGCAGTTGCTGGATAGCGAACTGAAGCTGGTAGCTTCCCTGGGTGGGCTGGTAGCGTTGCTGTGGGTTCACACCTGTCACCAAGCTATAGGCATTCTGCACCTGGCCGTCCCAAAGACCCTCCTCATCGTGCAGCGGCCTGTGGCTTGGAGAGCAGAAATGAAAAGAAGTCAGTGAAAAGGTCACAGAATTCAAAATGTGTAAATGTTCCATCTAAATGTTTTCACATTCCCCGTGTATAAATGCAGAATATCTATGAGAGTTTCACCTCATGTTAGAAAACCCTTCACGACTCAGTCTGAAGAAAAAGATCCTTTAAGTTGTGATGTGACATGAAGCTACCATAAAGCTTACTTTGTTACTTAGTTAATTGAATGTATATGGTAGTTTAATACATTTTATACATTTGGTGAGAGTTCAGTCCTTCTTTAGACACAAGAGGGACAGGAGACAGAGGAGAAAGGGGTGTGATGAAACAGTGTTATATCATGCATTGAGTGGTTCTAGTGTTAAGATAATGTTGAAATCACTTTCTTTCTAATATTGTCATTGGACAACTGTTTTTACAGTTGATGCCTCATGTGATGCCAGTTATCTGTGAGATTTGTGCTCTCCATTATGTGTTTTTCCATACATTCTAGTACAATGAAGCTGAAAGGAGGGTACTACCACCTTTAATATGTGATTAAACAACAGCTGACCTATAGTAATAAGTCATCCTTGGCTTTAATATTGGAGGAGAGTGCAGGCTTCAGTGACACAACAGTGAGCCATAATGGTACAATATTTTCCTTGTCAGTTACTTTATCAACTTTTCCCACCAAGACAGAGATACGGCAGTAGCTAATTAACCCCCCCGTTTCCCTCCACATGTTGAGCTGCAAATCCGCCAGCTAAAAGTAAAAAAGACGAGACAGCTCCCAGCATCCCAGCCAGTGGCTCCTGGACCCGCAGAAGCCTCAAGTCAAAGTGTGCAAATCAGAGTCAAAGTAGAGGGCAAGCCTGTGGCAAACATAGACTGAACTCAAAACCTTTCCTCTTTGCTTCAGTACTCCCCCAAGCTTCACGTTCCATTCACATCACAAAGCCACAACCTGGAAAGCAAACCTTTTGACCAGCTCCACGAGTTTGTAACTGGATTATCTGTCATTAGAACTAAGCCTGTTTCAGCCTTTTTTTTTTTTTTTTTTCCTTTTTGGCCTCTGCTAAAGCAATGAGGTGACCTGCCTCCTCTTCAGACACGCTTAAATTGAGTCTATGTGTGTCTGGTGTGCTGCTATGTACCATCTCAGCCAAAAATAATGCCTTAAAGAGCACTATTGGGAGCAGTGAGGAAAAATATGACAGAAAAAAAAGGAGAGAGATGCATGTACAGCTGAAGAAATGGGATCCCTGGGGGTCTTAATGACAAAAAAGTTCTTGGGAATTCCTCCCATTCCATGCAATAACATTTGTCCATTGGTCTAGAGTAAAAGAAAACACTGCAGACTTAAAATCACAATAGCTGCAATATTTTTAGAACCAAACTACGATAAGCTCTAAAATTAGAATTCAATTAATCTGGAACAACAATGCACACTGTGGGATAATAATCTGCTGTCGCTAAAGTGAAAAAATATTCCTGTCCTGTGTGGCCAAACAAAGACACAAGGGATCTTAAACTCATGTGAACATGCTATCCGCCCATGCATTTCTCAGTTCACATAATGGCACATATATTGCAAAAACAACTGGTGCGACCATGAGCCAATTCAATTTTTTTAAGTTCTGGAAACAAAGGCTTGTCTGTGAACCTTGCAAGGCCAGAGATTCTACAACGCCAGGAGACAAAACAAGAACTCGTTCTTTGTTTACAGCAGTCATTTCCTTTAACTTGGCTGCATTTCGCACACTGGACCGCAGGGACCTTCAGTGCTACCATTTTATTAGCATATGGTCTAAGACTGACTACTTCTCAGGTCAAGAGCATATGCTTTCTTTGGGTGAAACCTCTCTGTAGGACCCCGAGGAGAGGTCTTTTCAGACAGGACTTGTCAACACAAGACCATGCAAAAAATACTACAAAACCAGAATGAACTAGAGTTTTCAGTCATATAATTCCAACACATGTATTAGGGAAAAAGAAATAAGAGAGAAGAACAGTATTGCATCTGAGTTTCTCATCACTAGCGCAGCACATGTGTTGAACTATCTGGGACTTCCCTGCCTGCCGGACTTCTGCTCGTGGGTGTCAGCTTACTCCCCGCTGTGCTCGCCATCCTTTAATATGCTGATATGACTTACAGTAGAACAACACAGCAGTGCAAGTTCAGCACATGTGCGGCATCAATCTAACTCAGTGCGAATGTGGGAAAATGGACGGCCTGAGATGACGTCATGCCACAGTATCTCAAAGCCCTGCCTGGTTAGTGTAAACATCAGGCGCCTCAGGGGTGTGAGGGTATTTCCAGCCATTACTAAAAGTTTGTTTACCTTGTTTTATTGCAACGACATGACATTGAGCAGAACTGTCCTTAAGATACAAAAAATAAACAGCATCTGGGGATTTGGTGTAGTAGCAGCCTAGATGTGGATGGTGATGCTTTAATTAATGCAGTGGCGTGCAAGGAAGGATCCTGAGGCTACCTGAGTCTAATCCAAGAGGCAGGTTCACTGGGTTTTCTGGATAACTTTGTTGAGTAAAACTCTGATCATCCTCATATATGGAATATGGACTGATCCAAAATGTTTAGTTCTGGGTTTTACTCTGAAAAGGAGGCCAGGGGAACCCATGGATAACTTTGTTGTTTGTATGTTGAAAGAACTGTAAGAGAACGGCAAAGTTAGCTGATAAGTTTGATATCTGTGGATCACAATCAGGGCGAGTGAGCCACAGATGTGGTCACAGATAAAAGCACAAGGAAATAGGGGAACTTGAACATGGAGCTAAAAGCCTGATCCATCAGCGACACAAGAGTCACATATCTGACAATCCTGCTAAATGGGGGACATACACGAAGGGCTGAAATAATCAGTTAATAAACATTCATCAATTATTTTGATGATTAATTTAGTTGTTTTTGTCATTTTTAATTAAAAATTTACTGGTTTCAGCATCTCAAATGTGAGGATTTCCTACTTTTCTTTGTAATATAAGATAATAAAATTAAAGATCCCCTCCTGGCATTTTTTAAACATTGTAAAATATATATGGCATATGTATAGTTGAATATTATAGTTTGTGTCTGATATGATTTTTCCACCAAAAAGTCTGCAAACTACATGTACTTCTCCTTCCTAATCTTCAAAAATAAAATGCAAATTCTATTCACCACAAAAGTTTAACTGCAGAACATGTCTCCTACTTTACAGAGAGCTCCATTCTCAGTGTATGTGCACTGGACTGGAGGCTTCAAGTTTTGACGTCACACTTGTATAAGTTGCCTACTGGAGCACGACTGGCTTCCAAACTAGTCGTGATGTCACAAATCTGCCTTAAACTGAGATTTACAGTGAGCACAGAGAAACTTTCTCCCTTCAGCAGATGTGAGATATGCCTTGTTGCTTACATTATATGTAACATCAGTGGCATAAAAAACAAAATCAAAAAATACAAAATAAATAAAATCAGTAGTATCATAACATGACCAGGAACAACAGATTATAATATTAATTACTACAGGCTTATCAGTCAGTGTGATATGAGTTCAGAAAACTGGTGCCTTACTCTTGTTTCTGTTAAGTATAAGCTTGAATTAAGCTCTTTTTATCGTAGTGTTTGCTCTTTTTTTTCTTGTACTGGAGATCTGGGTGTTTTCCAGTGTCTAAGTATTGTCCTTGCAGCCACTGTGGTGCCTAACATAATTACCCCAAATTCTCCACTTGATATGTTGTGTATTTGGGTTCTGTCCCCTAATAAACATAATCTTGGAGATAGTGGTAATTTCCTTCCCCACCAATTGCCCAGATATTCCAAAGTTGTTCCCCAGAAGGGTTGATTAATTGGGCATTCCCAAATGCAGCGTAACAAAGTGCCTGTGTCTTTCTTGTTGTGACATTTCCAACACAAACTCCTATTTATTAAACCCGTTCTATTGAGTCTTAGTAGTGTCCAATAATATCTGTGTATTATTCTATATTGGGTGAATTCCCCTTTAGCTTCCCTTATGTATTTCCCATTGTTGGACATAATTTTCAGCCAATCCTCCTCCTCCATCACACATCCAAAATCTTTCTCCCACAGTATTTTTAAGCTCTTACACTGAGCAGTTGGTTGGTTGTTCTGTAAAATACAGAAGCTTGATGGCACTGAAATAGTGTGAAATAGTCCATGAATTTAGTTTCCATCTTTGTAGTAAATCCTGGAGGTAATACAGTTCCTGATTTGTAGATACTTACAAAAATGTTTTTTTCACCTAAGATTACATTTTCTTATGATGTTAGAGTATGACATAAACACACCCTCTTCATATAAATCAGCAATACTACATAGCCTGTTAACATGCCACTTCTTCCAATATACTGGTGTCTTTCCAATGCTAATCATAGAGTTATGCCATGAGGAGGAATAGTAAGTAAGAGTAGAAGAATATAATGATAGTTTAGAATATGATAATTTATACAATTTAGGTATCTTGGTCCAGATCTCTTTGGAAAGAGTCAATACATTATGTGAACACTATTTAATTTATCAATAGGAGTAAATAGGAATGACAGCTTATTTTCAATAGTAACTCACTCTAACTGGTTATATTTATTCCAGTCTTTGACTATTTTGGCCATTTCTAAGGAAATACAGTGTAATCTTGAATCTGGTAACTCTAAGCCTCCTTTGTCCCTTGGAGAAAACATTTTCCTAAGTTTAATCCTGGGTTTTTTCCCCTCCCATAAAAAGTATTTAATTATTGTATCATATTGTTTAAAAATCTGAGGAGATATAGTAACTGGTAACATCATACGTACATAATTGAATTATGGTGCACCCACAATTTTTATTACATTAATCTTCCTCCATAATGTAAGTGTAAGTTTCCCCACTTTATCTAAATTAGTTTAATTTTTTTGTAACACTGGTTCAAAACTTAATGTAGGCATTTCCTCCACATCCCAGCTTGGTTGGATTCCCAAGTATTTCATTTCTTTTGGCATCCATTTAAAGCCAAAATTTAATTAAATTTCATAAATTTGCATTACATAATCAAGATATAGGCATAGCTTCTGATTTTGTCCAATTAATTTAATATCCTGATTATTTGGAGTAAGATTGTATTGTGTCCATTAAATGTGGTACTGAATTCAATGTGAGCCCCCTAATATTTGCGTTTGCTTTGATGGCAATAGCCAGTGGTGCCAATGCGATATTGAACAATAACGGTGACAAAGCACAATCCCTGCCGAGTAGCTCTAGTAAGGTTAAATAGAGGTGAGATTACGCCATTGGTTATCACCACTGCCTTTGGGTTCTTGTATAATGTTTTAATCCAGTTAATTAAAGTTGGTCGAAATCCAAAATGTGACAAGGCTGCAAATAAAAACTCCCATTGAACTTGGTAAAAACTTCTCGGCATCAAGTGAGAGCGTCTTTTTCTGTCCGATTCAACCAAATCAAATGTAATAATCTTGTCTGTTGATGACCTATTTTTCCTAAATCCTGCTTGATCAGGATGTATAATGCTTGGTAATGCCTCTTCCAGGCGTAGGGCCAAGATCTTAGTTAAAATCTTGCGATCCAGGTTAATCAGACTTAAAGGTCGAGAATTAGAGGGGTTTGTTGTATCTCTATCTTTTTTTAGGTATTACTGATATTAAGGCCTTGTTGAATGTCAGGGGAAGAGTATGTAAGTAAGAGTCCTAATGTAAAAGCCTCATTATATATCTCTTATAATATTGGTGCCAGGATATCTATATACAAGGCCATGTGACATCACTGCTTTCATGTATGACACAGCATTCCTGGTTTCATTCTTTGTTACTGGGCTATCTAATATTTCAACCTGTTTGGATGTTAGGGGAAAAAAACCTGTCAGTTCCCTTTTGTTTGGGTGTGTATAGTTCTTTATAAAGCTGTTGTAGGACCTTGTTCATTTCCTTTGTTGAAGAAACTATTGTATCACCTTTCTTAATTGCTGGTATTACATTACAGGAGCTTTGTTGCTTTAGTTGTCTAGCAAGTAGCAAGTAGCTTGCCTGTTTTCTCTCCCCCTTCAGTTCAGTTTGACACTGAAACAATCAAAACTCTGCACATACATCATTCTGCACAGTGAACCTCAAACATCCAAGTCACGTAACAATAAGCAATTTTTGAGTGGAGGAGGGCTTTAATATCTTTGTACTGTTGGTCAGACAAAACAGTTATTTTGAAGATGTCACCGTGGGCATATTTATAAAAAAAACATGACGGACATATTTCACTACTTTTTAAAGGGAAAAGAATTAAATTAATTATTTAATTAATCTAGAAAAAAACAGTAGATTACTTGATAGAAAAAATACTCAGTTGCAGCCCTACATGCATGTAATAATACTGCACATTGAGGGACTGGGTATCACTGTTAAGGTGTTTGTATCCACTAAATAACCTAAATCCATTCTCCTCCTTCCTATTACAACATCTGGCTCCAATCAATGTGAATAAAAACGTCTCTTCCTTTAAATTTGAAGGAAGAGAGACATCAAACCAATTTTGTGGGACTTTGTCCGCCATCAAAGAAGTTTTAAATTTTCACCAGAGTTTTTCTGATTAGTTGGGTTGTTGGTTCAGCAAATGGGCTGTCATAAAAATCCTTTGGAATGGTATGTCCTTACAAAATCCGACCAAGTCAAACAACAATCTGACAAAGTATTGAACAGGACTAAAAATACCCTGAATAAGCAGGGTTGTGGTCTTTCTCAGTTGTGCTGGAATGAACATAGAGAAGAGATGATGGTTTTGCAGTCATTTGTACGTATAGCGAGGAGGAAACGGGGAGACAATTTCTGTGGCCGTGGCGCTAATGCAGCTCAAGACACATAAATGAGTGTTCACATGACAAACACACAATGGGAAGACCAACCAGGATCTGCTGTTGACAGTAAAAAACACAAACTTGGAGCTCCATAACAAACTCGAACCACAATTTACTTGCTTACTAGAAGAAAAAAAAAAACTAATTTTTTTTTCAAAGTGGAGCAAAAATAATTAGTCATGGTAAAAAAATACCAACTTCAAACATTATTAATAACAAATTGGCTTTATGAGAACCAAACCAACCTCACCAAATACATTAAACTGTTGCTTTTGAACTTGTCTCCTTGACTGTAGTCTAGAAGTCTCACAGTCTGTTGAGTGTTTTAAAATGCTTCCATCATTTCGCAAGTGCACTGAATGAATATCATCATAAATGTAGCAGTAGGTCCAACACCGGAAATGATCACAAAGTTAACTGTGGGTGTATGAGGACGTGAAGTATGGTTGAAAGCCGACTGGTTGTCAGCACACTGGAGTGAGGCAGCAGCTCTCAAGAGTGCTGATGCAGCATACCTGGTAGATCCTGACAGCGGCACTTCAAAGACCAGTGCTACTCTTTGAAACCCATCATACTTCACCCCTGTGGTTGCTTAAAGAGCCAGTGTGCTTAACAGTTTCAGTATGTTTGGCACAAACCATCAGCCCAAGTGTAGGTGGGGAGGGGGGTTGGGGGTAGGGGGTTTCTATGGTTGCAGAGGCGAGAGCCTTGGAGCAGACAAACTATGTGGGTGTTGATATTGCCCCCTCCCCACCACCGCTGCCTCCACGACCCTTCCAAAGCAATGTTTTAAGCTGCCAGCATGCTTCGCACACTCCCCCGGCAGTGAGCAGTCAGTTCCACTGCTACGTAGCTCCACAAAGCACAATTAAAAAAAGAACAAAACTCCAATTTCCAAGCACGTATTGAACTAGCCTGCCCAGAGGGGTGTTGGCACTCTGCAATCCTTTTCCAAAGACTAACAATCTTCAATCTAAAAACTCGTCAGAGACCATTAAAAAAGTCTTTAGATTCTATTGAGTGTGACCAAATAGGCTACCACAATCTAAGTGTCTACCGTAAAAACTTGTGTAAAGTTGATTACACAGAAAATCCTCAGGACATTAATTTAGACAAAGTGAATAATAGTTGATACCTGAGCAGCTCCTCTGAATCTTTCATACGTATCTATCGCTCTGCAAAGTGGTAAGAATGAAAAAGCACCGTCCCTAAAGTAAAACAGTATTTTAACCCTTCGGGCCTCATCACTGACTCTGAAAAACAAGAATGGTTCTGTGTACTGACTCCAACGTGTGTGTCAGTGTAGATCAGCACAGCATCTCAAACTCAAAGCTCTTAGAAGAGAGATATGCTGTTTACCTTGGCAATGAATCCCATTGAGTCTGTAACACACTATTCCTTCTCTGCAGCCTCAGGGGAGGCCAAAAAAATAGTACATGTGAGCACAATTGTGAGAAATTTGACCAAATGGGGTACTGGAGCTATTTTAAGTAAGCAAAGGTGTGGTGTGTGTGGTACTTTCCAACAATAAAAGTATACTAAGATGTTGTACATATGATACCTTTCTCCTTCTTATATGGAGGTCATGTGTGTCTTAAACACAGAAGATTCATCATTTTCATGTTTTATGATTTACACAAAAAAAACTTTTTCAGAATAAAAAAAAGCAGAGTAGTTCAAACTGATTTTCAGTTGGATATTATGTCCCCATGCACCCAAAAATTGTGTAAACAAGGTTGTCTTGTTGATTATGCATAGACCACTAAGTGAAAAAAAGTTAAAAAATTTTTTTTAAAAAAGCTGCAAAAAAGTATTAATTGAAATCCACTTTTTTACCTTATTTCCAATATTCGAAATAAGAATTTATACATTGCATATTTAAAAAAATAAAACCTAAAGGCCTCAAAGTGCCACATTTCTTTGGACTCACCCTGTGCTGCTAAGTAGATCCATTCCAGAGTGAACAGCTTTCACTGGTCCTTGGGTCGTAGCAGGAGTGTGTCGCATCTTAGGGTTCAGAGTGAGGCTCTCTCTGTTCAGCATCCTGTTGGCCAGGTTCAGGTTTGTCAACTGTAAGCAGAAAGAGTTTAAAAGACAATTTAACTCAAACCAATTTAATTTTAATTGTCATTTTCATTACACTTACTGAGATAAAGGCATTCACTAACAAAATCAATGTTCAATCAAGTCACTTCAATCACCCTTCTTGCTATGTTTGATGAATAAGTGCTCATATTGTGTTCCTCCCTGCATCGACCACTTCAATCTCTTGCATCTGGGGGCTGTGTGAAATGTACACACAGCACATGGCAGAGCTAGTCTCCGCTCAGCACTAAACCCAGGTGGTCCCCTCCCCCTCCTCCATGCCTAACAGAATCAGTTATCATGACTTGCCAAATCTGTTTACAGCCACATCAGCACTACTGTAGCAACTGCCCCTCTGTGCCGCTCTATTCTACCCTGGGAATCATTTACTGTGTTGAAATCTAATGGTAGAATTAATCACACCGCTGTGGCGTTTTGTTTACTTTATTTCCTCCTGTATAGCATTAAATCCCCAATGTGAAAAATTGTGAAGCTGCCAAGCCTTTTAGTACATGAAAAACGTGTCAGCGTGTCAACTAGAATCACATATAATGCTTGTCTACTGCACCTACTGTGGTCATGACTATCCATTACTCAGGACGAGAGTGGGAGGAAATGAAAACACACACGTTGGTGCCAACACCGCTTGGGCTTGAGGACGAAATGTCATACATATGATGTCAGGAGATCAAAATTTTGTTTGTTTACAATAACTTCCAGGTAGAAAACCCCTGCATCACGTACATACACTTTAATGGCAAGGAGCAAACGGGGGTGAGGAACAACTGAGAAATATTCTCTCAACTGAAAAGAAAATGGTTAAGTCTTGTTGTGTATGGGGCTGCCGAGTAACATTAAAGAGTGGAGAGGGGTTTGGATTTTTCAGATTTCCAAGACAGCTCTGGATTCAGCGTCTGAAAAGGGAGGAGATCCAAATGCTTGTGTCAGTCGAAAAGACAGAGGCTTACAGTGTCAGCAGTTGGGAAAACCTGGCAGCATGAACTTCATGACCGAATTTGTGTGAAGCATTTTGTGACAAGTAGGCTTTATGCCTCATTTGATTTTCAGCATCAAAGAAAAAACTTATTTGAGATTGTTGGCGTTGCGTTAACTAGGCTAACGTTACGTCAGATAGGTCGGACCACCGTGTTTAATGTGTTTATATCTTCAAAAGTTATAGTTACGGCGGAAAATGACAACAGAAACAAACAAGTTTGCCAATTTCACATATCTCCGCAATTACAATCAACCACCAGTTGTCTATCCAAAAGTGACTGTTGTTGTTAGCGCAACATTACGGTGATTTTGGCTGTATATGTCTACGATAATAAATAGTTCTTTGGCACAACTCCAATCCTGCAATGTATATAATTGCCATAATGTCCCATCATGGTAGGTTATGTTCGAATATACAACACACAGGCAGAATATTCAGTTTTAGGAGGATGTAATGTCCTGGACACTAACAGAAGCACAAACACACACACTGAGAGGATTCATCTTAATATCTATGTATCACAGTGTAAAAGTATATTTAGTTTATTGTAAGTGAATTTCAGTTTCTAATTTGTATATACAACCTTGCATGAGAGTGAGTAATTACTAAAACTTTAGGGTTAGTGCAACAGGGTGTTGTTCGTGTTTACGGAGTTCTCCATTTAGTTCAGCAAGTGATTTAATGACTTCTAATCTGAGCCTTTAAAAAAACAAAATGTACTCTGAGCCTTTGAGTGCAAAACACTGGCCTGTTTTACTCTGCAAAATAAACAGCTGCCATGCCCTGGATTAACTATTCATAGGAAATATAGCAAACACCTTTCAGATAGACAGAATAATGTACAGTCAAAAGGAAGCCACAAAACTGCAGTCTGTGTGGTCTGGTGCCATCACAAGAAACTCTGACAGAAAAAAATCCAGTGAGGCAGAAGAGGAGGAGGAGGAGGAGGAGGAGGGAGGAGGGAGGAAGAGGGAGGAGGAGGGAGGAGGAAAGGTTGAGGGGCTCCCCACACCGAACGACAAACCTTTGGGGAATATAGGAGAAGGTAGTGATCCAACGAAGGTGGTGAGCCAACGAAGCTGGCGCTCCCCTGCTCGGTGCCAATTTGCCACATTCCTCTATTTATAAGCATCAATTACCACAAAAAAGTGGCTGCTTGTTAAGTATCAACAGAAATCACTCCCCCATGGTGCATCTGATAATGAGACCTCACACAGAGCTGAGGCTTGATGCGGCTCACCACTGTTTAGGCCAGCCAGCTTCAAACCCCAGTTCCAGACCCACCCCCACACCAACCCCAGCCCACAGACTACAGGCGAGCCGAGGGCTGAAGGAAGAAGGTGCGCTGTACGAGGCAGCAGACCCTCCGGCTCCAACAGGTCTGTTGAATGAATGAGCAGCTAGATGACGCCAATCAGCATGGGGTCAAGCCAGGTTTATGCATCAACAAAGAGAAATATCAGGGACCTCACAGTGAGAGACTACTGCAGAGGGCCAGATTCTTCTTCCTTACATGAAGCACCACAGAGATCAGTTTACAATTGTTTAATAACTCAACATAGTTTCTTAGCTGAACACAGTGAAACTTCCTGCTCCTGTTGGCTCACTGGTTTATAGAGGTTGGAAACATAATGAACTCACGTGTTGTGTCAGCAGGTTGATGTTACTGGAGCTGGCATAGTGGCGAGCAACCTGCTTGTCAGCCAGCTTTTGCAGGGCTGAGATGAAGGCCTGCTGGTTCGACTGGGCCTGAGCGGACAGAGAGTTCAATTCCTTGAAGGTCCCCACTGAGTTTGACTTCAGCTTACTGGAACTGCTCCTTTTGATCACTGATATAAAGAAAAAAAACATACAACGAATGTACAAACATGGGAATAAACTCTATATCAAGACAGTAATATAGAAAAGTAATTTTACCCTGGCCTGCAGAGGTGGGTCTGGAGAGCCTCTGGCTATAGATGTGCATGGCACTTGGGATGGAGGAGGCTGCAGAGCTGGACGTGGATGAGGTAAAGGACGGGATCCTCCTGAGCACCTGGGTTGGTTGGCCTGTAGACGCTGTGTTATGGCCAGTGGAAACAGCTGTCCACATCGCTCTTTGGGGCTGTGTGACCACCGGGGCGGAGGTGTATGCAGGGAGGTCAGAGAGAGTCTCGGACTGGCAGAACTGAGATTTCGCCAAGGACTGCGCATAGGAAGGTGGCTGAGGGGGCGGCGGCGGCGGCGGACAGTGAAGAGGCAGGGATGTCGGGGCGGGAGAGCAGTGCTGCAAATGAATATGGGTGCAATCCAAAGTCACAGGAAAGCTGGAGCAGTGCTGAGAGGCCTGAACCTCTGGCTGGGTTTTAGCAGCTCTAACTGCTGCTTGTTGGTCTTCGGGCAACATACGGACAGAAGGCTGACTTTCAGTGGCCTTGATGTCTGGGTCACTGCTGATTTTCCCAGCGGAGAGCGAGGATTCTGAGGCGCTGGAATCCTCTTTGGCCACAGGCAGAGCTGTTCAAAGGAGGAAAGAAGCCAGAGCTCCTTTATCATCAGTTAGCCATTCCATGGCTCTGACACACATTTGTTTTTCCCCAATGAGTACTAATCGTTTGAAGCTGACCTTTTCTTCACCCTGGATGACTCAATCTTTTTTCCCTTTACTTTTTTTGGATTTAAAAATCTAAACATCAAAATTCCTGTTTACCGTGTTTGAATGATAAAATATGAAACACAAACCAGACCTACAGTAAGAGAAATATGAAAAAGAAAAAACATGGATGGAACTCACTTTTGGAATTCTCACAGTTGCCTGGCTCTCCTGAGGCATTTATTTCATGAAAGTCTTTCTTAACACTCCTGTCTTTTGTTCCTAGGAAGACGGTGGCTGATTTATTTTTCTGTGTGTAGAATGTCAGTACTTCCTCCAGATCATTTTCACTGTTAAAAAAAAAAAAAAAAAAGATAAATGTATATTGCAGATTGAGATCACTCTTCAGTCAGTAGCATATATAACAAGAGCAGTAAAGAGCCAAGCGCTGAACAATGGCAAGTGAGCTTGCCAATTCACTAACCTCGCTGCTGTGATGTACTCTTGAAATACACTGGCGTTCACACAATGCTCCTCTTTGCTATTCTCCTGTTTTTTCACCATATGTTCAGTTTCCTGAAAAGATAAGAAAGAACAACAGAGCTTGTTTGAATAGAAATACCACAGCGTCTTCTTTGTTTGAATCACCTCTTAAAAATTGTAATTCTTGGGTAAAACCAGAGTCTGGGAACTTGGTACCTTGTTGTAACAGTGAATAAACTCTCCTAACTGGTGGGACAGAATGCGTCTGCGGTCTTGGAGTGGTAACTGGTGACTGGGCAGGACCACCTTTATGTCTTGTTGAAGGTTACTGGCTGCTCTTCTCAGGAAGCGAATCACTAACTCCTGTACAGACATAAAAAAACACATACAGAATATGCAAAATATTTTATTATAACTTCCCTGAAGCACTGATTCACCCTGTTGCACTAATTCAAGCTGTCACAGCGTTCTCCTAAACCTTTGAATTCAATGGCCTGCAGATTGGCTTCGGTTCAGATTGATTTTCCCAAGAGGTTTGAGGTCAATGATGATGACTTTCCAATCAGAGACCACGTTTTCCTCCGAAGTAGCTACAAATGCCTTGAACACAACTCAGCTACAGCCAGAGTACAGATGAGTAACAGAGTAATGATAAGGAGAAATCTGGCAAGGGAAACAGTGCTCCAGGGTTATTCCACTCCTGTCCATTTATTATGAGAAGGAGATTTTGAAAAAAGAAAAAAAAAAAATCAGTTATACCATTTGGTCATTGTCCTTATCTGGCCAAGCTGGGATGCTGTTGGCCCTGCTCTCCGCCAACAGTCTCTGCTGGACTCGCTGCAGGTAAGAGGAAAAGGCCATCCGAGCCTGCACTTTACTAGAGAGGAGAGGCAGAGGCAGAAGAGAGAGAGAAAAAAAGCATCACAAAGCAGAACTGCAAAGGTAAAGCAATTTTATTAACCACGTCCTCAAGCTAGGTCTTTTGAAACTGACAGTAACAACTGCTTTGTTGCTTTGGAATCTGTGATACAGGTGTTACAGCAGAAAGAACAAGCAGTCGCACTCATTCCATTTGCTAACATATCATCCACAAAGACAGAAAACAAAAACAGGTATGTATCACTTTCAGCCAACAGTTGTTGAAACACAGTGTATCTTGTCCTGTGCCGCTATCAAAATGATAAACTGTCTCCGTGGCCCAGGTGAGCCTGGAGATGATACTGTCAGAACATTGTAGTTGAAAAAAAAAATGTTTTGGAAAAAGCTGTCAAACACAAACAATGATATGCTGTACTATAATTTCCCAGCTTCATGTACAGTCCTGGCAAGCAGAGGAATTTTCTACAAATTCAGACTTGTTATTGTATTCCTCCTCAAATTATAATTTCAGGCACACTAAAAAATCGACAGGAGACTTGCAGTCTTTTGTTGCCCTTGAGTATAGCAGTATGTAAAGTGTGGTGTATGTCAGACAATGTTTAGTCCTCTTTATTCAAATTAAGGAATATATTAACATTGAAATGTTTCCATCCTCTGCCAAATTTGAAAACATTCATAATGTTTTTCATATCATCTTATCACAACTCCCGTTACTCTTCACTTGGGTAAAAGTCAAGTTTTTGCTACTGCTAGAAAAAAAACACATTTATTTTGCAGACTACTTTTGCAGACAGAAGATTATAGTCAGTCCAAATAAAACAATGTATTCAGCAAAGCACAAAAAGTTAAATAGTGGTTTTAAGGGGGTAAAACTGTTTCTATATAAATATGACAAACAAAATTTGTTGACCCTAGCAATGACCCAACGAGTCACAGGCAGTGTCCCAACCTTTGGTGAGGAATTGGGACACTCCTTTGGTGGGAGCACACCCTTCACATGTCTCCCTTTAAAAGAGGGTAGGAGGGTAAAGTGAGTAAAAAGTAAATGGAATAAGGGGAGGATGATGAAAGAGCTGCCAATGTGAGCAACAGCCCAGAATACAGACTGACCTGAGGTCCCACCCCTGCTGAAGGATGTTGAGCAGGTTGACTCTGGGCCTGGCTGCCTCCGAGCTGGACAGAGTCTCACTGTGAGAGCGCTCCAGTGATGTGGCCACTTGTTTTCTTTGCTCTGCTACCAAAGCCTTCTGTGAGACTGGTTCGAAAACTTGTTTCACCTCCTCTCCTTCCTCCTGAGCGCACTCCTCTCCCTCCAGACCGCTGCTCTCAGTCGGGGAGGCCTTGGATTCCTTCCCTGAGTTATGCAGCATTGCAAGAAAAGACAAATGTCAGCCACATGACTGGCATTTTGGATAAAATACCCACATACACTCAAAATAGGCTTTTTACTGTATTGTTGCTGCAATGAAATGAACTCATTCAGAGTCATATTTGGCTAACCTTACTGTGACACAAGGGAGATATTTATTGGAACCAAAAGTGCATTAGCGTGCAATGCTGTCCTACTTAGCTACACTCTCTTTAGTTTCAGATGAGAATTAAAGCAGTTTCCTGAACTGAAGCAGGATCCATCAGGCCTACCCGATTTCTTCTTCCCTGCAGCAGAGCGATGAGTCAGGTGGCGCTGTCTCCTCTTACGTGCCTCCAGAGACAGCAGCTTCCTCTCGTACTGGACAACGTGATAGCCGTGGACTGTGTCCACCTGCAGCTGCACATTCCCGTTCACATTCCTGAGAGGCAGAACAAGATGTGTCAACTCAATCGTAATGACAACAACAATAAGAATGATTCATATGCGTATCATCAACAAACTTTTAACTTTAACTGAAGCCAGTTCTGTGAAAGATTAGTGTGGTTGAGTGGTTTGTCCAGAAGTTGACGTGACAGACAGTGACGATCCAAAGGAGAGAGTATAAATGTCAAATAATAACAGCAACTGAGGTCTTGCAGCAACAACCGTCTCCCTAATCTGGCTACCAAAGGAATATGGAAAAATCTTAGATGGGCTTAGTTGGGGTTCAAATCTCCAGACAATATTGTGAAACAGTCAAAGCAGTGGTTATACATGAAAGCCCAGACTGATTTAAATAACATAAATGCATGTTGTATTACAATAACAAAAATGTGGTTCAATAAAGAGGCAGAGTTCATCTATAACTGTCTTTCCCCTCCTGCCCTCAAATCGACGCCACTATGCCACATAGACATTGGGCGCGCTGGAAAAGTTGACTGCGCAACGTCTTGTCAGCTGTTCCTCTCACCTATCCAATCGAAAGACAAAACAAACGCCACGTTAGAATCCAACCGTTTCCACAAACTGATGGAGAGATTTATTCCCCAATCCCGACCACAATGGAAACGCTTACCTTCCATGGAAAAGTCTGTTTGCCAACATGTAGTTCATTGATGTCTTGGACTCCAGATATCCACTGAGAGAAGAAGATAATAAGCAAATTACAATAATCATAAAGGCAGGGTCCCGAATGAGCCTCAACCTCCTTATTTGCGGCAAATGTGTTAAAATGAGGCTTCTGTGATATAGCTACTCTGGGAGCAGCTGCTATTAAACTTTAATTTCCAAGACCGCTCAATAATTTGCTTTTAAAGATGCCACAAAATCCCTGCTGCTAAGAGAGCCGTCTATCTATCAAGCAACAAATCCTCCTATAGGAATATGAATTGTAAGCACAAAAATGGATTTCCTCTTAAATAGGGGAATTTCAACATAAAGCAGTGGTTGGAAAAAAAATATAAAGAGCTCTGCAAATACCTTCTGACAACTAATGATTAGCAACTCTGTAGCTACAACTTACACCAAACGACTTTTCAAGTGATTTCACTGTCGCAGGCAAATTTCCATGTCGGAATAAAATCATGTGAGTTGCTAGAGTTTTGGCGTGCTCCCGTCGTCTCAATCGTTTGGTGTAAGGTGGTCATAAAACTCAGTCCAAGCTGTCTTAAGTCAGTCTTTTTCACGTCTTGATGTTCCAATAAAATCAAACATGTTTAATATTATCTGAAGTTCTTTTAGTCTTGGCTCATGCTAATGGTGAAGTTCAATGACGTGAACATTGTCAACAACCAATAGGTGCGCTCTCTCCAGCACCAAACAGGAAGCAGCACACCAGTTAGATAGTAAACACGGCGGGGACTCCAGGGAGGTGCATCCTTGCTGTCCCCCGTTCTCTCAACCGGGGTCATGTCCACATTCTGCGGTGTCTACTCTTTTTTTTTTTTTTTCTTTTTTGGCAGATTTTTCAGAACAAACCACTGCACACACAGGGGCAGCTGTGGCCAAAAGCTGCTTCTGTTTCTGCTCCATTGTTCAACAGTTTTTCTTCTTGTAAATTTCCACCAGGAGCAGGATGGGAAATAATCTCAAAAGGAATCTAGTTGTAGTCTTGCAAATAGTGACCCTGCAAGATCCCCTGATCTCTGCAAAATTATAACATATTGGGCCAAATCCACAAAAGGATTGCGTGGCTTTTGCGGACACTAAACCTGTGTAAATGAGATAAAAAGATAGTGTGTAATTCACAAAGCACCCTCAAACTGCGCTGCTAAGCAAATCGTGTGCGCCTGTGCCATTTGCATGAATGTAAAATAGGTAATATTCATATATTTGGCGCAAAATTGGCCCCTTTCTATGCAAATAAGCCTCATTGCAAAAACAGTCCAATTCACAAAGACCAGCGCTAATTGCCACACACAATAAAGGTGGAGTTATTAGCGATAGTTGGTGTTAACTGCGTGCACACTCTGTCTCTCGGGGTAGAACAAGTGCTCCACAATTGACGGTACTATTAGCGGGTGCGATCCATTCTTTGTGGATTTGACCCATTGTCTTCAGATGTGAGAGGGTGTCAGACTTCAGTCTTTTAACAGTCTTTTCAAAGCCTTCTAGTGCATGGCAGGCATTAGTCTGGTGGTTCAATTAGTGACAGTCAAGAGTAGTAGCTGGATTATAAGTGATCAGTCTCTTCTTTCTAGTTCGTCTTACCCATAGAGCTCCCATGTTTCTGCGGTGGGGAAGATTCTGATGAAGCCCCCTCGTCTCTCATACTCTTCCTTTATCCTCCTAAGCACTTTAATCTATATTAGTGAAAGAAAACAGAGTCTGTGTTTATTCAGTTTAACAATCTGTTGTATTTAAAGTGTATCACACACAGTATGTCACACTGCCATTATTAAGACTGTACCTCTTCAGCAGTTAAGCTCAGAGTGCTGTCTCCATGGCCTTGTTTAGCTCCCAGCTTGTCTTTCATCCCCTCTGTTTCTGAGTTACCAGCTGATGCAGGCCTCTGCCGCTAGCGGGGGAAAAGAGTAGAGATAATATCACTAATATTAACTAATACAAACCATGTATTACCATTCATCTTTCCAACACAAATACTTGCAAAAGTTAAAAAAAAAGTTTGAATTTAAATATGCTCAAAGGTTGTCTGAATAGTTGCAATTCTTAAATTATTGTTTAAAAAAAAGTCATCTGTCACTGACAATTATTTACAGATCTGAAGCATATTTCTCATTTATAGATGGAAAATGTGAAAAAGATATCCTGAACACCCAAAAAGAATCTCCCTTCTCTTCTTTTCTCCCTGTCACATTAATGGAGCATTTTTTGATACGAGTTGGCATTCTTCTGCATTCACTACCAGGCTGTGATTGACAACTCTGGCACACAGGTTAGAACTCGGGGCCAGACAGCGGGCAACAACCCCACAGGATCACATACAGAATTTGTCATCTAAATAGCAGGGGGGATTACATTTAATTTGTCTGATGCGGCTGGGGGGGATACAAAGGCAGCCAAAAAGTGACAAGGCCTAAACCCTCGCCTCAACTGTTGCCCCAATCAGAGTAAAGGAAGAGGACAGGTTCTCTGTAGGCCCCTGGAGTTCTTCAGCAGCCTCTATGACAAGCCTGCTTTAGAGTCTGGCTTGTTTTAGGTATGTCTGTGTAACTGAGACTCTACAAAGCAAACTTTCTGAACTTTTGAGCTAAGTGGTGCATTGCAGCATTTGCTAAAGCGGGCCACTTTGCTAATGTAATGAGAAATCTATTAAAATACGGCATTAGGAATCGATATAAGCCATTTGTCTGTCACTATGAGAAATAGTAAAGCTACATAATCAAATGAGCAAAAAGGAGTAAGCAATTTCTTACCGGTAATGTAACAGGCATCAGGGAATTGCAAAAGGACAAGGCAAAGGATGATTAATATGGATGAGTCAGAAGAAAACTTACCACTCTGGTGTGAGCAGTGCCTGTCGGTGCAGAAAAAGGTTTCTAAGAGGCAATGGGTGAAGACAGTGGGTTGCAGGTGAGCGTCAGAATAACTGTTGCGCACGTATTCATACTGCATCAACACGCAACAATGAGACATTGTTACTGTATGTCTAAACAGGCCTTTTACACAACATAAGGTGGAGCAGAAATCTGTCTGATGTAGTAATCTCCCTCCAGCACATCCTAGGCCAAATCTGGGTGCAGTAGTCGAGTGGAGGGAGCCAAGTGCATTAGCTGCTGTGGCATCATTAGCCAACAAGGCCCAGTGAGAGCATTAGTCACTTGATTAGAAATGATAAAACAATAAGCCACAGAGTGCAGCACTTACAAACTGATGTCACTCAAACAGTGTAATTACATTAGCAGTTGTTTTGCATTACAGTAAATTTTCCATGAGGGGATGAGAAGAGCTCAATGACAGTGGCAGGAATGTACTGTAAGCAAAAGAAAGACCAAAACAAGAATGGGAATGTTTCACAAGGAGAGGTAAGTGAGTGCAACACTTGGCTTGGCTGTTCGCACTGTGTTTATGTGTATATGTGTGTGTGTGTGTGTGTGTGTGTGTGTGTGTATGTGAGCGTCCAATACCTGTGTTCTTTGGGCCGGGTGCTTGAGGCTGGGGTCGAGGGTGACTCGCTCAGAGCGCGGCTGCCTCGACAGGGGGTCCTGACACACAAAGCCTGCAGGGACACAAATCAGCCATAAAGTGGTATATCAGTGACATCAGGTTTAAAATATGATACTCATTCCCATGACCTGTAGTCTGTTTATTGCATCAGATCTTCAGTGTTTGTGCAAGAAATCAACGCGGAACGTGTGGCAAGAAAGAAATAAAACATGTAAATAAAAAGTGTCTTTAACAATATGATGCTTTCATGAATTCTAATAAATATAAACACAGCCTCCTGTTGTGCATCACTGCCTCGCTTAAGTGCATCTCACTGGTAGTTTATAAGGGTGGGAAAAATGTTTACATTTCCACTCTGTCAATAAGATTTCAATCTATGATCCTCTGTTTATTAATTCCCACACTCCCTCGAAACTAGCTAGCGGTAAAAGTGAGACGTTAGAGAAATATGTCTGCAGTCACACTCGAGTTGGATGAAGTCTATTGACGGCTCAGAGCTCGAAGCTATTTGTGTTGCCTCATCCAAGCCGTCAGGTAGGAATCAGGCCCCTGCCGCGCTCTTACCTAAACACAGCAATTATTACAAACATGGAGCGACACGGAGCTGACAGCTACACACAGGCGGAAAATGAATGCTAATGGAATGCTGTCATTATATACAGGTCTGGGATGCGACCCAAGTGTTATCAGCCTACAGCGACTTAGTTTGTTTGCTACATAATAGATGTGCTGTGTTTTACATGCCACTGCTCATTTTCCCCAGACCCGCAGTAATGTCTCAGTCCAAAGATAACTGGCAATTTATTATTCTACTCTTTCATTTAATGAGCCGGAGGGGAGGGTTTCAAGCCACAGCATGGCCTAGGCTATAGCACGCACGCATATGTGCATGCACACGCACAATAGCCATTCTTTTAATATCATTAGGCCCAGACCACAGACAGACTTAATGGTTCGGTGCCAGTTGAGATTGACGCCTGCAAATCAGTGGGCTCCATGTATGCTGCGAGTGGCTAGAAAGTTAAAGTAGATGATTAAGTAAAGTTGAATCATCAAGAGACAGGGTAATTTGTTTTTTACTATACGTATAGTAGCATCTACAAGGTAAAAGATGAACTTTCGGATTGTATATGTGCACCATTGGTAGTGGGCAGAATATGAGATAAACCTGGATATCACAAAATATTTTCAAGCTCTTCTTCTGCATGAGAATTCAATAATTAAGAGGGGTGGAGACATAACAGAGACACATCTCTTTCTCTTCTGCAAACACTGTTGTATAAACAGTGTTTATCTCTGCCTTGGGCTAGGCATTTTTCATGTCTTCATGCTTGCGATTGCTTTAGTTTGACATGTAGGATCCAGTTTCTCAAGAAAGCTTAATGACTACAAAACAGCTAAGACCTTCCTTGACAATTTTGTCCGCAAGTCATTTAATGTTAATTAATGAAGGCTGTGGTTTATTCTCTCAACACTGGAGCTCCCATCATGAAGCCATACAGCTATTTTTGGTAGTTTGCGCAAACTCAACTGGTGGAATGTAGGAAAATATTAAACATTTAACAATAGACGACTGTCTCCACCAGCTTGAAACCTGCTGGTTACAAGAAAGGCCAACAAGCATCTAGGCCTTCACAGTTAGTGAAAAAAAAAGAGGGTGAAAAGGGAAATTCAGAAATACTTGACTGAAACCAACACAGTGGAACCTTCTGCAGGCTCATAACTAAAGAGTATGACTCTTGACCTCTCCACAATTAAGATTGTTAATCCAAGTAAATGATTTTGCAATGACTAATCCTTTAACTGTGTAATCTACAATGATTAATGCATTTTATCCATGGTAGCGACATGGCTATAAGGGTGGAAATATTGGTCTGTCTGTGGGTTGGTTCACCACTTTGGTCCAGACTGGAATGAAGGATTGCCATGAAATTTGGTACAGCAACGTGCTGAAGTGAGAAGGCGATCATAATAATCATATACCAGCAGCATTGTCATTGTGAGTATGCTGACGTCAGTGTGGCTGTTGACATTTGGTCTTGTGTGGCTTTAAACCAGTTTAATGTTGTGATCAGTTATTTTAAGAGTCCTTCAGACCCGTCTGATGACTGATCACCATGATACTACAGTATATCTTCAAGATTTTTCTGTTTTAATCCAGATGTTCCAGCTCAATTCTTTCATTCATTCATAGGAAACCACATTTTTAGTTCTTTTAATATGTTTTTAACAACATCTGCTTCTGTGATATTATCATTTTTTGAGAGACATATGAAAAGAATGATGTTTTGTTGTAGTTTCTGTTTACTTAAAGTTCCTTCGCTCTAATGTAAGGGTAAATAATATGACTCAAGATTTGGACATTTAAATTATATAACCTGGATGTCTATGACGTGCAATCATTGGTGCAAAACCCTGGAATCAAATGGATGTTGTTTTTAATCACTGTTGTAGTATGTACTCACCCACAAGCGAGAACATGTCTGCAATCATGCTGGCCTTTATCTTCAGATCCAAGGGCGCATCACTGTAAATAAGTAGAAGAAGAAAAAAAATGAAACAAAAAAACAAACACAAAATTTATACCACATGCACAGAAAAATAAGTCAACATTCATAAGAAGATACAGATTTGTTGACTGACCTTGACTAAACCGCTAAACTGATATTTTTGTGGAAATAGAAACAACATCTAGCCTGAGGGTGTGTTTAAAAAAATGTAGCTCGTGCCATTTCCTTCTACATGCCTTCTTTTTTTTATTTACCTCTTTTTTTTACATATTCAAAGAAAAGCCCTTGCTTGAGTTGGTGGAGTAAAAATGATTATGACAGTGTCACTCACCAGGCCAAGGAGGGAGAAAGGTTCACCTCTAACAACCAGGGTTTGAGGTTGGTGTCAATGAGCACGTCAAAACCATACAGTTCTACGAAGGGAAAAGACAAAATGAATCAAAAGGTTTTCACCACAGACTGGGAAGTCAGCAGAGCGAGACAGAATTAGAAACCTCTAAGATCTGCTCCCTGAAAATAAAGGATGAAGAGTATCAAAGTCACAAGCGTTTCCAGAGTTTTATCATAGCCCAATTATGTGGCATTTGGCAGCATGACTTGTGTCTTTCTGCTACTGATTACATGCATGTTATATACCCAATCACTCAAGAGAGAAACATTCACCAAAGCCTGCTACTGAGGGATTGGCTCTATTACATTACATACTAAGTACATACACATTTCATCTGTCATGAAGTTGCTTACGTAAGACGGTAGATCAAAAACAAACTGGGGCTGTGAATATTTTCGTACATACAGTCAATAATTTTCTCATGGCTGGGAAGGTTATGCAGTCTACATATTGTCACTATATATTAACAAGAAGAATGGCACTCTAATGGCTACCAGAAATAACTTCACCCCATCATAAAGTCAGTATCTTGTCCAACTGGGGCAATAAACTATGAGCTCCAGCAGTACAAAGCTGGAAATCTGACAGAAATGATAAAGCTTTTACATTGTATATATTTCACGCTAATAATAGCCAAGCGCTGAGTGACACAGAGAAAGTCACAAAATGGTCAGGAAGTTCCCCGTGTAAAAATTCATCCATTCTATCCCAATTTTCCCTCTCATTTCACTGACTGATACATGGCTCACTGCGACACTGTTGGCCTATGAAAGCCTTCGCACTGCTCTGGGGAGTGTCACCCTAAGCCGACGACCCGCCGGCCCCAGCTGCAGCGTGCAAGGAAACCACAGTATTTTACAGGGATAGGGCAAAGCCCAGCTATAGAGCCAGAGGAAAAATCCCTCTAATGGCACTTCAAAAGAACAGACTGTGTTGAGAATAGGCCGGGGGGTTGGAGGTTTCAAAGCTGCCATAACCAGCACTGTTTGTTCTAGCATCTCAGGTCAATGCCAGTGTTAAGCATACAAAAGCCAGCGTGACAGCGAGCGATGGCTTGATATTGCACTTGGTTGAATAATAGTAGGCTGGGTAATTCTAGTTTAACAGGATGAGTTACTTTTATTAGTGCATGCACATTAGTTATTGCAGTGTTTGCTTAAAAATCATTAAGTCATCTGTTAAACAAATCATGGCCATACAGAAGTTTGGAGAAAAAGTTGAGAGCGTGCACATCCAAAACACTTATGAGTGCTGGAACAAAAAAACAAACTGGAGGCAGATGTCATACAAATGTCAGCACAATGTATTGATACATACTGTGGTTCCCAATCAATAGAATTTCACAAAGCAAATGCTTTGATCCAACAGAGATCTTTGCCAGTTTTACTTGACAATGCTTGATGCAACTCTGTTAGAAATGTATAAGCAGTTAATACTCTGTCAAAATGTATTTATTGGAAGCTATAGTACAGTCTACAGATCTTTTGTTGGACTGCTCATAGATACATCAGAGGACAGTCATATAACTCTGGGCTAGTCTGATGCTTGGCCAAACCTCCTTAAAACACTTCTCCACTTTTATTTTCATTATCTGTATTAACATGAACTGAAGAAAATCCAAACTGGGTTTTGTGCAGCATATTTCATTTGGTTTGCTGTATATTATATGGGTTTAGAGTACAAAATATGGTACAACCATGAGGTTTAAATTGGTGTAACTGCTCATTTTATATACTGATGATGGAACTGGACAAAGTTTGCCAACTGCAACTGCCATCTTTAACTTCTTTAACACTTAAGGATGGACTGGACCCCCACTGCTAAGAAGTACTTGCTTCAGCAGAGCACTAGGATTTACTTTTCCACTTGCAAGCTTATCCCATTTTGTCCACTTTTGTACAAAAACACACACACACACACAGATTGAGACTAAGGGAGAGATGGAGAGAGCACGTGTGTCATAAAACATTATGTATTAGGTTTGGGGAACAGAGCACTGGAATAAATGGGTTTGAGCCTGGAGTGCCTCATCAGTGGCACCACAACAACAGGGGAAAATAGGGAGGTGTTACACCACCTCACCAGCCCCCGACAAGCAGACTCCATGTGCCGCGCATTTTCCCCCAATTAGGAGCAGACGCCGCTCCTGCCCCATGAGCCTGCTGAGCCGCTCACTGGCAGACACGTTTGTTCTGCGGCTCGACCGCTGCCGGGGGGGAGCGCTGTTAAATGCGCCCGCAGAGAGCCCACAACAAGCATCACAGACAAGGAGATGAGAGGCAGCGAACATCCACATCACACCCATTAAAGAGGGAGGGAAAGAAAAAAAACGTGACAGAAAAAAAAAAAAAGGGATGATGAAGAGCGTGTTTTTTTAAATTTTTTTATTATTGGATGGGCGCTGCTGGAAACTTCAACACAAGAGACAAACACCCAAAAACAATAATCTCCCCACCCTGGCCATGCAGCCTGTTGGCCCTAAATAACAACAGCAGCACAAAGTATTTCCTTCATGTGTTTTCTTCATAGGCGAGGACAATTGAATTACTCTTGCATCATTCGGAGATAAATTATTGCTGCTGAACTGTTTCTCGGCTGTTGCAGGGAACACAGCGGAGCAGCTTGGAGCCACGATCATGAAAACACTCCGAGGACAACAAATTAAAGTTACAGTTAACACTCTATGGCCTTATTATGATAGCGGGGCCCAATCCATTAATCATTCTTAAAAAGACTCTGAGTCATACGGCAGCCACACTGTCATCATAGGCATACAAACATTGTGCTAGAGTGGAGTGTGGGAGTATCTGACAAATGTAAAACAGGGAGAGTGGTTCACAGACAGGGGATCCAACCACACTCAGCACTTAATGAGGGACGTTCAGTGGAACCCAGGACCAGTAAGTGGAATGTTTTGTGTGTAATAAAATAGGCCTTTGGCTTGGCTAATCAGATCTTAGTCAAAATATCTCGTAATCAGCATCCCTCAGCAAAAAGCCTGTCCATTAATCACACGGCAGCGGTAAGGAGCTGCATGGGTGGCATTTTCTCTCCACAGACACACACACATACACACATACACACACACACACACACACACACACATACACACACACACTTTTCTTACCAATGTAAAACGAAAAATCTGTTGTTTTTATTTCTTCCCACATGAAACATTACAGAGCTATAAAAAGATTTTGTTACGGTATGCCCGTTAAGATATGCAGTGCAATTTGAGCAAAGGGAAGAAATCCCATTTGAAAACAATAAACATTGTATTAAAGCCATTAATAGACATTAAATGGCAGGGAACAATTTGCAGTAAATTAAGATTATAATGTGCTTTATGGTCTCGCGTGGCTCCCTTCCAGACAAGCCAGAGACTGTATAAAAACTCTGAACAATAGCTGCTTTTATCCGCACACTCGCAGCCCTAACACACATGTATGTGTTCGCTGCCATTAGTTCTGATGCTTTACCTGTTTACAAGTACACAGCAGCTGTAAAGGCCAAGGATGAATGTTATTGTAGGCGGCGGAGTGGGAAAGTAGTGAGGAAAAATGCAAGAGGAGGAGAAAGAGAGTTGAGAGGGGCTGAGTGAAAAAGACTCTTGGTGGTTTGGGTGGGTTTTATTTAGGAGACAAGAAAGAGCCCACAAAGATACTACACTGGACTCCCTGAAGCTACAGACAGACCAGTCTGTTTGTAAAAGTCATGCTCTACACCGGTTCCTACATGTCTGTGTATTCATACTGTACATACATACACGCACGGTTTGCATGGAACATGACCACACTGTGAGAGACACATCAACAAAAAAGAAGATGAGGGTGGTCCTCTGGAACCGTCACTGTCTGTCTTTGGAAACTTAATCCTGTAGACAGACGATGAATGCTGTAATTAACTTGCTTGGGGCCATCTGAAGACAACAAAATGACACTAAATTCAATGGTAAACTGATACTTCAGAAGTAAGGTAATGGGCATGTTCACCACCGACCACAGTGTATTATGTGTCTTAGTAAAAGGTGTACAGCCTAATTGCTTTTGTGCTACACAGTGATATTACTGTGGTATCTATGTCTATACAGGTCTGTATAGGGATAAGGTTCACCCAGTACAGAAACACCCTTAAACTAAAAGTCATTATTTAGTTTGTTGTTTTATTTCAAATCCAATGTGGAATGAGTAGAGCCACAATAAAATGTAGATATAATAATTAAGAATTCTTGTTGACTCATTCTGTACCACTGTTGCTGCCAACAGCCTTGCATAATGTACGACACAAAAGTTGGCACCAGTGTAGCATCAGCAGGCTTGAGTGATTATGCTTCATATTCTCACACTTTCCTTCTACATTCTTAAGTTCATACTATATATTTACTGTTCTACACAATGCAAAAGCCATATCATCTGATATTGTACACACAGAGGCAGAAACCTGTTTATATACAGTTTGAAAAGCTGTGTAAGTGCATTGTCCCAGGTGCAATTTTTGTGACGGAGATATACATATAAAAACAGGACATACCTGAATAAAAGACTGAATGAAAGCAAAAGCAAACTTGTTTTTCCCATTCTGTTTTTCAGTCTCACCCCAAAGATATTTGTCAGCTAGCTGTTTATTCGTGTCTATCAAGTGTGTACGAGGGCCAGGTTATGGCTTGGAAAGCCACATTTTCCTGTAAATACCTGCACAGTCAACATTCACACCCTGGCTTGGTGTGGTTTCTCAACCTAGCGGTGATATTCAGAGTGCAGATAACATCTTTATGCAGGCGACTGCCTGATGGTGTGAGTCCATGCTGCTACGCTCCCAATACAACCCAAACAACCACCGATCAGGGGGGGTTATTATGTCTACACAAGCCTGTCACAACTGCAAAGCCCTTTATTTTTCTAACATCTGAGAGGTTAAAGAGAGTGTGTAACATTCACTACTGAGCCTGCTCTGTTGTGTAAAAAAAAAAAAAAAAAAAAGTTTAAAAACAAAAACTGCACATGCGCACACACAAACACAGGGAAAATAAATGACAAACAAAACCGATTATAATAGTTCTTGTTTTAGTCGATGTTTTTCTCATTTGAAATGTAAAGAATGAACCATGATATCATTTTCTTTCTCTTGTTGGAACATACAGGGACTCCAGTCCTCTGCTTTTGACTGGAAGAGCAGAAACCCAGAGTTCCTGTAGGAGATTCATAATGTAGATATTGTTGTTCTTCAGGAAACATGGTGTAAATGTAATGTTTCCACTGGTTGTCCACAAGGTTATAGAGAAATCATTATCTTATCTATCTAAATGAAAGGAGTTACACAGGGCAGGGACTCAGGGCGATTGATCATTTGTTACAAATCTCAACTAACCCATTCAATAGAATTAATAAAAAAATGGAGAATTCTACATCTGGCTAAAAATGAAAAAGCAAATGATTTCAACTGATAAGGAGGTTTTCCTTTGCCCTACATACATTCCCCCATCTGAGTCACCTTTTTTCAATGAGGAGAGTTTCTCCATTCAAGAAGGGGAGATTAATCATTTCCAGAATCAAGGAAATGTTCTGGTCTGGCCTGAAGGCTAGAACAGCAGACAAACCAGACACCATTGATACTCATGGGGATTAACATTTACTAGATAACAACAACATACGCCTCGCTGCATACCCCACCAGAAAGAACTATGACAAACTGACTAATACAAATGGGACACAGCTCCTCCAACTCTGTCGTACGCTGGGTCTGTACATAGTCGAAGGTAGGCTAAGAGGGGATTCTCTTGGAAGGTATACCGACAGCTCATCTCTTGGCAGCAGCACAGTCAACTATTTTATTTCTGACCTCAATCTTGTGTCTCTTAGAGCATTCCCAGTCAGCCCCTTAACACCTCTTTCAGATAACAGTAAAATAACCACCTATCTGAGGAGAGCACAGCCCAATCATGTGGTAAACCAGCCCAATAAACTACACCCTCCCTCTCCTACAGATGGAGTACACACAGCAAAGGCAAATTAGTAGCCAACAAATCCAATCACTCCTGGACGGATTCCTTTCGATATCATTCCCCTTCAATAATGAAAGTGTAAATGTGGCTGTTGAGAACATAAATATTATATTTGATAAATCAGCAACACTGACAGATTTAAAGACAAAGAGCAAACCTAAAAGATTAAATGATGACAAAAGGTTTGACAGAGTGTAAAAATATAAGGAAAGACTGAGAAAGTTATCCGATCAGAAACAACGGGACCCAGACAACTAAATGATACACCTTCATTACGGAAAAACACTAAAACAATACAAATATACCCTAAGAACAGAAAAGGAAAAGCATATCCAAAATCTATTTAAAGTCATTGAAGGATAAATTGAATCCAATCAATTCTGGGAAAATTGGAAAACCCGAAACAAATCAATGAATGATGATTTGGCAATCAAAAATGGAGATATTTGGACAAATCACACATTCTTGAATCAGCAATTAAAGACTACCAGAATCCCAATGACACGTCAATTACAGAAAAAGAATTACTTGAAAAAGTAAACAATCTAAAACCTAGAGAGGCCTTTGGTGTTGACGCCATTTTAAATGAAAAGATCAGATACTCAGACATTAAATTCATACTGACTATCCTAAAAGTTGAAATTACTGTCCTAGCTGCAGGCATTTTCCCAGATATTTGGGACCAAGGATTGATGACACCAATTTACAATAATGGTGACAAATTTGACCCAAATAATTATAGGGGAATCTGTGTTAACAGTAATTTTGGAAAACTGTTCTGCAGCATTATAAACAGCAGACTAATGCACTTCACTGATGAAAACAACATCCTGAGTAAAAGTCAAACTGGATTTCTCCCAAATTACCAAACATCAGACCACATCCTTGTCCTCTCTCCTAACTGACAAATAAATAAACCAAAGCAAAGGCAAAATCTTTGCATGTTTTGTAGATTTCAAAAAAACATTTGACTCAGTTTGGCATGACAGCTTTTTCTGTAATCTGACTGAAATGGGTGTCAGTGGTAAAACATATGATGTAATAAAATCAATGTACACAAATAACAAATGTGCTGTTAGAATTGGCAACAAGCAAACAGATTTGTTTTCTCAGGAACGTGGAGTGAAACAGGGCTGTAAATCTGACCCCTAATGTATTCAACATTTATACTAATGAATTGGCTAAAACACTAGAACAGTCTTCAGCACCTAATATCATCCAATATGACACAGAAATCATGCCTGCTGTATGCAGATGACCAAGGAGGCCCTACAGCAGCCTTTAGATCACCTGCACAGGTTCTGTCAGACCTGAGCCCTGAACCTCAAGAAGCCAAACGTAATGATATTTCAAAAAAGGTCTGGACACAGTTGAACTAGAACACAAAACACTTACACACATTTAGGCCTAAAAATCAACACCACAGGTAGCTTCATAATGGCTGTGAATGACCTGAAAGACAAGGCAAGGAGGGCATTCCATACATCTAAAAGAAACATCAAAATAGACGACCAATTAAAATCTGGTTAAAATTTTTTTCGATCAGTTATAGAACCCATTGCTCTGTATGACGATGATGTGAAGTTTGGGGAACGCTCAGCAAACATCTAAATTTCACAAACTGGGACAAACATCCAATCCAAACACTTCATGTGGATTTCTGTAAATGTATTCAAAAAAAGTAATAAAAGTAGTCAAGTCACCTTGACAGAAAAACTACAAATAATGCCTGCCAAGCAGAATTGAGCCAATACCTCCTCCAAATTGAAACTGAAAAAAGAGACATCAAATTCTACAATCACTTCAAAACAAGCGACCCTCAAACATTCCACCACAAAGCCCTAAAATACCAAGAGATGAACCAGGAAAAGAGTCCCCTCAGCCAACTGGTCCTGAGACTCAGTTCCCTAACCTCTACCAACCCTGCAGAGCCTCAGGACAGCCCACAGACAATCTGGCCTGACCAAATTATAACAAGACGAAAAGAAAAAATGCATCACTTATTGGAAAGACACCACAAAAACTCAAAGTAAAATGGAGAGTTATCTGGCCCTAAAGCAACAGTACACGGCAGAATATCTGACCACCGTGACTAATGAGGCTTTGAGAAAGACACTGACTAGATACAGACTCAGTGGACACAGACTGGTCGTCATAGACAGACCTGGCTGCTGCCGAGGGAGGACAAGCTGTGTTCACTGTGCACACAGAAAACAGTACATTTTTTGCTACACTGCAACAAATATGCAGAAATTAGAGCATTATTCTTCCCCAAAATTCTACACAAATATCAAGAATCTGAAACACAATCAGAAAGGGACCAATTCAAATACCTATTAGGAGAAAAACAAAATTCCTGCATATTGGCAGCTAAATATCTGGCTTCTTGCCACAGCCTGAGAGACATCCAGTGAAACGCCACCAGATTAAATACTGGCTGTTCTTTGTTTTGTTCACATTTACTGTTGTTGTTGTTGTTTGTTTGCTTGTTGATTGACTGTCATATTCGAGTTTACTGGGGTTTGTGATTGTACATATACTGAAGGTATACATTTATTATTATTGTTGTAACTGTTGTTATTGTTAGTTATTCATAACAAACATGGCTATTACTATTAGCATTAATATTTGTTTGCTTCGGCAATATACACACTCTTTCATGTCTTTTCATGCCAATAAAGCTCATTAATTTGAAATTGGAATTAATTGTGAGGAGGAGAAGGAGAATTATAAACAAACACAAATAGTGAGAGAAAAGGAAAAAGAGAGCGAAAAATAGACAGCGATACTGAGGGAGGCTCGGGCCAACGTGCTCGCTCTCAAACCCAAAATCTCAGAGAGACTGCCAGACACACAGAGAGAGAGAGAGAGAGAGAGGGAGAGAGAGAGAGAGAGTGAGAGAGAGAGAGAGAGAGAGAGAGAGAGAGAGAGCGCAGACAATTAGTGCCAACACTAACACGGGTAATGGCTCCAAAATGGAGTTCACTCGAGCCCGCTGGTAGGCAGGAGCAGCCAAGAAAACAGTCAGCCTAAATCAGGCAAAGTTGAATGGCAACAGAGGAGAGGAAGCAAATTCCTGCTTCTGTCAACAGGCCCTTCACGACCCGGCGGCTAGTCAGAGGGCAGCAACAGGCAAGAAGGCTCCACACTGAGCAATGACTGTCTGCAGCCTCAGTTCGGCTCACTGAAGAAACAGTATGGAGGAATTGCTGGACAATGAATCCGAAACTGAAAGGAAATGGGAGGGGTGTGGTAGTGTGCATGACTAAGTATTTATGTGTATTTAAGCCCAGAGTTTAAATTTAATTCAAAGGAAATTCTTTTTTTTCACAATTCTACTATATAGCTTGTTTTTCTTATGGTGCTCTTCACCCTCAAACTATCCCATGGTGTTTAGATCAGCTGTTTTGCATTTGCAAATTGCAACATGATTCCATAACTCAGACTGGCTTACAGTACGTTATACATCTAATTGACATACACCTATTGCAGGTGCTAACATGTCAAACTTTTAAAGTCACAAACATTTTGAGAAGAATATAAATGAGTACCAAAGCAGTTTGTCTTGTGGGGAACAAACATCTTGCAGGCGGTGGCTATCTGTAGTTCAGCACTCAGTAGAGCTTTGATGATGAGGTCCTCCACCTGTCTCATCAACACTGGGAGAGAGAAAATGGGAAGAAAAAAAAGGGACGGATGGAGTTGTTTTGATTAATTGATAGACAAGTTTTGTTAGAATTTTGATAGAGAAAAGTGATCAGGGCTTGTGTGCTACTACAAACTGAGCTAATATGAATTGTATCATCTTTTTATGGACTTTTAAATATTATATGCATGGAAATTAAAGGGGAAAAAAAGCATGAGAAAAAGGGAGAGAATGAAAGTTTGACTCACATGTGGTGTCCTTCCCCTCCTGCTTCAAATACCTCAACACTGCACTCATACTCCACTTGTTCCCATAATCTTCAACTTCAGGGTCATCACAACTGAAAAAGGAAGAAATGAAAGTTATAATAAATAGATGAGTCAACCTAGCTTCCCATAACAGCCCCGTTTTCAATTTGATGCATTCATGAAACAGAAACTACTGTTGACATATTGTTAACTCGGTGTACGCTGATTACCTGACATAATCGCTGCTCTTTTTGTTCACGCTGTAGTTAGTGAGATGCATGAACGTGTTCTTAATGTTCTTTGAAGTCCGGTCATACTTGACTGTGGCAAATCTGCGGACAGGCAGTGTTTATTTGTACCAGAAAGAAAGGAAAAAATAATAAGTTGTCATCCAACCATTTCACTACATATCTCTCTGCCATAATGACCACTTTCATAAGGCTGACACTTGACTGAATAATGGGGGCACTTAGGAAGAGATTAGTTTCTGGCAGAGTTTGTGAGGAGTGGATGCCACATGTGCAATAATGAGAATTCCTTGGCACACACTGTGTACCTGAATACCAACACAACCCAAAGGAATGTCAAGAGATTAAAGTGGGATTCAGAATTTGGCCATGATTTATTGCACAAGGTTTATAATCAAGCCAGCAAACAAGAGGGCGGTGACACTCTGTTTCCAGCACGTACCTCTGTCAGACCAAATCGGCGAGCCAGTCGCTCTATCAATCATCTACTCTATCCTACCCTACCTGTGCCTGATAACAGACACCCCTTGTTTTAATAAATAACTATTGCTATATTTCTACAGCCAATAAATAACGTGCAATTACACAAAGACATCATGAGATGCTATCTGAACACTGACATAATCTGCAGCGTTTGATGAGCACATCCTACAACTGAAACAATAGAGCGCTTTGTTTCAAAGTTACTACCACTTCACACACTACACAGCAGTTGGTCTGGAAAGTTGAGACTGCCCTCTTCTGGGCACTGAATGAGCACCAGTGAATGTGCCTCATAAAAGTGTGTGATGGATCTCACAAGCAGCACCAAGCAAAAACTAATTACACATAAGAAACAAAAGGTAGATTCCCTATTTAACTATTAACTATTCAATCTGCACATGTATAAAACACATACATAGTCAAATGGTTACATGATTTTCTCAGTACTGAATTTACATTATCAAAAATCTTCACCCGGTGCTGCTTGGCACAACATCTCACATCCGAACTGCACTAAAACTACCAAAACACATTATACATGTCTCACAGTCACCTCACTGTGATATAAAAGTAGCAAAAGTTCCCTCACATCAAGAAAACTTTGTCACTCATAACACAAAAAATCAACATATTTCTTATAAGACTTTCAAGCATCTTTGATTTTCTTCATAAACTATCTATTACAAAACAAGAATGGCTCCTCTTTCCTGTATAGAGTGTACTGCAGTATATATTATAGAAATTCATCAGAAGTGTACATGAAATAAAACTACAGTATTACTATGGTAAAAAAAACAAACATGTTTAAACAGTACTCTACACAGTACATCTACTCATTAATATACATATAGTGTACTGTATAAAGCAACGGTAGTTAACCCCGCCATCAGGGACATCTGATTATGTGGACTGTTGTTATAAATAATAACATTTATCCCAGGACACTCTGGCTGGTTCTATTTTAATGCGATAAAACCGTTTTGAAGATGTTCCTCTTTGTGTAGTCTGTAATGAAACTGAAATTCAGATAATGTTGTAGAAATGTAGCATGTATTTATCAGTGAAAAGAGTAGGTAAATGTGCAAAATGGGCTGTAAATACACAACCGCTGGTTAACTTTGAGTGAGAAAAGGACTCACTCTTTGTGGAACATTTTATGCTTTTATTTGACAGCTGACAGTAGAGCGATGACAGGAAATGAGAGGAGATCGACAATAACGGGACACAAACGTGGTAAATATTTGGTCGCAGTATGCGTATTGACATTTTGTGTCACTATGCACAGTTTAGTCCACATAGACTGCTACTGTGCTAAGTGTGAGAAGAGTTCTGTAGCAGTGTCTAACATCCACTTCTAATACTACGTGTATTAAAATGTTTTAATAGTGTTGTCATTTCTTCCATCAGCACAGCTGGACATGGATCCATGTTTTCATTATTTGTCTGTAATTTGTTTTCAAGTAAGATAGCTCAAGAGATGACTGAATGACTGTAGATGACTGGTTCATCTAAATGACATCATCAGATTTTGGGTGGTGATCTATCTGATGATGAATGAGCCTAAAATCTAAGACCTTTAGATGTTTAGTGTTGTTTATTTAAGTATTATTTAATCAGAAGTGAAATATAAGCTGTTACAGAGGCAAAGAGCTTGAAATTTGTGAAGCTGCTCAGCGTGTTATTACAAGTCAAGTGTGCTGTATTTGTTTCTCTGTCCCCAAGAGGATCAGCAATCACTGTAGTGTCAGCGAGTCACCATCCCAATAATTATGTAAACAATGTAAAAAAAAAAAAACCCACACACAGAGCTCACCTCGCCAGGCCTTCCTCATACACGTAGATGAGGAGCGGATCGTATGATGTTACCAACACGTACAACCGCACATCAAACTTGAACTCTGTAAACAAAACAAAAAAAATTTAGTACAGTCATATAGATGAACCAGTTCAAATCTGCCTTCTTACCAAAGTGTGTGTGTGGAACTCACCATCTATCAGTAGCGGGTTATTAATATAGCGAGACACCAAGATGTTCTCATCCATTGATATCTGATTTGGCTGTAGATGGCAAACAGAAAGAAATAAAGACAGTATTATGAATACATGCGGTACGTCACACAAAGAAGAAGATGCAGGCAGTATATTATAATAATCATCCAAACAGGTTTAAAGCTACAATCTGTAACTTTCCACACGTTCACACAACAGCAAAGACCATCTAAAGTAGTGTACTGTAGTGAAGCTGTTTCACCTTGATGTGGTTGCAAAGTCATCACATCACCAGGCAACATAGCAACTGATATTGTAAATTACACTGTAATTAAGTTACATGGCATTAGATGTGACCTGACAAACTAAATGATCTTTTTTTAGTGTTTCCTAGCACTCATTCATTCATATAGTCAGCGTTAAATAATGAATTCTCAATATCTGATGTAAGGCTGTGGTTAACTGTAAACATCAAAGAATAATCAGATCAAGAAAAGTTAGAAACTGCGGTGACGCTGGCCATAGCTGGTCAACCTTCAATAATAGCCTATAAAAACACAATCTGGTGGTGGGAGATGGGTCATTTATGAGGCTGAAATGTGTTGCAGGTGGCGAAGTTGAGAAGAGTTGAAAAAGAGGGGGTGGCAGGGTAACCTCAGTGCTGGCTACAGTTCAGAGAAAACCCAACACACACACCCCCCCCAACCCCCCAAAAAATGAACGTATTTCTTTCTTCTCTCCAAATATCGCTCTGACATTCTTTCCACTGTTTCATAAAAATGCCTTAGAAGAAGAAGAATTGTGCGCATGTTTTCCAAGAGTGAGAACCTTGTCGAGCTCCTCCAAAAGCCGGGGCCTTGGAAGTGTGTGATTTACTCCGCAAAGCTTATTAATGTCTGAAACACTGGTTGATACTTATTTCAAAGACAGCTGTATCTGTACACCCCCACGCACAAACATCTGGCCAGCTGACTGTTTCAGTTCACACGGTATTTTTTTTTGAAAAGTCAGTACTGCCTTACAGCACGGTTAACTTTCATTCGGTTGGACATTAATGTGAATCTGTGTTACACGTGAATTGTAAGCTTCACATACAATTTTCACACACAAACTGAAAAACAGATTGATACTGTCACCATTTCTGTCCCGTGTCTCTACTGCCTTGTCCGCTGGGAAAAAAATCACTCACATTACTGACCAAGTAGATGCCTCGTCCTCTTGAAGATGCTACTGGTTTAATAATCCATGGGCCCTTGTCCTTGGCAAAACAATCTAAGCAGGAAAGAGAAGAGGAAGTATTTATAGTGTATGTTTAGAATTGGCAATGGCATTAAATATATCATAACTAGAGCTCCGCTTAGACCGACAGGATCGTGTGGGAGGTGTCTTACTGCAGAATTCCTGGTACTCAGAGGGGAGCACAAAGGTCTGAGGAACGATGTGGAAGTTTTTGAAGCCGTGAGTCTGCTGCATTCGCTGGATGTTTTTATAAAGACGGTCTTTGCGCGTCAGTTCGTATGACCTGGAAATGAACAGAGGCTCCGGTTTAAAGCACAAACTTCGACACAAAAATACAAATATACAGCACCGTGCATACACAACAGCAGTAGATCGCCCTCTGCCTGACAATATGATTCATTTCGTGTTTCAGAGAGGCACCAGTCCAAAATAAATGCGCTTTGCACTGGAAGCCAAGAAACACACTGCCAGAACTGAAGGGCTTAAAATGGTTCAGTGGTGATATTTATAACACAGAAAACAGTGGCAATACACTCGTATACTCGAGTGCTCTGTTATACCTGGGAAAGTGGTTGACCCTCTGGAAATCTTGAAGGCTACGGAGTATGTAAGGCTTGAGGTGAGATCCCGTCCACATGAGGTTAAAGTCATTACTATTTGGGTGAACCTAAAAAAAACAGACATAATGTTTGTTTGCAATTAACAGACTCTGGATTGAATAAGTTAGATCCAAGTATAGAAAATTGATGTGCACAGAGAATGAGATCTGTACAGTTTCCAGTCACCAAAAGCAGTATTAGAAGCAGAGCAGACACTAACCTGGAGAATTAAACCCTGCTCTATTGAAATCATCCCAAAATGATGGCCAACTCACAGATTTTCATCACCATCATCTCATTTTATCTGTTTTGTTTTGTTTTGTTTTATTCCAACAGTTCATTAGGAGGCTGAATTCACATGACTGCTCGGTGTCTAGGGGAGAGCCAGATGTTTGCAATAAAGGCTTATTAAAGTTTGGCTCTGTGGAGACTGTGGTAGACACTCGTCTGCCTTTGATGATGGGTTAGCGGGAGTCAAGAAGCATTGAAATGAAATAAAAAGGGAATTAATTGTAACTGCTTGGAAAGAGCAATAATGGGGGTTGTGTGCCCTCGTGAAAACCGGATTAATGCTCTTGAGGTCATTTTGGTTTTTTCCATGGGTGCATTCCCGGGCTTTGACATCGGTATTATCAGTCAAAGAAAAAAAAAAAAAAAAAAGCCCCTCTATCCCATATCCTACATAGCAGAGAGGTAAATAAATAGCATGTGCTGCAAAAAAAACAATACAGATTTTATAAAGATGCTAATCTTTTAAATTTGCATGATTGAGTGGAGAGCATTACCTCATGGAACCCATGATTGGTCAGTAATCCTCGAACCAGGCGGCTCTCTGTGCGCACAATCTTGAAGGCCATGTTGTATCGCTCTGAGCAAATTAAACACTTGGGATTTTAACTTCACACACAGTATTCCTTACAATAACAGGTTCTCAGGATCAAACTAATTGAAGCCCCCTTCCCCCCCCCAAAATGTTTTTATAGCTTCAACAAATTCTGGTGTACCTCCGATAGAGCTGATATTCCCATCTTTGGAGACGATGGCCTCGGGGAAAAACAAGAGAATTGGGATGGTCTTGCTAAGGCCGCTCCAGGCAACGCAGGGATGATCTCTGGTGGACAAACGTTTAGATGAGATGCAGTCACAGTTAGAGGCAGATTTTTATAAATGTTCTCAAATTCCAGGGCTCACAAACCTTCTCAAAATTCAAGTAAGAGAGAGAGATAAACACCTTACACACAGAAAAACTTCCCGGTAATGATATCATGGAGATCCACTCTGGGGTAAATTATACTGCCCAAAATCTTTGGCGGTCATCCCCCCGATGATGTGAACTCACCTATAAGGGCAGCTTACCTCATGCTGAGGGAATGTATTCTGACATGGTGTTTATTTCAGTCGAGCAGATAGAGACAGAACCACACACAGTTTCTGGAGGCGCTGGGCAACAACAAACCCATGTACTGTACTAACAAAACGACTTGTAAAACTGCACATTATCTGATAGTACCAGACACAGCCTGCTTATCGGAGGGTTAAAAATAAGATAAGGCGGCATGTTGATGGAGTAGAACTCAATCAGGCACGGCCAGTCTTGATAAAGGAAGGGGAGGCATGTAAACAACTGCTGAAGTATCCAGGTATGTAAGACAATGCGGCAGATATCTTCTCCACTGAGATGAGATTGTTTTGCAGGCCCTTAAGCAACGTGTTTTGATCATATTTAAGCCATCAAAACGATTGAAATACGATACTCACAGGATGTGAAGGTCTTAGACAAAAGGCCAAATTGTTACCATCCCTGTGATATTTTAGCAGGTTGCAAACATTAGTAACTACTTTTTTCCTATAATACTGACTGGATTTATAAAAAGACTATAACTAGGCACATCTGAGCTGTTGACAGAGATTCATCAAGGTCTTTAAGCCACTCAGCCTGTTTTTTTCTGAGCATCATATGACTGGAATATTCTTCCAAGTGACTTTAGAGACCTAACAACCTATGATACTTAAAACAAAAACAAAAAAAAAATAAAATTAAACGTTTATTGGGAAAAGTGCCAATGTGGTATTTAACTGTACACTCCCCCTCATCTGTCCATCAATCAAAAGCCAAGATAATGTGTGATATTGTCAACAACTGTTCTTAAGTTTGTTTACTTTTTATTTTCATTAATGATGTTTTCAAAAAAGTATTTTCAAGCCTCTACGCTACAAAACCTGGTTAAGTCTTGTGCTTTTTTCCCCTTGGTTGCCATACATGCTTTATTTTATAGGCTATATGTGTTTCTCTTTATTTCTGCTATGCGCTTCTTGTATTTGCCTGCAATGTTATACTTTGATGTCTTTTGCGTCATTTAGTGTTTTCTGTTGTTGTTATTTGCAGTTTTACATCACATTAATGTCATTTAGTAACACCCCTGGAAAAGAAAGTGGTATCACTCAAGTCAGAGTTGAGCAGAAGAAACTTAAATGGGTTGAAATCAAGTGTGTAGGCGATGCTTGTTGGGTGATAAATGTACTGGAAATACTACTTTTCAAACCCATTAAATCAAAATGTCTTACTGTAGCAGTGCATGTGATGAGTGTGAGTTGATAGATTTTTAATAATTTCATGGTTTTCCTGCTCTGGCAGTAATTCAATGGAATATAACAGCCCCGTCAGTAAAAGCAGCACCAGTCACCTGGAGGTTAAACCTTAATACTAAGCAATCCAAACTAATTCAGGAGATGGGAATTCACCTCAAAGCAGGCACAGTGGCTCTCAGTAAGGTATGACTAAGTAAAGCTTAAGAGGGAATTAGTTGGCAGAGACGAGATAAAAAGACCAACTGTTCCAACTATGATCTGGAGCTATAGACGCTCCTCCCTCTCATCCGGTTGAACTTTCATCAATTATGCAAAAATGAAAGCTACTTGACGTCTTCATTATGTCTAAATGTATCTTGGCATTAATTATTAAAACAGGCTCCCATATATAAGATTACACATTCAAAATGAGTGTGACAAATTACAACGACAAAGCCGTTCATACAGCAGGAAAAAAAATGTTTTTGCTCCAGCATGGTGTCACATTAATACTGTATTTAGAGGTCAATCTTTATATACCAGGAGGCTCAGTAGATTAAGAACCTAAGTGACACAGATGGAGACCTGCTTAATTCACACAGCCACATCCACAAGATGCAGGGACTGAGCGGTATCCTAGTCATTTATCCATAAGTTTGAACTACCTACGTCACAGTTATGAAAACAGTGAGTGTGCTACATATTAGAGGAGGAACCTATTTTGAGAGAACTAAAAATACTCAAACAAAGGTGCTGAAAAATCTGCTATAAATATAAAAGAATAAGCATTCTGTTTGTGGTGCCATCAGAGTAGTCTGGTACCTCTTAATCGATTCCCAGGTATCCATATTTTTTAAGAAATTCAAATAGAATACATTGATGAAAAATTTAAATATATTATAATATAATGACAATATATATGAAATATCTACGAATAATAAAGTGTAAGGAAATTACAATTCAGTTTTATTATCACGCTATCGTCAGTGTGGACAGTCCATGGACAGTCATGCACCTTCCTACCTTAGCAATATCCACCTGACTTACACTAATGTACAGTGTATTATACTATAGCATATTAACATCATTGAACAGTGTATACTCAGCAAATAGTATTATAGTTATGGTTATATCTCTGGTGTCTATTCTATTCTTTTATTTTTAAGTTAGTCTATTTAGTTATTGTACATAATTATCCTTTAATTGTATTTGTTTCTTCTGTCTGCCTCATTTTTTTGTATTTTGATTTATGTCAAGTGGCCGCTGTGACACTTTAATTTCCCTTTGGGATTGATAAGCCACTCTATCTATCTATCTATCTATCTATCTATCTATCTATATATCTATCTATCTAATGTAGAAGTTTGACATATAAAGACTTCTGGACGCTGAGGTGACTCTGTTGTGATTTTGCATTTAGATATGTAGAAATGACCTCAGAGTTGGTTCTTTTTTCATTTAATTTCCAGGCTGGGGGAGCAGCAAATGATTTTATTTATGATGATGAGTAAAAGATGGGGTGTTTTTATACTGCTAAGCCTTGACAGTACTGTTTCTGGAGCTGACTGGGGTCGATCACGTTCAGTTTTATGTGATTATACAATTAGGACAGGACATATGCACAAACTGCAGACTTGTACTTACTCTTGCTCGTCCTCTGAGGAGGACTCAGAGTCCTCCTTATCCCGGATCACAGCTGGCATCTCTACAGTGTAGGCGGACGAGCTGCCCGGTGAAATCTTCCTGGGATCAAGTGTCTAGGTTTACCATGGTATCCACCTCCTCCACCTGCCAACATACCAGTCAGTGAACGTCTCGTCAACCTGCCTCCAACAGACGCGAGTCCAGTCGTGCAAAATACAATATTAATAACAACGTTACTAAGACCCGTAAACAACTAATTTCACATTCGTGCAGACCTGAAACACTGGTTCACATTTAGCACACAGTTAGCTGAGAACAGCTGCTTCCCCCCTCTCTCTACTTGTGGTGGCAGTGAAATTATTTTCTATGACGGTTAAAGGAGACACACAAGACTAAACCCAGACAACAAGCGTTAAAGCTAAACAACATACGACTTTACTTTAGCGTTAGGTATGGGAAGCTAACCAGGAAGCGTCTGCCTTGATGGAGGCCGTTAAAGTCAACGTTTTTTTTGTAACGACAAACACAAACACAGCAACAAAAACTTGCCTTTATTTCTGGGAGCCTGCTAACGGCCAGCTAGCTGGCGTCACCACTCACCAGGGCCAGTTGATCATCGCGGTTAATCTTCCTGGTAACTACAACAACTGAGTAGCAACAGAGCACAGCGCATGCGCACTTACGGTGGCTGTTTTTTTTATCCGCCTGACCAAATTTTGCGTTGAGTCCATCCAGCGATGACATCATTTCATGGACTAAAGGGACCGAGTTCATGTCCCCAGTTTATGCAAACCTTTTTCAAATACCATCTCGTTTGCTACAAATTAAATCCTGTATGATATACAACATTTAACTGCTTATTACTGCTTTATATATTTATTCTTCGACAGCAGTGCGAACAAATGAATCCGTTGTGGGATTTATGAATTAAATTCTGACAGGTACAGTTTAATCTGTAATATTGATAAACAACATGTAAAAAAATGCGTTAAAAGCTGTTTCAAATGTACACTCAATGTCATTTTGTACTTCTAAAAGGTAATAGTGTGAGTATTTGCACACATTTGACTAAATGGGGAGTCACAAACAACACATGATAAATAGAAAGAAAATCAAATAAAAATTAAAAAAATAATAACACAGAATAAAAATAATGAATACAAAATATATACATAAATTAAATAAAACAATACTTTTTAAAAAATACACGCAATGACAGTTTTACAGCCTTCTTATTAGTGCAAAATTTAATGGTCTGTAAGCTGCTCACATGCTTTTTTTTTCAAAACTTTATTTATTGGGTTTCCAGACAAGATAACAGACAAGTAGTACACTGAGTTTCAATTGAGACTTTAAGTAATTACAAAACAGAAGATCAGAAGAAAAAGAAACAGAACACCTGTATGAAAAAGGAAACATAACAAGGCCAATGGCCTAAGAGTTTTTCAGTCCGGGATGGTCCCCATGTCTTCTTCAAACTGGCAGATGATCCTCTCAGTTTACAGTTTACAGTTTACCTAATATTTTCCATATTTACAAGGTAAAAAATATCTCTAATCCTATAGTGATGGGTAGTTCTTCTCAGTTTTTCTTTATGAAAAACTGAGAAGAGAGGTTTCATATCATAGCTAAAACCAGATGTAACGAAGACAGAAGTCATCACAGGTTATCCTCTCGCTCCACATGTACTCTTCGTTTGAACGCAGCCTAACCTGAAGGGTGTACTACGAAACAAGTTCAACATACCCAGGCTTTCTTTGTGTGAGCTGGCTCGGCAAACCCTGAACTCGCGATCAGAGATAAGTGGTATCACGAAGGTATGAGATATGATATGAACTTTCTTTGTTCACCTAGGCTTTCTGCTTCAGGTTCTGTGTGCGTCTCCATAAAAGGGGGCGTTTTGCGCGTCATTTGACAAAATGGACCGATCGTGCGCCGCTTATTTCAGTGAGGAGGAACAGATTATTATAACGAGAGGTATGAATAATATAAATACATTATCACAGTAAAAAGCAACGCTGTTGCTGCAAATAAGACGAGAGAGGAATGCTGGCAGAAAATCGCTGATCGTGTAAATTCGTTTGTTAAAAAACGAATTCATTAATTTATTAATTACGTAATTAGTTTATATACATATTTTACCACTAAGTGTACTCTCCGTGCCTCCCACAGCCAAAGCTCTTAAACTTTAAACTTGATGCAGCAGATTTAAACATTATACTCAAGAAGTGGATTCAGGTCTGACTCTGTCCCATAATGAAGGATAAGTGGAAATCACTTTAGATTCTGGCCAAATCAAAGTGAAATTAACATTTTAGATTGAATATTATCTGTGACAAATACCAATAGCTTAATCTTTTTTTTGTTCAAAGTATTTCGTCATTAGTTTTTTTGATTTGAAATACAATTTGATATATTGTAACCATAGACTGTATAAAAATATGGACGTAGTTACCGTGACGTCACCTGTTGGTTTCTGAAGAGCTCAAAGCGAGCATGGATGTATAAATAAATAAACATGTTTATTTCTGCTGTAAAGTTGGGCATTTTAACATGGAGGTCTATGGGGAATGACCATAGACTGTATAAAAATAATGAATGACTCGCTTTTGGAGCCAGCCTCAAGTGGCCATACAAGGAACTGAAGAAAAAACGGACTCTGTAGCAAATCTGCAAAACCATAGTGATTTACTCAGGTTAAAAGAGGGCCACCTTTGTGACATTTAAAACCCTGGTTTTATGCCATGGATGTATTATAAGAGCTGGATACCGTCTGGATGCAGTCTGCAGGTGACCGGATTGCTTGATAACTATTGGTTAGCGACGAAAATGGGCGTAACCGGAACGCTCGAATAGACCAATCACGTACATGGTACGAGTGGCTGGAGCCACTTCTGCTGCTCTGTTATTGGTTGATTCAAGATTGAAGGACTTACCATTTTATACATAACGTCATCAAACTTGGTTGGCTCGAGTCCCACTTTACTGTCTTATAATGGAGCATGCCCACGCTGTAGTTTGATAGACGCCGCCAGGTAAAAACATGCACCATGCATGTTACTTTTAACACCAGTAACATCCAGTAGACACCTGTCTGTCTGTCTGTCTGTCTGTCTGTCTGTCTGTCTGTCTATCTATCTTTATAGCACAACCAGCTGATTGTACTTGCATTGGCCTGTTGGAGTTTCAGGTTGTTTATCCTGCAGCACTTTGACAGTTTGACTTTTCCTTGCTGACAGGTGCGTCTCGCAGACAGAAGAGATGAGTCGCTTTCTGAACGTGTTGCGGAGCTGGCTGGTGATGGTGTCGGTCATCGCCATGGGAAACACCGTCCAGAGTTTCAGAGATCACAGCTTCCTGTCAGAGAAGCTGTACACTGGGACTCCACAGTTTGGTGAGGAAACAATTCATTAGGTTTGTTCATTATTTGACTGAAGGTGATATCATGACTTGTTGAAAAGGTTTGGTGTCAATATGTATATGCAGTTTTTAAAAACTCCTGATACTTGCATCAACTGTCATGCAGCATTTAAACTGTATATCACAATATTAGGGGCCAAAATCACAACCATATATAGTCTGATGATACTTCCCACTGGATAAGCATTAGGCAAAGAGCTACTGTTTCATATCATAATTAAACCAATAATCGATAACCTTAGTAAACAGTTTTCAGATTTAGAGGCCGATCAATGCTTCATTTCTGAGGCTGCTACCAAGATTTGTTAGTCTAGATAGATCTAATAAGGATACTTTATATTGGCCTGGTCAGAAGTTGAGCAGGACATTTTAATAAGTGAGGAAAAAACTTGTCTTCAGCTGTAACTTGTTTCTAAATGACCTCCAACATGTTTTTAACATGATTGTACTGCAGTTTTTTTAATACTTATCATCTGCTGCTACCAAAATATCCGCAATAAGGTTATATAGGTTTATAATATCGGCTCTGCTCAATGTTTTTCTATTTAAAATGAGTCAAGGCATTGTTACCTTCTAGTATTCTCTTCTAAAGAGCCATATGGGAAATACAAATAGCTATATTTGGATATTTTTTTCCATTTTCTAAACTCCAGCATTCCTGATTTTTCCATTTTCTTTTCAGTGAATGGTCTCCAAGCTCGAACATTTGGCATTTGGACGTTGCTGTCATCGATCATTCGCTGTGCCTGTGCCATTGATATCCAGAACAGAACGTAAGACAGCTCGTCTCTCTCTGCACCTTGTTTCTGTTGGCAGTCTGCGTTATGTTCTTACAGTGTGTCATCATGCGGGCTCCCTGCAGGCTGTATCACATCACCTTGTGGACATTTGTGCTGGCGTTGGGCCATTTCCTGTCAGAGGCTTTCATCTACAAGACTGCACCGCTGACTATCGGGGTCATGGCACCTCTTATTGTGGCAAGTAAGTACGGACTACACTGAGGAGGAGTCTCCCGAAAATAATGTCAGTTTTAAGTTTTAAAACATCTTTGTACAATGTCTCAATGTCTTTTTCCTGTCATTGGAATTAGAAGTTTAAAAAGTTTTATGTAGACCTCTTGTGTCTTAGTAACAACATTATATATTTGTTTTTCTAGGTTTCTCTGTCATAGGAATGCTGATTGGATTCCAGTGTTTTCCAGAGACGCAAGAGGAAGTCGGAGCACGACAGAAGAAACGTAACTGAATCCCGCCTGAATCTGAGTTTTCCACCAGACATGTTTGGACTGGTCGTAGTGTGTGGCTTCCTGCCTTGAAGAACATGAGATCTGGATGTCAGTTCATTTCCTACTGTGAATGAAACTTTCTATACACTACATTCATCTATATCTGGGTCGTATTTAATGTTTTATAAACTGATGTTTTAGTAGTGCAATCGAAAAATGTTTGACGGAGTAGTTATCATCTCTTCATATTTGGTTTTGTTACGCTACAGTAATTGACATGGAGGTTCTGAAATGTGCTGAATGACACTCATTATCGTGTCTGTGCCTGTAATCTGACGAAATAATCAGATGTGCTTTGAAACTGCTGAACAAACATTGTGGTGGAAACGATTACAGAAATAATCCACAATAGATTTTCATTCACTCATTTTTATTTTCATTTCACCAGATCACCACTTCCTATACATTTTTTTTTAAACAATAGCTCAGATTTACCCAAGAACCCTGATGAATACATAGTATAAAACTATGCTCTTCATCACAGAGTATCTTATGATATCAGCAATTATTCTTGATGTTTGTTCTGTGCTGTGAAATGTTTGAACACCCTTTGAATTTATGCACAAAATTATTTTTGAATGAAACGATTTGTTGTTTTGAGACCTACAAAATGTTTTCTATTACATTAATATGATAATTATGTGTATTTATAAATCTATGAGCTACAAATGAAAAATATGTTGGGAAAATTTGCTGACGTATTGTTTTCCCTCAGTGTAAGTGTGTTTTTGCATTATTTTTGATAAACATTTAGTATCCCTTTCTACCCAGATGTAGTTTGAGCTGAAGTGAGAGGTGTTGATTATTTTCTGCTAATTATGTCTCTTCCAGCTCTTTGAAATGTTATTGGATGGATTCAAATGCAGAAAACATGAAAACAGTGTTGTGTGAAGAAATAAACTCCCAGCGCTCTGATTATATCTATAGATACAGAGAGTGACACTTTTTACAAGAACTTTTCTCATCATATATGGAACAAAAACAATGTTTTTGACTTGTTTTTACGTATTTTTTTATTACTTAAGTGTCATAAAAATACTCAGTTTTTCCTAAAATGCCCCTGAAGGAACAACTAGCACCTCTCACAATCACATAATCATTATAAAACAGGAAAATCACCAGATGACTAGCCACAAGACATTAAGTAAAACATGTTAAAGACAAACTGTACAAACACCGGTTACATAGTATCAACTACATGTCTCAGTAACAAATTTACAAGCTAAGAGTCTTATATATAAAAACATATTTTTGTGCAAAATTACTGTGCAATAGATCTATTTGCCTCATCCGCTCGCCAGTTGATCCAGATAAGATTTCTTCCTTCCTTCCTTCCTGTGTCTGACGAGATTCTTGTAGAGATCAAGGACAAAACTGACCTTCCAAAGTGTACTCAGATGCACGGCATCAATCATATTTGTAATCAGCAGTATTCAAGAGTAATACTCCCACGTGATCCTGAATGGCAGGCAGAGATAATATGATTGTTGAGCTTCTGTTTGGCAACCCTGACTGCCACGACAGGAAAACACATCACTGTTTTTAGCAAATTCTAAAAACTTTTCAGCAATGTAAATACTGACACCATATTGGTCCATTATTAGGAAACACTCACAGTTTAAACATTGCTCATTAGACTGCATAGAACACTACATTAACACTAATTGAAGGGGAAGTGATAAAAGGAAAAAGTTCAGTTACAGTAGTAATGTTGGAGTCACTAAAGTGGCAGTTGCGTTCCACTGATGATACATTTAAAATGCCCACATTGGCTAAAATGAATAAAGATGTTTTCACATAAGGATGTAAAAACCTTTGAGGTTTCAAGTGCATTCCTCTTGTGCATGATTGACTTGTGCTTGATTTTGGATGAGCTAAGTTGCACTTGGGATACTAGTGTGAATCAGAGTCTTTACAGTACATCATGTTGTAAAGCAGGTCTGCTCGTTCGTATTGTGCTCGATCTGAACTCTTAACAGCAGCTTTTTTTTACTCTGTGGCCATGTATGTGTGGAAATGTGTCAGTTCTTTTGTTTGTTTGTTTTTATCTGTATATGATGTCAAGCTTGTGATGCTTTGATAGAAGGAAGGTATGTGTCTTCCCTTCAGTCCAGCAGGACCTCCTTCCTTATAACTTCCCTTCTTTCAGGATCTCAGGAGGAGAGACGCCTCCTTCTTCTAGATCAGCTGTCATTTTCTGCAAAGTACGGAGACAGAAGAGAATCACAATCACATTGTTCAACAAAAACAGCAAAAACTGAGCTTTTTACCAAAAGAGACACAAATTCTCCACTTATTATAGCATTCAGAAAGACAACAGAACATTAACATAGACCAAAAAAACAGAACAACTCAAAACTTCATCAACACAATTCAAACATTTAGTTAATTAGGTCATCAAAAATGTGAAAAGGCTCAAAGCTCAGATTTTCCTTAAAAAAGTTGATTGATTAAAGTAAAAGATGTTCAAGCACAGTGACACAAAAAAAACAACATTACTGACAGAAATATATTTAACTACAGTATTAATTTCATCTTGATGATGACTTAACGGGAAAACACAGCTCTACATTTTATGAACAGAAAAGTTTGAGGACCCTTCAACCAAACTTTGCAGGAGGTTTGAATTCCTGGATGAATTGCTTTTTTACTTAACAGCAGGATAACCTGTTTAATCTAAGAGCTGAAGTGGAAGGAATGTACTGCAGTCTAGTAATAACCTCAAATATTCTTCATACCAATATTAATAACATACCAGTCATGCTTTTGGGGAAAAAAATAATTAAACCTTCTATTTTTGTACATTGAAAACAAAATATGGTTTTCAACAATTTTCTGGACAGTTTCAGTGGAAGTTTCACATTGAAGTTTGTTAAATGACAAATGATACTCTTGTGTGTATGTGGGGAGTTTATTATTATCTGTGTTGAAGCTTCAGAAGAGTGTGTGCCCCTACCTTGGCAGGTGTGTGTTTTGGTTTTTGTGAGGTTGTGGGTTTATGTCATGACTGCCGCTGCCAGGGGCCGCCGCACGCTGTGGCCCCGTAGTCCTGCACGGAGCCTGTAGACTGGAACGATAACTTGGGTGTCACACCTCTGAGGGGCCCTGAAGGGACCTCCTCAGCCTCCACCATCTTCACCACCACCACCAGTCTGCCCCCAGAAACCACTGCACACCAAACTAAACTGCCTGCTATCTGTCCACTGGCATAGTAGCTTTAAAAACACCCTTAAATATATCAATGGGATTATTTACTTGCAAATGGCTCATTTTTAAGGTTTGTTTCTGCATTGTTAGTGATCTCACTGTCTCCTCATTTCTAACAACTGGCTCATGATAAACTAAGTGTAGCTTATTTAAGTTCTGTTAGTGTGCAGGATTACCGGAGCTTTCCGCTTTAGTTGCATTTGCATTGTTAGAGCGGAGGAGGAAAGACAGCAAGAGGTCCTGAAGTTGTTTTAAACAACAAGGAAACAAGCTGAGCTGCAGAGCACACACGCCGTGAAATAAGAACTTGTTTAAACTGGCATATTGTCAAAATTCAAAGGTGATTTTGAGCAGCTGAAAGCCACCAGGGTTTATTTTCTGTTTCACTGAATTTAAATATATATATATATATATATATATATATATATATATATATATATATATATAGTATGTTACATAAATTTGGTGCATGAGGATGGTGCCACATTAATTCAATAAATGAAACCTGCTTTTTACCTATTAAAAGTGAATTTGTGGTGTCTAATTATCACATTATTACAGTGATTTATAAAACTGATTGTAACAGATTTACATACAACATCTGTTTGACAGCTGTCAACTGCACCCGTATAAAAGTGTAACAAAGCGCATCTCCACAAGTGTTAAACCGAAATTGGGTTTTTTATAGCCAAAGTTCATAAAACATGCTGTTAGAGCGAGTTGGAGAGCTGTCAGACGAAGCAGAGTTGTGCTTTTTTGCAAACAGAATAGAGGATGTTTTTAGTGTGATGAGAGAAAGTTTCCACCAAACAGTGCAGTGCAACTCCTGCATTCACTTGTGTGCATGCCGGCAGCAGTGCGCTGCAGTGTGAGGACTGCAGAGAAGCAGCCAGCAGAGTTAATTCAGCCCGGGCGACATCTAACACATTCCCTCTCCACAGGGATGTGAAGATCTCACCACTGACTTCATGCAGAGCACACAGATGTACTTACACTCACTGTCTGCACCTCGGCCTGTAGGTTGGCCTTCTGCCGCCTGAGGTCGGACTTGATGAATCCTGTGATGAACACGGAGGAGGGTGGAAAAAAAAAAGATTCTGTTATGGCATTTATTGCTGTGGTAGCCTTTCTGTTTAAATAGGGAGTTTGACACTGTGTTTGCAAGAAAAATCGCAAAATGTGGAAAATGGTGTTCATTAACAAACTGAAATAGCTCCTCAGTGGTGTCTCAGTTCAATATCACTTACGTCATTTAGAAAAATGATGAATTTGCAGGTTTTCTGTCAGATAAATTAGTTGTTAGAATGAATCCACACCCAATGTACCCAAGAGGTAACAACTACAAATGGCTTTAAAAGTTGTTTTAATGGAAAAATAACATAATTTTCTGGTATTAAACAGCTGTAAATAACAAGCTGAAGTCCTCATTTTTTTCAGTGAATAATGCCTTTAATAAAATAATGTCATTCATTCAGCCACTAGATGGCAGCCTTATCCTGTGGAAAATGTGAATATGTGCACGTGTGACTTGGGGATTGTAAACACAAAGCACAATGGTTTAAACAGTCATGCTCCACCACTAAAATGCATCATGTGTTAAAGTTCCCTTTCATATCACGTGCACACATGACAAGAGTCCAATGATCACTGTTGTTTTGAGGGTGTTTCGGTGTTGTAAACAGGAGAGACATGCTGAGGAAACAGAGGAAAGGTTAATATCTTACCTGTTAATACTGTTCCTATTAGCAGAAAGATACACAGGAAGATGTTTCCCGCTAAAGTGCCCCAGTTATCAATGATCTTCCCTTGGGAGATGGTGAAAATGATTCCAAAGATCTGAAATAGGATTCATGAAACGTTTACAGCCCCTAAATAAAATGTTGTCTTTCTTTTGTATTCTGTCTGGTGGCCAGATGTGACCGTGCTGATGTTACCAACCTGGGCTGAACAGTTGAGAAGTCCAGATGAGGTTCCCTCTGATTCAGGATAGGTGAGCTCTACTGCAAACTCAAAGCCCAGAGGCAGGTAACCTGTCATGAAGAGACTACAAACAGACACTCAAGGTCAAATAAAAGACTTAAAGTGTGTGATCTGCAGTGGTTTATTCCTTAATTGTGTGCTCAGTTTTCATCCTAACCAAGGAAAATGAAACAGCTCCACACATTTAAAAGTGGGGCGAGTGTATATTGCTGTATAATACATCCTGTCTGGATTTCAGAAATGAAACCCAGAAAAAGGAATCGCTATGGAAACCAGATATGGGCGTAATCAGCTTACCATAAATAGCAATAATTGTGAGGACAAAGCACGTGGACTTGGGAGTCGGAGGAGCATTAATTTTGCTTTGACAAAGCAGCTCTCGTACCAGATGGGAGAGAAGCAGAGAAACATAAACTACAGCCTCACCAGAATGTCTGGCAGGAGCTTTAAAAAACTGTCTTGAAAATCAAACGTGACAAATATTGTTCATCACATCACAACCTCAGGGTAACCTCAGAATAAAATAAATAACACACAGGGCTATTGCATGTTGGCTGCTCATTTTACCAGGTTAGTGGGTGTGATGTTTATGAGCTCGGGGGCCTTTACTGGTTACCTACCCTAAAAGTCCAGCTGTGAGAAACACCACCCAAAGGTGACCCTGATTGAGGGTGAAGGCATACACCAGCATCGCAACCAGAGAGAGGATATACACGATCAGGGTGGTCTGTCTGAGGAGAGAGGAGGAGAATATCAATGCATTCACACACAGCAAACCTAATTTGCTGGTATATACTGAAAGACCTGTAAATCTAAATACTCCAAATCATCTTAGAAACCCATTTTAATCAGATTTGACTTTTACATGAATGTTTAAGAATCTGAATCCTAATACTGGGCTTACATTTGTTACACACCAGAGCTGATCAGAACAAGTAAATCCTCCAACATCATTTAACAAAAAAGGCTTTATGTATATGCAGCTTTCTAAAAGCTACTTGGGAATTTAATTTTTTCCTGATATTCCACAGTCTATATTTCAAATGGCTAAAGAAACTTGTAGCATCAACTGTTTTGGCGGCAACACACTTCATTATAAGAACCAAAACTAATAAGTACAGCCAGCAGGGTTAAATTAGGAGCGCTAAGATTGTCTAACCAGCCAATGACTCTTCTCCACCACATTTAACATGCATCATTTCATGTGCGTGCGTCGACTTTGTACAAGCCCAACCAACAATAATTGAAAACAGGAGTGCCTACAAATATCCTCAAATCCCTGCTGACACAAAACTGCCATTGAGAAAAAGATGTTTTATGTTTTTGTTTTTTAATTTTTAATGAGTAATACTTAACAGAAAATATGCAGTATATTAGATTATATGCTATAACTTTCTGCTGATTGAGGGCAATGCTTGACTATCGACTGGGAAAACCAATATTCCCGAGTCACTGAAGACCCCTCATCATAACCCGGACCATCTGCACAAACAAGCTTACTCTGGTGAAACTGTCTCTTGTACAACCACGCGTAAAATATTGCTCCAAAACATTTTTGTTAATATAACATAGTCCTTTGACTCTCTCCCACATAGGACAATGGGAGCGTGAGGGTCAACAACATAAATATGGGCCTGACTGCTTTGACAGCTAAGCATCCTGATGGCATGTAAGGAATCTGAGGACTGAGGATTTTATCTAGTCATAATAGTTTGCATGCCAGATAACTGAACGTTGTGTACCAAAGACTTAGAAACCTGATCCCCAAAAAAAGCTGTCGAACAAAACAAAAAGGACACCATCACAGATCACAAAGCGATCAGATACTCTCACTTTTAAGATTGCATTATTACTGTTTTCCATGTTTAATGCAGCGGCACGAGGCCTGAGATGCTACCCGGGAGAACCAGTAGAGTACAGCCTGTCAGTTCAGATAAGCAGAGAGGGACTTCAGATATAAAACTCAGTTCCACTGGATTCATCCGTGCCCACTTTGAACAAAAGCTTTAATCCACTTAGACATCTTCCTTTGAACGAATGATTTAAGACGTTCATATAAGGAGTCCATGTTTTAAAGCACAGCTAACACCGCAGCAAACAAGAGCGACTGTTTGACCTTGAAGACTGAAAATGACGTTGGAGCAATCGCTTCAGAGATCACAGGGAGTTTTCACATCTGCAGTCCCTCTTAATTACTAATTAGCAAATGTCAGCATGCTAACATGCTACACTAAGATGGTGAATATTGTAAACATTGTCCACGAGGCAGATGAAGGTCATTTTAGTCGTCTGAAGAATGTGATTAGAGGGAACACTCATTTTTAACGTCAAATGATGGAAGTAAAACTACAGGGGAAATTTGGCTGAGGTTTGTTTTGTCTCAGTGACAGGGGCCTTTACTAAAACACATTCTGGCAACCAGTTACAGTCACACACTGAATTGTCTTTACTCTCAATAGAAAACAGTGTTTTATACGAATATCTTACTTGTAGGTTTTAGTCTTGTCCAGCCAAATGCCACATATGAGGGACCCCACCATGCCAGCGATGACAATGGTCAGACCGATTCTCCCGGCATTCACCTCTTCGCCCTGAGAGGATAAACCAACATTGACAATTCTGGTTTTACAGACCATATAAGACATCTGTGACATTTTGCATCCTGCAGTTATTTTGTCCTGGAAGCTCCGGGACATAACAACCAGAGTCCCAGACTCAAGGTCATCTTCTCGTCAGCGTTATTGTTATCAGTGTCAAACAAAAATTACACAAATGTCTTCGAGCGTGTGCGTAGTGACACTAAGCAAACAAAACTTCTTGTAAATAGAAGACAGTAAGGCAGTAGCATGTTTTCCAGCAGACACACTGAGACTTACAGGATAGTGTTCAATGATCATCCGGTTCAACAGAGTGGAAACAGCATAGAAGCAGCCGACGTTCAGCCCTAAAAAAGACAAAAGAAAATAGTCTATTCTGAGACAACCTGTAGGGAAAGGACAAGGTCCAGATGGGACCTTCCCCCTAAAAACACTGTTGACAACCTCTCACATCAAGTCTGTAGTAGCCTTCAGACATTGTCAATACTTGACTAATAGCATTAAAGTTTATACTGGATCACGTGTCAATCAGTGCCTCTCTCTAAACACAGAAGGGCATTAAGTCTGATTGTCATGATGTCCAGAGGGTACATATTTCCAGGCTAACATTTTTTAATATTCTTCAAACTGTCAATCATTAACATAATCATTAAATCGTGACCTTTGGGTTTTTAAACAGTCAGAGCAAAAAAAGGGACATCTCAGAGGACCTTTAGATGGAAGTTACACATAAGCAGTGCACTGGAAGTCCATGTGTTATGATGACACATCCTCATATCTGCACACCAGACGATAAAGACAGTGAGTATCCATAAATATGATTGTGACAGCTTCAGCTGTAAACATCTATGTTGAGGCTTGTACATCTTTGTTACCTTTCACCTTGATATTGCAACAACATCTGAGCTACAAGTGATAAAAGTAAGGAGCTGGAACACGGGACGACCGGCAAGTCCCGATGATGTAATGGAGACGTCACCATGATACAAACACATTCACAAGTATGTGAAGAGTCAGATGTGTCTCAGACTTCCTCTTCTGTGAGCTTCATGATATAACTTTTATTTGAACTTTCTATACTACTAAAACATGCTAAAGTTAGTATTTTTTGGAGCTGAAAGTATTACAACTGCTCATCTTAATGCAAGGAACATCCTCTGTACTGTACAGCCTTCTGTTTGCTGGATCAACATTTGGGATCTCTATGTGGAAATAAAAACCTAAATATAATGCTGAAACAATTAGTTGATCAACAAAATATTAATTGACAATTGATACCCATTTATGAAAGTATCTTATTTCAAAAAAGGCCAAACATTTGTTGATTTCATCCTCTCAAACGAGACAATTTTCTACTTTTTCTGTTTTATATTGTTGTGTATTGAACATATTTGGACTGTTGATTGGACAACACTTGTAATTTACTTCAACTTTGAGGACTTGTGATGGACATTTTCCGCTGTTATTTGACATTATATAGACTAAACTATTAATCTGATAAATAAACAATAAATCAATCAATAGCCCAGTGATTTAAGCTGTAAATAAAACACCTAAGGACCTGTTCCTCCAGACAGGGTGTAATTAGGCAAATAGTTTCTGTTCCACTTGTTCAAACATGACTGCAGCAGGAGAGAAGACCCACCATAGCTGACCACCAGGAGCATGAAAGGTTTGTTGCGAAGCAGCCTCAAAATGGAAGCCGTGTAGGAGTATTCGTCAGGAGGAATGCTTCTGGCCTGAGCCTGGGCCTGGGTGGGAGGGATTTCTGGTCTCTCCTGGAACACTGGAAAACACACACACACACACACACAGTGATTCAGGAGGTTATATTTGTCTTCAGGATGTAAGACGTTTGTAATCTAGGGAGAGAAAACCAGCTATCTCATTAAGGTGGTGATGATAGTGTATCGTCTGTTCTCCTATCAGCCGGCACAGACACCAAAAGGAAGTTAAGCCCAGTGTGAGCCAAGAGGTCATACTGACAGGAGGAAGAGTAACAGTGGAGGCAAAATAGGTGTGTGTGTGTGTGTGTGTGTGCACTTGCACATAACAGCAAGGCAGGGTTGGACATTCCTCAGAAGATAAGATAAAACATTTTGTCAGTTAATGACCTCAGCATGCTCAGCTACGCTGTTTCCCAGCCAGCTAATTATCTATTTGACACACCTGTTGTCAATAAGCCAACAGGCTGAGTTAACTAACAACAAACATTATTTTATTAGACTTTTATCAGCTTTAGTTTAATTGTTTGTTTTTTTTGGGTTTTTTTGGTTTTCTGTTCCTGTTTTAATTACTTGTCTCTTTAAAGCAATTTTTAACTTTTGAAAAATGCTGAAATAAAAAGTTGTTAAAAGCTAAACACTGTTAACTGAGGCACTATTGTATAAATTCCTGTGGTATAGTATACTAGTGTTTACAGACACACAGTGAATAGACTATTGACACATATCGCAACGTTAATTACGGGGCTAATTTTTACTGCTTGTCCCTAGATTGGCTTTTATGTCTAATCTGATCCACAATATTATTACCACACCCATAATATACAAACTCAGTATACAATAATATTAGAATGACAGCAATGTACCCAGATTGGATGTAAAACCAAAACTCTGGATTTTTAAAAAAATAATATCTTAGTAACATGATGTAAATGTACAAAATAAATGTTTTCTTCTTTATTTTTCTTCTCCTCTGTAATCACAGGTACACAGTTCCATAGATAGGTCATGTGATGACAACTAATCTATCTCCTTAACAACGGAGCAAATTCCATCTGCTGAGGAAGACCACCACACTTTGCAAAATCTCTCTGCTGGATTTTTTCAGTGTGTGTCTGTGAAACAGAGCACTATATATCATAAGAATTTATGAATATGAATATTAAATCACGACAATCACAATTTGCAGAGCCGAGGTAAATAATAGAATAGTAAATAAACCCCACTTGTACCAGTGATAGATAATAAAGAATAAATAAACGTGTATTTACTATGGGTGATTTCTGACAGAGTCTTTTGCCATATAATTTCCAAATAAACAAAAATCACATGAGGAGGCTGCAGCAGACAAGAACACATCATCCCCATTAAAGGATTTGGCTGATGATTTTCTAAATGTTTCTTATTGTCAACAAATCTCATGTGCAGAGTCAAATGAACAATTAATTGATCCTACTTACAAGCACCGTGAGTGTATCCAAAGTTTGTGCTACATATCACAACCTTATGACTTTTTGCTAGATTGTACATTGAAAAGTACTTTAATACAAAGTCTAGAGGTTGTGATATGTAGCACAAAAAGCTAGTGAAGCTCTGTAAACTGAACCACATTACCACGTATGCGCAGTGGCCTCTGCTTTACACAAAACTACTCTCCGGAGACTGAAAACATGATCATTGGGATTAGTCTTTGGAGCAGTTTCTAAACAAACCATCATACCCAAACTCTTTGCGGGGGGGAACATGTCACCTGGTGCAACGGTGCAACAGAGGTCTACAGCACAGAGGAATAAGATATATCAGGCTTTGAATACACACACAGTACTTGTAAACAGGATCAATTCATTGTTGGTTTGGCTCTGCGCATGAGATTTGTCGACACTAAGAAAAATACAGAAAATTGTCAGCCTTATCCTCTAAAGAAGACTTTGAGTCACCAACCTTTGACCTGACACAGGCTCTAAGCTCTGATTGTCAACCAAGGATCTGTCTCTGAAGTAAATAAGACCTGTAGTGAAGCTTCACGATACTTCCCTGACTGTCAGCAAGTTTTAGTCCTTGATGGAGGTGAAAAAGGAATTTAACAGAGCTGAGAGGGGAAAATGATTTAATAAAACACTTCTATGACTCCCAGAGTTCCTGCTTGTATTTCACATCGTGTCTGAACACATCTCATCAAAAAGGTGGACAATTACAGCAATTACTGTAGTTGCTCGTCTAGTGGACAGCAATGCAGTTGAGTTTTCGGTAGAGCGCACATTTCTACACACTCAGGGAGACTCGGCTTTTCAGCAGTGCTGCCGCAGGAGTCCCTAACAGCCCTTCCATATAAAAAATGAGTGAACTGATTGTCAAACAAATGCTTCTGGAGAATTGTTGGTCTTCTCATCCAAAAATATCATTACAAAGATAACTAAAAAACTATTAAATCCCATCGGCATCACTGAAAGGGGCAAAAGAGGCGAGCTGAGGTAACAGCTTTGTCACAGTCCCTGCCACGGGAAAGCACAAACTGTCAAGATGACTCCCACAGTCTTTCTATATTTTCCCAACATGACTGTGGGAGTTATACTGTATGACATTGAAAGGGACTTGCGGTGGACTATTACTGCATGAGTGAGTAAAGAGCCCTGACAGTTCTTAACCACTCTATGAGCCTTTGAATGGGAATAGTCATCTTCCCTTGAAGACTTACCGATGACAACGAGGACAAAGATGAGGGTGGCCACTCCGGCACTGATGTAGAACATGATTCTGATGTGGTATGCCAGCTCGTTCACATCGTCCACATTAGGCACAAGGATGGGTGGGATCAGGAACCCGATGGCAATGCCCATCTGTAGGTGAAATGCACAGATTTTAAAAATGACTCTTTGCCTTCAGCTGACAACTAAACACACACACACACACACACACACACACACACTCGTAGACTCACACTTACACTAAGTACACATCAGTAAAGTGGGAAAGTATCAATATAAAAGTGGAAAAAGGTTGAAATAAAGAATCAGAAAAGAAAAAGGTAGTTGAGTCTTACAGTGAACGTAAAGTAAGTTTTATGCTGCCTCGAAAACAAATCGTTACATCAAAACTTAAGATTTGACAGTTTGGCATTTGTGAGTGATGGTATACCCACCACTGTAAACTCACCAGTGATACATGCTTATTTGACATAATGCAAGGGGTCATATTTCTTGGGAAATGACAGTAAAACCCCACCCCACCCTCAGGGTCCAACGACAATTCTATTGGATCTTGGGGACAAATGGGGAGTAACTAAACTTTCCAAATTTGAATACCACATGAGTAGTGCCCACTTCCTCAGCATCCTACAGCATCAAGAATTTTCCAGAGGGGACACCGGTCGAGGTCCCACCGCTCTAGGGGAAAGGTGAGAGAAGGGAAAGGGCAAAAATATGACAAGACACGTTCCTTCAGGAGGAACAAACCAGTGAGCAGCGTCTGAGGCGTGTAAGCACAGAAATATGTCCTGCAAGAATGATACACCATGACCTCTGCAGCCGCACCTGTTATCCTCCACATTATACGGACACACTTCACATTTGGTATATTGATGTTAAATATCTAACATGAGCTGCTTGAACGATTGTTAACTTACCTGGTGCTCATTTTGCTAGAGAAGGCTTTGTAAGATATTCATAGGAGCCTATAAAAGATCCCTACAACGTCTTTGTTCACTGTCACACATCCGAAACAGACACTGCATCCCTATTTTTGGTGGATTTTCAATGGAAGAAGCCTTGATAACTTGTCAAAAATATGCAAAATTATTTATTTGGTTTACATCAAGAATGTCGTCTCTTATGAAGTTTCTTTTGGCACACAAACTGTTCATCTGTTTGATCTTCAAAGCAAATCTCACCCACTTTTTGTGATCGTGAACTATTTCTAAACATCCGATGGGATATGTAAACTACTTTAGCCTGAAAACTTGGAAGTATCTTGTTTAGGACCTGAGCCAAAAGGAATAAAGTCGTGGTGAGCGAACGAACATCAACAACGTGTTCTTTTTATCTGCAGCTGCGGGGAGCAGGACTAAGTCACAAAACAAAAACATGCCTGACAATGACCGGTGTGCAGTGTTTGGTCTCACGCAGGTGAGAAAGGACACACTTCAAGTGAAGGAAAAACAGAGGGGTGGGACATCTTTTGAGGGTTCGTGTTTAAAGTTTATGTTAAAGATTGTGCAAGATCACAAGACATCCATATATAGCCTAAAACATAAAAACTGTTCTGCCTGTACACCATCCACTGGCTGTTTTTATTGGCTTGTACTGAAAGAATAATTCATGCTATATTTAATTATGAACCCAGATTCTTCGCATTGGAAACGACTCCAGATTGCATTAAAACTTTTAAAACTGTGTCACTACCACAAAACTTTTGAATTAATCATCTCTTTCACAACACTGTTTTTGGTTTCTCTGCTATGTTCAACTATATGACTTTTTGGCTACATGTTAGGGAAGATCTAAGGTGAAGGAGACATGAAATGGCATGCTGAAGATTTCTGTTTATCTCATTTTACAGTTAATTTACCAAAGTTTACCAGTTTGTTCAGAAGCAGGCGGTTCAAGCGGTGGAAGTCACCCGCCATCCCACGTAATATCCCCTGGCTAGGAAGAGCAAACCACACACATACAGACATAAAGGAAATCACTTTGAACAATTAGACGATACCGGTATCTCCCTTTTTTTAGTGAGATAAATCTAAAGCTCTGCCATATCTACTTGCTTCTCTGCCTTCAGCCTCTTTGTCACACACCTGTTATCTGTCTATATTGTAACTGTGTGTTTTGTAGAAAATCAAAAATCAAAGTAGGAGCCTTTTTTGATTAATTTTGAACTTGACTTGGCCAACATATCTTCCTCCTCAATCAACTCACTGCTTTTTCGCCCTGGTTTTCTTTTCTGGTTCAGAAAGTTGTGCTTGCTTATTTCCTATTCTATAGTCTGAATTTCAGACTACACATTTATAAAATGTGATATTGTGAAAGTGAGTAAGTTAATTAAATGAATAAAGCTCAAATTCTACTCAAACAAATCTTCTTTGACATTTGGAAAACAACCTAAATGTCAACTGTGAGCAAATACTGAGCTAAGTTCAAATATTTACTCTCAACTTCCCATTTACCATGTCGGCAGGCATGTGAGAAAAACTGCCTGACTACACCCTGAGTTAAATCTTATAGAACTGAAACTATCAATGTAAGCATCTATTAAGTGTTCAGTTCTGCAAGTTAACATGCATCATGGATCCTTTCACTGCTGGAGGCTGAAGCAGCTGTGTGTTTTCCCCCCTGGCATAATAAGCCACTTTATTTAACCTGCTGACTCAAGAAGAAGAACGAAGAACAGGAACAGAGAGGCTCAGTCATACATTCAAGATGGCAGATGCGACATAACATGTACCTGCCTGTTATTAACACATTGCCTTTCAGTTATGCTGCCTCTGAAAACAGTGTTAGAGACGATAGAATTCTCTTTCATTCTCTCACATTGACCAACACACACATACCGTTCCCTTAACACCCTTAACACCAATATGAGATGTGCATAACACCATACACACACTGCCAAAGAAGTTCTGAGCCCAACAGGTAAACAGAGACACACCTGGTTTCCCAGAACGCCAATGGAACAGGCGGTGGACACCTCTTGCTGCCCGAACCACAGGGACGCAAGTCTGGATGGGATGCCCAGGATATAAACTGTGGCAACTGAACACACAAACTGGCCGAAGAAGGTCATGGCAAACATGTCGGGGTCAGCCGTGCTCGTCTTGATCCAAGCCCCGATGCAGTTGAAGGCGGAGCCCACAACCACGACGTCCCTGAGGCCTCGGTTGTCGAGCAGCCACATGACAGGCAGGATGAGAGGGATGTAAGTGAGGAAATAGATCATGGAGAGCCAGTCGATGGCAAGGGTGTCAATACTGTAGAAGCGCATGAAGATGTTGCTGATGATGCCATACTGCAGCCACATGAACGCGTTGCTCATGGAGTAGATGCTGAAGAGGAAGAGCATGACCCAACGCCGCTTGTACAACTTGGTCTCCATCAGTGGGGAGAGATCCTCAGTGTCCAGGACGGAAGCCTCCGAGGTGACGCTGCCGTCTCCCAGAGACAGACGGTGGTCATATTCTCCCACACTGGCTCTCTCTTTTCTTGACGGGGAACAAAAATCATCCTTGTCCTCCATCCACTCGTGAGAGAAAACATTCTGACCACTCATGTTGCTCCCACTGAAATGCTTCCCTTTTCCTTCAAGCTTCTGGGGAACTTAACAGCTGGAGGGAAGAGCAAAGCGCTCTCTTAACACCATGGCAATTTACCTGACTCGCCCCTCCCAAACCCAGCAGGTACTTCCTACACGCTGATCATAAATAAGCTTGTCTACTGTGCCAAAAGCAGAGATTATTGCTTATTAATTCAGCTGATTTAGCAGGTCTGGGGCGCAGTTTAAATATAATGAGCGGTGTTGGAAAGCTCCTTTCCAAAACAACAGTTACATACCTGACCGACTGCTGGTCAAAGCTCGCCTGCCTGTTCTGGTATTTAACACTTCTGTGGTCATGTGATTGTTTCCTTTTGTGAGTTCTACTTCTCATTTTAAACTCCTCCTTCCAGCTATGTCATGGTATCAGATATCACCTGATAGCAGGCACTCAACCTGTGTTGAGTCAGGCACATGACACACACAGATCTGATCAGATGAGCTAAAGTCAGTTGAGAATGATGGTTAAGACTGAAAATGACAGAAAATGGACCAAAGTGGAAGAAATGGTGAAAGACAAACCAGAGCTATTTGAAACATGAAGCTACGGCCTCAAATGTTTGTTGGCGGCAAATATATACGCAAAGCAAATGTGTTTAGGTGCTTGACCTGCAGCCTTGTGCAAATACATGAAAACATACAGATTTGCAGCAAAGTGGCAGAAAAGTCCTTGTTCTGCATGCATTCACAAATAGCTTATTATCAACATCAAATCAATATGTGAGAAGAGAGATTTAAACGTTAACAGTGGTTTATCAAACTGTTAGAATACAAATCGTTTTATAAGACTATGAGACACGTTTTGACAATTACAGCATTGGGTGGTTGTGGGTTGGAAGTCTGTGCTCAAACACAAGCTGACAATATCCCACTGTTTGAAGAGCAGTGAAGAGAAGAAGAGAGTGTTTGTGGTTCATAAATTGGATTTACTAATGCCCAATCAATTTATATAACATTATCTTCCCCACGCATTACCACACTGACAGGCCTGAAACTGGTTGATTTAAAGAGTAGGTTACAGTCACAGTGCGGTCAGAAAGCATTAGCACAGTGACACATTTTTATTGTGTCAGCTCTGTACTCCAGCACACTGGATTTGCTGCTTATGTTTATATACTGTCTCTGAATTTTAGGGGATTAAAGTAAGTAATTGTACAAATGAACAAAAATCTCTTCTTCTGGTAAAAACCTATCATTAGGCAACAAATCATTTACCAGATCTATACTGCAGTCATCATCATCCACAACCATGAAAACTTTCTGTCTGAAATGTGCAGAAATTTATAAGTTGGCTATAATTACTTCAACTAAGTCTGACATATGAGACATTTCATATTGTTCAGAGTATGATCAGCATGGTATTTAATGTAAACACATGTTGAGTTAATTGTTCAAGTGTTCAAGTGCTCTGTTTTGCTTATTGCAAAGTGAGAATCTGAGTGAGCACAACGACAAAACTTAGCTCATCTGTTGCTGTAATTAATTCTCTGTATTTTATACTCTTTTCAGCAACAGACCAGAACACATGAAGCACTGACTTAAGAATTTGGTCACTGTAAGAAATGATTGGATCAGCGAGTGCACAGAGGTCACGAGGGGACACTGATGTTGAATATGTCAATGATTTGGGCTCTTTAGATAGTGTCCGAATTGAGACTTACTTTGGACTTACTTTGGACTTTGGTTTAAGACTCACATATACTTTGACTGTTGCCGACACTTTGCCATACATGATTGAAATTAATACACTAGTATGACATAGAGGGTCTTGACTGTTTTAAGAATTCAGGGTTTGAAAGAGCAGCCTGTGATATCTAATAGTTATCTGTATTAATGAAGATAATACCAACAGGACACAGAGATTAATGGTACATGACATGATGATGCACCGACAGACAGACAGCTGGAGAGAAAGGTGTGAGGTGGAAATAAGATGAAGTGCTGCTGATGCTGCATGATGGACACTAAATAGTGAGTTTATGTTAATCAACCATAGTGGAAACTGGGGCTCTGTGTCACCTCTTTCTTATACTCACAAAAGTATTGTTTTTTATTGAGCAATCCTAGTGTGGTCAAATCAGGATAATCAGACATTATTATTGCATTCATATCAATCAATGTTCATCAAATGATAAATAAAATGTTGGGTAATTTATTGTTGTTCCACTTTTTACGAAAAATTATTCTATCAAGTAATCTTGACAAAGTTTCTTGAGGACACAGTTTCACTAAAGCACTCAAATGTACTATCTGGTTGAGGACTGCAACTAACGCTATAGCAATTATTTGCATTATCAATGAATCCATTATTTATTCCATTGATCATTTTGTCAATAAAATGTCAGAAAATAGTGACAAATGCCCATCACAGGTCACCAGAACCCATGATGATGTCTTCAAATTGCTTAGTTTAAAATTATATTAAAAAAAGGAGAAAAGCAGCACATTTGAGATGCTTTTAAAATGTATTTATTTATTTTGTTTATAAATCAACCTTATGTTTATGAGCCTGATTGCATAACTAATTTGATAATTCTACATGAAAAAAACATAAGAAACATTGAGTTTTATTTACTGGCCTTTAGGTATCAAACACATTAACGTATGCTTGGGACACTGTGGCTGAAATAGTGAATGTTTATTAAAATGATAATATTTCTTTAATTTGAGTTCTAATAAGGGCTGCAGCTAACAATTACTTTATTAGCATCATCATGGCTCTTTTACATTTGGCACACAGAGTTAAAAAGGCCTTCAGATCATCATATTGAAGGATGTTGAAGGTTTATAGGTAAATGACCTGTAGCCCCAGTTTTCTCTACTGCTGTGAATGTTTTAAGTCAGTGGTTCTCAAAGTGGGGTCCAGGGACCTCCAGGAGTCCTTGAGGGGTTCAAGAGGTCCCCAGCAAAAAGGGGAATAATTTATTTTCACTATAATTCCATCCATAAGTAACACAATGGCAGAATGTAAGGCTATTTTGGTCATGGGTTTCATACATTTTCTGTAATAACATCTAAAAGCAAAAATCTTATCACATGGGGGTCCCTGGTCTAATTTTTGTCAGTTTAGGGGTCGTTGACGTGAAAAAGTTTGAGAATAACTGACTTAAGCAGCTTGATCAGACTGGAAATTTCCGACGCCAGTATTGTAAAGCCCCTGCTGTCTGCAGCCTCCACACCACCTCTGCCTACATGAAGAAAAGCCCATGAATGGAAGGAGTGAAGGGAGGAAAAGGAGAACCAACACCGATTCTTCATGATATTGAAACTGCAGCCCCCACATGTACTTCACGGTCTCTATTCTCAGGCGTCTTTAAGGAATATCAGATATGAAATCGTGACACAGTATCAGTGCTTTTGTGAGGCACAATACTGTACTTACTTCACCGAGATTGCTTTGTTGGCAGCGCATTCGCCTTACTTCCGCAAAAAACAGCTCAATAAAACGCTTAGGCACATTAGATACACCCATCATAAAATTATCTCAGGATTGTTTACTCCACTTCTAAAACACTTTCGGCATTTCGTCTATAAGCAGTTCCACGATCATGTTCCTCCTTCAGGCTATTCCTGAGAGCCATATATCATAACCTCAGCTGTAAATATAAACACAAAATCCTACAGAGTCTACTGCTATTATGAGAGGATTTTTTACACTGAAAACATACAAAAAAAATTAGAAGAACTGTCAATTTACCATACCTGGAGCAGGGCAGCATTGTTATACTACTAGTACTACAGTGAATTAATGCACTGTACCAGCAGAAGATGGCGAAATTGTGCAGACACTGATTACGTCATTTCCCATTTGGTTACCTCCCTTAAAACAAACAGTTTTTAACATATTTAAGTGTTTTGCTCAAATAAATAACAAAGCGTTGCGCTTGAAGTGGACTTATGAATAATAATGATAATAAATATGTAACTAGTCTATATGACATCATTTTAGTGGTAGACACAAGAAAGAAAAGGTTGCCTAAAATAAATGTCTATAAAAGTTGTTTTTTTCCCCTCTCCTATTTTGACACCTGTAAATGGCTTGTATGTCCCGAAAAGGCAATCTTTTCCAAGACATAACCTATCTGCACAATATGTGCGATTTAATGCCCTAAAAGCTGTTTTATTCAACCACAGAAACTCCTATGATCAGTAACTTTACTTTTCTTACAGACAAAATCTGTCCCTACACAAGTGCTGGACATGAAATGAAAAGGTTGTATGTCTGAGCATGAAGACAGTGCCATTCTTCAACAGACCCACTCGAAATGTGTCAGCAAATAAGAAAAATCCATGAACCCATGAAGCTTTTCTCAAAGTAAGCAGGTGTTGTGGTCACTTTTGGGGACATTGGGGACACTGACCCAAAAATCAGCTTTTTCCCAATTGGGGACACAGCTTTTGTCCCCAGTTGGACAAGCTGTCCCCAATTAACTGGTCCTAAGCCTGAAACTTGTCCCCAAAAGTATCCTATGACAGACCACACACACACACACACACACACACACACACACACACACACACACACACACGCGTGTAATAATACTTTGTTCAGACGAATAGCCTGTACAAATATGTACATAATGTTTCACGCCTCTAATACACTGTGTGCTTATCACTGCGCATGACTGCAAATGCTACACAGATGAAAAACATATAGGTATTATTGGCAAAGATTGTAGACCTCAAAATAAATACTGCAGGCCTGTGTGGCTCATCCAAAATCAGGCAACAGTTGAACATTATTAGGGACTGGTTGCGACACGGTGGCGATTATAGGGGGCCACCCCAGACCTGATAGGTCATTGGTCAAGTTCATCAACACAATAAGGCGGGACAAACGCTGGTCAATCAATGATGACAGGTAATCAGCTGATATAAGGACAGTTTGACATTTCTAGCTATTATAGTAATGGTATGACTGAGCTAACGCCATGATGATATGAATGACGTTCTGACAACTGTTTTAAATATGTTTTGCACAGGTAAGAAAAGTAAAATGGGAATATTATGGTGACAAAATATAGTAAACTGTTGTGGACATTGTGTTACACAGTGTAGCTGAGTGCGTAGGTTGTGTGCGTAATGAGCGTGCAATAGAGAGAGAGATAGAGAGAGAGAGAGAGAGAGAGAGAGAGAGAGAGAGAGAGAGAGAGAGAGAGAGAGAGACTGTGTGTGTGACTGTGAGGCTAGCAACTGGATTATGAAGTAGTATAGTTGTGAACGTCCCTGTGTAGTGTGTGTACAGTTTAGGCTATTTGTCAGTGAATAAATGCTACAACTCCTCAAAACCCAAGCCAAGTTCACTTGTCTTGTTTGCCACCTGCTGATTAAAGTGCTAGCAATTAGCATAAGCGATTAGCACGTGTAAATCACAGTTTAATATGTGTTAGCAGTCAGCATTATAACGGCCATTTTGATTCAATAAAACTCGTGAAATGTTCATTTTATGTGCACCCATCACAGTAGTAGTAGGTAAATAATGTTATTTGTGTTCAGGGTGTGTAAGGATACATGTAGCAAGACCGTGAAATGTTTAGTTCATGTGCATCCACCACAAAGAGTTAGTTTGTTCAGTTGTTCAGTTTGTTTCATTGCATTTTACTTTGTTATGTCTGTAACATTATTTGAGTTCAGGGTGTGTGATCATTGCTAGATGCAGGTAGTTAACCAGCCAAGTTACACAGTTAAAGGTGAAATATGATGTTTTCAATTAGTTAGACTGACTAAGTGACATCTGTGGAACATAAGAGAGTGTTACTCATGCAGATGAGAAAATATGTTTATGATTATGCTCCATATTGTTTTATTGTGTAGGAAATGTTAAGGTGCAGTTTACACATGTTTGTAGCATTGTGTACGGGTTGCTTAAAGTAAGTGAAGTCAACTGAGAACTTTAAAGCAGGAGTGTAAGCTAAAGCTATTACAGTGAAATTCACAGTTCAGACAGTAAAGCTGATGCAAGCTGAACTACCACCATGATGATGTGAATAACATTGCTAATATCGATTTTAAATATGTTTTGCACAGGTAACCCCTGTGAATAAATGTGTTGCACCAGTTTGGACCCAGAGCTTCGTTCTGAACCTGTTACATACAACATATTTACTCCACTGCAGGGAAACAGCTCTTAGAACATGTGTGGCCTAATCTGAACAGAGTTACTGATTGAAAATAGTGTTTAAATAACCACTGCTTCCCAGAGACTGTGATGGTAGCTGCATGTTAGTGCTGTTCTCAGCTGTAATATCAGCTTTAGTTGTTGTGGGTGCTCAGCATGGCATCTTTAATTTAATGCTGTATTATAAAATGTAAAAACAACAACCTGGCCTTGAGTAAAACATTACAATGGATGCTAACATGAGTTTTGGAATTCAATTGTGATTTATCTTTGCATAGGTTGAAGCAACACGATGCATCTAACATTTGTATTTAAACATTTTGATCACCTGCCATTCAGTAATGTTCACTATGCCACGGCCACCCCCGTCAAAATGTCCTGGATACACCACTGTGGTTATGAAAGACACAAGCTATAAATGATCTTATTGGGTAACCCATCACTCACAATATCAAAATGTTTTCTGTCACTTCTTGGTTTTGAGTAGCTTTAACTAAAATATATTTTCTAGAGTAAGGTCCAAGGACCTCCAGGGATCTTCTGGTCTCAGTGCAAACTGTGGCATTTCACTCTTGCTTTTTTAATCCGGTGAGAAGCTTAAATGACCAGTTTTAAGCAGGACTGAGTCCCAGGTTCATTTCATGTCAGTTGAGATTTGATTAATTGTAAATTTATTTGAGAGTTTTTACCACTAAACCACGAAGGCAGGTCCTGGATGTAGAGGGGGGCCCTGTCAGAAAATAGTCTAACTCCTTAGATGATATTGCTGCCACATGATTGTAAGCTATTCAGTCAGCTGTTTTTTGGGGGGTTTTTTGGCCCTAGAGCCCACTAATAGTTTAATCCGGCTATGACTTTAGGTCACAGGTTTCATGAAATCCCCCTGTATGCTGCTGATTTAAGTAAACATTCAAATTAAATGATTTCTAGGGGGTTTCTGGGGACAAATCTCATGATGTAGAATTTAAAGGTGTATTACATTGACTCTTGATGATGCTTGTGCCATCAGAGATCAGCTCACCTGATTCCCAAAAACTCCAATAGAGCAGGCGGTGGAAACCTCATCCGCGCCGAACCACACCGAAGCCAGTCGGGAGGGCATCCCGAGGATGAAGACCTGGGCCAGGGAACTTGCGAACTGCCCCAGCATGGTCACCCCGAACAGGTCGGGTCTGGCGCTGGCCACCTTGATCCACGTCCCGGCACAGTTGAGCGCGTTGGCCACCAGCGCTGTGACGCGCAGCCCTTTCTTATCCAGGAGCCAGGTGACCGGGAAGATGAAGGGGATGTAGGTGAGCATGTAGATCATGGACAGCCAGTCTACAGCGAACGCCTCCACGTTGTAGAACTTCATAATGATGTTGCTGATGATCCCGTACTGGATCCATTGGTACGCGTTGCTCAGGGAATAGGAGCTGAAGAGGAACACGACCACCCAGCGCCTCTTGTATAAACGCGTGGTGGCCGCGGAGCCGCTGTCACCGTTTGGGATGCTGTTGCATTCAATTTGTTCAGCGGCATCTGGACCTTTCGCTGCCAAATGTGGACCATTCTCCATCATCTGTGCGCTCCTGTCCTGAGAGTCCCGCTTACTGTCTCCCATCTTCTGCTTCGGTTGAAACGAGAGCACTTGGAAGGATGAAGAAGTCTTCCACCAACGCAGTAAGGTGTCTTGAAAACCAACAGAAAAAAAAAGAAAATGCACCGATAATAATGGAAAAAAATAGCAAAATATCACTTTGGTTAACTTCTAAATGAATCCTCTCATTCAGTTGAAGGAATACACCTCTGGGTTCCTTACAAACAGGAATGACTACATAACAGACTTATCAGATGCTTTCATTCCGAAGAACTGACCGCCTACCAGAAGTTCATTCAATATTTGAGCTGTCTGAGAAATCCTCTGTATTACATAGGCGATAGGCTACTACATGAGCTGACTCGACCTTTACTCCACCCAGCTGCTGAGATAAGAAATGACACTGTTAACTGGGAGCTTTAGATGTACAGAACAACAGACAACAGGACAGAATCCTTATTAATGCCTGTTTTAACTGACTGTCTGCTGCAGAGTATCACTCCACCGCTACAGAAAGATATTTTTAAATGTATTGTCTGGTTTTACTTGTCTCAGTAATCACGTTGTTAATCTGCGAGTTAAATCCCTCTTGTTAAGAACAATAAGTGCCTTGTTGTTACCTTTGTGCTTGTAGTTATTCAGTACATGCTGAGAACTTCTGTTCTTTTATGTTTTTCAGAATAGATCATTTGTGTTATTAAATATAAAATTCAAGGACTCAATAAAAATGTGATTACATTATATTATTAGTGCCCATGTGAATAAACATAAAAAAGCCATATAGCAATAGTTTGGTGGCTTGATATGAATGAATGTAGAACTGCATAGTCTATGTGAAGTGAGGACAATAAAATGAACCAAAAATATAAATATACTGTATAACTTACTGAGGCATATAGTCATATAGTGTTACACGTCATGTAGAATTAACCGCTGGTGAAAAGAAACCCTTCCCTCTGCAGGAACACATAAAAATGAACCAGACCTTGTAAGGTAGTTGTCATGCATGATAGTTAAGATTTTTTTAAATAAAATTTCTGCCAGCAATAGTGTGGAACTGATAAAAATGTAGGTGTGAAGGGTTAATCAGTGCTGCTTGGCCACCAGATGGTAATGTCTACTAGAATGTTGCATTACTACTAAATGTGTGTTTTATTGTATCTTCTGTTCACTTTACCTTCTTTTTACCTCACTGTTTTACTCTTTTCACAAAAGCCGTTTGAGGGACGGGTGTTGCAAATTAGCAGCTGCTACAAACACTAATACTTGCATCAGATGGCTGTTCTCAGTTTGTCTATGTACACTGTATCTGTTATTATCAAATAAACCATGAATAGATAAACAGAAATGTTAGTACATAACACATAATAAAACATAATTGTCACGTTTTCAATTGTGTTGGACTGAATAAATTCCAGTAAAAAAAGAAACTAAACATTTATTTCTTGAAGAAATACAAAATGTGATTTTGTGATAGCTTATATGCTTATATAACATCATATACAAAAGTATAAAAAACATAAACATAGTTGGTAGTAACAATATGGTAACAGAAAATAAAGTACAATGTAAACAATCCTTTTATATATATATACATATATATATATACATACACATATATATATATATATATATGTATATCGATATATATATGTGTGTGCATACATGACGCCTGCGCCAAAAAAGGGAAAACAGGAAAACAAGAAAACCTGTTCTTCCATCAAATGTATCATAGAATAAAAATGACCAGACAATCAGAGAGGAGAGATTCTGACTTTGTCTATACATCTTCTGAATTATTGTCAAATTACTGTTTTTCCATCAATTGCATGAGCAAATCAAAGGATCATTCCAGTAGTTATATTTTTCTATTTCACTCAGTTTTTTTAATGAATTTATTTTGGTGTAAGTTCACCCATTTCCCCCCAACTGTGCTCTTCTAGTTGTTTATAGAAACGTACTATGATTCCCAGAATGCCTTTTGAACATCCATATGTAGCCAGATCACATATATAACCATTGTTCTTCAAGGCTATTACACCTGCCTCATAAGGAAACAGTAATTGAATTATATGTAATTTGGCTACATACAGACATCTATAAAACTGTAGAATCGAATGTAGCCAGTAAATAACCAGATGAATGACTAAATTTACTGAGCTGAGTCATTTTCCATGTGTTTTTGAATTTTTTTGCAACTAACCACTGGAAAGGTGTTGAAGCGTGTGTATGTCTACATTTAGCTATGCAGACATATGAGACAAATCCACCATAAAACAACAAACTGTAGTCAGAAATGTAAAGTTATTTGCCTGATAGCTGTGTTATGTTAATTGTTTACCTTCATACTGATAGAGGCTCTGATGACAAAAAATGACAACTAAATAGGAAAGCAAGAGAGAGACAAAAAAAAAAAGTTTGATTTAACGGCCTAAACAGTGTCCAATCTTATTGGATCCACATGTTGTGGTGTAATGCTCTGTGACTTAAGGTAGGAGGGCTTGGCTGGTTCTCCTCCATGACCGAGGCCCAAAGTTAAGTGCTGTTTGTTGGCTGCTTCTTGTCCACTGTAAACTGTAGAAAACTCATTGCACCTTCACTTGGCCTCCAGCTGCAGCAGCAAGGGGTTCACCTCGCTCTCCGGGGTTTTGACACTGTCTGTCCTGACAATACACGTGGGACGATGGCGGTTAAGCATGAGGATCAGTTGCTGTCGCTCCAGTTTCAGCTCCTCAATCTGGGCTTTAAGGTCAGAGTTTAACATCTCTAGTCGCTCCGATTCCTGTGGGAGCATGAAGGGAAAAGGGAGAAAGAATCAAAAGACGGGAAAAGGACTGAGATAAAGTAGGAATGTTGTTTTGATAATTACGATGGGTATAATAAATATGTGAGAGGATATGACTCACCTTTTGTAGATAATCTGTCCTCTCTTTCTTTTTGTTTCGACATCGTGCTGCAGCCACTTTGTTTTTCTCTCGCCTTCGTTTCCTCCTTTCTTCTTCTTCATCTCTCTAAACAGCAGTGCAGATAAAAAGGTTTGGACATAAGTTAAGGTGCGATGGACCTGCTGTATATCGGGAGACTCCCCATGTTTAAGAATAACATTGAAAATTATTATTTTACCTTCTTCATATTACATTGTCATTAGACTATAATAGCGTTATGCCTGGGCCGAGTCTACTTCACAGTCATAATGAATAAGCAAAAACAAAAGTTGATCTAAATAAAGGACTAACAATTCTCCTACGTTTTTGATTTTTTCTCTACTAACTTAGCAAGTGTGTCACAGTCACAGTATGAGTGAGAGCACTAAAATGTACAACAAATGTACTACAATGTACTGTGTGTATAACAACAGCTGGTAGTTAGTTGAACATTAGTTTAGTGGAGTGAACATGAAAAGATGATGGTAAGAATAATATACAACTGCCCACACAGGAACAGTGTCACAATGTGTAACTTTAACCAGACATAACTGGACTGTGTTCAGCCTTGTCTGCAATATTTTATAGTTTTTTTTTTTTACATTTTTACTTTTATACTATATCAGGAATACAGGTCAACCCTTAAAGGACAAGTACAGAATTTTTCAAATCTGTCTTAAAACAACAGTCAGGTGCCCGTATGAACACTGAAAGAGGTTTTGCTCTCATTCTTCCTGCCACTACTGGTCATTAAATGATCCCTTTTAAATACACTTAGAATGTAAGTGACAGGGGACAAAATCTATAATCCTCATTTTGTTCAAAAATGTAATTAATAGTTTATCTGAGTTAGTCAAATCAAGCAGTTATCATCCAGCGTTACAGTCTTTTTAGTGTAAAATTCCATATTTGTGTCTTGATGGACAGTGTTTCCCTGTTGAACTGAGTCAAAGGATCATAACAAAAAGGCAGAATTTGGCACTAAAAAGACTGTGACTTCAGAAGATATCCACTTAATCTGACTAATGTGGACGGCTGAAGCTTCACATTGGGTTCAGATAAACTTTTAAATAAATTTTTTGCTTATATTGAAAGCACATTATGAAGGGATCTCTTAATGGCCGGAATGAACAGGAGGAATGATTACAGCAAAAAAGCTATTTCATTCAGGCAGATGTATGATCCTTGTCGCCATTATCATTATTTTCTCTGGACTTTCATGTTGGAGAGACTCCGGCAGTACATTTGACAACAGTAACATGTTCCATTATGTCCACTAGGTGGACCTGTTGTTTAAGACATGACACAAAACTACACTTTCAGTTTCTTTCATTCCAAGCTAAATTCATAAATTATTGGGTGCATTTTACATGCAGTTAAGAAAGATCCTGTATGTATGAATACAGTGTAGGGAACATTTTTAATCTGCTCTTTTCCCTCATAAAAAATAATTCATAAATGTTTGTTAATGACAATTCAGAACACTGAGTAAAAACTTGACATTTAAATGAGTTTACAAAAAGTAATACTGGTTACCATCTGGTCAATGTTTCATATACCTCAGTCTTGATGACTAGGGGCCTTTTCCCCAGACTGTCCAAGAAGTGCAGAGGTGACAGCATTGTTCCAAACTCCTGGAGGTCACCAAATTTGAGCTTGTCAGTCAGCGTGGTGGCTGAGATCCCAGCTAGTGGGCCCAGGCTGGGCAGGGAGCCTGCTGTCACAGAGGGATCTGGGATTTGTCCTGGCATCGCGTCAGACTCGGTCGTGACCACAGCTAAGAGGCAGAGTGAGAAAACGGGAGACTCAGACAGCAACTAAATCAGATCAATGAAAAACACATAAAACACTGTCTGTTCTACTTGCTATACTACATACTGGGACATACTTTATGGTGTGAGGCTAGAAAACAGCCTTTTTACATTAACAAACTGGAGACAAACAGATGTGCTTTGTTTGACCTACAGTCGGTTAAAAGGCTTCAAGAAGGCATTTGCCCAAGGTGCAACGCTCCTTAGCAGTCAGCGCTCTGATGAATTGCTGGTCTGTTATAAGAGCCGGATACTGCGGCTGCCTTTCATTAGGCTATTTTATTATTTTGCTTCTGAATGAATATACTACCATTTACAGAGATCTTGGCAAGAATTTACGTTATTTCATCCCCAGAGGCAAAAAGAGAGATGAACAACTGTACAAAGCAGACTTAAACAAATTCCCCTTTATTCAAGCTGGGCTAAAGATAGCCTTTGCCAAGAAATACCCATTAACTGTGGTTTCCTCTTTATGAGACTAATGTCAGAGGCGTGGAATGTGGGTGCCAAAATTCAGCATAATGTGGTAAAGCTTGAACCTGAATGTAACTAGCAAAATGAAAAATTAAAGGTGACACTGCACACTCAAAATGTTTGTGCTGAACAGATTCTTAGTATGTTTTGTAATGGTAATTACTTTTTGTTGAAAATGCTGAATGTGGACATTTAAATATATCCAAAGACAATGAGAGAGGTGTGTGTGTGCGCAAAGCCAGCCACAGACACAGGATGTGAAGACAGATTTGTGGCAAGAGGGGAATTTATGTACTGTACTCATGCATCTATCTAAGACGCTGAGAACATGAACTTACAGGCTACATGAGAATAACTTTCAATTTTCAGTCAACTTCCCTAAACTATAGGTCAAAAAGACAAAGTGGAACTTTGAAGACTGCGGTGTTGGTACATGACAGCTGTAAGAAACATTTGCCTTGAAAATGGTGACAAACACATTGTAAAAAAAAGTAGAAAATGTGTAATTACTTTGGAAATTTTGGTTTGATTTTAAATTTGAGTGAAAACAACACCAACCCAAGCCAAAGACAAAACCATGTTCTCGAATATGTTCATAAGAGGGACCTGCATGCACACAATAATGACTTCTATTTGAACTTACAGTATTATGGGACACAGCTTAAGCATGATCACACATTCTCTCATAATGGTAACTTTATTAGACCCCAGAAGGTCCAAGGAACCTATTAACTTATAACAGCCTACAGTCTGATCAGTATTAGTATTTTTACTCCATGCACTTTTACATGATCATGTCTACGGTTATAGTTTATAAATATACATCTGCAATAGTTTAGTCATATGAGTGATAACCTGAAGTCGACTACATTGTGCTGTAGCATGCATACTGAAGCCATTGGTCAACTTGAAAGCGGAAGTTTTTCTTCAGTGCGGCATTTATCTTACGTAACTTTGTCTTTCCATCAGAGGGCTGCAGTGATAAAATGTTACAGCTTTTCGTTCAGGGGGGCTTTCGCTCTGGATAAACGATATTTTTAAGAATCAGTGCACAGCACCACTTCAAATGCAGGACTACACAAGTGAAGGACATTTTGTTCTGAATTGTGCACGCTGTGGATCCACGTTAGAGCATGCAAACAAAAGAAAATGATCTTTCTGTAGCATGCTCAGCAAGATGTCACTTTGAAGACCGAAAAGCTCGTAAAACTCAAAAATGCAATGAAATGCACCCTGAAATCTGAAACATACTCCTCGCTTGTTCGCAAACTATGCTCGTTGTGACTTATGCGCGGCGCGCCAATAAACTATTTAGTATGTAAAAATATTCAGCTCTTTACTTAACAAGTTTTGTATACGGACCTGACTTTGATCCCAGGTGTAACAAATGTCTTTTCTTCTGGTCAGCCGAGGGTCGAGAGTAGATTTTAAAAAGTGGAAATCGTTGCATCAGCCCGATTTTTAAACGTGATCCCAATCTGGGAGGATTTGGGAATGCGGAAATTAGGCTATGCCAGCCAAACGTAAGCAGGGATGTAAAAAAGTACATAGTGGGGGCAGAAGTGGGGAAGTCGCACCGCTCCTCCCATAAAGAAACACTGCAACGACAGCATATGGCTCAGATGTAGGCCTGCACTGGAGATACATGACAGCCTGATCTGTACTGAACCAAAAAACACAAAGTCAAATACATAATGCTAAATTATAGGCTATATAAACCTAAAGCTATGTTAAAGAAACACTGTTGGGACTCCATAATAAATGAAAATACTATATAGTTACACACATATTACCTTAACTCTGCCTTGCATATTATGTCCATATTGCAAGTTCTTTTACATGATTATAACCTAATACTTTGATTTTGTGTGGAGCAAACTTTACAGATAGACCTTTTAATATTTTACTCTTGATAGGAAATAAAGGAAACACATGCATAAAACACCACTCTGAATGTAGATTTATTGTAATTATTCAGCAGCATAGATAAGCAATCGATGCTCATTTACTCTGTTTTTTTTTTAAGTTTAACAAATAAGTCAAAATCTGAAAGGTAAAAAAATAAATCATAAGTTACATCTTGATATATATATTTATATATATATATAGTATATAGCACTGGATGTTTTCATGGAAAACTTTCAACATTTTAACAATGAGGTCAAACCACAGTTGGTGACATTGAGGTATGCAGGTACTTAACATGGATGGATATGTAAATACAACATTTACAGCAATCAATACACTAATGACACCAAAAACACGAAACCATACTGTAACATTAAATTCCACATTACATCTTAGATCTAGTAACAGATCAGATATATATGAGCTTTGAAAATTATTCTGAATTTCTCGGCATGCGTTTTTTAAAATCAAAACTTAACTTCAGTCCCTCCATGCTTTTAGTTACATCACTCTGTTGGCTACGTAGCCTATCTGGAGAAAGTTTATATGTTTGCTTAGTCACACACAAGACAATTCATGAATGTATTTCTTGAAGTGTTACAGCATATTGTTGTTCATATAATGTTCAAAGTCAGGAACTTGCAAAAAGAAAAACAAGAGAGATCATGACAATCGCTTCCCTCTGTACTCTATAAGGCGAGGAGGGTCGGAGAGTTGAGGATATCAACAGATTCAGCTTTGCCCCCTCCGCCTTTACTGCTGTCCAGTCCCTCTGTGAGAGAGTCCAGCTCGGGACACGCAAATGTGAACACAGACAGGTAGCTGCTGCAGGTCGGGGTGGAGGTCACCACAGGAGTGCTGAGAGGCTCCAGGTCGCTGGAAACAGACTTGTACAAGGTCTCCCAGTCCGAGACCCCAAGAGAGCTGCTCAGGTCTATGTCTGGCACGGATCGGGCTGTTTCCATGGGGGTTTTCTCCTCCAAACTGGGCAACATATTGTCCAGTAGCCCCTCCTTAATGTCCAGAGAGGGCTCGAGATCGCAGATGTTGATTTCAGCACTGGCACACAGCAAGATATTGGAGTTCCCAGAGATGGCTGTAGACGGATCGCTGGGGATGTCTATGTCCTGGAGCGAAGGAGCTTCCTGTGTGTCATCCTCTGGAAGCCTGTCCTCATCCGGACTGGGTGGGAGCTCTGGGGACCCTGCGGGCTCCTGGAAAATAGACTCCATCTCTTCGGACATTTGGCACACTGGTTTGTGTGTAGCGAGGATAAATTCAAGCCGTTCTTTCTCTTTGAGGAGGTTGGCTATTTCCGTCTCCAGGGCTGCTTTCTCCTCCTCCAGCTTGTCTGTCTCCTTCAGATAGACCAACATCCACAAATCATCCACATGGCAAAAACACACAACAGTAGGTGCAAATGACAGCTGAGTAAATGCATCACTGTTTACTTACAGCTTGCAGTGTGTCTGTGAGTTCCCTCCGTCTGTTGCGACACTTTGCTGCGGCCATTTTATTCCTCTCCCTCCTTATCCTCTTTTTCTCTTCCTCCTCTGGAGACAGCTGGGATGTAAAAGAAGTAATTCAGTTATTACCTTGAAGAATCCCGCCATTTCATCTCCTAATCCGCTACATCCGTTGCCAATTCACCCTCTGAAGAATGGCAAAAGCATGTTTCGCTGCAATGCGTCTAAAAATAGACCATTGTTGCAGACTTGCTGTGACCTGAATATAAATTGACTGCCTAAGGAAGGCACACAGCCAGCACACGGCACCGGAGGAGCATGCACAATAGCACTGTTGCACACAAGGAATTCAGATGGGCATATGTAAATTCACACTATCGACTACTCTGTCCAATAGCAGGTAGACTTCATCTGAGCTAACCTACCTGCTCCGTTTTCCCCTTTCTGACAGCATTTTTTCCTTTATTCCCGCCCGCTTTGGGTGTTGCCTGGTGAGAGCTTTGTGGTTCATTGGCTTGCTTGCTACCCAGAGACGGGGAGACAGATGTAATAATCGTAGGCTGGACCATCCACTGGAAATCTGGGGTAGAGGAAATTGCAGTGACTGTTGGAACAAATGGGGTGGCTTCAACGCTCATGTCTTCGCAGATCTCCTGGAAAAGATGGAAATGATCGACATTGAGAACTACAAAAAGAGATCTGTAAAAAAAAATAACTATTCCTCTCCAATCAGTGGTTTCGGTTGTATCTTGACAATAACAATGAAACCCACAAATATGCTCATTAGTGTGTAAAACAGAGGGTACCCTTGTTATATTTTCTTGAAAGATACCCAACCAGAAATAGCCTTCTCCAGATCAATATTTGACTTTATCATTGTTTCTGACGTCAACACTGACGCAGAGATGCTGTGGAGTCTCCTGAATGGATTTATTTTTCTCAATGAACCGCTGCATCGACACGCTTGCGTTTGGTCCCAGGACGTCGGAATCATAACAACCCGACCTACAGTGATATGTTGTGACATTTCCACCTGCATTAACGGACTGATCGAATTAAATATCAACTATGTCAAAAAAATAATGAGCAAAAAAACAACAACAAAGCGCACCCTGTTAATTAAAATCATAGCAATCAGTCCCCCCTCCCCCTCCCCCCACCACGAAGATAAAAAGCATTAGGGCACTCAGAGTGTGGACCACATAAATAAAAAAGGCTGTTTAATATATTGTAAAATGGGTGATCCCGAGCTGCACGTTGAATATATGATCAACAAAGCCATTCATACCTTTGCATTGTTGCTCTCTGAGGAGGCAGCTGGAGAGCTCGCCTCTTCTGGCGTCTTCTGGCAGAGTGTCCCGACAGGAGACTCTGTCCGGCAGGTGGGAGAGACTGAATCCATGTCAGGCGTCAGGTTGTTATGATACATCACGAGGGGAGGAAAAAAAAAACAAGTCCTGATCAATGACAAATATGACTCTGGCCTTCCGCTTAGGCAGAACGGCTGGGGTCTTTTCTCCAGGTATATACCTGGTAACTGGACGACTAGAATGCAAGCCCCTCCTTTTATGCTCTGCTAGAATTTTATGAATGAACCGAGACTGTACCATCCGCGGAGGGGGATGAGACTGACGGCCACACAGGCCTACATTTTGGCTTAAAATAGCTTTATTTTGATATTTATCCTCCGGTATATATCCCCTCCATGAGAAATATGTTAACCATTTCTCTTAGATTTGGCCACAACTGCATCACCGCGCGAAAGTAGAATACAATCTTCACTCCCATTCATAAATATCGGCTTCATATGAAATGCAGTGCGGGGTGAGAAACGTGAGTCTATTTATAAATACTCAATTTCATGAACGACGGAAACTTGATGTGTGCTTTCATTTAATCAAGCGTTAAATACATCTGAGCTATTACTAGGACATACATAGCCTAATAATAATCACTGTTATCGTTTAATAATGTAAAACGGGCTTGGTTGACCATCTCAAAAATACAGTATTTCGCCCCTAACTTATTTAACCCGCTAAAATGAATTTCCCCTTCTCGTTTCATTGTTATGAAACATACCAGCCTGTGTGTGTTTCTGACTTGACAGTCTGGCCGCCATTTATCGGTAAAAGTCAGCACTTCAATGCTGTTTTGTCCCCGAAAGAGATGAAAGGGTGTTAGCAGACATAATGAAATGATGCTGAATTGTTTACTTAGGAGGTGAAGAGGACAGGTCGGACATGTGGGGGCGGGGAAGTCACGTGACATGGGCCGGAACTGGAGGGCGGGAGGAGCAGCAGCAGCATCAGCATCCTTCACATCCATCACAACTGTGTGCAGGCAGCGTGTCTACAGCTACAGTCCGGGGTTTTCTTTCATATAGTCTGCTGCTCACAGACGAGTATAAAGTCAGCTAACAAACAAAAACTATTATTCATTTAAAGTGAACGTGTCTCTACTGCAGCTGGACCGCATGGAAAACTTTCTTAGACTATTTGTCTGGTCGGTTTCTTGAATTTAAACAAAGATTTCCCTCTATTTTCATGCCAAAAATGCAAGAATGGAAATGAAGACATTAGTTCCCTACAATAAGAAGACAACTTTAACAACAAATAAAGACAATTTCTTTTAAATGCTCCCATCATGTTTACTTTTATTGAAGGTGGTTAAAGAGCTAAAAATTCAGACTTTATATAGAAGGACACTTCAAAGTATTGCAGGCAGATGTCGCATTATTTTTGAACTGATACCTCTTCATTAATAATTTGATATTTTTGGTATAACTGTCATAAATTGTTTTCGCAAGAAATGTTTGAGAAACGATTAGTAGTGGCATCTTTAAAAATGTCATTCTGCTAAGAGAGTTTAATATATACAGTACATGCTCACAACAGCATCATTTATGTATATCCAGCCTTTCAGAGCAGGAAAAAACAAATTGTGACATTACCGTTATAGTCTGATTTTTAAATTAGACTATAACAGTGGATCCACTGAGCTCTTATGTTAACGTTTTCCTCAGATCACTCATTTTTTTGGCCTCATGTTGTACACCAAGAATGCCACAACATGGAAGTTTGTATCCGCAATGAAAGATCATGACCAGTCTGAGGATTGCTTTGATAGAAATTCACCAGTGGCTGAGTGAGGTCTTTATATAATAACAGCTTTTCTAAATGAACTCCTGGGATATAACAACTCAAATGGACAAATCGTTCGTAATGGGTTTTTTCAAGAGCCAATTTGTGGTCTACTGTGGAGACCAAAGATGCATGATTGGAGTGATATAAGTGATGCAAAAACTTAATTATTAATTAATACTTGTCATTAGGCACTGGTGGGGTCACAGACCAACTGATTAAACTGAGCACGAAGCACAGCACAGAAGCAAGGAATTACAGGTATAAAGAAGTGAGGGACTGTGTTAAAATACTAATACTGATAATTAAATGCATAATGAACTTTGTGACAACCATAAGAGAGATAATACAGAGGTCACAGCATATAAACAGGTTTGATAAATACTACTCTTGCAACCTCTTTGTCATTTTGAAAAAGAGGAGAAACTGACCCCCCCTTGAGGCGAAGCCAGACCTCTTGAGGACTTTTCACAGTTAATTGCAGAAGACCCTAACAACTTGAGGAACGATGCGAGACACAAACGGTAAATGGATTGAGCAATATGTTTAGTGTATTTATTAATCACAGCTAAGGCAGAAAGCTGCAGCTGCACTGCTCCCCATGTGTTTAAATAGTTTAACATGTTCGTGTTTTCACAGCATCCGTACAGTATATGTGATGTCACCTGCTGTTTGCCGTGTGGAGACGAACATGGTTGAGGGTTTGAATACAGAGTTGCAGCAGTTTTCTGATCTGTGTGATTCCACTTCGATTAAATCAGCAGCAGTGACTGTTGACTCAAACTCTCAAACTGACTCATCTGTTAAAAACAAACAAAAAAAACCCCCAACTGCCATTTCCTTTCTTTAACAGATGCCACGTATACACAAGTTCTGTCCTTGAGGATCATCTCCATGTGCTGCTTCATTGCACTGGCCACTCAGCAAGTTTTCTACTTGAGACAATTCCTCAAGAAGAAAGAAGTTGATTGAGTGAAGAAGTTTATAAAGCACAACCTGAGGAATATACTCTGATCATCAAGTTTGAAGTTGTATTTGTATTCATTTTTAGGGCTTTTTCAAAAGGACTTTAGGGATAAGTTGACAAATTCATCCATTTAATTTTTTTTATAAGTTTACAATTTGCTTGAGAATAAATAAAATACATTTTTCAATAAAAATACACACCCACTTATCTATTTCCATATAGTTCCCATGCTTTATACATTCTTCTCAGTTTTCGGAGGTTGGGTTTCTGTAATTCCTGCAGGGACAAGAATGCTTAGTCACCACCAAGTTGATAATTGCTGTGCTGTTAAATGCCTTTAAAAATACATTTAGTACTAAGTTCAGATGTGCTGCTCCATTCTGGTACCTTCTGGTTTGTGTCCAAATGGAGGATATCTACGAGGGGAGCGATGGATGGACGGCCATGGGCGCACTGGAAGGGCAGCTGGCAGGAAGACAAGGACGCTACCAAGCTGCAGCACTCATCTCTGTTCAGGCTGTCATTGAATTTGATCGCCCCTGTTTAATGCATACATGTATACATCTGAGTTGTATGAAGATTTCAGTCTTAAACTATAATTTATTAAATCATCACTGCACAAAAAATAAACTCATGGATGGAGTTTAGTAATTTAACCTTACCGTGGCATGCTAGGGAGGCAAGCACTTTGAGCACAGTGAGAGGCAGAGTTCCTCTCACTCGACCAGCTGAACACAGTAACTTAGACAAAGAATAAGAGAAACATGACATGTTGCCCTCTATCGAGAAAAATAAGCTTTTTCCTCACAAAAAGGTCAGTGGATAGAACGACATTGCCAAGCTTACCTCAATCTGCTCTCGGAGATACTCCTGAAGTGTGATTAAAAAAAAAAAAAGGAAAACATAAGAAACAAAATTGTAAAATGCTCGATCATTACAATGAGTGATACAGTTGACAATATTGATATTGAAGATTTAAAAGTCTTACCTCAACAATAGGTTTGATAACAGATGTTCTTCCCCGCCTGAGCTCATTACTCTCCTTTTCCACGAAGCACAGTGGGACCTTCCCTACGAGCACTTGTGGTTCTGCCGCCTGTGAGAACTTCACTTCAAGGCCCAAACTCTGCAAATGTGCCTGACAAGACCTGTAGTTCACAAGCCGTAAGTGACACAGGAAACGCTGCTCAGGTCATTTGTTACAATAATAATGCACATGTACTAATGTACAGTTTATGCACTGAACTGCTGGCTTGAGGATAGTTTAGTTAAGGTTAGAAGATGTAAGCTCAAGGATGTCAAGAGGTTTTGGACATGATTAACTGTGTGTCTCATTCTGCGAGGCCTCGCGTCATCAGGGAGGGAATACGAGAATATCTAAATCATAAGATGAAAATTTTCCCTCAAAACTACATGATTCCCTTTTCATAACCATGTTCAAGAGGGGAGACAGATTGTGGCAGTTACAGAACCATCATCCTCTTGTGTCCCTACAAATAGACTCCTTCCACTGTCTGTATCTGAAAACTCCCTGAAGTACCCATCCAGAGGCATGGTTGACATGACTTTTAACAACACTCCCAATTACAGGAAATACACAGTGAACAAAAGCAACCTCTGTACGTAATTAATAGATTTAAGTAAGGCACTTTAACTATCTTGAGGGTAATCTGGCGTGTGCTATCAATATGAGCTCCCCAGACAAGAACATTTGAGCAATGACACTACTGAGTGATGGCATGTGAGTCAAAGTGCTACGCATCAGCTCTGAGGTAAGACAGCGGGTGAAACGAGGCTGCGTCACTGCACCCATCCTTTTTGTCATCTTTATTGCCACCATCATTCACCTCATCGGGCAAAATCTGCTGGGTTGTTGTATAGAGCAGACAACAGGATTATAAACCTGTTTAAGGCCGGCTGCAGCGGAAGAGATTCCATCAAGCAATGACAGATGACCAGATGACCCCTGCTCGACTTGAGCGATCACTGATAATAATAATAATCTGTGGAGTCTGGTGTTTACCTTGGATGTATGTGTACATGTTTCTTTAGCCATACTTTGAAGAAATATATATTATCACACTATGTAGTGTCTCTGCTTTTAAGTCAGTCGACTGGTTTTGCAGATGTAACCTTGTGCAAACAGTAAAACACACCTGAGCAGCCTTAGCTCCTCCTCTGTTACACTGATCTCAAGAGGTGGAAAAATGGTTGATGAACACAGACGTCTCTGCCCCGGTGCATCTGGGTCATCTTCATAGGAATCTATAACAGCGCAAACACAGTTATGACTGTAGTATCGTATCAGTGTCCCAGCATCCCTTGCCAATATTAATAATGTGTGTTGTGTGTTTGGTTTTTTTTACCTGCTACTAGATTTTCAAGCCGAACTCTCTCATGTGCAGCGTGTTGGTCCAACAGCACCAGAAGATTCCCTGGGATTTCAAAATTACATGCATAAATATGAAATGCACAAAGTATAAAGAAATCAAAAAACAATTAAAGCTGTAAGCAGCGTTGAACGGGCCCTTGCGCCTCTGCGTACGTCGGGCCACGGCGCAATTGAGGGGCTTCTGTGACGGGCATGTAGATGTCTTCAGACCCGGGCTGTTTTCAGACAGTTCAAGAAGGAGATAAACATCACTTCCTTTGTCCACTATTTTGCCCACTGTTGGGACTGCTTTACTGAAATTTCGTAGGGAGCGCTATTCAGCCAGTTTGCATCACTGATGGAATATTGTCATGTACACGTGTTCAGGCAGGGAGTCTTATCAAACATGTAAAGTTTGGTGCAGACTGGAGTATTTACAATAAAGTTCTAGCAACTTCCTCTGTCATGGCGAAACATTAAATCTCAACAGTGTGAGGATGAGAATTTTCTGCAGGGTGAGACATGGCTGCCTTGCTCACACCTGTGTCATCAAAATCATGCAAGTTTTGCGCCCATTCACTTGAATTTCAATTAGTAAATTGAAAACCCTTGATGAGTTTGTGTGTAAAGTAAATTAATTTCCTAATTTTCATCAAGTCTATTTTTAGGATTTTTTGCCGATATCCAGACCACCGAGCCCTGGTTTGTTATTCAGGTTAAAGTGGGAAGAAGCAACGGGTCTGTCGGCCAGCTGAGTGAAGTGAAACCTGCGGAAGAAACACCGGGACCATCAGGGTGAAGCAGTCTGAACACAGCAGAGGAGCTGCTGTGTTCAGCTGCACAGATAGGAAATCCCTTAGCTGACAGGATGTACCACTCTGTTTGGAAAAATATTTTACTCTCCTCTTTTTGGTTTAAAACAGCGGTTGGCAACCAGCATATTAGGCGCATTACTGCCACCCTCCACTTCAGACTGTCAATGATTAAATCCTACACATTATTCCTGTCTGTCTAATAAACTAAAAAACAAAACTGCTGCTCCACCCTCTTGGCAGGTTCATTTAAGTTTTAATGCTGTGCTCTGGAACTGAGTTCTTCCCTAATATAGGCTATAATCTTTCTTGTTCATTCGTACAATATATGAAATAGTCTCCTCAGCCAAGTGGGAAAAAATATATGCATATATCAACATTGGCAATTGGCAAAAATGACAGTCAAAAAGTAATTGTGTTAAATAATTGTGATCTCAATATTGAACAAAATAATCGTGATTATGATTTTTGCCATAATCGAGCACCCCTAAAAACAACATAAATTGTGATTTACATACACACACACACACACACACAAAGAGTTTAAATATGTATGTGATAAATTGTAAATATGTATGTAATGAATTGTTTTCTTTAAGAAACTGTTACTTGAACATTTTTCAGTGTGCTCCTAAAGTTATATGTGTGCTCCTAATTTTTTTTCATTTAGGAGCACATTTGTGAAACACACACTTGTGAAACATCCTCATAAATCTCATGACTGGTCAGACTTATAGTTTAGACATCAGAACCATTTGTTTGACACAAAGTTCATGCCTAGAGATTGCCTCCCCGTTGGTTTACATTGTAAGGTGTGATGTGGCACTACAACTTTCAGGGCTTATTATATCTAAACCGTTCGAGTTATTACAAAGTTTTTAATACATTTTTTTCAGCCTAGTGTCATAAGTCATGTATTCAGGTTTGAAGCCGATATCATTAACGCCCTAGGAGGAAATAGCATTTCTTGAGGGTCCAAAATTGGTGCAAAGTCATACTTTGATTGGCATATTGCGGACTTCCTGTTGGATTTAGGACAGGGGTGTCAGCATATGATTTGTAGGTCTTGATGAGACGAATAATTGAGTTTTGGTTCGATCACTCTACAACATTCCTATGGGCCGTGGCAGCCATATTAGATACATAGGTGGCGCTATAGAGCACATTTTGGCACTTTGGGGGATCATTTTTACATTTTATCAAATTTTTCACCAGACCTGATGTGTGTGCCAAAGTTGGTGAGTTTTTGAGCATGTTTAGGGGGTCAAATTAAGGGTTGAAGTGGCGGAATAATAAAGAAGAAAGAAAGAAACAAACACGCGAAATACAATAGGGTCTTCGCCCCTTTGGGGCTCAGGCCCTAAAGAAAGAAAGAAACAGAACAGATACAAGAGGGTCTTCGCCCCTTTGGGGCTCAGGCCCTAATAAGACTTGAAAGTTCCTCTCCATACCTTCAGTTTCAGTGTGTGCTGCAGACTCTTCATCTCTTGTATTGATAAGACATGCAAGAAACTTCTTATCCACTTGATGAATGACCTGTAAGGTAATTGCAACAATTACTTTACAGCATAATTTAAATCAAAGTGGTGAAAACATTATAAAGAACATTTTCTCTGAGTGCTTAAAACGAAACCTTCATTGAGTGAATCATGGCCTTAGAGAAGCGGTATGGAAACAGGATGTTGTGGATCTTTACAGCCAGTCCGTCAGCTTGCCCACTTGATATGTCCACACCAACCTATTAGCGAAGGAGATTTCATCATTAAAACGTCATAAACTGAAATCTGAATTTGTATCGAGACACCAAACTTGAATACAGATAAAATATTTGGCATAATTAAATCATTGTGAGATTACAAGGCTGTTTTTGAACCAATGGTGTGTTAAAGTAAATGCGAAAAGTTTTGTTTACCATAGGAGGATGGACAAACACGGGATTATTCCATTTGGAGTATAATGAGGAAAGTGAGTTGGAGCTCTCATCACCATCACCATCACCTGTGAAGGCAGACAACATTACACATGAACACAAATACGCCAGATTAACTGCTGTACCCTAACAGTCAACAATCTGCTCTATCTGTGAGGTACCTCTGTCACCAGGCCCTGAACTAATCACCCTTTCAGCTCTGGATTTAGGCAGGAAGGGCAACACTAGATCCACCTGAAATGGGTAACACCTGTATTCCATCCCTACAGTATAAGGAACGGGGAACGAAGAAAGTAACACATGAAAACCATGGCTGACATTGACCCACATGAGAACACTCAATTTCTAAAGACGGTAGATCTATCCATCTGGGTTAAGTCAGCGATGACAGTGAGAGTATTCTTGGTTACTGTTGAGTGCAATTTCCAGTTACTCACCAATTTCCGAGATGACACTAACTGCCATATTGGTGACATCAGATGTACAGAGGACTTGTGTTTCTTCCATTGGTGGGTCATCATATCTACTGAGCCCGGTCTCTTTGTTGACGTAAACTGTCTTTCCCACTGATTCGTCATAGTGATGAACCCAGTCACCTGATGTTGTAGCCTCTTCCCTCTCGGCTTCCTGAGGTTTTGAATTGTCGTCTGGAACTGGCTCAGTGTTCAGTGCGGCGTCACAGGCATTGTTGTTGCTGTCTTGAATACTGTCATTACTACTGAGACAGGTGTTGTCCTGAGAGGTAGACCTGGACAGGTGTGGTAATGTCCTTACATCTACTGTCCTGTGTTGACTCAAACGGCAGAGTTTAGACGCCAAAGATTTTTTGCCTCCAATCTGACCCGAGGCTTGTTTCAGCCGGGTGAAAGCTGAGAGGGTTGGCGGGCTTCGCAAGCTACTCTGTGCCTCTTTTTTTGTCTCTGTAACATCACACTGTTGTCCATCTTTCTTTGAAACCAACAAATTCTGGGGATTCAAAACAAAGTTGTCTGTCTGAGGAAGTCTAGCATTGTTCTGTAAGCAAGTTTCTGGAGAGGGTTGATCACATTTTCCATATATTCTCCTAAACTTGTCAAGAGATCCGGACTCCTTACATAAAGACATTTTTTCATCAGATATTATTTTGGGAATCTTTGAGGGGATAACAGGAGCAGAGTCTTTGAATACTTTCTGATAAGATCTGTTGTGGTCTGCATCAAGTGAAATTTTGCGTTTTGATGCAAAGGAACTTTCTCCACATTTCACTGCTAGATCCTGTTGTTGAAATGCGGGCCTTTTAATCTGGGGCAGGTCCTGAGTCTGCAGACTTTCATGTATGTATGGATTGGACAGACTTATCTTTCTGTTACTTATTAGTGTCTGTCCATGTTGTCCTGTACTCTGGCAGTCAAGCAGAAGTTGCTTAGTACTGTCTGAATCCAGCAGAATTTCCTGAGTGACATTGTTGAGAGAATTTACATTGTTGGTTAAAGCAGTATGGTTTAATTTTATCTCTCTTCCTTCTGAAAGTTCCTCTTGTTCACCTTCTCGTTGTCTGACTGAATTTGACATACATAAAATTTGAGAATCTTTCCCAGCTTCACTTAATGTTGGCTCCTCTTCTACAGTAAAATCATTATCAGATGAAGATTCCAGTACAGTCAGATCACACTGTGGTTCATTTCTACTTTCTTTGCCTGTGAATCCTTCACTTTGAATGTTTTCTATATCGTTTGCAGTTATCCTTTTCTGCCCTAGTTGTTCCTCATTGTCTTCTTTACATTCCATCTGTGCAGACTCCAGACAAACACTGTCCTCAGAAACAATGGGATCCTTGCGTTTACGATGAACAGATTCAGATGCCAATGTCATTCCAATGCTGCAATCCAGTGTGGAAGTACTGATAGCTGCTTGGATGCCTATGTCACTTTTGTTCCCTTCTTGGTCTGCGCTGTCAGTGCCAAACAATTTTGGAGATTCACAATCCGAGTCATCTTGAGAGAGCACAGCCACCAAGTTCTCCCTGCTCAGGAACACTTTCACTGTCTCCTCAATGCAGAGTAAAATCCCGTCCCAATCTTTGAACTCTATTAGAGTTTTGGCAGGCTCAAGACAAATGTCATATTCTGAGTAAGAACATTTAATATTAATGATGTATATTCCATGCTGCTCTTGGCTGCGTTTCTGCTTTGGACTCCTAATGGCAGACTGCCCATCCGGACTCTCATTTTTCTGATTTGAACTGCTCAGTCGGCGTAAAAGAAAGTTCAGCAGCTTGTGTATCCGTGTCTTTAGGACCAGTCTGTCGTTTACATACAGGAACTGTAAGCTGTTGTTGTAGTGGCCTTCTCTGCCAATGTAGCCAATCACTTCAAACGGTCCAAGGCTGTAGCTGATTTCTCCCAGTTTCTGTGCTCGCCCGAGGCTGTGTATCTGAATAAACCTGTGGTAAGTGTTTCTGGCTTTAGAGAGCTGCACCATCATGGCTCCTGTGCAGTCATTCTTCAGGGTAAAGGACACAGAGGGATGCATCAGAGATATGGCCTCCACTCTGTGTCTGATCCTCTCACCCTCCAGGACAGCATCCATCCTCTTTCTACGGACCGGCATGTTGTGGAAGAAGTTACAAATGACAACAGTCGTCCCTGCAGAGGGCCGAGTAGTCTCTGCTTCAAAGACATCCAAGCCCTTGCCATCTTTGAAGATCCTGCTGAGCGTTTTCACTGATGATTTGGTCCGGGATGAGATTTCAACAAGCGTGGCTAGAGAAACTATACTTGCTATGGCTTCTCCTCTGAAACCATAAAACCTGAGGTTGTCCAGGTCTTCAAGTGAGTTGCATTTGCTGGTATAGTATCTGTTTCCCACACACTCCATATCCTCAGCGTTTATGCCAGCACCGTTGTCGATTACCTGAAGTTTGAACGCCTCCATGTCCATCCGGACTCCCACACACGTCGCCCCGGCATCGATACTGTTTAGGATGAGCTCCTCTACGCATTGTTGAAGTGAGGGAATGGCGACACCGGAGCGAAGTTTCCCTTGAACCTCTTTAGGCAAACACTTAATCATAGTGTTCATTAAATTCAGTCATCTGTGTGTGTTACTGACTGACTACAAAGTCCTAAGTTCATCAGTTGAATTGGAATTAACCGTTGCAAATGGACGTGCGGCTGTTAGCTAGCCGCTAGCTTGTTCCGCGAATCCCAACGAAAACCTTCTGACCGCGACATATCCCCAAAACTCGTTCACATCGCTAAATAAGTTAGATAAATTAAATAAACAATCGAAAACCAGCCTACAGTCAAAGTAAGCTGCTGTTTACAGTCAACGTGAAACAAGAGAGGTGGCTTTTTGAATAACGGCTAACAGCCAAAGCTAATACTGCCACCTTCTGGTGTGAAGGACCAGTTTAACCGTCGTGTTTTTAACGCCACCTACCGTGTGGAGTGAAGTATTTCATATGTTTACAGCTTTTATACTGTATATTTTACTAACTATTAAGTCATTGTATTATCCTTTTCATGTCTTAGTTTGATAAATAAATAAAATCCATATACTGTTTCTCATAGTTAAACAGTTTCTAATCCTTATTCATATTATTCCTTTCAGGTTCCATTCATAAAAACGTCTTATATTTCTAATCTTTGAAGTCCTCCCCACTCAAAAAATGTTTTACACTTGTTGATGATGTATGTGCAGTTTGACACTAGAAGGCTGTTTGCATTACGTTAGTCTGTGGAAGAGGAACATTTTGTCTGTGCTCACATTAAATTCCACTTCAACACGTTTAAGTTGCATACTGGATGGATCGTGCTCCATCCGGTACTTACACAGCTGTGATGTGGAAACTTGAAGTAATACATCCAGTCTCTACATATACTGAGAATTGGACATCTGAGACATCTTGTGTCCTGCAGTTAAACTCATGAAATGAAAAACATTTACACATTCATAGGTTCTGGATTTTTCAATGTAGAGTGTTTTATACCCATCTTTAACATGTCTAGAGGGGATCTTTAAGTACTACTCTGTCTTTCCTACATGTAAAAATTCAATATCCTTTTTTCAGTCGATTCGGCCCACTAAGAAGTGTGCAGATGTTATTTTGTATGCCAGTCTTGGTCTCGAGGACATCACCTCCTCTTTTCATTTCCTCCCTCTAAACCTCTTCGTAAGTCTAGTTTGCAAGGCCTGTGACGTCACCAACCTGAAAGGCCTTTTTCACAGCAAACATTTTGACTTGTCACAGGTGTTACCAATAACATTAACAATGTGTGTCTCTTTGTGTCCCAGTAAGCCATGACAGTGTGACAATGAACCAGAGCAGCCAAATGGAATTTAGTCATCATTTTTTAATTATTTACACTGCATGTCAAAATGTCTAAAATGAAAAAGGCCTGTTAAAGTAAAACTTATCTGACACCTTTTTGTGTCCCCACTTGTTCTGTCAGAGCCTGTAGCATCTTTTCAAGATATACTAATAAAACTGCAAAACTCAGTCCTTGCCTGAGGGGGGTAGCAGTATTCTGACTATTTAGACTCAAACTGAGACTAAACCCTCAGTTTTTATGGAGGCCAAGGAAGATGGCAGTGACAGATTTCAAGGTCATACTACTGCTGGTTACCTGGAATGGTTGTTTGCAAATGTCCCCTTCAAACAGATTTACAGTCTGCATTTTTAAATAATGTGCTCACCTCTGATAACCACTCAATCAAGTTTCTTTAAATGTCTCTGGTCTAGTCACTGACAACCAAGTTTTCTGTGTTACAGCTGATGTATCCGTTTTAAATGACACATATCAAATATACTCGTATTGCTGTTAGTACATCAAAAATGCAAACAAAGTGTTGGTGAGTAATTCTCCATTTATTAATGTAATTCTATATTTTATGAATGTTAAGGAGACCTAACATGCACACCTTCTCAATTCATGACATATAATGCATCCAAATAAATAAAAAAAAGTCTAAATAAATAAAATGTCTGCTTCAAAGTTAATAATATATGTAGAATGTATGAGTTATTTTATTTCACTATGTTAAATGATGAGTGCTCTAGGCTGTCAACTGTTTTCTCTTTCATGAACTCCGCCTTGGTTATGTGTGACTTGGGGCTCCCGGTGGATTTCAGCCATTCTTGCATTTCTTTCACCTTGCCGCGTGGCCCCTGTAGCTGCCCCTGAACAGTTCCTGCGCTTGTGTTTTGGACCCAGCCAACCAGGCCAAGCTTCTTCCCTTCTGCCTGGAAGGTGAAACAGAAAGTTAGATACACAGAGAAGATGGCTGGAATAGGACAGAAGGGAATTAATAATAAGAGTTAGAAAAAGAACTTATTAAAAATCAAATCTCATAGAACTTTTGGACAAAGGCTGCTCATCATTCTCAAAGAAATGAAACGTGGGTGTGACAGATAAAAGACATAGGAAGTTTTTTTCTGACCTTGGAAATAGTAAAAATCTTAACTCCACATCCACTTAATAGCTTTTTCTAAAGCTGTCATGCATCTGACAGTCCTCATCAGGAAATGGAGTTCGCTCAGTAATAATCCTAGCTCCGGTGCCTCTCATGTATTAACATTACATTTGTGTCAGGTCGAAGGTATTTCCAGAATCAGTGAAGACTCTTATAACTATTTGAATGGAAATATATTCTGTCTGCTGCATGATAGAAAGTTAGGACTGTTATTTCCTATGCAGGTAGTATATTACACCTGTCCTTACCTGTTTTGTATGACACAAGAAATACATAAAAGCATTATTTTCATATGTAAAGAAAGTAACATCAATATGGAGAATTTTATTATATAAAACTTAAATTTTGGTTGGGTCAAACAACTTGAGCAACAGCGTGTGTCATTTCTGGGTACCATCTTTGTTTGGATTAGGAAATTGCAATGTAATGTCAATGAGTTTAATTTTTTATTTTTTAATGCAGCAGACATAATATTTTTTCACCCAGATGATTGTGCATCTTTGAGGACTCTGGGGGTTCCTATAGCAAAGAGGTAAAATGTAAACAACCTTCTGGATTTTTCAAAGGTTATTTATTTCTCAGTAAAACAAAGCTATTTGACTGGAATGTAATGTAATATGTAATGTAATAACAGATTCTTCCCATCTGCATGGACATTACATGTTATATGTATATTACCCCATAATCTTATATTTGCACATCTGTGAACTTTAATCTAACATGGTGTATTTCATTAACATAACTTGCATTATTATTATTATTATTATTATTATTATTATTATTATTATTAATTGCACACTGCATATACTGTTTACTCCTGGTCAATATTTTTGTACATTTCTGTTCATTCTCTTCAATTCAAAATTTAAAACTGTAGCAGCTCAGCTTAGAATTTTTTTTCTCCATATTTTTTATTGCACATTTCCTCTTTTTTTTAAATATTATTTAGGACTACTTTATTTTGTATATGTTTTAACGGTTATGTACCACAAAACCGAGGCAAATACCTTGTATGTGCAAACCTGCTTGGCAAAAAACTTGGTTCTGATTCTGAGAAGCACAAACCGGGGCTAATATCATCTATGATAATTAGTTATGGGTGTTATCGTGTAACTCGTGAGATGAGGATAAAACTTAAGAGAAAGCAAGTAAATGGACCTTGAATTATATACTTTTTCTGTCACACTGACCACACTGAACTGAGCTCATAGAGGCTAGCTTATCAGTGTCAAACTCACTTGAGTGTATTTCCGAAAAAATACACCTTGCACTCTGCCAAAAATTTCATAATCCACTGAAATTAGCTCTTCATCAGACATACTGGACCTAGAAACAGAAAAATAAGGATAGAACTTGTTTGGTGTGATATCAAAGTTAGTACCCCGTCATGCAGGTGCTACTTTACAGCTACAAGCTATGCTAACACACAGTTAAATTGTATTCAAACGATTTACAGCCTAGACACTGAGCAGTTTGGCTTCATATTATTCAAACTACACAAATACATCACTGCTCGCTGTGTGTCATATAGTTCACCTTAATAATGATGGGAAGCTTTGAGACGACCATTCAGATCCGCTGGAGTGCTAATTGAGCAAATACGGGACTCTGCTTCAGGAAGTGACGACACAGAGAACGCTCGAGACAGTTGGTTTCCAGGCAACGAATGTGAACATTGGGAAAAGTTGTTGCAACGTCATGACTGTCAAACAGCGGCTATATTTATAGATAAACTCACCTTTACCTTTAACTCAGACAAAATTCAACAAGACAGTAGGAGTTTGAATTTCTACACGTTAATTTTCAGGAATATTTGTCAGTCACGGGGCTACTGGTAAGTGAAAGGAACTTGCTACTTCTTTGACATTGACTTCTATCATTTGGCTAGCCAAATGTTCAAAAAACAGAAAAAGCATGTTTTGCAGCTGTTTTGTTGGAGTATGAGTTTATATTACAGAGATTTCTAACTCACTGCCTATTTGTTTGTTTTGCAGGCAGGCAGAAATAGTAATAAGCGGTCTACCATTTCATGTCACTATACCATGTTCAGAGGTCAATAAGAAAAACAATGCTTCAGTTAAAATGATCAAAATTCCATCTTCCCTCATCTTCTTCAGTTCATAAATTAGCTTCAAAATGACATCTACAGGCATTATGCCACTTTGCAGGTGGATTGTGGTATTTTTGGAGCAAAAAGGATATGACAAAATAATTTCCACTCAACGTCTACTTACTCATTGTTCAGAGCACTTTTTTGGACTTCTTGTCCGTTTTGGTTTTAAAGGTGACCTTGAGCATTCATTATTCACTTCAAAACAGCAGATGACTAAACTAATCTATTTGTTCTGGAGCTTTTGACTACATCATATGGTCTTCATCAATAAACTTTACCGCCAGCATGGATGATGGAGTCCTAAAAGTGCTGAGAATAGTTAAAAGTGTAAACATCTACAGTTGTATGACAACTGAGCAAACTACATATACTGATGAAGACTGTGTAATTTGGTCAAAAGCTCCAGAAGAAGTGAGGAAGAGTGGAGTAATCTAGAGTGGAGATTTTTTTTTTTGTCAACTGCTATTTCCAAGCTCAAGAATCATTGTGTCATGTTCAACCTAAGGACTTGTGCACTGAAATCTGTATTTATATTGCAGGGCTTCATAGTTTTTTATCTTAGTGGCATATTTGTTCTGACTTAAATTCTTTCCTATATTTAGACTTGAGACTAAATACATGGACTTGGAATTGCTTCAGTAACTTGAGACTGACTTGGGACTCAAGCAAAGTTGATTTATTTTATTTTTACAGCTTTTATTTAAAAGAAATAGTCATACACTGCCGGTATCTTGAAAAATTCATTCTTTATTCTCTTTTTTAATATCACTTTTGAATTTCCAGCTGTTTTTTTTCTTGATTAAAGAAATTGCAGGGGAAAACAGTTGCTGGTGTGAACGACTCAGGAGTCTCATGGAAAAGTCATGAACACACGCACGAGAGGAAGGCGCAGTCCTCAAGAGCAGTGCAACGTCGCAGGACAAAGACGTTGCAATGTCCACACTCAAGCACAACATGGTGTTGTACCTGGTGGGAGAGCTGCTGGAGAAGACCGGCCATTTCCAAACAAGCCTGTTCACCACAGAAGAACTCTCAACCCCAAGATGCATGACTCACTTGAGCTACATGATTTTGAAAAAATCACGATTTCAGGACAACCAAGAGGCCCTTTGTCGTCTCAAGAACATCATTCGAATGGCATCAGAGAGACCACTGGGTCCCATCAGCCAAGAAAAGACTCACCCAGAGTGCCCAACAGAGAGCTGCAGATGTCCAGAGCAATTCATGCAAAAGAGCTCATACTACAGGAGAAGCTGTGGAGGGCTGAGGATAAAATAAGACAAATGATCCAGAGTGATAGTGGTGGTGCTGCTGCTGCTGCAAGTGATGACCAAAAGAGTGAGGAGGAGAGGCATGACAGAGGACAAGTAAAGAGCGGAAAGTCTCTGACGAAAACCAGGCTGAGAGAACCAGCGGGAGGCAGAGAAATGTTGAAACATGAAAGAAGACCAGAGGATGTTAAACAACTGAGAAAGACGCAAAATCAGACAAACAAGGAAAGCATAAGGAAGACACATGAAGAACAGGGGGCCAGATGGGGAGGCAGGGAAACAGAAGTTGTTCAGTTTGAAAGAAAAGGAAATAAAGGGCCTCATGAAAGCACCACTCATGTGCACAAAGTGAGCGGAGAGCTGAACAGAAGAAAAGGAGAGGTAGTGAAAGCAGAACAAAATAAGACTTCTACCAACTGTGACATTTGGACAAGAGAACAAAACTATAAAGACAGAAAGATGGTATATGGTTCACATGATGATGATGATGACGGGGAACTGGACAGGCACCACAAGAGTCAACAGAAACATGTTCATAGACTGGAGGCGACGGGAAACCACAGAGGTGCTGGAAGTAAAATATCCGAGGAATCATCCCTCCCACCAGTTTCTAGTCCTTCTCATTCCAACAGAGCGCAGCAGGGGGAGCTCAGGCTCACAGATAGCACAGACGCCGGCCTTCAGCTTCTCCCTTGCAGAATCTGCAACAGAAAGTTTTCACATGAAAGATTAGAGAAGCACGTCCAAGTCTGTCAAAAGGTGAAACAATCTCACCGTCAAGTCTTCAACTCCTACATTAATAGAACCAAGGGATCGGCCATAGAGGAGTTCTGGAAAACCCACAGCAAGACTCCAGAGGTAGGCCAGTGTTTTATTTCTCTTAAAGGGCTACTCCGCCAATTGTACACATGGAGGTTTATTTTAAAGGTACTCTGTGGAGTTTTTAGCCACTAGAGGCTCTCTGGAGAAATGTTTATTAGAATGGTCCCCAATTTGTTTGTATATTGTGCACGTGAACACGATGCACATGCAAAACACAGTCCACTGATCAACAATTGGTTGTGGTAATCCTTTAATGTGCCAAGAAATGTAGCAATGCACCAATAAAGGCAGGAAAAAGACTGCCAGCAAGTAAACATGGATGTAAACAATGTTGAATTCTTCCAAATATTGGCTCTCCAAACTTTTTATGAGGAAAGCAACGTATTCACAACATGCCTCAAGGATTCACACAATGCAGAAACACCGAATGTCTGAATGTGAAGACTCCACAGGGTACCTTTCAGTTTACTTGTCATTTGGGAGACCACTCAGCCTGTAAAAACAGTTGAATAGTGTCTTCTGTTGATCTCAAGAAGCTGTCAAATCTGATATTTAACCCTGATGACTTTGTAGTGACAGATACTAATATCAACCATGTTACCTTGGCTTTTAGTCCCCCAACTTTATTGGAATTTAATTGCTTACATTAAATGAGTAATTACTGTATTTGATAAGTATCTGATATCTTTTGATTCAGGATTTAAAGAAAAAGAACCAAAGACAGACCCACAAGGTGAACATGAGGACTTTGCATCAAGGTCGACCCCCAGCTGGCACTTCACAGTCTAAGTGGTCCAAGTAAGCCGAGCCAGACGCTTTTACCCTGAACCAGCCGAACCACAACAAATCCTCAGGTGTCAGCACATCAAGTCACCCATCACCATGTCGTTATTGTCAACACTGTGTCTGAATTTATTGATTTAATCACTAATTAGAATTCTGTGTCAGAGCTGCTGTCTATATTGTCTGAGTATATTCCCTATTAATTAAACCAAATTGTCCATGTTAGTTTTGGCTCTTTACAATGATAGCATAGTAATATCAACAAATAGAAATAGCTACAGTATATTGAAGCTTGCACTGTGGGAAATATTAACTATACACACACATATAACAAAAGACAGCTGTTAGTTTTATTGATGGCTTTTACACAAAGCATAAAGCAACAGTGTGACTGTAGAGTGTCAATACAACTGTTAGATTTCCAGAGACTGTTGAACAAATAAAACATATTTTAAATGCTGTCACTGTATTTAAAAAATCACCTAAAGGCACAGCATTGTCATATTTGCAATTTTGGTTTCAATAGCTTGCTAAGGCACTGTGACTGTATTTAGCATGGAAATACTAGTTATATTGTTGACACAAGACAGTTCATTGACCACAAATGAACAGCTTGTAAGCTAATTATAGGTTAAGGGTTTTACATATATATTTTTGTCAGAACACACATACAATAAACAAAACCAACAGACCTCAAACAAAAACACAATTAGATATTTTCTTTCACAAATGATGCAAAAGATGGCAAAACAAACATTTCAGATAGTACCAAAGACAGATAAAATGGCTAAAAAAAATGCAGTTAGAAAACAATAACATTATAGCTGCATCAGCTATATCAAAAATGCTTTAAAGACCACGTTTTCCACATTCTAAGACAGTTCAAGTGTTCATACATGTCACAATGAAGACAGACCTACATGTGCTGCACCAACAAGAATTCAAGAGTCGAAGAAGACAATAAGTAAAAGCAACCTACCTGTTCTTAAAAAATAAATCAGTAGTTTCCTGTTTCACACATATGCTCTTTACTGTATATGACAATAATACATGCAAATTTAAAAACTATATATTTGCATGAGATAATTAGAATATGATAAGTATGAAAAAAAGGTTTTAAAGGCTATATTGTATTTGGCACTTTAACCATATAGGAATAGATGAAATGACAATAATTCTAATGAAGTGATACACAACAAAGGTATGTTTTCACATTGAAAGATGGCACTTAAATGAGTCAGGATCAATCTGGACAATATGACTGTCTATCCTCTCAGAACTCAACAGAAACCTGAACTTCGGACGCATTACTGTAGCAAACGGTCTCCTATTTTGCATATTCTGGTCTTACCTGTTTTATGATAAATACTAGTCTCTGAGGCACTTAAGGACTAAAGCCCCAATGCTGACATCACTAAAAGTCAACAATAACACCACCAAAACTTGGACTTGATATTCACATTGCAGAGTAACACTATGATCAGATTGTCTCTCGCAGGTGGCAAGGTCCGATTGCTTCATGTTGAATCCAGCCAACATTTCAGTCTGTGGAGAAACTAGCTAGATCACTGCACCCGGGTGAACACAAGTGTGCATGTGAGAGTGTGCAAGGTATTATACAGTATTGCATATGCAATAAGAAAATTCATGCAACTTAGCGCTCTGTTAAACATGTATAACGTAACACACTGTGAGTGGGCATGAGGCTGCACTCTCTACTGCAATCGAGCTCGTTGAATTCAGTATGTGCTAAGAGTTTTGACATTTCTCCCATAACCTGGATATCTGCAGGTTCACACACTGGCTCCAGCAGATCTTCCCCCGTGGTTTGTGAATCCGCCTCCTCTTCCTCCTCCTCCTCCTCCTCCATCCCCGGACATACGATCAGAGCGGTGGTTTCCATTATTTTCACACCCTGCTTCCCGTAGCGTTGAACGATTAATTGCCGCCCAGAGCTTCTCATTCTCCTTCTGCTGCTCACTGACCTAGAGATGGAAGGAAAATATGCCGTTACTCACGAGCATGGATCAAAATCTGTTCTGTGGCGGGTGGGATGCTCTTGGGATACATGTCTCACCTGCTTCTCGAGCATCTGGATCCTCCTCTCTTGCTGAGCTACTGTCTCTCGCAGCTGTAAAATAAACAGTTTGTTTACATACAGTAGAAACAGGAAGTCGGGTGCTCATTAGCTCATAATTTACAATGTTGAGTGTGCAGATTTGATACCTGTGCAACCTCGCCACTTGCTCTGCAGCATGCACCTGATTCTCCTTTTTTGCAAGAGTCAGCCTCATCCAGCCCATTTACTTTATCACAACTCATTCTTTTAGTCTGTGAAGATAATGGGAGACAAAGTTGAGCAGTAATGTAAAACATGTATGAAAACATAATCCTTTATCATCAAGATCAGTGCAAAACAACTTCTATGCTGGCATTACCGATAGGCCTTTCTTACTGCTGACTGCTGCCGCCGCCGCCGCCGTTAACTCTTTCATCTCCTCATAAGGTAGAGTGACGCTCTTAGAGAAAGAGGAGAGCTGGTCAGGAGTGAATGGCTGGGAGCCGTCTGGCATCGGGATGAACTCTGCATCCTCAAGTTCCTGTTGGATGAGAATGAGTAAGAAATTTATCAGACTACATCGTCTGATACCCATTTGAGTTTGATGGTGTAGCTCCGCTCCAAAAACATGATTCAGACTAATGTCTCCGTACTCTTTCATGCTTTCATTGCAACAAACCTTTCTAAGCCAAAAAGGGCAGGAACTGTCTCCAGTCTGGCTTGCCATTGACATCATTGGAGTCTCCATGAGGCATCCCTCAGGATCAGCCTCCCCTGTAACCCCGAGACCCCTGTCACGACACTCCGTCTCTGAACCAGGCTCTATTTCCAGATCCACTGTGGATGTGGATCCGTCCTGTCCCAGCCCTGGATAGACACACGCACGCACACGCACACACACACACACACACACATAAGATGCAGACTTATTTATCAATCAAAGAAATTAATCAATACACAAACCGGTAAGCAAAGAAAAGTATTTACCACTACCAATTGACAGTCCACTGCTGTTGGAGCGAATAGTCTTAGAGTTGAGCACTTTCTCTGCAGATAAGAAAACACAAGGTATTAATCAGACAGCTGTTTTTTAGTGGAATTACGCAGCACAAGTGTCTGGTTGAGATGACTAACCCATTATAATAATAGTGTGCCATCCACGGCAAGAGAGGTCTGGCACATGGTGAAGGGAACCAAAGATAGGCCTTGGCATGGCAGGGCAAACCTCTGAACCAAATCCCTTATCAGCAGGCATTCCAAGTCGCCCATTTCCTGCGTTTCCCCATGCAAAGATCTGATTGTCTGAAAGAAAAATAATGAATAAAACAGCCACAAATCTTATCATGAAATCAGAAAAAAATACATATCATTGCCACAGACCACAGGACTGCGTGTGTTCTTACCTTCAGTGGCTGCAATGGTGAAGCCATCTCCACAAGACACTTTGTTCACTGTCTTTCCCCCAAAGGGCCCAACAAGGACTTGGACACCCTGGTGTTTCTTAAAGTCTTTAACACCCAGCTGTCCGTACTTGTTGCACCCAAAGGTGATCAGACGACCGCGTTCTGTAAAGCAAGAAATAACATGACAAAACGATTCATTGAAATAATGACAATTTTCATGAGCAAGAAAAATGAAAACCGGCTCTTTTTGCAGTACCATCGATGGCAGCGGTGTGGGTCTTCCCTGGAGCTATGACCTGGATCTTGAACCGCGACAGCTGCTTTACCAGGGTCAGTGTGGTGATGTACGGGATCCCCTGGTAACCCTGGTGTGATGTACCGGGAAGAATAAAAGCTTATAAACATAGCTGCGTCACTTAAAGTCTCTATTATTATTATTATATCCCTTTAATTACAACCCAGTACCTCTCCAGGGTGGTTTTTGAGACCAGAGATCCCCTGGTTCAGGCCTAGCTTGTTAAATTCATTGTTTCCACAAGCTAGAACTTTGCCAGTTTCTGTCAAAAAGAAGGTTCCATCGCTGCTACATGACACAGTGGAGATGGTGGCGCCTTTGGGGAGCTCCACCTGGGAAAACCATAACACAGCTACATGTATAAATATTTTATCATCAGGACTGCATAAAAACATGATCTTATTCGCTCTTGTAAGGATTTTACCTCTTGACAGACAGTCAAAGATATGCCAGCACAGGGAACAAAGTCTTACTTGCATCGGAGAAGAGAAGTCATCCTCACATTCCAGGCCAAGACGCCCTACAGCAGGAAAAAAAAGAAAAAAGAGATACATTAAAGATAAAAAGTTGATACTAAAAAGGGCCACTGTCTCCACCTGCTGGCAATATTTATAACAGCAAAAACAACCTAGCAGACACAGTTCAAAACACCAGTAAATACAGCAAACCTATGTACCATACTCTCCGCAGCCCCAGGAGTAGATTTCCCCACTATGAGTCAGGACCACCACGTGGTTGTCTCCACACGACACCTGACGGACATGCCGCTCCTCAAAAAACTCCAGTAGCACTGGCTCCAAAATCTCCATGCCCAGCTCGCCCTCCACTCCGATGCAGCCATAATAGTCTGACCCAAACATGTACATCTGGTCCTCATCTGCAAAGGCAGCAGTGGAAAAAGTTTGTTAGAAAAGGTGTGGCTTTACAGACAAATATTTGTGTTTTCGCCTGTTGCTTCATTCGCTCACCAGTGACACAGGCTGTGAAGTCAGCCCCGCATGCCACCTGTCGAATAGCCTTCCCCTGGAGCTTATCCACCTTCTTTGGCTGCCTGTACGAGGCCTGGTCTCCGTGCCCCAGCTGGCCCACCATCTTTGCCCCAGCTTGGATATTCTGACCAGAAAGTTGAGAAAGTTGCTTGTAGTGAAAGCACAAGAACAACTGGATCCAGTACATCTATCCCAGAGTGATGGGTTAATACTCACAGCCCAGGTATACAGCTCTTTTTCCACTGTCACCACTGCAAAATGACTCTCCCCCGCACACACATGTTGGGCACTGCTGCCCCCTTTGAACGAGTCCAGTTTCTGGGGGGTGAACTTCCCTCCGCCCCAGAAGTACACCTCCCTCGAGCGTGTGGTCACCACAGCAACAGGGGTCTCAGTCGCTGTACTCAGTCTATGGCACAGGCAGGACAACAGTCATCAGTTATATACTACAAAGTTATACTTGATGAATGAAAAACAGGCTTGAGTGGAGAACATAGAACAAATGTTGACTTACTTTGGTTTCTTCATTGCTGAATTCAGCAGTGCAACTTGCTCTTCAAACTCCCTACCAGAGAATGAAGTTGTCAAAGGATTGTTGTGGGTGTTTTGATTGTATCTTTATTATATAAAACAGAAACTAAAAGATTTTCTGATCCAAGAATTTTTTTAAAAATACAGTTTTTCTCAACCAACTTACTGTCGGCAGCAGGCGATGACTGGCTGGTCCAGAATCTGCTCAGCTGTGGGCCTCTTTGCAGGATCCTGCGAAACAAAAGGATGACAAGAACTTTGATGTGATATCCACGACTGAGGTAAGCAGAATTATCTCCGACATCAAACCATTTGTTTCACAACAATCTGAAACAAGACTCTTGTCTGATTATTCTCACTCACTTGATTGAGGCACTCATACACCAGCTTGATCAACGCAGATGAATAAACATCCGAGTTCACTTCCATAGTCCAGTTGCCCTGGACTATTTTCACACAGAGGTTCAGAGGGTTCTGTACGGACACAAACAGCAGAATCAATTCATTCTTGGGGGGGAATCTGATTAAGGCAAATAATTCAAACTATTTCTAGCAAATTAATAAACCTACCGTTGCATCAAATGTTCTTGTAAGAGTTAAAACTTCAAAAATTACACAACCCATGGCCCAGATGTCTGATTTGAAGTTGTATTTTGCTCCCTGGCACAATTCAGGTGACATGTAATATGGAGTTCCCACACACTGGATTTACCAAGGAAGAAAAAGTGCAAAAGGGAAATAAGTGAAACGTTAGTTACAAATTGTTATGAGGATCAGTGAAGAAACTATATATTCTCTGGATATATGTTGACTGTGCCTCTAAATAACATAGCAATATCAAAAAAAGCATACACAAACCAAATATCTACACTATAAACTCTTTAACAGCTGTGTAATATTCAATCATTTGTTGTTGCAGGGGGGGATATTCCCAACTCACAGTCTCTGCCATTGAAAACTCAGAGTCTAGTTTCTTTGCAAGGCCATAGTCACCCAGCTTGATGAGGTCAGTCTTGGTCAGGAAAATATTCAGAGTTTTGATATCTCTGCAAGAAAAACAGAATGCCAACATTACCAAAAACTGTTGTCATTTCATATCCTTCAGTTATATCATCGATACCTGCCAGATACCTTCAATAAAGGCTGAATGTTTTACCTGTGTAAGATCCCAGCCTTGTGAATGTGAGCCACTGCTGAGGCAATCTGGTACAGGTACCATATGACCACCTGAAGAAACATGTTAAAGGTGAACATATAAAAGAATACAATAATCTGTTTTGTATAAAATGCTTGGCCTGCAATGTTCCACTCATACCTCCTCACTGAAAAGTTTCCCCTTCTGTTGGTTGATTTTATCATACAGATTCCCTCCTGCGATGACAAAGACATTTACTGCTCTGTCACAGATGAACAGCATTTAAACTAATCCTCAAAATCTTCACACTGGACACGTTGTACAGTATGTTCTTACCATTGCAATATTCCAGCTCAATGAGTAGAGTGTTTTTATCCATGAAGTGATTGAAGTAGGCTATGATGTTGTTGTGCTCCAGAATGGAGAGGATGCTTATTTCGTTCATGACATCTCTGCGCTCCCTTTCTGACAGCGAGTTCAGGTCCACCTCCTTCCATACCACTAGAGAGTTGTCCTAGGGAGACCAGAGGGGACGTCTCGTTAACACAAAGAGAGAAAGCAAGCAATTAACAGTTTATTGTTTAGCGCTACAACTAATGTTTATTTTCATGATCACTTCATCAGATGATCATTTTCTTGATTAATCTTTTCCCTAAAAATGTTAGAAAATAGAAAAAAAAATCTGTTTGATTCGTTTATTCAACCAACAGCACAAATGTCAAAGGTATTCGACTTACTATCATATACAGCAAAGAAAAGAACCTCACAATTGAGAAGCAGAAACCATCAAATTGTTTGAGAAATTACTGAAATTATTGATTAATGATCAAAATAGTTTCCAATTAATTTTCTGTCCATTGACTGATCCATTTATTGAGCAATTGTTGCAGCTCAACTACTGTTATAAATACCTTCTTATAGGTTAAACAGAACCTTCTTAGATTATTCAAAATGCATTTTTTTGGAGGGAGGTGTAGCATGAAATCTGCTAACCCCCATATGATACAGGATAAAGAAGTAAGGCATGGGGGTTGAGGGTCATTTATCTTGTTGTAGCTCAAGAATTTCTCACCCAGGTAAGGAAACAGAGGTACACAGTGTGCAATTCATTTAGCCAGACACATCAAACATAATAATACAATAACAATACATTTAGAAAACAAAGTGTAACACTTTCTAGCCATTTCTGATATATCTAATTAGTGTTTTTGGTATGTTGTTATTGAAGAAAAAGTTTTAGGAACCTTGTAAAGTTGCTTAAGACATGCTTCCCTTGCTCTCTTACAGTGATGGTGTCTTCACATACTTGATTGCTGCATGGTATTAAGTGTAATCCGTGGATTTCAACCGTAGAGGAGCTTCAGCTCTTCTGAAAAACAGCTGGGACTGAAAGCCAACTTACCTCTGTTCTTCTGTACAGAGTTGCTTCACCAAACGCCCCCCTCCCGAGGATCCGGATAGGAATGTAATGCAGCTTCTCCTCTTCGCCATTAAACGTGCTCGACGCTGATCGCTCACTAACCACAGACCCGCTGCCCAGATCTGAACTCAGCGAGTCCAAATGTCTTTCATAGTCCTCCAGTGACATTTCTGTTTAGGGACTTGTTAGCCAGTGGCAGTGATGGAAATAACCCGAACAGGCCTTACGACAACTCTTAATGAAAGACTCGTAACGTTACAAACCCGCACACACGTCTAACATGTCACCAGTGTCAGCAAAGCAAAACACCTGGTGACGTAAGAGTGCCGCGAGATGCCTTAAATCCACTTCAAATATACTATGTCACAAAAATACAACGTAGCAAAATGCGTGCAACTACAGTAGTTGCAGCACTGTCAAGCAATACGCAACAAAACTGAGGATGACTTTATGAACTTTCAAAATAGAAGGCGCGTATTCAAGCATGGTGTGGTGTATTTTACGATGAAAGTCAGCAGAATGCGTTTCCGGTAAGCCATTTTTTTCCCTAGGATGTTAAGGTCATGACCCACCTTCCTCTGCCTCTGATTGGCTAGTACTGGTTGTCTTCGTTGGTTGGGTTGGTTACAGTCAATGGTTTTTGTTTTTTTATTGAACAATTTCAAATGACAAACTCAAGAAGGGTACAAGAGCCTGCATACACACAATAAATACATCAAATATACATATATATGTACACATACATACTGTATACTCTTAGTTATAAGTAGTGTCTATATACATATTCACATATGAATTTTATAACATAATCAATAGAAAGAAAAAGAAAAAAAAAATTTTAAACACATGACAAATGTAAACTATAGGTATTTGAGCAACAAGGACTATAACTCAAAATGCAAGAGGGACTTAGACATGACTTCATATAATTCATTAACAGACTGATTATTCTTGGATAATATCTTTTATGGATGATAAATAGTTGGTTAGGTTGCGTTATTTTTTTCCCCAACCCGCATTCTGCGAAGACCCACCCTACTCTGCCTCTGATTGGCTGACCCTGATATTCTTACCCTAACTCCAACTAACTCTAACCAATCTAACCAACGAAGGCAAGGAGTATTAGCCAATCAGAGGCAGAGTAGAGCGGGACTTCGCGGAATACAGGTGGGTTAGATTTAGGCATGAGAAGTGAGATTGGTTAGGATAAGAATAGCACGGTAAGCCAATCAGAAGCAGAGGAGGGCGGGTCCTGACTTCGCCATCCTAGGAAAAAATAACTTCCGGTTATTTAACTAGTGCTAACGCTGTGATTAGCTTGACCTGGCTAATAGTGAAGTCATCGAGATTGAAGTACAGTCGTATTCTTAACTGCCCCCCCCCCCCCCCGTTTTCAACGTTTGTTTGAAAAATGTCTGGACTTGTCTCGATTTATGAGGCAACAGCACACCGAGGACTCGTCCATCCTTCCCTCGCGCTCAAACACGGAAACTGTCACATTACAGCGCCCCCTTCGATCAGAGTTCAACTATATTTTATTAATGTTGCTCTACTGAAGTTTAAATAGGTTAATGTTGGATATCACGAGTTCGAGTAAAGGTGCAATTTAATTGTGACACATATAAAAAGGGCTGTCAACGTTTATTTTTAAGTTTAGTCTACAATTTTAATTTCATACAAACATTTTCAAGGCAAATGCCATGACACATAACTTAGTTCACAGTAGACATAGGAGGGTGCCATATGGGTAAAATCCTCTATTACTGTATCATTTTATGTTTTGATATATATCATACGTTTTCTTTAAAATCAAGTGAAAAACCTTTGATGGATGTTCTGCTTTAGGCTAATCCAGCAAATTAAAAAAGCTGACAAATCAAGATATATGAATGATACAATGCAATGATATCACAATTAGATAAAAATAGTATAAAAACACAATGTTGTTATAAAGCTGTTCTGCTCATAAATTTACAACATTGCCAACAAAGTTCAACTATCAGATATATCACAAGGATACTTACCGCGGTACGAATAGAATTTGATTTTAGACAAATGATATTACATTTTATTTTATTTTATCAAATGTGTACTCTCTCACTGTATATATTGTCATATCACCCAACTATAGCTTGAAGAACACATATAGCATATTTGTGGGTACTGGGGGGGTTGCATAAGCAATTTCACTATCTATACTTGACAACATTAGTGATTTTAAAAAATGTTTTTATTTGTGACCTCTGGTCGCCCATTCAAAATCTCCCACAATCCACTGGTGGGCCACAACTCAGACTCCGTGATGTGCAGTACAATACATCACAGACCACCCATCTGATAAACGCCACACTAGAACTCACTAGAGAAAGTTTTGTGAATCAGTTAATGTCAAGTGTAAAGTTAATTAAATGAACTTTGAATGAATCAATAGGAATTTCCATGAGAACTTAAAGTAAGAGAGTGATAAAAAAAAAAAAAAAGACTTTCAGGAGACATTTTCACATATATAGAGGGTGGTGGGAATACAAGCTCTCTCTCTCTCTCACTCTCTCACACACATACACACACACACATGGTTTTGTAATATTGACAGAGCAGCCACCTCACATAGATAAGCAGTGGCATGCTGGAGGGAGATTTCTGAGTAAAAGCCAGAGGACAAGAGGGATATCCAGACATGACTTCAAATGATGACTGCAGCCAAGATGGAAAATCATTACACCATAACACAGGAAACAAAGGTGGGCTTGCATTATTTTAACTGCCCTCAAAATGCTTTTGCCAAACCTTCTGTGTCAGTTGTCCACTTTGAGCTCACATCAAAGTTGTCTGTTTGTTCAGGATCTATGAGCACGGTCAGAGTTGGGTCCAGAAGTCTTCCCATGTATCCACTGTTGATCATGTGTTTAGGACTACTAAACATTATTCTGCTGTTAGCTGCAGTTGTTATTGGGATTTACTGTGAGTACAACTGGTCAAAGGAAGGTGTTGAATCTCTGCTTCACTTGTTGTTTGGAATACACTGTACTAAATAATTCACTGACAACATATAACAAGCTCAAATAATTCTTACATAACGGGAATTGGTAAAAAAAAAAAAAAATCCATAAAAATACCAACGTGTTTTCTGAATATCACCTATGAGAGCGATTTGGTGGCTTCTTATCTCTGCTAATTGCAGGTGGCAAAGTCCCTGAGGAATACGCTCCCCACCAGATAAAAGCACAAGAGCTCTTCATAGAGGTGAAGCATCTTCAGGCAATGCAGAGTGAAGTCATCAAAGCTGAAGAAGAGACACATAAAGCGTTAAAGAAAGAGCTCAGCAACTTCCAGGCACTTCAACTGCAGTTAGATCGGAACAAGACCCTCAGCGACGGCTTTCAGAGTCAGATTGAGGCACTGCAAGTGGAGAAAGCAATACTGCAGTCCAGTACCTCTGATATTTGTGAGAAGCTATTGCATTCATTTTTCTTTGCAAACTATTCAACGTCAAAACCAAAAAAAGAGTTTCTTATTGTCATTAAGTTAACTTACTTTCTTTTTTTGACAGTGGCCAGTTGTGGTCGATGCCTCCCAGGATGGTTTTTATTGAACACATCATGCTACTTCCATTCTAAATCAGAATCCAGTCTTTTAAAAAACTGGCCAGACAGCAGAGCGGACTGTATCCACCGTGGGGCCGACCTGGTTGTGATTGATAACTTGGAGGAGCAGGTCAGTCAGAGTTATTCTTGATGTTTTGATGTACAGAAGTTAATAAAAACTGCTGCTTTCGAAAATCAATATTAGCCTGATATCATCTTGACACAGGCAACAGAACTCAAGTGACATACAGCCAGCAGCTGATACTTTAATTACTTTAATTGCATTTGTTTCTTTTGCCTTTTTTGCTTCTTTGTTTTTGTATTTTGATTTATGTCAGGTGGCTGCTGTAGCATTTTAAATAAAGTATATCTATCTAGCATAACACAGCAGAATCTCCAACCAAACTGTCAGCTTTCTAGTTGCATTGTGGGTAATGTAGGTGCCAGGTTTTGACGAGGAAGAATGCATGGAATAAAAAACACAATATCTGGTTCGGCTGCATCCATTTTGATTCTTTTTTTTTAACCTGTCCATTGTGACTCAGACAAGGAGTGTAAAGCTAAATTTATATTTCTCCTTACACATTTAATCAAGCTTTTTTTTTCCAGAGCTCTCAGCTATATCTCACTGACTAATAACTCAGTTAAGACTAGAGTAAAGGCCCTTTTCCCAGTAGATGTTTTGACTTGTCATAGCAGTAAAAGCACAGATATATTGTACATTTAACACTGATGGCTCGTTTCCATTGAAGAGTCATAATAGGTCACCAGTGAGCCAGTGCTGTTGTCACACACACGTACATAAGCACACATATATGTACATACACATATAATATACTCATATAGATATTTATTAATATATTATAGGTAGGATAGGTAGGTTTATGCTCTTTCATCTATTACTATTGCTTTTACTATTTTAAATATTTCTTCTTTTTTCCCCCTTACTGCACTGTCGAGGAGCTGAAACCTAAGATTTTTACTCTCTTATACTCGTGTGATGAGAACTGGAACTGGCCCCCTTAAACAGATGTAGTGGTTTTTTATGTGATTAACATTGTACATGCGTAAAATACATGTAATCCTAACAAAATTCGTTAATATATGTATGTCTTTGTATCAGGTGGAGAGGTAATGTGGGTGTATGAAGTCTCTGTCTCGTACAGAAAGGGCATGAGCAGGTCATGAAGATTTATAGGCAACGTGGACTGTGTTGTAGATGTTTGGCCAAAATTGTAAGCATGAGTGGACACAGGTACCAGCCAGAGCCTGATGGTGGCAGGGGTGAAGCCCACCAGAAGATATAATAAAGTGCTGGCATAAACATAATGTCATAAACATGTCATAAAGAAGATAAGGGACTTGCCTACTTGCCCACAGGAACATGTTGGGGAGCAGGGTGAAGTAAGGTGAAGTAAGGTGACAAGGAGATGAAAAAAAGGTGACGTAACTTGCCTTAATGTTAAAAAGCTGTTTTGTGTGTGTTAGGTAATTTTTCATTATAAACCAATATGTAAGTGTAATCAATAAAGGCACATAAGCCTCTTTTATTTTTTGAATGTGAAAAGCAAATTGATAAATAATGGTGGAAGAAAAAGGTGATGTTGAACAAATGCCAGGGACTGTCCACTGAGATCATTGTTGGCAATATATTAAATTTGGTGGCACATTGGGAGGCACTCTCCAGGGTATATAAGATGATGGTTTCCTATTCAGTTTTTAGGGTTTTGCTTCATGAACCAAGCCTCTGTTTACTGTATTAGGCTATTTGCACAGTAAATCTAATATTGTACTGAACTCTGAACCGACTGAGTGTTTTTCTTCAACTTTGAAGTACTGTCTTTTATTTTTGAGTTGTTTGACTAATTTTGAGACTAAAAGATGTTGTGTAGCTGAAGATCTATAAAGTTTTTTCAGTTACCACACAGACTGCAGTCTTAACACCCATGCTTTTCCCGATATGTGCAAATATCTGCTATGAAAAGGCCTAAAAGCTTTAGATAATGTTAGGATGGTATATGATAGGCAGGCTTGTGTTGCGAGTTAATACTGTAAAGTTATATCTTTAAGGACCAAACTGTGCTGTTGTTTCCCATCTGTTTATTTAGGTCAATCTTTCTGAGTTCCTACCAAAACTGGATTCAAGACCATCGTGGAGAAGGCAAGGGGGAGTCTGGATTGGCCTTACAGACATTCAGACAGAGGGCACTTGGGTATGGGTAAATAATGTAACGCAGCTGGATAGAAGGTGAGACCTTTTAAGATTTACTATGCTGTGTTAAAGGAATAATTTGATATTTTGGGAAATATTGTTCCCTTTCTTGATGAGCGTTAGATGAGAAGATTAATACCACTCTTGGCAAGAAAGCTAGATTGATGTAAACTTCATAACTAAGGATGATAATAAACCTTACAAACAATTATCTGAATACTGCAGACGTAATATTAGGTAAACCACACATTGCATATTTCTGTACTTTTTCTAAGTAAAATTGGAAAGAGGTTATCAAGTGTATGTGATTAAATCAGTTTTGTTGTATCAAAGTGGACAAATCAGATGTTCAAATGGTGGTATGTTAATCAAATCTGCCTGCAACATCAATCTGTTGACAGATTAAAATCCTTTCATCTGATACAGTGATCAGTGTAATAGTGTAACTGTGTAACAGTAATCACAAAAAAAGTATAACTTGTGCCTTACTTTAGATACTGGAGACAAAGGGAGCATGATAACTATGGAACATTGGATGAGGACTGTGCAGCACTCGTGAACACGGATAGCCCTCAGGAAATGTGGTATGATGCAAGCTGCAAAGAGAACAAGGAATGGTTATGTGAAATGGTACCCAACAACTAGTTGTGGAGTCCATGGCAATCCATATCCAGGCTGGATTTTAATCTCCTCAAAGAAGTTCCCTACATAATGTCCAACAAGGTCAGGACCATCATATGAGAAGAGAAGACTAACTCAGTTATCTACTGTATCATATCAAGATTTATTGTTTGTATATTTATATGCACATGAATAAATACACGGAATATATAAACAACTTCAGTGCAGTTGTGCTTCAGTTGCTAACCATCTCCTGGCTGTAGCTCCATATTTCACAGATAGATGTGAGAGTGGCATTGATCTGCCCATCTACTCTTGGCAAAAATGTGTAACTAGTCCTTTAACAAACATGTTCTGCAGACGGCCTCAGCTACAGGTTACAACAGAACATACTGACCATGGAAAGTCTGCTTTTAGATATGCTGCATGGAATAGTTTACAACAGCTCCTGTAGCCCAGCGCTATCCCTGAAAAGTTTTAGAGATCTCATTAAGGGCGTTATCAAGTAAAAGCTATTTTACTGATAACATCAGTTACATTTTGTTATATGTGACCCCTGCAATCTCCCACAACTCACTGGGTTACAACTGAGACTGTAAAGTATGTCACATCACTGACCATCTATTTGTTTAGAGCTTTTCCCCATATGAACCCACCAGAGCAAACTTTGTGAATCATGTTCATTGTTCCATTTGTCTGTAAGTGTAAAGTTAATTAAATGATCTTGTTATTAAGTCCACGGATGCCTTTTCCAATCTGAACATACTGGTTTTAAACTGGTAATGGCTTTTGCTGATATCAGTTAGCTGGAGCACCTAAACAGTGCAAAAAAAAAAAAAAGACTTTCAGGAGACAATTTCACATATGAGAGAGAGGGCAACGTGAATGCAAGCACACACACACTCACAGAGTTTTGTAATATTGACAGAACAGCCACCTCCCACAGATAAGAGAGGGCTGGTAAACATTTCTTAGTTAAATCCTGAACACTAGAGGGATATATAGAAATGATTTCAAATGTCTACAGCACAGATGGAAAAATCATTACACCATAACACAGGACACAAATGTCAAAAAAGCTACTGCATAATAATCTAATGTTCACATGAGCTCTTTACAGAGGTAAAGCAACTTCAGACAATACAGAGTGAAGCCATGAAAGCTCAAGAAGAGGCTCAGCAAGCGTTGAAAAAAGAGCTCAGCAGCCTGAAACTTAAGCTGCAGTTAGAGCAGAACAAGACCCTCAGTGATGTCAGATTGAGACACTGCAAGTGGAGAAAGCAACAACACAGTCCAATACATCTGATATTTGTGAAAGGCCATCGTATTAATTTTTCAGTGCATTTTCAAATGAAATCATAACACCAAAACCAAAATAGATTTTTTTCATGTTGTGACTTAAACTAAACATTTTACTTCTGTGCTAAATCAGCATCCAATCCCTTAACAAACTGGCCAAACAGCAGAATTGACTGTATCAGCCTGGCTGTGAGTGATAAGTTGGAGGAGCAGATGAGTCCCATATGCTATAAACAACAGGGAAAGGGGTGAGTAGATGGGCAATGATATTCTAAACGTTTTCATTCACAGCAGTCCCAACTAAAAAGTCTGTTATCAGCGTGGCACAGGCTGAGAAAATGGTCAATGAAGGACATTGAAACCCAGTCTGTATTAAGGCTGAGTTTAAGTTTTAAACAAGCCACTATATGAGAAGAAGAACATCCAGCTATCCTCTGTAGTAAAATGTATTGTGCACAAGCATCTTTGCTCATGAATAAAACTTGGAATACATAAACAGCAGTGGTTCTTCAATGCAGCCGTGCTTTAGAAGAATGCCTGTTTTGTTTTTTTGTTTGTTTGTTTTTTCTTTTTTTAGTGGCACGGCTCTGGAGATGCTAATGTCGATCTGTCTGTCAGTTTGGCTAAAACTTTACTCATCGCCTCATTGCAGACAGACCTCTACCTATTTATACACACATAACACAGAGACAGCACAGCATGTAACATGTAGAGAAAAACTTCAAAGGCGATTCTTGCTTTGCACTTTTCATTTATGGCCCATTTTTTACAACCTAACTTTGTGGAAAGGAGAAGGGGAACAGCAGGTTATGGAGAATCCCTTGGGAGTGTGTGTCAGAAGCTCAGCTTTATCTCTGGGGAACACCCCCAACTCCCAGAGTGATGTCCAAATAAGGAAATGTGCATCATGTAGCAGGTGGATGTGACTCCCCTCATTGAGACCTGCTGATAGACTTAACAGCAGAGCAGAGGAGAGAGACTGAGATAGCATGTAACCAACCTGTACACTGGTATTTGACATGTTTTTTTTTCTTCACAAAAACAAATAATTTTTAAAATATTTGTATGGAACAAATATTTGTAAAAAAAAAACCCCACTATTTGTATTTTGCCAAATAACGAATTTGTATTCGGGCACACCCCTAAAACATAGTAAACATTATACTTGCCTCACATCAAAGTCATTGTGAGCATGTTAGTACGCTGATGTTATCATTTTTGATGTGTTCACAGATCATCCTTTTTGGCAATTAAGACATATCATGTGATGTTTATGTAGAAGGGTTAGTCTCGCCTTCATCTCACTTTTACCTGCCAAGCCCCGCGTAGTCACTTTTACCTGGCTGGTCACGGCCACTTATGTCACTTCCCCTTTTTGTTAGTATGTTACTTTCCATATAAGGGAAACGCCAACAGCGCAATCAGGTCCCATTCAATTACCATCTGGGCACATTATAAATACTCATTGAATACACACACAGAGAGAAGTGTTTTCCCGTCGCGTGCGGCAAAGTGCTAAAGTCTCCGGTGATCAGCTGGCAGACAGGGAGTTCGGTCTTTCTGTTCGAGGTGCAGACAACCCCAGCTTTTGAACACCCAGATCCGTGGGAGACAGTAGATTTCACCTGTAGAAGGGTCCAGTGCAGAGGAGCAGTTGAGCTGCGCCATAATTGGCCGGGGTTATTATGGTAGAGGACAGTTTGCTACTGTTTTGCCTATAGTTTTTTTTTTTTTTAAATTAAATTGTTTTTCTATTTTCTTTGTTTCTTTTGTTTAGTTATATTTAGTGTTGTTTTTGCCTCTTTTGGTTTAGTATATTTTGACTGATTGTAGGATTGGTTGATTTGTGTTATCAGACGAACACACTGCGTCTGAAGGACCTCGTCAGGTGTATTCGTGCTGTTTCTGTGCCCCTTTTTTTTTTTTTTAGCTGTAGATACCCGGGCTGTACTGTGTGGGGGCTCTAGCCGTATGGGTTGTTTATCTGCATGCAGATAAATATATATATATATATAATATAAATTTTATTATATGCACAGACACAGCATGATCGTGAGGGTGTGTGAGGTATTTTAAACTCTTAAATACCTACTTGGCAGATATTAACTTTATTATATTAACAAATTGGTTTCTGGTTGTATTACAACATTACTGTCATTTTTTTTTTTTTTTTTTTAAATTGATCCTTTTAAATAAATTTTGATACAATTGTACTTGAAGCCACGTCTCTGTTTACTTTCTTTACACTTATCTGTGTGTGTTGACCTGTATAGAGTAGGTGGTCTTGGGGGAAGCCCAGATTAAGGTGGGCTTAGCCTTACCCTACAGTTGGGCAGGTCACATTTAGGTTAAATACACTTGTATCTGGAAGGTCCAAAATATAGGGAAGAACAGGGATGGTAGTTGAATCCCTCAAAAACTGTATCTTTAACAGATTCCCTTTTAATGTGTAATGGAAACCTAAAGTGTCAGGTAGGAATAGAGTGACCTTTCTCTCCTTAAGCTTATTCTGTTCAAAAGATGTGGACTGTCAAATAGGTCTTGTGCACTTGTGACAACCATCTCCATTGTGGGGTTGTTTGTACCTGTTATTTTATCGGGAAAAAACAATGTATGCAATCTTAAAAATGAATTTTAAAAGTGTAATTTCATGTTGAATGTTCATATATGTGACAACCAACCCTGAAGAGAATGTGACAAGCATCCCCAACTGGGATTTTTTGCTAACTGCAAAGCTAACAATCACATGTTGTAGCGTATTTAAGAAAAAACTAAACTATAGCTCTCCCTTCATACTTTTTAATGGTAATATTTGTTTTATTATAAACCCATTATGTAAAAACTTAGAGGAGAAACACCTAATAGCTTTACATTTTGACATGAAAAACACTGAAAGTCCTCTCACTTCAATGTCAAGTGAGGAATGACCTAGTAGGTGACCTCTGACCTCAATTCTGAAAATTCTAGTGACAACATTTTTTTAACAATGCCCTCTAGGGAGTGACATCCAATGAATGTGACAACCTACCCTGTTCTCCCCTACATACAAGCTACATGGCTGCAATATAAGACGCTATGCAAAAACTTTATTATACATCTTCATGAAAGGGTGGCAAAGAGAAAGTTACTGTCGAAAGGGGAAAAAAATGGCTAGTTGAGTTTTCTGGCTTTTAGACTGAATGTAACAGCTGTAAAACATTGCGTAAGCCAAATATTGGACATCAGCAGAAATACACCATCCCCACCATGAAGCCCTGGGGTGCCTGCATGATGTTGCTTCTTTGCAGGAGGCACAACACAAGAAGACTTGTGTAACACACATTTTATATAATGCAGTCTTAAGTATAAATGACTTTAATGTAGATTTAACAACCCCAAACACAGAGCCACAGTTATGATAATGTAAATCTGTGGGAGTGACCGTGTCAGAGCCCAGCCATCAATCCAACTGATTGTGGCAGGATTGAGAACAGTTGTTCACTCAATGCATCACTTGATTCTTGTGACAAAGTATCTCCTGCATTCAACAGAACTGATGAAAAGATTTTGTCAAATAACCTTGTTGCAAATCTGTCTTCTCAAGTTTCATTCAGTATTCGTATAGATTCATTCCATATTCTTAAGTTTATTTTAAGTATTTCCCTTGGACTTCCAGTAAATCCAGTAAATGAATAGACTAAGTGTAAAGACATGCCCACTAATACTCAAAGAAGCACTCCCATTCAACTCACTCTTCCTGTTCGGGATATAAAAGAGGAGGCAACGAGACCAGTGGACAGAACCTGCAGCACTGCAGTGATGGAGAATCCACAGAGAAGCACAAACTTCAGACATTTTCTCACTCGCTATGAAATCTTTGGACAAGGTAAGACTTTTAAAATCAAATGTTCTGCAGTGTCTCACACATTTATTACTGGTTTCTTGAGTTATTCCTCGTAATTTTCTCTGACTCATTTCTGACCTTTTGATTTTGAAAATGTTAGTGAATGCAGAGCACTATAGAATTTTTAATATATGCTGTACAACCAAGCTTAATGATTGTAGCTTTAAAAGTCATATTTATGTAGCTTTTGAAATCCTTGTGTACATTGTGGTATGACTTAAAGTTGAGATTCAATAGAATTCAGATTTCCTGTTGATTATACTGAGCAACCAAGACATTATTTTTTATGTAATTTCAGAATTTTTCAGACGTAGTTTTTCAATATTTTGACAACAAACAAAATGAGAATATAGAAACACAATATTTTGTGTGATTTGTTGAAAGCTTTGACCTTCATGAAATACTACATTCTTATGTTATATGATCACAGGTGGATGCACTTTTCCAAAGTATCGACTGGTTATATTGTGTCTGGGGCTGTTGAACGCTGTTTTGCTGATAACTGCTGTTGCTATTGGGATTAAGTGTGAGTATGACAGTTGACAGGAAGAAAAAGTTTCATTTCCCTCTTCTGTTGAGTTTCTCATCAGTAAGCTAATACTGTCTCTTTTTTTTGACTCAAAACAAAAATGGGAATCTGCAAGACTTTGTGCAAAATGTACAATTATTTCAATATACTTCAGAACAGCTACATTCAATGCAGAGATAATTATGTGGAAACAGTTGTTCACATTTTCATATGTTGTTATTGAGATATCATTATGTTTCCAAAGAGTGTTATTATGTTATGATCTAACAAATTATATCTCATTTTTCGGCCAGAAATTCCTAGCTTTTTTATGGAAAACCGTGGAGAAATCAGATAAATGAAATTCATATTCAAACAAGTATTTTTCTTCTAAAGAAAAGATTTTCACATATTTCTTAAAAAAACAATGCAATAATAGGCCTATAAGTTTTCATCTATGTTTGGTAACTTAAGTTATATAAAATATGTCTTTGGATGCACTACTCAGTTTTGACTCAGTTCTTGTTCTCTTTCTCAGGTGCCAAAGTCAAAGAAGCTTCCCTCCAGGTTCCCCACTCAGCTGCAACAGAGCTCATCAATGAGCTGAACTATCTCAGCAGCAACTACAGCGATGTGATTGAAGCTGAGAAGGAGGCCAAGAAGGCATTAGAGGCAGCGAACAAAAACCATGAACAACTGAAGTTGCAAATTGAGCAGCAGAAGACCATCAATGATGGTTATCAGAGACAGATGGAGGCACTGCGCACAGAAAAGACAAACCTGCAGACCAATATATCAGCTTTGGGTGAGGCAGAATTGTATTATAGTTTGTAAAGACATATTTTATTTAATGTCAACAGTTTAAGTTACAAGAAATATTTTGTATCTCCTAGAGGGAACCTGTGGCAAATGCCTCCCTGGATGGGTTCTTCTCAACACATCCTGCTATTTCTTCTCTTACTCTGAGTCCCGTACTGTCAAAAAGTACTGGCCAGATAGCAGAGAGGACTGTATTAGTCGTGGAGCTGATCTGGTTGTGATCGACAACCAGGAAGAGCAGGTGGGTTGAAAACAAATAACAGAAAAAGTGTAATGAATATTTCAACAAAGCTAAGGGTAGCCTAATATTTACTAAGGATTTGCAGCCCTTTTTAAGATGCTAAAAAGGCAAATTGCATCTGTCCTTATTTACTGAAGGACCAGGGTTTTGCACCAATGAAATGAAAGAAAAGTGGCATCACTGAAAATGGCATGTTTTGTTTCATGCAACATTTATTTTAAGGCACTCCTGTTTAAAGGTGCAAAATATGAAGGGAGGGAATAGAAATTCATACAAATACCTTCTGCATCTTATTTATCACTGCACACTGACCACAGAGGAAATTTAACATGAAAAGGTGAATTTAATGGGAAAAGCAGGTAGGCCTATAAAATCTTTGGTAGAGTTCTATCAGACGCACATAGTGGGACAGCAACTAGCTGGGTCAGAACAGGGAATGAGAGAGATGGACAGATGGACAAAATGTCATGCACAGCTACAGATCTCCTTACGGATTCAAATATTGAATCTATTTGTTCAGATATTTTTTACACATTTAAACATTTGAATTCATTTGAGCAAAACATTTTTACACATTCACACATTTAAATGTATTCATACATTCATACAGATGTTTTCACACATTCAGATATGGTGATACACAGCTACAATACATATGACCCTAATTTAAGCCCATACTGCACAATATACCATGATGAATTATAGGCTACACCTGGCTCTGAATACCATTTTGAAGCGGTATTAAGAGAAGTGTGCATCAGGTGTGGGTTAAGTGTAGTGTGTGTTGGTATATTTCAGACATGGGACACACTTGTCCCACCCTGGCAGTGCGTGAATGTGAACTTAAGAGCTCAAGGCTTTAGGTTTGGGTGTTGGGATGCACCCTTAATGGCTAACAGTAGACAGTCCAGTGCACTAAGAAGCAGCCAGTAATACTTATCAAGTAGGCTGTCATATCCTCTGCTTAAAGCAACAATCTGGCTAGTTTTAGGGTAAAAATATTGAGAAGGGTCTATCTGCAGTCTTGCAGACTTAAATAGTGTTATGATGTAGAACTGCAAATGTATGCAGATGACACCGTTGTGTACATACATGCAAAAACAACTGAGTTAGCTGCTAAGCTAACAATTGCATTGGAAAGGATCATACAATGGCTTGATCAATCATGTCTGAGTCTAAATGTAAACAAGACAAAGGGTATGTTTTTCTCCAAAACCATGGTACAACCTCCTAACACTGATATTCTCATCAAAGGTGAAAGGATTGACATAGTCACTGATTTTAAATATCTTGGTGTGACACTGGATCCAAATTTGAACTTTAAGAAACATGTTTAAAAAATGGTTCAAACCATAAAGTACAACTTGGCAAATTTTAGACATATTAGAAACTGTCTCTCTTTAGATGCAACCAAGATATTTATGCATGCTATGATTATTTGTCTAATTGCATCACATGTTGGGAGCAGGCTGGAGAAACAGCCATAAAACCTCTTGAGTCCTTATACAAACAAACTTTAAAGACTGGACAAAAAGCCAATGCATTTGCATCACTGTAGGGTACTGGAGAAATACAATTTACTGAGTTTTGAGAATTTTAGATTATTCTCAAATTTGTGCCTAGTTTATAAAATTTTAAATGGTTTGGCCCCTCCTCCACTATGTGACTTTGTGTACACTCACTCAGTAAGTTCTATTAGATCCTCCAGAATATCCTCTATATGAGATTGTACCATTTCATCGCACTGCATTTGGGCAGTCAGCTTTCTTTGTGAAAGCCACAACTCAGTGGAACATCCTACCTGATGATATGAAGAGCTGCAGTTCCATCAGTACGTTCAAAACCAAATTTAAAAATCTGCTAAAAACTACTCAGCTCTGTAACCACTGACTCTGCATTTCATCTCATAGTCTTCTCATGAACGCAAATAATCTTGATTTTAATTTGACAAGCTTACGTTATTAATTTCTAGTTGACATTGTGGGTGCATGTGATGTGCTGTTGTGTGTAGATTTGTATTTTGTATAATGTGTCCTGTGTGTTTTTTGCTTTGTACTGTTTGTTATTGTCCTGTTGTATGTTTTCATTGTAAGGGACTGCAGATGAAAATTAGCTTAAACTAACTCTGATGCAGTACATCAAATGTTAACATGTATGTTTAACACTGTACATGGTCCCAATAAATACAATACAACAATAATAGTTGCAGAGATAAGTGGTGGACACATTGACATTGCCATCCATAGAGCCATGTCCCTAGTGTGGCTAAAGATGAGGATGCTAGAAACATTTGCACATTTGAATTTTATAATTGGGCTCTTTGAAAAGAACTTCTTTATGTGCTTACACAGGCATTTGTGAGTAACAGCATCCAAAATAAAGTAACCAGTTCTAGATGGTGGGAAAATGGATTCTGGATTGGTGTCACTGACATAGAGACAGAAGGGGAATGGATCTGGATCAATAATGTCACCGAGGTGGAACAAAGGTGAGAACTGCAGTATTTTACTGTTAATCTGGTATTCATTTTCAATTATAATTCATTATTTTCACTTTGCTTCATGAATATGATGAAGATAAGTGATGCCATGTCATTATGAGTAAGAAAATGGAATAACTATATTTTTACAAGGTACTGGATAGATGGAGAACCTAACAACCAGGGACCACGCGGAGAGCATTGTGGGGTGGCAGTTTATAGGTCCTCTAATCCCTGGAAGACACGGTTTGATGGAGGCTGCCATGCATATCTGTTACATTGGATATGTGAAATGCCACCAAGTTAGACTTTGGATACACTCCAGAAGTATTACTCAAGCAGAAAACACAAATATATGTTTGGAACTGTCTTGAATAAAATATCTTTAAAACGTGATTTACGTTTCTGGACTTTTTTTAACTTTTAATTATTCTAACAGTATTTCAGCAGTCATCAGAAAATCCTGGAATGTAGAATCTTGCTAATAAAGTCAAGCTCAACATGTTATTGATAGTCATCCATACACTGTATATAACAATTTTCTAAAGGTTCACATTTCTTGCAAATGTTGTATCAACAGACATCTGCATGTAGTTACCCAGCAGGACATGATACAAATTTTTCTTGTTTCATTGAAGCAGAAAATACCTACTATATACAAAGATGACAACTTCAAATAATGAGTAACTAAAATACTATAACAGGGCAGCAGCCTCATAGGATACACACATACAAACACAAGTGAGTTAGGAATCATCTATATTCACTATATTTTCATACTTTCCTCATCAAACTTACCTGCAAGTTGACATCACTCTTTACCAAAAAGATGGCAACAAGTGTACAATACTTCAATTAAATATTAAATATATTTAATATATTTATCTATTCTCTCTCTCTCCCTCTCAGTTCGAGAGGAGAATGTCACTCTTCTTGTAAAATATTCTCATAAATACCATTCTATGTGGCGTACGTTTAAATGTACATTGTTACGAGTACTTGCTGGACAAAGACGTGTAACTTTAGTTTTTCACTGTTATCTAACATTGCATGAAGGAGTTAAATATCATTTCTTGAGTCCACTATATGGTGCTAGAAAACACCCATTAAGTGAACATTGTGTCACTGTATATCAACTGTAGAGCACACCTTGAAAATTTCATGTGAATCAGATGATGTTTGTCGTATAAGGCTGAGTTTCTCACACCTGTGTCATCAAAACTGTGCAAGTTTTGAGCCTGGCCACTTGAATTTCAATAAGTAAATTGAAAAGTCTTGATAAGTTTGTGTGTAAAACAAATTAATTTCCTATATTTCATCGTCTATTTTTAGAAAAGTAAACACTTTTAACCCACATGATCTGGTCAAAGTTTGATTGAAATGTGTACTGTCATTGGGCTCTACAGTGTGAGTATTTCACTCGCATTTGCCCCTAAAAATAGATGTGTGTGAAGTGGAGAAATAATTTACTCGCACACTGTGAGACTACAACTTACAACCATAACGCTATATGAAACGCTAGAGGGATTTAAAGTTGAAACAACGGATACAGAAAGTGGTGACACTCCTAAGGCTAGCACAGCGTAAGCTGCAGCATGACCGGAAAGAAGCACAACCAGTTAGCCTCCGCTAGCCTCTCAGCTAGCCCCGGCTCTCTGTTTGGATCCAACCAGACCACCAAGCCCTGGTTTGTTATCCAGGTTAAAGTGGGAAGAACCAGCGGGTCTGTCGGCCAGCTGAGTGAAGTGAAACCTGCGGAAGAAACACTGGGACCATCATGGAGAAACAGTCCGTATAGGAGCTGCTGTGTTCAGCTGCACACATAGGAAATCCCTCGGCTGACAGGATGTACCACTCTGTTTGGAAAAATATTTTACTCTCCTCTTTTTGGTTTATAACAGCAGTTGGCAACCAGCATATTAGGTGCATTACTGCCACCCTCCACTTCAAACTGTGACCCAATGATTAAATCCTACACATTATTCCTGTCTGTCTAATAAACTACAAACCAAAACTGCTGCTCCACCCTCTTGGCAGGTTCATTAAAGTTTTAATACTGAGCTCCGGAACTCCAGTCTTCCTGAGTTCTTCCCTCATATAGGCTATAGTCTTTCTTGTTCATTAGTACAATATATGATTGCATGTGTAATAGTCTCCTCAGCCAAGTGGGAAAAAATATATGCATATATGAATATCGGCAACTGGCAAAAATGACAGTCAAAAAGTAATCATGTTAAATAATCGTGATCTCAATATTGAACAAAAATAATCGTGATTATGATTTTTGCCATAATCAAGCACCCCTAAAAACAACATAAATTTTGATTTACACACACACACACACACACACACACACACAAAGAGTTTAAATATGTATGTGATAAATTGTAAATATGTATGTAATGAATTGTTTTCTTTCAGAAACTGTTACTTGAACATTTTTCAGTGTGCTCCTAAAGTTATATGTGTGCTCCTAATTTTTTTCATTTAGGAGCACATGTACTCCTTGAAAAAAAAGTAAGGATTTAACACTGCTGTCAGATGTGTAGAAACACTGAGTAACTGGAGTGTGGCGCAGTCCAAGGGCTTCTGTCACAGGCATATAGATATTTCAGACCTGGGCTGACAGGTCTTACTTCACCCATCCCCCCCCCCTCCCTCCCATTCTCTCTCTCTCCCTCTCAGTTGGAGAGGAGAATGTCACTCTTCTTGTGAAATATCCTCATAAATCCCATGACTTTGAAAGAAAGAAAGAAAGAAAGAAAGAAAGAAAGAGAACAGATACAAGAGGGTCTTCGCCCCTTTGGGGCTCAGGCCCTAAGTAAAGTGACAGTTGCTAGACAAAAACTAATAACACAGCTACAAGGGGAATTTTGGGGAATAAGTTAATTAAGGGAAAGAGGAACAGGCCATGAGAACAGATATGGCACTATTACTGAGCAACACACATGTACATATTATTGCTCAACCTATGAATGAATTGATTTTTTATTTCAAAAGCGTGCTCTCCACAGCTTTATGAAATATCTGCTTCTGTAAAAACTGCTTGAGTGGCACACCATAAAATGTAGTTCAACGTGATGAAACCAGTAACCAAAATAGTGACACATTCTGACGTTGTGTTATTTATGGATGGAATTATAGTGAAAATGAATTATTCCCCTATTTGCTGGGGACCCCCTCAATGGGTCCGGGGACCACTGAGGAGAACCACTGATTGTAAAGTACATCACATCATCAACCCCCTATTTTATTAGAGTTTTTCCCCACATGGGTACCTTGCTTGAACCCACCAGACTTTTTGTATTGTTCCATTTGTTGTAAGTGTAAAGTTTATTAAATCAGAATTGGGTTTATTGCCAAGTAGGTTTGTACACACAAGAAATTTGCCTTGATGTTGTAGTGCATAACAATCAAAAATATACACAAATTTAAGTAGTCCTAAATAATATTAAAAAAAAGAATTTACAATAAAAAAATAAACTGATAAATAATAATGATTATAATAATACAATTTGCGTTAACGTAACATGCCATGTTATATCAAAGATCCCAGATGTGCAAATACATGATAATTGGATTTTTCGTTAATATAATGTGTACGTCCATGGGGGGGTAGAGTCCGTGTCAGTGGGGGTTGGTGGCAGCACAAGAACACAACTATTCTTATGCCATGAGGTTCTGGTCTTGACAGACCTCGGTCTCTTGCTGGAGGGGAACGTTTCAAAAAGTTTATGTCTGGGGAAGGAGGGGTCGACCATGATCTTTCCTGCTCACCTAAGTGTCCTGGAGGCATGCAGCCCCTGCAGGGATGGCAGGTTGTAGCCAATCACCTTCTCAGCTCAGTGGTCCAGAAGTGGGTCTGTGATGGATTTTAGGTGGGACAACACAAGATGAGGTCAGGGTAACAGGTCTGTAGTCTGTAAGTTCTGTGATCCTTGTTTTTTTGGGGACAAGGATGATGATGGAGGATTTGAAGCGTGTGCAACATACATACATTTTGCAAAATGCAGTCTTAAGTATAAATGACTGAAACGTAGATTTAACAACCCCAAACACAGAGCCACAGTTATGTTAATGTAAATCGTATAGACATCAATCCAACTGATTTGTTGTGACAGGACTGAAAACTATTGTTCACTCAATGCATCACTTGATTCTTGTGACAAAGTATCTCCTGCATTCAACAGAACTAATGAAAAGATTTTGTCAAATAACCTTGTTGCAAATCTGTCTTCTCAAGTTTCATTCAGTATTCATGTAGATTCATTCCATATTCTTAAGTTTATTTTAAGTATTTCCCTTGGACTTAAATAAATGTAATAAATCCAATAATTTAAAAGTTTCCTACAGTAAAGCAAATGAATAGACTAAGTGTAAAGACATGCCCACTAATACTCAAAGAAGCACTCCCATTCAACTCACTCTTCCGTTTGAGATATAAAAGAGGAGGCAACGAGACCAGTGGACAGAATCTGCAGCACTGCAGTGATGGAGAATCCATGGAGAAAGACAAACTTCAGACATTTTCTTACTCGCTATGAAATCTTTGGACAAGGTAAGACTTTTAAAATCAAATGTTCTGCAGTGTCTGACACATTTATTACTGGTTTCTTGAGTTATTCCTCGTAATTTTCTCTGACTCATTTCTGACCTTTTGATTTTGAAAATGTTAGTGAATGCAGAGCACTATAGAATTTTTAATATATGCTGTACAACCAAGCTTAATGATTGTAGCTTTAAAAGTCATATTTATGTAGCTTTTGAAATCCTTGTGTACATTGTGGTATGACTTAAAGTTGAGATTCAATAGAATTCAGATTTCCTGTCGATTATACTGAGCAACCAAGACATTATTTTTTATGCAATTTCAGAATTTTTCAGACGTAGTTTTTCAATATTTTGACAACAAACAAAATGAGAATATAGAAACACAATATTTTGTGTGATTTGTCGAAAGCTTTGACCTTCATGAAATACTACATTCTTATGTTATATGATCACAGGTGGATGCACTTTTCCAAACTATCGACTGGTTATATTGTGTCTGGGGCTGTTGAACGCTGTTTTGCTGATAACTGCTGTTGCTATTGGGATTAAGTGTGAGTATGACAGTTGACAGGAAGAAAAAGTTTCATTTCCCTCTTCTGTTGAGTTTCTCATCAGTAAGCTAATACTGTCTCTTTTTTTTGACTCAAAACAAAAATGGGAATCTGCAAGACTTTGTGCAAAATGTACAATTATTTCAATATACTTCAGAACAGCTACATTCAATGCAGAGATAATTATGTGGAAACAGTTGTTCACATTTTCATATTTTGTTACTGAGATATCATTATGTTTCCAAAGAGTGTTATTATGTTATGATCTAACAAATTATATCTCATTTTTCGGCCAGTAATTCCTATTTTTTTTAATGGAAAACCGTGGAGAAATCAGATAAATGAAATTCATATTCAAAAGTATTTTTCTTCTAAAGAAAAGATTTTCACATATTTCTTAAAAAAAACAATGCAATAATAGGCCTATAAGTTTTCATCTATGTTTGGTAAGTTACAATATAAAATATGTCTTTGGATGCACTACTCAGTTTTGACTCAGTTCTTGTTCTCTTTCTCAGGTGCCAAAGTCAAAGAAGCTTCCCTCCAGGTTCCCCACTCAGCTGCAACAGAGCTCATCAATGAGCTGAACTATCTCAGCAGCAACTACAGCGATGTGATTGAAGCTGAGAAGGAGGCCAAGAAGGCGTTAGAGGCAGCGATCAAAAACCATGCACAACTGAAGTTGCAAATTGAGCAGCAGAAGACCATCAATGATGGTTATCAGAGACAGATGGAGGCACTGCGCACAGAAAAGACAAACCTGCAGACCAATATATCAGCTTTGGGTGAGGCAGAATTGTATTATAGTTTGTAAAGACATATTTTATTTAATGTCAACTAATAAAAACAGTTTAAGTTACAAGAAATATTTTGTATCTCCTAGAGGGAACCTGTGGCAAATGCCTCCCTGGATGGGTTCTTCTCAACACATCCTGCTATTTCTTTTCTTACTCTGAGTCCGGTACTGTCAAAAAGGACTGGAAAGATAGCAGAGCGGACTGTATCAGTCGTGGAGCTGATCTGGTTGTGATCGATAATCAGGAGGAGCAGGTGGGTTGAAAACAGATAAGAGAGAGAGTGTAAAGTATATTTCAATAAAAATGTTGAAATATATATTTAAACATTTACATTTTACAGTTGTCTCTTTAAAAATATCAACTCCTTTGTGTGCTCACAGACATTTGTGAGTAACAGCATTGACAGTATGAGAAGTGGCACTGACATGTGGGAGAACGGATTCTGGATTGGTCTCACTGACACAGGGACAGAGGGGATATGGGTCTGGATTAATAATGTCACTGAGGTGGAACAAAGGTGAGAGCTGCAGTATTTTACTCTTAATGCTGTATTAATTATGGATTATTATTGATCTCTTTCATTATTTTGGTGAGGATAAATGATGCCTTATCGTCCCAAATAAAACTATACATATCTATTTAATTATTTTGATTTTCCAAAGGTACTGGATGGGTGGAGAACCAAACAACGGTTACCTGGGAGAGGATTGTGGTGTTACAGTTCCTAGCCCCTCTAATCCCTGGAAAACCCGGTATGATGGAAACTGCATCATTAAAGAGTTACATTGGATATGTGAAATGGCATCAAATTAGATCTGGAAGAATTGCCCAAAAAGTAAATATATGTTACTGTCTTTGAAAAATGAATAAAATTCATTATATCTTGTGTTTCTGGGTATTTTTTACTTTAAATTACTCAAAATTACACAAATATAAACATATGTATGGTATAACAACAAACATCTGTACACACTTTTGGTTATGAGGGGCCGTTAGAGACATTATTCAGAATTATCACGCATATACATGTACTTTTCCTCTCACATACACATATGAAACCAAACTCATTCACATGCTATACTGAAAACCACACACACATGCAACTGAAATGCTCTCATTAAAACTATTGAAAAGCTTTCACACATACTAGTAAAATGTGCTCATATACACAGTTAAAATGCTCTCATATAGTATTGTCAAATCCTTTTATATAAACTATTGAAAAGCATTTACAATTACTATTGAGAAAAATAATTTTGTATGATGGAATTTCAGTATATTGTATCAGTGGATTTCAGTTAAAATGGAAGGTGATTGAGAAAAGAGAGCGCATGCTGTTCATTCGTTAGCGACACTGATGTCTGTTCAATAGCTGCAAGTAGCCTTGCCGAAGCAGCAGTGTTACTTAACAATATATTGGTGTCAGCGGACAACATCAGAACCCTGTCAAATTCAACAACAATTGGGCAGCAACTGACCGTTGCAACTCCAAGTGTGGACACACTGGACAGTCACCTAGCATCCTGCCCGCCAACAGCATGCACTCGCTTTTCTCAGTCACCTTCCTGTTCACCTGAAATGCCTTCCCTTTTAAGTGAAATACTCTCATACAACATACTGAAATACCATCATACAAAATTATTTTTTTCAATAGTAACTGTGAAAACTTTTCAATAGTGGGGTCCTAAAAACACAAAATACAAAATATAACATATACATACAAAGATATCGTTACATAAAAAACATACACTTCAAATACGCAGATACAGACAGCTCGCTGACCATCTCCCACCCACACCCCCAACCCTCAGCAGTTGTACAAGAAACTGGACACAAGAAATGATCCGTAAAATCAGATCAGTTTCATCAGTACCGAGAGCACTTGAAACAATTTATCTTCTAATTGCAAATACACACAAATTAAAAGCATGAACAGGTTGTTTTAAGATGACAGGATAAAGAAGTCCTGAAGCAGCAGAAAGAGTTAATAGATCTAAGAGAAAGAGGAACATCATTCCAGTCGGCTGGAGCTTTGTATTGAAAAGACCTGCGTCCGACTTCTTTAAAAATTCTAGTGACAGAAAAAAAGGGATATTGTGTATGTCTGAGTAAATATGAAGATCTATATGGAACCAAAAATAGTTTCAAATAAGAAGGAAAATTAAAGTAAACACCTTTAAAGATGAACTGAACCCAGTGAAACTGCCTTCTAGCTTTAGGCTGCAACCAGTTAAGTGATTCATACATAAAGCAATGATGAGTTCTCTATGGGCACCTCAAAATAAATCTACGTAGAGAGTTACATACTACATTTAGGGGTCTAAGATAAATATCAGAGGTGTTCAGATAGACAATGTGAGCATAATCAATTATAAGTAAAAGTAACTGAGAGATTATTCTTTTTCTGACATGAAAAGCAATTAATTGAGCAATTGAGTGAGCTCTGACAACCATATGTTCATTTAATAATAAAATCAATGTGGGGCTTAAAGCAGAGTTCAGGGTCATTCCAAAGTCCAAGATATTTGAAGGAATCAACTCTCTGGAGGGGAGATCCATCATCAAAATTAATATGAAAGTCAAAGTGATATGAATGTCTGTGTCGCGTGCCAAATACCATGCTGCTGGACATCTTCTTATTCAATATGAGTAAAAAAAAATGTAAAGAGTTCTGGATCTGTAATATATCAGAGTTAGAAGTGTAAACAACAGTGTCATCAGCATATAGATGAACAAGAAAATTCAAGCATATTTGGGGTAAATCATTAATCAAGGGTGGAATTTCACTTCTCTTTTCTTACTAAATGAACTTTTACCCTGGAACTGGATAATGGTGAATTTACTGTTGATGAGCTCAGCAATAATATGCCAGGAGTGTCGACACAGAGCGATGTGCCAATAAATCATCTCTTACATGACTGATCTCAGCTAATCAGTCAAAATGGAGAGAAGAGAAATCTCAGGTTGTAATTTTGATGGTGGATTTAACACACTGATTTGTCAAGAGGACTTGAACGGCGAGGAGCAACAACATAATTTACAAAATGCATTCATAAACATATTTCTGATTCTGTTGTTTCATTTTAGAGCCTGGCACATTGGTGCAAATATGTTGAACTATACTAACAATTTTTTTAAAAAGTCTGCTGTTAGTTTTTACTGAGTGAATGTTTTGCATGGTTGTAATAGGATTTTTTGATCACATCAACATTCAAATGATTTTAGAATATGTACTATTTTGTTACTGTAGTTTGACACAGTGTCTTTTATAATGATTCTTCTCAACACATCCTGCTATTTCTTTTCTTACTCTGAGTCCCGTACTGTCAAAAAGGACTGGCCAGATAGCAGAGCGGACTGTATCAGTCGTGGAGCTGATCTGGTTGTGATCGATAATCAGGAGGAGCAGGTGGGTTGAAAACAGATAAGAGAGAGAGTGTAAAGTATATTTCAATAAAAATGTTGAAATATATATTTAAACATTTACATTTTACAGTTGTCTCTTTAAAAATATCAACTCCTTTGTATGCTCACAGACATTTGTGAGTAACAGCACTGACAGTATGAGAAGTGGCACTGACATGTGGGAGAACGGATTCTGGATTGTTCTCACTGACACAGGGACAGAGGGGATATGGGTCTGGATTAATAATGTCACTGAGGTGGAACAAAGGTGAGAGCTGCAGTATTTTACTCTTAATGCTGTATTAATTATGGATTATTATTGATCTCTTTCATTATTTTGGTGAGGATAAATGATGCCTTATCATCCCAAATAAAACTATACATATCTATTTAATTATTTTGATTTTCCAAAGGTACTGGATGGGTGGAGAACCAAACAACGGTTACCTGGGAGAGGATTGTGGCGTTGCAGTTCCTAGCCCCTCTAATCCCTGGAAATCCCGGTATGATGGAAACTGCAATATTAAAGAGTTACATTGGATATGTGAAATGGCATCAAATTAGATCTGGAAGAATTGCCCAAAAAGTAAATATATGTTACTGTCTTTGAAAAGTGAATAAAATTCTCTAAAGTTATGTCTTGTGTTTCTGGGTATTTTTTACTTTAAATTACTCAAAATTACACAAATATAAACATATGTATGGTATAACAACAAATATCCAGGGTGGAGCCTTGTGGAACACCCTTATCAACAGTTAAATTATTTGACTGAGAACCTTGAAAGACAACACACTGACATCTATTATGGAGATAGGCATTAAACCAGAGGAGAGCATTTTGAGATAAACCAACAGAATAGAGCTTATCGAGGAGGAGGTAGTGATCAACCAAATCAAAAGCTTTGGAGAGATCAATAAAAATTGCACCTGTGAGTAGGCCTTTATCAAAGGAGGAGAACACATCATTGGTGAATTTTAGAAGGGCTGTTGTAGTGGAGAAATTACGTCTAAAACCTGATTGGGATGGAGATAGAATATTGCACATATTGATGTACTGATATAAGTAATCAAAAAAAAGTTTCTCAAAAATGTTGGCAATGGTACAGATAACAGAGATTGGTCTGTAATTATTCACATCGAGTGGGTCTCCTCCTTTGAAAAGACGGACAACTCCGGCACATTTCTATATGGGAGGAATTGAACAAGTAGTTAGAGACATATTAAATAAATCATCAAGGGGATACATTAGAACATGAGCTGCAAGTTTAACAAATGTAGCTTCCAAACCATCTGGACCAGTACTACTATTTTCTTTTAACTCATTTATACCACAAAAGACAGAATTTTTCTAAAGAAAAAAGAACCATTAGGAGTGGTAGAATTTGAAGAGCCAGCCATATCATAAGAATTAAAGTGTTGGGAACAACAGATAGATGAGAAATGACAGTTAAAAGCATGAGAAATAAGTAGAGGATCAGTAATAGTTTCATTTTTAATACGTATCTGGTTTATGAGGTTTTTGTTAGTTTAACCAATTCCAACCAGACTTCAGTACAGTACAAGGCCTGAAACTAGATAACTGTGTGATTTACATGACTGTTTGTTGATTACTGAGAGGTATTGTGTTGCTGGGTCTGTTGAGATCAGCCACTGGGAATGTTCAGGGGACATACTGCAGTATAGTGTATGGCCTTCTTGAAGTTTGGATTAACCTGCTCAGGGCTTCAGGGAAGTGTTCAAATTACTTAGCAGCCACAAAAAAGGCCTGTACTACCCCGGAAGAAACAAAATGTTGAGTTTTGAGTCCAAATTACCATAAACCTATTAGTTAACCGCTAATATCCCCAGGGCATCCTTAGTCATTGGCCTGACTGAAGGAGACATCAGTAAAGAAAGAGTTATTAAAGAGAGATGTTTATGATACTTATTTATTTAACTCTGAACTGTGCCTCTACTTGTTGATGTTTGCCAAAAATTATTTCTCACGGGAAAGTATAGTTATGTCATTGAACCAGTTGCTGAAAAGAGGAAATACCATAAACATGCATTACTTACAAGAATTTCACTTCTCTTTTCTTTCTAAATGAACATTTACCCTGGAACTGGATAATGGTAAATTTACTGTTGATGAGCTCAGCAATAATATGCCAGGCGTGTCGACACAGAGCAATGTGCCAATAAATCATCTCTTACATGACTGATCTCAGCTAATCAGTCAAAATGGAGAGAAGAGAAATCTCAGGTAGTAATTTTGATGGTGGATTTAACACACTGATTTGTCAAGAGGACTTGAACGGCGAGGAGCAACAAGGTACTTTAAAAGTCATAATTTACAAAATGCATTCATGAACATATTTCTGATTCTGTTTGTTTCATTTTAGAGCCTGGCATATTGGTGCAAATATGTTGAACTATACTAACAATTTTTTTTTTAAAGTCTGCTGTTAGTTTTTACTGAGTGAATGTTTTGCATGGTTGTAAAAGGATTTTTTGATCACATCAACATTCAAATGTTTTTAGAATATGTACTATTTTGTTACTGTAGTTTGACACAGTGTCTTTGATAATGATTCATTATATCTCTGTCTAGTGTCCATGTCCAATATGATACCTTCAAAACATTGTAGACTGGTTGCAGTGAGCCTGGCACTACTCGCTGCTGTTCTACTACTAGCTGATATCAGCCTGGGAGTCCACTGTAAGTCAATGTCAGTGTGTGCAGTGCTTGGAATTATTGGTACCTTTGATTAGGACTGCAACTAAGGATTATTTCCTCATTTATTATTTAGCTTGATTAATCTATTAGCTGTTTGGTCTGTATAACATCAGTAAATAGTAACAAATGTCCATCACAATTTCCTAGAGCCCAAGTTGATGTCATCAATTGATGTGTTTTGTTTGACCAACAGTCCAAAATCAAAAGATATTCAATTTACTGTAATGTAGGACAATAAAAAGCTGCAATGCCGCTCACATTTAGAAAACAGGAACCATTTTGGGTGGAAAATGGACTTAAACAATTAATTGATTTAGCCTATAAAATGCATTATTAAATGTTTGCTAATTTTCTGTTGATGGACTAATCAATTAATCAACAGCTTTAGCCTAAAGTAATATTGTCAGATTGCTTGTTTTGTTTGTATGTTGAAAATATCTTTGACAAATATTAATACTGAGCAGTAGGGCTGCAACTAACCATTGTTTTCATTATTGATTAAACTATTTTCTCTATTGATGGATCAGTCGTTAAGTCTATAAAATGTCAGAAAATAGTGAAAATGTTGATCACCATTTCCCAAAACCCAACATGAAACCTAAAATATGACGAACGAAGAGTAAATCTATTCTATTATAGTGAGAGTAGGAACAGAGAAATGATCTGTGATTGGTCAAATCATACAAACTTGTGGATTACAACCAACGGCAAACAGCCACAAGGTATTACATGCCCATGTATGCCTGATAAAAACCACATCTCCCAAGGACACAGGAAGGCAAGAGCCCTAACCTGTCTGTGGCTTTTGACCCTTTAACCTGTCCTGTTCACTCCCAGACCCAGGATGTTTATCTGAGCCTAAGCAAGAATGGAAAGAGAGGAGTGGGCCTCCTAAAACACATTCCTTCTCACAAGGACATACACACATTAACAAAGCAAATGATCATCCTTGCACAACTCTGCACATTAAAATGATAAGCCAACCCTTTGGTCTTTCATTACCTTTACAGTGTCAAATAACAAGGTAAACGCATGTAGCAGTAATCCCTGTTAGCAAAAAGCAGCAGCTTCAGACTACTCTGAACCCTAACCCCTGGGCCACACTGGATGCGGGAGCAGTGCGTGTGCGTCGCGGAACCTCTTGCTTTTCATTTCGGCGCCCCTGTTAACAGGTTAGAGTGTCCACACTGCCTGCGTGAGAGGCGCGTCACGCCAGGCTGCTGCGTCGCTTCATCTAGAGATTCGAGGTCTCGCCTATTTTCTCCGCGTGACGCACGCGGTTCTCAGCAGAAATAGACAGGGAAAACGAGAAAGATAGGGCTGCCAGTGGCAGAAGCACACACACTGCTCACGCTTCCAGTGTGTCCCAGGTGTAAGTGTCCAATAGTTTCTTCTACTTTCAGCCCAAGCTGACAGATTTCTTTATATGGACATCTGCCACGTGCACAGCACACAAGTTCGCTGCATTGCTCTGGGAGTAGTTAGCCAAGCCACAACACCATTACACAGCACAGCAAAGTAAAATAAGTGGTTTACCTGTTCAAGGTGTGCTGGTTGTCTGCAGGTATTCATAAAACATCTCACTGTGGCTGTTTCTGCCTGTCTGTTAATTAAGCTAATGAAGCTCCACTAACGAAGCTCCGCTAATGAAGCTCCACTAATTCAGTGAGGAACACGTTTTTACTTCTCGCAAATTCTGTCCCATTAGTAAGTCATTTAAAAGCTTTTAATTTGAAGCAGTAAAGCAGAAAATATTTGGTTTGCATTGACTGTAAAGTTACACAACTCTGATATGTAAAGCTGGCCAATCAGCTCATTGGGAGGGGGGGCTTAAAGAGACAGGAGCTAAAACAGAGTGTAAGAGAAACTGTGTATATTGAGGGGCTGCATAAAGGGATAAATAAGATAAGATAAATAAGGAGTTTTTTGAACTGTGAATCATGCTGAGCTACTCTAGTGGAGTCCAAAAATAAAAATTTAGAGCTGAAATAGGCATAATAGGTCCTCTTTAAGACGGATTGCCACCAAATTTTCTACAGACATTTATGGTTCCCAGACATTGAATCCTATTGACTTCGGCGATCCTATGACTTCCTCTGGCAGCACCATCAGGTCAAAATTTTTATATCCTCAATACTTTGGTTTATGACTAAATAGTTACAAACAAATAACGTTTCCATCGGCTTCAGCTGTACTTTGTGTTTAATTTGTGCTAATTTGCTAATGTTAGCATGCTACACTAAGATGGAGAACATGGTAAACATTATGCCTTCTAAACATCAGCATATTAGCATTGTCATGTTGTGCATATTAGCATGTCGATGTTAGCAGTTAGCTTAAAGCACTGCTGTGACAAGTATAGCCTCATACTTGTTTCTTTAGAACTGATCAATTAACAGAATAAAAGCCAATTAAATTTCTGTCAATCAATTAATTTTTTCATCTTGAGTCATTCAATTAATTATCTCATGGTGGTACTTCTGGGATACACTACAAAGTAATTGCGATGATGTCAATAATATTTGCATAATCTTTTTTTTTTCTTGTGGTCTCTATTTCTCTATCTGTTTGTTAATTCATATTTGGGTGCTTGATGTTCAGGAGATCTTACAAGGGTGGGTTAGATATAAACATGTCAGTCAGATGTTTTGTCTGAAAGGTGTTGACTTTAGAGAGAGAAAAACAGTAGAGAAATGTGCAACATAAAAAAAGAGAATTCTTTGCTATACTAACACTATTTGTCTTTAATACTTACAGACAACAAACTTACAGATACCTACCTCACACTCTATGATACAGAGCGCATCAGCAGCAAGTTGATCAAACTCCAGGATACTTACAAGACCGCAATTGAAACCATGAAGGGTGCCAAGAAGGAGCTGGACAGTGAGATGAGTCGACAGACACAAACCAACTGGGAGCTTGAACATCAAACAAAAAGATCTAAAGACTATGAAGTGCAGATTGATAAAATTAAGAAGAACATTGACGCAATGAGATCCCACTTGCCAATGATTAGTAAGACCTGTTTTACTAATATTGTTTATCATAAAAAACAATGCAGTGTTTGTATAATTTTACATGTTCATGCTACTTTTTTGGGGGGCAACAGATGATGGCTGCAAACACTGTCCACCAGGATGGCTTCTGATGAACTCAGTATGCTATTACTTCCCTTTCTCTGACCGTGATGGAATCAAATCCTGGAAAAACGCTAGACAGTACTGCCAGGTACATGGAGGTGACCTTGCAGTCATAGACAACAAAGACAAAGAGGTAAAACAAACATCACTCAGTGAATATTTCTTTGAAGCCCTGTTTATATAGATTTTGAAAGGTTTTTAAAAATTTTGCTCATATATTTTTTTGGTTAGAAGTCAATTGTCGAACACTTGGTGAATGATCAAAAAACCTTAAGATCCTTGATGGGCTTCTGGATTGGACTAAGAGATTTGCACGAAGAAGGGACGTGGAAATGGCTGGATGAAACAGTACTGGTTGAAGGGTAAGAGTGAAATATGTTACACGCTGTAAAAATTGTAATTCTAAGCTTAGCTTCCTGCTGCCAGGTCCTTTTCTGATGGTTTTGTGTTACGAGAATAAAATTGGTACAGTCAGACATCAAGCAGCAAAGTTTTCCAAAAGTTAAAAGCCTTCAAATGCCTCCAAAGGTTAAAAACCTGCACAGGTGAACTTCTTCTAATGATTGCATCCTCCTGAACTGTCAGCCCAGGCAAGAAGGGGCTGTTTACATTTTCCCTACCATATAAGCTGCAAGCATCAACAAAGAGTTTGCTAATAGTGTAACTTTGACAAACATAAGAGGATGGATTACCTGTCTCAAGCAAGTACTCATAACAGTACATAACTGGTGGCCTGGAAGTTAGGAAAAAGCATTTTTGTTAAAGCTTTTATGAGGTTTAACGATTCAGATAATTTAATAAAATGGCCAACTGCAAATTCTTCTGAGAGACTTGTAGTTTAACAAATTATTTCAATCACAGATTTGATGTGGAAGCTTTATTTATGACTTTCCATTCTCTGCCATCATCCATTTGTGACACAACAGTCTCTTGTCCATTAAAATATTCAAATGGGGAAAAGATGAATACTGTTGACTACATCACTGTAAAGTAACCTATCATTTGCTTCAGGTACTGGAATGATGGAGAACCAAATGATATCAATGATGAGGACTGTACAGCTGTGTATCCCAGAGAAAACTTCTTCAAGGCTTGGAATGATGTTGAATGCAGAGTTGAACTAAAATGGATTTGTGAAAAAGCACTAACTTCTACGAGTTAATGGTGTTTTGTTATTGCATTTGATTTTTAAGCTTAACTGTTTTCATAGACAGTCCACTCCACTGTTACAAAAATCTCTGTAGGATTTTTAATTTAACCCAAAAGCCAACACTGCCTGCCACTATAGGAAAATCCTTGCTAGATTTTGAAATTTTTCTTTAAGATGCATATTGATAATTTGTTGACTTTCTTTACTGGAATTGTTGTTAAAATAGTGCCATGCTGTGAAATTCAACTTGTGTACTGTACTTTTCCAAGTGATATGCCAAGGTATTTGCTTCCTGTGACCCTCCCACTGTAACAAATGTCTCTGTAAAATTACAGTAAACTACTGGCAGCTGTAGTTGCCAGCATTTTACCATTTTTTAAGTGTCACTACACTGTAAAAAAAAAACTGTTGTTTTTACAGGAAAACGCTGGCAGCTGTGGTTACCAGAGAATTCCTGTAAAAAATACAGCAGCACAGTAGACAACTTTACAGACGAAATATGTAAATTGATTTACAGTGAATGAAATCACGGCTGAATCACATTAAAAAACTGTTAAGTCTACAATTTTTTTTTTGTTAATTTCACATAACGGTGTTGTATATAAATAGACCATTTCCTGTATTTTTTACATGTAATAACTGCTAATTGTGCATCAATAAATGATAAAATTAACAGGGAAATATCAAACAAAAACTAATTTAAACCGGTAGAACAACAGTAAAACTCTGCATTTTAAATGGAATGGTTCTGTATATTATATATAAAATCTCTTCAAAATATGCTGTGTTTTTATGTTTTAATAATCAAGTTATAATGTAAAATTTACGTATAAACCTGCAAAAATACATCTTGAGAAAAGACGAGAGAAAAATATCACTTTTGGGAAATTTATTTAACAGCAATAATAGTTGTAAACAACTGGATGCATTTTTTTCAACAGATACAACATGCAAAGAAGCTACATATAATGGTTCTTGAACTATGACTGAATCCAAGTTGAGATACTCCAGAAGATTAGCCTCTTTAAATCTGGACATTTTTAACAAACTTTAACAAACAAAGTTTAAGTGTCAGGCACACAACAACAACCCAATTCAATCAAAATTTTGTTTACATTCTGAATGTTCCACAGTATGGCATAAAACTTATCTATCTCCATGGAGACAATCACGTGATGCCAACAGGCCAAGTTACAGGTCAGATCTGTGGAGAGGCGTACCCCCTCAAAATAAGAATGCACGTTTGTTAAGGTATTTTTGCAAAATAACAAAAATTACGTTGTGCCTTAATTACCATAATACACATTGTGGATTGAACAAAGCGAAAAGTAACAGTACCTCTTCTCAAACAAACAGTCAGAGTGCACAGAAGGAGTCCATATTTAGGCTTAACGCCACTCGTGATCGGAGAGGTCCTGGATCAGGGTGAGGACTCGAGGGTTCAGATTGAGACGACGCTTCGAGTTTTTATTCTCCACCTTAGTTCCTTTTTCTGGGTTTATCGAGAAAAAACACCTGTAGAATAAAAGCATATTAAGCATTTTAATTGATCAGTTAAAAAAAAAAACTTCATGTGTTCTTAACTTATTTACTTCGTGGATGTTTTTAAAGCCAAAACGTGGCTTGTTCCCATGAACTGCTATAAAAATAGTATATTTTGATATTTTTTTCTACTTTAAACATGTCACTCTTTTAGAGTCTGAAATATACATATCAAATATTAATTATATTTTTAGCTTTTTAACCCTTTCAATGCCAGTATGTTTACATAACTCTACATAATGCTGTTTTTATACAAAAAAAACTAAATAATTTCCATTAAATGCATTTAGTGAGTACACATACACAACATTATCCGACATCAATAGCACACACACTTTTCTTCCAGAAAACAATAAAAAGTGTGAAACTTTGCGGCATGCTTTGAATGGGTAAAAGTGGTGCCACCTGATGGACAAATATAAAAACTACAAATTGAAAGCCTGTGGTCCAAACCGAAATCTTAACATAAAGGAATGCATTAGTTTTTGTCAAGATAAACGTGGGATCAAAAATAGTGGTTTTAATGGGTTTCAATGGGGCAGTTTTTGGCCCTAGGAACTATTAAGGCAGTTTTTGTGTAGCTTAGCCATTTTAGGCTTAATTAAAGTACAGGTCTGAGAAATGCCATGCCATGTTTACTCACCTTTGAAGAAACTCCAGAGTTGAAGCCAGCTCAGATGGATAATGGATGTTGAAACAGAAGTAGCTCCCGAACATGAGGCACAATGCAGAAATGAAGGAGGAGATGTTTGTGTTGATGAGGTTCCGATCCAGACTCAGCATGTACCTTGTTGAGGAATAGCAGGACTGTCCTATGAACAAATTATTTAACAGGTTATATTAATAAGCGCTGCACTCACATGACAGATTCTATAAACAGTGCAATTAAAAAAAAGAGATATGAAACAGACTTACCACAGACAATAACAGCAGGTGTCAGAGGCACTTGCTCCAGTTGGACCTCTTCTGCCAGACAGGTATCTTCTACATGGAAGAACATGGACTCCTCCTTCTCATCAAAGTAGCTGAGCAGAAGCAGGACCATCTCTTTCACATCATCTGAGCAGCCACTCTGCTGTCCCCGCATCCTCTGAAGCCTTGCATAAGTCTGAAGGAACTTATTACTCTTGGTGACATAAACTGTGGTCATGTAGTTGAGAAGCCTTTTTCCCTTCAAATCCAAATTTCGCGTGAATGTCTCTTTGAGGTCAATCCCAGTGAGTTCCTTGAAGTGGACCGACATGCCAAGTTCGTCAAACCAAAATGGCCACTCCTCTCGAAGGCTTTTGATACTTTTTCCCTGGTTGACATGTTGACGCTGTGTGTAAAAAGTGGACTTCATTAGACATTTTACCTCCTCTGGATTGGCATCAGATTGTTGGAACATCTCCTTGAGTTTTTCCTTCTTTTGGTGCTGGCTCTCTTGAGTTTCTTCACGGGGCAGAAATTTCACATTCCATTTAATGCATCCGTAAGTGTCCTGCATTGCTGCTCTCTCTTCTAATGGGATCTCATCTGTGTGGTCTGAGTCATCAGCCTGATGTTTTCTTTTTCTTATTTTGGGTGTTGAAGTGCGCCTCACATTTTCGATTCTGTTTTGCAGCTGTTTTACAAGGGAATGGTAGCCTGTTCCAACAATATCGCCCTCTATTACATCTTGCAGAGAATTGGGATATTTTGCCACCATTTGCTTTGCAACATCAGTTGAATGCTTTTTACCTACATGGGGGCATTTTTCCATCATCTCAGTCACAACAATCCGGACCATTTGCCTCCTCAGTTTTGGGCCTGGCCTTTTTCCCCTCTCCAAAGAATCCATCACTTCCTCAGGAAATTTACTCCATGGAATTTCAAAGTTGTCTTCCCACTGTGTGTCAAGTCCTAGGCTGCTGGAGGAGGTTGACGATGAACTTTGGGGTGAAACAGAGAGCGATGACAGCAGTTGGGTAGGTGAGGCTTCCACAGATGATAGTGAGCTGTTCTCGGGAGTTTGGTCTTTAAATGACAAAAAAATAAGATTATGATTCACATTGTACAATATTACACAATGTCCATGTCTGCTTTTGCTGTTGAATAGCTGTGTGTTGTGGTGTTTTTACTTACATTTCTGTTTCCAAACAGAAAGAAGCTTTCTGGCTTGTACAGGTCTTAATACTGTCATCAAATCAGCCTCCGTTACGAAGCGTAGATCATCATACGTCTCGACTCCAATGGACTGCAAGTGCTCTTCCAGGATGTTTTTGTTTACTACTTGAAGTTCTGGTAGGGCTTCCATGATGGCGACATCTAGGAAGGTTCGCCCTGAGTCACTCATATTTACACTGAAGAAGAAATGCAGAACAGAAAAAATATACAGTACATACACTTAACAGAACAGGGACATGCATCAGGTAACACTTATATTAATGTCAAACTAACAGTCCAATTAACAGCTTTAATTGGACTTTATTTTGCCACAATACTGTGTTTTAGTGGAATGACTTGGAATCCATTAAGAATATATGATACCAAAGGATAGAAATCAGGCAGGTCATTAATGTTGATACATTGTAACCCAAGACTGTCCTTTGTCACAGAATACAGATGGTATTCTGAGAGGAAGATGCCTTTGTGGATATCCATCAAAACATACACAGATGTGTCATTTTGAATCAAGATGAGTAGAAGTTCACCAAACTCCATATACTCATCATTTCTGTACACAAGAAACTGTCCTTTTTTATATGCAGTGCCCTTGTACTGAATATCTGTGGCAACTGTGGTATTGCTTTCTGAAAAGGCTAACTCCCTGACTGCATGTTTAATAGCGTCACTGTAGAGGTTGGGATAAAACGCACAGCTGTCCTTCACTTGCAGTAGTTTACTGCATTCTTGCCCAGCTAAAAGATATGCCTGATACATCTGATGACGCTCTGACAATGTTTGACAAATATTTTTGAAGTTTTTCAAGTGTCTGGCACATCTTTTAAAATAACTGTGTTTACTTTCAAACCTAAGCGTCCATAATCTCCTCAATGGACCAAATTTCAACGACAGTGCTGAATAATGGCGCAAATAGTGGTGCTTGGGTTTGAGTTGAATTTCAGGAAACATCATCTTTCTCAACTCCAAATATTCTTGGATCAAAATGTCAAGATATGCTATCTGGGACAAGGAAATGTTCTGAGCACAAATAAGATCCACAATGTCTTTTAGCTGGAGAGCTAACTGCCATACTTCATCCTCATGATTTTGCACTTTGTCACCAATCAAAACTGGTAGCAATCTCAGAAGGTTCCAGTTTTGAATGGCTTGCCCTGATAACTTGGCTCCGTCAGGTTTGACAGCACATGGCTTTGTGAGTGCTTCAGATCCTTTGTACTTAAACTGTTTGATGCGCCTGTTTAAGAGTGAGTATGTGAACCATTTTTTCATTTTTATAATGTTCTTCAAGTACAGTGCTAGATCATATGACAAGACTCCTTCAAAGAGGTCATGACCTAAACAAGGCGGGAGACCAGGTTGGGATACGTGAAAAGACTCAAGGGTATTAAAGATAGAGTTTACCTTTATTCCTCTGACGTCTTGGATGTTTTCAGCCTGGAGATCAGCAACAGCTGTGTCATACGTCTCTGGGGTGCGTGGAGGACCACAGGCATTTGGATCAGCCTCAAACTCACTTCTCGTGATGTCACAGTACCTGCAAAAATATTGAGAGCGGCTGAAGTTCTCTGTAAACCCACCTATGCAATGAGAACCAAGGTTATCCCCAGCAATGCAGTAGAGACCCCCTTTTACTGTTTTTCCATCTACATTTATTCCATCTGTCTCCAAGGATTTCAGATCTGCCAACAACTCTGAGAAAACTTTGGCTATTCCAAAACGCTTTAAGTCATTCTCAACACACAACAAGACTAAAAACATATTATCAGTATTTGAACGCAAATGAATGGGTAAATTTGCTAATGAAAGATAAACTGCAAGAACTTTGTGTGTCTTTTTAGCAGAACCCAGGGGATTCACAATTTCAAATGAATCTTGATACAAAATCAGTTTGAGGCTTTCAGGGTTTTCATTAAAGAACTGGTGACATTTGAAAATTTTTCCATCATATAAATCCGTAAAAACCTCTACATCAGGATCTCCAAACTGTTGTGGCTGTGCATTCCTCCATAACTGGGAGTGCAAAAAGCTCTTCAGAGTTTCTGCCACTGGTATGTAGTACGCAAATTTTTGTGTCATGTTTTCATCCATTCCCAATAGCACTTTTTGGGGTTCCGTGTACTTAAACATTTTTGTGAATGTCTGATTTCTGGTGTATGTTGTTCTTAATTGTCCCTGATGACAGGCAGAGAACAAATCTGACTCTTTAATGCAGTCACATATTTTAGTGACTGCTTCATCTGATAGGCTCATATCATTTTTTAATAAAGAACTTACTTTAGTTATTGTGTAGGCTTGACCTAACTCGTGCACATTTTGCATCTCCTCAACAATAGTCTGTATAGTAGAGGCAGGAATAAGCAGCTGTCCTTGCAGTTTAAGGTAAAAGAGACACATGTTTCTGAGATAAGACTGACTATCATTCTCTGGCATATCACTGGCTGCACTAGCTGTTGGCATGGCTTCATGTGTGCTTTCTGAATCATCTGTACTGGCAATGACATTTGGGGGCTGAAGGCGAGTTTCCTTGTACATGTCATCAATACCATCAGGGGAGCATGCTTTATGCTTCCTACACATGTGAGAAGTAAATGATGACTTTTTTGTAAACACATGCTTACAACCACTTACTGGACATGACACAGACCTGCCCTCTCCAAAATGATCATTTAAGTGAGACACTAGCTCTTTCACCGTGTGTAAATTGCGGGCACATAATGAAACTGCGCATTTTAAATCCGCAACAACAGCTTTAGGAGCAGCTTGCGGTGCAGGTGCATTGTGCACACGATAAAAATGGCCCTTGAAAGCTGAGTAAGTGGTAAATGTTTGACTACAGTTGGCGCCAGCACATTTGAAAAGACAATGAGGCTCATTCCTATGTACTCTGCAATGCAGTACATAGCCTCTTAATGTAACAAATTTGCTTTTACAAAAGACGCAGGTGATCATTTTTAGGATTTCAAATGTTTGCCTGTGCTTTTCAGCTGAATTAAGTTATCACACATTGAGCTAACGTTACTGGTCTTAAATATGGACTGGTGCTAGCTAGCTAGCTTTCAGCACACATTTTCGTCTGGTCTCGAAAAAAGAGTAGCCTAAATATGAAGCTTACCTTCCAATTGAACAGCCACAGACCCTCCAAAAAACTTGTAGATTTGTCCTAAAATCTTTTAAAATGAAGTGGTCCGAAGATTTCTGCTCCGTTCTCTGCTCTGCAGACTGCACACTGGCTCCTTAGTGACGCTAACGGCTAATGGTTCGCGCTTCTCCCGCCCTCACGTCATTATCCAATCAGAGACGAACTTCAGCTGCGCACTTTTAAATTTCAAAATTAGGAGGACTCAGTGCACAATGAGAGAGTAAAAGTACAAGTGGTTAGAGGTGGCACTGTTAGGTTGTTTAGCCTGTGAAAATGATAATGATAAAGACTAAAAGAAACATAAAGCATACAAGGATTAGGACTGAACAGTGTTACTTTGCATATATCAATAATTTGAATGTCTTATACACACACTCTACAATATGCTACAAATAGCCTAAATTATAAATGCAATGTTATTAAAATTGTATATTTTTTATATTTAAATAGATAGGTAACCTCTCAGGTTCACAATAAAACTTTTTTGTGAAAACATTTTAAATAGGCCTACGTCAATTTGCATCATTTTATCAATCATGTTAAAATTACAGCATAAACTTGTAAAGTGACTTACATATATTTGTATTTTTTAAAACAACTGACTAAAACTATAGTTTTTACAATATTTGCATGTGAAATTAACTAAATTGTTTTGTTATGAGTATTACAGTATTTCTCTGTTTTTGTTACCAATATTTGTAGTTTTAACAAATAAATTTGATTGTAATCACATATTGTTGTTGTAAATATAACAAAAACATTCTGTTTAATAGTTTCCAAAAATTCACTGTACTTTAAACAAAAAATATATGTTTTTGAGTTTACAATACTTTTCTGTAGGGATTTTACATAGTTTTTATGTAAATTTCACAGTCATTTTTTACAGTGTACCATAATTTACTTTTACAGTTAACTGCTGTAAAAATTATTACAGTATTCTGCTGTAGGATGTGAGTTTTACAGTTTGATAATGTAGCTAGGCCTGCAGTAATACACTGTATTTTTTTTTACAGTGTTGCTATTGTAAACTACACAAACAGTTTCTTATGATGAACAACTGAAAAGTTTTCTTCTTTTTCATATTAATAAAAACAACGATAAATTTCAGACATATACTGTAAATTACAATGCGTGTTCAATCTTAATGGTCTAGTAATAAGATCAGCTCAGTTTTATTTTTAAAAATGCATAACCCTTAACATTTAGCACAAAAGAGGATGAGTCATGTGACAGCTTTCAAAGTTATCAAATATACCCAGTTTATTCAAGTATGCGTGTTTGAAAAAATAATTTTTATGGTTCATGCCCTTTCACAGGGGGTCAATGTAAATCAGTTAATTATAATATCCTGAGCTGCCAGCAAAACATAGTCATGAGTGTAAACAGCAACTGCTTTGCAAACTATTGTTTAAAAAGATATAAAAGCACAAATTAACATATTGCAGGATAAAACAATTTGTAATGCCTTCAAATGTCCTCTGTTATAATTAGCAGAAGGTTGCCATCCAGGCTTTCAGGCTCACAGCTCACTGAGTAAGAGAGAACCAAGAATGAAAATCGAGCAGAGTGAGTGAAAGAGAAATGAAACATTTTACACAAGAGGGACACCAACTTGCCTTAATGAAGTGATGTCAAGTTCTTCAGAAGAGAGGTGACGAGGATTCACCATGAGCTTGTTTGTCTTCTTCGACATTACTTTCCGCAACTGGCCTCTGTTCTCCTCTGTTCCAACCATACAGTCTATGGTTCCAACATGTAACAAATCACCTATTATGTCCCAGGTTTTAGTACAGCTTGGCAACAAACAGTATATTTGCAACCTAGCTACAGCTTAGAAACACACTTGGGTTGAGCTAAGATAACCAATATAAGCTCTCTGTCTTTTGGGGCTCAGCAGCAAACATATTTTAACCAACTTGGCTACATATTTGAATAAACTTCAATTGTTATGTGATAATAGGCTATTATTAATTATGGAACGCAAGTGGGATAAACAAGGTGTGGGTATAGATCAGGCTGGACTAACGTTAGCATTCACTGATGTGTAGTTCAAGAGAAAACAGCCATCAAGAAATAATCTTTAAGCTAGACTTGCACGCAGCAGTGAAAATAATGTTTAAATACCAGTAATTTAAACTTCCAACTGAAGATAAACTACCTGAAAATGCTCTCTTGTGCCTGTCAGGTGCTTGCTAGGATTATACCAATTTAATGTTAGCAAAAATTAAACATAGTCACTTATTGGGTAACCAGATGCACAAATGTGGTTGTATTATCTCAGTATGATTTTACTGACCTTTTGGTTTGATTCAACAAAGAAGGATGACTGGTGATTACATGATGTTGATGGTTGCATGTGGCCTCTGTCCCTCCATTACTGCGGCGGCAAAAATGAAAATATTGTATTTTATTGTCAAATCTTACAGTAGTTACTGTTACTGTTAATGTCCATCCTTGGTATCCTCGAAAAAAGATGAATGGAGAAATGTTCCTATCCAGTGATGCAGCTGTCTGCAAACAGGCTTAAGGGCACAATCATAAATACTGTGTCAACAGTGCAATATTATATATGTTGACATTTTAATGTAATAATGAGCTGTATCACAGTGTACTACTGGCAATGAAAAGAGTGTATCATCCCATGACTTCCTTTTTTTCAAACACTGGCTCAAAGCTATACATGCATCATGCCCAAACACACACACACACACACATCAGATCATGGTCACTTTTGGGGACGTTACGTTCATCTCCTAGAGATTACCCTAACCCTAACCATACCCACAACCCTAACCCTTACCCTAACCATAACCACTCACCCAAAAATCAGGTTTTTCCAATTTGGAACATGGCTTTTGTCTCCAATTGGACAAGCCCTCCCCATTTAACTAGTCCTAAGTCTGAAATTTGTCCCCAAAAGTAGCTCATGACAGACCACACATACACACACACATACACGCACAAACCTTATCACTGGTATAAGCAGGAGACAAACAGATCAATAGGCACAACTTGCACCAGTGTAATGGAGAACTCACAGTCGCAGATAGAGCCAGAGGAAGAAATGTCATTTGAACAAAAGATTTCTCAAGATTTCAACAAAGCCGGGCATTCGCGTTCTCACCGTCAACCATTTGGACGAGGTACAACTTATTGTAAAATAAAATCTTCTGCAGTTTCTTGTCCTACTTCGTTCCTGTCTTCTCTCTGAAACTGACCCTTTGTAACTGTAGCTCATTCAGAGACTTAAATTTTCAATGTATGTAAAACATTGTTAAATATAATCTTTTAATATATTCTATGATTTAAGACCTGTAATGATTTTAAAGCTATAATGTTATCCAACCATTCTTCTGTAACCTATTAGAAGGTAAAAAGTCACCCTTAATGTTATTTTATGCATCTACTCAAAAAAAAAAGATTGAGATTTACTTCTTAAGTTAGATTTTAACGCAGAGGAACATTTTCATGGTCTGTTTACAGAGGGGGGTGGATCTGCGTTTCCACATGACCGATTGGTTATACTGAGTCTTGGCCTGCTGAATGCTGTTCTGCTAATCATTGCTGTTGTCGTTGGGATTTACTGTGAGTAAGAGAGATCATAAGAAACTTCTGATTTCCTGTAGCAGATGTACAGTTCCTCCTCTATGAAATTTGAAACGGCGAAATAGACATTGACAGTATTAACTGTACAATGTCTACCATTGTAATCCCAATTGCAAAAAAAATTGCACTCTCAGTTTCTAGTATTATCTTGCTGCATTTATATCTTGATTTGTAGATTTTAATTAAATGTTCATTACTCAAATGTCTGAACTTAAGCTAAATTGCTAAACAATTCATGTAATTCATTGTTACATTCAGTTTTAAAATTGAATTTCACTTGTAGTATCTGATTAGAAACCTTGAACTGTATATGTATGTACTACACATAGAGGCCAATTAACAGCTTCTTGTTGATATGGGTGTGTGTCTCACCCACTGAGGCAGATTTGTGTGTATCTCGATGTGCAATGAATGAGTCGATACATCTAGATACACATGTAATAACAAAAGGATCCATATGATTGAAATCGGTCCTGTTGCTATGCAATGCGATGTGGTACGATACTATACCTAGGGCTGTAACTAATGATCAGTTATGGTCAATGGTCAATTAACTTATTGATACTTTGGTCTGTGAAATGTCACAAAATAGAGAAAAATAATCATCACACGTTCCCAGATCCTAAACAGTTCAAAAACCAAAGGTATTCAGTTTACAATCATGTAAGTCTGGGATCTTTTAACTGATTAATTGTTTCAGCTCTATGCAATTTAAAACAAGGTGATTATCACAGCGCTGTCCACATGGCTGGTCAGACTGTTCCAGCAATCCCACTTTAACAAATTTCACTAACAATTTTTTTGATACAAAACTGTGCACCTATGCTGGAAAATAGCTCTTATTGTAAGTTGTGGGACTGCATTTTCCTAATAAGACCAACTGTTTACAGCCATGTTAGCGACTCTGTGTACTAAAACATAGCAGTGATTTGAGCTAAATGCTAACAACAGCATGCTAGCATGCTCACAATGACAAAGCTTATCATATTAATTTGGTGTGTTAGCATGTATAGCTACAATGATTAGCTGATTAATGGCTTAGTTGCCAACTAAAAAGTCCACATTCTCTGATTCCAGCTTATCAAACATGAATATTTTCTGCTTTCTTCAGTCTTATATGACAGTAAACTGAACATCTTTGGATTGTGGACTGTTGGTCAGGACAAAAGAAGACATTTTAGGTTGCCTACTGAAAACCTCAAATGTCAACCTAATGGTGGAGCTTGAGGAAAAGTCAGGGGCTCATCAAAATCTGTAGGCTTCATCCTCTGGGGACCATGAATTTCACAGTAATCCATCCAACAGTTGATATATTTCAGTCTATACCTAAGTGGTAGGTGAACTAACAGACCGACAGACTGTCATCCATGCCACTAGCATGACAAAAAAAAACTTCACGCAGAAGTTTTGCCACAGTTCTTCTTTCTCTTTGTGATTATGAGTTTTTGTGTTTTAGGTGCCAAAGTCAACAACCTTCAGATTCCTCATTCAGCTGCTACACCCCTCATGATTGAGCTAAACTTTCTCCGCAACAGCAGTGAAATCATCAAAGCTAAATTGGAGGCCGAGGCAGCATTAGCAAGAGAGCGGGCAAGTCAAGTGCAACTAAAGCTGCAAGTGAGGCAGCAGAAAACCAATACTGACATCCTTCAGAGCCACATTGAGACACTACTAACAGAGAAGACAAAACTGATGGCTAATAAAACTGCCTTAGGTAAGGCAGACTTCCAGCCTGTTCTTGGTGGTAAACAGTCCATGCTGTGGATTTCTACAATTAATGTATCTGTAATGTAACCTGAGATTTCTTAGAGAGCATTGAAAACAGCCTATGACAAGACATGTTTAACTTTTTCTCATCTCTTGTTGCAACAGAGGGAAGCTGTGGCAGATGCCTACCGAAATGGACTCTACTTAAGTCATCCTGCTATTATTTTTCTAACCCTGTGTCCGACTCAAAAAAGAACTGGCCAGACAGCAGAGCGGACTGTATTAGTCGAGGGGGAGACCTGCTTGTGATCAATAACTTGTTGGAGCAGGTGGGTTAAAAAACAAATGAAGGAAAGGGTTTTAGTCTCTGAAATGAAAAGAAGTTCTAGCTTTATGGGAAATAATTTGGTCAAGAAACACTCTCTCACAAGTGCAACCACTTATTTTGATGTCATATTGACGTTGGACATTGACATTTCATGGTTCTGTTTCTCCCTTATAGTATGTAGGAAAAACTTAATATTTTAACATGATATTTTGAGACTAAATGTAATTGAAAATATATTTGTCCGTTTAATTTGAAGACGGTGCTTAGTTCAGATATAGCAAAAGCTATTTCCTCACTACATATTTGAAGCACTTGCCATTTCAACCTATTTTCAAAGCAACTTAGGAACTTAAATCAAGCACAAATGGGGCGAGTTTCTGAGCAGAACTGATTAATTGACAAATTAGACCTGAATATATTATTACAAATATTGACATATTCTGATTGGAGCATGGAGGTACAGTTTGTGACATCAGCTCCTCTCAAGTGAGCCCTGCCACGTTGAAACCATAGACTGTAAAAAATTATGGACGTAGCCACCATGATGTTACCCATTGGTTTGTGGACTCCTGTTTTGAAGCCTCAAGTTTGCATTTTGATGGTTGCCATGTTGGATTTTTGGAGCCAGAAGTGACCATATTTGGACGAGAGGGTGGAACTGACCCTAACACTAGCTGCTAGCTTGGTTAGCAGGGTGCATTTACAGTCTATGATTTACTGTGATAATGCTAATGCTAATTTTCATTAGCAAAAAACAGGCTTAAAACCATTAAAACAAAAAGTACTTACCTGAAAACTGAACATCCGACTCCTTAGAGGGACTTTTAGTACAACAAAAAGCTGAACAAGCCTTTTTTAGGCGACCAAAATGTTACAATTAACTTTCATGAACTGAAAACACACTGAAATAGCGACGGCTATGCCTATGCCTACGCCTACACCTATACTCCCTGAATCTGGTAACCATGGTTATGTTACCTAACTAACATAGTCGCCATGGTGGTGACATGCCTGTGACAGCACCCGCCTGTCACTCAAAGCAGCCACGCCCTTAATATGCATAACTTTAAGCCTTAATAAAATTTAAATGGCTGAGTTATATAAAAATTCATCTCAAATACAATTGTCGTGAACTGGGAAATAAGCTATAGAGACGAAAATCGTTTTTTTGTACCAGGCTGTAAACATGTTTATTTCTGCTGTAAAGTTGGGCATTTTAACATGGGGGTCTATCGGGAGTGAGAAGAGCACATGCAATGTGCAATGACTGAGTTTAAAGCACATACCTACAAGTATGATTTGTGACATCACAACTAGTTTGGAGCCAATCGTGGTTCAGTACGTGACTTGCACAAGTGTGATATGGGAACTTGAAACCTCCAGTGCAGATAAACAGAATGGACTTTACAGAGAAGTATGAAGTAGGGCCGCAACTAACAATTATTTTCATTATCGATTAATCGGTTGATTATTTTCTCAATAAATTTATTAGTTGTTTGGTCTATAAAATGTCAGAAAATGGTTAAAACTGTTGATCACTGTTTCCCAAAGCCCAAGATGACATCCTCAAATATCTTCTTTTGTCCACAACAGTCAACAACCCAAAGATATTCAGCTTACTGTCATAGAAAACTAAAGAAACTAAAAAATATTCATATTTGAGAAGCAAAGAATCAAAGAATTTGGACTTTTTTCTTAGCAATATTATTGATTATCAAAATAGTAAGCAATTGAATCAATAGTTGACAACTAATCAATTAATTGACCAATTGTTGCAGCTCTCATGTGAAGCATCCAGCAGTTAAATTTTTGAAAAGAAAAATATTTGCATATTCATAGATTCTAGATTTTGGATGAGGGAGAGGAAGATGATATAATTTTAAGGATTTTATCTTGGTAATTTAACTTTATGTGGAAAAAAACACATCAGGCACAAATTATTTTTCAAAGCAGAGTATTTCTATATGTCTTAAACCATGTGTGGAGAGACTCTTTACATTTATGTATCATCTGCTGTGTTTGCTTTCTTACAGCAACTCATGAGTGACAACTTTCCAAAGGTGAATGCTGACGGTTTGTGGTGGCAGAATGGATTCTGGATCGGCCTCACTGATGTAGTCACAGAGGGAATCTGGGTCTGGATTAACAATGTGACTGAGCTGGAAACAATGTAAGTGTCTCAATCTTATTCTATATTTTAACTATAGTTTTGCGACAATATCATCATGACTAATAAATACAGCAGAACTTAATTCTTCTATAATGATTTTGATTTATCCAAGGTACTGGAAACTTGGCCAGCCTAGGAGGAGTGGAGTTCAGACTGGGAACTGTGCTGCTCATTATTACTATGATGATACCAGGAGAACATGGTATAATGGAGACTGCCAAAACCATCTATTTAACTGGATATGTGAGATGGATCCAAGCTAGACATGAAACCTCTGAAGGTGAAATCACAAAAAGTGGACAAATAATTTGTATCTGTGCAAAATCAAAATAATAATCAAATAAACTAACTGCAGCTGGATTAACTAGCATCCATGTTGTATGTGACTATTTTTTAAGGTTTACATTTCTGGCATACGTGGAACAAAACTAGAAATTTGTGCTTGTGTACAGTTTATCTGCAGCAGATGATGCTTTTGCATAACAAAAAATAGCTATTTGGGGTGGAAAAAAGGCCAAAAATCACAAACAACATACACACATCTGTTCAGGCGGACATTTCATTCACCTGTTGATTCCCCTGGAAGTCAATAACCATAACTGAGAAACTAGGAGGAGCTGACTGATGAGTAGATTCTAGTGGAAATAAAATAAGGAATTGTATTTGACTAAATGAAATTAAAAAAATGACACTTCAAGAATCACATCTTCTAATATGTGAATGTTTGAAAAGATTAGATATCCTTTTCTGACACTACTCATCAAATTCCCTGTACACCCTGTAAATATTTAACAAACGAACTGGATTTTCTGTTTGTAATGTTGAACACACACACACACACAGAAAGAAACACACACACACACAGGGCAATGTCCTAACAAATAATCTCTTCTGGTCAATCACATCAGACTGCTCTCATCTGAACAGTCAAAATGGAGGACGGAGAAAATTCAGGTAGCGCTCATGACGGTACGTACAAGAAACTGATTTGTCAAGAGGACTTCAGTGCAGATGAGCACCCTCTCTACTCAAACCAAGAGAAACAGCAAGGTATAGTAAATGACAAGTGAATTAATGAATGTGTACATCAAAAAGAAGCTGTTTGAATATTGGCACCATACATGCTGAAATGTAATGATTGTGCTGATTTGTATACCAATCTTAGCATGTAATACAGTAAATTGAAGTTCTGTATCTATATAAGCCAAATATAGTGGGTTGAGATCTGGTGGCTGTAAACTCATTGCACCATTCAGTTACCCCAGTGTGGAGTCATTTATTAGATTTTTCCTTTACCTTTGTCAACTGTCTGTATGTTATTATGATATTACTGAATTCCAATTGACAGTTTCTGGCTTTGATATGGATCTATTACCTCTCTGTGTAGTGTCCATGTCAATGGTGAGACCTGAATCCAGTTTGAATCATTACAGACTGCTTGTAAGCAGTCTGGTAGTGCTTGCTGTCCTTCTGCTAGCAGTTGATATTGGCCTGGGAGTTTACTGTAAGTCACTGCTTGCTTACATTTACATTATTGCAAAAATATTGTGGTTTTAGATAGTTACAAGGTGCCATCATATTCACAATTACAACATTTGAGATTTGAAAGGTTGAAAGTCAATTTTAAGGAAGTTAATCTTCAAGTAACAAGAGTGAAGTTTATCTAAGCTACATTATTACCTGATGTTGTAGTTCCCCTCCACTGTTTACTGCAATTTAACTTATTTAAAGTCATAGTTTTGTTTTTTTGGCTGCAACTTTTCTGTTTTGGTTGGTCTTATCAGCTGTTTTCAGTGGGGAAAGCTCTGGTAAGCCTGCCCAAGAAAGTAGTGAACATGGTCGAGCATTTAGCAGCTCATGAGCCAGATAATGTATTTCCCTTGGGAGTTGGTGAAGACCAAAACAGAGCTAAAAAGTGTAAAAAGAATAAATAATGAACTTAGGTTCATTAGGTGGACAAGTTCAAGTGGGTGCTAATGTTGTTCCATGTTCCTTGGATGTGTAAATAAGCAACTGTTTGCTAACAGGCTCATCACGTCAACATAATTAATAAATATATTAATAAAATATTAGGCGATAATATGGTTGTAAATGTTGTGTTCACGGTTGTTTCTGCTGCCTCCAAGTGCAGGTTTAAGAGGGAAAAAGGGTAAAATATCTATTAATAAAAAATATCTATATTGTATGTTTTGGAAACAGTCTGTTGTTTTCTGTCAGTACACATATATCTCCTCCAGCTCAGCAGCACCCTGCTGTGAGCTCATGCTGTATGACAGTGATTGAGTAACACTACATCTTCACCACTTACAGATAGCAAACTTGCAAACGGGCAGCATGCATTGACAGACATCAGCAGTGAGGTGGCCAAACTGCAGGATGCTTACAACTCTGCAATCCAAAGAAGAGATGAAGCCAAGAAACAGCTGGCGATAGAGCTCGATCAGCAGCAACTTACCAAATGGGAGCTTGAACACCAGAGTAGAAGAACCCGAGACTATGAAAAGCAGAAGGACAAAATTCAAACGGAAATTGCAGTGTTGAAATCGCACATACCAATGATTAGTGAGAGGTTTTTTTTTTAACTGATTGTTTGAGCTATCAAGTTATACATAATACGACATTAACACCCAACTAACAACAATCATGTTTCCATTTTCTTCTTCTGGCAACAGAGGAGGGCTGCAGACACTGTCTACCAGGATGGACTTTCAAGAACTCGTTGTGTTACTATTTCGCGTTCTCTGATGCTATTTCACGCAGAGGGTGGGACGCAGCCAGACAGTTCTGCCTGAAGCACGGTGCTGACTTGGTGGTAATAGACACCACAGAGAAACAGGTAAGTCAAAACGTCGATACAGCTGGACAAAATCTGCAATTCCACTTTTGTACCTCTGTTTTATAATGTTTTACGTGTTATTTCTGAGGTCTGAGGTTGGTGTAACCTAACAAAATAAATGAATATACATGTTATTTCTGGTATTATCAGCTGGCAATAACTGCCCTGATAACAAACTATCAAGACTCCTCAAGAATAATGTCCCAGAGCGGCTTCTGGATGGGATTGAGAGATGTGGCGGATGAAGGAATTTGGAGATGGCTGGATGGAACAAGACTGTCTGAAGGGTAATAGTTACATAATGTAGAAATGTTGTTGTTGTTGTTAGAGGTGAATGCTGTGGTTGCAAATGGCTGTAAATCAGTTAATTTATTGATTTTTATTGGACAATATATGATTTATTAAAGACTGCATTAATGAATCGAATGAATAGAGATTACTCAATTATTTTTCTATTCCTCTAAAGTGACAGCATCATCCATTTGTAATAGTGGTGATCAATATGAACAAGTTGTTTAAATATAAATGAATATTGTCTACAGTGAGACAGCAGATATTATGGCTCAACAAAGTAATCTATGATTTGTTTCCAGTGTTGGGTGTAATGCATTACAATGTACAAAGTAACCATTACAGTAGCACTGTAATCACATTACATTTGTCTGTAACGCAGTAATGTAACGCGTTACTGTTCCTACATTCAGTAATCACATTAGAGTTACTAATCAAAAAATTCAAAGTCATTACTTGCGTTACACTGGTTCTTCAATTATCTGCATAAAAACAAATAATCAAAGGTGCCTTTCATGCACGCTTGCGCAACAATTGCCTGACCTCTCATGACGTGACTTTGGCTTGAGTTCTGACACACACGTACACACATGTGCGGGAGAAAAGACAAAAATGGCAGAGCAGTCTACAACTTTTCAGGGGTGGAGGTATGCACATTACTTCGACAATGCATCTCAGGCGTTATTGTGGAGTAATGCAAAAGTAATGTAACAAGTAGTGTAATTAATTACCGTTCACAGGGAGTAATTAAGTAAAGTAATGCATTTCTTTTTTTTAAAAGTAATGAGTAATGTATAATGCATTACATTTTTTGAATAATGACCCCTACACTCTTTCAGGTTTTGGAATGATGGAGAGCCCAACAATCAGGGTAATGAGGACTGTGCAGCTGTGTATCCCAGAGGAAACCCCTTTAAGGGCTGGAATGATGCTCCGTGCAATCATGCACTGAAATGGATTTGCCAAATGACACCAACGCCTGCGAGTTAATGTCTTTTCTTATCATTATGAATGAAGAATTGACTCCGCTTTAGAGACTGTCACACATTTTCTGAATAGTTCCCTTTTATTGTCATTATTTGATGATACTACAAAACGGCAAGGAAGGTTCAAGATACGAAAAATACATTTGATTCATGAAATGAACTATAAAAGTGTAAGTTAAGTTTTACTGTAATAAATAAATCTTTACTATGTACATTTGTATTACTGCTATTCAAGTCTGTACACTAAGTCGCCAGTTTAAGACACATTTGTGTGAAGGTAGAGGAAAACCTCTACCTTCACACAAATTGTACATTCTTAAAAGTCATAAAAAACTGTTAAAGTAGATTATAGGTGTACCTAATAAACTAGCAATTCAGTGTACACGTACCATTTAAATAAATAAGCACTAACAAAAACTAATGTCCATATCCATCATTACAAACAGCAACTCAAAGTCCTGCTCGCCAGAAGATCATTGCTCTGTCTTTCGTTTGGTTGTTTTTTTAAAGTGCATATAACAAACCTAATGACACTTTACATTCAAACACTGTAAATCTTTGACCTGAGAGTTCATTTCAAATGTTTGTTTCACAAAATTATAACTTTTTTGACCTTTTAGGATTTAAATAACTTCATGTTTTGAGGCTACTGCAGAGCAATATTGCTGATCTCTCTGACATCTACATTTTTCTAACCGTGCCTTGCTTCTCTACGTGTGCTGGTCGGAGGTTTAAAGCATCGCAAAATGCTGCCGAAGTTGCTTGAGAAGCTGCTGAGTGTCGACATGTTCGGGAAAAGCGTCCTCAGACTTTTGGGCTGCAGTGTAGCTGCTCTGAAGATCTCCAATCTGGAGAGAGAGAGAAAAAAAAATTCTCTTTGGCAAATTTGGTCATGGAGATTTGACTGTCTCTAATTTTTTTCACTGATTATATGTTCAAATGGTTTAAATTGTTGTAATTACCTTTTCATGGAGAATGGACAGATTGAACTGTGGCTCATACATGTGAGGAGCCAGTGATGCAGCAGTCTGCAGGAAGGCTTTCGACTGAATCAAAGAAAGAAAAAGCAGCGTGAAATTTCATCCAAATTAAACTGAAACAGACGCTTCCTTATATTAAATCAAAATCTTTTCAACATGAGTACGACGTGAAAATTTCTCACTGCCATTTCCCCAAACCTCGCCTCCACCACCTCTACGCTACATGACACATTTACATCATTTGACAGACAGCAGATATCTGGCTCCGATTACAGCCTGTATTTTCTCATTTACAGCATCTGAGGAAACATTAAGCACTCCAAAATCATCTCAACATCCCAATTAAGTGCTCTGCTAGCTCCAATAAACCATAACCACAAAAAATGACATATAAGTACATCGCTGCCCATACAAATCAGTGCTTGTTTTAAAAGCACAATAGTTAACTGCTTCTTTTCAGCTTGTTACAGCATGACAGCAGCACTGACAGTTAACTGTAGCTGCATGCAAGTCTATGCTGCTGTTCAATTTCCAGAATCTCGTACATCTCCTGATGTCTTATCTCACACCATAACAGCAATGTTAAATAGATTTTCCACCCAGTTCTAAGTTACTGTATTTGGGGTCTTATTTCTTGTTACATTCATGGTGTGCAGGGGTAAGACTCTCATAAATAATATATTATAGGTTCATTTTAAAACAATCAATACTGTACTGGGCGTACTTGAAAAATATCTTTTGGTATTACATTTAAGTTTGATAATAATGACAGTTTAATGATCAGGCTTTAATGGGCTGTATTACATCATATTAGAGGGTCTTAAACAAGAGCAATATGACCTCATACTTTAATGGTGGAATAAAAGATGCATGATATTTGTTACCTGTTCGATACGACCTTTGCGCAGCTCCAGCACAGCGAGATTGTTGTAGGCTTCAGCGTGATCATTATTAAAAGCCAAAGCCAGTTTAAAACACTGGTAGGCCAATATCAAGTCCCCTATGCCCTGGAAACACAGAACACATGCACTTTGTACTAACTTCTATTTGCATGTTGTAAGCTTATGAGTTTTATTTGCTAACATAACAATAATATTAGCAAACACAACAATATTTGATTATTTAAACTGAAAACTATATGAAGACATTCTAGTATTCTGTTACGTTTTCCAGGATTGTGAACTCACCACAGCTACGTGTCCTATGTTGTACCAGACATCAGCCTGCTCTTCATCACTGGCCACCAGGGCCAAAGCCCTCTCAAATGAGGACAGAGTCATGTCATACTGCTGCGCGTAGAAGCAGCACAGGCCCAGGTTGTTGTACAGCTGGCAGTTGTACACCCCCATCTGAAGCAGCCGTCTAACAAAGGGGGAAGCATATTGAATCGCAGATGGGCTGTAACTTCTCATTACATATACCGTAACAATGCATTACATAAATTATTCATAAAAATTTGCCTGACCTGTAGAACCGCAGGGCGATCTCAGGTTGATCAGTGTAGAAGTGATTGCTGCCTATACAGGCGATCGCCTCCACGTGTGTGTTATCCTGCTTCAGGACATCTTTGTAGTACTCTGTGGCTGACGCAATGTTGTTCATCTCCTGTGACACAATACAGCCAGTGAATATGATTTCTCATTTTGAGAGTTGTATCTATAGTAATAATAACCACAGTGACATACTGTACCTCATGTATGCGAGCGATTCCTGTTAGAAGGGTGACCTCACCAGGAAATTGGTCCAGGCCTTGCTTGAAGAGGCTGAGTGCTGTTATTGGTTGATCCAGGCGCTGATAAACCTGAGGGAAAACACACACAAGATTTTCTATTTAATAGCAAACATTTGGCTTTATAGAGAATAAATTTGATTTTTAAGTGATGTACAGTGTTGTTGTGATGTCTATCACTACCTTTGCAAGATAGAGGTATGTATCCACCACCGCTTGGTGGTTGAGAGCTGATCTAAACTGTTTTTCTGCTTCTCGATATAAACCAAGCCTGCAGAGGTCAGAAATATTAATCGTTAAGTAGATTATCAAAAAAGGAGCTTTTATGAATGTCAAAAATGTTGACCTATAAATATTTATGTTTTCGAGTTACTTGCCTGTAGTAGCATTTCCCAAGCTGAACTTTCCACCACCAGTCTTTGAACTGGGCATGCTCAGTAGCTTGAGCAGCCAAATCCAATGCCTGGAAAAGAAAAAAAAAATGTTGCATGAAAAATATAACAATGCAGCATCGTAATGCCCCCCAGTTCCCTTTTTAATCTAAACACATTCACCACTTACATTTTTCACATCATTTTCATGATGGAAGATGAACTCGAACAGTGTCTGAAGAGGGAAATGATACATGTTACTTGGCACATTAAAAAAACCAATTAACTTGTTTAATGTTTGCAAGTCACAATCTCAGTCTTACCCTGGACAAATTGGGCTTTTGGGAATACTTGGCCAGATTTAGCCTTGACAAGTTTATAAATGGTCCATCTGGATTGGTTAACATTGAAGCCTGGGGAAACAGTGAAACAAAATGTCACACTACATGTTCATAGTCAGTAAATTAAGAAGTGTATAACACAATAAACAATTAATAATAAATATTAGTGCACTAATGATATTGGTGTAAAATATAATGATAAAAATAGGCAAATCAAACACAATTATCTCAATAGAAACTATTTCGTGAAATATTAAAATTTGTGCATTTGAAAAAAGGAATCTATTTATCTATATGTAAATGTTTGTATATATATATACACTGTTTGTTCACCTGATTTCAATGGGGAAATATCTGTGCCTTGGTGGGAAAAGTATAATTGCGTTTCACATACAGACTCTCATGTTCACTCACTGTTCCCAGACGGATGAATCTACCAGAAGCACTAGTGACAGGTCGAGCAGTGCTTGCAGTGCGTGGGGTCTTGATGGCCTGTTCCATTGTCCCAGGACGCCCTGACTGTGTGCTGGGTCTCACAAATCCTGTGATAGGACGCCCTGACTGTGTCATAGGCCTAAAATTCCGTGAAAAAAACTCTGATCAAGCATCTCTCTTTTTTTCACAATGTTATCAATAGTTAATCTTCCAGACCTTATTCAAGCGTAGTCTGGCATACAGTACCTGACAGCAGGGGTGGGACCTCCACCTTGACTTGTTCCAGGTAGTCTCAATGATGTTCCAGGACCTGGAAGAGAGCCATATCAGTCAGACAATTTTAACCATTAACTTAATGTAAGAATTATTTATCTACTTAACTTTTAGGCAGGGAGAAAGAGCTGAAACTTACGTGCAACCTGAGCAATAGAGCTCTCATCCAGCATCATCTCAGCAATCCCCTCTTGGTCGACCTCAACTTCATCTATGTATACCATCTCTGTCAGAGCACGGGTTTTCAAGCTCCAGGCAGCCTATGAAACACACACACATGTACACAATGTTAAATCATGTACATGGTGTTGGGTGTCTCCTCTTAAAACCACTAAGTAAAAACATGACAGTCAGGACGGATATTCTCAGAAGAAAAGGATGAAACAGGATGACAGAGTGTCTGCAGTCATGGTTACCTCTGAGATTAGCAAGGAGGAGTCCTTAAGACAGCATGCAGTGAGTTATTGAGAGAAGAATGATGTTGAGGACAGATATGAATTAATGAGGAGAAAGGAGAAAATAAAAGTAAGACACGGTGCAGAGAAAAACAAAGGTGAAATGTAGAGGAGAAATGCAATGTGGTGGCTAGGAATATGTCCCAGCAACAACGAGGATAAATACCGATTCAATTAGGTGCCAGTAAACGCAACGTTAGCTTAGATAAATTGCTACAGACAGGTTTGTCTGCGTAAGTAAGCTTGCAGGCTTTGCTAAGCTAGCCCAGCTAACTACACAACAGTACCTGGTCGTATGGGTTGTCTTGTAATATCTTTGTACAAATATCTGAACACTGTTGGAGCTTTCGCCTCCTGAAATAGCTCCATGCCAGAAACAAAGGGTCCATCGTCACCTCCATTGCTTTAGTCGAGGGGAAAAAGAGGCGTAAAATCGGTTAGCAAGCTGTTTAACGAAAATGGGATTATGGCGAAACCGAAGCTTCCTCTGTTGCCCGGCAACGACGGAGGAGGGCGGTACGCCACTGCGTAACTTCCGGAAAAGAAAAGAAAAGAAAAGAAAAGAAAAGAAAAGAAAAGAAAAGAAAAGAAAAGAAAAGAAAAGAAAAGAAAAGAAAAGAAAAGCCGTTGCTTCATACATCCGATTATTATTATTTCCAACTTTATTGGATCACATGTCATATAGAACAAAGGTGACAGAACATCCAGAATCAGACTTCCACTACCTTAACATTAAAATATTTTTTTAAAAAAAACATGCTGCTTGTATTGTACAATGAATAAATTAAGCCCCAAATATCAATAAAGAAAAAATATACATGATAAAATACAAAACCTGAGATACGTTTTTAAAATACGTAATAAAATAATAAATAAAATAAAATGCAAAGGAATAGCCTAGTTATCCTACTCAAATTACCTTATATACTGTAAATCCTAATTTACATACTTAATATACATATTAAGCTTTACAGACTCACTGTAATTGTTTAATTCAATAAATCATGGATATACCATTTACCGCACATAATTAGTAAGTTAACAATTACCTGTATTTTCTTGTTGTTGGTGATGTTGTCATAATAATAATAATAATAATAATAATAAGAAGAAGAAGAAGAAGAAGAAGAATATATTTTTAATGCTTAACTAACAAGCAGCTAGATACATTGTGCACTATTGCGCAGAGAATCAGAATCAATTTATTTCCAAGTAGGTTTGCACATACAAGGAATTTGCTTTGGTGTTGTGGTGCATAACAGTCAAAAAATATACACAAAAGTAAGTAATCCTAAATAATATAAAAAAGAAAGAAAGAATTTATAATGAAAAAAATATTCCAAGTGAGAAGAGCTGCAACAGATTTTAAATTTTAAATTGAAGAGAATGAAATAAAATGTACAAAACGTTGACTAGGAGTAAACAGTATATGCAGTGTGCAATTAATAATATAATATTAATAATAATACAAGTTTTCATTAATGTAACATGCCATGTTAGATCAAAGATAACAGATGAAAAAAATGATATAGGTTCATTTGTAGCAAATAAGGAAGTGATAATACAAGTAATACTTTTAAATATAAAAAAATAATAATATGTATACTTATAGCATACAGTCTTTGGGAGTCTATAAGCTAAATTACATCAAGATGTATCAAGATATTTATGTTAGGGGAAGAATGAACATTTTACTCTGTGTTTGTGTAATTTAATAATTTATGTTAAAAAACATAAGATTTTACGTTAGAAGTTAATGTTAAAAATTAGTTTGAAATTAGCATATCTTAACTGTTTAAGTCGTGACGAAGTTGAGTACGATTCCAAGGCTCTGATTGGACGACGCGCTGATCCGTCATCTTTGTGGGCGGGGCTGGTGGAATAACAGCACACAGCTCCATCTTTGTAGGATTGGACAGGAGCTTTGACCTGTGTCGAAGAGGAGCGCACAAGCGAAGAAGTACAAGTGGGATATTCTCACGATGAAAACAACAGCTTAGAAGCGTGTTTCTAACAGAAAACCAGAGACATTTCATCCGACCAGACAGCAAGACTCTCCATTCACATGACCCTCAAAAATGCCTAATTTCTACGCTTTCACTGGACCGGTGGAAATGCAACGGAACTAATGGGACACACGGGCTTAAAATAAATCCTTTTTGGTGAATGACAGTGTATCAGAAAGCCTTCGTGATAGCGACAGAGAGACACACACGGAAGTGCGGACATGGCTGACAGAACTGCTCCCAACTGCCACCTGAGACTGGAGTGGGTGTACGGATACCGGGGCCATCAGTGCCGCAACAACCTGTACTACACCGCCGCCAAGGAAATAGTCTATTTTGTCGCCGGTGTGGGTGTTGTGTACAACACCCGGGAGCATAAGCAGAAATTTTACTTGGGCCACAACGATGACATAATCAGGTAGTGTACTAATAATAATAATACTAATAATAATAATAGTACACGCAGTATACACATAACAGTTTGTTTCAGCACCTCGGACAGCACCAGACAGACTCATAGAAGAAAATGAATTGATCCTGTTAGTCTTGTCATTGTAGGTGCTGGTGTCACCTTGTGTCATGTAATGTGATATTTTTTTAGCTCACAGAAACATCCCCAGGGTTAGTGGTTCAGTGTCTTGCTCAAGGACACTTCAAGCAGGGGTTAGATGCTTTGAACCTGACCCTCCACACTGAGGTGGTCTCTGAGGTGCTGCCACTCCTCACGCCTCTTGTAGTCCCCGGGATGCTAGATTGTTAAGTTAGGGTTAATCATGACATCTATATGAATCATTTAATCTGCAAAATGTAAGAAAATACTCAAGGTGACGTCTTAAAATTGTTTGTTTCAAAGCACAATGATATACAAATTACAGCAATACAAAAATGAGAAAAATAGCAAATTCTCACAATGTTGAAACAGAAAGTATTTGGCATTCTTGCTTTATAGATAACTTAAACAATTAGGAAAATAGTTTTAATTTTCTGTAGATTTTCTAATACACCAGTATTAGTTCTCAGACTGCTTGCGCTTACAGACCGTCTTTAGGGATTCATCACTGCCTGATTGCAGACAGGTTTCAACGTATTTTAAAGCTTTTCCAAGGGAGCGGTCTGTCTGTTTTGTCACTCTATGACAAAAGGAACACTTACATTAATGTGCAATTCTGAAAAATGCTCATGAACTTTCTGCAGATTGTGGTAACTAAATCTATGTATGACCAGACAAACCTTTAAGCACCTGACCTTTGATATAAAAATAAAAAAAACACAGGTAATGATCTAACACTCCTCTGACTGTTTCTCAGCATGCCACACAACAATGACCTGCGTCCAACGCTCCAGCGCTCGTGTTGACATGTGTGTGTGGGTTGGCCTGGAGATGACTAGCATTATATACTGTGTCATTGCTCAGCTGGGCTCCTGCTCCATTATTAATTGGACAATAGAGATACTAACCCTCCACTGCCTTGCAGGTGAAGTGCCTGAGTTCAGACGTTGAACCAGTGGGGAGTCATTGGCTCAACACTTTCATATTGGATGCAAAAATATAAAAGTGATACACATTTGCAGTATTAATAAATTGTGCTCACTACCTCAAATTGTCCGGTTATCTAAAATAGACATAAAGTTTAGGACATAACATACATTTACAAGCTTTACAGATCTCTTGTGCTGTCTGCTAATATTGAAATGGACCACGTAATAGTCATTTTAAACTCAGATCTCAGGGGAGTGCTTGTGAAGCCTTCATAAACACTTCCTCAGCAGATTCAGTGCAGGATAACTGTTGGACTGTACTCACGTTGCACTAACTCATGTGGAATAGATGCAGCCCCCTCAGAAAGCACAACAAGTCAAATCCTTCTCCCTTTCCTTCTCTCTGTCGCTCTCATTATTCTTTTTCTCGGGTCTGTTTTGGTTACTATTTGTGGCCTCCATATAAATGAGATGTTGTACTTCATGAGATAATTGCTGCCCTTGTTTCTCTCTCCTGGTTTTATCTCACCCTGCAGCCTCTTCAAACTGGTCTCCCAGTCTGATGAGGAAGAGCTAATAGGCATGTTTTCACATGAATGAAAGGCTGATATTGATCATGACAGAGGACCAGAATAGGCTGAAGAGGTTATTGTTAAAACACAGTTCAATTGGAGGCATGTTAGTAAAATGACTATTGTATATATAGTCTTGTGATACCAGACAATCGGAGATCTCCGCATGCTGAAGTCTGGAGATTTCTAAACGCACGGTAGTTGCTTGAACGGCCTCTAACAAACCTACGCCTCTTACATTTTGTCAAGGACACGCCTTACCAGAAATGATGCCCCCCCCCCCCCCCCATTCTCCTCCATAGTGAACTGCATGTCACCGCACCATTATGAAGGGCCGCCCTGAAGACTTTGGATTGGTTCTGCAATGCAGGTTTTTTTTAAACTCTCTAATTGTTTCCACCCAGTTTTAGCAACGAAAGCTGGGAGATTGTCTTCAGTCTCTATGAGCGCAGCGTTTACTGTGTAAACTGTTATTTTCCATTCGTTCTTCACATCTTTCTGTTATTGTTCCACACTGTTGCAGTTCAGTAATTCCAGTAGGGCTGGGCGATATGGACAAAATCAAATATCATGATATCGATATTGCAACAATATTGTAGGGATGACTATTGGTGCTTTCACGCAATATTTACACAATGAGATTTTTGATATATAATCATCATGAATGTGAATATAATATATAATAAGATATAAAGTGGGTAAAGGCAAATAATAGAACAGCTAGTCTCACATCACAATATCGATGTAATATTGATATATTGCTCAGCTGTAAATTCCAGTCTGAAACTCAAAGAACCTGAGGCTGCTGCAGTAAAAAACCCCAAAGTCTAATCTCTCCTGTTGGCCATCATGCTGACATACAGGACATGTACACAGATTTGACCCATGCACATGAATACATTCAGAACCCATAAATACACACTAAAAATAAGCTGCATTACTCAAAGATGCTTTGCGTGCATTGAGTTTCTGTGACCGTAGCAATACAGTTCAAAACACACAATCCAGGGGTGGAGGCGAAGGAACATATTTGTGTCATCACAAGTAGTGTACTACCCTCTTCCTTGTCTCACTCACCAACTCAGATTCATGGGTTCAGTCTTGACTCCCTTCCTGCCTATTCTGTAAAGATTGTGTAGTTGATTGGACTGTGTGTCAAACCTCATCAAGTGAATTGTGTCTATAGCACTAATTATCAAAATCTGTCAAGTACAAACAGATGGGACCAAATGTTTGGTCAGATTCCTAGTCTTGATTAGTCTTATTTACTTATTCTTTGATCAAAAATCACATTATTTAAATTGTCTTAATGTTTTAGAGTATATAATCAAGGCAAAGAGTTGTTAAACACTGGTGTATTTTAAAATTCATTCAATCATTTTGTTAAATCTAAGTAAATTAATGCATTGATAACAAAGTATCACTCTCTGTACCGACACTCAGATACTGACACCAGCATCTAAAAATGTCAGACAGCCGACACCAGCAGTTGGATGCTGTATTTTCTGCTGTTTAAATCTTAGTCCATTCATGTTCTTTGTTATGATAGATAGCGAGAGTCAATGAGAGAATTATGGACACAGGAATAAAGGGCCGTCTCATATTACAATATCTCATTAACCTTATGATGGGCCACAGCCAGAGTTATGGATTATAGATGCCCGACTAAAGGCTGGTCTTGTTTCAGACCGAGCTCACTAAAACATAAGCAGCTCTTAATATTGCTGAAGAATTTTCAATAAATTCCAAATTAGTTATTTTTACGTGTTATCAGGAAGAGGGTGCACACAATAAATGTGTCAGGTTTGCAGACTGGAGCCTCATATCTGTGCTCTGTGAACTGTATGAGATAATGGTGTGAACTAACTCTGAATATTAATGTACAAGTGAAGGTTAACAGAACAAAAACATGACAAACATGTCTTGCATTCACTGCCTCCTCCTGCTTTTTCTGAGTGTCCTAGCTCCAATTACAGTGCGTTGAATATGCAATACTGTATATTTGAGTCTCCAATAATATTCTTGTCGCTCAAATAGAAGCATTGCATGTGAATCTAGTGACTCTGGTGTATTATTGTAGTTGAGTGTGTGGGAATGCTATCAGGCAATTACTACTAACAACTGCCATGAGAGCTGATAGATATGATTCACAGATCCCTGTTTCCGTCTTTCTTTGTTTTAATGCTGAGTAATAGATGGTTTGGGGTTTATTGTGGTGTATTTTTTTAATTTTTGTTGTTTTTATTCAGCCCACCTGCTCATAAATTTTAATTACCGTAACCACACAGAAGAAGTAGAGATATGTCCATTAAAAGAAGATCTAATGAGAAGATTGTCGATGAAAACAATAACCTTAACTATGTCTACCTTGTTTCGCTTCTTACCGTCGTACACATTTCCAGGTGCTTTGTGCAGAGTGTCAGTGAGATGCTGAGCTCTTCTGTGGTGTCCCACATCACTGTGAGTAGCTGCCAGGCCGCTTTGTGAAAGGCAGCTCTGTCCTCCACAATTAGGATCCTCCAGAGATCAGTACAGTCACTTAGCACAATGGCATGATTCAGCATTGTTGTCGCCGGGATTAAAAAAGTACACTCGGACAGATGTCGTTTTTTTAAGTGGTGTTATGGATGTTTTACACAGATGAGGTTCTCTTTACCTCACTTTACCCTCACACAGTCCAGATGTGGAAAATGCCAAGATTGACATTGATTATTGTAGAACATCAGGTTATTGACAAAATTAGTTAATCACAATATGTTTTACTAAATACCCAATACTGATTAACGTACATACTGCATGCACCAGTGGTTCCTAACCTGCTAGTTGTGACCCTTCAGGAGGTCTCAAAATATTTAATCAGATAGGGGGGAAAAAATTTCATCTTCTTTATCTTTACTGCCCTTAAATGAAATTTGGTTTGCAGTCTGGTAAGCAAGTGAGTAATACATCAGTTAAAAACAACATATTTTGACTTTTCTACTGCTTTTTTCTTGCATAAAAATACTTCAGATCTCTAAAAATCCTTCAGATGAAAGGGAGAATGCAACATCTGAAGAAGAAAAAATAATCACTCCCTGGTTTAACTGAACCTCCCTCATGTCTTCTTCTCTTTGACTATCTAATAAAGCAGAGCCCCACTACACATACTGCTTACTCCCAATCTAACTATTCTATTTTTAGTGTGTATGGACAGGTGTTTCAGATGGACTTTGATGCGCAGCTGGATTAAAAACACTTTGTGGAACCCTGGGAAATATCCTCTATTGTATAGACCTCCAGAAATGTGCTAATCCTCCGCTCCCTTTTTAATCCCATGTAGGCAAAATCAGACAAAGGCAAACTTCTGCTGGAGAATGTGAATCAAAGTTGTCTCAGGAGCTCACCGCATCACGAGGGACTGTCATCATTCCTGCCCGTATTTAACTGTCACCATGAGCCAAAAATAGACGGCTTTGTTTGAGTTATGTGAAGGAAAGGACAACTTTTGTGCCGGAGTGGATCAAAAAGTCAAGTGTGTTTCATGTCCTACTACAGTATGCGACCTAGTTGACCTTGGGCTCTTCCCATGCTGTATCTTTGCTTCTTCACCATGACAAATAAACTCTCCCAGCTGTTTATGTGCCTCATATCTACATGAAAACAGGCTGTTTTATTGCTGCTGTATTTAGATAGCTTTGCGCTACAGGATTTAGCAGACAGCCGCATCAAACAGCCGTAGCCTATATCAAACAGGAGAACTTCACTGCAGGCTAAGTCATTAGTGTTGGCATTTAGCGAGCTCTTCAGCTGATAGGAATGTAAGTGAAATAGTGATTTTGTCATAGCCGGCTCAGAGTGCCTTTGTTTTTCCTAGCTGTTACACACACATAAAAGACGGCTGGATGTGAGACATAACTAATGAGAAAGTCCAGCTGAGTGTCAGCGCTTAATCCACACAGGGAGGTCGTTTTATTTGTCCACCTCAGCAGAGATTACCAAAGTGAGGTTTGGCCTTAGATTGACTCCATCACTGTTAGATTTTTTTATTCTTCAGCATTGTTTCATGTTGTTCCAGAGTTAAACTAAACAGTTGCGCAAACTAAACTGTTCAGCACCTGCTCGTGCCAGAGCGGTTTTCTCTGCCGTGTCTGTCTGCATCTTAAAGTGTTCCAATCACTCTTCTCTTCCTCTGAATGCTATTTTTAGCTGCTTTGCTCTGATTATATAATTCATTAAAAAGTAAGATGAGAAATTGTGCCAGGTTGGTGAGAGGTTTAACATAGAAGGTGGGGAAGTGGGGTGAGAATGTGACAGAACGAGGAGGGTGGGTTAAAGGAAGACGGATCAAATCACATCAGGTCTGTCACATCTAACCCACCTCAGCTCTCAGCGTTGTTACACCACCGAGCTTCGTCAAGTCCGTGGTTTCGGTGTGTTTTCGATTGCAGATGAGGTGTCACAAGTCAGACAGAAAGATTCATACTGGAAACTTGGAAGGAGGAAGACAAAGAGAGTTATGTGAGTTAAAGTAAAAGTCCACGTTTGTCGTGAGCTGATTTGACTCAGCAGGTTGAGGCTGCCTGGCCTGCGCAGCCTCTCTGGCCTGCTGTCTGAAAGCACGCCAGGATTAGAAATTCTGGAGAGCAGTTGGCAAAACAGGCAGCCTGATTATAATGGAGGGAGCTCCGTCGCAGCATGAAATATGTAGGCCAGGACGAGGCAAGAGGAAGAATTGCCCAATGAATCACTCAGGCCTGCCTGAAACGTGACTGGCGGCTGCTGAAAGGATGGATGGAGCAGGGGGAGGGAGTGACAGCTTTATGCAGCAGGCTGTTGCTCAGCTGTAGAGTGGGAATGCTTGTAGGTGGGGAAGCGGGGAGAAGGGGGGGGGGGATTATGTAACAGTGTTACAAACATACAGTATGCTTGGTGATGCGAGGAAACCCCAGATGAATTAGGAAAGGTGAATCTGTCAGTGAATAGTTCAAAGCGTGTTGGGAAAATGAACAAGAAGTGTGGAAGATGAAATTCATAGATTCACCTCTACTGATTTATGACTCTATGAACACCCTGGAGGCATGCATGAAGCATGGCTGTGTGTGTTTGAGCATGACTGAGTTAATTGAACCATGTCACCTCGTCAAGCTGCCCCTCTGCTTCCCTATTCAGACCCATTGCGGACTTAATGTGTTCATCTCATCCCAGTGGTTTCCGCTGGGAGCGTGAATCCCTCTACTGCTCGCGGCGCACACACACAAACACACACAAGCACGCAAAATGGCAATGCTAATCAGATGTTTTCTCTCCCGCTCTTTCTCTCTCTCTCTCTCTCTCTCTCTCTCTTTCTCTGTCTCTGTCTCTGTACAGTTTAGCTCTGCATCCGGAGCGTGTGTTGGTGGCCACAGGGCAGGTGGGCAAGGAGCCTTACATCTGTGTGTGGGACTCCTACACTGTGCAAACTGTGTCCATCCTTAAGGATGTGCACACACATGGCATCGCCTGCTTGGCCTTTGACCTCGAGGGACAGGTACAGTTGTGAAACTAATAACCTGAACAGTGCTGGCTTTGTTTAAATCTAAACACACTTTTTTTTTTGTTGTTTTGCACAAAGTATTGGTTTCACAGTGTACAGTCGGGGCTGAAAGCAGCAGTTCAGTTTGGATCACACAGCAGCAACAATCAGAACTCCTCTCAAGAGCTGCAGGCAGGCTTTTGCAGCTCGCCTGCTGGGCTGAGTTTCAGAATGACAAATCTGTGATTACTCCAGCAGTATTAGCTGGACAGCTGCACCCAGACATGCTCTGTTTTTTTACAGGAAAACAGTCAGCTGCAATGTTTGGTGCTATTACATCACAGAGTTTGACAAGAACAGGTAATGTTTAGGTGAGAGGAGCCTAAGAACATGGGAAGCCCTAAAAACTCGTGCGGAAATAACAAACGATTATTTTCATTATTGATTAATCTGACAAGTATTTTCTGGATTAGTCTGTTAATCATTTAATCTATAAAATGTTTAAAAACAATTTCTCCAAGGCTAAAGGGGTCTCTTTAATTTTCTTGTTTTGTCTGACTAAGAGTATAAAATATTAATATATTAAATTAAAAAATAGGAAATCTTCACAATTAAGAATCTGGAGCCATCAACTGTTTGGCGTTTTTGCTTGAAAATGACTGACATGATAAATTGATGATCAAAATAGTTGCTAAACAACAGAACAATATCCAGACAGTGTCACAACTATGGGACCATGCAACATGTACGTGTTATTTGTTAATCATTATATCACTCAAGCATCTCCAGTTCAGCCTTTCCAAGTTATCTCTTCAGCCAGCTCTCTGCAGACTTGCCACCAGTTAATGTTTACACAGTGCGGCCTCAAACCTAATGTTCATTTGGACTATAGAAATCAATACTGTGCAGAACTACTTCCAGGTTTTTATCTTTGCATGTCTCTCTCTTCCTCCCATAGGAGCTCTCAGAGTGGAGTTATACCTCCTGTATTTTTCAGTAAGAGATAGGGAGATGACCCCGTGCTGTTTTCCTGCTCGGGTAGAGCACTGAGGATTTAGATGGAATGTGACAGTCTTTAAAGCAAGAGGAGGCTCCATCGCTTCTCAGTTTAGCGGCTGTATTTACTCTCCATCTCCCCTTTCCCTGGCTCAGAAAAAGCCAGAGCTGAAGTCAGGACAATCCAGAGGAATGCCTGGTGCTATTACCCTGTCCATCTATTAAAGCAATGTCAAAAAAAATGCACTGATGTTTATGACGTCTCCTCTAGACATTTCAGGATGAACTGCAGTTGTGCTGTCTGGTACAAAGAGTATTACTGAGTTTTCTTTTCTCTTTATACTAGTTGTTCTGACTATTGTAGCCAGTTGTCTACTTGCCAGCTGTGGTTGAGGTTACATTTAAGACACAGAAACTTTAATACGGTTACTCATGTCTTGATTAAAATTTTGCCTGCATACATGATTGCACAGAATATCCACATGAGCAGAACTCTAATGAACCCTCAACAAGACTGAGAGTCAACAGCCATGGCAGCAGCTCTGCGAGGCTGTATTGCTTTGACAGTGACAATGCTAAAATGCAAAAATGCAGATGTTTAGCAGGCATAATTTTTACTATGTTAACCATTTGAATTTGGTGTTTTATCATGCTAACATTTGCAAATTAGCACTAAGCACAAAGCACAGCTAAATGAAACGCTAATGTCAGTACATTTCATCATAAGGAGGGCATGAATGTGTGTAACAAATTTCACGGCAATCCATCCAATATATGTTGAGACATTTCACTCAAAAACCACAAAAGCGAACCTTGTGGTGGCGCTAGAGGTAAAATCAGAGGATCACCAACATTTAATAAAATTAAATGCATCCTCTGGGGACCAAGACTGTCTGTACAAAAATTAATGAAAATCTGTCAAATAGTGCAATCCCTAGAGCCAAAAAAAAGAACACTTTAGTTGCACTTTTCAACCCCCTCATTCACATGTTTCCACTTGGTTTCATCACGCAGAGCCTCTTTGCTCGTCATTAAAACACAGACTCCTTAAAACAACTTAAAATAGTCCAAATGCCTCACTAGAGGCTTCTATCTGCCAAACATTTATTCAGCAGTGGATCAAAGAGGACATCCCCTGCCATGTAAAGCAAGCTGCAGAGTGGAGATGGATTTCCATAAGAGCTGCTCTCTTCTCTTTTTCTCTACTGCTGCCGCTGCTGCTGCTGCTGCTGCCTACTCACTCAGGCAGCTATAGGAGGCTCCTCCAGCAAAAGCACTCAAATGTGCTCAGTGGAAGTGCCAGGGGCTGGACAACTGTTCTGTTCTGCTCTGCTCTGCTCTGTAGCCGTTATTAGCCTTTTCATTGTGACCTACCATGCTACAGTGGAGGTAGCTAAGTTTGCTCGCTGTGATTAGTGCAACAGGGCGGCATCCGTTCAATCTGTGATGCCTTATATGTGACGCCTTTTTTTTTTTCCCTGTTCTCTTTGCAGTGCTTGGTGTCCGTGGGCTTGGACTCTAAAAACACAATCTGTGTGTGGGACTGGAGGAGAGGGAAGGTTCTGGCAGCAGCTCCCGGTCATACAGACAGGGTAAACACTTTCTTCTTCGCCTGTCTCCGTCACAAGCTCAATATCGACCGCCTCAATTAGCTATAAATGCAGGATGGAGCGCCTGCCCAAAGGGGACATAAACAAGTTAGGCCTGATTGATTGTGAGCTTTCCAGAGCCTGTCTGAGAGGGTGCACAGCTAATGAAAAGGAATTTTAAAAAGATGAAATACAGGCAGCTGTTGTTTTCCAATTCGGCCCACACACATTGTAACACAGCTGATGCAAACACACACACATTTTTCTGTTTTCATTTCCTCTGTTTTTGTATTTTTTTGTCCTTTTGCAACAAATCTGACCATTACAGGTACAGACGTCTGATTAAATTTGAATGCAAATTGAACTATACAAGCAGTAAAGCGAAACATCAAAGTTCAATATGCTAAATCAGTTGTAGCATTTGTGTTTCAATAAGCCAACATTTGATGTATTTTCTCTCCCCACAGATATTTGACATTTCATGGGATTTGTACCAGCCAAGCAAGCTTGTAAGCTGTGGCGTCAAACATATCAAGGTACAGCTGCTTCTTGGTCATTTTACATCCTGTAGATTACAGTCGTCTCTTGAGAGCCGAAGTCCTTGTGCCTCATTTGCATAATATCTGAAAACAGACTCGATTTTTAGAAAGTTTGAAGAATCCGGTGGCTCTGTGCCCTTTTCTTCTCTGCTTCCTATGCTTTATCGCCATGACTGTATCAAAGCCTTAAAATAGATGTATGCAAATTCACTTTATGCCACAGTCCATGGTTATTAGGCACTTAACATAAGTAGGACAGGCAATGACTCACAGTCTCTTCTCTCACATTTGTAGTAATCTCCACTGCAGGGAGGGAAATGTACTCTTTTTATGGGGGACCAAGACTCTGCTACTCAGCTCCCCTCATTCAGCCTTTAAAAACCCTCCACTGTACAAACCGCAGCTGCGCTCGCTTCCCTTTTTCAGGCCTATCTCTGTCACTTCTTTTTCACAGAAGAGTGGTGTTCATAAATCTTCAATGAGTTCACGAAGGGTGTCTTCGCCAAGCCCTCCCCTGGGTTATGTAGTAGTGTTCCTTGAGTGGCAAGGCCATTAGGAAATAACAAGGAGTTCAGAACCACAGAGGAAGTTTATTTCCAAAACAGCAGGAGGAGAGATAGGAAATGTGCCCACTGGCCATGCGAGGCTAAACATTGCGGCACGCTTAAATGGTTTGGTGCAGTCGGGAGGTTTAGCCAACTATATGTATTTCCCTAGTGGTGTAACATCTCACTGATGACTCCCTCATCTCAATCCAGCTTGACCTGCCTCCTCTCTTGTAGTAATTCTACCCTGAACTCTTCCCAGTGACACAGAAACCCCCTCCGGCCGCCCCGTCGCACCCAACCCCGCAGTCCCCGCTGAATCCCTCAGTCCTTCTAAACTCCACCTCCTTCTCTTCTCTTTCTCGTCTCTTCTGGTTTCCTGATGCCAAGGCAATCCAGCAATTGTCCCACATAATTCCCCAGCCTTCACCCTGTGGACCATGTGACATCTGCTCCCCCGGCCCTGCGCTCGCTCAGCGATTATAGCACTCAGAGCATCCAGGAGATTTAGCCCCAGTAATCCACTCACTAGCGGGCTGAGGAAAACACAACCTCTGTGACGAGGACCAGGGCTGCTGGCAACACACTCCTCCTCAAGTTGCTCCTCCCAGCTAATCATATAGCCATTTGTGTTTTGATTCGTCTAGGACGACTCCAGTCTTAGCTTGCCCTTCTTTCGCCCACACACACAAACTCCACACCTACAGTATCTGTCTGCTGTTTGACTATTTGCAGATTGCAAGCTGTTTAAAGGATTGTACCACTGGTTTTCCATGGTTTAGCCAATGATTTCCAACCTTTTTGCCTTGTGACTCCTAAAACAAAGCAATATCTACTTGCACATCACAAGTTGCATTATTTACTTTATGTGTAGAGGCCTGAAGAAGTAAAATCATCCAATAATTCACTAGAAAATTGACACACATCAGAGAAAAAGTCTGAAAAAAATCAGTTCCTGTTCTGTTAATCATCCTGTAACAACTCAGATTCATCTTGACATCTCTTGTGTTGGTCTAGACTCCAAGACTGAGAGGCCATTTACTACAAATCCTGTATACTTTAAATCACAGCTAACCATTTTACTTTTTGCATTTTGCTGTGTTTTAGATGTTTGAATATATTTTTTCTACAGTTCCCATCCATTGGTTTTGACTCAAATAAACTATAGTGTAGTATAGTGTCTTAGGTACGAAGAACACATCACCGAGTGCAACAGTGAGGTTCATTTGTAATAGTTTTTGGAAAGTGGAGGTCTATGGTACAGAGGAAGAAGATATATCAGGCTCAGGTTTTGGTGTTTTCTGTGAATTTATGGAGAAAAATAAGAAAAAATTAGATTACCGAACCACCAGCCTTTATCCATTATTGCATTACCTCACAACAGTAGTGTAACACTGACAAAAGACAATGTTCATGGTGATGGATTACACAACTCTAGCTATTTTCAAGAGTCTGCCAATAGATTTTTACACAATACAGAATTTAATGAAAATCCAAAACTGTACGCATGCATGTGAAAATGGTCATCAAAATGTTAAGTATACATGATATGTGGGTAAAATTGCCACAGAGGTGCACTTGAGCTTGACTCTGTGCGGATGGATGACAGCAGCTTTGAGAAAATCAGCTTCCAGCAACGCTGACAGCCAGACATCCAAGAGAGTTGACCTCTCTTAGCGTAGCAGTTAACGCTCTGACACCACTCCAGGTCACTGTAGTCTGACGGAGGGGGATATTATTAGTGAGGTGAAGAGGGTTGCTGATGAGTTACAGCCCTCTGCGTTAATTATATTTAAAAGGTTTTTCCTTGGAGTGGCTGTAGAGGTAACTGAGCTAATGACACACCACTAATCCTGTGTTAAGAGGAGCAGCTTCCACTATGCCAGGGGTTATTTGGAGAATGTTTTGTGTTATTCATAGAAAGCCACAATGTTTACCAGGTTATGAATCCGACTCAAAGAAGTCACATTTCCACCTTTCCACTGTGCGCTCCCTCTCCCTCTGTGCCTTTCTCTGCTACCCCTGGCCTCATCATAAACCCCTCCAGCCTCCCGTCTCCTCTCAGTAATTCAGCAGTGAGGGGATTAGCTGGCGCCCATGTCTCGCTGCCTTATCAGTTGTGGGCAGGGAGGGCTGTGCAGTCACGCCGCATCCATCCCCACTGCCTCCGCAACAGGCTGGGCCTCAATTAAAGCCCCCTCATCGCCTTCCTAACCAACCCTTACACATACCAACAGCCTCAACACTATTCTGCATGCATACATTACATACTTGCCCAGATTACTCACCCACCTGTGATCTTGACTACTTAACCCTCAGTCTCGACCCCACACCTAAGCTCACGCGCATGCAAATGCTCACACAAATCTCAGTTAGGGGTTCAGGATAAGGAAAATCCTGCCCTGCTGAGGTGCGCACGAGCCTTAGATATTTGATGGCAGGCTGTATCCGAGCCTGTGATGCCTGTCTCTGATAATCGATCCCTCCTGTTAACACACAGCAGCCCTATCAGGCAGGAGGATAGGTGTTAGTGAGGGTGTGACAGGCTGTTGCTGTCCAGGAGCTCATTTTTGCATTAGGCGACTGTCTATCAAGCCTCTCCAGATCAACTTAAACAGCACATCACCATCATTTGCCAACAAATTTTTCCAAGCAATATCATCCTGGTTCAAGGTTTTAGTGTTTAGTAACATGGAAGAAAATCCTCCTTTAGGTAGAGCAGAAAAGGGGCTGGCATTCTGTCATTTCCCTGCCGTTTGCCCGGTGATGAGTGTGTCTCGGTTTCACGTGCTGACGGCCGTGTCTCAGCATTTGAGACGCCCTCCGTGAGCCTTCTCCCTGTGATCTCATCGTCTTGCAGACAGAGCGTCTCTTTTTTCGTTCTCTCCTCCTTTGTTTGATGGATGCAGCCCTCAGACGAGGCTGTGCCTGTGCATCCCAATGACCTTGTTCATAAATAATGAGCCTGCGAGTATGCATGTGTGCATCTGTGTCTGTGCATGCTGATCAGGTGGGTACAGCACTGACCGCCAGCAAGAGTTCCCAGTATCACATGTGGAGGGGGCGGGGGCGTTTGAATTTGACTTTGCTTTCTTTCGAGGTGGCCATATCTGTGTGTGTGTATGTGTCAAACCATACATGACTGATTTTCACTCTGTTGCATCCAAATACTCCATAATTGTCCATTTGCTCTTTCAGGACAGGATTACACAGGGGATTATTAGCTACCATACTCTTTCACTCTTCTGTTTGTGTTTTCAGTTTTGGAGCTTATGTGGTAATGCTCTCACACCCAAACGTGGCATTTTTGGCAAAACGGGGGACCTTCAAACCATCCTATGCCTTGCCTGCGCCAAGGACGAGGTCACATATTCAGGTGCCTTGAATGGTGACATCTACGTGTGGAAAGGGATCAACCTGATGAGGACGGTGCAAGGAGCTCATGGGGTACGTTTATAAGATTGGAATTTGTTGTTCCTTGTGGCTCAGGCTGCTTTTCCATACCGAACCTGCTGCAGAAGAATGGCAGTGAAGGCATCAAGTAAAGTTAGGGATCGAAGCCGTGCATGCTGGCTTCATTTGATTCTGCTCAGTAGAAAAGGATCAGTCTTTTGCTACACAGGATTAAATGATATCTATGGGATCAACAGCTGGGTTAGGGGATGGGTGGATGGGGGAGGGGATAATAACTACAGTACATGTTCATTCCGGCTTTTTGTACCACTAAATGTCTCACTGGGGCTTCACTGGTGCCTCCCTGTGTATACAGTAACACTAATGGGGCCGAATGGGGCCATCAGTGGAGCTTTCCTATAATAATTTTTAGAAAAATTATACCTCCCGTCACCTAATTTTATGCTATCTTGAGGCTAGAGTAGCAGGTTTGTAATTGTGAAAGCCTTGTTAAACAAATGCCTGGCCGAGCAGCAGCACTATGCGGTCAGTAGCTGGGGCCGGTTCTGTCGTTGCTCATTTATTGTACAGATCCTCACTGACAGCCTGTCATTTCCTCCAGTCAGGGATTTTCAGCATGAATGCCTGTGAAGAGGGTTTCGCCACTGGGGGCCGAGACGGCTGCGTCCGGCTGTGGGATCTCAACTTCAAACCAATTACTGTCATTGATCTCAGGGAAACAGACCAAGGATATAAAGGTGATGTCAAAGCGCCTCCTTTCTCCTTTAATCTGAGTACAGAAAGGTTGCAGGCCAAATTTTGGTTGCCTGAGGCACTGGCCAAAAATTGTGTAAATCTACAGAAAAAACATCCTGTAAGACGAAGTTTCTATTCTCCTTACTAACATTTTCTTTCTTGTTCTCTATTTTCTCTATCTCCTTTATTTGTTATCTTGGACCTAACAGTAGCTAGAGGTGAAAATAGCCGAGGTGGGTAATGCCATTGAGGGCGGAGTGAACAACCATGTCAGTCTGTTTGTAGCAGTCCCTACATTGTTCTGCTGTTCCTCTTGTTGTTAGTAAGTCCAAGTTGTTGCAGTTTTGCGCCGTATACAGATGTCATGTTCACATATGTATACAGCACATGCACTCCTCCATCCTTTTTTCGCTGTATTACCCAGAGTCAGTCGCAAATCAGCTTGAAAACATGTATTGTCATTGTATTCTTGTTCAAATCTCCGTCCTAGGTAGCCTGCAGATGGCTATTTACACCTCCTGTCTTTATTATCCCTGTCGTGTCTCTTATAATGACTTTGTATAAGCATTGGCAAACGTCTGTCCGCTTTTGTCTTTGTATGTTTTTTTTTTTCTTTATTATTTTGCCTGATTTTTAATGTGTGTGTTTGTTTTGATAGGGTTGTCTGTGCGCAGCGTGTGTTGGCGGGGGGATCACATCCTGGTGGGCACGCAGGACAGTGAGATCTTTGAGGTGGTCGTCCATGACCGCAACAAGCCTTTCCTCATCATGCAGGGTCACTGTGAGGGCGAGCTGTGGGCGCTGGCCGTGCACCCCACCAAGCCTCTGGCCATGACGGGCAGTGACGACCGTTCAGTCAGGTGAAGCTTCAGTTGCAACCAGAGAGAAGTTTTGGAGAAAAAGATCCAATATCTGAATATGCTTTCGTAAAAGTAAAGTTATTGACAGCTGTGTTTGGACATAATCTGTTATCATGAAGATGGTTAGTTGTTTAGAACAGGATTCTTGAAGATTTTTGTCTTTTCTTAGTTACTTGTAGTAATATCAAAGAACATTTTACCCCATTTATTTATATCAGCAAGTGTTGTACACTCCCGCTGATATTTTTCTGGTGAAGGTCTTCTTGGACCACTCACTTTGTTTTCTTCTTCCTCCACCTCCTTTTTATGTGGTTTTATTACAAAAAAAATTACAATAATATTAAAGCAGATGTAAATGTCAGTATGCGGTCATGAACCAAATACATATCAGGACCAGATACTGCAAACATCATTTTTTACATTGGGACTATTTTTGTGAGTGCATCACTGCTGTGGTTGTTTTACTCTGTGTAATCTCATCACTGCTTTGCCTCTTCATTTATCCTCTTCCTCTTTGTATAAAGGATATGGAGCCTCATAGATCATGCACTGATAGCTCGCTGTAACATGGAGGAGCCCATCCGCTGTGCAGCCGTAAGCACTGACGGTATTCATTTGGCGCTGGGAATGAAGGATGGCTCATTTACCGTTCTCAGAGTCAGGTGGGTACACAATTGAAAGAGGCGACTGTGAAATTTTAAATGTAATATAAAAGGCGTCATCATTTTACACGTGTCCACTTTAGCTCTTTATTCAAGCTAGATTCATCTGCTTCCCTCCAGAGATATGACAGAGGTGGTCCACATCAAGGACAGGAAGGAGGCTATCCATGAGCTGAAGTATTCCCCCGATGGGGCCCACTTGGCTGTCGGCTCCAATGATAACTCAGTAGACATCTACGGCGTGGTGCAGAGATACAAGAAAGTGGGCGAGTGCATCGGCTCCAACAGCTTCATCACACACATGGACTGGTCCACAGACAGCAAGCACCTGCAGACAAATGATGGCAGCGGCAGGAGGCTTTTCTATAGGATGCCAAGTAAGTACAAGATTGTCAAGGGGCTAATTACTTTTGTACCACAGCTAGTATAGCCATATGGAACATGTTTAACATAAAATACTAGCTGTCAAAAAGCCAAAAAGAGCATTGTTGCTTTGATGTAATATTGCCCCAGAGCTGCTTTGTGAGAAAAAATGTGTCTGTCTTTCGTTGAGGTGGGAAGGAGGTGACCAACAGGGAGGAACTGAAGCTGGTACAGTGGGCTTCATGGACGTGTGTGTTGGGCCCTGAAGTTAATGGAATATGGCCCAAATACTCAGATATCAATGATATCAACTCTGTGGACGCCAACTTTAACAATCAAGTCTTAGTAACAGCCGACGACTATGGATTAGTCAAACTTTTACGATATCCATGTGTAAAAAAAGGTAAAAAGAGAACCCATTAATTAATATTTAAGTAGAGTCATGTACAGAAATTTTGATATTACTGATGTTTCCTCTTGATTTTAGGTGCAAAATTTAAGAAGTATTTAGGTCATTCAGCCCATATAACCAATGCTAGATGGTCACATGACTACCAGTGGGTCATAACTATCGGTGGGGCTGATCATTCAGTGTTCCAGTGGAAGTTTGTTCCTGAGAGAAAGTCTAAAGAAGCTCTGCATATAGCTCCACAAGGTGAGATGACACCCTTCCCCAGTCACTATTTATATCACTGTTTAACCATAAGGTGGGAATTTTTTTTCTCAAAAATGTTCAATTTTACCTTCTCTTGAATCTATTTAGGAATATCACACTGTTGCATTTTAATGTAGCTTTGGGGTGGAGACTTGGTGACTTCCATTACTGATATTACTTATTTCACAAAATCAGTGGTTCCTGCCAACACAACAATATCTAATTAGATTAAGTGCTGGACTCTGATGGAAATTTTGATCTCAACTCAATCTCCTACTCAAATATTGCAGAAAGTGCAGGGAATTTCTCTTAAAGAAATAGTTTATAGACAATAGACAATTTGGGAAATACGCTTATTTGATTTCTTACTGAGGGTTACTGAGGTTTTGCATATTTCTTGAACTTTGGACAGAGCCAGGTCCCTTGCTTGCTTCCAGTCTTTATGCTAAGCTAAGTAAATCACTTCCTGGCTCTGGCTGCATACTTTAATGACTGGTTTGACATCTTGATAAATGTGCTTTGCTTTCTTACTGAGAATTAGATGAGAAGATCGGTTGCCTGTCAACTGCTCCCAGCCAAGAAAACCTCATAAAAATGACAAACTCCTGTTTTTACACTTTGGATTTTGTACATTATAAACTAATGAGATATAACAAGTTAATTAGTGGGCATTAGGGATGCTGGTAGGTGGATTTTGTTTACAATGAACACAGCCAGACTAGCTGTTTCCCCCTGTTTCTAGTCTTCTTTTTGTTAAGCTAAGCTAACCTACTGCTAGCTGCAGCTACACATGTACTTACAGACCTTAGAGTGGTAATGATCTTGTTATCTCAGCAAAAAAGTAGGACTATTTCTGTTCACTTCAACAGTAAGTGCAGTAATGTGAACCCATTTGCAGAATAACATGTCACAGCACATTTCTCAGATACCTGTTAAGGGTTGCATGAATTTAAGTTGCTGTTATATAATTTGCACCCATACTGCTCCCACTAGCCTCATGAACGTGATGTGCTAAACCGCAAGAGAGTAATGTAGTAGATTGTTCCCTTCCCGTACTTTTCATCATTTTCATTTTTCATGAACTATAATTTCTATAAAGCTCTGCAAAGGCACAGCCATCACATTAATTAAGACAAATCCAATAAAAGTAAATGAAGCTTTGGAAAGTATAATTGCATTGTCATTCCCAAGTCATATTTTTTCCCAAAGACAGAGCGCAGCTGTGCTGTCTGAAATTAAAGCACTATCCTATCCTTTTAATTTTCCTAATGGATCTTGTGAGTAGCTGCCCTTAGCTGCCAGTTCCGCTTATTGCCTTGTCTTGGCACAGCTTAACTGTGCTGCATCAGCATTTTTATACATTTGTCTTGAGCGATGTCACTGCGAAGCACGACTGCTTGATAAATAGGAGATGTCACAGTATTATTACATGATCGACCCTCACTCCTACTGAAACAGAGTGCAGAGTTTTTTGTCCTGTGTGTGTATGTGTGTGTTTATTGGGATATTTGATTTATAAGCATGAGAGGATTTCACTGGCTGATGCAACCTTGTTTCTGCCTGCAGAGACCTTGGCAGACTCCAACAGTGAAGAGTCAGACTCTGACCAGTCAGACGTACCTGAGATGGACTCAGAAATTGAGCAGGAGACACAGCTCACGTATCGACGACAGGTTTGCAATGAAATCAAAAATAAACACGTCTCCCTGGAAATCATAAGAATTTTTTAAAACAGAGAAAGTACTCACTTTTTCTATATGCATTCAGGTTTATAAAGAAGATCTACCTCAGCTCAAAGAGCAGTCAAAAGAGAAGCATCGAGCGACAGCGATGAAGAAGAGAGAGAGAGCACCAGGGAGTGGGGTGAAGCTGCACTTCATTCATGGGTGAGCTCACTCTTTGTAAGATGAATTTCAAGTAGCCAAGCCTCTTTTTATATAGAGGCTAAATAAAGCCCCTCATATTGTCTTTTCTCCAAAAAAAATGAAACTATTTATTTTTCTTTTGGTTGCAGTTACAGAGGCTATGATTGCAGGAGTAATCTGTTCTACACCCAGACCGGGGAGATAGTCTACCATGTAGCTGCTGTTGGGGTTGTATACAACAGACAGCAGAATACCCAGCGTTTCTACATGGGCCATGATGATGACATCCTCTGTCTGGCTATCCACCCCCTCAAGGACTTTGTAGCAACAGGCCAGGTAGATGCCAACCCTTCTAACATAAAATATACAACATATTTTGTGGTTTATGGACCTTCAGAGATGTGTGTATTTTTATCAGCCTAAAAATTCAAATGGAAATGAGGGGACTGTGTACACACTTTGAATGTTTTTTGTCTGTTCAGGTTGGCAGAGATTCCTCTATCCACATATGGGACACAGAGACGTTGAAACCAATGTCCGTGTTGAAGGGTTCCCACCAGCTTGGAGTGTGCGCTCTGGACTTTTCAGGTAACACCCAGTACTGTTTTATCTGGGTGCTTTTAGCTCACAGATTCAACAGAACATACTTTTTAGGTTCACACATGCTTCCAGACATCATGCTTTCATTTGGGAACAAAAAACCTCTTTCACACATAAAAGAAATGGGCAAATTCACAAGACACAGGATTTACAAGCAACACTGAAAACCATGGGTGTAGATTTGAGTATGGACGGTAAGGACATGTCCCTACCAATATCAAGGTGTTATTGGATTGTCTCTACCAATATTTTTTACCAATCTCAAAGAAACTAGCTACTCTAACTCCATGTAATATTAATGGTGAGATATCTGCAGAGTTGCCAGGTTTGTGTGTTTTCTGCAAAAAAGTGTGCTAGCAGCAGTAGTGGAGTCAGTGAATCTGAAGTGAAAACAACTTCACTGGACAAAACTAAGATCATTTGGTATTATATTTAGTTTTAGGTGTTAGGTGTTGTTAGTTAATTTGTGATTGTTGCTGAGACATGCTGTTTAATTCAACAACTTTATTACTGTACTGAAAATTCCTCTCAAAAGCAAATTAAGACATCTGGTCCTTCTTAAAGAAGAACCAGTTGAGCTTAGTTAATAAGAATGTCCTGTAATCAATCCAAACATTAATCTTTGAAATTAGTGGGAGAAATATTTACTATGTAATGACATCTCTCCCCTTTTCCATGGGTGGATGAACAGCAGTGTCATTAGGACATGAACATTATTTATAAGCTAAATTAGCCACAGCTTGTACAACTGATTTGTTTGTGACTGTCAGGCATCATTTTATTATGAAAATCCTGCCAGCAGCAGCAGCCTGAGCAGCACAGAGACACACAGACAGGTGAGCTGCGGCCTCTCACGTGAGCTCTGATGTCACTGACGGATCTAGCCAAAAGTTCAGGAGTTGAATGAAAAATAATACAAATAGAAGTTTTGATATGATTTAAAAATAGGTTTGAGCATCGCTGTGGCATGTAACATATTATTTTTAAATATTAATTTTGGTCTCAGATTTATAGTTAAGTGGTTCATCAATAAAATAACATGTAAAAATCAGAGAAACAAACGTGTTACTAGTGCCTATGAAAGAGAAAAGAGTGATAGAGAGCAAGTACACATACACAATTATTTCAGCCATCCGACAAAAAATGCCCCCACCACAGTTAGATCCAAACCTACGCCCTTGTTTTCTGCTGTCTTTTAGTCGCAGCAGTCTGACAGCATGAAGGTAGAGCTGTTCATCTTGCTTCCTATAATTGGCTCCAGACAAAGGCAGCTCGGTGATCTGTATGTCAGGGTCTGTGAATCACCTGACGTAGATCAAACCCACCAGGCTTCTTTCATGTTGCTAACAAGGGCCAAACTGCACTGAACCAAAGCCAGAGCTGGCTCTGTCTGAGCTGCACTGAATGGTTTTGTTTTCCCTTCGCAGCGGATGGCAAACGGTTGGCCTCGGTGGGCCTGGATGACAATCACACCATCGTGCTGTGGGACTGGAGGAAGGGGGAGAAGCTTTCTGCCATGCGGTGAGTGCAGTTGCATGACAGTGTTTACACGGCTCCAGGTCGGCCTTTCAGCACACAGCAGCTGCTGTCCCCCACATCCGGAAACAGAAACTCAAGCTTTGACAAACCTTCCTGTTAATTCTAAACATCATTTGAGCCCCTCTTCTTTAAATATGGACATTTATAGATGAGGGTTAAATTGGAGCCACTTTACTGTGCAGCTCTGGTGATTGATGGAGGAGAGGAAGGAAAGGGAATTACCTTTTAGATTACAAGGCTGCTCCACTGCAACACTTGAGCCTGTCATGGTCTGAATGGTTAGAGTGGGAGTGTGCCCCAAGGCTCCAACTGTAGATCTATAATTAAAGAGAGGTACTTTTAATTTACATCTACCAGGAGCTTATCCTGGTGTGGTTCCGAAGTACAAATCAATACATAAAAGAAATGGATTGTAAAAATCAAGCAGTTATAGATGAATAAACAAAAAGTGGTAACAGAGAATTACACACATCTTATGTGTTTGTCCTGATGGCTGAAACAAATTGGACCATAAAAATCTAAAAGTTACATCTTAAAGGTGCATAAAAGATAAAGGAAGACTTACTCTTGCTCTGTTTGTCCAAGACAACATAATCCTGAATACAAACTACAGCAGACAATGATGCAAATGATCGCTGTGTACATAGGATGGAAAGGATACTTGTGACCAGATATGGGGCACACACACCAGGCAGGTTTACTTGATGCAAGTGACATTACCAGACCTGCATTATGAATTGCTGCAAAGCATGAGAGGTGTTAATTTGTCAGGAACATAAGATTTTCAATTTTACAGCAGGTAAAATGATATAACCTGGAAACAAGGAGGATGCAAGTATATAACTGGAAAACATCCGCATCCTAAAATATCTTTGCTTTTGCTTTGTTGCTCGTCCTACTTGATGTTCATATTTAGTATCTACTCCATTGAAATTCCCCCTGGCTAGTTGGGAGCAGTGAATGCTGGTTGCTCTCCTGCGTGTTGTGTGCCAGGCTCTCGCTGCAGCTCAGAGACAGCTTGGAGCTGCACTAATCTCCTTTGCAGACCCTGGTGGGCAGTGCAGTGAGGCGAGCAGAGGGAAATGGGGCCTGACAGAGCCTGGCTTGTACACTGCGCTGCCTTCGTCTTCAGCTGGGAGAGGAGGGGTGGGTGCGAGAGGGAGAGGCTGAAAGAGGGTGTAGGGTGAGAGATAAGGCGAGGAAATGCTAAGCTAGTGTGAGAGACAAAAAGGGAGGAGAGGGGCGTAATGTTTCTTGAGCTCCAATGAGGCTCAGTGATGCAACAGCACAAAGGGCAACAGTTATAGGTACAGTCGATCGCTTCAAACAGGAACTGCCACTTCTCCTTAATGTTAATATTATGTGAAGCAATCAGCAGACAACATAAAGAAACAGTTACAGTAACTTTTATTTTCAAGCATCTTTGTGGTGCTTGAGTAAAAACAGACAGTGGCTGTGTCCACCTTTATTATTTTAGATTATTATTAGTTTTCAGCTCATAACACTGACAATTCTGAATTAAAACTGATACTTCAATAGGATCCAGTCCAAGAAATGCAGCCTCACATTTTCAGGCTCAGTTACAGTCATTTTTTATTGTGTTTTTCAAGTAAAACACAGAAAACACAGCTCTCTAAAATACTACAATATATTAGACAATATACTGCACATGATGGTTATACACCTCACAGAAAAGGATTAAACCCATTAAAAAGAAATGGGTAAATAAATACAAATAAAAGAGAATAAATATATAATAAAATACATAATATTATTTTCAATGTAAAGAGAGAAGGAAGAAAAATATCCCTAAGACTTGGAATAGGAAGTAGTTAGTAGTAAGTAAATAATAGTTAAGATCCAGATTTGTTTTGAGCGTTTCACACATCAAAAAAACCAATTAATCCTCTAAGTTCTGTCATGTCAGTGGAATATAGACTGGTCAGTTTCAGCCACTTAATTCGGTTACCAGTTTGAATTTTTGGCAAACATAAATTATATGTATAGCATGTAGTGTCTATGAGATCTATCTATTTAATAGAACTGAGACAGTGCAAACAGTTAAGCTGAATATGGTTGTAATCACACAGAAAAAGATATTTCTGCATTTCTTTCCACAATCAACGTCCTCATCGTAGGCTGTTTTATGTACTTTAAACTGTTACAGCCATTCTCTTCATATTTCAAGTTCAAGTTTGTCATTCCACCTCTAAAAGATACATATGAAAAGAAATGTGGTTTCTCTCAGGGCCAGTGAGATGGTGGGTGGTTCAAAAAAATGAACAAAATGAATGGTTTTGTCCATGCTTATTTTGTTTTTCAGGGGAAGCAAGGACAAAATATTTGTTGTCAAAATAAATCCCTACCTGCCTGACAAGCTCATCACAGCCGGCGTGAAACATATGAAGTTTTGGCATAAAGCTGGTAAGACCCACAGGCTTTTTTTTTTTTTAGCAACTCTAACAAGCAGAACTCTGACTCCCCTGCAACAAATCTTACTGTAAGCTGACTGTCCGCTTCTCTTTCAGGTGGTGGTCTAATTGGGCGCAAGGGGAACATGGGGAAGACAGAGACCATGATGTGTGCTGTGTACGGCTGGTCGGAGGAGATGGTGTTTTCGGGCACATGCACGGGTGACATTTGCATCTGGAGGGACATGTTCCTGATGAAGACTGTCAAAGCTCATGACGGCCCTGTTTTCAGTGTGCACGCTCTGGAAAAGGTACCTCAGGGCAAAGTGTTCTTTTACTGTCCAGTGAGAAACTTTTTTAATGTGTAAAAAAATATCTGAATTCCCATTTCAAACCCTTTTTTTATCTGTAACTGTGGAGGTGTAAATTATGTAATATTCAAATCTGAAGTATATTTTTCTATCTGTCTACTTTATAGTTTAGCTTCCTCCTTTCATAGTGGCTAGTGTGTAAGATAAAATGTGCTGTGTTAGTGACATGATCAGTCTAGTCAGCAGAGCTTTAAATGTGCCAATATACTTTATTGTCCCTGTAGGGATTTGTGACCGGAGGGAAGGATGGTATAGTCGCTCTGTGGGACGACACATTTGAGAGATGCCTCAAGACCTACGCCATCAAAAGAGCAGTCCTAGCTCCAGGCTCTAAAGGTAAAATGGTCATCTTGCTCTCGATTGTCCTCCACTGTCCTTGGATCAGTCGTATGCTGCCAGAGATATAATACAACCATCTAATGCAAATCCATTTAAAACATTCAATGCTTTTAGCTGAAATGAAAATCACCTCCTGTGTCCTGGTTCAAGCTAAGGTCTCTGGCTTCATGCTGTGCTGTTATTCATCAACTCTGTAGGGTTGCTGTTGGAGGACAACCCTTCCATACGTGCCATATCTCTGGGCCACGGCCACATCCTAGTGGGGACCAAGAATGGAGAGATCTTAGAGGTAGACAAGAGCGGCCCCATCACTCTGCTGGTCCAGGTAAGATAACAATAATTATAACTCTCGAAACCTGCCACATATCTAATAATAAAATTCATCAGATGCCACCTGTGCTTGACCTACTCAGGCAGAGCAGTCAGAGCAAGAATTTTTTGTATAATATGACGTGTTGGAGTCTGCAAGGTGACAGGTGTGGTGTGGGTGTAGTTTTTCAAACTTGGTGAAGTTAGTCTTTTCTGCCTTTTTTTGTCAAAGTTTCATTTTGTTGCATGGTAATGCAGTTGCAGGATTATTGTGACGTTTTCTTGGTGGTGTGTTCACGGGCACTCCAACATCCAGGATTTGAGAGTTAGCAAACATAGACTCTGTAAAAACGGTAATGATGAAAATAATAGGGGACTCTCTTATTTCTGAAGTTGGAGCCTCCTTTAATGCACCACCAACAAGATGAGTAAATACTGTATTACTTATCTAAATCAAGTTTCAAGTCAGTGTGAGATGATTTTCATTATTGTGCTTAAATGAATGGAAATCAGTGGAAACCAGTATATATTATATTATCAGTTATACTTAATAAAGTGGGATTTTTAGTGTCAGAGATAGTGAGCTTAAGGACTGATGTCATGTTCCTCTTTCTGTATTTTGAAGATATGCATAAAGGTTTGTATAAAAGTGATATTTACCTCCTGAAGATCCTCATGCAAATGAAAAAAAAACTATTACCAAATGCTGACTTCATAAAAACCTTCCTTCACTGGGCCTTCATACACACTGTGAAACTAACTTTTCATGGAAAAGATGACTGACACACTTTGACGAAGGAAAAACAAGGATGAAAAGTACAACCCCATCTTAGTTCCCCTGGCCTTGTTTTGCATCTCATGCTGTTTGTTGAATGTAAACTGTTTAAAAAATAAAGCTAAAAAAATATATGTTATGCTTTGTAAAAAGGTCAGCATTAATGGATGCTAATCCAGTGAAGTCACGACAGTTTTATTTATATGGCACCAAATCACAAGAGAAGTTATTTCAGGGCATTTTTCACATAGAGCAGGTCTAGACCATACTCTTCAATTTACAGAGACCCAACGACAGCGGCAAGGAAAAACTCCCCTTTAACGAGAAGAAACCTTCAGCAGAACCAGGCTGGATTGAGAGAGAATGAAAGGGGGGAGAGGGGAGAGAGAGACACAGTGAAGCACAGCAACAACAGTAATAACAATAACAACAATAATAATAATAGAAATATGACTAATAATAATAGCAGCAGTGGTGTGTGTTAAACTGGACCATGGGGAGAGCAGGCGGTCTGCAGCTGAAGGTCTCCTGCGAGATGAGAAAGCACAAAACGGTGAAGATGCCAAGTTAGTAACATGCATTAATGGTACATGAATGTGTACAGATGGAGAGGGGGAGGTGGAGAGAGGAGCTCAGTGCTCAAAGTCTGTGGTTAATAGGCTAAAACATACAAACCTGCATAGCCCTCCAGTGTGATTATACCTCTACTACTGTCTACAGTATTTTTAAATCCACAGATTCACCAGGGAGATGGCCATAAAGGGAGATGAATTAACGGTGATGAATTACTGCCACTGAATGGTAGATTGTTAATTTCGTTAAGTGGTACTGCAGTGTCTCCGCGGTTCCCCTGAATGTAGGCAAACAGAACGGATGTTATTGATTATCCTTTTTCAAAGCTTAAATATATACGTACAAGCACGTTTTGATGGATGAGGTCAATTGATGAGGGAAGAGAAAGGTTGTCCTCTATTATCTGTTATATAGGTAACAGGATAACAATGAAAACTGGTACTGGTACCTATGGAGAAGAAATAGGAGAATTATGATATGATGCATTCATGGTCAGCCAGTTGAGTCCACTTGTTTATTCCTGACTTTCAAAATTGCAAGAAAAAGAAGGCAGTGAATGGGAAGTCCTACTTGGCTTATTGTATTTTTTTTTGTCTTGTTATCACCTGATAATGAATTGACCATCTGTAAATGAAATCTGAATGCTGTTGCGTGTTTGCCTGCAGGGTCACATGGAGGGTGAAGTGTGGGGCCTGGCCACTCATCCCCATCTCCCTCTCTGTGCCACCGTCAGCGATGACAAAACCCTGCGCATATGGGATCTCTCCCCCAGCCACTGCATGCTGGCTGTACGCAAGCTCAGGAAAGGTGAGTCACTGCTCTAACACTAACAGATGAGTGTATTTCCTTTCTCTGCAGTCAGCCTGACAGGAAGTGCATCAGTCCCAGGGCTTTAACAAACACCTTGTCACCCACAGGTGGCCGCTGCTGTTGCTTCTCCCCTGATGGCAAAGCCTTGGCCGTGGGCCTGAACGACGGCAGCTTCCTCATTGTGAACGCAGACACCCTGGAGGACCTGGTGTCCTTCCACCACCGCAAGGACATCATCTCCGATATCAGATTCTCTCCAGGTTTGCGGTTCACCTCCACATTTTTTCAGCAGTGCAAAATTCCCCTCAAATCCTGTCTGAGAAATAAATAGGCCTCCAAAATCAGCTTGCCCTTCAAAGCGTTTGAGTTTATGTAGGATGCTGTGCAGAAGTTCAGCAGGTATACACATTTCCCTCCCACTGTGAGTCGGGGAGATATTGCTGCAGGCCTGACCCAAATTAATGGTTTTCTGTAACAAGGCCAGACAGAGAGACAGCAAGAGAGGAATGAGAAACAGTGGGGGTGGACAAAGTGAGAGCAAGAAACTAAACTCTCTTTCGCCTGGCCACTTAACCTTAATCCAGAATGCAAGGGATCCTGTTTCTCAACCCAACACCCATGAGTCCCTGATAGTCTATATCTTAGACTAGACGTCACTGTATAGAGCTGTATAATTCTGTGGCGGAATGGGTTTTAGCACGGTTAAAATACTGATAAGAGACTGAGTTTTTAATTTCATGGTTAAATCAACAAAACAAACTAAAGACACAAAAATATTCGGGGCTCTGTGAGGCTGTATTTAAGAATCCACAAGAAACTGTAGAAACGGATTCCCAAAGGGGTCAGTAATTGCACAGAAAAAAGGAGGGGAGCCATTGAATGCACAAAAGTGAGAAAAAAAGCTAAATATATGCAAAAATACAGACACTTAATGGCATCTTAGTGCTTCTTGTTCCTCAGGCAGCATCGAGGGAAGACCTTGAAATGCATTGCAATTCAGAGTAACTGCCCGTCTAAGCTTTGTTCTTTATGCCTGTAATTGCCTGTATTTAGGCAAGCTCCATGCAGCATGCTAACATACTAAAAATAACAATGTTACCAGCTGTTTAGCAGGTAATATTTACCATGTTCACCATCTTTATTTAATGTGTTAGCATGCTAACACTTGCCAAGTAGTTCCAAATACAAAGTACATCAGGATGATAGGAATTTGGTTAGTTTTGTTGGTATTTGATCATAAATTTTTGAACCGATGGTGGCTTTACTACATGAAAGATTAAGGGATCAAAGTGATAACAATTCATCCCGAGGTTGACATGAATGCCTGTAACAAATTTCATGGCAATCCATCGTAGACTTGTTGAGACATTTTACTCAAAACCACAAGTGTGACCACCAAAGTCGTTTGGTGATCTTAATTGTCTGTGCAAAGTTTCATGACAATTCATCTAACATTTATTGAGATATTTCAGTCTAGACAGTCCAAGTCCAACATCAATGTCGGACTGTATAGTGTAATGTAGGACTGCCATCCCTCGAGCCATGCCACTAGCATGCTGCTAACATGGCTCAGTGACTCATGGTTAAAATAGTCTGTGTGAAACTGGCTGACAATTATTTCTGTTTTCTTTGCTCAGGTGCTGGAAAGTACCTTGCAGTCGCATCAGGAGACACGTTTGTGGATATTTACAATGTAATGAGCAGCAAACGAGTTGGAGTGTGCAAAGGATGCCTCAACTACATTACCCATCTGGACTGGGACAAGCGAGGTAAACATGCTTCCATAAATACTACTGCCTCAGTAAATCCTTGCAAATTAATGCTGAGGAACCAATTATAGATTCAAAATACCCCTCTTAAAAAACAGTAAAACACTACGGCCCATTGCGCTCTTTCATTCACAGGAAAACTCCTCCAAGTCAACACAGGTGCTAAAGAGCAATTTTTTTTCGAAGCTCCCCGTGGCAAGAGGCAGACCATCCCGGCTACAGAGGTAAGCAGGGAGAAAAGGCGCAGGAGCAGGCGTAGTTATAGCGCTGTTGGCCCACATTTTCCCCTCGGGATCAGAGGAGGCTCGGGGAAGGGCAGTGAAGCATTAACACGTCCCACTTTTCACCGGTATCATTCTAATTTTGGCAGTGGAAGTGGGATAGAGTTTAGGGTACCTTTTTATATAGTGTGACATTCAGACACCTTGCAAGGCACACAGTGGAGGCGAGCATTAAGAAAATAAGGGTCAGAGATGATGAATGCAGCTAGGTCGAGCCTCGCTGGAGCCTCAGATGTCCACTCCTCCCTTTGTTCCTCATTCTCCCCCCCATCGTGATGCATTCACCCTCCTCTTTCCCCGCCATCGCTTACACTCTTCTCTTGTGCACTTGAAACCACATTGACAGGATAAAACACTGGGTTGGTCTCTGTGGCCCTGCTTGGCTAGTTTATATTGTATTTATCTAATAGACAATTTTCTGTCATGGTTTGTGATTAAATGTATGATGCTGCTGTTTTGAGATATGGAGTGCCTCAAGGTTCCGTTCTTGGTCCTATTTTATTTTCTAATTATATGCTACCGTTGGGCCTATTAATGTGTTGTTTTAGTGTGTCTTTTCACTTTAATGCAGACAACACTTACCTGTAGGGCTGCAACTAATGATTATTTTCATTATTGCTTAATCTTGTTTCTAGCTTAATCTAGTTTCTTAAAGGTATACTACGCAGGATTTTCCTAAAAACCAATGTATAGACTATTACAAAAATAATCCTTCTCAATCATCACTTATGACCCAATAGAAGTGTGTGGCGGTGTCTGTATCTGCAGAGACTCTGCCCTCTGCCTTTTCTTATTTTCTTCTTATTTTGCTGTGTTTGGACACTTCTGGGCATCAAACTTTGGGCAGTAGGTGTGTAGCCCCCAGCCAATTACAGCGCACGGCTGTGAGGTCAGGACTCGTAGCGCAGCAACCAGGTTACATCACCGTTTCCGTCTCTGCTCTGCTCTGCTCTGCTCTCTGTCTCTGTGTCACGGATGTATAAAGAAATGCAGGTCTGTGTGTCTACTTCACCAAAGGCGGGGCTGAGCTTAAAAAATATCAGAACCTTTGGGAATTAATTTTATTTTGACTACTCAATAAACTGACTAATCGATGCAGGTCTACTTAGCTGTATTTGTCTGTCAAACGTGGTGACCTCGGCAGACTATCTGACCTTAAGGACTGCCTGTACTTTATGAGAAGCTGGATGTCCCAAACATTCTCTGGGACCTTTAACCTCTAATGTAAGGTTGTACAGTAGGAATTGATGTCACATTTGACTCTTCTCTGGATTGTTCTATTCATATTAAGAAACATGTGCAATCATATTTTTTTCCAGTTAAGGAATATTTCAAAGGTCAGAGATATTTTGAAAGTGCTGAGAATTTAATCCATACTTCTGTGTCTTCCCAACTAGATTATTGTAATTCATTGTAGTCTTGTCTCAGTCAAGGAGCTGTAGCTCATCAGCAGATCTTCTACCAAACACAAAGCATGGGGAGTTGTTTGATATTTAATGCTTTTGTGTACATTGTAACTTTTGTTTTGAAAGATGCTAAATGAATAAATCTTTACATCCTTACTTACTTGGATCAGGTGGAGAAGATCGACTGGAGCACGTGGACGTGTGTTCTGGGAACGTCTGTTGAGGGCATCTGGCCTGTGATCAGTGAGGTCAGCGAGGTGACGGCTGCCTGCCTTAGTAATGACAGGAAGGTTCTTGCAACAGGAGATGACTTAGGATATGTCAAGCTCTTCAGATACCCCGTCAAGGTACAGTAAGGCACAGTGCATAATTCTTTGCATTATCTCGTTTGAACATCTCATGACTCAAGGCTTCAGTTTAAGATTTATGCAAATGTTATGTTAATTCTGTGTTAATGTCACAAGTGTTAAATAAATGTTGTTCCTCGCCCCCAGGGGAAGTATGCAAAGTTCAAACGCTATGTGGCCCACAGCACACACGTTACCAATGTGCGATGGACCCATGACGACAGCCTCTTAGTGACAGTTGGTGGGGGTGACACGTGCCTCATGATCTGGGCCCACGAGCCAGAGAGCCACCGGGAACTCAAACAGTGTGACAGTGAGGAGTCAGACATTGAAAGCGAGGATGACGGAGGTGAGATAGGAGCTTCTTTTGATGTTTTTATTACAGCATTTGATTAACGTCACTCTTGCTAAAGCGATATCTGCATCGTTCCTGTCATTCATCAGGTTATGACAGCGATGTGACAAGAGAGAACGAGATCAACTACACCATCAAGGCCTTATCCACCAACATGCGACCGATGACGGGTGTGAAACCCCACTTGCAGCTGAAAGAGCCCTCTGTGGATGAAAGGTATTCCTCAGAGAAGCTGCGGAGAGGATTTGAAGCTGCTCAGAAGAGTGTCCCAAGAATTTCAGCCATTCATAGTAGAAAAAAAATAAGGCTTCTGCGTCAACACAAAGCCAAACCTGACTTCTTCAGTCAATATATCTTTTCTTTTCCTGCGTGTAATTCCAGCTCTGTCCCTGCCCTTTTGAAATAACTCAGCCTTTTCTGCTTTTCTTCTTTCCTTTAATGGCTGTCCATCTGTCATTATCCTGCTTCGTTCTTTAATTCCACTTGAAGACAAGGTGTAGTCAGGTAAGCTCTTGTGTTCATGTATGATGATTTTGCACACAGGATAAAACAGTAGATGTAATGTATAGTTACACTGAAAAAGCTCTATGTCTGTGTAACTGTTGCTGAACAGCAATGACAAGTAGCAATCATGGGATTATGGTAAACACTAAAACAGTGTAACAGTAACACAAGTCATAAACTCAGTGAACTAACTTAGTAGTATCAATTACACAAAAATCTTAACTTTGCTAATATTACCCATCCTTCCTTCAGCCCGACTTTTAGTGATTCAGCTGCTGGTGTTTTTCTCCACACATACAAACAAAAAGGCTTTTTTAGGTGTTAATTGACTCGTGCAGTTTCTTTGCTAATGAGCTGCTTCTTAATTTAAGAACAGTTAAGTAACTATAGAGTTGATTGGTTGAGTTCAGGTGACTTTAGCATTCACATAGACTGCAGAACAACATCTGAATGGGTTTTTCAATAGTCAGTGACTCTGGGGAATGGCATCACTAAAGTGAATCAGTTTTTAATTTCACACCTCATTCCGGTAGAAATAGGAATTGCCACAGTCTGGGATATTGTCTGTTTAAGTGTTTAAGTAGAATATTTATTAACTAATTACCTCATATTATCAATTTTTCCATCATTATAACACATCTAAAAATGTGTCTTTGGGTGCTTCCACTTAATTTAATTTCTAGATTTGTGTTTTGACAACAAGAAAGGCATCCATGCAGCATCTTCTGGGCAGAAATTGTCATTAAAATGATCTTTTGTTGTCATGGTTACGCTGTGGCGCTGACTACTGTGTTTTATATCCTCAGTGGCTGAGGTCTTGTGTTTCGTGTGTGTCTACCGGGCAGCAGTGAACGCTGTAAGAAACCTTTTTCTAATTCTTGCTTTTTCTTTGTTATTGCTGCCATGAAGAGGTTCTAGGTAAGCTACTAATCATGTTGATATTTTATATTTTCTCTCCACTATTACTGAAGACAAATGCACAGGATTTAGATATTTGTAGATTAAATATGAAGAGATTGGTGTCTTGGTGTGCCCCTTTTATACACTTGGTAATGTTTCCCCTTTCATGGTTAAGTCATGGTAACAGTTTGTCTATACATTCTCAGCATTATTTATTGTTTGTTCTTATTGTTTAATAATTGTGTATTTATTGCCAGAGGAATGAGAGAAAGCTGTTCTGTAGCTGATTGGATGAGTGAAGGGCATGGAAACTTTACTGTCTGGTTGTTGTTGACAGAATACACAGAATTAAATTTTTCAGCCTCTAATCCTTACAAATGTTTAATATTAGTGATGTTTTTTAGTCTGTTAACATTTTATTGATTGACTTGTTTGAAGATATGTGGGCAGACAAAGCTCTGATATTTGTCTACGACATAATGACTTGTAGTTTTATTTTTACCTTGGTTACTTCAACTCTTCCACTCAGCTACTTTATTGAAACACAATCCTTTCACTGCTTCGTTGGTAATAGAGACTCTTTACAGAAGTGTGATACAAGAAGCCTTCACATTTAAGTAAAATGTTTTTCTTTATTTCTCAGCTTAATAATTGTAGCTTGCGTCATTACAGAAAATCCTGATTTTTCTGGATTTTGAGATAAAACATATCTTTTTTTGATTGTGTGCAGATATTTATGGAATATTTTTATATACAGTCATAATAGTGAAGACTGTAATGTTATCATTACTACCATCATCATTATCAGCAGCAGCTGCATGACAAGCAGCTCGGTAGCAGCCCTCTTATCCCAGCTGTCTGTTTCAGGCCTCCTGTCAGCAGAGCGCTGCCACAGCCGGAGAAGCTGCAGACCAACAATGTTGGTAAAAAGAAGAGACCCATTGAGGTAAGAGGGACCTCATTTTTAAACATGATAAACTAACATATAATAATATATATGTACAGGCATACAAATGTTACTCATCATATAAATAGAAGCAGACTGTCTGTGTCAGAGCAGCAAATGATTCAAAATGCTGGTTTCTAATATGATTATTTCATCTGAAGACATAGTGTGTTCATGTGCTGTCCAGACAGCCTCTCTGGGGATTTGATGATGCCGTAATTGAATAGTGACGTACTATTTCAGCTGGCTCCGAACATCTTAGTTGTCATGGTGTTGACCTCTCTAAGTCTCTGGCGGTCTTTTTCTGACTTCCCCACAGGACCTGGTGTTGGAGCTAGTGTTTGGTTACCGTGGCAATGACTGCCGCAATAATGTGCACTACCTGAACGAGGGGGCGGACATCATCTACCACACAGCCTCAGTTGGCATCGTCCTCAACTTGACGACCTGTAAGTTGGACGGAAGTCTAGAAGACAGTCTAACAGGAGCAGTGACCTGAAAAGCAAATGTAACACAAGTATTTCTATTTGTGTCTGTGTGGGTGGTGGGTGTCTTTGTGCGTGTGTATGCGTGTTTGGGTGTGTTTTTCTACAGCCTGCCAAAGTTTCTATGTAGAACACAGTGACGACATTCTGTGCCTGACAATCAATCAACATCCCAAATTCCCCAACGTGGTGGCAACTGGCCAAGTAGGTATGTTTGTGAGAAGTTGACCTCCTGTGTCACCAGCTGCCTCATTTTTCTTCCCTGTATCCTGTGTTGTGCACCCTGCAGGGGGATTACAGCCACCCCCCTCCAACAAGCTTATCTGTACTGTAAAGCAACTTGACAGCAAAATCTCTGTTTTTGAATACATAAAGAGTTGTGGGATTGTCACATATGCAGCATTTTTCATAGAAGATTCCCACAAGATGCAAAAGACACATAACGATCTTGTGCTGGCAAAAATTGAAAACTGAGGAGCAAATTCCGCCTCATATAATTGCATCTCATACATATAACTTTTAGAATTGTACATAATTTTTTGTAAATTATCAAAATATTTTGAAAGTAGATTCTTTTGTTGATAGCAGAAACCACGATTGCTCAGAAAGTCTCAAAACTTAACAAATAATTTCTGTCAATGAATCATATTTTCCCTCTTTCCAGGCGATACTGGTGACATGTCAGGTAAGAACATTTCTAAATTATTCCTCTCATAAAACACAGAACACAGTCTTCATGACTAGAAAAAGAAAATCTGTATGGTTTCAACTCATTAGATTCTTGTAAGACACTGCCATCTAGTGGCCATATGATTTGGGACAAGTCTAACTCACGAAAACCTGTTTATTTCAGTGACTCATGTCTGGAAGTAAGCTGTGAAAACTGTAGCCTACTCTATACCTTTTTAGTTTTTTTATGTATGAAATTTGTAGAAACCTAATGAACCCAATAATAAACCATCTCAATTTTTACCTTGCAGTCAAGTAGTTGTAATACATAACTTTGGCTTTGATTTGCACAATGGAAGCAAGAAAGAGAGAAGTGCATTCGTGTCATAGAAAGTAAAATCAGACAAGTAGTTCTCTTCTTCTCTCTCCCTCAGCCACGTCTCCATCTATTCACGTGTGGGACGCTATGACCAAGCAGACGCTGTCAGTGCTACGCTGTTTCCACTCCGGCGGAGTTTGCTCTGTCAGCTTCAGTGCCACAGGGAAACTCCTGCTGTCTGTGGGCCTGGACCCTGAACACACCGTCACCATCTGGAAGTGGCAGGAAGGTACACGATGATCTCACAAAGATAAGTAAATAAAATAATCTTGACCTCACCCTCGGGATTCATAAGTCACTTTTTTTGCACTCTGCCTTGTTTCTCAGGTGCCAAAGTGGCCAGCCGGATAGGTCACACCCAGAGGATCTTTGTGGCCGAGTTTCGACCGGACTCGGACACACACTTTGTGTCTGTGGGGATCAAGCACGTGCGTTTCTGGACATTAGCTGGTCGAGCTTTGTTAAGCAAGAAAGGTGTACTGAGCTCCATAGAGGACGCCCGGATGCAGACCATGCTGTCTGTGGCATTTGGAGCTGTAAGTGATTTCCAAACAATGAAGATACACAGTATAAAATAGACCTGCTGTTAATTTAAACTCACATTTCTCATTGATCTTGAATAGACACAAGTATTATTCAATCTTTGAAATGCTGCTGTTGCTACTACATTTTACATGTTATCTCATCATATGAATCTGCTAATATTTAAAGCTAATCAGATCCCACACTGTCTGCTTTAATGTGCTGTGAATTGTTTTTGCATTGCTTGCTGTGCTCTCTTAGGCCACTAGATTAGTGCAGATTTGTTTTCTTTTCAGAATAACTTGACATTTACAGGTACCATAAGTGGGGATGTGTGTGTGTGGAAGGAACACATTCTAGTAAGAATAGTGGCCAAAGCTCATACGGGCCCTGTGTTCACTATGTACACCACACTGAGAGATGGCCTCATTGTCACCGGAGGCAAGGAGAGACCGTAAGTGCTGCATCTGTTACACAGCTTTTGTTTAATATAACACACACATACCTGTACATAAACATCAAATTTTTGCACATCACCCAGCCACAGTGCACAGTAAATTGTTACAAGTGTCTAGAATATGAATCAATGTACTTACAGTTTTGATTTGCACCAGCTGAGGGATGAAACAGGTAATGTTTTCCTCCACAGGTCAAAGGAAGGAGGAGCTCTGAAGCTCTGGGATCAGGAGCTGAAACGCTGCAGAGCCTTTCGATTAGAAACTGGACAGATCATAGACTGTGTTCGTTCTGTATGTAGAGGAAAGGTAAGTTACAGATAATATGGTATTTATCCAGCAAATTCTCATTCCAGATTACATCTGTACTATCTGTATTTTGACTCGTTTTGCTCTTTGCTGTGTCAGGGTAAAATCCTCGTGGGGACCAGGAATGCAGAGATCATTGAAGTAGGGGAGAAGAATGCAGCGTGCAACATCTTGGTGAATGGACACATGGATGGACCTATCTGGGGCTTGGGCACACATCCCTCCAGAGATGTATTTCTGTCTGCTGCAGAGGATGGCACCGTTCGTCTGTGGGACATCCCAGAGAAGGTCAGCCCGTCTCTCCTCAGAGGCATTCAGTCTTATCTCAATTCATTCCATTAACATTCTGTCAAAACATTCACTATCGATTTCTAAAGTGGAAATTTTATGATGATTATTATAACTATTACCTGATGATCTTGCATGGCCTTGTCGGGAAACAGAAGATGCTGAATAAGGTGAATCTGGGCCACCCAGCACGCACCATCAGTTATAGTCCTGAAGGAGACATGGTGGCCATCGGCATGAAGAATGGAGAGTTTATCATCCTGCTGGTTGCCTCTCTCAAAATCTGGGGCAAGAAAAGGGACCGCCGCTCCCCTATACAGGATATTAGGTAAAGATAGTAGAGTACCATATTCTACAAACTGGTACATTAGGGTTAAAGTTAAATTAAATATTTGATATCAGTGTACCCATGTCTTTTCTCAACCATATGAGGCAGTTTATTCACTCACTCTTTATGCAAGAGATTACTGGCCTATTTTTGCCAAGTGGGTACCCACACCTGGATTATTTTGGCACATAATGGGCTGAATAAGCAGGGGTCTTATTAGGCAATGTGTTTAACATTAAGCAAACTAAGATGACAGAAAGTTGGCTACTCTACTCTTTGACGTAGAATTACCTGAGAGAGTGACAGCTTTGTTTAACAGTTAATCTGTGTCCACGCTACAATTAAATGCTGGTGGATCCGGATGTATCCACTCTGGAGAAAATACTTTCTTGTTTTTAAGATTATTTTTTGGCATTTTGGCTTTATATTAGAAAGTTAACTGCAGAGATAGACATAAAAGTGAGAGACAGCAAAGGTGATGACATGCAACAAGGGTCCCCAGTCAGAATCAAACCGGGTATGTTGGGATTACATGGTACACCCAAAGCACCTGAATCTAAGGTGAAAACCTCCAGTTAAGTATTGACGGAAGGTCAAAATGGAGAGAAAAAGATCCATTTCTAAATTTAAGTTGCATGCTGTTGTCAGTGCAGACTGTCTAGTAGGGCATCATATGAAACCCAATCAGAACCCTGAGGTACCCGAGGGTTTGGGTTAACACAAGTGGATCCTCTATACGGAAGATTTAAAATGCCTAAAGAAAAACTAATTGATCTAAGAAATTATGAGAAATACAAAGTAATTTGATTTTAATGTGGCATGGAAAATTCATGAGAAACACATCATTCAGTTATCAAAGACAAAAAGCTAAATAACTGTCATTTAACAAATGCTTTTGTAAATTTAATTATGACACAGAAAATGCAAACATAAAAATTATTTATTCATTTTAAATCTTCCATACAAAAGCCCATAAATCAGCCCCATTTTAATCCAGCTGAGGTCCACATCGAAATGTTGCCTGCATTGAGGGCTCAGTGCAGGCTTTGCATTTGTAATATATTTCTAATTATTCAAACAATATTGCATCAAATACTTGGTATTACTTTGGTAATGTCGGTTTTATTCATGTGTTAATTTATTTGTATCAGAATCAATTTTTGTCACTCTAATCAGGTATTTTTAACACCACATGTCTCTCTTACAGGTTCAGTCCAAACTCTCGTTACTTGGCGGTTGGCTCCACTGAGAGTGCAGTTGACTTCTACGACCTGACACTCGGCCCGCAGCTGAACCGCATCAACTGCTGCAGGGACATCCCCAGCTTCGTAATGCAGATGGATTTCTCCGCCGACAGCGCTTACGTCCAGGTATAGACTGTATGAAGGCTCATGTGTGTCTCGGACATTGGCCGGCTGTTTCATTTCTAACCACCAATGCCTTGAATCAGATATCCACAGGTGCTTATAAACGGCTGGTGTATGAGGTGCCATCTGGGAAGCAGGTCACAGAGCAGTCCCATATTGACAGGATTACCTGGGCCACCTGGACAAGGTGGGAGTTACTGTATTAAAGACTGACACATGTCTGAGAGGAAGTCTTGAATTGCTGGTCCAAACTGTTGCGCTCTCTCTCTGTGTTCAGTGTCCTTGGGGATGAGGTCATTGGGATCTGGTCCCGTAACACCGACAAAGCAGATGTCACCTGTGCCTGTGTGTCCCACTCGGGCCTTAACATCGTCACAGGCGATGACTTTGGAATGGTTAAGCTGTTTGACTTTCCATGTCCAGAGAAGTTTGTAAGTATGATTACATTACTATTATTATTACTGTCTTGTTATTTTTCCTTTGTTTTGATTGACAGTAATACAGTTTGTCTGATGAAAATATTATAGGATCATTTAAATCTGTTCACCTCTCTGGGCTGAGCTGAGATCTTATCGCCACTATGTGTAGGATTTAAGAATAATGTTCCCTCCAGTGGTAGTATCAAAACACACGGAGATTAAGGGCTGGAAACAACACATAAACTGCACAGATATTCACCAGAATTGTGTTTTTCTTCTTACAAACAATAACTTGTGCCATTAAAATAATTTAAAAGATGTTACGATCACATGAAAAATTCTACACATAGTGGCTTTAAATGATTGTTTTTTTATATATCTGTCACAAAATCATCACATTTTTCAACCTGTGACCTACATTCTTGCCTGCTTTTCGATTACTGAGAAACTAGTATTGCTGAAATTGTGTGACAGAGATGAAATCATGGGGTCTGAAAATGACTATGGGAGTCGAGAATGGCTTTGATTGCAATCATTTTGTTTTATCCCGTTATCCTGAGATCAAGAGTTGAATATCTCATCATCTCGTGATAACAGGATAAATATCTTGTTTTCAAGGGGACAAGAAAACAGAAGGTCGTTTATTTGAGATAATGATTCAATCACCCGTCATCTTCAGGAAAACGACTGTTATCCTGAAGATGACAAGATAATGAACTCATGTAACGGGATCAAATAAAACTACTGCAACCTTGGCCATTCTTGGCTTCCGTAGAAGACTACATGACTTGTTTCAACTGGAACATTTGCTGCCATAATATTTTGTGCACTAAAACAAACTGTAAATGTGTCATTAAAGTGTCTTAACATGACCACACCCAGCAGTGCCACTTGATAGATAAATATGTTGACTGTAGTTTGGGGGGGAAAAAAAGCCACTTAAATGATGTGATTGTGATCTCATTTTAGGCCAAACACAAGCGTTTTCTGGGCCACGCTGCTCACTTGACAAACGTACGCTTCACAAATGCAGATCGCTTTGTCGTCAGTGCCGGCGGCGATGACAGAAGGTATGATCAAGACTCTACATAACGACATAGTTTACACACAAAGTGACACTCAAATATCAAGTGACGGATCCCTTTCTTTATGTACTTTCTAGCCTCTTTGTGTGGAGGTGTGTCCATGCCCCCCACTGAGGATCACACCTGGACCATCCTGCCTCACAGAGTCCAAGAGGCTATCTGGTCGTCTCCCAGCATGTCTCTTCACAGAAAATAACCTGGTAAAAAATGCATTCAATGGAGGAGGAGGACCTGGCAGCTTGTAAAATGAGGAAAAGCAGCGATCTGACTTACTGCCTCAAAACTAAGGTGCATGCATATGTGCAAGGCTAATTTTCAACTTTCATCACAGCATCAGTCCTGATTGTGAACACAGGTGGAGGGCATGCAGCCCTGCTCTCACATTACATCATCATCGGAAGAAAAAAAACCATCTCTCTAATATGTGCATATCATTTCAGTGATGGATTTTTTTTTTTTTTTTTTTTTAGAACGAGAGTTCTGTGTCCCAAATGGCAGTTTTGCCACTTGGTCAGCCTATGAAATCATGTTACTGACAATGCCATTTTTTAAAACATGTAGCAAACTAAATTAGCCTTAATCTGAGTGTTTAACTTTACGAGGGTTTGGATTCTTTTTGTATTATGTTTGTTTTACTTTTTTGGATCATGTGGTCATTTGTTTGTTTCTATTTTTACTGGTAATTCCAAATCCTGTGGCCTTCCTCCTGAATGTAACATCCACTGTTATGTTCTGGATGTCAGCATGCCAAAGCATACTATGCACTGTACACCTGACCTGGTCACTGTGTTAACCCCTGACGGTTCATTTACGTGGTTGTGTTGTTGACTGGTTGACCTCAAACCTCCCTCGGCAGTGTCCCCCCCCCCCCCCCCCCCCCTCCCTCATGACAACGTTAACGTGTGCATTTGTGTTTGAGGATTTGTTTGTGGTTAATGGGTGTGCATGGCTTACTGGAAGACAATCCGTCCGAACCAAATTCCTCAGAAATCATAAAGAATAGCTGTAAATTGATGTTTCAATGCACTGTTGCAATTCTTTCGGTCACTTTTCAGTGTGCTGCTATGACGTATTATTGTCGCATTTTTTCATGAATATGAAGGATGTGACTTTTTTCTTTTTCAACAGTAAGTTAATGTTTTGTGTCATCAGATATATTACTTAAATGGAATGTTTATCAGAGAGAAAATATGAGAAGTGCGAAACACTTTCCTCCTTGTATTAAGACTAACTACAAAAAAAACGTTGCTGCATATTTTGATTTACATTACACCAGTGTAAATATCATTTGTAGATATTCTTTTTGTATATTTTTTGTGAGATGTTTCTTAAATTCCACTTTAATAAAAAAAGGCAACTGTGAACTTGGCTTTTAAATTTTGAGTCTGTAATGTTCATCACTTATAGCACATACAAATAAATATAGAGCCATTAATAATGCTGAAGAAATAACCAATGTAATCGAAATATGGATGCTCAAACTAACTTTCTATCCATTACCAATAAATAAAAACATTTCCCAGCTGCTCTTTCATCACTAACAAAAACAACTTTTTGGACCCACACTGAAATGACTGAAGATATAAACATATGAAATTCACTCAGTTTTATTTCAGATGATATAATAAAGCTTAGCTCTTTATATTCACAGATACAGTTTGTCCTATTTACATATTTTACATACAAAGCAAAGCACTGAATGCTCAACCAATCAAATACCTCAGCTGAACATCTGTTCTGTTTGAATACATTATAAGTTAAATATTGTGAACTCATCTGCAGATAAGCACAATGATTGATTGACACCTCCGCCTTTGACTCAGTTCATCAGTTCAAGTAATTTCACACCTAAATAGCATTTTTTCAGGCAAGTGAGACTCTGACACTAGATGTAGTTATGAGTGAGCTGAATGAATCAAAATATCAAAGATAATCTAATACAATAATCTGAGTTACTTATTTATTAGGTGCAGCTGTAGTCTTAAAGGTAATCCAATATAAAAACTGTTATATTATAAAACTTATAATCTGTTTTTGTTGATGCTGTGTCAGAAAAATTCATCTCTATGTAAATTTTGAGGGCATAGTGCTTGGAATGCATTATATTGTGATTTTTTTAAATAAATTTTGTTGAATTTTGTACATCTAATAAACAGGTAACTCAGAGTATAAAAAAGTACTGTGATGGTGACACAGGGAAGCAGAGTTATATTTTGACGGAGAAGGAACTCCCGCAGGAGCAGCCATGATCAGCTTGAGGATTTTTGAGCACTAGGAAGGTGGAGCGGATGAGCTCTTGGCTGAAGTCCACCGTGGATCCTTTCACATACTCCAGGCTGTCCTGGTCCACGATGATGCCCACTCCTCCCTGCTCAAACACTCTGGATGCAGAAGACGACAGAGTTGATGGGATTTAGTAAGGATACAATAATGCCGGTTGATACATGACTTGAAAGGTAGATAAATGGGAATTTACCTGTCATCTTCATTCCTGTTGCTATCAACAGAAAACTTGTACTGGAACCCGGAGCAGCCTCCTCCCTCCACATGTATTCTCAGGTACTGGCCCTTGTCCATGATCTCCCCTAGTCTCTGGATAAAAGAGGGGTGACATAAGCATGATGAATGAAGTGCAAAATATGAAAACCTCAATAAAACTTAACATATTTATTAAAAGAGTGGCTGCATGGCAAGCAATTACATACATATTTACATTTAAAGATACCTATAAATGTATTTTACAAATGCTCCAAAGTATCATGTATCGCCCTTCTTCACATCACACAACCTTAATACTAAAAACTTGAGAAAGTGATATTTTAAAAGTATGTTAGAATTCTGAAAAGATCAATATATTGTTTATGACTAGTCACATCTAAAGTTGGGATTCCTTAAAATTAAGTCTTACTGTAGGCTTTTTTGACAAGATGTTCCATACAAAGTGATGAAACAAGTAACAAAATATTACTAGAATGTAATTAGATATCCTACATTTGTTTTTATACCATGGTCTGGATGAATACAGACAGAATACAGGTGTGCGTTAAAACTGTTTAATGCACAGGTAGTTCGGTTCAAGTTTAATCACTGTTCTAAATTCATCGGCTACCCAACTTGTAACCATAGCAACATTAAAGAGCATAGCTCTCAAAGCATTATGACGTTTTGAAGAATGAGACGCAGCAAAGGAAAAAGAAATGGAGACGAAAAGAAAGAAACCAAGTGAAAAACAGCACAAGGAACTGACACCTGAAGAGCTTAAAATGATAGAGGAAGAGAAGGATGAGATTAATACAAAAAAAGGCAACAAAATGGGAAGTTAATATACTGACAGACTTTCTCCAGCAAAAACAAAAGAACACTGATTTGGAGACATACTCTGCGGTTATGCTTAATGACACCTTACATGAATTTTATGCCTCAGTTCGGGCTGGTGGCAAGTACAGTTTGGCAAGTTGTCATGACAACGGTAAGCTCTTGCTTCATAACCTTTTGATTTTGAGTGCAAAACCTTGGCCAAAAATTTGCAAATGCTTTTATTTTATGTTGTTGGCAAATGATCATGGTAGTGGGATGATCAACTTGAAGGTGTGCGTTAAATAGTTTTAAGACACTACTCATTGATTATCCCTTATATAATACAGTTAGAAATATCTTAGTAGTATTTTGAATAATCATACACATAAGGTCCTTTGTCAAGTAATAATGATATGTGAATGCTAAAACGAAACAAATTTTTCTGAGGACCAAAACGTTGTTGTCTTCAGAATCAAATGTCTCATATGTAGAAGAACTGTGGCACTCATGAATGTACTGTATGCCCACTACTCCCTTTAAAATATGAAGTGAAACTTTATGTCAGCAGGGACTGATTGTGGATGTTTCAGATTTTAGACAGAAAATAAAATTTCTCCAAGAATAGTCCTAAAGTAGAATATACCCACATCCACAAGTAACTCCTCTGTCGCTGAAGCAGCTTCAGGCACAAAACTGTAAACAACTTGTAATCTAGACAAGATAGAAGTATGATGCCTAATCAGGCAGAGTTGGTATGTACTCACCTTCACACATGACTCAGTGAGGTTTACACTATCTTCAGATGAACCAGGCACCTCTGGCTTCTCCTGGGCTGAGGCGCTGCTGAAGCTCCGCAGCCCCGCTGTGTAACGGGGCTGACGGGTTTGAGGAAGGCGCTGTAACTGGCCCACATTGAAGTTGTTCAGAAGAGAAGACGCCCTGCAAAACATTGACGTTACGTTATTATTAATATGGGATGTAGATATAAGAACAAGAGCATCATACTTGTGTTGGCCCTACAATGTAGCACCGGTGTTATGGGTTAACGGGTGACCGAGTTAACTGGTGACCCAGCTGAGTGCGTCGTGTTTGTTTGCTCGTAGTGATGGCAGATGTTGAAAACACGAACAGAAGAGGTGTACTCGTAAAAAAAAGCATTATCAATTTTTACTTTGATCAATTTAAAATACATACTTATCTGTGTTTGTTTATCTACGCTAACCACTTAACCAGCAGTTAAATTGTGCTCAACAAGATGCATTCACCTATCGTAACGTGTCTTATAATGTGGAAAACAAACCGTAGCCGTAAGTTTTGTCTATACCGTTATCCTCAATCAGGAAGTGGTCCATATTCAACCAATTCACCTATATAATAGTGTCAAACTCCCCATAAGACGCTAGCTGCTATATATTTTTCCCACACATAAAAAGTAACTTTAAGAAAAGTGAATGCTTCTTATTGATGACACCGTTTAATTTACATAAAGTTAAAACAAACAGGACCAGACGAATATATATTGTACATTCAATTTGAAAGAATTCAGGGATTTTACGAGGACACCTAATTATGTGCTCTGTTAGTGTTTTCAACAGCTGCCGTCCGTCACTACAAATAACGATATCCATGGTAACCACGGATGATGCAAGTCACCAGTGAACAAGGTCACTCGTTACACCGAAACACCGCCTCGTTAGCTAACGTTAGCGTTAAAGGCTAGCTTGCTAACTAGCAAAATTTAAACAGAGCGACTTTCCTCCTACGTAATGATTTTGGAGCACATACATCCCTCATGACTTCTATGTTATACATCAAATAAACTTTACCTCGCAAGGCTCAATACTTTCGACTTTGACGCAGTTATCATCGCTCCTGTTACGAACGACATCTTTCATAACAAACTGTACAAAGCTCCTCCCCCAACAGTTGAGGAAAGACAGACAGCACATCTATTGGCTAAAACGCTTGTCTATCAATATGATACGCCCATATTGGTACAATACCGTCAAATTATTGGTTAGACCACCTGCCAATCATGAGGTAATTGGGTTTTTAACCTGCTAGACAGAATATGTTACTTTGAGCCCGTTGCTTTGCCTTTCAGGCACAACTCTTCTGCGTTATATACCGCCCACAACAAGATACGCTAATTAAATGTTTATATTGAAGTTTAGCTCACAAATGACTGTGTTCTTGTAACGATTGAGGTTATGAACATGCTAATTACGGCGAATAAGGCGAGGTTTTTACACTGAGGGGGTTTCCTGTCAGACTAGATTTCGGGTGAACAAAACACAACGCTCATAAATAGGCGTTACCTCGGTCTTGTGATAGAAGGAAATAAAAAGTGCTCTTTCCAATCTGAGCGGTAGACAGAAGCTCGTCAAAGGTACAGTTTGTGCGCCCAAAGTGTCTTTTTAGTCCACATACTGTAAGTTTTAGTGACTGGGAATACTCGGCGGTTTTTTACTACAGTAGTAAGTAGTCGAGGAATATTTCCTCGTCGTGTTAAACTTTGTACTCATTGCTCCACTTTAGGGGGAAAAACAAACAACAAGTCATATGATTTAACATTTTGTGCTGACTCAAAGTCAGGCTGCTCTGACTAAGTTTCCTCTTCTGTTTGCGTCTTCTGATTTAAGGTTAAAAAAGGGAAAGAAACATGGATGTCCGGACTGGTTTAATCGCTTTGTTCTGCTTGATGGGATTCACCTGTGCGGATCCAGTGAAATACATAGACTGTGGTAAGTTTTACTTGACAATATAAGTGAGGATTTACCTCTCTGTTGTATGTTTTAAGTATATTGGCCTTTGGAGGTGAGACACTTTTCCACTTTTCTCGCATTTATATTCATTTTATCCCACAGATGTCGTCTGCTTAAATTGGGAGTATGGTTGCAATTAGCGATTACTTTCATTATCAATGTATCTCTCTTTTTTGTTTTTTTTGTTTTTTTGGGGGGGGGGGGCGTAATTGATCAAGCAATTTCATTTAGAAAATGACAAATGGTGGCAAATGCAATTACGAATTCCCAGAGCCCAAAGTGAAGAAACCTCAAAAATATTGAGTGAACAATGATTGAAAAAAGAGAAGCAGCACATGTGTATTATATTGACTTATTTTTATCGGAATGCAGTTTATAGTTACTATTTATGATCTTGTGTAGATAGTATGGCATAGTAGAGAGTGTGTGCGTGTGTTTCATTTTACAGCTGATCCTAATACCAGTCTAGTTTTAGTTCAACATCCAAAGGTTTTACTTCTTATGAATCTGTTCTTGTACTTTTGCTGCAGGGACATTTCAGTTTCCCATTGTGGGATCACTTCCGCTTTATTTTAAGTCCTATCAATGGAGAGAGACTGTTTGGCATTTTTGCTTGATGAGTGGCTTGAATGATTAATCGTTTGCCTTGTCCAGCAAGTATTTGTATGGTCTTTGTCTAGGTGTAAATTCACAAGCCTCCCTCTGTGCAAAAATGTATTTAAAAGTTGATTTGAAGCTAATATGAATCTCCATATTAGTCAAATCAAGCAGATATCTTTCAACATCAGTCTTTTTAGTGCCAAAGTTCCTCTTTTTGTTGTTATACTTCCACCGCAGCTCAACAGGGAAACACAAAGTGTGAATTTGATGCTACAAAGACTGTAAATGTGGCAGATATCCACTTGATATGACCAAAACAGACTGCTGAAGCCTCATAGAAGTTTCAGATCAACTATTTTAAGGGATCTTTTAATGGCCAGTATGAGAAGGAGGAAGGATTACAGCGAGGAAAACCCCTTTCAGTGTTCATTTGGGCACCTGACTGATATTTTCAGACAGACTTTAAAATTGTGAACCTATCCTTTATTTTTAATGCGTGTGTATCAAGTCTCAAGTGAAAAATCAAAACCAATAGATGTTTTAAGTAAAGATCTGTGTGATTTGTAAGACTTAATGAATGGTTAGTTTAGTGAAATGAAAGGTTGTGCCGTCTGTGATTTTTCAGATGTATATTAATGAATATTAAATTCTATATGGTTTATTGCTTTGTTGCCAAATGGCAAAAACAGTTTCAGAATCATTTATGAAAACATAATCTTGAACATTTATAAGTCATAGTCTTTATAAATCTAACACTTTTTGTTAGTTTTAGTTTGTTTTTGTTTTTTTCCCCTTTTTGCAATCTAATTACTTTAATCATTTTGTAAAACTAAACTGATTTAAATTGTTCTGTTAAAGCATGAAGCAGCCAGTTGGATCTACTGTTTTGTGTCTGTCACTGCTAATAAAAGTGAAACGTGTCATAACAAGTGATATGTCAGCAGTATACCAGTAAGCATTTATCTTTTTGAAAGTCTACTTTTTTTATAAAAAAAAAAAAAAGCTGTTCCTCTCATATTTGTCCTCAGGCTCCTCTTCTGGCAAAGTGACCATAGTGGACATTAACCCTTGTGCCAATCAGCCCTGCCAGCTACACAAAGGACAGTCCTACAGCGTCAATGTGACTTTCAACAGTGGTGAGTGAGCTATATTGCTTTAGAAACACTTCTCTCAACACTCAGAACATTAATAATAAAGTTTTGATCTTGTTGTAGCTGTGGAGAGCCAGACAAGCAAGGCGGTGGTCCATGGAATAATCGCCGGAGTCCCCGTCCCCTTCCCCATTCCCATTGAAGACGGCTGCAAGTCTGGAATCCAGTGTCCCATCCAGAAGCAGCAGAACTATCACTATCTGAACTCCCTACCTGTGAAGTCCGAGTATCCCGCAGTAAGTAGTGCTTGTGACTTTAGCCAGTCTTTCTTTTTATTTATTATTTTTAAGATGACTTTTCTCTTAAATTTGACCAAATTACAGTTTTTGCAGTTGCACTCATCTGTACTGAAGGACCGTTTTCATGCATCCAGTAGCCATTAGAAACTAAAGCCCACTACGGGGCATTTTGCAAGTCTTAAAAATAATATTTCAATATCTTAAAGGATCATTTTTTAAAGGAAGTGAAGATACCAGCAGTGGTGGACTTCATTCAGATTCAGATCCTTCTTTTAAGTAAAAGTAGTGATACTATCATGTAGTAGCAAGAAGTCCTGTATTTAAAATGCTACATAAGTTTAAAAAAAAAGGTAGTAAATATTAAAAGCAAAATGTACTTGAGGAACTGTCACACGTCTAGTCAAGCAGGAGTAAGAGTAATCTTAAAAATAGGCTCATGACTTGTTTGGGTTTTTTTTTTTTCATTTATATCACTTACTCAGGATGTTTCAAACATGTTTCTTTCCCCCTTTCACTTCCTTAAAACATTAAAGAAAAATCACACACTATTGACCAACCATTCTCTTCTGCATTTCTAGATAAAGCTGGTTGTGAAGTGGGAACTGAGAGACGACAACGACAAAGACTTGTTCTGCATCAAGTTTCCAGTTCAGATTGTGAACTAAGCAGCCAACAGTACCTCTGACACGTGTTTTTGTTGTTTTATTTAAAGGGATTCAAATGAGTAAAAGAACTAGAATATAAATGATTCTTGTTAAGATCTCATTTTATTCATTCATCAAAATGATTTTAAGATGTATGTCGTTCACTAGTTTGCAAGACTCTGCTGCACACTCTCACCTCAAATACTGCTGAATTAAAGACAGGGTTTGTTATCTGCATAACAGTTGCTTTTTTTTTTTTTTTTTTAAGTTGTGGATGTGAAATAATGCGGTCAACGTTTGCATGAACAACCCTGGTTTGTGAACTACATTCCACTGCAGTGCAAATGTCTTGTCTAACTGGCTGCTGTGTAGTCAGAAAAAGTACAAACTGTACATTTTTCTTTACTGAAGCTTTTGTAAAATTTTCTTACTGACCTTGTGATACTAGACATATGGAATTGGAAATTATAAATGACTGAAAAGTAAACTAATAAAGAAATCTATGTACCATTACAGTAACTTTCAACTCTCTCTATGCACTTGTCAGACACTTTACTCCCCATTTATTTATTTTAACTTGCACTGCAATCACTGGTTTATCAGTGGTGACGCAACTACTTTTCCGACTTTCAAGGGAAGTTTGTCTTGCCACTGCTCATCACCAGGTGGTTACACTTCAGATCGCCTTCAGCTGAGGCTCCTGAAATTGTGGCATGTGTGTAGTCATGTCGACAAAGGTGAGGCATGAACACCTGTCATGCATTTAAAGACTTAACAATGAGGACTGACACCGTTTCTAAGATTTTATTGGTCTGAGCAAAGGCCAGCAGCAAGGGATAACTGTATGAATGCAAAAAGTTTTCTTGGAAAGTTTGATTTCATAACACTTGACAATTCATTAGCAGGTCACACATACCAAACTAACACAAAAGCATTAAAGCAGCTTTAGAAGTGGTCGTTGAGTTTAAATAAACGTGTATTCGGACTAGAGAACCAAAAGTTTGAAGATAAAACATCAAAATTTTTAAAAAAAAATGTAAGTCTCCATGAGAATAGCTTCTTTGCCTTAACACCAAATGCAAGCTTGAGATGCAATGCATTGTGCAATATGGAGAAAAAACAAATGATATCCAAACACAATTTGATATTGAATACAATGTCAGCTTAGTTTGACATAATCAGAAATTTAAAATAAGTTTCTGACCCTACTCATGTAAAATGACAGCCCCACAAAATACCTTCTCTGTCAATACAAACTAAGTAAAACAAGTTAATTTTTGTACTTTTCTAACCAAAAGTCAGTCATTAAGGCAGTATATGTATGAGTTATATGGAAAGATTATAGATTTGGCTCTTTCACTGAGACACCTGCTGAATATGAAGTATTATTGGGTCAATTTGCGCAGATTTCAGCCACAAAGGCCACACAGCTTTAGTGCAAGCAGAGCAGAAGGAGGAAACCGGCTTTACTATCAACATAACTTGCTGCTTCTTTCTCAGATCATTTCGACGAGTACAAAAGGTGCAGAGTTACAAATTTGTAACACGTGGAAGCTGGAAGATCTTTCCACAGTAAAGTCAACAACACAATGTTGCAACAGATTCCATACCAGCCAATCCCTCGCAGTCAAAAACTAAAGTAGCTGACATGAAGTCATTCGATGATATGAAACTCAGAACAAAGCAAAGTTGATAGGGCAGGGTACCCCGTATTGTAGTGGTTGCTAGGCAGGTGGACATCACATAATAGGCTATAATATTTGACCAGACTTGGTTATTATTGGCTCATATCCAAATACACCCACATCATCAACCCCTTGTTTCACTTGTACGATGTATGCAGCATTTTTGGTCCTTTTTTATTGTCCGTTTTGCTTCAGCCTCTCCAGCCGCTGGAGCAAAGCATTCCCGAAGGCCTCTCTGTAACCCGGACTCAGCGTGTCCAGAAGCGAGTAAACAGTCTCATGATACTGGGTGCTCAAATCCTCATCCACTTGATCGAAGGCATAGCCCACCACCTGTATAGAGCAGAAACAAGTGATTTATTTTAAAACCCTCGTATGGTTTTGGGGTCTGAAAGCTGCATGCGGTGAGTAATAATCGCTGATGGTGCATCTTACCCTCAGTCCTGCTTCCGTGAGCTCCAGACAATACCGGTTTCCCTCTCTTGTTTCCACATTTATGTAGGCCACATCCGACGCACTGTTGAGACTTTGCGACACGTGCATTTCAGCGACGGCGAAAAGCACGTCGTTGACCACTGCCTCCGCCTCCAATCTCATGTCCTTGACGTCACCGAGCTCGACACAGTCCTCGTCAAATGAAGTGACAATGGATTCCTCGGGCTGGCAGTCTACCTCCATCCCCTACAACACAGAAAAACAAAGTTATCGACTATGACTGACTCATTGTTGTAGCCCAAAGTTTACTCTACACTACAAAAACTGCCAAAATGGTTCTCCATGTCCACAAGTACACTTGAGAAACCCGGCAGTTAAACTGGGACTGTCACAACAAGCTGCTCTCTACTGTCACTAACTGGAAAAAATAATTACCATCCTCTGTGATCAGGTGATGGCCTGAGGAAAAGTTAAACCGGTTTGAGTCAGGAAGGAACTGAACTATAGTATCAAACAGGTAACTGGGTATTTTCCAACCAATTATCAGTATTAAACACTACGTATGAGTCATGCCGTCTCCTTAGCACCGGTGCGTTTGTTCAACAAGTTGAGTCTCGTCATGCTTTATTTGTGTCAATGTGCATCACGTAGCACACATCTGTATGAGCCTTTTTCCTGCATGTCAGCTGTTGCACCACATTTGGCTTCCTCTTCATTCATTCTGTTGGCTGGACGCCTTTATGGGCAATAAGCCACAGTTGATGTAACCACTGATTGTGAAACATGCAGCAATATTTAACTTAAACTGTCTCTTCCAGTTCATAGACATCCATATCATGTGGATGTTACAGGTGGAAACACACAGTGGATCAGTCAGTTTATAGGAGGAAAAAGTTTTACTATGGTTTGTACCTTTGTGACTGTTAAACTGTATATTAAACCACCTCACAGTGACAGCAAAGGTATAGTTTGATTTGTTTTTTCATTTGTTTTGGCATTCTTGGCTGCTGATCAAACTGGTGTGAGACAAAACTTTTACATCTGGTGGACATAAGTTTTCTAGATTGAACCCGTAAAGCTGCATTAGGATAAAACACAAATCCATACATTAAACAAAAGTCTGTATTATCTCAGTTGAAGATTTACTGACACACACACATTTATCACCAGCATTCAACAGTGGAGGAAGTATTCAGATCCACTTAAGTAGAAGAACCGTAACACAATCTAAAAATACTCGATTACAACTTAAAGTTCTACGCTGAAAATGTTACTTAAGCAAATGTACAGAAGTATTATAAGCATTGAGTAAGTATTATCAAAAATAAAAGTATTCTGTTCTGAAAAATGACTGCTGTGAGTGTTATATTATTACATATTATATTACTGTTTCTGTTATATTAATGTGGAACTGTTGTACTTGGTCAATGTGGAGCTAATTTTAATTATTTCATACACTATTGGCTGATTTAACCTATAAAATTACGTCATGTTTTATTAGCCGATCATATGTTTTGTGTGTGAAATATTAGTTTGTAAACCAAGTAGGGCTGCAACATCAATTGATTAGTAAAGTCTGACAACAGTTCACATCCAATGCAATCAGAGAATTTGGACATTTTTCTTAAAAAACAGTTGCCAATTAATTTTATAGTTGACAACAAATCGATTAATCGTTACAGCTCTAAAACTAGTAACAGCTGTCAAATAAATATAGTGGAGTAAAAGTATGAAGAAGCATGAAATGGAAATACTCGAGTACACAGTACAAGTTAAATGTATTTCGGTATTTTTCATCTCTCAAAACATCTATGCAGATGCTTACCCTATATTTGCGAAACTCTCGCGAGATTTGTATGCGTTGTTTCTTCATAGTGCCTGTTGTACAAAATAATTACGTTTTATGATGTGACAACGTTATGGTTAAGGTCTGTTTAGGTTTAGTCACAAAAACATTTGGTTAGGGTTAGAAAAAGATCATGGTTTTTGGTAAAATGATCAATCTCGCGAGATCTTAAACATCGACATCACAGCGACATCTTGAGGACTCTAGCTGAAGTGAAAGTCTCTGGTTAGCATCACAGATAGCATTAGACGAACTTTCAGTCAATGTGTTAGTTTCATTTAAATGGTATAACTCGGGTAATTCATATATAGATTGATGTAGCTAACTTAGAAAGCCAATATTAGGATAACTAACCTCAGCTAGTGCACTGGTTAACAGGAGTAAACAAACCGACCGTTGTGCAGGCCAGAAATGTAACAGTTATATATTACTTCACTTTGTATTCATCACATGCATATTGTATGTTATTAAGAGTAGCAGTCATACGTTTGATCTAGCGATGCTATAACAACAATAAAGCTTGTCTCTGACCAAACTGCGCTCATTTTTCTCACCACCTCCTCCTCCTCCTCCTCCTCCTCGGTGTGGTTGTTGTTGAGCTCCGTGGAGAAGGTTCAGACAAACGAGCGTCAGATAACTTCAGATAGATAAATGTTGAATCTCAAGTTTATGCACAGCCAAAGAAAGAAACTATAAATGAATGCCTTACCCCTTTTCTACTTTATTTGCGTTGTCACTAAATAACTACATTAAAAACAATGACCCAGTAAGATGCTGAAGTTAGCTTCCGATTCACAGCTTCCGATTCGGAGTTAAGGGGAAAGTTAAGGGAAAGGGCCTTTTCACCACTTACACTTATTAAAACGTGTTAGACATCGTAGCAAAAACCTTAACCATGTTTAAACCAACTTTCAGTTTTGTGAAACTTTTATTTTGCTTATGAAAACACACAAAAAGGTTGATTTAACTGCTCCCCCCCCCCCCCCCCCCCCCCCCCCCCCCATCCAGATCACATTAAACCAGATCCGGATCAAAAACCACTATATTTAGACTTGTTATATCTGGACTAGATTACCAAGAAGACTACAGAGACTCATTCTCACAGTTCCAGATTTGTGAAACTTTCATTCTGTTTGTGAAAACACAAAGAAGGGCGATTTCACAGATATTTCTCTCTCCAAACTAAATTGGACCAGGTCCAGATCAAAGGCCACAGACTTGTCAAGTCTAAGTTTAGCGGTTTTTGACGTGAATCTGGTCTCATGTGGTCTGGAAAGGGGGGGGGGGGGGGGGCGGGGAAATCGCCTTCTTGTGTTTTCATGAGTAGAATAAAGGTTTCACAAATCTGAAAGTGGTTTTAAACAGCGTTAAGTTTTTGTGTTACGATGTCTAACGCTCTTTCATTAGTGTAAGTGGTGGAAAACGGAGAATAAGCCGCTAAATGTCCTTATTCATGTTTCCCTTAACTTTCACCTTAACCTTTCCCTTAATTTCCCCCTTAACATCGAATCGGAAGCTAACTTCAGCGTCGTTGACCCAGTAGGTTTTTTTTTTTTTTTTTTTTTTTTAACTTTATTGAGTACAATAAAGAACATGAGTTACATTTTGTGAACATTATGCCAGGACGTTCACAAACAACACTTAAGAAATAGAAAGAAAATTATTATTATTATTATTATTGTTATTATTATTATTATTATTATTGTTGTTGTTGTTGTTGTTAATAATAATAATAATAATAACAATAATAATAATGATAATAATAATAATGAATGAATGAAAAAAGAATAAAAATAAATACATAAATAAATAAAACATCAGATTAGTTAAATAAAATACACTCAACAGTTTTTACAGCCTTCTATTAGTGCAAGATGTAATAGTCTGTAAGTACTGCTCACATGCTTTATGAAAAACTGCGAAGAGAGTTTTTTTTTGTTGGCAAATTTACACTTATGAATATGAAACTTAGCTAAAATAATAAGATTGATGATCTAAGCTTGTTTCTCAATTTTTCTGTTGTAACTTTATTAAAAAAAAACCGAAACAGAACATATTTATACTTTTAAAAAATCAGCCATAAATGTAACATTAATATACTTAGAATAGATAATAAAGTTAATAATAGTTAATAAAGTTTTAAAAAAGAGTCCCCCGCCATGTTATGACATCACTGTCTAATCCCGCCCCGCAGTGTGCTGGGTGAAGGTGCGGAGTCATGAAAGTGTTTGTAAACAAGTCAGTCAGAAGGTAATTTAAGAGCTGCTCTAACATCTTCAGCTCTGCTCTCTTACTGGTGTCTGTCGGCACATCGCACTGGTGTATATATGCAGTGTTTCCGTCAGTGTGCATCTGTTATGTTACAGTAAATAACTTGACCATTGTTTGGTTTTAGATTAGCCAGTAAGCTAACTAGCGCGACGTTAGCCGGCTTAGCTAATGTTGTCTTTCTTTGCAGACAGGAGTGCTTTATAGGACAGCTGACGGCATTAACCTCAAATTTACTAGCCGGCTAGTTAGCCAAATGACATGTCTTTGTCTAGCCAGCAGTCAAAGCACATCTTCCGACTCTTGACTACGATGACAGCTCTGCTGAAGTGAACCTAACCAGGTTAGCAAGTGTGTGGCATGCTAACAGCTATTTCGCAATTGCTTTTGCTTAGTTTACACTGGCACTAGAATGACGGCAGATGGGTGCTTAGAATAACATTAATGTTATTCGGACAATTTATATGCTGCATTATATTATCAAGCAGCAACAGCCACATAAAACTGTCTCTTTCTTAAATTGAAGCTTGTGTCTCTGATGTGTTGTAAACATCAGAGACACAAGTCTCAAGTTACTAAGGGGGACAACATGTGTTTCTTTTCTGTAGGCGCAGCAAACTGGAGTCGGACCAATTTCCACACACATCTCTGAGTGTCAACACATCCTCCAAAGTGTCCCTGATCTTGGGATATGAAGGATGTTTGAGCTCACGATTTCTTGATGTCTTTAAGTCGACAGGATGACAGAGCTGTAACATCAGTAATTGACTCATAGCTGTTTGGGTAGCTATAGCTTTCTGGTTGCAAAAGCCTCAAGACCCCTTTCACTACCTTTATACTGTACACCTCTTGAGTTAAGATGCCTTGGCCATTTTCGGAGTCCATCAAGAAGCGGGCGTGCAGATACCTCCTGCATCGGTATCTAGGCAACTTTCTGCAGGAGAAGTTGAGCTTGGATCAGCTCAGCTTAGACCTCTATCAAGGCACTGGATCACTTGCACAAGTTCCCCTGGATAAATGGGTATGTGTAGTTTTACCTTGATGGCAGGAAATGCAGCAGATGAATTATCTTGATTTGAACACAAAAATCCACATGAATTAAGAGAAGTCTCAGCATTGTTCTTTGTTCCTCAGTCACTGAATGAGCTCCTAGAGACGGCAGATGCCCCTTTCGAGGTAATCGCGGGGTTCATCCAGACAATTTCACTGACTGTCCCATGGGCAGCCCTGCTGCAGGAAAACTGTGCCCTAGAGATCAAGGGTTTGGAGATGGTGTTAAGACCAAGACCAAGAGTTGGTAAGGAGGTTTTAGATAGTTGGAAAAGGATTGAGAAAAACAAATTCTCATTTTGTTATATACTAACAAGTTGACAAATAATTAATGTTACTGTCACCTTGGCTGTTTTTCCAGCTTCTGGTGTTGAGCCCATGTACTGGTCCAGTTTCATGACGAGCAGCATGCAACTCGCCAAAGAATGTCTGAGCCAGAAACTCACCGACGACATGGGAGAGAGCTTCCAGCCTTTTGAGGGATTAGAAAAGTTTGCAGAAACAATAGAGACAGGTACATTATGTCTCTAATGCCAGGAAACATTTAAAGAGGTTTACCAGCCTTGTGTTGCGTGAAGTAATTTCTTTATATTTCCTTTCTTGCAGTTCTGAGAAGAGTCAAAGTGACATTTTTGGATACTGTTCTTCGAGTTGAACACATCCCAGAAAATTCTAAAACTGGAATTGCTCTTGAGATTCGAATCAACAAGTAAGTTTGGACAGTCAATGGGACAACATATGACTTATTCAGGCAGTTTTAGCAAAATTAGAAACATTTTCAACACTAAGTGAATCCAATTAAATGTCATCATTCATCATTGATTTCTTTTCTTAAATCTATTATCTATAATCAGTCAGAAAGGAAGTGATGTAGAGGAGAACACACAGACAACATAGAGAAGTTTTTATACAGTTGAGATGTGGACGGTTAAAAAGGCTGCAGATAATATACAGTATGGAAGATGTCCGTAAGAAGCAGTGCAGTATTTATGTGATGTAGGTCATTTGTATTTGCACATTTACATGTGTGCAAACACAGTGTTTGCTGAAGGTTGTTGTCCAGCTCTGTGTGTCTTGTGGTTGTTTCAGGATTGTTTACTGCGATGAAACAGGCGAGGAGAGCTCGAATGTGAACGTGCATCAGCCGACCACATTTGCTCATAAAAACTTGCAGATGGAAGGCATCACTGTATTTTGGGACGAGTTCTCAGATGTGTCTCGAGCTGGTTGTAAATCTTCACCCACTCCAACGGTTGGTGTAGCAAGTCTTTGAAATTCAGTATAAAAGAGTTGTATGTGTAAGCCTTTTTAAAAATCTTATCTCGTATTTATTTATTTATTTTTTTGACAGGAGACTGAGCCAAAGCTCTCTCCTAGCTGGAATCCCAAAATCATATGCGAGCCTCATCCGCAGTTCACGGAGCCTGTGTCCTCTACAACACCTTTTCAGCCTGTACAGATTGGGATTCTCAGTGGCAAAATTGAGCTGTCCCTCACTCTGAAAAACAACCTAGCTATGCCCGGAGCAAAGGTGAATTAACCATTTCTGATTACAAAATATTATGTTAATTATATGAATTGTTTATTCAGTATTTATGCACTGCATTTAACCAGGCTCTCTTGTGTGCTTTGCTTTTCAGCTGGATGTTGTTGGACATATTGATACACTAATTATTCTGCTGTCCCCGCGGCAAGTTCATCTTCTTCTGGACTTATGTGGAGCTTTCTCTGGTGGAGGTGAGCATCTGTCCGTTCACAGATGATATAGAAATTTGGATCAAACAGAGTAGAAAGGTCACTGAATAAGCTACTTAAAAATAGAATACATAGAGCATGTCTTTCTATTTGTGTGAAGGTGCACAGGAATGGGCCAAGGACAGAAAGAGTCGACCCATGCAGCAAGAGGATGAGTATCGACTTCATATGGAACTGAACCGCTGTCTGAAGAAGGAGACTGCTGTGCCAGGAGCAGACCCTGAACTCTTTGAGAGCCAGACCACCAGGACTGTGTCTAGTCGAGGTTGAAACACCGTCCTCTAACCCCCACATTGTCTTACTCATCAAATGTCACGGTTGAATCTATCTAATTGTCTTTTCCTTTTTTTTCTTTTTTTTTCTTTTTTAAACCTGTTGGTGTAGATGATGTGTTCTTCTCCATGGCTGACATGGACATGTCTCACAGCTTGTCATCGCTCCCCCCTCTGGGTGAACCACCCACTGTTGACTTGGATTTGTCACTCAATAGCAATTACTCTGCCTCCCCAGGAGAGTCTCCATCTGGAAACACAACAGTAAGTCTTTGTTTGATCAGCATGCTTACAGACTCACAATTAAATAGAATATGGGTGAGAGTAAAGGCTCTCAGTGGTCTGGTTACTCAATAAGATCCTGAAATCCTCAGATAATGGCAGCATAGTGTCATTTAATCTTTACACTGACAACATTAGGAGCTATAAAAATGACTATTTTGAACATGAGTGTTTTAGTGAATGTGATGAAATTACTGGAAATGAACTACTGTCTGTGTAATCTGTGTTTGTGTGTGTTTGCAGGCTCTGTGGGATGATTACATGGATGTACCACGACAAAGAGAGAAGCAGACTAGTGAAACTCCCATACAGTCACGGGACTCACAACTCCCTCATAAATTACTGAGACAAACTTGTAAGTGTCAAAATAAATCTGTATATTTGTACATACTTAATACACATTCAGCTGTTGAATACTAGTCCCTCCATGTCCATGTGCTTTAGAGAGGAAAAGGAATATGCAGGCTTTCATCCCAACCAAAGATTACATCAGCATATCTCCCTGTTTAGTTCCTCCTCCACAGCTGAAAGTGTTATCAGCTGTGTTTGGCTCAGTGAAAGCCTACACACTCTTATCACTCTGCACATGGTTATCATTTCACCTCAGTGAAAATTTGATATTTTTATATATTTCAGCTCATCCATCCAAAACCCATGGTGACGAGTCAAGGCCAGAGCTGGTGTTGAGGCTAACGCTGAGCAGCCTGGCTGTCTCTGTCCTCCACATCGATCCGCTGCCACCACCAGATGCTACGCCCAGTCCTCTTGGCCCTATGGCTGCACACTTCTTCAGCATGGTGGGCCCGGGCCAGCTCGACCCAGCTGCTTTCCTTCAGTCTCGAACAGTCTTTAATCAGGCTTGTCCCCATGACCACCTCAGGTGCATTTTTTTTTTTATTAATTCCTGTTGTGTAAGGTTGCATTTAATGTCTTGTTGAAGGTCAGCGACAGGTTCATGATTGGAGGATACAAATGTCTGTCTGACCTTCGTTTCTATCTGCAGGTTTGTGGGCCAGGGTCTGAAGGTAAACTATGAACACTGTCAGGGATCCAGCCTGCGGACTTTTAGTACTGACGTCTCCCTTAATCAGATGGAGTTGCTGGAGTGTTTGTTCCCCTCGGAGGCTGTCATTGGCGGCTCCCAAAGAGGCATTCAATACACTGAGGTTAGAGTTACAAGCCTGAGCTAAGCACATATAGCGCTGCACTCAGCTTTGGTCAGTTAAACACTGCACATACAAACTGTTTGCTTGGAAGCTGTAGCTGGCATGACATTAAGAGTGTATCTCACTAGTTTCTCTGTCACACCTCAGCTCCTGACATTTGACACCACAGCCAGTGCTGATGCACCACTTACCACCTGCCTTCACCTGCTTTACAAACAAGCTGAGCGCAGAGGCCCCCAGGTAAAAGCATTTATTAGTCCAATATGAAACTGCAACACTAACATTTAACACTCAGACACATTTCCTGTGTTGAATTCCACTCAGTCAGCACTTTGTGTCTTATGTAGGGCGGTCAAGTGCGTCTCAGCACCATCCCCAGGAAAGCAGAGATCCAGGTGGAGCTGGGCCCCGTGCGCACTGAGCTTGACATCAGCATCGTAGACCGTCTCAACTCACTTCTTCAGCCTCAGAAGCTGGCAACCACAGAGATGATGGCCTCCCATATGTACACATCCTATAATAAGCATGTCAGCTTGGTAAGGGCAGGAACTGAAGTTTAAAAGAGTTTCTATGAATATGAATATCACAGATATAATAATGCTAATAATAATAATGATTATTGTGAATATCTGCCAGATGTAATCCAGTTTGATAGTTAGTTTTTGCCCTTAGTTAAAGGGTAGTTTTTACCCTTAGTTAAAGGGTAAAAACTGCTGCATATTTATGCTGTTATTACGGTATGTAATGTTGATCATTATCATTTTACAGCACAAGGCCTTTACAGAAGTTTTCCTTGATGACAGCCACACACCCTCCAGTTGTCATGTATCATTAACTGTCAGTGCCCCAGTGCTGGGCCTTGCGGTTCGCTTTCCCATCCCTGACCTTCGCTCAGATCAGGAGAGGGGTCCTTGGTTCAAGAAGTCTCTGCAGAAAGAAGTACTCTACCTGGAACTAGAAGACCTGGAAGTGAAAACGGAGTTCATGGGTGGCAGCTCTCCTGATCAAACCAAGATGGAACTAACTTTCAGGGAGCTTATTGGTACGTGGTCTGGGGGGGAAAAGTTTCCACACTGCCCTCTGAATATTTTTTAAACTGAGGAACTGTTCTCTAACTGCTTTATATATATATTTTTTTCTCCGTTTCTACAGGGAAGTTCCAGGAGGAGCCGGATCAACCAGCTGCCCGGTTCCTCAGAGTGTCCCACACCATGGATGGAGACATGACAACATCTGAGAGTGTAAAATTTGATTGGCCGAGGTATGTTTCTCTAACCAACCTCAACCTGATCCGTCTGTTCAAGGGCATCTCTCAGTTACGTTAATTTTCTCTGAGCAGGGTTGTGCTGAAGATGAACCCCACCGCAGTCCACTCAATACTTGAACGTGTGACAGTTGAAGATGACGAGGGGGCTGAGGACCATTCACTTGAAGAGGAAGAGGAGGAAGGGGCCGCCCATTCACTGAAGGATGTGTGTGACTTTGGGAAAGCAGAACCATCACCCTTTTCTTCACGTAGGGTTATGTATGAGAATGAAGAGGTGGGTAACGGCTACAAAGGGCCACTTACATCAAGAAAGCTTAAATACTTGGATGATGGGCATAGGCCTAAAGTAGATGAACTTTGGCTTGTATTACAGGGAATGTGCAGGTGGATAAATTTGCATTCAGGAGTGAGGATATCCTCTGTTTGGTGTATTAAAATGTATGACAGGTGTTGTAATACAAACAGCAACATGAGCACTACTTTGCAAACAAAAGCTGTTGACAGAGCAGGTGGCAATGAGCCCACGTTTAGAAAAATCTTTTTTTTTTTCTTTCAGATGGTTATTCCCGGTGATGTTGCTGAGATGACAGAGTTCCAGGAAAAAACCATGAACAATTCTCGTTTCATCCTTGAACTGTGTTTCCCCAATGTGCAATTATCGCTCCCCAGCAAGGCGTTTTATGAAAAACTACACAACAGGTATGGACTTTATAATATGATACAGTACTACAGGGCTGGATGGAAATAAAAATACAGCAAAATTATTAGGTAAAATGTGGGTTGTATAGAAAGCCAGTAAAGTAAATGAGTCAAACTTTTTCACTGAAAATCAACACATAATCAGTTGATAAAGTATTTTGTGGAACATGACATTTCCCATTTTATTGTTTGAATACGTTTTGTTCCTAAATCTTGTTGACAGCCAGCTAACATGTTGTTAACATGTTTAATCTCTGTTGTCTTTACTCCTACCTATTCTATATAAGTTGTAAAATTTATGTTCTTCATACTGTAGAATAAACAATGACCTGCTGCTGTGGGAGCCCACTGCTCCATCTCCAGTGGAGACGGTGGAGAGCATGCCATATGGAGTCGGACTCTCTGTTGCCAGTCAGTTGATCAACACTTACTCCAAGGACAGCTTCAGCCAGTTCCGCTCGACTGGTCCTGAAGGTGAGACGAAAACAAACCAAAACACTGCTCATGAATTTGCAGACTCTCAATATTAAAGTACAAATTAGTGGTGGTCATGTTTAAAAACCAGTGCGCTTTGTGTTGCAGAAGAGACAAGTGGTTCCGAGGAGGAGAACATGCACTATTACTCTCCTGCCTCTGACCTCGGCCTCAGGTCTCGCAAGAAGAAAAAGCCCAAAGCACAGAGCAAGACCTCCCAGAGCCTGTTCTCTGTCATCCTCAGTGTCAATCATGGTCTGGTGGCTCTTCAAACTAATGCTAAGGTAAACTTATATCCTTTTTTGTAATCACTTACTATCCTCACAGTTTTATTTAGACATTGCTAACAGCTTGTTTTATGGATAATGAGGTTGAGTTTCCATCTTTTTTTCCAGAAGGAGGATAAAACTGTACTGAAAAACAAACATGGTGAGTTCTGGCTGGAAATAAAAAATGCCGTGCTGTTCAGCGTAACGCAGTATGAAGGCTATAAAGACCAACACTACATCTGCTTCCACACCAGTAATATCTGCGTGTATCATCAAGGTAAACCAACGACACTTATTCACACTGTGCCTACAAGCACATTCATGTACTTCTACCTCCTTCACTGATATCACACTCTGATAATCTGCTCAGGACTTGTAGATGGAGGCAGCTCCGTCTCAGACATCAAGTTGCCATGCAGGACGCATCCGCATTGGCTAGAGCCAACCATCTACCAATCAGAGACACCTCCTGAAAGATCCTCCACTCCCTCAGAGGGTATTGGTCTGGAGGCTCGCAGCATGGTGTCCGTCGCTGTCAAAATCTCATCACAGAACGCAGAACGCAATGTCAAGGTAGGAAACTCACATCACTCGGGTAAAAGGCCAGCAGGACAGCGTCAGTTCATTATAGTGTAGAGTCTCACACAGGTGCTTTATTTTATCTATCTGCCTACTTGCGACCCCAGCATCACATGTCACATGGGTTGATGAGTTGTAAGTAGTTTCATCGAGTGATGTTAGATTGTTGCATTTGAATAACTTTTAGAGGCCTGAAGATGCAAAACTACCCGGTATTTTACAAGAAAACACAAAAAATAGAGAAAAGTCAGGAAAAAATAATATAATAATAATTTTGTGTTGCTGATCTTACAACCTTTAATCTATCTTATGACCCCTTTGGAGGGATTATAAGTTAGAGGTTAAAACTGTATCAAACACTTCCTTAATATTTTCCATAAGGGTTGATCTTGCCCTGATCTTGCCATATAAGGGTAGAGTAATAATCCCCCGCCTCTTATAAGTGATGCCCATTGAGTTTTCACATCCATGCTTCAGCATCCGACATAATTATATGTTGATTATTGAATTATTACTGAAAGCCCAGCCGTGTAGTAGCATCTGTTTCTCAACACATATTTTTATGTAATACCACTTTCAGTGTTTGCAGTTTTCAGTTGTTTTTGCTTTGAATGCAGTATCTCTTTCAGTCATTTTTGTGCTCACTGTGGTGATTTGTTCCTTTTTAAATGTAGGAATTTCTGGTTGCTGTTGGGGTGAGAGGAGCCACGCTTCAACACAGAGTGGTCCCCCCCAGCATGGGCTGGTATGACCAGGTATGACAACATGTGGCTGCCACTTCACTCCCTCTTTTGTGTCCTTTACATGAATTGTTCAGAGAACCTTTTAGGAAATATACTGCAATAAAATCAGACATATGTAACCTAATTACCAATTTATTTCCAACAGATTGTTGACTTTTTGAATGTTTCTGATGAGCCTGTGTTGGGTTACGCCCCTCCTACATCTGTCACTACCCTGCACCTGCATCTATGGAGCTGCTCCTTAGACTACAGGTAAAATAGACTTCAGACCTCCAATTCAGTAATAAGTTACTTGTCATCTTTGTGTGTATTTGAATGTGGCTTCTGTTTTTCTCTTGACAGACCCCTTTACCTGCCTCTCAGATCACTGTTGGTTGTAGAAACATTTAGCATCTCCAGCATTGTCTCTTTAGACCACTCGTCCTCAACACTCAGGTATGAAATGTCTTCTGGTTTTGTTGCTGATACTAAACTGAGAAGTTTGATTGCAACTGAGAACTGAGTTTGTCTTCTATTAAATGTTTACAGGATAATTTTGGACGAAGCTGCTCTGTTCCTCTCAGATAAGAGTAATGCTGTCTCTGTCAATTTAGTGCGTGGTAAGTCGATTTCAGTGAAGTTTTTGAACAGAATGTTTGAAATGTTTTTAGCAGCGTTTACCAATGCTTACCTTTGTTTTTTTCATCACAGACTATGTCCAAGTGGTAGACATGGGAACACTGGAGCTGAGGATTATAGCTGTCAAACCTGGAGTGGATGGAAAATTGGTAGGAGTTAGCTATTTCTAAATGATATTAGCGTTCTTAGTATTATCTCTCAAAAACAATAATCACACATTTTTACACACTTTTTCACTGTGTTTTGGATGACAGTCTGAGCCCAGGTTTGAGCTGCGCTGTTCAAGTGACGTCATTCACATCAGAACATGTTCGGACTCCTGCGCTGCCCTTATGAACCTTATCCAGTATATAGCCAGCTATGGAGATTTGCTGCCCCCTGCAGAACCAGAAGCCAAGCACAGCAGCACTACACAAAGAAACAAGGTCAGCAGTGACACCACTCATGACCTAATATTATATCTACAATACAATTACAAAGCTCCACCAGTTATACATACTTAGTTTGAGTGTATATTTGGACAGGCGGAGTTTCCTAGTCGGCCCACATCTCAGACCTCTCTGCTCGCTGAGACTGAGCAGCAGATGTTGCAGGATCTGATGAGTGAAGCCATGGAGGAGACTGATGGGCTGCAGCATGCACCAGGGCCGCAACAGAACGGTAAAAATTTGGTTCAGTAAAGATGAAATTTTTAGCTCCGTGAATGATATAACTTAACTTAAGTTTTTCTACCATTTCACATCTGCAGGTGCACACGAGGAGCAGAATTATGACCATGACCCGCCTCGCTCAGACCTGTTCCTGTTCCCAGATGAGAGTGGGAATTTTACCCAAGACTCAAGCCCCACTTACCCCATGCTTCACTCTCCTCTCATCACTCCTGTCCCGAACCTGACCCAAGAGACGGACGACTTTTGTATCCTGGAAACACCGGGTTCCAGAGGAGAGGTCAGGATGTATTCAGTCGCACAGTTAATGGCTACGTAACACAAAGATTGCCTGTTTTCACTTGTACTGTGTTGCCTCATTGTCAGCAATATTTGTTTCAGGATCGTGATCAGGAGCCGGTGGTAAAGCAGCTTACTTCAGAACCCGTGGAAATCAAAGATGATCACTTCAGTCAGCCGCTGGATGGGAGTGATTCCAGCCGGGGAGCTATGAACTTTCCCATCCCAGAGGTGCGCTACCTCATCAAGGAGATCTCTGTCGTGTGGCACCTTTATGGTGGGAAAGACTTTGGGAATGCGACTTTCACAGCCTCTCCTGCTAGAAGCCGGGGGTGAGACGTGAACTATGTAACTGTGCACGCTGTGTTAATGTTTTCAAAGCTAATCAGACTTGTTTAATTTTGATCCTTTTCTCTGCCTTTCAGGTCTACTCCCCATAGCTCCCCTTCTCAAACTCCAGTCAGACAGGCCAGGGTTTCAGGACGGGCAGGAGGTGGAAAAGGAAGGAACCCTGATGTCCTGATGGAGATCCAACTCAGCAAAGTAAAGTTTCTCTTCTGTATTAAACACTCATTATGATATAAAATATGCAGATTACCTAAATGCTTTGGGTCATTTCTTCACCATTTTCCTGCTTGTTTCCTTCCTTTTTTCTCAGGTGAGATTTCAGCATGAGGTGTACCCACAGACCCAGGCGGCTTCAGGGTCAGCAGTGGACCAGCCAGTGTCCCGGCAGGTGTTTGTTGTACAGGATTTGGAGATTCGAGACCGACTGGCTACGTCACAGATGAACAAGTTCCTCTACTTGTACTCCAGCAAGGAAATGCCCCGAAAGGCCCATTCTAACATGGTGAGGAAGGCAACACTCGCACTTTAAGCCACTCGAGTCTTATCCTGGTGTAACATCTCGTGTGCTTTTGCTCTTAGTTGTCAGTAAAGGCACTGCACATGTGTCCGGAGTCAGGCCAGGCTCCACAGGAGTGCTGTTTGCGTGTCTCCCTGATGCCTCTTCGCCTCAATATCGATCAGGTAAAAGACTCAGACACAGACAAATTTTCACGTGCATCAAGATATCCTACAATCATCACTGTAACATTTCTGAAGTGACAGTGGTGTTTTTTGTTTGTTTGAAGGATGCACTATTCTTCCTGAAGGACTTCTTTACTAGTCTTGCTACTGAAGTTGAGTTTTTCTCACCGCCTGCTCAAGAAGGTAAAATCTATCATTCAGTTCACTCCAAAATCATTTTCTGTAAACTTAACTTTCCAATAATGGCTTCTGATGATAACATTTTGTTCTGCAGCTGTCTGTGTTTCTACAAAAAAAGCTGCTGCCCCAGAGATCTCCTGCAGCTTCTCCAAGCACGCTGTCAGCAGCCTGGACCCGGCTCCCATCATCTCAGTGCCTGCTCAGAGACGTTTGAGCCACAATGGTTTCTCCACATCTGGCAGGGAGGAAGGGAGTGAAAATGAAGCGTCTGCACCTTCCTTCACAGACCAACCAATCTTCTTTAGGTCAGTGTTAAGTCACTAAATAATAAAACCCCTTTGAAGGATTAGTTCAATTGCTTTTTGGTAACGTTTCCTTTTCCTAACAGGGAGTTTCGATTTACCTCTGAGGTCCCCATTCGCTTGGATTACCATGGGAAACATGTTTCAATGGAGCAGGTACACGGTCACACGGCTGTGAATACATTCCACGATATTTAATTTCTGCTTTATGAATGACTTTATGACTGATTTGTTTCAGGGAACATTTGCAGGGATCATTATCGGGTTGACACAGCTGAATTGTTCAGAGCTGAAACTGAGACGGTTGTGCTATAGACAAGGGTAAGTTCATCTCAGTAGAATATCGTACAAGACTTTGTTGTTGACTATTTGATATCACCGATTCACTCTTCAAACAATAATCTTTCCCAGGAAACTAATACTTGTCTGTCTTCCAGTTTATTAGGTGTAGATAAACTGTTTTCCTATGCAATAAATGAGTGGCTAAATGACATAAAGAAAAACCAGCTTCCAGGACTACTGGGAGGTGTGGGACCTATTCATTCACTGGTACAACTGGGTAAGTAGAAAGGCGTTTTAGTGTCATCAGATGTATCTATATTTCAGGAGGCACTTTGATAGTTATAAGAAATGATAGAAGCAAAAAGTAAAACAAGTAATATAGTGAGATTGAGCAGCTAAACTTTGTATCACTATTAATATATAAAGTTTCTCTTTATATCACCAAACTGTACTATTACTCAAGTATTTACTTCTTTGCATCACTCTGTAAACTTAAGTTTTTTTAAAAGCAGTTGGATAGATGGATAGATGAATGAATTGGACTAGTCCCACACAAACTTTTTCCTCTTTATTTGTGTTGCTGAAAGTATAGAAGAAGCATTTGAAGCTGGATCAACATGTAATGCTGTAATACTGCTGTAAATGTCGTTTACAAGCTTAATCTCTGAGATACTATATGTTCCTGTTCTTGAAACAAATGTTCTGTTCTGTTCAGTTCAGGGATTCAGGGACTTGGTGTGGCTCCCGATTGAGCAGTACAGGAAGGATGGCCGGATAGTCCGCGGGTTTCAGCGCGGCACCGCCTCCTTTGGAACTTCTACTGCGATGGCTGCTCTGGAGCTCACCAACAGGATGGTGCGGACCATCCAGGTAAACTCTCAGCTGTCACTAAAAAGTCTGGATTCACTAGTAATGCCTTTTTATGAGGATTTAAACATTGCTCTGTGGCATTTTTAGGCAGCTGCTGAGACGGCCTACGACATGGTGTCTCCGGTGCCTGATGAGAGAGACATGAAGAGGATAAAACGGTTCTCCTATTATGGACTGGCTCATCAGCCCGTTGACCTGAGAGAAGGTGTAGCCAAAGCTTACACTGTCGTAAAAGAGGTAAACAATTCAATCTGAAAGCACCAACATTTTTATTCAGTGAGATTAATGAAAAGGAGCTCTGTTGTAATGAGGACTACATGTTTTGTGCATCTACAGGGGATCACAGACACTGCACTGACCATCTATGACACAGCCACCCGGGAACACGAGCAGCGCGGGATGACGGGGGCGGTGGGTGGGGTTCTCCGACAGCTGCCGCCAGCAGTAGTCAAACCGCTCATTATGGCCACGGAAGCCACTTCCAATGTCTTGGGTGGGATGAGGAACCAGATCCATCCTGATGCACGCCAGGAGGAGTCTCAAAAATGGAGGCAAGGCGAGGAGTAATTCCTGTCGCCATATGGTAACTGAAACCATGACTGTGCAGAAGCAACAGCTGATTTTTTTGGAAACTTTGTTCGGAGCATTTTCGAAGACGAACTTCTCAGAGGTGGATAGCCAGGCCTGGTGTAAATACAGTAATGTTCATCTCGTGGCAATTTGAGCTACTGTGATTCAGCTTTCGTGAGCTTACCGGTTCCCTCACAGTGCCTTCATGGTTATCAGCATTGTCCAACTGTATGTTTAATCAGAGGGATGTACGAGAAAATAATGAGCCACATATCATCTTTATGTGGATTATGTTCTGTTGTAGGATAGAAATGGCATTTTAAATGTAAAATCATAACAATGAGGAAATAGGCTGTTGTCTCATGAGGCTCAAACATTTGCGTCATTTTCAAACAGCTCTGTTTACAAGTTGTGTGTGGTTGCATTCTCTCATCCTAATATTATAGTTGTGATGACGCTTAATTTATATAATATGTACTGTATGTGGGCCTTGTTATTTACTGTAAATATTCCTAACATTTCATGGAGATGTAAGAGATAGAGACTGAACATGTTACAGCTGTGTTAAGTTCTGTAATCAGCACTTTTATGGGTTACTTGCCCAAATGAATGATAGATGGGAAGATGACCCAAATTTGTTATAATACAATTTTATTTTGAGCTGTGATCAATGTTGTGTAATTTTCACAAAAAGCTGCTGTCCTGAGAGGCTACTTTAAAAATTGAAAAGCAGTTTCAAATGTTTAATTCAGCCAGTCTGCTGCTCACATGTTTAAATTGTAGACACAAACTTGTAAAAGAAACTGCATCGACTCAATATGTTGAAGCAAAGTCTTAATATCCTAGTCAATGGATTTTTTTTAAGTGTATGTGTTTTGAATATTGATATTTGGCGTGTTTTGTTGTGTTGCAGTTATATGATTTGCTCATTTCCTTGTTTATGTGGAAAGAAGAATAATATTTCTTGTACATATGTGTACAGTTGATTCTTGAATTTGTATTAAAAGCATGAAAGGGAAATAAAAAAGTTTAAATCCACCTCAGTAGAGAAGAACTGCATGTGACTTTCATTTATGTCACATACATAACTTTTTCCTGAAGTTGTCATGGATGTCCTTCCGGTTAATCAGAAGTTTCTAACGTTGCCATGGTAACATGAAGACGGGGCAAGCTAAGCTTTTTTGCAAAGCTGTGTTGTAACGTTATAAATCTAACTTAAAACTTTTTGTTAAAACGTTAAGGCGATGGTGGACTTAACCGCTAATTTAAGCAGTCTTTCTTTTGAGACTGGACTGACGGAAGATGAGAAAAACTTACTTTATCTTCGTCCTCGCTCGGCTGGACTGACAGTCTGCGGCTGCGCTCACGCATCTTTCCTCTGTGGACTTGTACAGTCACTGAGGTAACATTAACTTAATGACGTGTAAGTTATGACTGTTTATAGTGTTTGTACTACTCAGGAAGAACTTTACAACAACTTTTATCATCCTTTATGCTGTTATAATATAACTAAGCTAAAGTACATTGATTCAAGTAAGTACAGATTAAGATTTTACATGTAAAACATACCGAGTTCATGAAATATAGGCGGTGGTCGAGAGTAACTACACTTACTAAAATACAATTTTGTGGTACTTGTACTTTACTTTAGTATTTCCATTTTATGCTACTCTCTACATCCACTCCACTACATTTCAGAGGGAAATATTGTACTTTCTACTCCATTACATTTATTTGCCAGCTTTAGTTAGATGATTTGATACAATGGATAATATAACAAGCATTTAAAATACAACATATCATTGTTAAAGATGATAAACAGCTCCCCCAAATAGTATTTTTCCCTCTAAACTTCTCACATGGTTTCATTTCAATAAATGTTCAAATGATCCAATATTTCACCAAAAATCAAAGATTAGAGAAAAAGTCCAAAAACTGAAAACAGATTTGTGTATCAGAACTTTGTTTTTTCTTCTTTCCTATCCCATTAGTCATCTCACAACCCCTCAGATTTATCTGGTGACCCTTTGAAGGGGCTCGACCCTTAAGTTGGAAACCACTGGACTAAACTAGCTGACTGTATATAAAGTAGTTCAAACTAGCTCCATCTCCAGCAACTACAACAGTAACATGCTGCTCTAACACTGATGCTTCAGTATTAATAATCTAATGATGTCATATATGATAATATATCAGTCAGAGGGACCAAACCACGACTTTTACTGCAATACTTTAACTACAGCAATCTAATAATACTTATGCACTTTTACTTAGAGTATAGAGTATTACTTTACTAAGAGTATACTCGCAGGGTTATTTTTTCTGCATTGAGTACTTTTGATACTTAAAGTACATTGCTTAACAAACTTTCACTTACAGTAAGTAACATTTACATATACATTGAATCTATATTAGAATTTCACTAACCAGTATCAGGTCCTAGTTTTTATCTGAGGTTCAGTTTCTAGTTAGTTTCAAGTCTGGGGTAAGAAGCGACACCTGACGTCTCCTCTTCACTTCAACTTCTGAGTGTATTATCATGTGCAGACATATTTTAATGATGGGGGTAATAAGATTACAGATATTCAAATTGTGTTGGTCTAGAGTATATAGACTCAGAGTAATTGAGCAAAATGCAAAAAGTGTTGTAACCATCTCCATCCTACCCTATATTTTCATTGCTTTATTTCCTTGTCTACCTCTTTGACTCTCCTGATGTTGTTTGTTTTGTGATTCATGTGTGATTTGGCTGCTGTAATGCTGCTGGGATCTATAAAGCACTATATCTGTCTAGCTGTTTATCTTCATATCAGAGCTTTTGTTTGAGTATTTTTACAGTGAAGTATTGCTAATTTTACTTAAGTAAAGTGTCTGAATACATCCTCTACCATATATTTTTTTTTAATATATACATTTAGAGGTATCATCAAAAGTCACACCACAAACAGAGACTCACTGGCATTAGGAGAAGACAGCAGCGACCTCTGCCTGGGAATACTTGGGATGGGTCACATGGGAAAACAGTTGCTTCACACCCTCCTGGAAAAGACTGGTGTCAAACCATCACATATTAAAATCTCTACTAGAAGACCAGAATCTGCAGGTACATTGAAAAAAAAAGTGTTGAGTGTGTTAGTATGTAATAGTTTTAGCTTGTGTTGACTCATAAATATCACTGGAACTGCATTATACTTTCTGTTTTGCATGTAAAAAAGGCTTTTATTGTCAGGTGTCAGAAGATTATAAATTAATCTATATATTGTATCATTCATATAAAGTTGCTGTATATTAATAATATATGATTAAGTTTCCTGTGTTCCAAAATACTAATTTGCTCATATACGTGATTGTGAGTCATATACTTCCTTTACTGAAAGAGTCACACTTTTATTTAGATCCTACTTTTGTCTTATTGCTTCTGTATTTCAGCAGCGTTCGTCCAGACAGACGTTGAATGTTTCTTTGACAATCGCAGACTGGCAGCGTGGGCGGATGTTCTGTTCCTCTGCTGTCTGCCATCTCACCTGCCTAAAGTCTGCGCTGATCTCCACTCTCACCTGTCGAAGCACTGCCTGGTGTACAGCTTCACCTCTGCTGTGCCTGTCACCAGGTACTACCACACTCACACATACATGCCACTGATAATGATGGATTTCCAGGCACTGATTCCCTCTCTTATGATCTTTTATTTCAGATTAGCACAACTTCTAGGACATGACTTCATTGTCAAACCGCAGTATGTGTTTGTGGATTGTGACACTGCAGATGTGTGGCTGTCCTGCGCTTGTCTGACCGCGGCTTTGAAAGATCCTTTGCTCACAGAGGCATCATGTCCTCTTACAATGAAGGGTATGTTTCATATTTGTGTCTTAAATTTGACCTTGTCATGTTCAGATATCAAGTTAGAGCAACATGATTGGTGCAGTGAGGCTACGCCCTTGATTTGTCATTCATGTATTCCTGTAAAGCAGTTTGAGATGACTTGTGACACCCTTGTATAGGTGGCATTTCTCTAGGTCTGAACTGGGTGTGTGCAGTGTTGTACAGCCTGCTAAACATCTGCACCTCTGCCAGTCTGGGGTCAAGTGATGCTCTCTCTGTGATCAAATGCATCTTTGCAAAATGGCCACAAACTGTGGAATTAAATGCACAAAGTTTCATCAGCACATCTTATGCGTCCTCCCTTCTTGCAGATGAGTGAGTATAATATAGTATAGTTCAAGAATGTAATGCTGCTCATTTAAATGAATTCAATTCAAAAATGTTGTGTTTTGACTTTTTTATTTTATTTTCATAAAGGCCTTTTCCCTGGATTTCTCTCACTGATGCCCAGACCAGGGAGACACCACTGTTGCGCTTTCTGTCAGGCAGTAAACCAATGCAGCAATGCATCTCTGCAGCATACAAATCAATGCTGGAGACCACAGTGAAATGGGACTGAAATTAATTCATTTATACTTAAACCTTTTTACACCCTAATATAAAATTTTTACTCTCAAAAGATTTCCCTCTATCATAGTTTAAAGTCTGTGCTCCTCATATTATACATATTATATAGTTTTATCAGATATAATGTATTATATTCAAAATTACATTTGATTTTAAAGTGTATTTTGCAATACATGGATTTACTGTGGCCTGACAGGCTATAGGATATAGTTTTTTTTTTTTCAGAGATTAAGGGTAAATATCTGGAAAACAAGGCACATTTAGAAGTTATGAACAGCAGCAATACTTTTGTTTTATTATACTGGCAACATTTTTATCTTCTGTACATGTAAGACATCGTACAAATGTCAAATATGCATTAATTATTTTATTCTGTGCTGAGGAGAGCAGAGGGTCTTCCCTTTTCTGTTGAATGGTGATAAAATGATGTTTCCACTGTCATATACACTCTGATGAAGGATGAAGCATCAGCAGATTTGTCAGCCTGTTGACCGCAAATAAATTTATCCAAAAAATTAACATATGAGGTAATTATTTTGGTGTTTTTGTCCTCTGGGATAATGCTTTTTCCCCCCTGATTTTGTTTTTGGAAAATACAGACATTACATATGTCATCACTTGATACCATATAACATCTCCATACAAATTTACATTAAACTTAAAAGGGTGTCATCTTCACTGTGCTTCTGCTGTTAAGCCTTCTGTATCTACTGTACCATATAATATATATACTAATCTATATATGTGTATATATACCACGACAAAGCCTCATTGTGGAGGCACAACTAGCTTTTACTGCACAGGATCCTGACTCTTCACTTGCGAAAACACGGAAGTCTCAGAAATTCGTGTTTTTTCCATCAGATCCGTCACATGATTGCAGTGATATGGACGCTTATTTCCTGATGGGCTGACTCGGGATTAAAGTAAAAATCGTGTCAAATCGTCAGATTATCAGCATTGCATCGTGGTAAGATGAGTTTTTGTCCAGTGTTCCCACAGCTTCCTCCGCACGTTTTTTTTTTCTTGTTGTTGTTTGTTTTGCTTGCTAGGAAGCTAACCTGGAGCTAAGCTAATGTCAGTTCACGAGGTTGGAGCTGCTAATGAAGCCAGAGCCCGCCACATATACACATTACTCTTTTAAGACCTCTGCTACTCATTTGTCAGCCTGTGTTGTGGTTAAAAGGCTCGTTAAATGTCAAACAGCGGTGGGTTTTGGTGTGTACATGCTGTGTTTGAAGGCTAGTTGCAGTTTTGTCATCTGTCTCCCTCCCTGTGGTTGGAAGGGGCGGGGTTTCATCTGTTTCAGCCACGCAGGCTGAGATGTTTGTCTTGTCTTTATAGCCATGGAGAGATTAGAAGCTACATCAGAGCTCCAGTCACGGCTGTCATCACTGTCCTTCTCGTCTTTTCCGGGAATAACATCCAAACAGTGCGACGACAGACCGCCGGACAGGTAACCTGTTGCTGTAGAAAGTGCCGCCTATTAGTTGCTGAAACGTACACTTCTTGCGTCCTGATGTCATTGCTGTATAAATATTGTAATTTCTACTAATGTTGGTGCTTTGTGATCACTTCAGGCTCCAGAATACAGACCTTTCAAAGAGCTTTAGCCAACCTAAAAAACAACCTGAGATGGAGGAAACCAAGGAGGATTCAGGGCAGCATGCTGAGGTAGTTAAAATTCAAAGTGTGTTAAATGAGCTGTCAATGATGAAATCTAATACCATATTTCTGCTATAATGAGTTTTGTGCGTGTACATTTTCAAGGGTAATGAAGAGGCCCCTGCTGAGCCAGCCCTGGGGGAAGGAGGTGAGGAGAACAACAGTGTTGAGAGCTGTCAGCTCTCCGGTGAGATTAAAGGTGAGGACCTGCTGAGCATGCCGTTATGACTCCTGCTTTGTTTTATGTATGATTTGGTCAAAGGTTTCAAAGGTTTTCTAAATTTGTTAAAAAACAGCAAAGCACAGTGTAATATATGCTCTAAAATGATGCATCTGCAATTTTATAAGGCTTATCTAAGCTAAAATGATTATTAGAGTTGTTTTCTTCTCTGCGGACACACTGCCATTTGTTTGTTATGCAGCCCAAATGCCGCCCCTGAAGCCTCCGACAACATGGACATCTGCTGCACTGAAGGAGCTCAAGGCGAAGCTCCGAACGGAGAAGGACAGCGTGGTGACAGTGTACCGAGGCGACATCATGACAGTTCACGTGCCCACTGTCCCCGAGGCCAAAAAAGTGTGCTGGGAGTTCGCCACAGATGGTTATGACATTGGCTTCGGCATATATTTTGACTGGACTCCCGTCACGAGCCGGTCTATCACTGTGCACATCAGTGAATCAAGTGATGATGAAGATGAAGAGGAGGAGCTGGAAGGTCAGTCGGTATATGTAATTCAGAATTTGAGGTAGCCTAAATTTAGTGACATCCTATAGTGACATTTAGGCCTGTTTTTAACCTTTTCATTCAATGTCTTAGTTAAACAATCAGCCAGCGTGTATCTATAAAACACCATAACTGTGTTTTAATGTTTTCCTCCAGCTGAGGCATCATGTTGACTTAGTGCTTTATGTGATTTCAGGGCCTGTCAGTAACGGCGATGTTGAGAAGGGCTCCAAAACTCAGACCAACTCAAACTTGGCTGAAATCTTACCTGTATACCGCCAGGACAGCCACTTGTCCGTCTTCGGGGGCAGCCACGATTTTCCAGGTGAAGGCACGTACCTCCTGAAGTTTGACAACTCCTACTCACTATGGCGAAATAAAACTCTTTACTACAGAGTTTATTACAGTGCCTGAGATGCCAATTTATTTGTTTATGAATGTATAATTTACAGAAGAATATTACTCTTAAAGGTGCAGTGTGTAAGATTTAGTGGCAGTGGACTGGGCGGAAATGGAATATAATATTCATAAGTATGTTTTTAATTAGTGAATAATCACCTGAAAATGAGAACTGCTGTGTATTTGTTAGCTTAGGATGAGCCCTTTATATCTACACAGGGAGCGGGTTCTCTTCCACGGAGCCCGCCATGTTACACCGCCATGTTTCAACAGCATTTTTTGTGAGTTGCACAGCCACCACAGATTCGCCTACACACTAAGAAGGGGAGGGGGAGCGCTAGATGCCACTAAATCCTACACACAGGTCCTTTTAAGAACGACAAACTATTTTTGAATCCATATGTGGAAAAGATGAAGTTATAATAGAAAAGGTTAAATATAGGCATATCTATTTTTTATCACTGTCAGCTTGTGTTGCCACATGTTGAATTTACGTATGTTGTCGGATAGTTTTGAATGCAACATTTTGCTCCAGTGTCTTGCCGATACATATTTGAAGAAGCCTTGCATATGTGCCATGTTCCCATGTGTGCACAGTACTATTTGGTCAAGTGCCCGTCATAAAACATATAACGTCTTCAGCTGTAACATTTCTATGGTAGCAGTGATCAGGGAACACCTGCACAGAATATATTTCACCTGGCCAGGTGCTTAATCAGCAGTGCTCTATAGAAATGGGAGTTTTTTTGTTGTGTGTGTATGTGTGTGTGTGTGTATGTGTGTGTGTGCGCACCTTCTATGATTATGATTATGTTGCTTGTTGTTGTCACTTGTATTTAACCTTCTGCTTTGCGCCATAACTTATTTTTAATCAAATCTAATCATGAGCTAACTGACAATATAATTATGGAAATACAAATACTACTGTCATAGTGGTGTGTCAGTAGAAGATTTAAGTCAAGAATGCTGAATGTACTGAAGCAAGTGGTCGCAGATATCCAGAGTGTGCTTTTTATGACACAAATAAAGCCATCCCTTATCGCATAAAGCTCCTATTATGTAATATAGATTCAATATTTACATTTGCCTTGCCCCCCTTTTTTAATTTGCTGTTTTAGAGGTAGGGAGCAGTCGTAATATTTCATCTAAATGTATTTTGTGCACAGTTCTATGTAAGTGAAGGTCAGTGATTCTGGATATTCTCTGTGCGTTGGGCACATACTTTGGATTTGATTGTGTTGAATAGAATTGTTCCATCCTGTTTCAAATCACTTTGTGCGCATGTTTAAAAAAAAAAGATGTCACAAATTTAGTTGCTAATGCAGCATAAGATGCAAAGCAACTGATTGAAAGCTTCCCATGTTTGCTGTACTGTACCTTTAAGTTATGATTCCTGAAAATGTACTGTATATTCCACAATAAAGAGAAGATTATGTAGTTTTCTTTGTGATTATTTTTATCAGTCCAATAAAGACCGTGAACAGCTGCAAATAGTAGTTCATTGTGTAGCAGCTGAATGTTGCAACATGATTAACTTTTTTTAAAAGGAGTCTCAGTCTCTCAACCGAATCGGTTCATTCCAACCGAGACGCCATCATTTCATAGCAGTCTCACTGCTGATCCACAATTAGAAAGCGCTTCAGGATGGTCCCTTGTGTTTCCATTAAATTGCGGCATTAGGGGATTGATGTAATTGTTACAGAGGTGCTGATGAAACCAGGTTTTATTTTCGGCTCTCCCTAAAGGCCCGTTAGAACCCAGACTTACATCTAGTGTCACTCATGTTTTCTTAGACTTACTTATTATTTAAAAAAATACTCTCACATGATCCTGTGTTTTATTCATTTAAATTCAAAGTACTAAATTTGAATTTAAGATTAAATGTGTGTAGAACCAAATGATACTTTTTGCAGTAGCTTATTGAACATGCGGATAAATCTTGACTTTATCAGATACAAATTTGATTGATTTGTTTTTTATACACTCAGTTTCCAAATACATAATCTATACCTGAGCAACATAATGCAAATACAATACAAGAGCCTTGCAACAAAATCTATTATTTGTCAGTGTTGACGTCCCTCTCCGGTCAAAAATTAGTTTTATTAGCTATACATTTATTAGCTTATTATTCCTTCAGTTGGATGTTTGAGCTTCACTGTGCAGAATGACACTAGAGGCTGTTTTCACTTTTATCTGCTGAAGTTTCTCTGTGCTAGCCTTAAATCTTAGTTCAAGGCATGTTCCTGCAGGCTTTATTTTTGACATTACAGCAACTTTGGAGCTGGTCGTTGTTCAGTATACAACTTACAGAAGGGTGATATGGAAACTTGAAGCCTCAAGTGCAATACTGTTCACTGAAAATTGACTTTTTAGTGAAATAGAAGCCGTCTTGCAAAATAATATAGATTGTGGATTTTTCAATGAGGGAAAAGGAGATTAACTCAGTAAATTGAACTTTTTTTGTGGAAAAATTATATCTACACATTATTTTTCAAGGCAGATTATTTATTTATACTTTATATCTGGAGGGGATCTTTTAAGTTTTTTGACAGTGTCAGAGAGGAGCTAATTTAACTCTAAGGTTTCAATGTTAATTGTCCATAATTTGTGGTGGTGGTGTTCTCTTGTTTTGCTCATCCCCACTTACACACAGGAGGGGGGCTGAATGTTTTAAACACTTAAGTCCAGTCCAACACCGAGCTAACCACAGCCTCAAAAATGACCACCTTATCTCTCTAGTCAAACAGAAACAGAAGATTACAAGTATATAGATCATATCTATGATATTTCACATAGAAAGGAAAGGCTCAGAGTCATGTCATAGTAAACAAAACAAAACAAAACAAAACTTAAACAGTAAGTTTCTCTCCACTTCCACGGGTGGGGCAAACGAAACAAAAATATTTCCTCCCCAAATATAGATCATATCTATGATATTTCACATAGAAAGGAAAGGCTCAGAGTCATGTCATAGTAAAAAAAACAAAAAAAAACGAAACACGGGTGGGGCAAACAAAACAAAAAAAGCATAAAAGGCAGAACTTTCGAGAAATTATTGTACACATTTACTTAATTGTTACATAACTCAGTAATAGTCGAAAATGGTGTGGAAGAATCAAGCGCTGGTGTGCGCGTTTAATCCCGTTATTAGCTTAATTAATTGTGGTCTCAGGTGTGCGTTCCTACAGCGGCCTCGCGCTCGGCTCAGCCAATCAGGCGTCACTACCGGAGTTACAGGTGGCAGCGATATGATCCTGACCTCCCATCCGCGGACACAGCAAGGGTTTTCTTCTCCGAGGGGTTGATGTGTTGCAAATAATGGGGCGGCTTAATTTTTACGTCCTTTGGTCTCTGCGTGACGCTCCACGCCAGTTCATTAGGTAGGCTTCTCTAAAAACCTGCATTCATTATGTCCCCCTTATTGAAACACAACCGTTCAAGCACGTTGTCATGGGTCTCTGCAGCAAATCCAACCGAAGGTGCTTTCAAGTCCACATCCCGCTGCCTCTACCCAAGCAGCTGGTCATCTTTTGTCTGGGAGAATGGACATGCAGTGAGACAACGATCTCAGCAGAGGTTCTGGTCAGTGCAGAGGTTCAGGCCCAGAAAATTGGGACTCTGACATCTCAAGCAAGGTATGTGGAGGAGGATATATTTTCCACACCTTCAGTTCAGTTCAGGTCTAAATTGGTAAATTTGCCTTTTTGAACTCAGGTGCCTGACCTGGGAGGGAGACTGGAGCGCTGACATTGTTGCAGTGGCAGCAGAGAGAGGCAGGAGAGGAGTCTATGGCAAGATTGTGCTCACAGTGTGTGGAGAGGTAGGAGGTTGTAAAATCCTGGTTAATGTTAAGCATAAAAAAACAATCAAGTATCAAAAGTGTGTACAGTATCTCATATGCCTGACCATGAAGCTAATAAATATTGGTGATAGTTGAATTTTCAGATGTAGAGGAGTACACTCCTTTGGGCTCTTGGTTCATATTTTACTGTTTTGTTTGACGCAATGATTTGTGACCAGACGGAGGATAAAGCCAGCGTCCTCAGCAGTACTCCACTGGTGCAAAGGAAACGTCTGTTCCCAGAACAGCACAATGATCTCTCCTGCACGTTACACCAAAGTGTCACAAATGAAATGGTGAGATAAATAAAGTGAAAATTGTTCCATAGTAATCTTTTGTTGCTATGTTTAAAAATGGTCCAATTTATTCAAATTGTGCCTTGCAGATAACTCCCAACTCCTCACACTTGGGGGAAAGCGTTTGCTATGCTGAGATCCAAGTTAATAAAATTGACACCAGCGATTCTGTTGTGGGAGTTAAACCCTCAGTTTGGCCGACGGTAAGAGTCAAAATATATCATCAATGTCTGTATGTGACGTAAATAACTTGCTCTGTGATGTGTTCTGTGCCACTGAAAGGATAAAACGCCCAGACGGACAGTTATAAGTAAGAGGGGCCATCTGACATGGAGCTCTGAGGATATGGACAGTCTCACTGAGGACATAGACCAAGCTTCAACCCCCAAGAGGATGAGGCTGTCAAGGATGAACAGCCAAGAGGAAATGATGGTGCAGATAAAGAATGAGAGCAGAGAAGGTCAGAAACAAAGAAGCCTTGTAAACTTTGTGGTCACATCTCAATGAAGAAAATGGGTTTTGACAAAGTTGATGATTAGTTTCAGTGTGTCCATCAAAGCGCTGGAGCCATTCGATGTGTCTGATTGACCCTCAAACAGCCATCCTCATTGGAGGGGAAATTACAGATCAAAACTACTGCAAGGACTCCCTGTGGAAGCTTGAGTTAGGTCAGTGGACTTTGATGATTTTACTTTTATTAGAAGCCATTTGCCAAGTGGCTGAAAAGACCCAAGAAAAAGGAAAATAATAAAAATATTTTCGTATTGAGTCAATTTCACATCTGGTTTCTTGTTTGTCCTCTTTCCAGACAATGATTTCTGGTATCCTATGAACTCCTCTGTTTCTGGACCTGTACCACCATGTGCCCGAGGACACTCTGCAACCTATGATCCAGACTCTAAGGCAGTCTTTGTTTATGGTGGCCTGAGGGAGGGTCATCGTTACAGTGAGCTGTACATCCTTAACACTCTGACCTGGAAGTGGAGGCTTGTCACTGTGGGTTTGTTGTAACATAGTGTTGAAATTATCTATTTCAAATACTCAGAGATGCAGAATTTTGTTTTTGTGGATTTATCCAATTTAGGCAAAAGGGAATGTTCCTACTCTGGCATATCACTCAGCAGTCTTTTATAAGAAAGAGCTTTTTGTCTTCGGTGGAGTTGAGCCGAGCCACTCTGCTGGGGAGAAATCCTGCAGTAATGCTCTATACATCTTCAACCCAGAGTTTGAACTGTGGTACCAGCCCATTGTGGAGGGAGACAAACCTCTGCCTCGGTTTGGGTCGGTGTCCTTTTTCAAAACGACTACAATACATTTACTGCAACCCAAATACAGCTTTATTTCTCATTAATTCCACTGTTTATGATTCAACAGACACTCGGCCACACTTCTCTCACAGAAGCTGATAATATTTGGCGGCCGGAAGACTGCGACCTACCTGAACGATCTCCATTTTCTAGATCTGGGTAAGATGAGGATTCAGTGACTGCACTAGGAGATCATTTTGTGTCCAAAGTTTGCTCTGATACTTGTGTTTTTTTTCTTACTTGGGTGAAGGATTCATGGAGTACACAGCTGTGAAGTGTGGGAACATGCCACCACTGCCTCGAGGGTGAGCACAGATCTAATCAACCTTGAGAAATGTCATCGATGTGGCCATCTGGTTTTAGTATTTTTGGCATCTTAGACAGAACAGCACTTGAATTTAATGTACTTTAACTGCACAAAATATCACCTTTCTACATTACATGTTAGATTTAATTGCTGAAGATGAAATAATAAGAATTACTTATTTAGATAAGATGTAGAAACTGACTTTAGAAGAATAACAGTGCAGCTGAAAAACATCCTTTACATGGACAGGTTTCACACAGCACTCCCAGTTTCAGACAACAGGATTTTAGTCAGTGGAGGCTGCAGTGCAATTGGAGCCCTGCAGGATGTACATATCTTCAACACTGGTGAGTGCTGAGCCATTCATTTTACTCTCATTTGTGCCACATCAATCTACATATACATACGTAATACAACTTAAAATTTAATAGTGGGGTCCTTGGTGTTTTGCATCATGACAGACCTGTACATTTATTTTGAGTCACCCTGTCTAATGTTACGCAAATATATTATGTACAGTAAATCCTCCTGCCTTAATTTCTCCTCAGACACTAATATGTGGAATTCAGTGGCATCTTCTCTGCTTTGCTCCAAGCCGCGTGCTGGACACAGCATGATCAATTTGGGCTGCTCCATCTTAACGGACACTCAGAAGTACGAACAAGGTGAACGTGTCCACTGCACATTGCTGGTGTTTGGTGGGTCAGACTGCTCTGGTACCTTCTACAGTGATGTAGTCAAGTGCACAGTGGAGATTCCTGCTGATAAATGATGGTTTCATCTGAGAAGAAATCCAAACAGGACAGTTTTTGATCTTTTTAAAACAGTGGACGATGCTGTGAACTGACCTGATCATGTCACAGAAAAATGACAGCATCTTCAAGCGTATTTGTCTGTAACAATTTTTCTATTTGAATGCTTTTCCTCACATATGTGAGTTTTGTGTGATATATCTGTTGCCTATTCCTTCATTGTAGTCTCTTTAATAACAACCCATACCTCCTCCACACAGGCAATATGCTGCAAGTGGTCGGCTGAGAGATTATTTGCGCTTTGCATAACAAATCTCTGATCTGCATGTTGTACACATTACTCATGTCCTTTATCTCTTTGCTGGACTATGTAAAACAGATAAAGTCTTAATTAAAATTGATATCAAAATGCTAATAAATGTTTTTAATTCAAAATTTCCTTTGTATTTAAGTTAAGTGCACGGAAATAAGATCACTTTCAAAGCATTTTATTTAAGACGTGGCGTGGTGTCGGTGGAGCTGCTGAGCCGCTATCCTATGTACGCAGATCAGCAGGTGTGTCTGGCTGGCAAGACGGGTGGCTCACTTTGAAAGCTTCAATCTCAAGTAAGGTTTGATTTAACCTTTGGATAGTTGGATACTGCCCGACGTCCACTTTGAACCTGTAGAGATTAAAGACATAAAGAGGTCACGCTTCTCTGTACAGTATATAGTGTTTAAAGTTCAGCAGTGTGCAGACACCAAACAATGATGGTGCAAAATGCTATAGATTATAAAATTTATTCATGTTCTTGTTTTTCAGTGTTACTGTGAGAATATTAATGTGGTACTGATGTTGCAGTTTTTATTAAATGTGTGATTACATACCTCTCTGCATTGTAGACTTGTGGAACCAGACAGATGTCTGCCATGGATATCTAAAAGGTAATTACTTTGTCAGATTAAAGCCCCCCTTTTGTATGTCATACTATTAATTTTCATGCTTTCATTATGATGATCATGCTCTTACCTCATCGCCTACACAGTATTTCCCTGCTGTTTGCTTCAGAATGGGCTCAAGAGCTGGAGGAGAACAAAATATGCACATGATTAATATTTAAATATCTGGATATGAGATGAACTTGTGTAATTGTAAAGGCGGGCTTCCACCAACCTTGAAAACCGCGATTAATGAAGTGCTGCGCCCACTGCACCTTCTCTGCTCCTATCTTCTGGATCACGTGTAGATTCTGAAACATCCAGGAAATAACACTGTGAGGTTACTTGTGCCTTGATGTTGTTTGAACTGTCTGCCTCAGTTTAGCCTTTTGCAATAGTTTGGACTGTGCTCTTCTCTACTCACCTGCAGAGGCTGTATCCCAGAGGCAATGACGTCACTTATCATCCGAACCTGGACACGTTTCTTTGGGTCCACTGGAAGAAGCCGAGGTCCTGGCCTGGTCTCATCGATATACTGGATCACTGCCAGCTGCGTAAGCAAACACATTCTCAGTCTTTCAGCTGGCTGCATAAAATACAGTTTTGAAGGAAGAAATGGATGCAAGGTTTTGGGGTACTCACTGACTGAGAAAGGATGACGCCATCAATTTCAACTGCAGGCACTTGTTGCATAGGGTTTAATGTCTTGTACTGCTCTGTAAGCTGGAGCACATAGAAAAACTTTGTGAGACTAATACAGTAATTCTTAAACTTGTACTTTCATCCATTAATGAATTTATTTCATCATGCTGTAACACCGTCTCATGCTTAAGATAATACACAATATGTCATGTTTGATCTGGATCCTGTGACTCTGCATACTCTACCTGCTGACCCCCATCTTTGATTAGATTGACTGGAACCTGGTCATATTCGATACCTTTAAGCGCAAAAGCTGGCACACAAAAAGTTCATTATCATCATGTTGGCATCAAAATGATTTTAAATAACAGCCAAGCGGACTAATCTTGTGGCATGACTTACCAATGCGAACCCTCCAGGAGCAGGAGCTTCTGAAGTATCCATGAAGAACAGGCTAGATAGAAATAAAAAAAACAAAAAACAAAAGCATTCAGTCCATTTGAAAACATTTCCAAATTAACACAGTCAACCATGTTTAGTTTCTACTGGTTCACCTTGGTTTGGGTTGCCATAGCTCTTGGCTCAAGTTTTCACTCAGCTACACTGAATAAACTGCTGAAAGTAGTTTTTTCCTGCAAATTTCAGCACAGTCCCATCCTCCAGCAGCCAATAAGATGTGCTCCTAAAATCCCTCCTACCTACTCTTTGGTCCATGACTAAGCACCATCAGGGCTTCATATGGTTAACATTAGAGACCTGGTATACACACACACACACATTTGGCAAACAGCTAACAGTGTTATTACAGTACCTTGGCGAGGCAAACAAAGGACAAGTGCATTGTTGTGGCTGTGTTATCACTTTGATTTTTAGGGTTAGCTGTGCTCAAAGAGTCGTCGATTATGGTGTCCTGCACATTTCACCGGAAAGTCCCTCTTCCTTTCTCCTACATGAGTAAATGTGTCATGTAAATCCTGCACAGCTTGTACACAACACTCTCAGTCTGGTTGAGGTTAGCTATTGTTATTTTAAGTAGAGATCTTGGTCACAGTTCAACTCTGAGTTACATAACTTGCGGCCACTAAAAGGAAGTCTGCCGTATTCTTTTATCCAATGGTTGGTCGGTATTCACAGCTAAGGCGGGAGTTTATGAAATCTCCTCCTGGGATTGGACAAAACGCGCCCACAGTTCACCAATCAGGCTGCGTTATTTATTGGAAGTCTCCCATGTGGCGAATGACAAGCCTCAGATTCTATTAAAACCCGCCCACAGCTAATACATCTATGTAAAGGAGAGGAATGCCGAGTCCTCTTCTGCTGGCCGCTGTCCTACCTGCGGAGTTGGTCAAAACAAGTCCACTTGACACCTGACAGCATTTCCACCATGGCGTCAACAGCCTTAAGATCAGTGATAAAGAGAAAGGTAAGATTTTTTATTTTTATTTTTATTCTTAACCTTTTAAAATTTTCTCAGTTGCAAATGACGCAGGAAGGTTTGACAGTTCACATGCTGTTTAAAACTGCCAGGAGTCATGTACTGCAGGATTTTAGGTCTGCACTGATTTGACATTACAGACTGATTTATTAGCCTAAGTTGTTTCCTCTCTTCAGAAGGATTTTCATGCATGTTCAAATCCTATTAGCTGGCTGCTGGCAGAAAAGGCTCTACCCCCCAAATCCCCCCATGAGCTGATTTATTGTTAGAAGCAAGTTAAAATCAGTTATTCTGTATGTGCATTTGTAGCTACATTTAATCACTAAAAAAACTTATTCCTGTGCACCTGCTGACTGGACTGCATTCATTCCTCCAGTCCACTCCAGTCAGTTTGGCTCTGTTCCCTTCTGGTCTTTTCAGCAACTCTTTGTAGTTGCTCATTAATCTTATCAGGTTGCAACTGGAAACAACTGGTTGTGTGCATTAACCAAACCTACCATTATAGTTTTTTGAAAGCTAGATATAATGATTTGCATTTGATGACATCATATAGAGCTGCAACTAACAGTTATGTTATATATTAGTTAATATATAATATATAAACTAAACTAATACATTTAGTTATATTATCAGTTAATCTGTTAATTGATATTCTCGATTGATTGGTTGTTTGGCCTATAAAATGTCAGAAAACGGTGAAAATAGTCAATTCCTGTTTTCCAAAGCCCAAGATGCAACCTAAAATGTCTTGTTTTGTCCTGACCAACAGTCCACAATCCAAAGATATTCATTTTACTATCACAGAAGAATAAAGAAACCAGGAAATATTCACATTTGAGAAGCTGGAACCAGAGAAATTGACTGCAAGAAAATTACTCAAAAGGATTAGTCAGTCAACTAATTGATTAATCAACTAATTGTTGCAGCTCTGATATCACACTTCCTACCATTTTTCTTTTTCAGGTCCCACTTAAAGTTGGCCGCATGTGCTACTCCTCCTCAGTGGTGAGTTCAAAACTTCATTCATTGTCAGCCTGTTATTACACCTGATGTCAAATGTCATAAATGGATTATTAACCTGCAGATGTGATGTAACATGTGTCCTCACAGCCCACCACCAAGCTGTTCATTGATGGGAAGTTTGTTGAATCCAAGACTTCACAATGGCTGGATATTCACAATCCTGTAAGTATTTTACTTGGCCTGCATCTCTAAACACAGAGCATTTTTTCTCCCTGACATCCATATTTGTAGTGTTTTAGGTTCATGATGCCCTGGCCTTGACATGGCTCATACTGTAGGACCAAAGTCTATGGAGTTGCTTAACATGTTACGTGTGGTTGAACATATTACAGCAGCTTTTAGTAAATTGCAAATTTATATTTCATCTCTCTGAATGAAAAACCTAATTTAAAGAGTAAAATAAATCAATATTCTTTAAACCTCAGTGACACTTTGATAACCATGTCATAACCTAACAATCATAAATGTTTCCCCTGGGATTGAATGTGAAAATCCTGATATTTGTGTCTGATAAGCTCTGACCTGCAGATTCATGAAAGCTCTTCCATCTCAGTTAAACATGTAACGGATTCACTGGTTACCCAACACATACTGGATTTAAACAGCCCCTGCTAATTAAAAAATAATTAATCTTTAGATTCTTTTCTCCTCTGTAGGCTACCAATGAGGTAATTGCTCGTGTACCTAAAGCCACTCAGGAGGAGATGTTGGCTGCTGTAGACTCCTGCTCCAGAGCCTTTCACACCTGGTCTGAGACCTCCATCTTGGCTCGGCAACAGATCTTCCTGCGCTATCAGCAGCTTATCAAGGACAACATTGTAAGTCAAAGGGTCAGAAAGTGTAAGGTGAAACTGAAAACAAGAGCTTACTGTTCAGCACTGTCCAACTGTTTTAATAGCATGCCATTATTTTTTGCAAGTCACTTCTTTTAAACCTTTCCACATTAGTTCACAGCCTTCTATTTATATCTGTTAATGAGACTCTAGTTCAAATTATATCAAACCTAAAGCTGAAAACAGAACTAATGTGACAGCTGTCTTGTGTTGCAGAAAGAACTTGCCAAGGCCATCACAGTGGAACAGGGCAAGACCCTTGCAGATGCAGAGGGGGATGTGTTCAGAGGATTGCGTAAGTTTCTCTCACACACACACGTGTGCACACACTTACCTTTATACCCTTCTATGTTACATATGTCTTTACTTTGTGGCTGCAGAAATGGTTAATGAGTTATACTAGCTCTGTGTATGATTTGGTAAACCAGAGCAAAGGGCGGTTTACTCTTACCTTGCAAGTCAGCTGGATTCACAAGATCATGCAAGAGATCTTGTCAGGCTTCGAGTTTGTGCTTGTGGTTGGACCACCAGTGGTTTGGACCAATCAGCGTCCTAGAACTATCGGCAGCTACGGGCGTGGTTTAGGTGTTACGACAGCGAGAAGCGATAGCCCGAGATAGACAGTGATGCCTGCCCTTTTCCGAACAGTTTTCTAAGGACATCTCAGATGGTTCTGTGTAACAAACCATCGTGCCTGTCAGGTTAGGCTTACTCCATGAGCCCTTTATATGACAGCTACTAATCATTATGTCACCTTATGAGCTGTTCTTTTTTTTACCTTTCACCCACATTTTAAGAGGGGATAACATTTTTTTTTAAACAGACGACAATATCTGACTTAGCTTTCTTTCTCCATTAATGTCAGCCAATACTGATTGTAATTCTTCTAAGTATTTTTTGAGCAAATAATGAATTATTATTATTATTATTATTATTATTATTATTATTATTATTGTCAGGGATAACACTTATAAAAACAAATTAAGGACACGGTCATGTACATCGCGGTCTCTCTTGGAGAGTTTGTAATAATCCCACACTGAACAGTTCTTTCATTGCTTGACATATCTGCAACAAACAAGACAAAAGAAAACTTGTGCATTATTTATTGGGTTTAAATGTTCTTTGCAGAGGTTGTGGAGCATTCCTGCAGCATCACCTCTCTGATGCTCGGTGAAACCCTGCCCTCCATCACTAAGGACATGGACACCTACACCTACCGCCTGCCCCTCGGAGTGTGTGCCGGTATCGCCCCCTTCAACTTCCCTGCCATGATCCCTCTGTGGATGTTCCCCATGGGCATGGTGTGTGGCAACACATACCTGCTGAAACCATCAGAGCGGGTGCCAACCTGCGCCATGCTGCTGGCCAAGATGCTGCAGGATGCCGGTGCTCCAGACGGGACGCTGAACATCATCCACGGACAACATGATGGTGAGAGTTGCTCTCTTTTACCTGCAGCTAGTAATTGTTAGAATGTGAAGAAGACAGTGACTGTGTAATGCTAGGACCGGGACTGGGACTCTCTGTGGTGCCATCTATCTACTAGGGGAAGGAATCTTTTTCTGTATGTATGTCCTTTGCGTATCTTCTGAAGCATTCATCTGCTCAACTCTGCACTTGGAGGGTGTATGGCTGGGGACCCAAGGGACTGCATTGTCTAATTTGGTGCAATTTGGACACGTGATACGTTTAATTAACAAGCAAGCCGCTCTGCTCTGTGCAGGGGCAGGGCGGAGCTTCAGAGCTCTGCTGACTGACTCCAGCATATCAGGAAGAGACCAAAGATGAGGCGTGACACGAGTCAGAGAAAAGTGCTATAAAAAGAGAAAAGTCGACAGTGAAAACAGAGCTTTTAATCAAGAATAGACTCTGACCCCGTGTCTACACAGAAAGTGTAGCGTTAGCAGCACGTTTAGCAGATCAGCAGTGAGTGACTACACAGGAGGTGTTCAGGTACATTGTTGAGCAAAGGCGAAGGTCACCTGCATTTTGGAAGTGCTCAGAGCTCAATACACAATGACTGTAGTTATGTGCGTAAAATGAAGGAAATACTTCCCATGGGCAGTTCAAAACCAGTTTGTCTCATATGCCCCGAGACCGTGGTGATTGTGAAGCACCACTACAGACAAAGCACAAATCTTTGGAGCAAACATACCCACTCAGATCTGAGCTGAAGGCACAGAAAGTAAGAATTTTAGGCTACTTGAAATGAGAAAGAACATTTATTTAGTATTAGAGTACTTATTATTTATAACGTCTGTGTATAATTGAATGTTAGTTTCTTCCATGTTGATGTTTATACTCATTCACACCTCACATCAACTGTATTAATTTTTCTATACATTGAAATAGTGGGCGGAGGCCAAGCAATTACCAGTTCTGAACAGGCACGTTTTGAACAGGCACTGCACTAGTGAGCCAAATTCATGGAAACATCTGAGATCAGGACATGTCCGCTTGATAATTACGCAATGCACAGAATCCCAGGTGCCACGAAAACAAATTATTTTTTTGAATCATTTGTACGTCTTAGTTATATAGTGAACTTGTGTTTCCTCTGACATTTAGCTGATAAAAGCAAATCAATTTCAACTTGATTGGCTTCCATTTTATACTAAGTTTATATTCTGATGTTTTTTATTATTAAAAAAATGTATTTCAGCTCATATAAAGTCAATTTCAATTTCATCAATTTCAAGAAAAAATGTATACGTGTTTATAAGTCCCTATTTCATCTTCCAAGCTGAGAGTAGATGAATACATGAAAAGGCAAACTCATTTTAACATTCACAAGCCTATACTTAGCAAATGTTCTATATTTTTACTTCATAACTGACCAAAACCCTTAAAAATGATCACTAATAAAACTGTCATTGCCAGGGATAATTGCATGACATTCTGTTGTAATGCAATACCACACAGTATTAGACATATTAATGGTTATCGATTACTGCCTGACTAACGGAAGTTCATTCAGTTTTTATGACTGTCTTTCTGTTGCAGCTGTGAATTTCATCTGTGACCACCCAGCCATCAAGGCAATCAGCTTTGTTGGCTCAAATCAAGCGGGAGAGTATATTTACGAGAGGGGCTCTAAACATGGAAAGAGGGTCCAGTCGAACATGGTAAGTGTTTGCTGCAACACAGGAGGAATGTATGAAACTTTCTGTAAATGTCCACAAGATGGCAGCATTGGTCAACAGATTCTTGTTGTGTTTTTGAGCCTCATCGCTCCTCCTCACTGCCAGCTGTACAGATTAGATGAAGTGCAAAACAGAGATTGCAGCTGCGCATCACTGTAGTAGAGTTTGACTGAGAAAAATGAGTGTTAACATGTAGTTATCTTTGTGTCCATCAATCTTCTGTCATACGGCTACAATGTGGAGCAAGTTTACTATATAACATTTGTATAATTCCCTGATATTATGTTCTCATTTGTGACTAACCAGTTGCTGTAATGTGGACATCAAACTGCACAAGCGTAACCACTTCTCGTGTACTGTAGGGAGCCAAGAACCATGGTGTGGTGATGCCTGATGCCAACAAAGAGAACACACTGAACCAGCTTGTGGGTGCAGCATTTGGGGCAGCAGGACAGCGCTGCATGGCTCTTTCTACAGCCATCCTGGTGGGCGAGGCGCGGAACTGGCTGCCGGAACTGGTAGAGCGTACCAAAGCTCTGCGCGTCAATGCAGGTACCGCGCCCCGTCACCCCACCCTTCACCTCTGACTCTCCTGAGCCCCTGTTCCCTGAGGGCCTTTGGTTTAGTCATCTCGGGCCACCCACGCCGTCCTAACCACACCTCTCGCCTTTTTGCCCTGTTGTAACTTCACATTGGAGTCAGCTGAAAGAGAGGGCTTGTTGAGTCAGCCATGCTGCAAATTTGTGGCCAGATCTGCGGCTCAGACCTAAATAGCGGTTCAGAACATCGAATCCTTTGAGAAAGGAAAGAGATGTGGAGCAAAATGGAGAATGATTCTTCCCTGTTTGCAGTGATATGGACTTTAATTTGTGTAGTGCACAGGAAACCCATAAGTACCCACTTTTGAGGGAGTGCCTCAGGGTGCCCCTCATCCTGGCTTTTGCGTGTTGGTGGGTAAAGAAGTATTTGATTGCTGGTGCCCATATAGTGTGCTCACATCATGTGAGTGCCATTGTATGTAACCTTATATCTGTTTGTTTTCGGGGCCCCTGCTAGGAGACCAGCCTGGTGCAGATGTGGGGCCTCTGATCACTCCGCAGGCCAAGGAGAGAGTCTGCAGTCTGATCCAGAGTGGCGTGAATGAGGGAGCGAAGCTGCTCCTTGATGGCCGAAGCGTCAAGGTTAAGGGTTACGAGAACGGCAACTTTGTGGGTCCTACCATCCTCAGCAATGTCACGGTATGTGGGTTTGTGTCTTTAAGTGCTCACATTAAAAACGTATTTGCATCTGAGCTCCATTTTAAAAACTCTAAAACTAAACTACCAGTAAGGTTTTCTGTTTCTTTTGTGCTCTCACAGCCTGAGATGAAGTGCTACACAGAAGAGATCTTCGGGCCTGTGTTGGTTGTTCTCGAGGCAGAAACTCTAGATGATGCTATCAATTTGGTCAATAGCAACCCCTATGGCAACGGCACAGCTATCTTCACCACAAATGGTGCCACTGCACGCAAATACACTCACGAAGTGGACGTGGGCCAGGTGAGTGGCTGCAGCCTCCAAATGTCTTCCTCTGTTTTGGGAGAAAGGAGACATTCACATCTTTATGTAATGTCTATACAGCATCTCATGCAAGGGAGCACATCACATTTCTATTTGAAAACCTTCACACACATTAAAAAAATTATTTTCCATGTCAAGTATAGCCTTGTTTGCCCCTGACCAAAAATACACACCTTCGGCAACCCCCTTCCCTCCACTTCCCCCCTAGTCAAGACTACAAATAGCTACAGCAAATAAGTGTCCGTTCAATCTAAACAGGGGGACATAAAAACATTTTTCCAGGTAGTATTCGAGGAGGGGAAATCTTAAACGCAAAAGGGATTCCGAGGGTCCTGTTCAACGTTTAATGCATAAATATATGGCCAGCGTTTAACCTGTTTGTTTGCCTATGGAGCCTGGTTATGCCCTGTGTTTGCTGTTCACATGTCGGGGAATGCTGTGCAGGCCATGTGCTGTACTCCTCTCCAAACCTCGGTGCAACAAACATCTGCTTTTCTTTTTTTTTCTTCTTTCTCTCCTCCCTGCACCTTTGCCAAAAGGCTTTATTTTGTCCAAACTTATTCCCGCTGTTTCAAACATTGTAAACCAACCGTACCATGTCTGTATTGCCTTCATAACAAAATGTTTTATTTAGTTTTTCTTCCCTTTCATAATAGTATGCTATGCTTTCAGAACTGCAAATCTAAACCGCAGGTTTAGCTTAGTTTAGTGCTATCATGTACAGTTTTATGCAAAGGTTTGGCCACCCTTTGACCAATAACATATTTTGGTGATTTTTTTTAATTGAAAAGATGTAAACACCGCCTCTCTAGGATGTGGGACATAAACACAATGTTGTCAGCAAACATTGATGCATAGTTACTTTTTATGTCATAAATGGAACACAAATAAAAACATCATTGTGGTATCAGTTTGGGCAACCTACAAAGTCAGTACTTGGTAACACCCCCTCTGGCAGATATCACAACTGGCAAACACTTTTTGTAGTCAGCTAAAAGTCTTTCAACTCTTGTATTTGGGATCTTCTTCCATTCTTTGTTGCAAAAGTTCTGCAATATTCTTGGGCTGTCTTGCATGCACAGCTCTTTTAAGATCTACCCACAGATTTTCAATTATGTTTAAGTCAGGGGACTGTGAGGAACAATCCAAAACCTTCAGTTTGTGTCTTGAGGTAGCCCATGGTGGATTTCGAGGTATGTTTAGGATCGTTATCCTTTCATCAGCTTCAGCTTTTTTGAAGACAGTGTGATGTTTGCCTCCAGAATTTGCTGGAATCCATTCCCTCCACCTATGCAATGTTTCCTTTGCCACTGGCTGCAACAAAAACCCCAAAGCATGATGGATCCACAGCCATGCTTAACAGCTGGCAAGGTGTTTCATGAAATGCTGCTCCTTTTTCCTCCCTTTCTTCACCTTTGCTGATTTGTGGCCAAAACATCATCAGTCTACAGAACTTGTTTCCAAAACACATCAGGCGTCTGTAGATGTTCTGTTGCATACTTCTGATGTTCGGTTTTATGATGAGGATGCAGCTAAGGTTTTCTTCTATTGACTCTTCCATGAAGGTCTTGTTAGTGCAAGCATCGCTGCACAGTGGAGCAGTGCACCACCACTCCTGAGTCTGTTAAATCTTCCTGCAAACTTTTGCACCAGCCACGTTTTTTATTTTTGTTCAGTTTAAGACCTAAAAAGTGACTATGCATTGTTTGCTGAAAATATTGTTTTATGTTCCACATCCCAGAGAGGCTGTTTACATCTTTTCAATTTAAAAAAATCACCAAAACATGTTATTGTTAGGGGTTGCCCAAACCTTTCCATAAAACTGTGAGCTTGTTTTTTAAACAGCATGGATGTACCACATCTTTCATCAGCCACATCTTAACTCATCCTAGCAATTTAGGATTCCAGGGAATTGTTTTACAGAGGTCTCACTTCTGGAAATGAAAGGGAAAATATTTGTTTTCTGCAGGTCGGAGTAAATGTTCCCATCCCTGTTCCACTGCCTATGTTCTCCTTTACTGGGTCAAGAGGATCTTTCAGAGGCGACATGAACTTCTACGGAAAACAAGTGTGTAATCAAACAAACGTATCCTATTCTTTCAAGTAAAACAAAATCAGAGATGTAGACGTCTTGATGTAAATGTTTTTTATTTACTCTCTCCAGGGCATCCAGTTCTACACACAGATCAAAACTGTAACCTCACAGTGGAAAGCTGAAGATGCTACCCTGAAAAGTCCTGCAGTCACCATGCCGACTATGGGACGCTAGTTCCATAGTCTGTTGATCAGCCCAATTCACCAGAAGATACCTGTCCTCCACATACAAAACAGACTTGTGTTTAATGTGAATAGATCATAAATACTAGTTATTAAATATTTCCCCTTTATAAAGACTTTACTAATTTTGTAATGTGTATATATAGACACTGTGAATGTAAACCCACTATGGCCAAGATTTTAACAATGCAAACAACCTGTGTACAGCCAAGGGACTGTTGCTTGGAAAAATGCTATTCTTCTACTACAACGCTTGTATTGACAGTCTTGTGTATTTATTACAGTGTACTGTATATAATCCCCATGAGTGTAAAGTCTAACAAATGAAGGTTACCCTGGACTCACTGCATTGTGTTCCACTTATTCACCATCCACTGATATTGCATATACAGCTGGTGACAAATTAAAGGAAAAACTGGTACAGGTTTGAATGCTTGACCCCTACAGTGAGGGGATCTGGTGGCTCTGTAATGCTTTGGGGGGAATTTTGCTGGCACGGTTTGGGTCCACTTGTCCCCTTAGAGGGAAGGGTCACTGCAAATCAATACAAAGTTGTTGAGTCATCACCTCTATCCTATGATGAAACATTTCTATAGTGATGGGAGTGGTCTCTTTCAGGATGACAATGCCCAGATTCACAGGGCATGAGGGGTCACTGAATGGTTTGATGAGTATGATGATGTGAATCATATGCTATGGCCTTCACAGTCACCAGATCTCAACCCAGTTGAACACCAATGGGAGATTTTGGACTGATGTGTTAAGACAGTGCTCTCCAGCACCATCATGAAAACACCAAATGAGGGAATATATTTTTGAAGAATGGTGTTCATCCCTCCAGTAGAGTTCAAGACACTTGTAGAATCAATGCCAAGGCTGAGGAACATCCCACAGCATAACAGGGCTACCAGTTCCCCTCACTGCAGGGGTCAAGCATTCAGACCTGTACCAGTTTATCCTTTAATTTGTCACCCATCTGTGTATATTTTGGTATCAACTTTGTGTTCAGAGTGTAGTTTTGAATTTAGGGAATGGATCCTTTAAATGGGCTGTGACAGAATTCAAACAACCTTGACGTGTGAAAGAGAGCACTCACAAGCCATATATACATGCATCGTAAGACATTTATAGTAAACACAAACATCTTGTATTCTACTACACACATAATTTTATTCTACTACACACATAATTGACACTCTGTGTGAAGAGTACAAAGCAGAGGCAAACAAAACATGTGGCCAAAACATCATCAGTCTACAGGACTTGTTTCCAAAACACATCAGGCGTCTGTAGATGTTCTGTTGCATACTTCTGATGTTGGGTTTTATGATGAGGATGAAGGTAAGGTTTTCTTCTACTGACTCTTCCATGAAGGTCTTGTTAGTGCAAGCATCGCTGCACAGTGGAGAAGTGCACCACCACTTCTGAGTCTGTTAAATCTTCCTGTAGGTTTTTGCAGTCACATGGGGGTTGTGTTTTGCCTTTCTGATCAGCATACAAAGTTATCTCCCAGAATTTTCTTGATCTTCCAAATCTAATCTCAACCTCCACAGTTCCCCTAAACTGCCATCTCTTAATTACATTTTGCACTGTGGAAACTGCAAGCTGAAAACACTTCGCTGTCTTCTTGTAGCCTTCCCCTGCATTGTGGACATTGATAACTTATATTTTCAGTCTTAAACAGCTGCTTAGAGGAACTCATGGTTGCTGAGTGTTTGCACAAGGTTTGAAGAGTGAGAGTATTTGTAAAGTTTGACAATGACAATTGTTGACATGCCTCAGGACTAACGAGCTGATTAAGATCTGAGACCTTGTAAAAAGAAACTGAGACTTTGTAACTCTTAAGGTGCCCAAACTTTTGCACCAGCCACGTTTTTTATTTTTGTTCAGTTTATGACCTAAAAAGTGACTGCATTGTTTGCTGAAAACATTGTTTTATGTTCCACATCCCAGAGAGGCTGTTTACATCTTTTCAATTTAAAAAAATCACCAAAACATGTTATTGTTAGGGGTTGCCCAAACCTTTCCATAAAACTGTGAGCTTGTTTTTTAAACAGCACGGATGTACTACATCTTTCATCAGCCACATCTTAACTCATCCTAGCAATTTAGGATTCCAGGGAATTGTTTTACAAAGGTCTCACTTTCGGAAATGAAGGGAAAATATTTGTTTTCTGCAGGTCGGAGTAAATGTTCCCATCCCTGTTCCACTGTCTATGTTCTCCTTTACTGGGTCAAGAGGATCTTTCAGAGGCGACATGAACTTCTACGGAAAACAAGTGTGTAATCAAACAATATCTTTTTGAAGAATGGCGTTCATCCCTCCAGTAGAGTTCAAGACACTTGTAGAATCAATGCCAAGGCTGAGGAACATCCCACAGCAAAACAAGGCTACCAGTTCCCCTCACTGCAGGGGTCAAGCATTCAGACCTGTACCAGTTTTTCCTTTAATTTGTCACCCATCTGTATATATTTTGGTATCAACTTTGTGTTCAGAGTGTCGTTTTGAATTTAGGGAATGGATCCTTTAAATGGGCTGTGACAGAATTCAAATAACCTTGACGTGTGAAAGAGAGCACTCACAAGCCATATATACATGCATCATAAGACATTTATAGTAAACACAAACATCTTGTATTCTACTACACACATAATTGACACTCTGTGTGAAGAGTACAAAGCAGAGGCAAACAATCCAGAGTGCGATGTACAATGTAGAGGCCACACGGAGGTCATGTGGTGTTTATATCTGGCAGACTGTTTGGGTTCGAGGGCAGCAAGGACTCAGGCGCCTGGGTGATGAAGGTTGCTGGGGAGAGCTCCTCTCTAATTCTGGAAAGTAGTCATCATTATGCAGCGTTAAAATGCAACTGTCTGATAAATCACATGTAGACACTCATGTTCTCACAGCCAATGCTTTTTCAGCTAAACACGGAATGTGGGACCAATAAATCTGCAGCAGCTTCATAATTGCAAGGATGAGGTACAACTTTTATGCTCATACATTCCTTTAGTGTCTTACCCGGCAGCATCACTGTCAATAAGGTTCTTCTTCTCAGAAGAGGCAGACAACACCAGATGTTGACTGGCGTTCCTATCAAGAAGATGCAGAGTTGCAGTTAAATACAGAACCTCGTAGTGAAAAGCCATGTTTTAACACACTGGTGTGTCTATTCACTCAGGCCTGCAGCCCGTCTTGGAGAGAGGTTACTCTGGGTCAACACAATGCGCATAGACTTGGATGATGCTAACTGACTCGCTTGGGTCGCCAAATGTTATGTATTCTGCTGGACTAGGTGCCAGACCGCTGTTAACATGAATATACATCTCTAGTCTGCCATACCTCCATACATCCAGATCCCCTGCACACTCCTTTCTGAAAATCATGTTACCAGCTGCTCTCTGACCACAAGTGTTCAAAGAACAAAATAAACTCCTAGGGCACGTGAAGAGGGGCCAATAGGCTGAAAGCAAATCGACGTGACCAGATGTTTGTTTCCAAGCACATGACTCTGTGGCTGGGCCTATTTTTACTATTGTGCCCAGACTCTTTCTTCATTCTTTTTAAGCAGCTGGATGGAAAAGAAAATTGGTTAAAGCCTAACTGATGTTTTATGGTATCCTCTTCTGCTGAGAAAATGGCTGTTTAAAACATTAAAAAGAGGGAGGAGTCACCAGAAGTTCAGCCTGAACTACTGCTTGGTGTCACTGCACTTTGTTCTTCAGAGTTAATTGATCCTGAAGTTTCGGTCCATTTTCAGGGATTACGAGTGGATTGTAATTGTATTATCTAAAATGAAGTTAATGAGTGATGAACAAACAACCAGAAATTCTTTACTAAGTCAAAAATAACACAATTAACTGGTTTTAGTACCTTGCCATTTGTCCGTTCATTTTAGCAAAGAGAAGCCTAAGCACTTGTTCCTTCTGCTCCCAAGTGAGATCTGAAATTTCAACTTTACTGCCTGGTCGGTGCGTCCTGCAAAACAGGTGGATGATATCAAAATTAGCCTGAATCACTACAGTTGTACATACACAGGCGGTATCAAGGTGAACCATGATTGATGTTATGGTTTGTTGACCACTGAATGAGTTGCAGGTGACCTGGCGCCAATACAAGAGGAATTAAAAATATCACAAAGACACACACAGTAGTACAAGTCATGGAAATGATGAGGAGAGGACCTACCACCTTGCAGCCGCCTCCATGTCTGAATAGACAGAGTTGGTACTGTGGGGGCTATTATGAAAGTTACGGATGGGTGGAAACTTAAGCCTTCCTGCTGTGGCCTCTCTTAGCCTCCAGCGATAAGCCTGTAGTGCCTCCTTTTTGTATTGCAGCCTGCTGGCCATGATCTTCTGCTTCACCTGAGCCAGCGCCTCATGGAAGAACTGCTCCAGCTCTGTGCGCTGCTCCACAATGGTGCTCGCTAGCTGCTTGATGTGCCCCAACTCCCTCTCCCGCATGGCAAGTACTTTCTGAAGCTTCTCCAACTCTACCTGGCTGGCCTGAGCCTGGGTGCTGACCAGGGTCTTCTCCTTCTCCTCCTCCTCTCGCTTAGATTCCCTAGCTTTTAGTGCTAGGGCCTGCTCCAGGGATGCTACCTTTGCTTTCAGTTTAAATACCTCCTCTTTTTGGGCCTCCATCTGAGCTGCATTCTTCTTTACCATCATCTCAAATGTGTTCTGGGTGAGTAGACAGAAGAGCAAAGCAGTAAAACGGTTGACACCAAGCTCACACTGGAAAATCCTTTCATTTTCATGCCAATATTAAGGTAGAACATAAACAGATATGTGCTTAAGTGTGTGCTGCTGAGTGATTGGCTAAAGCTTCAACAAGGCAGATTTACTCCCTTGACTTACTGTCATCATTAGAGTTAAGATTAATGCACCTAATATTTATTTGTCTTCTAGAACCAGTGCCAGAAACCTGCGAAGGAGAAGCCACTGAATTTGAACCCATGCATCAGTGGAAACTCGCCGCAACCACTGACCACTGAGAAGCTGGGTAGTAGTGAGAAGGGGAGGAGGGGGGTGGGGTGGGGGTTAGGAGCAGGACCACAAGCAAAATACACAGGGTCAGCACAAGTAAACAACACTAGGGGAAAAAACCACCTGAAATATACTGTATGTTCCTCATAACTGAAAGGATTGAAAATGACTATATGGAGATGAATGGTTTCTATCCAGGGACGGCCGGTGCCTAATAGTAACACTGCTGTTTGCTGTCCTATGGTTCAAACATACCTTGTCCAGTGCCAGGGAGGCATTTTCCTGAGCCAACGAGTCCGTCAATTTCTGCAGGTCCTCTGCCTCCTTTATGTGATATTTCAGTGTTTCATTGAGACGGACGTTCTCCTTGAACACAGAGCGCGAGGCATCGTCCAGCTGCCTGAATAGTTGTCAGTACAAACAAGTGAACCACAAAGAAATTTGTCTGCAATTATGATTTTTTTTAAGACTGTCTATTATTCAAGTCAGTAAAGGCTTTGAGAAGATGAGCGGAGATTTGGATCTTGGACCATGTAAAGCATATCATGCATTTTTACTCTCAGTATCTTGGTTCTGATACATAAAATTTAATTATCAGTGTACTTTGGTTTTTAAGACAAGTCGAGTCTGTTCAAAATTAAATCAATTACTGACTCTAAGACCAAACCGGCAGGACCACACCAGAATCAATGTTGATGTTTTAAGAGCTGTAAAAAAAACAAACTAAACATGGCAGCAGCGAAATATACAGAACATCCTACGGCCTCAAAAGTAATAAACTATGGTCTTCCGCACACGCCATACACTCTCCTCCCTTCAAGATGTTCTGGGATGGATGAGGATGTGATCGTTGGCTTAGGTGACATACACCATCATGAACATGACGAATCAGTGCGGTCAAGAGAATAACGTTAGTTCTAATTATATATAGTTACATACATCTATACTTATATGACTAAATTATTTTTTCTTTGTGTTCCGACTACGTGAAGGTGCAGTTTAAAGAATAAAATTAGACTGTAAATTGACAGTGGAAACACACTCACACAATGGCTTCATTGTGGGCCTTCTCCACCACCAGGGCTATCGTTTGCTCAGCTTCCCTCTCCAGGCGAGCCTGCAGGGACATTTACACTTACTGTACTGTTCCACCTGGGACAATATCAGCTGCTAGTGTTTTCACCAACATCTTCCCTAATCTGTTCACGAAAAGGGGGGCAGATCTCCACAACTATCTATCTACTACTTATATCAGTGATTTCACCACATTACTAGTCATTATCATCCATATTGATCAGAGAAGGAACATTTTAGGTGACTCTTGAAGAATTGCAGATACCTTTTCTTTGAAGAATTTGTACTCCATTTTGTTTAGGGTTTCCCTGTGCTCCTTGTCAGCAATATCCATGCTTTCTCTAATCTACAAAATAGAAAAGTAATGGTTATTGGTACCATTTACACAACCTGACAAAACAACATAACCATTCTTAATTGGAAACATTTCATCCTGTGTTTTTTCCCTCACATCACTGAGCTCCTGCTCCATCTGAGCTTTCCTCTTCTGAAAGTCTTTAATTTTCTTCATTCCATCCTGTATCATGTTAAAATCACTGGATTTCTTTCTGAACAGTTCCTTCATCTCATTGATTTCGAGTGTGTAATCTTCAACCTGTTGAAACAGATCATATAATTAGACGCACAAAATGTAACATTCCACACATTAAATGCATGCTGACACTGAAAAAAAGGCATCCACCCATTTACATACAAGAGTAAGTTGCCCCAAAATTCCCATAACTGAGATCAGCTTGTCTCTGTTAGGGAAGAAGATTTTTGTCCCAAAGTTCACTCAGGCCATGTGTCTTTTGCTAGCCAACTTAAGCACAGATCAGTCAGTCTAAATACCTCAAGATGCTACTGTGGAAAAGCCAGTCTGAGCAAAGATGTGACAAAGCGACCAAAGTCACGAGAGACTAGCAAAACATGCACCCACAAACTTGTACATGATGACTAAATGAGGGGTTATCAACCATCAGATTACAACTTTAGGCCTAATTGTTATTCTTCAGATATCTTCAAAATATCCACCAGTGTAAAGTTAAAAGGGAATTGTGTTGCATGCGTCTGACTTTTCCCTCATGCTGTGCAGTAATTCCAGTTGGTAAAATCTTTATGGAATAATTATTTGGATGACTGAGTTTATCAGCACTTGAAGTTTCATCCTGTCTAAATCCTTAGACATAAACCAGGCATTCATGAGTGCCTTTGATGGGGTAGTTTCCATTAGCTAAGTCCATTTTCAAGATGAGCCATTTTATCACCTCGCAATGAGAAGAATGATGTAAGCCGCATGTCTTAAAGTCACATCTTTTGAGTCAACCACATGACAATATTTTTTTCCCCGTTACCGGACATATGTGACATACATGTCTAAAATAGAGATGTTTCATGTTGGTCTAGACCATGCCTCGTTTTTCTCCCTCAGAAGCTTATTGGACTCCATTTTACCAGCATGAAGTAAGAGATGGAAGATGAGAAACAGCTGCTAGCAAAAGAAGGAAAAGGGTTTTGTGCTTTTTTGTCAAGTAAAGCCACTTGAATTTTGTCATTTCAGTTTCATAGCTGGATCATAGCTATAAGCATCAGAGGTCAGTGAGAATAATAAGGATTCAACATAAGTTCCTTTGGTGTATGTTATGTAAGTAAAGTTGGTATTTTGGAGTTGAGATGTGTATGACATACGAGGTATGGTTAACAAGACCAGCAGTATGAATGCCTATTCCTTACCCAAGCACTTTCAAATTATGCTTTTTCCCACTGACAAAGTTTAAAATAACATTAGACCGTGTTACCCGGAATGTGAGGGTTTGTTGTTCTGTTTTATGGTGGCTTTGTTTGGTTGTTGTTTTCTTACATAATAAATATAATTACACAGAGGACAGCTGTTTAGACACAGTGCAGCACATTTTTGAGATGCTAAGTTACATGTTAAAAGTTGCGCACTGTAAATCACAGCAACATTCTGCTATGAAGAAACTCAACATGCTAGCTTGTACAAATTTTGTGGGAAACACAAAAGCTCGAGTTGCATTTTTCTTGTGGCTGTTTGTTTTTTTTGTTTTTTTTAAAGAACTCACCAGTTTGTTTCGCTCTTCACGTGCAAGCACCTCTCGACTCTTGAGGGTTTCTTGCAGCTTATTGATCTGTTAAAAATAGATGAACAGCGTGTTAAAACAATCTTATTTAATTGAATCTAATTCACACTTACAGCCTAACTTTACTTTCCGACCTTCTCCTCTTTCGCCGCATCTCGTTTCTGCAAAAAACCAGTTACGTCGATGCTGTCCTTCTCCGCGCGGTACAGTTGGTTAGTGAGCTCCTCGTTGGCGCGTGCTAACTTGCGGCAGGCCTCACGGTACTGCGCGAGGGACTGGTCGGTGACCTGTAACCTAAGCTCCCACAGGGCAGCGTTGGCCTTTGCTTTCTCGATATCCGACTCTTTGTCCGCTTTCGACTCCTGTTTGCCCTCTTTCTTTCCTTTCCTGTAGCAAAACAGAAAGTTTTAACGTCAATGTAGCTAATAAAATGAGTAAGTTAGCGTTACGCACTCAACTTACCCGGCTTTTGCCCTCTTCACTTTGGCGACTTTCTTCTTCGGCATCACTGCGAGCTACTCAACGGCTAAAATACTAAAGGTAACAACAATGTGCTACTATGAAGAGAAGAAGTTGTACGGTAGGTTAATTACCCTGGGGGGTTTACCGTTAACGGTAACGGCAGCAAGCTGCTGTGTCACCTGCTGTGACTGTTTGCTGTTGTTGTTGTCACGGAGACGCTGTAACCGAGGAAACGGTCAAATTTCTCTGCTACAGGCCCGTTTGCAACGTATGGTAACGTTAGGTCCAGTACATAGACTGTAAATAACATAATAATACCAATATATTAATTTATATACAGTCTATGGTCTAGTACATTTGATATATTAGCCTAATGCAGGTCTGTTGGCAAGGTATTGTTTGAAAATCTGGTGTGGAATATTAAAGTTTTATGTCTGAAATCCATTTTTGAATCCATTTTTCAACTAAAGAGATGTAGGAGTATTCAGGTCCAAAAGCAGCTATACCACAATGTAAAAATACTCAATACAGAAACAAGTAAAAGTCCTCAATAATCAGCCAAATATAGGCTTCTAGTTTTATTCTGTTTTAGGGTTTTACTATGTTTAACACTTTTATTCTTTTATTGCTGTGTTTTTATGTGATTCTATGTGAAACACTTTGTAACTTTGAGTGAATGCTATTAAGTGCTATATAAATAAAAAACAGTTATAATAATAATAATAATTATTATTATTATTGTAAAGCATTAAATGTAAAAGTACTTATAGCTTTAAATTATTATATATTATGTTATTGTATTATTACAGATGAATTGAGGTGTAAGCGGCATTTGGATCTTGCAGCTGGTTGTGGAAGTAGAGCCAATTTAAACAACTTTTTGAGTAGTTTAATTCAGATTCAGACAACTATATTTATCCCAGAAGGGCAATTCAGTTTCACAGCCTACCCAGTTCACATAAATAAAATAAATACAACTGTCAGGGTAGGTGAGTGGAGCACGTGGACCCAAATGCAGAGACGGTAGGCAGGGACAATTCGATGCAGATATTTATTAATGAAAAAAGCAAAAAGTCATCGGAACAAACCAGAACGCAGGAGACACAGGAACCTCAAACCAAAAGCAGAACAGAAGCAGACAACTTGACAAAGACCGAACTGAAAACTGGACTATAAATACACAGGGAGTGATTGCAAATGAAACACAGGTGAGGGAAACGAGACACAGGTGAGACACATGAAATAATCAAACACAGGAAGTAAAGTGACCAGACACAAGGAGGAAATATTACAAACCAAAAACCAAAACCAGGAAACAAAAGCAACACAAATGAAAGAGCCCCCCAAAAAGTCCAACTAAAAACAGAAAAAGTCTGAGGGCATCAGAAGGATAACAAAAACCAAGGAAGTCAAAAGAACAAAAACACAAAGAGTCCAAAAAACAGAGAAAGTCCTGGTAGGACATGACAACAACTAGCAGCAGCATTCAAACATAAACATCAACATCAACATGTCAGTGACAACAGGTCAATCCAATGCATTACATTTTATTAGAAATGCACCCATACCGATGCTGATATTGGATATCAGTCCAATACTGACTCAAATAGCTGGATCAGGTATTGGTGACATTGCACCGATCTGGTATCAGATACCATTATTTTAATAAATAACAATTCAGTAAATCTATGTCTATGTATTTATTTGTTACATTTTGTTTTATAAAGTTAGGAAAGCAATATTTAAGTCAAGCCTGATTATGCCTTACACATAAAAGAATGATCCAAGTCTCTTCCACACAGTGAGGCATACAGCTTATTAATTAAACACTGGTATTGGATCGGTACTCGGTATCGGCCCAAAGCCCAGGTTTCGGGATCAGTATCAGGACTGAAAAAGTCAGATCAGTGCATCCCTATATTTTATAAGTCAATTACATGTTTTGTATGTAAAGTAGTAAAGTAGTAACTATAACTGACTAATCTATGTAGTGGAGTAAAAAGTATATTTGATATTTCACTCTGTAGTGAAGTAAAGTAAAAGTACCATGAGATGGAAAAACTCAAGGTCAAAATTGTAGTATATTACTTGAGTAAATGCACTTAGTTACTCTACACCACTGGCATTACCTGGGAGATTTGACTTTCAGTCAACTAATGAGACATTATCAGTTAAACATGTCAGCTTCCTTCTCAAAGCCCTCTTTATCACAGCGCCATTCATTTCAGTACTGGTGATAGCTGCTGTATAGGCTACTAGTGAATGAACCAAAAATAGGTGTTAGTCATGGAAGTGACATATTTAAAGGAGAGGATGACTGCACTAGCTCCAAAAAATGTATTGTATCACAAATGTTTCAAAGCAAGTTTAACACACATAGAAATATAATCATATGACCTGGTGCAATTACCTTCTTAACAGCAGACAGATTTTCATAGTTCACTGTAACAAATTGCTGTAAAAATAAAGCCAAATTCCAAAAGTAAGGTACTGTTCTTTCTGTATATGGTAAAATACTGTAAATTCTGATGCTCTTTGAAACCAAAACCAAGAACGGACATTAACAGTAGGCTACTGTAAGATTTGACGTAAAATACAGTATTTTCGTTTTCACCACCGCAGTAGTGGAGTGACAGAGGCCACATGCAACCATCAACATCATATAATCACCATTCATCCTCCGTTGTGGAATCAAACCAAAAGGTCAGTAACATCATACTCAGAAAATAGAATTACGTTTGTGCATTTGGTTACCCAATTAGTGACTACGTTTAATTTTTTCTAACATTAAACTGGTATAATCCTAGCAAGCACCTGACAGGCACAAGAGAGCATTTTCAGGTAGTTTATCTTCAGTTGGAAGTTTAAATTACTGGTATTTATTATTTTCACTGCTGTTTGCAAGTCTAGTTTAAAGATTATTTTAGGATGGCTGTTTTCTCTTGAACTACTCATCAGTGAATACTAACATTAGTCCGGTCTGATCTATACCTACACCTTGTTTATCCCACTTGTATTCCATAATTAATAATAGCCTACTATCTAAAGCACATAACGATTGAAGTTTATTCAAATATGTAGCAAAGTTGATTAAGATATGTTTGCTGCTGAGCCCCAAAAGATGGAGAGGTTATATTGGTTATCTTAGCTCAACCCAAGTGTGTTTCTAAGCTGTAGCTAGGTTGCAAATATACTGTTGATGCCAAGCTGTACTAAAACCTGGGACATAATAGGTGATTTGTTACATGTTGGAACCATAGACTGTATGGTTGGAACAGAGGAGAACAGGGGCCAGTGGGGGAAAGTAATGCCTAAGAAGACAAACAAGCTCTCAGTGAATCCTCATCACCTCTCTTCTGAAGAACTTGACATCACTTCATTAAGGTAAGTTGGTGTCCTCGTTTAAAATGTTTCTCTCTCCCTTTCAATTGTTTCATTTCTCTTTCTCTCACAATTTTCATTCTTGTTTCTTTCTCACTCAGTGAGAGTGAGAGTGAGTGCCAATTATAATAGAGGACATTTGAAGGCATTACAAATTTTGTTATCCTGCAGTCTGTTTATTCGTGCTTTTATATTTTTAAACAGTAGTTTGCTTGCAGCTCAGGATATTAAAATTAATAATTTACGTTGACCCCCTTTGAAAGGGTATGGGAATTATTTTTTCAGACATACTTGAATGTACTTGGCATATTTGAAAGCTTTTGAATAAATGTTCAGTTCCATAAAGTTGTCACTTGTCTCATCCTCTTTTGTGCCAGATGTTAAGGGTTACACATTTTAAATGTATAACTGAGCTGATCTCATTACTAGACCATTAAGATTGAAGACACATTGTTATTTACAGTATATGTCTGTAATTTACAGTTGTTTTTACTAATATGAATAAGATCAAACTTTTCAGTTGTTTACTGTAACATTTACAGTAAGAAACTGTTTATAGATTACAATAGCAACACTGTAAAAATACAATATATTACTGCAGGCCAAGCTGCAGTATCAAACCGTAAACCTCACATTCTACAGCAGAATACTGTAATACGTTTTACAGCACTTAATTGTTAAAGTAAATTACGGTAGTGAAACTGTAAAAAAATACTGTACTGTAATTTTACAGGGAAATTTGTTACAGTGTTTGAAAAGTTATTACTAATGACATTAATGAAGCATTCACAATACCAGGACCTTGAAACAGAAGCATCTAAATGGAATTCAGCCAACAGTGATTTTATTGTTTAAATCAAAAAACGCCTATTAGTCACATCATGGCTCCACACACACCTCCTCAGAGGGAGAGATGAATGAATTAGGCCTAAGCCACATTGTTTTGGAAATAAAAACAAAGTTGTTGCCCACTGATATCCAAACACACATCTCTTCCTGGCTCTCTCCATATTGCTCTGTTAGTAGCTACTACAACCCACAAATGTTGAAGTGCAGTTTTATACGACCAGTGTGGCTAGCTACTAGACCTAAATCACATTTGATTGGATGAACTTTTGTAAACGCCCCTGAGTACAGGATGAGTCATCACACATTTGAAACCATTTTACAGGAAGGAAAAAGACAGGGATTTGATGTAAAAATAGTCTGATACTGATTTTTTGACATATATATAGCAAGATATAAATGAACAAATAATACAGGGACATGGGATTAAAACCTGGAAAATGTATTTTTCATTTCATGGCGCCTTTAAAAGGTTCTTCTGAGTTCATCATCAAATTCACACATTTACAAAACATTACAAAAAAGTTGAAAAAAAATATATCAACATTTTGACAACAAGAGACATAACTTGAAAACTAAGCCTCTTAGAGTATGTCCCACCATTTTTTACAGTCTATGGTCCCAACAATGTTCTGTTTTACTCAGATACTATATATAGTATATTGCACATATACTCATCAATGGATCCTTTATAAAAAGTTAAACTGGACATCTCTATCTCATGAGAATAGCAACTCTTCCTCCTTTTCATTTATGAATCTTTGATCTAACACCTACATACAGTACTGTGCCAGCCTCCTGAAGTATTGCAGATTCAGTACAACCTACTTGTGTATATAATGTCAGAAAATGATGATTGATTGATGAACGTTATAATCTCCAAGAGCACAAGATGATGTTCAACCAAATCATTACATTTGTGAAGCAGGAACCAGCAAATATTAGACATTTTGTCTTGAAAAATGACTTAAACAATTAATTGATTATTAAAATTATTGGCAATTAATTTTCTCTCATTTGACTAATTGATAAATCAGGTAATTGTTTCCATACTATCTGGGTTTAGGACCACTGAGGGAAATCAGCCTTTAGTTGTTTTTCAGCATACAAATGCAATAACCACCAGAACACTGCTGGATTTTTGTTGGACAATTTGCCTCAATTATCAAAAAGTTACCAGCTCAGTGTGACCGTTTATGCTGATATCCTTTTCCTTATTAGCACTTATTTATCATCTTCTAGCCATTGCTTTTTTATCGTCTTGGTTTGTTTCATCATGTATTTCTTTGCGAAAGAGTGCCTGATTGGTGTGAGTTTCCCATGAATTCCTCAATCAATCAAGCGCTGTGGTGGGGTCATTAGATGTAGATATATGTTCTGCTCAACAGCCTCTGGACTGACACTGAATGGCTGTATTTGTCACTTGTCTTGTAATTACATCCTTCTCACGCAGGGCTCTATCAAACAGGATCTGTTTGCACATGATCTCCTCCCACATGATGACATGAGATACATTTGGCTCTTGTCAGCAGTATTGTCCATGTTGTCCTGAAAAGAACTATCTGTTACTCACTGCCATCCCCACAGTTGTTTTTTGCTGGAGTTATAGGAAAACCACTAAGATCAACGCAAAATGCAGTTGGCTTACATGTTCGAAGAAGCTCATCCAAAAGAAACAATGTAAAGTTAGCACAGGTCATAATTCAAACTCAAAACCACTGAATTCTCTCCATCATCTCGTTCAGCTTTTCTGCATGAGCCTGAGCGTGTCCACCGTAGATTATTCTTCAAACAAAAAAGTAGATATCGCAAAAGTGTTGGGTGTAGCTACTGTAAACTGAATCATATAGGGTCGCTTTCTGCTCTGGCATCATGAACAGAGTTTTAAGACTAAATTTAAAGGTAATTACTATGACAGTGAGGAGAGAAAACTGAAATAACCCTGAGCTTTTCAAAGCTGTCATTATCATTGGAATTGTAATGACAAGGTTTGGGTCTCTTCAATGGACTTTTTGGGGTAGGACACCCACAAACATGGCATTCCTGAGGTTAACATCGCAGCATATTAATGATATATTGCACAGTGTAGATTACAAAGCTGGGGTCCCTTCTCATGCTTTACGGTTTCAGTTAACTTGAAAGAAAATACCAAATCTTGTATTGAGACTACCTCTCCTTTAAAACATTGTGTTTGTAATATGCTGTGTCATGTCATAGATAGGCACCTCACACACTGTAAGTACAGTAGCAGTTACAAGACGTCCCAACACGATTTAGCAACCTGTTTTAGATTTTCCAATAGTTTATTGTATGTAATTTTATATTTCAAAATTTTCTGTTGTAAAATCTACATTCATGTGGAATTTTAATAGGGAAGTCCCTATTTCAACAAAATGTAGGTGTGTTGACAACTAAGACATAGTGTGATTCATTGCAGGTGGATCAAGATGGATTAACGTTGTCCAGGATGTGTCTGAACGTTTCCAGCAAGCAAATATCTTACGATCTTATCTTAAGATTGAACAAACACACTGTTCTATAAAACTATTCTTACCTACACATTTTAACTCAGATTTTATCTATCACATTATCACACTGTTAACATGCAACCAAAGACATCTATGGGCACAAGTCAGCGAGAGGTCCTGCACATGTACGCTTTGATAGGGGCGAACGACCATTCTGGTGAGCCACAGGATTGAAAAAAGTAGCCACAGTATTTAGAAAAAAGGAAGGAGGAAAGAAAGTCCAATATTTTTAGTCCAAATTACAGTGTTGGAACAGTGCTTTGCACAGTTGAGTGTCCTGGGAGGGGAATGGCATGATGGGTGAACACTGGTGCCAAGCCCCACCCTCCCCACATTGTCCTCTCCGTGGACTTCCTGCACTCATCTGCCCATCTGCAGGACCTCTGCCCTTCCCTTACCCTCGTGGCTAGGCTGGCCGACAGTTCGGTTTCTGCCTCAGTTACCCGCTGCATGAGGTGAAACGGTATAAGCACATGTTAGGTCAGGATTGGGACAGGGTCAGTTCCCTAGGGATGCTTCAGCTGCCAGACTACCAGCGCCTCTTGTTTCAGATCTCTGTCCTCATCCTGTTGATACAAAGTGGGTGAAAAATATCACAGCCCGGTACAAATCTCAGTTCAAGTGAGGTCTCTGAGTTGCTCTGCCTCTGTGCCCATCCTGCACTAAAACTAGTGATCCTGAACATTTCTTGAGAAAGCATTAGCTGATATGCTACAGCATGTAGTATGATACCATGCCAGCCACCCACCTAAATTGGAGAAACAGCCACTCATGCTTTTCATGCATTCTCTTGTGAAACTTGCCTTGCTGCCCAAATATTTTTCCCTTGGAAAACCTGTGGTTAACACAAGGATGAGTGGGAGTGAGATGATTGCTAACATTCTTTTAACTTTTATGCCAGCTGGAGTGCAGGTCGCATTTGCATATTTTAAGGTCGGTGAAACTGCTGCAGATTTAATGTGGTGATTATTGCAGGATCATGAAAGGGAGGCTGCAGAGGATTTTTTTTTTAATAAACATGCATGATTCATTCCAACCACTGAACATGATTTAGCTGAGGTTGTAATACATAATAAAACAAAACCAAAATCCATTCTACCTGCAATAATGAGCCACTTTTTAAAGTTGAAATATAGTACTTTTGGTGTTTTGTCTTGATGACATGCTGTTTAATGCCATCCATGCAAAGCCCCAAAGTGTTTCAATAAATCAAAACTTACTTACATTTTTGTAAAGTTTTATTCCAAAATGAATGTGAGCATTAGAAAATTGTAATATTTAAGCTGCTTCAAAACTGTAGTAGGCTAATTTATTTCATAATTTATGTGCCTTTATAACATCCAAATAGAAACTTGAATCACTCCTAATTTAGACAGAAGCCCAAATTTGAGCACATAAGTTGTGAAAGTCCAAAAAGTTTCTTGGTGAAGAAATTTCTAGGGCAAGTTTCTACGCAAGTCCTAAATATACTCATAAAATGTATTTCAAGACCATTTGAGTTTTTTTCAGAGTGAGACATTCATTTTGACTCCTTCATTAACCCCATTCTCCTCTCCCAGGAGAGTTTTGGCTTCAGAATATCCAGTAAAGATGAGGAGGGGAAAAACATAGCCAAAAATAATTATCCTCCTCCTCCTTAAAAAAAGAAGAGGGAAATGCTGTTGGTAGGCAGGTAGTCTCCAGCCCAGCTCCCAGGAGGGGGGGACTCCTGATGGAGTTGGGATGGACCGCTACGGGATTGGTGGATGGCTGCTCTCCGTGTGGCCCCATGCCAAGCCCTTATGTCTTTATATACTGTAAACAGATGACCGGACAGTCCTGAGAGTGCATCGCATCCACTCTGCTTCTCTCCATCTTCACTGCTCTCTCTTCAGGGCCCAGGTCAATCTGTGAGAAGGCTGCGCTTTACTCCAGCATCCACCAGGGCTTCTTCTCCTCCTCAGCTCTTCCTTTTTTTTTTTAAATACTCTTGTTGTTTCTTCTCTCCGGTGGTGTGAAAACAATGGCCACGCCGAGCCCGTTTCTCACACTTTTCGTGTGGCTCCTGGCTGGGAGCCTCTTAGCGGAGGCGACTTACTACCGGCACCACCGCCTTTTCCACCACCTCTACCGATACCGGGAGCATTCCGCCAACACGGAAAACCTCCTCCCTGAGGTCTCCAACCCGGTGGCCGAAGTCTCACAGCCGAGCCACCCCGATATTCCCGAGGTCTTCCACCCGGCGCCTGAAGTCATCCACCATATGCCAGAGGCTTTCCAACCGGTGCCCGAAGTCATGCATCCTGCACCTGAGCCTTACCATCCACCTGAGGCTTTTCAGACCGTATCTGAAGCCTCCTCCCCCGTCAACATGAGCCGGGTTTTCTATGGGATCATGTTTGACGCTGGGAGCACAGGCACCAGGATCCACATCTACAAGTTCATCCAAAAAGACCCTGGTAAGTGCTCCAGTCTCTGTCTCTCTCTCTCTGTCTGCCTCTAAAGCAATAGTAGGGCTTTGTCCATGCTGCAGGCTCCTACTGTCTGCTTACTGTTAGGTCATTCAGTGTGTGGTGTAAGTAAGGACAAACATGAACCGGCAGAGAGCATGGGCAATACAGCTTCTAAAAGTAGCCTAGCTGAGGTGGATTTTTAATTTGGCTGTCTGACTCAACTGTGTAGGAAGCAGACCTCTAAAACTGTATCTGGATGTAGGTGATGTGCTGCAGTCTAAATATCACAAGTTGTAAAAGAAAAGCTATGAAATTAAATTAATAGACGCTTCTTTATATACTGAAATATCACAGTTAGCTCTGTATTTTATGATCCGTTCACTGATGCTGACTTTTTCTTTTTTTTTTTTTTTAGTTGAGCTGCCAGTTCTGGACAATGAAATGTACCATGCAGTGAAGCCTGGACTGTCTGCCTATAAAGACAACCCTGAGGAGGTATGTGTGCCTGTTTGCACCATCTTGTATTATTAATTATCAGGTATATTAGGGAGTTGTCACTGTCTGCAAACCCGCCAAACCACTGGGATTTTCTTTGGGTTGGGTTCATGTGATGTAAACACAGTGTAATTACAAAAATGCCTCCTATTGATGCTGTCACTGTTGTCAACTTTGTCCGCTGTATTTACCTACATTTGACTTAAACAAGACTTTGATCACTGAACACATTTCTTAATTTGGTTATTAAGTATCTGTCTTTCTTTCTGTTCTCTGACTGGTCATAATCATTAACAATGCTGCTTGTACTATAACTGATTGCCATCTCTTTCTGCAGGGTGGCAACACCATCCGACAGTTGCTGAAGATTGCTAAGAAGACAGTACCAGAGGAGGAGTGGAAGAGGACCCCAGTGGTCCTGAAGGCCACGGCGGGTCTGCGTCTGCTGCCTGAAGACAAGGCAAATGCTCTTCTGAAGGAGGTGAGGCGCGTTTTCTTTCTGCCCTCAGACAGTTTGGCACAAACACCACCCGTCCCGCCAAGGAGCGGGATGAGAAACCACTAAGTGCTTACAAGTGTCACTGAAAAAAAAAGGGAGCAAGTCTGCCCATTTGGTGGCTATCATGTTGCAAAAAACAGCTGTTGTGGGGTTGTGTGGAGTAACCATATTTGTCATTTGAAGTATTAAATCTGGGCTACTGTTCCAGCCATGCTTGTGGTTGAGCTATCTGTCACTCTAACAGAAAAGACACAGTTTGTCTTCCGGAGACTATATCCCAACAACAGTAGATTACTTGGCTGTGTAGTGTATTATAACAGTATTGTTTTAACACATAGCTAGTAAATAATCATATTGAAATGATGGTACATGTAATCCACAGGTGCGAGAGGTATTTGCTGAATCCCCCTTCTTTGTGCCAAACAGCAGTGTTACCATAATGAATGGAACAAATGAAGGTAGGTAATGTTTTGGTGATTTTTGAGGGATTGTCTAACCAGGTGCTTTAATTACCTCATTCACTGAGGATGTATCAAACTATACTGCTCTCGTAATTCTTTTTACAAGAGGTCTGTTAGTACAAATAAATACGCCAGCGTGAGTTGCTGCCCCACGCCCAATAATTTAGTGCGATCCTCCACATCACTCATTAAGACACCCTCACTATGTTACGTTTCATCATACAGTTCATTATCCTCACTTTATGAGTGCAATAACTTGACATCTGAGACACTTGTAATTACCTGGGCTGGTCTGCAATCCTACATGTGAGACTAACTTTAATATCAGCCTAATGAAAGAGTTATCTCTGCTACTTTTTCAACACATTTAAATGGGAAAATATAGCAGTGTTTCATATGTCTGTTGTAATCACTTCTCAGGGTTTTACTAATGCAGACATTTTCACTCATGTGCTGTTTTAGGAGTCCTTGCCTGGGTCACAGTGAACTTCCTCACAGGTAAGACATTGCTTGTGTTTTGCTATGGTGGTGTTAGTGGTCAGGAGGCTCATATCTGAGGCTCCAGTGTATACAGAAGCCCGGCAGTGAAAGACTCTTGTCTGCTGTCTGAGGTTATGAGCTTGAATCACTGGCCCCAAACAGGTTGCAAAAACAAGTGATATTTCCTCACGTTTTTCACACAGCTAAGATGCTATCAAGTTTATTTTAAAGAACAACCTTTAAGCTTCAAACCAAAAAGGTTTTTTCCCTCTTTGTGGGCATGATCTGTAAGCATGAATCATTTCTGACACTAGTGGTTGTAAAGGTAATACATTCTGAATAAAGTTGCAGTTAAACATGTTGACTGCTTATGGATTGCACTTTATTATACATGATCTACATTCAATTTAATGTCTGCTTGTTTGTCATTTTATAGGTCACTTGTATTCCAACACAAGGAAGACAGTGGGGATCCTGGATTTGGGTGGAGGATCTACACAGATCACATTTCTTCCCAAGTCAAAGGTGAATAAAAGTCTTTTTAAATAAGTCTTTTTAAAAATGTTGTTAACCAAAAATACACCACTAAACACCTGTTGTTTATCCAACAGAAAACAGTTCAGTCTGCTCCCCCGAGTTACATCGCCAATTTCAACCTGTTCAACAACACATATCAACTCTACACACACAGGTAAATAACAGATTAAGAGGATGCTGTATTTGATTTTGCCCATGAAAACTCATAGTAATAAATGTGCTTTTTAAAACATAAGCCATCATCAAAATTTCACCATAAACCTGTGTCACCATCACATAGCTACCTTGGAAATGGACTGTATGCGGCTCGATTGGCAACTCTTGGAGCATTAGGAGCCGATGGTACAGTATCTACAACTTTTTATCATGAAAATATTTCTTTAATCAATTTATTCAATGGAAGATGGCAAACTGTTTTCTTGTTTTTGTTTTCCTAGGTCTAGATTGGAAAATCTTTACTAGTTCTTGCCTCCCGAAAAAGTTCAGAGAAGATGTGACTTTTGGAGGAACCACCTACAAAGTTAGCGGGATTCCAGACGGTAAGATAAAAGCACTCTGAGGTTTTGATTGCCTCCCCACTGCCTTGGATCCAACAATCCCTGCATTCCTTTCTCAACTCTTGAACACAATAGAGTACAGTATAATACAGTCTCACATGAAAACATTTACCCGCTGAAGTTTCTGTAACCTTGGCGCCAAACGCATGTTTCGTCATCCGTACTCTCTGTCTTCCCTCTTGAACAATTATACTGCAGTCAACCTTGTATTTAAACGAAAAGAAAACTGTCAGTTAAACTTCACAAATAAGGCAGTCACTCCCATACCACAGTCAAGTAGCCAAAAGATGCTGGGCTTGTCCCTGAGTTGTTATTTTTTTTGTGTAACGAGTGGCTTGATCTGGACCGCTCACAATTATGTGGTAAAAATAGACAGGCCAACAGGGCCGCTTTAACTGCTGCTCTTGTCAGCACATGGTTTTGCCGGCACATCTTAGCCAACCATACCCATGGCACTGTGTGAAACTTGTCCTTCTGGGCTTCCCTTGTATATTATCTGTTAACCCCCCCCCCCGCGCCCCCCCACCCGACCCCAAGCTTCAACCCCTGGCTGACCTCAAACAGAGCCTCCAAGCTCTCCTTGATTACATTCCATCCATTGCTGCTTCCACGCACCTCATTGTTTACTCATTTGTACACTCAGTTCATTCAGTACATTCATCCAGTATTTATTAAATAATTATTTGACAAAACTACATTCACTATCTCTCTCTATGCAGGCTATGCAGGCTATAAGCTGTGCTACTATGAGGTGATGAAGGTCATCAAAGGAATAGTCCTTCAGCCTTACGAAGTGAAAGGCAGCAGTGTTTTCTACGCTTTCTCCTACTACTTCGACAGAGCTGTGGAGTCTGGTCTCATTGGTGAGTGGGCACAGACACACAAAGAGTCACCTTCCAGTGCCATTATCTTTCATGCTTATCATCATCTTACCCACAAAATAGGTATTCATATTGCCATGTTTGTTTTTTCTTCACAGATGGCAGCCGGGGTGGTGCAATTGAAGTCAGGGATTTTAAGAAGAGAGCCAAAGAAGGTAAGAGTTACATGTTATCTTCTCTAGGGTTGGATAAACTTGTGTACGAAACCAACAATCTTACAAGTTATATATATCAGTCTTCTAACCGCCAAATCTTAGAAAAACAGTCTGTGCTCTAAACAGCACAAGTACTAAACTTTGTGTGTGCCCAAACACTTGGCACAATTGTGTTCAATTGGCACGGCGTATCCTGTCAGACAGAATTTATTGTTACAATAAAATGTAACAGATTATTTGCTAAAAAGTTTTATGGAGACAGATTGTAACAAAAATATAGTTTATTTTATAGTAAAAAATATGTTAACATCACTATAAAATTTCTAGTATGTGTAACTGATACACACAATGCTTATCAGTTCTTTGTGTATGGCTAACATAGAACCAGATTTATAGCGAGTCAGTGTGTTATATAAGGCTCTTTGTGTTGTGAGAACATTGTCATATGGTCTCGAGGAACAAGTCTGGCTCAGGCTGGGCTGGCAGCTGAGCAGAGGATGTCTGTCTGGCCCCGGCAGAAGGGCACCTGACAGCCACAAACCACCTTGGGGTTGACACATACTGAAACACACATTGTGTAAAAGGCTGTTTAACACCGCCGCCCACCCACAGCCTTATGCTGACCCTCAGGCGTTCTTCTCACACCTCCCTGTTTATTCTACGAAACAAAACAGAAAGGTCATCTTTTAATCATGCAGCACAGGGGTTAGAAAAAGTGTTTTTTATCATAAATACATGGACTCTATCCTGTGATACAGCGAGGTGCCTTTGTCACATGCTTTTTGTCAGTTGTATGTGAAACTTGTGCTAATGTCATGTCTGGTTTTTTGTGTTTGCAGTGTGCAACAAAATGACCAAATACCGTGCTATCAGCCCCTTCCTCTGCATGGATATGACATATATCACTTGCCTGTTAAAGGAGGGCTTTGGCTTCAAGGACAGCACTGTGCTGCAGGTGAGCCAGTCAGAGCAAGGTTACTGTGGACAATGGATATGGGTGCATGATGAAACTTTTCTGCAAATATGTATTCTGTTTGTACAGCATTTCACAAGACTTAAACATGTTCTTTTGTTAAATCAAAATGACAGGAGAATTGTTTGCTTCTTTGTGGTTTTGATGGATATCCACCTTTCACTCTGTTCCACAGTTAGCCAAAAAGGTGAACAATGTGGAGACAAGCTGGGCCCTAGGTGCAACCTTCGACTACTTCAGAAACCTCAACATCCACTAAGGGCAGCTTGCTGTCGTTGCAGCCGGCACTGAGAGGGACAGTCTGTCACTGTGAGGCTTCCCTTCCTCCATCCACCCTCGATCAGCCTGTCCCCTCACAGACACACCCGGTCCCACCATGCCCCTCCTCTTTCCCTTAACCTCAGCACCCTGCCGAACACTCCGAGAACTGTTGAAAAAAAAGAAATCACTATATTTTTATAAGGCCAGCTATTTCTACTGTATGTCAAGCTCATGACTGGTGGGCTAACTTTTTTTTTTTGTAAAACGTTTACATTTTTGATTCCTTATGGGTGTCTGAGTGTCTTTATGGGTGTCTTTATGGGTGTCTGAAGTGGGTGTCTTCCTCACCTACATGTAAAGTGTGTAGGCAGTAGTTTAGAAACAATACAGCCAGTCCTGGTATTTTGGTGCTTACTGTGGTCCTGGTGTGCACTGTACACACAGTGGAATTTATTAAGAGATTGGTGCTGGAAGTACAACTATTTGTCTTTCTAAATGCTTGTTAATCAATCTTCTTGTTATTTTAGCAGTAAATTATTTTACAGGACCCTAATTCATTTCCCCCTAGCCTTAGACAAGTTAGACATAATTGGAAATAGAGCAGTTGACGACCATACAGCTTCTTTTCTTCAGTTTTTGCACATAACACTTTAATTGCAGATATTGTAGCTAAGACATGATCAGTTGCTTTGGTGTCGTCTACAGAGTTGTATATATTCATCAAGTAGTGTTGGATTCACCATGAATCAGAGAGTGCAGTGAAGAGATAGCTCTCACAGAGTGTGCTGTATAGCTGTCGCATGTATGATGTTAATGCCTCTGTTTTTAAAGTTCAGCCATTATTGTTTGTTTTGTCTAGATTGGAACAGTCCTTATCAAGCATGGTTAAATTGCAGGGCCCCCCAAATCTGAACCGTATATTAGACTAGCAATGGAAAAACCTTTCATCAAGGGTAGATAGTGTTAACAACATAATCTACAGCTTTTAAATACAGAAAAAAATGTTAACAGACATGTTAAAAAAAGTTTAAAACCTTCATTTGTAGGGATGTAGTTGGTTGCTCAAAAGCAATAATTATATTGAATTCTGTTTGTCATTTTTCTTGTGAACTGTACAAATATTTAAATAACTGAAAGTTTAATAGAGTAGAAAGTTTTAATATAGAGTATTTTAATTACCATTATCAACATTAACTTTCTGTGCATCTGCTTTCTGAGCTATGCCTTTGCAGTCTTTTCAGTATTCAACACGTTCCATAACTACTGCTGTATATACATATTGTAAACTTTTATAAGTGAGATCATTTGACAGGAACTGCTTTTACATTGCAAAACCTTTGTGCTGCACAATTGCTCAAAAATGCCTCTATGTTCATCAGTTGAATAACCTGATGACTGACAGTATGTAAATTTTTATTAAATCCAGTGAAATACTGTAAGTTTATACCATACATGTATGTTTTAATAAAACATGAAAAACTTTCACTGTGAATATTTCTATTTTTTTTTGTTCAAGAGTTCTTGTAATGAAATGTTACAAGGTGCACTAGTCTGCTCTAGTCTCTTATGTAGAAAATTAATTTCAGCTTTGAACTGAACATTAAATCATTTTATTAAACTGTGCAAACATTGGATTCATGACATTGTCTATGACTGTGTCGACATTTTCCACCATCTAAGAATGAAACCCTCCACATATTCTTGTAAAAACTGTACTTCTTGGATAATACAGAACTGTATTTGCAAAACTATGGAGGCTTTTAACATAAAATGAACAATCCTTATGCTTTCCATATGTTATATGTATGTATGATGCGCTCTGGACACCTGCAGAGCACTGCACTATATGTCAATGTGGATTTATTTTGCACTAAAGTGTATACAAGAAAAACAATCTCAGAAGAGTAAAATAGATCTTTATTATTTTAGGGTTTTTCTGACATTCACAATTTTTTACAGCCTGTACAGCTCACAGTCACTGGATATCCTTCGGCGACCACTGCATGACACACGCTTCACTTGCTTGCAAATGCCATGATCTGTTCCTGCAGAGGCAAAAGAGACATCAACTGAAAAACACCTAACCTTTGAATCATGCTTACCTAAAAGCCTGGTACAAGTGAATGGCTCTGCACACCTCTATACAGGACCCGTAAACTCCCAACGTTTAATATGGACAAAATGTCACATTCGACTTTATGCCTCCATAGTGAAATGTCTTTACAAGTTACAGTAGTGTTGGTCTGAATCACTTAGTAGGGAATAAAGTCATTTCACATGAGTGGTCGGTAGTAAAAGGGGTGTGAAAACACAAGCCAACACCGCTGTCCGCTGCCCCAGGGCCAGCCCTGCACCCCACCCACACACTTTCGGTAACACTAAATTTGGGGCTAAACTTAGATACCATAGTAGTAGGTTCAGAACCCTGGAAATTATAGACACCACTAAAGTAAAGCTCCGTGTAATCAGAAAAGAGAGGGTGGAGGGTAGGGTCAGGGTGGAGGCGGAGCTTCAGTTTGACAGGTGGTTGATATTATCTACGTGATCGTCAGGTTCACTGGGATGTGCAGTCGGATACGTTGGGAACTTACTTTTAGTGCCGGAAGCATGTTGGTGGCCTGCAGACCGAAGGTGCGTAGGAAAACCGCAGGAGGGGCGTTAGTGGAATAAAGACGTTTCATGAGGTCAATGGCAGCCATCATGGGAAGATTGTGTCGCTGGCGGTCGGTTTCATATTCTAACAGGTGCTGAATCGCTCCTGAACAAGCAAACAAAAAGACACGGGGGTTAAAAACTGAGAACATGGTTTAAGCTTGTGTATGACTTTCATATGTTTTCTCCATTAAGTCAATATGCTGGTGCTATTTTTACTTCAGGACATTTAACAGAGGAAAAAAACAAACACAATAACACATAACAGGATTTTTGTTTTTTATGAACAGCAACTTACATATAGTTCTTGGCAGAATGAACAGAAAAATATAAAATAAATTCTGCCGGAAAAGCTGATGCTTTTTATAATTCACATCAACAGCATGCATTGGGGTTATGGAAAAAAGCTTAGGAGAAACCACAGTGCTATGGTTGCAGCGTTTGTGTCTGTTTAGAGTTCTCACTGACCCAGGTCCTTCCCGGTAAAGGCTGCTTGGCTCAGAAGCTGCGTGAGGCAAGCCACATCCCCAAAGCCCAGGTTGGCTCCCTGACCCGCCAGAGGATGGACACGATGGGCTGCGTCCCTGAAAAGACAAACATATCCCTCTCTGTGTAAACACGTTCAACACGCAGTGTGCTATTTTATGTACAGTGCGGCATGAATATATTATTCCATATTTGTCAGGCTTAAGATTGTGGATGAGCAAACAGCTTAAAAGTATACTTGACAAACAGATTTTTAGGACTTTTTTAATCTATATATTAACTTGCAGAGAGTGTTAATGTGCAGGTTCAGTATTATTATCTTACCCAATGAGGGCCACTCTGTGCCTAATGTACTCTGATGCATGACCCATGCCCAGTGGAAACATGACCCGGGTCTTTGGGCCGATCCCTGCCACACTTGGGGGGAGCTGTCGAGGTGAACCTGCAGACGGCATGATGGCTGAGAGGGCGCTGCGGAACAGAGAGCCGGCCTTCTCGATCAGCTCTGACTGGTTCTCATTACTCCACTGTTAGCACACAGGCAGACAGGCAAGATGACACAGAAAGAAACAAGGCCAGAGGAGAGAGAAAACAGACATTATCCTTTTGAGTGGACAAAGAAATTAGCTGTCATAGGAGCAAAGCTTCAGGCCAGCAAAAGTGCTTTTTTAGCCCCTCCCTAACTAACTGGTTTGGCAGAGCCTTGGGAGCTGGGCTAATTAAAAGAAGATGCCGGGCAGGCTATGCAGTTGAATTAGCTCTGTTTGAAAAACATTCCATGCAGTAATGGTCGACACTGGGAGACCACAGGTTTAATTAGCAAACCAGGCCTGAAACCAAACGTGACTCAACCATAGTGACCTCGTCCATCAGCAGGCCCAGTAAAAATAGCCAGCTTGGGAAAAAGGAGTTTCTCCAAACATAAAAAAATGAATAGGTATATCATCACCACAGTGAAATATTAGTATTGTATAAAGTCTGGGCAAAACAATGACTCTATTGTTTGTAAATGTCACTGAAAACAGCTCGACACGTGAGTAATTCATGACCTATCTGTCGGAGAAACCATACCACATCCAGAGCACTGCACGCAAAAATGTTGCGACATCTTACTGACAGATGTGGCATCTGACTGTAAATACAGCATCAGCAGTTTAAAGTTGAGAGCGACACTTACGAAGGCAGAGTTGATGGCATCGACGAAGCTCTCCTCGTCCAGCTCCAGCAGCTCCTCTGCGAGTCGATGACTTGTTGACCACACCAGAGAGCTCTCTGTGTCCGACAGCTGCAATGCACAGAGCGTGGAAGCTTTATCAAAAGCTTCTGTGACAGACATATTTCCCAAAGAACTATAACAGTAAACAATGTAGATATATTACCGGTAACATCGCAATGGGTCCTGTTGGGAGGAACCTCTGCCATGCGACATTGTTCTCTGTGGGCTGTCCGACACATAAATTAAATCAAATTAAATATTGTACTGAAATTCTGTGGTAAAGTATTGTATAGCATATATTTTAATTACATATATCATATATTATAAAGGGTGCTCCTGACAGATGTGACATTAAAATTACTATTATGATAAAACCAATTCACAGACTAACATGTGATGCAGCTTGCTTAAATATTTGAGTGTGCAAATTATAAATACAACACGAAGGACATGATCCAATACATGCATTATGATTAAATATGAAGTACTAGGCTGTACGTATGTGTTGAGTGTGATATTCCTTCCGTACCTCTGACAAATGCAGCACAGCAACCACAGCAGATTGGTCATAATTCCACTTGACTGTGGGTATCCCTAATTCCCGCCTCACCATGGAGTTTGGTCCATCGGCACCGATCTGAAAAACACATCGAAAGGTTAAAAACAAAAAAGGACAAAGAAAAAATGAATAACTTGCACTATGAGTAATTGAATCCAACTGACCAGCAGCTTGGTCTGAAGAGTTTCACCGTTGGCCAGTGTGACCTGCACCCATGGGATGGAGTCTGCTGCCTGGTGGGGCATGGGCCACGTATATTTCACCACTTTGGACCTATACTTAACTTGCACATTATCTGACAAACAACAATGACACAAAACCGGTAAATATAAAAGCAGCAGCAAAGGAAAAAGCAGTATTTCTTAAAATACAATGGAAACTGGTGTGTCTCTTTCACAACAAAAGGGATCAATCTTCTCTTGTGTGTGTATCATCAAGCTAAAGCAGTGTTTTGCTACTTTTTCCTTCAAAAACGAGAGGATGGTTTGCTTGCAGCCAAAGCAGTGGAAGATCTATAAACCACCCCATAAAACACCACTGGTTTTCCTCCCTGGCACATGGGTGCTGCCGAAGTTCACATTTGACAATCTCCTTAATGGTCTTGGCCTGCCACATTGCACTGACTAATAGTGTTTATCTACGAGTACACCAAGCCACACTTTGCACATGCTGCCAGCTTGTTGGATATTACACTAAAACGGCCCCTCCCCCCTAAAATATCAGCAGTTGGTCATCCCAAACATGAAAGGATCCTGACCTACGCATGCTCTTGCCCACTTGGAGCAGGACCCATCCACAGAATGGCTACTGGTTGCTGAACACGAATGTCAAATACGAGCTTCCAGTGATTGGAGAGCAGGGTTACATTGAAAACAGCTGGCGCGGGGCACACTCATGTACTGCGTCTCGAGCATAACAACAAAACGGCTAAAATGAGAAAGAAGCGGACCGATGGGAGGCACATGAGGCAGAAACGTGCAACCACACATCCGTTGTTTGGTGCAAAATGTTGAAAACTGTTTATAAATATGCCACTTTAACAGTCAAGCACATAGCAGAGCTGAGTTTTATTTGCGAACCTCACAAAAGTTGGTCTAATGTCAAAAGCAATACAGCACTATACCCTGTCAGCGATTTAGTGCCTTAAGAGGTGGCAGAGCTGGGAGCACATGGCAGCTTTAAATAGGTCACTGGACCACTTCACGTGTCCTCACAGAGTGCCGGGGCTCTGATTTTTTCAAAAATGTGAGGTTTTGATTGAAATTGCAGGAAAAACATGGATGGCTCCAAGAGCTTAACTTGCTTTAAAAACAGTCACCAGGAGAGAGTACAAATAAACAAAAACCTAGGGACAGGGTGGAATAAATGTGGTGGCATTAGCTGCCAGACTCAGTGTCCATTAGGCAGAAGGAAGAGGAATCAAGAGGTCTTACAGAGTGCTGCTACTGTGTGGGGCTTCATGTTTAAATCATGAATGATGTTCGTTTGCTTACCGGACAAGTTGTCCAGCTGTTTAGTGAGCGCAGCCACAACGATGTCGTTCTCCACGATGTAGGCCATCTCGTCCTGAAGGTTTTCCTTATCGAATGTGATCAGGGCATCTGAGCAGGCATCCCAAACCTAAATGAGAGGCCCATTATGCCTGCGGTCTACAAGTCTACCCTTAAATGCATCCCCTCTCCCTATATATAGCTGGGCAGAGAAGCACTGCTTCATTGAGCTGAACACATCAAAGTTGTTAGCTTCTGTCGGAGGTTGGCACAGCCTGCATACATCAAACCCAGAGAGCTATGAGGGTCACCAACACCCCTCTGGCTGGATGGCTGACTTCAGTTTGATGGAGCTCTCTTGGGGTAGAGGACCAAATGACATTGTGTGATGTGGATTTTTGCAAACATTTTCTTGGAAACACAAATAACAAATGACATGTTTGTGAACATTACAGAGCCGAGTCAATATTTATCCGTGACCAAAAGCAGCAGAATGAGATATAGTTTTGGGCTACTGTAATTCCAACCCTGAAAGCACTATTTGAGTTAAACATGAGGGGTTGAAAGGTGTTTGTACAAGGTTAATCCTCTCCTGGGTTGTAACTATGGTGACACAACCCATCATTCTGCAGTAATACGCTGCTGCAGTACTTTTTTCCAACATGCCATAAAGTAGGGGGATATACCCTACAGAAAACCACTAATGGCAGTGGGTTTGCAACTTGTGATAAGTGGTTGGGAAGAAAGATTTACTGAGAAAAGCCCAAAAATTGTTTTGGTTTTGTTTAATGCTGAGCGAAATGATGCAGCTTTGGGGGAAGAATGACTTACAACTATCCTCGCAAGATTTAAATAATACACTTCCTTGCAACTTTATGGAGAAAAAACCGGGCAAATTGATGCCTTAGTGGCAAAAACTGAGTTTCCCGTCTGTTTCAAATCTAAACCCTCAATGCTTAGTGGACATTTAAGGTGAGAGAGTATTTCATTGCATGGAAAGAATGTTATTTAGAGCTGACCTGCAGCGCATACTTTCCAGTGCAATGGCAGAGATGTATATGACTGAGATTCAGTCGGCAAAACAAGCCAAAAAAGTGGTAGCAGAGTAAAGGTATAATGGGAGAGGTACACTACCATAATCACTCTAAGGCACTGCATGATGACATCTTAGGCGCAGAGAGAAACCCTGCGGTCGAGTGTTTGGTACACACTGACCACATCTTACAAGAGGGACTGAGCCTGCACCCGCAGCCGTAAAGCGGGTTCACTTTGCAGCAAACAACCACTCTCTTAATCTTTCATCTTCTTCCCGTTGTTCACATGAATCTTCATAATTAGAAGACCGAGGGGAATGAGTACCAATTTAAAAAAACGTCAAAATAATTTCTTCTTCATAGAAAACATGGTTTTAATAAATGAGACTTTGCATGGTCAGCGAGTCATCTGGCACTCTGAATGTAATAGGAGATGAACTTTTCTAAATCTAAATTGTGTTCTTTGGCATTTCTTGTGCCACAGATTGTGCAGAGCGACTGAAATGGCATGGATTGCACAAAGGAATGAACAAAATGCATGTTACATGAAACCACTGTTTGCCATTTTAATGCGAACAATTACATACCGTATACATGATTATATGATACAGAGCTGTGCTGCTTGTTCATTAAGCTGAATGACTGAGTAGACGCTGAGTGTCACAGATTTTTCTCTCCACAAATTGCATGGTACTATGAGTGATGGATGACAGAAATACATAAGAGTATGCCAGTAAATTAGAAAGTCTGGAGTACATATGAAGAAAAACTAAAGTTGTGTAACAGAGGGATTTTGGGAGATGCTCAGTGTTGCAGCAGGCTCTAACTATTTTTGTTTGTCTCAAAATTGTACTTTTCTGAACTTTTGACATTGTAGCACAATGGTAGTTACCCTCTCTGTTGCGCAGATGAAAAAAAGCAACTTAATGTCATTGTGCTATGAAGATCCACATACCTGCATCTTTTTATAGGGCTTGCATCTCATCTTTGTGATGTGCTCCCATGCACCGATACCTGCGTTTGCACAGACAAATTTCCAAACAGTTATAAAACAATTTGAATAGAAAAAAGGACAAATATTTTTCAAAAGGCATGGTTACTTTTTAAAGGAGGACATAGTTTGTGGTAAAGTTAATTATTGAGTAATTAAAACATACTGGAGACACCAAAATATTTACTGAAGATAATACAGGAAACTATGGCACAATGCTACAGTGAATACCTGTAAATGGTATGCAGCCAAGTCTGAAGGAGACTGGCAGCGTTCCATGAACATGAGACAAGTCCTCAGATACCTTTAGCTATCTTTGTGCACATACCAGAGCGAGGCAATGAGGTCAGAACCTTGTATCATATTACATAATCTCCGCACTACAGCATTATAACCAAATCAATCGGGGTCTGTTAAACATTCAGTTAAAAAGTTTATGATCAGATAAAGGGTTTAACACTGTAAAATCAATAAATACTTCACTACTAATGCAAGAGTACCTGGTGAGTAAATCGGAGGAGGAAATATGGAAGGCTTTTGGCTTCAATGTCACTGCCTCTCGCTTTTGTTTGTTTTTGGTGTGCAGGTGAGAAAAATCTACTCAGTTTGGCTGTACACAAAATCACAGACACCTGCAAATCAATCTGTATTTTTTCAAGAGTAAACTGTCATATGGCTCATTGGTGAGAAGTAAGTGTGAGAACAATGGTTGTGTGTATCAGTGCATACAGGTACTGAAAAATAAAACAAAATACACAGGTCTGAACTGATGCTCATATTTAGATATTTCTTCACAGGTTTTAGACCTGAGATGGTACATTAAGAGCATGAAAATGTTAAGACAAAGAGCGTATTTAACAGATGAGTCCATTAAGCCTTGCTAAAGCTACAGGTCCTGAAATCAAATCTGTTTTGACTCCCTCTTTCAATGGGTGCCTAAATATAGACTGCATAAAAACTCACATCCTTAATGGAAGAAATAATTTTAAAAAACAGTGTCAGGAAAATTCCAGGTGAACTTTATCACCTGGGGGCAGTGGTGGAAGAAGTACTCAGATGTTTTACTTCAGTAAAAGTACCAATACAGCAATGTAAAAATACTCCATTACAAACAGAAGTCCTGTATGAAAAATAACACTATAATACTAATAATATAATATAAAGTACATGAGTATTTTGAGCTTGATGTAGTTCAAGTATTGCAGTAAAAGTAGTGGTTTGGTCCCTCTGACTGATATATTATCATATATGACATCATTAGATTATTAATACTGAAGCATCAGTGCATGTTGCTGTTGTAGTTGCTGGAGGTGGAGCTAGTTTGAACTCCTTTATATACAGTTAGCTAGTTAAGTCCAGTGGTTCCCAACCTAGGGTCGGGCCCCTCCAAAGGGTCACCAGATAAATCTTAGGGGTCGTGAGATGATTAATGGGAGAGGAAAGAAGAAAAAACAAAGTTCTGATACACAAATCTGTTTTCAGTTTTTGGACTTTTGCTCTAATCTTTGATTTTTGCTGAAATATTGGATCATTTGAACATTTATTGAAGTGAAACCAGGTGAGAAGTTTAGAGGGAAAAATCACTATTTGGTGGAGCTGTTAACAACTCATAGACATCTGAAATGTGACCCCGACTACACACTGCTTTTTGTAAGACGTCAAAAGCCAAAAAGTTTCGAAACCACTGGTTTCATCTTCAACAATGTGTTGTATTTTAAAAGCTTGTTATATTATCCATTGTGTCAAATCTTCATCTGAAAAGTAAGTAGAAAGTACAATATTTCCCTCTGAAATGTAGTGGAGTGGAAGTATAAAGTAGCATCAAATGGAAATACTCAAGTAAAGTACAAGTACCACAAAATTGTACTTAAGTACAATACTTGAGTAAATGTTCTCCGTTACTGTCCACCACTGCCTGGCAGACAGTTGAGGTCAGATGCAGTATGATCCCAGCTAAGCCCCAGTGAAAGGACAGTGTCTGATCCCTGGCTTACCTTGTGGGAGCTATTCAATATTCGAGCACCACAAGCTTAATAAAACAGGTAGGAAGGTAATCACCACAGTAATAACTTTTTGATTTATTTTATGTCTGCCACCTATCATAAAAGAATGTGACAAAAAAACAAAAACATCCTCATTATAAACCATTCTACAGTGCTGATTCTTTGTGTTAGGTTGTATGAGTGTATACTTTACCGCTGAGGAGGGTGGCGGAGCCTGGACTGATGGAGCTGACTCTGGTGCTGTAGGTGTCTGGGACCTTGTCAATCACTTTCTTGTTGCCCGCTTCAAGTAGAAGAATCTTTTTACCCTCCAAGTTTGGATCCAGGCCTGCCAAAAACAAACATTGTATAAAAGATGACAACACAGGAGCAAGACTGAGTCTTAACCATGTTATGTGTTGTTAAAATATTGTGGTGTTGCTGTGAGTGTTTATTTTTGGCATCTATGGTGTCACTATTTGATTATGAATGATTTTTCTTATTACATAATATCTCAGACTTGATGTTTTGATACACTTTAGAGTAAACAACGTTATTATGGTTGTGTCTCCCTAAAGAGATGCAAGTTTAAATGAGGACATCGCGTAGTGTTGACTGTGATTTTGGCTGATTAGTTAGGTAACACAGCTAAATGTGGTCACTCAGTAAGTGGTGGGAGGACTCACTCACCTAGGGAACATGCCATTGCAGATCCAACCATCCCTCCCCCGGATATAATAACATCATAAACCTCAGTCTTGCCAGAATCGTTGCCATGTCCTGCACACACTAATCCTCGGCTGGCGATTTTTATAACAGACAAGTGCTTTTCAGCAGTAAAACACCGGCCAAGTCCGTTTAAGGCCAGCGTCGCCCTTGTGATCTTGTGCATTATTCTGTCTTCACTCTTGTCTCTTGTCTTACTATGAGACAAGCCCCGCAGTAAACACAGGATACACCGGTCCGACTGCGAAGCTTGGACACTTTTATACAACAATCAGATAGACGTTTCCCCTTGAATGTGTCCTAATAACAGCGACTGTCTCGCCCGTTAATCCGGCCATGTTGTGTTGACAAGCACTCCAGAGGAAGTACTTCCTGTTTCATAACCAATCACAAAAGGCGACCGTCGCGGCTGCCGTAGCTGCTTCTGTCCACAAACAGCGCTAAAGCTGCCGAAACTGACCGCTGGACAAAAAGCATAAGACACTTGCTTTCGTGTCAGGTGTCAAACAAAGACTCGTGTCAACTTTATTTCAACACCAGACCTCATTATCTCACCAAATAAGCCGCAGAGTATCTTGTCAGCGAAGATAAAACGAGTTTGGAAGACGCGTCGTCGCAGAGAAACACTTTCCAAAACTCGTCTTTTACCAGGTAGGCGGCTATTATTGTTTTCCCAGTTTCATTTTGTTGATTTCAGCTTTTATCATATGCTTTTTTAAGTTGCAGAAAATAGAGAGTACGTTTGAATACACGTAAGAAAGTTAAATACGTGTAGAAATCTAGCTTTGCTAACGCTAAATCGACGTTACGCTCTATGTTGAGACGGCAGAGGTGGGGTTGCCATGGTAACCCGTTTACGCGGAGGTGGATGTATAACTTTTAAGCAGCCTCAATAAAAACTATGGCAGCAACCTACGACTGTTAAATACAGCTTTTTTTCATTATTTTAATGCATTTATGTTCTAAAACTATAAAATGCAGGGATTTAAAAAATGGCAGATTAATGTTAATTCACCCATGATTCATGGTTCACACAGTTTTGTTTACTTTCCACAAATCAATCACGTAGAAATCACATGGTTTGTAGACTTTTTAACCCAAGTGCAATGGGCATAGATTTGGGTATGGACGGTAGGTACATGTCCTTATCAATACCATTGTCCCTACCAATATTTTTTTTACTGATCTCAAACTATCTAGCCGGAAAGATCTCTGTAGAGTTGCCAGATTTGTGTGTTTTCTGCAAAAAAGTTCACTATTATGATAGAGAGTGAAAGAGCAGGGTATGGGGGATACTCGGCTTGATGATCTGGCAAACCTCAACTTGTAGCTGTATGCATTGTTGACTAGCAGAAGCCCAGCAGCAGTAGTGGAGTCGGTGAGGTGGAGAGTGGTTAGTATTTATAGTTTAAACGATCCCAACGTCACAGGATTGAAAACGACTTCACTGGACAAAACTAAGATCGTTTGGTATTATATTTGTTTCAGGCGTTAGGTGTTGTTAGTTAATTTTTGATTGTGTGTCAGTGTCAGTAACAGTTGAGCTTAGTTAATAAGAATGTCCTGTAATCAATCCAAACATTAATCTTTGAAATTAGTGGGAGAAATATTTACTATTTAATGACATCTAATAAGGCATTTAATGAATTATTATTACATATGTATCATTAAGACATGAACATTATTTATAAGCTAAATTAGCCACAGCTTGTACAACTTATTTGTTTGTGACTGTCAGGTATTATTTTATTATGAAAATCCTGTCAGCAGCAGCCTGAGCAGCACAGAGACACACAGACAGGTGAGCTGCGGCCTCTCAGGTGAGCTCTGATGTCATAGTGAAAGATCTAGCCAAAAGTTCAGGAGTTTAATGAAAAGTAATACAAACAGAAGTTTGTGAGATGATTCAAAGGTTTGATCGTCACTGTGTCTCTGTCATGAAACTCTTGAATTATGTCACTCAAATCCACAAACTGAAAGAAAAAAAAGTAAAAATCAGAGGAAAAATCATGATACAGTCTAGTCTCAGGCAAGTCAGCAAATGCACATTCAGTCAAGTTAACATTTTGCAGAGTCAGGCTCTCTATGTGTGTTTATGTGTGTGTGCGCATTTACCCATGAAAGAGAAAAGAGAGCAAGTACACAAACACAATTATTTTGGCCGTCCGACAAAAAAATGTCCCTACCAAAGTTAAACCAAACCCACGCCCTTGGAATGAGGACAGATTTTAAATGAGAGTCTCCTGCTGTATTTGCAAGACAAATCTTACAAAGAGCCAAAACATGCTGAAGTTCAGAATCCTATTGACTCTGCAATCAGTGTAAAGTCACATGTAAAGAGAGGAGGAAATGTAACTGATTTAGAGGCGTAAGATACAAATGTAAAATGGGAAAATCTATGTCCAACTTCGTTAAAATGTAATACTGTATTGGACAATGTGAGTTCCAACATCGAAAATATAAGCAAGACTTTTATTTCAGCGTGGTGTTGGAAAATTCACAAACTCACAAACCAACAATTATACAGTATTTAAGGTGTCTGACATGTAAATATAAGGATGTAAGGAGTAGTGAATGATACAAAGTAGTAAAAAGACTTTTTGTTAATTTTCATCTGAACTGTTTTGATGCACTATAAGGAGTTTTTTTGTTACAGTATTTTCTTTTTCAAAACCAGCAGGAAATTTTATAGATTTTGTGAAAAGCTTTTTGAATTTCGAGAAAACCTTTTGTAGCATGCATTCGATGTTTTTAAAATTGGAGTTTTGGTGTTTGTCATCTATTCTCAAAACTGAAAAAAAAACACATTAAACCAATGGAGAGAAACTGTAATCAGTTGTTTATTTTTCAAGTCATTGTTTATCATTTATGATTGTTAAAAATAGTTAGAAAACCATGAAAGTTCCCCCCAGAGCCCAAAGTGATGTGTTTTGTTCCACCAGCAATCTAAAACCAATGATAGAAATCTGAGAAATCCCGCAGATCCCCACATTTGAGAAAAAAGAAACAGAGAAACTTTGGCATTTTTGTTTGAGAAATGACTTAAATTGATTAGTTTTCCATAAAACAACTAATTGATAAAGCTTTCAGCATTAATACTCCATAGAAGACATTTTGGTTTACAGGAATAAACAAACATTGAAACTTTTATTTTATTCTCTGTGGATTTTTCAGTTAGTGTCAAAGATCAGAGAAATATGTCGAAGCTAGAGACCTTGCTGGAAGATGGACTGAGATCAGAGCTAATGCTCCAGCAGCAGCTCAGGTCCCTGAGTGAGGCCCTCAAACAGCAGCTGCAGGAGACAGAGAGGAGACTGAGAGAAGAGCTGGAGAGGAGGATTCATCACGATGCTCTCCTTTCAAAAGATGTGTCCAGTGATAAAAATGAACTGACCAGGTAGGCTTCCTCAATTTTATGTTTGGTGTTTAGTTATAATTATGATAAATCTGTTTTCTTGAAGACCTTTACTGTTATTTCAGACCTGTAGGACTGAGAAGATCCACCTCTACACCAGCCCTGCCCTCTGACAAAGTCTCAAACCATCCCAGACAGTCAGAGAGGCCCAACTCATCTGCTCCAGCCTGGATATCTTCATCAACCTGGAAGCATTGTTCTGATAGGACTTCCAGGCCAACCAGGGCACAACAGTGTGAACGTGCAGCTTTATTTAAAACAACACAGATGAAGAAAGAGGAGGAGGCTGAGGCCGAGTGCCAGAAGAAGTTCTGTGCTCTTCCTGTCCCCAACCACGTCAGTCTGCCCCTCTATCAGGAGATGATGGAGCTTAGAGAAAAGGAGAGGAAGCAAGGCCTTGAGCAGAGGAAACACTTCCTGCTCTCTGTACAAAAACCTTTCAGCTTCCAGGAGAGAGAGAAGGAGAAGAGGGAAAAGCTGATAGCAATGTTAAACCAAGTCTCACAGGATCAAAAAAACAAGACTGCCTCTGTTGGGAAATCTCTTCACAAAGGAGTAAAAGACACAGGTTGGTTGATTGTGTGACTCTTTTGGATGATGATGGCTAGTGGTGTTTGTGGCATAATGGCTGGAATCAATGTGAACATTTAGAGTGATATAAGATATGTTTATGTGTCAATTTACAGACAGAACATACTGACGGCCTACAGTTCCCAACCTTTTTGACTTTTGACCCTCCCCTTTCAGATCATTCCATTTTTATAAGTTTTAGAGGCCTAATTAGTTCAATTTCTCCTGTATTTCACAAGATAAAGATTTGAATTAATATACATAATTTGCGAAGTAGAAATCAGAGCTGCAACGATTAGTTGATTAATTGATTATTTTTTAACTATTAAATTAGTCGATTTTGATCATCGATTAATCGTTTGGAGTCATTTTTTAAGAAGAAAATGTCCAAATTCTCTGGTACCAGCTTCTCAAATGTTAATTTTCTTGTTTCTCTATGAGTAAACTGAATATCTTAGGGTTGATGACTGTTGAGGACGTCACCTTGGGTTTGAGAAACAGTGATTAACCATTTTGAGGACCAAACACCTAATCAATTAATTGAGAAAATAATCGACAGATTAATCAATAAAAAAAATAACTCTTAGTTGCAGCTCTAGTAGAAATATGTATTTCTTCTCTTTTCCTTGTTAATCATCTCCTGACCCTTCAGATTTATCTTGGACCCCTTTGAGGGTTCTGACCCCCAGGTTGGGAACCTCTGGTATAGTCCATAGATAGATGGGATGTAATGATTGATAAAACTATGTATAGTACAGCTTACATTCACAAAGTGTATTAAATTGAGAGTCTTGTATTGAAAGACACAATACATTTGTATCAATTGTATTATAATATTATGATAATAAAACTGGTTTTAAGTGCTATTTAAATGAAACCATCTGAGACATTTTGAGGGGAAAAGTCTCATAGACATATGAAACATGACAAGGGGCTCTGATAATTTTTGTAAGGGGCCACAAGCCAAAAATTTGGGGACTTCTGGTTTATTTGACAAAATATTGCATTTTATAAGATTATCATGTAAAATCATAATCAGCAAAGTAACATCTAAGTAATGCCTGTCACATAAATGTAGTGCATTTTTAGTGCAATATTTCACTCTGAAAAGTAGTGGAGTAGAAATATACAGTAGCATTAAATGGAAATACTTAGGTACTTTCCACCACTGCTACACTGTGACGTGACTTCAGCTTCTGCTTTACCTTACCGTAATGTTTGTGCAGATCAGGAGCTTAGCAGCAAAGTCCCCGTTCAGACTACGCAACATGAGAACCCCACTGCCTCCGGGAGGCCGAGACTTCGCACTGCTGAGCGCACCAAGAAGGAAAAGCTGGGATTTCTGGATGAGAAGCCGAGCTTCCAGCCAAAAATTATCCATCAGGTCCCTGATTTCAGCAGGCTGCACAAGGCCTTGCAGACAGAGGCACTGAGAAAAACACAGAGTAAAGATGTGACCAGGTGTCAACCCTTCTACCTGAGGACATCAGCACTCCCTACAAGGCAAAGTAGGCTGAGCCCTGAAAACTCACAGGTGAAATGTTTTCCTCTCCTGAGATCTCTGGCTGTTTTCTTTATTGTGATTATTTAAATGTATTGTTTTATTTCAGTTTTTTTATGTTGTTGTTTTTATGTTTTTTATGTTGCTCCTATAATAAGTTTCATAAGAATTGTTTTAGTCACTACTAAGGATGTTTGCTTATCTTCGTTTAGTTTTGTTATCTTGAATTTAATGCTTTAGTTATTTTATATGAATTTATTTCATTTAATTCAATTTTAGCATTTTCATAGTCATTAGATTTGTCAGAAGTAGAATAATAATGTAGGCAATATATTTAGAAAATTAACATCTATAATTATAAAGGATGGATGAAACCTGAAATTAGGAAGGAAATAAAACATCAAAACATATCCTGGACTCCAAAGCACCAGATGGTTTCATGTTACAGTTTTACATCACTTTTTTTCTCACACCTTCACTGCTTGATGGATGGTTTGAGACACATCAACCCACCACTTTATCAGGTCCATACCATTCTCATTTTAAGGGGGATGGTTAAACACTAGCCTTGCCTTTCTCAATGCCCGTCACCGTTCTGGATGATAATAATAATTGCCTGAGTCTTTGCTCATTTAAAAAGGTTTATACTACTATAAAACAGTTTTTGCAAGCTGTATAACATCATGTATTTCTGTGGTCCTTCAGCACTCACAAGTGTTTATTTCATAAGATGTGACAAAGTAATTTGACCAGGTCACATCTCAGTTTCTTTTCTGTTTCTTTTAGAGGAATTGGTTTGATAATAACAGGTTTATTGCATGGGTTAAGTTATTTTGTAAGCCTTATGTGTATTTTTTGAAGCAGTTCAGGCCACTTCCCTCAGTTGTGGATTTGTAATGCTATTTAAAACATGTACAGTAGGCCCTCTTCAAAGACAGAGTATTTCCCACACTTGAACTGGTGTATTTCAAACTCTCTCCACCTCATAACAAGTTTGACCGAAGCCACATTTCTACACTGCCTGTGATATACAACCATGTAATGTGGTTAATTTTTGTCCCTCAGGACAGCTCAACCTGCAATATCGTTCTATGAGATTAATCACATATTTTATAAGATTGTCACTTTATATGTCCATTGAAATTTGTCTGGGTGGATGATTCACACGAGGGCATCAAAGAGTAAAAAATGGTTATAACAATAATTAAGTAAGAATAACAGTAATTTACACAAATTCAAAGTAATATGTGGTGAAATGAACTTTGTGATCAGTGAAAATTCCTTCCTGTCTTCTTTTTATATATCCTCTGGCTCTGCCCAAAACTGTACAATTACCAGATTTCTGTTTAATGAATCTTGTCAGACATTTTGGGGCAGATTCTCCTGATTTAACTATTTCTATTTATAACTATAACTATATATATATATATATAAGTTAGATGTATACCGTGAGGTTTCTCTGAGAAAAATATTTAAAAACTCACCCACCGTTATTCTGAGTAACCTTTATGACTAACCTCAAACTGTGTAGTTGTAAAGCCATCAGTATCTCACCAGTTCATCTTTGTCTGTTTGTCTTTTTTCTGTGAATGTTGGTGAAGTGTTTCTTGGATTGATTGCTCTCAACACAATTGTTGCCACGTACAAAGACTGAAAACACAATTTTATAAAAGAAAGAAAGAAATCCATTATTACCAAGCATATTGGTTAGAAATTTCCATCTTTTGTACAAAATATCAGTTTACTGGCATGCAGTGTGGTTCTTCTCTGGTTCTCCTACTGTTTTTTCCATATTTCAAACAAATGACTGAGACTAAAAAACAATTTTTCTTTTTTTTTTTTATTTGGTTTCAATCACAGTGAATCGACTTTTTCCGTAAATTGATGAACTATTTCTGTCACTCTGAGTCATGTATGAGGGGATTTGGTTTGGTTGCTTTGGTTCCGCTTTGTTTGTAAGCACAATTTTGGGTTTTGTTTCTAAGTTCATTCTAAGGTAAAAAAGTTGATGCAAAATGGACAAACAGTATATTTTGTTTTTATTTCAGATCTCAAAAATGGTAAATAGTAGCATTTAGACTTTTATTCTCATCTACAGGTTCCAAATATAAGTAAACTTGGTAGAAGCAAGTCATTCGGGGCCTTAACATCACTGTCTACAGACACACTCCCGACATACATCACAGACGCTGCAAGGAAGCGCTGCATGGCCATCAGGTGAACTGGATCATACTGGCATGACTGTTGAACTTGAGTTTATAGATTTTTCCTCAGTATTTTCTACACGCTAAATATTTGGATCTACTGACATGCAGAACATCGTTTTCCTTACAGAAAATCAATGGAGATGAGGGACAGTAAGAATCAAGAGAGTGCAGACTGGTTGAAGAAGTACCAACTGAGGTCTCAAGCCATGAAGAGGACAGTTGCCCTTCATGCAAAGCTGCTGGATCCACACAACAGCTTGAAAGAAGTATATAATGAAAAACTGCAACACCATCGGTGAGCATTGGTCAAGTGAGGGCGTTCATTCTCCAATTTAGCAACCCTTGCAGCACACATCACAACAACCACACATGCCTGCCGCAGCAGCTTAAACTATAATCTTCTCTTACATGCAGGGAAGCTGACCAACAAAGGATGAGAGACTACATGAGGGAGTTACGGGACATGAAAGCACGAGTCAGTGAACGCCCTTATTTGTTCGAACAGGTGAAACAGGTAAGTGACATAGTACCATTAAACATTAGGTCATGTCATGCCTCTCCAGTGGCATAACTTTGACTTTGTATTGCCAGAGAAATGCAAAGGCTCATGCAGAGCAGACATACAGGAACAAGCTGAAGAAAGCCGGATTAAAAGAGCAATTTGTTGAAGAAAATGGAGAAGCAGCTGCAAGAGGCTCGACCTCGTCCGTTTCTGAAGATGATGTGAATGACTGCAGCAGAGAAAATGACATCCATAGCAGCGATACAGAGTGAGAATTTATAGCAAGTTTTCTTCATACACTATGTAATCCCACTGTGTCCGGTAAAATTATGAATAGCACTGGTACTGGTGAGCCAAGGACTTCATGTGGTTTGGTCGTATTACATTACATAATTTTCTGTTTACCCTGCAGTCTTTAGTGAAGAAAAGACAAATACTGTAGCCAAGTAAAAGTTTGATGTAATTACAATATAGCCATTTTCTAACCCAACATGTCTGATTTAGGGAAGAAAATGTAGACGACGGGGAGAAAATTGAAGATGTGGAAGAGAAGAGCGTGAAGTCCAAAGGGGATGAAATGCCATGATCAAAAAGGTTCAGGCGGCATAGAGTTTTTTGTGGCCTCTCCACTAGAAAACAACACTGTCCTCAAAAATGATTCATGTCACGGCTAACTATCCGCACCAAGCGGAGCTTGTTTAAGATGTGCAACTATAAATTAAGAAATTACAAAACATCTGGACTTCACAATAACAAATGTTAGGTATTACAAATGGAAAGTTTAGAGAACAGTATATGTTTTTTAAGTAATTAATATTTTATATGCTTTGAGTTTAACACTAGTATATATTTCAAGCAGATTAAACTGAAAATAAGTTTTGCTAAGTAATATGAACACTGTAATTTGAAGACTTGGTTACCAGAATAAACAGTTCAAAAGCAAAATGAGAACACCAGTTGAGCCCACTGTGCCTGCAACATTAATTTGTGTTTTACCCATTTTAAATCCAGAAGCTTCCAATAGACATAAAAATGATTATACTTGAGTAGTGAGACTATATTTCTGCTGCTAATCTTAGTGGTACTCTACTTTATTTAGTTCCATTTAAAAAATGTATATTTTTTAATTGGACAGGTCTCGTCAGGACAGCGAGCGTCTGACACGGGCCTTTCTGAAAAGGTCGGGTTAAAGTTCCAGTTATTTCTACAGCCACACTGCCCACTAAATAAACAGCCTCACTGTGCATCCGCATTCACAAAGACCAGTTCAGTGGTCAGCTCCAAGCCCATAGACCCACATCAAATACACTAGAACACTAACCTCTACTGTAAGCTGGTGCTTAGACAGCTAACTGCCAGGAATTTCAGATTGTTTTTTCCTGTAAACCACATAGAAATGTACACAATCATAATTAAAAGGTCATCATGGAGACCAATCAGTACATACCACATGGTTACTTTTTGTAGGCTAGTGTGTCATTCATTGAAACTATTTAGGTAATGTTTTGCATCACTTCAAGATAGCGTTAAAAATCATTTGTCTTAAGGCAATGCTATTTAATGTTGTGTAGTCTGCAGGTAAGAGCCTAATATGTCATAGTGAACAAAAAGGCATTCAGTATAACTGAGTGATAAAATAAGCATATTATTAATTTTATCATCAAAAATATATTAAAAACAAAAGAAGAAAATGGTGTCACATAGTACATATAGATGTAATAAATAATCACAGAGTCCCTTCCTTGAGATCTCAGACATCACATGACAAAGCTTCAAGGGCTTCATCCTGTCAGGTTGTCATGGGAACCGTGTATCCCTCCCCACTCTGCCTTGTAGTCCCTCAGGAGAACGCTGTGCACCTCTGAATTCCCCGGTGCACGGCTGAAAACAAAACCAATCTCTCCCAACCTGTTAGATAACATCCGAGAGGGGAACCTGCATCCATGAAATGCACGAGTGACCCGGCGCCTGTGACATCTATTTAAACGAACTGTAGTGCTCGAATGTGGAGGCTGAGAGAGGGAAAAAACACATCTCATTTAGATTAATGAGAGGCTTTGCGCTTGGCCACTGAATGTTATGATCACGCGATCTCGCTGTTTGAGGAGTGGCCCTCCCTAGCAGATGAACAATATAATTTCACCAAGGTGGTGCATTCAGGTCTCTTATTATTCCAGCCGCTGTACAATATTAAAATTCCCACACATTTAAATGCATGGGTTGCAAATATAGGCAACTAAGGACACACCCTAGAATAGATGATATAGGCCTCAAATAGGTCAACACATCACCTGCCTTAAAACATCAGCAATTGCACTCGATGGAATGTTGTGTTTTCTGGTTATTTTGTTGTTCATCTTGATTTCTTTGTTTATCTGTGTTCACTTGATTATAAGGTAGAAGTACGAAGGCCAAGATTTTTGCGGAGTGCAGTGTATGTTGTAGCGTGTGGAGTTGTGTGCATTTCCTCATATGTTTTAGTCCTTGGTTCACCTGCAGGAGGAGCTGTGGCTCGCTGCAGCCTGACTGGAGCAGAGGAGAGAGATCCCTCTTTTTCTCCTTCAGTGGCATGAATAATATCCCCAGTGCTGGAGAGAGAGCATATCAAGAGGCAAACGGGAAGGGGAGAGAGATAGCAGCCAGTGTGACAGATAAGAGTGTGGCAGAACTTGTCTCTCTGACTGCACCGTGGGCAGGGGAAAGAGAGAGCAAGTGCACCAGAGTTTCAGGCAAGGCTGCTGCCTGCACGCTCACAAACACACTAACTCACACACGCGCACACACACACACACCACACATACACAAACACCACACACATACACACACACACCCCTCAGCCTGGCTGCACCAGAAGAAGTTCAGAGAGAAGACTGACCTCAAGAAGGTATAGTATGTTTGTGCGTCTCTAGTCAGGAAATCATATCTCATGCAGCCATGTCCCCTCTTTACATCTGAAACATTACTAGCAAATCAACTGTGTTAAGCTCACTTGATGCTCCACTTTGTTTTTCCAGGTGGGTTGGCAGAAGTTTGGTCTGTGGATTCACTCGAGAATTATGGCTTTGCGAAAACTGAGCCTTCTAGTCCTGTAGAGGAGTTGTGTGTTTCCCCCCCCTCCAGAAGAACTTGTCTCACGTTTGCAGCCCGCAGGAGGATGGAGAAGCTGTCAGGGAAAGACAAGGAGCTGATACGAGGCAGCTGGGAAAGCCTGGGCAAGAACAAAGTTCCTCACGGTGTGATCATGTTTTCCAGGTAATGTCCTACTCAAACAGCATGCTTCAGATTGAATAAGACACATGGAAGAGAAGAACACATTTGAGGTTGTTTTTCTGTGCAGTTATTCCTTCATTCACATACATCCTAACAACACTTTGACCAGAAGTAATAGGACTTTGCTGTTTTATTATGTTGTAAGCTAATATTTGTGATGTTAGAATAAGTAACACAGGTGTAGAGAGAGAATCAAGCTAGATCCTTCGCTGCACACTCTTTCACCATGGAGGGACTGGAGGCTTGACTTGTTGCTTGGCGACAGACTGCAATAATCCACAATTTACTTTGAGACCGCTAAATCAGACACTAGCAGGAGAGATTTGTGGATGTATGATTTATAGATTGATTTTGTGTCTGTGTGGATGTTTGGCAACCCATGCCGTCTGTATACACCTATAGAATAGTGTGGTATGTGTCTATGGTAGACTGTTTGAGCTGGACCCTGCGCTCCTCAGTCTTTTCCACTACAGTACAAACTGTGGCTCCACACAAGACTGCCTCTCCAGTCCTGAGTTCCTGGAACATGTCACTAAGGTGAGCTTCATTCACCGCAGTGACCACTACAAGTACACAGACATTTGAAACCCTTCTTATGCACAGTTCTGAACACTTTGCTAGTGTATATGTGTGTCTCTGCACCTGTTTTTTTTTTTTTTTTGCATGCGTCGCAGGTGATGCTTGTGATCGATGCAGCAGTCAGCCACCTGGACGACCTTCACTCCTTGGAGGATTTTCTGCTCAACCTTGGGAGGAAGCATCAGGCAGTGGGAGTCAACACACAGTCATTTGCTGTAGGAACAACATCCAATAGTGCAACTTTTGAGAAAATTCTTGAAAAGTGATCTCAAATGAATGAGCTGTGAAAAAACATCTCTTTTTTGTCTCTGTTGTGACTATATGTGTGTGCCATCTCTGTGTGTTTGTGTGCTTGTTTGTTACGGACTCCTTCAGGTGGTGGGTGAGTCCCTTCTCTACATGCTGCAGTGCAGTCTGGGCCAGGCCTACACAGCGCCTCTGCGTCAAGCCTGGCTCAACATGTACAGCATTGTGGTGGCAGCCATGAGCCGAGGGTGGGCCAAAAATGGCGAGGACAAGGCCGACTGAGGCGCCCAGCGGGAACTGCTGAGCAGTTGCTGTCAAATCACTCATCATGGTTGCCATGGAATAAGGTTGTGTAACTTGCAGCGTTTGTGGCTTTGGCTGCTGTACATTTGCTCTGTGAGTGGGGTCACGTAGTGTAGCAAATGTATGGTGTGGTTACACTTTACAGTTGGATTGACCGGTCGCAGAGTTTATTTTCTTCGCTGTTAGCTAACAGGCAATGCTGCTGTACAGCTGCGAGGGTCTGAGCCAGCCTGCTCTGGTTCCTCTAGGTCTGGACCAGAGAAAAAGCATCAAGGATAACTGTTGAGTCTTTGTATATAATGGCTTTGATATATCTATTCAAATGATAACAGTGACTGTAGTGGTCTTTGTGATGTATCTTAAAAGAGTTGCACAGTTGTGAAACACTAGATCTTGTATTTAGGCATCACACACTACTCAAACTGTGATGGTTACTGAGGCCAGCACGGCAGCTCTTAATCTAACTGGAACACAGTGACACTTTACAAAATATGTTTTGGGACAAAGCAATGTGATTTTACAGAAGATTTATTTATCACCTTAATCATAATCATTACTGTGTTTTTTTATGGTAATTACACATCATTACACCTCTTTTTTGACTTTCTTATCTAACTTTGAACCTATTGACAATAAGCAAAGTACATTTTTAAAACAATGTTTAATAGATACTGACAAGAACTGTTATACTCTCTCATAGCTTTCTTCAGTGATCTATGACTGTTACAGCGTCCTTGTGCACCTTACTTTACATGGTGTGTGATGCTCTCCTCAGTAGAGGTTGTGAGTATTTCAATAGGCTTCATCTGACTGTTAAACTCTAACCAATAGACTGTTATGTGACCTTTAGAGTTTGGAAGTAAAGGGCATCTTGAAGGAATTATAACATCTTTGTTCCTTGGCTATCAGTTTCCAGTCATTGTTGGTGTGAAGTAGTTTTGTTGTACTTTAGTCGCTTATCTCAGTAATGCTTATTACCTGTGTTGTCGTGGCTACAAATGTAGTATTACCTCTGCTTTAGAGGCGGCCACAGAGCTTCTACATGAAAACTGGAAGTGAATATTTGTTTTGGATTATGACACAAAGGAACGCTTAATAATGATTTTCTTCTTAATTTATTGATGCATTATAATACTGTCTGCTAATACTGTCCAATATGTGTGTATTATTACTGCTGCCATAACACTGTATGTATCATCCTCAGCTGTTATTTACATTCATGGTCATAATGCCAAGTAACTTAGCAACAGTGCGCCAAGTATTAGATAATAACACCATACAACTGTAAATCCAAGCTGCTGATATGTGGTTATCGCTTTATTTTGAGTTTACATTTATAAAATTTATTTTTATATTCTGAAATGTATGTGTAGTTTAAAGGGATTGATTTTCCTTCAAATATGATGTCCACCAGCTATTTTACCTTGTGTGGATTTCCAGTACATGAACTTAAACCCAATATAAGAAAAAACTGTCAGCTTTGAGGATTAATATTCATCTTAACATCTTGTTGCCTTTAAAGTGGCAGAATAGTATGAATTATAAAGGTTTCAGTTAATCAGAATAATATGATATTAGCAATTTCTAAATGTGCAATCTTTACAGAAAATGATAAAAGCAGAGTTTTATATGAATATATTTTATCCCTGAATAGTCTATTCAGTCTGTTCTTTCCAGCCCACAGGTGTAATGTTTGTTAAACTGACTGTGTAGGTGGTGTTTTTATAGTGTTTCTTTTCTTAGTATCAGTACATGGCCCTATGCAGGTTGTTGTTCTCCGTCTCTATTTTCAATTAGCTGACAGTAGGTCTTTTTAGCAGGCGTGACTGACAGCTGGCTGGATGTTATGTTATGTTAAATCCAGTCCTGTACATATTGGGTGTGTCACTGTCTACCTCATCATTATCAGCTGCTATTGAACAGCGATGACTTCACCTAGTTATCCTTCAACCAAAAAAACAAAAAACAAAAAACCACACATTATTAGAATTAATGCAAGCACGCACTCTTTGTAAACTGGATTTCCATGCTACACTTTAAAAAAAACTTGTTGTGTGCTTACTTGAGACTAAATAAAGTGATCTGTGGATATTTTGCTGCTAAACGAGGTCAGTGTGTTTTCCTCGCTCTCAGATTGTTTGTCACAGACTGATGATAGTTACAGCATCATGGTCAGCGTTTGAAATCAATCACACAATGCCTGATTTCCTTCCCACTGACAGCCCATCCCCTCGTGTTACATAAACTCCAAGCGCCGAATGGCTCATCGCCCTTGGCTACAGAGACGAGGGCGACTTCAGGCACATCAGCCCACTTACTCATGCAACTGCACGATGTCACATCGAGAGTGTTTTCAGAGTATCACAAATTTGCCAAGAATTACATAAAATTGCCATTCTGTCCTCACAATGTGGATTGGTTTTAATTTTCCTTCAAAAATAGGTAAAGAATATTTGCATGTGTTTCTGCTTGAATATCAGCCTGTGTGTGTGTCCTATAGGTGAAGCCATAGTAATGAGAAATTGCAGAAGGGAGGGTACTTATGATGAGTTATCTGAATCCACAGGGCTCATTTCTCCCATATATACAATTTGGTTGTATCATCATAAAAGTCACATCCATGAGCTGGCTGTCTGTTCTGCTGTTGAAGCAGTGGCTGACATGGCCTTAATCTGTCTGACTGCACTGCCAACAGTATCCTCACTCTCTCTGTCCCAGTGAGAGTCTGCTGTATTTATGTTGGCTCCATGCTCCACGTCTCGCTTCAGCCTACAGAAAAATACTCAGCCAGAGTTGTCTAGTCACTGGGCTTCATGGAGATGTTGACACAACCCCCCTAAGGTCACCAACCAATGGTTAGATTGCAAAAAAACCCAAAACGCAATAAGCTACTATCAAAAAGACGTGTCCATTTTCCTTGTGCTAATTTATAATTGGTCCCTACTGGCTCCTTCTGCTGATTTATAATTGGTCCCTACAGCTCTACAGTCCTACCTTGTAGTGCACAAGGATTTGCTCTGAAGGCTGTCGTCTGGAGAGGAGTCTGTGAGAAAAGACAACACACATTATTTTTAGAAAGTCTGCAATGTGTTTTGGAATGAAAGGGTATTGAACGTTGTCATGGCAACTGTTAAGTGATGGTCCAGAGTCGTGTGCGTGCGCGCGCACACGTTTGTTTTTGATGAAGGAGGAAAGCAAGGCATTGCTCAGTCACTCAATCATCCTAAATCATACTGTGGAGAGGAATGGACTGACTGGGTGTGCAGGCTTAGGATAATGAGGTTCACTCTGGTAGCTGTCAAGGAGCTGAAGCCTGCAGCACGATCCCGCCAGCTCAGACAGCAAAGCAAAAATCGCAACAATGGGAATGTGCTGTCTGTCAGCAGCTGCAAAACAGTTTCTACACACATGAAGTACAACCAGTTAAAGGTAAAGCAGGTGTTAATCTATATAATTGTCAATAATTCCTATGAAAAGACAAAAACCAACAATGTGCTAGTCTGTCTCTCAATACTTTCTGAGTTTGCCACCTGTCTGCTGCACTCAGCCCAAGCCCATGGGTTCCTTCTGAAGATGTAATCTTCAATTAAGAGTCACAATTTCATTCAAATTCATTTTTAAAAAAGGCTCACTATTTTTTTAAAACAGCTGGGAACTGTAGTCTTTAGCAAACATTACTTAAAGAAGAGTAAATAGCACCTTTGTTGGGGACTATTTTCAGATGTGGATTAGTACACATCTAATGTTTTTGTAATTATTTACAGCGGCAGGATGGTGTTTGTTGGATTGACTATAGTGGATGTGGTCATGATAATGAAGGAATTTGTCAGCCAATGCACATCAATGAGCTAAAAACACATCAATGATACAGTTATCATTGAGTTGTTTTTAGCTCATTGATGTGTTTTAATAGTTTTTGGACAACAATGGAGCTCTTTGGCACAGAAGAATAAATTATATCAGGCTTTGGCTAGACGGACAAAACTTATTCATAGGATCAGTTCATTGTTGGGTTTTGTCTTTTTATGGGAATTGTTGACAATAAGCAAAATATAGGCTTATCATTTAACAAAGGTTAAGATGATCTGTTCAATTGATGACATTTGGCAAATTCTTTACACAGATTTATCAGCGTGAGTGGGAACAGAGTACCCAATTAAATCCATTGACAATGACAGCAGATTTCTAATAGTGAGATTTTTGGTTGTCCAAAATGACAAATGTTATGTAGCTATTGAGTTATGCAGCAGCCATTTTTACATGACCTGCAATCACCTGCAATGCTGCATTAGATGACTGTTCACGACACCTTTTAGATATCATAAAGATGGCAAATCATACATGAGACCTTTTATGATTTAATATCCACCTTGTGACACATTTTCTACCACATTGACAAAACGTTACCACAAAGTCCACTTAAAGCTGCTCTGGAGCTTTGGATCGTATCACATGATCTTCCTCAGCAGATGGAGGTTGCCTTGTGGTTGTGGTTTTTCTCAGCACTTTAAGGACTTCTTGTCCATGTAGGTTTAAAAATTGGGATTTCAAGTTGAAGAGGATCATGTAATACGATCGAAACTCTTGAGAACAGCTACTAAATGATCCTTGTGGTGAGATTATTTTGTCAGCTACTGCTTCCAAGGTCAAGTCTCAGTTTCCTCCAAATATTTTTGCTGCAGTCCGGATTTCACCACAAACCTTTGACATAATGAAAACAGAATGTGAATACAGTCATGCAAGTTTGTTAGAGAGAATATATACTCTATGAGAGATCACCAAAAGTTCAAATATTGTATTCCTAATACTTAATTAAGCCTTAATATTATGTAAATACTAAACAACACCAACTTATTAAGCTACATTTGCATGCTGAAACTAACCCTTATGGGAGTGACAATATGTTTGCTGCAGGAAGCAGAGACATTTTCTATTCTAAGCATCTGGGCAGGAGAAAGGAGAGCAGCGGGCCACACACCCAGAGGAATTCACCTTTCACTGACAAGCATGCTCTTAGCAGTTGCCAGGGGTGACAGGGGAAATGTCATGGACTTTACTTTTTCCTTCGTAACTGTTAGCAATGAAGAAACACTGTATGTATTTACCCCATCCCCCACATTTTTTTTTACAAACCCTTTTACTGCAAGAAAATGACATCCATCCACTGTGAGATATCTCAGTAAAACCCAACACAGGCACCACTTTGCTGGAACAGTAACTCTGCTGCTACCGCTTTCCAATGTGGTTTGGATAAAAGCAGATGCTCATGCAATTAATTGCCCCATACACGTTCTGATGTGGCTTCAGGGGCTATTGAGGTTTGTAGTATGTACAGAGGCTTGTCCCGAGGCTGGTTTGTATGCAGGCACACTCCTTCAAACACTAAGCTACCATGCACATGCATTCATTAAATGCTAAATGGATGCCTCTCCCTAGCTTTGTTAAAAAAGGGGATCTGGTCTGTGATTATCTTTAGAGAGATAGTTTGTTATCAGTAGTGTCAATTTGTCAGATATTAAAGTAATAGTTAAATATTTTGGGCTATTTTGATTTCTTGCTGAGAGTTAGATGAGAGGATTCATACCACTCTCATGTCCGTATGGTAATGAAGATACTGTCAGTGGCCAGTCTGCTTAACGTTAGCTTAGGACTGGAGTTGACTGTTTAATGACAATGGCGGTGAAGACCATGTGATATGTTCAAAAGCCGTTTGTCAATAGCTTAGTGTTGTCTGAATTACCTCACTGTAACAACTGTAAAGAAATTACCCATCCACTGATAATGATACTTAAAATGAAAAAAAAGAAAATGAAAAGCACTGCAGTCTGAGTTGTGAAGTTTTTTCTATATTTTTGTCGTCGTATCCTCATCTCTGGTTTGTTTTCCCGCTCCCTAGTTTTCAGCATATTTCAGGACATTGGTCGGGTGCAGTAACTTCCCCTCGTAAACTTGTCAAACCACAAATTGTTGTTTTTAAACTAGATAGCTTTATCCCTCTGTTTCCAGTCTTTGTACTAAGCTAAGCTAACCAGTTGCTGGTTGTAGCTACATATTTACTGTGTAAAAATGAGTGGTATCAATCTCAACTCATGGCAAGAACGCAAACAAGCATATCTCCCAAAATGTCTAACTATTTCCTTTAAATAGTAAGTTTTTAATATTGGTAATGAATCATTATTGTATGCAAAATATCATTTGCACATTTCCAGAAGGCCACCTGTGCACATTCAACCTCGCAGTATTACTTACCTCATGAAGTCTGATTCACTGCCTCTCAAAAACTCCTCCATATAGACCACAGAGGAGGAGAGCAATATAGTTCATGGCGCAAGATGAATGGATTGAGCTGAGTTAATTTTAATTTCAGATCACAGCACTTCACTTTTGACAGATGAAAATTTGTTAGCCTGACAGAGTTGAATGTCAAACACAGTCTGTCCCTTAATCCCAACCCTCTTGGAGATATAACAACCCACAATTACGGCAGGCCGGCCACATGATATCAAGTACTTATGATACACAAGTCTCATAACCAAGAGTATAAAGAAATGGACTTCTGCAAAAGTCTGGAAAACGAATGTACCTACAAATAGACCTCTGATGGCCAAACCGACAGTAGATGAACAGATGTGACAGGATATAGTAAAACTAGTTGAGAATGAAAATGGACAATCCCTTCTTGTATGGTCATTAGAGCCAAGAATACCCTAATAAGTTTTATGTTGTATTTTTCAAAGGAAAGCAAGTTTAATAATCTGTGAAACAAGCTTCTGCAAGAGAAACCCAAAGGACATGTTGGCAGTTCAGACGAAGAAAGTATGAGATGCTCTTTGATGGGTTTTTTTTTTCCAAATAGATTTTACTTCATGATTCTCTGCACTGACCACTTCATACTGCTGCCAGCTTTCATCTGTTTTATATAGCATGAGAAACTAGAATTAGGTTCCTCGTAAAATGGGACAAATACATTTCATTTCATGAAATAATGAGCCATCAATTTAAAAAAAAACTACAACTGAAAAATAAAACAAAACAAAAAAAAACACAACACAACTTTATATGATTAAAACCCTAATAAATCTTTCTCAGACAAAACACAAAACGGACTTATGTAACTGTGGGTGTCTCTGCCTGGAATTTCTTTCACTGGGTCACATTAACAGCTACAAACAAAGTTGTGTTCCCTATATTGAACAACAACGAGAGATTTAGGTGAACTGATCAACAAAAGTGTTAAAATTAGAATCAACCCCAAACACAAATCATAGACAAGGCAATGACAGTGGATAAACAACTTTCAAATATATTTTTTATCCTCTACAGGGAGCTTGGCCATACATCTTATATGATCTGTATGATCAAAGATACAGCAGCTGAGAACTGAATAGATATTGATTGAAATCAAATCAACAACAAGGCACCAACAAGGCCACGATACAAAACATCTTAAAAAAGCGACACAACGACTGTGACATAAAGACACACAGTAAGTTAGCTTAGTGTTTAGCTTTGCAGTTCATTCTGGACCTTGAAAACAGCATTTGACAAAATAATGTCCACTCAAGGTCCACTTACTCACTCGTTCTGGAGCTTTTGACTGTATCGCATGGTCTTCATCAGGAGATTGTATTGGCTAATTTGTCATGGAACTGTAGATGTTCAAACTTTCTGTTATTCCTAAACCCTGTCAGGGCTTCTAAGCTATATTGGCTTTATGGTTGAGCTTTATAGTTTATTCATGAAAGCTCCAGAAAAAAGTGAGTAAGTGGACCTTGAGTGGAGATGAGACCTCCAAGGTCAAGAATGAACTGCCAAACTCAATATTTCAACCAAAATGGATAAGAAGTCCTTCAGGTTCCAAAAATGGAAGGTTTGAACATCTGCTGTTTAATGACACATGAAGAAGATGATGAAGACCATGTGATATGTTCAAAAGCTGTTTGTCAATAGCTTAGTGTTGTTTCATTGAGCTCACTGCTTGTCTGCTGCCTAAAAGAAAGAACTGTAAGGAAATGACCCATTCACTGATAAAAATAAAACGCACTGCACTCTGGGTTGTGAAGTTTTTCACATATTTGTTGATGTATCCTCATCTCCGGTTTGTTTTCCTGCTCTTTAGTTTTCAGTCCATGCAGCATATTTCAGGCCATGCTGGATTGTCACACGAAAAGGGAGTGTTTCTTCAAGGCACAGCAAGAGACATGAATAACAAACTACAATCAGTTTACATTCACTTCCATGGAAAAAAAATCACAACACAAGGGAATTAAAACAGCCCCAAAATACAAAACTAGCATACATACAGACTGAATGTAAATCAATGAGATTAGCACATGTGAAACTTGACCTTAAGGACAAAGATATAAATGCATAACCCCTTTTATACAATGCAGTCAACATGCAGTGGAGCGGCTGATGCAACTTAGATGATGGTATAGATGGGTATTGTTTGAATTTTACTGTTTGTATTTGGGACATAACAAAATTAATTTTTATCACACAAACATTTGACCACAAATGATAAATGATTGTAGAGCCTTTATAGTAACAAAGTGATTTTTTTCAGCATTTTACAACTTAAAAATGTAAATATAATGGCTTCTGTTGGTTGTACTCAGGTTCAACATTTCACATAATTTTTCAATAGATTTCCATATTTTTGTCTTGCAATAAGAGATTCCATGGCATATTTTAAAAACATTGTAATTCCAGCATGTGCTTCTAATTTCCCCATAGCTCATACAACTTAAAATTAATAAAGAAAAATACAGCTGTATCACATACACAGTCAAAACAGAAAGATGAAGAAATACTCTGATTAAGATCGGGCAGCTCTGCAAATTCTTGACCAATCTCCAAGCCCAAAGCACAATATCAATGACACCAAAAATACTGTAGCAAAAATAGCAACCTTAAATTGACAATAGTTACAACAAAGCTTCAGGTACAGCTGCTTGTGCCTCCGTATAGAGTGTACATATATTACAGTACATCTCTGAGTTACATTCGGCCCTCCGTCTGTCCGCTCTCTCACTGCAGATGGCTTCACAACTAGCTGCCCTCACCCTCAGCCTCCATGGGCTCTGCTGCCGAGGAACCAGATATCACCCGTGCCCAGACCATCCTGTCAGTCTGCCGGGGGCGAGCCTGCTCACACCACCCACTCTGGTGGGAACTTTCACCTCCACTCATGTCCAAGTGGCACAACATGGACAGAGTATTTCTGGTGGATACCCAAAGGCAATTCCATCCCGGTCACTTTCATTACTTTTAATCACTTTTCACTTGCAAATAAAGCCATAGAAGAAGATGGAATCCCTGTCATGGAGCATCCAATAGTTTAACTGAAACAATTTGTACATTTAGGTTAATGTATCTGCTGTAGAGATTGGTGTGTGGTTTGTGTCTGTAAGACAGAATCAGGAGATGTTTTGGCAAACTGCTGTTTATACATTTATAGTGATGTTTACATGGATACAGCTCCTGTATTCTCATCATGACTCTGAGGACAAGCTGCTGTCCTCTTCCGTTTTTTTTGTCATTCCTAACAAGCCCAGTCTAGTCTCAGGGTCTGAGGCAGCTAAGTTGGAGTCTGAGGTCAGTCGTGAAAACGCAGCATTGCGCTATTTAGCAATCTGTGTTCCCCAGGTGAAGGACACGTGGAAATCAGCTTGGGGGGATTTGGTGTTACTGGTAGCCCATGGGGCTGTCCATGAGCGGGCTGGAGCAGTAGGGGTCTGGGGGGTCTTGGAGCTCAGTCTCATGGGTCTGGGCGTGGTCTTCCTCACCCTCCTCTTCCTCCTCTGGGCCGTGGGTTGAACTCTGGGAGCTGGCCATGGCACCGTAGCTGTGGTGAGCCGGAGAGGGCATTGGAGTCAAAGCCAGCTCTGGCTCCAGCAACACGGACGCCACAAACAGCTGAAGGGAGATCAACATCATCATGTCACACAGTAAATCACGGGGAGTGTATGAGATCAAAGTACGGTTTCACTAATGTTGGGTTTGATTTCCCTCCCTACACTTAAGAAGTAATTTTCCACAAATTTGTGTATGTAACATGATTATTGTATTGTACACAGTCAGTGCAACATAATATACAGTACATCTTTAACAATACACAAAATTAAGATCTTATACTGTATATTTCTGAATATAATGTATTATTCTGGATACAGTCTGAAAACCAAAGCAAACACAGACAATACAGTATGACCATTATGCTTTGATAGATCATACTGATGGTTTTGCAAGTCTTAATCATTTATTACAAATGAAATATTTTACATATTAGCACTGTTTATTAGTATGAGAGAAGCTACCAAACTTTATCACAATGTCCATGTCTGCTTATTTGTTGGTTTTCTAACCCCTATAGTTCATGAATGCAACACTATTCAGAAAAAAATCTCAGATGTCAGTGCTTCCAACAAGCACTTAAATGCACCAACCTGGAAAACTCTTTCAGCTACAATACCCAATGTTACATTTACAAAAATAAAACTGAGCCTGATGTTGGTTATCTCAAGTATCACGTCAAGTGCCAACAGAAACAACCACAAAAGTAGTAAACCTGCAAAAGGTTACAGTAATATGATCTTTTAAGATATGCTTTAAAGTTGTACTGGCTAATAATAGAAAAACATGGTACTGTACACTGGAGGCAGTGGTTGATGTTACAGTACTCCTGTCTGCATCAGTGAACGTCCCCTCTGCTGGCTGATCAGACATCTGAAACAAGGAAAATTATGAATGGGAAAATTATCCATTATACTGATAATGTGTACATCTAAAGCTGAACTTGATCTCAGTGAGTTTTGGCAGAGCTGACCTGGTAGCTTGTCGACTTGTCTGGTTGCTTCCTAAGGCACAAGCAGAAGAGGGAGAAGGCAATACAGAGGAGCAGGGACACTGAGGTGAAGATGGTGATGGGATGCACTGGACCTGTGACAGTAAGGGGGAGAAGTGTCACTTGTAATACAATGACAGTTATAGACACTGTAATGGGATAAGAATGGCAGTGAAGAAGTACCTAATCTGAGAACGGAGAAGAAGAGCAGCCAGAACATGCAGAGGATGGGAGCCAGGATGACCTGGCTGATGGCTGCTCTGTGGATCCGCTGGTTGAGCTTGGTGGGAACATATGCATAGTAGATGTTGTATCGGTCCACCATGTGCTTAAGGATCACATATAGCAGACCTAAAGAGGCATAATAACACACATACATGGACTGATCAACACCATATATTAGTATATATTTATTAATATTAATAAAGTAAGTATTATGGGTACAATGGGTGCTGCAGGAAAAACATATTTAAATATCTAAAACTCAACAGTAGTTTTTGGATAATGGTTGGCAGCAAAGGCAGTGTACATACTTTGAATGGGCTGAGAGAGAGAAAACCTTGGTATGGTACTTTAACATCATAGTGATATCTTCTCCTCAACACCCAACTTCCACCAGCAACCCCCACACATAAGACTATAGGGTCCAAAGACCTCTGACACATTTGAAACACTCACTGTAAAGTTAAATGTAATGTTCATCTTACAATAAAATGACTGTGATATGGCTGTAGTATAATTTGATTTTTTTTAAAAAGGGGATGTGAAAATCAATTTTAACTGGCTCTGCTATAGAGAAATGTTTGTATGACTCAAATGCCCAAACAGCACAGGTGGAGCACACAGAGTAGCAGGGTATTGGGTATGAAAGGGCCTGTTCGGACTGAGGATTTGACTGCAGAAGTAAATAGAAGCTTGGTGAGCTCTGGGCAGAGACAGGAGCAGAGTGGGCGTCTGGCTCGCAACTCGCTGTGTCTGGGTGTCTGGGACTACAGCAGCAAATTCACACAGTCTGCACCGGGTTGGCAGGCAGTAGAGGAGAGTGAGGTTACATTGTGAATAGAGACAGCACATAGACACGCAAAGAGGGAAGAAGATGGGATTGAGACTGAGACCGATTGAGCTGAGGATAGAAGAGGGTCACCGCAATGTTGCTCACCAAAGGGTGTAATGATGGGACATGTGATGCTGTAGGTCACACTGACAGCAAAGATACACATGGTCCAGGCATACTCCAGGCCGAATTGAAACTCATAGGCTTGACTCTGCAGCCAAAGACACAAACACAATAAGCTGTTTAAATCTTAAATCCAAGCAAAATCTAATAAACCTCACATGAAAACACTGAGATATGCACAAAACTCTTAGCTAACCCGTTTGACATGAATGCGCTCAGCCTGGGACTTAGCAAAGCAGAGGCGGAGGGCGTACACAGTCAGTGCCGGGATACGAAGTAGCTCCATAGCTGTGCCAATCAGACTGGACGTAATCACGTAGTTTACAAAGAACGCACCGTTGTCAGGAAGAAACACACACCTGCATACAGAAAAAGATGATGCCTGAGAGCTTGGCTGCCACTCTAATGTCTTTTTAGGAGCCTTATTGCTTTTGATAATATATTGTTTCAACAGAAAAGACAACTCTTACTGGAATTTGACATCACTTTCATCCAGGAAGTTGACATCAAAGAGCCAAGTGAAGAACAGGTCCAGACTACAAAAAGAATAACATATGAAAAGGATATACTTCTAAAAAAATGAAAGCACTGCACTCAAGTATTTATAAAAACAGAGGTCATATTGTATGCATGCTGTGAGTCTGTGAATCTGCTGTGGATGTACCTGGATAGACCAAGTGAGGGCAGGATGATGACCATGAAGACCAGCAGAAAAAAGCACTTGTGCATCGTTACCTGGTTCTCACCGGATCTGAGCAACACACATAAAACGAATGAAAAGGGAATCATTGTGCAATGCATACATAGATATAAAAAAATACCTTCAACATGATTAATACATAATGTGAAATAATGTAATGCAAAGTCAGATGACTTTACATTTTACAGGGGCTGTTGGGCTCATTAGCACGAACTATACTTTTCACTCCAGTAAACAGTTGATTTGCATGTGGTCCTTTGCACATCACGCCTGCACAACACGTTTGTGGGGGTGGTTATGTAAAGACAGGGTGCTCATAGGTGCTTCATGAGGTTGTCTCCTTATGCACAGTTGTTCTGCTCCTCCTCCTGCTAGTCACCATGCGCCGAGGAAGCGGCGCATGGTGACTACTGTGCATATCATTATCCTCACATGGAGATCTCTATGACAACCTGCCCAGAATAACAGTGCAGGGAGAGTGACAGAGAGAAGGAGGGAGAGAGGAGAGAGAGTAAAAAAGAGCAAGAGGGTGAAAGAGAAAAAAAATAATAATTGAGATGAAAAAATAAAAAGAAATACTGAGAGTTGAGAGGAAGACAGCTACACATGAAGGGTCCATTTGAAGAAGCAAAGGACAGGCATTTCCATTTCAGAGGAGAGAGGAGAGCTGTGCTTGATGGCTGGTGAGTACCTGGTCCAGTGGGACTCAAAGAAGGCTGAGTAGTAGACGATGAAGGGCAGGAGCACCGAAAACGCCCACAACAGGAGGGTTGGGAAGAACTGGGTAATGACAGGGCTCTGTATTGGACAGAAAAAGATTAATTAATAGAACCGAAGAGGGTCAAAGAGTAGTTTTAAGGTCTCAGGTTTTAATTCGATCTCAAACTCTGACCCGCAGACTCTCTACAGGCCTCGTGACGTTGAACTTGTCCATGGTGTTGACGATGATGGCGGGAGTGGTGAGGAAGAAGAGCAGCAGGAAGAGGAGGATGTTGAGAAGGACGCAGCGGAGCCACCAGCGAGATCCACACACTGACAGGTTTTCCCTGGTGACGGGGGGGAAATAATGAGCCTCATTTCACAAACATCTAGCAGGACAGTTAACACAGAAAGGAGCTCACTTCTCCCCCCTGATATGCTTGTATTGTATGTATTGACATAAGCCTGAAACAGCCAGCTAATCATCTCTTCTATACGAGGGGGTGAGTGTGTTTCCATTGCACTCGACTGGACCAGAGAGCAGGTTGGGAACAGCACACTTCAACGCTCAGTTTTAATGAAGAAACAAAAGTCCCTGCTCAACCCCGCAGCTTGCGACTGCTCCAGTAATCTAGTTAGTGCGACACGTTCATACACAAACACACTGCAACCAGTCAGGCATGAAGCACAAACAGTGAACGCTACTATCTCTTTGGTTAATCACATATGCATCACTCATTTGTTACATAATCTCACTGCTGCATTTTGCTTTCCAAGATAAGAAAGATGCATTAAAGCTAATTCAATCATCGATAGGGAACAAGCCTTAAGTGGTGTTACTCCTTTGAGATTTGCGACACACAAGCGACAACATACAGACACATCTTGAATGTTGGTATTAGCTGTTTTCGTTTTCTTAAAGTTGAACAGAGAGCTCAGAGAAAAAAACAACCAGCAATAGTGATACTCTGCAGCTATAAAGCTGAGTGATGTCTACCTCTTCAAACCCACAAAGAGGTTCATCATTACAAACTCGTGCTGTACAAGGATTATTAAAGCCTACAGAGATCTGGTTTTAAGTCTGGTCACAATCCTGAGGTCTCCAAAGATACCGAATATGTCAGCCTTAATTACAGGGAAATGTGTTTGAATGATGCATTAGGCATGTATAACTGGATATTACACTCAAAATATGTGTCTGCATGGGTTTCCTCTGGGTGCTCTGGTTTCTCCCTACGCTTCACAGATGTGCAAGTTAGTTTAATAAATTGCCTTTAGGTGTGACTGTATGACAGAAAATTGAAGAAGAATATTGGGGCCATTGATGTTTAAAAAAAAGAAAACGGTTTGAGTTCCAGTAGTGTTCGTACTGACCAGATGATGTCATTGGGAGCAGGTGCATAGCTGATCCCCCATTTATGCGACTGCACCACAGTGGTGATGCTTGACTGCTGAGGTCTGCGATGGCAGTGCACATGGCTGTAGTCCTTCACAATGCTAGAAAAACAAAACAAGATGTACAAAAGTAGTACACAAGCTTCCTCAGCACTCAGTAACGCCTGCTATTATGTCTTTTTATGGATGCTCCCTGCCGTGACAGGGTTTATTGTGATGAGAAGACCTCAGTGTCATGCTGTTATTTACTCACACAGCGGTCATCCTCTCATCACGGAAAGTCACAAAGGCAATGCCCAGCCGCTTCATGGAGATGCGGTTCTTCTCAGCATTGAACTCGTCAGTCCGCTTCTCTTCTAGCTCGCTGTAGTACTGTTCTGCATCCACCTGCAGAGAAAATTAGAGAGCACATTACTTGCTGCATCTTTCACACTCAGAGAGATCCCAGATTTACAGTGGCACGATACTGTATGTTGTCACTACATCTACCTACATTTGGATTGCAGTGCCATCCAGTGGTAATATCCTTTATTTGCAGCAAAACTCTGCTGCAAGTCTACTAAGAAAGTCACCAACGAATCTCAATGATGCTGATAAAATGTACCTTTTCAAAGCCGCAGATGTCGCAGCAGAATATCTGAGCGCACGGATGAGTCTTGATCATGATCTTCCCCTCCTTTTGGGCTTTTGTTGCAAAGTACAGCCTGCCTTTCATTGCCTTGCGCCTGCAAAACCCAGCATCCTCAGACAAGAGCATGGCACTGATCACAAACTCTATTGCACTTTAATTTATAACTATTACTGTACCTCTCTAAGTCCAGCCTCATCAGCTTGTGGACATCAAAGCAGAAACGGATATCAGTGACAGTACAGCTGGGGTAGGCCTCACTAGTGAATGGAGCAAAAGGTGTGAATCATAATGAACATACTGAGATTGCGAATGTGCATGTATTTGCCAAAAATGGTCAGGGCCTCCTCATAACAGGAGTCTTTCAACTGAGACAACTCTCAACTTGGCTTAACAATTAAATAGAGAAGAATGTGTACTGGAAGTGTTTGGTGATGAGTCCTGGGTCAGAGATCTCTCTGGGTATGGAGGTAATCATCAGTGTCCGGGCAATCTGTAACGCATAAAGCAATCGCCGTGTTGGTTATGCTATGATAAACTAAAAGAAATTCTTTGTGTAAACTTTTATCCATTATCTTCTCTTAAGTGAAAAGAAATCGGTTTGAGTTCAGCCAACATTTGTTGCATGTCTGTTGTCCAATAAAAGCATAAAATGCCCCAAAACACACTTAAATAATACAAAACATTATTTTTAATAGATTATTTCAACTTATTCAAGTGTTTTTTTCTTGATTCTATTCAGTTTTCTATCAAGACACTGATGCTTGTTTCTAAAAATGTTAGGAAATGTTAATTTGTATCGGAAACAAGTCGAAATAATTTACTGCACCGACAGATTTTTTTCACTTATTTGAAGAAAATAATAATTTTAGTACTCAATAACAGACAGAAATTGACTTGAGAAGATGACGATTTCTGCAGTGGAAATGTGGCCAGGCACTGGTGACAGACCTTCTCGTCTTCTCTGTACTCCAGCCGTATCAAGTGGTGAGCCATACACAGCAATGTGATGATGAAGTAGACCAGAGCAAAGACGCTGTGGAGCCACAGAAAGCTGTCCCTGCAAGGCACAGAAACACTGTTGTAATTTAATAACATACTGTAGATAGTCCCATGTCTTTCCACGGTTCTGTGACTTTTCATACAATTTGATGTAATTCGTGCAGTGTAACACGTACTTTGCGCTAACATTAGCCAGAGTTGTTTTTCCAAAGTTTTCAGGACTGTCTCCTGTAGGAATAATGCAACACGACAGAGAGTGAGACATTTTAATTTTCATATGACTCAAAGGAAACCCCTCCTCTTTTGTCTGAAGGGTGAGGTAACAATGAAGCAATGTCACTATTCAGAGAAAATCCATCTGATTTAATGAAACCTCACTCATCTCAATGAAATTTCACACTAAATTCAAACATCGCAGTCATGCCTAACTCTGCTGTTTTAATTTGGGGCCCCCCCTTTGTTTGCTGTTGCCATGCCAGCCTGTCAAAGTGTGTTGGTTTATTTAATGACTAGGGTGACACACTGGTCTATAAGATGACAGCCAGCAGTAATAAAATGTTTCTGTGGACAGCCCAACTCCTCGTAGACCCCATAATGGCTCCTGCCTCCGTCCCATTACGGAATAGCTTACTCAACACTTCCCACAAAATAAGCACACAACTGCCAAAAGGCATTTCTGTTGCTATGTAACAGCTGGTTTTATGCGCCATCCCACCCCTGACACCTACATGTGTACGTTCAGAGGAAATGAAGCACTTTCTGTTTAACAATCCTACTTGGGGAAGCTCTTGAATGAGTTGCCACTGGTATGCTAGCAACTCCCACGTGTTTGTATGTGTTTTTCTGCATGTGTTGTTATGTAGTTTGGCCTCTTTATATTGTTTTACAGTTTGATTTAAGTTAAAATTACCATTTCGGTTTCAATCTAATTTAATTTTTTGTGAGACAGTTTGGCTTTTTTAACTCAGCTTTTACCACAGTTTGTTTAATGTTAAGTTTCTGTGCATTTAACCATTAACTCCTTTGGTGTGTAGATGTGTGTGATTGTCTCTGTGTGGCCTGGCCTCTCTCCCTGCGAGGTGCCCCGTCTGCCTCTCCTGAGGTTAAGGAAATCCCTTGGCTTTTAGACAGCCAGCCAGACCATCATATGAGAACCAAAATACCTAGGAGGTTCCCGGAAAAGTTGACCGGCAGGATCACGGCTAAAGACAGCAGGCAAACCACTGTCATGAGCAGGATGATGTGGCGCTGGAAGGACAGGTACGTGACGGCATCAATGCCGCATTTGCTACGGATCTCTTCATCCCTGCAGAAACAGAGAGACAAGTGTGAAAGAGGGGACACTCTCAGGGGACAATCCCAGAGATGTCATACTCTCTAAATGGACAGTAACAGACAGAAAGTAAGACAGAAAATAATTGTTGTGATGGAAATTCCACAAATGCAGATGTAATGGCAATCAGAGCTTAATCTAGCATGTACCCAGGCCTGTCTACTGCCAGGGCAAATGGGCCTACAGCTTATACCTCATCATGAGTAAAACTGTTGCTCCACCACTTTGGAGCCAGCAGCTGTGGTTACCAGACGGGAGGTTCAGGAAACCCAGTGTCATAAAATAGAACAAAAAAAAAGAAGAAGAAGAAGAAGTGCACCCTGGTCTCATGACAGCCCACACATTGAGAACTTGCAGGGTGGGTTTGCACTTTCCCAGCGTGAGCCACTGGCACGAGAACTAAAAACAGAAGCACCCAAACTCCACCGCAATACTATGGAAACCATGGACACCAGGGAAATCGCTTTTTTACAGACCTAAATCTGTTGTGTGCTGTCAGACTTGAGCAAAGTTCAAATATTCAATGGGAAAACCACGGCACCAGTGGTCGCACGAGCCCAGACTTGTTTGTTTTTGCTGCTCAATGAGATATAACAAGAGACTTTACGTTTCAGGGTGACATCAGCTTTGAAGACGGAGGGAACAATAAAACGATGGAAGCTGAGATGAGACAAGGGTAAAATAATTACAAGGGCAACTGCTTTGTGTACTTACTTCATATGGTAAAGCGATGTCAGCCATGAGCAGAAGCCCTGGAAGGAGAGGAGAATCATAAAAACATCCAATGGATTGGTTATTAAAGATAATAAATTATGTACGCAAGTCTGTGCATGCCACATCTGTTTTTTTGCATGAATCCGCTATCTGCATAATAATAATATGATCTGCAGAGTGACACAGAGATGGAGATTTAATAGGTCTAGCCTGGAGCAGTAACTACTTTACTGCAGCCTCAGCTTTGTGTAGGCATTGGGCGATGACTCCAGTCTGACTCTTTGTCTTACACCGTTATAAACACGAATGGAGTGACCTCAAGTCTATCACACAGGTGTCATGGAGTTACAGACAGTCCAGCTGAGTCATGACCCAAACTTTCCTCTGACAAAGGTTGACACAGTGCCATCTTACATAAGTGTACTTTATTATAAAAGTGCATGAGGTAGCATTTTTAGACATCAATATATCATTGACAAATTAACTGTGACACTTTGGTATAATTACTGTAAATAAATGTAAAAGCAATGTCAAACATCAGCGGTATTGTTGATGATAGTATTTTATTTCCCATAATGCCTTCTCCGTCACAGTTTGCGTTTTTGAGTACAGACAACTGGAGTCTGTTTGTTCACAGTTTGCAGTTTTGTATTTCAGTAATTATGGTGATTAAAGGTACCTTGTGCAGTTTTAACCACTGGTGGCGCTGTTGAGTGGAGTTTTGATGAGCAGTTATGTTTTGTATTTCTCACTGGTGTCTGTATGAGGATGCATATGCTTGGCACAATCACAAGGATGATGTAATTCATTGTCTGAGAGGGACATACGTGTTGTCAAGTGTCATCTTTTAGCATTTATAGCATCTCACAGCCATGAAATGACTATGACCAATTGTCACACTTGTTCGGTGATAAAATAACAATGCACAACTAGTTGCCTTTCTGGGCTTCAGTTGCTCTGCTCATGACCAGTGTGTTTGCTGTGGTGCACTGGCTGGCAGTAAAAGAAGCAATAGTGGAATATTGTCTGTTGTTTGGTGTGAATTTGTTTGGGTATTCTTGATCTGCAAAAGAGATGAATGCAGCAGGACAACAGAGCAGATAGTAGAGGAGGCGAGAAGAAATTAATGAAAAAAGCGAAGAAGATAAAGAATGAAAATGTCTAAATATTAGTGAAGCTCTTCCTTGGTGTACAAAGCTAAAAAATTGAGAGGATTTTGGACCAATATGGAGGTGACACTGTTTTTACTGTGCTAGTCAGCCACTTTATTTTCTTGAAGCACAGTTAGCCATAACTTATTTTGATGTATTCTTTTAGAAGAGCTAGTTCTAATTAGTTGTGCCTGACACAGTAAAAACTACAAAATATTCAGTATTAAAGCTGCATTCATTGAGAACATTGACAACATAAAGTTATAGATAGAGGACCACACAGACAGAGACTGAAAATTAAGTAAGTTAAGTAAGTTAGCAAACAATTATTTACACACCAGCTGATACGGAGCAACATTAGTAGCTCTGTTTTGGTCTCCACCAGCTGTTATAAGAAATCATGCCCTTCAGTCGCTAAATGCTCCACTATGTCCACAAGCTAGTTTTACTTCGTCTGTCTTCAGTTTGGTGCGAGGCAGGTAGTGACCAGTGTGTTTATCTGAAGCTTTTTGCTGAAAACAGGTGCTTGATGCCGATGGTGGAAACAGGGCTGATGAGAGTGAACTTTGTGAGCTGTAAAATCAAACAAGGAGCTAAAAGACACTACAACTGCAGAGTCAGGTGATAATTATCTTTGGGTTTGTCATTATGAGCAACCCCTTTTACATTATACATTTGATCTTTTGTTCATGTGAAAATATTGATTTGTTCAGTTTTAATGTAAGGCCGCAGAAGAAGATGACAAACTGATTTGAACTCAGAATGTAAACAATTCAGATTTCAAAATATAAAAAGGCTTTGCCAAACTTTATGGGTAAGGAATGCATTCAATATGTTCGTTAAACCTTCAGGACACATAAAATGTTTTTTTCTGAATGTAATGTAAAGAATGTTTACACTGAACTCTGCAGGGTACCTTTAATTGATCTGAAAAAAATGCTATTAAGGGCTTCCTTGGTGCTTTTAGGAGGTGATGAAAAACTCTGAGTGCTGAACAAAACTCACCATGTCCTTCGTCTCAGAATCAGAGGGGCTGGACTCAGATGGAGATTTCTCTTTCTCACTTGGTTCTCCATAAAAAAGAGAAGTGAGACTAAAGTGGGAAGACAACATAAACAAAGAAAAAGCAGGATCATTACATTGATTGTGACCTGAAATGATCTTATCAATACATCCAATATTTAACTCAGTGCTGTAAAGGAAATCACAGCCGAGACACACTGCTGTAGACATGCAGTCCCATTACAGCACCTGTGTGAAATCAATCCCTCTGTGTGTATATATACAGAGGACATAAAACACATACAATATAGCCCAATCTAATAAAGTCAGTGATGATTGGATTCGTGGATATTTCTCTGTGGGCTGTACCACTGACGGTTCAGCAGCGTGTCAAATTAAGCAGCATAATTAAATTAGTACGAGAGACGACCGCTTGGCAAAATGCACAGATGCTGCTTGCCCTCGAGTGCTATGAAGCCGCCGCCGGTCAGGCAGAATCAATCAAGCCCGCACTCCTCTAGAGAGGTGATTCAGGTCAAGCAGAAGAAAACAGCTGTAGACTCATACAGGCTGCTGGGTGGACCTGGACTCATTTTGTGACTTTGAGATATCTGAATTAGTGTTGAAATGATTTCTCGATTAGTAGTTTGACAAAAAATTGACAAAATCTTTAATAATTGGTTAATCGTTGAAAGGATAAGTTTGGTGATATCATATATTTTTCTTATTGTCATTAATCCAATGAAAAAGAATAAAACCATGAATTGATCCCTCTAACAAATACTAGCTAAAGCCTGATATAAATTACTCAGTGCTGTAGAGCTCCATTGTTGTAAAGAAATGATTTAACACATAAATGAGCTACACGTTTGCTCTGGGTGACATATTCATATGTTCATTCAAATGAACACAGGCACTGTAGTCTATTTTCAGTCAATCCCAGATACACCATCCTCCTGCAGTAAAAACTCACTAGAGCACAAAATCTATATTAATCTGCAGCTGAAAATAGTCCCCAACAAGTGCTCAAATACCTCCTGTTTGATTTGCTAAAAATCAACAATGGTCAGCTGTTTTATGAAATTACTTTGCTTTAAAAACAAAAAAGTACTTATATCGGCCATCTGTTTTTAAAGATTTATGTCTCTTGAAGAAACAAATGGACTTAAGCAGATGGGGTAGGTATGTGGGAAAGTAATAAGAGAAAGATTAACACCTTGTTGGTTTTGGTCTTTTCATGGTATTTATTGACAATAAAAAAATTATAGAATAATGGCAGAATTCCAGCATTAATGTTTAAGTTATTCATCAAGGTAAAATGCCAAACACTGGCTAGCTCTGGTTTATCAAATGTGAGAGTTTGTTGCTTTTCTTTCTTATATTTTATCTATCTTCTATCTTATATTTTTATTGATTGATTGAATTGTTTATTTAAGTGTCCCGCACCTTTCTGGTGCCCAGCCCACATGGACTTACAAGACACTAGACAAAAATAACCAATTGTAAATTGAATATCTTTCGTTTTGGGACTGAAACAGTCAATTTAAAGACGTCACTCTGGGAAAATTGGATCAGAATTTTTCACAATATTCTGGCATTTTGTACATTAAATGAAACAAAATAATCAACATATTAATCATTAATGAAAATACTAGTTAGTTTACATATAGAAGGAATCAATAAAGTTGCATCACTCCAATAGAAGCTCCCTCCAGTACTTTTTTTCCTACGCAGTACTCTTTATACTCAGCAGAGGGAGCTGCAGGCCGTAGCATCAGGACTCAGGAGTGGTTCCACTGGGGATTATTTCTCCATTTTAAATGTTGACATGGCTCGCCAACCAGCGAGTGTATCAGATCTGAATGAGGGATTTACCTGTCATTCTCCATCAGCAGAGCCAGGCGGCCGTAGTCCCAAGCAGCCTTCCTCAGACAGGAGAAGATGAGCAACAGGAACTGTAACACAGACCACAAACGTGAATGCAGACCTCTGTATACACACACACACACACACACAAACACACACATACATACAATCACAGACACACACACACACACTCTATGTCCTCATATGCTCTTGGTCTAAAATTATCCAAAACCTTTCCATACTGCTTGATCCTGACACAATGAGGCTTCTCTCTGGATTTCTTTAAGGAGCTTACAAATAATAGACAGATTCAAAATGCAGCAGCAATAATAAGCCATTTTCTTTCTTTAGAGTAGTATGTGGTTGTCTTGGAAACTACCAGACAGGCATGCACACGCGAACACACATTGTGCACTAATGACGAATGAGTGTGGTCAATAGCAAAAATAAATCTGAATAGCATTCATTCTACCACAAATAGAGAGCAAACATCATCACAATTAAGTAAAAAAAAAAAGAAACCTATTAACTTGCACATTATGGTACATAATAGTGTATTCATGCTGAAAAGCCCTGGTTAAATATCTCTGAGCAGAACTGGGCAACGATGAATGTTGACAAATGAAAATGGAGTAAAAGTGCTGATGAATGTTTGATTTTAATTATACTGCATTAAATCATTAACTCATTTGAGTTTAGACACCCATGTTAATAGGAGGGAAGCTCCCATTAATACTGAATGATTCATTCTCTAGTGATCCAAAGACATGCATAAGCAATCAGGGCAACCTTGACTGAGGCTTGTAGATGAATAATGAGCGTACATGTTCGCATCAGCAGTCAGGGCCCAAACTTTTTCTGTGTCCATCGCCTCCCTCTTGCTTTATTTTGTTTTGTCTTGATGCGTGGGCATGCCCTCCTCAAGACTCACACATGATTTATTTTGTATGATGATGGAATTGATGCAGAGGCGTGCTCCCGTTACCTGGGGGGAAGTGTGCTTTGACTCATGCTTGTCATTAAGAGACAACGCTCAACTCTCTGTGTTGTCTTGACAACTAGGCAGCCATAAAATTAGCCGATTAAAACGCAAAGATGGCAGATTGAGAGAGATATCAGTGTAGAGATCAAGCTTGACAAGGCCTGACAATGGGAATGAGATAGTTGACAACTGAAAGTGTAAGCATATCATTATCTGAGACACAGGAGGAACAAGTAATAATAATAATCATGATAATAATACATTTTATTTAAATGCGCCTTTCATGACACTCAAGGTCGCCTTACATCATTTAAAACATTAAGTAAACATTAAGACATTAGTAGAGTAAGCTAGTTTAAAAAGATGGCTTTTAAGAGCGGTTTTGAATTCTGTAATGGAGGCCAGTATGCGGATGTAAGGAGGAAGGAAGGGTGTTCCAAGGTTTGGGTGCAGCACAGGAGAAGGTCCTGGCACCCATTGTGCTGATGTTGATGGCCGATAGTGCCAGCAGACCTGCTGATGAAGGCCGCATGTGCAAATATGCATAGCTTGCAAATATGCAAGTATGTTTGTAACAAGTATCGTGCTATGGGAAAGGAAAGTTTAAACAAGTGGCTTTAACGCAACTTGATATGACATTCACGAAAGGCGTTCAATTTTCAGTCTGTGTCTATGTGATCATCTATCTATGTTATTATGAAATCCACAAGCATTGACAAGGAGAGGAAAACAAAGAGCTTCACAGTGGCAGTGACTGCAGCTTTGACAGGCCTCAGTTTTTTTAAAGTGTTAATTAAAGTCTCATATTAAATTTCAAAGACAGTTTCCTGAGAAAATAACAAACTAAACGTCCTGGCTCATCAGAGGAAGCTAAATAGAGATGGATGTTTCGTGACATATAATTCACTCCACATGAAGTCTCAATTGTGAATCAAATGTGCTTATTACAATGCAACATCACCCATCTGACTGTTTGACATATATATAGAGCTATACATCCAACCATCCATTATCTACACCAGCTTATTCTTTGCAGGGTTATGGGGGTCTGGAGCCCATCCCATTGGGATGCATGCATTGGGCAAGAAGAGAGGTACACCCTGGACAGGAAACCAGAGCAACCAGAGGAAATCCACGCAGGAAAGAACATTCAAACCTAGCCCAGGGTTTTAACCTCAGGACCCTCTTTGTGTGACCACTTGGTGTTAACCACTATGCTGATCCAGCTCTGACAGCTCTGTACATGACATGTGCAGTACTAAAGCCCCAGTACTTTATTTTGGGCCACTGAATTGTGAAGTATGTTTGACTTATGGATGAAAATTTTGACTTTTGTGTGTTTCTCTGTGGATCATAACTGAAATGCAAGCCTGTATTCCTGCTGTGATAACACTCATTTGTGCTATAAACAGACCTTTAACAGCATCAGTATCAGAAAAATTAGATTTGGTTGCTGTCTAGTGAAATCTTAGTCCCTGAATAAAAAGGCTCGTCAGTCAAGTTGAGAGAGATGGAAGCTTTGGAAAAAATGTTTGTGTGTATTTACTGCTCTTTTGTTTATATTTTGGATTACCGATTGTGTCTTTAAGCATCATCATAGTTACACACTGTAAGAGGACCTTTTAATAAAGACATGGCCAAATGCAGATGCACAGTTGTATCCACGACATTTTGCTTCATACAGCCAAAGGAGATATGCAGTATGTTTAAAGTGATGTAATTCATACACTTGCCTGATTTAGCTGTAATAAAGTTGAGTGAGGAGTATGTGTAGATTAGTGTGAAAGTTACAGTTAGGACCTAGGATTAGGGTTAAAATAAGATTAGGTTTACAATTACATTCGGCATATAGAAGCATATTTTGACATGTTACAAATACGTAATATGTCAAAATTCATTTACACAGTCATGTGTGATGCCCAACATTTCTAACACCCCTGATGCTGCTGTTGTTCTTCATTACAATCAATCACAGAGTGAAGTGCTTGAGACAGGATGTCCATATATATTTGTATAGAAACAGCCCTCTGACCATGTACAACCTCTTGTTGTCTGTTTAAATCAGAGCTCTTCATAATGTCTCAACGGGGGTGTTGGCAGCTCTGGATATATTCAGAAACCTTGTGGTTAAGGCCATCCAAGCTGTAGAAGTATATGAAGAAGAGATGATTTTGTTGGTGGAAAAGACAGTCAACAATCATCTTGTTAAAGAGGGTACATATGGTTCTAACATCCACCTGTTAGCTACTTAGAAAACTCTTGGAAAAATACATTTGAAAATTCAGCTGCACTGAATATTATAGAGAGTGGGAGTTGGAAAAGGGACATTTGGAATAGATTCCAAAAGACCAAGGTTTTTCTGGAGTTAATAGTGTAAACAGTATATGTTATTGGGTGAGTGTTTGCGAGTATGTTGTCTGTACCATCCAGAGCACAACATTGATGGCAAGGACCGTGGGAACCCCTCCAAATGGCAGACCCTGGAGGACGCTGCTGCGAGAGTGTGAGCGGTAGCATCTCTCAGCTGTGCTGTTCTCTTCCCCAAAAGACTCCAGGAAACCCAGGACATCCAGCTCCACAGGCCTCCCCTCCACAGGGGGTGCTCTTGTGACAAACAGATCAGAGTCCGCCATCAGCACTGGACCATACCTAAAGACAAACAGAGACAGAATGAGAGATGTGCTATTAGCCAAGACTGATGATTTTGTCTCTTTGGCTTGAGTTTTAGCTTTGAGCTGGAACTTGTTGAAGTTCTGATTTACTGATAATCAATACCATTTCAGTAATAATCCTATTAATGTTGTAAAATGAATAAAAAGTATTTCTTCTTTCAAACAGTCTCACTTTAAAAAGGAGTTTTAGTCATAGTAAGTTGTTGCCATAGCGCCCATCTTTTCACGACTCACTCACCCTACAAGCCTGTATTTATAGACTGAAAACTATAACGTGTGTAGATTTGTATGGAGACAGTAAGGGTGTGGTGTTGGCAATAAGCGACGAAATTGGGATTTAATGGGCTGATTCTTTTTAACATACAATTGTTGTCACTCATTTTTATCAGAGTGTCTTGCAAGTACTCTAAGTGCAGTTATGATACTGTTTGCAAGGATCAGTCTAATGACCATCACGGTCCATTAGCAGCCATTGATCTGTGTCTGTTTGTGTATCTGCTGAACGGAAGTGGAGATGTGACATGAAAATGACAAACTAATTGGATGACATATATAGTGGAGGTTCTTTAAAAAGCCATAATATGCTAACAAGTCCATTTAACCACATAAACAGGAGGATATTTCTGTTGTGAGAATGAAAAGACTTAATTTAAGAGTAAAAACTTAGACTGTGTGCTCAACTGCGTGTTTGAACAGCTTGCTGAGGATTGGCATTTATTGCTTCTGTGTGTGTGGAGCATGCACAGGATATGATCAATTCGCACTGCCACGACCACAGAATGAAGGCCTGAACCATCTGTCCTCCAGCAGCACACGCACTCTCCCTGTTTTCAATCAATACAGTCCCGACTCCCAACTGCTCAGCCTGTGTACACTCCTCGCTGAATAAACAGTCCAAGGAAATGGAGCAGCAACAGAGTGCTGACAAAGCTTTGCATTGATACTGCCATTCCCCTTGAGTGAAAGGCATCAATCATCAGATTTCGTGGGAAAAATGAGATTGGACAATAAATTCAGAGATGTTGTTACTGTGACAGAACGTGCATGCTCTGTAGTAAACAGGCTGTGTGCTCGGCAGCAATAATTGGCAGCCAAAACTGCATCACAACGCCGGCCAACGGCTCTGCTCTCCAACTCTCACAAGAGCTGTGAGGTAACAGGAGAACAACAACAGTGAGAAAAGGAGAGGAAGCTAAAGGCCTCCAAACTGGCGCTAATTACTGAACCAAACCTCGCTGTGATTTACCACTGCGCCAATGATGTCACTTCCTGAGAAGCTCTATCGCAGTTTTGTGAAGCTTTTACCAAATGGAGTTTGTGCAACAGAAGCCTCAGCAGGATGTCTAAGTGTAGGAGGCCAGCTGATCAATGGCAGAGCAGTTGGACTGCTGTACATCACACTGTCAGAATGATCTGGAGAAGAGAAGCAGTATAAAAACACAACCCAGTAATCTCTTAGCAGCACTTTCTGCGCCGCTGTACTCTCTGTCTTACTTCCTGCTGTGAAACTGTATAGCTTGCAGTCATCAGATACACAGCATCTGAGCCTCCCTGTGGAGACAACTAGGGTGGAGATTCCCTAAAGGACGGATCACAAAGCAAATCTATAACATGCACACACTCTGTTCAACTGCAGAGCTGTGTTTCCACAGAAGCTAATGTACCGTGAATCACATTTTCTCTCTCAGCTGACAATGAAATAATCTGTCAATACAGCATGCACAAACGGATCATTATACTGCTAAAAATGGATTAATAATCACATGGGCTTACAGCACAAGGAGGCACAGTGCACTTCTCAACAAAAACAACCATTCAAATTCTACAACAGAGACTTCCACTCTCATAACATGATTTAACAATGACAAATTATAACAAAAGGTACTTTAATTGTGGATATTTATGTCCTAAGATTGTTTATATTTTACAGGTGAAGATTTGATTCTAAAACAGGCATTTTGGAAACATTTTCAAACCAACTGATGCTTTATCAAGATATTTTGAAGTTGTATGATTAATATAACAATATATCAACCACAGCATCCAGACTGACCCTCAATCGTATCTTTAGATAAAATATATTGCTTGTAAACACAGCATTTTACTACCTTTGTTGGAATAGCAGAGATTCAGTGAAAAAGTAGACTATTCCTGAGATGAGCTGACGGTAGCACACAAATCAAAGAGCAGTAGTGTGAACTGTGACATTAAGCAACAGCTGAACAAAAAAAACATGATGCCTTATTATGGAAAATACAACTTGCGAGCTGTAAACTAAAGACACACTGAGCTCAAACAAAGTTTGACATGCAGAAGCTTAAACCGACCTTTATCGGCTCATTGAGCTGCTCTTCTTCTTGCATCAGACAAGTCACTCACTTTATTTGCTGCCAGCTGCTGATGCTAACAGTCAAACTCTTCCTCTCCACCTCCACAACAGAGCAGGATGCTGAAGGATACAGGCGGACTGTGGCGTGGTTTCACACAACATTTGGACAAACGTCACAGCATGACTCAGCAGTTTAAGACTCTGTGGATATTCTCTTTCTGTCTCAGCCCTCGTATATAAACACTCAAACGTGCTCATCCCGTGGTATCCATTTCGTCTTCATCTCATTCAACTCTGCAAATCTGAAGACTCTCTAATCCTTTCCCTCTGCTTCTCTCCTCCTCGTCCCTAAATCAGGCTTCCAAGCCAACGCAGCAGATTATCAAATGATGTTTGGCTTGAGAGGCAGTGTTGTGCCTCCCGCTGGCAACTTGAGTGAAATCTCTCCTCTGTGTTCAGTTAGACTATTATGATCACAGACACTGAAGTGCAGGAGCTGTGAGCTGGTGATGAGAGATACCCGAGTTGGAATCAGAAAGCACAAGCTGTAAAAAAGAAATGCTAGCTCATGTCAGCTAATCGGCTCATTGCACCAGAAAAAACAGCTGAGGTATCTGTGTGTGTGTAAAAGAGAGAGAGGATATCATCCCAGAGGTGATACAAACAAAACAATTAAACTGTAACTCAGATGATGGACAACTTGCAGTAAACACGGATTCAACGCAGCTATCTAATACCACTCCCTCATAATATTTGATTAAATCAGCCTCTCATGTAGTTGTACAAAAGATTGTCTCACAGCATCATGATTTTGGAGTCAACTACTCATTTTGGCTGAAAATAGAGAATAAGAGTGTAAAACCATGTTAGCAGTCCTATGGGGCTGCACTTATGGCAAACTGGTGCTTTGAGCTAAATGATAATGTTACCATGGCAATACGCTCACAATGACAATGCAAAAATGTTTCGTAGGCATAATGGTTACTGTGTTCACCATTTAACTTTAAAGTTGCAATGCATGACATTCGGCCACTAGATGTCGCACTATAGCACTAACATCTCAGACCAAAACAAACGTGTCATTTACTCAGTGATCAAATATGGATCAAGATTCTGTTAGTGCATTGTCTATTTCTCACCTCAAATGTTTTCATAAACATATTTTACTGACTGTTTAGCTGTAATTTGAGAAAGTTTGTGATGCGGCCGCCATCTTGGAAACAGATATGGAGGACACAGAGGGACTCACATGCACTAATATGCACGTGTGGCTTGTGTGGCTACCAAAACAAAGAACAGAGAAGCTCAGATAACAACACATGCAGAGAGTGTGACTTCATTCACTGCTCAGATCGCCATTACTCCACTATATCTTTACATAGCAAATAGTTGTTTGCTGACAGCCACTGGACCTTTAACATGACAGCAAATTGTTATAGCATCTTTTTTAGCACTAAACCAAAGTACAGCTGTGGCCGATGGGGACACCAGTTTTGCAGGTATTTGGACATACTTCATTTTGACCTGATGATGGCACTATGAACAATCTGAGGATCATCAAAGAAAATACAGCCTTATAGCCAAATTTTAGTCAGATTTTAGTTGTCACTTCCTACATATACATAATTTTAAACTTTATTTTAAAGATTGTTTTTACTGTAAATGTGATGGTTTAATGGGGATTTTATTTATTCACAATTGCTGTTTTTTGAAAAGATTACCAGCTTTTTCTATTTTCCTTCATGATTTTACATACTTTCTAAAATTTTCTCAAAGCAGAAAAAGTACTGAATATGCACAATTAATTAGGTTACAATTAATACTACATCTTTGAAAACATTTAGAACTTAATCTGCTTTTACTTTATTTTGTATTATTTAATTTAATATTTTTTTTCTTCCTATTATTATCATTGCCCTTGTCTTTTCTATTTGTCTTTAAGACATGATTGTATTTTCAATTAATGTCTAACTTATACACCCGATCCTTTCCAGTTTATAAAACAGAATGGAAAAAACCCAACCACCTTAGTTCTTTAAGTTCCAGTAGGTTTAGGGTATGGGAAGCTCAAGTTTACAGGTCGTTAAGTTCCAATAGTGGAAAAGCAATTTTTGTGGACTAAAGGACAAAGTCAGGGGACCAACAAAGCCAGTATGATTCATCCTCTGCAGACAACGAATGACTCTACCAAATTTCACAGCAATCCATCCAAAAGTTGTTGAGTTATTTCAGTCTAGACCACAGTGGTGGACAGACCAACAGACTGACATTGCCATCCATAGAGAGATGCCACTAGCATGACTAACAATATTGAGCAGATAGAGGGGGATGACATGCAACACAGTTCATCCATTACTTACTTTTACCATCCTTTAAATCACTTTACCAGCTCTATTACTGTAACAATTGCTTTGTCATCCTGAAATGAAAAGTTGGATCTACACTATGTTATGAGATTAAAAAAAACATGACAGGAAACATATTTACATTTAAACAGGTTTGGATACTAATTTCCAGTTGCACCAAACCCTAATCAACACCATAAACCATGTGGTGGACCGGAGGAGCTTTCCCTCCTATCGTCAAACATTCAATTAGATCAAGATACATTACCTGCCTGAGGGAATGAGAGGGAGATCGGCCCGTTTTGCCAGAGAAATGAACCATAAATAAAATGTAAACTTGCACTGCTTTCCAAACCCCTGCACCTAATCAACTGCTAGTCACTGTGAGATAAAACACCACCCCCAAGGACCACTTGCAATCATCATAAATAAAATGGATTCATAGCTGTTGTTCTCTTCTTGACTGCACTGACTGCAACCTTGTTAAATATGCAATTTTCTCCTGCCACTGTTTTGTTCGTGCTGCCAAAGACTGTTCTGTCTGCTTGAGACAGCGATACCTGCATGAAAAGGAGAGGTTTGATGTTTCCCCTGTCATCGGCTTCATCTCGAAAGGCCCAGAGCTGGTAGAATATGCATGAGTAGTCTTTTAGTTGTGCTCTGCATGTTAATCTAAAATTGAGACCCTGATTATAGAAATCCTGCTGTTTAAAATGTATTCTGTAAAAACAAATCTTCTCCAATCAATTGTTAACAAGCCAATAAACCTCAAGTGACGTGAGGGGGGGAAACCAGTGCGAACCAGACTGTTTAGCTCTCATTTGCAGCATGCTGAAAGACATAAGAGCATATTGAAAAGCCTAAAGGAGAACACAATATAATATATACATCTTTATTTAAAGAGTGTCAGCTTTAAATCTGCATTAATTGATTATTTCAGGCAATTTTCTCAAGATGATTTTTTGGAAGAGAGGGATGTGACAAAGGTACAGACTCCCCAGACTCAGACTAGGGATGTCACAGTTCATGTTGGGCATCTTAACCTTTTCTGGTCATTGTGAGCATGTGGACATCTTACCACCTGTAAAGTTGTTATATGTTAGTAAACAGTTCACTATTTAGTGTTCAGCAGACATGCAGCATTAGCATCTATTTGGAGTCGTGTTTCTGGCCACCTGACAAATTTAAGTCCAATATTCACTCTCCTTTTAGCTCTGTTATCGTTTCCACCCACTTTTGAGGGACACATCTCTCTTTAGCTTGCTAGATGAAATATGTTCCCCACCTTGTTACTAACTTTTTGTTTGTCTACTGTTTGGTACTGGGCAGATAAGTTTATCAGAGCTTTTTCACTGAAAACAGCTGCCTGCTGCAGTCAATAATGAGGTTGATGACAGCGGATTTTATCAGCCAGAACCTCAAAATTCTGAACTAAACAACACTAAAAATGCTTTGAAGAGCTGAAGGGAACTGCAGAGTTGCGTGATAATTACATAAGGTGACATGATTCATTGTCAATATAAAAAAATAAACTGTATGTGCAGCTTCAAAGCAACTAAACCACCACTGCAAACTACAAAAGTGCAGCAGATGGTTTATATGGTATATGCTGACTGCCAATCATCATGTCAACCCATTGTTTACTTCATATGCATGTCATATACTTGTTGCTCTGTTGCTTAGTTTTGCCCGCAGCTTCTTGTTGACGCAGTTTATCTGTGTTTAGCATATGCTGTCACACATTTCATGACTGTCAAAGAGGGCCTTGACATATTGTGTAGAGCAGCATCTACTTGTTAGTTGAGGCTAACAATGTCATATAATTGTACATTTTTCTCTGACAGTTTCCTGCAGTTTCGTCACACATGATTCGACCTCTTTAGAGCTCTGTCGCTTGCCTCAAGTTGTTCTGAAAACTCACAAATCAAAGCGATGAGTGACAAACCTATTTTATGGCTTAGAAATGCTGATGACTGACATTCAACCTTTGTGGCAGCATTTGTGATTGTGAATCAGTGACTTCAGCGAAGACATCATTTTTCATTTGGTGTTTATATTATTTTGTCTACCCCCTGTAGTTTTCCATCAACACCAAAGAGCACCTGTGGTGGATTTTCAACTCTTCCAATTACTGCGGGTCACAGCTAAGCTCTCCATTAATCCACACAGACCAAAGGTGGAATAATGGTTTAATAATGTCTTTATAGCAGACAATGGGGTTGACGGCATATTTGCACAATCACATGAGGGATGTAATGAGACTTCTGCTGCTTATCAGTACTCCCATTTATTTACATACACTCCATGGCTCTGTGTGGACACTCAAATATTACACCCATATGTGACTGTTAAACTTGTCATTTTGAAATCATGGACATGAAAACAGTATGTTGTGAGAACAGCCAGCACTCTTCTGGGAAAGCTTTCCACAAGATTTTGGGCCCTGGCTGCATGAATTTCTTCCCATTCAGCCACAAGAACATTATAGCGAGGTCAGTCACTGATGTTGGGTGATCAGGACTGGTTCCAATTCATCACCAATGGTGTTGGATGGCATTGAGGTCATATTAAACTGAGTAAATCATCTCTTTATGGATCTCGGATGCTTTGTGCATGGGTTATGTACTTAAGATACTCTTAAATTGCTGCTTGGGAGAAAGACTTAGACACAAAGTGATGATGATTATAGGAACCTCCGTCTGAAGATAATACACAAATGCTCTTAAATATAGCAATTATTGTGTTTATAGATTTTGCTTATGAACATTTTAAATATGTCCTCTCTATAAAATGTTATAAATACTACACTACATGTGAACACTTTAATAAAAATGTTCCTAAACTGGAAGTTGGGGGCTCAAATAGTAGTATGTTAGGATATTTTAATGATGCCTTGTGCGATTGCATCTCTTTCTCAAGTCTCCAGGAGCTGTAGGCCTCTGCTGCGATGGTTTTGGTTGGAGGATGGTGGTGTTGGGGGATGCGAAGAGGGCCGACGTTGTCCCTGAGGGGGAGAAAGGGGGCGGAGGTTTTTTGCACAATCTGCTCACCACCTGCTCAGTGGAACGGGAGGGGCCTTTACTCTTTCTACACCTCATTGTGTCTTTATCACACAACACACAAACACAGATCACTGAGGTGTGTCTGCTCACAGCGCACAGTTGATGCAACATCCCCCCAATCCAGCCTCTTTCTGAAGGCTGAATGAGCTGTAGCATGACTGGAGTGATGACTGCACACTCCAGCCACGCTCAACAAACCAAACACCTGCTTCCTGTCTGGCTGCACATGCTCAGTAGGCCCCCAGGGGAGTGCTGTGTGTCTGTCCTGCTGCTGCTGCTGTGTGGACTGGGTCATTCCTCATTAGGTCCCATCTGGCATCAGCGAGGACTTGAGTCTAACATGCATTCAATTGATTTTTCTTTGAAGCTGGATGACACTGAACCTGACTCGGACCCAATCGTAACCACAATCTGTGTTTTCCCTGCATCCCTTCAAGCTTCTGGAAGATTCCACCTACAGCTGCTTTCACTGCAAAACCTGCTGGAGCTGATCCTAAAAATGGACCTGTGAGAAAACCTGAGTCAAAATAACCTTCACCCCCTCATCTACCAAAAAGTGCAAACACTGCTCTTCTGCTCAGAACAGATTTCTTCAGAGGAATCTCTCCTCTCTGTAAGCATCTAAATAGCTATCAAAAGTGACATGCAGTCAGTCTAAATACAATACTCTTCTGTGATAATGAACTGATTATCTTTGGATTTTTGACTGCAAGTTGAACAAAACAAGACAATTTGAAAAGTAACCATGGGCTCTGGGAACACGTGATGGACGTTTTTAGCTGATATTTTAAAGATTGCACGAAAATTTAATCGATTAATAGTCGTTAATTGCAGCCCTATATTTGAGTGTAGTGAGATAACATCAGCCATGCCCTGAAGTGCCCTATAGACACAGAGTCATGTTATCTGTATCTAAAGTATTTTTAGGCTGCTTGGATATCAAGCAGCAAATTTAAAGACAATGCCATTGATTTTTTCTTTGTATATCATGTGTTTCTTGACTGATTTCCTTCCTTCCAGGAGGCCAGTGATTTCTATTCATTTCAGCTTAATATGAAAATGAGCTTGCAGAAGGTTGAAATGCACTTAAGATAGGGAATAGATTACAATGAACAATTATTTTCCTTTATTGATTAATTTACGATTGTGGGGTAATGGCCTAATGGTGATCAAGAAAGCTCCAACATTTCAGATCTGAGTTACTAACAGCAACCATTATAATGCAGAAAATATCCAAATTGATATAATTCTTTTCTCAGCATCCGTGTTTGCTTATTGTCTAATCAATGTAAAGCCTTTTATAGCAGAGTCTCTATTTACAAGTCTTTCTGAATTGATTTTACTGTCATGAAATTTCAGTCAGCCAAAGTAGAATATGTACAGCATTTTACCGTCTAGACTTTGACTTATGGCACACAGTGGCTGTTTGTAAGTTAGGAATTAAATCTAAAAAACTTTAGAAAATGGTCAATAATAATGTGAAGTATTGTATATTCCATTTGTAGTTAACTGGTAAAAACATGCAAAACCAAAAATAAAAAAAATAAAAAATGACATCTGGATTGCAACCGACTAGAAGACAAAGCCTCACATACCTCAGCATCTCCAACAGGATGCGTAGGTACATCAGGCACAGTCAGTATAAAATATGCGATATGCGTAAGTGAGAGCAGAAGGTAAGGTTAAGGTTGTGAATATCAGATGCTGCTTCCTGGTGTTATAGTAAGCTTATGTCAGTATCCTCTATGCTGGTAGATATTCATCAACAAAGAGCACGCTGACATACTGTAGGCTGTGTACAGTACATCAGTGACAATGCCGCATGCGTCGGCATCACTGTGATGGACCCCTGTGGAATAGCAGGAAACTTCACAGCAAGAATCTCAAATTGCAGAGAGCTTTTTCTTCACCAAAGACATAAAAAGCAGCAAAAACAAAGCAGAGCCTGTAGTATAGTACATCACGGCTATGGCTAGATGGTAGGTGGAATTCAAATGCAACATAAATATTTCACAGCTTATCACAGCATCAGTGGACGCTGTTTTGTTCTGATATTCTGTTTATGTTCAATTTTCTGTCAAGAGGGTTTCACCAAAGTGTTTTCTGACATTTGTATTCATATCCAGCAGCCAGCAACATGCGGCTGGGGAGATGAGTCACATAAATATACATCTCACATATGATGCAACTTTGGTTGTATTGCATACACACACACACACACCACTGCACCCCACAGCTCATTGCCAGCACCACTGGCATCATCATCATCACTAGCAGGGAGGGGCAGGAGAGAAAGTATAAAGAGGCCTGCTCGGTGTTTGCAATCCATTAAGAGCGTGGGCTCGTCCTTTCAGATCCTCAGTCTGGGCTCAAGTGTAGAGTTCACTCTCATTCATTAGTGTATAAAAGGCAAGAGGATATATTCACCTACAGTACTCGTTTTGGACAGTAAGCCAATGTGAGATGACAGAAATGTATCTGTAGACATCCATTTAATATCAAATAAAATAATAATATTATCTCTGGGTTTATTAGGACATTAATGGCAATGATGCTGGACTGTTGATTCTAATATTGTATCTTATATGGTTGTTACATCAATGCGATGAGGTATCGTGATTGGTCAGGTTTTTATTTGACTGGATTAGACAAAAAACTGGCATTTCTGTCTCGTGACAGTTTCTCAATTAATTTTTCAAAATATTTACTACTGTAGACCAGGAAATATATTGATACTGCAATTAAAAAATTAAATATACCATGATATAAGATTTAATCCATATTGCCAACCCCTATGTAGTACATATGCATAAAATGTCATCAGCTGTCACTGATGATTATGTTAGTGTTTAATAATAATAACTTTGTTCTTGTTCCTGTTCATGATCTTTAGCTCAATAGAATAAACCTCTTCCTTGACAAAAAAGTGATTAAGATACATTTCAGTTAATTAAGTGAGCTTTCACACTGATGTTTTGATGTTTGATCCCTAATGCTCTGATGCTTTATCCCTAATAATGTGTTTGTTCTGCCTCTTTCAGGCAGAGCAGATTATGTGATTTTGATGCTTTGCACCACGAGAAAAAAAAAAAAAAATCAAAACAGATCATTAAACCACAAAGGATCTTTGTGCACCTACTCCTCTGTCTTCACTGTTTGATCATTGTGTGCAGCTAGAGCTGTACACCTGCTCCAGCTGCTGGAACATCTAAAAAGAAACAAGCAAACAACATGGAGCAGAACCAAAGATGGAGGCTCATGTTTGCTTAAGATTTTCTCCGTGTAACTCACTATTGACTGCCTGTTTTGCAGCTGCTCATTGCAGTTCACCATATCCATCACTACTGCTAGCTCTTTTCCAATCTCACTTCTGAGTCTCTTGAAATATTAATGCCTGTGTGATACCTGAAGATGACCAGCATCGATCTGCTCCCGTTTCTTGGGAGACTTACGTTGCACTCGTCCACTCCCAAATTAATTTTAAAGTGAAATTCCACAGAAAAATCTGTAGATTATAAAACAAAAGACGATAGTAAAGTCCTGCACAATGACAGCGCTACGTTCACTGAGAAAGCAATGTTTCAGTTGTGAGGTATTAAACCTTCCTTTACACTTGAGCCACAGGATGCCAAAACTAATCAAAGGCGCATTCGACAAAATATGATTTTAGGATTATCAAACACTGAAGGCTGTGGTAAAAAGTTGTAGTTTGTGCCTTACAGTAGTGAGTCTGTAGTCATCTTAAATCAATTGAATAGATTCCAATGTTTTTTTGGAATATTTAAAAGCTACTTTCTTTTTATAGCAACCTACAGGTGTTGATGTACTCCAAAGACTAAATCCAATTCATTTAAATATGTTTTGGATGTCTTCAAAAGCATTAAATCTCTATTTGCGAAGAGACAATGCACAGGAGCCTGAAAACATGATTAATCTGATTAATAAACAACAGTAGCCATCATCATTATCATTTATCTTCATATGAGTGTTCACATATTGGTCATATAAGAAACCTGCTCTTTAAAGTCCATTTGAGAATCTAAATATCACTTTCCACTACAAATAATAAAACTTTCCTCTACATAAAACTCCCTTTTATACAAACTCAGTCTCACAGTATAGTATGACATAGCTTATTCTTCAGTGCGCTGAAATGCAAATGCAATGAGCGACCCAATAAAATGTCAGAAAGCCATTATAAATCTGGCATTTTAAAGGCCACTTCCCTTCATCATAGTCAGGTGCAAATGGCAGGACTGGTAGGTTATAATGTATTTCCATTGGTCAAAGCTTGCTTTGTAGCATTCAGTGTTAACTGAATATGCAACAGGTCAAACTACTTTACACACTTGACCAATAAAAGCTTTGTGTCTGTGTGAATCTAACAGACTAAACAACAGCGGGATAAATAAGAAAGGAAACACATCATGGTTAAAGCCTCAAAGATTCCTTAGCTGACAGAGGGGAACCCCACATTTACGGTTAAGGGTGATCATAACAAACAATGAACTGCATGAAGAATCACAGGTGTTGTAGTGAGAACAGGAGATGTGTCTGTTTTGGGTGTATTAGTCTGACACGTTGCCAGAAACATCCTCATCCTCACCGACCAATAACATCACTGTAGCATGATGCAACGAGCTTTTAAACGACAACATTTCACCACATTTTAAAATCATTTTAAAATGGAAAAAAACAAAACAAAAAACCAAAACAAATCAAAACATGTGATTCTCTCTCCAGCCAGACAATATTTAGCGACTCTGTTTCCCCTCGCTTACTGCAGCACTCACAACAGTCTGCACACCCACCTTCATCCAGCTCTGCAAGTTGATGAAAACGATTGCGCCATAAATAGCGCAATAAACCCCCCCACCCAGGTCCACGTTTAGACCACAAAACACATGATACATGAGTTCAAAATTCACTGTCGCTTACCTTGGAGAGCTTCCTGATTGCTGGCGTCTGGCGATGGGGAAGCTGCTGTGTTTCTTTTTTTTTTTTTTGTCTCCAACACCAAGAAACAAGAGAATCTCCCACCTACTCAGGGACCGTCTGACAATGAAGCACCTGCCATGAAGGCTCGCTTAAGGGAGCGTCGACTAATTTCAACTCCAGGTTTTGGATTTTGTCTCTTATTTCAGGATATGCGAATTAATTAGCCGAAACAGGTATAATAATATAATCAGCTGTCCAGATTTAAGTCACTTATTTAGCTATATTTTTTAAGCTAGATTGGTTCAGGTGATGAGAGAAGATAAGCACAGTGTGAAATCTAAATCACTAATATGACAGCACGCAGACTGAGTGGTAAAATGATCGAGGATGTATTGCCACCTACTGGAAAATTGTCTTTCTTGCACTGTCTCAAACTCTTTAGTTCAAACAAACAGTCACATTTCAATAATGAGGGCTATTGGAAACTCCCCACATGCGGTGAGTGGTCCACATAAAGGTAAATGAACATTTAAAGTGGCAACAATCAATATCCTAAACCAAATACTGCCACAAAAAGAAATTAATTTAATTTCAAGAAACGTCGATTCATGCAATTTCTTCAATTATATATTTTCACATCAATTATCCTACATCGGTTTTGTGTTAGTGTAGCATTCGTCTACATGGTCTTCCTAAAAAGGTGGAATATAGGTTAAAAAAAAAACAACGAAAAAAAAAGCAGAAAATAGATCCATCCACACCAACAGGCGGCGGTACACAAAGGAGCAGAAACCCTAATAATGAAAAAAAAAAGACACCGATGTGGCTCCACAGCACAGCTTCTCTGTGCGTTTGAATGAATCTGCTGAGCTCTGAGGCTCCGTGGTGCTGAACGGACAGCTCCTCCGCTCTCTGACGCCTGCAGGTAGGAAGCAGCTCGGACACGATGAGGGTCATTTTAGGAGGTAACTGTTTTCATCGCGTCGTCATGGGAATAATCAGTCGTTGGCACCAGTATAGGCTATAACCTGTTTTCTTGAGGGAAAATTGGGAAAACACGCAGGGAGAGGGAAACTGCGGTAGTCCTTGATTGTCCTACAGTATGCTTTCCTTCAACTAGGGCATGCGCTGGCCTATAGGAGGGCTCCCCAGTGTTTCCATGTCGAATCACTTAAATATAAAGACCCAGTTTCAGTCTGTGGGAGCTCCACCTCTGACACTCTATGATTTAACTGGGCATAGCACTGTAGGTTAGGAGATCACAGAGGAGACAGTGAGATATTCTTAGTATTCTCAACGGCCCCTAAGAGTCCCGGGACCCCAGTTAGGTGAGAAATTAGATTTTCTCAGCAGCAGACTTTACATTATCTTTAAAAGAACAGCTAGATCACACACACACACACACACACACACACACACACACACACACACACACACACACACACACACACACACTATATACTGTATGATGTATCATTCCTAATTGTATAAATCCTATCCTACCTCTTATCTGCTTATTTTCAGTAACTAATCACTCACCTGAGGCTCTAGTAGTTGTGAAATAACTTATGATAACATGATTATGTAAGTAAAAGCAGCATTATCTCCATATAAAATACTCCACTGCAGCTCTGCATTCATACATACATATATTCATTCTACTCAACTAGAACAGAAGCATTATCAGAAAAATGTATTTCAAGTTTTAAAAGGAAAATGACTTATGTTGTTGCAAAAAGCCTCTTACAGAGTCTTATCTTATTATTCTATTATTGTTTTGTTAATGTTGAGTTGAAGCTAATTTATACATTATATACGGTTAGGTAGTTTATAAAGTGTATTATATTTGATAAACTGCTCATTTGTTTTGTATGTACCTCAAAATTGTACTTCGGTGCAGGCATTGAGTGAATGTACTTATTTACTTCTGCTTACATGATGCTGAGGTTGACTTCCAGCTTCCGATGTTAAGGGGGGAATTAAAGTTCCCTTCCTCTCCAAAAAGTGTTTTGCTCATTGCTGCTTCACTCGGATGTTTGGCCTGCAGTGTTAAGAGTTTGACTCTATGAGGCTGTTTTCACATTTATTTACTGAAGGGGGAAAGGTTATTTGTGCTCACCTTAAATCTGTGATGCCATGACTGGTTTGGAGGGCAGTCATGGTCCAATATGCAACTTGAAGCCTACAGTGCACAAACACTGAGAATGGACTTTTCAGTGAAGTAGGAGACATGTTGTGTCCAGATGTTAAACTTTTAATAAGAAAAATTCTTGCATATTCATAGATTCTGGATTTTTTAAATAATGGTTAGCAGGGAAGCAGCAGTAATGTCATTTTAAGAATTTGAAACTAATTTGAAACTTTTGTGGAAAAAACATTACTCAAAGCAAAGTATTTTTATGTCTCAAAACACCTCTGGAGGGGATCTATAAGGGATTAAGGGGCTTTGCAACACTAACTGTGAAAGAGAATCAGTGAAATTGTCCCTTTTTTATTTTCATACATAAAATAAAGTTTTCACAAATCTGAAAGTGGGTTTTAAACAACGTTAAGACATTTACTACGATGTCTAACACCTTTTCACGGTTTTAAATGTTGCAAAAACACTTATTCTGCTGCTACATCATCATCATTTACATTTCCCTTTACTTTCCCCTTAACCTAAGAATCAGAATATGTGAGCTGAAGTCAACTTCAGCATCATCCTGCTGACTGTGTCCTTACTCTCACACAGACATGTTCACCAGGATGCTGAAACTGAGACTCCTCAACGCTGTAGCACCTGCATACTTCTTCATGGCTACAGCCGTCACCTTCATTTTGCACTTCTGCTTTTTCATCCCAACAATCTTCCCAAGCCCGGATACATCGCTGGTGGGATCCACAACTCTTCACACAGTTGTTTTCCTTTTCTTAATGTTCAATGCATTGGGGAATTACACAATGACTATCAAATATCCTGCTGAAAGTGCCAACGAGACTGTTGTTCCAGTGTGTTCGCCGCACTGCTCGGACAAAGTGGACGCACACTACCTCCTGAATGGTCGCCACTTCTGCAAACTGTGTAAGAAAGTTATTCTCAAGAGGGATCACCACTGCTTCTTCACTGGAAACTGCATTGGCAACAAAAACATGCGCTACTTCATCATGTTCTGCATCTACACATCATGCACTTGTATGTACTCCTTGGTTCTTGGTGTGGCCTTTCTTACAGTGGAGTACTCCATCTCCTTTGAGAACCCACTGACCTTCCTGACTCTTCTCCCCCTCTCCACCGGTTACTTCTTCATGGGTGAGTTGTTTTACAATTCCAAGTCTAGATGATCATTTAAGATAAATGACTTGCTGAAGAATTCATTTCTTCATTCTCATTATCTCCCAAACAGGAACGATCTCAGGCTTGCAGCTCTTCCTGGTGCTGATGCTGTATGTGTGGCTGGGCATCGGCCTGGTGTGTGCAGGCTTCTGTTGCCAGCAGGTGCTGCTGGTGGCCCGGGGTCAGACCTGGTGTCAGATGCAGAGGGGGCAGCTTGTGGAGAACCGCAGCCCTTGGAGAACCAACCTAAAGGATGTTTTTGGTACCCGCTGGTTCCTTGGCCTTATCCTGCCTGTGCAGACAGTGGAGATGTGCTCTGAAGACTCAGATGCACATAAACAAGACTGAGTGCTAACCACATATCATATCAATAATAGCTCCCAATAGGTCACACAAGCGTAACAAGTTATAGAAAAGGCTTTCTAGGGATCTGTATGGTGATTGAATTTGAATATAAATGGATGCTTTATGACCTCTAACGTAGTCTGTGAAATAGTTAGCTCTTAGCATACATTCCTTTAAGGACAGGAGCCATATAAGCAATGTGAAACTTTTAAATAAGTGCATAGTGTAAGTGTATCCTTTAAATAAGACAAGATAAGATGGCTTTGCATAAGTGCATGCATTCTCAGCTTTGCATTTTTGTATTATGCTACTGATTTGAACGCCTGTGCCATGCAGTGCTCTGAGATTAGCAGTCAAAGCGCGCTGTTCTTCCATACTTCCTCATAGGACGCTGCAGTGTGACATTCAGGAACTTTATGGTAGTTTTTACGACAACAATCCACTTTGATGTTAAGGGCTAGCAGACAAGAAAACCACAGTATGTACTGCTCCTCAGCATAAACTGCCAGGCTTCACATTGTTTTGACAATAAACTGTTACATGTTGAGCCTGATGTTCCTGAGGACTGAGGATATAAAACTTTATATGATGTGGTTGGGGGGAAATATGAGGATGATGTGCCACATAATTATCCAGGGTATTAATCACAATGTGCCATAAAATCATGTCTTACATGCTTACAGATGACCCCAAAGATGAGGTTTTCACTACACTGCTAATGATAGGGCCCTTTGGTAATAATAGTAAGGACTTTTCACTGTTATGCTGCAGCTACAGCTACTGTATGACATATTCTACATTATGCCAAACATGTTTTGGATTTCAATAAATATGTCTTTACTTTTTAGAGCTATTTTTGTCTATTCCTGTTATACCAATAAAAGTATTCAAATCACACTCAGTAGTTACTTTTTCGTCTTCAACAGTTACATATTCAGAACAAGCAAAGTGCAATAAATCACTGAGAGGAAATGGTCTTCAAACAAAGTTTTATGACAATTATTAGTCAAAGTGACTTTTGCTAAAGATACAGAAAGCACTTTTCACAATAACAGGAAAAAAGGCAAAATATAATCTTAGAATACAAATACAAAAAACTTTTGTAACTCTTTTTGCTCTGTTAAAACCAAGTCTGATTTGATTAGCTCTTAGTTTTACGACTCCTGACTGTAAAATATTGCAACAGTAGCATATTGTTGCTAAAATAAATACCACTACAGTTAACCATGACTTAACATTAAAACTCTTTTATAACCATTTTTACTTGTCTTCATTCTGTCCTTTCTACAGCAACTCTGGTTGTATTATCTAGCCAGGGCTGTAATTTCTTACATCACTTCACAGAGGAAGATTCACTCTTTGGAGAGCTTTAAGTACATTCATCTTTCTTGCACATGATGTCCACAAAAAAAAATACAGAAATCTAAGCAGCTCAAGCACTGATATGAAGTACAAGTACGTACAAATTCAAAAGGCACAGGCAATCAGATAAACATTCATATTCACACTGTTTTATCATGAAAGAGGAGAAATGCTCAGTTAGTGAAGAATCTAAAAATGTTGTCAGTAATCTTGTAACTAAAGTGCAAGAGTCTGGGATATGAAACTAAATGAAAACATTTAGCTGTCATTTCTATGCGTTGAAGTTTAAATTAATACTTTTTGTTAAGCTTCAAACTGCAGCAGGAATGAACACGGCAGCAACAGATCAAAGGTCAAGACAAATATAATATGGCTACGTCACTTCACTTGCTACAATTTAAGCTTTTACAAATCCCAACGTAGTTCTTACCATCATCTTTTATAAAAAAAAAGTTATAATGTGCTTGGTTTTTTTATATTATTAACACAGCTTTAGTCTTGTTGAAAATATTATTACAAATAAATAATAACAACACAAAGTAGCAAAATTATAAAAAAAAACAAAACAATGTTGATTTAGCCAGCCCTCTGTAGCCTCACTGTGACCTAGCCAGCTTGTCTCAGAACACAAGCAGTCAGTGTAGACACTTCCTGACAAAGCAAACATCTGCTTCATTCAGAGTTTCAATTACCATTAAATTTAAAGACCGTGTAAATAAAAAGAAAACTGACAGGCCATTGCCCCTTTGAGAGGTAATTGAAACACACTCCACATGTATCGACACCAAGTTTTCTATTTGACCTAAAAAGTAACAAGACTAAAAGTCTACAGCCAAGCTAGCGGCTCTGTGAGGCTCTACTTGAGCTAACATCAACATGCTAACATGCACACAATGACAATGCTAGCATGTTGATGTCTAGCAGGTATGTTTACCATGATCACTGTGTTGTTTCGGTGTGTTAGCATGCTAACATTTGCAAATAAGCACTAAACGCAAAGTTTAGCTGAGGCTGAGGGGAATGTAATGAGTTTTGCAGATATTGGCGATAGATGAAAAGTCAGGAGATCAAAGTTATTACAGTTCATCCTCTGCGGACCAAGAATGTGAGTATTACATTTCACATCAATCCGTCCAATAGGTGTCGAGATATTACCATACAGAGCTTAAATGTCAACCTCATGGTGGTGCTGGAGGAAAAGTCAGGTGATCAACAAAGTCAGTAGGATTCATCCTCTGAGGATCATGAATATCTGTACAAAACTTCATAGCAATCTATCTGGCGATTGTCGTGACATTTCAGCCAAGGCCAAAGTGGTTGACTGACCGACCAACATTGCCATCCCTCAAGCCATGGCTTAAAACGATGCTTCTATCTTTTTTACATTTATCACATTCAAGGCATGTATATGAAATTAACCCTATCTGTCCTCACATGTGCAGTAAGGCATGCGTTTATGCAATTAAGAGTTCAACATATAGAAGCCATAGCCCTATTGTAAGTGATACTTGCTATTTTCAAACAGCAGAGGCAAGAAAATTCATTATAGGCGAGGGTTTGAGACGTACGCATGCTTCTTAACTCCCACTTGGTAACAGTGGATGTGCTTCAGCTTCATGTTTGGAGTTTAGACCAGCAGTTCTTCATGTTTTTGGCTCTGTGACCCCCAAGTATAAGAAGATTTGTACCCCTGTCAGGAGCATAACAGCATATAATTTAGTTATAAGTTATAGTTGGGTTAGTTATAATGCTTGAAGAAGTGGTGTTGACTATTTCACAACAAAAAAGCTTTTATTGATAAGGTCTGAGATATATGTTTCTTTTACATTAAATAAATCATGTGACCCCCCCCAAGATTGAGAACTGCTGGCCATGACCACCAATACAGTATATTACGCAAGGACTCTGTGAGCTTTAATTCCCAACTGCTCCTTGTCTGTGTCCTGCAGTGAGAGCTGGAGTTTAGACCAGAGCTGTGGGTCTCCGCTGCTCAGAGCCTCCAGCAGCAGGGCTGTTTGCTCCTGAAGCTGCTGCAGCTGGCCTTGGGTGCGCTTATTCTCTTTGATCAGCTGCTTTGTGCGCATGGTGATCCCCAGCAAGCCGCATTTGTTGAGAATGTTGTAGGTATTGCTGAAACGTTTGAGTTTGTCACTGTCTGTTGAGAGGGTGTCCTGGTCTTCGTCACCGTGGATACTGTTGCTGTCAACCTCTGTCCTAAATTCATGCGTGTAGCTGAGCAACGAGCTGGTTCCTGTCAGCGGGGAGAGAGACTTGTCACCGAGTTGCTCCAGACTTTCAGCTGCCTGTGCTTGGTTGTTTGCTACTTCAAAGTTGGTGACGGGTTTGCTTGGAGTCTGCAGGGCTGGCTGTGGGCTGGGGGAGCTGTAGAGCCTGTGGCCGTGGCCGTGGCCGTGGCCGTGGCCGTGGCGTCTCCTCTGTCGCTGGTCATATCCTGAGGTCGAACTTCCCCTCATTCTGAACCTCTTAGCAGGCGCCTCCCCAGGATGTGGGGCAATTCGAGGATATGACTTTAGGATGGGCATGTAGCTTTTTGATTGTCGCATATTTTCAGAGCCAGTCTTTGGGGAGCTGCTGTTGCCATTTGACACCATGGGTTGAAGAAGAACCACCTGAGATTGAGGCATCACTTCCAGGGGTGAGGAGAAGCCCCACTGTTTCTCTGCCGGAGCCATCTGGGATGGCTAGGAGAACAAAAAAAGCCTTAATTATTTTTCTACGATAAATGTATTTTAGTATGCAGATGGAATAAGCATACAAAACAAAGTCCAATGTAAATATTATCCCTGAAATTAAGTCAAACTATGAAGTATACAATAAATGCTGGATTAACAATTACAAAGACCTGGAGTTATTACCAAATGAGAGAAGAGAACCTAGCTAAAAAAGAAACTTTAAAAAATAAAACCGGAATGGCTGGTAGCTCAGCTGCAACAGCTTATCAACTCTCTTATAAATTGCAATAAAAATCTCAACAAAAGCCCCTTTATGTTACTGTGATGAAACTGTTATTCTAAATATCTGTTTTAAAAGCAAGCTCCCCTTGGTTTAAGTCAAATTTCAGAGGAAAATCTGGGTTAATAGTGATCTTAAGAGCAAATCTGAAACACATGTTTACAGGCTTCAGTTAAAAGCCAAATAAGCAACGCCAAGAATAATATAAACCCTAGGCAGAGTGCTAGGCAGAGGCAGACATACAGCACATTGCTGCGTTTTACCTGCTTTAGGACGAAGTTGTTCATAATTATCATTGGAGACAGTCCACCGTATGAGCCTCCCATCACAGCCACCTGCGGACCGGTCGCGTCCTGGCCGACTATGGACCCATTCCTACCTGCATCTTCGGAGTCAGTCAGATCGACTGCACTGAGATACCCCGAGCTGGCATCTAAGCAGGAGAGGACAAGCATATGGGCTTCATCATGTTTAAATGCAACAGATTTACCATTCTATTGTGCCTGAAGCAGAACATTGGTATTATGAAAACAGTGGCAGATGTAGATGAACATCTCTGGAGCACCTAGAAAAGGATACCATCAACCTAATGAGGACAGCTAAACCAAATCCAGGTCATCCTTTATAGTGTAAATAAAGGTCATAAGAAAAACTGACCTAATACAGGCTAGCCTACATAGAAAATGCAACCTAGATCTCTATATTTGATTAGACTTTGTTTATGTCTTGATAGTCTTTTTTTGAAATCAAGAAAATTCTAATTATATACAGGTAAATGTAGTTCACAACATGTGCTACTCTGGCACCACTACCACATAAGTCTCTTTACTAACTGTAGAGAAATACAACATGTGTTGGAACAAACACAAAACTCACAGGTTCATCTCTGCAAAGCAATGTAATCGAGTCAAACCTGAGAAGCCTGAATCTCGATCCAGGTCATGCTTGGATGTTCCGAGGTGTGTTGCCCTGGTGAATGGCGGTGTCCTGTGTCTGTCTGGTCTTCTAAAGCCGCTCATGCTTGTCTCTTCTGGAAAAACGGAGAGTTAAGATTTGAAAGTTAACTGACAGGATCAAAACAATCTGGACTGGGCAGGAGCAAAAGTCTGGCAAGCTTCAGAGAGAGTTTGATCAGGTTTTCCTTTGAGGACATGTCTTGGCAGAGACAAGACTTTAAGTTGATCAGCACACAGTAAGGAGTCCAGTTGAGATTTGTTCAAAGAGAGCTTCTGTCTTCTTCTCCCATGTTTATGCCTTGTTGGAAGGGAGTAAATCTGTTTGCTTAGAGGGCAGTTCACTGACTGGATTACTATTTAATCTGTGATTATATAAATTTAACTTGGTAAATTTATATAATTGGTAATTTGGCACTGATGGGTCAGTAGGTCAGTTCTATCTCCCCGATCAGCCTACTGCAAGTTACCAGCTGCAGAATAAAAGCCAGGCAATAAATATTATCTTAACAAACCTGTTTGTTTATTATGTATTTATTTCAACAGTACTTTTTAAGGTGTACTTGTATTATATTATACAGCATGATATTGACAGTCGTTTACTACTTTGTCAACATTATGAGGAGAAACTTCTGCACACACCAACAAATAAACAGGATATTGTATTTTTAAAAGGGACAAACAGATCGAAACAACTTGAAAACGCAGATATTACTTAAAAGTTGTGACTATTTATTAAATCAAATAGACCTGTCAGTCCCATGAGAGATGCTTCTCACCATATCGAAAGTAAGGTAATAAAGAAAAGATGTCAAGGAAAACAATAATCATCACAAGCTAGGAGTCTGAATACCAAAAATTAAGACATTCGCTAAATTTAGCGTTATGTTGTTGTTTACACAAACATCTTTATCAACACAGACTATTAATGACAAACTAAATTGCTGCAAACATTTAAATCCCCCTCCCGATGAGCCCACTCTGTTATGATTGGCCAGCTTTCTGGAAGCTGGCCAATTGTATCAAAGTCGTGTTAAGTTACCACCGATGAAAACCCAACATTTTCTGCTTTACTGCTTTATATTAAAAGCTTTTAAATGGCTAAATAACGGGAGACTTTTATTTTGAAGAATTCACAGGAAATGAAATGTGTTCCTCACCAAATTAGCTTTGGCGGTGCTAAAAACTGTGTGACACCACAACATATGGAGATATTTGTTCAGTGGATAAGTTAGAAATAATGCAGAGTGGCCATATAAAGAAATCCGTCACAAACCAACATCGGGTCGGGCTGAAAGTAGAAAAAACATTGGAAACCAAGCAGTCACAACAATCTGAAGCCTAAGCTTTTTGCTCACAGGAATTACTTCTACATAAGTTTACCTCATTATTTGACACTTTGGCCATCTTTAATATGAACATCTGATATTGTGACATTGTATATATGACTGAAAATAAGGAAAAGCATAATAGGTCCCCTTTAATGTTAGCTACGTGTGTGTGTGTGAGAGAGAGAAATACATCTTGCCTTATGTAAAATAAATAATAATATATTTATATATTACAGCAGGTGTGTTTCTTATGTTTCTGATTGTAACTGCCTGCCAATATAAGCCATAATACTGAATCTATTTAGGATTTCTACATAAGACATTGCTTAATGTAGTATATTTGCCACACAGAATAACAAAGACAGTTCTTACAGTTACAGTTCAGGCAAAAATGAAAAGATAAAATAAATCTCTGCAATATAAATGCACAATTATGACATTACATTCATGAGTGAAAGCATGATTTGCTCTCTTGGAGCTATAATAATCAAATTTCTGCATGAATCTTTGTTTTTTGGTTAATTCTAGAGCGGCACAGTTGTCTTACGTTCATTAATTTGAGGAAAAAACAGTAGTGATGTAACTTATTGGTGGAAAAATACAAGATTATAAAGACAACATAAGCCTCTCTTCACCAAAGGTTCCAGTTACAGCAAGTTTAAAACTGGACCCGATTAAAATGGCTGCCATGTGGTTTCATCCCGGAATGACAAGTCACTACGACACGTCGCATTTAGTGTTTTATGTCTATGGCTGCAGGTGACTCATTTTTTGTAGATATAATTTATATAATAAAACATTAGCTTAGCTGCTGCCTGTAGCCACGACAGTCAGTGCTAACTAGTCTAGCTTTACCGTGGCAACCAGCTCATCAACAGGCGATCTATATTTGGCTAATAGTGTTATTTTTTGCAAACCTTACCTCGCGTCGTAGGATTATAAACAAATATCCGTTTATAGGGGCATCAAAGGTTTTTGTTTTCTCGACTCTGATCTAGTTTCTTCCTCTTCTTCTTCTTGTTTTGGTGTAATCATGGCGGATGGCAGCCAGCGTTAAAGCGCATTACCGCCACCTGTGGTGCGGGAGTGTGGACTACAGTTATCGAGACCAGTGGTTCCCAACATGAGGGTCGGGGACGCCACAAAGGGTCACTGGATTAATTTTAGAGGTCGCAAAATGATAGGACTGGAAAGGACAACAGAAAAAAACATATTTCCTACACTTTTTCTAAACTTTCCTCATTTTTTTGCTTTATTTATTATGAATTAGTGTATTTTATCTCATCTAGCCTTCAAAAGTCATTGAAATAAAACAAAATAAGTCCTTTTACTTTTTACTTACTTTTTTATTTACTTTATTTTAAGGCATCAAAAGCCAAAAAGGTTGGGAACCACTGATCTAAACCTATCTGTCATAAAAAAAAAAAAAAAACTAGATCATTAAATGAGCCCAGTTTCTCTCAAGTAGTGAAATAAACACCCAACATTAAATATATTTTTCAGACTGAGTTATTCCACTCCAAACTTCCTGAGGTTCTCCTTTAGTGTTTCTCATTCAGTAACATGTTGCCAGATGACCCTCTATTTGACAGTGGCCATAACCCGGACTGAAGGATGTTTGCCTATTACATACAGTTTTTCAGGTCTGTCTTAACACAACAGTCAGGTGCCCATATTGAAACAGGTTTTTCCTGCTGTCATTCCTACTGTTTATACTGACTATTAGGAGATCCTCTCCAGACGCCCTTACAATGGAAGTGATGGGGGACAAATTCCAGGCTTCAGCCGGTCAAATAAAGTAGATATCTTGACTGACAGTGTTTTGCTGTTCAGCTGCAGAGGAAAGGTTGTTAAAAAAGTAGGAATTTGCCACTAAAAACTGTAACTTTGAAAGATATTGCATTGATTTGACCAATTTGGACGTCTGAAGCCTCATATTAGCTTAAAATAAACATTTAAATATATTTTGGCACAGTAGGAGGGCTGTGGATTTTATACCCCATCACTTACATTGTAAGCGCATTATGAATAGATCTCTTAATGGACGGTATGAACAGGAGAAATGATTACAGCAAGAAAAACATGTGTCACTGTTCATTTGAAATGTCTCTGAGATATTTTCCTCTTTAGTGCTCCTTTGAACTGACCTCACTGCGTCCACTTCCAACTGTATTGTGTAAAAATGTCGCTAACAAGTCCACCATTTCATGACCCTTCTGTGAGCTGGAATTTATATACATTTTACTGAAATATTCGTATTTTGATGTGTGCATAAAGTGGTCTTTTAAAAGAAACTTGTAAGGCTGCTAACTAAAAGAAAAGCCTGTAGTCTGTATTAGGAGGATCCTTGGATTCGTATGGTGTATGGCTGATAAAGTGCTTGTCACATGTCTTCAACCAAAACTGCAGTATTTCCAAAACCTTTATGTACTTGCATTTTTCCAGATTATGGAAATGAATTAACAATGAAGGGAGCAGCGGGGGTGGTGTGTTACTGTGGGAATTTATCTTTTCTGGCTCCAAGTCATGTCTCCAACTACACTATTGCATCTTTAAGCAAAACATTCTCCCTCGGTTGTTTCCCATTCCCATCATGAGGCGTGCCTTTGTTGTTTGGATGTCGGTCCTCTGAATGTCTTTGAGGACTTGCCCAGTAATTCATCATTAGCTACTTGTGTCTAAGATGCAGCAGCATTTCATCAGCCTTTCACCATTTCATCACCATGAAAAGCAGACAGAGGAGTAGTTCTCAAAGGTTGGGCTTGCAGCACTTCCAGCTTCTTTGATGCAGTTTTTGCTGCTGATCCATAGACAAAAAAGCACTCTTTTACATATTTTTAAGTGCACACCTACTCGCTCCCCATTATGGCCATGTTAAACATCTCATCATACTTTATATATCTTTTACCCATACATCTTTATCTTTGTGTCAACAGCTTTTTTACTATTGAATGTTGATGTTTTGGCTTTTTCTCATGACAGCTTCAATCCCCACAAATATCACATTTTCTCAACCACATTAACTGCCTTATATTCTTTATTCTTTCCAATAATTAAGGCTACATCGTCAGCAAACAATGACCTACAAATATCATACTGGACTTAGGATAAAAGTGTCCCAATTCTGACTTGAATAAATATATCAAATTAAAAAAAATCCAATTCTTCCTCTAATGCCTATTATATCTAGTTTCATCATTAAACCCTCCTTCCATACTATCATATACCATTTCCACATTAAAGAAATTATAAATTCTTTTTTAACCTGAGCTTTCATGTCTGTTTCCAGATGAATGACAAGGTCCATGGTTCCTCCCTACCCTTGATAAAACTGCTTTTCTACTTTGCATGAAAACTGTTTACTTCTCTGATCATTGATTCTCAAATGTGACGTCAGAGCTATCAAGTCCTCAACATGCAAGTTTCCCCCTTCCAGTACTTTATTATATAAACCTAAAAGCATCATAGATGCCAGAACACCTTTTTAACATAACAAAGATTTCATCCTTCCCAGGAAATGTTAGTCCAGAATGTATTATTGCTCTCTTAATTGCATCTTAAGTAAATGATGCATCCATTGTAGTGTTACTATCGCCCCTTCTATCAAGAATTTCAGGATCAGCTGCTCTTGTTATTTCTCTTCCTCTCTATACCCTCCTCAGTCATCTCCCATAGTTGTTGATCTTCCAGCTTTGTGACAAAAAGTCTGCCAGCTTTGCATCTTTGCTGTCCATACAATTGATACTAGTCAATTGATATTCTTTAATAGGCATCACTCCCAAAGTGGTGCTTGAGTAAGTATTGAGTAATAGATCTTGGCCATTTATAAGGAGCAAACTTGGCTATATAGACAAAAATATACATCTTTGTAGTTTACTTTTGCCACTTTACCTTTTGCTTGTTTTACCTGTTTCAGTCAGCATTATATTCCACAAAATGTGTTCATTTATAAAAACAGATATAATTACTGTCCAGCCCTCCAAAACAAGGAAAAGAAAGAGAGTCAAAAGTACAATTAAGATATTTGACAATTTGATATATCACAGTTAATTTATTTATAGAAAATTGTCTGTGGACATGTCTTCAGTTGATACTCTTTACTGATAAATATTGTACTTATTTAGGTCTGAACTGACAGTAGAACACTTCACACTTACAGTATGTCCGGTCACACGTTGCTGAGGGAGAGGATTCATACAGAACACACATTCATGGGATTGTTGCTTTCACAAGTTATATACGATAGAATATTTTAATAAGCTGATGATTGACAACATTGTCCCATGTCTTATCTTATTTGTGTATTCAATATAGAAAAAAAAATACTCTTGTATGAAACAGTAGTGAGCACTGTTTCCATAAACACTAGAGGGAGACATTTCATTATTGCATGTAGAGAACAGCTGCACACTCATATGCTGTCACTACAAGTCAAGGAAATGTTTGAACAAAGAGTGACAAACTTTCTAAAGTCCAAATATATTCAGCTGTATCAATCAATAAATATAGATATTAAACACGAGTAACCACCTTTAAATACCAAAGAAATGGACCACTTACAATACCTGATATAGTAATAACTAGTATAAAAGGGAAGGCATCAGTCTGTTTGGTTCTACATTGCACTGGCTCCCAAGGATGTCCATTGTGTCAAGTGTGTGACAGCAGTCTTCCCACCAATCAAAACACACTTTCTGTTGAACCTTGTCATTACAGACGCTCTGCCCATCAGCAGGAGGGCATGTCGGCAAAAACAACCCAGCTGTTCGAGTCTCTAGCTGCAGACACAGTGTTGATAGATGAGCGAAGGAGACTCTTGATGCTGTCACTGGGCTGGAAATAAATAGTGAGCCACATTGCAACAGGAGGTCGGGTCGCCATCGCAGTTACCTGCGAGGGATCTGGCACCTGAAGGACAAAAGAAATAACAATGCATCTTTAATTAAGCTGCTAATTGATATGTGAACAGGATCACGTATCACGGATCTGCTATATTGTGAGAATCTGCTATACCTGTCACACTTCGATTTTTGTCTCTTCCTTCCTCTTCGCCTTTTCCTGCAAGAAGGATGAAATTAACACCATGAATCCACTTGCTGGTGAGGAAAATGATTCATTTTTAAGACAATCTCTAAAACTGACATTATAACAATATGTATGTTCTTACCTTTCAACCGGTTTCCTGATTCTGAGGAGCAAATGTTTCAATAAATTAAAAAGAATATCCAGATGCAATATCATCTAATAGCCACTTTACTGAATGTTTCTGCATACTTATGAATATATTATGTCAAAAAGTTTGATGTTTTTCTTTTCTTACCTACATTCACATGTCTGATGCTCCACAAATGTCATCTCAACATATTCTTGACCCGGCTCTGCTGGCCTGATTTTCAACAGCTGAGGGATAAAACAGGTTGTGATTAGCAATATGATATGATACGCACGAATTTAACAAGACCAACTACGTCGAACATTGGTCTCACCTGCATTGTGACGTTTGTGGTGTGGGTGGGATGGCATTCCAGCTTCTCATCACCGCAGCAGCCTGCGCACCTCACCAGCGGCACGCAGGAGGGGCTGTAGATGTGCTCCACCTCTGTGGGGTATTCCTGCACCACTTCCACCAGTCTCTCAATGGTCCGGCAGAAACTCCGACCCCACACTTCTTGGAACATCAACACTGTGGGTGAGAGGATGATACAGGTGAGCAGAAAATGTATGTTTGTAATGTGTTTAAAATGTATATACATTTATATGCATTTGTATAAATGTGATCATGAAGCTTGTTTATAACTGCCAGGAGAAAAAAACGATTACTACTACTACAACTTAAGGCGTATTGCACAATTAATGATATTGTCATACATGAACAGTATCAGTTATTACCTCACAGAAACTAAAAACCAGTTGTGACATGCCAATATGTATCCTTTTTTCATTCTGAGGTAAAACTGTTTGTATAATGTACAGTATATGCTTTCCTGTGGGAGTATATGTGTGAAAGTGTCCCAGTTGCACAGTCTGTGGGGGGAGGAACAGGAATGACTACGGCCGAACAAACAGAGAAGGAAAAGAAAACAAACATTGGAAACATGGCCATGAACAGAACCCTGCTGGAGTTAGAGCTGGGCTGCCCCGCAGGCACCTCAGGGACTGCAGTGCAGTCCGAATGGAGCCTGACACCACAACAGCTGTTTATAAAAGCAGACAGGCTGGGAGGAGACGGCTGGGGAAGTATCTACGGTAGGGAGATGGGGCCATGAACTTAAATGTTGGACAGCGCAGAAGGCCGGTTCACTGTCCAGTTACAGCTCCTTGAGCGGACTTTATGTCTACATCTTATCTGGTACTCTCAATATGCTGGTCTTCCAAGTCTTTTCAGCTGCATTAATTTACAGCAATGTGAGGGGGAGGAGGATGATATGCAGCGAGAAAGCAGGTTGTGAAGTCCTGAGCTTTTTCATCAGCTTGCTAATTGTTCCTGGAAAAATCTGTCCTGAGGTTGAGCAATCCTGATCAGATCGAATTCACTTGCACCCACATGCAGGATTCAAGAGTTTAGTCATTTATATTTCTCAACAGTGCGTGAGAAACAGAGAATGAATGAATACATGTTCATTCAAAGGTATTTTTTCAGGGCTAATATCCATTTACTTGTTTTGCATCATACTTGTTTCTCCATGAACATTATTAATGTAGTTTGACAAAAAAAAGAAAGATGGCAAAGAATTTTTAGAAGTAACATCCTAACACTGACAGACAGAAATAAATCTTTTTTGACAAATTCTTACCTTCAGTTGTGCTGTTTATGCTCGACAAGGGTAGACTCTGCAAAAGAGAAAAACATGTGGTTACAAAATTATTGGTTATTCCTTCAGTTTTGCTATGATTATATATCATAGCGATCTATTATCCAAACATGAATGTATGAAACAGAAACACAGATAATAGCAAAAAAGGGACATGTTTGCACACATACATGGAGACTTTCCTCTACATAAAGACAGTATTAGCCCGCAGTTAAATACAAATGTGTGACAATAAGGTATCTTTGTCCTCTATTGGTGATATCTGGGACTACAGTCAGATGATTTCCCCCCATCCCTGCTGTGGAAAAGTCTTCTCTGACAAGCAGCAAATCCAGTGTCTCATATACATCATAATCCTCTGTGTGCCCAACTGTTTAGGTTCAAAACCTGTTTCCTGTGGTGTAAGATTTAGCTCTCTATTTATTTTCCCATTGATGGTTTCCCCCTCCGTCTTGATTTTTTTCCCATCATCCCATGATAAACAGAGTGTGTTTCTCATTCGCCTGGGAAAACACAAAACCTCTGGTTGACTCCATCTCAGGAAGAGAAATCTACATTTGATAAAATACCCTCCGGCAGAAGCTCTAGACAGGCGGCAGACAACCTGCTTCCGTTAACTTGCCTCATCACCGGTGTTGCGTTTCACAGGCTGTCTGTGACCCACACCTGATGACATTTATACTGCAACACTGTCTGTGTACACACTGATACAGAGATTAACTGAAAGCGTTAACTGAGACCAAAAGTTGTTATATAATAGCCAACAGACAGATGAGGAATTTCCCTGATGATGGCAATAAAGATGTTGCTTTTTACACCATCTGTCCATTGCTAAAATGCATCCTTTTCCTGTTATGGACCAAAATTAGTTTGAGGGTGAGGATAGCATCTGTCAGCACAGTGCTACACTCAACCATTTTTTTTTTTTTTTTTTTTTACAAACAATGTGATTAAAGAGGAATGTCCTGCTTTGATGATGATGATGCATTCACACCCACACAAACATTTCAGAGGTTCCCGTTAAACTGCTAACAGTTACTTGTATTTGTCAGTGGGATAAGTGACAGGCAGGTCTGTTTATTTGGGACAAATCGGTCTTTGCTGCAGAACATAGCCTACTATGACAGACTTCATATTAGTCAAGAGCTTCCAGTCAACCACTTAGGTTCAGTCCTCCCCACGTTAAAAGAGCTGTTCAGGCTTCTCTCTCTTTTTTTTCAGAGTGACTTTTCATTTGGTCAAAATGTACAGCTGTTCCTCTGACAGTGGAGTTGTTCTATAGAGTGGCGTTCATTGAACTGTGTCAGCTGTGCAACAGCTCCACAGGACCTAAGCTCCCCTAGCACAGTATTCTTTACAGCACAGCATGGGAAAGTCGCAGTTCAGTTTAAGTTATTGTTAAAAGCCACTTCCACTCTCCAGTGCCAGGCTGATAAAATAAATCCTTTTCCAGTGTTAATTGGCATATGATCTGCTCTCTCTTTCTCCTCTCTGTCTATGGGTGTTCATGCGGTTTAGGAGAGGCCGCTCCACATCACAAGGGCTTTTTGGCTCTGGCCTCAGTCGCTACACAGAATGTGGTTAGCTGGGGAGGATTTTCTGACCTCGGTCATGGGTTAAGCCTTGACATGACGAGGGAGCATCTTTGGCACCTCCTGTGGTTGAGAACGGAGGAGTGAGCTGCCCACGAGAAGCTGCCAAGATTATGAAGGCTGCATGAGGATCCTCACGTAGCCAATTCTTCTTCCTCTTGTGCACTTACTTACAGTATTACCCTGTGATTAATGGTGACTGAGAGGTAAGTCAGCTCTTGGGGGAAAGGGAGAACCTCTTTAGGTTGAGAAATGTGTATAAACTTGTCTAATAAATCCTAGAAGCTTAATCACTTTCCGAGCAGTCCTCTCAAGGTTTCTTTCACTTCATGTCCACAGTGAGGGCCTAACATTGACATGTGTCATTTACATTTATTTGTTTTCATAATTTGGGTGTTAAGACATTTGAGACTAACTGTGATTAAAAGCTATACAAATAAACCTGACTTGACCTGACTATAAATCCTTCTGCTTCTCGCTAATAATGCGCTTTGTCCCCTGCATCGCAATTTTCAATTGTATGTACCACATCTGGCTTTTGCAAAAGAAAAACAGTCTTTTCACCATCACACAGGAGCAAAATGTATCTCCTTTGTGCTATTAGTTTAGGAGTTTTGCTGGCTTGATTTCCTGTACAGTCTTAACACAAAATATCTTGCTGGTGACAGACGATTAAACATCAAGGGCTTGTGTTCTGCACACAGATTAAGTCAATGGTCCTGGATTGAATTTTGAGCGGAGTCTGAAAGTGTCACAATATACAAAAAAACAGCCCCACATGTAGCTGTAAAGTGAAGTAAAAATATGATAAATAACAGCTTAAGATTTTACTTTATTACAGTTCACTTGGTAACATTAAATGTCTAAAGACAAATGTGCATGATATGCATTTTCATTAAAAAAATCTAGAGTGGATGCTAGAGTACAGAAAGGATGGATGAGAGATGATTAAAAGGTGGTAAATAAACAGCTTAATCATTTAATTTGACATGTCATAAAAATGACAATAAAAAAACAAACAAAAAAGTATTCAATTTATAATATGAAAAGACTAAAGGAAAGAAAACATTACATTTGAGAAGCTTTACTGTAACCAATGATTTAAACAAGTAATGACATAAGACTGTTATTAGTTTCCAGCACTAGTGTTGGACCAGAGGACTCTTGTCTAGAATCCATTCTCACTGGATAATTCACATAGTGGATATATAATCTGGGTGGTGCTCCCCCACCCCTCTTGAGTCACTGTCCCATGGTTGTATAAGATGTATTTCTTTACATCTGGTTCTCAGTGACCTTGCACTAAGCAGCACAGTGTATCTCTTCACTGCCTTCGACCAGATTGGTTTGCAGAGCAAGCAGCAGTCAGTTGGAGCAAGAGAGGATGGATTAAAACTTCTAGTTCTAGCAGTAATGAAACCGTGGCATTTCGGGGTCGACACACTTGATTGCAAAGTTGCTTCTATGTTTCTGAAATCTCAAGTGAAAGTTTGTAAGCTGCCAGCTGAGAGTTTGTTCCGTCCTCTGGGTCACATCAGAGGACCTGTTGTGTCCCTGGGCTCCTGCTGTCAGGCCATGGAGGCTCCGGGCCTCATTACTCCCCACTCCCACACAGCTGAACTGCGTCATCTTTAACCTCCTTGCTTAACTCCATCTGTCAGAGGAAGGGCAGCATGCTTAGGGAGCAAAAAATAAAACATGATGGGGACCCAGCATAACAGTCGTGAAAGATTTTTCAACTTTGATAACTGAGGGTCAAGCTGGGGAGTGGAGTGAAAGCCATTTTAACTGCAGGTACTAAAGGCAACTGTCAAAAATATCTGGATAGCAGCCAGACAGCATATCCCCCAATGTGTTTCCTGTAGAGAAATAGAGGAGATGAGGTAAAGTACTGCAAAAAAAAATGCAAAGAGGATTCTTTTCCATTTTGCCCTACATAGATAAGATCTTCTGGGTAACTTTAAAATGATGCAAAACTGGATTCAGTCATCCAGGGTTTTCTTCTGCTATGCATTGCAAAACAGAGACAACCATGTTTTGCTTCCCAGTAATCTGAAACGGAAGTTATTAAAAGAAGCCCATTAATCACGATAAAACACTTTCATTCTACTTTGAATCTGGGGGATGAAATGCAAAAATGGTACTTCACATCCAGAAGACATGTACTAGTACAAAATGTAATGATTATTTGCTTGAAAAAATAGTGTTTTCAATAATATTCTGTATTATTAATATATCCATAGTCATGCTAGAGTATTGTAAAACCGGCTCATTTAGGTAAGAGATGCTCTCCAGTTGACGACTGGCTTGTTAGGACACACCTCTTGAGGTTGACCATGTCAAAAGGTTTAGACTATTCTGTCCAAAACAGAGTGAAAGCACCAAACGATACAAGTTTCAAAATCAACAGCATTAGTCCAGCAGTTATTTCACAGTTGGCACATTGTGGCTGAAAAGCAGCTTTCCACCCATCATTTCACAAGAATTTCACCATATGCGATGTAGTGTGAACAGGAGATGGAAGGTGCAGCTAGTTATAGATTTCTGTTTCAAATCCTCATTAGCATAAGCATCAAATTATCTGTATTACTAATTAGCAAACAAACACTATCAGAAGTAATAAGAAACTTATGCTTCTACAGATGTAGTATAAGTGAGTACTGATTCACTGTAGTCCTCTATCAAGGCTTGTCAATCATCTTTGACCATGCTCACCAACAAACACCAGCTTGCACACTGATCATTTAAGTCAAGACGAGTCAACTGACTGAGGATTGCAAAACAAGGTGAAGAGTGTCAACAGAATCACTAATAACAAGAAACTAAGTGAAATTCGGAAAAATTTCATAGTCTAAATGGATAATCAGCTATGTGGTTGGTTTATTCTGACCAAAGCGTGCTAGTTGAGTTTTGGGAGAACCTCTCTCTAATTCGTCAGGCAACTTGTCTCTTGTGTCTAGATCGGGCATCACGCCATTATTTACATTGCTTTCTAAATAGGTCTACTACTTTCAAACATAACCTCATTCGGTGAGGGAGACAGTGTGGATAAACAGTCCACGGATGAGATGCAGGCTTGTAGTTTGGTTATCTTTGTCAGCTGAATTTGGTGATTAGGGGGATGCGTGCAGTGGAGAAACTCTGTAAAAAATGTTTATAGAGCAAAGCTGGTAATCATCCCGCTCATAACTCAAGCCAGTAAAGCACCTGTAGCTTCAACTCCCTGAAAACATAAAAGCCAGGGTGGGATTGTGTCCTGGTTTTGGCTCTGAACATGAGACCACACAGGACCTGGAGCACTAAAGCAGAACAAGTGAACACAAACACAGCGACAGCTAGATGAGTGAGAAACAGAGCTATACCTCCCTGCCTCACTGATCTTCCTCATCCATCCTTATTCCAGATTCCACATCATCAACACCATGACTGCGACATTAATTCTCCGGCCTCTCACAGGGCCTGCAGTTCACTGTATCTATTCTCCACCACGACAAAAGAAAGCCAGGTTCTGTTTTGTATACACGAGGTGGGTGAACTTACAATGACAGCGGTGCCATTACATGTCTGACAGTATCCAGCTGGATCTCCAGGGTGGTCAGGTCATGGCTTGTGATCACAGGGCGCTGCCAAAACACCAACAAACTTCAGAGCATACGGTAAATATGCCCAACAGCATCTCAAGTGATCTGGATCAATGGAGCCTTTGAAATCCAGTTATGACACAGTGATAGTTGGAGTGTCATGCAGATTCAAAGCCACAAAATAGCCAAATAAGCAGCTGAGTTGTGTGATTTTTAAATAAATACAGTAAGAATACAGACATGAGAGCGGTATTGATCTTCTTATTTACCTCTCAGAAAGAAAGCTTGATATGAATAAGTGTTTTTTTTCAACGTTGAGATAATTATATAATTTAATATGACTTATTTGTGTTGTGTAGTGAAATGGTTACATCACAAACAATCATCATTTTCTTTGAGTGCTTGTACTTGAGTACTTAATTTTTGAAAAAAAAAACCCTCAGTAAAACAGGGTCAAGTGACAGGGGAGAGGTAAAGGTCCATATAAATGTTGATTTAGATAAACACCATTTCCTCAGTATAAGTCCATTAATGCATGCACAAATGTCCCCCCAAACACACAAACACACACACAACCACTGTATAAAGCGTGCACAGCATCTGCAAACATACACACACACGACACAGGTCTTAAGATAAGGCTGACCGGTGGTAATTGTGGTCTCTATTACAGTAAACGCTGCTCTCCCTGTGTAAACCACAGTAAATTACATCCAGATGGGAGATTAAAGCCTGCTGAGTAGACGGCTGCCCCAAGCGCCACCGCTCCTCCTCCTCCGCAGGAGGAAGGAGAAATTCATATTTCCTGATTGCGATTGCGACCCTCCCCTGGGCCGGGACATTACAACTAAAGAGGAATACCACAACAAGGCAAATAAGAGCTCTATCAGTCAGCAGGTCACTCGCATACAGACATCTGAACAGGAAAGATGTGCAAGATGAGAGCAAGAGACACAGAAGGAAAGGCAGAACTTGACTTTTCAGTGTTTGATTTTGCGGAGATGAAACCTACACCTGATGTCTACTGTTAATGTTTTAGTTATCTAAGAAACCTGCTGCTCAGGAAACGTCACTGTATCTACTGTGAATGTGATGTGATGTCACTACAGACTTGGCTAAGTATGGACAAGCATAACAAATGCACACCATGTACACAAACACAGACACACGTGTGTGATACAGATGGTCAGACTCAAGTATTGTTTTGCTGCTGGTGATGATGTAAAGGAAACACCTGTGTAATATCACTTCCTCACACAAATACTCAAGGAGAAGCCGAACGCTTGCTGCCTTATTTTATTTGCTCAGGAGCATGCCTTACTAGTGAAGCGATGAGTCTAACTGTCTGGCAAAAACAAATGTGTTGGGTAAGGCGTACTTTTTTCCCATATCTGGTTTCTAGGTTTTATCCAAGGGAAATTCTGCATTTTAAAACAGACACTAACAAAGTAGTTTATAATCTCATACCAAAGAGGATTATAATTCTTATCCCTTTAACAAAACAGAAACATTTTTGAGTGCTCTTGAGCTTCATTCAGAGATGTGCAGATGTGCACGTCTCCAGCACTGGAGCATTACTTCATGGAAACGCTGACTAATGTCAGAAAGGTTTGGTTGTGTTGATGCAAGATTTCACCTGCATTTTTATACACACAATCACTAAGACAATAAAGGAGAAGTATTGCGCACAGCATTCCAGTGGTTTCCTTAGAAGTCGTCATATGGGCAGGAGGCAACAGGTAGGCAGTTGTTTGGCAAAGCTCTTTCAGTCTGCAGAGTGCAGTATAGCCAGGACCTAAGCAGTACACTCTACACACACAGATATATATATAGTATGTGATTTATATGCACAGGAAGTACCTATACCACACTGAACAGGAAAGCAGATGAGTGTTGAGAAATGTGAGCAAAATAACAGGTGGATGGCAGTTATATCATATTCTCCATTAGAGCTACCCATTAGTCAGTCTTGGTGACAGGGGTGACCGAGAGGTCACCATTGTTTCAGGGGGAAACCCAGGTGCTTCCACCAGTGTTTCAGGAAAATGACAACACGTCTGTACCTATAAACAGACTGTGCACATATGACTGTGACTCACTGTTAGGATTTGGGATTACATGAATTCTATTAGTTGCAATTTTGATACTGCTTACAGATAAATCCCAACATTTAGTAATGTTTTTCATGCAAAAGGTAACTAACTGATGCCTGAGAATGTGGTACTTCGTGTTTTCATCACTGTACATGCAGTACATTGTATACTCAGCTGTAGCCATCTCCTCAAATCTCACCATGTTACTAGAACATTTTTACCTAACTGTTACAGGAATGACAGCTTGCTTAGTGCCATGTATGCGGTTGTCAGTTGTAAAAAATTTGAGATATTAAAGCTTATAAAGGGGACATATCATGCTTTTTGTGATTTTATGTTATTTTTATATTGTTATGATGTTGGATGTCTATGTTAAACATGGTCAAAGGTCCAAAATTTGAAGTTAATGTATGTAAAATGCAGCCTGAAATCAAAAGCCCAGAGCTTCATCCTGCTGTGAATGCTTTGTTTGTAAAGTTACCTCTACATCCTCCTTGTGATGACATCAGATTGTTCACGCACGTCCACCAACAGCTGTGTGTTTCATAGCCTTTGTTGTTAAGGTTGTTCCATGGGTTGTTCACATTGTTCACTCGCATATTTCAGATTGGATTTGGGCTCAAACATGCTCGGATGTATTTGAGAAGTTTCCATTTCAAGTAAAGAAAGAGAAAATAAGGTGAAATCCTTCTACTTATTGTTTTACGTAGCTTCCGAGCTGCTAGAAGTCTGCCAAGAGGAAGCTTCCTGAAGCTTACCAATCAGAACAGAGTGGGCTCATCGGGAGGGGGCCTTAAAGAGACAGTAGCTAAAGCGGCCTGTTTCAGACAGAGGCTGAACTGAGGGGCTTCATAGTGGGCCATTATAAGGTAAATAAAGAGGTTTTTTTAAAAATGTAAATCAAGCAAAGATATTCCAGAAGAGTATAGATATAAACCTGTAAATGTGCATGATATGTCTCCTTTAACAAATTAAACTAAATTGGAACAATAGCGATAACTGCTAACTGGTACACTAGTTCCCAACCTGAGTATTGGCATCCCCCAAGTGGTTGCAAGATAAATCTGAGAGGTAGTGAGATGATTAACAGGACAGGAAAGCAAAAACAAATAAAAAAAACAATGACAACAAAAAAAGATCATCCATGCAACACAAGATATTTTCATACTGTTGTTGAATCGTTTCTTTTCTTCTTGTGAATATAACTTGATCATTTTACTTCTTCTGTCCTAGCGTTGACTCCTTGGTTTACCTGGTTAGAAGCCACTGACATTATGCGATGAGTGACAATGGGACACAAGAATACTTTGCTCTATTCAAGGGCTCACAAGCTCACAGTACACAATTATACAGTAATACTGCAAATACTATAATTAACATGTTCCTTATCCATCAAACATATTAAATGACAAAGAGTTACCTTTGATAGAAAGTGATGGCTACATGTCTCTACAACACACACCAAGTTATGCTTTAAATCTCTGGTAGTAAAGCAGAACTATTGAAGTTAACCGCACCCTCTCTTGGCCACTCCACGTTTCATAGCGGTCATGATTGACTGCATGAGTCACAAGGCTGCTGATGGCAGCCCCAGCTGTGACAATGATGAGTAATCATCATTATCAATTAATTTCAATTCATGAGTAAAACAGACATTTATAAATAGTTTTCTCGACCACATGGCCAATGTTTGCTTTTTCCATTCTGGTACACCAGGACAGACACCTCCAGAGCAGCCTCACTTTGGCACTATGACTAGAAAAAAGTTGCCAGTGAGAGTGTGTTTGTGAGATAGTTTAGTCATTTCTCAGTCAGGTTTGTGGCTAAACCTTGTTTACAGCAAAGTAGGAGAGCAGAACGAACCTGTCTGTTTTTAGCTGATCTTTCAACATAAACTAATAAAACGGTAGCTGAATGGTCAGAAAAGGACTCAAAAATAACAGGCTCAGATCCTCATAGATATTGTTTATATTTGCTGTCAGTCTTCATAGTGGGGTGCCATTTAAACTGCTACATATGGAGGGCCCTGGATTTTGTCACTCCTGTTTTGACTAAGCAGGCCATGAGCTGATTATGAGGATTAGTGGAGATGTGGTGATCCCATGTCTCTCCCACTCACTCTCGACTCAGCAACAGCTGCAAAGTCTCTGGCTAGAGAATCTAGTGGGACATGGACCTTGTGAGCCGGACTGAGTCTGTGCATAACACTGCTATATGTGGACTGCAGCCTGACAAAAGAGAAACTGCAGCAGAGTTCAACAGGCAGCAAGTGTGGGAACTGCAGTGAATGGCTGCAGGTTTTGCATTAAACATCTGAGTCATCAGAGATAGCTGCCAGCCCTCAGCCACCTTGGGAGGAAATCAGAGACTGAATGGGCACAAGAGCCGAAGCGTTGGTTGGCACGAGTCCCGCTGTCCAGTGGCACATCCAAATTTCTACAGTGCAACACAGGCCTTTGAATGATTCCTCACTTCAGTTTCAGTAATGTCCTGTTCTGGCACATTAAGACTAAAAGACAGGCAATGCCAGGCAACAGAGAACAGACCAGCTTTGTACTAATCCACTGTCACCTGACAGTGATATGACCAGCCTGAAATTAGATTTCCATAGATCTTTACACATGCCCAGGGCTTATCATCATCATCATTGTGTATCAGTTACACACGTAGATACGAGATAAATCAAGAAAAAGAAGGCAAAGCTGCAGGTATAGATGAAAAAAAAAGAGAATTTAAGAGTGTAACCTTTCTTGCCAGTTTTTCCTGACACACTGCCAACACTTTCAGTCTGACAGGCTGAGCAGCTTGCTAACTCACCAGGATCTGTTACATCTACCGCCCTGCTGCAAAGTTCAAAAACTATTGGAGACATATTGTTGTAAGCATGCAAACATTTACAATAAAAGATTCATTATTTAATGAAATTCTCAGAACCACAGAAACCAGAGTCATTCCTTACTGGAAATCTACACTGAAAAAAAAGTATCATAGTACAGGAGTGGGAATAATCCCCGCCTGTGAAACTGGTCTATAAAGTACAATTCGGCTGTAATTATAAGCTTACAAGCTTCGCCAAAAATAACAGTGAGGCACTTTGTATCATGTGCTCTACAGAGAGAGTGATGCAGTTTGTCACGTTTCATCTGATGAATGAACTCAGCAGGATGGCGCTCATTCAAAACGTTATGAAGGCGTCAAAGCACAACGGATCATTATAACTTTATCAAGTGACTCATGCTGACTCAACCATTTGGCGCGCGTATTTAAATAACTGGACTAATACCATGAAATTATGATATTATTATTCAATTCTCTGCCAAAATTTGCATTATTACTTCATTATTTGGCAGACCAAACTAATGTAACCATCTTAATAAAATCTTTATGTAACGTCTATTTTATGAATTTAATTTTGCACTGAAACAACAGCAACCCCCCTCACCTCTTCTCCCCGAGCATAAAGTTTCACTGAATAACTAACTTACCTGTGCAGGTGAGAGCAGCAGATAAAGCGCCACCGCAGCCTCGATGACAAAGCCGAGTTTCATTTCGCGAATGTCTGCGAGTGGAGCAGGGATGGTGGGTCCCGATAGCACACGATAAAACAATCCAACAAAAGTCCCAAACCAGTCAGAAAAGAAAAAGATGCTGACTGGGAATTTTCCAAGTCATCTGGTCCCGGTTTAGTAATGAGTCCAGTCACGTAGCTCCGTTGCCGCGTGTAACTTGATGAAGTAGATTGTGCTTACTAATGAAGACTGTAAGGTCCCAGAGTCGAGCTAGAGGTGCCGGAGGTGGAGTTCTTTTTAAAAAAATTGACAATTAAAAGAAACGGAGTAAAAAGAACAAAGCCTAAAACGACTCTAATGTTGGCAGCATGACATAGTGGGAGCCGGTTTTGATTTGATTTTTATATATATAACATATTAAGAGCTGAAAGTAAAAACGCATTTTCGTCCAAAATCTTCAAGTGATGATTCGCTCCAAAAAAAAAAAAAAAAAAAAAGCATGAAGTTGCACCGACTATATCAGCTTTCAGTCCTGCTCTGAGCACCGGTAGACAGAGAGACACACTTGCATCTAATTGCTCCACACCACCTTTTCACAAGCTGGACATTTAAATCTCCTCCCCTTCTCTGTCCTCCTCTCTGCTCTGCTTCATCTTCTTTACAAAACTCACTGATGAGAAAAGGCTTTTTTTTTCTTTTCTTTTTACAGCTCCTTTAAGCTGCGACATGTAATGGAAATTTATGTGATGCTGTAAACTGGTTATCACAGAGTTTGTGACACTCCTGCTGATGCTTTACTTCTGATTTCTAGACTATACAACACAGGTGATTTACACTGCACAGTATACACACACTTGCCTACAAACGTCTTCTGAGTACTCAGGAGAGTCTGTGAGAGCTATTCAAGCAAGGCAAACATTTAGAGATCTTTTTCAGGGGGTGACATGGTATCCTCATTGCTGGCCCGGGCTCCAGGGTGCATGGAGATTTTCCTCTGAGAGGGAAAGAGAGTGGCTCTAGTATTTAGTCAAGTTTGCAGAGACAGAAAGGGAGATTCCAGTACTGTTGACACATAGAGTTAATCTTCTGTGTGGGACTTTCTGTGTTTGCAGAAACCCTGGAACGAAAGGATTCCTTGTGGGCTTCCAGACATTCCTTCAACAGCGCTGAAAAGCTCCACTGCCTTCTGCTATTGTACAGACCACACTCAGGAGTGTGGTGTTTCTAAACATCTTAGACACTTGAAGCAGAGTAAGCCATCCACCCCCATTACCAGCTAACCACCCTGGACAGAGAACCAGTAAGAACAAACAATCAGGGATGACGAAAGACGCTTCTTGTAATTATGCGGTGCAATATCACAGTGGTTGTCTTTTCTTAAATTGTATCTCTGCAGGGCAGTAATGGATGGATGCTCTTTCGAAATTCAGGGAGAGGACAGAATGAAGGGAAAAGAAACTGCGAATCTTCAGGGAACTGGACTCCTCAATTATTTTGTTTCAACCTTGCCTTGCTTGTGCTGACATTGTCTGGATGGTAAACATTTTCTTTCACAACTATATCTATCTTCTTTTTCTGACTGGTCTAATTATCCATCTTATTGCTGCAATACTGAACCAACGATTGTCCAGAAGTTGTTTTCTCTCTGAGAAGTACAAGTAGTAATGATACATCCACCTCCAATGAAACCTAAGAAAAAACAATCAAAATTTATGTGTGCAAGGTAACTTTTTCCTAATGTTTTGTCATAAGGATATTTTGGATCGAGGAGGCGAGAAAGGCTGTAAAAGATCTTTTCCTCCCCCCTGCTACACCAGTCACACAGACTTTGTTTGCTTAGAGGACAGAGCCAGACTCCTACTGCCGCCTTGCCATCTGCCCAGTGATCTATCTATGTTTTTAAAGGTGCACTAGCTGATATGGCCTAATAAGATCATTCAAATTGTTTGCGCTATAAAAACACGCTGACAAGACAAGAAAACCTGGCTGGCATGATAGTTTATTCCAGGGGAGATGGATTTCTGTGCTGTCAGATCCTCAAACAACCTTGAGGCTCCTTTGCTAAAATCACAAAGCTAAATAGTAGCAACCATGTGTCTTCTTGTTCTGTGTCAAACAATGTGTTTGGAGAAGAAAAAGGGCCCCTCCTGCTTTGACTGAATGTGCACCTTTGTAAAGATTTATACAAAAATGACAACATCCATTTAAATGATGCCTATTTAATGAGACCAATCCCCCAAAAAAGAAAAAATATGCTGCCGTTTTCTGCCAACTGTGTGGTAGAGAGACTCATTAGAATCAGGGATTTAAAAAAAAGAACGCTTTTACTGATCCAGGAATGAATATAAAAACCAAAATGTCAGCTAAACCTCCTCACTAATTGGTTTTTGTGATAAGGCTTTTTGATTGAAGAGGGGTCATCTGGTCGAATAAATAAGTCTCTCGCAGTCTGCAACATCTCTTGATGTTGCGAAGACCAAATGGGAGCCTCTCAGCGACTGGAGTGCCAAAGTAAGCACGTTTCCCTTTTGCTATTGACCCCTCATTTTCCCAGATTGCAGAGTAAAAGGTACACAGATGAATAACATTAATGATGTCCATTCATCATTGTTGGGGCAGCTTCGGTTTCCTCCACAGTGGGGCCTTTAAGGGGAAGGTGGAGAGCCAGAGAGCCCCCTTCTTTGAAGGATCCCATTAACAATAGTTAGAAGCCTACAGAGAGACCACAGTTTCTGTTGAAGACAGTTAGTCACAGAGATTCTCATGAATTTGTTCACTGGTCTTGTATTATCTTTAAATTTAAATGATCTGGCACAGAACAGTGCATTTTGATAAATACATATCTTAAAGACTTACACATATGTGTAAGAATGGGCAGGAAGATTCTGGGATATAATGACTTTACTTACGTTTGACCACCTGGACAGCACACCCAAACAGGATATTATAATATTGAACACTTCCTTTTTCCATGTCGTTGATTAGCGGTGACAAACCAACATGTATTATTGAGAAGAAAACTATATTTGAAATAGCTGGTAAATAGGAAGTGCTCCAGCCATGACTAAAAAGCTGCTTACCGTTGCCTAAGGTGATTAGCATTATATCACAACAAGTTCTTTCACTTAAAACATGTCAAATCCTGTTTACACTTCCTTGCTACATTGACATATTTTTGTCTCAGACATATTTTTTTGTCCCAAGGTTGTCAGGTGTCATCCTGTTTTCATACTAAGTCTGTTCCATGTGTGAGCATTGTTTCATTTTGTCGGAAGTCAGTTAACATTTTAACAGACAATAGGAAGTTATTTTAGTCTGGAGGTGTTATGAATCACTCAGTGCAGACAAATCTCCAGATACTATTTAACTTTATGCAGCTGTGACTGGGATATGACAATGTTGGTTGACTGCCGGAACCGCAGGCTAAATAAGGAAATACTTTATGTCACAGTTTATTCAATTTAATTTGAGGAGCAATAATAGCAAATCATATGGCATGCAATCAATTCTGAGTAAAAGTTTCCAATGGTTGCGTGTAGAAAGAGTAGAAAGAGTTGATACATTTCTATGTTCTGACACAACTGTCACATTCTGAGAAATATTGCTTTCCAAAAATTTTGATGAGAAGAACAATTCCACTCTTATGTCTTAAAGGGAAACTTCTGTATTTTTCAGCCTGGACTCTATTTTCCCATCTTTTTGTGTTTAAGTGACTACTGGGGACAACAATTTTTGAATTTGTCCTGTATTGAGCAAAAGTGTTGCAGCCGGCAGCTGCGAAACAGGATGCAATGTAATCTGACAGGGCAATAGCGCCCGTCAGCGTATGTCCACTAAAAGTGCTTGTTTTTGCCACTGACATGCTCAGGTTGTTATTATAAGTGTCTGACAACATCATGGAAAGGGCCATACAGAGAAATAAAACTTTTTTCTTCACCTTTTGCTTGATCTGATCTTTTTTTATTGTGTCTAACCAAGTCTCACTCAAGTGGAAGTCTTGTTGTGAAATCTCGCGAGAGTTGAGTTGTTGTCAAAATCAGCTAAATATTCAGCCATGATTTTGAAAATCTTTTAGATAACATTAATCTACGCTTTCTTTACTTCAACACACCCCTCCTCTCTCCAACTCTGTCATGGCTGAATATTTAGCTGAATTTGACAACAACTTAACTCACAAGATTTCAGAACGAGACTTCTCCTTGAGCGAGACTTGATGAGACGCAATAACAAAAAGATCAGATCAAGCTAAAGGTAAAGAAAAATGTTTTATTTCTCTGTATAGTCCTTTCCTTAATCTTGTCAGACTCTTATAATAACTATCTGAGCCTGTCAGTGGCAAAAAAAGCACTTTTAGTGGACGTACGTTGATGGTGCTCAATTGCCCCGTTGGATTACATTGCAGGCTGTTTCGCGGCTGCTGGCTACAGCGCTCTCGCTCAATACTGGTCCAATTTCAAAAATTGTTGTCCCCATTAGTCACTTTGACACAAAAATGTGGGAAAATAGGGTCCAGGTTGAAAAATACAGAAGTTTCCCTTTAATTATGGTAAGTATAACGGCTACCCTGGCTCTGTCTAAATTTCAAAAATACTCTTCCCAGCACGTCTTAAAATTGGTAAGTAGCATGTTGTATTTTAGTTTAATCTGTACACAAACAGAAATGTAAAAATGTTTTTATGGGGAGTTACGAGCTAGAACTATTTCAGGCTCAGCGGCTGGACGGATGAATAAGCTGTTATTCGTCAAGACAAGACTATCTACAGCTTCTCACTCCCTGTAAAACCACAACTCGTCATTTTTATATTTCTGGTTTTGTGCGAATAAAAAGAAACATGATACATGTTTAATTAATGAGCTTGGGCAGGTAGGCCTATTTTTGAACTTGGCAGCAAACTAGCCCCAAGCTAGCTGTTTCCCTTTGGTTCCAGTCTGCACGCTAAGCTAGTAGCCAAGAAAATTAATAAGTGTATTTGCCAAAATGTCTAACTATTCCCTTAATAGATAGATGAAAGTTCAGCCGCGTTGTGCTCAAAATGTTTTTAACATTTAGAGCACGACATTTAGTAGGCACCTACAAAGTAATACACATTTCTTTCTGACTGTTTCACATTTGCTAACACTGATATACACAGACATATCCTACAGTTAAGTATCTCTGTGTCTGTTCATGAGACTGTGCACCTCCATCTAACTATGTAGAGGACCTGGAGCACAGCAGCAGCCCTCTGAAAGGAAACTGAGTGTTTGTCTAAGATAAAATTTCATCACCTCCACAAGCTGCGGGGACAAGGGCTTGTGGCTGGTCATATAGAAAAGGAAAAAGACCGCTGAGAGTGAGTTATCATGGCTCGTGTCATTTCCAGTTGTAAAAGCTGTTAGCTTTATAAATGCAGAGCGAGCGGCGCAAACTGTGCGGAAGTGCTCCCACAGTCAGAGAACAGGTTATAACTCAGGCCTGTGCTGATACTCTAAACTCCATTAAGAGGTCCCACATGTGGAGCACATTCACGAGTTCATGGGTCGACACTGTTGGTGGTGGTTTAGCTTGGGCCATAAAACAGATAAATGAGATGTTTTTAACATCTCCCTCATGCTACAACATTATCTTCAAATAATAACCCCAAAATTATGTTTAATGTAAATATAATGTTCATGTCTTTGGGCTCCAGCAGGTGTACCGCCGCAAGCTTCAGATTACTCTGTAAACATGCTTCCTTGTAAACTTAAAGGATTTTTTTCAGCCCTCTGACATGTTATTAAAAGAGATATTGAGGCCAAGGCTAATGGAATATACCTTTTAATAGTAAATGTTGCATTGAGATTGATTGGCAATGAGATTAGATTTATTCCTAGAAGTGGCAGACACTTAAGTAAACATGGATTTTAATCAGGCAGTAAGATTTACTGGACTGCAATTGCACTTGAGTGCTGCTGTTTATTTTTTCAGGGCACAGAGTGTTTTTTGAACCTCAAATTAGTATATCCTCCCTCAGGGGCTATGTGTGAGAGTTTTAAAAGGTTTCCTCAGAAAATACACATGTCAGCCACATTCATAAAGTAAGCCTTAGTAAACTGACAGTAGCTGTGTAATACTTGTGCAATTAGTATAAAGATGTTATTAAAGTTGAAGCTCAAATAAACGTTTCTATAGCTGTACAAGAACTGATGCTGACTAATGCTTGATGAGTCATGCTGCTGAAAACAATTACAAAATGGTCCTATTCAAAAGCTGCACTTTTATGGCTTTCTTCATAACCGAACACATACTTGGATCTTGATTACAAGGAATTTGCTGGATATATAATCATAATCATACGATATCTGACCTTTTCAATTTCGACAATGAGGGAAAGCTGGAACGACTTAAATAATTCGAATAAACCCATAGAGACTCATTTTAGAGGCGGAGACTTCGAGTTATGGTGGAGAAATGACCGATCGACTGTAAGAAGAGGAGCCCCTAAGAGGAAAAGTACAGAAGTAGGCCGTGGCCTGAGCAAGTGTTAGGTGAAGTTCATCTGTGCGCAATTGTTTACACAAACTGTAGCCAAGCAAAATTGTGCACAAAGATTTATTTATGTGTAGAGAAATACATTTACTCAAATAGCTATAGCTTGTAGAACAAGGAACAAGGAAATGGGAGCAGAGCAGGGAGAGGGTGGGTGGAGGTCAAAGAGCTAGGGAAAGTTAATAACTTGAAAAAATAAATAATACAGCCGACTGATGGGAATTTGGCAACAGTGCTATTTATTGTCATCAGTTTATTCACTCTGCCTCAAAAGATGGCTGAACTCATTGCTTCGTGGCTACTGTGCACTTGCCTGGACAGAAGGTTTCATTACTCAAGACAATGTGCGTGTTTGTTCTTTTGCGCCTGCGAATAAGTGTCTGGTCTTGAAGTGTTGCTGCCAGTGAGATGGTGGAGACAACCAATCCCAGATGGCGATCTGCCCAGAGGGGACAGATAAATGAGGACCACCAGGGTGGATAAAACAGCTCGACAGTGACACTGTGTGTAGAGGATGAACGTGCTTTACATTAACTATGTTTAAGTAAATGCAATGGATAAAGTGAGACCTGACAGCAGCATATTTTCAAATTTGCTAAATCAAATGAGTTTCAGTTGTCTGTGACAAAAATGGTATGACTTCCCATTTGTGAGGAAACATTTTCAGTGACATTGGCTGAAGTTTAATTTTCCATTACCCTAAAAAAGAAAATAAGCAAATAAATACACAAGTTCCAGGATGGTGAGGTTGGGGTTGTGAGAAAGGAGGAGCCTGTCTGCCCTGTAGTTCTTTCATTCTGAAACCAGCAACATCGCTCAGGAACAAACCCTCAACTAATCCACATATATCTCTCAAATATTTGGAAATGACTGAAGTTAGTTTTTGATATTATCAAATAGGAGTGATAAACTATAGTATAGAGGGGATTCCATATCCACGTAAAAGCTGATCACTGATAAGATGGCGCCCCACAAGTACCTCACAGTTCTTACATTACACCATAAGACCTTTCAATTCCCTTATTACTTTTGCAGAGATTTTAGTAATCCACTGCGCTTAGCTGAGGGATCTGTAGCAGAGCAGAGACTCTTTTCTTTAGAAACCAACTGTGAGGTCCCTCCAATATCCATCTCTGATGAAGAACAGGACATCAATCCTTTCTGTGAGACCATGATATCCCAGAAACATCAAGCGTGATTACAGGCATGATTGATTTCAGACTATACAAAACTGTGTTAGCAATGACTTGTGGAGAATGCTTTTTATCTCCTCTGATTAGTCAGGGGGGAAAATGATTGAAAACTGGTGTTTGACAATCCCTGCAGTAATATCAACAAAGTTCAGAACGTGGGGCTCGTCAGCATGCTCGGGAGCAGATCTGGTGTTGGAAGGGGTTTGAAGGTGTCGAGATAAGCTTTGAACCACAGTGTAAAGGGCTGGTGTTGAATGAACGCAGACCACTGACTTACTCCCCACACCCCAAGCCGTGAAGGAGTGAAAATACGCAGTGCTAATCAGGAGAAAATAAACAGAGCAGCACCCCCGGGCATCGTGGTAACAAGAGGAATGACTGCAGGATAGCAAGCCCTGTATGAGACACAGTCGACCCGTGTTCCTGTCAGTTTGGTTTCCTGAGCTATATCACTGTTTTCCCTCCAATGTGTGGAAACATAATTAGACCAGTTATCACCACTCTGATTTTGTATTTACCACTGTTTCATCATTGCTGTTTATGTTATTGTGTGTGTCACTGCATGCAAGCAGAGGTTCACTCACTTAAATGGGTTACTCTGGATTACAGCCAACGAGGCCTGAGGGAGCCTGCTTACAAATGGGGAGCCTCGGAGGAGCCAGCGCGCTCTGTCTGGGGGACTCCATCCTAATCTCCAGGATCGGGGGAATTTTCCCATCGAGATGAGAAGCAGATGTCTCTCTTTTTCTGTCTCGCTCTCGCGCTGTTGCACCGACTCTGTTTCTGTCTCACTCCCTCATTGAGTCAAACCTGGACCTCCGTCCCCTCAGGGACGGGAGAGGAACATGAGCACCATGGGAAGGGTGGCTGTCCCTGAGCACAGTCATGTGACGAAGGAGCCCTTTTTGTGGGAGGCACTGCCTTTAGGTACTGAGCTGCAAGCACATGGAGCCAGTCCAAGAGCTCTCAACTTTCTCATGGAAAAACGCAAACAAGGCGATTTGACAAAAACGTCATGTTCTGATGATTCCCACTTAAAATGGACAAGCGTTGGCTAGCTGGCTTTTCTAGGTGGACTGGAGCTGCTTTGACTTTACTGTTTTGTTCCCAGTGTTGATCCAGTGTGTGACCCCTGACTCTTGGCAGAGAGAGGAATCATGGATATTAGACGTAAGAGACTGTTCGACTCCTCCTCCTCTCATCATGTCTCTGGAGTTGGTACTTTCAGCACGAATCCTCAGAGTCTCTGGCTCCGCCTCATGCACCTGCAGCTCCCCTGAGCCCTGCTCCAGCTTCCCTGGAGCCCAACCCCTTGGCTCCTGTGGCTCAGTTCTGACGTGCGTACTTGGGCTCGCAGCGTAAACAGACAGAGACGAACTGCGGGCCAGTCACCGGGTGTTTGGTTGTAGTCTGTAAACAGATCAGCAAGAGGAGGAACAGGAGCTCCCAGTGGAGATGAGACTAACTGAGGCGGGAGAGCCAAGGGACGAGATATAAGGCTTATATGGATGCCTGTTAAATGTCCAAGTTGCCATGCCATCATCCAAGATAAGGTTTTTGGTATGAGATTGTTTAGCCATCTAGGATTGCAGGGTGGCCTAATGGTTGGAGAGATCATCCCTCCACCAAAGCACCAAGGTTAAAGCCCCCACTTTAGCACAAATTTCTCTCAAAGTGTCCTTGAGCGAAACACTGAATCCCTAAAAATCTCTGCGATGCTGCTCTTCAGCTGAGCTTGTAGTCTGGCCGGAGAGAGGCAAGCAACAGAAAACTACCCCTTGAGGATAAATTGATATCGTAATATTATTTATCTTCTACAACTGCACAAACCCTGATAATAAATTAACATTTTTTGATATAATTAAGTTGTTGGAGCTGTACAGTTCTTGCATGACAACAAATTAGCATTTTGGGAAAACAGTCAACAATTTCAACAGAAACATCAGAGAACATCTGGCTTCTCTACTTTCTTGCGTAAACCTTTCGAAATAGTGTTTGATGTTATGAGCTGGAGTCCCAATTGGCAACACTTTCTAAATACACATGTTTAAAACTTTTTTTTCTCACTGCAGGGTGAAGTGACTAGATGTTGTCGTCAATTAAAAATCAAACCTGGAAAAATGTTGACTATAAACTTTACTATGCTGTGCTCGGCTATAATGAGCAAAGCACAATGCACATCTGAGGCTGAAGCCTGAGTCATGGTTGAAGGTTACCGAGGAAGATTACTGAGTCCAGCAGTGTTAATAAGGCTGTGTTTACATTCTGCGGCTCAGTGTTTAAGCAGACCTGAATGACCTGGGATTAAAAGGAGGCTAGTGGTGGCTTGATGGCAGACACACACAGACACACACACACACACACACACACACACACATATATATATATATATATATATATATATATATTCACATGGAGATGACAAACTGGTGCAGATGAGGGTTTGAAGGGTGTGTTCAGGAAGCTTTCTATAGTTGTATGCATGTCCACATCAGCCACAGAATTGCTCCCATAGTAGTAGACATCATTTGGTGGATGTCATATTAAATGATAGGTTCACATTTTCAAGTCTCTCTTAAAACAATACTGACATACCCATATGTAATTTGAAATGCTTATTTGTCGCTATGCGTGTTCCTCCATCTTGCCTCAATTGTTCCATGTAGAAATCCCATCCTACCGTGATTTCACTGTAACTGATGGGGATCAAAATCCACAGTTCTTGTTCTTTGCAAAAATGAATTCAGTTTTCAGCTGCAACCAATATGAGGCTTCAGTAGACAGCACTAGAAAAATCAGGTGGGAATAGTCCAAAGTTGCAGTCTTCTCAACATGAAATTCTGCCTTTGTGTTACAGTGTTCATTTACTGAGCTGCAGCAGAGGGAAGTAACACAAAACAGGAGTTTAGTGCTAAAAAGACAGATAACTAGTAGAAGAAACACTCAGTGAAAACTAAACTAGCTTGCTAAACTAATTTACAGTAAAGTACACTTTGCCTATTCTCATATCTGATTAAGTTATTAGCAGTACATACAGACACACACAATACTCACAGATATGACACCTGATTACAGATGATTTCTTGCAGACAATATATTCCTACATCAATATTCAAAGTCCCACATCCTCAAATGCACTAGTGTGGTGTGAATTCTGTGAATTTGAGGGTTACCTCTAATAGATAAGGATATGTACTTTATGCACCAGCAGCTGCGCAGTGCCCATTTCAGTAGAGTTCCACACTAACAATCCAACAATTGTTTGCTGGATTAAGGGCAGTGGTTTCAAATTGTAGCTGGAGGATGTCAGGAATAGCTTTGATTTGAGTGCTTTTTAAAGGCATGTTAACTACTAATATATATGGGTCATAGAGTGACTTTGGTTGGGTTTCACCTGGAGTTGTTAGCTGATGCTACAGTATAACATCAGCAGAAACGGTGAGTGACAAACTGGAGCTTTGAGGCAAGATCCTGTGAAAGATGACATTAACCAGATATAATTAGGAGGATATAATGATTTATCCAAGACTTTAAATCTCAAAACAGCCAACTATGACATGTAAAATTGAAGTTTAACAATGATCAGGTGTCTTTGTGCCTTTGATCAGAGAATAATCAGTCTTTTGTTTACACCTGATCCTGTATACCCCCGACATACAAAAGCAAGCACTTAGTACTGAACCCATCTATCATTTTGACATATTTTGGAACTAAACAATTGCCACTCTGCTCTAATGTTCCACTGTCTAACCTCTGGGGTCTCTCTATTCGCACTCCACTACACCTGGCTGTAAAGAAACACCAGCCCACAGGCACCTGCACAGTGGAGATGAAGAGATTAATCACACGGCAGATGAATGCGGGTGATTTATGGGAAACTGTGACAGTGTGGTCATAACATGCAGAAATGTATATGCGGGACGGCCTGGAGACTAAATGGTACAGCAGGAGACTAAATGGGCCATTATTTGGAATTCAATGCCAGGACTCAAACCAAAGGGGGGGTCCCCTGTCTCTTAACCAAGGGAACTGAGGGGAAGAAGCAGTTCCACATCTGCAGCCTTTGATGGTGCAGTTACAAGTGATTCCCCCCTCCCCCTTGTCCTCTTCCCCGTGGTTTTCCTCCTCTTCTTATTATTCCTGCTTCTTCCTGAAAGGATATATTCCCACACTGTGACCAGAAGCAATCTGGGTCCTTTCTGTCGTGACTCTCACCACAGAGATACCCAGCAGCTTTATGGCTCTACTGGGAGAGAGGTTAGAAGGGTAAGGAACTTGCCATCCCAAGGGATCCCCCCACCCACCTGTCTTAACTCTTGCAGTCTTCCACACAACAGATAAACTCTGACAAATGGATTCTGGCAAGTGGTTTTTACACACTCATGTGATACCGGGGGATTCGGAAATTATTCTCGTGCTCCCCCCTTCCCCACCCTCTGCTCCCTGTGTCCCCTGGGATGGCTCTTATCAATGTGAAGAAGTCACAGGAGGAAATGCCAACTTAACTTGAGGAGCCTGCACACTGCTGTTCATCTTCTGTCTGCAGTGACAAGTATTTGCAGCAGCTAGAGGGGGGCTGGTGGGGGGCATGTCTCATAACTGTTAGGCAGGGTGCCTTGTGGCACTCAGTACAAGATCTGTGTTGTGCACTGTGTTAGGTCCAGGATCAGATTACAGGCCTCGGAGAAGGGGAGCAGGACAGGGCACAGAGCATGCAAGCAGCAGGATCAGGCTGAGCACGCAAGCATGGGAAATGTGCTCATGAATCGACAGACCTTTTTACTCTGGGCAGGAAACACAAATCTGCAGATGTTGAACAGCTGGGAGACATCAGGAACTACAGCATGGGAAATAAGTACTCATGAAATATAGTATACAGCTCACACTGCTGAGTTTTACATCTAATACCCTGTGAGATAGAGCGCTACTGTGTGAATCATAAAACTGAAATGAATAAATTTCTGAATGGGGAAGCACAGTGGAATTGATCTCTCGGTTCTCATTTCATTGGGTTTTTTTTTCCTGTGTTTCATTTCTTGTGCATTTTCTCAACCTGAAAACGACACAGTGGTTGATGCACTGCCTATTTATCCACTGCTGTGGAAATGAGATGGAAGCTGAGGAAAGTGGAGCAGGAGACATGAGAGCACTTTGTAATTTCAAAGATGCAGGCAGATAGGAGCTAAAAAACTACACTCATTGTCCTGTCCAAAGCAGATGGTATCTGAGATGATGTGATGCATGCAGGCCAAGAGTGAACCTCCTGAGAAATGGGAAATAAGTGAGAAGCTTCAAATTAACAAGAAATGGTCATTCCCATGGACAGGCTCGTGGAGGACAAGATATTGTAATTTGGCACTTATTTTGGTCAGTTTTATGCTGTCAGTTTGTAAAACAGAAATCATAATTTGTGTGTGTGTGTGTGTTTATCTCATGAGAACTGGTTTACCTTTAATGGTAAGCAGAAAATGGGAAACACTATAGACTGTATAGCACTGTATTAGATGTCATAATCAGAAACATCTGTTACAGTGCACCATCCACTGTCCTGAATGTTTGAGATTTGAACAACTGAAACTCTGCAGTCATTGTCTGTCCAGCTCATCTCATTGTATTTGTTTTTATTTGTGTTTTTATTCCGAAGAAATGTCTGCAAATGCTCAAATGACATATTTATAATTCTCATAAAAATCAAAATATGATATCACACTACTGATCTCAGTAGTGCAACAAATTCACTAGCTTCAAAGCCTCTGAAAGAGAGCAGCTGGGAAGTCATGAAAGCTTAACTCTGCCTTATCAGATCGGTGGAGTGTTTTTCTCCACACATTTCAAAAGTTTTCAACAAAAAAGAATGATCAGATATCAACACTTTATATGTGTCTATGTAATTAACAGAGTTAAGAATGAGCCATTGGGGACAGCCGACACTTCTAGGTTCAACAGTTCACACACAATTTGTTCCAGCACAAATATAAAAATGAATAAAACACAATTAAGAAAAACATATTTTCTAAATAATATTTAAGAAAAACATGAAAGATATTGCCAAAGGCCAATAATATATTGTATTTTCTGATTTAAAGATTACAGTCACATGGAAAAACCAAAAACCAACATGAAGCATACGACTTTGAAGGTATTATTTATACTGTCCCTGTGTTTGAGAATAATATTATATTGAGTACAAGAAGTCCAAATTTGAGCATATCTCACGTGTTTGATAAGTGGTAAACTACAGTATGTAAGTACTAAATTAAATCCACAGTGTCACTGATGAGTAACAGACTGCTCTGTGTCAAAGTTATGATTATGGAGAACTGAGGGCAGTGACAGACACAGCACTGTGCTCTGTGAGCTTTTTATTATACTGTACATACACAAAATACATTTAGACTTTTCCTGAGACTCACCTCTCAGTAGGCCAGAGAAATATTGTCAGTATTGCACTGTTTTGGGAAATCAACCTCAGTTTTCCTGTGGTGATTGCAGGAATGAGATGAAAGATTTGACAAGTAAATAAGCTTTGTGGTACACATTGAAGCCAGAATATAATAATGAATGAAGATTTCAACATGTGTGCAGAGTCCAAATGCGTCACACTTAAATCACCTAATGAGATTTAAGAAATTGTGCTATCATGGATAATTGCAGCTTCTAATTAGGGTACATTTACACCATTATTTAATCTATAGTATCTCAAATTACCATTTTATAAACTTTAGTGTTTTCCTGGTCTCTTGTCTTGTACTAGCTTAGTGATATATTATATGTAATTTGACCCAGTCTGTCATAAGCAATATTGATCATTTTAAACTGATCAGTCTGTTCCATATGTGGCATGCTTCATAGACAGATTATATCTCATTGACTGACTACTGTATATGAACTGGGGTTTGGACTCAGTTCGGCTCTGGGAGACTTGGCAATCGCTATAACATCTGAAATTGCTCCTAATCTCTGTTCCCAGAAAAGTGGTTGGGAAATGCCGTCTTGCAGTGCAGTTGGAGCGCTGTGACTCGCTCAGCCAGTAAATTATGTTTTTCATGAGGTGCCAGTGCGATAGCTTTTGGCAGAGCGTGAGGACGTCTTGTCAATTCACACTAAACACTGACACTGCAGGATGAGGAGTGGGGTGTTTGAGTCATGAGACTTCAGGATAGGCAAGTCAGATAAAGGTTCATCTGCCCTTGAACGTACGGTCATACTTAATTTAGTCTGATTCAACAGCCAGCTAGTTGTAAATATTTGTAGAATCTCTGAGAAAAATAGGAGTACAGCTTGCAACTTTAATGTATGACACAAGCTGTCTGGAGAGGATGTCCTGAGCACCAGGATTTTACCTTAAATCCAATGTTTAACATGTTGTATGCATCCTCTGTGCTCTGGCTTTATGGCAGTTAAAGCAGCTCTCATTCCTGTTTATAAATTAAAAAATGAAAGCTTTAAATCTAAATCCCCCAAGAGAGGTATAAATAGACAGGCTCTGTAGCCTAGACATGGTCTTCTCTGTCTTGCAGAGTTATGTTGTTTTAAAAAGAAGTTAGACCATCTTTACTTGGACTTGACTTGCCTGCGATAAAGCAGTGAAGATGAATGTTTTATTCATGACATATTAGGGCGGCATGATGAATATAAATGGCAATGTGCAGTATTCAGTGCTGACATCTTATTGTTGTACAGGTGATTGTATAAAACCATCTGTATGAAGTTATATTCTTTTCATAGTGCAACAGCAGAGATTGTATTATAATTGCAAGTATTTTTAATGTTCACACTGAAACACTTAATTCAAGAGGTGCATCAGTTCATTAAAATATTAAATTTGTGAGGCATGTATTGAATTTAAACAGAATACTGTAGCTTGAAACTGAAAAATATTATTATAAATGAAGCTTTAGTGATAAAATCAAGTGTGACACATCTTAATTGAGTGTTGTTCTCAAGCTTCGCCTAGCCAGTTATAAGCAATTGTGCACCAAGTGCAATGTAGCTTTTTAATTGTGCCACATGAGGGTGACATTTAGTATCTTTCACACAGGAGGATGTCTGGTGTTAATGAGTTAATTAAAGCACTCATACACCCAGAACTCAGCCACTAAGACTAACTTCAAATGAGCAGCAAACTGTACAATACAAAAATGACCAGTATCTTAGTCGTTACTATATATTATTAAGACATATATGGTTTCTGGATTCTGTAAAAGTCATAAAATGTTGTCTTTGAGCAAATAAAATCTGGAAATCAAATGAGACCAAAATAAATCTTTACAAAAGACAGTGAGTGTTTGGAAGCCCTGAAGGGCAGTGCTGGCATCTGTTGTTAGTAACCAGTTTTAATTGCAGCCGATGAAAACACCCTCTACAGGCAGTTATCTGTTTTCCAGAAACTGCAACATATAGATTCAAATAATTGCTTTAATCTACAAATAAGACGTCAATGCACAAGCTGTAAAACATATCCTTATCTGTGAATTAATATCCCTTACATAACTGAACATGAAGTTTAATAATGTAAACATCTATGATTAGTGCAAATGAATGCTGTTAAGAGAAACATCAGACCAACTGGCAGAGTCACTCTTTGATAATCGCTCTGTAATGTGCAGCTCCCACTTAAGAACATCCTTATGAACTGTCCAAAAGTGCAAAACTTGCCAAACCAGAACAAAGCAACACTCATGCTGCTTGTTATACATTTGTGTACAAACTCTGTAACCTTTTCCCTATAAACCTCTCTGTGTCAGTTGTCTGCAACGTCTCTGTAGGACGTGCCTGTGGGAAAGGTCCTGCTTGTGCGATTTATAGGTTGACCAGAGGGTGGCACTCTAGTAACAGCTGTAAAATGGCATTAACAACATAATATCTTGTAATAAACAGGGAGGATAAATATAGCACCAACATTATATTCACACAATAGATGGTACATAAGAGAAACTGGGTTCCAGAGAACAAAACGCACACCTGACTAATCCATGAGGAGCTGTAGGAACAAGAGAACACTTTGCAAAAAATTAAGCAGGAATTTGATCCTAAATTTACTAATTCAAAATTCAGTTATAGTCAATCTTGAATGGATGAAATGTTGAAAAATGAATAGAAATTGGAAGCATTTAAATAAAATCTAAACATCTGCTTTCTAATACATCATATCTGCATTTACAAGACATTATAAATATAATATGAATTTAAGTACCAGTGCCTGGACACTGATAACAATGTGTTACATCACCTTGTGTTTCAGTACTCAGTGCCTCATATCACACAAACACACATATTGTGTATTCTGTAGAGTATAACAAGTAATAAATCCACCATAAGATTTAATACATAATAATCCTTCTCATGCAACGATACAAAAAACAGGTCACTATTGTATTAATACTCTGGTGCTTGAGGTTTAGCAGTGTGAAAGAAAAAAAAAACCTCACAAGCTATTATTCATTAAAGTTAATGTGACGACACTTGGTAATGGCTGCATAAGAGTCTGCTTTAAATTTTAATGTGGAATCGAAGTGTTCGTGTTGAACTAGAACTCATGGAAAGAAATGTGCTAGATTCAATTTCTTATATGAAATGTGTTTGAATTGTGAATCGAAATGTAGTGAATGTTTATGTAATGCATATGCCGTTGTTAAGGATTCAGACTTGCCGTTGTATCTGAAATGACAGCATGCACTGCTGCCATGTATCTCAGCACTGAAACTGTTTCTATGAACACAAAAACAACAACATGTTTTTGCATTAATTCCCCAAATCATCAGGTATAGTTTCACCTTTGCTCACTGGTAGACATTCAGCCAGAGTGAGAATCTGAGTGGTTGATGTATTGACTTATAGTCAGTGTTGATGAAATACTGAACTGCAAAGGCAAAACAAATTATCAATAACCTCATCACCATTAGGCATTATTGGTGAGTTGTTGACTGCAGACCAGGTGCTCGAGACCATTTACTGTTTCAGAAAACAGACATATCGTAGCTATTAGCGAGCATTGATTGGGTGAAAACTCCTCTCTACTGAGACAGTGACCATGAGAGAGAACATGTGACCCAGCACTTATACCACCTCGGTAATTGGTTTAATCGAGCTGGATCTTTAAGGAGGAAAGGGACATTGTAGGTGATGCAAAAAGACACACAGGGTTGATGTTTTCATAACTGAATTGGACAAAGAGAAATACCCATGCAGATGTCTACCCGTGGACCACTTACCAGTCATATTGCAATGTGCATGTCAAAAATTTGGACCAATTGATCTCACAAGTAAAAGATATCTCAGGTTTTTGTGGTACAATAATCCCACGGAACAGCTGAATCAGCTATCAGGGGGCAGCATTCTGTATGTGAAACCACATATAGTGAACCGTAACAGCTTCATTTCTGTCACTCCAAATAATGAGGGCATATTGCTTATCACAGCAAAAAAAAACCCTCTGCAACAGCCCTTTAATCACACTTATTTTCATCTACCAGTTGACATTAATAGCTTTTAATATGTGGTTGTATGTTACTTAAATGCTGCTTTGGAGTACTATGTTATTATTATTTGCTGACTGGCACTTCCTGACAACATTTAGACAGTGACTCTTTATGTGTGAGGAACCGTAAAGAATCAGAGTTCAATGAATGAAAGCGGGCATACTGTAGTGTAACAGCTGCTGGGAGAAGATGATTTAGTACGACACTGGTTCTGAGCCACTAGGTCGTGTGCGTAGCTACACGTCTCCATCACCTCACCCTGGGCACCAGCCACAGGAGACAACTCTACTGGAACAATGACAGCCTCTCAGACCATTCTTCTTTAAAAGACAAAAAGAAAAGAGGCTGCTATAGAGGGCTCTGTGGAGAATTTCCAACTCCCCTAATAGATCCCCCAGTCAATACCCATCTCGACCTTGAATTCCCAGTGTCAGCATGCCTCTCTTGTACCGGAGTTCAACGAGTTTGACTCTGAGAATTGACCCTCCTGGCTGATATACCCCTCTTATTAGATCGTACTTAATGAGCTGTGGGGAGAGTAGCTTTAGGCTGAGAGTTCAATGGGACCATTAATCTGCCTATGGAGCAGAAGAGAGACAGCCATCTCCACAGTCAACTGTAATTGAGCTGATGTAGTGCTGCAGATGGAGGAGAATGTGTTAACATCACAAAATCAAAAAACTAACCATCCACAGTGAGGTCAGCTGTGATTCAATAGCTGCTGCATATTGGGTCCAGGTTTATGTCCTAATTGATTGTCTGTATAGTTACAGCTCATCTGACTAACTGCTGCAGAGGCACAATGTCTCTCAGGGTCTGGAGATGAAGTGAAATCGACTGGATATTCTTTAAAGATGACAAGCAAACCCTTTTCTCTATCCTTAGTGTTTTATGTCTGGTGTGTCACCAAATATCTCAACATCTATCCCATGCATTGCCATGATTTTTTGTACAGACACTTATGGTTGCCAGAGGATGAATCCAAATGACTTTTGTGATCACTTGATTTATCCTCTAGCGCCACCATGAGGTTGATATTTGTGGTTTTGAGTGAAATGTCTCTACAACTATTCAATAGAGAGCCATGAAATTTGGTACAAACATTCATGTTCCCAACAGGATGAATCGTAATAACTTTCATGACCCCTTAACCCTTCATCTAGCACCATCAGCAGGTTAAAATTTCAAGTTGTCCAGTACTTTGGTTTATGACTAAATAACTGTAAAACTACCACCTGAATGTGACCCGAAGCATAAACCGCCAACTTTTTTCTACCAGCTGTGTTTACTAATAGTAAATAGGCTCAGTGAACTGTGGCAGGGGAGCAACAGGCTGTAGTTTTATTGTGAAATGTGTGCTTATTACAACCTTTATACTACCAACAGGAAAAACAAAAGGGGTAACTTATGTTCTGCTATCGCTCTGGAGCTTGTCTTCTGCTCTTTTGTTGAGGAAATAATTGTTGTTTTAGCTGTGTGTGCTTGGGAGTGGGCTGCTTGTCATTGCGGGGGTGTTTTGTTGTGAAATGTGTAGTGGTTGATGGAGGCAGTGAGCTGTCTAATTAGCTGGAGAGCTAATATCTGTAGGGTCTTTCTACTTGGATAGCACCGTTTTTGTTGTGTTGTTGTGTTGTGTGGTTGTTCAGACATTAGCGGGAGAGAGGCAAGGCACTCGGGAGCGCGCAAAACGTCACATCCGTTGGATTTTCGTGGAAAATCTGGCCCACATCCTTCACATAGAAATCAGTCCACAGGGTGTTACCAGCAACCGAGAAAGTCAGGGAAGGTCTAATTTTTTACATTACATGACGTACATACCTGTTCACTCATTGGCAATAAAAAACAATCAATATGTGTAAATTGCTTCACAATTCTACATATAAAACCTTTGATGGATTACCAACATTTATATCTGCATTGTTATTTTAACAGAAATGATAAAGCCAAATGGGATTTTTCACAACCTGGCAATCTAAAAGTTATTCTTATTAACAGATTTTAAGTGATCTATACAGATAATAAATAATTTACTATCATAAGGCCATTAAACATAACAACCCTTTATAAAAGGTGCCTTATTAGAAAGTGGTACAGGAATGTTGGTCAGCTCAAGACAAAATCTGTATGTTTGTTTACTGTCATGTTCCTGTCAAAAATGCACCGGTGAAACTGAAATGACACATCTAATGTAGATGCAATCTGTTGAACAGCATCTGTTATAAGAAACATCCTGAAATAATCTAAATTCTGAGTATCTGAGAGTGAGACAGACCCGAAGCTAATATCAATGTGAACATTACTCACAATCTTGTCTGGTCAATCAGAATAAATGCCCCATCCCTGCTGTTGTCGTCCAGCCTTTGCTCCTCAGCCCCCTCACACTAGCGCCCTCATCCATCATCCTGACTGCAGTTAGGAAGGATGGAGCATGCAGAAAAGCTTTGCTGAGGGATTTAATTCTGTTACCTCCAGAGGACATAAATCTCCAACGATCGCCTCCCAGCCTCAGCAGGTGAGATCAAGTTAAACTTCACCCAGAGGAGCCCTTGTCCACTTTTACAAAAGGAGAACAGAAATACAGTACATCATACCACTATGATTAAACACATGACATATGGGAATTCATAGACATCACTGAGAAAAATAACAATATCTTGAGTGAGTCTGGTGAGAATGCTGCACATGTGCATGAGGCTGCTGTGATGAGGCAACAACATACCAGGATGTGAAGAAACTTCCATTCCTCACTTAGAGATTTAGGTTGATGTAAGCCCTTAAGATATCTGAAAGATAAATTACATCCTCACAAAATGAAAGAATTATCTGCTGTACCCAACATGTTTAATATTTAATTTTTCTATGTACTCTTGCATTTCATGGACACACACTATGACACAATGCAATAAGGCACAAAAAACACAGAAATAAGTCCAACTTTGAGCTACATTAGTTTAAAAAAGTTCACATACTATTCCATATCTTCTGCTGATTAGATTGAGGGACTTACTGCAACATTCACAGTTATTTGGATTGGTATATTGATTGTCCTTTAGTAAAAAGGTCAAAGGCTAAGTGCCTTCTCGTGTACAAGCCATATGTTCAAGACATAATGTGATTTCCATTTTGCTGACGGTTCAGTGACGTGCTTCCAGCATCCCCTGTCAGGCAACAATAAATCATGTGTACATGCTTTAACAATGCATGGAGACATATGGAGTTGCTGTTGACCTTCAGAGGAATTGATACCCAGACAGTTGCTGATGAAATTTTCATGCGCAAAAACACTTCTAGTTAGATGCAGCAGGTATGTGGTATCGAGGCTAATTGCCAGCTGGGTCTGATGTACAGTACATGTGACGATGGAGAACATACAGTATTTAAGTGTCTTCCTTTAACAGCATGTTCAAACGGGCATGAAACATGACAGGGAGTGTATTGGCATGATGGAGAGGCTAAGCACTGTGGATCTTCTATTTTTAAAAATGCAGTCTGGTCATTGTATATTTTATTTATATGTGGATTGGCATCCTTAAAAGAGAGCAAGCAGATTCAATTGCCTCCTAGAAGCAAATCAACTTTTATTGCTGAAGAGAGGAGAGGAGGAAATCCTATAGGCTGCTTAGTGCTCTGTGAGACTTCATAAGCAGGTGACTGGGTTTTTCTTTGCAGATGGAGACAACAAAGAAAGGTCACAACAGGCTTCAAAGGACATTATGGTATTTTATCCTGTGCGCTGTCCCAATAGATAAAGAGAGACAGTAAAATCAACACTCACTGTTGCCTCTACTGTAAGTAGAGATGCATCAGCTATTTTTTTCTGGCATGATTGTACATTCATTGCCTAAAAATGTGTTTATTCATCCTATAAATCTACTTTGATGCGATTTATTCTTCAATGTACTCACTCCTTTCGCTCTCTAATTAAAGCCGTACATTACCACAGAGACCTGGTGATCAAAGTTATTAAATATTTATCACGCTTTCAAACGTGACCTTTGCAGGCCAACACGCCATGCAGCCACAGTTGAGCTCACTAGTGTATATTCAAATGACAACCCCCTTCTTCTGCCGAACAGCCCTCTTTCTCTCTCCCTGCCGCAGGAGCCAGGTTATCTTTAGTGCACATTGAATATTTATACAGCAGGTGGCTGGGGAGTCGGTCACTGATCTCTAAGGTGACTTGCTGAGCCTCCGTGGGGGGTGCTGGTGCGTGAGGGTTGGCCTGCGATGAAGTCACATGGGACATATTGTCTCCTCAGTCTTTTTATTCCACTTAGGCAAAGGATTGTGTTTTATGGTTGAATGCCTACCGCAAGCGCTGAGGAAAAGAGTCAATGAGCTATTACAGTGAGTTGTGGTCAAAAAACACAACTCCCAGCATAAAAATCAGGACCAGGATCTAAAAATAGAAGCCACACTATTTGCACACACAAGCTGCACAGAATTGAAGAAGCAAAAAATCTTGTTACACTAAAACAGGTACAGTAAAGGGAAATGTTTAGAGTTCAAATGAGCCACATTGCGGTGTTTCAAGCTCAGCTCCTTTGATTTATTCTCTTGAAATACTAGAGGTGAGAGGAGAGGAAGGTAAGACAATGTTCATCATGCACAGGATTCGTGTCTTGGGATGCTCTGAATGCTAATCATGTTGAGATTGAAGTCAGCCTCAATCCATCCTCATTGCTGGGGGACAATTAGAGATGATATTAAAGAAGATGTCAGGATTTAATGATAGCTTTTAAGATATGGCTCCGAGGATTGTATGATTTCTTTAGAGATCACTTGACAATCGCACGTTCTCACACTATTAAAATTCTAAAAAGGCAGAACTTGCACTGTCACTGCTCATGCATAAAGGGTTTTCTTAATGTAGGTTATGACTGCAAAGGCTTTTAATGAGCCCGTTGCTGTCAGAGAGCAATTTCCCCCTTTGAACTGAATTCTTTTTTAATACATTAGTTGCTGATAGACAATAATAACTTAAACAAGCACCTTGGACTTTGAAGAGAACAACCGACGCATAATCTTCTAATTTAGTTGTTTACATTTTGTATTGCATAAACTATACAGAATTGTAAAGCGCCACGACAAAAGTAGGTGATTGAAGAAAACTTTTTTTGGACTGCAGCTGCAAAGACTTGTAAGAAAGTGTCCAATAATAAATTAGCAATTTTCAAAAGGCGTGGAGAAACTTTCTGGGCATTGGCATATCATTGTTGCAGCCACAAAGCTGTCCCTAAACTGAATGTGTGAGATAAGTGCTTTTGGAGCACAAACAAACTGAAACAAAAGAACATGAGGTGGAGATTGGTTTAGTAAGTAAGAGAGGGGGAGGAAGCACTTCTGGCGTCCAAGGGCATCATAAACCCAAACATGTGTCTGCACAACAATGCCAACAGGGGCGCAAATTCTCCACACACTGGGAATCAATTTCACACAGAGAGTGGAGGACTTGGAGAGAGGCGTAACCGAAAGACACTTAAATACTGCATCTTGTGTTATTGGATTTGGAGCCCAGTTTTCAGATTTTTTTTTTTTCTTTGCGCAGTGTCTGCAAGCTGGGGGATCCAGTTGTGAGGAGCCAGCCTGAAAACCTGTGGCCAGCTGAGGAAAAGAGATTGTTCTGGGGGTTTACCTTAGAATACAATTCATGTTATAATGAGTGCTTGAAAATAATAAGAAAAAAAGAACTTTATTTAGCATGGCATACAGTAATGTGCACAAACTTTATAATCTGTGAGCTGTTATACTTACAGGAAAACACTTCAAACAAGTGCTGAAAATAAAAATAACACTTGTGGCCCACATTCAAGCGTAGTCGATAACTGTGAACCAGGTTTGGTTTACAGGTTTGTCACAGTGTGTGAGACAAACCTGTACCACACTTGTTTCTCAAAAAAGCACATGCATATTTTATTGTGAACAACAAATGGAGACATCACATCACCGAGAGGTCCAGCAGGATGATGCAGCAGAAAAGGCACAAATAAACCAAGAGGGAACAGTGAATGGATGCTGAAAATAATATCCTTAAAATAAACTTTTTGTGATCTTTTTAATCTATTTTCGTTTGGGTTTAAATGAGAGGCTAACATTTATGCAATCTGTTAGATTGAGTTTGTCTTCTATTATAGTTTTCTATTCTAAAAACAGCTGTAGACACATATGGTTATTTTAGACTGAATAGCATGCCTGTCATTGATTGATGCTGAAAATCAAAAAATAGCCTCGAGAGATCAATAGGGCTCATTTTCAAAAGCAACTCCTCAAACACCAAATTCAAGTCCCAGACCGGATATTACAGGAACATCGGTGATGCCAGAGGTAACATTAAAGTCAAAGGATTGCCTGAGTCATTACATTATTATAGGGAAAGTCATAGAGGCACATTAAAAAGATTAAAAATACACTTACAAAGAATTAATGAGAACCACAGAGGCACTTTATGAAAATAATAGAGATAGCCTGCCATGCATAGTGAGAAAAGGCCATAGAGACTCTTTTATTTGTGGCATTGATGGTGATTTTGATGAATTTGTTTTCGTAGCTGCTGTTAATTATTGTTGGCTCTTCTGCTCCCCACTGCTGACTACGGCCAAGTTTTTTTTTCCTTCTTTATTTAATTGAATTCAAAGCATGTGGTAGTAGTGACACGCCCCCTAGTGTTTCATGTCCGCCAGCCTCCTGGAGTTTGATACCCTTGCTCTGCGTCCAGGAGCATCACTGGAGGAATGTGAATGTGGATTTGGATGTCCGCCTCTTGCTGCTTGATTGTTGATGCAGCCCATGGTGATCAGGGTCCATCCCGTCTCTCTTCTGATCTCTGTCCGCTCGGACCTACAATGATAAGCACCGAGAGTGTTTTGGAGAGTGGAGACCAGCCTTACATCCCGCTGCAGCCCCTCAATAACTCACATCTGCCGGGCAAGGCGACGCCGACCGCTGTCTTCATGGACACCGGCAGCCCCAAAGTGACAGCCAACGGGGTGCACGACATAGAGGACCGGATTCTGAGGATCACCGGCTACTACGGCTACAACCCGGGATACTCCAGTCATAGAAGTAAGTGAGAAGATGCAAAAACAAAGTAGAGTGATAGGATCACCAGTGAATGAAAGAAATTCAGTTTTATGTAAATAGATGATGAAAAACACGTGTAGCCTATCAGGGAATTTTATAGCCTACTGATGCAGAAAAAAAACCCCATTAATATTGTTAATGCGGTTGCAGTGGTTTGTGGAAGAAACACAAATCTTCTTCTCTTGCAAATTAGTTTTTAATTTTAATTAGGCCATTGCGAAATCCGCTATTGCAAACTCAGCTAACTGGGTTTTAATTATGGCTATTATGGAGCAGAATGATGTCAATCACTGCCACTATCAGCTGGAGGCAGGGTGGATGCGCCGGTCCATCCATCTCTGAGACACAATATGAGAGAGAGAGAGAGAGAGAGAGAGAGAGCGAAGAAATGCAAAAACAAAACACTCAAGCAAGTGTCCTGCACAAATGATGGTGCCATTCTCACATTCAATTTCAAAGTCGAATGTCTCGACAAGGGCTGGGCGATGTGGACAAAATCAAATATCACGATACTTTTGAGCAAATACCTCAATATCGATATTGCGATAACATTGTAGGGATGACTATTGGTGCTTTCGCAAAATATTTACACAATGAGATTTCTGATAAATGATCATCAGTCATTTGGATATAATTACCAAGTGGATAAAGGCAAATAATAGAACAGCTAGAACAGCCTGGTAAGTTCAGAAAATTACATCACTTTACTGTAATGCAGCCTTTAAAACCAGGAAAAGACAACACTCACGCCATATTACGATATTACAATATCCAAAATCGAATACGATATCTAGTTTCATATCACAATATCGATATAATATTGATATATTGCCCAACCCTAATCTCAACTGTAGCCTGATGTTTACCAGATCAAATAGCCTACTCATGTTGGTGAAGTCTGCAGATAATCAATTACATGGCAGCCTCACATTACCTTGTTTAAAGTTTAATTTAAAAAAAATCCAATTGACAAATACAGCAGGCTGCAGCTCTCTTTATGTGATGCATGTGACGATCGGCAGTTATCTCCAGACATACTTGAGCTATGGCAGTACTTCAACACATTAAGTTTCTCTATAATTTTTATTATTTTGTCAATGTGGCTTTTGATTGGTGGAGCAATCCTCTGAATTTTGACACAGAGACAATGACTGGGATTGGAGGAGAGAGAGCTGATGATACACTTTGTTCAGTGATGATTTTTAAAGTGCCAATGGGGTTATAACAGGAGAAAAGAACAACCATTGCAATCCTCTGCGAACAGCCAATCAGTGGTTTTACAAATAGCTTTAAGGTATTAAAACAAGATGTGCAGAGCTTTTTCACAAGGCCTGTTGTGCTCTCAGAGTCTCATTCCTCTGTTACATAATTGGCCTGCTCGCTGTATTGTATCATCACTCTTTACTAAAGAGTGATGAGAAGGAGCTTTTCTCTCCCTAAAGGTAACCGGTCATCTATCTGTAAGCCTCTTGTGATTCAGATGGTGATACACTTCCTCCCAAATGAATTCGACTTGTCACGCAAGCTCCCCAATGTCTCCCTCCGGCTGTTACATAAAAGCTCAACTGCAAATTCATGACTTACATGTCTAGAAGACGATGTACTCTCAAAGTTATGGTGTTCCCACCCAAATCTACTACTGAAAGCTGGCACTACGCATTATTACGGCTGAGTAACAATCCAGTTTTAAATCTCAAAGGAAATGTGACTGTGCAGATTATTCAATCAAGGACAATTCCAACTGAGGCTTTTTCGAATGCTCTCTTTGGGATGAGCTGAGATCACCGCAATGGATTTTTAGATAGAAGCTGAGCAAAAGGAAATGAGCCTGTCTCATTAACTGCCTCCTGTTTATCAGAGGTGTCAGTTGCAGTAGATTAACCGTGAATGCAATCACACACTTTCATTTGAGAATATATCTACTAGTCCAGATTAATCTGTAGAAAGAATACCTGATTAACGAAGAGCACCCAAAACTTCAAATTGAAAACAGATTGAAAAACTTTAACAATTCCAGGACCTTTGAAACAACATCAGTATTGAATCTCTCGCAGAGTGTATCCAATACAGGATCTTTGTCTTTGATACCAAAAGTGATAATCAGGCAAATTAAGGGTTCTAGTATCATCTTGTGCCTTCATTTTAGCTTATTAGGTGAAATATAGAAGCCTGTTAACAATAGCCACAAATTGGGATTGAACAAATAATTTCAGCAGGCATATGGACATAGTAAATCTGGCTTAAATATCTCATTCTTTTAGTGACACTTGAATGGCAAGATGTTGTATGTGACTATCAACATATTCATCTTCTTGCCAATCCACAGGCCTGTCTCTCTCCCATCTCATTGCCTGCTGTATATTGTAGCAGAGGAAAATGAAAGATGGGATGTCATCTGTGCTGTAATTTCAGCTATAAGGAGCAGGTGTGGATTGTAAAAGCCTATAAAAGCCAGTGTACCTGTGAGCTGAGAGGTTATTTGATTTGAGAGACATTTCCCATTTTTCTGATGAAATATGCCATCTATACAACTCTGTGTCTCTCGTTCTGTGTCTATCCATCAACTAATTTTTGTGCATGCCACAGTCAACAGAAGGTATTGCTCAGGGCAGCGCACATGTCACAGTTTTTCCTGCTCGCACAGCTATTAAATATGCTGTTGCTGGTGCTGTCAGAGAGAAGGAGTCTGACTAAATTGCTTATGTACACACAAGACTTCCTGTCAAATTAAATGAACTTTGCTAATTCTTGGGAACAGGAATGTGAAAAGTCACTTCCTTGATTCCTGAAACTGTCACATTCATTTACTCAGTTTTGTTCACACAATTGTAAACTTTGAGTTGGGAGTCACATGTCCCTCAAGCTGGCGAGTATCATTTTCCATAAAGTGTAGGACAAAGGAGCACGTAAATAGAACACTGGGCTCATCCTGCCAAGCCTATGGGGTAATGATATATTTAGTAAGATCGTGTTGCCAGTTTGTTATTGCCATTTGCCATCTGTGTAGAATTAGAAAATGCCTCTGAGGGGGATTGTGGACTACATTTGGTGACAAGGTTTAGGCTGTAATACATACATACAGTATGGTTATGATATAATGGTCTTTTTCCTGTTGCACCACTTTAGGTAGATACAAAAATGTGCACAAGGGAAAAAAAATTGAAATGAAATTGACTTTAAATCAGAAGAAGAATGGACAGCACATTCTAACCACTTGGCTTCTGCAGGAGCAGACAACAATAGTGTGCACTAAATGCTTCCTCAGCATCTCCCAGAAAACCATTACGATGATGTTGGGTATCTTGCTTTGAATAGCTAATTTAGAAAAGGGCAAGTCTCTTGTGCTGGCACTGTCCCCGCTGGGTAAATAGATATGGTGTAGGAGAAATGACAGGTACTTGTAGTGGCAGTTCCACTCAGAGTTGTGCCTGTGGTGTTCACCGCTGGCATCACAGCAAGACAACATCAGACACAGGCACTCAGAGGAAAATTATGAAGGAAGGGCAATAAAGGCAAACATTTATAACCATGCAGTTTGTTGTGTGCACTTCAATCCACAGAGAAAGTATGGAGAGATATACAAAGAATATAGACATGCCTTTTAATTCATTCTTGTACTTATTAGTAATTCACCACTCATAGCCAGTGTTAACACCAGGTGAAATTTCACTTCCTTCCTCAGAACATTCAGTATGTGGCTGTACTTATTTTGGACTGTCCGGTTCCCATGCCTGCTCACTCGGAGCTATTTTTAACTAGCCTAGCATCTAATGGGATATGAGCTTTGCCTGAATGACTCCTGGAGTGCTACATTCTCCTGGGAATCGGCAAAAACACTCTCCATGTAGTCTAATGGGTGCAATATTTCTTCACAGGAGTTACAGAACTGCTGACTTGTACTCGTGCCACTGTGCTGTTGGCCACATTTTGTAGTACTGTGTGTCAGATGACTAAATATTTTGGCTGGCCCCAGCAATTTGTCTCACGGTTGAGGGATTTTTCCTGTGAGGAAACTTCTGTAATCCAAAAGTAATGTTACATAATATAACAGCACAACATGTGTAAGGTTTGTAATGGTTTTTCCATTATACTGGACACTGATCAGCAGCAACTGTCTTGTCAGCTGCCTAGCAGTGCCCTCATGTGGTCTGTAAATGCAACATCAACAATAAACTGACCTTCCATAGCCACCAGTAAAATGCCAGACAGTAAATGTCACTACTTATTACTTTATCTATAATCACTACCTCCATGTGTAAATCAAACATTTTTACACCTCAACTCATTGTGTCTTGCAGGTCAAGACAAGACAGAGCATCGAAAATATAATTGTTTCAATTTAGTACCCATGAAAAATGGTCATTTTGAACTTGTTCAACTGCCATTCCCCCATAAAAAGTACTTATAATCCTCTACATATCTGGGCTAAGTTGAAGGGTCATTTAATCCAAATCAATACGAATAATTTTTTTTCACTTACTCAGACTTTGATATGTGTGTCCCTCAGATTTCTCCTGCCTCCCTAAATCAAATGGGGGTGACAGGAATTTAAGTTATAGTGCTCAAATATATTAAAAATGGCACTTGAAGAACTCAGTAACAACTTGTCTTTTTTGATGCTGGATTACCAACTGGGCAAAGTGGGCAACTGCACTGGTACACAAGAAACGAAAGAGCTTGAAAAGCCCCAGGTTGACTTTGTGTCAATAGTTTTTGTTTTTTTGATTAATTGCAAATGTGTTAAAGAATTTTGACCTCTAAATCACAGTATAAACTAAGATAGGTCTTGCATTATTATGTATCAAAATCTAGATTTAAAACTTTTTTTTTTTTGGACACAGGTAAGGCCAGGTAGTACTTCAGCATAGGAGTAAATAGTAAAGCTTGAAGGAGGAGGACTACACACAGACTCTAGACTTTATTCAATGCTGAATCAAAGCATTTCATTTCATCTTACGCCTTCATCAGGGCCAACGGAATAATGGGTTGAAAACAACTTTTTATACATTTTCAAACAACACATAAAGCTTCCTATAGGATAGTTACATGATTCTGTCATCAAGTCATTATATTATTATAATATCATCAAAGATAAATAATGGCTGTAAATTAGCTTGTAAGGAAACACCTCAAGTCCAGCTCTTCACTCAGTGCATGGGCCAATAGCGTTTTTAATTTATGTATCAAAAATGCTTCACATGTCAAAAGCAACAGATCCACATTGTCACCTCACTTATATAAATGATGCTGCCATTTATACTCTGTTGTACAATAAGGGCCCAACAGCAAATTTTTGCCCTGGGCCCCCTAACAGGTAAATCTGGCCATGGTCTTTCCAGTGATGTCCCAATCACTGAGGATGATCCTCAGGCCACACTGTGGACAGAACCACTTTCTACAGAAGAAACAGACCCCATGAAAACTGTCTAGAGTGACGTCTGTGATTTTATCCTTAGAAACTGGAACAATATTCCTGATTCATTGCTGTTTTTACATGTTTTGACTTTGAGTACCACAAATAAAATTCCATTTGCTTCTATTGTTTTGTGGTGATGGCCAAAGAGCAGCAGATGTCTTGCTAGAAAATGGTGCCTACATGGCAAAACACCAAAGGAATAAATGAGAAATGTTTTCTTTTGAATTTGAGTGAATTGACCCCTAAAGGGTCTTTTTCTTTTTAAAGGGAAATCTGTGCCTATGTCCGTGTCCATGCTACTGTAATGCAGTCCATCCTATTCACCACTAGGTGTCCCCATCTTCCATTGTTCCAACTCCTTTGATGACATGAGGTCAAGTGAGCAGAGACACATCTGACAGTCAGCACTTCACTCAGTGGCTATCTAGTCCCTTTTACAGCTAAAATTAGCTGCAGGTATCATTCATACGCCTTTCTCTCATCCCTCATCCCTCTTCTTTGCTCCTGGTCCTTGTCGAGATTTGATGAGTGACAGAGAGGCGCTAAACACAAAGAACCAGGCACCATATAACTGAGGAGTATTGGCAAATCTAAATGACAAAAGAGCCTGAATGGGTTTAGTGCGTCAGTGCACGGGAGAACAGCTGTTGCTATGGAGGTAAAGAGGGGGGACACTTTACTATTTTGTGCTTTGATCTGTGATGCAACAGCATGATTGTCTGATGTACACTTGGTTGCCAGTTTAATTGGTCACCTAGCTAGGTTATAGAGGGTTATAATGGGCAGTTTTTGTTTAAACTTTTGTTGGAGAGCTGTTGATGGAGGCTGTAGTTTCTGGTGCTGTTGAATTTTAATGTTATACTGGGAGGTGCACAGTTCTTTGTGTTGGATGTCATGGTGTTGGGCTGCAAAACAGAAAACTGAGTGATGAATACTGATGTGAAAGAAACCAAACAATGCATGCAAGTAAACTTAAACTAGTATAAAAAGAGAGAAACAATCTCCTGCAAACTTTCAGTGCTTGGTCCAATATTTGAAATTGAACTGAGGCCTCCTGTGGTGCCTTTGCTCAAGGTATTTCTCTTAATCTGATAGTGATTAGCATCCTGGGCTCTGCTGACTGCATTGTTTTTCTGTCCCCTCCCTGTCTAGCTTTTGGCTCCACTCATCAGCAGGGCTATTTTTAAGTTTAACCCTCCTAGTCTCAAGGGATCCATACCCCCAGCTCATCCCCTACTTACACCTGACCAAACATTAGTTTCATGCCAAGCTTGCATCACACACTTAATGAACAAACACTTTAAACAAGGCTCATTCTCATGACATTATTTTATGCATTTGCATTAGTGCTGCGCTCATTCAGTCACATTGAGTGACCATGGGAAATAAGTGTGCTTGCACCGTGGCAATGTCCTAAAAAATGACAACAGAGTGTGTCCCCAGTATTGAATTCTGCATGCTAAACAAATAAATCATCATGGTATTATTGGAACATGGCCCTGCATTTTTTCCATTTTAACAACCAGCCAAACAATAACTGTGTTTTCTCTTCTCTCTCAGCCTGAAGAATGCACAGAGAAGTACTCTGACCTGCAATGCTCTCTATTGCAGTGCCAGAACTTTGGCTGATGACCATAAGAGTGAAGAGAGAGATGAAAAGGGAAGAATTCAGGGTGATACTGATATAATGAGAGAGATCCTGGAGCAAATATGACTATAAAATAGACCCGCAGCTCATTTATAGCTAACTATATTCTTAATTGACTAACTTAGACAAAGGGACTTTGCACTTACTGTACTGCTTGTTTACTTGGTTTCTCTTTGTGAGGTCACTATTGTCTTTTCAGTTGGCTTGTATTAACATCAGTGGTGTAAGAATAAGCATAGCATAGCATAAGTTATATTAAGATTATATTACAGACTACAAAGCCTTGTATGTCTGACTGTATACACTGAACACTGATACATCGCTGATATAAAGGCCCAAGCAATATTTAGGTCCATTAAAACTTCAGGAAGATAAACCACAGCTAGAGATAGAATGACCAGAGGGCTTTCCTTTCGACGGAAAGTCCTGACCACAGTCCCAAGGGTGAATCACACGGGCCAGACGGACCCTTCTCATGTCTACACTGGCTGCTGGTGGGAGGGTATGCTGTAAAAGTGATGGAAAAAGTATTGAAATTTCATTCAAGTAGCATCATCACAATATTTGTTCTTGTCAAGAGTTAGATGAGAGGATTGATACAAGTGAGAGCGGTGTTTATATTCTCATCTAATTCTTGGCAAGAAAAGAAATAAGCATAGTTCCCAAAATGTCACACTAGGGTTTTGGTAATCAGTGATGGTTGATTAGGATGGAAGCTCTGTAACTTCCATGTTATTATGGATGAATGAATGTAGGACTTCCTACAAGCATGTCACATTTCTAAGTATCAAGTTATTAATTTATTTCACAGTTCTTTATTGTTATGTTGCAGGTGCTGATAGGTCTACTACTGTTGGCTAGTTTAAACTATAACAATGCAGCTTTTAAACAAGTAATGAGAGTAATGATATAAAACCTCATACAGTGAAAATAGTCCAGTTTTGTACAAACATCTTAAATTTTACTGAAGTACAGTACTTGTATTGAGTAAATGCGTCTTTGTACCTCTGCTGTGAGGGGGAGATCTCTGGTGCAAAATATATATATATATTGATATGTCCTGTGGCAAAGCACATGATGAAACCAGGGGGAAACAATCATAGACTGTGTTTCTTGGTTTTTGTACCAAGAAAAGTGAGTCCCTGTCAGTAACAGATAACCAGGTTCCAGGGGATGGATTATTGATTTAAAAGTTGAACATGTAGTGTGTGAGGTGTAAACCTCACACTAATCTTTTTAAATATTCGTTGTATCACTGTCTTGTACTGTATATGCCATCTGTGGAAGATGGAAATACAGTGTCAGAAGCATATTGTAGTAGTGAAGTGTGGATGTGTAATAGCGATGTGAGGACCATGTGGGCAGAGATCTCCTTATCTCTCCTCTAAACACTGAGAGCGCTACATACATAGGACTGTCATGTCTTTGGGATATTTATGTATTTTTCACAGCTCAACTGATTGATGTTGCAGTGGTAAAGGCAACAGGAGAGAGCTCTACAAATAATCTGATTCTCAAGGAGTAGTGAAGAGCAGGAGATGTGCCAAGAAGAGAGAGAGTCATTGGAAGACAGAGGATGAGAGTATATAGTGAGAGACAGGGAAAGGATAGAGTGAGAAGCCTGGTCAGGTAGAAAGGGGAGGAGAGGTAGGAGGTAAGAGGGAGGAGGAAACGAGAGGGCAGCAGCTGATGCAGCATAATTAGCCAGGGCTGCTTGGTTACCTTCCAAACAAAGCTGCTGATTTGTGGAGCAAAAGAAGAGGAGGGGAAAAGCGAGTGAGACAGAGAGAAAAGAGGAGGGGGAGGATAGAAAGAGATGAGGGGTGTGATTGCGCCATGCCACACACACTTGAAGCTCAGTCTCCCTTGGAGACAGTGGCAGTGCTGGATCACGGCATGACAGTGCAACAGTAAAGTCTCCACTTCACTGCACTTCCACTGAGCTATCTCCACTGAGCTGTGTCACTATCCAGACAGACAGAGAGAGACTAAGAGAGAGAGAGAGAGAGAGAGAGAGTGAGAGAGTGAGAGAGAAGCAAAGCGTAAGCACCAGTACAGCGAAAACGCTGGGCTGGAGAGGAACGGAGAGTCAGAACTGGAGTGCTGGGAAGAAGACAGAAGAGTTGACAGAGATCTAAGAGGAGGGGAGCAATCAAGAGCGTGGAGAAGAAGCGGAGGAGTCAGGATGCACGGAGCTAGCAGGAGGAGCTGCTGAGCGTGCAGCAGCAGCAGCAGCAGCCCAGGCACACATACTGACACACACACACACATATATACACACACACACACACACACACACACACATACACACACTTCCCAGGGAAGGACAGTGTGTTGTGCACCCAGTGGAGGATGAAGAAGCACTCAGCCCGAGTGGCTCCTCTCAGCTCGTACAGCACTCAGGTCCTGACCTGCCCCATCTCTGAAGGTAAACTACAAGAACCAGAGAGGGCCAAGACGCCATTTATATTATATGTTTTATACTTTATATGTCTGTTTTTGCATGAACTGATGTATTGGCCTTTATAACGCTAAACTAACAGCGATAGGTTGTTTGAAACTATTCAGTACATTTATTTTTATTGCCAGCATTTACAAGTGACAACATATTATTTCCCATAAGGCATCATGTGCACTGAAGTGTCATAAAGAGTGTGCAGGTACTCATATGAAATACAGATAATATGTAGGAGGTATGTGCTAATTAGGTCTGTGTGCTGCATTGACTTTGAACATGTAAAATCAGAAAAATATGATCTCAGAAAAATCAGCAACGGACTAGTTTTCCTCAGGACTATGTGACAGTTAAACTCTGGATGATGTAAACTAATTTGTATCATTCTGCACTGCATTCAGAGATTCCTGCAGGCAGAGTTGAGAAGCTAAATGTGTTGACAGGAAGTGTAGTAGCAGCAGCATATGCTTGGTTGTTTCTGGCTGCCCTGTGTGGCCCAGCACTGATGTCAGAGAAAAAACAGGCCCAAGTCAGCTGCTTCCACATCTGTTCATTCTGTTCACCTGTCCTTCCCTCATCTGATTGGGTATTTCTACTCTCAACTCTTCAACATATTAATCTATAAGAACCTTGAACTTCATCTAAATCCCTCCACCTTTTATGTCTGTAACAGAGATTTAAGTGAGATACCGCTAATCACCTTTTCATCAGTATCATCATCACCATGCCACGTCTTCTGACCTAATTTAGATAAAGACTTAAAGCTGTTTGACCTATAGTAAGCCTGCCTAACATTGCTGACGGGTCTGTGAGCTTCGTATTGGATTCAGCAGGGGTCCATCCATCAATGTCACTGGCATGCAGCGTCAGTGGCGGGGATAAAACACAGGATGGATTGAAATGTGAGGTTTGAGCAGCATACTGCGTCACACAGAGTGGATAAGCTCCTTTAATGGGTGCCAGTTGTGAATGATGCTATGCAGCGCTGTGATTTCTGTAATGAAATGGCACAATGCTAGCGCTTTGAAATATTCCTTTTTAAGCCATTGTGAGTGAGTCAGCTACTGCTTGTATGAATATAAACATTTCTATTCAGTTCTTAAGTGCTAAATATAATATTATATAGCCTAAATGTAACCTTAAAAAGCTTCTTCATATCATGACTATGGATTGTTGTTTGGTGGCGGTGACACAAATTTAGTCATATACTTGAGCTGATTCTTGAGCTGATTTTCTAACTAAACATTTTGATGTATTCGTTGGAAGTCTACATTTAAACTCTCAGGCATTTATTCTTTAATGTAATGACATTTTAAGTCCAAAATCTACTGTAAAGTTAAGCAGTAATCCTGAATGTTACCTACCAAAACAGATCATCTTTATTTAAGAGGAAAATAAATATGCTCCAAATCATTTGTGACAGCTGGTGCTCAATGAAGAAGTCTAAATACTTGAAGACTACTAATCTTTGGTTACTCTGAGATGACTGAAATGGACCTCAAATAGTACTTTTTCTGCTTCATTGAAGTATTTTAGTGCAATACTGTGCTGTTATGCTGTCTATAGCAGGGATTATTTTTTTGTCTGCAACTTTTTTAGCAAGAATGTTTGTCAGCAATAACAATGTCTGCTATGGGAATACAATTTTGGCCACAAGAGCTGCTTTTTTGAGGCAGGGGAATAGTAGAGTTATAATATTACTGCATCTTGGCATTAGATCAGCCTGTAGAGGCTTTTACCTCCAGACAGAAGTGCCGATATCCAAAACTAAAAGGTTTTGTCTGTGCTATGAAACAGGAACCATCTTGCTCTGTGGATGAAGAGAAGCAGACATGAAGAAAGAAAATGAATTACCTTAAATGAATTTAAAAAAAAAGGTGCTTCTCTCTGAAAGAAATATAAGATCTCAGTTTTCCAGCTAGCAACCACCCAGCTCATTAGGTTGATTAAGAATCCTGGCTGTGACAGGATGTAATTAAACCAAATCCCTCGGTGATCCTGTAGAAAAGAAACGGTATCGTGTTGAACATTTTGCTTTCACTACTTAGAATAGATCTACTCCCAGCTGGGATATAATGTAAGGTGAAAGATTTTATCTGAGATTTTCATCTGAGAGATGTTTGAGGTGATATTCACAGTCTGTAATGCACTCTACTGAACTGAAACAGAACTTTGACTTAATCGGTGGGAGTCATTGTCACTTTTACACTTTAAGGACACTAAAGGTTTTTATTGTCATTTATAGTCTGAGGGATCTTTGGCTTTTGTTTCAAACACTGTAGGTGTGAACTGAAGCTGTGCAGTGTGGGCAGACTCAAGGCCAGTGCTACACTAACACAGTGGTGGAAAGTAAAGTATATTTACATAAATACTCTAAATAAGTACAGTTTTGAGGTGCTTGTACATTACTTGAGTATTTCCATTTTATTCTACTTTATACTTCTTCTCAACTACTATTTGACTTTTTAGTTATAGTTATTGGTCACTTTTCAGATTAAGATTTTACATTTTAAAAAATATGACACACTTAAAATACAACATATTAATAATTAAACCAGTGGTTTCCAAACTTTTTGGATTGTTACAAGAAAGCAGTGTCTGCTTCAAATGCCTATGAGGTGTTAGCAGTTCCCCAAAGAGACATTTCCCCTCTAAACATCGCACATGGTTTCATTTCAGAAACTGTTCAAACGATCCAATTTTTCACCAAAAATCTACATCAAGATTTATGTATCAGAACTTCTTTCATCTCTTTCATCTCATCATTCATTAATCATCTAACCCCACCGGACTTTTCCCTCTAAACTTCTCAGAATAAGTGTTTGAGGTCCCTCAAAAGTAGATTTTTTAAAAAAATTTTTTAGAGAAGTCCAAAGATATGAATATAAATGTTTGTGGCAGAAGTTTGCTGTTTTCATTTCTACAACCTCATTAATCATCTGACAACCCTTCAGATTTATCTTGTGACCCTTTGGAGGGGGCCAGAGGTTGGCAAGAAATGGACTAATCTACCTAATTGTATATAAAGAAGTTAAAAATACTTCCTGCTCAAGCTACAGCAGTAAAATGGTACTTATGCATTGATGCATCAGTATCACCAATCAAGTAATGTAATATATAATACTCACATGGGCCAAGTACTTGTGTTTGACTCTCCAATCTGTGACTTTATATTCATCATTCTTACTCGGGTATAATAGACATGGCCAACACTTAACTTTAATACTTTTACTGGGTGCCAGCAATGATCTCATGCATTCATTAAGCTTATAAAGTATGTTTGACTGGACTGTTGAGTTCAATTCTGCATGAAATTGTCTTGAAGGATTAAAGTGACCCTCCTGTTAGGGAAACCATTTAACTTGATGAAAAGTTTGGTAGCATTTCTCCTCTCTGTGTCCAGTAAACAGGGTGGATACACACACAGTAGATGTGTCTGTATGTGTTTGTTCATGAGATGGTTCAACGTGGCATCTCACTACACCAAAAAGGTTTTTTGAAGAGAAGAAAGGGTTATTTACTTGAACTGTAAGTGCAATCCATCTAAATTAGACATGTCAGTGAGGTTACTTACTCCCATTGATTGCTTGACTTCCTGCTGAGGTCCCTTAGATGCACCATTAGATGCAATAATGAGATGCCTTGCTATTGTAGAGGGAGATACTACTGGTACAACTTAAGCGCTAGTGGCTGTAGCCATGGTGGAAATGGCAGAGCTTCACGTGCTGAGCTAGCAAAGAGTGCACAGGCAGCAAACACCCAGCACATGTCATCTTTTATTCCTGTCCTGGTGTAAATTGATCACACTGTTGAAAGGTAAAGAACGGATCTAAGCTCTCTCCGGAAATGCTCACACACACACAGCACTTTTCATATTATACAGCACAGTTAAGGTTCAGAGGCCGTTCACTACCGAAGTCCATTAAGGCACTGGGCCAGATTTTCTAAATCTATCTATCTATCTATCTATCTATCTATCTATCTATCTATCTATCTATCTATCTATCTATCTATCTATCTATCTGTCCATCTGTCTATCTATCTATGTCAGTTATACTGTATGTGTGTAATTTTGGTGACAGTACAATTAGTTTGGTGATAATCTTACCCAGTTACTCCATAAAAGTCTCATTTCATGTTCCATTAAATCCCAAAGGAACCATTTCTATTGCAGGATTGTGCAAACAGTCAAAACAGAGGCTGCCATGAGCACCAAGGTTGACATGACTTTCTTGTGGAATGTCATGTGGTTAGGTTTACTCTTGCTTTCGAGGCATCAGGTTTCTGTGCGCACCTGAATACAACGGGTGTACAGTGCGTGCCACTTCATGGGGTGGCAAAGCTATTTATGACATGCACAGCCACAATGCTAACCCAACACATTTTTAACAAAGCCTTACCTTATGCATTAGTGCCTTTACAGCAAGAAACACCAGCTGTGGTAGTGAACACTGAGGACGATTGATCAATAAATGCTTATCTGATGGATCTTAGCCAGGAAATCATAGGCTACATTGTAGTGTATACACAGCAAGTATGTAAAGTGTGGACATCAGATGTTTAAAGAAAAGACATTTGAAGTTAAAATCTAAGTAAAGTAAAATTTTAGAGGCAAATAGTTTTACATTTATGGCTTTCTGTTCTCATTAGCTTTGCATTTTCTTTCTTATTCTTGTCTCCCACCAGGAGAGGATGGTTCAGAGTCTCATGCAGAGACACCAGGCAGCGAGACCAGCGGAGAGAGCCGGTCCTACCAGACATGCACCAACACAGCTCTGAAGGTGCTGGGTGGTCTGCTGATGGTGCTGTGTGTCTCCTCCTCCTGGGTGGGTACCACTCAGGTGGTCAAGCTGACCTTCCAGTCGTTCTCTTGTCCTTTCTTTATCTCTTGGTTCAGCAGCAACTGGAACATCCTCTTCTTCCCTATCTACTACTCGGGACATGTGGTCACCACAAGGGAGAAGCAGACGCCCATCCAGAAATTCAGGTAGCTTTCCCACTGAATATATTTGATTTCAAGAAAAGGTGAAAGATCTATAGTATCATAACCAAACACCAAACTGAAAAGTGGTGTTTCATTGCCCTCTCTGGTTGAAAATTTCAAGTCTGTTGCACCTTTAACCACACCCGACAGTGAGGTCATGGTGTACAAGGAGCAATGTGAGACATTTAACCACTGGAGGTCAGCAAAAACAAGATTTACAACTGCTGTGAAGTTGCTTTGTAAGAAAAGTAAAATATCTGACCAATTGGATTGGACCCTTCAAGCTTTTTCCAATAGAATATGAATACATGTCAAGGAAGGGCTAAAACAGTGAGAAGATATATAAATCTTTTCCATATTTATTTTACCATGGTGGAATAAAAACAAAATAATAAATTGACATTCATGTGGTTGTGTAGTTGTGTTTATGTTAGGAAAAATTAAGACAGACAGAACATCAGAGAAGAGAACCACACTTAGATCAAGGTTCTCCCCACTCTAAACTCTGTAGCTCAAGTAGAAAAAGACTTAATATTAACTCTGTCAATCAGGTTACAAATTTACTGTAAAAGTCCTACAAATGGCCCTGAGAGCCCATGCTGCTCTTTACACTCAATCAGAAAAAGTTCAAACCATCCAAGAGGAACCAAACAACTAAGCAATCAACATGTCCATCTTTAGAGCATTGTTCTCATGATGGCAAGGCTACAAGACATTTTTCCAAGTAAAAAACAGGTTGACTTGACATCCATGGTTTGTTCTCTCTAACAGGGAGTGTAGCAAGCTCTTTGGGGAGGATGGAATGACGCTCAAGCTTTTTGTCAAGAGGACAGCACCCTTCTCAATCCTGTGGACGCTGACAAGCTACCTGTACCTTTTGGCCTTGAAGAAGCTGACCGCCACTGATGTCTCTGCCCTTTACTGCTGCCACAAGGCCTTTGTCTTTCTCTTGTCCTGGATTGTCCTCAAGGACCGGTTCATGGGTGTTCGGGTCTGTATGAGAACATTACTAAATGATGCAGATCATAGTTTTTCTTACTTCTGTTGGGAACTGTTGGCTCTTAATCTCTTGTTTTAGATTGTGGCAGCCATAATGGCCATCACGGGTATTGTCATGATGGCTTATGCTGACGGTTTCCATGGTGATTCCTTTGTGGGTGTAGCATTAGCTGTGGGCTCAGCCTCAACATCGGCTCTTTATAAGGTTAGACCATATTAAAGTTTGACTCGTGTGATTGCATTTGCTTTGGATTTAGGTCACTTGTGTAAATTGGGAGTTTAATTTTGTCTCCTTGGCATGCAGGTACTGTTCAAGATGTTCCTGGGCAGTGCCAACCTTGGAGAAGTGGCTCATTTCCTTTCCACCATGGGCTTCTTCAACCTCATTTTCATCTCATGTGTGCCCCTCATCCTCTACTTCACCAAGGTGGAGTACTGGGGCTCACTCTCCTCACTGCCTTGGGGATACATGTGTGGACTGGCAGGACTGTGGCTGGGTGAGAGCGAGGATCATGATTACACCATTTTTTGAATTCATTTTACGGCTGCATCTATTTCGTTATTTCAACTATTGATCAATTTGCCAATTATTTTATTGATTAATGGATTTTTTTGGTCTATAAAACACAAGAAAACACTGAGAAACACCTGTCGCAATTTCCCAGAGCCCAAGATGACTTGTTTAAATTGCTTGTTTTGTCTGACCAACAGTCTAAAACCCAAAGATATAGTAGACTGATTTAGTTGACTATTAAAACAAGAGCAAGAGTCTACAGCCATGCTAGTGACTCTGTGAGGCTGTGTACTTAGGCACAGAGGTGCTTTGAGTTCAATACTAACGTCAGCAGGCTAACATGCTTACAGAGACAATGCTAACATGCTGATGAATAGCAGGTATAACATTTACCATGTTCAACATCTCAGTTTAGTGTATTAGCATGCTAACATTTGCTAATTAGCACCACCAAAGTTATTCCAATTCATCCTGAGGGGGACATGAATGTTTCCACTGAATTTCATGACAATTGGGACCATTCAACCAACGTTGCCATTCCTACAGCTGCTCCACTAGTATGCCTAAAAACCTGAAAAAAAACGAACATTTGAGAAGCAGGTACATTTTGGCATTTTTGATGAAGAAAATGATTTATTTATTTTTGTTGCTGATTAATTTTTGTCGGTCACCTAGTCAATTAATCAACTAATAATTTCAGCTCTAATTCATTTGTACTTTTAAACCTCTTTCATGCCTTTTACAGTGTTCAACATCCTGGTTCATGTTGGTGTGGTGCTGACGTACCCCATTCTCATCTCCATAGGAACACTGCTCAGTGTGCCGGGCAATGCAGGTGGGGTTTCTTTATGTGGTTCAAGTATTGCCTGCCATTTACTGATTATTATTTCTTGATGATTACAGTGTAAATTAATAGGATTGTGAAAATGCGAGTAAATGGCCACACATACTGTGGTTTTGTATTGAGAGGTCAGCACTTAGGACCACTGTGGCAAACAGATTACGCAGCAAGTCTGCCTCTCTCGTCCTGGAAACCCAATCATCAATGTGCCTCAACAGTCCCTGCAACTATTCTCTCGCTGAGGGAGGATCAGGTTGCCAAGGCGACACTAAATGCCTGCAGACGAGTTCTTTTCTTTAACCATGATGGACTGTATGAAGGTCAGTGGGTTACAGCAACCTGCCCCAGAGCTGCAGACCTCAAAGACACAGAGGATAAAGTGGATCGCTTGTGCTGATTATAAGCCGCATTTGCTTCACTCATCCCCTACAGCTGCAGTGTCCTGTGGTTTATCTTACTTTCTGTAATTAATCTCAATTTGTTTTTGTTTCTACCCCACTCTCATTCCCTGTCCTGCTGCCTGGCTCCCTCTTTTGTTCCTCTCTTCCTTTGTTCCTGTAGCCGTAGATGTTTTGAAACATGAGGTGATCTTCAGTGTGGTGCGCCTGGCAGCCACCTGCATCATCTGCCTGGGCTTCTTGCTCCTGCTGCTGCCAGAGGAGTGGGACTCAGTCACCCTGCGCTTTCTGGCCAACATAGCAGACAAGAAGTCCGAGGAACATGGCGAGGAGCTCACAGAGTCCAGTGTCCACACTCGAAGCCGCAGTCGAGCCAATGGCACTGTCTCCATTCCCTTGGCGTGACAATACTGAACTCCTATGTAAGCCTCTGTTAACCAGTCTTGAAGCCCTGTCTGCTCATATTCCTCTACTGCCAACCCAGGAGGTGAGGCGGGATGACCGGTCCACATGGACTCTCTATCAGGAAGACAGGAAGGATTGTCTTGAACTTTTAAACACAGACCTTTAATGGAGACTCAACACTGTCTCCATCAGTTCACTACAGGAGGGAAATAGAGAACTTTTATGGATTTTGCAGATTGAAAGGGTGGAAAGTGTTATTTACTTTCTTGAAATACTTACCATGCTCAGTCCTGTCCCTCGCACGCACCCAAACCAAGAGCTGACTGGCCTCCCCTGACCTGCTCTGTGGACTGTATTCTGTGAATATAAATATTGGCAGGGCCAGTTTGGTTCAACCTTATATGTATTTATGATATTTATTTAGAGTTGTATCAATAAGAGTATTAATTTCAAGTCTTATTGAATAGTATTATATACAAGAATGATAATTATACTATGCGTAATGTACAGGTTCTTTTGGTTTTGTAATAAAAGACTTAAAACCCACATTTATCACAGTATGTTACCAGTTTAACTGATGCACACATGAATGCAGCTAATTCCTAAGTTATTTATCAAAATATTGGAACATCCTTAGATTTCTCAGTCATTGCTCTGTTGCCCAAATCAGCATCAACAAGGATGCAAGCAATGCTGATGATGTTGGTAAAGCTTTACAGGTTCTTCCTATTAAACTAGATTGACTTCCTGTCATCTACACACTGTAGCTCTGCAAAGATGGTCCATAAGAAAAAAAAAGAAAGGAAACCTCAACAGTACAGGGATCTGTCTTCCAGGATAGACACACATGCAATAGGTGTCATATATACATTGTTTAGTCGACAAAAATAGCCAAAGTAAAATTACAACATCACTATATTATCATTCTGTTTCTTAAGAACTGAAAACATTTCAAGCAGAGTGTTAAAACAAATTATAGTTTTTACATAGACTAACTCTAGTTTTTCAGCATATTTTATAGGCTTTATAGTATTTTTTAGACCTTATATATTTAAATATTACTATTTTTACACAATTGATTAAATAAAAAGGTAAACTATTTCCTCACCAGAATTGAATTCCTAGTGGTGTGGAGAAAGCTTTGAGACAGCTTCATGCTGGGCAGGACAATTTACAGACAATATAATGGAAGAGTTAATACATACAACAATAAATATTTTTATGATATCATTCATATTGTCAGGGTGGACTCAATATTTCAAAAATCTTGGCTACAGCACTGCTTTCCCTTTTCCATATGAATTTGCTCTCCCACCTAAACATGGAAACATAACAAATACTTCTTGACCATATGACTTAATGCTTGCCAAGACACAGATTTTGATGTTTAAGTGTAGGTTTAAGGTGTTTTCACTATTTTTTTTCACTGAAAATGTGGGAACAACCCTCTAGAATAAGGTATAAGAGCCAAACCATTGTTGTGTCAATCATACTTGTACCATGGCTAAGTGTTTTTTATCAGACCTAAGTGGAATGGTATATACAATATTAGTAATCTGTAGAGTGCATTGCATTGATTTAGTAGGAATGACTTTGCAGAATTCTCCTTGCTATAATATATTATGCAATGCTTCTCTGTGCTGCACTTACCTGTCATGTGCTGACACACACACACACACACACTGAGGAAGATTGAGAATAATTGTTTCTAATATAATTTATCCTCTTTCACAGATACACAAAATCTGTGGTAATAATGCATGCTTATCTGCCTGGCAATGGAAAAAGACCATGGGACATGTTTTGCCTGTAGAGCATAACACTGTGATAGGCACTTGTCAAAATTACTTCCTAGTGTCACATAACATGGTGGTGAAATTAAATTTTAGTCCAAATGGTTCTATTGAGGTGATGAATGTGTCAGTTGAATAATTTCTCAGCCTTTCTACATCGCTCTCTGTCTCACACACACATACATACACACTCTCAAGAGTCTAGCACCACCAGTGTCATTATGGTTGCTGGAGTGCAGTCAGTTTGAGCTTAACAGTTGCAAGTGGCATTTAAACATGTAAAAATAAGTGCAGCTAGAAGAAACAAAGGAATGTGTAATGTTCAGATCCTCCCTCTGTGATGGCTGCTGCTACCCAGTCTGATACTGATAAGAGACCTTAATGTAAAATACTGCTTTACAGACATAATAACAGATTTTTGTATACAATCTTATTGAATATTTAGATATGGGCTGGACAAAACATAAAAAGAGATAAAAAATTACACAACACAGCTGCTACAAGATCTGCTCATATTTCAGGTCAAATGCCAGGTCAGTAGCATTTGCTACATTTGCTAGAAATGGCCCATAAATCAGCAATTTTAATGCAACATGAGACAACTAATAGTGGTCCACAGACGCTGAAATGCTGTGCACAAATTGCAGATGCATCACTGAAAAGAACTAAAAAATGTATATAATAATAATCAAAATAATATAACACACACACGTATATATGTGATATATGTGTGTGTGTGTGTGTATATATATATATATATATATATGTATTTACCACTTAAATAAATAAAAAATGCATCGACAAAGAGGAACAGAGAACACATTTTAAACTAAGCAGCATGCTGTACAGTATAAAGTCGGCTGATAAACTACTACCCAACTAGCAGCCTAATATGACCCACCTTTGTAACAGTGCTCGTCTACAGCCCTGGGTTTTTCTGGGCACTACTGAGCCACATTTTTTAGTTAGTTAACAATTTCTCAAACAACCTGCCTCTTTCTTCCCCCCTTCTGGGCTTTCCAATAAGGACAGGGTGCAGGAAAATAACAGGTTCTTTCAAGCATTAACTTATGAGTTACAAAGTAACCTGTGGGGAGAGTTGCCATAGAAACCAAGCTCATTATAATGAGAAAGTCAAGTACGAAGGAGAGATGGATTGCACACTTACTCTTTTAACCACAACCAAAAGTGTTTATTACATTTGTACTTTGGCATGAGGCAGAGATGCTTTAAGATAAACATTTAGTTTGCTAGCTTGGGAGATCTGAGGACCACCAGGTTTGTTTGGAAGTAGCTGGAACAAATGGGGCAAGTTGGAGAATCAATTTTAAATCCCTAGCCCTAACCCTTACCCTTACAAACTGGAGGAAAGATATTCTAACTTTAAAACTTTCCATAATTCATTTGTACCTGAGGAGAATTTAGTGTTTCTGCGTGTCAGTCTTTAGGACAGGGAGCACGACAATGGGCTCCACAGGCTCCAGACCCAGGCTTCATAAAGTGGCCCCATGTAAAAGTCCACCAAAAGAGGGGAAACAACGAGTCAGCCAGTCCAAACCACAGTGGACTCTCCCCACTCTGCCGATCACTCTGGAGCAGCCATCAGGATCTTTGGGACAGAGGAAAACAACTTTGCCTCCATTGAAACAGGAAATAAGTCTTTCCACACTCTCAGGTTAGTAGTTTTTAATTCAGGCTTTTTTCTTTTAACACCATCTCATTGTGATACTGGTTTTGATGATAGATAACAGTGTATGCATGTGTGTGCCATAAGAATCATGCTTTGCAGGAAACCTCCCACCAAAGCAAAGCAACAACTCAAGCATCATTCATTCTCATCCACCCCGAAGACCCCAGGTTAGCATGGCAAAATCAGCTCCCTAATGTAGTTTTTTTTAACTATAACAGGCTATTCTTGTGTCCTGAGTCATATGAGAAGTTGCTCATGTGTTCAGTCCTGTGCTGGGATTCAGGGAGACAACATTTTGCATTATTGTTTCTGACTGGTTGTGATTTTTTACCCAGACATCCCACCATTATCTCTCCTCAGGCACTGCAACCATTGGCCCTTCAAATTGGCCACACAGGCACTGCCAGTCAAATTGCCATGGTAATAAAAAAAAGAAATCAAAGTGAAATATCCCTGCTGACTGTCCCAGCATCACTACCCTCGTTCCATTTTGAAACCCAATAAGGAATTTGATGTTTGTTGTAGGGCAGGGACTGCAGAGATGGGGGTGTCCGCCAGTTTTCTACAATCGGCCAGACAGGACACTCCGGCACCGGCAGAATGATTCAGGTAAAGCATGTTGTCAAAGTATAGAAGCGCTGAAGTGCATCTATAACATCAATAATTCAGATAATATATTTTTATATTGCGGGAAAATTAAAGTGTGCAGTCGTGCTTAAGAAAGAGAGAGAGAGAGGGAGGGAAGATGGAGCGGGGAGAGAGAGACAACTGTGAGCTGTGAGTGTGGGCCCTTCCTGTCCCAGTGGATCTGATTAAAGTGCCGGTGGAGTGGAAAGTGGGGTGGTCTACAGCCATGACTGGCCCTTAATGGGATCTATTTTCAGGGTACAGGGAACAGAAAGGCCCTCACTATTAAGCACACACTCGACACAAAGAAAAGAATAGTCTTGACTGTCACATGATTTTTTCTATAGAATGGTTTACTTTAAGATTAACTACCGTTCATAGGAATACGCTTACTAAGCTATAAATCACATGAGGTATGCATTGTAATTCAGTGGCGGAAAATTTTGAGGACAATACTGAGTGCTTTACTTGAGTATTTCCATTTTCTGCTACTTTATATTTCTACCCCACTACATTTCCACAGTAGGAAACATTGTACTTTTTACCCCACTATATTTATTTGAAAGCTTTAGTTAGTTTTCAGATTAAGATTTTACACAATGGTTAATATAGTAAGCTTATAAAATACACCACATTGTTAAAGATTACACCAGTGGTTTCCACTCTCTTTGTCTTGTGAACTCAGGTATCAAATCAATGTGTGGTTGTGTCTCTTGTATCATAAAAGTGTATAGTTGTGTCTCTGTCATGTTTCAGATGTCTATGAGTTGTTAGCAGGTCCACCAAAGAGACATTTCCCCTCTAAACATCTTACATGGTTTAATTTCAGAAACTGTTCAAATGATCCAATTTTTCACCAAAAATCACAGATTAGAGAAAAAGTCCAAAAACTGAAAACTGATTTATGTATCAGAACTTCTTTCATCTCTTTCATCTCATCATTGATTAATCATCTAACCCCACCGGACTATCTAGCTAACTTTATATAAAGTAGTTCATACTGACTCCGCCTCGAGCAGCTACAACAGGAAAATTCTGTTTACACACTGATGCATTTACAATAATGTCATATAGAATAATTGACAATGTAATGTTTCTTTAATTAGTATGTGAGAGGTTGATATATGTGATATATATTTTGAGCTGAAATTAAATGACAGAAGATTAGCTGAAATTAAATGACAGAAGATTAGCTGAAATTAAATGACAGAAGATTAGCTAAAGTCAATAACATGAAAATTTGAACACTACTGCCAATTATGAACTTTAGAATTTGTTGTTCAGATTTATTGCTCTGCTTTGTCCCTACAGACATCACACCACCATACAGGATCCGTTTTTAATTCACTTTTCAAAATTTGTATTTTGTATATGTGTATTTATTTAATACACATATACAAACAACAATCACATTTATATTCACAGTTATGGTCAGTTCAGAATGGCTGTTTTGGAGAAGACCTCTGAAGAATCTTCTTCAACCTGCAGTGGATGCTCGTCAAAAAGACTTGGTTCCCATGTTTTGTGAAGTGTACTCGATCTGGCAGAAATATTTTCTTGTCGTAATATCTCAAGAAGGGGTGTTCAATTACTTCACCGCCAAGGCTGCCAATATTATTCCTCATGCAACTGTTGATGATCTTCCTGTCATTATTGACCTTCCATGGCTTTCCATTTCTCCACTCCTGCCGTTCATTGATGCAGGAAAATGCAATCTTCATTGAGGGAAACTCTGCATGCAGCTGCATCAAGTCCCTCTGCATTACAGATACAAGTTCCTGACTTGACATCAGTCCTAGGTCATTGCCACCGGCATGGAGCACCAAAATATCTGGAGGACTCTGTGTGGCCAACTCAGCATAAAAACGGGGAAGGACACCACTCCAACGCATTCCTCCTTTGCCAAACCACTGAACATTGGCATTAAGTCCGAAATTCTTGCCAAACTCATGCGATGCTTCCTCCCCTCGACGAACATAACTGTCGCCGATGATCGATGGGACATGGTGTCTGGGTTTCTGGTGCCACTTGAAGCCACCTCTCTCCTCATCGTAGATATGATCTTGACCACGGTGCAAGAAACCTCTTTAGACGTGCTTGGTAGTTCTATGACTTTCTCCTCAGTGTCCGTTGTCATCCTCCTCCTCTTTCTCTCTGGGGACGAGTCCTCTGGGATTCTTTGGCTGCCCTGTGAAATTTCCCAGTAGGGCCTTTTCACTGGAGATCTTCCTCCACAGATCTTCCTCTCCTTCCTTTCAGAGGAGCAGATCTCTGCAATTCTGTGGCTGCCCTGTGAAATTTCTCCATAGGGTATTTTCACTGGAGATCCTCCTCCACAGATCTTCCTCTTCTTCCTTTCAGGGGAAGAGAGTTCTGCGATTCTGTGGCTGCCCGGTGAAATTTCACTGTAGGGCCTTTTCACTGGAGATCTTCCACAGATTCCACAGATCTTCCTCCTCTTCCTTTCAGGTGAGGTGCTGTCAGAGTTCCCGTTGTTTTTTTGGGAAATTTGAGCATAGGCCCTCTTTCTTCTCTCCAGAGGCTTGATCTTGATACATCTGGCGACTGTTGCAAATGCTCCTTTTCCAAGTGTGTCCTGAACTGTGTAGTTCGAGGACATGGAGGAGAGCTGGCTTCCTCTGAAGACTTGGAGGTCCATGTCAGAAGTGACAAAGGAGCTGGATTTCTCAGCCATTTTACAACAGGAATCCTATTGAATGAAACTCTTTTTCCAAACTGTTTTTCCAAACTCTTGTAGATAAGATGGTTAGAAATCGGTCTTGTGTTCTGCACTCACAAAGTTGAACTGATGTGGAGAAGATTCTAATTTATGAACAGTTTGCTGAGTTCTGGAAGTTCTGAAATGCATCATGACTTATGATGGGCCTTCTCTCAGGTCGTCATGGTGACTGAGCCAGCTGGCAAAATGTAGCTTCACAATAATATGAATAATAAAAACAGATGTCTGATGTTTGATTGTTATTAAAATGGCCACTTTGTCTTGATAGCAAGCAAGAGTGCTTGAACTCCTTTTTGACAGGAAGAAAACCTGTGACACAAATTCACATAAGCCATGCATAAAATATTACAGTCCATGTAAAGCAACAATAAATATGTGTTCTGAGTTTGTCACGCCACAGAAAAATGTATAATTAACCACCCAGCCAAATTTGAATGATTAAAAAAAAGTATATAAAATTGGGTTTCAAAATCTTCAAAAAATAAGCAGTATTCTCTGCTCTGAAATGCTGACAGCGTGTCTGCTGGAGGGACTGAAAGCACAGCCTAACTGAACGCTCATACCAAGCTCCCCTAGAAAAATACAGAATTTAAAATAGGCCTCGTTTGTTGGTTTAAGGCAAGCAGTATGGATGATGTTTAATTTGGCACATATTCAGACAGAAATGAGGACTTCAGATTTTACTGAGACATGACTATTACACCAGGTCTCAGTAACAACTACATTCTGCAAACATTTTCGATACTCTGATCTTGTGGACAAAGCGTATGACAAATGAACAAATGTAAACATGGACAGTCTTGATAATTGGAAGATTTGTGAGGGAAACAGCCCTTAAAGCTTTTGACGCACTTAAATCCCAGAACAATAAAAAAACAAAAAGTGGCAAGGAGGCCACTCAAGACACTAATTATATTTGATTATCACCTTTGTAAAAGCAACAATAACACAGCTTTAAAAATAAAATATACAAATGCTGTGTCATTCAGTGGTGGACATAACTAAGTACGTTTACTCAGGTGCTATACTTTACAATTTTGAGGTACCTGTACTGTACATGATAACTTTCATTTTCTGCAACTTTTCACTTCACAACAGTTATTTGACAGCTTTAGTTACTAGTTGCTTTTCAGATTAAGATTTTCCACAAGAGGTTAATATAATAGGCTTGTAAAATACAAAACAATGTTAAGGAGTAAACTGGAGGTTTACAGTCTTTTTGTCTTGTGAGCTCATGTATAAAATTTGTATTTGTCTTGTTTCAAATTTCTATTAGTTTTTTTTTATTTATTTACAACAAGGATACAGGAATGACATACAGTAGGAAGGTAGAGGTGGATACAGGTTAACAACATTTAGAATATTAAAATGGAGAGATTAACTACAGATGTGCATGGAGAAGATGTGCAGTGAATGATTGTTGTGGGGAAGCAGCTGTGTGGAGTGAGTTTGGGCATAAAAGTATTTGAATCATTAATGATATTTTAGCAGCAGTAATAGTAGAAACAAACAAAGGGACGGTTGGTAGAAAAATGGAGGAAAAAGTGGATGAATGAGTAAATAAATAAAAAAAATAGAAATGAATGAGGAGAGAAAGAAATGTCAATAAATCATTATGTGACAATAATAATATTAATAATGATGATGATGATGACAAAAAAGGGCAAAATTTTTCTTTTTTCTATTCTTCTTTAGCAGTTTCAATGTAATGTGTTTATGCCTGTAAGTGTGTTTTCAATTGTATGTCTGCCTCTAAAGAGTGTATATGTGTTTGTAAGAGTGTATGTGTATGTATGGTCCTATTAGTGTTTGTATATATATGTGAATGTACATGGATGTTATTTTTTTGAGTTTGTTGTGGCACCAACTTACCAGCAACTCAAGAGATTTAAGAAGTTTTGGGTACTTTTCACTGAATTGGTCAGATTGGGGTTTTTTTGGGGTTTTTTTTGAAGAGCTGAGTTTTGTTCAAGCGTTACCTGTTCTGTTAAATATTTAATCACTCTGAGATAGTGAATTGTTTTCTGTTTTTCCAATTTAGTAAAATAGTTTTCTTGGTGATAGTTAGAGCTACCGGTAGAGGTGTTTTGATTTGTTTTTGTGATGTGTGAAGTATGTCCAAGTCTCCTAATATGCACAGTGACAGGGATGGGGGGATGCTGCACCCAAGAAACAGTGATAGTTTAGTAGTTATTTCTTTCCAGAAGTGTTGTACTGGTGGGTACAGTGAGTGCATATGTCTGATCTAGTAAGTCCCATTATGTGCATCTTGTATTGTGTAATATGTATTCTGTGAATGACTTTGTATTGAATTAGTCTTGTGTTAGTGTTCATGGACATGTTGAAGGTATTTTTGCATATTTGAGTCCAGAAGTCCAGTTTTTTTTCCCCATTTATTTATTGGAAGAGGTGTGGTGGAATCAGTGGAGGATATAAAAGTTTGTATAATTTTGACAAAGGTTTGTTTGAGTTAGCAAATTTTTTGATGTTGTCTAATAGGGGCAGTGGTTGAAGCTTGTTATTTGATGTGTTGGTTTTTGCCCTGATTGCAAGCTTTAATTGAGTGTATTGTAAGTATGCCCCCCCCCCCCCCCCCCCCCCCCCCATTCCATTAACTGTTGGAAGGTAAGTAAAGTATTAGATGTAGATGTGTTATGCCTTTTTCCTTCCATTTGATGCCTGTCATGGGTGATTTGTTAACAAGAAAATCTTGGTTGTGCCAAATAGGTGTATGTGAGCTAGGTGACATTGTGAAGTTATTGTGTCATTTTATAACAGTTGATTTGATCTAATATTTATAAACAGTATAAACAGTATATAAAATATAAAATCTAATATACAATTAGTATAAACAGTCTAGACAGTATAGACAAAGTCAACAGTCTATGTATTAAGTAATGACTGAAAAGGCACAGGCAGAAGCATTATGCTAATATATGTCTATCCTACTTTCTTTTTACAACCATAACAGGAAAATGCTACTTACACACTGATTCATTAACTATCTATTATGTCATATATAATAATATATCAGTCACAGTCCATTCTGCCATTGTTGTAATTTATGTGTGAACATGTGTTCTTGTGGGCTTTAGGGAGGGTTTCTGGAGGCCCAGACAGCTCTTGCACAACAGGCTCATCGGTATCGACGAGCTCATCTCCGACAGGCCAGAGAGCAGAGAAGACATAAAGTTGTCTACACATTTGATGGTAGGACTGCAATTTATAATCTTAATGAGTAATTTAATCCAAAGACTAATTGAATTTAGCCTTTTGATGAATTCCATCCTCTCACTGGTTCCTTCAGCTGGAGGTCCAAATAAAGAAGGGATCCAAAGGTTGAAACTTGTGAGAAGACCAACAGAGAGGGACATCTTCTGGGATGAGACTACAGGAGAAAGGCTGGACCTCAGCTGCCTTCTGGAACCAAAATCTCTGACCCTCGTCATTGAAGAGACACAGCAAAACCTCCTGCGCAAAGCCGAAGAGTCTAACCAGAGAAATCAAGCTCGAGGCCCCAAAGACAGAGATAAAAGGACTGTTCAACAAAATGAACATGAAGGGGTGTCTCTTGACAAAAACTTATCATGGACAAGTGAAAGGGACATAGAGAGAACAGAGAATAAGGGTAAAACACAGAGGGATAGTTGGATGTGGTCTGCCAGAGGCTGCCAGACAGGGAGGATAAGAGGTGCAAGAGGGATCTGGGACCATAAGCTCAACTAAGAGCACTTTTTTCATTTTGTAATCTGGATCAGAACAGATCTTAAACATGGGGTCTGTTAATGCAAATTAATTACTAAAACAGCTTCTGTAGCATCTTGGTCACTAGATGCTTTAATCCAAAGCATCACATTTGCACAGGTGGTCATTTTCAGTCACCTTCTCACAGGGTTAGAAACAGTTTGCAAAATAACTAAATAGAACTTTGTAAAGGAGATATTCCCTGCATGGCTGAGCTTATGGTGCCCTCTATGGGTGAAAATGGTGAACAAAATGAGTAAATGTGCTGTAAAGGCATTGAGTCTATAAAGCTCATCTAGCCTTCCTACAATATTGATAGCAAAACATCCAAAAATAAACCTCATATTCAGTTCAAAGAGTTGGGATTCAAATCAGCCAGCTTTGAAGACTCTTGTCTGTTTGGGCAAAAGGTATAGAAATTAGTACAAAAGAATCCTTCAGTATCCAAAGATATCCGTAAAGATCTGTGGCTCTTGAAGAATAATTAGAATGCAAACAGGAAACTGCTAATTGCACCATCATTTTTCAAGTGGTCTCCCCAAAGCCAGCTCTTAGCAGGCTGTGAGAGTCTGAGAGTAACTGGACTCCTACCAAACACCTGAGGCCACAGTTGCCAACAAAAGCCTGGTCCTCAGGCACGCTGCATCAGATGAACATTGCTGGGATCACATCATACAGCAGGGGGGCTGGTCAGGAATTAAATCAGCAAAGATGATCTGGCAATGATTAAGTAGAACTAGTTCAATAGTAGAATGGTGATTAAACTGTATTTTTTTAAAAATCAACATGATTTATTGAAGTCTACCACTGGGTGTCATTATTGGGCTAAGGGACAAAGTAAACTCCACTCCCACAGTTCAGTGAATAACAGTTCCAATATTTAAAAAAGTGTAATAAATGCTTAGGTATGTTGAACCCTTTGGTATGAAAGGAAATTCTGAGCACAACTTTATATTGTCCCAACATGATTTATGACAATCGAAACTTCTGTTTTTTTCACAATTTATTTTTGGCCCATGTGATCGTCATTTTGATGAATACTGTAAAAACAAAAATCCCTTTCCTGTATGCATGTATATACAAGTAAACAATGATGAAATAAATGAATGATTTTTAAAAACACAATAGAATTTAATGCCCTGAGGTTTGGGCTGAAGGCACTGGAGCAGAGCAACACATTAAAACGAGTCCATCTACTTAGCAAGCCATTCAATCAACAAAGCAAAGTCTGCCAGTGAGAGGTCGGTGACTGCAGACTTGAGGAGCCAGACTGACCACATATTGGGATACTGAGGAGATTTAGAGTGGCCCAACTCTTCAAAAAAAACTTCTCCTTTTCCAGTTCGCTAGCCACACACACTGGGCCTTAAAGCCAAATCATCGTGGAGGGGGAGAGCCGAGAGGTCTCGGTGTCTGCCACTCCGTACAGCTACATAAAAAGAAGGTGAAGGATGCCGTGTGAGCAATTGGTTCCAATTGACAGAGGATTGGTCATGGTCAGCCTTCTGAGTGGAAATCCACGTGAGAATGTAGCATTTGGACCAGCAAGGGGCACAAGAGGCCAACAGCAGACAATGAGGGCACTCAGAGGAGTCTGGCCGCTGTGGAATAGCAGGGCACAATCTCCTCTGATTTAACCCTTCATCAGCTTGTTATTCATTCAACTTAATACACTGAGATGCTGCTTTTATAGTAGAAATGTAACAGAGTTAGTATATGTACCTCGTCATATTTCAGGTCAGAGAAACATCTAAAACTTTTTAAATGATGTTTTTATAATTAAGTGTTGACAATAAAGAGAGGTCTAACCTGACAATTGTGTTACTACAACAAAGATAAAAAACATATACTTAAAGATCTACATTAATTGAGTTAAAGCACCAATGCAACCTCAAGAGGCGACACAACAATTACCATCCTTGTGACTTTTTCACCAATTAGGCGGGTCCTGCAAGCTGAATGGGACCGGCTACTTTAAAGTCTCTGAGGGTCAGCGCTCAATCACAGTCTGGTTGGAGAGGTTGTGTTCAAACTAGCCACTAGTTGACAGGGCGGGGACGGGGTCAAAAGGGGTAGGGGTAAGTGGTGGTGATGGGAGGCGAGGAGGTGGGGGGGGGCTAGGCCTCCTGCCAGCTCTAAAGAGGAGCCTTTTGTAGCCAAGACACTGGCCAGAGCAGCCTGGTCTTTCACAGCCCAGCCGCCCCTCTCCTCCAAGCCCACAACAGCTGATGACAAGGCCCCAGCTGCTAATTATCCGGCTGATGGAGAGTCACTGAAGTGGGACTGTCAGAGCAAGGGGTGGCCCTTGTGTCTGCGATGGGATAAATCTGAGGGAGGGTGAAGGTTGGGGGATAAAAGAAGTTGGACAACAGGAGCGGCTATTTTAGTAGTAGCCATCCATTAACAAAACTAATACTTCTGCCAGTCAAACTATTTCCTTTAACTTTGTGCAATGTGATCTGTGTTGAGTGATGGTAAAATTATTCTAGTATTTTACATGTGAATGTTAAATAACATGTTAGGGCCAACAATACCACTTTCCCATCAGCTCTTGCTTTATCACCAGCAGCTATAAACTCTACAAACTATTTTGAAAGGCAGAATTTTCGATCATTTGTGAGCTCTCCAGTAACAACAGAATAGTAACAAAGTGTTTTCATGGGGTCAACTATCGGATCTAGATCACTCTACTATATTATATATTCTTTACAGCCTCTTCAGTCCCAAAACTGTACACGGTGCACATTTCCACTGCGTTCCTCTCCATGCTACAGCATCATCTGTCCAGAGGATACTGGAGCAGTGCCTGTTGAATTCCATATGAAGTACTCTTTGGATTGAAGTTCTCGGGCTGAGGATAGGACAGAAAAAATGCTTTCAGTTTCAGCAAATGTTTATGCATCCAACATTGCTTCAAAGAATATTGTGAACTCACATGTTACAATCCGTGGTTTGGCAGAGGAATAAACCTGCACTGAATGCTGGTCCACACAACATCCGGATAGCGTCATGTCAGGCACTTTGAAATACAACTGTGAATATAATGTTGGAATTGTTAATCACTTTACAATTCTGTCCCAAAAGTTTGATGGCCAAGAGTGAGAGTAAGAAACAACTGTGATGTATTGATTGTAACTGGATAATGATTATCACCACTTATATTGACTTACTTTAATATAGGCTGTGAGCTCTGTGCAGAGGGGGTCAGTAGGTCCTGGTGTTGGCCCTGAAAAGCTGATCCTGCCTTCCATCGTGACCTCACGACATTTAGGGAACTTTTGTCCTGAATATCAAGTGAAGTGAAAAGTAGTCATTGTTTTTTTTTCAGATACAGAGCTGCAGTAAACATTATTCTTTACAGTGAAGCTGTGTTTCATCTAAATGGTTCCAGCTCGGCCCAACTCTACTCTACTCGACTCTACACACTGCAGATAGTACCCCCTCAATAGGGGTGCAGTTTGCAGGGATGACTGTCACAGATTGGTTGGACACACACAGTATGGCTGCTTCAACTTGCATACTACTTCATTCATAAAACAAGGAAGTGCTTTAGTATTGATTTAGGACCAGTTTAGGATGAGGGAAGGACATTTCTCTTTGTTTGATAATGTTAAAAGTAAAATTAGGCTTTGTTGTTGGCTTCCTGACTCATTTTAAAGGAGATGAGAGAAAAAGAGACATAGTAGGAGTGAAAGAAAGAGAGAGACAACATAGCGGTGGTCAAGGAGAGGGAGCAGCGGTAGAGAGAACAAAGTAGCAGTGAATGAGAGAGATAAAACATAACTTTCTGATTGTTTAATGGCGGTTACATTCTAAAGCACAAACAAATAGCTTACTTAATTTACTGTGGAAACATAGGCTCTTTTACTGCTTTTCCACTGCAGGATGTCCCGTGTCAAGCAAGTGATGATTCTAGGGACGATTCTCTGACCAATCAGTGGTCTGCAGTGTTTTCACATCACCTAATAGTCCTGACTCAACTTGCTTGGAACCTCGACGGAGGTGATACCAAAAAAAGTACTGGGTACCAGGTACTATCTACAACTTTTGTCTGATGGAAAACCATAAAAGGTGAGTAGAGTCGAGTCGAGTTGAGCTGAGCTGTAACATGCAGTGGAAAAGCAGCTTAAGTCTCTGGAGTACAAAGCTTACCGAGGACCCAAACCAGCAGGTTCTTCTCCTTTGAAACATCCAGTTGTCCAGAGCTCACCTTCATATCCACAACACCCATCTGATCCCTGCACACACAAAAAAGAGTCCACAAGCAAGTTTGTTAGTGCAAACTTGAACTGAAATAATTTATATTAAATTCTTTTGAAAGCTTTCATTGGTTCAGCCATTTTAATTGGTGTTCCAAAAAGATTTATCAACACAGAGGCAAATGATGAAAGCAGATTTGACACAGGAGAACTGTTTATCTATATTGGATCATTATCAAAATGAGAGAATTTTATCATCTCTGCTCCACAAGAACACCCACAGGGACAATGAACTGTCAGTGTATTTCATGTGGGAACCTCACAGCAGAACAGTCTGCTGATAAAAAAAATATGTTAAAGGGTTTTTAAAACAACATTTATGGGACATTTGTGCAAATTGTGTGAGAGGAGTGTTTTACCACACAGTTGCGCATGATGAGTAAAGTTTGAGATTTGGAGGATAGGTTATTACTTGGCTGTCAGAGGCTTCATTTATTCAGATTAATGAGTTATTCGGTGTTCTGTCATGAGACCAGCGCAGATACTCTGCAAAAAAGGCCTATTGCTTTTTTCCAACTAAAGATACAGGAGGGATCTGTTTCATATTACAAAAGTCCAATGCAAGAGACCAAAAAACATTTATTTTTAGAATACTGTGCTACTCTAATAACTGGTGTTTTTAATGTCACTGTTCAATAATTTAAAACCTTTTTTTAAAACAGTTATCTTACAGATACCTTTACTTGATTGCTGCTAGAATACGTTTTGGCAAGACTAGGACACTGTAGCCAACTTGACAATTTGCATGTATTTAGTTTTGGTCATAATGAGACAGATTTCTCAATGTTGTGAACACTTAAACTGTTTATGTCATCTTGTGCTCTTTACCTGTTAAAGAAGGGCAGGCGTGCTTCACAGTACTCAAAGCTATTCTTTACACTCTCATGAAGTTTGAGAGTTACTGACACACGCAGCTGGTTTGCTTCTTCCTTCAGTTGATATGACCCAAGGATGGGGGGAACAGGGACCTGATGAAGGAGTAATATTTCAACAGGAATCATTGGAGATATTCAGACTAATATGTGGGTATGTTAGTATGTGTTGTATGTTTTTACCTGAGATGTATAGCTGCATAGTCTGAAAGGCTCCAGGGGAGGAGAGAAGGGGAACTTGTATGGCCCAGAGAAAGCTGAGCCATCACAGTTATCAACGCTGCTGGCAGTCAGGATACTGGAATCCAGTGAGGTGACACAGGGATGGACCAGTATGTCCTGCAGTGGAGAACCATTTGGTGGCAGAGTGAGGGTCACTGTCACATTTGGGAGCACCCCCTCCACTTCACACTGTTGACAGAAGGACAAACATAGTAAGTAGAACAAAAGACAAAGAATTATAACTCTTTCTTTACTTTAAACTGCACTTACTTTGCATGTCACAGTGCCGTAGACATCCCACAGGTCCTGTCTACTCCGGTTACCATACTGCATGGAACGTACTGTCTCTATCAGCACTACGTTCACCACAGCCCGACCCCGGTGTAGCCCCGTCTTCCAGGCTGCCTGCTTCTGGTTCCCAGCAGGCGTGGGTGCTGTGGATGTAGCTGGTGGCCCCAGTAGTGGCACATCCAATGGTGTGCCAAGTGGACAAACCTGCAGGAGCACAGAGGGCAGCATTGCCAGGCGAGAGGCCAGCCCCTCACTATCAGGCTTACTCGCAGAGCCGAGTAGAAAAGTCTGTAGGCCTGCCAGAAGCGTGAGGCCCTGGGAGACTGACAACAGGCTGGCCAGAGGTGGCCGTGGCTCAGCAGGGGCATCCACTAAAGGCAGGCAAGCTAGGATAAGAGGCCCTTGAGAGATGGCCAACACTGGCCAAAGTGCTCCCTTTCCAGGACCATCCACACGCAGCTCCAGGGCTGGTGACCGCTGACGGTGGAGGCAATCATCTCTGAGTGCTACATATGACTTGTGTGAGTCTGACAGCCCCAGCTCAGAGAGCAGGAGCTGCAGCACAGTGCTTTCTTCTGGGACTGCTACATATGAGGAACCTGCCAGGCTCTTTGCACGGTGCTCCACAGTAGAAAACCTCCTATTGTGGGGAGACACAAGACATTAGTAAACACAGTGTGCTCAAAGCAATGTGCCAGCAGATGTTTCATGATATAATAACGCTGCTGCAGTCATCTACACTTACATAAACGGGAAGTGTATTTATGAAAACAATTACAAGTCGGTTACAAACCTCGAAAAGCGTATTGACACATTTTCTCCCTTCTCCTGAGAAATAATCCACACAGCACGCACACTCATTTGTCCAGGCGCACTTCAGTCTCTCAATTTACAGAAAATTCTGTGACTTACAACATATTAACATTTTGTCATGCATTTGTTTCACTAACGCAGCAGCTGAGCTTCCTGCTACTGTTTCATGTGACAACAGCCGCCGATCAGCCGACACACGCGCATGCGCACTTGCAAACAACTATCTCCACCCTTCTTTCCCATACAGGAAGCTGGGCTGCTAACCAGCTAGCTGTCAACAAAGGGGCTTAACTGCTTGAAATCTAGCAAATCCATGTGGGAGTCGGCGGTTTTGCCGACTCTGAGCTCCATCGTGTAAACTGCATCTCACTACTCCGCCAGCTGAATGTTGAACATGGCGACAACTGCTCAGCTGTTCGAGGTAAAATGACTCGATGATAGCTGTCAGGCTAGCTAGGCGGCTAACTATCATTAACGGTCCTGTTCTTGCTTAATTGATCATCTGTGTGTAATTGTTAATCAGTAATGGCTCAAACAGCTGGGAATATGCTTGCTTCATGTTATTAGCTACAATTAAAGGTGGACTTGTGTACTTTATCTGAGTCATTCGGGGGAAACGTCAATGTTATTGAATGTTAATGTGCAGTAACGTCAACACAAGTACAGCATAGCGTCAACATACTAAGTCTGTTCTTGTATCTTAACGGTGTTTATTTATTAGCTGGTGTTTTGCTGATGTGTGTGTGTGTGTGTGTGGTGATCTTCACTACCCTCATTATTTGCTCTAACGTTACCCACAGGAGCCCTTTGACGCAGATGAGTACATTGAAAGGTTGGCATGGAGGACTCCTGGAGGAGGCTCCAAAGGAGGAGCTGAAGCATTTGACCCTAAACGGTACTGTAGGAGCTTGTCATTCACATTTACAGTACACACACATCTTCCTCCCCCTTATCATTAGGGTTAGAATAGATATTATCATAAACTGAAGAACCAAAGAAATCCAGTAGAGTCCAGAGCTCCGGGTTTTAACCTTAACTTCGACGACAAAATGTAACACTACCAGTGGGTCACTTAGCTCCTGAATGCATTTTTGCAGTCTTATATACATATAAAAAAAGAGTAAGATTTTTCACACCATTAAATTGACAACAAACAGATTATACTGTTTAAAATACTCTCGTATTAATTGAACTTTAAATTCTGGTATGGGAATCACTTTTTGACAATGAAAAGTTTGGTTCTGATACAAATTGTATATTTTCCACATAAATATTACTTTTTATATGTGCAATGCAGCTTTTAAACTCATATTCAGTGTGAATGTAACTCAGTTGTTCGGCTGTATAACAATGCAACCTCCTCACTAGAATTCAGTCTTGCTTCATTGCCCGTTCCACAATTCACCCCTCATGTTTTTAAGATTTTTTTTTTCTCTATTTAATCAAGATATCCTAGTAAGCCAGAAAAATGTCAGCCCTTATGTTCCCAACATTGCATTTTCTTTTCTCTTACTGCAGCTGTTGTTGTATACATTGTGGGAACTGCCGATATGGTCAAGAGCAAGGATGCCCTCTTTCAAATCAGCTTTGGCTTCAGAAACCAAACATTTTAAATTTATTAGACATTTTTGAAGATACATTATTTATACATTTATCTACAACTGTCAATATTAACTTGCTGAATACTGTTCGAGTTAAATAAAGTTGTGCATGTACCAAACTTCATCTCACTCTCACGCGGTTATTGAGGTGTTTTCTGATGGTTTGGTTGGAGGGTATAAGTATATAACTCATCATGGCATTTTCAGTGTTTGTAGCTATGTTTACACTTGGGGACCAAGTTATTTCTCGTAAGCAAAAATGCCATAACAGTTTAACTATACTGTAGATCCATCCTGCCTTATCTATTTCCTCCACAAAACTGTTGCCACCACCTCCTCGGAAGCTCTTAGTGAGGAGTCGGAGACAACATATCTTTGGAGGCCACCATACTGTGAGTCACCAGCCAGGGAATGAGTGTCTATTGGGAAGGGCTGGGAGATGTCTTTAAGCTCTAGCCAGTGCTGAGGGAATTAGTCAAGAGATTATACACTCATCATTTTGGGATGTTTCCTACTCTATGAAATGTGCTGCTGACTTAGAACATTTGCTCTGCAGTCCTGATGGCACTTAAAATGCAGCTGACGAAGCTGCTAGTTTTCAGAGCTTCTTAAGTCTGGGGACCCAGGAATTAAGCATCCGGCACTATTCTGTTACTATTAACTACTGTATAACTGTGAGGTCAGTGGGACACATTTAACCTTGTGGTACCTAATTACTCCAGCTATTTTTTGCGTGTTTTACCTGTTGTATGTTGCGGATTGTTGTTATTTAGATCAGTATGTGAAGTTCTGCATCTACATACCTTCTTTCTGCTGTGATAGGTTGTTGGAAGAGTTTGAGAACCACATAGAGGAACTGAAGCAACTAGATGAGAAGATCCAACGGCGGGTGGAGAAACTTGAACATCAGTGTCATCGTGAGGCCAAGGAATTTGCCCACAAAGTGCAGGACTTGCAGAGGAGCAACCAGGTGTGTTGTATGGTCAAATTCACCCAAAGACACCCACTTGAATGTCTTTGAGCTTTAAAAGATGATTTATTCGTCACATTACATGAATTCTTCACATCCCCTCTGTTCTTTATCAATTCAGGTGGCCTTTCAGCATTTCCAGGAGCTTGATGAGCATATCAGCTACGTGGCAACCAAGGTTTGTCACCTTGGCGACCAGCTGGAGGGGGTGAACACACCTCGGCAGAGGGCGGTGGAAGCTCAGCGTCTGATGACCTACTTCAATGAGTTCTTGGATGGAGATCTACGCAGTGATGTCTTCAATAACCCAGACAAGGTGAGCATGCTGCACATGTTCCCTCCATTCACTTCAGTGGAGAGGTGTGTGTGTGTTTGTGTGTGTGTGTGAGAGACCATTGACAAGGACCCCAGCTGTGATATTGCTGGAGGTGAGAATGAACAGGATTATGAGGTAAACCATCCATATTAATTTGTCAAGTTTATCCCTTTAGTTGGATCCCTCGGCTAATTTGGATTAATAAACTGTCATTTGCTGTCTCACAATAGCTGGCTGATTGACTAGCATGGATGTCAACATGCTCATGTCAACTCTAATTGCATTTACAGTATGTTGTCTGGGAGGGAGAATTTGGTTGGTCCTCAGCTTTGTGTGGCATTACAACAGGAAAGAGCTTGTGGCATGATGGTACATGTAAGGGAGGTGATAACACACAGGCGAGTAGATGAAAAGCCCATTTGACTTAGTTCCCTGCCTACAAAGAGGCCATGATGATGTTAGACAAGTGACCCCTGAAAGTTTGATTTTGCAGTTTTGTAAGTACAGTAACAGATTGGGATGCTTTAGATTAATTCCTGTTAGTAGGAACATCATTAGTGGATGCAGAGCAGTGAGTCTCGGGGTCAATCCCAGAGACGGGAGCTGGAGATGGAGCTAGTTTTTCCGGAGAGGCATGCAGAAATATATGGCCAGATTCCCTTTCCTGAGCATACCTCCAGATGAGGGGGAAAGAGGAAAGCTGCAAGTGAATAGCTGAAGGGGGATGGCTTTGCTAATCCTTCTGAAAGGGAGGGCTGGGCCGCCAGCGTGGAGACAAGTGCTGCTAAACCCTGACTGCAGGGAGACGGCTACATTACTTACATGGGATTTAGCTAATCTTAGCTGGGGGACAGATACTTAGAAAACCTTCGCCGAGCAGAAAGGCTGGATCCTCCTCACGGGAGCAGAGTAATGATGTTAGCTGAGGCAGGCATCTGCGGGAACAGAGGAGTTGCGGACGGCGGGCCTTTCGTAGGTCTGGGTTTTTTTTTTCAGCCAGCGTGTATGTCAGGAGGGGCGGGGGGGGCGGGAGGGGGGTTCTCGACAGGGCCCCCTTTTTTTAGACAGATATCCCTGGCCGGACAGATTATTGAAGGCGATTTAGACTCCTGTGGGATTACAGCCCATTCAGAAAAGGCATGCCAATAAAGAGTTGGATGTGCTGCTAAGTCAGGACTGCTGCTGTTGCTGCTGCCGATGCCCAGGTGAGCGCAGCCTGTCTGTTATCAGCTCCCTGTTCAACACGGGGAGGTGGAGGAGGGCTGCTTTAAGGTGATGATCCCCCAAGTGGAGACACTGCCGGTGGCCTGCCCACTTTTCTGTCTGGATGTCCACCTCTCATGGTCCTGTCGTGCTCTCTCTTTTTCCCTCTCTTGACATCTTTCTCTCTCTCTCTCTCTCTCTCACACACACACACTTTCTCTCTCTCCTTCAGATTAAGGAGGCTGCTGATATCATTCAGAAGCTGCATCTCATTGCCCAGGAGCTGCCATTTGACAGGTAAGTCAGGCATCCTGGAGGCAGCTTTAGACAAGAGCACTGACAAACAAGGGGAAGGTAGTGTATTAGTGATGTAGACTATTCCTCACAGTGTAAGCCCATCGAAGAACATATTAAGTATTTGAAGTCTGTATATTACAAGGTTTCAAGAAATAAAACACATTAACTTTTAGAATTTAAAGTGGCATATCATTAGTAGTTGTCTCCTCGATGGTTAATTATGTTTTTCTCTGACAGATTTGCAGATGTCAAAGCAAAAATTGCAAGTAAGTTTGTGACGAAACTCATCACCTATGATAATCTGTACTAGATACAGTAATCCCCAATACAAATACAATAACAGTTAGCTACAAACGATAATATTTTGTGTGTTTTTGTTTGTGTTTGCAGGTAAGTACCATGACCTGGAGCGGCAGTTAATCCAGGAGTTCACTGCTGCCCAGCGCAGGGGTGAGATTGGACGTATGCGGGAGGTGGCAGCAGTTCTGTTACATTTCAAGGTGACGGAAAGTAGTCATGTTTGATGTCTACATTTAATCTTAATCTTTTGTTTATATACAGTTATGTTATAATTAGAATTGCCACTCAATTCATACATGATGTAATAACATAGAAGTTCAGTATCACTGAAGTTTTCTTCTGTCTTTAAATGCTGGATTAAATCTGCTCTTTGAATGAATGTTTGCAGGAAAGTAACACCTCTGTCTGTTTGTAATAGGGCTATGCACACTGTGTGGACGTCTATATCAAGCAGTGTCAGGAAGTAAGTGTATTAAGTTTCTTTTTTACTTAATGTTACACTTTTTTATAAGACTATATCACCTTTAGCTTCTGGATTAACCCTTCGTTGGTCTTCCTAGGGGGCCTACCTGAGGAATGACGTGTTTGAGGACACGGCAGTCCTCTGTCAGAGGGTCAACAAACAAGTGGGCGAAGTCTTCAGCAGCCCAGAGACTGTCATGGCCAAACTCATCCAGAACATCTTTGAAAACAAATTACAGGTATTTCTACTGTTTCCCATTTGTTTAGGCTTATCAAGACCGGCCTCAGCTGTCACGTTATATTTGATTGACTTTATGTCCACAGGCACATGTAAGGGAAAAACTGGATGAGACCCGACACTCTGATGTGGAACAGTACCTCAAGAACCTCTATGACCTTTACACCAGGTAATTAGCTTGTTCACTTTTGATTGACCTTCTGTATACACAGTACCCTTCACCCTTACATTTTGGGTGTATTGTGACTTCTCCAGGACCACAGCGTTGGCCACCAAGCTGACAGAGTTCAACCTGGGCTCAGACAAGCACACCTTCCTGTCCAAGCTGATAAAGAGCATCTTCTCCTCCTACCTGGAGAGTTACATTGACATGGAGAGGGAATACCTTCGCACTCGAGGCGCTATGATTCTACAGCGCTACTATGATTCCAAGAACCACCAGAAACGTCCAATTGGCACTGGCAGGTCAGATTGTAGTTCTCCTACTGTTTTGATTATTTGAACATGTTATGCACAAAGATAAAATGTAGTACAAACAATCGTTATTTATGTCTTTCTACAGTATCCAAGAGCTGAAGGAGCGGATCCGACAGCGCACCAACCTTCCCCTGGGCCCCATCATTGACACCCATGGGGAGACCTTTCTGTCCCCTGAGCTGGTTGTCAACCTGCTGCAGGAGACACGTCATGCCTTTGAGAGATGCCACAGGGTGAGCCTTTTGTGCTTTCTATAGACTGGAGGGGCGTGTGGTAACGGCAGCTACAAATAGAAAGAACTAATTTTCGTTCTGTTGTGAGAGAAAACTCCTGCTGGGTTAAATGAGTTAAACATGTTCCCTGTCTTTTTGTTTGGGGTGACTCAGCTTTCAGATCCTTCTGACCTGCCCAAGAATGCCTTCTCAATCTTCCTGCTGCTGGTTGAACATCTGTGTGTGGAGCACATTGACTATGCTTTGGAGATTGGCCTTTCAGGTATATTCAACTCAGCTCATTGTAACCACAACTTCTCTTTCCTGTGTTGAGCTGACCTCGGAGACTTACTTTGTCCTCACTGTCTGATGCTGAAGTAGAGTGTTGCTGTGAATGAGAATCTGTTTTATATTTTGTGTTTATGTGGTTTCGATCCATGAAGAGCGGGTGGCAGCAGTTTTCCTCCATGTGTGAACATGTTGATTTATCTTTTCATCTATCTTTTAGTTTATGGTCTGGACTTTTTCTCTCCCTCTTTGATCTACAGCAATTCCCTCATCAGATGCCAAGAATGCCAACCTGTACTTCCTGGATGTGGTTCAGCAGGCAAACTCTATCTTTCACTTGTTTGACAAGCAGTTCAATGACCAACTCATGCCTCTTATAAGGTCAGTTAAAGGTCAAAATCCTCCATATTCCACGATATTCAGTTATTAAATAGCTTCATTTTCAGATCAAAGGGAGACCTCTGAATTTACTGTTTTAAAATCTGTGTCTCCAGCTCATCCCCAAAGTTAGCAGAGTGCTTGCACAAGAAGAAAGAGGTGATTGAACAGATGGAAGTGAAACTGGACACAGGAATCGACAGGTTAGTATGTTTATAACTAACAAGCTACTCTTACATATGATGTGTTTTATCATTTATACTATGTGCAAGCAAAACGACATAATGGAACAATAAATGTTCATTAATGAGTCATGACTCATTCATTCTCTAATTCATGTCTTTTCTGTTACACTCAGAACACTAAACTGCATGGTGGGGCAAATGAAGCACATCTTGGCAACAGAGCAGAAGAAGACTGATTTCAGGCCTGAGGACGAGAACAACGTCATGATCCAGTACACTACAGTAAGAGATTCAGCCTCTGCCGCTGAGCTCACATGCAAAACAAACAAATCTGCAGAGTCAACTGGCAAATAACTTGCTTGTTCTTTGACTAAAGTTGGCTTTTAGTTTTTGTTTGTTGTTTTTATGCCTCTGCGCTGGTGACAGGCATGGCCAGAGGAGCTATGTTTTTGGGTTGTCTGTCCGTCCCATTCTTTATCTCAGGAACACATTGAGGTAATTTCTTCAAATTTGGCACAAACGTCCACTTGGACTCAAGGATGAACTGATTAGATTTTGGTGGTCAAAGGTCAAGGTCACTGTGACCTCACAAAACACGTTTTTGGCCATAAATCAAGAATTCATACGCTAATTATGACAAAGTTTCACACAAATGTCTAAAAGCATAAAATCATGAAGTGATGACATTTTATATCCAAAAGGTCAAAGGTCAACGTCACTGTGACATCATAATGTTCTGCAAAAACACTTTTCTGGCCATCATTCATCCCCATAACTCAGGAACAAAAGGGGAGATTGTGACCATAATTCACATTTAGTCAGATACTGAATTGGTGACACTAATCTTGGGTGCCCACTTTGAAACTGTGCTGACTGTATTGATCATCTGTGCTTCTGGGTTGAAAATGTGTGTGAAGCATCCACATTTTAGAATTTGTAGCTTCTTTGCAGCAATGTCTGTCTACTGTCATTTCCACAATTTTGTGTTCTATCAGAATCAGCTTTATTGGCCAAATATGTGAACACATACAAAGAAAATACAATTAATACCTTTTTATTAAATTTCTTCAAAGTCTTCACTACAAATATTATGAGTCTGGAAAGACACGGATGTAAACTGCAACTTGACTGGTTGGCGGACGCATGCAACCACAAAGCGGTATCTCTTGTTAATCTAATTTCCCTGTGTTTCCCCCCGTCTGGCAGGCTTGCTCCAAGGTTTGTGCCTACGTCAGTCGGCAGGTGGAGCATGTTCGGAAGTCCATGGATGGGAAAAATGTGGATACAGTGCTGACTGAGTTGGGCGTTCGTTTCCACCGACTCATCCACGAGCACCTACAGCAGTACAGCTACAGCTCAATGGGAGGCATGCTGGCCATCTGCGACGTGGCTGAATACCGACGATGCGCCAAGGACTTCAGGGTGAGCGGGGGGCATAGGTCCAGGATACACTGGTCACAGGGCAAAACATGGCTCTGCCTACAAAGGCTCTGCCTGTGATTTTATTAAATAAACTGGTCAGCTGAATGCTCTAATCCTTGCATACTTGAAGGGCTGCACCTAAGTATTTATTTTCATAATTTTTTTTTTTTAATTAAATGTTTAGTGCATAAAACGTTAGAAAATAAGGACATACACGTATCCCAGAGCCTTAGGTTTCATCATCCTATTTTATCACAACAGCTTTTAAAAGACCTAAAGGGAATTAGTTTATAATGATATGATATGTGAGAAAAGCCGTAAATTCTCATATTGGAGAAGCTGGAAGTTAGATTTTTTTTTTACATATTTATTTGATATGTGATACATTTTCTGTTGATCGACCAATCAATGAATCAACTAATACTTTAAGCAATACATAAAAGTGTGAATGGACTCATAAAAGAGATGAGGGTAGTTTTTTTTTTTTTTGTGGATGTTAGATATAACGGTGCATTTAAAAGCAATACAAGTTTTCCTTAGAAATCTGCGATTTATCATGTGGAGCGTTTGTCATAAGAGGCTTCCATATATGCAGGGAATAAATGTGTTACTTTACAAGGTGTAAATGTTTTTGTGCCTCTTTCCTCCAGGTCCCTCTCGTGCTGCAGCTCTTCGACACACTCCACGCCCTCTGTAACCTCCTGGTCGTTGCCCCTGACAACCTGAAGCAGGTTTGTTCAGGTGAGCAGCTCACCAATCTGGACCGGAACCTCCTGCATGCCTTCGTCCAGCTCAGAGTGGACTACCGTTCAGCCAGATTGGGCCGACACTTCAGTTAATGACTGATTCAATACCTGGCTGCCCTCCGTCCAGTAACGCAGTTCCCCCCCCTTCCCCTCTCCCTCCCATGCCCATGCTTTCATAAGATGATGCACCTTGGAGATGGCCACCCCTGCTTCATTCAGAGAATGCGTCTGTCTGTCCCCAGCATACAGACTTTCCAGGGTTGCTTTGTACATCATGGACATAAAGGCCACTGCTCTTTGAATGTGGGAAATGTGCAGTTTACCTTCTTTTTTTTTCTTCATGTTGATTTCTCCAAGCTGAAGAAGTTTAAATGTGTATTGACTTAAGATTTAATTTGTTTTTAAATACTAATCTATCACCAGTATACATGGCTAAGATTTCAGACATAAGTAAATGGACAACATTGATTTCTGTGCTTATGTAAGGAAAAGAAAAACTTTTTTTGATTGTGCCAAATATATATACATTCTGTGGCTGCACAGGAATATACCCTAAAGCTGCTGTAAAGGGAGATTGTCAACAATCACACTGTAAAGTTAGACATCAGGCCTGCAGTAGCACTGTATTGGGAACAGCTATCCCTTTGTAATGAACTGTAGAGGACTCAACAGAGACAGCCCGACCAAGCATGAGATAGAGCTCTGTCTGGATAAGAGAGACACATGACCACCTCTCTAACCTTTGACCTCTGACCACAAAGTAGAGGTCAAGAGGCCATCGCAGAGAAGTGTGATCTGAACTATAAACAGGTCTGAGAACCTCTCTGGAGATTTGGGTGGTCCCTCTTAGGCTCAGATGATTGGTGTAATGGGTCAGTGAATATGTGTCACTGTAATTGCACAGATCAACACTTGCTCATCCAGCGACACACACAGTCCAAAGACATTGTTGGCTGGATCTGCTGTGTTTCTGGGTCAGGGGACATTGAAATGTTGACCTCTGCTGATTAAGGAAACAAACTAGCGGGGACTTCTTCACACAGGGCTTATTGGAAGTTCACAGTCACTGTCTTCTCCTCTTAAGACAAAAGACGGATCTTGTTCCCGATGCCTGAAAATGTCTGCTACGCAAAGCTGCTCCCACTGTACTGCTGTTGTGACTCATTAAAAAGATGTTGCATTTTATCATTGTCCCTCCTATGAATATCCTTTAGCTGTGAATCAAAAGTTAGGCCAGCTCTCTCTGTGAATGTCACTTTCAAAGTGAGATGAAACAGTCTTCCTTTCTATAGAAGTCATCAAGTATTCATGGGAATTCTTGCCACCAGAGTAAAGTTCTTTCTTAGACTTCAGGAAGTGAGCAGAGCCAGAGGGGATTAGATATCTAGGAGTTGATGAATTGTGTGCAGTAGTCATGGACTGGGGAGAGCCGGGGAGATAGAGACGCCTGAGAGCTCAGTTCCAGCTCCGGCTGGTTAGTGTTGTGTAGAAGGTACACACAGTGCTGTGCAAGTTCAAACAACATAATTAATTAGGCTAATATTAATATTATCAATGCCACATAAATTCAATTCTCTCAGCCCTAATCACAACTGGATAGCTTGTAAAAATTATTTTGTTAGGCCCTGATGCAAACAGTGGGTCTTTTCCAAACATTTGAAAACTATTTGTTTTTGCGGCGATTAATGTGCGCGGCGCAGGAAGGGGTTGGGGGGGGGCGAAGCCGGGCCAGGGACGATAACTGGTGTGGAGACGAAGGCAGAGGCACAGCCTGGCCCCAGGGACTCCCAGCGCACGCACATGGAAGAGGGGGAGGGATGTGTTTTTTGGGGTGGGTGTTTGAGCAGGTGGAGGGGATTAGTAATACTGTCAACACTGGAGAGCTGGATAAGACTGTCCTCTCTTACTCGTCAGTTTGAGCAGCTCTTGCATACACATTCAGACACATAAAGACGCCAATACGTACAAACACAGGGGCGTAAGGACAGAAGAAGGAAACTTGTCGGTGGTTGAACTGACCACTGTTGTTCATGTTACATCTTGACACTACTGTACTCCTTGTTGAGGCTGTTTCCCACTGCAGTTTCCTGCTGCATGCCTCTCCAACACTCAACATCTGCAACATGTTCCCTGCAGCTATTTAGATAACAAGAAACCTTCCTAGTAACATTTACACCACTGTGATGAGCCCTGAAGTAGAACCTGTACACTGACCTTGCCGTGCAACACCCTTTGACCTTTGTAACGCCTTTTTTCAACCCAGAGAAAAAGGAACATAAGCCTGAAATTTCATTCAGGTCAATTTATGAAGTTAAGGTTGAACATTGGATAGTTCCATTAAACTAAGTTTATCACATTAAGTACCAATAATTATATTTAATTGGACCTTCTCATGTGCATATGCATCCATCTTTAATCAAGGAACAACAGCAAACAACATCCATATTCAAGTTAAGCTTCAAATGTCTAAATTCTACTGTTGAATCCTCTCTGCCACTGACCACAGATGCCCTCATTTGTTTACCCTCCTTCATGTGTCTCCTCTGCCAAATCATCAACCATACTTTTCCTGTTTGTCCACTCTTTCTGCACACCCGACTAGTCCTCCAACATCCCATAAATCCTCGCTTTCGGCACATTGCTACCCCAACTAGGCCGGCCCTCCCTCTGCCTCCTGGAGCACTGACAATAAAGCATTACAGCAGTCAATCCATGTCAACAACAGCTTTGCTTAATTCCTGCTAAACACGTTTAAACTAAATCTTCACCTAATGATGCATAATGATTTGCTCTTTAGTGTGCCGGCGGCTCGTATCAATTTTGGTGGTTTATTTTTCCCGCGATCGGGAAGATGACTCAGGTGGTCTAGCCGTAACAGTCACTTAGGACGGTATTAAGGATCTCCCTGTTGAAATTAGTCAGGTAATTGTCACCAAACACACTGCAGAATGCATTTCACTCGTGCAGGATTTCACATGCAGGTAAATGTCCTTGGCTCTTATTTTTCAAACATAACAAAGTTCATCAGAGTCAAATGTTTAATTAGTGATCAGTTCAGTGATCACTGAAAATATTGAGCCGTAGAATTGAGAATGGTTTATAAACCGAAAGCAGGACTGGATATCCATAGAAAATGGTTATTTTCTATTCTTCAGGATTTCTGTGACAGACTTAATGGAAATGGTGGGGTGATGGGGCACACAGCCAGGCTCTCTGATGAGATGCAGATGTTGCCCTGGCCTTGACCTCCTGCCCATGTGATGCCGGGGCCAAAATGGCACAGGTGCTGCACCACCTTCAGTCTTGGGCAGCCAGGAGCTGCACTGTGCAGGATGTGAACGATGCCAACTCTCCTCCTTTGCTCACTTTTCTCATTACGAAGGTCTCGTCTGATGGGGCTTAATGAAACTCTCCCTTGATTCTTGCAATCATACACCACCGTCCTTTTGATGATGCTAAACTAGTGCGCTGTCCCTTATTTTCCTCCACCCTCCCCTGTGCCTTCTCTCCTATAAAAACACTATTAATTCTCTGCCGTAGTGGAGTGTTTTCCAGTGCTATTTCCTGGCCCAGTGCCTGTGCCTTGCTCTCTCTTGGCTGGGTTTGTCTGGTTGACTGCTCCACAGGAACAGACTGGCACTCTAGCTGAGAGTCCAGGGTCTATTAAGTATATTTCATAAGATATAATTATACTTAGCTAAAATTGTGCTTTATTGTTGTAGATGTAACAGTAGTTTAATTAAAAGTCTAAAATGCACTCTTGTGATTACATGCATGCATGCGTAAATAGATACAACATACACCACTGACTGGCAAATTGGCACATCCATAGTACAAGTACATAAAAACATACAGTACATAAACACTACATATTAAAATCACACAGTGAGAGTATAAAGAACAAATTGATTCTGATGGTTAAGGGACTTCAGTGCTAAACACATTCACTCACAGGGCAAACAAACATCTGTTACGTTTGTAAGGCCTATGGCCCTCCTAACCCACTGATGTTGAACCAAGCCTGTGTACACGCCAGAGAAACAAATGAGGTCTCTCTCTCCTCCACTGAAGATGAAACACTGCATCACCAAAGCATGTGCATTTGTCTAATCAAGCTTTTGCCTGCGGCTACATTGAATGTAAATGAATAGGCTTGTGTGTGCCAGCCTCTATTTCTGCTCAGACTGGCTGCGTTTGATGATGAAATGGTGCAGTGAACATCAGGCAGAAGGGGGCACTAGTGCTCCAGTGTTGCTCACCTCCCCTGTGGAGCCCTCTCTTCCTCAGAGCTCCTCACAATGGGGATCTGCCTGAGGGGGGAAATGTTGCTTTTTTAGGTCTGTGAGCCCATATCCCTTAATCCCCAGCCATGATTGACAATCATGATTTAGGGTATATGGTGTCCCATTCTAATCCACGAGCAATGATTTCATTTGCATACCTTCCGTACGTGGCCTCATTTTGGAGGAAACGGCTGCCTTTGTAAGTGATACAGAGAGAGGGAGAAAGCTGAAGAGAGTGAGTGCAAGATAGAGAATGAGGAGGAGAAAGAGAATGGATGGGGGAATGTTTGTGTTTTTTTTCTTCTTCTTCTTCTTTTTGCCAGAAGGAAGATGATAGCAGTCTCCATGCTTAACCAAACCTTCCCATATATGCTTTTCCTCTGCAGCACTTTCCCCTGACACACACACACACACACACACACACACAATGCGTGTGCATATTCAAGCACAAACTGAAGCATATTCAGAAATGTAAAGATGTATGGAGACGCGGGAACACAGAGGAACACACAGAGATGCTCCCTCACAAGATGCAAAACTAAATTGGTATTTGCTCATTTTATAACCAAGTCAGGCTTAATTATAATCATGGGAGTTTGGGAGTTACCGTATAATCTCTAGAAGGTATTAAGAATTACCCAGAGCGCACCACAGCAAAAAAGAAACAAATACAAATACGTACAATTATTTCCCAGTCATAACACCCAAGGGAGTCTGAATCAAATAATGCTCAGTGTTTGGTATGCCCACAGAGACCATTCATCCTCGCTTTTATCTACTGAGGAAGTGGAACAGAAGTAAAACACTGGATAAAAGGTCAAAAGGGTCATGTCTCAGTGTTAGGTAGAGATGTATAAGGTGAGATTTATTTTTATCCAGATAAAATACTGAATATCTAAATATATATTTATTATGTACTTTAGAAATGTGGATAATGTATATAGCTGTATAGCTGTGATTTGAAATGATTGGAAAAAAGACAAAGAAAAAAATATGTACAACAAATTACACCAAATTTAATCTGCTTATTTATTGTATATAAAAATGCTGCAAAATGAGACTAGAATTATGATAGTACTTGTAATTTTATCTTATTTATTTTTTTATTACTGGCAAAATAAATAAAAGGCATTAACATATTTTTTTTAAATTGAATTATTTGATTAAAAATTAAATTGTTTCATCTCGGATTTAATTATCAAGATGCAAGGTGTGAGATAATTACTAATAACAAATATAAACACAGACAGCATAATTTAAATTCAATTTTAACTCCCGAACAAGCAGCAGGTGATTCAGACATTTCAAACTCATGCTACGACACCAAAGGTGTATAATATTATGTATTAAATATCTAGAATATTTCAATGTGATAAAATGTGTCATGGGGTTGAATATTTCATTCAGTGTATGATATATGATATATACATATATAATGATATATACAGTCCAAATAAAAAATTGGACACAGCTGATACAAGATTTATATGATTCTGTCAGACAGTGTGGAATAAGATGATTTTAATTTCAGGGGAAACAAAAACAGAAAACTAAGAGATTAAACCTTGTGATTCAACAAAAATAATGTATTAAAAATACAGCCTTTTTTGTACATTTTACACACATCAATGCAAAATATTCTAATAAACAAATATACCTAATCTATATTTATCTGATTTGAGTCCCCGAGGCGACACTACAAAGGTTATGCTTACAACAGAAGGAAGAGATAGTGAGGATCCTCTTCCCCCTAAGTAATCACCACATACTGTACCATCCATCCATCCATCCATCCTCTCTGACTGACTGAGCCTGGCCAGGTCTCTGTGACAGAGGACTCCCCTTTGGAACAATAACAGTCTGATAATCTCCTCTTATCTCCAGTGTGTTTAGTGCCTGGTTAACAGGCTGTCTACTTGATGGGTGTCTTTCCACGCCTACGCCATAGGGGAATGATCGTGTCATCATGAACCTAAAAAACAGAGTAGTACAGTGAATGAAAGCTACAGTAGAGCAAAGCAGGGCTGGTGGAGAAAACAGAAGCAATGACACTGAAATTAAGCAGAGAAAAAATGAAAGAGGGCATTTATCAAAGTAATATGGAAACAAATTGGTAAAATAAACTTCTGGAATACTTTTTTTAAAATCACATCAATCTACCGTGACAATGAGGGCAGGAGTATGGACAGAGTTTCTGTGTGTCTGCTGCCCACCTGTCCTGAGTTTCCTCGCCCTCTGGCCTCACCAAGCCCACTTCTCATCCGCGATGTCAGCGTGGGAGGTGGCGTGGGATTAGGTGGCCCGAGGGTGTGAGCACTTGAGCATCGCACCCATCATCCCACCTCCATGGGCCATCCCACCCTCTCCACAATTAGCACTGTTTACCAGCCCTGGCCTAATTGATTCCCTCTCTTTATCTTTTTACCTCCTTAATTTTGTTATTAAGTGTGCGGGAGAGGCGCGAAAGCTCCTCTTTTTCCCATTTTGAGAAATTATACTCTTGTACTTGATCCAGCTAACAGGATTTTCTTAAATTACTTTATAAAAGACCATCTTTTAACTTTCTTCTTTCTCTCTCTATCCATTCATTAGCAGGTCTGCCTCAAGGCCTGCTCACATCAATTTCTTGGGTTAAAGTTACAAACTTAGGCAGCTCAGCTCGACGCTCACGGTGGTTTGCGGACGAGAGGGGGTGGCTGGGGGTGGAATGGGGACGAATTATTAATTTCTGAAGTATTAGAAAAATAAAGAGATTGAATTAAGAGTATTGGTCCTCTGTTATCCAGCATGGCTAGCCTCAGGGACTTACTATGGTGGAGGACATTATGCAAATGCTCTGCCTCTCTCTCTCTCTCTCTCTCTCTCTCTCTCTCTCTCATAGCCTGGTATCTTCCTTTCTCTCTTCCTCCCTCCCTCTTTCACCCTTTCTCTCTCTCTCTCTCTCTTACAGTCAATCTCTGCTCTCCTATAATCTCTCTGTCTCTTTAATCTTCATCAGTCAGCAGAGACAGAGACAGTGTGGAGAGAGTGTCTCCTGTCGAAACAGCTCGCTATTCTCTCATTTGCCTCCTCATTCATGAAGTGTTGATTCCCAAAACCTCCAAATGAAAAACTAAAGGTCAGGAAGAGAGACCCAAGACACTCACAGTTGCTATTAATAGCTACAGTAATGAAGATGTAAACTTCCGCAATGTCCATCATTTTATGAATAGTGCATATATGGATGTCAATGACAATGGATCCATCTGTTACTATCAATACCAGCTTTACTTTCTTTAAGCGTTATGTTACTTTAAATGTTATGGCATGGTTGGAGAGGTGGGGTGGTAGGTGGTTGTGTTGAGGGATGCCATGGAGTGTGAAGAGGAGGTATTTGCTTATACATCATGACATAGAAACCAAGCTAAACAACAAAGATATGGATATTATGGACTTATATAGATGCACTTGTCACATAAATATATGTCTGCAGACTCTATATATGCTATACAGTACATATATACTTACAGTACACATGCACACTCTGGCACCCACACAGTCATGTACAAAACATACATCCAGTAGACACATGCATACACACATGCTCATAGTCTGTTTTATCTATTCTCGTGTTTTTTTCATCTTGAATCTGTTGTAGCAATTTGTTTGTTTAGTTGTTTTAACCTGAATTCAAAACCTTAACCAGGGACAGGAGCTGCAGTACATTTGTTTCATTTTTTCTCCATATGTAACAATGTTTATCTGTATTGTCCCTGTTAAATAAACAGACAAATAAAATAAAAGGAATAAATGCAGAGTTAACGAGCTTGAAAGGACATGGAAGAAAAAAAAAAGAAGAGTCAATATTAGAATATTACTCCTAAATGCCGCCGTTTTACACAAGTACAAAAATCTACAGATATAATCAAATCTCCATATCTCTCTATTGATATTAGGATTCTCCACAATGTAGTTAGTTAAGCCAGTAAAATATCCCAAGATACTAAATATTTTCTTATTTAAGACAGGCAAGTGGAGACAGGTTGAAAACACTCATCATCCATGATCCATAAAAATCCAGATAGTCTAAGCTGACATGCAAAACTTTGGTCAATATTGATGTTTATTCAAGAAGGCAGGCGTTCTGTAGAAGGCTGATGAGGCCCAAGTCCAGTTAATTAAGCTTTAATGGAAGAGGGAGAAGAAGAAGAAGAAGAAGAAGAAGAAGAAGAAGAAGAAGAAGGGGCAGGCTGGATGATAAGAGGAGGATGGCCAAAAGGGAGGCGGAGAGGAAGAGGAGGAGAAGGAGGAGGGCAGCGAGGCATGGTGTCAGTAACAAGGCCAGTAATCTTACAGCAGGAGGGGGAGAGGCTCCCAGCAGCACCGGTGGCATCCTGCACCAGCGGCGTATTCGGCACTAGAGGCAGAACAGACAGGTTTGATGTTAGCAAATATTAGCTTTGTGCAGGACGTGGGTGTATTCTCTTTGACACGCTCATTGCATATTCAGAGACAGATGTTTCCGTGGCAGAGGCGAGGACGAAGGAGAGGAGGAGGAGGAGGAGGAGGGTGGCTGAATGAAAGGCCTGAGATGGCAGAGTCGCTCTCGGAGGAGCAAGTAATTGGCCCCTCGACGGTAGCGGCGACAGAGAGAGGCACACACACACACACACACACGCACACACACACGCAGCCTTTTCCCTCGCTCATCTCCTCTGCCTCTCTTCACAGATCTGATAAAGGTAAACGTGTAGCAAATTTGTCATTTGATGAGGGAGGATTTCCACAAACAGAGCTGACATGATGAGCCTGTGATCTGCCTGTATGTAGTCAGCAGGGGCCCAGGCAGGCAGAGATCTCAATCCTCCCTCTGCCTCTTCCCCCCCTCTCGCTCTGTGCCTCTCTTCCTCGCATACTGTCATACACACACAGACACGCACACACACACTTGGCTGTGTTCACATGGAGCCTCAGTCTCAGTAATTGCTGCCTGCCATCCATATCTTTCCCCGTCCTCTGTCTCTGAGTCCCTCGCTCTGGTGCTGTCTATCTCTCCTCCTCAGAGACATCCTCCTCTTCTTTTTTCCGTTCCTCTTTTCTCCATCAAATAAAGGGCCCGGCCCTCGCCTCAGCATCACACTCAATTTCTGACTCTTTCACTTATCTCTGGGCTCCATGCCTGCAGACTGCTCAATTATCCACACTCACCTAGCTTCTTCTCGCCCATGCAAAGAAGAAAAAAAAAATTCTCAAATATTTCCAATGCCATATTGACAAGTTTAAGGGGTTAATGGTCAAGAGCTAAGTCATAGACATGAGCTAAGTGATAAAGTTGCAACACATTCAGGTGATAACAGCCCCACTGGCATAATACAGAGATTTATGAACAGGTTTTTGGGGGACTGACATCAGATGGATTCAGGAGGACTAAGTTAAATGAAGTTTGGTGGCGATGGCTCATTCAGGCTCCTCAGCCAGAAATTGACCTCCATTACCACAATCATTGTCAGTACAGTAACCCCTCTGCAGAGATTATGAACACACTCTTTCAAAGTGATCACGAGACTCTCCTCTGGCTATAAAAACACATCTCCTCATCCCACCACACCTAATTGCTCTGCACTCCTGCAATCCTCTTCTCGGATGCATACACCCCTCCCTCCCCCCCTCTCCCTCCATCCCTCTCTACTTCTTTTTCTCTCTCTTCTTTTCATATCCATCTGATCTGAGAAGGAGTCACTGGGTTTGAGCCTTTCCACTCAGAGGTAATGGTCCTGCCTCTGCCTAGTCCCATGACTCTAATCCTGGGACTCGGGACCCAAGCTACTGCTCTCCTCCATGCTGCCTGCTCAATGCCCCTCTGTCTCTCTGAACTGCCTCGGCTGATGTTAACCCTTTAGCACAATCTCTGTATGCAAATGAATTATTTAGCACCAACAGAAAGGACAGGGCCAAAGCACATTCTGCAACAAACACAGTTAAAGGCTAATTCCGGTTTAACTCGGGTCTAATTTTTCAAAGTTTTGGCCATCATCACTGATAATAAGATTATACAACTGTAAGACTGTGTTGTGTTGATGGCTGTTTCACCCATTTGGAGAAACAGTCAACCAATCAGAGTTTTGTAGGTTGAATTATGAACGGGAACATCATCTTCCTACATAGCTAGCTATCCAACCTAGTTACAACAATATAAAATATAATGAAAGAAATACAGCCAGAAAATGCCACAAGGGTAAATGAGATCAGTGCAGCTGTAGAGGTTGTTGTAAGTTGACTTACAAAAATAGCAACTCATTAATGTCATTAATGTGCATATTTCTTAAATCAAGATGAAAAAAACCCACCTGTCAGCTGAAAATAACATTTGCGTCATGGATATGTCACTCGTTTCCAGTGTTGGGCTACAGTTATTTGAAACATTTAGTCAATTACTCATTACATATTACTCACTAAAAACTAAACCTACTAATAACTCAACAGCAGGAGTAAATTGTTAGATCACTTGTTACATGTTTGTTACTCTGCTCAGCTCGATGGTGCCTTTAAACAACTCCACACCCACACATCAAATGTGATGTATTTAACACGTGTAGAAATAGAAAAGACAATATGCTTTCACAATCATCTATCTTAAAATTAACCTCTTTGACTCCAAAAGGTCCACTCTCACAATACAGCTGTGGGTTCACCCTCCAACACCAGGTGACCCCTGAATGTAGACTTACCAATGGTTAATGTTACAGGGATTACTGACTGAATGTCAAATAGTAATCCCTTACCCTAATCATTACTGTAAAAAAAGTAATCATTACTGCAACATGTTACCGCTTGATACTTCTCATTACTGACTGGTTTGGTCAAAATAAATGAAACCCCCCCTCCTGACATGAAATCATCTCATCATCTAACATGAACACAATGTCATGTTGATAGAATGTAGTGAAACAAATTAAATGTTTCCTGATTTTTAGGCCAAGAAGAAGTAGCAGTCAGACAATCAGACAGGTCTTGAACAGGTTAGCCAGATTTATTTGGAGGAAAAAAGGCGTCCATTGCTAACATCCATCACAATTTACAGACAAAATTTATGGTTAAACCATATTTACCATAATTGTGAGTGTACAGTCCTCTTGTGCAATTAAGAATCATTACCAACATGTCATTTTTGGTTTTACCTCCACTTAAAGTGATTAAAATCATCTGACTAAACTGTTAGATTTTTTTTACAGTCAGTCTCTGATCATCTCATTGCTTGTATTTCTTGTCCCATCAAATTTGTTTCATGGCGATGTTGCTTTGTTCCCAGATCTCAGCAATTACTTTGGTGAGTACAATGTTATCATAACCAATAGAAATAATTGCCAAAACTATGAAAATAAGACCCGAGTATTATCCTTTAAGACCCTAACCACGCCTGGAGCTCTCTCAGTCAACTGTTTCCTCTCTTATGTACATTCTTCCTGTTTATTAAGGCACAGCACCCTGGAACATCATTAGAAAAAGCTCTGCTGCCTGGGAGAGGTCTTCTGTGGTGGGAGAGGGGTAGAGAAGAGGGGGGGTGGGGGGTGGGAAGAAAGGGGGGCTCAGAGGAGAGCTGAACTTTGTTAATGGAGTGTTTCTCCGTGCAAGTCACTCAGCTTTGAAAGCCAAGCCCCCCGGGTGAGGACTCTGAAGCGCAGGAATCAGACATGCACAATCAGTTCCACTCCTTAAATCTCCTTCAGAATCATATCTATTTGAGCAGCCTTTCCTTAATTTATTTCTCTATCAGTTAGTGGGTTGTGATCTGGCGAAGTGCTTCGGGAATAGGAGGCACCGCTGAATGGTGAAATGGAGAAGGTTCCTCTCTTTCTCTCTTTCTGTTTTCTGCTCCCTCGCTGATTTCCACACACACTCATACTCCCTATCTCTCCCCCTGTGCCCTCACCATCCATTTAGGCAGTGCCTCTGACTAATTTGCCCATCACGCTTGCTGTCTGGTCCTTTACGGTTGAAGATGTTTTGACGTGTCTCTCTCGGCTCGCTCTCTCCACTGGCACTGTCTCCACTATGATTAAGAATATTCTGATAATAAGCAAAATGCCAAGAGTCACCGAACGGCTGAGGAATCTGGAGTGCCACAGCGTGAGAGAGTGTGTTCTCCTGCATCAGTGGAAAAAATGTTTAGTGTGAGCAGTGCATACACAGCATTTTCAGTCAAAGGAAATGTAATCCAAGCTGCAGAAGGAGAGGCTTCTAGAGGGCAGATTCTTTATGCAGAAGATGAAAGAGTCGTGCACTCTCACAATGTTCATTTATACCTAAGATTTAACATCTAGATCAATGACAAATTGAATCATATCTCCTGTTAATTATAGGCATTTGTTAGTGGGGGGTTGGGTGGATTTGTAAGCACCAGCATGGATGTAGGTGCCACATGCACGCACCCACGTGGCCTTTCTGCATGGCCCGAGTCAACACCTCCAGCCATCCGGTGGCTCACTCCGGAGGTCGCACTGTTTGACTCTTCCCACAATCCCCTTGGAAAAAAGGGCGTGTCACTGACAGGAAGAATGTGCCAGGCCACCGCGGCAGCGCCCTTCATAGCCCTCATACCCCCCCTTCCTCTCCAACCCCCAACCCCAAACCTCCACCCACTGGACTCACCAAGTGATTAGTTGGGGATTAAAATATTTGCTGGGCAAATATCTGCCTTGGTTGTCTGACCCAACATCATAGTTCAAAGACATGGGCTTAACCAACTTTTCTCTTTACTTGACAAACCATCAAGACATCCCAAGACCACACCCAGTACACAGTCCATGAATGATTTATAAACCCCAGTTCTCAGTAAGAAGAAAAGGAAATACCGTTACTTTCAATTCATTGTAAATCTTTGCATTTAAACAGTACTTCAGCTGATTACACTGAATATGTTTGTTGGGTGTACTGCATATGGAGCTGAAATGCTGAGAATGCAAGTAAAGTATTGATGGATCATGTGCTCCACTGAAACTGAGGTAATTAGCTACTAGAGAGGTCTAACGGGCATAAACATGCATACCGTGGATTACAATGGACAAACTCGCACAGGCTGCTGGAAAACACGTCTTGTGCAGCAATGGAGGAAGTATTAAGATTCTCTAAAGTATCAAAAAAGTAGTTGTTAGGCAAAATTATTATTATCATTATTATTATTATTATTATTATTATTGCGTTTTGATGTTGTAGCTAGTCAAAATTGAGCTAATTTTAAATTATTTTCATTCAATTGGGTGGTTTTATCTATCTAATCTAGCTAATTAGGTGTTTTGCATGAAAATCTTCATGTGCAAAGTAACAACTGATAAATGTAGTGAAGTAGAAATTTAAAGTAGTATAAAACAAAAATATTCATGGAAAGTATGAGTAAGTTGTTTTGCTTAAATCAACATTTTGATTTTATTATTTTCTGAACATGATTTCATATATTGTGCAAACAGAAATTTGTGATTTGTACAGTAACCATATTTAACTTTGTATATTTCGCCTAGTCCTTAGGCATAATGACACATTTAACTAATTGCTTTTTCTGTTATGATACAGACTAAAGGGAAGATCAATTTATTGTTTAAATACTAGGAAGAACTAAAGTATGGAGTATATAGCATTATGCATAAATTGCCTTTATGTGGCATGTCAGATAATATTTGTAATTACATTTTTAGTTGAGTTTTTGTAAATAAAAGACAGTTTACTTTCTAACATGCTGTTTATACACCAGAGTCTATGGGTGCCCACAGGAGGAGCTTTTGTGGACAAATGCATTAATAAACACTTACATCTGCTTACAACTTCATTATAGTGTGTTTTGAAACATTAATTAGCCATTTATGTACTGATTCTCAATATAAATAGGGGGACTTAAAGGTAAGTGTAACCCTTTGATGTTTTATGCAGCGCTTATGTGAATTTGTGTCACAGCTTTTCTTCCTGCCAAATAGGAGTTCAAGCACTCCTGGTTGCTATCAAGACAAATTGGCCATTTTAATAACAATCAAACATCAGACATCTGTTTTTATTATTCATATTATTGTGAAGCTACATTTTGCCAGCTGGCTCAGTCACCATGATGACCTGAGAGAAGGCCCATCATACGTCATGATGCATTTCAGAACTTCCAGAACTCAGCAAACTGTTCATAAATTAGAATCTTCTCCACATCAGTTCAACTTTGTGAGTGCAGAACACAAGACCAATTTCTAACCATCTTATCTACAAGAGTTTGGAAAAACAGTTTGGAAAAAGAGTTTCATGCAACAGGATTCCTGTTGTAAAATGGCTGAGAAATCCAGCTCCTTTGTTACTTCTGACATGGACCTCCAAGTCTTCAGAGGAAGCCAGCTCTCCTCCATGTCCTCGAACTACACAGTTCAGGACACACTTGGAAAAGGAGCATTTGCAACAGTCACCAGATTTATCAAGATCAAGCCTCTGGAGAGAAGAAAGAGGGCCTATGCTCAAGTTTCCCAAAAAAACAACAGGAGCTCTGACAGCACCTCACCTGAAAGGAAGAGGAGGAAGATCTGTGGAGGAAGATCTCCAGTGAAAAGGCCCTACAGTGAAATTTCACCGGGCAGCCACAGAATCGCAGAACTCTCTTCCCCTGAAAGGAAGAAGAGGAAGATCTGTGGAGGAAAATCTCCGGTGAAAAAGCCCTACAGTGAAATTTCACAGGGCAGCCACAGAATCGCAGAGCTCTCTTCCCCTGAAAGGAAGAAGAGGAAGATCTGTGGAGGAGGATCTCCAGTGAAAATACCCTATGGAGAAATTTCACAGGGCAGCCACAGAATTGCAGAGATCTGCTCCTCTGAAAGGAAGGAGAGGAAGATCTGTGGAGGAAGATCTCCAGTGAAAAGGCCCTACTGGGAAATTTCACAGGGCAGCCAAAGAATCCCAGAGAACTCGTCCCCAGAGAGAAAGAGGAGGAGGATGACAACGGACATTGAGGAGAAAGTCATAGAACTACCAAGCACGTCTAAAGAGGCTTCTTGCACCGTGGTCAAGATCATATCTACGATGAGGAGAGAGGTGGCTTCAAGTGGCACCAGAAAGCCAGACACCATGTCCCCCCCTAAAAAGAGGAACGAGGACTGGAAGGTGACAGAAAGGGTGTCAAAGATCTGGATCATCGGCGACAGTTATGTTCGTCGAGGGGAGGAAGCATCGCATGAGTTTGGCAAGAATTTCGGACTTAATGCCAATGTTCAGTGGTTTGGCAAAGGAGGAATGCGTTGGAGTGGTGTCCTTCCCCGTTTTTATGCTGAGTTGGCCACACAGAGTCCTCCAGATATTTTGGTGCTCCATGCCGGTGGCAATGACCTAGGACTGATGTCAAGTCAGGAACTTGTATCTGTAATGCAGAGGGACTTGATGCAGCTGCATGCAGAGTTTCCCTCAATGAAGATTGCATTTTCCTGCATCAATGAACGGCAGGAGTGGAGAAATGGAAAGCCATGGAAGGTCAATAATGACAGGAAGATCATCAACAGTTGCATGAGGAATAATATTGGCAGCCTTGGCGGTGAAGTAATTGAACACCCCTTCTTGAGATATTACGACAAGAAAATATTTCTGCCAGATCGAGTACACTTCACAAAACATGGGAACCAAGTCTTTTTGACGAGCATCCACTGCAGGTTGAAGAAGATTCTTCAGAGGTCTTCTCCAAAACAGCCATTCTGAACTGACCGTAACTGTGAATATAAATGTGATTGTTGTTTGTATATGTGTATGAAATAAATACAAATTTTGAAAAATGAATTAAAAACGGATTCTGTATGGTGGTGCGATGTCTGTAGGGACAAAGCAGAGCAATAAATCTGAACAACAAATTCTAAAGTTCATAATTGGCAGTAGTGTTCAAAATTTTCATTTTATCTGACCTTTCTCTTGGCTAATCTTCTGTCCTTCCATTTTAGCTCAAAATAGTTATGTATATCAACCTCTCACATATTAATTAAAGACACATTACACTGTCAATTATTCTATATGACATTATTAATCAATGTGTAAGCAGAATTTTCCTGTTGTAGCTGCTCAAGGTGAAGCCAGTTTGAACTACTTTATATACAGTTAGCTACCTTAGTCCAGTGCGTCCCAAACAAGTGGCTGGGCCCCTCCAAAAGGTCAAAGGTCCAGGGGGTAGTGAGATGATTAATGGGAGAGCAAGAAGAAAAAACAAAGTTTGAAAAGTTTTTTAAATTAAACCATGTGAGATGTTCAGAGGGTGATAGAGCTGCAAGTCATAGACATCTGAAACACGACAGAGACACAACTACACAATGATTTTATACAAGATCTCAAAAGACAAAGAGATTGGAAACCACTGGTTTAATCTTGTATTGTATTTTATAAGCTTATTATATTTACCTTTGTGTAAAATCTTAATCTAAAAGGTAACTAGTAACTAAAGTCATAATATAAATATAGTGGAGTAAAAGTACAATGTTTCCTTCTGTAATATAGTGGGGTAGAACTATAAAGATGAAATATAAAAATAGGAAAACTCAAGTGCAAGTGCCTCCAAACTGTACTTTAGCACAGTACTTGAGTAAATGTATTAGTTAATTTCAACCACTGACCTTGTAACATTTCAGAAATTATTCAGGACATAATGTTTTGTGCCCCCTCTTCTACTACTTTTTCTTGAGCTTCTTCTCATATTAATATTAATATAATATATATATTAGTAGTAGTATGGGTTGTACCGCCATAATTATTGTATCCAATTAATTACAATATATTAGTATCCTGTGAAAAACTGACGTCTAACTGACATCTTCAAATTAGAAAGAATACTAGTCAATTGCATACAAAACTGAATTTTGAAATGTTTTCATTCTAATATTATTGAATATATGAATAAAATACCTTTTGGACAGTTGTTGAGGATTGAAACAACATGATCTCCAGTGTTTACAAGCTGTCAGGGTTTGTCTCATTAATATGTGTTCATACTGTGTGTCAAACAGAGGTGCTGCAACAGCACCAATGACTACACTAATAATGATGATGATGTGTGTGTATTTTGATTCAACGATATATGAATTGAAACAGGCTGATGCTCTAGACTTAAGATCTTAAGTTCTGGTGTCTGTAGGAAATATTTTCTAAAAGTTTGATTCATGGATATTCTTAGGCTGAAAAATGTCCATTCTGTCTCAAACCTAAGATTGAACCACTGGAAACACTCAATGCTAAAGCAGCTCTTTTGATTTTCTTAATAAATGAAAAGAAAAAATATTTTTTACAAGGTCTTGGGAGCAGTTTATGAGTAGTGAGGAAACATTTTTAAACTTCCACATAAATTGCTGAATGCAGGGGAGATGAAGAGAAGCTGCCAAGTACATTATTACCCCTCAGGGCCAAACAACACGCACCCCTGAGGACTTACATCACTCAGCAAATTAAGAGCGGGCTCTGTGGCTGGGGCCATCCACCTCAGCAGCCTCTACCTCCCCGCTGAACAATACAACCTGCACTACCACCGCAGAGCATTCATCTCAGCTCTATGCCTGGTCTTGTTATTCCTTTATTATGAGTCCTGGCCACTAACTCAGGGGGCTAATATTGTTTTGCTTCCGACGGTCATTTGGCACTGAGTGTTCTTAATTTCTTGCGCCCCCTCTCTCCATCCTACCTTTTCTTTGTGTCTCGTGTGGGTGGGGGCAGACGAGGCATGTCGGCAAAATGCAAAGGTTTAATTACTTTTTGTTGAATTAATTAAGGAGGAAAAACTTGTTCTTAGGGAACAAAAGTGAGGCTGGCTGGAGGCAGTGGTCGAGAATGGGCGTGGGGCACAGGGAAAGCGTCATAGTAGCCTGGCAGCCTCTGAGGATTTAATTTAGAGTGGGTCTCCTGGAGGGCCCATCTACTGGAGCCCTGGGCCCCAAATCGACCACTTGGAGGCTCTTATTGGTACCAAGCTTACAGCTATCCATCACTGTCACGCCACCCTCATGAAAACCAGGGCACACTGCGGAGAAACTGCATCAACACTTGTGGCTTCAGGAATCTAGAAGTCACTGTCTGCAGGATGTGTGCATTAAACCTGAAAACTCAAATTCTTCCTGCGCCTGCGGACAGTTTGCTGTGAATTTTGTGAAGATAAACAATTCTATCTCAAAAGAACAAATGAGAGAAATATGACTCTGATTTGTGATGTTATTTTGCCTGGAGGTGCTCCATTGACAGAACAGAAAGTGAATTTGTTGATACATCAAATGTTTGTTTTAGGTTTTACACCCTGAGGGCTGTGGAGTTTGAACCAGAAAATGTACTCATACCCCAGCAACATCTTACTGCATAATATACAGTTACTTAGCCAACAGATTAGGAGGAGAAGGAAACTCTTTTCTCCCCTTTATGGCCACAAGTGACATTGTGAATGTCCAGTAAACTACAACCCAGATAATACCTCCAGGTTATAAAAGAGAGAATACATGAGCATTCACCCTAAATAAAACAACAGAGGGTTAACCTTTTACCACCCACTGCTCTGCCAGCAGGATGCTAGCATGTTTCATGTACTGTATGTAACAGAGTGCCTTAAGTGTTACAGAAGCCACCTGACATAAATCAAAATACAAAAACAGTGAGGTAGGTAAAAAAAAGAAATATAATATATGCACTGATACATTACACTCTTGTCTCTTTTGTAATTGTGGAAGAGTTCAGCATTTCAGAAACCACAATTATTCACTTTCTTGCAGAGAGTAAGATGAGAAGATCAATACCACTCTCCTTGCTTGCCAAGTTAAGTATCTTCTCATGTGCTTGAAAGAATCTCAGTTCATGTTTTTTTTTTGGACATCTACCTTGTGGTACGCAGATAAGGGTTCAAAACAGGGACAGGGGGAAAAACAGTCTCAGCAACATGGAGATAAGTATTTCCAAAGTGAAATCAGGGTGCAGCTGTATATTGGAGTGCACTTGTGAACCAATGAATACAGATAAGAGGGAGAAACAGGACTGAAAAATCTCGACAAGGCACCAAACTTTAGAGATTAGATTCCTAGATAGTAATCATTTGATTGAAAAATACCTGAAAAGATCAGAGTTAAAGGTGAATATCAATGAATTAAAGATATGAAATATACATACACAAAGTTAATTCAGTATTCTGTATTTGAACATTCATTAATGTCTCTTACAGGTAGAGATGTGATCAGATGTGTTGAAGTAACATGTCTATTAGCGTTAGTGAGCTTAAATTGCCGGTAGGGGTGTTTTGTTACCTTCGGACAGTGGCAGGCTAAGTTTTTTTCCATGTTGCCCCCTGCTTCCAGTTTTTATGCTAAGCTAAGCTAAACTAAACGGCAAGCAAGATAACTACATGATGTGCTGCAGTGTATTTGTTTTTTGTGTTTTTGTGCTTGTGGCAAAGGGGGAGGGGAAGACTGTTTGAATACTACATCCAAAGTGTGCATGACAGAAATATCACCAAATTAGATGTCTCTAATCCCTTGGGAATATGAATTAGCCTAGAATGAATCAGTCCTCAAATGAGTAGGTGTTTTGAGGAAAGAGAGGCACTGATATAACACGCTGAAGCCAGTAAACAGCAATCCACAATGAAAATACAAAAAGAAGAGCGAGTGAAGCTGCCAGAGGAAGATGCCAATGAGATCTGAGACATTACATTCAGTATCACAAACAATGAGATAGTGCCATTGTCAACTGAGGATTTTTCGTCTCATGTTTCTTACCTTTTGGCTTAATGTGTACAAAATCTTAGGAAAAATATGGCACAGTTTTTGCTCAGTTTCTTGCGGAGGGTTTTGCTTTTGTTTCATTTGTCAGTACATCTAATATATGAAGTTCTAGTTCCAAAATGACAATTAAATATAGACACTGAAAGGTATTTCCGCTCTTTGTAACGAAGATTGCTGGATGAAACTGCCTCGTGCTGGTTAAACTGCTTTGATGTTGAGACGGGAGGGAAAAAAATGAATTTTAGTTTTTGTGATTTAGTGGAAGTAGGCTAAATGGAAGTGGTTGATATGTTCATGTCGTCACTGCCAGTGATTCAGTGATCAAAGCTGCTACTTCTGCAGCCTTTGGGTTTGTCAGTGTGTGTGAGCAGGAGAGCTGGTGCTGAACTAATGCCTACCATCGCCGGGGTGTAGAGTTTCTCCTACCGGGTGGCCATGCAGCCCCTTAGCTCTGTGTCTCCCCATGTGTCTGCCCACCCACAGTACGGAGGTGTTCAAATCTCCATTGGGACAAATCTGCATCTCTCTGGCCCATGGCTCCCTCTCTCCCTCCTCTCTCTCTGTTTTTCTTTCGCTCTCCGTTGGTTGGTAAGTGGCTGTGATGGCAGCCAAAGTTAGCGCTACCTCTACAGATGATCCTTTTAAGAAGCTTCAGACTGTTTTTAGGGTAAACAAAGTGGCACGCAATTCTTTACCTTTCTCCTCTTCTTTCCTACAAGTGAAATACTGCATACACACATTCACACACAGGCATCATCTAAACACAGAGATGTCCATGCTGAAATACAGGAAGACTTCCCTGCCAAGGTTCTGCAGCCATGCTAATGAATTCCCAATTAAAAGCAGGGTAGCGTAGCCTGTAATCTAAAAGTGTGCACTTTTTTAGAGGCACTATCTTCCCCCTTAATCACACTATCAAGTTGTAAGATCAATAAAGCTTAGTGCTTAAGCTCTGTTTTATTTTAGGGAGGAAAATGGAGGCAGTGTACTCTGTAAATGTTCTTACTGGCACATGTGAATTTCTTTGCACTCAAATTAAGCAGGATTAAGGGGTGTGAAGAGGGGGACAGAGAGGGACAGGGGGGGAGCACCGGCCTCCTCAGACCACAGCTCATGTGACAATAGCTGAGTGTGGTCAGCCAGACTATCTGTCCAGCAGCAGCCAGACATGGGAGCTGTAAGGTTGCCCTCTGGAGCACCTCACAATAGTGACACATATGGATAGGTGACAAATTAAAGAGGAAAAAAACAACAAAATGTGTCTCCGTGAGGTGTTGGCCACCACCACTAGCCGCCAACTGCTTCAGTGCACTTTGGCAAAGATATTCCAAGTCTCTGAAACTCGACTGGAACACCATTCTTCCAAAAGATATTCCCTTATTTGAATGTTGAACGTGGTCTGCTTTCATTATGTTTCTCCACTCATTTTGGGAAATATGCTTATTTGTTGTGTGTTGTTTAGTGTTAGATGACAAGATCAATACCACTCTCATGTCTATACGATACATATGAACTAGATGTTAATTAATGAGCTTCAGAGGTTCTGGTAGGCAGGTTTTGTTACCTTTTGATGGAGCCAAGCTAACTGTTTCCCCCTGTTTTCAGTCATTGTGCTAAGCTAAGCTAAGTGGCTGCTGGAGGTGGCTTCATGTTTAACGTACAGACATGAGAGTGGTATCAGTCTTCTCATCTAACTCTTGGCAAGAAAGCAAAGAAAGCATATTTCCCAAAATTCCAACCTATTCCTTCAATACCATACAAACGTAGTTTTAGCCTTCAATATCAATTCAATACCTCTGGGTAGTTTTGTAAATTCTCTCAAGAAAGGTCTAATTTCTGAGTGAACAAACAACTCTTCAATCATCACATGCTAAATTATTGGCACAAAATACATGTAGGCTACAGGAAACTTTGCTTTCTTTGGAAAGTCCAGGCTATGGCCATTTCACGATGTGTCACTTTTACTTCTTCAAATCCCCTCAGGAATAATTTACCAACATTACAGAACTACAGAGAGAAGTGAGATGCCGTTACCTAGGGCATCACCAGAAACTCTCTACTCAGAAACATATACACAATACTTCTACTCCCACAGGAATATTAACAAATTACCACTGTGATTATTAGCTCTGTATAACTGTGTTATGCTGAAAGTATCTAAAGAGTAAAATGGACAGCATAAAGAATGCCTGGTACAGGGCAACAGCTTTATATAATTGTCAGTGATGTTTAGTGTGACTAAAGAAGGATACAGTTGCTTGAGGACGCCTATAGGTTGGTGTGCTTTAAAGATGGAAAACGATTTAAAGAGTAACAGAACTTGGGGCAGTGGTGCCTCAACCAAAACAGATTAGCCTCTTCAGCCAAGCTTCATGATTACCTTCCTTCTCTCTCTTTTTTCCTGTCCTTCTTTCACTCACACACACACACACACACACACACATTGCTTGCTCATGTTGACCGAGAGCAAATGAAAGCAGCCAGACCTAGAGAATGGATGAGACTGCGGCCATAGTGTGAGGAGGGGAGGAGGCCCCAGTGTGCTGAAATAGCTTAGGCTCCAAAAGAAATGAGATCCAGGCACTTATTTGTCAGGGTGTCTGCCTGCTCTTTCCCCGTCTCTGCACTGTGTGAATATGCATGAGGATTTGAGAGGTATAAATAGCAGAGGTGTCCATATTGCCACTGCGTTTTCCATCAGCACAGAGAAAGGCTTTAATGGGCTTATTATGAACCGCATTACATCACCAACGGCAAATTACAAATTCCTTAAGGGAAAAGGAAAGGGAGAGCTTACTCTTGGGCAAAGTTTATGCAGCTGACAAGTCACATGGCCGCAATGTTTTGGTTTGTGTGAAGGCATTGGCCCTATAGGTGTCATGTAATAGCTTTGTGTAATGTAATAATATGTGTATGTCACTCTGTTGTGTCCATAAATGAGAAAATATGTATTTGATTTATCACCTGTTAGTGCCAGAGACATACCTTGATCATTACATATTGCAAAAACATACACCTTAAAGAATAGGTTTACAATTTTTCAAGGCTGTCTTAAAACAATAGTCACAATGAAAGTTGGTTTTGCTTGGTGTAATCATTCCTCCTGCTAATACTGACCATTAAAAGATCCCTTCCTAAAGTGTTTCAATGTAAGTCATGTGGGACAAAATCCAAAGTCCTTGCTTTGTGCAAAAATGTATTCCTAAATTTATCTGAGGTTTAAATGAGGCTGCAGCTGCCCAAACTATAAGTGGATACCTTCCAAAGTTACAGTCTTTTTAGTACAGTATTCCTTTCTATGGCAGCCATCTCTTCAGTGCTTTTATAATAATTTACTTCAGTCTTTCATGCCCGTCACTGCATACCAATTTTACTTTAAAAACCTAAACTAATAGATAACTCACTGTGAACAGTTTTCAGTGGAGCTATTTTCTACCTAAGGAATATTCTGTGGATAATCCAGAGTAATTGGGGCATTATTTCTGGAAAGAGAGACATCTGAGTTTCGAAAGGTTTTCTCAAAGCACCTTTTGTTATCTTACTGTATCGCTGCAGTTTTGGTAGCATATCGTAATAGTGAAATACATTATACCATAGTAACTTTAGGTTCTGCAGAATATCAGTGTTGTTATCATTATTTTTCCTAAAACTTCAGTTTTGTTTCAAATCTTTACGAAATTACTTTCCTCTAAAATGCCCAATTGCTATTCCCTTGATCCCCATAGTCTTGTTTTCCTTGTTTACTTGATTCTTACAACGAAATTACACAGTGAATCGCAGGCTGTTTTATAAAGTATTGCTGGTTTTTGGTTGTCACTGGTGTTTTGACTCTTGTTGGAGAATCTGATCCTCCTGTGTGTTTCAGAATACGATCTTTGCTTATGGTGTTTAAATTTGTTTAGCAGCGTGCACCCTGGCCCACTTCTACCCATAGTTCCTGATGGGGATTCGCTCAGTCAGACTTCTGCTCCACTTACTCCTCACAGTTCTGTCTTTGACCCACTTTGATTCACTTCATTCAGTGTCCCATTAGAACCAGCTCTGAACATGGTGACATGGGATGAAACAAAACTGGAAGAATTATGGATGTATCAGTGGAAATATTCTGTACAGCCATCCCACAGGGGGAATGAAGAGATGGACTTGAGGTTGCGTCATCTGAGGATGGCAACTACATGGTAAACGGTGCATTCAAGGAGAGCATAGAAGGTCAGAAGCAGAAAGCTCCCTGTATGGCTGAAGAGAATGAGTACAGCCGTGGGAGATTAACATGTGAGATACAGCCAGAGCCAGTGTAGGAGAGAAAGAGAGAGTGAGATAAGTTGAGGAGGGTGGGCGAGGGGGAGATGAAGCAGTGATCTCATGATAAGCCTGATAGAAAGAGGGCTCAGAGTTCTCCCAGGGAGCAGGTCGAGGGAGGCGGATGGATGCAGCAGACAACACATCGGGCACCCCTGCCATCAGCGGGACCCCAGCACCAGCAGAGGGCCTGCCGCCGGGTAGGTGCCAGTGCAGATGCAGATGAACGAGTGTCGGAGAGAAACAATTGGGCAGGGGGCAGCGGGCTGGGCATGAGGGGAGGCAGATAGAAGGAGAGAGGGAGCTAGGGAGAGGGTACCATCCCCGCCGCTCTTTATCGCAGCCATTGATCGTGGCGTGTGTGCATTGATCCAAGTCGACCATCTGCTACAGTTAGATAAGCGTGCGAGGGCCTGGGCATTGTGCTGTCACTCATGGAGTGTGCACTAAGAGAGAGAGAGAATGAGCGAGATAGAGGGAGAGCGAGATAGAGAAAAAGGGAGTGGTGATGTTGAGGAAGGAGGGGTGCTTTGGCTGCAGGGAATTATGGGGGCAGGATTAGCCTCCTCACTTGCAGGAAACAGAATTTTAAACGGCTGTCTCCTGGCTCCCTCACACAGACACACACACACCACCCCCCTGTGTCTTCTCTCCCTGCCCCCATCCTGACTCCTCACACACTCTCTATTACAGTGAACTTCATCAGAGCAGCTCCGGTGTGTGTGTGTGTGTGTGTGTGTGTGTGATGTGTGCGTGTGCCCCCAGAGGCCACACAGCGGATCGTCTCGATGACTTCAGTGGCCTTGAGCTTAGGCCCTCATCTCTCATCTACTTTCTCGCTCCTCTTGCCTTGGTGGCTCCAACCATAATAAGAGAGGGAACACAGCTTCATCAAGATGTCTCATTTCATATTCAAGTCTCCTCCTCATCATCATCATCATCATAATCTTCCTGGTAACTCTTATCAGATGCCTATGCAATACATCTTTCAAGTTCCTTTGTGAGGATTTCTGATGAAATATAGTTTCTAGAAATGGCTCAAAAGACATCAAATTTGGACAAAACTACAAATGAATGAATAACTACAGCCTGATTACAAAGCCATACATCCACTTTGTCCCATGTGGAAATATACAAATGGGTGAATCTGGTTTAAGGACCCTGGAGTGAGATCCACATTTTCTTGATCATTTCTGAAAAATCACTTTTGATCCACCAGCGAAAAGAGTCCTTGGAAGCTACAATCCCCACTTTTTTTTTGAGTTGTTCACATTTGGCTGCTTTTTTGTTTTACTGGCTAATCCAGCAGGATTTAGAAAAAAACAATATGGTGTATCACAGTCGGTATTTGTGTACAACGGTAAGCCCATGTGCATTCGGCTGAGTGGCACCTGTCCCCTTCCCTCTGGCTTGCAGTCTTTCTAGAAAATGGAAAATATGGAGGATTCGGGAAATATTTCGGTTGCCAGGGAGACCTATAAAAGAGCAACTGCAGCAGCATCAGGGCCCGACCTGAGGGGGAGAGTGGCAGCAGAGGGAGCGTGTGTTCTCGCAGCGAAGGAGTCTACCATGCCCCCACCCTCACCCCAGAGCTCGCCCTATCTTCTGTGCAACTGTCTTTAAGTCTATTCTGCTCTGTTGTTGCAACTTTTTCTTTGCTCCATTTTCCTCTTTAGAATTTGCACATTGGGGTCCAACGCACAAGACCGCTGCTTTGTGGGAGGGTGGGGGTGTTTTTGATGTGAAGGCGAAAGTGGTATGGAGGGATTAGTGTGGCCGGTTGGATCATCTTACAGCCGCCGACCCCCCCCAGACTCGTGGACAATGGGGATTAAAACTTCTCTTATTCTTCGGCCCCAAACGGCAGGATGACAAAGACAGTATTCCTCTGGGTCTTTTAACACCGGGCTGCACAGCTGAAGTTGTGGACGGGGCGGGGGTTGGGGGCCTGGGCAGGGGTCTTATACAGAAAATTAATCCTATGGAATTTTCTCCTCATTGCAAATGGAGATTTGTAGCTTTTGCCTTGCTATCTTGGCCAATTCCACATAACGCATCAGTGTCACTCAATAGAGGATAACAGCATCCGGTGGAATGAATGTTTATATCTGAGGCACCCAGGGGCCAGACACAGCTGATACGCATCTACATCCACGCAGCAGCACAGCTTCAAAGGCAAGGTGTCAATGGCTCATTTGGAATAGATGTGATAGTTTAATTATATTTCACTTACACTGGCGTCCCACAGCACAGCTCCTTTGCCAATTACAAGGCCCAGGCAATAGTCACCATGTCCAAGACACTGAACAGGCCTTGATTTTTTCCTCATCATTTCACTCAGTAGTGCAGGATTGTAATTCTCTGCACAGGGGCAGTGAAGGTGTTTCTCATCTGAAATTGACCAAGTATTGTGAATGGCAGGTCATCACACGAATCATCTGAATGTCAATCACCTGACTATTATAACCCGCCTACCGCTGTGACTCCGCCACATGTCAACAAAAGGCTACTTCTAGGTTCAATTATGCATGGGTCTAAAATCACTCTGCCATCGTCATATTGTATTGTGTTGTTGTTGTTGTTGTTGGTTGGGTTTATCCCACCAGAGGAAACTCACAATGTCACTCCGTTCTCTTTCACTGATGAATGGAAATATGCAATGTTGTCTTTGGGGGTTGACGGCGAGCAATTTCCAACAACAAATGACAAACTACCCCCATCCTCCACCCGGGTGTGTGGCAAAATTGTTTCTCTAATAAAAAAAAAAATGCATCTTTTGATTGTGAGGGCGGGGATATTTTAAATATATGCATATTATCTTTCTCTCTTTCACCCTAGCCTCTCTCACCCCCTCCCCCTCTCTCTCCTATCGCTCTTCCAACCCCCCCCCTCCTCTCTCTCTCTCTCTCTCTCTCTTACCCTCTTCTCTCCTTTCTGTCTCTTGCTCTCTCGTTCCCCCTCTCTCTCTTTGCAGTAAATAAAAGATTAAAATGACTGTTCTAAAAACACCGACTGGTCACCAGAAGATAATTGTTTCAGCTTTGTTTACTGTGCGTGAATGTTTTCTCCCTTTTTAGTCCTTTTTTCTTTTTCATTGTGTCCATAATTAAAATTCCTTTATTTTCAAAGTAGTTCTAAAAGAGGGAGCTAAATTGCCTTTTCTGTGTTTATGTTGTCATTGGCCCACTGTCGGGAAGGGTAGAGGAGGGGGAGGATGGGAGACAGCAGCAATGTCCTTGGGCTGGATGGTAGATCAACTTTTAGTGTATAGTAAATGCCATATGTACTACACACGTGTGTGTGTGTGTGTGTGATGGGAAAGTAAGTCCATGCATGTTTTTATGTACACTCAGACGTACACATCTGCTGCCATCAGATATTTTGTTAATGCTAAGATTAAAAAAAAATCAAATCGTGCTCCTGAATTAAATTCCCACCTGTCTACTGTGAGGAGGCGCATGCTGGGTGGGCTAATCTAATATCTTCAAATTGGTCGTTATACACAATTGAGGTGTTGATGGATCCCAAAACAACAGTATGTAAATGTGAATGAAAATTACAAGAGCCACTCTAACACCTTATAATGAACACCGCATCTCCTCAAAAACACACTGCACAAACACTGACCTGAAACATGCTTATCTAGCACAGGCGGCAGAAATGAATTTCCGGAAGCCTGACTTTCATGCATTGATGAAGTCAGAGTGTAGCTCCCATTTGCCTTCCACAACCAGGCCCTAAGTCTGTGCCTCCTCCACCTCCTTCTCAGGCAATGTCAGAACTGAGAACACATTTGATGATCAGGGAACTCATTAGAAAAAGGTGACAATGAGGTTTCACAACTCTGAATTTCCACCAGCCAATTTTCCAATCTCCCTTTGCTACCCAGAGCATGGCCAGGGAGACTGACGTGGGCTGCCTTTGAATGATGCCAAGACTCCTGGAAGAAGAGATCAGAGGGCCTTTTGCCCCTGACTCAAGACTGTGAAGGCCAAGACCAACACCATATTATAAGCCCTCATATATAACTCACCCACAGGTCCGAGACCAAGAATGTTCACGCATACATACACTTCACACAGATATACAAACCCAGAGACAAGCTCCTCCACGATCACAGTCCCCTCACCCCTGCACGCAGTGCTATCCCTCTTCTGCTTAGCCAGGCACCCATAATTGAATCTCAGGTTGGGATTAATTCTAGGAGCTGCACTTGACTCGGTCAAAAACAACTATTACAGGGAGGCAATGTATTTTTTTACACAGCACTTCACATTGATTAGGCAATGTGCAGCGATGAGAGATGCATTGGATTCTAGATGACAGTCATTTGCATTAAATGAGGGGTTTGCTGCATCCAGGGGAGAGGTGCTGCCTGACACCAAGCGGAACAGACTGAATAGTGCTTTCCATAATGTACTGAGAGTGAGACACACCTGCATGCACAAGTGCACACGGAAACACAAGCGTACAGGTTTGTATGCATATACATGCCAACTCTATATACCACATATGACAAAAAAAAGCTGGTGATATTGTATGGGTTGAGACATATAAAAAAGGGTTAAACCCAATAAAATTAAAGAGTTCACTGCCTATAGTGGAGGTGGGTGGGGTTTGCCCATGGATTGAAGTTGAAAAACAGTTGATTGCAGTGACATGATCATAGGATCTTGAATTGTAACTCCACTGTTGTCATTCCAAAAGATCAATGACACATCGTGAGGGGAGCTAGTGGTCCAGGGAAAGCCGCGGCCTGTTTCATTAAAGCATGAAAATAAATAGAGGGGTGAGAGGATGGAGGGTAAGGAGGGAAGGCAGAGCTAGTTGGGGGGACTGAAAAAGGCCCTCTTTCAGTTTTGAATGAGAGCAAGAGAACGTTTTTCTTGCCTCCTCCCGTTGTGCTGTCAAACTCGATCAGCACTGAGGAGCAGTGACGCTGCTCGCCTCCCAGACTCCCCCTCTGCACAATGGAGTCTGCGAGAACCCACCATGCATTTCACATTCAATTTAGCCCTCCCCGGGACATGGCTGTCAGGGTCAGCATCAGCGGTATTAGACAAGGCTGGGGGTGGAGGCCAATGTCTTGGACTGTGGCAGGTTTCAAGGGGAGGAGGGGTGTAATGACAATACTGATGGGTTTGGGCTCATAGTCCAGAAAAGGGGTGCTGGTGTTGGTCAGGTTGGAGGGAGGTCGGCGGGGACAGAAGATCCAAGGAAAATGGACAGCAGATTTGGGGTGAAAATGGGGGTGATGGAGGGTGGCCTCTTCCCAATAATAAAAAACTCAAAAAGAAAGGTCTGGCTAGAGCCTTTATTCGACAGAGCTTATGCTGCTTTCCATGGGGTCCTCAATGGGAGCTGGGAGACTGTTACTCTGCCGAAGCCCATTAGCCAGCATTAGGAGCGTCCACACACCCGCACAAGGAGATTTGAGACAAACCCTAAACAGCCCACAATAACCGCGAGGTACAAGCCTTGAGCCTTAAGACCTCGGCTTGGCCCAAAAGGGCCTTGAATAGACGCGCCCCAAATCATGTTGTTGAACAAATCAGGTATTAAGGAGAGAGGAGTTTGTCCGAATTTACTTTCCCTAAAGACTTTAGTTAAGCTAGTTACTGCGGAGCTTTAGTTAGGCGTCGGTTGCTTGTGTGTGATTGTGCATGTGTAAGGGGCCATCATTCTTCAGACATCTTACACTATGACACCCTGCAACCCCCCGGCAACATAAACCCTTCCTCTCACCCTCACAAATATCAGCACCGCCGCGCCAAAGCCTAAATTCACCCACTCCAAACAATAGGCCTCTATTGGCAATTAAATGGCATTTGGCGATCCAGGGTGCAAGTTAATGGTATTACTGTTGCAATTCTTCCCCTGAATGGCAAAAGGGATTTCCCTCTCCACCAATAAAGCACTAGTCACTATCTTACCAGCATTACATAGCTTACCTTGGGCTTATGATTCATGGCCTTCCGATTACCATTTGAATATTTCCCTTTTCTGGAGCGGTGGCAGATGTAGTTTGAGGTGCCGCTGGGCCTCAAGCTCTTCATGGATGAGGAACCGGGCTGTCGTCACCCATCGCAGGCCTGTCGGTCAAGCCTGCCGGTGTTCTCCCACAGCCCGTCACTGGACAACCACCCAGGTAGACTGGCTATACTCTTTGCTCACATTGCTGTCTGGATTTGTCACTCACACTCTATAGAAACTTGAAGCATCAAGACAACCTGTTAAACACGCATCAGTAGTCTTTTACAAATACCGTTAATGCTGTCAGGTGTGATGGATGCTTTACAATTTTTTGCCTATAAATGTTGAGAAGGTATGTTGGGAGGCAAAATAAATTGAAATATGGTTTAACATTTAATTCGAACATGAACTAAAACAAAAGTTTTAACTAAAAGTGTGTCATAAGAGCCTTTATAATACGACATTTATACCATTAAGCTTCCATCTAATTATGTTTTTATTCATTTGCTACTAGTAGCAACATGGAAAAGTAGGAGACAGAGGCAGAGGTAAAAAGAGAGGCATTTTTATTCCTCACCAGTGGTTAAATAATTTGCTCAATTTTCTCCATGTCTCCCATCTCTCTCTTTCTCCGCTGCTCTTGTTTGTCCAGAGATCCGGTTTGGCAGGCGCCTATTCTATGGACAAGATGCTTTGAGTAGAATATGAAAAGACAGATTTAAAGGTGACGGCTGGTCAGAGGGGGGAGAGAGAGAGAGCCTGGTTATCACAGCTATGTGACTACATTTAGAAAGCTACCTCCCCTTTTCACCCTTAGCTGAAATGAACAAGAGAGGAAATGCTGAAATTTAACAAAGTCACAGCTAGAAAGGTCTGTTCCTAACAAAGATGAATGAAATGATGAAAGGAACTGAAAAGCTCCGGGGAAATATCTAATGTATTTTTCTGCTGCTTTATTCACTCACACCTTTATTCTGGTCTGCGGCACATTCTCACAATATGAAGTGAGACTCAAACTTTATTACAGAGCAACTGCCAGATCTCAGACACATGTGCGCTGAAATATAATCTCCCCACTCATAAGGAACAAAAAACTAGCGTTTTGTTGTAGGGGCCAATTAAATAATGATTCCCATTGAAGGAGCGGGGATGATAGTAGGCCAAGGACAATACATAGGAAAGGCTCGGAGATCAGCTGAGGGCTTGTTTATAGATTTGGTTCCCACAAGCACTAGAGGGGCTCCCTTAACTTGACAGACCAAACAGATCAGGCGGAGAACAGAGCAGACCCTGTCAATAGTGAGGATTATGGGAACGGCTGTTTGGCCTCCTACCATTTTGCCCGCCAGAAGACACAAGAGGGCTCCAGTTTGATTCAGTTCCACTCTTATTGTCAAGTGTCTCTGGCGCTAAACAGGCCCAAGCACTAGCCGACAGACTGACAGAGATTTGGCCATTGACCTACTGTAGACTGAAACGCAATAACTCCTACTGTTGCCTTTCTAAAATAGAAATATTTGAATTAGCTAAGCCACAAAGCACTCAGATGATTATCAATTAATAAACCACTTCAAAATTGTGGAATTGATGTTACATGAAACATCATTACTACAGCACACTGGGAGCTATTCTCCTTCACGCGTAATTAACTTCCATAAATGTAAAGAAAAATGTATGCAATCATGCACTCTGCCTCCCAAACACCCTACTTTAAAACTGCCCTTTCCCTAATCGCCAATATGTGCATTCACAGGCTGCAGAAAGATGGCGTCTCACTGGCATTGTTCTGCTCCTCTGGGACCTGACTGGTATTGCAGTGCAGTTTAAGCCATTTCAGCCACAGCTATGATCTTAATTAGCTACACCTAAAGCCCATCTCTTCCCCAGACAAGTCTAATTAAGCCCAGCGCCTTTCCCCAGCCAGAGCCCCTCTGCTGGCTGAAAAGGAACCCACAATCTCTTGTCCGAGGATTACAACCTGGGATACATCACAGGCAATCATCTTTCCCCACAGCCTCAAAACCCTTGGTCGCTGCCCCCCCATCCCCGTTTCATGAAAGGCACAATACTATTTCCCCACTAATTTGCTGTGTGTGTATTAAACAGCCTCTTCACCCAAGTCAAAGAGGAGAATCCCTCTCACAGGAGTCTTAATAAGTCCAGGGCAGAGAGGCTAACCATGTAGCAAAGAGCAGTTGTTCCTTTGTACATGGCAGCAGTCGCTCAAGCTAAACGGCTTGTTATTAGTAGATGGGGGTGTAGTTCTTCTGCATTAGCTCGAACACTGACTCTTGCCTCGCTTGTGAGGATCCAACTTTGTGTGAATGCTTTGAGAGGCATGCTTTCTTAATTGGATAGTTCCCTTAACCCTGCAAGGATCTTTGATCCTTATTGTAAACTTTCATTGTTGTCCATCAGTCTTACAGCAGCTACTGCGATTGCTTGGTCTCATCTTAGCATCCTAAACTCCTTAGTGTTAGTATCAGCTCAAGCTCTTAGCGCTGGATAAGCCCTTGCTAATGTCATAATGGTGATGATTTGGCTGAGCCCTCCGGCGTTATGTCAATTCAGTCGAGGCAAGTAAGAGCCACAATTAACAGAAATTAGCTAAATGCTATTGAGTGGTTCTGCATATTTGAGGGCAGGGCACTGACCCCCACAACCCCATACTGTGTTGCCAATCAATTATATTTTCACTACTGCAGGCCAACTTCATGATTGTGAGATCCAAGCAGCTGTTAGTAATATTTTCTGTGGAGTTTTGATGCTTTTGCCTCATAATTAGAACACCCGGAACAGATATAAGTACACATTTTTATAGAAACTTGCTGCACAACCTAGCCTCAATCTTATGTATACATCTGCGTATTAGACACATTAGAAAATCTGTATGATATGTGTAGATATTTGAACTCAAACCATTTCAATATTACAGTATTTGTAGCCATGGTATCTAAGGGAACACTGTGGATGGTGTTATTGGCTCCACTCTCAGTTGAAACAGCTGAAATGACTCACATGCACTCCCACTTTGAAGTTCCTTAACAGACTTGTGGGTCAGACCTCCTGAGGAGAGAGAAAGACTCAATTCATCAGGGTGCAATAGAAGTGAAAGTAGAATATGCTTCATGTCCAATCACTGGAGGGGGGCCTGAGGAAGAGCAAGTGTGTGAGGCTAGAAGTGAGACTGCTGCAGGAAAGACGGAGCAGAGCAGAGGAGTGTGTGGTGATCTCCTGCAAGGAGGCCAGCCCTGGGTGGTTCTCACTGAAAGCCTATTTGTGGATGAAAGTGCAGCAGCCCTGGGGTCCACTCGCACAGAGAGACGAGGCCAGTGATTAAGGGGGCGCGAGGGCAGGACGGCCCTTTAATTTGGGGCTGCAGAGAGAAGGGGGGCCGGCACTGGTGTATCTGTAGCCAGACAATGGCGATTACCTTCCTCTTTATCTGGCGGAGAGGGGGCTTTGAGAGAGCAATCTGAGGAGCGAAGGAAATGGCACGACACAGGATTAGTGGCACAACAGGACGGTAAATTAAATGTTGGAGATGAAAGAATGAGGCTCTGACATGCATCAATAGAGAGCATTTGCTGCATTCTAATAACAGCAGCCGAGGAGAAATACCTGTAGAGATTAGTGTGTGTGTGAGAGAGAGAGAGAGAGGGAGGAAAGATACACAATCATATAAATGACTTTGGACGCCTTTTGTCATGTGACAACCCTCAGCGGGGAAGCAAACAGGAAGGGTGTGTTTGTGAACATGAATGTAACTCCACTATAAAGTGTGTGTGAGAGAGAAATGGTGCCAGCAGGTCATAACTGTATGAATACACTGAATGGATAAATGTGACAGCGTTTGAACCCAGCTAATCCATGGTACAATACACAGTAAAGGACCTTTACCTGGGCAGGTGAGAATTAAGTGCCCGTTTTACACATCCACCTCTTCATAAAAGGAGCTGATTGGTTGGAGCTGAGCCTCTAAACATTTTAGACTTTTCTTTAGTCCATGATGACTGCTTCATGATGTATATGGACATAGTTACACATAAAAAAGCAAACAAAAGAAATAGAAATACAATAAATGGAAGGTGACACTTGTTGCCCAATAATGAAAAAATACAATTAAAGAAAGAGAAAATAAATAAACAAATATACACATGAGCAAACAAACACAGTCTGGTAAAAAGTCAATCTTATCTAATATAATTTTAAGTCTTATATTCTTTTTTGAGGGTGACTTTGTAACATCTATCCAGAGACTACAGCCTCTTGGCTAACTCTGGCACATTTATAGCAATATATAGATTAATGTGCACGTTCCCTGTTGAATAAATTAATAAATAAACTACATTAAAGTTATTTAAAAGTAGCCTTTATTATTTTAACAAACCTGTAGATCTGAAGCCTACCATGCTACAGGCTTCTGCTATATCTACCTACTTTAATATGATAATCGCATATCCAAATACAGCAGATTGTATCTTAAAGGAGGAAATGGTTACCAATAATATAATAATATCTATTGCATATCTCTCTGTCCTGGAAAAGGGATCCCTTCTCTGTGGGTCTTCCTGATGTTTCTTTCACTTTTTCCCTGTTAAAGTTTTTTTAGTGTTTCTTTATCCAAATCTAGGGTCAAAAGACAGAGGTGTATTGTTGTATTGGTGTAAAGATTGTAAAGCCCCCTGAGGCAAATTTGTGATTTGTGATATTGGACTATACAAATAAAATTGATTTGACTTGACAATATCACACAGTTACTAGCCATTTTTTCTGACATTTAGTAGTTTATTGACCCAGACTAGATAATGAAAGTTTAAAGCTGCTCTGTTCACGGGTGTAAGACTCAGGAATTCAGGTAGATTACTGAGTGTTGTTTCTGTGGTTGCCGCAGTCGCAAACTGAAAAAGTTGAACCATCTTTAACGATGATAGCCATCCTCTCTCTCCTTATCACCTCTGCTGTCGCCATGGCTGCAGCCATGTTTACATCAGCAACAATGGAGGCAATGGTGACAACCGCTCTCTGGCTTAAAGTAAATTAAGTATTGAATAATTTTTCACATTAAAAGTATTTATGCTAATCTGTTTCTCAAAACCAGGACAAACTAATATATAATGATTTCTCATCAAAAAAGTAAAGGGTTGTGGCAGATTATGACTACCACAGCTAAATTCAGCCAGATTAGTTCTAATTCAAAAACAAAATTAGTCTTTAACAAACTATAGTTATTATACTGAAGATCCATATCCTTGAGTTTAAGGTTGACCTGAAATTTAATGTATTCTGAACGGATATTACTGTTACTGTTACTGTTGTCCGTTTCTGTAGCTTAACACAATATCTTATTTTAGGCCCCACTTCTATGCATTTTTACAATTTTGTCTAGCTTATATTATCTATGTAAAGTCGCCATTTACAGTAAAAGTTTCTGTGGGACATTTTTTTATGAATGGATTCAAACTGATTTGCTCAAGATTATGGGAGCCAATACCTCACTTCCATACTGAAGGATTGAAACTGTCAGATGATCACAATTCAACTGGAATTCACCTTCATATATTATATTTTCATGGTGTGACATAATCGATTCCCATAATTCAGAGTTAGTATTCATACAGGAGTCCAATGCCGAAATCAAAAACATATATTCTAACTCACAAAATCTAGAAGAGCATCAGACATGCAACGCCAATATCTGGTCACCTAATTTGAATATGAGTGTGTAAATGTGAGTATGTCATTTATGAGGCTGGCACCTATCAATACAAATGTTGACCCACAACACCTCCACAAGGATCATCAGTAAGTCCCTGCTGACATCCACATGACACCAAACACAAGAATGTACCTACAATCAGCTCCCAATCCTCCATGTAAGGCTTCCTGATCACTGAGAGCATAACTGTTCAAATTAGTTGGTTTCTCTCAGTGGATCCAAAATGTATCCAAACAAACCAATCACAGATGTCAAGTTAGACTCTATTAAAAGTTCTAGCAAAAGTTCTTTCCTCTGTGTTACAAACAAAAAGTAACATTCAAACATATTCAAGTCATCATTAGCGAAAATCAACATACACAAACATTCTCATTAGTGTCTAGCATTGTGACTGACAGGTATTATAGATAAAAAGTGAGAAAATAACAAAACAGAGATGAATGACATTGTGACAAAGTTATGAAGTGAAAGAAAGAATAGAAACGAAGCGTCTGATGCACAAGCGACAGCTGAGAGGGAGAGAGAGAGTGCAGGTCCTGAACGAAGGCAGAAATGATTCAATCAAAGAGTAGCTTTATCTAGGTTATTACTACACTGAAGCAGGATGATGAAGAGGAGGTTTGCCTTAATCTCGGCCACAATGGAAGGGAACAAAGGCGTACTTACAAGCACTATCAGCCACAAATATCAAATCAGCTCTAGCTGCACCTAATCCTGCCAGACAGCATTGTTGATTCAATGAACCTGCGGTCAGAGACATACACAGCCATATGTGCAAAGGAGTTACACACACCGACTCACACACACGTATGCGTTGTCGTTCACGTACATGGAGGCTGTTGTCTTTTCATTTGGTGTCAGCTACTGTACAGTGTGTCCCATGTTGTCATACAGTATCAGGGGAGTCAGATTGTTAATATTTGGCCTCAGAACTGCCTAAAATCAAGAACAACAGGAAGAAAATTCATTGTTTACTTTCTCATAATCACATTTGAACATAGAGTGCATGTTAGACTAGTGGTGTCATACAGATCATCTCTTTTTTTAGTTAGTGTTAGTTACCACAAATACACCATATCATTAAAGCAGAAATCCTTAAGTTACCACTACATCACTGTCTTAAAACAGTCTGTAACATTATATGCTACTATACTGCATCCCCCTACTATTCCTTGACAAAAGGTGGCTACCAGGTCCACGACACACTCTGTGACCTCTGACCTTGTCAACACCTCTGTCTTCAGGCCCTGTCTACAGTAACAGCAGCAGTGGTGAGAACATCCTTGTTCAAGATGGCATTTGGCAGAGGGAAAAGGACACTCGCAACTTCATTATCCCACAATAACAGGCTAATTATTGTGTTTGTTAGCAACAAATCAGAGCACAACAGACTGCATGTCCCTGTCCTGTTTTGAGCATCTTAATTACTTACCCCCCACACCCCCATCCCTCTCTCTGTTGCCACTGCTGCTGTTGTTATTTTGCATATAAAAGGCAACAGCTAATTGTCTGGACTATAAATATTCGGCATGCAATTAGCGTCCTGGCCTGCCTCTGCGTTGTGTTATCACCTCGCTGTTTGGTACGTAGTGCAGACCGCTCACTCAATTCTCCATATCTAATGGGAGTGTGATAGCAGCACAGAACCTTTGTTTCTAAGAACAAATGACAGTGAGCGCCTCCCCTGTTGTCTCGCCCATCCACTTGGCTTTGAGGACAGAACACATCCACATCATCACTTGAGCAAGGAAGCACTAGAAGGTTAATGCCACACCGATTATACCTGTGGATGGTATGCTACGTGGGGGACATGCAGTAGAAATAAAGTGCCATGCAGAATTTATGCATGGCATGAAGGGGTATTTGAAATACTGGGAACAATCTGTTTGAGGTGGACATTTTTGATCATGAGTATTGTAACAAAGAGAGAGTTCACACAGCTCTTGGAGACAACAAAGTCAGCTCTGCTGTTACAAGTAAAAAACTGAAAGGAAAACATTTCTCACAGGCCTCGAGGAAAAGGAAAAAAAAGCAAAATCCTGAGAAAGACGTGAGGAGGGGCAGAGGAAAAAGAGGGTCCAAACACCAGGGTGTGCTGACATTCTCCTCCACCTCACCTAAAATTAAAGAAAGTGGGGAAGGGGAGAGAGGTGCAGAAGAAAGACAGCAGGGGTGGACGGGTAAGAGAGCCTTCACGGATGATTGCAGCCCAGTTTGAGCTGCTAAAGTGCAGACGAGAACTTCTTTCATCTCCCTTCAGGGTCACTGTCCACGGAGGGAAGGGTCCTGTCATCCTGCTCTCACTTCCCCGCAGTGAGCTTCCCAGCCCCTCAAGCTTCCCACCTAACAGAGCCATGGCACCCTGTGAAAGACCAGCAAACACAGCAGGATCAACCAGCTCAAAGCTGAGAGCGGCACCACGGGCAGCTGAGAGTTAAGGCATCACACGGCCTAAAGAAGGCCAGAAAGAGGCCTTATTCATTCTTGGAGGGAGAGAGGCCATTAAGAAGTTCACTTTAGGACGAGTCAAAGCGAACCAAATTGGCTAATGGAGAAGTCATGATTTTACGAATATAATGAGCAAATGGGCATAACTATGATGATAAGTAAAAACACAAAAAGAAACTCTGGAGACCACTGCCATTCCCCTGGGGGACACCAAAATGATTAAAGAAAGACAGAATAAAGCAGGTGGAGATTTGATGGGGAGGAGAAAGGCCGAGAATGAAGGAGACTGACCCCAGTCTGTGTGGAGAGGCCGACTGGAGCCTGGAGACTCGTTAGAGGCAAGATCCTGAGGGCTCCTAATTGGGCCGGCCAGGGCCAGGCAGTCTGAGAGAGAGAAGAGAGAGAAAGGGGAGTCAGTCTCAAGATCTGGGTTTGGAGAGGAGGGATGGAGGGGTGTGGGAGTTAATGGTGAAGGGGGCTTTCCAAGTCACATGAAAGTTTGTGGGGATGAATGTACCATAATTAGATTAATAAGTAGCTTAATTTATCGCAGCAGAGGATATCAGCGGCTCCACATTAGAGGCAGGCCAGAAGATTAGCCTCGATCAGCGTTTCCAAAACACGATTAGCCCCCCGGCACAAAGACCAGGCTCTTTCACAGGTTCCTACCACAAGGGCTGGGATTAGAGAAACATGTTGAATAATCAGCAGTGCCCCCGCATGCTCCTCTCAAGTCTGCACTGCAGCCAGGGGTGCAGTGCAACCCTTTGCCCCCTCCCTGTCCTGCTCACAACACTTATCAATTAGACTATTAGAGGGCCAATTAAAGTCAAGAGTGGATACACTAACACCAGGTTTGCCTGTACCACCCAGGTTCAGATACACACCTTCTGCATGTTCACTTTATCCACCTGCACCTCCTGAAATAATCAAACATCCAATACATGAGTCATCCTCCAATAAAATCCGTGTATGGGTAGTAATTCACCCGATGGCATTTGCCCATGAAGTCAAGCCCAGTCAATTAGCATCTTGGTGTGTGTATGGCCACTAAGTCATTTGGATATCCCAAGAGCCCCTGGGGACACACAGCTTCATGGCTAATTGATTGTCCCTTCAATCTCCTCTAGAATGCCAATAAAGACCTCAGCATATGTTCGCTCCAGTCCCGACCACCAGCTACATGCATCATGAATGCAGCGCTCTTACTAGGCTTTAGATCCTTTGATCCTCTACATCCTCCACATCCGGCCTCTTGTTTGAAAAAAAAAAAAGTGGATGAAAAAAAACAAAACTGATGGGCCTTGAGCCAAGATCTTTGCAGAGTAGCCAATCTATAGTAGAGAGGTTGCAGCTGTTAGTCATCTGCTGATGACGCCCTCAAGCAATATCTCAAGCAAAACTCCACTCTGATTCTCAAGAACCTGTTTTTAGGAAGGGGACACCTGTCTTTACAGCATTTCTGTTTACCTGTATAGTTGAAGAATCTCAGGGAACATGGAGAGGGAGTAACACAGGAAAGGAATCTCAGATGGGACATTTAGTCAAGTGTAATCTTCACCACCTCTGGGCACCACAGGAGCATATTTACAGCATCCAATACCACTTCTGCTGCACATAAGCTATTCTAAACATGATTTATACCTCTCAAAATCATGGTATTGTAACAATGATACCATATATCTTGCAGAATTGAATGCAACATTACAAAGATGCTGGTGCAGGCTCAAGGGTGTTTATAAATCACTCAGCTGTCACCACCTTGTCAGGGAGACGAGTCCTGTTTACCCTTGAAAAAGCAGCAACTTTTACATTTCCTGCTGCTGTGCCGTGACTGCAGGCCAATTATCCTGTGTGACTATGCAGCGCCATGCATTGGTGATAATGTGCACAGAGTCAACACGTCCCACTGACGGAGCTTGCTAGCAGGGGTTGGCCTCAGCAAGCCCTAACCTACCCTGCTGTGCAGGTCACTGCAGCGGGGCTCACCTCTGTTAGTTAAGCTGGAGGCAGTCTATGTGTGTATGTGTGTGTGTGTGTGTGTGTGTGTGTGTGTGTGTGTGTGTGTGTGTGTGTGTGGTTAGATGTGGAGATGGTAGAGACCTTCCCTCCACTACACCATTTTTTTCCCACACTGGAAACTAGATATCAGCCATGTTTTCTGGATATGAGAGAATATGAAAACAGCCTTCTAGTGTCAAACTCTACACATACATCATTCTGCACAGTGAAGCTCAAACATCCAAGTGAAGGAACAATAAGTAAAACACATACAACACAGTGGACTTTAAAGTACTGTATATAAACAACACATCCTCATAATTAAAAGACCACATAGGTTGATTGTACCTGCACTCCAGAACGACTCATTGGAGCATTTTCTAATATGACGCCTCTATCAGCAGTAATCATACAAAAATAATGATGTTTTATGGTGAGACAATGCTGTGGTTAAGGTCTGGTTAGGTTTAGGCACAAAAACCACTTGGTTAGGGAAAGATCATGGTTTGGGTTAAAATAATCACTTGAAACGTGGTGTGGGTTAAAGTTACTTCCTTAAAGTTACACAACCTTCATGGCCATGGCAACAGTAAACGCCACAACAATTGAAGTTAAGGTTTTTTTAAAAAAAAAAACTGTCCCAACTCGCAGTTTGAAACAGGGAGCGAACATCGGTCTCCTGCAGCTAAGTCCACTTTTTCCATCCACCTAACCCGTCTCCTCCTGATATGAAAATTTGTCACATTATACTGACGTCATCTAAACTGTGTCACTTCCCCAGGTCATAATTACTATGGCTGCGAGATGACATAAACATAACTATAGGTCGTTTTTGCCAGCTGAATTTTCGACCTATACTTTCCTTTTTCTTGTGAAAATGGGTGAAAACATGTGTCTTTTAAATATTTTTTCTGTAAATAAAAGACTTTGTTAAAGTGCACACTAGTGTCAGCAATTTCTTATCCACTATCATTTCTTAACTAAACCTTTAATACTCCCAAGCTCTTTACTCCACTCTATTATCTGAATTAATGCTTAACAAAGAAATCAAGCTTAGTTTGACTTTTTAAATTGGTATCTTGACCTTTGAAATCCCTTAGCGGCATCAGATTGTCACATTTAAAGGGTGGCTGGAGTTGGGGAGAGGACTTAACCAGCTGGAGCTCCACCTGAGAGGAAGAGCCTGAAGTCATGAGTGAAAGGTAAAAACCAGTTTAGATATACTTGCTGTGGAGAGGAAGTGAGAGCTTGATGAAACACTGTAAGTAACTTTTAAATCCTTCTTATGACCAGCAAAAAAAACCTCTTGAATGGATTAGCAAGTATCTGTAGGTTGATAATGTAGTAGGACTTTCTATGCACCTTCTAACCAGTGGTCAGCTAGCTTCTCTCCAAGACTTCATCCTAGCATCGCAGCCCAACACTCTCTGCACTCTGCTTGTTAGATAGCAGCTGTTAAACTCTTTTCTGGTAGAGCAATGTCTGTTGCTGAACAAACGAGGGAAAAATAAACAAACCCCGGGCTTCATCAGGCCATGAGCAGTGTGCGGCGTGTTGCGCGCCCTGCTCCGCTCCACTAGCTACTCCGGCAGCTAGCCTTCGCCATGCACCAAATTAAAAACCCTCGCCATCAGGCAGACAGCTGGCAGCCTTCCCTCGGGAATGCCAATTAAGTTTGTAAAACATTTAGACAACAAAACTGTACAAGAGAAAAACATCCCATAGAGGCGGTTGTCCCCACAACTCCCAACAGTCCTCACCGTGACCCCCACTGCCCCCCCCCATCTGCAGCAGCCTCAGGAAACACCACCTCAGAGCATGCCCAGGCCCAAGAGAACAGCAAATATGCTCAGAGAGATACATGAATACCAAATCAAAGCCATTGATTCTGTCATGCTAATGTGTTGTTATAGCAAATTAAGAGATGATGTTTTATTAATAAGTTGGCGCCTTCTCCATCAAAAAAAGACTGGCAGCACAGGCTTCCTCTAAACAGTCACATAGTAACTGACAGCTCCATAACACTGTACTTCTGATAAAATCACTTATATTGACAGTTGTAGAGTCATCAGAAGAGACCAAATTAGAAGACAGGTAGCAACTGAACATCTCAAATCTGCCATCGTTGGCGTCTTATGCCACACGCAGTGTTGTAACAAACTAAACCACGGAGGCCAGCTTCAAACTCCAGCACCACGCCTGATCAAGTGTCCAGAAAGGTAACCTGAGTTTTTGGCCTTGGGGAAAAAAAGCTGGGTAGGGATTAGAATAATACCTAAGTAGCTTTCTGAAAATTGAACCCTTGAGTAGTAAAGGAATATGGTGGCCTTAGGCAAAGAGTGTGACCCACGCTCTCCTGCTGAATGCTTAGACTTGTTGTTTGTTCATCCAGGCAGCCCACTCCACAGTTGCTTCAGTGTGATACACCAAGATGTGACAGACAGAGTGACAGCGTGAGTAACTAATTGAGACGGGATGCAAAAGAGATCCTCTGAGCCTTAAGTAAATGGAAGTGGGAGAATGCCCTCATCTCCCAGCTTCCCCCCTGCTCCACACACACTATCCCTGCTCAGGGCATCTCTATCAATGTTAATTAGCTGAGCAATGATTAATATGGAAGCTAAATGAAGTTATTTCATGTAATCGGTGTTTCCTTTGAAAGATCATTCATTATGTCAATACAACTCTGTTTGAATTCCTTTAAGACAACATTGTTACAGCGAGAGGGGAGAGGTGTCACAGCTGAAAGACTGAAAATGAAGAAGAAACGCAGCAATGAAGACTGTGGCTTGCAAATTACCAAGTTCCCCACACAGACCCAATTTATTCATTCATGACAGAGATTTTCTTTCATCTCTTTCGTTTAAACAGAAATGCCCTTCTTCACAGTTTCCTCTCTGAGTAAGACTGATTCATAAATGCTCACACATGAAAAGCACTCGTGGCTCCATTACTTCCACGTGTTTGGCATTTTTTGGCTGCAGGTTATCAAACAAATTGTCCAAATTTAGACTCACACAAAAACTGGTGATGCAAAATCCATATTCAAGTAGTGTTCTTATATTAGCATTCAGATATATGAGAAAACAAGATTTCTTCCAAAGAATCTAGCATGTCGTTATTATCAACCCACAAACACACCTAGAAAATAAGTCAAACTCAAGATAAAGATATTCATTTGAATTGACTAAAAGGACTATAACAGTGTTTTGCATGCTGGAGCCCATGTACCACAAATTGTGCATACAACATTACTGCATGTAACATTTTTTTGGCCAGTTGGGGGCAGTGGAACAAGCTGTTAACACAACATTGACCCATTATTACCAGGGCATTATCAAGTTAGAAAACAGTATTTACTCACTGGCAGACAATTGCGTTCATTTGGTGTTGTGTTACTGGCCACCTGGTGAATGTAAGTCCAATATTCACTCTTCTTTTAGCTCTGTTTTGGTTTCCACCAACTCCTGATAGAAATATCTGACTTCTTAGCTGCTAAATACTCTAATATGTACACAAGCTAGTCGCTGACTGCCTGCAGTTTGGTGGTGGGTAGCATACAGTGGATTTCTCAGAGGTGAACACATCTGTCTGCTGCAGCTGGAAACAACACTAATGAGAGTGGTGAGAGTGAACCAAAACAGTAAAGTGGCTTTAAAATTAAAACAATAAGCTCAAAGATGCTAAAATGCTTCTTATAGGGCTGTGGGAACATGTAGAGTTGAGCAATAATTCTCTTTGGTTTTGTCACTATGAGTGACCCCTTTCACATTACACATAGTCATTTGATCCATTATTAACATACAATAAATATTACTGCAGCTTTAAGGGTAGAAAATGACCAACAAGGAAACTCAGCAGTTCTAATACCCACTTTGTTATAAAAACCATTACTTTCTGTTGTCTGAGACCAATAAACTTTAAGTGAAACTAACACATATCATCTAGACTTGAAATTCTGTAGTAGCATTTAAATTGCTCAAGCTAACTCCAGCTGCCTCTATAGTAATGAAGAAAGTACATAACAGGTGGAGCAAAGCTTTGGCCACTGGAGGCAGTGCAACACAAAAACTCCAAATCTAACTTTCCAATGTTTCAACTCTCTTGCAAATCAAGAGCAGCAATCAGTAGATTAAACTGTTGCCATTGTCAGCGCCTCTGTGCCTGATTTTCTCCTCCTCTCTCTCTCTCTCTCATCTTTGCTGCTATCAGATGACCTCTCCTCCACAGATGGCACAAGAGCAGACACTGACAGCTTCATAATTCTCTTGACAAACAGCTCAGTAAATGATCACTTTGCCCCTATGTTAACTGCCAGCGTGGATGTAAAGGACTCAGACCCAGGAACGGAGCCAGAATTTAATTTCAGCCAACCGCGTGCTACATCTAGATATACTTTTATTAAGAAATGAAAGCTGGTAATTTTAGATACAAGCAGTGTAAATTCACGGACTGTTAATGGAGTTCCATTTTGGAGAGGCCTTTCCCTTTTGGGCTTTTAGAATCTAATCTCAGCCTATTGTCAGGATGGTCAGGGTGTCTAATCACCCTTAACCTTGCATCAGTGCCATAACCCCTTCTTTTTCCTTGCCCTGCCGACAATTTGAACATGATTTGAACATAATAACGAGACTTTTAGCATCCTAGTGACTGCACCTTCTACCAGAATCACCACAACTAATGGGATCTAATCTATACAATAAGGGACATTAATATATATGCAAATCAGCCAAGGCTACATCTCTCGCAGGGGAGATAGACCGAGTTTGGCATACACTTGTATCATTTCTGTCACATGTGTCACTTAGTTGTTAATTACTGTTAACATCCCTAAAATGCAAATATGTGGTTCAGCAAATACAGCATGCACATGTATCCTTAAGTAATAATGTTCTGGGGAAGAAAAGGCCCCCTTCCCCCCTTGAAGGTCCAGCAATGGGGGGAATTTGAGGCATTGGGGGTTGAGGGTTGCAGGTCGGCTGTTCAAAGCCACTCTGTGCATTGTTGGGTAGTAGGGGATTAGGTCTCTCCAGGCTGCAGAATTTGCTTTCTAATTAAAAGGGATAAGATGTAGAAAAATAGTGAGGGGCATTACTACTGTAGAAAAGAAGGGGGTGGAAAGGAGAAATGCTGAAAAGAGGGGATAGAAGTTTGTAGTGTCACCACTGGTGTTTGATCACAAGACTACAAGAGTTACCAACCTCTTGTTCTGACTCTCTCTGCCATTTTCCCTCCTTCTGCTCTCCATCTCATTAACTCACCTCAAATTAGCACACACACTTTGAACCTCATAACAAAGACGACGCTATTTTTCTTTTTTACTTACTATTGTTATGTTATGGTAGTAAACATGCATTCATATTAAATGACAGAAAGTACAGTAGTCTTCAGACTCTGTTCCAGTCTGTCCAGAACATTTCAGACCGTCTGTAGTAGAATTAAACATCACTCAGCACATTATTCTGTTAGTTACAATAATAAAAAGAGTTAAAGAAAGAGCAACTGACTACAGCACTTAATTCATTGTGTGTAGTGTAGTAGATTTACTCAAGTACTGTACTTAAGTATTAAATTGTTATGCTACTTAATACTTTTATTTCACTACTTTCAGGAGGGAAGTATCGTTCTTTTTATACTTTTTGAATTACGAAACATGTGATCATTCTCTACAATATTTGTTATAAACTACCTAAGAGTATTTAAAATGAGCTCCACCTCAACCCACTACGACAGCAAAATTCCACTTACAGATAAATGCATCAATGCAATAACCTAATGTAACTCTCACAGAGGCCATTTTGCTGCACACCAAGTACTTTTGTTTTGATACTTTTGTTTTTACATTTTCTGTACTACAGTGAATTTTTAATGCAAGGCTTATACTTGTAATAGAATGTTTTTATATTGCCGTATTGCTATTTGTTAGCTAAGTAAAAGATCTGAATACTCCTATCACCTCTGATAAAAATAAGTCAAGATCAATGATGTGCACTATTGGGTTAAAGTGAGGTGTTAGCCATCTCTAGAATATTGAAACACTTCATTTGAGCCACTTAACTGTATAATACTGAACCCAGGGGGCTGGTCTGTGACCCAGCATGTTTTTATTTAACCCTTACTCCAGTGTCCACCCCTCCTTCAGTCAGCATGCTGCTGTTTTGTTACCTTGTCCTCCAGCAGGGGTCCAGCTCTCCCCAGGCACCTTACAAACGAACCCTTGGTTTTAAGCACACACAGAGGCCTGATTCTTTTCCCCTGAGCCCTGGGAGGTTAACGACATGCCAACGACATGCCAGTGGAGAACAGGACCTCCGCCTCGCTCCCCTCCTCTTTTGGCCAACCCCCTTACCAGCACACGCACTGGGGTTTTGTGGTTGTTCTGCACCAGCACAAACCCCTCTAAAACCTTCAAGCTCTGGAAACTCCATCTCAAACAGAGCAGCAACTCATTTCTTGGTAGCGTCTGGTTGCTGAAGCCCCCCCCCACCAACCACCACCACCACCTCCTCTATTTTTACCAAGCTCCATGAAGCTCTCACCTTTTACTCCCAGGCAATCCGATCCTATTTGGAGTGTGTGACGAGGGCCATTCTCCATCACCTCACTGATCAAGAGCCCCCCTGTAAAGCAGGCCCAGGGATGAGCAGGTAAAGATTTGGGGAGAAGAGGGAGTGGGGCATGTAGTGAAAGAATCTGCAGTGAGCCAAGGAGAAGATTAAACGGCGGCTAACCGTCAGTACTCCTCTCCCCCCCTCCCGCTTCCCCTAACACTCCCTTCTACTTCACTGGTGTCCTGAGGGGGAGTACCGGGGGGAGGGAGGGGAGGAAGAAAGCAGGGGGAGGCCAGTGGCACAGTGGTGGCTGAGCCATCTTGTCATCATAGCAGGACAAGCACATTCAACCGTGTCCTCTGTACCCTCCCATCTTATTCCAGACACTGTATTGCCCTCCACTGAAATCCATCAAAACCCCTCTCTTGGCCCCTGCCCCCTCTTGTTGGAAGAGTGCTCTCCGCTGGTGTCTTTTCTTTTTTAAAGGGCAGAGATGAGTCCTGGGCTCTGCAGTCTTTCCATGCGTCCAAATTAATTTGCGTCTGGGCAGCAACATAAGCAGCACGGGGCTATTTGATGAGAGTGTAGGGCAATGACATGCACTGGCAGTCATGCCTTGATCTCTTGCTTTCTTTCCTTGTCACTTTGCACCTCACCTTAATGCCAGACTCATGCCAGCCTCATCCACATGGGTGGCACATATACCAAACCTTGTGTTTCTAAGTGGGATAATAACTGGTGTGACTGGGAATACACTTCAAATCTCTGCTCAAGTGTGCTTTTTTTGTGCGTGTATCAAATATCCCTCTTAATGCAAGCTTAAATTACCAAACAACTAAAACCACCAGCACCCTAAAAAACAAAAAAACACACCAATCATGAAATGTATTGTCCTCACAGCGAATAGAATGAGGATGCACTCCATTGAGCAATTTCTGAAAATCCCTCTGCTAATTTTCTGATCAATACCTCAAGAACAGATCAGTTTCATAATAATAAACACACTAAGGACATCTACAAAACAGCATTCCTTTAGTTTGATAAATGGATGTCAAAGTGAACTCAATGCAATTTGACATGCAATTGAAGTTGTGATCCAAAAAGGGGACCACAGTTAATGCCTAATTAGCGTCCCTAAATAATAAAGCAACTTAGACTAATAATTATTGCATGTACCCGTTCTACCAGTTGCACTGACAATTAACCTTTCTCAACTGGTGATTCGCAATTTGAGTAAATCCTGTTATCAGCAAATATAACACATGGCACACACACACACACACATACACGTTTCAAACACCACTCAAGGAAATCTACGCAGTGTTTACGGTCGGAAAGCAGAACAACAAAACAAACAGCAGATATCCACTTTCAGTAAACATCACCCAACCACTTATACAGTATCTTCCCAGTGGCTTAGAGTGGGTGGGGAATCAACTTTAGGTGGCTGCTGTGAATGTCATTGAACTACTTGTGTTTATGCAGGCTTAATATTGCCGTGACAAGGTCTCTTTAAACACACAACAAATTCTTCAGAATGTATCAGGTCAATTCTGCCCGAGGGTCTGGTTTTATAAATGCCTGGCGTTGCTGTCAAGAAAATGACGAATAAAATATTAGAACCTGAAGAGAGGTGGGAGAATGCATGGTGTAGCAGCGGAGAACCTCACAAAGGAAAGTGTGGCTGTCTGTGGTGCTGCTGACCACTGTTCACATAAAAAAAAATTGCTGTCCATGTCTCTGATATTAGATCACTGGAGCCAAAAACACGATTACCCAGAGACAAAATAAAGGTGAAAAGATTCAGGATTGAGCATTCTCCCAAAATGTCTCTCCCTCATCCCAATTTGGCAGCACTTGGCTTGCTGCCCACTCACATTGTGTGGACGGCCCTGCCACTGTTGCCATGGGGATGTGTGGACCTGCGCAGGCCCTGAAGGCAGAATGGCCTGGTGGTGAGGTGGGGGTTATCATCAGCAGCAGACTCCGCTGGGCCCCCATCCAGAGGCCTGGGTGCTGCTGGAGGAGCTGTGAGGCAATAGAGGCACCCCCCTCCCCAATCTCTGCAGGGCCTCTCTCCCCAGTGGATGCTGCCACTGTTTTGAACTCAGCGGAGGCTCTGAGATGGGACTGAGTAGTGTAGGGCTCCGGCCTGTCCACTGGGGGTCGGCTGCCTGACTCCCATAAGCCTGGGCCAGACGGGGTGGGCTGGGGTGGGAAGGGGCCAGGCAAAGCGAGCTGGACTGTGGCCCAGTGCGGTGACTGCCTGTCTGCCCAGGCGCTGGGCCACGCTGCCACTCCCCCCTGGGCTCGTGCCCCTGCACTTGGATTTCAAAGGGATGTGACAGGGGGACTGGCTTTCCCTCTCCATTGCAGGATCCCTGCCCCACCAACAGCTTCTCCAAAGCCCCCCCTCAAACAGCTTTCAGCCCCCACTCTCTCCCAGCCCCCAAATGCCCCTCCAACAGCTTTTCTGTTTCAGCCATGAACCCAGGCTCCCTCTCACACTGTGCCATTCCCACCACTGCTGCCTCACATTTGGGAGGAGAAGGGGGAGGTTGTGCTGCTACACTGCACCCATCTGCCCCATGTCTTTCCATGCTGTGGACCATGATGCTGCAGCATGGCTCTCTGGGCGCCGTAAAGACTTTGGCAAGTACACTGGGCCTTCAAGCACCCCTCCCTTTGTACTCTCCCTGTCCGCCACATGCACACACTGATGCACACCATCTGATTTAAAATGTACGTACACAAAAACTAGTGCATGTGATTATGCTCATGTAATGGAGGTAAGCAGAGACAGATGGTGGTTAATACAGATGAATGATTAAGACTCAAACTAAAAAAACAACAATTTGTCCAAAGTCATGCACTGACTTTACTTCAAGCTATCTCGGTTACGCCCGCAGTGCCCCAAGCCATCTGAGAAAGATGCGAGTCAGATGCGGTGCCACTGTGTCTGTATGGCAACCAGCTCGTTCAGCAACTGGCCCATCATCAGTTAGCATCCTACAAAACCAAAATGACACTGACAGGCTGCGTTTCAATTGGCCAAGATCTCCTTTTCTCTCTCTCTCTCTCTCTCTCTCTATCTATCTAGGTTTCTCTCTTCATCGCTCCCCGCATGGCATTTCTCTGGCAGGTCCTCCAGTGAAATTCCTCCCCTCCTGGTCCCGGCATTCCCGCAGCCAGCCTCCCTGCCTGGGCAGAGCGGAGTGGCTGGGGTTGGGTGGGATGGCACTCCCCCCGAGCTGGTCCCAAGCTACAGCTACGACTCCAGCACACAACACATTCCACCAGCCGCTGACCAGTCGCCCCAGCAACCAGGAGAGAGGTGAAGCGAGGAGGGAAGGAGGCTTAGTGGCGGTGTTTTTTATATCATCTGCTAGAGTTCTACATGAGATGAAATATACATGATATCCCCCTTGTGCCTTGCAGAACGTGTTATTCATGGTCTCTGTGTTGCTGTCATTGCTGTTTGAACACTTTTGTGGACATCTGTCAAATCATCTTCAGTGATCAGTTTCTTTGTATTTTCTAAACAAAGGTTCAATTCAATCAAATGTCTCCTCAGTGGTTCACTGATGCTCAACACAGCACAAATGGACATCTCATGTTTCCCCTCAAGTTAACGAACTGCAGTGTCCTCCACATCTCAGTCCTTCACAGGGATGTGATGGGGTGTGTATCGCAGGCTTGAATCTCTCTCAGTCCAAAGCTGCTCCTGGACAGCTCAAGTAGCAGTAGGACAGGAGCCGGACGGTCCCCTCCTCCGCTCCCTCCTACTTCTCCCCCAAGCTGAGCCAGGCGCTGTGTTTACTCTCCTAATTACAGGGGAGGGGCCGGCTGACAGGCGAGCCATCACAGATTCCCCACAGGCCCAGGGCTGGGAACGCTACAAACACCCGTCGCTGTCTCCCAAATGTGACGGCAATGTCCAACTGTCACGGGGGAGCCTTCACTGGCAAAACCCAAGGGCCCAAAGAGAGATATTAAAGACATGAGAGGAATTGGCAGAGTTGGCACTAACAGGGGGTACGCTTGAGAAGTCAAAGTGGGGAGCTGGGGGCATCGCCAAAGTGTCATTCAAAGCAAAGTGGGGTTTGGACAGGGCACAAACACTGATTTACACACACACACACACACACACACACATTACTCTTGCTCTTATCGAACTAAGGCGGGAGAGTTTCGTTTACCAGACAAGAAATCCAAGCAGTGGAGCCACCAAACCATGTGATAGACCACATTTATGAAGTAAGTCCACTGGATAACATTATTCACCCCTCCTGTACTATTTAAAAACCACACAGCTTTGTGATTTACTGTATTTCTCTGCTATTTCAAGAAAGCACCTGGCCAACAATTATTGGTTTTTCAAACACACACCACTAAGTTTGATGGGTATGATATTTAAAGTCCCCCTCAAGTCAAAAAAAAGTATTTTATTTATTGTTACTTGACTTGGATGTTTGAGCGCCGCTGTGCAGAGTTTGACACAAGAGGGCTGTTTTCACATTTATCTGCTGAAAGTGAAAAGTTTCTCTGTGCTCACCTCATGTCGTACACAAGTATGATTTAGTGACATCACAACTTTGGAAGTCAGTCGGCCAGTCGTGGCTCGGCAAGCAAATTACATAAGTGTGATGCTGAAACCTGAAGCCTCCAGTGCACTGACTTTTTTGTCAAGTAGGAGACATTTCGTGTCTTATAGTTAAACCTTCGAAATGAAAAATATTTGCACTTTCGTAGATTCAGGATTTTTGTCAGTGAGGGAGAATGAGTAGATGTAATTTTTAATGAGGTAATTTAACTTTTAGACAGAAATAATTATTTTAAGCAGAATATTTTTATATGTCCAAAAACATTACACTCAGTTGCATATCATTTAGGATACTTTGTAAAAAGGATAAAATTATGTAGTCACACAGTTTGATACTTAACTGTATTGATGCAAAGTATGGAGCACTTTACAACCCTTGATGGAGAAAAGAATAGAGCTTTATTAATCTATCACTATGCTTTGAATTTAGGAAACTATACCTACAATATGTGTGTGTGTGTGTGTGAGAGAGAGAGAGAGAGAGTTTGTGCATGTACTCTAACCCTCCTCTCAGGGAGGTTTAATCCACTAGAGGTTGTAATGCTCCAGTGCTGTTGGGGGGTCTGAGAGAATCCCTCTGGAAGCATGGTGGCTGACCCTATCATATATTCAGGTCAAATAAACAAAACAGTGTTGAGAGAAAGGTTAAAACAGAAGCATCAACTCTTCACCGGCTCTCCAAAACGGCTGAGATTGTCCCGTTTCCCACCAGCAACACTCACCTCAGCCCCCGAGAGGCAAGACAAGAAAACCATTTGATAAATCATAAATAGTCACAGTTGTGCAAGTGCTGTGACCATTTCTAAAATTTATTATGGGGATTACACACAAAATCGCACAATGTAACATTTTCAAATGTGTTATGAATGCCTCCCAGAATCCAATTCAAATCCTAGGTTACCAAATAAGCCTGAACAAATCCCCCACATTGAGTTCTTCCTCCTTTGAAGACTTGAGAGGTCCGGTCTGCAGGGCAGGTTTTACCACGCCATGCAGACACCTCAGCACACAGAGAGGAAGCCTACTGACGGCTAGGTGGAGAGTGAAAGAAGGAGAGCAGGGTGGAGGTTTGACAGTGATATCAGCATAGACGTCTGTGTTTGCAAATTCATTTTTAATTACTTTCAAGACAGTGCGGAGACAGAGATGAAACATAAATACGATCATAAATAAACTTTGTTAAATTCTTCAGCACATATACCAAAATATAACATGAATTGAGAGTTATATCAAGTTGTGAAAAAAAAAAGCATCTAGCGACGTGTCTTTGTGGAAGAAGTAGAAAGCATCCAGTCATTCAGTCAGTGTTAACCTTGAGGCAGCAGGACACACGCACACTTCCTCCCGCCTTATATTTGTCCTTGTCGGTTTTTCCACCAGTCTTGACTTTGCCTCCTCATTGATGATCTGAAGGCGAGTGTGTTTAATTGCATCCGTTTGTTTGTCGGCGAACTCCTGCGCAAACACAACACAAACAATTATGGCACTAATTAAAAGGCATGTCATATTAATGGAAAAGGCAAACTTGGCAAACACACACACACACACACACACAGATGCAGCCACACAGCATTATGGAGCCACCACATTTGAAATAACAGAGAAATCTGTAAACCACATGATTTCTTGATCAGTACACCTTTTTCATTATAAAAGTAAAAAAGAGGCTATTTTTTTTAAGCTGTATGCATTTATAACAATGTTAACAATTAGAGATAAAATCCAGAGTTGCTTTGTGAATCAGTGTGGGTGCTTCTGAGTCACTAAACTCTTCCCAAACTGACACTGAATGGGGTTTCTCCCCCTTTAATCCCTGGGGAGGACTCTGAATGTGTTTTGATGACCTCTGGGGTCAGTTACATGTTACATTACACAAAGATTTAGCTCCTTTGTGATAAGGGAACAGCGTGGGGAAAGCCCTCTGTTTAGACATCTCGCTCACTACACGGTGCACCTTTTTTGCAAAGCAGCAGCAGCAGCAACAGCAGCAGCAGCAGCGGCGGCAGCAGCGGCAACGTATCCATCAAACCTGCCGGGCTAATTAAAATACAGCTTGTGATTATCCTACTTGAGCTCATCTCTCTCTCTGTCTCTCCCACACACACTCACCACCAAACATAAACACACACATGTATCCACAATAAATAAAGGATGGTAACCTCAGTCATTTTATCAGCTTCATGTAAAGCTGTACACACACATGAACCTAAATAAAATAACAAATATTTTACTAAATTTGTATGAAGGTTTAAATTTTCCTGTCAAAATAACAACTGGAAATATGAGATTCTGTAAACTAAGTTTAAAATGTGAAAGTGTAAAGGTCTTAAATTATCTCATATTTGGAGGATTAATAATAACAGTGAAAAAAGAGAAGAAAAAAAGATTAACAAAGCTAACTAAAGCAATGCTAAATGATCAATTCTTCAAGTTGTTTTGTTGCAAAAAGGCAAAAAGAAGTTAGTTCACTTTACATGCAGAGGGAAAAGCTTTTCTTAACATTACAGATTATCAGAATTTCTCTATATAAACTGGCTTCATTGGATTTTATTCCTTTTTTTCTGTCTCCTTTTTAAGCTCAGAATGAATTCCACCAACACATTCCTCATACTCAGCCATGCGAATATCAAACAAGGAGGGAAGGAGGCAGAGGAGAGGAAAAGCTGCCTGCACAGTTAGATGTATGTATGGTGTGTGTGGTAAATAAATGCTGCTTCAATTCAGATTCCCCACAAACAACATCTGCGAGCCAATATATAAATGCTGTTTTATTTGTTCTATTTAATTTTTAAAATCATACATTTATTCATTCTATAATGTATTGATTGTTTTCTTTTAACTGCCTGGATAAAGTGCACAGGGGGAGAAAACGAGGGGCTGCCTGCCCATTAATTATCCAATCTTAAAACACGATTTTCCTTTCAAGGCTATCATACAAGGGGTCAAACATCTAGGCCTGTGCACTTTCTTTGAAAAGACGTACAGGATACGCATTAAATGGTGGAAATCACAGGTTGGAGCAGGCCTGGTGAAATCCTCACCCTCAGGTTGAGTGTAGCAGAGGCGGAGATAAAAGCCGTCGTCGTCAATTAGCCGGGAGTCAGTGGGAGCGCTGCTCGCCAGAGGCGTTTAACTCCTTCTCCCTTTAAACGTCCTTTTAAGATACAAAGTCCCTGCGGAGGGCCTGGCTTTACAATTTAATAAATTATTTAGCAATTTAAACGGTGAGATCCATCAGATAACAGCGCCAGACGTCATGATTTTCCACGCAGCATTTAAAAAAAAAAAAAAAAAAAAAAAGTCTCGCGTTAGGATGCATTATCATGCAGCTGCAAAAACATGAGGAAGCATTCACATATTTTATGAGATGTAGTTTCTACCTGCAAGCTGATTATTCTTCAGTCGCCTTTTGAGACAATTCAAGTCAGTCTTAGGCCCGACGTGAAAGTAAAATTATATCAAATATTTTTATACAGCTGCAGGTCTTTTAGGAGGAGTATTTATTTTAAGGATGAACTTTATTCTGAGCTAAATATATATATATATATTTTTTGCAAAGAGTCTGGTCACAGCCACAAATATGACAAAGCTAAACTGTGATCTTTGTGATGCTCAAAAAAGCAAACAGCAACATATTTTAAACTCCATTATCATGACCTGCTCCTCTCACCCATTTAAAGCTGATCCATATGTGACATGAATTTATTTCAGAAAGATTTAAATCAACATGAAAAAAGGGAAGATCATTTTAAATTTATTCCACTTTTTCATTTGATTAGTTGTGTAAAAACATAAATAAACTATAGCAAATTAAAAAAAAACAGGATACCTGAAGGTGTTGCAGCTCCATTCCTCCAAACAGGCAAACTCGCAGCAAAACTTTTTTCTCAGCTGAGATGAGATCTCTGCTCGGTTGTTGATAGAAATCCAGGGTTATGATCCATACAGCCGCTTCCTCTGATCGAAATCTGTCAAAAAGAGATGTTACTGAGTTTGTGAAGTTGATATATATATGTGTGCCTGTGTGTCAGTGAGTGTGAGCCCTCGTCAGGCTGCCGCTGCACCTTTGACTCTGGCCTTCCGCACGAGCCACAGAGAGAGGCAAAACGACGATTCATAAAACCCACGGTCTGCCTGTGTTTATAAATCTAAATCAATATTCCAATCTGTTTGAAGTGAGCGGGTGTGTCCGTGCAAGCGCGCAGTATGTGTGTGTGTGTGCGTATGTGTCAGTGTGTGTGTGTGTGTTTGTGCGTGTGTGTGTGAGTGTGTGTGTGTGTGAGAGAGTGTGTGTAGGTGTTCCACAAAGCCTCTTAAGATGATACATTTACCAAGCCGTGACAAAAACCCTCGGCATATTATTTTGAGATGGGCACGCAGGTTCAAAATTCAAGTGACGTAGACGAGGCTTATTTGTCCCTTGCAGCTTGTAGGTCCTCCAGTAAATGTGACAGAGGATGAATCTTACACTACAGCCTTCAAAAGGACTACAAATATATATTTTTAATAACTATTATTATTGTTATTATCATCATCATTATTAATATTATTATCAGCATCCTTGTTATTATTAATATTAGCTATTAAAATGTTACAACACAACAGAAAACCTGCAAAAATGTCTTGTCTTCTAAATAAAATTGAAAATAAAATAGGCCTACCTTCATATAAAGAGCTGTCTTTCATCTTCTTTCACATCTTCCTCTTGCTGACACCAATAAGTGCCTTGTCGTCAACTGCAGCCCCGGCCTGTATCAACCTTTTTTTTTTTTTTTTTCCTCCATTCATTCATCCTCATCTCTGGGTGTTTGCACACTGCAGGTCCGGTGTGCCAGTAAAGAGTCCGCCGGCTGCTCGGTGCCTCTCGGTGGGAATTCCTCTGTAAATATTCTGGGTGATTTTTTGGTGCGGGCCTGTATCAGGCTGATGGGAGCAGACTGGCTGGCTCTGTGGCTGGGAGGACAGTTTTAAGGAAATAAGTCTCTCTAAATCCCCTTTTTTTGCGACGCGCTGGAATGTGAGAGGACGGTGCAGCCTTCACATGGAGTGCCCTGGCGATTTTTTTTTTTTTTTTTTACCTCCTCTCTTTTTTGTCACAGATTTATTTTTTTTTCCTTCCTGTTTTAAATCTTTTTCTCAAAATAGGAGCTAGAATTAGTATTAGTTACGCTCACATTTGCGTTATGATGTATCATGAAGTGTGCGATTCAGTGCTAAGATGCGTTATTATTGCTCGATTGTCTGCAACTTTTTAAGATTAGAAATAAAAATTCGGGGTGGTTTTTAAGACGAGCTCAATGAAGAGAAGTGATGCACTGGAGGGTATTTTCGAAGTATGAGTGTGTATTCCCACCAGTAATATATTGTAAATACATTTTATTTTAGATATCTCTTTATTTGCGACCGTCCTCACACAGCCAGCCTTTATATAACTTCTCTCAGTCTAACACCTCCATTGGATAACAGCGATGTCTAATATAAAATATTTTAAAAAAATGTGAGTAAACTGACTTTTCCTCGATTTAAACTCCACTCCTCATGACCCACCGGCAGACGTGCGTTTATTTATCATTAACGTCCCCTCTCTGCGGTGGGACGGGGATGTTGTCAGTCGCCCTCTCGCTGCCATTGGCTGAGGACCGTGCGTCAAAAAAGTAGCTGGAGACATTTGTTTCCCAGAAAAAAAAAAAAAAAAGAAAAAAAAAACGGGGGAAAAAAAATCCTCCCCACCAGTGTGAGAGACGGAGACAGAGACAGACCTCAGCTCAGTCCTGCGGCTCCTATTGGCTGGCAGTTTGTACAAAATCCAACTCAAACCACTTCACTCACAACACACCAACAAATCCTAAAGGCGTTCATGCAGCCTCCTCCTGCATCACTCCGCCGCTGCCGCACCGCTTCCAAACCTGATGCAGCCGCTCAACCTTTAACTTTTACCCGCACTGTTGTTCCGCCACTGACGACGACTGCTTCTGCTTCTGCTTTTGGTTGGTTTTGTGTATTTTTATCGACCAGGACGTCGTTGATCCGCACAGAGTTTAATTATTTCTCCTGGAGGAAACCAAGCAGACAAAGAACTTTCCACTCGCCAATAACAGGGTACGTTTTACCTTTATTATAATAATACAAATAATTATTATTATTACTGTTATAATTGTTATTATTATTATTGTCATTATTACTGCTACTACTACACTATATCGAAATTAAGAATCGCGGTCAAAATTTGGAAGCCTGTGGAAATCACACCTGCAATTAAACCACATTTCAAAGTTTACAACATAATTTTCTCCAAAAGAGAAAATAAAGCGTTTCAACTATGTTCCTGCTGCTAAAATAAAAGCCATGAACATACTCAAAGAAATGCCAGTGTGAACGGTGCAGACTGTTTAGTGGCATCACACTGAAGATGAAGCTAAACCCTTTTCTAATCAGTCCGTCTGTTCTTTTAATTTTTATTTTATTTTTGGAGAATACAGAGACAATAAGTCGCCAAACTCTTGTAGATTGACGTAAATCTTGGCGAGAAATGCACGTAGAGTGCACACAGAGCATCCGATCAGTAGTGCAAATTGATGCAAGTTACATTATCATTGGCTCAAATAGAGAAAATAAAGAAAACAAAGACAGATTTGAGCTTTTCGGATATTACAGGTAATTTTCGTCATAATTAAATGTTTCCTGCAGCTCAGTTTCACACTCTCACTGAGTGAATCCAGTACTGCCAACCGAGGGCACCGAGTCCATATTCACTGAGTGAAGTTTCAGTTTAAAATAAACCCTCATTTATGCCACACAGCTTTCTCCTCAGCAGGAATTTGGAGACGATTTAATGCAACAAAAGGGGATAAATGTGGATGCGTAAAAGTGACACCTGCGCTGAAGGGGAAGAAGAAAATATTAGGCCTGCTATGCTATCGAAAAAATGTTTCGGGGCCTTGTCTCTGTGCTGGCTATAATTTAGAGGACAATAAACCAACACGTCACATTTAATATGTCACACTTATGATTTTTGAGGCTCTGGTGACAGATTGTATTTATGCGTCTAAATCGGGAGTTTAGCTCCATTAATTGAACATTTATAATAATTAATCAACTGTTTCATTTTTTTTTCTCTCTACAAAGTGCTGAGGATTATTCTCATCAGACTAAATAAATAAAGACGGCAAAACGTAAACGTGGAGTTAATATAAAAGTCAAATGCCGTGTTTGATTTGCTGCATCATTTTTAGGAGCCTGGAGCACTTTAAACTGTAATCACAGCAAACTGCAGCTCCAGTTAGATGCCACTCGGATTATCTCGTTAATTCATCAACAGGAAAAAAAAACAAAACATTTATCGTAATTAATTCTCGGACAGGGTAATTATTATTGAGCGGGTGTGTGCAACTGGTAGACGGATCTGTTTTAAGTGTGACAGATTGGGATGAGGGGGTTAAAACCGTTGGATATTGAAGGGGAAAAAATGCAACTAATCAAGACGCACAGTGGGGATAACGGGTGAGGGTCACTGAAGTTGAAGTGACAGCAATCACGCATTTACCAATCAACATCACAGAGCAGGTTTATTTCTGATTAAAGTACTGCAAGGACAGTCACGTGTTCAAAAGCACGTCCCTTTTTTTATTGAATTAAGTCCTCTCTGCGTAAAATAAGATCGTGTTTTTAAGTTAAAAATATGAATAATTTTCACTCTAAATTGCCTTGAAAATTCATGCCAATCTTGTAGAAGAATTTTTTATTTAAGGTTTCTTAAACAGGGCCCATAATTAGGTCTGAAAGATGATTATTCTGATTATTAAATAGGATGGATATGTGAATTCACATGTTTCAGTAACATCAGGTAAATTTCTTCTTTCATTTATAGACAAAACTTTACATTAAACTAGAGAGACAAATACATGAAGTATAAAAACTGAGTAAACACTTTGGTGAAGGTTGTATTCATATTTTATCTTAAAGAGCACATGACAGTTAAAGGTACACGTATTTATTTAATTGTACAACAGGAACCAGTGACAAAAAATTAACTTTCAAGTGACTTGTTGCAATTATAGCAGCCTACCAGTGTATTGCTTTGTGTGTGTGTGTGTGTGTGTGTGTGTGTGTGTGTGTGTGGGAGGGAGTGGGGGGGCTTGTCGAGATGAGGACAGCTGGAGATGTGGTTGGTGCTTTTTGAAGAGCGCCGTGCGTTTTGGAGAGGGCTCATTTCACGACAGCGGCAATGCAAACGGACCTAATATCTCTTCATCGATGTTCTTCTCTTCTTCTCGTGTTTTGGAACAGGTGCCCGGTATAACACGGACCACGCTGCGAAAAGAGGACACCAAGTATACCTCGGGAGCTCCATCCATTTTCAAAATTTTCTCCAACTTCAGCCCACAGACAAACATTAGCATGATGTCGTATCTAAAGCAACCACCTTACACAGTCAATGGCTTGAGCTTAACTACTTCCGGAATGGACCTTTTGCATCCATCAGTGGGCTATCCAGGTGGGTTTAAACTTTTTGAAGAATGAAGAGTAATGACAGAACATTAATGGCTTGAGGCTAATAGGTAAACGGGTGGGATGATCCTGTGTAAACATCAACTACCAACCAAACCCACTAATATATAACACGATACTATATAACAAATTAAACGACACGTTACCCAACTTCTTGCGCAGACGCACACAATTCCTCTGAGTCTGCTCTTATGTGATTTAATTTTTTATGTGGCTTCTGAATAAATTATTGGCAAATTTGTTAGATTTTCTCGCTATGGGAGATCTGCATTTAGTCTGGGCTCATTAGACTATAAAATATGTAAATGCTTCAATTTAACACCGACGTCTACATCTCCCAAGACTCGTGCGTAATTACGCAAACAATATTCTCTAAGTTACATTTCTGTCTTTGATTTTTAAGTTTGTTTTTTTTTCAAATATATATACCAACATATTTTATTTAATTTACATTTCCCTTTATACTTGCAGCAACGCCACGGAAGCAAAGGCGAGAGAGGACTACTTTTACGCGCGCTCAGCTCGACGTTTTGGAGGCGTTGTTCGCCAAAACTCGGTATCCGGACATATTCATGCGCGAAGAGGTGGCGCTGAAAATCAATCTACCTGAGTCCCGTGTACAGGTGAGTTGACCAGAGCACCTGCCTTTTTTGAAAATGGTTAAATATGAATATTTTAGGTATGAAAAAAATTACTGGACTGTACCATCATTTATTTGAAAAAACGTCAAAGCAAAAGTGGAAATGACGGCATAATAACTCATTCTTGATCATTTACAAGCTATTATCCAGATTTAACAATGTGGAAAATAAAAAGGCGTCGAATTAAAATGTTTTAAAAATACATTTTATATCTGCACTGCACGAAACACTAATCTTAACCCGTGACTGACAGAATATCTAAAGCTTATTATTTTGTCTTCCTTAAATCAAGTGGAAAACTTGCCAGTGGGGTGAGATAATTCCACTTAAGGATAGACTCCTGTTTCGAGATTTGGGGAAATGAAATGAGACGGATCAGTCCACTGGTACCAAAATATTATAAGTTGGTTTGAGAAAAAGTCTATCAAAATTGTGATTTAGAGTGGAAAAGAGTGAGACGAATCGTCTTATAATTTCACCTCATTCTATTAAAAAAAAAGGAAAGACAATTATGAAAGTTATATTTTTTGTAGTAGAAAAATATCTGTTTGTGCTCTATCTTTGCCTACATCTTAAATACTGGGTTGTAATTAAGTTATAATACAGAGAAATTATGTGACTCTTCCAGGTCTGGTTTAAGAACCGGCGGGCAAAGTGTCGCCAGCAGCAGCAGCAGCAGCAGAACGGGGGCCAGAACAAGGTGCGACCTGCCAAAAAGAAAAGTTCCCCAACCCGAGAAGTGAGCTCAGAGAGCGGGGCCAGCGGCCAGTTCACGCCCCCCACCAGTACCACCACAGTCCCCGCCATCTCCACCACCACCGCCCCAGTGTCCATCTGGAGCCCGGCGTCCATCTCTCCGCTCTCAGACCCGCTGTCTACCTCCTCCTCCTGCATGCAGAGGTCCTATCCCATGACCTACACCCAGGCCTCGGGGTACAGCCAGAGCTACGCCGGCTCGACATCCTACTTCGGCGGCATGGACTGCGGCTCTTACCTCACTCCCATGCACCACCAGTTGTCAGGCCCGGGCTCGACTCTCAGTCCGATGAGCACAAACGCGGTCACAAGCCATCTGAACCAGTCCCCGGCGTCCCTCTCCACCCAGGGCTACGGGACGTCCGGCCTGGGCTTCAACTCCACAGCAGACTGCTTGGATTATAAGGACCAAGCGGCGTCGTGGAAGCTGAACTTCAATGCCGATTGCTTGGATTATAAGGATCAAACTTCCTCGTGGAAATTTCAGGTCCTGTGAACAGAGCAATCGCTTGTTAAAAAGTGCACAAACAGTGACGATCACATCAGACACAGCGCTGCCATCCCTCAATAAAACACACAAGACTGGTTAAAATGTGAGCCGTGCTCTGTGAGGCAGGGCTCTCAGGGGCCTCGAGTATGTTTCGGCATGATGGCTCTTCGGTCCTCCTAGAAGAGAGGTTTAATTTATTTTAGCACTGGCAAAGAGATCTCCCCCCCTTTCCCCTCCACCCACCCCCTCACGTTCATTCACAGGTTGTAGCCCCTCGTCCATGTCTGTCAGTGTGTGCCTCTATGCGTAAAAAAACACCTGTTGAGGACGACACAGAGCGGACTCTCAAAGAAAAAGTAACACCCACAGCCACGGAACTAATGTTTATCCAAGAACAAAACTCACGTTCAAACTTCTTGTGAAGTGCTCGGGATGGACAGACCTCCTTTAAGCTTCTTACACAACTTTGCCGACCTGTTTGGCAGAGAGACACGTTGATGAGGATGGTGTGTGGACATGGATGCACTACTTTATTTAAGAAAAAAAAAGTGTTTATAAGGAATCAATATGTAGTTTCTAAGAGACAATCAGTGTGTGTCTTATATAAATGGTACATATGTGTTTTTTTTATCTGTGCTAGCCTTCGAAACTGTGATCTGTTGTATTGTATGCAATTTGTGAGCCCCCCTCGCATCAGACTCTCTGCTGTGATTTTAATAGATTTCTAACTTTTTTTGAACAACGAAAAAGATGCTAATGGTTAAATTGCCGGGCATCACAAAGAGAGACGAGACTTTTCCAAGTACATGGTAGTAATAATCAAGGGTTAGCCATACTGGAAAAGACTCTCGGCTGCTGAGAGCTCCACACTTGCTCCCCCCCACCTCCCCCCTCCCCACCCCTCCATTGATCTCAACACACGGTGATTGTGGATCCTTTACTGGCTCCAAAGATGGTGTGACCTCACCGCTGAAAAGACATGAATAAAGGTCCTGTGAGCTTACTCTCTCATCAAGAGACGATCTGTGTGTGCGTGTGTGTGTGTGTGTGTGTGTGTGTGTGTGTGTGTGTGTGTGTGTGTGTGTGTGCGTGTGCGTGTTGGAGAGAGAGGATGGAGAATGAACAAAGTGAATCAGGCAGTGTGTGCAACATTAATTGCGGGTTTGTGCTTTTTTTTTCCTTTTGTTTGTTTGAGTTACATGAAATTTCTTAAACATATCATTTGATTAAGTATTAAAAAATAATTTTGCAACGAAATCATTAGGTCACATTATTATTTTTCAATAAAATAGAGCGTAAAAACAAATATTTCTGAGGATATTTTAGACGTATAATGAAATAATCTTAACATTTTGGGGGGAGAATGAGAGGAAGGAAATCCACACTTAATGAGAACAAGAGTTTCCAAATGGAGAGTAGCAGCAGTGCATGTGTGTTAATCATATAATCAATAATTAGCGTGAGTAATAATCATAATCTGTCAAACTCTCTGTCCTCGTGCAGCATTAGTTCTTCCAATTGATATTTGAGATGATCAATAAATCACACTGCAGTCTTATCATCTGTTTTCTATCTGATGCTCATTATATAAAATTCAAACTAAAAAAATAAGAGGATGGGGTCTTTTAAAGAAAAAAAAGGACGCATGTGTGTGGGGGTCACAGTTTATCCACCAGCTCTGCTCAGGTGGTGGAATTAATGTTTTTTTTCCCCTTCCGGTAGTTCAATTCAGATAGTCCCAACAAAGAGAGTGTGCGGCTGGAGAAAGCAGTGTTTAATCCCGGCCTCCAAGAGATGTTAATCCCAATATTTTACCGGCGGGGGTTTCTCCGGGGCGCAGAGCAGCAGTGGTCCCATTCAAAGCCCACCGCAAGGGTTTAACATGCCTGATCCCCACATGTGCGCTCTCATATGAAGCCTGCTATTTCATCTAACAAGGATAATGTAAACACGCAACAATGCTTCATTAAACTGATCGAAGAACTGTTTTAATTGCATGTTGTGCGGGTTTATAATTCATCGGAAGGAGAAACGCAGAGTAAAGCTTTAACTCATTATTGGAATATGAGAGTAAAAAGTATAAAAATCAACCAAAAATGATTTAATCATCTGCTGATGATTTTTTATAGTTGGCACTGTAGCTCATCAGTTCATTAAATATGATACTTGGTTATGAATAAAAACGGCATCCACAGGATAAATCTGCACAGACTCGGCACTAAAACTTTAGTTAGGAAAGCAACATTATGGGATGCATTTATGAAGCTGAACTCAGGAAAACTCAACATAATATTCCTGCAACATTATCATACCGGCTATAAAGTGTGTTGATTACTTTGAAATACTTGGAGATTGCTATGGGGTTTCAACTTTTTCATCTACATGCTGCACAAATTGAATGAGTTATTTATTTGCATACATCATCCTTCTAAAATGATTGATTTTTTCCTGACGGTAATGAAGTTGCACCTTGACTTCACTGAAGTGCAATGCAGAGGTTATAGCTTCTAAAAAAAAATAAATCTGAGGAGTCAGCTGCTATTAAAGGAGAGGTTTGCTTTTATTTACTTGTGTAACTCCAACTCTCAAGTCCAACGTTAGTATCAACTTACAAGAGACAATAAAGTCAGAGCGGCTGTGGGATCTGTAATGAGTCGACATGGCTCTGCAGTGGGCTAATTGTTAGAAGTCCAACATTCAATTAGCATCCTTGACATTGCCAATAATCTCTCTTTCATTGGAGTCTCCGCTAAAGGAGCGCACTAATTAAAAGCGTTGCTTGAAATAATCGAAGCGTTAAAGAGAAGAAGAGCGACTTTGATTCCTCCTCCTGCGTGGTCAGAACATAGGTGTGTGTGTGTGTGTGTTAGTGTGTGTGTGTGTGTGTGTGTTAGTGTGTGTGTGTGTGTAGTTTTGAAGGACTTCATTGCATGCATAACTTACATTCAAGGGTGAAGTAGAAATATAGCTTCTTATTTCCAGATCCTGACTGCTGCCTCAATTAATTCATCATACAGGCGCGATTTTAGCGTTATGGTAATAAAGTGCAACACAACGCCAAGTTTAGAAACGTACATTATCATTGTGGCGATAAACAATGAAACAATTGAATTTGGAAACAATGGCTCGGGCTAACAGAGGCCTGAATATTCATGAGATGCGTCTCCTTCTCAGTGTCAACAACTCCTCAATCCAGACTGCTGAAGTTTAAAAAAAAAAAAAAAAAAAAAAAAGCTTTCAGACTGCAGGCTCACTTTCAAATGTCAGCTGTAGAAAAAGTCCTTGTTACATCATACAGGAGTGCATGACTGAAAAGAGGAGTAATCATGACAAAAGTTTGAGTGGGACACAAAAACACTTTTGTCATGTTTATCTGAATAAATGCGGCTGATTGAACAAAATAATAATAATAATAATAATAATAATAATAATGATAACACGTCCAAGAAAAATATCCACTGTGGCTCCTATATGGATAAAAAACCTCACAAGTAAACAGTATGAGACCCCCTGAATATTACCACAGATTATTACAAAATACCTGATATATATATATGTATGTATAACACACTAAATTTGGGAAATGGGGCTCTTTACAGACGAATTGCTCACTGATACATCCAATAGACTATCAGCTGAAACACAAAAGCCTCATCCCACTTGTTATTGTAACCTTGGAGCCTCGTGTCTTCAAAGTGCACAAGTCAGAGGAGGATTAGACATCCGGCCTCCACAATACTTCATACATACAATGAGTTTTTAATCAAGACCAAAGCAGTGCTAAGGAGCATATGGGGCCAACAGACGCTGCATTAATCCCTCTTGGTTTTTTTGTCTAACAGCGGGCTGCACAGCGCCCCTCGTCCCCTGGTCTGGATGCTGTCCGGTCGGTCATCCTACGCAAAGCATCGGCCTGTGCAAAGTTGAGTAAAAAGCCGGCTAAAAGGGACTGACTGCAGGCCGCAAAGACTGCAGGAAGAAGAAGGGGGGGGGGGGGGATGGTCTACCGGGGCTGTGGTCTAGTTATGAAAATGACATGTGAATAAGTTGAACAAGCGATCATATTAAAAAAATATTACATGAGCAGGTTTCCCTCAAGGTTTTCCCTGCAGCATGGAGGCGTCAAACCAAGTGATCCCAGTTCAACTACAATCTACTTTTGCTGCTGAACTCTGTGGAACTTTCTATGAAAATATAAAATGTAAGTATTGGTGATGAAAAAGCAAAGCAAAGTAGCTCATTATTGAGAAAGAGACAGAGGGAAAGAGATTATTTAAAAAAAAAAAAAAAGAACTGCCCAGGAATGTGGGACAGTTTGTTAAAATTGCAAAAATTAATTGATGGCTCTCAATTAAAGTCATTTAGATTGCTTTTGGATCTTACATGTTTGATAGCCTGTTTGATATATGCATGTGTATTTATTGCTAGACATTGTGATGAAAATAAAAAATTAAAGCAATAAGATAATGATGTGAAAAATGTGCCAACAACTAATAATAAAAAAAAACAACAAAAATAAATAATATCTTTAAGCTAATCCAGCAGTATCCCCTTGAAAGTGCTTATCCAGGCTTAGTCGACATTTTCTGAAATTATTTAAGTTTGTGACATCATCAATGAATTTGATAATCTTGTCAAAGATTATATTAAAAGGGTTTTGTATGGCCTACATAATAACAGATTTAGATGTTTTAAAAAATGAAGTCTAAAGAGATTTAAAGTAAGCGCAGTAAAAAGCATGTTATTTTAATTTCTCAGACTGCTCACACAAATCCATGGATTTGCAGAGATCTGAAACTGATAATGATACTAGCAGCTTGACTAGCTGGAGGTCTGATAAAGCAAAGGGCCACACATTCTTTTTACACCAGAAAGCATCGCAGAACCTATAAGATAACCCCCCCAAAAATACTCAAAATATTTCACTGCCTCCTTCACAGCCTGCAGTGATTTACTGCTTCTGTCCCACGACTGTATTTCCTGTAGAAAAAACACATGAAAGCATATTTTTAGGGACTGTTTTTTTTTTTCCAGCAGAGTCCTTTGCCTACATTAGTGCTCTTTAAAAACCTGTCTCACCAAATATGCCTAAACATTTGGCTTATGATGTTCATAAGCCCCACAGGACACAGAGGGCTTATCAGTTCATTAGCCACTTGATGGCCTATTTCAAGTTATAGTAGGTGGGAGGAGGGCGATGGATGAGGATACAACCATCCATTACTGAGGCATATTTTGTTAAGCTATTCAGAGGCAGAAAAAAACCCTCAAAACCCATAAGAAGATTACCAGATCTCAGCATATGTTAAAAAACACATTATTACTATGCTTATGGGCCCAGTTAATACCTAGTTAGTTAAAGCTCACCTAGTTAGAACTGGAGAGGCTGTCCATCTAAAAAGGATGTTTTTGCTCAATAATTTATGTTTTATTCGGACAGATTGGGACAATTCACTCGGTATAAATCAACCTTTTTAATTGTTGTAAATATTAAACATAGACTAACCTCCACCCCTCCTAAAATAATGGATACAGACACATTTTAGTAAAAAAAAAAAAAAACATTAAAATGTTAAATGTTAGTGGCATTATACTTTCAAACTCCTTGGATTAAGTGGGTGTCCACATATTCTACAATATTAAAAAAATCTCCTTATGAGACAAATGGAAATATTTTCATAGTGGATTACGCATCGCCCCAATGATGATGTCCCACACGCAGCGGCATGATAAAGAGTAACGTGCTGAATCACCCTTAACTGATGATGAATGGAAGTCCTTGTTCAAACAGACCATTTGGTAGGACACTTACTTCTCTTTACTGTTACGTTGGTTTCCATCATACAGAATATACACTGCTATATACACAGGGAAAGCAACTGTTTCTGCCGCTGCAATGGTAATGCATGATTTAGTCTGTACAATATATTATATCAGGGAATGTCATCTGAGCTAGAGATGGATATCCCCACTTGATATCCCACTGAGAAGATGCAAAGTGAGTATTTTAAGCATCAAATGTGAGTCAGAGACAATAACACCACACAAACTTCAGTAGTGGTATTTAACAACATTTACATAGTAAGCTTTTGATATTCACTTCTGGCTTAATACTTACTTTCAACTGAAATTGGGAGGAAATAGCGGGAACAACTGACCTTTGACATTACATGTAAGCCGTGATCAAACTCCATAGTTAATGGCCTCAAACACACCTTTTGATCACAAATAGCTTACAAATTTAATGACTTCATGGTGAACGCAGCCAATTTCGCTCCATTCTGTCAGTATTCTCACCACAGGCTGCACAGTATATCAAAAACAGCCACAGTTTATCTCAAAAGAGGAAAAAGTAGTGAAACAACACCATCTATTAATTTCTAATTAATCCTTGGCCCCATGAATTCAGCAACAAATTAATTCACAAAAGGCAAACATTCTCTAAGAGTGATTCAAATTACCAGTAGCATAATACAAGTCATTTCTCCTTTTTCCTTAACAGTTGTTTCGACTATGTTAATACATAGTACTCTGTTTCTAATACTGAAGTTACTGTACCTGTGAAAGACCCACTTGTCTCCTCCTCACCAGGCCGCTGAGCTCATGAGACTGCTCATTATAACAATTAACACAGATGCTTGTGATGAGGCCTCACTGATAATTTACACCTTTCTAACAAACACTATCTCTTAATCTCCTGCAAACACCATTCTCTTGTGAGACAGTGGGCCTATAGGAAAAATTAATTAGCTACATCCAACAGATTAGAGTTTGGAGACCCCTCCCCGTCAGAGGCGGGCCGTCAGGGCTAGCAAGGCCTTCTCTGCTGGCCTAGAGATTGTCAGAATCAGAAAATTATATTTTATAATTTAATATATATAGTCATTAATGCTATATGTATTTAACAAAGTTCATTCCCATCAGTCTGTTAATGTCATTTCATTGCTACTCTTTCAGTACTCTATCAGTGGTGCTGCTTTCAGTGCAGCTTTTATCCAGTCAGATTTTCCCCCTGTGCTGTCTCCGGGGGGAAAATCTACCTTGAGGCCTTCAGAATTTCAAGTGAATCCCTTTACTGTTGAAGCAAATGGGGACGATGTTGTTGATTGTCATATTATTTGACCAATCAGATTTCAAGTTTGGCATGTTGGGCGTATTGTTTGACAAGCCGGAGCCTTCTAGCTTGCCTAGCCGCCTGCATCAACCTTTTTTGTGTGGTGTGATTGGATGGCTAGTTAGCTAACTGAAGTAAAACTAGCTAGCACGTAACGTAGCATTATCTTAGATTTATTTAAACTTTCTTGAAAACTTTCTCATCTAGATTTTTAGATTTAGCTTTAGATTTTATGTTTAGATTTTTACTTAGCTCTGTTTTTTTTAAACGCACAATGGCTGAAGGAGGAGAAGAAACGGATTCAGTGGCGGATTTACTTGCAAAGCCTTTTTTGAGAAGGACCTTTCACGAAAAGCTGGAAATTGTGAGGAAGGGTTGACCATCTCCGCAGCTAGTAGCCCTGTCCCAGCCGAGGAAAGGATTTTTGTGGCACTTTCAATCAAGCAACTTCAAAAGGTACACCTAGCTTACAGTGTCAAAGGAACACTGCAGATTGTACTGCTGGGAATGCCTGTCACTTGCAACCGACTGATATGGTGTTTGGAGCCACACTGGGTTGGCAAACCTAAATTGCCAAATCAAGGCGGCAATGAGACACCAAAGCATGGCAGGACACTTGCAAGCAGCAGCACTATTTAAAACGCTCTGAGACACTGATGTCAAGAAGAGGTTTGTCAGATTTGATGATGTTACAAGTGGCAAGCGAGCTGATGACATTGCTGCTCTCATTATCGGATTCCTGGAGGAATATGAATGCCTGGATAAAGTTGTGGCACAGTGCTTTGATGGTGCTACCATCATGGCATCTGGACTAAATGGGGTGCAGGCTAAAGTTAAGGTGAGGGCTCTTATGGCTTTATTTATACATTGCTATGCACATCGACTTAATTTAGTACTGACTCAATGGGCATCGAAGCTTAGAGAATGTAGGATCTTTTTTGTGCATCTAAATGGCCTAGTTATGTTTTTGTACAGATCCCCTAACTGCATGCAGCTGCTTGACATTTTCCTCCTGTGGTACCAACAAGGTGGCAATATAGCTCTAGACTGGTCAGCAGTCTCAGAGAAGAGAGCTGCTCTAAAGGAGCTATTTAAGCACATAGTAGAACACCATGATGAGTACAACAAGGATTCTGTGTGCTGTGCTGATGGATACAATGCGCATCTGGATGATTTTGAGTTTTGTTTTATTTCTGCTTTCCACTTTTCATGTGGTATTTGAGTATTTGGATGTGTTTTTTGGAGTACTGAAGAATAAAACATTCAATGTACAATTCTGTCTGTCAAGAGTGGACGAGTTTTGTGACACCATTGAGAGGGAGAGAGGGCAATTTGGTGAGATTTATGAGTCTACTGTGCGTGAAACAGGTGCACCAAGCACACAGAGAGGCAATGTGCAGGGGGACATTCACGTAAGGTACCAGAAACTCCACAGCAACATTTTGGACAACATCCTTGCCCAGATACGGAACCAGTTTAAAGACCTCGAGAAAGTCATGTTTCTCTTTAAAACAGAACTGACTGTAATGTATGCTGTGACTAATTTTGAAGGAAAAAGCCCTGCTGACCTCCTCACTTTCCTTTAGTAGAAAGATCTATGCAAGAGCATGTGTCAACTTTACACATTGGCATGTTTGGCGGCGACCATCCCAATATCTACTGCCCCTGTCAAACAGACATTTTCAGCCCTAAAATGCATTAAAATGTACTCAAGAAATACTACTGGGCAGGCTTGACTGTCAATACTAGCCTCCATGGCAATCTAGAAGGACCTTTTAGGACTGCACCGATGTTGTACTGTACAACCATGTCATTGAACTCTTGGTAAGAAAGAAAGGAGGATGGACTTTATCTTCAAATCATGAGCAACTTTGGTAAGTTTGATGAATTTTTATGTATCTTTACCAGGTACCGATTATTGCTTGCTTAGATTGTTGTTGCTGGTGTGAATGATGTTCAGATTCAGTGGCCTGGCTGTGCCTTTGAGTGTGCGTGGTGGCTTGTGCATTTAGGCCCAGCAGCTTGGCTGGAATCAGTGAGGAAGCCTGTTGAATCCTGATTGTGTTATTTGTGTTTTACAGCATTTTTGCTTGCTTGGTGGTCAAATAAGTAAATATGACTGGTTATTGTGAGTTTGTTCTTTGATAATGACATTGTTTTGGGCTATGCAATGTCTATTTGTGATGCAGCATCCTGTCATAGTGTATAATAGTGGTACTTCCTTGATGGTTTCAGTCACCATGTATTCATGTATCTGCAATTAGTATATTGTAACTCTCATAGGTGTTGATCCTCGTAATAAATCACTTTATTCCACTTGATAAAGGTTACTGTCATTGTGAATATGGGGTGGTTACATCAAATGACAATAGCCTATAGGCCTAGTATCATGGTGAGGTTATTTTGAAGGTGGTCTCATTTCGGGAGGATAGCACTGGTGTAGGTCTAAGGCCTAGGTGTAAAATACACGGCCCGCCACTGCCCTAGATGGACAGCAGTTAGACTACAGTACAGAGGGGAAGGAGAGGCAAATCAGCCCTGAGACAGAATCTCCTCTTTGCTTATTTCAATATTTCATTGAGTGTTATACATCAATGAACTGTTTCAGGGTGTCATCGGGCAGAAGCTAAGCCTTTTGAATTCATGGCCCGCCAGTGTATGCCTTCATCCAACGTGCCTTGAATGCTTGAAAGCAGGCGTCTCTATCACACAAGTTAAACATACTTGAACTTCTAGAAACGCCACATCCACAAGAGTGAGCCTCTTTTCTCCCAGCGACACTGAAACTCAACTTTTTATGTGGTCAAATATATCAATGTCTAAGAGACAAAGAGAGGTGATTTTTATCACTTTGATTATAAAAATGGTCCACCAAGCCAAACAGTGTTACATTTTGAATATTATTTTTTTTTGCACTGCCTACACTGTGGGATAATAATATCCATCAACAGCACACTCAAAAATAAGCCAATTTAGTAAGAATACTGGCATTTAAAAAAATACTAATTTCTACATACTAACATGGGAAACATAATTTAATAAATTTTGGTACTTTTTTTTATAATGTGCAACATGCATACTGTACTTAAACTCAGCTAATCAAGGAAACAAGGACACAGCTACAGAGTGTAAAAGAAATAAAGGTATATATAAAGACAATTTGACTTGTCAGAATGTCTGCTGTGAAAAAGTTCACCTGCCACTTTCAGTATACGCACTGTACCACTGCTGTCTTCACTATTACAGCACAGAGGTTTTCACCTGTGTGCACCAGTGCCGCCATACTCAGCGTCAGACCCAATTATGTTTCTGCTCCACATTCATCACATACCTCACAACTGAAGAAGCATCTCAACACTCTTCTTGTTCATCTGTTTTAACACAGGTTAGAGGCAAAATGACAAACGTGGAAAATCTTACAGAAAAAGGTTCTGGTGCAAGGGCTAATCAGCCAGTAAGATGTAATGATCTCCTGTTCTGATGCACATTTCTCTCAATGGTAGTGGTTTCATATAAAAAGGCCAAAAATATAGTGAAAGATCAAGTCATTTTAAAAGCATGAAAAGACCGAAGCAACAGACTGTCACCAGACATCAACTCAGAGTCTACAGGGCAGCGCCATTTCCTCAACTCATCTGACCAGTGAAAAACATGTATTTCCAAATTTAGTGATTTTGAAAAAAGGAATAAGCAAAACAAATGACTTAAAAACCTTGTCTGAAAAATGCGTCATCGTACAGCTGACAACAGGGATACTTTTCTTAACTCATGAAAAGTTGACATTTCGGAGATACATGGTTTTCACAAGAAACAAGCGACTAATGCTGGTTTATCATCTATCCATTTACAAAAGAACATCTGATGATGCCTCACTGCTGTTTTTGTCTCCATAGAGTATCTCAAAAGATAACTTTTTGCTGAAATTTACACTCGACAGATACAACACATAAACAGTGAAAACGAGGCCATTAAAATAGTTTCACATGTTTCACCACAAAGGAGTTCCTGGCTTGGAAACAGAGGCAACTGCACACAAACACAGCAACAGTTGCCTGTTGAAGAGATGATACTCTAGCGCCTCAAGAGCCAATATTGCAGTTAGGCAGAGACAAAAAGTGCTTCTCATAATACCGGTCCAAACATTTAATATGGCTTAAGTGAGTGAAATCTTCTGGGGATGGTCAAATCTCAGTTTTTCTACTTATACAGCTAATTTGACAGTTTCAAAATCCCTCTACCCTCTGATCAATTTTACCTCTCTTAATCCCCCTCTTCCCCCCCCTCCACCTGTTAGTCTGGGTTTGCATGCGTGCCTCCCTCTCTCCTGAGAGCATATGGAGCAGTAGCTGACCCAGGGAGTCGTTGAGTGTTGGGACAGATGCAGCCCCTTCTCTCCCCTCCCCCTCCCCCTCCCCCTCCTCCTACTCCTCCTCCTCCCTCTTCGTCCACCCGCCACGACCAGCCCTTCCCTCCTATCCACCTGTTTGGGTCACAGACCAGGGGGATGAGTGGCTGTGCGCGTGCCACACCAGCGGCTTGGCCACTGCTTTGTTATCCTACCCAAGACAAAAGAGTATTTAGGGAGAGCCGGCTGCCTGCCCAAGGGGAACACAATGCCATGAGGCTGGCAGGGCCTGCGGACTCAGGGCCGTCGATCACGTGCCCGCTTTATCTGAATGAGCGTCAGGGGGCATCTGTTGTGTGTGTGTGTGCGTGTGTCTAACCTGAGGTATTATGCCAGACGAGGGAGACAAAGAATATGACGTGTGTGTGCATGTTTGTGTGTAAGAGGGGGGTGCATAAAAACAATTGCATCTATTATAATTAAATGAGGTCTACACTTGAATACATTGAGGTCTAACTAACAACAGGTCAACTTCTGCTGCTAATGAAATTCATAATGGACTATTTATACATGATGCATGTCATAATGTATGCTTTTAACTGATTTTTTGGCTACTTTATGACACAATCTTTAGAAGTTTTTGGAAGAGCCTCACAGTGAACAATATAATCCACGACTAGCTAGTCTAAATTTGTCATTTTTAAACTTCTTCAGAGACAGGCCATAAAATTGATTTCCTGTTATAATCCAGTATATCCATAATAAACCAAAGTGTCTATATGTACCACTATATGCTTTAACATTTGGACTACACTTGTCCTACAGTCCTTGCTCACTTATATCGCTTCACAAATCAATACAATTGATTCGCTCTAACAAGCGATGATTAGCTGCTCCCGTCAGACCACAGGAGTTCCCCAGTGACTGTGCTGCTGCGTGATTTATGAACTCCAGCGGAGAGCGACGCATTGACACAGCAGGGGTACCGGGGTCAGGTCAGCAAAGGTTACCGAGGTCGGGTCAAGTTGAGCCTATCCGGGCTCGTGAGGATCTTGACCTCTGGGTCAGCGAGGAAAATGAAGTAACATAACACACGATTGGAAATGAAGACTGAACAATGCTGGTGGCTGGTGGTCTCTAACAACCCTGCCATCTTCAGCTTAAAATGTATAAGATGTTTCAAGCCAGGGGCAAGATTTGAACTGACAATTTCTTCCACAGAGTCAAGACAATCTCTGCCCCGATCATGACACCATTCATGTTTATTAATCTGTCAAATGTGAACAAAGGCACTTAGTCTCCTATTAATGTGAATATCAAATACATATCACCTCATAACATCTTTAATTCTCCTTCTAACGCCACCTTGTAAGTCCTAAACTATGTGTAATGGGCTACTGGCTCTTTGTTATGAAGTTAAATAATGTTATGTTAAATAATCCTATTGAATGTGTTTTGATTTCATCCTTGTGTTAACTAAATCACTTCTGACTATGTTTCAGTTTGTTTGTGGGCATAATCATACAATCACAGACGTACCATCATTTGTTGGATATCTGCAAATGTATGTAAATAAAGGAGGGAATTTTTCAGACAAAATGACTTCATTCATTGCTCAGATGTCCTGATTTTATATTCCTAACAAAAGACTGAAGACTGTTTTCTTTTCCACATGAAGAATTTTTGACATTTTAAGGGCTACCTACAATACTATTTGACCTTTACTGATCTCTGTTAAATTCCTGGTGCTGATTTAAAATCTTTCATCTAAAACTGTTTATTAGACCTATTTAAAACCGACATGGATCATTAGTGTAGACAATGAGGTTGAATTGGACTGTCTTTTGTAACTGTTATTATCTTTTAGTCTTTTATGATGTTGTGTTTCTGTTATTTTGTCCACTCCCTGTATGTATGCCTGGTCTGAAAATTCAATTCATTTATTCATGTGTGTGTTTTTGTTTAGTCTAGACAATGTTACATCATTCTGGCAGGGGTGTTTGTGTGTTATTGTGTCTATTGTGGCTTACTACAGCGTGTCATGCTCTCTCGACAGGCACGGTTACACATGGCTTGTGGCGCCCTGACCTACAACTCCCCCTCTTGTTTGTCAGCGGTTGTTTGGCCTACTTTCATAAAGACAAACACTGCCATTTGTTTTGTTTTGCATTTCCATGAAAATGGAATAAACAAATGGCAGGGAGGGGGACAGTTGGAGCAGTAAGGGGGGGTGGGGGTGGTATGGGGCAGGGAATTACAGGGTAGAACAAACCCTGAACACTTCAAATAAATAATTATTCTTGAAAAAAAAATTTTTTAAACACAAACTAGCAAAAAATGGCAACACCCTGCCTGAAGATTAACTGTAAAGAAATACAAGCCATCTGATATAAAATCCAATAAAAGTCAAACTAATTCAATACTTCTTGTCAGAAATATTACACATTCACTGGTCCTACATATTTTCAATTAGTAGAAGGAAAAAAAACACAATTTACAAACTTTGTTTTTCATCTCAGTAGTTCTTTCCTGACCTTCTGGACACCAACTGAACTGTGGGCCACAAGGCCAGCAGACCCTCAAACTGAATCAGCCCCTCCCTCCCCTCCTCTCTTGCCCCATGGACAGTAAGCATGCTACAGTCCGTTAATGAGTATGCTCCATAGCACTTTAAGAGTCCTTAATTAGTGGCACACTGACACTGGGCTGCCCCGCACTGGGAGGGGAATACTGGGAGGAAGACAAGGGGGAGGGGAGTCAAGTCCACAAGCCCCCTGGAGGCTTCACTTTTGCACATATATATGTATATACACACACACACACACACACATATATATATATATATATACGTGTCTGTGTGTAAAAAAAATAAAATAACCTATACAGAATTACCAGTCCACCAATGTGATTCATAAGAAAATCAATTGTTTTGACATGAGGAACTTGATCAAACAAAATTGATTAGGTCTTTGAAAGGGGTGTGACATGGATAGCACTCCAAGGCTAGGCAATGGACTGTAGCAAACACATGTGATTGAAAAGCTTTAAATGGGTGTCAAACAAGCAGGGACATAATGTTTGACTTAAATTATCAGCAGTCCCACAGGAGGCTTCTGGGACCGCTCCCCAGAGCCAGGGGTGTGTGTGGAATACAAACAGGGGATTCACCAGTGACCACTGGGTCAGCGCTGGAAGAGGGGACGGGTGCCGGTCGCTCCTGTGAGACTTGGCGACATTCCTACAGCAGCTTTTTTTAATTTGCTGGACATGACCCCCCTTAGCAGGCGCTAACGGGACAGACAACACTTGTAACATACAGCCACAGTCGCTTTGAGTGTGTGTTTGCGGGGCAGGTGGGGAGGGGGTGGGGCTGGTGGGGTTGCTGTTGTAGGGTCCCAGATGGGTTAATGGGGAGTTTAGCATCAGGATTACAATGCAACAGTGTGGCTTCGGATTGAGTAGTGATTACCCCAAGCTCACACTGGCAACCCCCTTCTACTGCTCACCAACACCACCGCTGGGCCAACAAGACAGGGCCTGGCTAGGATGTACAAATAAATAAAATGTTAAAATGATCTTAGTCAAAATGAACAAGATATAACATTATGTCGTTAATTACTTAATACTAAAAGTAACTGAAATGTATAACATGTCTGCAACCCAAAAAAGTCATTTATACTACAAAACATCTTTTTTTTTGTTTTGTATTATGTAAAAATGCACCTTGACTATTAAAACATTTCTATGATAAATACCAATGTGAATTTGACAGGTAAATAAATATAAACATTTGGGCCAATTTTAAAATAAAAACAATGCATTTCACTAAAAATAATGCGCCAAGAACCATTTGTCCCCTTTACCAAAAAGTCTCATGTATTTTGCGAAGAAATAAGTTAAACGATACTGCACTAAAATCTCAATTTCAGCTATTTTCATCTGTCACTATGGATGTGGAAGTGGCAGAGAGCAAGATGTGCTCCCTCTCATGGCCATAGCTGGTTATAGCTGTACATTAAAAAAAAAAAAAAAAGATATATAGTTATAATCATTATGATTATGTTTCTATTCCTTTTTGCTTTTTCAGACCCTCAGTGCTCCATATCCTTCTTTCTCCATCACCTCACACCAACAGGGTGCTAGACTAATCTGTTTGTCAAACGCGTGTCTTGCCTCTGCACTCTACGTCCACCACCTCCCCCTCCTCCCTCCCCAGCTGCTGGCCATCACAGGTCCAGCTCCAGCACCGCCAGCCCAGGGAGATTGAAATGTTAAGGGCAGGGACGAGAGCTCCACTAATTAAATTCCCCAGGTTAATCCCTGCCGATCCCCTCATCGCACTCTCCAACCAGGCCCTGCAAGGAGACAGGGGGCAGAGACCGGGGGGAACAACAAACAAACATTCAACACTAACAATGGGCACAAAAAAATATCTGTCTGATGCAGGACATACAAATACACCAAATCAAACATGTGGACAATAATGCAACAACATCATGGTTCATCATGCTGTGTCTTCATCATTAAAGCAGAGTTTTTGGAGGGACGTAGAACAGTGCTTCACAGTATCTGCTAATAATTAGTCTCTATACCAAACTTCTGAACCCCAAATCTATTTGTCATTCATAAATGTCATCAGTCATTAATAAACTGGTGATTAATCTTTAATGAAGCATTCAGAGAGAATATGAATATGAATGTATATTAATATTTAGCTTTTACACTATTTGGAGGACAAAAAAAAAACACAATCACACTATATGATGGTCCTATGTTACATTAAACCAGAGAATATAACAGCTTCAATACACTTAGTTGAATGTGAGGAATGCAAAGACAGCTTTGAAAGGTGAGTTTTGAATTTATGAATAAATACAAGTCAAATTTAACCCAGAACACAATCTATGTACTAAAATAATTGTGTTTAGAGTGTTTGTACTGCTCTCAAATGTAAAAATGGGTCAAATTTGACCTATACCAGTATGTAAGGGTTAAAGCGTTCTTAAATGTAAAGACTTACTAAAGCTAACAAACTGTTCCCATGTTGACAACCTATCATGTAACTGTGCCCTCACATTCCCAGGACTGTGTGGTGGCTGACTGCTCACCAACACCAGCCTTGGACCTGTCATCATCTCAGCATGTACAGTGACCTCATGTCTGACCCTGTGCCACTGTACTGCAGAGGACAGCTAACACGCTGTCCAATGACTGGCAAACTATGTGACCTTGGCAGCATCACAAGAGGTGTTAGATTCCACCTCCTCAACTTACCACAAATGCAGGGTGCAAAGGTGATTTTCAAACTGAAAAACTGTCAATCAGATAAAAATCAAAAGCAACAACCCTGAAGAAGCCAAGAGGAAAGCTTAATTTGTAAGCTGTCAGCACTTCACACCACCTCAGGGACACCACGAGTTATCAATGTCTAAGTTTCTATATGTCGACATATTTGTAACATGTTAAAATACAAAACTGTACTCCTATTGGACTGAAAAATGGGCTGGATAAATGAAAAAGAGTTTGTACATTTCAGTTCTGATACATTCACAGCTTATACATCATCAAAAAAACAGCGCTAGTGAAAAAAAATGAATGGATATGGTGGGTGCAGGAAAGTAGATTTAAAAGGAAATGAATAGAGCAGGTGCTTTTGTACACAGTGGGTGTGGTGTTGAGGAAGACGCGGGTGTATTACACAGTGTGGGCGTGCTGCGTCACAGACACCATGCGCCTGCGTTGTGGCTTCGCTCAGAGGTGTAATGCCTGATTAGGGGATTACAGGAAAGTGCTTCTTTGCAGTTCTGTGAGAAACAATTATTAACATGTTGGTGTCTCTAATCCTGGATAAACACAGCTTTTCAAGAACAACAGCGAGTCTTTCTTCCCCCCCCTTTTTTTTTTTTAAAAATCCGTGTTTAAACCCCGTAGTCACTTGAACTCCAAAGCCTAACTAATACCAGCAGAGGAGACAGGCCAGTCGTGTGGAACACTGTCATTACAGAGGTTGTGCTCTTGGTGGAAGACATAGCTGGCCAGCAGGCCTTCACATCAGAGGGGAAATCCAAGTTTAGCTTGGGGAGAGAGAAGCATTGTGCTGAGCACTGCTTGTTGAAAGGGCATTAGACTGAAACATGTTCACGGCCTGTAATCTTTTATTTGTTTGTACACTTGTCTCATGTAATCTGCTTTCTAGTAATACGGAGATGATTTCCTAAGTCATGTTGGGGAACCCGTGGATAACAGATCCAGGTGGGGTAGTGTCACAAAGCTTTAAGGCAGGTCGATGCTGCATACTACTGAATTTTAATATGTACACACTTTTGTCAAATAGTCCTCAATATTTTTAGGACTGCTAGCAAGAGTGTGGGACTCTGAAATATCGATTGGTTGCTTGGTTGGTCAGTTTAAAGCATTTTTTTTACGTATGAGGGGCAGCACAGCCTCTTTGGGCTACCAGCAGGGCTTTTAGACACTTAGTCTGGTTATTACAACTTTTATAACCACAAGTAAATCTAATCGAATTCAGTATAGGTCAGCAGGGTACCAAAGTGAATAAAATCCCAATTTACTCCCCTGCGAAGGGCAAGTGAAGTATGATCAGACAAGATGAATGTGTTTCAGTGATTAATGAATGAATGCATTAAGAAAGAGATAAGCTTAGGGACTCGTGAACTAAATTTGATATTATTTAGTGCCAGCTGTGTGTGATAAAAGTCAAGCAGGAAGCAATCAACACACTAGTGATTCCTGAGCCACCAGTCCCCACACACACACACATACCTGCGCGCACACACACATACACACACACACACATACCTGCACACACACACACAAACACACCTGCACACACACACACACTTTATCATTTCAGTGTTGCCTGTGGCTCTGAAATACAGCACATCAAAACAACCTGTAAGTTTCATTTCTGATACCCTTGAACCTGCTGACTGGTCATACTGTCCACTGGCTGACACTTTGAAGAGTACCTCATCTCAGTCGCCTCTCCTGCCGCCGTTCTGTGTAGTCCTGGGAAGAGACGACCGCACGTTCACTGCAGACAACATGGCTGACAGACATGTCTCATTTAGTTAACCAATCTATTAATGCAAGAAATACCGATTCTAAAAAAAAATATTCAAAGAGATATTTTTTTAAAATACAAAAATTGAAAGCTTTTAATGGATAACACTAGGTAGACTTCAAAAAGAATTTAGTGGAATCATGTCATTGCACTTTTATTGACCTCTGTCTCAATAGAGAAGCGTACCAGTGAGTATAACCGTGTTTCCAGTTGCTTATTTCCAGTTGCTGGTGTTTGATGTTGGGGATGTGTTGTGCCCATCTGGCAGGGCAGGGTTTAGCCCTAATCCCAGAGCCCCTCGGCAGGGGAGCCCCAGACTGTTGATCACTGCCCCCCTGCTGGCTCCTCCACACTCTTGACCTCCTCAGCACATAAACACACAGACCCCTGCCACAAGAAAACATGTCCAGCTTATGAGTATCAGTTTATAAAAACTTCATATTCCACAAACATTCACAAATAGCTACCATCCTTGTAGTTACATGTCAATATTAGGTGATAAGTTTTGAAGTCCAGTAGACTGCACAGTACAAATATAAACACTATGAAAGACAAGGAAATATGACCCCAACCAAAAGAAAAACACAGAGACATATATCCACACACATGCAGAGGGCGTAGAGACTTGTTTTTGTGAGGCTATATGGCAAAACACATTTATCACACACACAAGTAGGGACCGAGTAAATATACACACACATAATTACAAAAACAGACAGATAGGCAAACACACAGACACCCAGAAGCAGTCACCCAGCCATACACACCACACACCTAACCACTGATAATCCCCTAGACACAGGAACACACACACTCACACACACACTGAGCATCATTATGTTTATCACTGTGAACCAGCCCACCGACACCCATCACTCTAATTCCATTTGTCTGTTTAGATTCGTTTTGCTTTAATCCTCCCTTGTTTGTGCACATCTGCAAGCACTGCAATAGTACAACCACAGCGAGAGCGGGAACGAGAGGGAGAGAGACAGAAGGAAAGAGACAGAGAGTGAAAGAGAGAAAGAAAGAGAGAGAGAGAGAGAGAGCTCACAGGGAGCAGTCTCCCTCCTGACATCCTGGTCCCTGTAGCTCCAGCAGAAGGGGCAGACAGGCATATCTCCTTGCCCAGGGAGAAGCTCCCTGTCCCAGCCACGGAGCCGCCGCCAGGCCCGCAGGCCCCTGTAATCACTGCAAACAGTCAAACATCCAGTCACACAGGCTCTTACACCAACACAACATTACAGGCTTTTTACACAGTATTACACCACATCTTATTATCCCATTCAAGTCCCTCTATTAGCTCAATTGGATGGTGGGATTTTCATTTGTAAATTGGGGGATTTTAGATTAGCTTGTCTGTCAGCGATGAAATGCCCCCTGAGACTGTGAATTATGTGACCAATCACATATGAATCAATGCTTACGCATGCTGTAGTGCATGAATGGATGGTGTCAGCAAGAGGAAATGGAACAACTTTAGCCCACATTATTTACTGTATGTACATGAGATCACAGATTTTATCAATGTAAGAATCACAGCTGTATGGCTACATGGTCATAGATTAGATCCACCACAGTCATAAACTCTTTTCAAGATGCTAAATAAGGACATGTGAATTAGTCCTAAATGTATTAACAAAACGGGAATGACACCGTTTCTGAATAGCCGACAATAAGCAGTGTTAGCTTTTATATGGCAAATAATATTCAGGTCTAATAGAGAATTATTAAGGAGATAAATATTAGCTGCTATACACACCTAGAAGCAACATTATGCAGAACTGAAGCGGGTTGGTTGAAAGGAGGCGAATGAATTACCCCTCTTCCTCCCCAGGCCTTCCATTCAGACACGGAGTGAGAGAGAGAGGGAGGAGAGAGAGGAAAAAAGGCACCCCGAGCTAGTCGAGAGACCCGGCAAATTATGAAAATGCCTCTCTGTGTCCTAAATGGAGGCCGAGCTCTTTAATGTGGCACAAAATTAGAACCTGGGGGAGGAAGTGTGGCCCGCTTGATTGGCGAAACCCCTCCTGGACTCCCCCACCCCCCAAAGCACACAGAGATATTATCCTGTGCCTGGTGGCGCTCTCTTGTATTGAGGAAACTGAAGGACCCCAGAGAGAGCCCAGGGGCGTCCATAAAGGTGCCTAATTTGTCAGTTTACTCCTCAATTATTTAAATAGATCTAAGAAGGGAGCGGAGAATGGGGCTTTTTCTGCCTCTTCGCAGTCAAGCAGAGAGAGACCTTTCTCCACGGTAGCCATTTTCAATTACGCTCTGCACTGCTGTCTTTGATATACAGAAGTGCTGTAGTGGAGAGGGGCTGTATCAAATAAACAAATGTGTGTACACAAGATAACAACGGGAACTTGGGGATAATATTCAGTTTGCTCTGAAGAACTCAAAGTTATTTCACATTTACAAATTTACAGATTAAAACTAACTTTACGGACGTGCGCGCACACAAAGTACACATGCAAACGTTAACAATAACTACTAAGTCATACATGTGCAAATATACACACACACATGCATCTATCACTGCGGATTACGGTGAGGTTTGGGTATACAGAGCGAGGACCCATTGTTACCCGTCCCACTGCTCTTTCATCCATCCAGAATATCAGGTTATAACCCCCCACCCCCTGCACACACACTTTACTATCAGCACCCCACACCCAGCAGGAGCACCAGCTCACACCGCCTGGCAATGCCAGTGCTTCAGCCAGAGAGACCACTGGAGGTATGTGGGGCCTAGGGCCAGAGATTACCAAGCGGGTGAAGATTGATCCTGGAAATGGAGATGTCGCATTCCCCAACCCTCTGACCTCTAATCCTCACATATCTACCTCTATTGTTTGGTTTGTTTTACTAGACGGGTGAGGTTGTGGCAGGCTGAGGAGGATGAGGATGCTGCGAAGATGGAGGGGGTCCACACAGGGTCCTAAGGTGACCTTATCTCTCGCAGGCGGCTGGTGGAGGCAGGTAAAGGGCCCACTCTATGTCTGAATGCTTTGCTGCAGACCCCTGTTGTGATGAACTCTCATCTGTGCGAGAACAATCACTTGCAATAAGCTCCATATCAGCAGCAATGCCAGCGCCACGTCCAGTGGTAGTACAATAGTCTGGGTGCGCCTACACAAAGATGTGAGCAGCCGAGACAATGGCAGACTCCTTTAAATACAGGAAAGACACTTACAAACAGCAAAAACACTTTGTCTGTTTTGGCACAATAGACACAAAGCAACATAAACACAAACACAATGGAGAGCACTACAAACACCTGTACAAATACATTCAGTAAACATACTGTACCTGCACTGCAGGCACACAAATAGTGGCTACCACACACTGAGAAACACACCCATCAAGAGGGATGGCAAACAAAAACCTGAGTCAAGTCAATCATGACGTCATGTCAACACAGACTGACGTTAATGGGCCTAATTCTACCCAATACACATCAATGAGTTAAGAGGAAAATATTTAAGTTAACCAAAACAACAACAGCTTTAAAAATGCTACAAAGGTAAACGTCGCACTGTTAAGAGAATGTACTGCTATCTGAGAGGTTACACTCAACCAACTGACAAGAGTTGCCGTTTCAGATAAAACCTGCAACTTAGTACACTAGAATAACAACAATCCGGGGCTAAAAATATGTGTGGAGTTTGGTAGCAGGCATTGGCAACCTTCACAAAGATGGGTGGCACCTCGTAAACATCCTTGAAACAGGTTTCTCATGCTTAGGAAAGGGATCTGCAGGCAAAGTTTTTCAGAGTGTAAGATTCTGCAAAATCTGTGGCCAGCTCAGTATATCATGCCTCTCACACCCTCTATTCTCTTCCCAAACACTAACCAACACACCCCAACCCTCCGCCTCCCTCCACTCCAAGCCTCCATCCAGCCAGAGAGAGGAGAGGAGATAGGCCCAGTTGCTAAAGCTGTCTTTTCAGCCCCTGCTCCCGCTCGGTCTATCTGAGATACACAGCAAGCGGAGGTGTCGCTTTTCCGCTGGCATTTCGGACAGTATCTACTTATAGACGGGAGAAAAAGAGAAAAGAAAAACAGAAGGGGTATTATCAGGGAGGGATGAGAGCAGCAAAGGCATTTTGTCTTTTTATTCCCCTCCTAAGCCCTGGGCTTTGCTCCCAATCCGATTGGTCGATACGGCCAGGGATGTAAATGAAATGCAAAGAGGAATAAGGCTGGCTTCCCATCTCCAGTGTGTGCCCCCCTAAGTCCCCCGCCCCTCTTTCTCTGTCTCACTCTGTCTTGCTCTCTGGCTGTTTATGGTGTTGTGTTTCTGTCTCCCCATTCACAGACTTGCTGCTCTCCCTGTTTCCATCTCACCCTCACTCTGCCTCGTCCTCTTCCCCCCCCCCCCCTCCCCCCCGCCGCTCCTCTCTCGCTCCATCCCTCCCCTCTCCCTGGCTGGGCTCACAGCTCTTATCTCCTCAGACGCCCCACATTCCAGCGTTGCCGTGGCTCCCTGCCTGCATCCCTGGTCACGGCGATTCCATGGGTTCCCACAATCCTCAGCAGCTTGCTGATTTAGGGTGGGCAACTGACTCTCAGAGACAGGGGAGAGGAGAGGAACAGAGGGGTTAGGGGAAGACAGGGTGAGAGGGGATGAGAGGCAAAGAGGGTGGGAGACAAGAGGGGGATGACAAAGGGGAGGACAGGAAGAAAGTAAAGTAGAAACATAAAGAGGGCATGAGACAAGAGACTGAAAACCACTCCGATGTAAACATGCAAATACACACATATGTAACTGAGGTTAAAAAATGGTTGAATGATGAAGAACAGTGACAGAAACTATTCTGTTATTAAACCTGTGACCCAGAATACCTAAGTCTACTTTGGAAAAAAGGTCCAAAAAATATTTTTAAAAAACAGAATCTTTATTGAAATATTTTAACGGTAGAAAGCAGAGTGACAGTTTTCCTTTTTTTTTTATACAAGAAACCGAACCATCTGTGCTACAATGGGTCGACTCTCATCATCCAGCCAGCTGACAGCCGCTAACCAGGCCTGCAAATGGAGAGGGCAGATTACATTCTGAGAAAACTACACATACACTTACTGTCCTCTGCTTTCTAGTGGCATCTTGAACAGCAGACTCCTCCAACAGTGCTTTATAAATCTTCTGAAAACACACTGGTTTGACCTCTGATTAACAAATTTTCATGGCACAACGCTCATTAAAAGCTGCATTGTCTAACTGAGGTGTCAGATCCTGAGAACATGTCAAAGATATAAATGTAGTGTTCAAGTGACTCTGGTGTCACGTTGTCTTCCCAGCAACCCTCACAGGGCTAAAAGTCTATTTTCCTGGGAGCTCGTGGTCTCGCGTGTCTACGTGTGTCCCTGCAGTTTGCATGACTTTGTGCTTGTCGGATGATCAAAGCACTTTGCTTTTCCGTGTGTCAATCTGTTTATTGTCTATGTTTATATGTGGTTCCGGCAGGGCTTGGGTAGAGATTTAAGCATGTTCACCAACACGCACACGCACGCACATACACACACACACACACACACAAACACAGAAACGAACCTCTAAAAGGGTCTCTGGCATTGTGACATTTCACATTTCATTTAAATCCATGAGGGATTACAGCCCTCCCGTTAGGAGGGAAGAGAGAGAGAGAAAAAAAAACACACTCATGAATCCATTAGTTTTAAACATTTAAAGGACCATCTAAGATAGACTGATGGATGGATAGAGGGGTGGGTGTGTAGTGCTGGTGATGTGGAGTGAGGACTGTGTGGCACAGCACAAGTCTGTCCTAGATTAAACAGCGGCTCTAATCCCCCATTTCTGCCCCCTAAATTGGGTTTCCCTCAATCTCTGCCATGCCAACCTAATGTGAGAAAAAGAGAACTAGAGCAGCGGCTGAGGCAAAATAATCAGAATGTTAAAAGCTGTGAGAGCAGAAGAGAGAGAGCGAGAAAAAAAAAGAACGAGATGTAACGATAAAGCAATCGAATGGGCGAGTTTAAGGGGAGCACGCACAGCTTGATTGGGGTCAGTCAAGGCTTCCTGAAGTCAAGCTCTGTCCCTGGTCAACTGTAAACATCCATCCACTGAAGCATGGCTCAGTACTTTTAACTCCATCTTTTGTGCAGAGTTCTGTACAGACCAGTACTTCTGCATCAGCTTTCCCCCTTCAGTCAAACTCCCAACTCAGAAATCCAATTTGGCCATTTAGAGACCACTACATCATTCAGCATCCCACTGGAGCACCACCTTTTAAGCATAAGAAGAGGCCTTAGACTTTGTCCCCTTCGCCTCACACTTCAGTCAAGCTCGCGGCACACTCTCAGGGTGCCAGCTCCGTGTAGGTCTCCCTGGATGCTGTCATGGGGTTCGCCTCCGGCTCTGGCGGAGCTTGTCTCTCTCTTTGAGCAGGTGAGCAACAGCCGAGCGTATGGCTGCTGCCTGGGGATCCGTGGGTTCCTTCTCTAAGTAGAGACTAAAGTGCTGGGTGCTGCAGGTCAGCAGGCTGTCTGGACTGTAGCCCCGGTGACCTGAGCGGAGCAGCCTCTCGCAGGCCAGTGCCAAGTTCTTGTCCCAGTTTGAAGGGTAGTCTGAGTGGGCCTCCACAATCTCCTTATACAGCTGCCCAGCAAACACACACACACAAACACATGTACACAGACAGATACAGACACACAATTATAAAAGCATATGTTACCAAAAATAACAAATAAAGCTGCTGAATATGCCATACTTTGCCTTGTGTGATACTTTAATCTTCTCCATTATTATAAATGACAGTACTGTTGCATGTTTGTTGAGGTCAGACTCACAGTGTAAGACAGCTCAAAGAGGCGAGCTTTCCCCTCTCCCTGCATCCTTTCTGCCAGGTCAAACAGAAAGAAAGCCGTCTTCATCCTAAAACAAAGCACGCAGGCTCAGGGCTAAGTGCTGGATGGATGAGCCATGCAGATCCACACTCTCAGACGCACCACTCCAATGGAGTGATTTATGTAGATGCCGCCACCAAATAGAATGTACATGTAGATGCTCTACCACACAAGACTGGTTTATGGAGATGTTCTAGCAGGCTAGTATGCATCGTGACGCAGCTTTTATCTGCAAAGTATACAACCTCTCAAAAGAAGAAACCAGTGTCTCCTGTAAAAAGTTTACTGTACCTGGCTTGCCACATCTCCTCATTAGCCACACGCTCCCAGGACGCAGGATGGAAACTGTTCACACATAGAACAAAAAAACATTTCTTTATCTAAACAGCCTCAGGCGTTAGCTTGTGCACAGTTCCACTAACTATAAATGATTATTTATGTGAATATATTGTTCCACCCAACTGTGCAGGTTTTGATACACTAAACATCAATGTTTGCTGCATAAACATTAAATGACTGAGCAACAATACCAGCTAGCACATTAGACATGGAGTAAAACCACATCTCCCTTTTTTCACTTTGTTGACTGTAAACACTTGACCTCTTCTTCAAAAGAATATTTTAGCAGGGTTCCCGAGCTAATATTTGGCTTGTGGGCATCGACGGACACGCTTGTCGTGAGGGTGCGGGAAATAATGTCACAGTATTCAGCCGTGGATATCTGAGTGAATGAAGGGCTGCTGGCAACAGCAACAGAATATGGAGCTTTGACTAATTCCACTTTTGACACAGTTATTGACAAAACGCAATAAGAAACTCATTATTTTTCATCTTCAGTCTCATTTCAAATGGCTGAGAGCCTAATGTCTTGCTCTGGTGGAATTCACAAAGAGCTGGATCACAGCATGGAGAACAGAGGACAACCTCACTGAGGGGAGCTCTGTGGAAGGACGACTGAAGACCACAGAGAGAAGCGGCAGCAAGGAGATCTTTTCTGCTTTTGGTGACAAAATAACGCAGTTAGGACTCACTGGTTGGGTTTTATTATCTTTCTGTGTCAATATTTCTAGTTTTCATGCGAAGATCATGTCTTGTTTTAAAGAACTTGCCAAAGGATTCATCTGTTTTCTTGGCAAAAAGGACAACAACATCTTGCTCATTTTGAACCCCTCAAAACTCAGTAACTCATTAAAGACTTATGCTGCGTATTGTTCAAACCTACAAAACTTAATTTCAAATTCTAGTTGAGATTCAAAAGTTTCCAAAGATATCAAATCTGTCTGGCTGAATTTGGGGAAATGTATATAAAATGATGGCCGAGCCATCTAGAATATTTCCATTTGACCGATTAGTGCAGCCATAAAAAATAACATTTCTGAGGTTTGAATATTCTGACAATTCTGGCAGACAGTGTGGATTTTTTTAAGCCTTAAAGCTACTTGAGAGGAAAGAAAGTGTTGTTTACGTGTGCACCTGTTGTGTGGCTCACTCCAGTTGTAAATGTTGCGAGTGTGATGGGCCCACTTTTCAGGGTGAAACTGCCTCTGAACGGGTACTAAGTAGTCACACACACCCAGGGGCCAGCGGGAGAAGCTACGTTCCCAGCTTGGGTCTCCATCAGACAGCCCGATGCAGGCAAACACCTCCCTCCTACAGAGAAACAAACACAAACAATCAGAAATAGGCTTCATACTGCGCCCTTCCACAATTATCTCCCTTTCCTTTCTCACCTCAGGTAACTGCTGCTGATGAAACACATGTAGGCTAACTCAAATACATTTCCTCATCCAAATACCTTTGAGCATCCCTCAAACCATGTGCTGCTCACCGAAGGCTCGGGCCCTGAGGGTTAATCCCACAGGTCAGTGTTGCCCCGCTGAGAGACAGGCATGTTGGCCTGGCAAACACTGCCCCCTGGTGGGCTTGGTATTAACAGGTCTCCTGCCAGTTTCTGGGTCTCAGTTACTCCTGGAGGAGTGAGTGATGAGAGCAGGGAGCAGCAACGAGTGCGCTAGAGACTATTTAACCAAATCAAGCAGATTAGTCGACTTCTGTAGTTCATCAAACTCATTTTATGGCCTCAACAGTTCTATGGGCTTATCTTCTCCCTGCACTCACCGCTGTGTCGACCATTCCACTGATCTCTGCCTCATTAGATCACCCACTTGTTCATTTGGACCATTGTATCCCTCTCAATTCATTCTCTCTCTCCATTTGATACCCTTTTATTTATCTGTTCAGACCATCCTTTTATTCTCTCTCTGCTCTCTCCCTGTGACTCACTGTCTGTTGTGGGACAGGAACTGCTCCAGACTGAAGGTGTCTTTCCCCTCAGGGTGGAGAGGGTCCCACCAGCGGCCAGGAAAGTAGACCCCTGGGTGGTGCTGCCCCAGCTTGGCCACATACCAAGTGTATGTCATCATCTAGAAAGAAGAAAGAGAACCGCCAACTCCATTCAAGTCTTTGTATCCAGTGTGATTAGCAATTAAAGAATTACCACACAGTGTACAATCCGGTTAAAGAGAAGGATTTATTGACTATCTTAGTGGCTTTCACTCCATGTTTGACGTTATAAGGGAGTGTTCTGTCCTTACTTTTCACTAATTGTTTATTTATTATTTATTACATTGCTGTTGTAAAGCCCCTTGAGATTGGACTATTTATTAACGATGTATGTAATGACGACATTAAACTAAACTAAGTCAGGTATCAGACAGACAAGGTACATTGACATTTTGCTAAAAGATATTGTTCGCCACACAAAATCTATCTATTCCGAATTTTATTAGGTCTTTCTTAGTTGACAAATTTCTCAGCTTATAAATGTTTTACAATTGTAAAACATACAGTATAATAATTTCATTTTAATTCTGTTTTTCGTGTTGTCTATGGATGATTCTTGTTTGTATACCTTAATGGTTTTCTTTTATGATTATTCTTTAGGCATTTTTTCCCTTATCTGGTAGTTGAAGAGACAGGACACATGTGTAGAGAGAATCACGTAGTCCATCAAGTAGTATGTGTCTTTATAGGCTATTGCGCCCATTAATACCTACATTTTTTACAACTTCATCTTAACTGTGTCCTCAGAGAACCTTTTCTTCTAGGTAGGTTTTTGGTTCTGAAATTAAGATGTTCTTAACAAGACTTTATTCTTAGTGTTGCTTTCTAGTAACATCAAAACTAAACCACAACTGTTCTGGACCCGACATAGACAAGACATCTGCGAAATTAAAGCTCTGACCTCCTGGTCGACCAGGCATACATCAGGCCGTACGTTCTGGCAGTAGTGTAGGTAGCGGAGGGAGTTTCCTGGCAGATCTCCTCTGGTCAAGATGATCGAGTCTGTCGGGATGGAAGCTAAAAGCTCCCTGCCGAACCTCTCCACCACACTGTTTCTGCTCTGGTCACATTCCCTAGGATCATCAGCGCACACACCGTCATACTGTATAGCATCATCAAAACAGCAGTTGTGTTTACTTGCTTTTAGAAGGGCAAGTGAGTGCATCCTTACCTCTGCTCAGAAGTGTGTGTGATGTGTGTAACTGCGTGTATGTGAGTGTGTCCCTGTTTGTAGGTATGCTTTCAAGGTGCTCTGAGGGTAAGTTGTCAGTGCCCCCACCCCTTCCCCTCTGCAGAGCGCTCTGGCTGCCTATCTAATCGTGGGGAGACAGGTGTGATGGGTCTGACAGCACAGGCCATGCTCTCTCCTTGATCAAAGCCGCTCAGTGATGGCTGTCTGGCACTCCCCGGCACTACGCTGGTGTAATCTGCCTTCTCGGACAGCTAACATCTCAGACTGAGCTCTGTGAGTGGAATCTATGTGCTAACCGTGCCTCTCTTTAGCCCCTACCATGGGGTGAGCAGAGAAAAACCTGACATGTGGAGTTCAGACCTGCGGTATGAAGCGCAGAGGAGAAACAAATCGGGTTGACTCAGGGAATACTTATGCATGGGGATTTGAGAAGGAACTAGAATGAGAAGGGAGTTTTTATTTCACTTTAACTTTTCTACACTGAAGTAACTTGGGACACAGGAGTACTGTAAAGTGAAAGTTGATCAAACTTGATCAAACCTCAGCAAGCATTTACAGCGATTGTACAAGAAGTAGCAGCTTTTCTGACAGGACCACCAAAAGAAACACAAAACAAACAAAACAAAAACTACAAAAAAGATGCAACAAAAGATCAGTTTGAATTGAGAAACTGATGAGAAACGTTTTTTTGTATGTTTCTTCTGCCAGGTTGAGTGTTCTGTGATTACTCTGCTGTTGTTATATCTCTCTAGTGGGAGATAATAATAAATAATGTTATGTCTTTTAACTTTTTACTCGATTCCTGACTCAACTTGATGATTTTTCATCACATCCTAAACCAAGTATGCTAACTTTGTGTGATGCTCACCTGTGATTAGTGTGCACCATATGTGCCAGCAGAGCCATGGTGAGGACCCAGCCTGTGGTCTTCCACAGCCCCCCATGGCCCAGCCTCCTCTCCAGCCCAGTGTGTGTCCTGCTCAAGCCGAGGCCTGCCAGCACACACACTGCAGCATCACTCTGGAGCCAGAAACGCTCAACCTGCAGGAAGTGAGCATACGCATTTACACACACAAACACACACACACACACGTGATTCCTGCAGCTTTTTTTTTCCTCAGCCCAGTCTCAGGTCCAGTCATGGATCTATTCCAGGATCAGCTTCAATAGGTACTACTGTTTAAGTGCTCTGATTTCTGAAAGCCTGTTCTACCTGTATGGACTTCTCATATATAGAAAATTGTGCTGTGATTGCAACTGTAACTCAGTCCATGAGCACATGTTTACATGACCACAAGTAAGTGAAAACAACAAAGCAGAGAGAAGATGGCAGAATGAGCTGAAATTTTATATCTCACCACTCCAAGCAGTAGAGGTCTACTGATGTCCAGGTTGGCTCTCCAAGCAAAAAACAGTGAGTAGACAAGCAGCATGGCAGTGAAGAGCCAGGACACTGAGCAACACGTTCTGAGACAAGAAAGTTATTCACATACTGCATTAAAATATTCATATTTACAGTACTTTTCATTATCAGTATACAAATATTGTTCTACTTAACTCTGGATAGCCATGTCCATAATTTAAGCCTCTGTCTGGTTATTTAATAAAAAAATACTTGTTTTGAATAACTCCATAAAAATATAAATGCAGGGATGGAGATCACAAGCCCGTGAGCAAATGTATACATGAGCCAGCTAAGAGGTGCATGATTGATTTTCTAATGCAGACTGAGTCATAATGAGCTGGTGCCAAGCGCTGAATCACATACTCATTACAGTACAGCTGTAAAATGTACTTATACACTAAAAAGAAAACACGTTACCCTTATGGCAATGACAAATCATCATCTGAACCTGAAGAGACACTTCCAAGCCACAGAAAAATACTTTTGATTTTCCTGCCAACAGATTGATATGACAGTCTCCGCTGGCTGGTCACTAAGTCAGTCAAGCTTCCCTTTATTTTTGTTTTCCTCACATTAAGCACAATAGTTAAAAAGTAAATGCTGACTTTTGAGTAATAAAATGTTCTTTAATATTAGGTAAATTAGCGTTTGCATGCTTTCATTTTGGCATCCTATAAAATGACCTTGCTCTTTTTTTTTTTTTATCTATGTGTTTGTAGCCAAGTTTATCAAAGTGCCCCCCAGGAGAAGGGGGAAGCGGGGGGTGGCCGATGCCCTACAGAGCCCCAGGGTTTCACTAGGCTTTATCAACTCCACCCCACAGACTCTCGCAAAGGCAACACTGTAATGAATTACTGGATCACGCTGCCACATGCGGATACATACAAGCAGCGATTTACTTGTACACACACAAACATGTTTTTGAAAATCCAAAATACACATCAGCCCTTCTTGATTTGACTGTGGAGCGATGCGACAGCTTGACAGTTAGGTGCCTCAGTGTTTTTTTGTATTCTTTTTTTCTAAGATCAGCATTTTGTCAGTGGTTTTGTTCGCTGTCTTTTACTCCAGGGGATTAGATTTGTGGTTGAAGTGGCTGCTGAGATGCGAGTGTGACAGAGTTTGATGTGTTGCATCCTCATCCTACCTATCCCATGAGGAGAGGAGGAGGCCTGTTCCTGCCAGCACCAGAACAGGAAGGGAAAGGTCTGTCAGGCAGTGGTCCAATTGGGCCCTGCACACACACAAGCACACATATAAATATATATGATGGACACCAAAGACAAACTCAATTACTCTCCCTGCTACTGAACTCAAGGACACCAATTATTAAATGCCCTCCATCCCTTATCAAAACAAACTCCTTGGACTCTGCGCTCCTCCTTTCAATCGGATTGACAGATACGAATGACTGTGTCATCCACCCCCTGCTGCCCCATCCTCCCCTCACAGCGCCTGTCAGTCACAGAGCGCTTGCTCAGAGCACAGAGATAGTTTCCTGCCTCTTCCTTAATACCCATCTCTATTTGACAGCTTATTGAGTCTCTATATCTCCCAATGTACACTATGTGTGAATGTGCTCACAAGCGTGTGTTTGTGAGTGTGTGTGTCAGCTTCTCCAGCGGGTTTACGTCTCCAGTGCGACATGCCTGTCATGTTCGCCTCTCTTCCCCATCTTGAAGGTGTGCTTGTCCATCAAGCAGCAGGGGTGATGGGAAGGGGTGGGTGCCTGGCAGAGGGGGGGCTGGTAGTGGGGGGTCTTAAGACGCACACGCATCCCCATCCCGTCAGCTGGTGAAAGATACCAGGAGTGGGATGACTGCAGTGGTGGTAGCGAGGAAGCAGGGGAGAGAATCGGGTGGAGGAAGTGGGTGGGTGGGGTGCTGGAGTGGAAAAATACAATTTCTCCAGCTCTATTGCAGTGTCTGTCATCACAGCTTGTCACGCTTAAACACCAGAGCTGAGTGATCATTTCAAACTGCTGGAGAAACAGAACACAGCGATTTGGCCCTCTAAGCAGGTTCAGTTCTGCTTTGATGGGAGAGAGTGGAATGGGTAGAACAAAAGCTGCTGGAGAGAGAGAGAGAGAGAGAGAGAGAGAGAGAGAGAGAGAGAGAGAGAGAGAGAGAGAGAGAGAGAGAGAGAGAGAGAGAGAGAGAGAGAGAGAGAGAGAGAGAGAGAGAGAGAGAGAGAGAGAGAGAGAGAGAGAGAGAGAGAGAGAGAGAGAGAGATGGGCTGGAGAAATGACTCTGGGCTCTCAGAACGGATTGGTGTCTTTGGTTAAACCTGTGTAAAACACCAGAACCGGCGTGAAGAATGGTTGGGTCCTTCATCTCTTGAACCACTTGTGCCCTTCACTGTATCTCAGATCAAATCCCAACATTTCTCTCTATTGTTACTCAACTACTCCGTTTTAGAATCTACAGTCTTTATAGACACAAAATGCTACCAAGGGCAAAGAGACTGCCTGAAATCAATGATGCTAGTGCTGAAACAATGAATCAATTAATTGATTAGCCAATCAACTTATCAAATTGTTGATTCATTTTCAATATCTATAATTGATTAATAAGTCATATCAAGCAAAAACAAAACAAATTTGCTATCTTCAGCTTCTCAAATGTGAGGATTTGTTGTTTTTTTCTGGTTTATAGTATATCTTTGGGTTATTGGAAGAGCAGTTTGAAGACTTCACTTTGGACTATTGGAAACTGTAATGGCCATTTTTTTGACATTTTTATAGACTAAATAAATAATTGATTACTCTTATAAATAACCAAAAGATAAATCAATAATTCAATTATTTTTGCAGTTCTAAATGACACAGACAGTTTTATTTTCAAATGCAATGTGGGATATGCAGACCAAGGAGATGAAATGCAACTTCAAAGAAAAGTGATTCAACAATAAGTACAGCACAGTGTGAACTAAGTACATGCAATGAGAAACTTTTGTTCAGTATTTCACATGTGTTTAGTCAAAAAGAAAGATTAAAAAAAAAACTGAAAAAAGGCCACACAAACTCACTTTAACATTGTGGTCAGGTTCACGGAGTTCTCTGTCTTTGCCTGCAAACACAAAAAAGAGAAGACAGAAAGGATGAAGATTAATGACATGATTAGAACTGAGTGTGTACATAGTAGTAGTAGTTTAAATATAGAAGGGCAAGCGGGATGTACCAGACTGAAGGTGCCATATTCAGCCCGCAGCAGGTGGGTCAGCAGGCCTGACAGGGTGGTCTGGTCCCCCCAGCTCCAGCGAGCTGTGTTGAGGTAGGAGGAGATGGGCAGGTAGATGTATGGCAGAAAACCCAGCAGAAAACACACTCCCAGAGACACAAGGATACGCAAAGACAGCTCCTGTTGACATAACATGGAATACGGTACTTATTTTCATGTTCCCCAAAATGGATGTAAAATTGACCAACATTTGAAAAAGCTGCATCCCAAGAAACCCTGTTTTAGATTTTTTGTTGTCACACATAACCAGGTATTTAATATATATTAAATTGCTGACAGTAACAAGACTCAGATGTGAGAAATTACTAGAGTTGGAATCAAGGAGGTTTTTCAGAGAAATCTATATACATATCTGTCAGAAACACTACTCCCAGGTTTCATTCCATTTTCTTGGATAAACCGTTTCCATTCATACAGGTACATACATATTTAGAAGTATTTCTACTTTACAGTCTGTAAAGTCCAAAATGAACAGATGGAATCTATAATTATTGACTGCACACAGCTGAGTGTATGATTGATAAGTGCCAATTTTATTGCCTTTACAATGTGTTTCTATGTGAGATTCTATAAATAAAGCCCTAGTACTTACCCTATGAGAGTAGAGTCTGTGAAGGACCCAGGGAATGACGACCAGTACGTAAAGCACCAAGGTGTGCTGGTTACAGAGCCCCAAACCACAGCACAGCGCCCCCCAATATGAAATCTGACAAGGACAAGCAATCCAGTACAGCACTGTGAGTTCAAGCCGAAGTTATCTTTGCAAATCACATGAGGAACAATCAGAAGGAAAATGAAAGACACAAGTCATCAGTTACCTTCCTCCTCTGAGAGGCGTTTTCAGCACAGTGAAAGCTGGCCGTCAAGAAGAAGAGCAGCCCGACAAAAAGGTTGTTGAGAGTAAAGACCTCTGCAACCATGGACCACTGCCAGGTCAGCCTGGAGACAGCGAAGAGTCCTCCAGCCAGTACTGCGCCGGGGCCGGGACCTGCCAACCTGACAGTGAGGGAGGAGAGGTTAACATTATTATATGTTATTATAAAGATTTGTGGAGGAGGATCCTATGTTTACTTAAAATCACATATCTGGTTCTAACCAAACTACGGATTCAGGCGCTGTCTGGTCAACTAAAATGCTGTTTTAACTTTGAAGACATTTACACTTTTCGAGGAGGTCGCTGCAATCATCAAAAATCATTTGAACTAAAAAGAATCTGGAAAACATTTTAACCAATTCAAATATACCAATCTTAGTCTTATTTTATTGTTTTTAGTCCATTTTAAAGGCTACAAAACTTCAAGTTGTTTTTCCAGTATGGTATTTGGCCTAACTTACACTGCAGTGACACAAAAAACAACAAAGTCAGCAGCTTCACACAAAATTAAAATTCTGCAGTCAAAAAAAAGCCACCACTTCCCCCAGACTAATTTGGGGAGCCATTATAATCTCCCCGCAACCCAAGTTTGCTTCTCGGACAAGACCTTGAAAAACACTCTCGGTGAATTGGGCCATTCATATATCATGAGAACTCCCTCCCTGGCAGCCGGTTGATCTCGAGCAGACTGGCACAGAAACCATCATGGTAGAGATAGCACTTTATCCTCAGCTTCTTAAATATAATGTGTGCACAAAAGTTTTCCCCCCTTCCTCCTCTCCTGTACTGTCTCCATCTCCTTTGCGGTAATTGAAGCAAACTTGGGATAATCTGTCATACGCTAAGACCCACCACTTACTAAAATGAGAGACAGAGGGGGAGAGAGAGAGAGAGAGAGAGAGGCGACAAATGATGGGGAGAAGGGAAAGAAAAGAAAAATAGTGCAGAGAAGTGTGCGTTAAAGGGGTGAGACAGTGTGCGGGATGAAGGATGAAATATAGAAAAAGGAAGAAAAAAGTTCAAGAAGAGAGAGGGGAAAAAAGAGAAAAGGGAAAAAAAAAAGCAGCCCAGTCCCCGGCATGCTGGCTCTGAAATATGAGCAGGCTCGACAATTAGGGAAGTCAGGCAGTATGGCCCTTTCCGCCATTGTGTGGAGTGGCTTAGAGTCCTCATCAGCCTATCAGCTAACTGACAGGCAGAGAGCTGCTCTATTCAGCACCGCAGATACAAGCTGCAGGCCAAACGGCTGCCAGGTCCCTTATGACCCCACAATCCCTTGCCGGTGACAGCTTCAAGCTCCATAGCAAATTAGGCGCTCTCACATTACAATCGCAGAAGACAGATTCCATTAACGGTATCTGAAATTGAGTAGAGAGCAGGCCCGTTATCAGACCTGACTCATAAGCACCGCCATTAATCACAAGGCATGATACCATTTATACATTTCCAGCTCTCTGCCTGCCGCTGTGATAGTCAGCCACAAAAGGCCTGATGAGACTTAGGCTAGGGGAACAATGGAGCTTTCTGAGGAAAGCGCGGTAAATCAGGAAAAAAAGGAGAGGGAGAGCGAGAGGAGGGTAGAAAAAAAAAAAACTCTTGCTTGCTGACTACTTCCCCTTTTTTTTCTTGGGTTTTCTCTCTCCTTCTCTCCACTATTTTTCCTCTGTGTTCAATGTAAGGCGAGCCTGGTGAATGAGTATGTATATATGTGTGTGTATGCGCACTTAAAAGAGGGGGGGGGGGGGGGGGGGGGGGGGGGGGGGTGGCGACTTTGTTGATGGGGTGTCTAGGAGTGGGTCTTAATAAGAGATAGCAGCGTCTTTCTCGCTGCACCGCTCCAGGAATTAGTTGTAACTTGAAGGAGGGATGAAGAAGGGTGGGGGCAAATGGGGACTTTTGTTGAGGTGCAGAGACCCCCCGCACCCATAATTTTACCTCCCTGCATGACAATTAACCCATAGCTCGTACACCTAGCAGGGGGGCTGGTTTTGAGGTAGCACAGGGTGCGGAGCAGTCGTGGGGGTCCACGGACAGGGTTATTACACCAAGTCTGTTCTGGCTTCTGAAGCCCCGCCTGATAGCCAGGCAGCACTCGTCACTGTTCAGAGACGCGCGCGCGCGCGCGCGCGCACACACACACACACACACACACACACACACACACACACACACACACACACACACACACACACACACACACACACACACACACACACACACACACACACACACACACACACACACACACACACTCTTCTTCTCCGACTTCTTTATTCTCCCTGAGTGGCTGACAAATCTCTCTGTTAGAGCTTGTCAGTCTGTAAGAGCCCAGTGATGTGTGTACAGTGTGGCTGTAAATGACCTGTCTGTCTGCGTGGGACCACCTGGGTCCCAGTCAGCCTCTCAGCCTCTCCGCAGCTCATTCTCCTGGCTGGCTGCTCCCAGGGCGCGCAGATAAAGCAGGACACATTCTGACACCAATGTGGCCGTGTTCCCTGTTATCACCACTCAATGCGGTGCAGGATGCTGCTGTGCTGAAATGTTGTGGCTCAGTGACAATGGCCTGGTTGAGACGTGGCAGGAGTATAACACGGCTGACAACGAGACTATTCTACCCTGAACTGATCCACCCTGCCAAAATTTCTATGTCATCACTTGGGTAATTAACTGAATGACAAATATTATGCATAAAGCCTGAAATGAGGCACAAATTTGGAAATAATGTGACTTAGAAAATTACCAATAATTCAACTTTTTTTCAACTAAGAGTATACATAAGGAAGAAACATAAGAAAATAGGGAAAATAAGAAAAACAATTTTACACGCAGGTTCAAAAGGAAAGATTAAAGGTAAATAAAAAAATAATAAATGACAATGACACAACAGGCTCTGGTAAGCAGTGTCCTATTCAAGGACACAACAAAAGCTCAGTACAATCACTTTGAAGTGTCAAAATGGGACCTGCCTCATTTACCCTCTCAGTTCTACAGTATAGGCTAGAGACGTGCCAGCACCAGTCGTCTGTGCTAAATAACAGCACACAAAAAGCCTACACCAGCACTATACACTGAATGAGGCTTCACAATGGCGTTGGCCAAGGGAGCCACTGTCACACACCACCCCGGGGACCAGACAATACCACAGCTGTGCCATCACGGATCAGTGCTGTACTGTTCTCTAACCGAGTGGTGGTTTGGGGGAGCAGCGCTGGAAGAGAATCACACATTCCTGAAGAGGGTAGAGAGCCCGTAGAGGAGGTGGCCTGCTCGAGCTGAGGCTGAGGTTTCCAGCTGGCCCTCGATGACACCCTAGGGGTCTCCTCTGGCCAGGATACCAGGCAGGGTACTTAGTAGCTATTATATGACAGTGGTAACTCTCTGATGCATTGCTTTGAAATTTCAAAGCCAAGCAGCAATTGATATACAAATTTAAGCGTTAAATGATACGATATATACAGTATACATGTCAAGAAATCAAAACCTTATTAAATAAAATACTTCAATGTGTTTTAAAGATAGTCAGTGTGTGGATTACAGCTGTGCAATATTTTTGTATTATTGATCAACTTTCAGTGGAAACGTATCATGACAATACAATCGTATTGTGTTATCATTTAAAAAATGTTTTAAAAAGGGGTATAGTAAGAATGTACATAGTTCAGTTTACAGTTGTATAATGTCATCTGTAACTCTGGAGGGAGCCTGTAACAAACTGGAGGCGAGCAGCTGGAAAGATATTTACCAGACTGGGAAGGTTTAAATAAAGATGCTATTGAGTTGCATTATGGGAAATGTAGGATACAGTGTTTTAGGGTCTTGACCCACACTTGACACTAAAAGTCAGATGTTGCAACCTCTGCTGCTTTGATTTTGATGATTCTTTATGTATGTATGTATCTCTTGTAAGTCCACAACTTCGTGGAAGTGCATTACTAAATAACTGGAGTGCCTCTTTAAATCAATTATTTCAGACAAATTTCAGGCAAAGATGAACAAAATTATATTATGTTATTTAAGTTTTTATTTTAAAGTGAAGTAATTTATACATAATTTAATGATATTGATTTCAGCCATATCACCCATACTTTTTATGGATATATTATTGATATTGCTATATCATATGATCTTGAACTTTTTAGGCTGCTCTACCTAATTGAAATACTCAATGAATTCCTCATTTTTTAAAAATTTGTTTTGTGTGAAATTATTTTCTGAAAGACCCAAAGGTTAGCACTAAAATAATATCACATTATCAATATTAAGGTAAACAAATCTAAAACCTTTAATTGTGTTCAGTATTGAATCAGCATACTCCTTTTTGCCTAACTGACTTTCCAAAACAGTATATCTGAATCTGGGATGCCACAACCTAATTTTAGGCCAATCACCAAACCGGGCACTTCACTGTCTTCCCTGCCTCATCCAGAGTGTGCAGTAAGGATGCTGTCTGTGCGAACAGAGACGAGGGTAAATAAGGGTCCCAGCTCTGCCGCTTAGACACCCCTCCTCCAGGAAGCGCTCCAGTGCTCCAAGTGCGTGTAAAATTAATCACCACAATTCTGCTCAAACAATGCAGCCACTGACATGACAATTTCTCCCAGAATGCCATCTTAATCTCCACCCAACACACAAAAAATTACAGGAAGAGGGAAAAAAAAAAAACAATTTACAAAAACCCTGTGTTTATGCAATTCACTGAATGCCATTTTTATTGCTGCTTTTTCCAACAAAGTCATTAGGCACACACCAGTGATACATAAATGTTGCTGTATAGATTCCATTAACTAATTCTGGCTGAATTGTAATTGCCGAGTCTGATCCGTCTCCGTGCCTGGTGCCTTATTAAGACTGCCTGTGGTGGGTGAGGAATGTAATATTGACGTCCGAGGCAGACACAATCTCAGGCCCACGGGCGAAAGGAATATTAAACTGGTACTGTATTCTGCTGTCTATCTAGCCCTCCTCCCTCCTCCTCTCTATCCACCTCCCGTAGCCAGTAATGAGGAAATAACATCTTCATTAGACATCTGTTTAACTGTATTAGAGGATGAGTCCTGGGGGAACTATTGGTCATGCTGAGGATGGGGGGAGTAAAGGGGGTCTGTTGGACTACAATATGACGAATGAGATACTGCGGAAATGGAACAAAAGGTCCAAAGATTGGGGCCTTTTAAATAGACAAACCTAAAATTGTCTTTTGCATTTTCAGAAGAAAACAGCAATGGGTGTATTCTCTATTGCCACTTGGGAGGAAGATTTTATCTGACGATAGCAGATGTGAAAGGGAGGGGCAATCTTGCCACCTGCAGGGAGAGGTGAGTGCATTATCCAACAAAACTGCTCAGCTGTTTCCAAGATATCACAAATCACGTTAAAAAAAAAAACTATGCAAGTGGCTGCAAAAAAACAATCCACCCCACACATTGCTCCTTCCTTGACCCCAAAAATATAAACACAACCCCACCCCTGTGGAAAAACAACCCACTTGAATGGGCAGAGTGGAGCAAGGAGGGAAAGCATCATCAGGACCATATGGTGGAGGTCCTTATAAGGAGCTGAAGACGCAGCACAAGGCAGGGGATGGCACCACGCCCACCCTCCGGTCCACTGAGGTATCAGCTGTGCCACATGGGCCAGCTCCTGGTGGGGGAGCCTTTCGCAGGTGTGCATTTTGTTTCGAGGGCCGCCAGGGAAAGGGGAGGCCAGACACGTTTGGTGTGCTTCAACAGTCCCGTTATGTAATCATGTGATCAAACAAAAAGTGCTGATGACTGAGCGTTCCGAGGTTGTTTTTCTGCTCTGATGGCTGTCATCACGCTAACGTGTCTGCTCCTGGTTTCATGGGATAAGCTCGGAAATGGAGAGAGATTCCTCTCAGGTAGCAGAGATTCAGAGCAGCTTTAGCAGATAAACTGTGAAACGAGAGAGCACAGAATACCGAGCTGTCTGGATTATCCCGCTATGAAGGGTGCATTCCTCTACAGACTCATGGCTGAGGCCTTTAGCATTCCACGGGCCAAATGTTTCTTTCTGTGAACCTCCAAGTGCAATCGATAGTAATTATCATTACGTCGACCATCCTCAAAGGCTTGTCAGGCCATGGTGTGAAAACATAACAAGACATGCAATTTGGCCATCAAACCATATGATCAAGCCAAGAGAACTGTAATTGACAAATCAAAGGGAGGCTAAGTGCTACATTTAAACTTATGCAAGAGAGAGAAGTGGCTTCCAAGCCTATCAACTTACATTCCCCCACATTAAACACGGCAATCTGGCCGACTAATTTAAATTGATACATCAAAGGCTTGCCATGTTGGGTATATTCCAGATGAATTTCAAGGTCTTACAATTTACTATTTGAGAGAAACTGCCTTCAAGTACCCGTATTAACTTCAATATATTTTGCCATCTGAAAATAATGACACAAAGAAATGATTTGTTTGGGGGGAAAAAGTCTACTTCTTAGCTGATGCAAACCTCCAAATAAGAAGTAGCGAAAAAGTTTATGTGGGTCTCAAAGAGACAAAAGTAACAAAAGACATTAGAGAAATTAATTATGTTTGAGAAAAGAACTAGAGCAAGAGCAAACGGATGTCACTGCAAGGGTAGAGCAGGTATGAATGACCGTCAATTGATCAGTTTTGGCATTTCATCTGAGAGACTGGTCCGGTCAGAGAATCCCTGCCGGGATGTGGCATGACTTCTGTGCCAGTCTTCTTGATATGGTCAAAGCACCCAATGCTCTCTGTGCCAGAACCAAGAGAGAGGTCTTGACCATCCGGAAACCCTGTACCCCTCTCTTCACCTTTTAGCCCTCTCCACTCACCAGGCCAACTCTGCCAGCTGATCCAACAGCCACAAGCTCATCCCAAACTAGACCCTGAACCGATAATAACAAAAACCTTTTATGCTTATTTTTCAAATTGAAAGCATAGATTATACATTCATACTTAAGAGCTTATATGGTGTGACTGTGTGCTCTGGCTGAAGTCCTTGCTACCCATCAGCCCTTGTTGGGGGGGTGGGTGGGGCTGGAGGTCCTCATAATGACTTTTGATTTGACCATAATCCAAAATTGGATCTAAATCCCCAGAGATTACAAACAGGGCTACAGTTAACATGCACACTGTAAGCTAAATATCACCCAGACTGCATGGATATTTTCTGGCCTCAAAATAACTGTCTGTAAATGTCTGGCCAAGAGCTGAGTCCAATCCTCCAATTGACTAGTAACTCATCAAATGCAAGACTAGAGGGGGTCAGAAAGGAGATAAAGCCAAACAGTCAAAAAGAAGCACAGTGTTCCTTCGCTTTCTTTCTGTCCTCTCTTTATTCTTTCCCTCTCCAATGTCCTGTACTGTCCTGGGCAGTGTGGTGGTAGCCGGCAGGTTCTGATTCACCTCAGAGGATCAGTAAGGTAGGGTATGGTCTAAGGCTGATGCAGTCTGGGCTTAGAGCCAGTCCCCAGGGGAGCACTTCCTGCATAGCCCCTGCCCTACTCCAGCAGGGCTGACCCTGTACCCTGACCTTCTCTGGACCACCTGCCACCTAGTACAAACTGGCCAAGCACACAGGAAATAGGCCCTGTACTGCGCACCTGGGAACAAACACACAACTCTTTTCACCTGTTTCTCCCCCACTATCAATGAGTCCACGTAGCCTGCCAAAGAGTACAGCAGGTAGAAATTACATCATATTCAACAATTCCTATTCTAGGAGAGTAAATTCAAAATGCCCCACTATGCATAAATAGTGACAAAAAGAAAAAAATGTTGACACTAAGCTGCCACCAACAATGCCATGTGGAAAATTACTAAGATCAGCAAAAGAATGATGTAAGGTAGTCCAGCCATCCACGCGAGATAAACACACACACAAAGAGCGAAGGGGTAAAATACTCCTTACATGATGGGGTCAGCAGCAGGCAAAACTGCAGGGTGGTACATGGCAATGCAAAGAAAGTAAACTGTGCTCATGACTGAGCGAGGGGAGAGGTGGTTGAAGAGAGGAGAGAGGGAGGAGCGGAGTTAGTGATCCTGTTCCTCTCAGACCCAGGAGGCAAGAAGGGGGAGATTAGAAATCGTGCTATGTCAGGATTGGGAGCATGCTGGGCAATGGGGGGGCAGGGGAACAGGGACGTCAGGGTGGGGGTTGGAGGGTGCGATAATTGTGATATACATACACACACACGCACACTCACAACGGGTGGCTGATGGGTAAACAGGCAGGGCAGGGTGGTGGGAGGGAGGAAGACGGCTAGGCTCTGCTCCTGAATACTGAACAGAGGATCAGAGACGCCACTGCCAATCAGTCAGGACCCAAAAATACCACTCTCTGTTCCAGACAGCATCAAGATGCAAAAAGTCAGTAGGGGAATGTTGAAAAACCTCCTCCACTCAAAAAATGTCTTCCTCTTAATATTACTCCCCTTGGATGTTTGACTTTTACTATACAAATTGATTAGAGAGTGTGCTCAGTTCGTCACGAGAAGGCAGTTGTCTGATTTCTCTGCAGAAGAAGGAAGGCGTCTCTGTACATGTATGATATGCAAGTTTGAGACATGCAAAGACTAACAAGATTTTGTGACATCACATCCAGTGTAGAGGCAGTCATGAGTGAAAACTAGACAACAAAAAACGGCTTCTCCGGGAATTATTTTTACTCAAGCACTTTACCTGAAGTCAAAGCACAGTGATAGCAGAGCAAAAAGAATTACACAAATACTCTACATTGTAATATTTTCATGTGCATACCTGCAGACAGTAAAGCAGAGGGCACCACAAGCTGCAGCCCCCAGCAGGCTACTCATCAAGTTGACGCTGTGGGCTGGCGAGAGTGAGGGCAAAAGACACATTGCCAGGCGAGCTAGTAGGGTGAAGACAGGGTATCCTGGAGGATGAGCCACCTGAAAACAAAATGACAAAGTAAGAAATCCAAATCCAGTGACACAATAAGAGATACATTCACAGCACCAAGAGAACAGCACATAAACCAGGTATGATTCACTGAAAATGTGCTTCAGCAGGTAGCATGCTAAGAGGGCGGATAGTGCAGATGTTGTACTTTGTTTTGAAAAGATATAGGAGTATAAAGAACTGGGGACAAATGCTAGACAGACAATATAGGAGAGCACTGAGTGAAAGTGAAAGAGTTGTAAGGAAGTGTTATTTTCATTTGTCCTTCCTGACTGAGTGGCAAATCTAGCTGCTATTCTGCCTTCAGTGGGTACCAGTGGTGCTGTGCTATAGAGCTGCAGTAATGGAGGAGAGTCAGACACATCCCGCCTGGTCTGACCGCAAACTGACTCTGCTATGATACAAGAGCCCTCTTCTCCCTCTCTCCCTTCGTCTTCTCACTTTTTTTCCTCTGGCCTCTTCCCAAGGACAGTGCAGCTCCCTAGAGTCTGTGGTAGAGCACGTGGTGCTCGCCAGCCCCAGCCCCCAAACCACCTCCGAGCCGCAGTCATTCTCGCCTGGGGGATCTCAGCAATCACAGCAATTAGCCGCTAAGTCTCCTTCACCCAGATAAGGGCTCAGTCATTAAACACAGACTCATTCCCTAGCACTGATAACACGAGCTACGCAGGCGGGGAGAAGGGGCAGCTCTTCAAATGAAGACAGAGCTGAAAGGTGAGAGTGTGACTACCTCACTGGTCACCTCAGATGCAGCAAATGCTCTTTGGCTACATTCAAACACGCAAAAAAACTTCACCCAAAACTGAGGGAGGGATTTGGGGTAGAACATGTAGGTCAGGAGAAGCTGAGGAGTAAAAGAGAGGGAGTTAAGCAGAGAGTAAGAGAAAGAAAAAAAGATAGCAACTCAGCAGGCAGCTTAGTGAACTCAATGGTAGCATCAAATTGTCAGGTAACTCCACCAAAATGAGAACGAGTTATGAGTGCGTGGAGGACGGACTGTGTGGCCGTCAGGAGTGGACAGACATGCAACTAAAGGACAGCTGAGGGACAACGGCCAAAGGGAGGAAAGGGAGGCAGAACTCTGGGGATCAGAAAGGGGGGGCCAGCAGCCTGGGGCCCAGGGACGGCCTGCAAGGCCCTGGGGAGGCCTGAAAGGCAGACAGGGAGGCCACACGGACTGCAGCACTAACGGCAGGATTACTGGCATAGTGACACCGACACAGCCTCCCTAAATGGATCACAGCGGCGTAATAAACTTTATTAAATAATAAAACTTATTATAACTGTTAACCCGATTTAGTTCATTCTTCGCGGCTTACACACACACACAAAAAAGAGGGGTGGATATAATAAGCCTTATACCGTACATAAGGCAAAGCCTACAAAAGCCATCGCCTTACCATTGACTTTAATTGGATTTGAAAAACGGGTTGCAAATTATAGCATTCTCTACTTGCAACTTAGTAAAATAAGTGTATAGAAAAGAAGGGGAAAAAACCTGTGGACTGAAAGTAAATTAATCTGCTTTCTGCCCATGCTTAATTAAACTTCCTTAATGCTTATAAGAGTTAATGAGTGAATTGATTAAACAATACAGCTAATACTTACCCCCAGCTCACAAGCAGTGGTGATCAGTTCTCCTGTGGAAGAGAATAGGGCAGGAAATTAATGTAAACCCAATAATTATTATTAAGAGACAAGTCTGCTCCCAAAGTTTTCCCAAATCAAATACTTGCACTGGGGTTTTGCATTAATTTGCCAGGATCAAAACCTGCAAATCTTCCCAGTGTGACATTTCCTAAGCGGCACGCTCATTCTCTTCATCTCTCGCTTCTCCCCTGATGCCTCCCTCCCCTTCTCCAGCACATACACATAGATATAAACACACACGCACACACAAACCATTAGACTCCCCCTCCAATGCTCTGTCACACAAAGACACACATATGCTGATCTGAGAATAATGCTTCCAGTCCCATCCTCCCCATGCATCAGGGTCCTTTCCCTTCCTCTTTCTTCTGCCGCTCTACGTGCCTCTCGCCTGCTCCCACACTCCCAGTGTCTCAATGTCTCGTTTAGTCCGTTGGGCACAAACAAAAAGCCAACGTTGGTGACAGTCACAGAATGAGGTAAGCTGTAAAAATAAGAGCCCGTTGCACAATTTCTTGACAAGCTCTGTGTGAGGCGCAGCACAAAGTGAAAAGAAAACCCCTAAAAGCTATTTGAGGAAGCTTTAATGTATCTGGGCACAAACCCATTTGTGCCAGAATACACCCAGAGCGTTTCAAATTATACTGATTTCTCACCCAATGTTTGCATCTCCCACTCATGAAAATTGAAATTTGGTTCAGATTAAATGACATTGATAAATGTTTGGGTTCAAGACAGCTCCCTCTACTGGTACTAGATGGGTAGTCCTGCATCTCCTCCATCCAACAGAGCCAATGGAACAGTGGCCTGCCTCGTTTCCTGCATCAAGACGGACAAGGGTACAGTCTATTATTGCAGTTTTACAGTCTACAGTATATTACATGTAAGATGCACTACATGCAGCCAAGGAAACAAATTACATTAAATAATTAAAAGGTTTTTAAATTAACTTTTTTTTAAAAGCTTTGGGTTAAAATAGCTCTCTAGGGTTACACATCACACTGGTTCAGAGCTAATCAAACATTAAAAACAACAACTAAATATAGCTGGTTATTTTAAGTCCAAGCAACTGTGAGGGTTTTCACATATTCAAAATAAACAAAGAGAAACTTACATTTGAACAGCAGGAACGCCAGGACACCAACCATTATAGAACAGAATGGCTGAGTTTCAAATGGCAATGGATGCCTCACTTATTTTGCAACCTTGCCGATACAGTGAATTATGATGCCTAAATTTCTGCCACATGAGGAGCCCTAACTCTTATCAGTTTAATGGACCATGAAGTCAGAACTCCTCCACCTGCACAGCTTAAATGTTTTCACAGCTCCATTTCACCTGGCATGAGCCGCCAGCTACCTGCCATCATTTTACATCACACTTTCTCATCCTTCATCGGGTTTCTCAATTTCACTCATTTTCCCTCAGTAGTGGCACACTTTTACACCATTCAACATAGAAACTCAAACTAATACTGAGCCAAAACATCCATCTCAGTGCCATATAGATGCAGTTCTGCAGCCCCAATACTAAAAAGGGAAAATATTGACTCAACGGGGTAGCAGCAAGGGTGCCAAGAGTCTTTGTGATAGTGGAGCATGGGCACCCACACCAGTCTTCCCATAATCCCCATCATTTCCACACTCCACATTCCTAGACAACAGCGTACCCGCGGGGCTGCGCTCAAGCCTCTCCAGGGCACATCACACCTAAAGAGATTAGGACACAGAGACGGAGACCTGGAGAATTCGGAGGGTGTTCAGCTGGCACTATCAGAGCGGGCATCCTGCACCGTCCCTAAACACTGTGGAGAAGGGGCTGGCCATTTTTTCAAAGGCTCTGTTCGCTAGACAGCAGCACAACCAGCCGGGCTACTCAGCGCTCCAATTGCCTGCTCTCTCCTCATCTCTGCTCGCTCATATCTGGCCGAGCTTTTCATATGCTTTCATTCTGCAAATGTGCATTCCCTTTTGCAGCTTGTATGCCAGAGCAGTGCAAACCTAACAAGCAGAGCCTTCATGCCCTCAAGTCCACATTTACAAGTTTGTAACCTAGCTATCACTTCTAAACACTGTTTGTAATTGAGCAAGGCATTCCTTCATAAACTGCATTACAAGAATGTTGGAAAACACACTGGCCTACAACATGTAAAGGTGCTGAGTGAAATACATTTTAGTCCACTGATAAAACTCCTTACAGAACAGTGAAAACTTAATTTATGCAGACACACATAAAAAGGCAAGGACTGTCTATAATTCTTTGGCATTACAAATGGTGTTTATATTACCCACCATGGTAGTGCAGTGAGTAAAAAACAATGTTTTGGCACTTATAGTTTTACTGTTTTTTTTTTCCTCCTTACAGCTTCTGGAAAAATTTAACTTTTGACAATGTAAATTTTCTGTTAGTTTTATGAATGCACTGTTGCAGTGCAGGTGACCAGATGGATCATATGGACAAAATTATCATTATAATCATTGTCATAGCATAATCTATAATGATATGTCTCAACATGTACAGAAGTATTACAAATAAAATGTTAAATTTAAATTAATCCAGTGGGTCAAATATTCATTATAAATATCCAATGATATTTTATCCTGAAGCAACGGTTTAACATTTCAGAGAATTCTCTGATCACATACTTCGTGCTATCACAAGTAACACCAAATTCCCTCTAAAATCAATATCTAAGTAACTTAGAACATAGAAAATAAACTTTACAGTCCCATCAGGGCAGAATTGGCAGAAATGTGTCTTACTTTCAGTGAAGACAAGAAACACAGTAAAAAAAAACAAACAAGATTAAACACATCACAAATCATGAACAATACAATATCTCAAAATCTAATGGTAAAGCGATAACTTTGTGCTGTGTGTTCATTATAATCATTGCACATGGCACAAAAGACCTCTTGTATATCTTACCAGAGGTATATATAAGTATAGTGTCATCAAATGGGTATTGACTCAGATGAATTTACTCTACAGGGCAAATGCAGTCTCTTAAAACATATAACTCTGCCTCTGACATTAAATCTTCAGAATGAACTAGACTCAGATATACTTTCATTCACTTGATCAAACTCTAGAGTAGCTGGTCTCACTGAGTGACTTTGAAAATATTAATATAGGATCTATTAACAGCTCACTAAGAAGCCGCCTTTCATTTCTTTAATCATTTGAAACTTGTATTTTAAAAGCTAATGTTTCTGGGTATTAGTGTTTTATTTCCCTGAGAGCTTTATGCCCGTGATGTTTGCACAATTTGGGGGTTTTTCAAGCTGGTGTACCTGCACCTACTGTACCTGCAGTTCCCGTTGGCGTATAAAGAGGAACAGCAGCAGCAGCACCACGGACAGCTACATAAACAAGGCTCCACACGATTGGCTGCCCGGCAACACAACAAAGCCATGTGACATAACCGGAGGAACATTAGCATTAGCTGGTTAGCACCAACCTGAGTCTCCACCGGGGACGGTCCTCTGCACACAAGGCACATACAGGGCGGCGACACAAGCGACCGTAGCGCCTGTCAGTATCCAGCTTCTCCTCTGCTCCACAGACATCGTCCTTCCTAAATAAAAACAGATTTGTTTTCACACATAACATCCGTCGAATAACTAGCGAGCTAACGTTAGCATCCATACATGTTGAGCACTGGAGAATGTAAATATGCCTCTAAGCTATCAGTTACCTGAAGACCGATGTCAGACTAGAGCTGAAGTGAATTCATATGATACAAATTGATAATTTAAGATTTTAGCGGTTTTATTTGTGCCGGCTTAACGCTTCTGTTCCCTCGGATGTAACGTTAGAAACCCAATTCACGCCGATGAGCTAATCTCGCGATACTACGGGGCGCGCCGTTCAACAGTCAATTAAGTAGTTGTGATACTGCACACCATGGACGTACAAAAAGACCATCCATGCTGCAGATAGATGAATGCTATAAAAAGCTATGAGTCGCAGCAATGGATGGTGGAAGATGAATGTTCTTCCCTCTTACCTGTGATAGTGAAAACCCTCGTTACTACACTTCCAGGTTCACTGTGACTCAGGAATGAAGAGCAGTGATTTCTCTCATCACCTCTGTACACATGGTTTTCTGAGGGAGTGTCCGCACCTATTATCTGCACTGCACAAGCACAACGGCTGTTGTTTCTTTACACTGAGTTTGTCTTAAAATAATTAATAATACTCAATCTTTTAAACGACACTTTAGCCTTGGTGGCATTGCTTTCAGGATCACTTATACTCATTCTGACTTTTTGGGTGTAAAATTTAAAGATTTACCATTTAAATGAGACCAGGGTTATGACTGTAAAGTCAAAAGGATTGAAGAACAGTAACCTGCTTATTTTGGATACATTATTGTTGGGCTTTTGCACAAAAATGGGGTGCCTGGTGGAGGTTCATCTGTTTATTTGTCCCATATTTGTTTTTCTCTAGTATATATTTTTAATACACATAGTGCTATGAATGATCTATAATGACATAATAACTAAGTTTTACCATCCGCTGTTTCCAAGGTCAAAAATTAACTTTCAGTCTTAACTTAAATGTTTGAGAAGGATATCAGAGGAATGGAAATTTGATCTTCCATCTGCTGAGGAAAACCATGCATGCTTATACCTACAAACTATGAACTGTGAAAGAACCCAGGCACTGTGCAATAACCTTGAAACACTATAATACCCAGTGCACTTACAAATTATACATATTTTTTTTTAGCCAAAATACAATTGTGCAATAGATTTTACTCATTAGCACAAGCTGTATATACTATACATAACCACCAACTACGTCTATGTAAAGTAGCATGTCATTTTTTTTCCATTTAATATTTTTCTCAGCCCTTGCACTTTTCACTTCCTTGCACTATCCACATCCTGTTTACAGTTCACAGAAAGGGTTTCACCTGTATATAGTCATTTCCTTGCATGCGTAACATACCACAATAGGTTTCACTCAAGTTTGCAAACACAACTCTGGCACAAATCCTGACGTCATTCACATTTGGTTTAAGGCTCGGACCTAAATGTGTGCATCATTCTGTTCTCCATTGTTCTGTTGTTGATGCAGCCGAATCCTGTTTTCACAGTGGAGCTGTGCTGTGGTGAGTGATGCTTGATGCATTACAAGGGGTTCAATACACAGGGCCAGCTTAAGATTGTTGACATTCCAGGTAAACCCAAACTCAAACATAGCTGCCTGCATTACCTGATTTGGAGCCTTGTAGCCTCCTTTAAACTCCTGGGAGTTGATGTATGATGGATGGATTTATCTGAAATTCCTAATAGCTGTTTTATTGTGGCCACCCTTTCCTAAAAACACAGAAAATGTTTTTTTTTCCTTTTGTAAAGCTGCTTGCAAAAGGATACACTTTGAGTTCCCTCTGACAAATGGCATTTAGATTTTGTAGTAAGAGTAATACTACGTTTAAACAGGGTACATTATCATACTGCTGCTAATACACAATTAATTGTAGCAGAAAAGCACCAGATTATAACTGAAACAAGATACATGCACCCATAAATGTCTCACAAGTGTCCATATTTCACAGGTTGAAGGGTTACTGTAATAAAGAAATTGCCCTATTGAACTGATAATAATCCCAGCCCACCATAAATGAGTCTGATCCCTCAGTAAATTGAGCCCTTGGTGAGGTGGAGTGGTGTCAGCACCTAGCCAACTCTCAGATGGCTCTCTAATCCTCGCTTCCCTCTCACTACCACCCTCACCGTCTAATCAGTCTTGAACACACACATAACGCTCACACGCCATCTGACACACACACACACACACACACACCCAAGTACTCACCCTTCCTCACACTCGGGCTCAGCCATCTCTTCAGTGTGATGTCACTGCTAATCCACGCTTGGTTATCCGCTGGGCTGCAGCGCTGGCAGAGGGATGTGGGGAGGAGATGGAGTGAATTTGGGGAGGTGGAGGAAAAAAGGAGAGGGGGGAGGGGGGGGGGGGGGGGGGGGGGGTAATCAGGCACGTCATGAAGTCTTCTCTCTAAAACCACCACTTCCATTCCATAACCCCTCTCCTCCCCTCTCCCTCCCCCCATAGAAAACCAAAGTCTTGCACCCAGTCAAACTGAGCAGCATATGCAGAAACGCTCAATAGAGTGTTAATATGAACACACATTTCAGCTCTGATAGGAAAGATAAAACACAGCTGTAAGTATATTCACAGAGGCCTGTAGCTCCTATTCGAGGCACAGAGGAATCATTAGAGAGTCTGCTGGATTAAGCGCATCCTCCGAGCCTCCTCCCCCCTCTACCCTGTGCATCCAGAAAATGCGAGGCCTTTTTATTGACAGCTTGTCCAAAGAGAGGAATTACCCACATGGCTGAGGCCCTGTTTCCATATGGCACCAGGCTATTAACAAACATTAGTTGACTGTAATAGCAGTGGTATTAAATTCATTATCTTTTCAGATTGTATGTGAGGTGTGTGACTTTGTGTGTGTGTGTGTATGTGTGTGTGTGTGTATGTGGTGCCGGACTGCATGCACACACACCCAATGTGTGCCAGTGTGTGTGATTAGAGAGTTCTAATATTCCAGCTCTGGGGATTTGTAGCATGAGATAAGAAAGGGCATTAATGGTAAATTGTGACGGTCCAACAGAGCAAAACTCTGTTGTTTGAAATGTGTGTATGTTTCCTTTTGCTTTTTGTTTTTTGAAGTAACAATCTACATTATTATCTCATACATAGAAAGGCCTCTCTGAATGTTGCTGTTTCTCTTTAACTCGGTGCCTCACAAATACACACAGGACAGCCATGCATGAGCAAGTGGCTTACAAGACCACTGAGCGAAATTCAATCTATCTGATTTTGTATTTTCCTCACTTACCGCATATCTGTTTTAATCTTACCTTAAGCATCCTTGAAATGAGGTGTAATCCAGTTAAGCCCTTTTGAATCTGCTTCACAGCCATATTACACCCATTCATCGTCCTATAAACATTCTCCCTGCTAAACAGTTGAGTGTCCACAAGCCAAGATTCACAAACTGTAGACGCAAAGCAAAAAGAGTAAAAAAAAAAAAAAAAAATCTGTGGTATTTGCATTAGTGCACTTGTGATGCAGGGACTGCAAAATAGCAACCGTGCTTTGTCGACTTTCCCTGGATCAACAAAGGTAAAAAAAATTACATCATTTGGATTTAAAACTGTTGTTTTATGGGCACTCATGACAAATGTACAGCAGACAATTAAGAGTCCTTTTGTGATAATGTGTGTGACGTTAAGCGAACTGTGTTGTCAGTGTGGGGAAACAGTATTCTGTTAAAGGGCAATACCTTACATCATGCAAAATTGTCCCTTCTTCTATTCAGAAAACCATTTTGCAGTGGCAAAGACTGCAAATAGGAAGCTGCGAGACACATGGCAAGTGTGTAAGTATTTCAAATCTTACATCAAATGCTGGACTAACAAAAATCAACAAAACAAGCCAATTTTCCTGAATTTCCTATGAAACATAGCAAGGCCTTGAACCAGTGAATAAGTCTTCAGAGAGATTAATTCTCCTCTGTGATCCTGTTCTCATTACAAGAAGCAGGGGACTCAAATACACGTAATAACAGGGCGGACTGCTGTTCCTTTGTAACATGTGGCTACCTAAATGATCCTAAATAAGATAGATGACAAGGATAAAGCGAATCATAATCGGCATTTTGCACAATGGAACATAATAGTCTGAAGAGAACAAGGGACAACATACGGAGCTCCTGTTTCCATCGCCTGGAGCAGCACACCTAGTCGAGAGCAATTAAAATGAGAGGATTCAATTTTGTCAAACACCAGGAACCTAAGATAAATCTTGTATCTCATTTTCCAGCGGAGGACACTCCCTCGCGCCGGTGCTATCATGTTTGTTATGGTATTTTTAAGAAACAGCTGGCTACTGACAGAGTTGGTAAAACAACCCCCTTCCCCAATGACACTAATCCCAATCATTTCAGTGTGAGACCCAGGGGTGAGGGAGAGGGAGAGTCGGGTGAGACTGTGAATAAAAGATGGTCTCGGAGTGTGGCGTTGGAGGAAAATTTAGACAGAGCTGGAGGGGGGAGAGCAAGACAGCACATCGCTGCATGGTTTCCATGTGGGAGCAATCCACTTACTTGAACTGATAAAGATTTAATTAACACAAGACTCTGCAATTACTCCATAATTAAAGTAATTTGTCCCCTTGTTTGGATGAGTAGGCAAGACGCCACATGTGCCTCTGTAAGAGCAAATGAGAAGAAAGAGGGCATCAGGACCTCAAAGATGTAGACTCTGTCCCACTTTAATGCTTGATTTTCCAAACCTATTTTCCCCTCATATGTTCTAATAAAATATTTGCATCAGCCTCTCTTTAGCCTGTGTTTATTTGCCTTTTATTTGACAACTCATTTGTTATTCATTGAGAAAGTAATAAGCTGAGTAGGCTGAGTACAAAGTATCATCAAGAGCCACATGAAATAGTAAATAGGCCTGATACAATCATAATCCTCTTCAAACTGCACTGCATACAGCTTGAATTGTGTAAAGTTACTGCTGCAAAGCTTGCCGAAAGCTAAAGTAGAAACATACAAAAAAAATATGTGTTTGACAAGATCAAATTGTCAGAAGTGAGAGTCCTGTGTGAGGTGTTTGACCTTGGGCCTGCATAAAGAAAGGTGGACCCATCTTAAAGCTAAATAACAGTGCAATGTAATCGACGAGACATTCTCCTCAACAAATAGTGACTAACCGCACAAGACAGAAATAGTGAGGAATTAACTGCAGCGTCCAATATGTGCCACCGTGCCATGGCAGTCCAATTTGCCTAGAGATAGAAAAAAAAAGCTGCCAAGTTAAAAACCAGGGAGACAAATGTGTCTTGTGTTTGTTTCCGAGGGTTGTATGTGTTGTTACTTAATTTAAGTGAGGGGGGAAGAGCACTATCTCTTATTTACAGATGATGATCTGCATATAATTTGCCTCAGTTGCACACTGGGTAATTGAGGTAAATATCACAGCCTTCAACTTGCCAGCTAAGGTGTCCTGCTGATAGCTTGGCACACGGCCCGCAGCCACCTGTGGCATTTCACATCTTAGGTCTCAGGGCAAACAGGAGGCAAAGAAACATGAAACAAGGCTGAACCCTTTAAATGCAGCTACTTAAAGGTGTCAGCTGCTATGTGACAGCTGTTGAACATTATAGTCCAGCCTTGCCTTGTTGTCAAATGAAAAACGCCAATCTAAACTACTTTCTTTCAACTTCTGAGTGACTTCCTGAATAAATTGCGAGATAATTATTTTTATAGATTATCTAAATGGTATTTAGGTGGTTTCATGCAGAATTTTCTCAACTCATAAAGCAGACTGTGATCCCCCAAATGAAATTCCTTAACTTATACATTATTTCAATATTCTCACTATACAGGTTATTGCTATTGCAACAATGTCCAGCTCATCTTATGCTGTTAATAAAAGACATATCCTTCTTAAATAAAAAGTGACCCTAGCAAATTATTCATATCAGTAGTTTGCATTATGTGATACTATGTCTTTCAACACTGTTCTATAAGCAAATGGTGAGGCCAAAGGTCAAAGCCGAGCATTTCGTGCACCTTTTCTTCTTTCCTCCTGACTAAAAAGGAAAAAAGGTGTAGAGTTTTGAAAAGGATGCCTTCTTATTTCTGGTTGTGTTCCTCCTGTTATTGCTTTGATCCTGCCGGATGGGTCTTTGGAGTTGTCAGGAGCCTGAGAACCTTAGATCATCTCCGTAAACTTGATGGACTTCATAGAGGGTATAGCCTCACCTATACAGCAATAAAGCTCAAATGTAAGAATAAGTAAAATTGTAATGCATTTGATGCAGCTTGAAATTATGATCTTGCAAAATTGAGTTGCATGGCTGTGAAAAAGCCATCCAAAGCGTCTCTTAGAGGTTAATTGGGATCAAAAAGGTGATGATGGAAGTACAATCATCACCTGTGTCAATTTATTACAGAGGCCAGCGTCAGTATAGCACATGAACCTCACTTTCTCATCCAGGAAGCTGGTTCAAGAGGAAAAAAAATATTGTATCATTCCACTTTATTTGCATAACCCTGCCCTGCTTAAGGCAGGGGAGCCACCGAGTGATCTCAAAATTAGCATGCTGTCACCTTCAGTGTCTCTTCTGTCATTCAGAAAAACAGGCAAGTGTGCAGACATATGAACCCATCTCACATCTACTGCGGAAATGTTAATTAGGAAGCATGGCATCCCACAGCTCCATTCCTCACCAAATGCCTAACTGACATGTTATGTATTTAAATCCCTTTCATGTGCCCTTATTATAGCGGAGATGAAGTCACATGCCAATGATGGAAAATGTCATCATCATCGTGCAATATTTTTTTTTGCACGCACATAAAAAAATAAGAGCTAAAAATTGCACACAACTGTGCATATTTGTCAACCCAGTCTCGTGATGTGTGATGCCAGGATTCAAATCTGAAATAAATCTAAGAACAGTATAATTAATTTGAGAAAAATACAAAAGCAAAAACATATGGAATGTAAATTAATCTGCATGTGTCCAACTGTACAGCCTACATACATCTCCTGTGATAGCATAATTGCACATACAGAGGATTTTCAGGCATCTATAGACGTGTTAATTTAGTTAATTCAATTTCTGTAGTGTCATATGTATTTGTGATGTATTTCTACTGAGTCTTTTTTCAAAATAAACATCAAACTTGTATTTCTTTGCTGTGTGTTTTTGGCTACTGGAGGCTGCAGGCTCACTGGTGTGTTGGGCATATTGCCAACATCTCTATTGTTGAGGAGGTAGTGCCCTCCTGTGGCTTCAGAAGGAAACTACACGCCACACTGAACACCAGGGAATGTTGCTCATGCATTCATTTTCTATAATAAATATTAAGATGAGGCTGATAACATACAACATGAAATGTGAATAAAATAGACTTCAAGAAAAATGTTGTCCCTTATCTCCAAAATGCTGTTTGATAGAGCGATCAAAATCCAGAGCCATTTTGGCTGCTGAGATAGCTCATACAGAGGAATGATGAAACACATATGTAACTGTGATTACTGCTACGTTGTGTGAACAGAGCTGAGACATCTGGAGTTCAAAGGCAGTAGCCGCAGTAAAAAAGGAACAAATCTTCATCCCCTGAACGTACCTTTTTAAAATCACTGAATCGTTTTCAGTGATGCAGAGCTTTATCTATGACAAGTATAAAAATGTTACTCGACAGACAGGCCTAAAATCAGAAACACCACCGTCTCACTCCGAGTTATTTTTAAAAAATATTTTATTCTTTGCAAAGGAGGCATCGGGAGCATCAGTGCGTTCTATGGCTTGTGTACAGAGTTCCTGTAGGAGACAAAATCATAGAACAAGCCCTTGGGTGAACTGAGGGCCCCACCCATGTTTACCAAGGAGGAATGTTTGAGGCAGCTACTCCGCAGCTGTTAACAGAACATGGTCTTAAGCAACGGGCACAGTGTTTGAGCTGAAAGTGTTAGAAAGGAATGCTACTGTACAGTATGTGGTTTAGTACTTGACCCCGCACTGTTACATAAAATCTGAAGAAATCAAGCGATTCAGAAACGCTCTGACCTGTGAGCTAACTGTAATGCTGCTGATACTTTTAAGAATGTTAAGTATGTTTCTCTTAGGAAGGAACCGAAAAGGAAACACAACTGCTGTTGAGATGATATCTTTTTTTTTTTGTGTGAAGTCTTGGAGCCCCTCAGCAATACTTTGAATACTATTAATAGAAATTACTCTCAACATCTCATAAGTTTAATGCTCAGTTTGATAAACTAGTGGCAGAATTAATGCCTTTGACTACACTCTACATATGGGCACAGTCTGGTGAGCTAACATCACAGAAGAATGCACAGATTCGTCCCAGATTCTTTAGTTTTCAATTCATTTGCTAGTTTTGTTTCGAACAACTTGACTCATCCACACACAATAGAACTTACCAAATTTGGCATTGTGTGTGATAATATCATTATTCCCATGGAGCTGGTGCGTGCAACTGAGCAGCCTTGACTGTAATCCAGAGCTGTCAACATTCCACCAGAGCAGCAGTTTGGGTTTAGGATTGTTTACAGAAACACTTTGGGCAGCAGAGAGTGGTCGTTACATCTTGCATGTGGAGAGAAAAAACAGCTCCTCCTTATATTTGGTATAATCTCTGGATGCTGCTGAGACTGTGCCCAGGTTTGATGGCGTACAAATCATTGGATCAGACCCAGCATGGGATAAAGCTAACAACAGTGCAGATTGAATACAGTACATGTGTGTGGGACAGAGACACAGGTGTGATTGATGCAAATGGTTGTACAGTTCCAATGTTGTCTTTCACTGTGAATAGGCCTTATCTATACCTTTAACAGCACAGTCATTGTGAAAGTTAAATGTTATAATTGAAGGGTAAAGCACCACCAGTGAGGAGAGTCAATGTATTTCAGTACATTCATTGTCAAACCCTGCAAGGTTGGTTTAATTCCTGTTTTCTCTCTGGTAGTGTTTTTTTTTGGGTGGTGGGTGGAGATCATAGCATAGGAGATTGGGGGTGAAATGATGCAGGGCGATTTTAAACAAAAGCCCAAGGGCACCCACACAGTCCAACCCACACACACACACACACACACAATCACACATGCACGCACACACACTCAAAACATTCTCACACACATTATTTATGCAGGAGAAAAAAATATATTAACATTTTGCATTACAAAACAGTACAAGGGCCTCAGTGTAGTAAAATATGTCTTCTGTCAGATAAAAACGTGGAGACGAATCCATGTGGGTTGTCATTTCCTTACATCTGTATGCAAAACTCTCTCCCTTTGCCTTCGACAAAATATCTTTCTCTTATCTATTAAAAATATTCCCAAAGTTGAATGGGATTTGAGGCACTGGATTATATCTCTGTACACACACAAAAAAAAAAAAAAAAAAAAAAAAAAAAGTCATTTTCACCCTCCCTCAAGGTTTGTTCAGCAAATGGAAGCCCCCTCTGGAGAGCTACATGATCTTGATGCCATTAGGCGTTAAGGGGCCGAAAGGCCAATGGGGAGCACTTAACTAGTTTAGGCATTAGACGCCAAGTTTCTCTTGGCTTTTCTCCCAGCCAACAGTCCAGCTGTCTGGCTCTGTAAAAACTCTCAGATCCACCAGGAGCTACACTATAAACCCTCCCCATCTCTCTCTCCTTCCCAAAAGACTCAACTACACCTGCTCGCTGTTATCTGGTTCAGTCTGATTCATGAGAGTAAAAACAATTCATTCTTTCTACAACCTTAATCTTACAGCCCTCTGAGTGAAAACCAGCAGCCATTGTAGTTTAAACAGCCCGGCGCTGGAGCCTTGTTTAAAGCGGTTGGTTGGCAGGACAGCTGAAACAGTATTTCATTCTGGAGGAGCCAGGCATCTGTGGTCCAGTGTGCTGCACATCTCTGTATCCTACTGTGGCCATCCAGACAGCCAAGGTCCTGAACAATCTGTAATGGCTCTCTGTTGTGTGGAATCCAGAGTATATGACCAGAGCTTGAGAAGATTGACTCCTTTCCACAGCTGGCGTACATGAACAAAAGAAAGCACAAAATAATCTGAACAGTTTCACAGCATGTTGGCATTCTGGTCTAATCTCTCCACCAGAGCAGGACCCTTCAGCTCAGTCCACCGGGCCCTGGAAGATTAGCTTTGAACAGCCCTGAGTGAGGCTGAGCTGGGTGGCACAGAAGGGGCAGGCGGCGTGGAAGGCGTGGGTGCCATGGGGCAGAGGGATCTCCGCCCAGTACTTGACTGACTTCTCGGAGCACACGTGTCCACATGGCACAAAGGCATGCGTGGGTGCACCTGTGTCCACGTAGAAGGCCGGCTCGCAGCCCAGCCACAGCGGCACATAGGGCCCGACCACCCGGCACATGGGACACTCTCGCTGAGTATTGGGCTCCTGCTCTGAACGGTGGCCCCAGTTGTGGTAACCGTGCACGTGGCCACACGCCAAGTAGACCCAAGGCTGCTTGTCCTCCAGAGAGGAGAGGGCGCGGCTGCGCTGCATGCTGGGGAAGGCGAGAGTGTTGAGACCTACAGGGCACTGGGGCCGCGCTGCATTGATCTCCTGCCTGAGAGCCTCCAGGTGCTTTTGGGTGGGAGTGTGGAAGAGGCCTTCTGCAGTGCGCCACAGCAAAGTGGCTCCACATAGATCCACCAGGGAGCCATCCTGCAGTATATTACTCTCAATCTCCACCTGAAGAGGAGGATGTAAAAGACATTCAGTTCACTTTGTGCATGTAACTATCATAATCACTTTGTATTTCTGACTTGAGAAACATCTGCTTAATAATCTGTGATGCTTCAACTACATCACAGTGTCACTAATGTATATAAGGGGCTACTGACCAGTTTGCCTGGGGTCTGTGCTGAGCGGGTCTCTCTCAGAGTGTAAACATCCCCACAAACAGAGATCTCTCTCCATACGCCAGGTTTGGACTCTTCTGTGAATCCACCCTTGGGGTGCATTACCAGCACACCATTGGTTGTCAGGCCGTCCATGTGACCGTCAGGGTTCTTCCATTTCGCAGCTTTTTCCTGTAGGCGAGACAGAGCACAGATGATGACGTGATCTAATGTGCTGTGTGGGGGTTTTTTATGTACTTTTATATAACACAGCCAATGGCAGAGATGACTTTTGTTTATCTGGTTACAAGTTATACATTTAAAGAAACAAAGAGAGCATTGAAATAGAGATACTGTACATCTATCATGGTACACTAACTAGTAATTACCCCGAGGAAGATGTTCTTGGAGGAGTCAAACCCGGCTGCATAGATACGAGCAGTGAAGGGCGGGTTACGCTCACAGACAACTCGGCAGGCAAAACGGGAGATGGTGCTCTGTGTGATGGGAGTCTCCTCTCCCTCCTGACCTCCTGCTATTGTGTCAGTCACCACAAAGTCTATGGGACTCTCAGTGGAACGCCCAATCTAAAAAGCAACACAGTAATTACATTGTTGGTGAGGAATAATTGATATCATGCTGTATCAGTGCTCGGTTTCTTGTGTTCTCTTGTCAGTACACAGGCATGGATGCAGAGGTGTTTATTTTCTTTACTGCGGACATTTTCAGCTTTCTGGCAGTTCAGCCTTTTGCCAGTTTATGGCAGTTTGACATATGAATGATGGCACACTAGTTCATGTTTCTGTTTGTGTGTTTGTGTGGTAGAAAAAAAAGAAAGACTGACACACTACACACTTTGGTACGCAACATTTCATACAGCAGCATGTTGGATTATCTTCAATGATACACTGATAAAACAAGTTTCTGTTTTTACAAAAAAGAATATTTCAGGCTTATTTTTAAGCAGATTGCAGAGTTCAACAATGTCCAAACAGTTCTCAAGCTGAACAAACAGAGGTAAAAATAAGCATTTCCCTCTTTCATTTCCTCTTTTTTTCATCACAAATGGTCCTGAAAATTCCTTTTTTTTTTTTTTTTTTGAAAGGTCTCCCCCTTCTTTGCTGTGCCTGTGTTTCCGTTTATTCTGTGTTGTTCAAAGACACATGGATACAATAAAAGAGCTGAATGTGTAGCACGTGTCTGCAGTGCTAACTTCCCTCTAGTCACCATCGCCTTGCTGTGCATTCAGATTAGTGCTACGGGCAGAACAGTTGACAGTATACATACAAGGCACATGTACTCCCAAGTGGAGGGTGAAGTTCAGGAAGGAAAAAAAAAAAAAAAAACCTACCTGAAACATGTCCGTGTCTTTATCATGGCTGTACTCCACCACTACTGTGTGGTTCCTGGATAGTGTGTATGAGATGCTGTGTTGGCCTTTACAGTTCACAGCCTGAAATATAACAAATGAGCAACTTAATACACACACACACACACACACACGCTACATGTTCTGTTATCATATTAAACACAATAAATGCATGGATTTTTAACAATTTAGCATAAGCACACCAACAAAACAGAGGTGTTCTTATTATTTTGCGTCACAGTGAAGACACTTTTTGATGTCTGGGTTTGTGGCTTTAACACCGGATCTGAGAGTACCAGAGATTGACAAACAGGAACTACTCGACCAATTGCAATGATTGCCTTATGCAATCTCATCATTAAATTACAGATGAGAGCAATAGCAAGCCCCCTATTAAAATGCATGGCACTCAGTTGATTAGTCACATCCTAAGATTCAACAACAACTATTGTGCTATTTGGAAGAACATGTTTATTTGTCCTTCTTTTCATCCTAGTTAGTTAGTTATTTACAACTAAATTTTTCTCAAGTAAAAGACTTCAATATACTAAATAAAAACCAAAGGTCTGGGGCAAGGAATTTCTGGAAGAGGGAAAATAAAGAGTGTGTAAAGTAACACTCCTATGACAGTGACCATAAACTGCTCACTGGCCTCAGCTAACACAAGCTCGCCTATCAGCTGATCTGCCTCAGTGTAGTGAGGGAGGGTGGGTTAAAGCCACTCAGGCCCAGCTCCCATCAATACTTTACCACATGCCACTATCATCCTGCTTTAATCTGCGAATTCCATTTCCCAAACATCCCCCCCCCCCGCCTTTGTCACGTGCGAGAGGGAAAGAGGGAGAGAGAGAAAGTGGGTCATCAGTGCTGCCACACTCTGCTGTAACATCAGAGACAGACAGGAACAAATGTCATCATCACATGCAGTCTTGTCTTGACTGTGCCGCTACAAAACAAATGGTGCTCCACCTGTTTAACAGCTAAAAGAAGTTCATACACACCCCGAACAGAAAGATATATTTTTACAATCACAACACCCCCCCAAAATGTCACACACACACACCCTCCCTCAGTTGAAAGCGTAAAAATAAAAACACAGCCACGGGGTCATCCGACCCCCCGAAAGGAAAGCCAGTGCAAACAATCACAAATGCATAAATTCAGTAATTGAGATCAAGTAGGGAGATTAGAGAGCAGGGGCAGGATTTCAATCGGAGGCTGGCAGTGGCATCACGGGAGCTCCTCATTATCTGTCATGAACACCAGAGTGTGCACAGACACGTGAGCTTTCCCTCTCAGCGTTCTCGGTTCATTCGTATGAGACTGCTACACTGTGAGGGAACAAGAGTGGGTTGGGGGACTGCTGTAGAAAATAAAGTATATATATATATATAGAGAGAGAGAGAGTGGGGTCCAAATGGGAAAGTGGTCTCAGACTTTTGGACCCCACTTATATATATATATACACACACACATATATTTTTAAAAGGGTAGATGACTTTGTTTTTTTACTTTACTGCTTACTCAAAAGGAAAGCCTTCCTCTAATTAAGCTCACCGCCCTCCTTGTTTCTTAAGGAATGGCTATTTTTGACCGTGTGTACAGCTGGGAGTGGAGGGTCAGCCAACTGCAACAACTTCCTCCTCAGCTCGCCCTCCTTATCCCGTGCTTGGTAACAGGGTGGCAGAGAGGAAGAGTGGTGAAAGGGGAAGAAGGCCTGAGCAGTTCCCATCTCTGAAACAGTCTGTTACTTATTGTGTAAATAGCATTCTTTGCTTTGTTGTGCTGTGCAGTAAAAAAAAACAAAAAAACAAAAAAACACAGTGTAGCAGTGTGGAGCAGCAGAAACATTTAGCTAAATTTGATAGGGCACTGCAGCTTTCTGCTCTGTGATGTACAGTCGCTGCAATGAAAAACCCTCACTTACAGAAAAAAAAACATCTACATAGATATCAAGAGTCAAGTTCCACAAGGTGAGAGTAACCTGAACCCGAGAGGCCAAGGGAGCTTAACTCCCAACAAAATGTCTGGAATATTGGCCTCTAAGAGCTGCAGAGGTAAGCAGGTCCTCTAGCTTGTTTAGCAGTTTTGCTTGGGAACCACAGGCAGGAATGCAGACATGTTATACTGGACAGGGCAGTTTCTGGCAGGCACGCTGGTGCAAAGAAAAGCTATGAGGCCCGGCTAAGAACTACAGTTATTGTACTGGAAATGTCAACATTAGGGTCTGCCAACAATAATGTAAAGGGGTTTACTGCGCGTTCCACGAGCTACTGAAATCATTGAGAAAACAGTCTGCTGCTCTGAAAAAGTCAGTTTTGTGTTTTTCTGGATTCTTCTTCAATTGTGGCTCCACTATCTTCAATCACAATATCAGCCTCACTGAATACAGTCCAAACTACACGCGTATAAAAATTAGTCATCAATTTACTTGCATGCGTGTGAAATTTTCTAATCTACAATATATACACACATCAAAAGACAAGGAGACAATTGTTCTTTCCCCACTGAGAGTCTGTTCAGTAATCATTCATTCATCCTCTGATCTGCTCTGTACCTTGCTGGCCTGGGGTGTGTTGAGGATGTGCACAGTGCTTGGCTTAACACCATTGGCTTTGGTCCTCTTGTATAGCGCAAATCTGCTTTTCCGTCTACCCCGATCTCCATTGGGCAGGGAGCCATTATACCTGTCACAGAAGGGGAGGTGGGGTGGGGTGGAGGGAAGGACAGCAAATTCACAGTTCAATTTTTTTTTTTTTTAAATGAAAAAAATGCAAACGGTTTTTGTAGAAGCAAAAAGGATGTGTCTAATGAGATTTACAGGCAAAATTCTTGTAATCATATAACAAGTAAACATGGAGAATTAGAAACATTCATGTGTTTGAAAAGGAGCTTTGCCACGCATTACATCACTGGCAATCTAATGCACCCTATTAGCAATCTAAGCGTTACCTTGGATGATGTCTCTTATTACATAATACACTCTGGTACTTGTGATTTCAGTGAGCCAGTTCTGAGTAAACCTGCAGCTGTTCTTTTGCTCTGTGTCCCAGGCAGGAGCGGGTTTTAAGATGCACGTCAGGTTTGCTACCACTTTGGGTAAGCGGAGCCTGGCTGGAGAACTGGCTCGCATGGTTAAAAAACACATTCTCTCATAGCTGTGTTTTATACGCCGGTGTGGAAAGCTTTAACGACTCAATTCAAAAAGCCTCAGCATGACCAGAGGAGCTTCTAAGAGTGTTCTGTTTTCACTTCTCAATACCAGATTCCAGTTTTGCCCTTCAATCTGCTGCGAGGCACCTAGCCTAGGCTGCTCCTTGTGAATGAAGAAGCCCCTTCCGGTAGGACTGGTCCTCTCCCTATCCACCAGCTGGTTCCTACAGCTGGGACACCCCATGCTCTACTCCCATCCAACACACAGACCTTCTGTCACACACTCGCACGTAACCACAGTGTGTTGAACAGACGCTTTGCAAAGCGGAAATATCCGTGTCAAAAGCCTCAAGTTAGCATCATGAGAGGATAAACTCTGCCAATTGCTATATAATCTACTATTTCTCCTCTTTGTTTCAACGCAAATGCAACAGAAGAAACAAGATCCTCCTTCTGCTCCTTGCTACCTCCCTCCCAAGCTAGCCCACCTGTCCCATGTCTCCACACGGCTGGCCAGGCATAGAAACACATGGTCCCAGTCAGCACAGTGCACAAAGCTGGCCTGTAGGACAAGCCACCCACAGAGAGCTAGAGAAGCACTGGATGATACTGTAGACAAAACTACAACCAATGCTCTGAGGGCAGGAGGGAAATGACAAAATGGAAGTGGATAGATTGTGGTAGTATCTTAAAATGTTTAAATTATTCACTATTGCAAAGAGAATTCAGCTACTCAATGTTTTCACGTTACTTTCAAAAGACATCCACTCTGGTTATAAGGTGCAGGACAGAAGGCACATCAAAATTAAAAACTATTTGCCAAAAAAAAAAATGTTGATCCAATGTGGTCCTAATCCTGATATAGATGCATATGGGATAGAAATGTTGATTATCTCACATCAATAATCACACTTTTGGAGCTATTAGTGTGCCGACTCTATACTCCAATTTCACTGAACTTGTCCTAGAAACTTCCCACCTAAATAAAGCCCAGCGAGGCCTAAATATTTTTGAGATTTCTACCTACTTGAGAAGGCCAATCTGCTGGATACGAGTGTATTTATGGTTCCTGTGCATGGATGTCCCACATATAGCACACAAAACAGATGATACGCTCTCTGCAGCTGAGCATTTATGCCAGGATGAATTCTAAATGCAGAACATAACCCTGAATCGGTGAGAAATGACACACATGCTTTCTATTATTCATCATTACAGAGAGGAACAATATTCTGTCACTTAGGAACCGGCACCGTCACATTGGCTTGGACAGGCTCTTTAATGCAGCGCTCCTACTAATTGTGTTAGCTTTCCCTTTTGACCTGTGCCAGGCAGACAGCGGATTTACCTTCCAATACTTAGGAGCAGGGATTAGAGACTCTGGCGTATCACCTATCCGCCAGGGTTGCACTAATGAGCCAACAGCACCTCCTACCTCTTGCGCTAACATGAGAGGCTAGTGTTCACAGAATGAGGAGGAGATATGTTTAGTAGTTTTAACTCTCACTGGCATGTCAGAGAGGCAAAGTGTGGTCTTAAAGGGTCACAGAGAATGGCACAGGGGTCAGATTATGCTGCACAGACGACCACGGCCTATTTGTGCTTAAAATAGGTCAATCTAAAGTGTGCAAGTACATTAGAAACTATTTTGATAATCGAATAATCATTTTAGTCTTTTTTTAGTAAGGTAAAATACCAAATATTTGCTCATTGCAGCTTCTCAAATGTAAAAACTTTTAAGCGTTTCTGTCTCTTAAATGATAGTAAACTGAATATCTTTGGATTTTGGACTGTCGGTCAGACAAAATGAGACATTTGAAGACATCACCAAGAAATTAGTTATTTTCCGCTATTATCTGACATAGAGAAAACGATTTATTAGGGCTACAACTAACGATTGTTTTCATTATCGACTCATCTGTTGATTTATTTCCTCAATGAATGGAGTAGAGTTGATTGGTCCATAAAATGTCAGAAAATGGTAAAAAATGTCAAACACTGTTTCACAAAGCCTAAGATGACGTCCTCAAATGTCTTGTTTTGTCTTCATCCCAAAGATCAGAATCAGAAACAGGTTTATCACCATGTAGGTTTGCACATACAGGGAATTTCCCTTGAGGTTGTGTTGCATAACAATCAAAAAAGTAGGTAAGGTATATAGAACACGAGTACCTATACAAAGTAAGAGAAAATACAACTACAACAAATTACAGGTATATAATGTATAAATAACATTTATAATCAAAAATAAGATATAGTAAACATAGTAAAATATATTCTAAGTGAAAAGAGCTATTGAGTTAAAAAAAAAACTGTACAAGCTATTCAGTTTACTGTCATAGAAGACTAAAGAAACCAGAAAATATTCACATTTGAGAAGCTGGAATCAAAGAATTTGGACATTATTTTCTTAAAAAATATTGATTATCAAAATAGTTGGTGATTAATTCAATAGTTGACAACTTATCTTTTAATTGACTAATTGTTGCAGCTCTAGAGAAAATAATTGACAGATTAATCAATAATGAATATAATTGTTAGTGCAGCCCTCAAGTACATCTCTAGGACATTATCACTACATGAGAGGCAGCCAAATGGCATAGTGAGTGAGATGAGCAACAGTCAACTGACTCAGATTCAGGCTGCCATGGCTCCAAGTATCTGTCTGACTGATATAACCTTGAACACAACACTGACACAGCACCAGGTCCTCCTACACTCTGACCTTGATGTAGAGGCCAGAAAGGCAACTCTTCACCTTCTTGGATGAATAGAGTTGCCAAGAAAACGACATCACTTCTCAACAATCAGTGCTAGTTTGTACCAAAGATGTCCCCAAGTTGATTTGTATACTTCCTATCAAGCGGTTCTTTAGGGAGAAATGTACAAAGTTCAATCAATAGGCCCAGTCTCCCAGCCACAATGGACAGAGGAAGCTGAGGAGAGGCAAAGGCTGGGTCCTGATCAATCCATCCTTTCATTTCCAGGATACCCATGCAGCCGCCGTCCCCCTCCCACCACCCCTCGCCACCCCCCGCTCCACACTGACCAGCACCGAGCCAATCCGCCCAGGCAGAGATGGGGTGCAGCCATGCAAGTAATAAAAGCCACCATGGTCATAGCAACAAACCACTGAGGGAACTGCTGCTCAAACCAGCTTTGTTCCATGCTGTCAGCTATCTTGTCTACCATCAGTTTTATCAATGGGATGTGATGTCACAGCAGTGATTATACACCCCGTCACATCTGATTCAAATGTGTCTTTATGCCAAGAGAGAGAACAAAAGTATCGACTTCAAACATGCCACATGTTCAGCCTGGGGTAATAAGCAGTCAGCACTTTTTGTCCCTTATAATAAGCAGTATGACTGTGAGTGTATGGGTGGAGGGCAAGGGACAAAACCACAGTCCTCCATGGCTCTGTGTGCAACCTTCATAAGCATCTCATTTCAAGTGCTTCAAACAAATGCTATATCCCCACAGCACAAACATCTGAACATGCTTATTATAAGTTAGCTGCAATGTTGGCCAAACTCTAATCACTGATGACACAACAGGTGTTTTCCATCATCTATTGTGGCTGTTGCCCTTGACAGCTTATCAATATAAACATGACTGTTTTGAATGATAACTGGCTGCTGTTTCTGCTGAACAAATGCAGCAAAGAACAGTAGTGGTTTTGAAATAGTTCTGACATAAACAAAGAAAAAGCCACATCAGTTTTTACTCAGTAGCAGGATGAGGCAAGTATACTAATGTGACTGACAACAGATTAGGGGTGGGTATTGTTTGGAATTTTGGATACTAATGCCAATATACCATACCATACATACCAGTTTCGGTATTGACACCAAAATCAATCAATACTTTTGTAAATTTTAACAAAAAACACCAAAGTTTTCACAAGTTAAATCCTGGCTAAACACAAGCTTTTCCTAAATAAAATACAATCTAAAACTGGCAATCAAAGAATAAGTAAACAAGATTACAAATCTGACCACAAAATCACTGTCAAGACATGATAATTGACTGATTTTGTGTTCTACTGCTGTACGTACCAAAAGAAAAAACTGATGGTATTGTAACATAAAATGCTAAAACCTGTGACAAAAAGACAAGATATAAATGTAACCATGAGGCCTCATGACCACTACTTTAAAGAAGAAGTACCCTGACAAAAAAGTTAAGAAAACTGCCCTCATTGCATAAGACGATATAAAATCTGTCAGATTTTGAGATACAGTTGTAGTAGGCCATGGTGGCCAATATTGTAAGTCAATGAACAGGATTGTTTTATGGCAACATTTTTATGTTTTTTGGATCGATGTGATGAAATATCTTGATTTTTCTTTACTCTTTTTATGGCTGGATTAGCCAAAACACAACAGTTTCCCCATTGATGTTCCACTGAATTTACTATATGACCATAATAGCTGTTATCGCCTTTTGCAACACAAAAACACATATAAACTGTGACTGAGAGTTTTATTCATATCCCCATCACGCACTAGGTTGATGGTGCTCTTTGGTGGTCCCAAAGCTTGGCATGTGAACAACAGAATCATACTTAAAAGACATCTGAGGAAATTGACCATGTGTTTTGTGATTAGCAAGGTTCATTAACAAATTTGGCATCTTTAAAAAATGTGCAATGGCCCTCTGGAGCGTGTGCTCGTAACAACAGAAGACGCAGATGTAAAGTTTAGCTACAGATAGCTTTTTAAAAAAACAAAAAAAAAAGGAAGAACCCTAGGGGCTGAGGGCTGGGGGCTGGGGGAGGGGACCATCTCCACTTCCGAATTCCTAAAACCCCATGAATCCAACTTTAAGGTAGGACAGAGCGCCCTGGTCAGAGTTGCTGAGTGTGGGATTAATTTCACCAGGGTTGCAAAAGTTGTCCTGAACGCATCTGTTTGGTGGTGAACATCAGTATGTTCAGATGTAGCGAGCCTGTCGTTGTTTCATCCGATGTTATCAGGAAATTAAACATCGCCACCAACTCTGGAAACGAAAACGTACACATTTCTGATTGCGCACGTGTCTCATTGGTGGAGTAACGTGAGCGCGTGAATTTCCCCACTGGGCTTGACGGTTTCTTTTTCTAAATACAAAGTGTTGTCTATAGATGTTGCCTTCCCTCTTAAGTAACACCACATTGCTGAAAATGCCCAGTTCATTTCGAAAACTTAGCTAAGTTAGCTATGTGAGTGCCCCCCTTGTGAAACTTCCTCAAGATAAATACTCTGCTTTCACGTACACATACAGGAGTATCCACAAAGTCAAAACATCCCAAAATAAATACAAAAGAAGGCTCAACTCACCCCAGGACCACCAGCTCCCCGTATTTAACTGGGTCTTTGGACGGGGCGCAGTGCTCCTCTTGGCTTAACGAAAACATGAGGCTTCTGGCTTCACTGTGTAAACGTTAGCTATACAGTAATAACAGCAGCTGAAAAATAACCAGGAACTGCCTTCAAAAAAAACACACGAACACGCTGTCAATTCATATCACAGATCCAGCGGCATGTGTCTACGTGCTCGCATAAATCCAGTTTTTCTATAGATGAACTGCTCTCAAACTTCTTTAGCGTGACATTGCAAAATGTAACTTACTTGGCGGTTGAAACCGTTCTGAAGCAGATACAAAAACAGCGAGCAGCAGGGCCGGAACGTACCATTCTCTTGTTCTTTACTTCGCAGAGGGGGGGTTCACCTTACCAACTTTGTATTTAAACCAGTGTTTCTAACCAAGTTGTGTTGTATATACTTATTTAAAGTTATTTAATAAACTGCGTGAACATATTTGGCGATTAATCTCCTCTTGGGGAAACAAATATATCAAATTTTAGATTACATTTTTCTTCTTGTACCACCTCACATGGTTCAGGGATCGTACATTGTGTTATGTAAACAAAGAGTACAATCTGGGAATTCTTAAAGAGATCATACTTTTTCTGACATGTTTTCAAACTTTCCAGTGTCCCATACATAACGAGAAAATTAACTTTAATTTCGTCCTGATATCCTCTTAATGTATGCACGACAGGGATCACCTCTATTTCAGCAACACTTGTCTTAAAAACCACATCATTTTCTTAGATATGACTACTTTGTATAATGTTACACAACCCCAACAGAGTTTACTGAAGGTGGGGCAGTAATAGTGGGAAACACATGATGAAAACAATCATCCTGGTACATTTCCTGACTGAGATAACTTGCAGAGTGAAGGGAAATCAGATTTGCTTATTTTCTTGGTGACCCCTTGGGCCCTTTCAAGAACTTTATTTGATTATTACTTTATTGCAGTTGGCTAATGCATGTGATTGATTATGCAACCTAATGACCTCACCTTTTATCTGTATGCCTGGGAGTTTTATTTTCACATTATCATCGCTCCTTTTGATCATTTTCATTCTGTTGTCTAGTTTCTTAGTTCCATCTTCACTTTTATTGCTTGCAGGCCTACAGGTGTATACTTATTTCTGTCTGTAATATCTTATTAGTCACGTTGCTGCATTGCTATGTGAGAAGACGCAGATGAATCTAATAATAACACCAAGGCCTGGTGATTAGCTTAATTGCGTCTTCTGAGAAAGACTCACAGACTCTCTATTGTCAGCCAAATGTCCACACCTTAAGTGAGAATGTAAGGATGTCAAGTACTTCTCAAACCTGGACAAGTCTCAAATGTCACTCCCTCCAATATCTCACATGTCCAGTTGTTCTCACGCCTTGCTGATGAATGTGCCACTTCACTTTTGTCTGGCAGTCTCATCAACACTTTACTGCCTCTGTCTTGTTTTCACAAGAATCTGTATGGCTGGAGGTGCCCTCACTGACTTAGACCCCTATTGCCTCTGCAATTATTGCCTTCTGTTTGAACTGGTGTTCAGTTTCAAAGTGCAATAACACTTGACACAAAAACAAAAGGTAGTAGGGGGTCACTGGGGCCCATGAAGCTTTAACTCTCCTACGGTACAACAAGATACAACACTGATGTATTTTTTCATTTGTAAGCAACACTATCTCAGATTAATCCTTGGCATTTGTTGGTTCGTCCATAGCTGCACATACTTGTCCATTAATAGTACAGAGGAGTGAACTTCTTCAGCAGTTGTGCACAAGGATCAAGGTGCTTTAGGCCTTTAACTACAGGCCTAGAGGCTGGCCTTAAAGCTGTGGGTATAATGAATGTTTACTGCTCTTTTGTGTCACTGTCTCTTTCCGCTTGCTTTCATCCACTGGGCATTGTCTGTGTAAAAGAGCACTACAGTCTTTTCTGTGTCTGTCTGACTCACACACACACACACACACACACAGAGTCGAGTTGTTGGGGGGGGATCAAAGGCTCTCTAGCACATACCACACTGATGGAGAGCAGATGCAGGGAGTGGGCTGCTTTGCTGAATTTGTGCTGGCGTAGTGTGAGTGCAAATCTATGTTTAGGAGGAGGAGTCAAATGTTACCAGGCAAGAAGCATGCATAGCAGAGGCCTACTGCAACCAGCTAAATTGCGCAATTGAGACTAACAGTGTGAGCAATGATGACATAGGAAAGACAAAGCCCCTATTTCCTCACTGCTCTTTGGCAGACCTCACATGTCAGACTCTCTGTGGAAGTCATGGGACTATCCGTAAGTGTCTGACAAAGTCTAACCCCAAGCAAATTTATTGCTGGTTTTATCTCCCACATGTTTATTTCTTTTCTTTCCAAAGGACTAAGTGCCAGAAGGGGGAAAGTTTAAGAGATCACACAATAAAATGTAGTGTAAATAACATTTTTTTATCCAGAGAAAACAGGACCTTTAAACACATTGCTCTGTATTAGGAATTGGCCATTTTTCAGGGGACTGCCTCCAGCTGAAGGCTGTGAAAAGCGCTCCCTGTGTGATCCAGTTAATGACGAGTGATGTTATTTTGAAGATGCAGTGGCGCCTGTTTCTTCGCGTGTTTTCCATGAAGGTAAAAGCCAGATGTCCAATCAGCTGACTGCAGCATGACAATGTGGGAGAATGTGAAGAATGTGCTGATCCCATGTTGCCTGCGCCCCTGACCTGACCCCCCAACAGCCAACAAAACAGTACTGTTGTTGGAAAGGGCCTTAAAACATGCAAAAGATAAGGGCAAGAGCTCTTTGTGTAGATATGTCATGTCAGGCCACACAGAACCTGTATTTCTTCTTTTGATAAACTAGAGATCTGCAAGTGGTTAAGATAAATTAAAATATTAAAAGGTCACACCCATGGCACATCTTTTCCTCTTTCTTACATGGCTTGATGTACTTTAAGAGCTTACAACACACTTTCACACTCAGCCACTCACAGCATATACAAGTGACCACAACAGAGCAATGTTTTCCAATATTACAGCCAAGGCAGCAGTTGTCCTTTGTAAGCTTTTGATTATTTCAGCTACCACTAGCATACTCCCCTTTCACATCCTCTTACTGATGTTAATGTTTGTGCAAAACCTTATGCCGGTGCTGAGAACAGAATCTCCTGTTCGGAGGGATTATCCAGCATGTTACCATCACAGGAAACTGGTCACACCACAAATGTTCCATAATTGAGGCTGCACACAGTGTCAGCTTCTCTCCTGTCATACAAAACACTTACGTACAATACCACCACTGCATGACAAACATGTTTATTATGTACTGGGAAGTCAGATGAATATTTTGCCTAGTAGAATATACCTGTGGTAAAAGCTACAATAACCAGAAGCACTAAGTTCCTAGTGCACATTCAGGTTTTTCAAGACTATGGATCATATCAGTTTGAAAATTCATTCAAGGTCATGTGGTGCCCCACAGTGCTGAGGAGAAAGAAGTGCAGTGGAAGGAAAAAAAAAAAGGAGCAACACAGAAAGCTGGGCAGATTTATCAAGCATCCCTTTTATTAACATCACCTGTTACAAAAAGAACAAAATCTTCAGTGTTAATGAACTTAGCAACAATATAGCGAGTGTTGATTACAGATGATATGGGACACTTACTCCTAGAGTAGTTGCAGTAGGATTAAAAACCTCTACACTGTTGACCTGGCCTTCTCCTTCCACAGCCAGGGTCACAGACTCCCTTCTCTTTGGAGCTGCAGTACAGACTTGCGTACAATTTGTCCATGCATCTCCATAGTTACAGTCACGTAGTGACCCATCTGATATGCTGAGACCCCTTCTGATCTCCCTTCTCCCACCCAATACTGAGCCAAGGTATGCTATGTAATCATGAATGCACGATGATGCACAGGTTGTGATAGTTTTCTGGTTGGGATGCAAACAGATCAACAACATGGTGTATTTCAGCAGGTCCTAACTGGTACATTTAAACAATACATATCTTTAAGTTAAGAAAAAAAAGGACTGAAAACCCAAAAGTTTGTTTAGTCGAGTTGGAAATTTGTATCACTGCCCTCTTGAGACAAGAAACAACAAAAACTACTGCAGTATTCAAAAGGATTTCATTGAAAAATACAGGTGTTCTAAACAGAGGAATGGTTGCCACGCAGTTTGAATTATGCTGGATGTGATTTTTAAGATAATAATAAAAAGTAACTGGTGATGCTGCTGAAGAAGAGGAATGTGGTGGGGGTGGAGAAGTGTGTCTTTTGGTACAGTGTCTGGAGTGTTTTGGAATTAACAGTAACCTCTGCCTGCTCCCTTGTGGCAACAGTGAGTCTGGGAGTGGTTTGCCAGCGCCTCGGCTAGAGTCAGTTTGAGGCCGCCTACGGCACAGGTGAGGTGACGGAGGCTGGGAGGGAGGAAGTGGCTGGGTGTGACAGTATGGTGTTATGGTGGTAGTGAAGAGACCGAAGGTCAAGGGTGGTCTCTGTAGTGCAGTCAGAGTGGCTGCGTGGGCGCCTATCCTCCTCTCACTATACCTTGGGCAGATCTTTGTCAGCCTCCTGGAAGAAAACACAAATGTAGAATTATCAGACAACACAGTCAAATACAGCAGCACAGAAACAGGGTAAAAACAGCACAGAAAACAGGTCGTACCCCCTCCTGTCCCTTGGTGAGTTGCCGGCTGACACCTTGTAGCAGCTGCTGCAGTTCTCTGACTGTTTGGTTTAGTCCTGCAGTCATCTTCTCCTTTCTGTCAATCTCCTCCTACCAGAGACAGAATGACATGAATGAGGTTTACATCTGCTAAATGCAAGACATACAAAAACATACTGGACACCTCCAACTGTTACAGCTCCCCTAGACTCTTACTCTCTGTGACGACAGACTGCTATTCTCTATCAGGTCATCTGCATTGTCGGTCACTTGTGAGAGCTCCCCCTGAATCAGATCAAGAGACTGCTGGGCCTGGGTGGATAAGGATTAGAGAGTTCCATTTTTTAATGAAGTGGCAAGGTAATGGACGCTTATCAACAATGTGTACATTTGAGTCATTAGAGAGTTCTTACCTTATACAGGTCACCAGCCACCTTTTGCCTCTCATTCTCTTCTGCCTCCAGCTTGGACAGAGTCTCAGTAAGCTGGGTTTTCAGCTGGAATCAAAACACACACTGAGCACATGTTGTAAAACCAACGGTAGCGTCCTAATGACACCAATGAATCCCATTTATAGTTTAGCATTGCATGTTCAAAAAATGAACTGTAAGTGCTAAACATTAGCATAGATTTAACTGTTTTTGCATGTCCTACTAAGCTCAAAAATAGCACTGTTTAAAAAAAAAAAGCAAGGGGTTGGTGACGGCATGTTGTTACAGGTACCGGTGAGAAGATGAATCATGATACGGAAAGTCCAGTTTGAGTAATGCATCCATAGTTTTATCAGATGTCCTAACAATGCAGAGTGGTTTATGATGCTTTAAAACAGGATATTACAACTTTGGAAAGTTAATCACTGCTGTAGTCATTCCCTCCCCGCCCCCCTTTGTCTCAGTGATTGGAAGATAAACCATATAATTAAAATCATTCACCTTACACACCTTACATATTATGCAATATGTTGGGCATATTCAGACTGACAACACTTCATGAAGACAATAGAAAATTCCCCAGTGTTACGAAGGCAAGACAAGGACAACAAGACTGACGAACAAAGAGACAAGGCTTGTATAAAGCCTGAAGATAGAAAAGAGTGGGGTAAAATTAGCGCTGATGTTAGGGAAACTGAGCACACTTTTGGCCTCTGCAGAAGTTGACTAGTAAGTTATTAGTTAGACACCAGACCTGGAGTGCTAGTTTAAGGAAGAAAGAGTTAGTCTTCACTCATTGTGAATGTGAGTCATCATTCACAGCCTCTGATTTGTGATACACTTAAATATTTAATATTTAAATATGCTTCTAGGTACAAATAATCACATTTTCTGAGGTTATGAATGATGACCTACAGTTCTGCAGAAGGTAAAGAATCCCATTTTGTGGTAGTCAGTGTAGAGCCAGTGCTGAGTGCAATGGGAATAGGTTTTTTAAAAAAAGCAGCTCTAGCTAGGAGGGTGAGTAACGCTTACCAAATTCAGCTCCTCATTCTGTCTGATAGCCTCTGTATATGAGCCATCAAGTCTGGTCTGCAATTCAGTCAACAGATCTTTGAGCTGAAATTAAGTTTGAGATGCTGTGTTTAATGGGAGTCTGTGGGAGTCGGTCCAGGACAGCACCACTAAAACAGAGTCTATGTAGTGAAATCAGCTGATCAGGCCTACAAAAAGTGAATGATCTCATTATTCCGCTATCACCAAAGTCAGTCTAGTAGAAGTTAGTCTGGTGAGTGTACTTTTCAGTTCAACAACATTTAATGTTTGTGAATTTCAAAAGCCCCAAATAAAAAAAGCGTACAGGGTGTCACAGAACAATTAACAGAAAAAAAAAAAAACACGCCATGAACATGGAAAGAACACACAGCAGAGCTTCTCCTTTTGCCACAGAAGGATGAATGCTGTGATATGACTGAGGATCACAAGCAACTCTGGGTGAAGAGGTTCAGATTCTGCTCACCTCTCTGACCTCCGTCACATAGGTGGCACTCTCACGTTCCGCCCTCTCCAACTCAGACTCCAAGTGCTGCTTTTCTCTTCTCAGCTACAGGAGGGTCAGAGAAGCATATGACTAAGACAAACACGAGTGAAAATGGCAATTTGAAGTACAATAAGAGTATAAGTTTGAGAAACGTGTTTTAAAAAAAAAAAGACTGACATTTTCCAACTCTGCTCCATCAGTTAGTCTCTCAATCTCTCGCTCCAGAGCTGTGACTTTCTGGCTCATCTAAAGTAAGAGAAAGAAGAATGGTATAATGAAAAGAGTACACAGTGTAATAATATATCTGGGTTTCATTTCTGGCTGAACACATACCTCCCTCAGCTCTCCCTGCGATAGCTCCACCTTCACCCTCCAGCGAGACTCTTCCTGCTCCACACTGTTCTGGAGGCGCTGCAGGATGCCCTCCTGTGGACACAACAGGAGTTACAGCTCAGTTTTCACAAAATACATATCAAGTTTAGACACACCTAAACACAAAAATATGTAACATAAAAAAAAATGTATCTCACCGTCTCTGCCAAAACCTTCTTGTATGTCTCACAGTCTTTCTGTAGAATCCTTTGGGTTTCCTCCGCTTCCTTCAGCTTCTCAGCCAATCCCTGGTAACAGAAAAGTATTTGTGGGTGTTGTCTAAGTGTAAGGAATAATGTTCAAATTTTAATTTCTGATTTATTTTTTACCTCTGAGTCCCCTGATGCAGGGGTGGATTGTGCAGCTGAGCTTTCAGCTGCTGCCCTCTCAAATCTGTGGAGCCACTCCTGATGGTTCTAGTAGAAAGAGAGAGAGAAACATCTGTAGAACATGTGGGGACATCAAGAGACAAGAAGGCTATTGCTGGTAAACACAAGCCGCATGGAGGTAAAAATCCAATAGTACTCATACCTGCTCATTGGGCAGAGGCACATTGGGCAGAAGTCTTTGCAGAACATCTCGACACTCAGCCTGAGATGATTCCAGTGCCGTCTGGTTCTCCTACAAGGTGATGTGAGGGAGCACATGGAGATGGAGAAAAAAAAGGGGGGGGTTGAGCTCTGACTGTATAAATGGTTCAGCTGCTGCGAAGACAAGGTTCAGTGGTCATCTGAACAGATACGACCACAACCTTTTTTTCCCCCCTTCCTCACTATACTCTCCATTATCTTGTTTTAAACCAGTCATAGATTCATCCATCGGGCCACTTCAATCAACGTCACAGGAGTGATTCTTTAAAGATCATCCTCAATTATAACTTAAGGGAATTAGGATAAACACTGTGTCACTTCCACTTCCAATTACCCTAAGCCTACATCATCATCTCTCAACAGGCCACACCTACAACAAGTGTCAGATTCAGAGCACCTCACAAACCTTATAAAAAAACACAACAAAACAAAACAAATCAATCCGCCTTCCTGACATTTTAAAAAGTACCTTGAGACTCTTTAATAAATAAAAAAAGGTAGCTATCAGTCCTCCCACAATAGGCCAGCATTGTGCACTGTCACTCTGAGGCCTGAAGGGAGAACGTATGCCAAGCACTAGCCAGCTGGCACTCTTAACCACTATTCACATTAACACACTGTGTCACAAGGCAGCTCTGAGACAAGTGTAGAGTTGAATACAACCAGCGTGCGTTGACGGTACACAACAGCTGCCAAGGAACTCCCTGGCTCAGCCCTGAGAAGGTGCTTTCTACTGTACTCGGGTGGCAGAAGAGCAGCTGCTGTGCTGATGGTTCAGCATGTACCCTTCCCTGCTGTAGGGGGAGGACGGCAAAAATATGCACACGTCACTGCAACTGTTAATAGAACAGTCTAAGTCTACATGAAGGGACCTGCAGCTATATGAAATACAGGTTTTGCTTTATATGTTCTTCATGATGGGGATCAAAAACATTTCAGCAGTGAGTACAGAGCATTGAGAAACATAAGGACCTGTTTCATGTTCAGTAACAGTTTTAAAATTTCTCTTAAGAACAAACTGTATTAAAAACAAAGTCAATTCAAATATTTTTGTTAACTGATTAGCTGATGATATTTGACAGCACGGAGGTCAGAAAGCAGAATGAGGGGGAAAAACATGCTAGAAATGAGTCACATGACAGAAAGACAGGAAGCTGCAAAATGATTACCATGAATCTCAATCTAATGACAACTAGTGACATAATTTCTAGGTCACTGCACACTCATTTCCAAGCATCAGCCTGAGCATTGGGCAAGAAAAAAAAATCTTTCAGGTAAAATATATCCACTAAAGAAAAGTTATTAGGTTAATAAATTCTGAGATTCCCAGAGTGCAAAGCATAGTTCACCAGCTCAACATACAGCCAATTGAAAACTTGAGGCCAAACAACACAGGAGAGGGGTAAGAGTCAGGTAAATGAGTATGCAGCTTTTTTTTTTTTTTTAATGGATGATGGTAGAAAAAAAAAAAAAAAAAAGAAATCTCACTGGATCAATTATGGCAAAAAAACGGTATTTTGGGGGGATGCATCAGATTGGAACTAGAGTAAAGCAGACTGAGGTGGGGTGTCGAACCTTGACGGCTTTGCTGAGTTTTCCTTGAAGCATGGACTCGGTGGCTGACAGAGCTTCCATTGCACTCCAGTTTTTCTCCCGGAGCTCCTGTTTTGGTCAGTTCCAGAGAGATACTACTTTCAGTTCAGCCTCAGGAAAAATGCATTCAGTGACCCTCAAATACAGACTGATAAGAATAACAGAAGAAACCGGACAAATTTCTCATTTTAAAAATGCTCTGCTTTTCAACCATGCTCCAACCGCTAAAAATAAATATGAACAAATAGCCTCAAGAGTCCCAGTCTCACACCTCGTGTGGGTAAAAGTAACATGCACAATACGCAAGATATATATAGTAACAATGTTTTGTGGTTACTTTCTATTCAAATTAAGGAAATACTGTCTGGAGTTGCATAGATATGAAAATGAAAAAACAAAACAAAACAAAGTCCACATAAATATGCTTTTCAAATCAAATATGCCCCTCTGGAAAATAAAAGGTAGGCGAGTTTCTAATGCTCTGAATCACCCACAAGCACGGACAAGCTTGCTGAAACAGTCGTGGCCAACGGCGAGCATAACAAGAGTAGGCTGGAAGCCCTGTTATGCAACGCTCAGCTTAAGCAATCCAAATCAAAACAGACATCTGTACTGATGTGTATAATCATGTCGCAAACAAGGTTAACTAAAGAAAGCTCTCTTTTTAGTTAAAAACCACAAATAATCGCGATAAAATAAAATAAAATTTAAAAAACAAAAAAGAACATAAAGCAAAACAAGTGGGACTAAGTGGTAGTGGACAACAGGGAATATGGATGTATGCAGTGTGCAACTACACTGTGAGGAGAGTGTTTTGGGGTACCACACAAGTGGGGATGATTTCTCGCAGTGCTAGACCAGAGTTGTCTGATGTATTATATAGTTTGGGTCATCTCTGTAGGAAACCTACGTTGTTCTTCTTCCTATGAAGCTCCAGGGAGTCCCTCAGCTCCGCCAGCTCACCCTGCAGATCTGAGACCTGCTTGTCCTTCTCTGACAACCTGATAGACGACAACATAACCACCCATTATGAATATTATCATCATCATCACGTGTAGTAAAGGGTCCTTTAAAATGAACCAAAGTCTGTGAAAAATATGAAGAATGTTATGATTTAGCATGAAACTTTACTCACGCTGTAAGAAGTTCTGGGCTTGGCACTGCTGTATTTGACTGAGGAGGGCAAAAAATTACCTTATTAATTACTACTGAATGAGAATTTTATCCCTATGACCCTTATGACAGAGACAAATATATAAAAATTAAAGAAATTAGAACATGAGCACTTCTGTCATTAACATTTCCTGAGTCAAGAGGTTCACCTCCTCCAGCTTCATTTGTTCTTTCATGGTAAAAGAGGCGTCTTCCTCACCTGTTGATGTACCTGCTCAATCTTCTCACTCAGCTCCTTTGTCTTTGCCTCCAACTCAGCCTGCAGCATCTGGATCTCCTGGTCCTTTGCCGCTACCCTGCAGGTCAGATGTGCTCTTTACTAGTCTGATTTGTATGGGCTACACATGGTGACTGCATTGTGATGAGTGGGAAGGTTAACTTACTGAGCCTGGAGGTCTTGGAGTTGGGTACCAGAACTGGTCAGCTCTTCTGGCGTCTCCTTCTGTCTCAGCTGTTCCATCTCTGCCTGCAGGGCGGCCAACTGCTGCTCCAGAGCCTGCGAGACAAAAACTGCTTCAGACAAGAGCTCAAACTAGGAAAATGGGACACCATTTCTAGTCTCCTGAAACCTGTAAACAAAGTATTTCATTAATAAAGAGGAAAAGAAAGGAAATGATAACATTATATCATTAAAGCTCATACCTCAACTGTCTTCCCTCTGGCAGAGCTCACATCTTGTTCTGCCTGTAGACTCTCCTCGATTAATTTTAGCTTCACATCCTTCTCTTGGATCCTGTAAATGCAGTCAAACAAAGGCTCATCATACAGAACTGTGTAAAGTCTGTAAACACACATATCTATATATATAATGATATCCACTTGATGAAAAGACATTTAACATATATATATATTCCTGGGCAGCTGGGTCTGGTCCGCACAATAGCCCCTCTCAGGTCTGCTTCTACAGTATATAAGACTGGCATGGCCCGAGTTCTGCTCCCAAGTAAGCCATCTTTTTCTTCAGCTGACGTTGGTGGAGCCAGTGGGGCCTGAAACTTAGAGGGCTACGCCTATACTCATAGAATCTGCGGTTACAATACATTAACCAATCTTCTATCATGTATAGGCTTTGCCCTCTAAGAGCTGTTGCTATTGGGATAAGGGTGAAGCTGGTTGTGGTCAATGCCCCACTGGACCACCAGAGTCCACAAGCACTAACACACACACACACACCAGTTCACAAGCACCATGAGCACAGTGCACAATAAATATAAAATAACATAAGCTGCGCTATGGCCCTCTCCAGTTCCAGGCTCTATATGAATGGTCAGAGTGAAAGCATTACACTCCGTTCACGTAACACACCTGCTGCTGTGAGAGAGCAGGGAAGATAAGTACACAGTGTAAAAAGTCCCAATGCAAGCAGAGCAGACGACTCAGTGTGTAATGTGCCCAGAGCTGACAGTGTGTTGCTGGTTACCAAACACGCTCAATAATGAATGAGTTAAAGGAAAACTCAGACGTATCGCACAGATGGAACCAAATAAAAAGGACACAGTGAAGCCCATGATGCCGCTGCACAAATGTCTGCCACTGCCATTCCACTAAGAAGAGCCATGGAGCAGGACAAAGCCCTTGTAGAGTCTGCACAAATACCCAGTGGGGGGTCTTTCCCCGCTGTGACATATGCATGTATGATAGCTTCACAGAGCCACTGGGCCAAGCACTGTTTCGTCAGGGGCTTTCCCTGAGAATGTTCTCTGTAATGCACAAACAGCTGCTGTGTCTGAGGCCTGCTGTGGATGCCACATAATGAGAAAACGCTCGCACCAGGCAGAGACGGTGTGATGTTTCCTCTCCCTCATTTCTGTGAGGAAGAGGGAAGAAGCCTTCCAAATAAATAACTCTTGATCTAAAAGAGCCGGTTATGACTTTGGGCATGAATGAGGGATTGGGCCTCAGAGTGGCTTAGCTGCTGCCATCTCTGATAATGAGTCAAGATGGAGAGACCAAGAACGCACACAGATCACTTACTCTTTTTGCCAAAGTCAGGGCTGAGAGAAGTGCTGTCTTTAAGGACAGTAGTTTGAGAGAGATTTGTGCTAGTGGTTCGAAAGGGGGTTTCCCCAAAGCGGATAAAACCAGGGGTAAATCCCACTGCCATGCCAAAGAATTCGTGACAGGTCGCTGTCTTCTGACTCCTTTTAAGAAGAGCTTAACCAGCGGATGTGCAAAGACAGATCTCTCTCCATAGCCTTTATGGCAGGATGAAATGGCTACAGTACATGTTTAACCATAGATAGAGCCAAATTTCTATCTACTAACAGCTGGAGGGAAATTAACATCAGATAAAAAGGGCCCAATGTGGGATCTGTGACTGAAAAAGCGGACCATTTTGTTGTATAAGAGGCTGTGGTAGATGGAGCTCTCGCACCATGAATAGTGTGTACTACTCCAGGAGGCAAACTTAAACTTTCCAAGCACCCCTGATCAGGGGCCAAACCCATACACGCTGGCCTATCACTGGAAAGTGAAGGATCAAACCATCCAGCTGGGAGAGCGCATCTCTGCGCCACCAAAGTTGCCATGGTTTCCCTGACAGTAGCTGTATCATTGTTGGAAAAACATGAGGTGCTTGTGCGTTCTAGAGCCACCAGAATAACTGCTAGACTCTCTGCCTGAATGTACACTAAGGCAAGGAATCAGGCAAGGTGAGCTAACACCGCCCTGGTGATTTATATAAGCCGCTGTTGTCTTGTTGTCTGTCCTCACCACCACATGTTTGTCTTTCAACTGTGGAGCAAGTGTTTCAGCACCGTGGACAGCTCCAGGCAGTTTATTTGGCCACATTCCTCCCACAATGTGAGACTGACACATTCCTCCCCATCTGAAGAGAGATACGTCTGTGTACATCGATATGTGTACACACACGGTGAACTTATTTTGGGAGAGCAAGCAGGGACTGTCATTACGCGCTGTGACAGTCCCAAAACTTGTACAAATAAGTTAGGAGAGCTTGAGTATATAATTGCTTGTGGTGCATATAGCGGCTCTCTACAGAGTGTGTGTGTAACATGCCCAGAGCTGACAGTGTGACGTAGCTCTCCCAAGACATCCACACTGAAAGAACACAAAGGGTTTTCCAATATGACAGGTCTGACTGCGGAGAGGGAGGGACAGTTATCATGCCTCTTTGTGACACATCAGGTCGAGACGGAGACGACCGAACCAGAGGGAGAGCCAGGTGGGGGGGCAGCAATGGAGGGAGCCGAGTCAGAGTACTCTCGCCCTGCATTATTGTGCCCATCCTCGAAGCCAGAGGGATCCCAGATGACCAGGGCTTCTTCAACAATGGCCGTCATCATATCACTGTCCTGCAGCGCTGTGAAGGCATCCGCTCACCGCAGTTTCTTCGTCACAGGTAGGTGTGCACAGTAGGGGCACATGGCCTGGGACCGAGGCATGTTTCGCAGCGAGTGTGGAGGTTGTAATTCGTGATGTGACCAGCTCAGCAGGAAAGACAGAGAGAGAACCTGCCGACGGAACGATGAGTAGAAGTCATGCTTTCTTTCTTCACAAATGACTGCATCACACGCTGAAGAAAAAGAAGGAGCGGAACTCAGGCCACGCCGGTCTTATACACCGTAGATGCGGAGCCGAGATGGGAAACTGTGCGGGGCACAATGACGCAAAAGAAAATCTTCACGACTGCACATGCGCACAGGGATAGACCCAATAGCGAAAGCTCTCAGAGGCCGAAGCCTATACAACTAAAGTTCGCCATTTCCGTCTAACAGTGTGTGTTTATGTTTTTGTTGACCACTAACACAATCCCTACATACCAAAGTCAACTAAATTGATCTTACTTGCTCTGGAGTTCTTCCACTATTGACTCTGATGATGCCTGTGTTAAGGGAAAAGAAAATGCAAAACAAATGATTACAAAATGAGGTGAAAAACAAAAGAAAAGTAACTTAACCTTTTTATTATAAATTTAAGACCAAGTCACCTGTTCTGCCATCTTGCTCTTCAAGGTCTCCATTTCTTGTTTTAGTGCCATATTCTCTTCTCTTACAACCTGCATCAGGGAAAGAAATTACTTAATGATTTTTTTTCCCTCATTAGGGATTGTGATTACAAGGCAGACAGTGAAATGCAGAGTCATTTAAGGGATGCTGATGTCAGTCAGATGTGGAAATATGTGTGTGTGTGTGAGGTTCTGCTACCCTCAGCTATACTTTTCTAAAACCAGAGAAAACAGACACCTTGAGCTCCTCCTCTTTGTTGGCCACCTCGATCAGCCCCTTCTCCAGCAGGCCCTCCACGGTTTTCATGTTCTCCTCCCTCTCCTGGACACTGGGTAGGATGCAATGTTTAATAAAAGGTCATTCAATGATTGATTAAGGATTATTATTATCATTATAGATGGAATAATAAGCCTAACTAGCTGATGCGTTCAAAATATGTATTCGGAGATGGGTTTCATTTTTCACACACCTCTTCTGGATCTGGTCCAAAGCAAGCTGGGAGGCAGCCTGCGTAGGAAGAATCAAATGCAGATAGAAAGATAGAAAGGGCGTGTGTCAAACAGAAGAACACAGAAATTCACAGAAGCTTTTTTTTTATTTGGAAAAAAAAACAGTTAGCTGACCTGATCAGAAATCTGTGCCTGCAGATTCTGAAACTCTGCCTTCAGTGACATGTTCTCATTGTGCAAGGCCTGCGGAGGGTTAAAGACAGAGACAGAAACAGGAAAGAGAGTTAAATGAAGTCCATTTAGCATCTGAAATGTGCACCGACACGTTCTCTTTCCTACACGGTGGTGTACATTGTCTTCAGCCTCTCGGCACAATGAGGGGCCTACAACGTGTTCAACAAATTCCTGCTGACTAATGAACCGATGCAATGTTATTATAAGAAGAAGCTGTAGATGAAGCGCTGTTGTGCCTATACCTGCATGTTCGTTTCTCTACTGGCCCCACTACTCCTCTCAGCGTTTAGAGAATCCTCCAGACTCTTCCTCTGCAGCTCTTTCTCAGCCAGTCTGGACAGAGCAGCACACAAACCAGCACTGAGAATGATATCACTATTAATACAATTGCTATGTCTGAAAAGATTTAAAAAAAAATGTCTTACAGCTTCTGTAGCTCCTCAATGTGGGAGGCATGGGTGACCTAAATGAGAAAAAACAAAAATCTAATTAGCCAACATATACTCACAGATATGGGGGTTCATCTCATACCAAGTAGACGCAGGTTAACGAGGTTGACCCATATACCTGGGAGGAGATCTGGACCTGCAGGCTTTCATTCTGGACTTGCAGTGTCTCATTCTGGACCTGAAGACCTTTGTTTTCATTCATAAGTTCCTGTTAAAAACAGAATGCATTAGTGAGTACAAAGAATGTGTGTTGCTCTGCATCTTGACATGACACTTCAGAGCACCAAGAAGCCATCAATGTAATTCAATTTGATTCTATAACAGTACAATTTAGCTCAATTTAATGCAATTCCATATAATTGTGTTCAATAAAGCACAACCAGTTCCATTTTTCTCCTTCTATAGGGTTGATAATTCACACAACAAGACAAAAAAATATATACATTTTTCATAAGCGATGGCGTGGCGTCTCACCTGAGCACGGGCCTGCAGAGAGTCGTCGGGCATATTGTGCTGGGACGCCTCCAGAAGCTCCATCACTCTCTGCTCCAGGCGCTCCTTGGAGACCATGGCTTCAGTCAGGCTGCTATGTAGGTTCTGGATCTCCTTGTTCTTGTTGTTCATCTCCGTCTCCGCTGCCAGCAGCTGGCTGTGGATCTCTGCACCCACGCACACACACAGTTCTGAATGTCACCTGACCCCTTTGTAGAGGCAAATATTTAAAAGATTGTGTTTTAAGTGTCATATCATGTTTTATCACCTTGCTTAGAGGCCTGAAGTTTCTCCCTCTCAGTATTGACGCTGTGGAGGTAGTTTTGCAGTTCTTCCCAGCGACGCTTAGCATCTTGTAGTTGACCCTGGGGATCGAGAGATACATACGATTTGGTGAACATTTTTCTTTCATTCATTAATTCTTTTCATTAGAACTTGTACAGTTTTAGTATGGGTGGGGAACTGATGACCTAAGCCTGGTAGTGCTGTAGCCACATTGCACCTGGTGTACTATAAAGACCATCAAGATACCACTTGAATTTCTACAAGCTTATGAGTCTCGTCACTTTTTCTTCAAGAAGAAGGGTCTGTCAAACTAATTGAATGGATCTAAATTACAAAATATTTGAAACAGTTTGTTTCATTGGTTCTTCTGTACAATACAGAAAAACTGTTTTCCTTCATTCAAATCCAAACTCTTGATGTGACTCTCAGGTTCTTTGCTGAGACTTGTCTGTGTCAAGCCAGCGACTTAAATTTCAATCTTTGATCGTGGTCAATGAAAAAAGACAGGAAAGACTGATCTGGGTGCCTAGCAGGAAAGTGTTGTTTATACACACAGCACAAAGCCTCAAACATTCCAGCTTCCAAAGCCAACACAATCTTCCCAACCTAGGTTCTATTTCCCCACACCCCTCCCCAGGACTTCCACTACAACCTCCTCCTTTTTCCGTGGTAAAGCTGCCACACCCACGAACCAGATTTGAAGCTGTGTGGTATGCCCAGGTTTTGTACAGCTCAGTTCATTTTTATCTCGGCTGGGGAAACCGAAGCCCAGGCTAAATAAACACAATGTGCATCTGGATTAGCGCACCTCCAGCTGGGACACGTTCTGCTTGTAGTTGACCTCCAGCGACTTCCTCTGGTGCTCCTCCTGCTGCAGCTTGCTGTTGTTGTCTGCCAGTTCTTTCATCAGACCGGCGTACTCAGAACGCAGCTTGTTCAGCTCGGCTGAATTCCTGTCAAGTAACATACACACATAAGCACAAATCCTTTTGTATAGTGGGAAGTTTTTGACAAACCAAACTGCAAACAGCCCTTACTGGGCCTTTCACATTGTGTAACTGCATAATGTGAGCAACGCTGGATCATACTGAGGTAGAAAGTGCAAAGACCTGAAATTCTGATATGAACTGGAGTGTTTTACCAAGCTGAGCAGACAAGACATTTATGAAACTCTATACAGCATGATTAGTTGATTCTTATCTACTGCAGTGCTGTACTGACTTGCTTTCCATCTGGTTGGTGGCAGAGCTGACTGCGTCCCTCAGGATGCCGTTCTCCTGCTGCAGTCGAGTGATCTGGCTCTCCAGCTGCTCCCTCACCTGCTGGAACTACACACGAATAATGGGAATCAATCTCCATCACCATGGAGTGTTGAGGTGAATGCTAAACAAGGGTTTTTAATATCTGTATGAACTGTATTTGATGAGTGTTTTCTGATATAATACAACTATACTGATGATAAAACAACAAAATTGGAAACAAATGCATACTATTTTCACCTTTATCTGCATGGTCTGGAGCTCCTGGTAGCTGCCCTGTGCTTTGGCCTGCATGGCCCCTAGCTCTTTCTCCATGGCTGAAACTTGCTCTCTCATCACAGCCTCCACCCGGCCTGTCTTTTGCTTCTCAACCTGAAGCTCCTGAAGCACAGAGGCAAAGCAAAGCATAAGAAGCACTTCACTGAAACCAAGGGAACTATTCCTGAGGGATGTACTTTAGCATAAGCCAGGAATAAATAATTATCTGTATCTTGTCATTCATTAGGGCAAGTATGGGAATCTAGACCTGGCCGAGCTGTTTCACTTTGTCCTTGGCGATGGAGGCCTCCTCTTGCAGAGTTGTTAGGAGTCGCTCTCTTTCCTGGGCAGCTGGGTCTGGTCTGGCTGCGGACTAGTAGTGACAGACATGAGATGAAACAGACATTGTAAAATCAACTTAAAATTCTGGGTCTCTTACCAAATGCAAATTGCACCTAATCGAGGTTCATCACTTATTAATCTCTCACTTTGTGCCAGGCATCCAAGGCGCTGGGGCTCTTCTCTCGGAGGAGCGCGATCACACTGACAGCCTCCACCTCTGACAGAGCCAGGCTGGACAGACCAGACAGCAGCTCCTTCAGCTTCACCTCCGTGTTCTCTGTTAAAACACACAAGATAGGAGACGCGATTAAGCAGGTTATTATATAGATAGTAGATGTGGAATTTCAAAAAGTATTTAGGGTTCCAAAATATTGTCGTCTTCTCTCACCTTTGTCTGTCTCATTCTTCTGTTTCTTTCCACTCCCTTTGGATGGTACATCATCATTATGGGCTGCCTGGTGGTTGGCAGAAGCTGCTGAGTCAGCCAGAACATGGGATTCATCTACTGGATTTGAGAAAAAAAACTGGTTAATTACAATGTGATGAGTTCAGGATTCAGTTTGAGCAGTGTCAATAAATTCAGATATAATTTTGCATGTGGGATCACAGCATCATCATTTACCAGGCTCGGTCTTCTGCTTCTTGGCAGAGTTCTTCTTCTTGCCACTAGTAGCGACTGGAGCTGCACCATCCACAACTTTGGTTTCAGCCACAATAGGAGCTTCTTTCTTGATTGGTGCGGGAGCCTGCTCTGCTTTAACCTCTGGCTGCTGGTCATCCGCTGAAAAGAGAGGGGGGAGAATACTGTCAGTCTAGACTGATGAAACAGGATATTGAGTCATCATTAAAGCCTTTAGGCCAAACCTCCAACCTCTAATGCAGCTACTATGACTAATTTCACATCCCATACTTTTCTAGTCAGTTAACAATCATCATGTACTCTTGGCTAATCACCTGGCTCAGCTTTTTGTTTCTTCTTGTCTTTCTTCTTTCCAGAGATCTGGGGAGGTGTCTGAGCCTGAACAGGAGCTGGGGCAGCTTGGACCTGGATCTGGACTTCAAGCTGGGGAGAGGGTGGGCTGGACTGTTTACTAGCAGCTAGAGGAAGTTCTGCTTTGCGGCTGACCGGCTTGGAACCGTTCACTTCTGGCTCCTCAGAATGGGAAGTTGTAGTTGTAGCTGCAGCTGCAGCGGCAGCGGCGGCAGCAGCAGCCTTGGCTGCCTTTTTCTCCTTCTTCTTTCTCTCTCTCAGACCAGCAGGAGCCTCCGCTGACACTGAAACAGGCACATAGGGAGTAGGTGTTGGTGGATCAGGAGCTGGTGTAACCACTGGTTCTGGTTCCTCCTCAATCTCCAGAGTGGAACTGTTAGCACCATCAGCTACATCGAAGTCCCGCAGGTCCTCTTCAGACTCTCCTCCACCTCCACCGCCTCCGCCACCTCCTCCGCTAGCACTCTCCTTCTTCTTGCTCTTCTTCTTGTCATTCTTCTTACGGGTGTCTGGCTTGGACGGCGGTAGCTTGAGGTCGCGTTTCTGCCGGGCCAGCACCTCGTCGTAGGAGGTTTCTTTCATGAAGAGCCAGAAGAAGAGGAACATGAGGGCGATGACTAGGGATGGGGCCAGGATGAGCAGGTACTGAGAGTCGTAGATATCCACCGCCATTCTGCAGAAAAGGAGAAAGACATGAGGGGGAAAAAAAAGATGTTTAGCTATGATTATAATAACAGATTTCTACCAACAAAGACAACTGGCAAGGCCCACTCAATTCCAGTGATCTCAAGAATATAACGGCTTGAAGATGCCTGTGATTCCAGCTCACTGCTCATGGTCCTGCTGCCCTTGGTTGAGTTTCTCAGGGAGAATATTAACGTGCAACCACTGCTACAAGCCAGGAGAGCTAGTCTGTGATGTGTGAACTGGTATGAGTATGAGATATGGGGGAGTGGAGGTGTTACATCAATAGTGCTGAGAGGGTGCGTGTGAGAGGGCTCACTCACACCTTGTCCTCTCTTAGTGATATCATCCAATTAGACAACACTACCCCAGATACACTGCTTAACATCCTCCTTACCTTTTACACGCGTTCACGGCTGGGATTATGAAAGCCAAATTGGAAAAACAATAGCGGAGAATAAAGGCTTTACTCACACTGGCTTAAAAAAAGGAGACAAAATAGGTTAAGAACATCAGAGAGACAACTAGGCTAAAGAGAAGATGACTCACTGGCTCATTTAGTCACTTTCCTCCTTCAGCCCTCACAGGGACAACATGGTGGTATTCTTAACTCATATCAGGGTGGATTTGCAAGAGGCAAAAATACACCCACATGCAAGTGTCACCAAGTGAGGTCTGCTGCAGCTTGGCCCTTGCTTGCTTAAAGCAAAAAAGGAATTGCAGGCAAAGTTTACAGAGTCAAGAGGTCCTGACACTTAATCTGTTTTGCATCTGCCAAAGATATTCTTAGGAACTATGTGTTGTCTCCTAAGGCTACACAGTGAGAATGAATTGGGGTGGAATCAATGCAGATAAAGCAGTAATAATTTGCATCTTATAGCTCACTAAAAGCCACTATAAACCAAGTTTAAACTAGTCCTCTCTGTTGATTTGTCATTTCTCAGGATAAACGACACTGAGGAAATGCTTGCGTGATGGCTATTGAGATGGAGTAGTCTCTATTGTGAAATAGCAACGGTTACTTGTGTATTTTACACATATGTGCGTCATCAATTAATTCAGTTTTTCAGCCAAGCAATGTTCCAACAGTGCTGACAATTTCAAACAAACACCATGCTGCTCTGTCAAAAAATATTTCATCTTTATGCCAGCTGTTAGGCGGAGAGCTTGCAGTGCCAACAATTCTAATCTAATGAACGGAAAACCTTTTCAAAACATTATTGCATCTGGACTGCATCAATTTTTATACTCAGGATCACCCGGAAAGTGTGTCTTGCGAACTAACATGCAGCAAGGCCTTGTGCAAACTTGTGCACTGGTTACAAAAATAAAACCACAGTGTTTTGAAAATGGACACAAGTTGATCCCATGGTGACGATAACAGCATTGTGTTGTCAACAATGCAGAGCGGCACAGAGAGTGAGTGACCTGAGGTGCTACACAACCCCATCCTATACCTAAGATCCGTGGCGGTAATGCAGTGTAGGAGTCAGTGTCGTAGGCCAGACCTCTTTAGTAATTTGGATTAAGCAGATTACCCATGATAATACATTTAAGAATAACTTCCACTGCAGGGCTTCCTGAGGACTGACAAGCTTAAGCCTATAGTGTAATGTTGACTCTGTTTCACACCCACCTCCAAAACCTCTCATTACATTACATCACACACACAAGGTCATGATAATGTCTAATATTTGACTTATTTGTTATCCTGAAAAAATATTTTACCTTTCTACCACCAAGTGTTTCCTTTAAATATGAAGTAAAACAAAACCCTCCTTATATAACATTTAAAACTTTTTAAAACAGTTTTCATTATATAATATATCTCATTATCTCCGACTCTGACTAAACACATCTGACAGGTTTTTCTCACAGTTGATTGGGAACGTTTGCCTTACACATTCAGTACCTATCCACTTCAATTCCTCTGGGGTGTTTGTCTGGCATCTGTGTCAAAGAGCACACATTCCTCCACACTCGACAGGCTACAGCTGGGGGCAAACTCATAAAAATATATGTTAACTGTGAGCGGAGAAATGGTTGTTGGTTTAGGGAGCACTGTGAAACCCACAGGGATAAAAACCCATACCGTAATTTGAAAAAATTAGCCTTTACTTGACATTTTTTTCCATTCCCTGCTCACCTGTGTATGTATAAATATATATATAGTCTCATCTCTGACCTCATTAGAAGATGTGTCATTCATTTTGGACAGCAGGATGTTAGCACACAATCCACAGACGCAGGCTTATAGGCAGCATGCAAAGGTCAAAGACTTTCAGTGGCCTGGAGGATACTGTCCAAAACCTGGACATGAACTAGCTTTTTACAGAACAAGACCAAAGACAAAGATAAAGAAGCTATAGTACAGGACGTACTTTACATACACACCGTGGGTGAATGAGGTAATAAGGTTTAGATGGAAGGAGAACTGCTTACTTTCAGTAGCTACCAAATCAGGAAACGTTTTTTTTTCCTCTAAATGTCATCAATTGTATGTTCCAGGAAACTCCCAAGTCCAGACCAATTGAAGCCGTGAAATAACTCTTAAAGCAATATTGCCTCTTGGCATATAAAGTGAGGGTGGAGTAAGTGGTGTAAAAGTTTGAGGCCTGCTTGCTTTCTTTCAGTCCCACGCCTCAGAGAGGAAGGTGCATGAGTCTTCTTGCGCAGTCCGAGCCTTGTCCCAGCATCAAAATGAGCCCGGAGGACAAAGCCCTCTCGGGCTGTTGGCTCCCCGGAATCTAGCCACTTGGCTGGCCGGCCCTCCTGATTTGGCAGGCGCGGACACAGAGGAACTCCTGATAACTATCAGGCCCAAAAAGCAACGCAGACAGTTCTTGAAAACCAGGCCAAGCAGCAAAAAATGTAACATCTTAAAGATGGCAACAATTTACATAACAGCATATGTCATCCAGGAGAACACAGAAACTTGGAGCTACTCAAGTGCACAGTTCCTCTGGGAGGCATTACGCACAGACCACAAGTGCAATTTACAACATGGAAATCAAATGTAAATCAAACTACTCCCATTTCCTTGGTTCGAGATTAGAATAGTGCTACAGAAAAAAAGCTATAAAAGCTAAATTTGCAATTATATTAACTCTATCCCCTTGTGATAATAGCGGAACCACTCGCAGATAAAGCAACAACCTTTTTATCAGAAAGTTTAAATAATTGCAGGTAATTAAAATACACTAGTTTGGAGTGATAGGTCGAACAACTGAGCAGTAAGGATAACAAAAGCATAAACCATCATCCGTATCCTGGTAATAAACTAAACTACCAGTAGCAAAGTACAAATAGTGGAAAACATTAACACATGGGTGGTTATTAGTCCTCTGAAACGGTTTGGTCTTCCTGGTAAGACCGCAATAAGGTAAATGTGTGAAACAAAAGACAACCATGATAAGCGAGATAAACCTCAAGTAAATAGGCAGGAGATGTCAGATAGGAGACGTCTACAAGATAGTGATACTTATGACACAAGGGTAGAAAGGAGTATCTTCATGGACTCTGAGCCAAAGTTTCTCAAAGTGGGGACAAGTAGTCCTTGAAGGATTTCCAGTAATCTCCAGAAAAGTACTTAAGTTTAGAGTTTAATTAACATTAAAATCAGTTTACCGAACTACACAGATCCGGGAGTAACCAGGACACAGTGTGACAGCCATGCATAGCCATATCTCCAGTCATCACCTTATTGTAGGTGTAAATTTAACACTCATGCCGTTAATTTTAAGTGCCAGAAATAAGTCACAACATCTCCACTGTTCTTTAAGAAAGGGTGATGTCCAGCAAGCCACCTGACCATTCAACAAGGGCAGTTCACAAAGGCAGAGTACCAAATGTCCCAGCATGCTAAGTCATGTGTAATCGTCGGCCTTGTAACGTTACAGACTAGTGAACCAAGACACGCAATGGCAGCTGTTCTTACAGCAATACGAATGCTGGTAACAGATGCAAAAAAGGCAGAACTGATCTAATCTTGCAAGCTAAGTTGCCCCAATCAGCTCCTAAATCACACGATAAAAATCAAACGAGCCATGACAGCGAAAGAAGAGGCTCACATGTCGGCGACAGGCTCCCTCCTCCACCACCATGACTAACAGCCGAGGCTGATTACGGTTGGCCTGGACATTGCTACAAGTAGTTGCTACAATAGTTCAACCCTTACAGGAAAAGGGGCTCGTCACCACTCGATGAATGAGCTAGCTAACATTAACGCTAGCCAACTAACGTGAGCCGGCCAATCCAATTATTAGTACAGAGGAAGTCCTCAGCGATAGAAGTGACCACGAAAAACGTTTACATGAAAACCCAAGTTTGTGTCTCTTTACAACCATGGGAGGAGGCGTGGATTCTGCCCCCACGGGCCTCGTGTGACTGGTGATCCAGCCTCCGTCTCTCCTGAAATCTCTGACCCGGTCTGCTGCTCCTTTCTTCCGCTTCAGTCCTGAGGGCCGTTCCCAGGCCTGAGTAAAGAGCTTAGCTGCGCTAAGACCGGGATAAGCGGCTATTTAACAAGAAATACACGTTGTATCGGGGAAAACGGAGGCGAAAACACTTACATGTAGCTTCAAATTGCTCTTGCTTTAGATAGTAATGAAATGGCGTTGTTCTGCGTTGACTCAGGCAGACTCCTGACTTCCCAGGGCAGCTCCAGCCTGGCTTTCTTCTGCGCTATCCGGACCGTCAGACTATCTGCCGTTTCTGGTTCGCGGGGGCGGGTCATATAGTCAGGCTGCTAGGGAACGCTTGTTTTGTGACTCGAGGCATACCGAGCTGAGCCGTTACAGCACTAAGGTACAATAAGAATTTAACACCGCCTTTTTGAGACGTCCCGCGTTCTTAAATCGCAAGAAGGACAAAAGCAAAGAGGGGAGTGGTCATATCATTTCCCCAAAGTCCGTAAGACACATGAGTATGTGAAAAGCACTTGGATATTTCTATGGAGACTCGAGTATTTCTGTCTTTTTATACACACATAAAATTATATATATATACATATATATGTTCTGTCTTTTTATATATATATATATACACATATATTTAAAATGTATATATTTTACTGCCTTTTATATTGTGTTATATTTTATGAATTTTTATATATATTTAATATTTTTTCTGTAATGGAGCCTCTCAGCCAAAGTATTTCACACAATTGTTCCTGTATAACTGGAGTGACAATAAACATCTTGATCTGTTGTATTCAGTTAACTAACCACACTTCATATTTTTTAAACCTCCTAAGGTATAGGATTTCGCATATATATTATCTATATCTTATGATACATTAAAAATAATATGTATAGTTTCATATCATTTGAAATTGCCTGTATGGCCAAAAAGGGACCCATAACCACTGGAATTCAAAGAAATGCATTTAATGTAAGAAATAAGCAAATCCATAGACACAAAATGCTTACTAATGATCATCGTCACTTTCATTTTCCCCAAGTGTTTCACTGCCCCTCCCTACAACAAGGCTGAGTCAGTCATTCCTCATCGGTGTTCTTGGATGCTGGCAGCCCCGCGGCCTGCAGCTCTGCCTCATACTGCTTCCTCAGGCCCTTCAGATACATACGCAGGCTGTCAGGGTCTAGTCTGGAGTTCCTGGCAGTCTGCAGGAGGCGAGTGGCCAAGTGGTATACAGCTCTCTGTCTCTGTGTTTCCGGATCACTGTGATGTTTGGCCTAGAGAACGATAACAAAACACACCGTAAGTCTGTTTCTTTATCCAGCACTCATCTGATATAAATTATTAAGGGAAACAAAAACATCTGTGATATTTGTCATCAGATGCCACGGCACGACATTTTTCTGTGGCAGTCTGTAAAATGAAAGCTTGGTCTATTGTTCCACACAATGTTGGACATGCTTTAAAAGCCCCAAATAAAATGTACTTTAAACATGACATATGCACAGCAAGTTGAGTCACTAAATACCGTAGCACAAAAAGAGGCTATATCAGATCTTTATGAGCCATACCAAAAGCTGCTGGCTGACTTTGGAGGCAATTGTCTTTGCCTCTTGAATTATGCTTGAAGGGAGTGAAGTCATTTCTGCTGCTCTCAGACCTAGAAGAGCAAAAATAAGTTCTGTAAACACTTTTCACAGCCAATTTCACTGAGATTTCACTGTCTCCGTACCATAGTGTCTTTCTTCAGAGCATCCTCGACTCAGCAGGTGTGTAAACAACACACTTTCGGCACCAGTTTCACCACTGCGCGTGTGCTGAACCTCCATGTGCTGGTTCTCCACATTGGGATAAAGAGATTCCAGTTGGCACAGCTCAAGAAAGTGTGTGGCAAACAGGGTGAACGCCTGTGAACAGCAGAGAAACAACACACACCTTAAAGATTATAACAGAGCTATCCAAATACTTATTTTACTGCTTTACTGTTGATCTAAGAGGTGTACCAGAAAAGACAACAGCAGTTAAAATGTTTAATATAGCCTGTAGGAATCTGATTGGTCTGGTTTTCGGTATAGGAAAAGGCGTGGCAGTGCAGATAATATTGGTGCATACTGTACCTTGAGGCTAAGGAGGAACTCACAAACTGAATGACAGATGCCGATGCCTTCCTCAGCACTGGTACCACGCCCCAACTCGTCTATGATGATGAGGGATCTGTCACTTACATTGTGGATTATGTAAGAGATCTTTGGGGAAGAAATATACAGTCATTCATAATGTAATGATTTCTTTCAAACCGAATGTGAGTAAAATGAAAGGATGCAAGCAGCTGTAACATGAAAGAAACATACCTCCTTCATTTCCAACATGAAGGTGGAAGAGTTAGTTTCAAAATCGTCATCCACACCAATTCTGGTGAAAATCTGGTCTGCGACACGAAAAGAGGCATACTCAGCAGGGACAAAAGAGCCTGGAATAATAATGGGGATTTGCTCAGAACTCAAATCAATGCACAGCACTGTGCAGCTTTGCATTCCAAAATTCACGTGAGATGGAAAAGTTTGCTGCTGACCTATCTGGGCCATGATCTGACACAGCGCCACCTGTTTGAGATAGGTGGATTTCCCACTCATGTTGGGCCCAGTGATGATGACAAAGTTGCTGCCCTCGGAGATGTAGCTATTGTTCGATACAGGCTGCTGTCCAACCAGTCGCTCCAGAATGGGGTGACGACCCTGCTTGATGGCCAGCGTGTCTGTGAACTCTGGACGCACTGGCAGACACAGCAGAAAAGAGGCGACAACAATCAAAATACCTTGATTTGTTAGTGTTTTGCTTATATAATAACTGTCTTTCATGCCTTCGTACATCTAAATTGTATGAAGTAGTGTTTGGAATATCTGTATAGCTAGTTAACTGTGACTCAGTGATTACTGATACTGTGTATATTATATAAGTGTATTGTTTCATGGCTGGTGAACTGAGGGTGTGTCACATATAATCAAAAGTGACTTCTCAGAGAGTTGTGCACAGTGGTTACAGTCAGCTAGCTCCTCTGGTGGGGAGATTTGTCTTAGTAAATACAGCACACCAATGCACGCTTATGTAACAAGGGTAATCTGAGTACAAGCTGGCTGGGATAGATGGGGGCAGGCAGTCAGCACGTGTCTATGGAGCGACGCTTTCAGACAGCTGAGGGCCAGCGCTCACCACCCACGTGGCTGATCGAGCTGGTGCTGTCCATGACCCACACACAAAAAAGAACTGAGGCCAGCAGAGCTGCCAGCTCTGGAGAGTACTTTCTGGTTGTCATGTGTGACACTGGCTGGGCGCTGCTGTATGTGCTCACAGCACTCCCTCAGACAACAGATCAGACTAATTCAAGGTTGATTTGACAGCCTGACTGACTCGTCAACGAAAATCAAATGTGATTCAAACTTACTATACTTACCATAGTCTGAGATGGTGCATGCATTTGCCAGTGACAGCAACATGTCCAGCATAGACACAGCATCAGAAAGTTTGTAAAGGCAGTGGATGTGCTCATGGATAGTGCTGAGCAGTTGACATATCACCCTGTATTGAGACAAGTTAGATGTTGCAAGGGCAAAACACTGGAGGACAATTATATTTGAAAAACAGCACCCTCTGGTGGTAGAAGGTAAAAGTCAATAAATTGATCAAAATCAGCAGGTATTAAAATGAAAACTTGCTTAGAGAGAGTCTATACAAACCTGCATTGGCCCCTTTTTAACAAGTGAGTTGACTAATTGGTTGTTAGGTCTTCTACTAAGGTCTACAATTATGTTTGTGATCAGATATTTGATAGTCATTACAGTATAATGACAATTCACATATCTGGCAATAAATGATAACATGTATCAAATTGATCAAAATCATCTATGGAGGAAAAATAAAATAAGAGAAACAATTTTATTGATTAAACAACTAATCAATTAGTTATGGAAATCCTACCAACTCAGAAATTCTTTAGACAAGGATAGCCATTGTACAAAGCAGTCTTTCTTTTACTATTATGTAAAGTATAATGACGTGTGTGCAATACATTGGTGTGCTTGTTTCAAGCCACAGGATCATGAAGCACTCACACATAGGACATGTGAAAGATCTCCCTCAGGGCCTCATCACAGCGGTCATTCATCTTCATCACGTCCACGGTAGTGAAGCCATAGTTGTCCCTGTGCTTGGTTACCTGAGGTGACAGATGTTCACACACACACACACACACACACGGTAACACCTAATATATACATAATAACACAGGAAAAAAAAACAATAAAGAGGTATCATGTGAATAAACATTGTTGTATGTCACCAGACAAACAGGTGGCTACACCATTTTATTATAATTATACTTACATATGACCATGATGATAAAATAATGGCTTTTCATTTCATCATTTTTTAAAATTCTCAAAATGATGCCTTTAAGAAATCAACTCTCTCCTTTCCATAATGCCACTGGCCCTTATTACAACATCTTTTAGATTTCAAGATACAACAAATGATTTCATGTGTAATATAACATCACAACAAAATGATTGAAGTGCTTTAAAATATTTGAAATTGTTTCCTTCATTCAAGGCTGGCACTGAGTTATCTTGTTTTCCTTTCTATTCTTTATCCGTCTGTTGGTCCCTGTCTTTAGTGGACTATACCTTGATGAACTCTGAGGGGAGTTTCCCCTCAGGTAAGACCACTCCTTCAAGCTTCATCTGGATAAAGAAACCTCGAGCTGTGCTGAAGCTAGTACGCATTGGCAAGCCATATTTCTCCCCCATCTGGTTCACTAGTCCTGTGCAGCACAACGGCATTCAATAAGCCTCACAGAATGAATACTTCACATAAACGTTGTAAACCAAAGATATTAACTGAACAACCAGAACAAACACCTGCAATGTCGTCCACGATCTCGGTGTAAGCTCTCCGGGCAATGTCCAGGAACTCATTGATGTTGGGGCGTACAGCATAACACTTCTGGGTGCGCATGTTCAGGCTCCCCTTCAGGTAGGTAGCATCATCATTAATTACTGTCTTGATCTGCTTTAGGATCATGTCGAATCTGAGAGTGCAAACAAACAAATACAGTGCATTAAGTTGGTAAAAAGTAAACTGTGGTGCATTTATTTCCACAAAATGATGAATGAATGAAAAATACATTTGATTTGGCATAAAGTTTAGTACCTGTTGTCTTCTAGTGAGGTGCTGTATGCCTTGAGCAGAGCTGTGTTGCAGTTCTTCAGCACCATCTATTCATAAATTGTAATGCTTAAAAACGGAAAAAAACAGTTTTTTCTCATTCATTTATGGCATATAAACCAAAATACACGCACCCTTAACCGTGGTACGAGATCTAATGTGTGTTTCAGCTGAATGACATGTGTAATCTTTGCTTCGGCAACCTGAACCTAAAAAAATAAAGTTACAGTACTGAAAAGTGCACAAAGACAGAAGAAACTAATATTTCACACGTGAGCAGTTTTAGGCATTTCAGAATACACACAAATGGTACTCACTCACATAATGTCAAGGCTTTCCATAGCAATAAAATCAATTAATCAATCATAAGTAATAAAAAGTACTTTGAATACCGTTTCCTGCTTTGGGATTTGGACAAGAACAGAAAGCAGCTGGTCGATGTCAAGGAAATGACCTATGGCTAAGGAGGGCAAAACAACAAATATTGTCATGTCGTGTCTTGCTCTTATCATCAGTATGCACAATATTCAGTCTGATTCAAAACAGTTTGCTCCTGACCATTCTTCAAGCCAAAGAAGAGCTCCTCGTCCTGCAGCAGCTCTTGTATTGTGTCCAAGCGTATGTTGATTGTGTCCACATCAACCAGAGGCTCTAGTATATTGGAGCGCAACCTCCTAGCACCACCAGGTGTTTTTGTGTGGTTTAGTACCCCTAAAAGAGTATGCTCACTCCTGTGTACAGACAAAGACAAATACACTGAACACATCTATGTTTATGCAAGTGCTACATACAAAGATGATGCTTTCTATTGTTTACCTGTGGTCTCTATTATTGATCACCAGCTCCATGTTAGTGGCAGATGCTGAGTCAATCATGGCTGTCTGTTCACTCCCTTTAAAGCTCACTTTGAGAGACTTGGCAGCGTAGACAGAGTTCTGGATGAACTCTAAGTACTTCAGCAAAGCAGCTGCAGCTGCTAGGCAATAATACCTGAACAAATCATGACATTTTTTAATAAAAAAACTGTATAGTGTTACAGTCTATCTATTTTGACATAATATTGTACTCAGAGGCGTACTTAGCTTGCACTTCCATGATGACGGTGCCAAATTCTGGAGCACACAGCTGCTGAATGTACTCCAGTCCTTTCCTCTCATTAAAATACTTCCTTTGGATTGCAGTGAAAGCTACACCCTGACAAAAAATGATGAAAAAAGCAAATATTACTCACACTATCATTTGACAAGGACACATGTCAGTTGCTAACAAAGAGAAAGGGGAGCAAGTGAGGGAGTTTTCTGTTTTTAAAATGTCTGTCTGAAGGATTTGTGTGTTTTGCTCATGACAGCTATTTCTGAATTGGTACCGGGAAGTTCTCGGTGATGAGGTTGAACAGCTTTGTCCCTTTCCCCTTCTCGCTGGCTGTGTCTGGCATCAGTATTTCCATTGGCACCAAGATGTGAACCTTGGTTATGACCTTCAGAAGTGTAAAATATGACTGAGACATGAGTTCTTGTATAAGTGAAGCAAGTATTATGCTTACGCTAATCTGGCATGTAGTTTATAGCTTTTGACAATGCATTGGTTACCTTGGCATAAGTCCCAGTGTCTGCAAACTGAGAGAGAACAAGCTCTGGGTATTTCAAGTTGAGACTGGCCATGCCAATCTCTCCCCTGGCCAAACCGCGCCCTTCGACCACTGCCACAATCACAGATGCACCAGAAGTTGGAGTCGCAGTGGAGCAAGTTGTTGCTGCAAAAACAAATCAAATGAAAGAATCTGCCTCAGCTGTTTTTCCACCTTACTTGAAACATCATCTTGGGCTGAAGTACCGGTGTGATCAGTCAGTGGTGTCCGTGCAGGATGTGTGCCTGTGGCCCCTGCAGACCCAGGGGTCCTTCTGAGTCTTGGTGTTCCTCCACGGCTGCGGAAGGAGGAGCTGTCTGAAGTACAGGCAAGGAGTGATGCATTTGTCTTGCCTGACCTGAAGCTGTGGTGGAACTGACCTATGTCAACACAAAATATAAGGAGAGGGTCTGTGTCATTATATGATACTGATTATAGCCCCTACAGTGGGTTGTGGAGAGAGGGATGTTACACAAGGTGCTCAACATAATGGACAACACTACAAAGCCCCTACACAACCTTCTGATCAGACAACAGAGAGTCTTAAATCGGAGGCTCCTTCAGTTCCGCTGCAATAAGGACTGTTACAGGAGGTCATTCCTGCCTACAGCAACAGCCATCTACAATGACTCCCCTCTGTGCCGGGAAGGGAGACTCCTCCACTGAGTGGCAATGTACAATGAACATTTTACATTTAATTTGCACATTAATAGCAATATCTTCCCTTAAAGTTTAAAATATTGTTTCCATTCTTATTTTTTATTCTACTTATTTTTATTTAGTACAGTACTTTTGTATAAATTGGTCATTCACACACAGACACAGACCCCATCGTGAGTGTTTTTGTGAGCTACGTGTGTTTTTTTGTCATCTATGTGATGACTACTACTGCTGTAACACAGAAATCTCCCTGTGGTGATGAATTAAGTACTCTTATCCATCCATCGACTGTAATGCCCTGTCCAGCCACAAAGTTGAGTCTTACAAATGTGACCCCACAGCACTTGTATAATCTACTATCAATACAAATTACTTCATGACTAAGATTTGAGAAATTTTAGGTTCTAATAAGTCACTCTCGTTGTCTTTTACTGACTCTAACCTCATGAAGTCTGGCTTCACTCTGCTGGAGAGTAAAAGTTAGCTTAAAAGTTAAAATTTAACCCAAAGCTTAAGTTAGCTTAAACTACTCTGTCTATCCATAAGATCACCTGAGGCTGCTGGGGGGAGTGTTGGACCATGGCTGGAGCTCGTGCTGCCTTCATCTAAACTTTGGCGGGATGAACTTGAGGAAGCTGAAGCCGGACCGTACGATGTACTGTCGTTGAGTCCGTTTCTGTCAGCTGGCGACACCGGCCAGGTTTGTCCATACTGTGAGGTACTGTCGCTGGTTACCTCCTCTGTGCTGCTACGAAACATTTTAAAACCTCGCACTTATCACCCAACCCATGTGTGCAACTTTAAAATAATGTTAATATGCTAGTGACGACAGCTGAATAAGGCCTCTGTCTGCTAACTGACAAATGTACTGGAAACATTAGCGCGCGATCATCCTCACCAGCAGGTAGCATCTGCGCATGTCAGTGAACGCCAAGTGCCATTGACTGATGGACATTTTTGATACGTTTATTGATCTGTAGAGTGTGACTTGATTGATTGATTGATTGATTGATTGATTGATTGATTGATTGATTGATTGATTGATTGATTGATTGATGTTGGGCCCCCAACAACTCATTTGTATATGGTGCATGTAGGGTTTCTCCTTTTCCCGTCACACAGGCTACACGCATGAATGCACTGTACACCTAATTGGTCAAAGCCAACAACACAAGACAGATAAGGACATAATATTGTGAAAGGATTAAAATAAGTAGACATTAAGAGACAACAGTGATATGCAGAGTAAACTAGGCTGTCTATGGGCCTTGTCCATGGAGTTTTAGTTTATACACACTATAAAAAGAAGCAAAAGGCCTCAATAATCTAATTAGAAATGTGGTAGCCTTATCTCATGTTATCAGAATCTGTTTTATTAGCCAAGTATGCAAACATACAAAGAACTTGTCTTGGTTGCTCCCACAACATACAAAGTAATGTTAAAATTAAATTAAAACTTTACGATCTATTTACAGAATGGAATGATAATAGATTTGAAATAGGATATAAAACTTGAAATGAAATATTGACTGTACAAAGGAAATATGGACTGTGGACAAAGAGATGAAGTGCATGAAATATATAAAGATGACAAGTGCAAAAATGGAATGTGACGTGCAATAAATCATTTAATGTGCAATGTACAATTAATGCAATGTACAATGTTAAGTAGATTTTAGCCTTGTTTTTTTCCAGATCAGATCTTTGTTTGAATTTAGGTCTTGGGGTCCTTTTGAAATTCTGACTTTACCATCAAATCATATTTGAGGTTTGACACAGAGACAGACAAATAGAGACAGTGCTCATGAGAAAGATGAATACTTTTAAGTTTGTTGTGTAGCATTGTCAAAGTCCTATTGTAAGTATTGGTTTGGTTACTTTTGCATTGAAAATATAGTAAATGTAGCCTAATGCTTCAAAACACAAACTAAACATTCACAGTAAAGCATAAAGAATGAAGAATGTTTTACATTTCTTAACTATTTCTTCTATTTTTCTTTGATTATAGCGTTTATGCTGCACAGAAATAACCATTATCCCGTCAAATGACAGTTCACCAGGCCAAACTAATACAAAATGTGTTCTTGGTAAGACAGTTGATATATTATTTTATGATTTCATTGTTTCATTCATTCATTAGATGCAGTCTAACTGCCAGAAGTACAGTATTTCAGAATGTTTTTTTAGGAAAGACTAGTGTGTTTTTTTTGCTTTGTTTTTTAATTTTTAAATGTTACACCTATGCAATGGGTAGCAAGACATGACTTGGCTCAGTATTTGCTTTACTCCTTTATTTCTTTCTGGCAGAGGAAAAAGCAGAAATTTAATTTGTTGATTGTTTTGACCAGAAAAGGAACTAATAGGAGTGAAAAGGAAAAAAAACTGGAAAGACAGGGGAAACAGCTAGAAGAACTAAAGCATATACTTGTGTTTGACATATTGGCCATATTGAGCCATATTAACAGTGTCAGTTTCATTCTCATCACAGTCGTAGCCTGTGGCAGTCTTGGCTACAAATGTAATTAAATGTAAATATGTGTTGTGAAAGTGGAGGCCTGTAGGATTGTTTAATGTCCACTTGATTTGTCAAAACAGTTGTACAGTATTGCTGTGGGCATGCCATGACTTTCAATTGTATATTTATTACCATGGAAAATATTGTACAGGATGAATAGTTGCATTTTGTCGCTTTTGTTTTCGTGTATTTAATTTTACCCAATCTGCATTAGACTTCACACTTTTAATCTGGAAAAATCATACCATAGGCCCACTTCTGCACAGTCAGTATGGCAGGACTGGACGACATCTATATAATCTACAAAGACATGCTGGTGCTGGGAGGATGGTGGGCTGGAAATGAAGGGAAGAAAATGTCATCACTCGTCTGAGAATAGGACACACAGGTCTCAATCATACATAATATAAAATAGGCAAGCACCCAACCGGAAAATGCACACGCTGTAGCCAACCAGAAACAGCTGAACATGTACTATTTCATTGTAGAAAATACAACATCAAGAGAAATCACCTGCTTCAGGCTCTAAGGAAGGCAAAACACCTCGACTTTTCATTGTCAGGTCTCTTGGGAAAACAGCAGGCAAGATATACTGTGACATTATTAAGTTTTCAAAAGAAACTGAATTAGCTAAAAGAATCTAGAGGGTTTTTTTTTCTTTTTTTCCTGCACAATCTCTTGTTCCACACTCCAGTCCGATGGGTGGCGGTAATGGGCCTCTAAGCTGGTTTACCAATCGCCAATAAACACTAAAGAAGAAGAAGAAGGAGGAGGAAGTTCTCGCTCCGGCCGCAGCCAACATGGCGACGGAAGATGACCAGAATAACTACTTTGTGAGAGAAATTGAGAAAAACGACGGTTCTACCCTGAAAGTGAAGCAGTGCTACATGGGGGATGTTGGCTGTGTGGTTTGGGACGCAGCCATTGTTCTTGCAAAGTATTTAGAGACTAAACAGTTTTATGAGCCGTCCGCAGGAGTGAATATGTGGGCTGACAGGAGAGTGGTAGAGTTGGGAGCAGGGACAGGAGCTGTTGGTTTGATGGCAGCAACACTGGGGTGGGTTGACTGTTTAGTTTGTGCCTGTTATTTCAATATTAACATGCATGATTTGTCGCATGACCAAGGTTGGCCAGCTATCCTAGTTACGCTGTTGCTTGCACTACTTAATTGATGTATTAAAAACACATTTCCATTACTGTGCGTTAAATCTCTCAGAGCTCAAGTTACTGTGACAGACCTGGAGGATTTGCAGACACTGCTGAGAGTGAACATCAAAGAAAACCAAACACTCACCAGCAGCGGATCCATAACTGCCAAGGTACTGCAATGGTTTGTACTTATTTTCTATTTAATGTTTGATTGGATGTATTTATGTTATATTCATGTAAAATCCCATAATCTTATAGCCTATTTGCACATGTGTGATCTTTGATCTAACAGGGCGTGTTACTTTAATACAACTTGTATTATTATTATTATTATTATTATCATTATTATTATTATTATTATTATTATTATTATTAATAATAATAATAATAATAATAATTGCACACTGCATATACTGTTTACTCCTTGTCCATATTTTGTACATTTCATCTCATTCTCATCAATTTAAAATTCAAACATGTAGCAGCTCTTCTCACAATTTCTTTCTTTCTTTTTATATTACTTGTCCCACTTAATTTTGTGTATATTTTTGATTGTTATGCACCACAACACCAAGACAAATTCCTTGTGCTGCATGTGTAAACCTGATTCAGATTCAGATTCTGTTATATGCTCAGCACATTGTAAAACTTGTCCATATGGTAACCATCTGGTTTCTAATTTTTTTTCTTGTAAAGGGGTGAAGACGTGTCTGACTTCCTGCCACCTCCACACTACGTCCTTATGGCAGACTGCATCTATTACGAGCAGGTATTGTACTACCACTCTATACTTACAGGTTTCAGTTGAAACAGCCCAAACCAGGAGTACAGCACTGTATTTCTCATTGAGATCCAACTTATTTCCACACAGTCTATTGCTCCACTGGTGGAGACGTTGAAGCTGCTTGCAGGACCAGAGACCTGCATTATTTGCTGCTATGAGCAACGCACTGAAGGTGTCAACCCAAAAGTGGAAAAGCAGTTTTTTGAGGTGAGAACATAACAGTGTGTTCTATCTGTAAATGCTAATAAATTAATATGTAAATGTAAAGAAGCTGAGATATTTGGTGTCCCATCTCAGTGAGTCACTGTGGTCTTCTGTGTTATCTTTTAGTTGCTGGAGCAAAGCTTCAACTGTGAGGAGATCCCTTCAAGCAAACAAGACCCAGAGTTTAGTAGTCCCGACATCCACATCCTGCACATCAGAAGAAAAGTCTGAGTTTGTGTGATGAATATGTGCCTACGATTAGTAGTGTTCCAACCTAATACCACACGGAAACTGGGATACTGAAATAGAAATCTTAAAGTCTGTACCGGCATGTGTAGAATATTCAATACATTGTAATTTCTGTTGTCTTTTTAAAAAAAACATTTTTTTAAAGGAAAGTATGTCCTAATATATCACTGAACATTGTTCTGATGTGTGATCAGAATAAATGTATTTATAAAAAATGGTGAACCCATTGTGGAATGTATTTTTTCATACTATACTATAGTTACTCTCAGTAGTGTCACTGGTTGGTGTAATTGTAGGCTGTGACGGTAGATGGCAGACATGCACAAGCACAGACCTGACAGCTGTGGAAGCAAGAGGGTTACATACAGAGACAAGGAAGGTATTGAATGGTTGTTTTTTTGGTGTTTATTTGGATGTTTCAACCCGAGTCTTGCAAATGTTGGGGTTTTTTGGTCTGCTTTTATGCAAAACACAGTTAAACAAATGTGAAATTTCAGAGTTTGCAGCCCAGTGAACTGCAAGAAGCTACAAACATGAAACTTGCATCTGCACTTCAGCACTCCCCTTTTTTCTGTTATGCATGATTTAACGTACAGTGTAGGGTTATTATATTATAATAATACATATATTTACATATTAGATAAAACAAATGTCATCATGTTATCTCTTGAGACCGTCCCGCAGATATAAGCACCTACTGTGTGCCATTAATTATTGTCAGAAAGCTTTCCATTGTAACTTACTGTATTTCCTCTGATTGTGAATGAAGTACATAAATCACGACATTGCCTGTATGTAACACTAGGGGGCAACAGTTGCATAAAACGACAACAAAAAAAGAAAAACTATGGGTAAACATTAAGTCTGTGCTATAAAACTGCAATTACATCATTAATCTAAGGGTGTATCTGGTTGTCACAGAGCTAGATATTTAAATTGTGCTCAGACTACAACTATTTAAACTTAGTACAGTCAGAGAGATGGAGAAATAAAGCATGACTAAAATTCACAATCCATATGTTTATGTAGTTTACACAGTTTTTAAAACTAAAGCCAACATAGTAACACCGGCTCTCTCAGTGTTTGCCTTCTATGCGAGGGGAATTCCACGCCAAGCCCCAGATTAGGTGGAAGATTATGGCTCTTTTTCAAGCATAAACCATGAAGTACGCCCTATACTCCCACAGGCATGCAGGGGCCCCACACGGCCTTTCATGCTGCTCTCTGTTTACACAGTGGAGCTGTAGTGTAATGAGCAGGGTGGCCTCCAACGCGCAGGCCAAATAAAAATGTTAATACTGAAGTTGACGGGGTGGGGTTAACAGTAAAGGTCCAATTAAATATTCAAATCACTTTATAGAAGTTTGATTATGCATTAATAAGATGTGATCCTCAGGAGCTCATGCTAGTGTGATTCTCCACAAGGATCCAGGAGTGCAACCTGTTAGCCTGAAATCTGACACTGTAAGGGAACATCTGTGATGGCCTTGTGCCTCTGACTCATGAGTATTCCTGAATTTGGGCTCAAATTTATAATTAGATTTTTAAAAACTGGATATCTATGGATAACTATCTTTATAATCCAGTTCTTAACAGATGCTTTATCTTAATTTACAATAAATCCTTGATCAAATACATGATGGGAGCTTTTATCAAGTGTTTGCTCTTCCGAAAACTCACTCATGTACAAATACAACCCTTTCTGTCCCAACTAATAGATTCATTATTAACCAACATCCCAACAATGATTGTGAAATGTTTGAAAGAGAGAAAGTCAGAGGTGTGTTTGTGTTGAATTGTAGGTTGACCTCGGAATCCCTGTAGGCCTTGATCGATGATATGGCCTATGGCAAGAGGAGATTAATTGCAGCTTTTTTCTTTTGTTTTTTCCTTTTACAAATACTACAAATTAGATAAAAACACCACTTTTCTGGTGTCTCACTTGTGCCTTTGGCAGCTGGACTGTAACAGTCAAAATCGGGCCACTATTCAGGTTTCCTCTGGCTTTGACCAGGATGTGTCCAGCTAATTAATTTGACTCACAGCTGGTAGTAAGTCTGTGTCCCTCAGTGTGGTGGAGACAGGACCCAGAGGGGTTTATGGGGGGGATTAGTAGGGAGCTCCACTATTCTGTGTCAACATCTCACCCCCCTGGCCACCCATAGCTCTCCCAGTCAAATCAGTTAGAATCTATTTTCCTTTCTCTCCTGGTGGTGTTCTCTCCTCCATAGATGTAAAAATAATTAAAATAGTATAGTCATAGTCTTCGTGCCGTTGACTAATTAGGCTAGCACTACAGGGGAATACAGGGAGGCTCACAGTAAAATGAGGACAACCCACAATGAAACACTGGTGTCTGGGTAATCTGTCATAATACACATGTTACAGCTGATTCTGGTGAGCGTAAACATTCATTACTGAACATGTGGCATACATGCTGCATGCACCGAGACAGAATGAGGGCAGTTTCTGCCAACAGATGGTGCTATTAGTAGAAACAACTCATAGCTGAGTAGGAACCTGCAATAAGAACAACACAGTTGAAGTCCTCATGAATAACTGAATAAGCCTGTAAGTTGCACGATTGAACAGTGACTGCTCATTAATTATGGTACAGATGATGAAATTGTCTTTTGTGTGTGATTACAATGCAACCTCAGGCCAATCCACACATGGAGCACGCTGGGAAAACATCTGCATAAGCTCCGTAATCCGCACGCCTTCAAAACGAGGTAACATGAGGGAGCAGTGCAGCGCCCCTCCAAACCAGATGGGTGGAGGACAGTCCGACTCCAGCGCCTGTGTTCTGTGCTCCACTCTTGCTGCATCACAGCCAAGTGACACAGAGGATCCTTTGTGTCACCATCATCATCACACTGCCTGGAGCCAAGAGACACTGTTCCAGAAAGGAAGACTCATTTTCTCACTAACTATCAGGGAGTGGCTCAAGAATAGACATCAAACTGGGCTGATTAAAAATAGAAAAGGGTGCCTAAAATGTGTCCTCTTATCCTTCCACACACACACACACACACTTCCACACACCTCTCTCTCTCTTTCACATAACAAAAAGTGAGTCTGCTCAACTTCATGCTCTCACAAATACCACAAACAGACATCAGGCCAGAGCTCCATTTTCCAAAATAGAGCATGTGATTACTGCTGTTTTTCAGCATCTCGAATAATGAGGTGCAACAATTCTTATAATGTGTGGCACTCTTGCTCAGTGGATTTGAGAGCAAAGAGGTGGTACGGTGCCATCTAAGCAAAGCCTGACAGGACAACTAGCTTATAGAAACCAGCCGACCCCCCCCCCCCCCCGCAACCCCCCCTCCTCCTCCCCGTCCCGCAGGGAAACAGGAGGAGGGCGGGGGTGCTGTTAAGACAGCTGTGCTGCAGTTGACACAATCCCAGAACTGTGAGAATATTGTGAACACTTGCCTCCTTCTACTATTCCTGCTAACGCAATATCAGAACTATGACTTGCCTGTGATTGTCTATATATAATCAGAAATGTGGGAACTAATCTTTTAGTATTGAGTATTGATATTTGACAATTGGTTTAAAGCTGGAATTCTTTTATTTTCATATTATTGATATATATTGTATGCTCAATGAATGCAAACATGGGATCAGTAAAAATGTAATAGTGTATTGATCCATTGCTTGAAATACCACAGGTTTTGTGGAGACCTGACTGCCTGTGTCTCTACGGCATTCTAGTGCAATGATGTATTTGTCATCATTAGGATGTGTGGCGGCCCGGCACTGTAGCGAGAACTGCAGAAGGGAGGGAGCAGCATGTGTATGTGTGTGTGTGTGTGTAGCATTTCCCTGAGTCATTACCTCTCAATAGCCTAAATCTGGACTGTGTGTATGTGTGTGTGTGTGTGTGTGTGTGTGAGTAGCAGAGCCTGACTTGCCAAAGATCTGAGATTTCCTCCAAGCTCAAACTGTTGTCTAATACAGACGCACTGTCACTCGAAACACTGACTCTTCTGTAATTACAGCGATCTTGTCAGACATACAGATGTAGTCAGTCATGGAGCGTGACAGTGCGCTGGCGAGCTGCTGAAGGAAGCCTTTTGAGGTTGCTTTGCATGGATCTCCATCATTCTGTCAGTCAGCCTGTGGGAGCTGTGAGAGAATACATGTAGCTGGTGGATAGTAGTGCTGGGTGAATGGCTTCTATCTACATTGCTGCACACTTTGATGTTTAAATCGTCCTCTCTGAGAGTGTTGAGGAGGTTATGTAAAGCCAAATTTACAGATGCCACATGGCAGAGGTCAGTGCTCTGTGTACTGTACTGTAAGCATTGGGCAAATATATTAAACAAACACATGATTTCATTTTGGGTTTCAGGAACAGATGCACTTTGGAGCCAAGAGACCACAAGCTATAATACCCGCCCCTCCTTTTTTCTCTACTGTAGCATTGCTTACATCTGAAGGCAAGATGGTTAACACTCAGCTATGATCCACTTTACTCCCTGTCTGTTACAGCTGGGAAAACACAGCATATGAGTCCAGGGACAAACTGGTTCACACTTTCTCACAGCTGTGTTAGACATCCTGCAATCCTCGAGGGGAACCATGTGGACAAATTTCAGGTTTTCACATAATGGAATATAAATAGAAGCCCCGACGCTTCAAAAAATGTAATGCGACTTGGATTGGATGGTTTTTAAAGTGGAAGGAAAGAATATGATTATAGGCCGGCCAAACTGTACCAACAAAACTGTATGGTTAGTGGCTTAAATCGTGTACTTAATGCTTGTATGAGTACTGTATCCATCCATTAAAAGACAAATTGCTTATGTCATGTGGACTTCCAACACTTCATGAAAATTTTCTGCTCCTCTGAATTTGTAATTTCACCACAGTATGTAACCTTCAGCTGCAGATATGACTGGAATGTATTTTGGACCAATGCCTGGAGTGCACATTGGACTTCACAGCCTCAGATTTTCAAACTTATTTTACTAGCTTATACGAAAGTAAGATTGTTAGATTGTTTAGGAGTAAAAAACCTGCACTCACGCACCTGCACTCAAAGTCACAGTATAGACAAAAAAAACGACGCAACTGTGCAGGCTTACACGTTTTACAAGGCAACCAAAGGCTTGCATTTGCCGTGGCATTCGAGAACGTTAACCTCAGCAGGAAACCTGAAACAACTTTCAGGCACTTCCGCACCCATTTTAAAGTGAGCCCTGCGTGAGTTCATTATTAACAGCTTAGAGGCTACAGAAGGTGCACAGGAATTAAAGGAGGCTGTTTGACTGTCCTTGAGGATAAGCAGCCGTAGAACAAAGCTGAGTGAACTGTGGCTTAGAGTAGGTGTTCCCTCCTACCATTTGGGAGATAAATAAACCGCTTTAATAATGGTGTTCGCCTCTGTGCATAAGAATATCTGTGTCTGCATGCATCACAAATCCCTAGCTGGGTGTGGCTGTTAAACTGTAGGCCAACATTAAAGCCAGCAATGACTATATCCGAGCTCTCAGTCAGAAATGTGTATGAGTGTTACCTACACTCTAGACTATTCTACAGAGTTAAGAGGAAGTGAAGACAAGTGAGGATGGCAAACAACACCCACCAAAAAAACCACAAAAATGATATCAGGCTTTTGTAGGTTTGTAGGTATGTCAGGAGTGCAGCTGTATTTACTATCACCACAGTTATACCTAAGCTGTTTTTAAATCTTTGCCAAGATGAGTAAGAAAAGGCGAATTGTCATTGCAACAGACGGTGAAAGTTGTTCCAGGATTGCAGAAGTTGACCTCTTCCCACTCTTCCTCTTTCCATGTAGAATAGAGGAACTCACTGGAAACTTGCAGCACAGTCTGCCACCTATGTAACACCAAAACCAACAGGGCACGCTGGCAGAGATCCCATCAGAGCGTCGTCGTCATAGGAACTGCCCCAACAAATAGACATTCTGGCCACCTTAGGCAAATCTGTCACACACATTCCTATGCAAACTAGTGGAAATGTCTAAGCAAATTTGCCTGCATATTTTACAAATTTTGACACCTTTGAATTATGGAAATCAAGCGCCTGTCGGATCAACTGGTGAGACGTGTAAAGAACCTGTTGCTGTGCTGTCAAATGCAGACATGTCTGACACTTCATATGCAAGAAGACTGAGACTCATTACGTGCAGCGCCTATTACTGAACTTCTTTCTGTGACCTGAAACCCATTCCTGACCTTTCCTCTCAGGAAGTGAAAGGAATTCCAGCCGGCCACAGAGGGAGTTGACAAAAAGGCCAGGAGGTCTCATCTTCACAGAGGAAAGGCTGTAAAAATCTTTCTTACAGTATCTGTCCTTGCCCCGGGGGCCCCCGGTGCTGCTAATAAAGCTGTGAGGATCATATGGTTGTAATGAAGTGGTGGGAACCAAAGTGGCCATTAGAGCCCAATTAAACTGCCATCAGCTTCTAATGGAGGCCCTTGACCAAGCCTTAACTGAGAAAGAAGAGTATTTACAAATACCATCGGAAGCTCCGATACTGGCTCAACTTGCAGCTCGTGTTTGATGATTTCGATTAATGCTTCTCTTTTTATCTTTAAATCACAGTTGCATGAGGTGTGCGTGGGTTGTGTGAACATAACATCTGTAGCAGAGGCGTCATATCTGTCTATGTCACCCGACCTGTTTGACGGAAACGTCTGTGGCGCTAAAGCAAACATCCTGAGGCCTCCGCAAGCAACTTGCTAAGGACCAGATTTTCCATACAGTGAGTGCCATCGTGATTATACAGCCAAATGTCTGTGGACGCAGATGCACGTATACACAACGACAGTGTCTGATTGTTAGTGAACACTGCAAATCCTCTGCTCGTCCGCTTGAGAGGCAGAGGGCGTGCAGCCCATTCTTGTAAATGCAAACTCAGCTTACACAGTGCCAGTTTTTATGTAGATGTGTAAAAACACTGGGAAAGACAAGCGCCCTTCAGAATGTTAAGAGAAAAAAAAAAATCCTGAGAAATCTGCAGAATAATACCAACTAATCTTTTGTAGCCCTAAACAGCGGTTTGTCACCATCTTTGTCCGGAGTGAAAACACTTGTTAATCAGCTTTAAAGGAAACTAAAACATTCTTTCATGTGACTCAGCAGTGTCTGTTTTTAACACTTAACAAGAGTTCTGTTCAACTTTTAAAGGAATATGTATTAAAATACCTAATAACATATGCCCCAAATCTTTCTTTCGCCATGAAAATGTGATGCAGTTATGCCGACTTAAATTGGGAAAGAATGACTATTCAGCAGCAGCAAGAATTTAACAAGGTCAGTATTTCAGGAGAATAGAAAAGGGAAAAATAGAGACCCCAAAGGACATGGACCTCATCTTCCTACCTTGCTGCCAGGTGCTGACATTATGGGGTGTCAGAAGTTCACCATTCTTCATGATAGATAGCAGAGGGGTCACATTATTAGAGATTATTTATAGTAGTAATAATGTTATTACACACTCATAATTATGTGGAAAAAAGTATAATATATGGTTGTAAGTGGTCTCATTAGAAACTGGTACCTTATTAGAGGTTAATAGAATGACTCTCATTGAGTTGTTTTTAAACTTATATATTATATTTTCCTTTCAATTTCTCAACAGCAGGACAGAACAAATCGTTCTCACTGAATTAAAAACAACTGACACTTGCTTTTTAATGCCAGTGCCAACCAAAAGCAAACTCAGGAAGTTACAGCTGACAGCTCAGCATCGACTCAAATGTGGCTCGCGACCAACACGCAACACTCAAAAAGAATTCATAATTCAGCTGTATGTCTTCACTGCCCCTCCAACTCTCATGCAAACTATCATGTGGTTCTGTTGTTGTTCCAGAAAGACCAGCAGTTGGACTTCCTGTTTTGTACATTTTCCCCCCTCTTTTACTGGCAAGGGCACTGAGGCCAACGACTTAGTTTGAGGGCTAACAGAGTCCTCATAAAGAATCAGTCCAATAGCACTAGAAACCAGAGGAATTTTAAACACTGCAGACTTGTAAAAAATGCAGTTTTTAGTCTTTCCTATGTTTTGTAATCACTGATCATATATTAAACTGTACTACTTCCAAATAAATACATAAAAAAAAAGGTTGGAGCACTTACAGGCCTGATCACAAACTGCCTTTGATCCTCGAAAAAACAGAGACATAACAGATTTAAAATCACTTTTTTAATAAGACATTACAATGACATTGTTCTGTACATGGTCCCCCCAGTCAAAAGAGGAGTAAGAGCTGCACTACAAGGTGTCTTCAACATTTCACCAGTAAAGCAGCTCCCTCTGACTGCACGACAGATGGACTCTGATGGAGGGTTACTGTACTTTCGTACTCATGCTACAGATATAGGCTATCATATAATGTCCCATTACTGAGACTAATCAACTGTGGTATCAGATTGAGAAAGCTCAGAGCTGAACGACATTCCTTTGGAGAGATTGAGTCGACTGACTACGTGTTACCCAAAAATTAAAAATGCATCCCGACAAGCATGTTCAAGAGTTACTGGAGGCCTATTTGTTGAATATTCAGCACAATTAGGTATCAAGACATGACACAAAAGGTCAATCAGTTAACTATATAGCCCACATAGGTGGATTGGGAGAGGGGTAACAAAACATGTCTGAAGTCATTTTTTTTTCTCTGATGTCAAGACTCATGACAATGAAATGTAAGCAGTGAAAATTCCTTTTTTTTCCCCCTTGCAGCAGTCAATACCATTCAGAAGAAATACTTTTCATCACAGTACTGTGTTAAAACAAATGTCAAAGTCCTTCAAAGTAGGTTGCTTGACATTAAAGATCTCACCTTTAAAGAAAAGAAAATGAAAGGAAAAAAAAAAGAAAAACCAAAAGATCCAAGTTCAATGCAACAAAGACTGAAGAACCTTGAAACAAGCTTTAGTCCAATAATGAAGATAAAAACTCCAGCTTCATTAGAAAAATTATATAAAACAGGAAAAAGAATAGGCAAAGGCGGTGATCTCTGTGGCTTTTACAATTGGACCAATTCATTCAATATTCATCAAGCAAGCCCCCGCCCCCCCAAAAAATGAATGTGATATAGGCCCGCTACACATTACAAGCAAACTTTAAGCCAGCAAACCCATTTTAAGATAAATTAGTCATGGGGTAAACGGAGTATTAAAAATAAATGGGGGATAATCAACTTTTTCTTAACCATACTCATTTGAGAAGTTATTTGTTATTTGCAACTTTATTATAGTTTTGACCTAAAACAGTCAGCACTCAATCATTAAGATTTGTAATTTGAGGTTAGCCATGTCAAGCCCTCATACAGTCCATCACCTGTGGTCGCACAGGAGGGCTGAACATACCAATTCCTATCTCTGATGCGGGTCAATCCGAGCTTCTCTTGGATTTCATGTGGCTTCATGGCATCCGGAAGGTCTTGCTTATTGGCGAATATCAAGATGATGGCATCCCTCATCTCCCGGTCATTAATGATGCGGTGAAGTTCCTGCCTTGCCTCGTCGATGCGATCCCTGTCCGCGCAATCCACCACGAAAATTAACCCTTGGGTGCCTGTGTAGTAGTGTCGCCACAGAGGACGAATCTTATCTTGGCCTCCAACATCCCAGACGTTGAACTTGACATTTTTGTAGGTGACAGTCTCCACATTGAAGCCGACTGTGGGGATTGTGGTGACTGACTGTCCGAGTTTCAGTTTGTAAAGGATTGTTGTCTTGCCAGCAGCATCAAGTCCAAGCATTAATATTCTCATCTCCTTGTTGCCAAATATCTTTGAGAGCATTTTCCCCATTTTGAACTCTTGTGCATAAATACTTTGCTCGTAAAGAGAAAAATAACAAATTGCACACTGATGATTTTTTTTTTTCACTTGGACTATAGCTTCAGTTTAATTATGGGCTCACTTGTGAAAACATGACTCAAAGAAGAGCATATGTATGGGGGAAAAAAGTCAAAAATACACGCTCATGTTGAGTCTAGCAAACTGTACTTGCGAGGGGACTTTTTACTTGCGAGTCTGTGCGTCAGGATCCTGTGAAGTGCAGGGGCATTTATGTTCAGAGTACCACTATGCTTGCAGGGCCTTTACACACCATGGCACGGTTAGTCTTAAAAACTTGGCAGCAGCTGTTGCAGGACGTTCATTGTGTAGCCCAAATCAACATAAAGCTGCATGTACAAAACAGGCCGTGGCGTATAAATATTCGCACAGAGCAGATATGGCGTGTATATAAGGCCCAGAAAAAAGCCGCGGTACTTGTGAGATCCCTCTGGTGTTTGTGTCTGGCGGTCCTCCTAACCGGGTGCGCCCTTCTTCTCTTCAGCACTACCGGGGGCAGAAAAGCAGCTTTCTACAGCTATTCCATCAAGCTTCGTGCCGGTTACCTTCACCTCGCTGGAGGGGACGTCTTCGGAGGAAAAAAATCCTCGGCGATTCAGCAACACATGTATTCACTCACGAAACTCCACTTCTCGTCCCCCTGAAAGAGATTTAGGAGGAGGGTCAGACATCCCAAATTAGCTGGCTACTGCCCATGGCTGCTAATGACGGCTAGCATTAGCTAGCTTGTTGCCTAGCAAGCTAACAAGCTAACGGCGGTTAGCTGTAGCAAACTAATCATATCTGGACTTAAAATACGTGCGACAGTGACAAAATCTTTGCCTCCACTCAATCTGAGTTTAACGCTTAATTGAAATATAAGTCATTTACCTCCTATCTCCCCCTCCTCTTTCGATAAATACACCCAGCTCTCGTCTTTCTCCTTTAAGCCGAGCTGGTCGGAGTGCTGCTACACCGGAAAGGTGTGGAGCTGCATTAACCGCCACTTCCTCCCGTCGACTTCATTCAGCTGCTGCCTCTCACTGTCTGGAGCATTCACCAGTCATGAGATGAACAATACAATACATAATATGCCATTAAATAAGATATAATTTTCTAACTACTTATATAATTATTATTAGATATAGCACAACCTGACAGCGATTACTGTAAGACTGTAACGTTATGCTTTACTTTAACGTTAGCGGTGCATGTTTGTTATTTTCTTCTCGGTCTATAATTGTAGCTTTAGCTGAATATATTGAATAGTAAAACATTTTTATCAAGAGAATGAAAATATACTGCATCTTTCAATAACAATTTAATGGGATTAGTTTAGTGACTCTGACTATACAGGCCTATGTAAAGGGTAATATCACCACCTTGTGGTAGTTCGAGGCTACATACAGTCAGTCAGTCCCTTGTATTATCAATCAGTTGAGCATTTCCTTTTGTCTGTCTTGACAAACCTCTGTGGCGATCGATGTCACTTAGCTGATTTGTTAAACTCGTAGGTCCTATTTACAAATAAACAAACAAATCATTGCTAGTTCAACCCAGCCCCCACACGCAGTTAATTCGGACAAATAACCCTTATACGTTGGCTTTATTTCCATGTTTTATTCATAATTTTAAAAGTTTATTTTCACAGATAACAAGACAAAAGAAAAAACATAGCGTATTAATGGAGAAGGCCTTAAAATAAGTTTGCTTGAGATTAAAAAAAGAGCAATGTGAAAGTGAATGAAGACATCTCTCCAAAAAAAGGTAAAACAAACAAATAGGCTAACATTTAAAATCGAAGTGCATCTGTTATTTACAGCTGCTTTTAGACAACATGAAAACCCTCTTCCTTCTGTTTGTTAAGCACCTTCAGTCAGTTGATGGCAGCAGGGCCACGGCGCACGTCCCAGTCTGGTTACTTTGTTTCATGCGAAATCAACACAATAATCAATCAATCGTCTGTGCTTCTATACACGTCAGACCTCTAACTCTTTCCCCCTAAATTGTCCAGAAAATGTCCACGTCAGAGCTGCGATCCTGTAGACTTGCTGTGGTTTTACAATTTTATTCAGTATCAAAACATGTAAGTTTATGCAACCATTAAACCATCTTAAATGAACTATTTCTTCACTCGTTTTGGGCATAATAAACATAATCTGTTCTAATTAAATGTATGTGCAAAATTAATTAAATGCAACCCCTGCAACCACCATTAATACAAACTAATACATTCTTTATACTAATCTCTGTAACTGCACCACTGTTGCATCATTGTATTGCAGAATTTCCCTCCGGGAAAAGGAAAAAGGTTTAACAGTGTAACATTACGCACGGAAAACATGACATGATGGAACTTTAAATATTTCCACAAGGGCAAATTAAACTTTAAAAGCCAGAATATCCGCGTTTAGTTGCTGATTTTTGCCGCTGTATATGTATGTTCGGGCCAATCTGAATAATATTTCCCCGTTGAGACTGTTGCTTTGGTCTCTCATTTCCATTTGGTGAGCCAATATTTCATCATATGCTACTTTTATTGGAACATCTGTTTAAAGACATAGCTGCTTGAGAGGATAATCATTAATAAAAATTCACTTCAATTTAATACAAACCGTTGCACATACGACATGCGTTTGGACACCCTCATTGTCCCTGCACACAGGCTACTCTTTGTATTAGACGTTGCAACTGAGTTAAATAAATGTTGGTATTATTCTAGAAAATCCGCCACGTATAATTGTCTTTTGTAGGCTTAATGTAGTATACAACTGAACCTTGAGCTGTTTCTTATAACATCTACTGTATTGCCATGCAATGCATGACTACAATAACAGCACATGCTATTGTCTTTCAGTACTCTGCAGGAGCAAGTAATCAGTCATAAGTAATCAGTAACCAGTAATTTACCATTACGCAAGGTATGCAACTACCTGGGGCCCCCAAATTGAATTATGTTCTATCTATTCTATCTCACTGCACCCTGAAATAACTTCCAAAAGGCACCCAAAGCACTTAAAAAATATGCAAGTATACTACTTACTTAATCTGTACTTCTGCTTCAGAGGAAAAGATTGTATTACTACATATATACAGATAAATGTTATTATGTTGCAGATTCAGATTTTACTGACAAAATTCAGATTTCACTGACAAAATATAACAATTAAAGTATGATGAATTATAATTCATTAAACTATCCAGCATTATATAAAATAGTTTGGTAACCCTTTATAATACAGCCCGCGTTTTACGGTGCAACTTCCCATCACTTACCATGTAATTTCCCGGAATTTATAGTGTAATTTTCTCGTATGAATCAGTACGTTACATGTGTATATGTGTACTAAAATCAAATGTTTTTGCTCGTGGCAGTTATGACAATCATTTTTTTATGCATGTGTGTTTGACAGGCAAGCTTCACCCACACTCAAGAAGTTTATTATGCTTATGTCTTCTACTTCATTGTATGAATTTCAATAGAACAAGGCGAGAAATGGGTCTATACTTTTGGAAATTGGCTCCTAGCAGCCATGTTGGTCCAGCACTGCAGCAGCTCATAACAGGCAATCTTACCTCTCTCCAGTGCAGCTATGAAAGGCTTGTATTGTCATCCGAGGATGAAAAAATAACAATACAGTAATGTAATAATATACATAGTATATCTTTAATTACACAATAATAAGGTACGCAGGAAGTTATGAAAAATGATTTTATTCTTTAATTACACATAAACCACAACATATGTGCTGTTCTCCCAGTCTTACTCTGTAGGTATAGACTAGTTACCCTATAAGTACATGGTAACAACAGGGAGCGGGCTGGATTATGTTCTCCCATCCTTACTTAACTGTTTGGTTCTGTTACCTTTCATGTCACAATCTAACAACATGCAATGTGTCATTAACAACACACTGGACCAACATTTTGAACAGACAATGAGAAAACATTGTTGAACATGATTAAATAGAATGTTTCATTTACAACTTCTTAACTATATAAACTACTATTATACAATATAAATATTCTATATAAATTGCAATATATATAACTTAACAAAAATTGTATATAAAACTTTATATAAAACTTAAACAACAAAATAACTCTTAACTAATCTATCTATCTTAACTAATCTATCAAAATGCAGTTATAAAATGATTCAGTAAAATTGATGATTTTAGTAAAAAAAAAAAACAAGAACAAAACAGGAAACTATGTTTAAATTGTTAATGTAACAGACCAACAACAAGAACAACAACAAAAACAATATTCAGGTACTTTGTTCTTATGTTCTACATCGCCACTTTACTGGGAGGAGTTCATCATTTCTTTTGAGTCTTTTTTATTTTGTTCTTCAGCTCAGGGCAGGAATCCACAAATCCTTTAAAGTGCAATGTGAAATCTTTTAGGCTTGTCCCTTCAGTGCGGGTGGAGACACTTTTTTTCCCCTCCTGAAGCTATATCCACCTGTAATCACAATTATTAAAGTGTATTACAGTATAGTGAAGTCTAAAACACACATGCACACAATTGTTACATAACAGCATTCATTACATTAACCCCACCCACCCCATCCACGATTAAAAATGATAATTACAAGTTATTCTGATATTACGTAATTTGTAGTAGTGAATAATAGTTTAAAAAACAAGCACAATGGCACCACAAATACAGGTATGACATTTTCACATGCAGTGCACATACTGTATGTAATTCCCTCGAAGCACAGGCAAACACAAGTGGCTTTCTTGCAACTGGTTTATTTGTAGCTTTCTCTCCAAATCCACCGTGAAAACTACAGACACATACACACACGGTATAAAGACAAAGTTAGCGAAAATAAAAGCCTTTACAGCATGTGGAGAACAGCTCATCAAAGTAAAATAAAGACAAAAACAAGAATTACCTCGTTGGCTGCGTTCTGCAAATAAGGGAATTATCCTTGGTCCTTGAAGGGTCCTTAAACATTTCACAACCAGTTAAATAGGTTGATATTTAGCATGTATCTTAGCTGGGGCACATGTGCATCTTTACCTGCTCATTTCTCCCTTCTCCCGTACGTCAGAATGGCACAACTGGCTTTTCTAAATAAAACTGGCTGTTTCACAATAAAAGCTATCTTCTTAAAATAATACAAAACATCAAAGATAACTAAAATATATTGCAAATGACTCAAATGTATTCCAAAAGACAATACTGACATTACAAATTACAAACAACAGTTACACTCCCACCAAATCACACAAATCTTCAAGTGGGATTTCTCTAAATACAATACTGTTTTCAAATGAACACTTCAATTTCTCAATAACACATTTCTTGTTATTGACCATCTGACATGGAGTTTCAGTCAAAATAATAACACTTCAATCTGCTTCAAGCAGTGTAACAACCTTTTGTATAGGTCTTTCAAGTAACACTGGTTTAGTTGTTGATTTCCCCTTTTTGTCAAATGTAGTATCACTAACCAGAATGACCGCAGACTTCATTGTGAGGATATGGTTTGGAGTTAAAGGTTCAGGACGGTGAGTGGTCTGCTATTAATGATAGCCATAACCTCATACATGAATGTCCGTAGGGAGGTACTGTCAAGCCTTTGTGCTGACTGGTCAAGAATAGCAGTAAGAACACTCCTTATGGTCCTTATCTGCCTCTCCCAGACGCCACCCATGTGACTCACCGCTGGAGGGTTCATGAGCAATTCACATCCAAAACTCTTTGTTCTTTCTTGATCCATTCCTTTCATGAGTTCTATAAACTCTCTCCTTGCACCGACAAAATTAGTGCCTTGGTCACATCTTAGTTGACGCACGTTTCCTCTTATGGCGATGAATGCTCTCAAAGCATTAATAAATGCATCGTTGTCATGTCATCCAGCATCTCTATGTGTATGGCTCTTGAACATAGACAGGTAAGTAAAAGACCATATTTTTTGAGCTCTTTTCTTCCCTCTTTAACATAGATTGGACCAAAACAGTCGATGCCGGCGTAGGTAAAGGATGGAGTAGTTTCCATTCTGTCTTGTGGTAAATCGCCCATCCTTTGTTCTTCAGTCGGTCTCCTGTACTTTCTGCACTTGACACATTTGAAAATGTGCGACGAGACTGCACTGCTGCATCCCAGGATCCACCATCCATTAGCTCGCAGTTCATTCATCGTCATTCCACGTCCTTGATGCTGTATCTTTTCGTGAAAGTGTTTGATAAGTAGAGAGGATATATGGCTATTCTTCGGTAGAAGTGCCGGATGCTTCACGTGTGGGTGTAATGTGGCTCGACTCAGACGTCCTCCCACTCTCAGGATGCCTTCTTCATCCAGGAATGGACTCAACTTGTACAACTTACTATCTTTGGTCTTGACAGTCACATTCCCTAGTTTCAAGCATTTTATTAAGTCTGAGAATGCCTCTTCTTGCACTAGCTTGACCACTGCCAGTTCTGCTTCTTTCCTTTCTTCCAAGCTTGTACATTCGTTGGTTCTTTGTTGCACACCTTTGTATTCCCTGATCTGCCTTTTCAGTCTAGCAACTGCATTTACCACCCTTGACCAATCAGAGAACTTCTTGAAGTGATCCAATAATGACCTTTCTTCCTTTGCCCTAGTGTTACACACAAAAGCCTTGCGGAGTTCAGGATCATCTTCCTTGATATCTCCCACCTTGCATCGTCTGTGAGGTAGTTCCTTTTGCCACAGAAACTTTGGTCCTATGAACCAGTTAGAGTTCCTGAGCTGCTGTGCAGTCAAACCTCGAGAGGCATGATCTGCAGGATTGTTCTCAGAGGCAACATAAGCCCATTGTTCAGGCTTTGTACTTAACTTGATTCTTTGTATGCGGTTGGCTACAAACACCTGAAACCTTCTGGCATCGTTGTTTATGTAGCCGAGAACAACTGTAGAATCTGTCCAGAAGAACTCCTGCAGATCTTGAATGTCTAGTTCCTTCTGAAGCGTGTCGCTGGTTTGAACTGCAACAACTGCAGCTGACAGTTCCAATCTAGGTATAGTTGTAACCTTGGTTGGTGAAACTCTTGACTTACCCATTACCAAACAACAGTGAACTTCATCGGATAGATTAATAGCTCGGAGGTAAGTACATGCACCATAGCCGGAGATGCTTGCGTCAGCAAAATGGTGAAGTTCATACCTTTTGACACTGCCGAAACTTGAAGGTAAGAAGCATCTTTTGATTTCCATTTCAGCCAGGTTGGGTAGATCTCTGAGCCAGGACTCCCACTGAGGTCTTAAACGTTCTGGAAGATCTTCATCCCATCCAAGTTTCTCTCTACACATTTCCTGGAGTATTTGTTTCCCCAAAAGGACGAAGGGTGCCATGAACCCTAGGGGATCATACACAGAAGCAACTGTAGACAGTACGCCTCTTCTTGTCAATGGATTGGGTTTCACTTGAACTCTGAATTTGAATGAGTCTGATGTGATACACCACTCCACTCCGAGAGCTCTCTCCATATGTGGTGAACTCAAGGCCATGTCCAGATCTTTGACTGCTGCACGTTCTTCCTCTGGGATGGTTGCCATCACGTTCTCACTATTAGATACAAACTTGTGGAGTCTTAATTTGCCAGTAAAGCAAAGTTCTCTTGAGTCTTTGATAAGCTTGATGGCTTCCTTCTCAGTTTGAACGCTTGTTAGACCGTCATCTACATAAAAATTCCTCTGAATGAAGCATATGGCGGCGTCGCTGAACCGACCTTCCCCTTGTGCTGCCAGATGTTTTAGGCTGAAGTTGGCACAGCCAGGAGACGAGGCTGCTCCAAACAAGTGGACCTTCATGCGGTAGATGGATGGTGTGGTTTCCACGTTGCCATTCTCCCACCATAGAAACCTCAAATAATCCTAATCTTCCTTTTCGACGTGAAACTGGTGGAACATTCTTTCCACGTTGCACATGACTGCAATGTAACCTTTTCGGAAGCGGCATAGGACACCCACCAATGTATTTGTTAAGTCAGGACCAGTGAGCAGATGGTCGTTGAGGGATGTCTCTTGGTACTTGGCAGAACAGTCAAATACTACGCGTATTTTGCCTGGTTTCTGTGGATGATAGATTCCATGATGTGGAATGTACCAAACTGGACTATTGTCAATTTCATCCTCAGGGACCTTCTCTGCATCTCCACGTGATATGATGTCATCCATGAACTTGACATAGTCTTTATAGTATCTTTGATCTTTCTTTAGTCTCCTTTCAAGACAGTTCAGACGGTGTATTGCGCACGTCTTGTTGTTCGGTAGTTTCGGTCTTTCCTCCTTGAACGGCAAAGGCATTTCGTAGTGACCATTGTCCTTTTGTGTAATATTCCCTCTCAACTTGGAAAGAAACTTCAAGTCATCTTGAGACACAGGATCATTTTCTCCAGCTCTTTCAGAGAAGTCTGATTCCAGGATGTTTATGACGTCTGAAGGAATAATTTCCTTTACTTTGTTTCGACTCACATAGTGTACTTCAGTCTTGAGATTGACCGACGGCTCAACACCTGGTGTCACTTGTCTTACTACTATGCGATGGCTGATCCCAATTGTGTCACCGTAGTCTAGACAGGGATTGCCGTGGCCAACAATACTCCATCCAAGGTCCGTGAGCAGTGCATACGGCTGATTTTCTTTGCCAGACACAACTTCTCTTAGAAGTAAAGCTTGTGAGCAGTTGTATCCAATGAGCAAACCTCCTTCACAGTCCTGTAAAGGTGCAATTTCTCCTTGAAGGTGCTCTAGATGAGACCAAGCTTTTGCAGTTTCATCTGTTGGGATGTGAGTTCCGTTGGCTGGAATAAAATCCCGTGTGTAGACTGGTGGTAAGGAGATCTTCTTATCGGTGTAAAAGCCTCTGACTTGTAAGTTGTCTACCCTTTGGGAGCTTACTAACGTGGTTCTTGAGGTCATAGTAGAAAGCTTGAGCTTGACTTGTCGTTTGTTTACTTTCAAAGTTTCAGCTACTTCACTCAGAATGAAGGTTGTGTCACTTTGAGAATCCAAAAGTGCGTACACAAGAACTTCTTGGGCTGCCTGAGATGTGGATGAAAGCCAAACAGGAATTATTGCGGCTGTTTGTGTGTTAGCTTCCTCCAGTATCACTCTGTTTGAAGTAGCAGCTGTGGTTGTTCCTTTGGGTTGTGTAGATTGAGGTCGTTCTTGGTGTTTTTCTTGACTTGTACTCGGCTTTTCTTGACTTTGAGTTTGCTTGGCTTGTAGTGGGTTTTGTTCTTCTTTAGGTCGCACTGCATGCAAGCAAGTAGGATGCCGCTTATGGCACACATCACAAACACTCCTACTGTTGCAACTCTTTGAGTGATGACCAGACTTGAGACAGCCAAAGCATAACCTTTCAGTTTGAACAAACTTGATTCTGTCTGGAACTGTTTTCTCCATGAACTTTCTGCATTTGTGCAAGGTGTGCCCACTTTTCTGACAGAAAATACAAGACATGTTAGTTCTTTCATTTGAATTTGTAGTAAGAGTCTTTGCTCCTAAGCTTTGAGGTCTTTGGTATTTTGTTTTTTCTGCATCAGTTTGTTTCAGTGACTGCAATGATGTAACAGGATTACAGGCGATTTTTGCTTCTCTTGTCAGAAATTTAACAAATTGACTGAAGGAGGGGAATTGGTTACTGTTTTCTTGGACTTCAATAACTTTCCGGTTCCATCTCGCTGTTAGCCAGTCTGGTAACTTTGACAAAATTTTCCTGTTTTCATTACAGTCATTCAAGATTTCCAATGATTTGATGTGGACCATGGCAGCCTCGCAACTGCGGAGAAAATCAACAAACTCTCTGAGCTCAAAACTGTCCTTAGACCCCATCCTAGGCCATGCTTGAAGCTTGTCTCTGTACGATTTTGCAATCGTGAATGGATTTCCATATCTCTCCTCTAAAATCTCCCATGCAGCAACATAGGCAGATTCAGTACCGAGTAGGAAATATCCATCAAGTGCTTTCTTAGCTTGTCCACTTACATATCTACGCAGGTAGTATATCTTCTCTTTGTCTTGAATGTTTTTCTGGTCAATCAGTGTTTCAAAGGAGAGTTTCCAATCGTTGTATTTCAATGAATCCCCAGTGAATACTGACGGCTCTGGAACTGGAATCCTGTTCGCACTTAAAGCACCTGCCAGCACCCTAACAAGCTCTGCTGTACTGTCATTTGAGGAGGTGGTTCCAGCCTGGGGTATGAAAGGTACATACAGCGGTTGAGGACTTGTTGGAGCTGAAGCTTGATTATCTTCTTCCTTCTCTTGTTTTACAGTGTCCTTTTGCTCTGCTACAGCCTTCACCTGATCATACACCTGTATTCTTGCTTGTGCGGCATTGAGACTTTTCATTGCCTCTAACTGCAGTATCTTTCTCCTCTTTTCTTCCAGAGTCCTTTGTAGAGCTGCATGCTCTTCTTCCCGTTTAGCTTTAATTTTAGCTTCTTCTTTTTCTCGTTCTAAACGACGCTTGATGGCTGCTGCCTCTTCATCTGCTATCTTTCTTTTAGCTTCTGCTTCTAAGCGCTGTATTTCCACTTGTTCCTTTTCTTGCTCTTGTAGCACTTTCAGAACTGCTTGGCTTGCAGCAGCTTCAGCAGCAGCTTCTTGGCGATTAACAGGAGATTGGCTTGAATGCTCTGAGGTGCCTCTCAAGATAGAAATGACAGAACCTGATTTACTGATGCTTGAGTCGAAGAGAGAGCCTGCTTCTGGCCACTCTTGCTCTCGTTCTGGAATCTTTCCGCCCAGCCGACTTGAGGCTCTGGATACAATGAACTTTGAAATCTCCACACACTGATCCACTCTTCGACGTGTGTCCTGACCTGGAGGTGAGACTTTGCGTAGTTCATCATAAATACGCTGGACATCTGCAGAAAGCCCTATGACATCACCAATGATATCTTGAAGCAGATCATCAGATAAAGGCTCTGTTGATTGTGATAATGGCTGCTTAGCAGATTTAACGTGTGTTCTCCACTTGTCATATATGTAGTCAAACTTTTGTTGAAGCCCTTTAATTTTTCCTTCTTGCATTTCTTTACCCTTTTCTGTAAGAGTTTTAATTCTCTGACTTCGCCTGGGTTGGTGAGCTTCCTCTTGGTGGCCTTCAGCATCACCTACTTCTCCATCTTCAGGTTGATCGTGGGAATTTGCTCTGTCTCTAAGACTGTCCCCTATCTGAATTGTAGACTCTTTTGGCTTTGACATTGTCAAATCACTAATCGCATTTTGCAAAACAATAGCAGTTACGTTGTTTACAAATAGAAATTAACGTGGTAAACAAACTTTCCCATCAACTTTAAACACTCACTCAAATGTAAATGTCAATAATAGATAAATAAATGCTTGATACTTCAAAAGTGCACTTTAGAACTTAAAGGTGTGCAAAATGATGTAATTGGACCTTAAATATCACTAGTGAAATACACACAATATATGCAAATCACATAAAACACTCAGAAAACTTACATTTCAATGGCAGTTAGTGTTCACTTCTTATTTCACAAAATTAACTTAAATTGCAAGCAAAAAATGTTTGCCGTTTAACTTTAGTATCTCTGGAATAATAAACTTGAGTTAAATTACGTGATAACAAACACTGACAAAAACACTCTTCTTAAATAACTCTTAACTTATTAGTGTCCAAGCCCTTTGCTACTTCTTCTTGAAACTTCACTGTTTAAGCTGCGTGGGTCTTACTTCTTTATGTGCTTTTTAACGCTGTTTTTTGGCTCATCTGTTGCTCCATGAATGACTGCTCCATGCGCTGCAGACAGGCTGAATGAAGCCAGTCCTTTGAACTTGCCGTGTTGTTAATTGATGCTCACTCGCGCTGATGGACAGTTCGAGTTTTCACTGTAATTCCCTCGAAGCACAGGCAAACACAAGTGGCTTTCTTGCAACTGGTTTATTTGTAGCTTTCTCTCCAAATCCACCGTGAAAACTACAGACACATACACACACGGTATAAAGACAAAGTTAGCGAAAATAAAAGCCTTTACAGCATGTGGAAAACAGCTCATCAAAGTAAAATAAAGACAAAAACAAGAATTACCTCGTTGGCTGCGTTCTGCAAATAAGGGAATTATCCTTGGTCCTTGAAGGGCCCTTAAACATTTCACAACCACTTAAATAGGTTGATATTTAGCATGTATCTTAGCTGGGGCACATGTGCATCTTTACCTGCTCATTTCTCCCTTCTCCCGTACGTCAGAACGGCACAACTGGCTTTTCTAAATAAAAGTGGCTGTTTCACAATAAAAGCTATCTTCTTAAAATAATACAAAACATCAAAGATAACTGACATATATTGCAAATAACTCAAATGTATTCCAAAAGACAATACTGACATTACAAATTACAAACAACAGTTACACTGTACCTCGGCAATGATGCTTGTCAGAGCCATTGTTGTTCTGTCCACATGATCCATGGTTTGAAGGCCTGGGAAACACAGAGATTGATTTTGTGTTTAGATTTGATTCTGTACGTTTTTCAGGACATACTTATACCTGTGTATGACCCGCTCAGGTGTAGTCAAGTGTTATATTTCTTTCCCGTACTTGTTAGGTTTAGGTAATAAACAGAACTGTGCTCTAGGTTTAATATACAGTACAAACTTTAACTCACTATATATTAAATAAAAAACAGATATTACTCCCTAAAGTAGAGTAAAATATGCTATCTAACGTAACATATTCATTCAGCATTTAATTTAAAACAGCATGGACCATGTGAGTTTACATTCTGGACACAGAGGTAACTTGTACAACGTTCTTGCCAAAGTCCGCCTAGCATGGTGTCTAATTAGCGATTAGCATAACTCGCGTTTAGCATGCTAATACACATGAATTTGGTTGTTAAGACTTTAGCATAACGGAGGCAACATATTACGGTAAGACACACAATGTTGCACATCATAAATATGACTGCTCACCTAACAGGAGAATATGACAGAAGCAGGTGATTTGATTTGCTCTCGCAAGCTAACTGCCACATCCATGCCACAGCCCAGTGCTACTTTACAACCGTCGGTCTGTATACGAAACCCGAACACGCTTGTAGGCAATCCATGAATTATATAGGCGGAAGCTATTTTTTTTTTTACTAGGATGCCAGTTGCGCAATCTCTGCATTCACTAACCTCATATCACCTGCTTCTGTCATGTTCTCCTGTTAGGTGAGCAGTCATATTTATGATGTGCAACCTTGTGTGTCTTATCGTAATATGTTGCCTGCGTTATGTTAAAGTCTTAACAACCGAATTCATGTGTATTAGCATGCTAATCGCGAGTTATGCTAATCGCTAATTAGCCACCATGCTAGGCGGACTTTGGCAAGAAGGTTGTACAAGTTACCTCTGTGTCCAGAATGTGAACTCACATGGTCCATGCTGTTTTAAATTAAATGCTGAATGAATATGTTACCTTAGATAGCATATTTTACTCTACTTTAGGGAGTAATATCTGTTTTTTATTTAATATATAGTTAGTTAGTGAGAATTTAATAATCCAGCCCGCTCCCTGTTGTTACCATGTACTTACAGGGTAACTAGCCTGTACCTACAGAGTAAGGACTGGGGAACATTGTGAACTTTCATAGCTGTGCACTGGAGAGAGGTAAGATTGCCTGTTATGAGCTGCTGCAGTGCTGGACCAACATGGCTGCTAGGAGCCAATTTCCAAAAGTATAGACCCATTTCTCGCCTTGTTCTATTGAAATTCATACAATGAAGTTGAAGACATAAGCATAATAAATCTCTTGAGTGTGGGTGAAGCTTGCCTGTCAAACACACATGCATAAAAAAATGATTGTCATAACTGCCACGAGCAAAAACACTTGATTTTAGTACACATATACATGTTACGTACTGATTCATACGAGAAAATTACACCATAAGGTCCGGGAAGTTACATGGTAAATGTTGGGAATTACACTTTAAAACCCCAATTGTTACTCCCTTGTTTCTCGTTGTTTTGTTTTCTTCCGCTGTACCTACTTTTAAGTACCAGTAAGAACCGGAAAGTATTTAATATGTATGAATTCATATGAGGAAGTTGCACCATAAGTTCCAGGAAATTACATGATAAGTGATGGGAAGTTACACTGTAAAACGCGGGCTGTATTATAAAGTGTTAGCAATAGTTTAGCACCTTGAACAGATGTAAAGTGCTAATAATTAGGGATGCACGATATTGGATTTTTTGCCGATATCCGATATGCCGATATTTCCAACTCATTGTGGCGGATTGCCGATGCCGATACTGATATATGCACATATTTTCTTCTAGCTGGCTGAGGAGACTATTATGCATGCAAGCATAGATTGTACTAAGTATGATCAAGAAAGACAATATATGAAGGAAGAACTTAGGAAGACTGGAGTTCAGGAGCTCAGCGTTAAAACTTTAATGAACTTGCCAAGTGGGTGGAGCAGTAGAGTTTTCTTTGAGTTTATTAGACAGACAGCATTAATGTGCAGGATTTAATCTCTGGTCCACACTCCAAAAAGAAGATGTCCCCCCCCCCCCAAAACAGAGTGATACATCCTGTCAGCTGAGGTGTTTCCTATCTGTGCAATCGAACATAGCAGCTCTTGCGCGGACTACTTTAACCTGACAGTCCTGGTGCTTCCCCCGCAGGCTCCACTTCACTCAAGCTGCTTCTTTCCCCTTTAACCGGAATAACAAACTGGGGCTCGGTGCTCCGGTTGGATCCACATGGAGCATGGAGAGCCGGGGCTAACGTTAGCTGAGAAGCTAGCGGAGCGTTAGCAGCAGTATGACCGGAGGGAAGCACAGCCAGCTAGTGTCTGCTAGAAGAAGCAGCTGAGTGAAGTGGAGCCTGCCGAGGAAGCACCGGGACTGTCAGCGTGAAACAGTCCGTGGAGGGAAGAACAGTGATGCGGCAGAGGAGAGGGCAACAAATCGGCCTCTCATAATCGGCAGAAAATGTTCATTTCGGCCGATACCGATGACATGCCGATAATATCGTGCATTCCTACTAATAATCCCTCTCTTTCACTCTTCAATTTAAGTAAAAATTTGAATGCACGACTTTAACTTTCACTGTGTGATATTAACAGTTTTACTATTAATATTTTTCCTTCAGAAAAAAGTTTTGAGTACTTTTTCTACCACTGCCAATACCAACGTTCCCAGTTAGAGAAAGGGTGAAAAGTAAAGCAAGATGGTGTTTGCCTGGGGCCCCCAAATCATAAAATCCACCCCTGCAAGTAATCACAAATTTCATTAAATCAATGTGTGCAAAGACCTGACTAGGACCGTCCTTTGGCTATAAATTACTTACAGCTGAGTGAAAGTGACTAAAACGAGAGGGCATTGTCAGTTCTAAGGTCAGTTGATACTGAATGGGGCTATGCCAGGAACTGGCAGAGAAGTGAAGAGTGAAGTGAAAGTGCATTAGTTGAGTCAATTTAATAAAAATTCATTTTCCATGTATGCTCAAAATTTTTCTGTCCTGTCAGATCTTACACAGAAATTTCACTTCCCTTTTTAATCAAGATTTCTCAATATTACATTTCATTGCTTCATTCCATCAACATTTTGTAACCCACTTAGAGTTTGTTAAACGACTATAGTCTCTTACATTTATCCTTTTTACAGTATCACAGTTTCATTAATAATCAACCAAATCAAATTGTATAACAAATTAATAATCAACTCCAATGGATTACACCAAACATGCATAACTTCATCAATATGATGTCATATCATTGATGAAATATTCATATGTGTCAGATATTCTTAAGCATTAGCAATTCAACAAAATATTACTTTATTCAAATGGTTAGCCTCTTCCTGTACTATCATGCCTTCCCCCCCACAGCTGGAGCACCTGTTGCAGCATTTCCTCCATTAAAGTCCTTCTGTGATGTTGTTCGATTTTCATGGAAATGCACGATCCTTTTTGGAAACTACACAGAACAGCGGATCAGAAATGGTGTGTTTTCAAGATGCCAATTGACATTTAAATACTTGAATATTATTTCAATATCAGTGTTTCTCACTATCTCGGCTTCTAAATGGCTCAGTCATGATTCTGGAGGGCAAGTCTATATTTTCTGGGCCAAGAAATGCAAAACTCAGAATTATTCGAGAATCAGCATGAGGTGACAAACAATAGTGCATTAGACAATTTAAGTGACATATTTCAAGGAGAGGATGACCACACACTAAGCTTGAATTATTTTATTGTATTACCAATGTTTTGACTGCACAGCAACTTTTGCAAGTGTCAAACAAAAGTCTTACATATACATACATCACCTGGTAGCAACCTGCAATCAGTGACATTATCAACAGGCCTTTTCATAGCAGACATTATCACTCGTCACAGCAGGAAAAGTGCAGGAGGAACCAATGCTTTTAACGATGGCTCTGTGTAACAGGGTCAACTGTACAGCATATGTATTATAATTACACAAAAATTGTAAATAGTTAAATCCTGACGTGCTACTCCTTCAGGGTCAACAGGTGGAACATTTAAGGCTCAGTTCACTGTACCCCTACGTTCACTTTTGTGGGTGCCCCGCCGCCCCCCAAATGATGTCCCCCGCCTTTACCTCTCCCCTTTTGTTGTCAAACTTCATGGGAGAGGTAGGTGACGTTGTGCACTCCTTTTTTGAAGTTTGTTTATCAGTCTGGACTTATTGTACAGTATGGTAACACAATTCTGTTATTTAATTTGTGTAGGAGTCTGAGTTAGCGTCACAATTGACCGGAGGATATTTTCTTTTCATTTACTTCTGTCAGGTACGTTTTCGGTATTTTTGGTGTGTTTGCTGCAACATGGCTGCCCTTTTGTTGTCTTACTTCATGGGAGAGGAGCCTGAGTAAGTCATGATTGACCGGAGGATATTTTCTTTACATTTACTTCTGTCAGTTGCCGGAATAAATGGTGGCCTCTAACGAAACCCTTGTCTGAGCCTCTTCCTTATGACACAATGCAAGAGTCAACCGGTTACATCTGTTCCAGTTGAGTGTTGCTGACTGCTTCAGTTCAAATGTTTGTTACTAACTCTCTCACTCTCTCTCACTGTCCCCCATTCAGCCACTGCTCACTTTCCTCGGGTCTCTGCCCTTATGAATTCTGAGCATTCACAACCTGTCCGCCAAACACCCTCAGATGTCTCCTGCCAGCACACCTGCCCCTTATTTTTCCCCCAATGAGTCGATACCAGCCCCCTTTTCCCCAGTCCGTTGCCAGATTGTCAATGTTACTACATGCCTTTGAGTTCCAGTTGCTTCTACCTGAACCTTTTCTTGTACGTGCTTGCAGCCATTATTAATATTACTACAGCTGTGCTTTTCCTGCAATCACATGTCAAAATGAATTCTGTGAAAAAGGCTTATCCTCTAGTTAAAGGCCCTGCCACCTTAATGTGACACAAAATACTTCTTGTTAACTCCTAAATTTAACCATTTCTGCATAATGACCTTCCTTCGGTTGATCCAACAGTGGTTTACTAAATTATATTGTAACTTCACAAATGCTATGTACTTAGATAGGCCAACTCACTGGTTCGGCAAATTTACAGATTGGCTTAGACTTGCATTTTTTCCTACTAATGGAATTATTTTTGACGGCCCAGCCCACCCACACAGGTGTTTTCAATATTCAGAGTAGCTGTTTAACTCTGCTCAGGTCTAATTTGGATGGAGCTATGCTGGTAATTACATAATGTCAGTTAACAACAGTACTAATCTTGTAATAGCTAAATAAAAGCAGGACCATTTGTCAATTTCTTGTAACCAATTTCTTGTGTAAATTTGAGTTAAAAGGTCTTTACTATATTGTGCAAAAACACATTGCAGCACCTTAAGAAGATTGGGGGCCATTGTAAGTTAATACTTTATGAGCTTTGATAGCACCTGCTAGATTGCAACTTTGTTACTGTAGTTTTACAAAATGATTTTAAAACCAGAGTTAACATTTTACATTTAGCACTGTGGTTCTACATACTTTAGGCCTATAACTTTGTTGTGATAGCATAATTCAGTATGTTAACTGCTTAATTTCCAAAGGCTATATGGATATTTGTGGGACAATTTACATTTGTAGTATTGTTGTGTTTTTAAGGTTTAATGCCATGTGTTCAAATACACAACTGCAGTGCAAAATAAAAAGATTAACTTCCTAACAATTTTGTTGTTCAATGAATTCATTTTTAAAGCTACTACATGGAAAGAAAGCTAAAAACTACTGAAGAAAATCTAATTGGACCAACTTGACTTTTTACCTGTCATCCACTTAAAACTTGTGTTCATAATTATGATAATTAGGTACACAATACTTAAAAATTCCTTTTAAATATTGTGGAAAAACTTGTTGGAAAAACTTATTTTTTATGAGTTATCAACTTAAAAACTTGTGTTTATGCTGCCAATTATTAAGTATGTAGTAATTAAAAATATCTTTGATTGTAGAGGTAAAACTAATTCCCCTAACTCAATGTAGTTTGTTGGTTCAACATAAATTTATCAGGAGTTGTCATAACTCAAAAAGCTTGATGCAAACTGTTATGTTAATTTTTTTGTTGAGCTAAAGCATTTGTTTAGAGTGTACTTGTGTGCATATTATGTCTATTTTATTTATTTATATATTTATTGTATTTATTGTATTTTTTGGGGAAAATAGACAACTCTGTCCTCAAATACACACAATGTCGCAAACCACTTCTTTTCACCTGCCAGTACCATGCCAGGAGATTGAATGTATGTTCACACTGTCCCATTAGAGTCCGACCTCCTAACAGGTGCCCGACCAGCTAGTTGAAAGTGACAGTACAAAAACAAGATCTAGTAGTGTTTGATTTTGAATGCTTAGCTAAGCTGGAAACTGTTGAGTTCTCTTATTCACTGAACTCTCGTATCCTATTGCACAAACAACATGGCAAAAAGTCAATTTGTAGTAGCCTGTGTATTGGGAAATAAGATACACTTGACTTTGTTTACCCATCCACACCATCCAGTCCCAAAACCACATCTTTCACTTCTTCTTTCAGTCATATGCCAGTATATTTTGGTATTAAACACCCCATTTGTTTCTTGGAAACACATGTTTAAACATCAAAGTCCATTAATCATCAACCCAATCACATTATATAAGCTACTTGGACGGATTATACATCTTTACTGCATGTCATACTCATACATAAAACATTGCCAGCATATATCTACCATTGTAGTTTTTCATGAATCGAGAATCGAGAATCAGCATGAGGTGACAAACAATAGTGCATTAGACAATTTAAGTGACATATTTCAAGGAGAGGATGACCACACACTAAGCTTGAATTATTTTATTGTATTACCAATGTTTTGACTGCACAGCAACTTTTGCAAATGTCAAACAAAAGTCTTACATATACATACATCACCTGGTAGCAACCTGCAATCAGTGACATTATCAACAGGCCTTTTCATAGCAGACATTATCACTCGTCACAGCAGGAAAAGTGCAGGAGGAACCAATGCTTTTAACGATGGCTCTGTGTAACAGGGTCAACTGTACAGCATATGTATTATAATTACACAAAAATTGTAAATAGTTAAATCCTGACGTGCTACTCCTTCAGGGTCAACAGGTGGAACATTTAAGGCTCAGTTCACTGTACCCCTACGTTCACTTTTGTGGGTGCCCTGCCGCCCCCCAAATGATGTCCCCCGCCTTTACCTCTCCCCTTTTGTTGTCAAACTTCATGGGAGAGGTAGGTGACGTTGTGCACTCCTTTTTTGAAGTTTGTTTATCAGTCTGGACTTATTGTACAGTATGGTAACACAATTCTGTTATTTAATTTGTGTAGGAGTCTGAGTTAGCGTCACAATTGACCGGAGGATATTTTCTTTTCATTTACTTCTGTCAGGTACGTTTTCGGTATTTTTGGTGTGTTTGCTGCAACATGGCTGCCCTTTTGTTGTCTTACTTCATGGGAGAGGAGCCTGAGTTAGCGTCACGATTGACCGGAGGATATTTTCTTTACATTTACTTCTGTCAGTTGCCGGAATAAATGGTGGCCTCTAACGAATCCCTTGTCTGAGCCTCTTCCTTATGACACAATGCAAGAGTCAACCGGTTACATCTGTTCCAGTTGAGTGTTGCTGACTGCTTCAGTTCAAATGTTTGTTACTAACTCTCTCACTCTCTCTCACTGTCCCCCATTCAGCCACTGCTCACTTTCCTCAGGTCTCTGCCCTTATGAATTCTGAGCATTCACAACCTGTCCGCCAAACACCCTCAGATGTCTCCTGCCAGCACACCTGCCCCTTATTTTTCCCCCAATGAGTCGATACCAGCCCCCTTTTCCCCAGTCCATTGCCAGATTGTCAATGTTACTACATGCCTTTGAGTTCCAGTTGCTTCTACCTGAACCTTTTCTTGTACGTGCTTGCAGCCATTATTAATATTACTACAGCTGTGCTTTTCCTGCAATCACATGTCAAAATGAATTCTGTGAAAAAGGCTTATCCTCTAGTTAAAGGCCCTGCCACCTTAATGTGACACAAAATACTTCTTGTTAACTCCTAAATTTAACCATTTCTGCATAATGACCTTCCTTCGGTTGATCCAACAGTGGTTTACTAAATTATATTGTAACTTCACAAATGCTATGTACTTAGATAGGCCAACTCACTGGTTCGGCAAATTTACAGATTGGCTTAGACTTGCATTTTTTCCTACTAATGGAATTATTTTTGACGGCCCAGCCCACCCACACAGGTGTTTTCAATATTCAGAGTAGCTGTTTAACTCTGCTCAGGTCTAATTTGGATGGAGCTATGCTGGTAATTACATAATGTCAGTTAACAACAGTACTAATCTTGTAATAGCTAAATAAAAGCAGGACCATTTGTCAATTTCTTGTAACCCTTATTGACCTTACAATTTAAAATATTTTTGGGACATACTAGAGCCATAGTTTTTATGTATGTTGATGCTCAACTATTTTTTCATCTTTTTTCTAATGTTTCATGATTGTTTGTGATAAACTAGGTGTTTCGTTTAGCTTGTTGATGATGACCAGGTAGTTTATGTTTATTTAAGGCAGTATGTTGGCTACAGATTGAAGAAGAATACACATTTGGGTAGAGACTTGATAATCGAGTGACATCTGGGACAACCCTCTTTCCTGCCTCCTGACCCCTGCTGATTTGACCCCTCCTGTTTTTGCCCCCTTGATTTGCCTTGATCTTGTATGCAAATGCCCTTCCTTCCTATCTTCTGTTCACCATTGATGCTCACTGCTTTGATCTTTACTGTATAAAATCGTTCCATTTCTTCTGCTCTGGGTCAGTCTACTGTATCAGACCAGCTCTGTGTCAGTAAGCTCAACACATTTCCGGAATGGTATTAAACCACTTCCACCACAGCAAACTTTGAACAAGGACTTGAGTGAATTTTCTTCAACAAGATACAGCCTTACACAACAATTGTGGGTACCATTATTGTTCCTATGCCCCGTGTTATTTATGTATGTCAGTCATGTTGAGATAATTATAGATAAACAATCATTTGTTATGGTAATGTTACCTTCCTACCAGAACTATGTAGGTGGCAGTTTTTTCTAGTTTCGCTTTGTACATTTTGTTGTTGTGATTGCACGCTGGCTCTGGTGTGGACTTGAAAAGTTTGTCTGCACTGGAGTTAGAGCTTTCTCCAGATTACCGCTGTTACCACATCCTGCGCAGTAAAGGAAGATGAATGTTGTACTCTTGGTCCTAAGTAATCCTTCCTCCTGCATGTAGACATCTAAATATCCCTAGTTGGTTGAAGCTAACAATACTACAGTGAAATCACTGGAGTTTAGCCACTGAAAATGTATTAGGTTCATTCTGATTCAAGGCTTCTTTTAAAGGAATGTACTGTCAACTTCTGTTTCTTATTATGGAATGAAAGGAAGCCAACTTCCTTTTTAATCTACTCCTTCACACTAACTATAACTATAGTTATAGTATAACTAAACAATCTTACTGTTCTCTAATTTTCCATTTTTACAGGGTACTAGGACCTGGACTTGATGTTTGCAAATCATCTGTTTACTGTGTCTTAAATGATAGGTTAACATTTTTCAAGTCTGCCTGTCACAGTTATGCAGGCAAGTGTACCCAAATGCAGAAACAACAAGCAGGTGACAGGAAATGAAGAAAATAATTATTTATTTACCAAACTCTGGTTACTGGCAGACAAAGACAAAAACAGAACTGGCTTTGGTTTTTTTAGCGTTTCATTTGTGCAATGGGGAGAAAAACATGTTTCAAAATTTGCTTATTCATGTAAGCATTAACATTGTGTAATCTAAATTCAGCCACAGACACATTAAAAAATTGGCTGTTATTCACATAGATAACCTTGTAGTTCCACTGTAGCTAAACTGCTGTTGGCCAAACTTAAGAGCCTTTGGACTATGGGAGTTGTTTTTTGCTTTTTTTCTTAATCTCTTGCTCATTCCTCCAGTGTTGCTTTTTAGTCTATAAAATCTGCAGTAAGAGATGGTAGGTATAATGATATTTGTATCGTAAATCATTTAGGATTTTGGTTATAGTGATACTGTGATACCACTTAAAGTTTTTATTTTTCCTGGTCTTAAAGGCAGAATTTCATTTCTTCTTAAGATGTCAAGATGTGTAAAATATTGTTAATTTAAACAATCCAATTCATCATCTCGAACATGCTAACCTATCTTTTAATTTGTTTTACAAGAACAAGGAAGAGTTTGAATCAGGCCTTGACAGGCTTGTGAAGAAAATTGCCATCATTGGTGATTGGTCCATCTCAGGATCTGACCACAAGACAGCAACATTGTGGGCAAGGGAACCAAGGTCCTGGAGGGAATTGCACACACAATTTGTTGCACACACAGCATACTCAAAGCAACTTGACAGAGATTGTGTTAATTTGAGTTAAAAGGTCTTTACTATATTGTGCAAAAACACATTGCAGCACCTTAAGAAGATTGGGGGCCATTGTAAGTTAATACTTTATGAGCTTTGATAGCACCTGCTAGATTGCAACTTTGTTACTGTAGTTTTACAAAATGATTTTAAAACCAGAGTTAACATTTTACATTTAGCACTGTGGTTCTACATACTTTAGGCCTATAACTTTGTTGTGATAGCATAATTCAGTATGTTAACTGCTTAATTTCCAAAGGCTATATGGATATTTGTGGGACAATTTACATTTGTAGTATTGTTGTGTTTTTAAGGTTTAATGCCATGTGTTCAAATACACAACTGCAGTGCAAAATAAAAAGATTAACTTCCTAACAATTTTGTTGTTCAATGAATTCATTTTTAAAGCTACTACATGGAAAGAAAGCTAAAAACTACTGAAGAAAATCTAATTGGACCAACTTGACTTTTTACCTGTCATCCACTTAAAACTTGTGTTCATAATTATGATAATTAGGTACACAATACTTAAAAATTCCTTTTAAATATTGTGGAAAAACTTGTTGGAAAAACTTATTTTTTATGAGTTATCAACTTAAAAACTTGTGTTTATGCTGCCAATTATTAAGTATGTAGTAATTAAAAATATCTTTGATTGTAGAGGTAAAACTAATTCCCCTAACTCAATGTAGTTTGTTGGTTCAACATAAATTTATCAGGAGTTGTCATAACTCAAAAAGCTTGATGCAAACTGTTATGTTAATTTTTTTGTTGAGCTAAAGCATTTGTTTAGAGTGTACTTGTGTGCATATTATGTCTATTTTATTTATTTATATATTTATTGTATTTATTGTATTTTTTGGGGAAAATAGACAACTCTGTCCTCAAATACACACAATGTCGCAAACCACTTCTTTTCACCTGCCAGTACCATGCCAGGAGATTGAATGTATGTTCACACTGTCCCATTAGAGTCCGACCTCCTAACAGGTGCCCGACCAGCTAGTTGAAAGTGACAGTACAAAAACAAGATCTAGTAGTGTTTGATTTTGAATGCTTAGCTAAGCTGGAAACTGTTGAGTTCTCTTGTTCACTGAACTCTCGTATCCTATTGCACAAACAACATGGCAAAAAGTCAATTTGTAGTAGCCTGTGTATTGGGAAATAAGATACACTTGACTTTGTTTACCCATCCACACCATCCAGTCCCAAAACCACATCTTTCACTTCTTCTTTCAGTCATATGCCAGTATATTTTGGTATTAAACACCCCATTTGTTTCTTGGAAACACATGTTTAAACATCAAAGTCCATTAATCATCAACCCAATCACATTATATAAGCTACTTGGACGGATTATACATCTTTACTGCATGTCATACTCATACATAAAACATTGCCAGCATATATCTACCATTGTAGTTTTTCATGAAAAATATACTTTAGGTAAAAATAACAAAATACCATGTAAAACAGATATCTATCATATATCATGATCATTTTCTCCCCCCTTGCAAAGATCCTTGAAACTCTAGTTGACAGGCAACTATGTGCTTATTTAAACTATAACTGTATTTTACAGCAGTTAGGTTTTAGACCACATGCTGTAATACATTTACTGCCACTAAACAACATTAGACATTCACTGGATGTGAAACAGCACTGTGTTGCACTGTTTATTGAATTTTCTAAGGTGTTTGATACTGTTGACCACTGCATTCTCCTCAATAAACTAATTGTCTTGGTTTGGATGTTTCTGCTCAGAACTGCTTTCATGCATATTTATCTGACAGGACACAGACCTCTTTTGGGATATATCAGGCGGTACCATGAGTATGAGTACTATTTCCTCTCCATAAACAACATTATCTCCACCACAGACTTACAATGTCCATTTATGTGGAAGGCGCAGTCTGTCAAGTTAAATCCTGATTACGATCTAATTTTCTACCCAAGCTTGTACTGAATGCTGACAGGACAAAACGTATTTTATTCTCAAGAACCCATAATTCCAGTTTGCATCAATACACTTAATGGTACTGAGATTGAAACTGTCCAGTCTTATAAATACCTGGGAATTTGGCTCATAGCAGTCTCACTTTTAAACAGCACATGGAGCAACTGGCACAGAAACTCGAGATGTCTGTCATGTCTGTCTTGAGGTCAGGAACAGTCAACCATCATGTCGACTATGCAGATCCCCTGCTGCTTTGTGCTGTTTCATTACAGGAGATAAATATAATAGACATCACTTATATGAAAAAGTAGGCTGGTCTTCACTAGCAACAAGATCAACATTATTTTGTTTTTATTTATAAATGTCTCCTGCAAAAGCTGCCTCACTTCTCTTCTTCAATTCAAAACCACTGCTCACCAGACCAGATCTCAGGACTGTAACTACTAAATACTAAATATATTAAATAACCAGTAAATACTGATATTAGAAAGACCGCCTTCCACTGCTTTGCACCTTATAAATGGAATGAATTACAGAGGATTTGAAAACTTGAGTGCCTTATCCCACTGACTGATTTTAGACTTTTAACCCCAAATTTGTGTGCCTGTTTGTTGTATGTCTCTGTCTGTTTGTTATGCCTGGCTATGCTTGTTTTCTCTCTCTCTCTCTCTGCTGTACTTAGGTCCCTCTTGCAAAAGAGATCTTGGTCTCAGTGAGATTACCTGATCAAATAAAGATTATATAAAATATATAATACAAATGACACTGTATAGTACAGCTAAATTACATAACATCAATGAGTAAGCTCAACATAAGTAATTATAACTAATATTGTGATGTTATGCTTATTTTACTTACGATTTTAAAGAATTCTTCCACCCTTGTTAATTAAAATTTCACTTGACGCTGTTGCAGACAAAAATTCCACATTTTTATTACATTCATATTATTCAAATATAACGTTGCACATAATATTAGTCAAAACTGATCCCTAAAAGTTGCATTTTAAAGTTTTGGACTAACATTGATTGACATGGAGCAGTGCGGACCAGTGCCGTATAAACATATTTATCGGGCTCTGGTGCAGATGGGTATTTGTTGTGACCATTGCACTTAGGCCACACCCTAATCACTGACGCCAGAGTGGACCCTCGATTGGCATGCCAAGGGCGAATTTAGAGAGACGGAAACAAAATAGGAAGAGGCAAGTAACGGATAACACCAAAATATAATTAAAACGAAAGTTCCGCCCTCCTTGTATCACATGGTTACAATGGAAGCTCTGTTTTTGTATATAAGACCAGAGGAAAAGGTACGGTTTATCAGGAAGCTTATAGCATTGCAGCATACAGCAGACCACGGTGTTTTGAACACTTTCAACACGCGTGTCTAAAGGGACAGCATCGACACACTTGTAAGTCATCATGGCGGACTCCAGCACAATGACATCCCTCGCCCGGGCTCTGTCACACCACAAACTGGATGGGGTCGACTCCGGTGATGCTTGTCCTTCGCGAAATGTTCCGTGCCGGAGGAGAATGTTAACATTCACCCCCTCGACCGAGGAGATCTGCGCCAATGAGTCGCGGGTCCTGGTGCTCAACACCGGAGGAACCATCGGGATGACGCTTCATGATGGCGGTAGTTATGACACAATTTTAACTCATGGTACTTGTATGTTTTCTGTGTTGTGGAAGCTAGAGCAACTGGTAGCTTTCTGATAGCACGTTGTTGTTAGCAGGTTGTTGCTCTCATGTTACTGCAAATATAGTGAGCCTTGCCTGCCAACAACATGCAAATGCATCCCAAAAATAGTATTGCGTGCTTAACTGAACAGCTGAAGCTATAAGAGTAAGCAAGCTCAATGAAACCACATTTTCTGAGTCCAAATGTAAACTTATCTTTAATTTAAAAAAAGACTATTATGGTCCGAAGTGACTCCCTCCACTTGTACAGCAGATGACAGCTGATTCAAGTAAATAAAATGTTACTGTACATTGCAAGCATCTGCGTCATGATGCATAACACACTCCCTCAATGAGTAACTAGATGTTGACATGAGGTATTAGGCAAGCAAGTAGTGAGGCAAAATAACATTCAAAGGTCCTACCAGCTTCACTTTTATTTGCTGGTCACATTTGTATCATTTCCTGACACCCCCCCCCCCCCCCCCCCCCCCCCCCCCCCCCCCCCCTACCACCCGCCCAATAACATTTGTTATGTTTAAAGGCCGTGGGATCAATAGTGTCATGGTCAGAGTCATGTCAGTCAGTTGTTCAGTCTGTCAGTTTAGAAGGAAAGATAGATAGGTAGATAGTAGGATAGATTACAACTTCATAACATATGAAGATAGACTAAATAAAATATAAAACTGCAGAATAAAATAAAAAGCTGACAATAGAGACTAAAGATAGGACTATAACTTTTTCTCTAAATGTACTGAACATACTCCGTACAATGATAGTAATATAGCCTACTGTGTAGTGATATACTTTGTCTAAGGTCAGAGTGAACTATTTTAAGGACTGTTTGTCATTTTTTTAGAAATTGCACAACCAAATTTAGGAAATACCACCATAAACTGAAACATGAGCTGACTCCACTGTAGAGTTTTGATATAGGTTTATTTTGTGTGTATTTAGAGTTATGATTGCATGGTTATTTTCCCTTTTTAATGTTACACTTTACAAAATCTTCCATTCCTCCTGTGATGACTTCAGAGTGTAGGTTTCTCAGTTTCTTTTAGAACTGATGCTCACGTGGCAGTCAGCTGCCACACAACGTCTTGCATTTCTGCCAGCGTTCATTCAGAGTACACAATGCTTATTCTTACATTTACCACTAGGGTTCAGCATGAGACTGATATATGGTGTTGACATGGTGTTAAAGTCCTTGTGCAGTTCTCCAAAGTCATGATCCTTCAGGGGGAAACTATGAAATATCACAATCATATTTTTTTTTCTATTACTGTAACCCACAGTGCTTGAACCAGAACCCAATGCTTTTGTGAAGGCCCTGCGCAAGCTGCCCATCTTCCACGATGAGGTGTATGCCAAGCAGACCCACATGTATTACTACTACGACCCTGAGAAAACCCTGGTCCTGCCGTAAGTGCTCCCTGCTCAGTAGGGGGGGAAAAGTACAGTAGCCTATAACTTGCTCTTAATACTGTTTTCACTGTATATGTTATCCATATTTCATATTTCATGACTAATATATACCTAAAACCCTTTAAATGGATAAAAGTTTGCTTTACAAACAAACAAACGTTATTTAAAAGTGTCACAACCATCAATTATGTGTGTCAGCTGCCCTGGAGCTTGGATCATACGGTTGACTTTTTCCCATTGCAAACTTTCAGAATGGTTAATGTTTAATATAATTATCTGGTGCTTGAAAGATTATTATGTGAGCATCATGTAAGGGCAGTGGTGATTACACAGAGAGTGTTGCTGACTGTACTTAAGAGTTTCTGTGTAAATCAATGTAACACCAAAGGATGTTATTATATTTGTATTATTGCATGCATAATGGCATAATATCCTCACCTAATTAATTAAAGAAGCTGGGCACGTATAGTACAATTTGACTTATAGGACTACCTGCCTTAGTGAGAAAAGTATAAAATTATTGTCCTAGAGTCCTTGAGAGATGCTTAATACGCTTAAATCATATTGACAAATGTTGTTGTTTTCAGACCATGGTGAAGAGGATTAAATCATAGATATGCCTGTGAGGCCTTTTTGCAAGGCAGGTTGGTTTTATAGGTTAAATCATGTTAGAATTGATGAACACTGCATCTTATCTTCATGAATATTAGTTTTTACCCAGTTGGTATTATGGTCATCATACAGCGCATGATACACCTCCCATCTGAAAAAGCAGAAACTGAACGAAAATGACTCACTGTCCTCTCACCATTAGCGACGGACTTAATGACTCTAAACTGCGTTTGTTGCCCTAACAGGAAGCCAACCCCCCACCCTGACCATCAATATCATAGGTAGCTGTAGTACTGGTTGCATTGTGTTTGCCTGCGCCTTGCTTGATAGTGAGGGTGTGCTTTCCTGACAGGAAGTGCATGCTGATGTTACCTTTGGCAATAGGAGTAAACACCAGGAGGGATACAGGAGCATGGGACTGTATATTGGCTGAAGTGTTTTTGGTGTCTTTTACTCTGCACTTTCTAACGTCGCCTCTGTCACCACCAGAGTCCCTGACAGAAATGTAACCTCACTCGCTAATTTTGATACAAAGCCTTATCTTGACTGCCACTGTGAAAGTCGGAGAGGCTGCAGGGTAGTAGCATGTATGATAAAGATAAGATATCCATATAACAGACAATGGTAGATGTTTTGTGAAAAGCTTGAGGTTGATGGTATATGAGCAGTTTTGGATTGGTTTGTCTGGCTTATAATGACTGTTTTAGGACTAACATTACTACAATTATTAAACCTTTGCAAAGCTTATATTAATATTAAGTTTCTACATGAATATTTGAGCATGTTTTCATTACATTTCCTTTTAGATTTTTTTTTCTCTTAGGTGTTGAGCATGAATTATTTTTTAATATCTGCTTATCCTTGAGTTTATACAGTGTTAATATCAACTGAAGTAGGCTCATATGCAAGTCTAATGGCTGTACTGTTGATAGTGTGCCTAGCCTTTGCTGAATACTTACTTCAGAGGAGGGAATTAGTTTATTGATTTATTGAAAAGCTTTATTCATGTGATCTTGAGAGGCAACGCCACAAGGTTGTATGCCCTCCCACCTCCAACCTTCTTCTTACAACTCTTGAGTCCCCCACTACACACACACACACACACATTATTTGTAAGCTATGAGGCATCTTATCACGGGTATGCTAATGTGTAGCTTTGCTACACCTTAGGGTACACTGCCAGATAGATGAATAATTGGTGATTTGAATAGTTTTCTTCTTGTGGCACTTTGGCTTCAAGATTATCAACAACATATGTTATAGGGCCGTGTGTGTGGACTTAAGGCTAATTAGAAGAGGACCCCTGGTTGGGTGGACTGGGGCTCTCTTGCTCTTTCCCCTGCTGTTCCATTCAGCTCATATCTCCATGTTAGAATGCTGGCCTATGGTAATGTGGGGGGTGTCCCACTCTGTTTCTTTAAAAGGGAGATTAAAAGGAAAATCTTTCCATGGCTGTTTAGCCAGTCACGCTGCCTTATACGGAGTGTTGCAGGTGGGGCCACGGGGCGACCGAGTTAAACTCCACTTAGAGGCAACATAAATATGTATACATGCACCCCCTCCCACCGCCCTCCTGTAGTTGGAATGAAAAAGAAACATGGGCCTTTGCCCTAACCCGAAACAACTTGCCAAAAAGGCCCAGATATATCAAATCAGCCACCTTATGTCCTTCAGCTCTGCCTTCATTTTTCACTACACAGTGGTAAATTCTCACAGAACATTAAGGCTTTTCCATGGAAAATAAAAGTGCCTACTTTGAAAGTACTGCTCTCTAACAATATGCACCGCCATGCCCCTCCCTCTTTACACTTCCAAAGGTCTCTCTCTGTCTGGAACAGGTTTTGGCACCCTGCTGTCAAGACAGAAGGCTCAGCTAAATAGTGTTTGTCTCGCTTCATAAAGTCGTCTTGGTTTTTAGCGTTCCCCTACCCTTCTTTAAACTCACATCTCAAATTTAATCAGCACTTGATCCAACTTTGTTAAATGAGCACAATGAAGACAAATGATCATTTGTCACAATGAAGTCGATAAACATTCGTTTAACCATGTGTTTGATGTGTTTTGGAGTGAATGAATGCACTTGCGATGAATGAAACCACTGATTAATAACTGGTTGTTTTGGTTTTTGTAAATATGATGATTCAGTTAGTGTATGTGATGACTGAAACTCATAGATCAACTTTTCTCTTTCAGGGCGACTAAAGACAAGAAGAGGATCATCTACACTATTGAAGACTACGACCCTTTGCTGGACTCCTCCAATATGACCCCAAAAGATTGGGCTACAATTGGAAGGGACATTGAGGTACTTGCTGCTGGATTCCTTTCATGTTTAGGTTTTGAGTTCATTCCATATCTGTAACACTGATAAGCAACACATAATTTATGCTTTTAAAAACCAAGCATCAGAATTAAAAAATTGTCACAGTTGATGGTGTATGAATTTCTATTAATTCCCAGAAAAACTATGAACTCTATGACGGCTTTGTGGTCCTTCATGGCACAGACACCATGGCTTACACGGCCTCTGCCCTGTCCTTCATGTGTGAACATCTGGGCAAACCAGTCATTCTCACCGGCGCACAGGTAAGAGCTGCTGTCTTCAGAAGTCTAAACAAGGCAAAAGTGCATCTGCAGCATTTTAAGTATTCACTGCCCTCTTAAGATAAGACGTTTTTTCTTCTCAGGTGCCTATCTATGAGTTGATAAATGATGGCAGAGACAACCTGCTGGGGGCGCTGGTGATTGCTGGCCAATATGTTATTCCTGAGGTGAGGACACAGATACACTACTCACAAACATGATATGAGATACATGTTATGTATCAGCCTCAAAGAAGAAAAGGGAGGATGTGTTGTACTTGTGAATGTGAGAGAAACAAATTAAATGTAGAGTCTGAGACTCTTGAGCTTCCCTTTTATTACTATCAAGACTTTTTGTGTGTGTGTGGGAGATAAGTGGTAAATTAAATGAATCATCAATTAATTGATAAATTAGAATAAGTAACCCTGTAGTATTACAAACCTACTGTATATATTTTGTAATGTATTGAGAAAATACGCTGTGTTCTGCAAAGACAGCTGTGAGCACTGTTGGCACGCAAAAAGGTAACAAAAGCTCCCCTAAACGGCTCGTCTGATGAGAATGTTTTCTAACGACAGTGAGATGTGTTTCGCAATACTGAGCAACAATTACCAGAACAGGAAGAACACACAACAGTCTCATCTATGTCTGTATGGCTGAATGGCAGTAAAAATTGCATCCATTGTACATACCGTAATTTCTTTTGCTTAAACAAATGCCATTTTTAGATCCATGTGCGCAGGTGTCCAGGTTCATGTACAGCACATGTGTCCATACGTTCTGCAGCGTTAAAGGGATTTTCATTTGTACAAGAGCAAATGCACTGAATAAAATATAACATGGTGTCTCTGTCTATTCAGGTTTGCTTGTACTTCTACAACAAACTCTACAGAGGGAATCGTGTGACCAAGGTGGATGCTGGGAGTTACCATGCATTCAGCTCTCCTAACATGGGTCCTCTGGCCACCACTGAGGTGGATATTACAAGTAAGCCAGTGGTGTAAAGGGGTTGTCTTGTGTAGTAAAGAACAATAAATTAAAAATAGAAGAGTCTTTTTTTTTTCTTCTTTTTTTTTAAATCTGTCTACTTCTACCTTCCTGTAGTTAACTGGGACTCAGTGTGGAGGTCAGGCACCACAACAAAGTTTCGAGTCAACACTAAACTGGACCTGAACGTGGGCCTGCTCAGGCTGTTTCCAGGAATCACTACTGAAACTGTAAGTTGCTTTATGAATTATGTCTATCTCTTTTCAGCTAATGGCCTTTCATTATTAATGGGTAATTACATCAGGGGGAGTAAAAAAAAAAAAAAAACATGGTGTAAATATTTTAGCCAAGAATGTTGTAATGAGCTTTCCTTCTCAGACTGTTACAGTGTCATTAAAGATGTGTTCTTTGAAGGTGACAGACTGCTCAATAGCTGTTGTTTTCTCTAACTTCAATAAAATATAGTTAACTTTAATCTAATTGTGCTATTATCCGTCTTCCGTTACTTTCCTGGTCATGTAAACTGCCATCGAAGCTCAGCCTGGAGAAAGATGAGATGGAGTTATGGGCCATGACCAATCACCCTGTAAAGAGGGGGGGATTGGCATAGATGCTGTAACATTTAGCAGCACCTCCCCCTCTCCAGAGGTTGCAGGGAGAGTGACTTTACTGTCTCAATCTGCTCCCACTGCCCAGCTTGGCTATCAAGACTTCCTTAGAGCCTTTTACTGCCTTTATGAGGCAACGTTTTGATTAGGCTCCTGGCTCTTGTGTGCTCACTGCCTGTCTCTGAGAGCTTCATTGGTAATCTGCGTCAAACATTTCTTGACAAAGTGCTTATCACATCAAAAAATACTGACTGAACCTGGCACTTTTAATGATACCTTCTTCTCACATTTCATGGTAACTGCCTTGTTCTTGCCAAATGACGTTATGCTTGCTAACACCTTCAGATTAATTGCTCTCCTTCCTGCCATTTCAGTCATCTGCCATTCTAGTCATATGCCATGGCTAATGATGTGGTATAGGGCTTCCCAGTGCCAGCCAACCAGCAACTGAGATACTGGATTGCATAGATGACACCAGATGGGCTTTTAGGAGAGTGGATGGTCTCATGCTTTGGAGGGCTGCAGGAAAAATAACGTGGAATACTAATTCCTCAATCTTGATTTTACGCAGTTGGGCAGCCACTTCAGTTGGCCATAAATTTGGAGTTTTTGTGATGCAAAACTGTGCTCATGTCTGTGTCCAGGTGAAGACTTTTCTGAAGCATCCCATGAAGGGTGTGGTCCTGGAGACCTACGGCAGTGGAAATGCTCCTGATAACCGCCGTGACCTCTTAGATGAGTTGCGGATGGCCACTGAGTCAGGCGTCATCATCATAAACTGCACCCAGTGTCTAAAGGGGACTGTGTCTGCTTCTTACGCCACTGGCATGGTTGGTTGTGTCACATGCTCGTCAATCATGACCTTTTCCTTCGACATTTTGTAGATGATAAATTTCCCAATTTAAAAAAAAAAAAAAATGCTGAGACTCAAGACTCAAGAGAGACGAAATCAATCTAATCACTTGTCCCTATGATTCCTCAGGCGTTGAAGGAACAGGGGCTGATAGCTGGTGGTGACATGACTCCAGAGGCCGCCCTTACAAAGCTGTCCTATGTATTGGCCACAGACAATGATCTAGATGAGAAGAAAAAGGTTGGTGTCTGCATTCATAGGTGATGTCATTCTCCACATAGACAATAGTAAACATAGGAAAAGTGAATTAAAAGTGTGTTTGTGTGTGTTTGTGTGACACTGTCCAGATGATGGGTCAGAACCTGCGAGGTGAGATGAATGCTGACTTAGCGGGAGCCAAGCTGTCCCTGGCTGACAGCCGTTTCATCCAGGTCATCGGCAAGACTCTGAGCATCAGCTGCAAAGAGGTGAGGGCTAACACTTCAAACATACACAGACTGAAATCACTTTGCCAACCAAACAACTATTAGGATTTTTGAAACAGGTTCTTGTCGCTCTGCCTCATCTGACAAGGCAATTAAGTTTTGCATAAAAGTCAAGACGTTTTTGAGAATGGTGTCATGATGAGACCCGTACACTCAATGTTTAAAGTTTATCCTAGAAATGTATTTAAAATGTAAAGCATTTCATTTCATTTTCAGACATGTTTTGGTATTCATCCACTGGATTAAAACACTATACACTTCACCTAAGGCCACAGTTATCACAAACGGGATCACTTCACCAAGCTTCACACTCCAACAGGGAACCAGACAAGGATGTCCACTCTCTCCATCTCTATTTGCAGTTTTCATCGAACCACTTGCCACAGCCATACGACAAAACAATAAAATCAAAGGAATACAATATACTAACTCAGAACACAAGCTTAGCTTATATGCAGATGATTTATTACTACACCTACAAGATCCTTTCACATCATTACAAGAAACATTCAAAATAATCAACAACTTCTCCTCAATCTCACACTATAAAATAAACTGGAACAAATCCACTATTCTACCTTTGACCGCAAATGCCTGGGATTCTGCAGCCCAAGATCCCTCTCTCCCACTCCACATTGGTAATATCAAATACTTAGGCATTAATATTTCCTCCAGACTGTCAGAGTTGTTTAACCTCAACTACACCCCTCTGCTGAAAAACATAGAAGATGATTTTAAACGCTGGACCAAGTTACCACTTACTCTTATTGGACGCATTGCAACAGTTAAAATGAAAACCCTCCCACAAATCAACTACCTATTTTCATTACTTCCCATTACCCCCACTGACAACTGGTTTCAAACTTTAAACTCTTTAACAACTCAATTCTACTGGAAAAATAAAAAACCAAGAATCTCACTTTCAACATTTCAGAGCACAAAATCACAGGGCGGCCTTGAAGCACCAAACTTCCTTCAATACTTCTTATCAAATCAACTACAATATTTACTCAAATGGATCCATAAAGATAATTACAGTACACCATGGTTACAGATAGAACAAAATCAAACCACTTCACTCACAGACCTCCCATTCCTACCACAATCAATCAAGAAACAAGATTACTACAAGAACATCACAATCTCCTCAACTCTGACAGCCTGGTGGAAAGCCCACAAAATCACCAAATCATCACTGGCACCATGAAGGTTCACCCCGATTTGGCACAATCCGGACTTCCAACTGTACAACACTTCTGTTCACTTTCCATCATGGCACCAAAAAGGATTCACTCACCTCCATCACTTATTTGAAAATAACCAGTTCATATCATTCAATACACTTATCCAGAGGTATGGGGTTGGGAGAGACCAATTCCTGCAATATCAACAACTAAAATCTATTATTAAATCCAAAATCAACATATCTAATAACATATTACAGCCTTCCAAATTAAGCGAAGAAATCTTTAAAATTACAAACCCCAAAAGAATAATTTCAAAAATTTACAAACTTCTTTCATTGACAGACACCTCCATAACACTCCCAACCACAAAATGGGAAAAGGACCTGGCTCTATCTCCCAACCCCGATTTCTGGATACAAATCAATAAAAACATCTTCTCCATGACTACCAATACAAATTTACAACTAATACAATATAAAACCATACACAGAATACACATCACTCAAGGAAAAATTTTTAAAATGGGATTGATCGATACAGATATCTGTTCACAATGCACCTTGGGTCACATAGATGATTATTTTCATGCCACTTGGTCTTGCCAGCCAGTTTTTTCATTTTGGATAACAGTCACAGAAAAACTATCGAGTATCTTGGGCTGCAGAATCTCAGCATCCCCATCGCTCTGCTTGCTGGGAGACTTGACACATATCACAATCCCAACTAAACACAAAAACTCGTTATTGATTTCTCTAACTATCGCCCGCCTCTCCCGACTCCTTGCCCTCCGGTGGTATAGCCGCGGTCCTTGGTGAGAGCAGCCGGAGGTTACTGGCTGTGGTACCTCTTCCCCTACCCCTCTTATAGCAAAAAAAACAAAACAAACAAACAAAAAAATCTATGGTCACCTTCCACTGGACAAACTCTCTCCCAAAGGGTCTGAGAGTGGTCCAGCTGGACTAGGTTTGGACCGTCTCCAAAACAGAACCGCAAACAAACAAACAACAAAAGACAAAGAAGGGGAAAAGGGGAAAAGAAGCAAAACAAACAAATATTACAGGAGGAATACCCCTTAGCTGGTCTCAGCTGGTCTGATCCCTGGGCTGTAGCGGTGTTGCTGGGGGGGCTGGCTGTCGTGTGGGAGGGTGATAGTGGCCTCCCCTCCTTGGGCTCTGTGTGTTTGGCTCCACCCCCCATAGCCATATTAAATTAATTTAATTGATATACACTCAAATAGATATAAATTGATATAAATTAATATAAATAGCTAATTATTTAACCCATTTCACTGTTATTGTGGCTGCCTCTGCCGCTGCTGCCACCACAGCATACTATCAAACAAGACTATTATCATTATTACATTATATTGCTGTATTGTTATTATTATCATTATTATTATAATAATTATTGACGCTCTCACTTGTTCTTTCCTCCCCTCCTCTCTCTCTCTCTTCTTTTCTCACTTTCATTCACTCACCCCCCCTTCCCCTTCCCCACAATCAATCCATATTGCTTAGTTGCTTTCTACATTTACTATCTTTTTCATTGTAATATGATTTTGTCATTGCTGTTGTTTGTCATTATTTTTGTTTGTCTATTTGCTTGATTTGTCTTTTTGTTGTTGTTTTGTTTTTGTTTTGTTTCCACTATGTCTTGTCAACAGTATCACCAAAAAAAAAAAAGACATGTTTTGGTATCAGTATTATTGATTTAAAGCCTGTGGTGTCTACAGCAACTGGAAGCCATCCGCGATGCCTTGACTCCTACGCTGGCATGTGCTGCCTCAAAGATTGGAGACATAAAGGCCTTGGATGCTCTAAAAGAAATGGTAACACACACACACACAAGCATTATTATAGTGTACGCTGCCTATGAGACATGTTCATGATGCACCAGGTGACGAACTGCGTAATGTAACTGATATCTTCCTGTTTTCCTTGTTTTCCTTTGGCACAGGGCAGTAACTTGTGTCTGGAAGACTATGATGGACGTACACCCCTTCACATTGCCGCCTGTGAGGGCCACCTCAAAGTAGTGCAGTACCTACTAGAACATGGAGCTACAGTCCATGCTAAAGATCGCTATGGAGACACACCCCTCTGCAATGCTGTGCGCTTCAGGTAAGACTCACCTCATTTGAAACAATAAGAGCTGTTTGTTTTTCATCTGTCTGTTTTAAAGTAATAACGGCATTTTATGAAGTTGCAAGCACAACATTAAAAATCCCCCTTTTGGTCATTAGCAACCACTTTTTCTTGAAAACATGTTGCTAATAGCTACTTTACAGGAGACTTCAGTAAATGAGCTGCTGCAAGGTAGGAAATCTGGCTCTGTTTAGATGACAGGAAGGGAGCAGCGGCTGTCGGGGTGGAAGGGGGGGGGGGGGTGGGGGGGTTGAAACCAGGGGAGCAACCGGTAATGGAGTTTAGAGGCCAGGCAATAATTATACGCTAATTAGGCTAATTGTCATCTGACACTTTAGTCAGTGTTTATTTTTACCGAAGCCGTTTTTAAATTTTTTGTCATTCTCTGACATTGCTCTAAACGTCTATCTGGGAAAAGTCACGCTTAACGTTGCTGTGTTAGTGCTATATTGAGCCCCAGGGTGAAAACGTTGTGTGTCGAAGACTTGACAAATGGCTGTTGTCCTATTTTGACGGTTGGCACTGCAAGTATAGACTTGTCTCCCTTTGTGATGGTAGAGGGATGCAATGGAGCAGTAACAACTGTCGTTACACATCCTACACATATGCTACACAACTTGCCTCGCTATGCCTTACCTGAATGTATTTAAAGTAGACACAAAGTAATAGAACTGGAGTTTTGAGTTGCTTTCAGGATGCCAGCGTTTCTCATGCACCTTGAATGTCACCGGCATTTCACAGTGCTCTACAGCCTAATGCCCATATAAGGAATGGCAGCGAGAGTCAAGAGAAGGGTTCAAGAACAAAAGTGGGGAGTGTCCTCTGAACCAGTCCTACCAGCCTGCTCCCAGTTTCACAGATGAGAGATACTGGCTTCTTAACACTCAACAGGAATTCTCTTAAGTACTTTTTAATAGTTTCTTAGGCTGTAGGTCCACATACCTGTAAACAATTAACTGTCAAATTGAACTCTTTCCGGTAATTTACCTTATTACGCAGCAAGCACAGCTCTTATTTATGTGTGGACAGTTTTTGGCCTTATGGTTTCTTGTTTATTTTTTTGTCACTGCAAATGTCACTGCAGGTGACTCCTGTGTGGGCGGTTCATTGCGGGGGATAAGGAACTTGTTCTTACTTGTCAAACGACAACCACTGCCACACTGCCTCTTTCAACAAGACATTTATATGTTTAGAATTGACAAAATCAAATTCAAGAGTTTAAAATCATCATGTATGCCCTCAAACAGTTTCTTATACCTATTAAGGAATCATCAGTTTGTGTTTTAGCTTATTTTTAACTTAGTGGTACTCTGATACTACTTATATATTATATTGTGAAAGTTATAAAATCCTATTGCATGTTGTCTATTTTAGGCGCAAGGAAGTGGTGAAGCTGCTGAGAAAGACTGGAGCCCACCTCTCCAAAGACGAGATAGAGGAAGCAGGAACAGAACTGTGCAGGTAAAACACACAAAAAACATGCCTTCAAACAATTGCACACATAAACAGTCACAAATTTCTTGGTCGTTCAGCCATCCCTAGTGACCCATGCCACATAGTTGCCACAGGTACAACCAGTTGTCTCACTGTTACACAAACTGTAGGAATGCTCCCTGGCTGCATAGCTTTGGATCTCTTCTGCATCTCTAGTGCCGGCGTCTGTACGACACACTGGCTTGCCCCTGTTATTTATCTGCCTGAGACACTCTACAGGTTTTGTCAAGACAGTTTCAATACACAGTTTCAGAAACATGCCTTTCAGTAAGGTTCAATAAGCGAGGCTTGTGGCGCTACTAAAGTAAAACAAAAGGCAGCAACTTGCTGAAAACATCTGTGAGTCACGAACGTTACTGATTTATTGCCTTGATGGGCTTGCCCAGTTTCTGAAAAGTGTGTTTACACAATCCGTCCTTCACCTGGTGTCTGTCGGTGCTTGTGCTGTTAATATGATTTTTAGAAACAGAGCCCTTTACTGTAATAACGCTGTCAATTTCTGTGTGTTAGCCTGGCAGCTAGTGGTGACCGGGAGGGCCTGGAGATATGGAGTCTCGCTGGAGCGGACCTGACTAAACCAGGCTATGACAGGCAGACAGCACGTCAAGTGGTGGGTTCTACTGGGCAACATACTCCACTAAAATAACACTTTCTGATTGTTAGAATCACACTCTTATTCATTATTTTTCTCATCCTTCTCCTGTCCCAGGCCGAGGCTGTTGGCAAACCTGAAATGGTGACATTTTTAGCCCAGCTCATAAAGAACCAACCCAAGGTAATCGCTGTTATCTGTTCTAGCTACTTTCTATCTCTTTATTTCATGACAAACAGCCTCTACTTAATATGCATGCTAGTGTAACTGTAATTCTGTCTGTAATTGCCTCTAAATTACATGTTTTCCTTGTTTAATTTCAGACAGTATTTGCTGAATTTAATGATTATGATGAATATGATGATGATGAGGTAAATGAGGTGTAGTGAATGTGTGTGTTTCCCACATTTAGCATGAGATCCCCCTTAGCGTGGCTGCTATGGCTCCCCCTTTTTTGTTTCTGTACATCACAGCATGCCCATTATCCACCCATCCTTTTTTTTTACCCACTTATCCTGCTCAGTGTAGTGAGTTGTGAATCCCAGCATGCATTGCACAAAGAGGCAGGGTGTATCTGGTCAGCTTACCAGTATATCATAGGGCTAAAACATAATAATATTAACAATAATACAATACAACAACACAAGCAAATGCTAGTCAATCTAGTCAATTTTAAGTATGCAGTTCACCCAACACCTAGTGGGAAACCATGCAGACAGTAAGAGAACATGAAACTCCACACAGGAAAGAAAAAATATTGTTTTTTTATTATTGAAATATTTCATATACCACTGTAAAAACACATAAACACTATCATAAATGTGTTTTTAGTAGAGCTAAAAAAATATTAATAGATTCATTGATTGACAGAAAATGAATCTGGAACACTTTTAATAATCATTTAATCATTTATCAAGCAAAAATGCCTGTAACTTTACTTCCAACTTCTTCAAATTTGCTGCTTTTCTGTTATTTATTTATTATTTTATGTATGAAATACATTTTTTATGAAAGATTTAAGTATTTGATATGTACACAAAGACATTCACATGTCAAAAGACACACTTTTATTGACATATACTCATACTAAATACATACATATACTAAGTAAATCCTTGTGTAGGAGAGGTAGGAAGCTAAAAGCTTATACAAAGACCTCTCCTTAAAAAACTCCAGCCAACACAGACAGAATTACTTTAAATAAAAGAGAAAAGGCTAAAAAGTAAAGAGAAAAACAATTATTTCTCATTCCAGTTGTTCAACAGTCAAGACTGTATATTAGAAGATAATCAAACAATCTAAAAAGTAATCATCGGATTAATTGATAATTAATAAATAATTGTGGGTGGCTCTAGTTTTTAGAATTTGAGCTGAGCATGCCTCAGACCTTCCTGCTTTTAATCTGTATCAGAGAAAATCTGATCATTTGTGATGGCTTTGGTGCCTGCCCACAAATGCCTGAGAATCCTGAACCTGTGCAGCCTGCTTTACACTAGTGTGTGTGTGTGTGTGTGTGTGTGTGTGTGTGTGTGTGTGTATGTGTGTTTGTGCTTTCGTTTTTGTGTGAACACTGGTAGTCAAGAGTGTTGAAACACCTCTCACCTCCCCAGTGCTTCATGTTAATCCTGTCTTATCATTTCTGTTGCAGAGCGGCGGAGTCATCGAGTTCTCCGCCACTCCGTCAGGAATGTGAGCCGACTTCTACTTCAGCCGACGGGAATCGTCCACTTCCTCCCAAGCTGTCCTCGTCACACCGCCTGCTGTTAAAATTCATAAAGCTGCTCTCATTTTGAATGTCTGCATAATGCTTGCATTTACATATTGTTAAAAGCCATAACTGCATATAGTCTTTCCCTCCAAATCCACAAATAGCACAACATTGTGTAACCGCTGCCTTGAGTGCACAGTGAGGCAGATGTATATGTTTGATTGTTGCACAATATTTTATCTGTGTGTTTTAATCAAATGATTTTATTTCTCTGTATGAGCACCACAGGCTCACTTAATGGGATTAATTTAGGGAATAAGGGTGAACGTCACCCAAACATTTTTAAGATGGAGAGCACTGAAACCTCCCATTGCTCCTTCAGCACTGAAGAACGGTGGTTAAAGCTTTTTTATATCAAAATAGTTGCTGTATGGTACCATTACTGTTTGTCTCTATATAGCAATATATAGAGACAAACATTTTATAGTGAGATGCTGGAAAGTATCATGTAAACTAATGAAAATAAGATTATTATCTGGAAAGTTATCAAACTGTTGCACTCATCCACTGTGTCGAAAGTACAGAAATGTTCTTTTTCCTTCTGCTAAACGGGCATTACAAAAACCTACGGTTACCTCTCAGACTAATCCATCCTGTTCTTTGTACTGACTGTCAGGCTGGAAGAGTGACATATCTGTCACTTTGAAATGGAAAAAAGGGAAATTCAGACTATGCCACATAAAGACTGAAACCTGCCACAGTTTTTGTGTTCTGTCTTTTTAATTTGAATATCTTAAATAATTTGCTTGGATGATGATTGCATGCGCTTTACTTATCTTTGTTCTGCAACAAGTAAAAGGTCTTAAAACACTGATTCTCTTGATTGATATAGTTATTACTTTCTGAACCAATCAAGATCAGATTTTTTTTTACACACTTTGAATGTTATCACCTGTAAAGGAATATTCCTTTTTCTGTGATTATATGTGACTTTTAAGTGCAAACAAATTCCCCCCCCAATGCTGTTATTATCCCACTGTTGTATTCAAAAAAATGCAAGAAGCAACACAAATAAACCTCATGATTCAAAACAATGTCTCCTCTTGATTTCTTACTATGTTGCACCAAAACCCCTGAAACTCATGAAACTGTAGATATGCAGCTCCTGGCTAAAGATTCCACTGCAATTTCAGATTTGACATGATTTTCTGTACCTATGAATTGGTGCACGTCTACCCAATTGTTGGAGGTCATTTTTATTAGTGTGCAGTGTGTTTTTGTGTCCTCTAAAGAAATGTGTTCTGAATAATAATTGGATTCATGTTGATGGCATTATGCTTAAAGGAGAAATACTGCATCAAACCTATATGTAGAGCTCGCCCAACACCATTCAATGTATGCTGAGACTGTGATTTAAATGAAGAAATTAACCAGAAATAAGACAAGCGCAAAGATAAAGTTTTAGATGCCCATTTGACTTCTCAGCCTGTAGAGGCTGGTATTTGCTATCTCTGTCTTGAGGGCGGCTGCCCCATCGTGCTCCTTGCTGGTGGAACCCAGCTCATCCGGTTGAACCAGCATGGGCCTCATTCCTCTCTGAATGAGAGGCTTGTATGAACCAAGCCCCCAAACACTATATAAAGAGCTCTACCGCAGTGTAGTCACTCAGTGTGAGCACGGACACCAAAGGAAACACCGTCGCAAGGACAGAGCTCACCTTCTCCAGGTAAGCGCTCTTGACGCATGAGCCTGTTGTGCCCTCTGCTCGCTTTTGCGCAATTTATTCAGCAGCAGGCCGAGGCTCTAAAACCTGTCGCGGTGACACGTTTACTTGTGTCTTTATCAAACAGATCATCTCCGAATCTAATTGTAGCTGCTGTTTTTTTCCTTTCACTAGTGGAAGCAACTATTAAGAGGACGGATTTTGCCCTGAAGAAGTGTGTGGTCTCCCTGATTAAGTGGTTCTCAACAGTTCAACAGTTCTTTGACAAAATTGTGAAATGTTTAGGACCACTTGACCAGTCAGACAAATGCTGCCAACTTGGGAAAAATACTGCCTTTGAATGGACCTTTGAACGGGCAAGCATCTCTGAATGTCTGGACTTTTTGACGATTCTGCAAAATGCATGTGTGTAACTCCCTCTGTTTCTGTTTCCTTAATGTCTCTCTCTGTCTCTCTGTATCTCCTCTCGTTGTGCCCCCTTGTGTTACAAGGACAACTGCAGTCCGGGAAACTGCGAGGGGTTGTAAAAAATCACCAAGCTTCAGTAATTTCATTCTGCTGGCACACATGCAAAAAAAAATTTAACAGCTCTACTGCTGCAGTAGCAATCCTTATTTTCATCGCTTTATTGTTCCCTGTGTTTAAAAGTACTGATTAAAACAAGTCTATAAAGCATCACGTGTCTCTGTTGAGTCTGTGGGGGATGGACAGTGAGTCTGCAGGGATGGTCGCTGTCCAAAGTACTGAAACTTCGCTGCTGCAGTAAATAAGACAAAAATCACTGCACCTGCTGCCATTTTAAAACCTAATATTCCAAACCAGAGGGGAGTGATGAGAGAGAATATATTATAATGTTGATAATGATGAAGTTAGATGCATATAAATAATATATTAGATGTTGGTTACATACAGTATTTCTGCTTTCAATTTGCTTTATGTCAAATTTGCTAGACTTCCATTACACTGACAAAACACTTATTGGTCTCAGTTAAATTCTAAACACATATGCTTGCATACAGCTACTTCCAGGACTAGTTTGATGGGAAAACCTGATCAAAATCTGACACAACTCAGGCACAAAAAAAAAAGAAAAAAAAAATCCGAATGCTTGCTTTTTTTCCCAAGGAGTAGGCTACTTTATATTGCATAAATCATTCATGAAAGCACTGTGCACCGATTAGTCCCCCTCTCCTTTTTCAGACCCCCCCCCCTTCTCCTTTCACCCTTTGATCTCCTCCATGCGCCAAGAACTATCAATATTTGCTAAACGTTTCTCACAAAGCCTGTCCGTGCACCGGGAGAAGCTGCAGCACAGATCTCACAGGCAGGGGATAAGACATAGGAGAGGCATTAATGAGATGCCCAGAGCGATTTCCCTGTACGTGCACAAGGGCACAGCAGATGTAGCGACTCAGTCCCTGGGGGATCCCGTCCACGGAATTTCATCAGCGGCCGGAGGGAGGAGGTGGGGGGACCCAACCCAGACCTCCTCCTCCAGTGGGGAGAACATGGGTGACGGACGTGGTAAATCATCTTTACTATGGATTGCAATTATCGCTCTGCTGACAACCCCTGCCTCCACCCTCTCACAAATAAGTGTCTGTGTGTAATTTCACGTGTGAGTCTGTGGGATCAAACATAATTTATTCATCTCTAAAAAAATGTAAATTATTTACCCCCCTCTGCTCATGTGTCTAAGCATCATTGTTGCAAGTGGGTCTAAATCTTGCTTCAATCATTTCTGACCTGCTGAAAAATTTAAAAAAAAAACTTTTTCTTTTTGACCTGCGATTTTAAAGTTTAGAAACACTGATCTCATCGGATATATAACACCGTCTACTTCTGCAAACATGAATTTAAGTTTGAAAATAAGTTTTTGGGGTTTCTGCTAAACCAGAAGTATCTACGATTAAAGGGAAAATCCACCGTAAAAAAAAAAAAAGATCTCATCCCACTGCTGTCTTTATCCGGTTAATATCAGTCACAGCACAAACACCTCTAAGCTGGGAATAAGAGCATCAAGACATGAATTTGTAATGTAATAGTTTTTGGAGCTGGTTCATAGAGTTTTTGTTTGACGTGTCACGATTAAAATGAGGTTTATTTATACACAGTTCCTGGCTGTGAATCAGAAAACCAAAATCACCTTGGGTGCTGTCACACTATCCCACTGTTCACTGTCTGTGGAGCAGCTCCAGGATGACATCATCATCATCATCACCACAGTCTGTCTCTCTGCTGCTCAGCAGCTTCAGGAAAAACTGGTTCAAATGTATTAATTCAATCCGAGCTGACAAAATACTCTTTGATTTCAGTTTTCAACTGGCCTCCCTGCTAAACGCAGTCTGAGTCTGAGCAGAATTCACATTTTCCTTAATACTGCCCAGTCAGCCTAATTACATCGACATAACCTAATAGCTCCCCTGCACCACATGAAACTACTCCACTGGCCTCAACCATTCAATCTATGCTGTAACAAGCTTCAGCCTGGTGGAAATGATGAAGGCTATGCATTGAATATCGATCAGCAATCATGAGATCTTACTGGATTTTAGACTTCAGATACATTATGAAGAAGAGATGACTGCCAACACCTTAAAGACTCAAGTTGCTCAGGGGTCACATAAGAGTTTTATTGTTAGTTGATGATTTCGAAGCAAAGCAACCAGTCCGCATCAATAACAGTGTCGATTTTGATTAATATTAATTTGATAGCCTGCAATAAAGTATATTAAAGTCAGTCAAAATCAAATCAGGTTTAATTGAATTGAAAAAGGCTATCGACGCCGTTCTTCATCATCATTGTAAGTAAATATCCCCTTGATAAAAATACAATGCTGCAAACAGCAGCACTATAACCGTGCTGCAGGAATATTATTAGACAGGAGGAAAAATGCCATAAAGTAAGCTATGATGAGGTCATTAATGTGTGCACAGACACACTGTAAGTCCTTTGCATGTATATTACAGGAATATTACAGAGAATCTCTCATTAGGGGTTATGGACAGGATTGTCACTGTGTTACATCTTCGTGTAGGGGGCTGACAACGACGCACCAGCAAATCGGGTAGAAGAACAGGTCATCACTGTCTGACAGCGGGACTGAGAGAGAGAGGATGACTGAGTGAGAAAGAGAGAGAGAGAGAAGGAGGAGAGGGATAGAGAGAGAGAGAGAGGGGGGGGGGAGGCTGGAGAACAGAGAGCAGCAGAGGCACAAGGTGCTCCTTCGCTCTCAGACCTGCAACGCTGAAAGATCAGGCGTGACCAGCCTCAGGATGGCTTAAAAAAGTATTCAAGTGGATGTAAACCTTTTTGCGCACCGGATGGATTGTATTGCTTTATTGTCTTCTCAGACCACTGGAAATCTGAGTGGTTATTTTTACGCACACGTGTGAGCGCTCACCGTGAGTCACTGGATGTCCGGATTAAAAAACCTTGTGGATCTTTTTGGAGGGTACGAAAGATACGAATTAGATGGCTCTACGAATGAAATAGGTTCCCTGAGGAGTGGAATATTTTCTAGGCTACGTTTACAGCCCACATGGCTTTACCAAACTCACCGGGGTCTCCTGGAGCTGGGAAGCCCAACCCCAGCGTCATAGACCTGGGGACAATCTTCGTTGACTCCGACATCATATTTGGATTTACAAGTCACCTGCTAAAGAGAAAAACAAAGGTAAGAGTGTCTCAAAAAGGACGATCTGGTTCTTGAGTGTTACCACTGCTTTTAAAATAAAGAGTGATGATGAGCAGACAAGTGATGCGCCTCTGACAGTCGCGGATCCTGTCCACCGCTGTTCAGGACCTTGAACAGCACCACGCAGCATCCTGAACCTCTTCTCTTGATCTAAAACTTCACTCTCGAGTTTCACTTATTATCAGTTTGTCTTTTTTTTTTTTTTTTTTTTTTAACATTTCTAGAGTAACTGCCAGCATATAAAAATACCAACGATTAACTTTTATTTTGTTTAACTAGCGCCAGTGGCTAAATAGCTCCTAACGTTTGACAGAAATTGGATAGTAAAATTATAATCCGCTCTTTCGCCCCTAGCCAATTTAAATACGACTGATTATGGGGATGTTTATGGACTATATGATGATATATGAATCATGATTTTAGTTTTCTGTTGATACATTTTTGTGCGTCTTCGAGAAAATCCATATTCAACCTCAAATAATTTGCACCCCGAGCTGAAATTTTCCTTAAATGACAGTGAAAATATACCTAATCCAATACTTATCCCGTCAGATTGTCTATGATTTACAACTAGTTGTGCTTTCAGAAGACAAAAGACCGTTGGTTTTTCCAAATAGGTCGTTTGAGGGCAGGAAAAAGAGAAACCCTTTCAGATGTTTAGGGCAGCAGCGCATGGCCACTGTCGCCTACATCACCGCATGAAATATTAAAAGTTTACTAATTAAATATTTAACCTTAGCAACCCCCACCCCTCCAGTTTTAGAGATGTCGCTCTGTATATTGCCAGAGGATGGCGCCAGAGTAACACTAACGGCACACAGTGGCGGCGGCTCTGCGCCTGGAAGGAGAGGCAACAGTTGCCAGTTGTGCTCTGAAACTGAGCGGTCACATTGTGTGCGCATCCAGGCGTAAAACCATCAGAAATAAAAGCCCTAAAAGGCAGATTTTAGACACTGATGGAAACGATGCTCTTATCTGTTCTATTTCAACTTTACTGGTTTGAATATAAGGAGAATAAAGAACACTAAACTCATTTTATCGACCTTTTACTGTAAGAAAATCTGCTTGATGTGATAACAGTGAACTGAATTAAAATGTCTCATGATCGTTTTGGAGAGTACTCAAGTAATAATACAAATTCTCTGAAAATATCATGAAGTTGTCTTATAGTGCTACTTATTTACTCTGATGATCACCTAAAGGAGAGTTTCCCACCGTTTTTTAACCTCACAAACCTCTCTGACGCACACTGGGCCAGTCAGTACAAATTCATGTTATGCACCGAAACTTTGTTCAAACACGGTTTTTTTCCCTGAAGAGATTTACATTAATGTCTCTGTATAGATCCAGAGGTTTCCAAAAATATATATTTGAAGCTGGACTTTGAGGAATTGTGTATAAAGTAATGGCCAGGGCATTCATTTTCATAAAGCTACTTTGGAGGAAAAGGGTGGAGACTATATTTAAAGGGGTTAAATCACTAATATAGTCTACTGTTATATCACTGACCACTACACCGTCACACCGGTCCATTTGATAAAACCTCATACAGCCCCCTCAGCCTGTGCAGGAAAGTTTTCTTTAGCCCTCCCATTCCAGGAGTAATACCGCCTCCTGCGCACCGCTGATCCCCCTCCTGCACCAAAACTCCTCCGCTGCTTGTAAACGTATGGGACACATTCACCAGTTGCCTTCGATCAGCAGCCACTGGGTCCAGTACACACTGACAGATGACTGGTAACCTTCAGTCGGGTCTGCGGTCTTGCCTATGGCTCTTCCTTGCGTTTTAATTTGGTGTTTGACGAAGACGTTCTCCTGAAGGTCTAGCCTAACCTTGATCTGGGAGAATGAATTCATTTGGGGGCAATCCAACTCCTGATGGAGGGGACCCTAACAACCGCATGTTCACTGTAAGTGTCTTATTGCATGATTAAGTGTAAAAAAAAAAAAAAAGATGATTTGCTTCTACTCATGTAGGTTTTCCTCTTAAACTAAAAGTCGCATAACCTGCATCTATGTGGTGCCTACTTGGACAGGTGTATTCAAACGGGTTGTCAAGCTGCAAACAAACGCTTTCACCCTCACACTTGTACGCACTGGAGGTGTGTGACTTGCTCTTACAATCGAAGTTAACCCAAAAATCCTTTCTTTTGTTGAAGGTGGAGGGATGTCCGAGTGGAGAGTCTCCAGCAACCCCCAGGAAAAGACTTCCCTCTGTGGAGGACGCGCGGTGCAGCAGCCGGCCTCCTCCCGAGGGCGCCGGGTCGGTTTCTATCTCCGAGTCGGAGGAGAAGGGAGGCTTTTGCCAGCAATGTCAGAAGAAAGTCTCAGAGCTGAGGAAACAAGCGCTAGCCCTGGCTGACCAAAACTCATTGAAGGTTGGTTTAATCATTTTATTCACACTTTTTTTAGGCCAACCTCTGTTTCAATGTCTGCATGTTTTGCAGTTATTTACACCTTAAAGTTTGAAATATTGTGATCATTTGTGCTACATTGCTCCATTTTACAACTTTTCTTGTTAGAAAGAATCAAATTAGGTTCAGAGAGCCCTCATGTGAGCTATACAGTCACTGTTTTACACACAGGGTAGTGAGAGAGAGCAGTGGTTTTAGCTTTGGCAGCAGTTTCTCAGTCTTGCTGTTGTAACAGTTCTGTACTTACAGTATATCTTCTGGTTTTACTTGCCCACCTGCACCTGCTGTTATCACTGTTATCTATAGACAATGAAATAAGATCCCCTTGATGTTTTATAATTGTACCAAGAAAGCTCTCACCATCCGCTTGTAAAGTTGTTTATTGCCATGCTTGACTTCAAATGCTGGCCTTGGATGTGAAAATGGAAGCTTTTGAGACTTTGAAAGTGGCCCATTGTTTTGCTAAACAATGCTTATCTCTTTATTTTGCTGTTGGGTGTGGGGGGTTGAGGGGGTTGTAATAAGCGAGCCGCTAACGTTGGAGACTGAGGAGGAAGTTAAGTCCCAGTCGACCTTCGCTTTGCATTGAAAGTGTTCCTGTATGGCTGGTCCCACAATTCCCACCGCTGTTAAATATAGGCCCTGAGACTGCTGTTGTGGCGGGTTGGGCTTGCCCTCGGGTAGGTTCTCCTTTGTTGTCCTGTTTTAGAGAGAGAGTCTCAAAGTCAGATTGGATTACAGCTACTTCAAGGTTCACCCCAAATCCCATAGCACCTGATGTTCATACGGGAATAGGTATACAAGGAACAAGGGGGGACTTTTGTAGCACCTGGGCTCTCTGTTTGAGATATCTGTATGTGTGGTCTAATCTTTGTAGGTGGTTCTGAGCATATCAGATCTATATTCAGGTATCATCAGGTAAGTCCAGCCCGTAAACACATTAAACCTACTCCTAACTGCCATTATCTGCCATGGGAACTGACCTCCCCTTTTTAGTGTGGGACCCTCCAGCAGTGCTTTGTGGCCTTCACCAGGTGCTCAGCAGCCCCCTTTCCCCCCCTATTTTGTACTTGTTGATGGCTAAATTGGGCCTTAATTCCAGGGTGGCAAACAGTGATGGCAGGGTGCTGTTATTGTAGCAGGGTTATGGCATGGGCTTCTAAAGCAAGGATAATAAACCTATTGTCTTTGTGAGTTTGAGCTGCTCACCTGTTGGGCCTCATAGGATGGACGTGGCTATGGATGATCGCTTCCAAATTACTTCCTCCATGGAGGGGAATAAGGTCAACAGGGCAACTCAGGTGGCCGTGTCTGGGATCGTACTACCTGCTGGAGTCGGTTCGGGCCAGTGTTGTGTCTGCAGTTGTCATGGGAAAACGAGAGCAGAGACTGTTTACCCGAGGTCGCACTTCCCCTCCCTCCCCATCCGCCTGCCGTCCCGTTTTTGTGAAGAGGAAGTCGGCTTGGTCCCCAGACATCCCTCTCCCCCTCACCCTGCCTGTAGACTTATTGTTTGAATACAGTAGTAGCCCCGAGTAGATAAAAATTCAAGGAAGAGTGTTTGTGTAAAGTGAATGCACTTTTATACATGAAGCCTACTGCGGGGAAAGTTCACCATTCACACACACTGAAGCCTTCCAGACAGCTTTTGTGTTTTCCTGTTTGGGTCTAAAAGAACCTGCTTACAGTGCGTCCCTCAACAAACATAGGGAAGTAAAGGCTTTTTCCCTGTATACTGTAGTTCAGCACAGCTCTGTGGTCAGGAGTCCAGTAGTGGTGTAAGTGGACACCGGCAGCAACACACTGACAGTTTTGTACAGAAACCACTTGGTCAGCATTAGAAAACTCAAATTATTTCTTTTTGGTGTGCCAATCCCTCCACAACAACTGAAAGCTCTTGGTTTCTACCCTTTTGGCACCACTGTGTCTAGAGTTTCCATGTCTTTAGTTGCTGTTTGACAACTTTTTAAAAAGCTTGCACGTAGTAAGTACTATATTGCCCTTTATACATGTAATTTGCAGTGCTTTTCTAATTCTAAATAGTTTATGACATTGTGTTGAAGGCCTCAACCCCAAATTAATTCGCTGAAATTATGTCCTTGAGCTACCACCCACAAGTTTCAGGTGCCTTTACACATTTGATATCATTCAGTCAGCAGATGATTAAAAAAATTGGAAAAAATACACTTTGCTATCAGTAGAGACACTGACAACCCGCAGACTTGATCTAATCAAGGGAATTCACCTACTTAATTTGCATAATTAAAACCCACAGTAAGGAATGACTTCAATAGTGAATAGCAGACAGTCTGGATTCAATAATTGTAGACTGTGCTTAATGTGGCTGGACACAGCGGCTAGGTATGATATATAAAGAAAGATGATCGCTTAAACCCCAACTTCAAAGTAACCAATTAGCTTCATACTGTAATCAGAGGCTCTGTCAACACAGACAGATAGGACTAGCATGCAGCTGCATTAGATCCAGCCTTAGCTCAGAAATGCTAACTCTCATCCTCTTTTTGTAGGTCGGTAAGGGATACTTAATACTTTTGGTTGTGTGTGCTGATGAGATGAAATGAGAGGAAAGTGTTTTTTGTGCCTGTGCCATCAACCATCTCATGAAAAAGTGAAAAAGAGTGTCAATGACAACAAAAGGCGATTAGGTATTGTAAAGAGCCAGTAGCCTGGGGTTATTGTGACCTGTAAGGGCTATAATTCCTCGCCTGTGGCCAGTCTGGAGCAGCTAAAGCCCCTCAGTCACAGTTTAGGCAGAAGCACTGTCACTCGATATCTTTTTTTGAAAGGGCTAACCTTAATTGTATCCCCTGAACCATGAGAGAGATGACATTTAGGGAGAATGGGAGCCAAAAAGGCTGGATTAAGTTGGTGAAATATGCAAGGAGGTGCATTGTAGCTCAGGTTCAAAGAATCCTTGAAGAACAAGTTGGAGGTGCAAAAGCTATTACTTCAAGCAATAGTTCAACATTTTGGGAAATATGCTTATTACTGCTGGTGGAGAATTTGATTAGAAAATTCAGACCACTCTCAATCTATTGAGTGCAAGGCTACAAGCAGCAACTGGTTAGCTTAGTTTAGTCGGAGACAGTTAAACAGCTAGCCTAGCTCTGTCTGAAGGTAACAAAATCTGCCTACCAGCAGTTTAAACCATACAAAAACTGCCAAAATGACAATTTGTGGTTTTACAGTGGGTTATGTGCCTGACTATTTCTTGGTTGGGAGCAGTGACTTCCTGAAGACACCAGGTATACACCACCTTCCCCCTGTCTCCAGTCTTTGTGCAAAGCTAAGCTAACCGGCTGCTTGCTGTCTTTCATGGACAGATTCTCATCTTCTCTCCAAGTCCTCTCATCTTACTCTATGCTAGAAAGCAAATATGATTATTTACCAAAATGTTTGACTATTCCTTTAAGATTACATCTGAGAATACTTGTGTTTGTTGTCTGCAAAGGCTTTTATGTATGTATTTTCATCATTAAAACTATAGGTTGGAACAGAAGCTGTTAGCAGAGAGCTGTTTTTTATAACACAGAGTACATGGTTTGTGGTGACACAAGCCAGTTGTGATATGCTACTGAGTATAAACTGGATTGTTAGAGCACATACGTCAGGGTTTGGTATGTTGCAGAGACTGTGAGTCAATGATAGAGTCAACACTTGTGCTAACACCCACTCATAAATACTGAGGCTCATGAATATAAATGTAGTGTTGGACCTTGTGAGCTCCACTAGTACACTGACTGATTAACAGAGAATGTCCTGCAAACCTCTGAGGACTTGAAGGTTTGGAATAAGTTGAGCTGTTGGAGGTTAAGGTCAGTTTGCAGCCAGGACTCACCTTGGCCTTCGCACTCTGGATACAGGGAAACTGAATTTAGAATCACAAGCTAACCAAGTCAATATCTAGATCAAGGGGTAACAAGAATGAAGTTACATCTTTGTTATACAGAGTGAGCAAACTGCCAGCTAATCATGAACACCATTCACTGCTGATATATGCAAAATGTGTCCAAATCTATTATGGATGGATCTATTATGGATGTGTATGAGTGTGACTATGAATGTGACTGCAGGAATTAATTTGTACCATGGGGCCTTTTGCCAGTTTTTTCATGTTGAATTCATAAATTATAGGAACAGTAATTCTTGCAAACGACTCATTTGGATTCATGTTCGATTTGTTTCTGCTTTGTTCTTCACTTGACCTTTGGTCCACTTAAATTGTAGAATTGTTAGTGAATCCATCTGTGTGTTACAAATCAGTTTTTGTTTCCTGAAGCACCGAGGAAAGGAAATTAATCAATCCCCTATGTCATGCAACAAATGTTTCCTAGCCAAAAAGCCAGTGGCATTGTAAGATCTCTGAGTTTGTTTGTCTTGGTTTTTGTGTGAAATAAATAGTTACTTCCACACTGTCATTGTGTGTGCTTGTGTGGGTATATGAATTAGTTTTTGCTTTCTTGAATCTCATGTTTTAACTGTATGTTGCCCGCACTCTGCACATTTCCCAAATGCATTCAGCCTCCATGCCCACCTAACCGTCACAGAATTGGGGCAGAGTGTTTGGTTGCCATGGCCAAGGAGCCAGGAGGAACATTGCTTTGTCGAAAATAGCACTGTGCATAGAAGAGTGTGTTTACAAGTCAGTGTTACAAGAGAAATTTTCTAAGTCCAAGAAAGACAGAGAAGAAGTGGGTGATGGTAAACTGGCTGCAGATTTACCAGCCTGGCTACTGTTTCTCAGGCGAGTCGAGGGGATGTATCACCTCTTCTTTGTTGACTGACCTCTCACCTTTCTGTCAGTTTGCTCAGTCTTTATGGTGGGTTAGAGTTTCAGGGGGCCGACCTGGGCTGGAACAGGTGTACGCTGCTAGGTTCGCTGCAGGAGGGCAGATGACAGGACAGAGTGACTGGCAGACGGATGGAGAGATGGATGGAAAGACTGTGTGAAAGACCCCTTGGTTGTGAAACTTGAGCCAACGTAGAGTTAAAACAGAGCATGACCACATTATTCTATTCACCTCTAAGCACCTGAGCCTCTGAGGCTCTGTGTGATGTGTGTGTGTGTGCTGCATGCCTGTGTTGCTGCTCAGCAGTGCATGCACTCCAGAGAGAGAGCATGGGAGGAGATGAGAGACAAGACAGGAGAATAGAGGAGACTCTGGGCTGAGCTGTCCCCTCGCTTCATCCCTGCATGCAGTGTGACTTCTGCTTTATGGCATGTGGCTGTATTAAACTGCAGAGCAATAATCTGGTGTCAAGTGGTGCAGAGACCACAGACATCAGTCATGGCTCTCCGCTGCCGTGCTGCACTGTATCTGTGAGCCTCAGCAGCTGTTCATTGCCACTTTAACTCAAGACTCCACAGCTTCATTCATTTACTCTTTCCGCAGCTGTCAGCCACCTCTTCATGTGACAAATTTCTTTTGTGTTTGAATGCTTTGTGTTCACTTCTTTTATACTTCCTGTTAGGGCTGGGTATTGAACCTCAATAGTTTTTTTTTGCTACCAACCAAAATGTGTCCATGGCACCAAGTATTTAAAATTATTCAAGCACTGAAACCTGGCATCTAATGCTCAGCTAGATTTGGTAGCTTGTTTACTTATATTTGATCTTTGATATTTACTGATTAGGCTTTTATCAAGGTAAAGCTCTTGTATGCTTGTGTTAAGACAACATTTAACATTTTAGAGTTTGGGCTTCTTTTGTTACATGAAAAAGGGTTTTGTAGAAAAAAAGTAATGGTAAAAAAGGCTTGGTATCGTATACCAAAACTTACGTAATATATTGCTATTATTAAAAAAATTTCAAACGATACCCAGCTCCACAAACTGTGCAGTGAAGTGGGTGCAGTGGCATGAAATTAAAGGCTTTGTTGTATGAATGCACTTTTTTGTAAGAGTGAAGCAGGAGGGTAATTTTCTTGGGGGAAAAAATCCTTCATTTTCTTTATTTCTCAGCCTTTATCTCCACCTGAGAGCTGCACAGTGCAACCACAGTCTTTCATATGCAGACAGTGGAACAGCCCTGACAGCAGCTATGGAAGAGTACAGTGTTTCTCATTCACTTTCCTGCCTCCAGATTCTCACAGCTGGTCCCGCTTTTCAAAGGAGCTGACTTTTACTGGCCACAAACCTTTTTTCTAACCTTCAGGCAACTCTGGAATGAAGCCCACATCTTCACTGTCTGCTGCAGTTTCATTTTACATCTTTAATTTAGTGAGCTGAAAGTGAATTGACCCTACTTGTTGCCGCTCAGTCCGCTACTTATTGCAATTGCAAGGGCAAATTGCTACGAGGCAGAGCTCAGGAAATGGGTTCAGCATGCACAGATGCAAGGGCTGATGGGTCTGCGTGGTGCTAGGCTGCAGCGAGTCTGATGCTCATCACCTTTCATTGGGAGAAAAGCGAAAGAATCTGTCAGAGGAGGTTGAGGAATTCTCCAGCAGGAATAACTGCCATTCCTTACATCTGCACTGTGCTCCTGACTGCTCAGAGGAGCAGATCCACAGCGGGCAAGATGAAACAAGAGCTGACTGAGGCTCTCCAGCAGATGCCCACACACACATACACACACACACACACACACACAGGCACGTGCACACAGGTGAACTCATGTGTGAACATAGACACACACACGCATATGCACAGAGTTTAGCTGTATGTGTCTTCTTCTGGCCATCTGGCCCTCTCTGGTGCAGCTGTATTGTCTACAGAGAGCCGTCCAGATGTTCCCTCAGTTACCTGTCAAGGTGAGCAGAGCTTTTTAGAGAAGCTTAGACCCGGGAATTTACTCTGCCGCCTTCAGTTATTGTAAAGGTTGCAGCACCCTCACTTTCACAGAAGTCAAATAAAATAACCCTTTTATCCTTAACAACAGCTATTCAGTAAAGACGTTCAAAGTGTGACTTGGAGACCAGCTGCACCATTACCTTATAATGAGCTAATGAGAGAGCAATAAGCTACCAAAGGTCATGAAGCTTGGTAGAGTCTCTTAACTTCTCTAAAATCTCCTTAAATCTTGGCCTGAAGAGGCCTGTTGTAAGAGTATTTTTAACAAAGAAGTGGTATTACAAAAAGAAAAAAGAAATAAAATTATTTGTATTTTTCAAGCAAAAATGTTGACATTTACTGTTTTCAGGTCCTCAAATTTGAGAATTTGCTGCTTTTCCTGGTCTTACATTATACTGATTTGAATACTTTGAGATTTAGGGTAAGGGTTAGGGTTTAAACAGTGGGAAACAGCTAGCCTGGCTCTGTCAACAGGTTAAATAATCACCATACCAGCACCTCTGAAGGTCACTAATTAGCAAATTGTATCTCATTTGTTTAATTTGTACAAAAACAGATGTGTAAAAAAGGAACATGGCTTTACAGCGTGAGCTCTAGAGGTCATAGCAGGCATGTTTTGTTACCTGTGGACAGAGCCAGGCTAGCTGTCTCCCACTGTTTACAGTCTTCATGCTAAGTTAAGCTAACCATCTCCTGAATGATGGTTCATAATCAAAAGAGTGGTATCAATCTTCTCATGTACGCCAACTCTCGGCAAGAAAGTGAATAAGCATATTTCCCAAAATGTTCTTCTGTTGAACAACAGAGTTTGTTAGCAATATGGTAGCTAGCATTGCACAAATTAGTATAAGTGGTCATTTTGAGTGACTGCAATAACCTGTAAAATTCCTGTTGGTAGCCAGTCACAGGTGTATATTTACTGAGTGTTTTAATTCAGATGTGGCTCAGTCAGGCAATCACAAATGAGGCCCGAATCTGGTTTTGTTTTATAAACAATCATTTTGACAGAATTCTTTGAATCGAAGCTCCAGGTAATGCTGACATTCTGACAACACCTATATTCTTTAACTGTTTCTCATTGTTAGTGTGTTTGAGGAATGATTGCCATACATAATAGCACTTGTCTGAATGAGTTTGCTGCTGTTTGGTGAAGGATCATGTGTAACAATGAGCCAGACTGAAATGAAACAATGGTTCTGCAGTCTAGGCTGACAGGGTGATGTGTTACAGCAGAGCATAGGTCTGCAGAGCATGAGAACAGAGCCACAAAGGCAGAAATGTCAATGAGCAAAGAACACAAATGCAACAAGAAGTGTAAATAGTGGGAATTAATCAGTTTGACTTGTTCATTTAGGTTGAACCGCCTGTGAGTGTGTGTGTGTGTGTGTGTGTGTGTGAGTATGTGTGTATGTATGTTTGCTTTATGCTGTCACAGGGCTCCTACGACTCAGCTCCATATGTCATGGTGAAGTGAGACGTGCACGATCCAGGCAGACTGCAGTCCATTATTGAGTCTGATTCAGAGCATTGGAAAAACATAGTTGTTGAGATAAATTTTCAAGACAGTACACAGACACTGAGGGGCACTGAGTTGGAGGTAATCTCCTGCTGGCTCCATAAAACGCACTCAATTGACAGCGGGCCTTGTGGTAGCAGACAAATCGCCTGGCTTATAGCAATGTGCTGAAAGAGAATGCCAACGCTGTGTATCCTTGCCAAGATGGATATGCAGACAGAAAACTCCAGCAGTCTGGGCGTGGCTCCCTTGCTCACAGTAAACAGTGGATCAGTGGAGTATGGTACTTAAGTTGGACTTGACATTGCCTTGTTTGTTTTCCTCTTTGGCAGATGTAAATGGAGCTACCTCTCATCTGCTGGTTCAGAGTGCTGCTAGTGTTTGGCCTCTTTGGCAATGTTTACCCCCAGATAGTGCACAGAACCCATCGAATTCATGTTCAGCGCAATGAACTGTGTTTCACTGTTAAGCATTAGAAAACAAAAGAAAAGCTTTAGACATGCATTAATTGATCTTTTTTAGGCCATCTGGGGACAGCATAACGAACTGTAAACACAACACTGACATATCACCTCATAAAGTTAAACAACAGAATATTTACACATTGAGCAGACATAGATTAACATTAGCATTAACATTTTGCTTTTCCTGCAAAGTGTTCCACTAGGTTCACCAGCTAGTTGCTAACTTGGCTTGTATGCAGTTTGGTACTGGTCAGGTTGCATACAATGGGTTTTGTAAGAGCTTTTCTGGAAACAGCTGCCTCCTGTGAGAGTGAAAAACACTGGACATAAAACCAAAACAATTTTTTTGGTACTACTGTGTGCACATTAATATTTCTCAACACCTTGACCGTCAGTTCCCAGAGGAGCTCCTTAGTAGCCAACAGTAGCAGACCGTGGTTGTGGCTTGCGGCTGCTGTGTGAGCACGCTGGTGTGCTTTCGTGTAATATATCTGTATAGGTGTCTGGGTGACGGTGTCCATGCATCTTATTGCGATTCTATTTGTGTTTGTGTAATAGTAGACGGATTGTGACGTGATAGGTAGATGGTTTGCGCTAACTCGTCTTACTAGGCTTCCCAGCAATGCGCTGGGCAATTCTTTATTGTCAGAAGCTCATTCAGATACGTATATAGTGCCCCATAAATCCTGGCGCAGTGTGAAAATGCCAGTCAAAGTTCACGCTGCTCATGTTCATTTCATGCTTGAGTGTCCAGCTCCATGTGCAAGGATGAGTGTGTGTATTGATGATGTGTGAATGTGCGTGTAAGTACCAGAGGAAAAAGAAAGAGATGAAGCACATTCAGAGTCTCTCCATCCTTTCCACTTTGCCGCAGAAGTCATCCATCTTTCTGAACTTAACCGCTATCCAATTTATGATGGCATTATTACAGTCGGTGTTTTATCCTCATTCCAACACACAGGCAAAGTGGTGGTCTGGTTAATGGAGAAGGTGATGGAGAAGGTGACTGTCCAGTGCTATTACGCTGGTACTTGGTGGGCTTAGCTTTAGGGTGAAAATGGTGAGAATACAAGATCTGATTTTAGCACTTCTGCGCCCTCATTTTAGTGGCTGCTGGTTACTTAAATCAAAGTCTGTTACATGTCACTGCTCATATTATCAACTTATACTAAGCTCAGTTTTTAGGTTAATTTTATATCATTATATCATTAAATAAATAAAAATCTCAGATTGGCACCAAAGCATGTATCCCTTCTATTGACAGAGGGAGCAGAGGGAAAGAAGTGGAAAGTGGTTGATTCCGTGGGCGTCTTTGTTTCACTATTGAATGACTTGACTTAGCTATTTGCCTGCTGACATTTTAAAGGAAACAGCATAGCAATACATTCTACAAAATGGCAGCAAAGTTGCTTTTATTCGTGTGGAAAGTGGTGTCGTGGAATTTCTCAATAGGCGGAACACTGAAAAGGTCAACCTCAGCTGTATGGATTTTCATAATGGATTTTCACCAGAAAAAGTCAATCAAGATACAGTAGCTGTGTTGTTTGTCTTGGATTGGCAGGTGAGGTATTTTTACTGGGACTTTTGTTCTTCTGGAGAAATGTTTTCGTAGCTTTCAGAGCAGCAAAGGCTGAAATGGAGTGGAGTCTTTTTTCATAAAAAATTATACATTTTCATCCCGTCTTTGTATTAGCAAGCATCTAACCATTTTTTGGGGGTCTCATCCCATGATTTATCCAGATGTGTAGCACCAGAGTGATAAAGATGAGAGAGAAAGAGCATCACCCAACACCACATGCTTGTAAAATCCACTTAGATTGTGCCTTGAACTTTGACAAACAGCAAGAAAGTAAAGAAAAGAAGCCAGTCCTTCACTGTTGACAAGCTGCACTGTTGAATGTGTAACCTTCGGAGCTAACATATTTGCCCACATAGTAAACATGTGTACTTTGGAGGTCACTGGTATTCAGTTGGATAAAAATAATTAGGTTCATATTGAGATTTTCAGAGATTTACTGTCTTGAGAAATGATGCCATCCTGAGCTTACCACATACTCCCAGTGGATGCTTATGGAGTAAACCTTCCCTTGCCTCTCTCTCATGAACTGACTCCCATTAATAGATCCGTCCTTTATGCTTCCCCTCTTGTTACTGCCGCTCTATTTTATGATGTCACTCTCTCTGCTGAAGAGCTCTGGGCTGTTTTATCTTCTTCATGTGTGTCGGGCACTTAAACTTAAACCTCTCTGTTTATGAGTCCCAGACTGCCTCTCCATCCTCTGCGTTTGCTGCTCAGTATCAGTTCAGCATTGCCTATAAAAGCGTGAGCATCCTCCCTGTTCTGGGAACTCACTATCGGGCCCCGCAGTGCAGACCCCCAGCTGAGTGCTGCCCAACTCCCATGCTGAGTGTGAGAACAAGCCTGGGAGAGAGTGTGTGGGCAAGTTTGTGTGTATATGTTTGTGCATTTGTACAAGTTTATGTGTCTCCCGGCATTCTCAGTCAAACTTTTTTTGTTTTATGTGATGTTGACAGCAGTCTATCTATGATTGCTGCTCTCTGGCCTGCTTGCCTCACCATTTGACTTTTATTTGGAGCATATTTTAGTTGAGTTTTGTTCTTACATGCTGGTGTTTTTTTTTTTTTCTTCCTAAAACTGTCATCATTAATGCGGTGTGTTTTAGGTTCTCGACTGCTCCTTTTCTGCCATGGGCTATTTGGCACCGGTTCACCCCCACTGCGTCTCTCAGAAACATTTAAATCAACTCGGTAGATACTGTAGCTGTTGTTTACTGCACTACATTTATACATCAAACAAAAACATGGTTGGAATGCCTTTGAACGTGTCTGTGCAACACGGAAATGCTTTGTTTCCTCAGATGCCCAGTGAAGAGGAGGGAAGCTCTCGGGGAGCACACCTGTGCATGTGGCCTTGTTGAATTCCTGCATAGCTTGACTGTTTGGAGTAGAAGTGGATGCTACTGCTGTGTCCAGCTCACCTTCCCCCCCTCTCTGCCCTCCAAGAGCAGCAACTCAGCAACTATTGAGAGTCAAAAGTTACAAAACTAAGGTCATTCCATAATGTCCACTGCAAGTCCAGACAGCCATCGGGCCGTAAAACTATTATGTGGTCAAACTTGAATGTGTGGTTTTGTTTACACACAGCGTTTTACAGGTTGTCAGCTTTAGTTTGACTTTAAAGCAGTGGTTTCCAGGGGAGGTCATAATGTAGCAATGCTGAGCTTTTCATGTATCGAGCAAACTACATTTTTTCTCTGTTATAAATACATAAACTGGGATTCTCTCTTTTTTTCTTTTTCATGCACTACTTGTGCATCTGACCTCAAACACAGGTAAATGCATTTGTGTACACATGCACTACATTTATGTAAAAATGGCCTTTCCGCTTTGCAAGCATTCCCTCACTAAGATTCCCTCACTAACATGCATTCACTGCATTCACCCGGTCATTACCACATCTAGCAAGATGTTGCCCCCTCCTCCCTATTCTGTCCATCCACTGACCCCGCGGCCTCCCCCCGTCCCATGCTGGGCATTTATCTTTTCATCTCTTTGTGAGTGAGAGGCTGTTTTGGCTGCAGAGTCCAGTGGAGGGGTGAAACCAGGGCACACTTGAACTCCTACAGAAGCGGTCACTGGAGACCGTGTTTGAACTGTATTTGACCTGCCAGACTGTACCTCATCTGTGTTTCCTTCTCTTTTAAGCGCTTCTCTCTGCCTTTTACAAACACACTCGCGAACATGTATGCACACAACATACACTTACATAGTCAGTTTTTGTCAGAGCTCGGTTCCCAAACTGAAAAGCAGTTCAGAAAGTGATTCCTGCTAGTTGTTAAGTTATAGGAGGGTGCTGTAAAAGTCCTACAGTAGCCATTGGAAGTCATGGTGGTGCTATGGGGATGGAGGGCTTGAGACTACTGCAGCAACTGAACAATGCTTAATTAGCTCATAAACAAAGGCTAGTGGGGGATCAGAGAGGGCAATCAAAGTGTCCCGTTCCTTTGAGATTCTCTCACCATCAACAAAGCCACTCTAATGGCCCCGTCACTCCACTTGTTGTGTCTCACTGCAGTGTGCTTCCTGACAACATAAAAGGCCCACATTCCAAAAAAAGCCTCGGACAAGAGACAGTACCCATCCACACCTCCCTTGGCCTTCAAAGCAATCCCCACGATGCTAGTGCTACTCCCCCCACCCCACCCTTCCTCTCTCTGTTAGATATTGACATTGCTCCTCCGCTCACCTCCACAGTGTATGTTTGGTTCCCCGTGGCGACCACCACAGCTTTCATCTATCCTCTTTCAGACTTGTGTCCATGACTTTGGTGGTCTGTTTTATTGGATTCCTTTGTGTAACGCTGTGCTGGCACGCTGCTGGGAGCCAGCGAGGAAGTGCTCGACACACAGAAGACTGTGCCAGGCTGTGGAAAGGTTATTGAAGCTTGGCACGAAGACAGGTGCAATGCGCGTGTCAGGTGTGTCTATGTGCGTGCCTGTGCGTCACAGTGGCCTGGTGTCCGTGTTTGTTCTTCGCAGCGAGTTCGATTTGCACACTGGCGCGTGTTATTTTTTCTGTGTTTGGACACGAGGCCCTCTAAAGAAAACAGACATCCACTGCCACATGAGGACAGCTCGGCAGCAGGTCGGAGGCAATCTGTGCTTGTTTGTGCGACTATGTTATCATCTCCTGTTTCCTGTCAAAACAGGAAAAGACAGGGGCGAAAATGGAGGCTAGGAAAGTGCTGCCTTGATGTGTGTTGGCTGGAGGTCCAGCTCTGCCTGACAGTGACCCTTCTGGCCAGGAAAAACAGACCCGTTCAGGGCGTAACCCACAGCGGGATACTTCATGGTGTTATTTTTATCACTTTCACAAAGCACAGCGAGGGATGCTTTTCCCAGCTGTTGACACAGGTTCTGGGTCATTTTTGTCTCCAAAACAGCGCAGCAGTTGTAAGCGTAGGAGTGAGGGAGACGTCCCCTCTGGCCGTGTCCCTTTGGCTGGCAACCTCGCTTTATTGTAGTCTCTGTTTAGGAAAGGAAATCCTTTTTGATATTTTGTTAATCTTGAAAGTGAGACACTCCTTTTCTTTGGATGATCCCTAGACCTCCAATCACAATACCTTTTCCGTCAGCGTAGTTGTCATGTGATTTTGTCCATCCATCACATATACTTGTTAGCTCTCTACAACAGGATGGCACACACACACACACACACACACACACACACACACACAGTAGACCTGGTGAAGGGTCTTTTACGAGGCTCAACTGCGAGTACATTCCAGACAGTAGAGTCAGCTATCAATGTGGTTGAGGCGGTGGATTACTGCTGATGGCATGGCAGGTAAAAGCCCCGGCGTCTGCTGCGATATGGCTAAATGAGAAGGCACGGACAGGCACGCCGCACAAACAGCTGATTAGGGAATCAGCTAATTATTGACTGGTGAAAAATGATAACCATCTCCTGTTCTGCTCTGTTTAGGGAGTCACTCTGTAAAACTGAGAGTTGCTCATGTGGAATTCCGAGAGTATGAAGGCTGAGCTAAGTTTAGCTCTTTATGGGGTCTCTAAAAAAGAAAGAGCTGCTTGCACAAGAATGCTTTTGTTAGATTGAGCAGATTGCACTAAGCAAGCATCTCTGTTTTTGTTTTCCCAGCATTTTGTGTGCACATTAAGGCCTGAGTGACCACAGCTTTTATTCATGTTACTCAAGAAGTGACAAACTGCTACAAGATCATGGAGAATGAATGTTATTTCTGATTTTTGATGACCAACTGAACATGAGACCGGACAGGTAAACATCAGCCATAGCTCCTTTAGCACGTAGCGTCTGGACCGGGCAGCGGCGGTCTGCGCCTTTCTCTGTGACCCTGATTAAGATATGGCGTGTGCTTGCTGACTGGGGTCGCTGTCATCAGCAGGGAGGTCGGAGTTCATTTGTCTCTCTTGACAGACCTTCAGGTGGTGTTCCAGCGCTCTGGCAGAAGGCCACACCGATGCTGACCTCCACGAGTCGCACAATTAGTTACCCTTTGACCCTTCAGTCCCACAATCAAACCCCAAGCACGGATGGGGCATGCTTCTGCATCCCCAGACCTACTTTACATAGAACTGTGTGTGTAATAACTCTGAAGCCATTTATCTTGTTTCAGTGACATGAAATGAACAACACATTAGATTAGAGCCATGCATAAGAATTTACACTTCCAACTTAATGACACATCTGGCTACTTTCCATTCTCCTTGACTCATAAATATATAAAATACCCATTAGTCTGCATCTCTCTGAAAATGAGCTGCTGTAGACTGTAGAACTCTTCCTTGAGTGACTATTGCTGTTTAAGTGCTCCTAACTGTGTGTTTCTCATGCTCTTAAGTGCAGTTAAAGCACATCACTCAGAGGTTATATGGACGGACAGACTCAGACGAATGCAATCGTACCCCTGAGCCAAAAGTATAAATCTCATTGCAAACTCAAGCTTTCTGTGTTCACTTTGTTTGACATGTTCTGTCCTCACACACACACAATTCAGCGCAGCTTCTCGCTGTTTCTCTCAGGACTGTGTGTTTCTCCATCAAGCTGAATTTCTCAGCTCTCACCAAGCTCTGCTGTGTTGTGACATTTCATATGAGCAGGCAGAAAGCCCCCCCCTTAAGAAGAATTTGAAAAGCAGAATTCAAGAAACTCAGAATTCAACAAAGCTGCCAACAACTCCAAGGTTATCTGTTCATTTCACAATGTGAAGTGACAGCAGCAATGTCCTTGTCCGCCCATGCTGGCGTCCCTGACATGAGAATAGAGACAGTTGTGTAACTTGTTTCCGGTTTTGTGATTGGCTGTACAGAGAAAAAGTCTCATTCAGACGAGTGGATAACTTACAAAGCCACAAATTTGTATGCTTTCTCCTGTGTGAGTTGGAAGGTGTTTGAGTATTACTTCTGTAATCAGTTTGCACAGAGGTATAACAGAGATGTTTTTCATTTAACTTTTTTGCAACTGAAAAAATTATGAAATATAGCAGAATATAATGTTCTATATCTATATATAGTCTATAAATTTATACTTTTTTGCACTATTTAATGAACTATTAGGGTGAAAAGAGATTATTATTCCCCCCAAAAAGTATATATATGGCTTTCTGCCCAACCAGTCCTCACCACCTCATTTGAATATTAAGTGAAATGGTTGGAGTAGCTTCGTGTTGTGGGCCACAAGGCCATTTGTAGGATGCTATTGTTCCTACAAGACAAAGTGGCAAAATGTGCATATGAAAAAATTTTGATAAGCCATGCATTTTCTAGGATGCTGAATGAAAATCCTTCAGACTCAGTAAGTGGATTAGTGTGCGCCATTCTCCACTGAGATAGTTCAGCTTACTTCCTTATCTCGCTGAGATTCAATTGAATGTGTCTAGACATCTCAATTAGCAAGAAAAAAAAAAACAGATACTGGTTAGCGCTTATCTCAATGTGTTTTTTTTTTCTATCAGTACTCTCGTCAGCTGTTAGTGTCTAGTTCTCATAAACAGACAACAGTTTTCCATTAATACAACCCTTCCTTGCTGAAAGCCCTTGGCTGATGTTTAAATTTCTATTATTAGTGATAATTGTGTTCTCTGAGAAGTCATTGGCATGGTAATGACATCTTTCATGATAAATTAGTATTCCCCATTCTCTCTGCCGTACCTACAGTAGGCTGTTGCACCAGGCTGATTCCACCGCTCGCAACTCTGCTGTTCCATTGTTCTGCCGACACGCAGTGGCTTTGTGAGACACAAAGCGTGTCACTCTCTGAGATAATGCACTGCAGACTGGGAGTGGATGGGACAGGGACGCTCAGCACAGCTCACCTTGGCTGAGGATGATTTGTGCTCTTCTGTATGAACAGAAGTTAAGGTGCCAAAATAGGGGGGGGGATTAACCTTTAGCTTGTTCTATAGTCAGTACAGCTTTGTGATGCTAATGGGTTAGCCTGTTGCTCACATACCCACACTGGCACACAGGCCGATAAATGAAAATTGAGATATTTGCCGAATAAAAAAAGCGCTGTGCTCGAACAATAACCACTTACTGAGACTCATTATGCACCTTCTCCTCACAGACTCAATCTATAGAGTCACTCCATGTGGAGAGAGCGAGTGGGAGGGAGACTGAAACTCCAGCAGCAACAGAAAACTTGAATATTTATCCATGTGGCAGCTTGCCAGCATAATTACTGTACCGTCCATTCTGAGGGGAAAGTGAAGAGAATAATTATTGTAGGATACTCAACATTTCACCTTGTCATCACTTTCATACAGCTTTATTTTCATGACTATGTAGAGCTATGCATTTTTACACAAGGTGTCTGGGATGAAATATTGCAATAACTGTATAAAGTGAGGCAAATATGCACCTTGTAGATCCATATGTTTAATTTATATGCACTGTAGCTGTGCAGCTATTTACATGTTGATCTAAAAATGATTAATTCTAATCATGTTGTTCATGTGTAGACTGAGATTTTTTCCATTATAGGATCTGGAGGATGTTGATGAAGATGCCGTATGCAATTACTTCTGTTTGAGCATGAGTAACTCCCTTTGCATTTTTCTTTGATAATTAACCATTCACGCACACAATCTGCATCTTTGGATGTTCACCTCTGTCACACGTTACCCTCCTTGTGGCTAAGGGAGTCCTGTGATGGAGATTAGTTGCCATAAGCTTTAGCAGCAGTTTGTTTTCTCTCTAAATAAACTGCAGGGAACTGGGGGTGCTCTGTCTCCCAGTCAAAACGAAAAATCCTCCCATAGAACAAAACACAGTTAACTCAGCTCTGTCGGTGTGGCAGTTCAGAAAGAGGAGAAGCAGGTGGCTGTCATCACTGCATAGAGACTGGATGGGGGGTTTGAAATGCAAGTGAAGTACTGGTTTGGGCTGTTGGAAGAAACCATTGTATCAGGATCCTATGCTTTGCGGTGAGTGTTTTTAGAGTGGGCTCTTGGACAAAAATAGATCTCTCAACAAGCTCCAGTGGATGGTTAGGAATACTGAATACTGCTTCAATTTCACACTGCACATTAATGAGGACAGTAGCTTTCAACTGCCAGTGGTTATATTTGTAAAATGTTCATCTCAGATTTCTGCTATTGTGCAGACTTTTGCAAAATAGCAGCTTCAGTTAAGGAGATGACAAAACATCTGTGCACCCAGATTTTTAACCCTCATCCCCTCTCTTCAGCCTCCCTCCCCCTCTCCCCACCTCCCCTTCCTCCCTTCTGTCCTTGCTTTCACCTGCAGTTTACAGCAACACCTGGCTCCTGCCTCTCCAGCTTGACTGTTGAATTTTTCATTATTTTCTCATTTTGGTTTGTTTCCACAGAAGAGTGTGGTTGGGAAAAAGACAAACTACCTTGAGAGTGTCTCGGAGCCAAAAAAATCAGCCATTCTAATTAGAAGTGAACAATTGCTGGTGAAAGTATACATAAACACAATCCAGAAGTGTGTCCCTGGCGAGGACGACACAGCAAGCTGCCCTTCTGCTGCCTGACTTGTTCTGCAGCAGCTACGGGCAGGGAAGTGGAAAATATTTGAAGAGGAGAAAAAGTAGTTTCATTCGTCTGGTTTATCTAGTGATGCAGCCGAGCGTTACTTTTTTTTCACTAATGAGAAAACTTTGGAGAGGTTCATGTTGTTCTCTCTGTGCAAACCAGAGCATTGCTTCATCTCTGAAATCAGCTTCTCACTGAGTTGAAGTGATCATCCACCTGCAGATCTGTAATGAAGATGCCTTAAGTGCCCGACTCTCCCGGTGGTGAGTCCAGCCTCGACCCCCCAGCACTCTTACTCTGGCCAAAGCCGTTGAAAGCTTGATGGATCTGAGACAGGCTGCCTTGGGTCCACAGAGGAGACAGAGAGAGAATGAGAGATGTTGGAAAAAGGGGGAGTTGGGGGAGTGGGAGAGGAATGAAGTCTGTCCAAACAGTCTGAAAGGGGCTTGTTTTCTTGTGCGTGAGTGAACAGGAAAAGGTAATTAACTGGCCAAGTGGCGAAAGGCTGGAGTGATGGATGGGTGTGGTGGAAAGAGACAGCCACACAAGGGGCAACATACACACACACACACACACACACATACAAACACTTACATACACACATGCGCGTGCGCACACACATGCATGTATTTCACCCATTTCTCCCTCTTATGTAAAGCCTCGTAAAGTGAGCCTTTTCATGTAATTACACTTTTACACAAACATATGTGAGTCAGTAAGGGGTGCTATAAGCACTCGCACCCTGATAAATGGGTGGACCATATGGAGTGGTGACACATCATTATACGAGGTCATTAATGGTTGCAGGGTGGTTTGCCAAAGACTCATGAGTGATTACATCTGACTCTATCTATGTTTAACCTGAGGGTCAGCAGGATCTATGGCCTTTTTATTTTTGATGGACAGTGACATCTGTTTTTATGGATGACATGAGAAGCTGTAGGCTGCAGTCTGCAATGAGCTGTATCACAGTGCAAGTAAGCCACAAAAGCTATTTACATCACATTGGAAGATCCAATGTGATGTGAAAAAAGGTAACAACTGTATTTTGTAGTAAATCTTACTTCCAATGGCAGATCCTGCTCGACCCTGTAATCATTCACCAGCGGATGTGTCACTGTGATACTCAGGACAGGTGGTGGTATCATGTGTTGAAAGTGTCACTAAGGGGTAAAGCCTATTTGCATTTTCTGTCAGCAGTTCACTGACAGTTAAAGGGAGGAAAGGGCTAAATCACACAGGGCAGACATCTGACATCTGCCTCTGTAAGCTTGTTGTGAACAGATGCTTGATGCTCAGAGATTTGGCTGTTCATTTAAGGGAATACTGATGCAAAACTCTTGTGCGCTTCTCCAAACAAGGTAATCATTTATTGTTGTTTGTTTGTTTGATCTAAAATACATGGAAGTTTGTTCTGACATTGTTAGTAAGCAGTTTGTCTTCAGGATATTGCGGAATTATACAATACTGGCTTATCTCTCTGAGAGGAAAGTAATGTTGGACTCAATTTTTGCCAAGTCAGAGTTGAAAATTATCAGGTTTTTGTACATAAGTAAAACTGAATGTTCAGTATATCTTTATTAGTACTTGTTTTGTGTTTGTTTTGCCCATATTTACCCTGAGATTTTCTTGTGATTTACCATCAAGCAATTACAAGAGAGTCAGAAACAGGAGCAGTGAGAAAGCAGCTTCTGAAAAGCAAGAGCTGAATCCATTTTGCAACCGTATCCCTCACAAAAGCTTAAAGTCAGATAATGGGATAAGAGTCTACTTAAACAAAAGCCGAATTTCACGTTAGAAACGCTGGAGCTAGTTCATCTTTATTTGATGGAATCTCATTGTGCTCCAATAAAAACCCCCCAGAGTGACAGAAAATTTAAGCAACCAGGGTTTTTCACACCGCCACGGAGGGTGAATGAATTCATGGCTTTAGCGGCGCATGCTTTTTGTCTGAGGCAGTGTTATCATCTAGGTAATGACAGTGCACTTGTGTTGCTGCAGATACTGTTGCTTTGTTTTGGGAAAGTCTTATTACAGGTTTGTTTAATCTGTCAAGTCAGCAGACAGGAGCAAACATCTGTTTGATGTGATTTGGTGAGCCGTCCCATTTTGTGTTCTACCAAAGACGTTCCCACAGAGTTAAATAGCATGCTAGTGTGACATCCTGAGTCATTGTCTTCTCTTGCCTCCGAGCAGGCAGTGGTTAAATTTAATGGTCTGTATCCCAGGTCTCCTGCGGCAGTAAAAGCTTTACCTGATATCTAATCAGAGTCAGGGTGCACAGGCTTTCCAGCTTTCTTCTCCTTGAGGGGATCTGAGTTGAGTCGGCTGTCTTGGAGAGCAGGTCAGAGAGGTGGAGGTGGTGGGGACAGTTGAAAAGGAGCAGGGGGCAGAGAGGGATTACACCACTGGATGTGTTGCTTTTATCCTGGGAATGTAATCTGCCTTAATGCCCTGCGCTCACCCGGGGCAAGGCCAGCAGCTGTGCTCGTTTTTCTCCAACTTGGCTGTCAGAATGAGCCGGGCTACCTGTGGGAAAGCAGGCATGCTGGAAACTCTCGTACTCACCCCAGGATCTGGACTGGGCTCCTGCGGTTTATTGGGGGCCAATCCCTTTGAGATTTAGGGAGATGGTGTGTGGTTAGGGTCAACACTGTTTCAAGCCAAGTAAACATAGTGGCTCAGTCGCATCCTTACTGGGAAGCAGAGAAAGGGAAAGCCAGGGGGTTGAAAGGGCACTAGAATCTGCAGCTGCTGTGTGGTCTTGATTTTACAAGAAATGCAGTCATAGGAAGTACTTAAGAATTGTAATGTGTAAACAGGACTGGTGCTGGTGAGAACAAAGTTTAGTGAGGACAGATATAAAGCAGCATGGTGTTGTACTGACTCATTTTGGAGAATGTTTCCATGCTAGTAGAATAATACAAGAGAAACCTGGAAGGGGAAGGAAAGGAAGGAAGACTGAGCAACTTAATCTTAAAGTCAACTTGCACTAGCGAAACTGGCTTGTGTTTCCGTTACTGAACGCTTACAATGAACACACAAAGGATCGAGGAATAGCAAATGTGTTATTTCCATAATGCCACTTCTGGACTTATTTTGTGCAAATTGCACTTTGACTAATGTTAGAAATGAGAAAGTAAATCACACATGACAGGATGCCGCAGAGAGCTCAAAAACAGTTCAGATAGCTCACAGTTTGCAGATTGCAGTATGTCAGAACTTTTCACTTTATTTTTTCTCATCATGGATGCACTTGAACACAATTTTGCTTCATTTCCCTTTCTGCCACTGCTGCAGTGGGTCATGGGGAGCTTTTATGCTGGGGAAATATCTGTTAGGCTCAACTGGAATAGAAAATACGGTTTCCCAGAGTGTTTTACTTTCAATGGAGCGTGCCTAAAAGTCTTTCGGCTAGTGCGGGGCCTCATGCATTTCAAATCACTATGACCTTCCCTTGATTTAAGTCAGCTTGCTACATCTGGCCGGGCTCTCCACATCAGAGGTATATTAGACACTGAAAGCGGAAACAGTCAGATGGCAGGTTCACTCTGTCTGGTTAGAGAGAAGGTGTACTGACGAGACAGGGTAAATGAGGTGTGATTTGAGAAAAATCTTATGTGTGACTTTGCCCGGTTCTGGTTGCACCCTAAGGAGGCAAGAGAAAGAAATCATGCACATCTTTCTCCCTGTCCCCTCATCCATAAGTAGTTACGGCTGAGCTTGTTTCTATCAGCCTGTGGGCATGGGGCTGTCTGTGATGACACTCTCCATCAACCCAGAGAGACAGTCAGTTAGTCGGGCAACTCTCCCTCCTGCTGCTGCTGCTGCCCTGGTTTTCATCACAGTTAGTCTGAGGGACAGAGACAAACTTAGGTCTCTAAGGGTTGTGAAGGGCTCATTCCACAGGCAGGGCTTTCTCTCCCCAGTGTGCTCAGCACACCTCCTTTCCATAATAAGGCCATAGCATCTGACTACATTTGTCCCCAGAGTTTAATAAAGATCAGTGCTGACAGGCAGTAAACCAACACAACCACCCACAAGCCTCCAGGCAAGGGCCACAACCCCGGCCTACCTCCTCCCACCTCTCTGTCTCTCTCTGTTCTCTTATCCTCACTCGTGCAGTTCGATTCTCTCCATGGATAGAGCTCGGCTTGAAAACCAAAACCATCTCCCACATGTACAGAACAATGGCTGAGGAGTCAGAGCCCTGAAGTAGCTCCACGCCTCTCTGCTGACGGGAATGCTTTGAACATTTGGATTGTGTTGATGCTGTGCGTTACATACTTCTCTGAAGCAGCGCTACTCTTCACACCCACTTGCACCTGTCAGTAACAGATCATATGGATAATAAAAGAAACAATATGGCTTCAGGGCGGAGTGCACTCAAGCATCATATGTTTCATGTTTTCCACTTTATGCCTCTCAAACACTTAGCTTGAGTGTGATACCTAAAACATATAAGACTGTTTAAGCTTGTAAGGGCGACTTTTCAGTTTGCTGAAAGAGTTAAACTTCTATATGTTTACGTTCAAACCTGCCTCCCCAGAAAGATTGCGAGAAATATCTCCTGATCTTGATGTCCTTTCCTTACTATCCTCTTCTCCACCTCCTATGAGTTGTATACAGATGGATTGTGTGGCCTTCAATTTCATCATACCCTCATCATTCTCCTCCACACCCCCAACATCATCATCATCCTTCTCATCATCAGTGTCATCATCCTCATAAGCCTTGTGGCCCTGACCCTTTATTCACTCCACTGGGCATAAAGCTTGCAGACAACTTTACCGGAGAAGCCCGCTCTCTAACCTCCAGGAAGAAACTGAATAGCAGATGGGCTCAGCTTTGTGTGTCTTTTTATTAGCTCCCCTAAATCAACACCTAACAATGCATGGAGAGAGATAGGGGAATTGATTTCTTCCATCTACTGGTGCCCTGAGGTGGGTAAGGGGTGGTTGGAGGGTAAAGGGTGAGGGGTGATGGAAGGGCGGAGTTGACTGGTTATGACTTAGCTTCAATTTCCTGTCTAGGAAGCATGTACATGAAGCCAGGCTAGACTGTGAACATAGCAGCTAGTAGTGTTTTTTTTTTTTTTTTTAGCTCTTTCTTTCATTTCACTCTAATTTGTCCTAGACTGTTTCATCTTATTTCAGCGGAACTGTCCTGTCCTGTGCATAAATATTCTGCCAAGTAGAAAATGTTCACGTGTCAGGATCATGCAGCATTAGGCATCATTTTTTTAAAGCTCTATCATAGCCCTATCACATTTCTATTGTAAGCTTCTTACATTCAAATCCATTCCTCATTGGGATATATTCTGGCATCAATATGCACTTGATACCATACTGCACTTGATCTACCATTAACTGCTGGTCGTCAACACATCAAAGTCTTATATTCGAGGTGAGATTAACAGGGTTTTCTACATCCTCACTGTATTTGTGCTTAGGTTCCATCCCTGCCTGCTCAAGTGTAAAATAAATAGCCAATATAGTAAATCATTAACGAGAGCTTCTCAGTTAACATCATGCCAGAAAGTAGCCCAGTCCAATCACAGTCTTGTGTATGGTTGTTCAATAAATAACGTCATAGTATGGAGATTCTGCTTATCTGTAAATGGAGTATAATTCAGTAGATACTGTAATGTTGTAGAAAGGTTGCGTGATCGCACTATTAATACAGTTGGTGTTTGCAGAGAAAGGTCATCTAAAAGTCTTTGTATTGAGCTGCTTTCATGCGGAGGAGATTTAGAGTCCCTCGGCCTGCCTCTATAGCCTCTGTGTCTATTGGGTTAGCTGTATTAAGTGGCACTGCATTAGGGCAGTGGATTGTTGTTTCCCCTCTGCTTCACTCCTCTTGATCACCTCCGAGGTTCCACGGAGCAAAGGCCTCATAAACATTTATGTATGGGCTGTGGGTTCCTGTCTTAGGCCATGACTCCACTGGGCAGGAGACCGGTGGCCCTTTATGCCTCTTAAGAGACTGTCTGTGTGTTTGTGTGTAAGTATTTGTGTGAGTGTTTGCTTCCCTAAAACACAGAGAAAGTTATGTTCCACCCTCACTTAGGATTTGAATAGTTCGCTGATAGCTCTGTGTGCCTCCAGCTTCCTGGAGGAGGTAATTATTTTTACATTTGGTGGCTTATCACATGTTTTCATGCTGGGACACTTATCATATGTAAATTGTATAGCTTTGGGCACTAGAGTCCACTCAGCTGTGGAGTTTTGTCCCTTGAGAAGGGACAAAACTCCACTGGACACCGTCTCTAAAAGCTGTAATAAGCTGAAATCTGCTCAGCCCTCTTATTTCTAAAGCTTCACAAAATAAATAAAAAACACATTTCATTTGTTTTTTTTTTTCTCGCAAGGCATGCCTCTGTGGGATCTTCTACTAATCCTTCCGAGCCTTATTTCAGAGTTGTCTCCTGATGTTTGGCTTGTTTGGTCTCCCCAACAGAAGTGAAATAAGCACATGCTCACTGAACCTGATCAGCAGTCTTAAGTTGCATGCAAGCAAAAGCAGCTCAGTCTAAATAAACAGCCACCCAGAAAAAGAGGAAGTGGTTAAGGCAGGGAGTGAGGGTCCCAGAGGGCAGTCAGGAACCACCCTGGTAGCAGACCACTGACACGCCTGGAAAATGTGAATAACGTGCAGGATTTTTTTCAAAAGGACAGATAATGAGATATGCTTTACATCAACAGTGTTATATGCACAGAGTTTGTGTGTGGGTGTATTATGCATAGTGTTAAAGCACATTTCTTGTGTGTGTTTACTCTGCAGGACCCTGGATATGCAACTTTTCTGTTTGAGCAGCTCCAAGTACCTGGGAACAATGAAGCTGGTGTCAGCTGTTGCCAGGTGTGCTTCACACCTCTCTGCCAACTGAGGCAGGAGGCCCTGCAGACGCTCCACGCTCCCATCCTCACATTCAGCTCAGACATGGCTGCCCTGCCTACCACATCATTTTTACCACAACCCTCCAGATTCACTGTGTCGTCCTCCAGCGCCAATGCTAAACAACTGTCCAAAGGCCAACCCGTCGCCCACTCTGTCCTGCCCTTGGGGGAGCGTCACATGGTGCCAGGCTGGTCGCAGAACCCCTCAGTCTCTTCAGGTCCTAAGACCAGTATCCAGGTTACGGTGGCAGGAGGGCAGCTCACTGGATCCCCGAGTTCCGTCACCATCCAGGCACAGCAGTACCTCGAGGGCATGTGGAGCATCTCCAGGGTCAACAACTTCCTCCCTCAGCCTAAACCGGTATGTCTTTAATGTCACCTTTTTCACAATATTACCTTCCATTCTTTTAGCTGCTATGGCCACTTAGAGCAACTTTTTAATGGTGCTATAGTAGAATGAGCTTAAATTCCTGGTGGGACAAATGGCAAGCAATATTTGGTAATGTAAAGGTTTGGCTACTTAAGTGCCCTTTTGAAGTTTTGTGCCTCAAGACAATCATCTGCTGGGAATATAATAAAACAGACTTTTTAAAGCAATTGGTAATTGGCAATTTCTAAGGAGAAAGTGATAATAAATATTCCAGAATAATCAACTTAAATGAACACTAATGATCAGTGAAATACTGAAGTAAAGCCTTTTTTCTTCAATTTCTTCAACCCGCGCTATAGTGCTCGTCAGGTCAAGTCTCGTCACTACAAATGTTACATTTCAGACCTTTTGAGGAAATGAATCCCTGCAGAGAACTCGTGAGTCAGAACTCTACAGGATTGCTGACCTCTCATTCCTCAGTAGTCAAGGAGCCTGAGTGATCTGAGGTCAGAGGCCATCGCAACACTAATCTGCTGACCTCCTCCTCAAGGGCATTTCGAATGACCACCCCACAGCGTCACCATAACTCTTTTCTCATGTAGGATAAGCGGTAGTCTGTGCTTTGTTTCATGTGTAAGAGACTTGGAAAGGTCCTGAGTTTTGCCCTTTGTGTCATGAGAAATTATGACTAATCATGCTGTACTTCTTTTATGACTTAAACTAATTTATTTGCACAATTAAGCAGTTTTTCATTGTAATGTAAACTTTACAATAAACACTACAAGTATTGACAGGGATCTCTAGCATCTTAGAGTGTATTTCTGGCTGCTGATGAGTCTCTTCCTGCATTGACGGGGACATCTGTTCACAGACTTGATTGACAAACCTCTGTGACATTCTGCACCAGACAGACTCAGTGTACAGACCAAACACTATAGGCTAACATAATCTAGCCCTCGCACTTTAATATTTCCTGTCAGATATATAAAATGTAAATTTAGACATTTTAGTTCAGCCCTGTTGGAAACTACAGTCTGTTACAGGCGTTGGCAATGTTATTCCCTCCTCTCTGTTTGGAAATTGAAGACAGATTTTCACTCCTCCTTTTACTCCTTTAATGTCAACAAGTGCCTTTAGAGATGGTTTATGGGCAGCCATCAAAAGCTTTTAACTGCATGTACGCAATCTAGGGCAAATCAAACAGCCTGCTGCAGAAGGGAGAGGCTGACTTGAGTTCTCCATCTATGTGTCTAAAAGCAATTAGTGGCCCTTGGAGCTGGGATGAGTTGCTCAATGCCACATAGCTGAGGTTGGGGCCTCTTTGGACAGAGAGAAATGTCCCTTCAGGACATGAAATTACAAACACAGCAGAAATGGGTGTTATTTTCTCAAGCTTGTTTCTTTCATTAAAACCAGATCCTTCAGAATGACAAAAACCCATACCAGCTCTCGTGGATTGGGAGTTATGCTGTGCCGAAAGGCAAAAGCTTTATGATGATTCCCACTTGGTTTTTTTGTGGGGAGAGCATGTAGTGTTGTTCAGACAAAGAAGCTGAGATGGACTATGTGTGTGTTAAACAGAAAGAGTGTGTCAGCCAGGGAGCCTGGGGCGCTCCCACACACAGCCCATTATAGGGCACCTTGAATCTCCCATTTGGGAAAAGGCTCTGGTTAACATCTGGAATGATGTTTGTGGTCTTTAGAATTGAAACTATCTGGCTCCCTCTTTAGTTTTGGCTGACATATGAGTGTAGCTGTCTTGAATTGAGCAAATGGCACACAAATGCACTTTTCTGAGATAGCAGGTTTGTGGAGAAATTCAGTCTCCAGCATGTCTAGAACCTTATCCAAAGCTCCACATCTGATAAGTGCCAACTTCGCTATTACTGTGTAATTTCTGGAGATATTTTCACTTTGAATGAAGAGCAGTTAAGGTAATACAGAAAACCATGTTATATGCATTCAAAACGTCAAATTGACCCAAATCTGCGAGTCACGATGTTCTCTATTAAAATCCACAACCACATGTGTGCCAATCTACAAAGACCAAGTGCTCTTGACCTATGAGGGTTTCGGTTATTGGCCCGCTGGTTGCCTGGTGCCATGGCCTGCTCCATTGCCACCAATTTGAAGCCCAGCAGATGATCTTGGCTGCTGTTGCTCTGGTGCAGCTGGGCTTGCATGGCAGTGTGCCACAGAAAGCAACGATGACAAGAGAAGAAAAGAATACAGGAAGGAAATAGAAGGATATTTCCCATTCTTGCCAAATTAGGAAACGATTTTAAAAAATTGTGCAATTATGTTTGGTATAAAAGCATTGGACACTTTCCGTCAAGCGAGCTACTTCAGTCTTTTTCCCACATAATGGGACTCCAGTATCGTTAGTCGATTAGTAGTCAATTCTCACCTCAGTTAGTTTCTGTTGGTTACAAAGGCCAGCTAAGCACGACAGCCCAGATTAACAGAGCCTATTTCACTTCAGCAATAATTGTCTGTTGACCGCTGGGATCAAAGGTCACAGGAGAGTCCTGGTACACTGGTTTGCTGATAGGATGCTGTCCTACACTGCTTACTTTAGACTTCATAGAAAGAACTCTTCTCTCTTTAGATTCTCATCCTCACTCTTTCACACACCTTCTCTTTTCCATTATGTTCAAATCTCTCTACCTTTGTCTCTTTCCTCCCCTCCCTTTTCTGTCTTTTCTTTCCGTTGGCAAGCCAAGGTAAAGGGATCAGGGAGGGCTGAGGGTTAAAGGGTGGAAGGCCAGCTCATTACTGACTTGGTGCAAACGGCCAAGCACACATGGCTCCACTGACACAGCCTAATTACCTGACCGGGGGATAGATTGTACTTTTCAGCCAGAATCAGGGCCAGTCCAGGTCCAAGGCTGCAGAAAGCAGCTTAAGTCCCCAGTCTTAATACCAGGGGGAATACTCTTTGATATACACTGTGATGTGCTGAAGTGTGTGCATGTGTACGTGCACGTATGTGTGTTTGAGTCCATATTTTATCCATTTTGAGCTCATAGCCAAAAGCCACCTGTGAGCAGCTGTCCCTGTATGCTCCTAAAATTGACAGCCACTTGATTTTAAAACCGACACTACAGTAGCTCAATCAGTTACAGATTTGATGGGCTATACACATCAGCTTCCTGTACGGCTGCGTGTGAAGTGCTCTGGTCTTTCGTGCCAAAGTGTAATGGCCCTACTTCTCTGGAATGCGCAGAGTTCCCAACCTGTCACCGACACCAGCATGGTGTGAGGCTTTCCGCTCTGGCGGCTGAGTGAGGATCTGTATTTGGCTCATTTCAGTTTGCAGCCAGTTTTTCCATCATGTACTTCTCAAGTCATAACTTCACACAGCACAGCTTGATATCTGACATAACCTCCATGATGAACTCTCAAGAGAGCGAAACCAGTCCTCCAAAACAAGGCTGGCGATCCTAAACTCTGATAACAAGCTCCAAAGGAAGAAATGGGAAACAGGGAATTCATGAAGAACATGCGCTGCTGGTCCACTATTTGACAAATGGTCAGCAAAGGTTTTCTGGGAAGCGATAATTCACCAAAGCTTTACTATAGCAACACATCGTACTGTATGTAAAGCTAACAGTGGTGGCACTCTGCAGAGCAATAGTTGTGCCTCTCATGTGAATGTCAGAATGTAAGTATGTCCCCACATCCTGATGTATAGCATTCACATGTCAGGCTTGGTATATAAATAGTTCAGCTGTCAGGCCTGTGTTGACAAATGGCATATAGTGGAAGGCCACACACTTTATAAAAAAGATTGTGAAGGATGTTATTTTAGTTGCCAAACATGAATCTAGGGCAAACACTGAGGTGGTAAATATGCAGAGGGCCTGAACTGTGTTTATAATACATGTCCTGTCAAATAGCAGTGAGGCTGCAGTGCTGTGTTGTGCTCCATTCAAGGTCGTTGCTGATTACACAATGTTCATGTGTCACTGTTATAAATGTTTTTATGAAAACTTTGGCCTTTATTTATTTAATTTCCGAGGCTGAAAACCCACAGAACCAGTTCTTGTCAGCTGCTATTGATCATTGTCCTGCAGGATAAACTAGCGGCTCCGGTGAGGATTAACCTTTTGTCAGTATGGTGACTCCAGCTGAAGTGCAGTCTCCGAGTTGGCTGTTGGTTTGTATAATTAGCTCTCTGCACTCCTTTTATTGGACTATGAGCAATCACTGAAAAATGCAGGACCCAAAGCTCCAACTGAACCTTTATGTTCCATCTTCACCAAGCTGTACCAGTATTTGCTTCAACCCTAAACAGAAACAGAGGGCTTTATGTATCAGTGGCCTCTATTTTTACTATGCATCTATAGCTCTATGTTAAAACCGTTTGAACTATATTCATACTTTGAACTTACTTCATGCTTTATGAAAAACTGTATTATGATCACAAATATTACGATAATAATGTATAAAACCTTTTGTAAATTTGGGCAACTTCTATCAAGATGGCATTATCAAGGAACAAATATAGTGCCAATGCACAGTTGTTACAGTATATCCAGTGAACAATATACTGCATTTACTCACTTTTTTCTCCAGTGTTTAACTTTCACAATTTTAAAACCACAACCACAAAAAAACAAAGCTTTTAATTTTTTTTTTTAATCAATTGTTTTTATTTCCAAAGAAAAAGCAAAGCAAAATTCATTACAATAACAACACAAAATAACAGGGTATTGTAACATAATGTATCCCATTATAATGTGAAGGGTTCAAAAAAATTGAGACATTCCAATAAAAGCCAGCTTTTAAAATTTGGATCGTAGTTTATTGTATTGTCTTTATCCTGCTCTAAATCCTCTGTGCTGATGAAACTGGTGTGGCTGTTTATAGATGCCTTGCTGCAACACAGATGTAACAAATATGACAACACACAGGTGGTATACCCAGTGTGGGTTTGGCATCAGTTATTAGAGCCCTAGGGCTGACACAGAGGCATCTCACCTATGTTTGATCCTGTTCAGTTGCAAAGCTTCCAGAGCGGAGTGTGCCTATGCAAGCACAATTTAGATACCTCATAAACATTTAAACTATGGAACGGATCTCACCTCTTACATGATTGCTGATTTGTTTACTTCCCTTGAAACTTGTGCTTAGATAGTCCAAGTATGATTAAACCTGCAAGACGACACGTTCCTCACTCCTGATGAGTAAAGTGCCAAATTAGCCATGGAGGTATAGATATAATCGGGAGTGGAGTGAAGTAATTTGCTAGTGATTTAATTACTAATTAAATGTGGGTTATCACTTAATTACTGTATAGTAGTCTACAGCCAGAGCAACCTCGAGATTCTTGCCAGAATCAATGAATGGTGCAGCTTCCTTGCTGTTCTGTAGGGAGCCCTCTGCTGTGGATACTGCTGACTCCTGCTAACCGTAGCTGGCTGCAGCAGCTGCCCGTCCATCTGTGGCAGAGGGGAGCAGAGGGGGAGTAAATGGAGTGGAAGGAAGGTGGGCAGGAGTGGTAAAACCTGTAAGTGGTGGTTGTGGTCTTATCTCTGTATCTGTGTGTCAACAGGCCCAGGGACTGATGGGGGAAACAGACAGGGATGTCACAGCCTTGGAGGCCCCAGTCACCACCATGACCACCACCACCACCACCACCAGCAGCAGCATCTTGACGCCCTGCCGACTGAGGAGCTCCAGCCAACCGGGACTCCCGTCACCCATCACCAACGCATCCTCCTCCCCCTCTCCTTCATCATCTGCAGCAGCTTCCTTCTTCATTAGGTAAGCGCCTCCCCCATCCCGTCAAATCACACCATGGCTCAGTCTGTCAAAACGTAGATAGATTAGATTTAGCTGTTGTGGTGTTTAATGAAGAATTTAGGGTTGATGTGAGATTGTGCGCATACACACCTGCATGCATTCAGGCTTTAGAGTGTGTAGGTGTACATTAGGAGATATGCACAGACTCGCCTTCAAATGTCTACCGAAGGTCATGGTTCATGGTGTTAACTTCGATGTGGGGCACCTATTCCATGGAGATGTTATTCTTGCTTTGGTTGAATTACAGCATGCCTCGGGATACGCACCATCATGGGGCTAAATGAACCTTGAGTTACAGGCACCAGTGCCCATGAATGGATAATAGAATTACATAATTCGATATGAAGAGGGAGCGTCTCACGAGGGGACTTAGGTTAAAGCTGAGTATTGTCCTGAGGTATTTCATGTTTAGTTATTTTTTTCTTTGTTTTGCTTCCTCAGCTCCAACTAGCGCTTCAGGTATTTCAGCTGCGTATTGAATACTCTTTCAGCTTCAGTGCAACCTGCTATTTTGTGTTTTGATGAAACCATTTGGTCCCTGTGTATCTCAGGCTAAAGGGAGGCTTTTTCAGCACTGTTTGGCTCCGGTGTTGTTGTTGCCCCGGAGAATACTTCACCCTCTCCAGGCGGATGGATGGCTGGTGCAACGTGCTATATTGTCATTGACAGATTCCCTGGCAGGCTGGTCAGTGCATACATTCCCTGCCTCTACTCTCTGAGGGGTGCTATGCCATAATGAATGTTGGCGAAAGAGAAGCCTGCTAAGAATGATTCATAGGACCATTGAAGCTCTGCACCACAGGAGGCAGAGGAACCAGTGAAGGGACTTGTGGAGTGTGACAGGAAGCCCATAGGGGATCACTGTGGAGCTTAGCATTTCTCCAAGCACCCCAAATGGAGTTTGTCTTGCCAGCTTTAACAGGGTCAGAGTATATATCAGGGGGACCATGAGGCCTCTTCTTTGGCTAAAGAGACATTCCAGATCCTCCACTAAATATGCAACTTCCTGTGTGTCTCGCTTCCTGCCACAAGAGCAGTAGACCTGAACAACAGCGAGGTGTGGCCCACAGCTAGACAGGGTTAATTCCTGACACTGATTTATTAGTTCTCATGTTTTCTTTGGACCTGAGCTCAAAAAGAGTAGGATGCAGAGCAGTGTCTAGCCAGTCAGTGTGGGCTAGACACTAAGCGCAGGAAAAAAGAGGGAGGTGGACTTGTTTTTTCCCTTGTAGCAGGTCCTGGTGGGGCAGAAGGGGGTGGTGGTGGAAGTACGGTGAAGGGTTCCACCTTTCATTTCATCCCAAAGATAATTTGCTGCCAAGAATGTGGTGTTTTACTTGGCCTGGAGAAACACAATGATGACGGGCCAGCTTTAAACAGCATCACATTCCACAGATATAGAAAGGGTGGTGGAGATGCACTGTGGCTGATTTGAAGCACACCCACTTCCTGACCCTCTGCAGCTGTTGCCTGCAACAGGAATATCATCATCATCATCATCATAATGTGGTTGTCTTTGTTTCATCTTTCATCTGTTTCATCTGCATCACTGCTGATTGAAATGTAACTCCCCAGAAGTCAAAATGAATTGAATCAATCAACAGATTTTCTTGTTTTCTTGCTGTTCTGCTAGTGCTTGAATTTGAAAAAGGAAATTGTGATGAAATGAGTGTTTTAGACTTGATTGAAAACTCATATCTGATTAGTATTCCTTTTTGTACACGAAAGATACAATTAGTGGGATGCATGTGCAAATCCAGAGAGCCCAGGATGTAGGAGCTGAATAACCAAACAGCAGTTTCTACCCCAGCGGAGTGGAGAAGGCTCCTTAGACACTTGTCTGACATTCACTAACACCGTTCCACTCAGAGATGAAATTTTAATTAGAATGCAATTAGCTAGACTAGCTAGTGTGGTGCTGAGAGAAAAGAAAAGAGCCATGAACAAAAGAAATTCACTGTTTAATTTTTCATTGGAAAAATAAGCCAACCGTTCAACTGGATAAAAAAGCCTTTAATTTGTTTCATTTAAGATATTTACTGAATTGAAAAATCATTTTAATATAAATGTCGATGTGATAACTAAAGCCCAGCAGGTCAGAGTCACATTTTTGACAAGTCTATTGCATGAATTAGGCTAGTAATGTGTCCCCTCAGATTAATAATTTGTGCCCCCAAATTACTTAATTGTGCTTTTTAGTTACTGATGGCATTTTTCAGTTGTGTTTCGGTCTCATGCGAGCACTCAAGTTGAGCTGGCACACTGTGAGTGTTTTTCCACAGCACAGCAAGGTAAAATAAGTTATCTACCTGTTGGAGGTGTGCTGTTTGCAGAAAATGCAGTAAGAGCCTGTTGTCTGCAGCTCTTCATCAAACATCTCACTACAGCTGTTTCTGCTTGTACTATTCGTCATTATTATAATTCATTATTTTTAACTGATCCACTGTACAAATAGCTCCAAATATCTCCACATCTTGTCGTGTAGACCTGTTTTTATTGAAGAGTAGCGCTGCTATCGTCACAGGTTGGCTTGGCATGGCTTAAACGGACCAACCCGGGCTTACTGAAAAACCCCATAAATACCTTCAAAATTTGCTAATAGCGTTAAGTTATAAGAACTGAACTTACAGGTTCTTTTGGTTAGTTACAATTCTTTCTCTTAGATTTTGACACTAAATTTATGCGTTAATTTCAGTAAATATACTTTGTTATTAAATGCAACATTTTGTTATTCTGACACCCCTTAAATATTCTCTTACATGGTAACAGATTGTTTCTGTTAATTGGCATAGACACATTATTTGAAAGAACTGACTACTTATTTAAGAGAGCATTGCTCATTTGTGCACATGAATATCAGACTGCCAGACTGTGTAGAAAGAAGAGAAAGTGCTTTTAGTCTCTGCGTTGTTCCCTTTGTGAGAATTTTCCCATAGAGGACGAACAACCATGAATTATCTTGTGATGCCTCTATTTTCAGAGAATAGAAAACGTCTTTGATCACGCAGTGAATGTATCTTTTAGAGCATTTTTGAAATACCAGTCATAAAATCTTGCTTTCATCCCGCTTCCTGTCTCTGATAATTGACGAAAGTACCCTGAAACAGAGATGACCCTGAGGTCAGTAATGACCAATTGGCAATTACACCGACCATACAGTTGCAGGGAGACAGAAGGAGTCAAGGGTCAAACTCTGTCCGAATGGTGTGTGCGTGTGCATGTGTGCATATCATTATGTGTGTATGTGTTTGCCAGTGTATTACTTGGGGAGGGTGGGGATAATGAATTTAGAGCCATGTGTTCAGCTGACTAGCACGTTAAGCCCTGATTGCCTTGTGACAGAGCATATGATTAGTGTATTGACATAGCGTTGTGTAATGAAACCAGGCGGACCTCACAGCAGGGGCTAGACTGTGTGGCTAACTGCTGCCTCACAGATCCTTCAACCCATCTTTCTGTTCCATTAACACCTACTGATTGTGACGGTGTGTTTATTACCACAGGGCCCGTGGGATTTCTCATTGCGCACTACCGAGAGGAGTAGACTGCTCAGTTTGCAGTCTACTTTTCTCAGTGTGCTCATGTCTGCATAACAGCGTGAGATAGTTTCCATGGTCTATTTATTGGTCCCTTGTTTATGTTTGTTTGCTGAGAGTTACTCCCTCTGTCACTTTCTCACACTAATCATACTCAGGAGAGGGATTATTTAAACACGTTAAAGGTTCAGGGAGATAATGAATAGAAGCAATATAAGACCTTGAATGCACAACAAGTCAGGTGAAGAGTCAGGGGCACCGTAGACTACAAAGGTGGCACACAGGCTGGCGGACGGGCTGTTGCAGAGCTGGGACAGCTGTTTGCTGGAATGCGGCCCTGGAGGAGTGTCAGGAGGAAGTGGTTTTATGGTCGTCCATCGCCGCCCTGCAGCTGCTGCCCAGGTGAGGGTTTGCGCAGTAATGACTGTGATTGTGCAGAAGGAATCCTCCTGTAATTGTGGCAGCAGGGCCATTTAGCCTCTGTTCTCCTACACACACAAGACCCTGCTTTTGTGTCCACATCACTCACTCTACACTTCATCCCCCAGGCTCCTCTGAGTAACCATAGAAACAAGTCATTAGCTTGTGGGAATAAAATGTGACTGATTTTTCTTTTCACAAGTGGAGATTGGAAATCAGGAAGTTGAAATAGGCCTCTCTATTCCACTGGACTATAATTTAGTCAGAGGGAGGGACAAGCATCTCTTCAATAATGAGACCTGTGTGTGGAAGTGGAAGCACTGCAGGATCACAAGTGCTTGTTCTTGTTCTGAACAACATATGTTGGATAACTTACTGGAGTCCATTGTCCAATCAGTGTATAGTGTGATTGTGTATGAAGTTTTCATGAGGAGCTTGGCCAGTCAGTCCTTCCTGTTTGTTTGTAAAGGAGACAGTGATAACGTCATGTGTTGCTGGAGCAGATAGTTCAGTGAGGAAGAGCCAGCTTACATTCATGCTAAATACTTTCATGGCAGGGGTGATCCACAAAGAGAGGCTTGAGGCAGACAAAGCAGGACAGTGCTGTGTTTGGTTGGCTGTGCTGATGATTGACAGCAGGGATCTCTGTCAGTGAGAGGCAGGGCAGATTATGTGGAGCAGAGGGGTCTACTGAGCACAGAGGATCTGGCCCACATGGCAGGGAGATAAAGATACAGAAGAGGACGGTAGCTGCCTGGGACGAATGTGCTTGTAAATGTTGTCATTCAGAAGGTGTGCTCAGGCTGATGCTCAATTCTGACAGCATCAGGAGCAGGAGGTCTGTACATGTGGAGAAGAATATTGGATTCACTACCATGGGAGTCAAGTAAGTTGTGTTGTACACTGGCAACAGTGAGCTCACTTGGGTATGTGATACCCTTCGTGTGTGTGTTTGTGTTGTATGTGCAGCCAAATGTATGTTTGGGTGTAGTTTTTCGATTCTGCTCGCTGAGCTGCGGTGTCTACTGTTTTTCTTTTCTCCCCATCTCTCTCTTTCCTCTCTCTCTCTCTCTCTCTTTATCTTTCTTTCTGTGTTGCTCTTACTCTCCTCTGCTCTGTGGAATGTGCAGTTTTGTGCAGTTGGAGTTGGACTGTCTGTTCCCCGGAGGTGAGAGGGTAATGGTTTTGTTGTCAAGCCACAGCGAGATGGATTCCTCCACCAGAGCGAGAGTGTGAGCAGAATGTATAGCATGGCAGAAAACATGCTGCTGAAACGCTGGCTCCATTTTGACGAAACTGCCACAGTGGAGCTGAAATGTTAATACTACCTCTACCTTCACCGGCTGACAAATGAAAATTGATTCATATTAATCTGTTGAATCTGAGCAACACATGCCCGGGGCAGCGAATTGCTCATCAGAAGTATTGAGTGGGTGGTAGCTGGGATGGTTGAGCTGCTCTGTGGTATTTGTCTTTGTTTACTGTGGGATAGAACACCAGCTGGTATTTTCCTGCCATAATCAGGCTGATGGGACTAATGGCTGCCTCTGTGCAGTGGCAGACACAGTGGCAGCACCAGCTGAGGCCATGAAGGGGCTGCAGCCTGTAGATAAGCCCAGGTGTGATTCCATCCAAGGCCTGTTAGGCGCCGTCAAGGCTGAGGTGTTGATGGAGTTCCAGTCTGGCCTTGCAGCCTCAGGCATCTACAGCAGGTAGATACATCCTACTACCATCATGTACCTTCTCAACCACCCTTAAACAGCGACGTGTTGCCTCCCTTTGATTCATAATCCTCCATGTTACTCAGGCAACAGACATCAGTGTGTTCTGATATAAAGATACAGATTTAATCTTTGTCGTATCAAACATTGCCACAGAAAAAATATGTTCAGACAGAGTGGCTCATATATTGCATACTCCAAATGAGTTTACACTGAATATTGCATGAGAAATTTTCATTTCATTCTGCATGTTGCTCACATAATTTGTGTTGAGAAGAAGTACAGATCTTGAGGTTTTGGATTCCCTTGCCTATTTCTGGGTGTTTGTCTCATCACTGAGATATGATAACATGGTGTGATAGTGTTGTGTATCCTGCAGCACCAGGGTGATGGGCACTGTTGTGACGGGCAGTGTGGAATCACTTGTGCCTGTCATAATGAATGGCCAACAGCTCCAGTGATCGAGAAAAAGAAAAGCAGAGGGTTTGTTGCAGCCTGCGCGAGGGATAACCCTGTGCCCTCTTCCCTGTTCCCCCAAATAAACCCCTGAGTCAGGAAGTCTGTCTGGCCCACTCACATAGCCTGGAGGGGGGTGCATAGGAGGGGGGCGTTTGCCAGAGCTGACAAACAAAGGACTGAAACGCTGACTCAAGCCTGTGCACTCACCCTGGGTCCACGTGTACTAAGCCCTGTGGGGAGAGGGGAAAGCACTGCTATCCACTCCTGACATATTCCTTTCACATGTGGAGAAATGAGAGGATGTGGAGAATACGTAGACTTCTGTCCTGTGGGCTTGTCACCCAACAAGGGCCTGCCTTTGTCTCAGCATGTTGGTAGTGGTGATCAAAAAGGCAAGGTTGTGTGTCCAGTTGAGTGTGGGCAGGAGAGGTCGAGCCCTCAGCATCAATCCATTTCCAGCTCTGTTTGCCTGCCCACATCAAGCATTCCCCATTCAGCTGTATAACGACTCGGCTAGTTGCCCACAGGGCTCCATGATCAGTACATTAGTGTTTAGTTATCGCGCTTGACTCTGCAGAATTCTCTACCCCTTAGCCTGTTGAATGGATATTATGCGTCATGCCTGTGGGGGCTGAGGGATGCCATCTAAACCTCTTTAGTGTCCCTCAGTGAAAGGTGTCATGCAAATGGAGTCTATTATGATTGTCATTACAGCTGCAGTCACTTCTGCATTGTGGCAGTGTGAGAGTGTGGTGGAATAAGAAAGAGTGAATTGTGGTAGCTGATGGCAGGGAATATACGTTGAGGAATTTTATGACCTATTGTGTGCAGACGCAGAATAGAGCCGGTGGCCTCTGCTCCCACGAGCGCACCCTGTCTTTATGTCTTACAATCCGGAGAAACAAAGACGGCTCCTGGTGGGCCTCTAAGGCATCACTGCTCCTCAGCGCTCAGGCCTTCTATTCCACATGAATAACTAATAGCTGCCTAATAAGTGGTGGTAAATTGATTTCCCCAAACACTAGTGCTTTATTTTTTCAGAAACGCACACGCTCAGTACCCCCATCTTGTTTATCAATGGGAGGGGCCCGGCTTTTTTACGGATGAAGCTCAGATTACCATTGAGGATAAGGGCATTGTCGGGACAGGTGATTTAGCTTTTACCTCATCACCCACAGCCTCAATAGCTGAACCATTTCACCTCCATCACATCACAGTGTCTTTTAAAATCTCTACCGAGTGTTAGCTTGGCTGCCGGGGGTTTAAAATTGTTCAGTCAGCCAAATGGCAACTGTGGGGAGTTGGAAACGAGGAATAATGGGATTGATGAGACTGATGACACATACTGTTTATTGGTGACAGAATTCATCATGTGCAAAAGTATAGAATTAACCTTTGGCTGCACTGTAGACAGGCACAATAAACAGAATATTCAGCCACATTACGACACAAGGGAAACATACAATAGTGGAGCTTCTAGTGCCTTTTCCACATCATATTTGTGTACTTCATAGTAGAGAATTGGTAAAGATTAAAGAGTTATCGTGTAGGATATTGTGCCCCAGTACACTCTTTGTAGGATTATGTGTGAATTAAGCAAACTCCTCGGACACGTGCAAAACTGCTGTGTCAAACTAAAAGTAGCAATGAGGGTTTATCTCCTCTTTGTTTCTCTTGCTGCTTTCTGCATGTGCGTCGTCTTGAATGGAGAGGATTATAGTCTGTAATCGGTTCACGACCCAGCATGTGAGAGCCAGCTGCAGTGTGCTAAAAATCCCATTATCCCCATACGCTCTATGTGGCCGAGTGAGCGTTGCTGTGTGTGTTTCTGTGGTTGACTTTATGAGTGTGTGATACAGGATAAACTGCTTAACTAGAGTAATGCGGTTGTAGTCACTAAGTCACGTCTTTTCCTCTCACATTTCCTCACTCAGTTAGACCAGTATTCTTCTTTCTATCTGCATCGGTAATGTGTTTATTGATCTGCATGATCCAAATAATTCATTCTCTCTTCCCTCCAAAGAGTTGATTTTTTACTTATTTATTTTTGTATTTCTCTTTATATCCTGTCCTTATCTAGCACCTTTCAGGAAGTTGCACCTTCAGTCTTGTTGTACTGCCATGCAATGACAATAAAGGCATTCTATTTTACTCTATTCCATTCAAAGATATTTCACTCCATCCTCTACTCCCAGATCTGCTACCATGGCCATCTTGCTGACAGTACAGCTTATTTCACCTGACTTGGACCCCCTTCAGTTTTTGTTAGGTCGCCTATTGACTTGAATATAGATGAAAGATTAAGAAACACATGTTGGAACTCCCCTCCCCCTGCTTTCTGTCTCTCCGGATGGCCCACTGATTAATCACTCCCAAATGTCCTCAGCAGCCTGCGGGCCTGTTTGTTGTGATAGCTTCTGTGTGGAGAAGTGCAAATAAATAATCGCTAGGTGTCTTATCCTGGCAGCAAGTGATTAATAAAGCAGGGAAGTGGAACAGAAGTATGCTTGCTTTCTTCCCCTCTGTCTGTCTCTCCCACACTCATCATGCTCGTAAGTTCTGATATGATGTAATGTATTGATTTAAAAGGGCATTATATTTGATTGGGGAGGCATCTCGTGTTAATAATCTTCCCGATTTGGCCTCCACTGTGTGCTGCACTGATTTCCAAGATAGAAAATGTCATTCAGTTGGCAATGATGTGCCAAGAGTTCTTCTCCGCTTGCCCTGAGCAGCCTTCCTGAGGTTTCAAGGGAAGACGTGGGTGGGATGTTGGGTGAATCGAAGTTCAACGTGTGTATTGAGAGTGTGAAGTTATTCCAGATTCTCTGCAGCCTTGGAGAGGAACGTAGCAGAATACCTAGAGCAGTGTCTGAGGAGCACAGTGAAAATGCACTGGAAAAGATGAAAGCAGCTGTTAATCTTTGTCAGCAGTGCCAGGGGTGGGGAGGCTGCAGTCTGCAGTGCAGGGAAGAACATGTCTTCATTATCATCTGTCACCCATCAGCTGAAAAAGTGAAATTTCTTCCAAGACTTTTTGTTTTTGCTGGCTGAACCAATTTTGACGTGATAGCTGAGTATTTTCCTTGCTTGCATCCAAAGCTGCAATTTTCTGGAAGCCCCTGGTAAACAAGTTACAGTCAATTGCTAGAGATTTTCCTTCAAGGACCTTTTGACTCTCATTGCAGGTATTTCCAATTCTTTCCTCTAGGGGCCTTAAATTGGCCCCTTTTTCGCATTGACTGACAAATGGGCCCTGCAGAGCTGAAGTCCTGTGCTTTGTTCACCTCTCCATGGCCTAATGTTCAAGCTAGTTAAGGCCATATTAGCAAGATGTGATCCTGAATGCCAGGCAGAACAATAAAATGAACTGTAAATAGAATTATAGCCCCTGACTTTTATCCCCAAATTTCCTTCCTTTGCTTGTCTTAAGTCCTCCTTAAGCCTAGTTTGGCAAGAGAGCTTTGTGGCCTCTCCGCGTAGGGAATGGGGGTGGTTGGGGTGTGACTAGCAGTGGGGATTTGTGTAGATATAATGCTTTATGGGCAGAGCAGGAAATACAAAAGCAAGAAAGTTATTGTTACAGGAATGAATGAGGGTTTGTCACACATCCCTGTGGTGTGTTAATGTGGCAAAAAAAATCTCACCTCCATCCTTAAGGGGCTAATCTTGGCATAGACACAGAGCTTTTTTGCACAGTCCTTAGACCAAGTGAGGGTCTGTTGGCATTAGTCTTTTCCTCTTGATCTGATGTTTAAAGACACAGAAGATAAATCTGCTTAAGATTATTCCCTTGAAAGTTCATGACAAAATCAAAGTAAAATGGAGGGACATTTATCCCTGTGTTGATACAAGCCAGTTGCTTACCCTGATCTCCTGTAGCACCAAACCAGGCTTTCTTGAATATTGATGAGTTTTTTTACTTTTTGGCACCAACTGTTCCATTTATTCTTGGCCGACTGGGGATTCCCATCTTTGGGAATAAAGCAATTCTGAGCTGGCTGTGGCATAGCCCCAACGATCATTTTTTTCCTGTTTCTTTCTCAGGCAGAAAATGATTTACCTCCTCATAGACAGCGCCTCACTGGCACAGAGCCAGGCCCAGTGATCGAAGAGAGGACTTGGCTGTACACCCTTCTGCTCCCTCTCTCACTCTCTCTTTCTTTCTGCGTCTGTTGCTTTTTCCTCTTAATGCATTTGGAGATTCTTACCCCTATTCCATCTCAGTGATCTCTAATTTATTATTTTTTTCATCACCATCCTTACCCCGGCACTGCTTTCCTCCCTGTTCCCCACTTGCACTCCCTTTCTTTTTCTTTTTTTCCCCCAATGTCTCAAATGATCCCCCGTTATTCAAACTATTCTCCAGAGGATGCCCTAATCCCTAGTTTTCCACCTCAGTCCACAGACCGTTTCAAAAGGGTTCTGAGGAGACCGTGACAGAACAGGTTTAGAAACCTCTGGTAGAATTTAGGATTTATTTACACAAAGCTGCATGTTTCTTTCTTGCTCTGACAGGAGAGCTCTTTTGAATCTGTATTATGACATGAATATGAAAAGTCAGTTGCAAAAGGCGACATTAGTTTTTGTGGGGAACATTTTCTTTTCTATGACAACACATTGTATTCACAGATGTTACATGAATGCATTTGGCCTTACCTAATTGGCCTGGGATTGGTGCAGTGAAGATGTGTGTGCAGCCTTGGGCTGTCAGCAGTCAGCACACAAATGATGCCCCATTTGGTATTCTGTGTCCAAGGCCAGACACTGTCCAGTAACAAAAGGCTTGTTGAACACCTTGTTGGAACAAAGAGCTTTTCTAAAAGGCCTTGGTCCAATGTGTTTGGAATGTGCCGGGCAGGATATTGCTCAGATAACTGGACATCACATTCATTGCTGTCTGGTTTAGCTGAGATCCGTTTATCTATTTTTGAGGATTTATAGAAAGTCTATAAATCCTGGCCTGGAGGTGTTTGGCAACTTCCTGCAAAATGCGGCTGTGTAAATCAACACAGGAGAGAGGAGCTCTACCTTTGGACTACCATTAAAACAGCCGAGCAGGACGAAACAGGCTGGCAGTCAGTTAAAAGCTTCAGAGCTTTGGATTGATAAGATTCAACTGACAGCCAGATAAGCCTGTTAGTTCTCTCTTCCATTTTAATGTATCCTGAGCTGCCGAAGGAGAGAGGAAACACATTTTTCAAAATGACTGCAAAGATCTGGGTTTTGGTTGATGCTAATCTGAATCTGAATGATAAGATAACTGCACTGCCCGCTTCTGTATCTCCAGGTGGGAGATTTTTCAGCTATTGTGAAGTAAACTTGTACATTTTTGCTACAATTAACATTTGCTGAACCACATTCCAAGATTAATCGCTATATTCAGGATGTTGAAGTCTCAGGCATTAGTTGTTTTGAGTGATTTAGGGTAAAGGAGAGGAAGTAAGAAAAACAAAATTAATGTTTACACCAGTGGTCCCTTAATTGCAGGGGGACCTTAGTAAGGAGACAGGCTCATTACCAGACTAAACCTCAGTGCCACACAGAAGGGTTGGATGCTTATTCATATTCTCTTCACATTCAACAGCCTGTTCATCTGTTACTGTCCCAAAGCCACATATTTCCTTGGTTAAGATTAAGAGCCCCCTCAAAGTTTAGTGTTGGGGTAATGCATATATTTATACATAAATGACCATACATCTGGCGGATGGTGACGCTCAAAGCAAACAGTCGTCTGTGATCTACTGAGATTCAGCTACTATCGAGTGACTTTGAGAAAAAGCGTTTTATGGTGAGCGTTTGCCTTGTATTTAATGATCGGCATCCTGACCTCGCTAGTAAATTTTGTCTGGGTGGGCCTTCCTGCTGCCAGGGCTGGTTGGCAGAGTATGACATCATCTACTCTTGCCTGTGCACCAGATGAATGTGTGTGCACTCACAGGTTGATGTCATGGACGCTTAATCACTGAAGTTCACTTAACCATTGAAGCTTAGCAGTGGCTGGGACAGGCTGCGGGTGACCTGGGAACATGGCCATTTAGGCCGGCACAGATATGCAGATTTACTTTAATCCAATCCCAATTTGGCAAAGAGCAAACTGTGCAGCAATGACTGTCTGCACTGTCGAGTCTGAACATCAGTCTGGTGCTCTTGCCTTAACTAAACTAAGTCTGTATTTCTCCTGTAGTTGAGCTCAGATGGTAGATTTATGTTATTCCCCCACACCTTTGGGGCAAAGGGCTGTTTGATCGTGTCAAGGGCAGCCCATCAATAAGACAGTGTGTACTGATTTTAGCTCAGGGGAGGTTTCCTATTGATTATCTTTTGACTCAAAAACATAGCACCTCACCTGATAGACCAACACACATCCACCCCGATCAATCATGACCATCTGCTGATATGGCATTTTGGGCTTGACAGTCTTTCCAGCACACAACATGACCTCATGCATCTAAATCCACTTTAAAACATTTCACAAATGCCTTTACTCATTTACTGAATCCAGGATAAATTCTGAAAGTCTCCAACAGCGAGTGAGCCTGACTCATTGTGCTGTAGTCATTATTATTGCATGGTGTTGAGGCTGGCTGGAGCCCAGTATTCCCATCACCATTCATGAAGAGGTATTCTGGCCAGCTAATCAGCAGCAGTGTGTGGCAGACTCACTGTGGGGGTGGGGGGGGGCTAAAGCAGTCTGATATCAGATCCAGTGATCTGATTCCTGCATGAATGGCCAGAGCAGTCTTATCTTGTCTGCAGAGGGAAAAAAGGAGAATCACAGAAAGGAAATGTCAAGGATAGTAAATGTGGCCAACATGGTAATTAGCTACAGCAAAGGGCTACCTAAAGAGCTGTATAGTTGGACTGTAGAACAGAGACAAATTTGCACAAACAAGCTAATGGGTGTGCCAGCTAATGATTCTCTGGGGCTGAGGAATTTCTCTTGTTAATTTGACAAAGCTTGAAAAGAGGGCTGGAGCGATTACGGACGGCAGACAAAAGTGAAGCTTTGAAAGCATCAGGCGAACACAGCTTCTCCACTCTCTCTGTTCTGCAGTCATTGACCTCCTCTCCTTCTTCCTCACTGTCACTCCCTCCATAGGTGAGGACGGAATCTAGATATCCTTTCTTGAACAAAAGCGCCAGGAGACCTTTTACTTCAAATGGTCCTTGATTTTACGTCTGTCTTCCTTTGGCTCATTTATATATATTACAATCATTATCTGTCCCAAAGGTCTGTTCAGAAGCAGACAGTGATGGAGCTGAAAGGCTATCAGGACAGTTCCAACTGCGACTGTTCCCAATTATTACATCAACTTGATATATAACACTTGAAACCACACACAGGGCAGCGGCAATGGGCATGAGACTAATGACTGGTTGCACTGTCAGGGAGACCAATGTCCACATTAGTATTGTCTTCTACTCATTGAGTGTTGGCAATACTGATTCAAAAGGTTTCAGTGTTATGGAAACAAAGCTTTAGGAGACAGTTCTTGCACTTTGAAATAAACTCACCTCAGGCAAATTAATTTGATACATGGCAGGAAAGCAGAGGTAAGCGTGCTGTGGCAAGGAGGAAGGTAAAGGTTATGTGATATATCAAACCGCTTCATTACTATACTGTGCTCTCCAAATAGGTAGGCAGTGCTGGGTTTTTTTTTTTTTTTTTTGCCTCCAAATTTAATCCAGCAGAGTTCATATAAGGGGCACTGTGTCAGAATGAGAGAGGCAGAGGGAGCTTGGTGTGTGTTTGTGCTGAATGTACTTTCATCTGGCATGTCTCACACCCACTCTGTCTGCCGATATGTTGTAGTAGGCACTCTACAGCCAAAGCAGCAGCCTTTCAAACAAGACTGGCTGGTCGGGGGCTGAGAGAGCTTACTGGTAAATTGGCAGCCCAGGGAATACAGGGCACTCTCACCCCGGCGCTCGCCCACTCACATGCTTTCATTCCCCTTTTTACCCTTGACCATTGACTGACTGCACTCCCTCTCACTGGCCAGCATAAATCTGCCTTTCTAAGATGTCATCTGTTCATTGTCTGCCCTCTCCCTCTCTTTCCCTTGGTCTCAATCTTTTTTTTAATCTCTGTCAGCTTTCCTATTGAGTCAGAGCATCGCTCATTCAGGCAATCCATCTTTGTGCTCTTAAGTACTGTATATCCTTCCTTATCTGTGTGTCACTCCTTATGATTAATAACATTCTCATTCATCTGCTTAATTACATCCTTCAACAAAGGCAAAAAAATACAAATGTGCACAAGTGTACACTCACTACCCACACAAACATGGAAACACACATACACACTAACACTCATGCATGCATGCACTGTAGGCATACTAACCAAATCTGTTTGAAGTGTGGGACCCTAAAAGAAGAGAGGGCTCCTGTATGCATTAAGTATTCATCTGACGTGCGGTGGGGTGCAAACGTGTGTGTGTGTGTGTGTTGGGGTTTATATGAGACAGTGTGTGTGTGTGTGTGTGTGTGGGTAGAGAGAAAAAGAGAGTACTCGCAAATTGCGCCGCGAGCAGCCAGAAATCGAGCGCTGACACCTCGTCTGGCAGTCGGAGGGAAAATGGGCTGGGCTGAGGAAAGAAAGAGAGAGAGAGGGAGGGAGGGAGGCAGGGATAGAGGAGGGAGCGTATGTGTGTGTGAGAGAGAGGCAGGGAGAGGGAGTGAGAGAGAGAGAGAGAGAGAGAGAGAGAGAGACACAGCAGGACAGCTGCCAGCATTTCTCCGATAGCAGGAGAAGGACCGAGAGGCGGAACAGGAGTAGGAATTCTCCTCATTCTCAGCCACCCAAGGAAATCTTCCAGCCCAGTCTGGCGTGCTGGTTCTCACCCCCTCCTCCTGCCTGTGAGCGGCAGAGACTCTGGGAAGGACACAGGCATCAGGACCTGCAGTCACTTGCAGCAACCTCACCACGGTGGATTAACTGAATGAGAGAAAACCATGCAGCCTGTGGGATGAATGCGGAATAGGATGTGAAAGAAGTGGAGAAAAGGGAAAACAAAGCTGAGCTGGAGTGCAAGCTGTTGCTGGGTTTTTGCATCTTTGAACTGAAGCTGAACTTTTGCCGGTGAAGAGGAATGGGAAGAGTTAGAGGGGCTTTAGTGGCGTATGAACAGACGAGGTGCTCCTTCTCATCCTGACACCATTCTTTCCTCATTTCAAGAAGCTTTCTGGACTACCTGCACCCCCTCACTGTGAACGTACAGCTTTCCCTGCAGGGTACTCATCCTGTCTGCCCACCTCCAACCTGCCCCACCTGGCACTTGTTCCATTTAGTTACTATGACACCCACGCCTCCTCCTCCTCATCCTCCCTCCACCCCTCCAGTCCCTTACAAACCTCTGTGAAATCAAGTGGAACCTCGATGATTGCGATCGGAGCAAAGAGGACCCCCGTGCCCCAACTAGTGAGCAGCCCCGCCTCGCTCTGTTCTCGGCGTATCAAATGTGCAAGTAATGGAGAACACCGACAACACAGACATGGACTGCAAAGTTGAACTCTATCAGTTGTCTGTTTTTTGACTATGAGCATAAACTAGATAATGGATTGGAAAGAGCTGTAAGTACACCACCGCAGCATTTTCTTACTGGTGCATGTTTTTTTTTAGTGTATTCACAGAGTGTGACTATGTGAATATTTCTTACAAACTTAAAACTGACACTGACTGATATCAGAGCCTCTACTATACTAGATGTTTTTTCCCCTTTAGACCAAGTTGTGTGGGGAAACAGCTTCATTAACATGGGGATTGGGAGTGAACAGGTGGACAAGCTGTTGTGGGCATAGAAATGTGAGCCTCTCCTCACCGCCTATTTTCCATTGACTGATCATATAGTTGAGAGAGGAAGAGAGAAGGAAGGAGGGAGAGGTAGAGAGAGAAAATGCAATTAATTCCCCTGTGTGTTTGTGGTTATGGTGAAAAAATAGCAATATCATCCCTTTTTCTCACTTTCCATCCAAGAACATGTGAATCAATTGTCATTGTGCAGCATGAATTAAACCTCAAGGTTACAAGCCTAGCTTTGGGCTGTGAACACTCCTCATTGGTCAAGACAATTATAAATCACTATAGTGCTCTTACCAGCCTTTTTTCCCCTACCTGGGGTCTTATGATGACACCCTGATGCTTGATTTATCTCTTTGCTGAAGCAGGAAAAAGACAGAATGAGGTGAGAGACAGACACAGAGACAGGGTACATTTATCTTGAATGAATGTGCTGCGGATAGCTCTCATAAATGCGCATACACACTCACAAGCCCACATACACACGCATGCAGTCGCACACAGCCACGTGCGCTCCAGTGTAGTTTCCCCTTTCTTTCTATCCGTCTCACATTCATCTGTTCCATCTCATTTTTTTTTTTCAGTCACACGAGCCGACTCACATGCTATCACACATAGGCAGTTCCCTGGGGAGAGCCTTCTCCTGTAGCCTTCTTGGATGCAATAATTATTCCATCAGTCGGCGTGTGTTCCCTGATTGTGCTCTTGGGCTGTCGCTGCAGGGGGGTGTACAGTGGAGAGGGGAGTGTTGAGGAGAAGAGGGGGGCCAGTTGTCACTCCAGGATGCAGGGTGGGGAGGGGGTTGTGTTTTTGGCAACAGCCCACCCAGTCCTGTCCGGAGGAGCCCAAAGCAGGACTAATGAGCTCAGGCTGGCCTCTTAGGAAACTGCTGCTCACCAGAACACACATGGGTCTGCTCTTTTTCGCTCTCTCTCTCTCTCTCCCTCTTTCTCTTTTTCATATGCTCTACTTCTTCTACTTCTCCTAAAATCCCTTGCTCTGCAGATTTTTCATCTTTCAATCTCTCACTCTAATTTTCTTTCATTCTCTATGCCACTCTTCCCCCCATGTTGACAAGCGTCTCTTTGTCTCCCTTACATTTCTCTGAAATCTGACTGCTTGAGTGAAAACCATTTTGAGTGCATTCGAATATCCTTGGGGTATTACTTTTCTCCCTGACCTTGAATTTCCAGCTGAGGTGCAGTGTTAGCTGATCCAAGGCGATGCCATACCTGGAACCACTCTAAAAGTCTGGCCAGATTCCCTGCAGGCCAAGCAGAGATATTGGTGCTGCCCTTTGAGTTTAGACAGCATAAAACACATGGGCCTGACTGAGTCGGCCCTGTGACTAATCTATGTCTCCCCAGCACTGACTCTGGGAGACAAGAGGGCAGGATGACAGTGGATTTTAATTAGAAGACTGTCAAAAACCTTGCTTCTGTTACAGCAGAGAGCACTGTTAGGTGCCAGCACAGCAGAGCTTTTCAGACAGCCATTTGTCTATCTAGATATGACTTAAGTAGAGGAGACAGGTAAGGCTTAATTACCTGCCTTTCATCTAGTGGTGATGGTCTGCTTACTCATTGTATATGACCCGAACTGCTAACAAACACCGCGTGCTCCAGCTTTGACTGAAATCACAGGCAAATATAATCTGTCATAATTGCTTAGTTTCAGTAAGATGGACATGATTTTATCCCAGAGGGCAGTGTTCCAACTGTCCTCGCCTGTCATGTTTCTGACAGTTGTTTTATGTTTGATCAAGATAAATACATGCATTTACTGTGCCTTCCTGCTATGCCAGCCCATATTTGGTTCCTAACAGGCAGAGAGCTTTGACTAATAAACATTTATCTTATGTATTTTCAGTTTCTGTGAAAAAAAATCAGGATATAAGAGAACTCCACTGGCTTTAGTTTAAGTGGGAGGCATTACCTTTCTTAGAAGGGTATTATGAGTTGGGAGTTGGAAGAAAAGCCATTTTTAGTGTGGAGAATGGTCTGGAGTGGTGGCATAGAGTGCCTCTCCTGCTGACTTTGTTTACTTTGGGGAACTAAAAGGAGCTTGTTGACCTTTGTGTTACAGCTTCAGTGTGTGATTTCTGAAGGCTTTACAGCACACCCTCAAAAATGTCAAGCCAGACTTTTCAAATCAATAAGTCCTTGGTTCGGTACCTTTGCTTATGTTAGAATTTCCTGGCATGGTGCTTTTCTAAGTTTAGCTTCAACCCTGGGGCATTTTTGTTTTGTTCTTCTAGGGCAGCTCAGAAGCTGAACCTGTCCTCCAAGCGTAAGAAGCACCAACCCTCGCTGCTCCACCCGCAGGAGCCCTCCATCTACCCCACCAACTTCAGCGGCATCCTGCAGGTCTCACCGCCTCCTGCCCCGCCATGCCTGCTCCGCGCCGTGTCCAAAGTGAAAGAGAACCCAGGGATGGGAAAGGTGAGAACAGATGCACATCAGCATATACACAAAAGACTTAAAGGTGTTTATTGGCTAATAATGCTCGTAAAGTACAGATACAACAAATATGCACCCTCCATGTACACCCGTACACAACCCCACACACACATACAGATACACACAAACCCATATTTGAAGGGGAGAATGCAGAGTGGCGACACACTGGTCCACAGGCAGCATGCCGTCTGGTCCAGTCCATGCAGATGTAGTCAGATAAGCCTGCTGGAATGTCATGAATTCACTCAGTTTGTGAGACCAGTATTCTTCTCTCTGAATACAGAAAGACAATAAAAACTGTAATTCACAAATCCGTGGTCACTTTAACAGTGGGATTTATAATTCCATTTTAGGTACAGTGTTTGATAATGAAAGTCAAGCTGGCAGCAATAAGACAGTCATTAAACAAAGCTGTATAAACACGTAGCTCTTCCTTTGTGGTTTATTGGGTATTGTTTGTCTGAGCTGGCGTCCTGTATTTATAAAGCAGAAGAAGTCCCCTAACAAGATTAGATCCCACCTGGATAGGAAGTGCTCGCTTCTGTTGCCAGGTATCCAGACGGTTGAGATTTCACCATATATTGTAAATCTCCCCATTGACACACAGGCTTCATAAAAAACCTGTGTTATTAACAAGCTTCTTCAAGCCCACACCTGAGGTATACCGTACATCTGTGCAGCTGAAGGGGCTGATTTCAAAGAGGGAATCAAAATGTATGACATTATTCCAAGTCTAGAAGGCCTGATTTTCACGTTTTTATAAAGTAAAGCAAATACATCACTACTCTTTCTCTGTTTCTCTGTCCATGTCTCTTTTGCTTGTGGAATCACAGTTGCAATATTTTCTATAGCCTTTTTTTTGCCTGCATCTGTTCCATATTAATTCAACCTAAGAAATGTCTTGTTCCTCGTCTACCATATGTGGGTCACTTCCACTTTTGACCTAGACATGGTTCTTCCGGGCATAGACAGTTGAGTAGAAGGAGGAATGCCGAGCCACACTAATGGATTTTGTGGGGGATCAAGGGACAGGGAAACAGGGGCCATTACCACGGGATTCAAGGTGTGAAAATACTGAAGGCAATCCTCTGTGGCCTCCAGTGTCTGATCTCTGCCAACATAAATAAAACTGAGACATTAGCTAGCCTGGTAGCCTCTGTCTAGTAGACAGAGGCTCAGCAGTTATATGTGGAAGCCCAGTTTAAATGTCATAGCAAATGTAATTTACTCAACATATGCACATGTCAGTCAGGATAACAGCCCCCCGCTGAGTATAAAGAGAGTTTGCACTTGGCCTGCGGAATTCATGATCAATTCACTCACTGAAAGAAAGGAATTTCCAGTGACATTGTTTCAGAGTGCTGGAGCCTGGATCTGTAGCAATATTTATATACTAGTCAGGGGAAGAATGGGCCTTTTGTGTAGGCGTGAAGACGGTGGAGACTCCCAGGCTGAGCAAAACAGTACTCTGTCATGAAGGGAAGGGAGTTAGCTGTATTTTAAGGTTTTTATTTCAGTGCCTGAGCAGCATCACAGGTACTTTTTCAAGGAGCTTTGAAATGGCTAAGGATTGAGTTCCCTATTGCATACTGTAGGATATAGAAACTGTTCAGTTGATGTAAGGCTAGGTGTAACACTAAACACTCAGGGGGTTGACAGGAACTCCAAAGACTGCTATACATATCCCAAGAACCGTTTATGTGTCCTGTCACTCACAGATATATTTCCACAGTGCCTTTGGAGAAGTAGTTAAGGCATACTGTATTTCTGACCATCAGATTGTAAAGCAATATAGCGTTGTCAGAATTTCAAAAGAAGGTGATAGTAAACAGGGGTGTCATATAGCCTGACATGCACAAGCAGGACCACACCCATGCAAACCACACACAGTGCATCTGTGCAGCGTCGCAGAGGCAGGAAATGTCTTTGCTGTTGTTTGTAAATTGTGCCACCATACACAACTGGCAGAATGACTTCACTCTTGTAACCATGGCAATAACATTAGACATGAACAGGCTTGTCAGAGCCTCGAATCGATACCTTTAGATAGGAGCTGTCATCCTATTTAGCATACCATGCAAGAATGATGATGAACTGTACCATGACCTGTGGAATGTGTTAAGACTGTAAGCTCACTTTATGAATGTCAAACCTCAGAATGCAACAGGGTGGGTTTCGAGCCTCTTGATATGGAGCTGCCATTTTCCAGAGAGCAATAGAGGGGAGGGAGAGGAGAAGGAGGAAGAGTGAGTAGGTGGGATAAGAGGGGGGCCATATGCTCCTGCAATCCCATGCTGGTGAGCTGCTCCTGGTCCAGAAAAACAACCCGCTAGAGGGATAATCCCCCAGCATGGCGCTTCACACACATTAATCTCCACCATTTTCTGCTATGACTTTCAATACGCACCTTGCTGCCTTCCACTGACACCATTAGGCAACGTGTTGACCCATCGGGTTTGCCAGTCAACGTGAGACTTAGTGTTTCCATGGTTACCTTTGACGTCCATCAACTCTGACACAGTGGACGTGATGTCAATGCACAATGCTGAGCCATATTCTCAGTTTGGATCCTAGCCTATATTTAGAATGCCTACCATACATTTCCTCTCTTTCCTCTGCACTGTAAGTAAAAGATGTTAAACTTAGCCTGTAATTTTTTCCTTCTCTGTGCTGAAGCTGAAAAATGCATCCTCACATCCCTCTGCTGGGTCTGCCCTTTTTTTCATGTTTTATGCTATCTCACTTTCTAATACACCCTCTCCTTTTTGTCTCTCTGCTTATCTGGTTTACTCTGGGGTTTAGGTGAAAGTGATGATGCGTATCTGTCCATCTCTGGAGGCTGCAGACTCCTCCGAGTCTCAGTCCTTCTTGAAAGTGGACAGCAGGAAAAAGCAGCTGACCCTCTATGACCCTGCATCCAGCCCACACTCGAGTTCGGGACATAGAAGATCTGCTACTGTGGCTGTCCCAAAGATATTCGCCTTTGATGCTGTTTTTACCCAGGATGCCTCACAAGTAAGGGCCCACGGGAGATCTCTACTATATGCATGTTTGTGTGTGTATGTATGTGTCCTTTTTTGAGGTGTCGTGTGGAGGTTTAGCCTCTCAAGGGTAAAGGAACGTCTTTATGCTGGCAGGGCGTGGCCAGGGGCTTAGAAAAAAAATGCCTGTCTTGGGTCAGGGGGCATTCTTACCAGTGTGAGCCTAACAGCTGGGCCTTTTAAGCCCTCTGGGGAATGATTTGAATCCACTCCAGTTATATCTAACCTCTCCTTCGTAAAACAGCTATATCTAATCTCAGCCCTTTGCAACCCACAGCAGGCATACTTACTGAGATCAAAGGCAAAGGTCAGATACATGTTTACTGTATGGTGACTTGAGAGCAGACCAGTTTCACTCTCTCCACTGCTTAAAACAAACACCACAGTCTTTTAATGGAATGACTGGGTCTATGTCACTCACTGCAAAATTTCCTAAATACCTATGGTCAAGTATTTTATGCTTTTCCCCATGGTGCAGTAAACTCTAAATAGCTTCAAGAGCCAAGGAGATTGTTATCACTTGAGAAAGACAGCGTCTCTGTGGCGGCGAGAGCCTTAGATCTTCTATCATACCTCCTACCTCGAGCAAGTATTTGCCTAAGTAAGCTGCTGATAGCTAAAGCCTAAATGTTGTGGCTACAGAGCTGAGGCCAAGCTGCTAGATTGTGCCGCTGGGACAGCGCTGCTGGTGGCTAGCAGTAACAGCAAGCTGTTCTGCTGTTAGAGGCCTTGTTTGCAGTGTGATGTATGGGAAGTTGCCTCTGTTGCAGGAGCCTAGCCCCAGAGGACCCATGCTGAAACAGATTGCAAAAATACTCTACACGTTGCAGCACACACAAACACGCATAAACACACACAGGCTGGAGTGATGAAAAATACTGAAACCATTATTGTGATTTGGTGTAACCAATTCCAAATAACTGTTTAGTTTATAGGATATCATTATGGATTCATTGTTTTCAGTTTGCCTGTTTTATAGTATTTCTTGGATGTGACTGAGTTGTAAATTGACTGCAAGGGGGGGTGTATCTGTGTGTTTTTCACAGGCTGAGGTGTGCTCAGGGACAGTAGCTGAGGTCATCCAGTCTGTGGTGAACGGTGCAGACGGTTGCATCTTCTGCTTCGGCCAAGTCAAGCTCGGTAAGCTCCTTCACTGGCAAGAGATTAGACAAGAGCCTTTGTTAGCTGAAGAAAACTCTCATTGCCCTTTGTTAGCTACACTTGATGTCTACAATTGGCTTAGTTGTGCACTGGGGTGAGTCAAGGAATGGGAGATTGGTGGAAAGAAATGGGCAGTGAGTGTGGGGTGGGGGTGAGGGCTAAAGTGCTGCATCCAGGCTTCAGGGCTCAGTCTGTAATTAAAATCTTAGTAATTGGCCTGGCCAGTGCTCTTAGACTGAAGGGCTTGTTCTCCTCATGCTGCTGTTTCCATCAGCTATAATTCTCCACAGAATGACTGCTTATGGAATGGGTCCTTGGATTAGCGTTTGATTTTTATTTAGCATGGAGTAGATATTACTTCCGAACCCCCACCTCAACCATTATTAATTTTTTTCATCAGCAGTTGTTAAACACAATAACCCTCAAAAAATATCGAATGTCAGTGTATTCCTTTGTCAACGTCCTGGCCATTCCAGACAGCTTGATGAAAGAAGTAATTTTAGCTTGAACACACAGTATATGTAGCTGGCTTCTAGACACAAGGCAATATTTCCATTTCCATCCCCCTTTCTCTTTCACACATCCCCAGGCAAGACATACACCATGATTGGCAAAGACAGCTCCACTCAGAGCCTAGGCATTGTGCCCTGTGCCATTTCCTGGCTCTTCAAGCTCATCAATGAGCGCAAGGAGAAGACGGGCACACGCTTCTCTGTCCGTGTGTCTGCGGTGGAAATCTTCGGGAAGGATGAGGAGCTGAAGGACTTGCTGTCTGAGGTGTCAACAGGCAGTTTGCAGGAAGGCCAGTCCCCAGGCATCCACCTGAGAGAGGATCCCATCTGTGGCACTCAGGTGAGAAGCCTTCCACCTCTCCACTCTTTCTTTGTTCGCTGATCCTTTCATTCTCTCGGTGGGTTATACAGTATTAGTCTGTCTGAGTATTGATCTCTTTCTCTCTATGATGTTGCTCATCCTCTCCCAAAGATGTTTGACTCTATCTTGTGTGTATGTGTTTTTAAATCTCTGAGGTCTTCCTAGTCAGTCTTGCTCTATCCTACCTGGCTCTGAAATCCTTTTTTTATATTTCCACCAAAACCATCTGTGGTATTGATGGCTTTCTTCTTACCTTTGTATTGACTCTCTTGTCAGCATCCATCAGCATCTATTACTTGTGCTAGCCCTCTACAGCACAATAGAAGTATCATTGGGGGATGGTGGAAGACTGTAGGTTTGAAGTCACTCACAGATGTTGCTGTCAAATGTTGTTTTTTGGGGATCTGCATGGACTCTGACTTCAAAGGCTATGCAGTTCTGTGAAGCTGGCTCTTGCTCTTCCTCTCAGCAGCCACATGTGGGCTCCCTTCATAATGCCCTCTGCCTTCTTTCTCTCTTCCACCTCCTGCTTCCCCCTCCTCTCTTTCTGTATCTCACCACCACATCATCATCACATCCATGGTAAGGGAAGTGCCCCTGCCTCCTGCTCCACCATTACCTCTCCTAATCCTCCTCCCTCTGTGTGCATATCTGCTGTTTTAATTGCCCCGGAGACCCAGTCTAATGGGCAAGAAATGTGTGCTGGGATCCAATTAACCAGCTCCCCTCTCTTCCCCTATATTTTTTTCAGATCTGTCCTCTTTCTCAAGCACTACGTGGTCTCTTTTGCTCACCATAACCCTGTTCTCTGCACCCCCGTCCCACCAATAGCTCCAGAATCAGAGCGAGCTCCGTGCCCCGACGGCTGAGAAAGCTGCCTTCTTCCTGGATGCAGCCATCTCTGCACGCAGCACCAGTAGGCCCAATGCAGATGAGGAAGAGCGACGCAACTCCCACATGCTGTTCACACTGCACATCTACCAGTACCGCATGGAGAAGAGCGGCAAGGGAGGAAGTTAGTACTATTAGATTTATACATCTACAACTCTGCAGCAGTGTTCCTACATGTTGCCGTCACCCCTTTATGCATTAAATTAGTGTGATTGATGGTCAATTTCATGGCACTTTTCCATGTATTCTATACAGCGGAGCATCTGTGTGCAACAGTACATGATGTCCATACTTTCTCTACTTTCTCTCAATACTAATCTCTAAATAATCCAGCTGTAGTGTCATTTCTTTTAACATTTCCTCCCTTACTTATGTTATGCAAAGGTGACCTACCTGTCACACTGAATAATCACAAGTCGTGATTATGTAGTGGGCTAGATAGCAGAAAATTGCACTGTAAAGTATGAAAGGAACATCAGACAAGTAACTTATTTGCAATATTTATGGATGAATTGATTCTGGCCTCTGCAAGACATAAATTTGTTTGTATTTATATGCTGTGCTTGGGCTAACAGCGAATGAAGATTCGAAGCCATACTGACAAGAGTTTAATGTTTTGCTGCTGCTCCTGCAATTATACCCACCCACAAAACAATGTACAGCCCTGTGTTTTTTACAATGACAGCCAATTGTCTCTTGCTGGATTTTAAATCATTAGAAATGGACTGTATATGTGTCTCTGAATGTCAGTGGAATTTTTCATTTTTATGTGTCTGACCAACGGAGTCTCCTAGTTACCATGAGTTACACATCTGGTGGGAGTTAACCAGTCTGGCCGCAATATGAATCACTTCAGTGTGGGAATCTGGGCCACTCCTATCATCATGGCATTGTGCGTGAGGAGTTGACTTCATAGAGGGAGTGTCTGTGCTGTGCTCACCTGGTTCTTCTTCTTCTTTGGCACAGTGTCAGGCGGACGGAGCAGGCTGCACCTCATTGACCTCGGGAGCTGTGAAAAGGTCCTGAGTAAAAGCAGAGACGGAGGGGGAGGCTTGTGTCTTTCTCTAAACGCACTGGGAAATGTCATCATGGCTTTAGCAAATGGAGCAAAGCATGTACCTTACAGGTAAGAGAACAACCATTAATTTTACAGTCTCTTTCACTTTCTCTTTGTTTTAGCTTCTGTGAACTTGTATCTATGCATAATTGTTTCAGGCAAGTCTCTGCATGCGTTGTCAGCCTTGCAGGATTGCTGTGTGTCAGTTTATTTAGTTTGTTTACTTAGCCACATAAAATAGCTTTCACTGGTATTGCACAAGAAGATTATATTATGCTAAGTCAGGTATGAGAAGATTAATGACTTGTCATGTGGGAATATTTTTCAGTTTAGAGACTTCAAAATGACTCCTCCTGGAGAGCCTTTGGAAATCATGTCAACTACCTTTATTGTCATTGTGAAATAGGGCTGTGCCATTTGCTAATAACAATGTCAACCTTGTAGGGACAGCAAACTGACAATGTTGTTGAGGGAGTCCCTTGGCAACATCAACTGCAGAACCACCATGATTGCCCATATCTCCGATTCTCCCACCAACTACGCTGACTCACTCACCACTATCCAGCTGGCATCCCGCATCCACCGCATGAGGAAAAAGAAAACTAAGGTACGCTGATAAACTGATAAATCTGGATAAACAGTAGAAAACTGATAAACTATATGACATTCCAGACAGTAGTAGTGGTACATTTTTAAAATAACAAAATAGGCATTTAGCAACTAAAAGTATGATACTTCTTAACTATGATTCCTGCAATAATTGGGCTCCATTTGATGTTGTCAATTGTATATAAGTGATGAATGCAAAGTAATTGTTATTTAACATTATATTTAAGTGTTGCTATTACAGCAATTACATTCCTAATATGCTTATGCAACTTTAATTATATTCATCGTATTTCATGCCATGACTTAAGTCTTTAAATTTTTCTTCCTCCTGTAATTTTGAAGTAATTAAGCAAATGAATGTGTGAATGCCTCTGCAAATGAAAGATTATTAGTGCAGTAACTCAGAGCTAGTTTTACTCAGCTCCTCAACACATAATCATGTAATCAATACCACTGCCTAAGGAACTGTGTAATGCATTCCCTCAGATTAGGGAAATATATGCTCCAGATAATTAGGTGGAATGACAGCATGTATTTATTTGGTATTGGTTCCAGGCATGATTATAATGCAGTCCACATCGAGCAATTCATATTATTGACATTAATTTCTGTGTGACTATTGATGTGCACTCTAACCTTTAGATAAATATTGACTGGTAATTTCATAGGAATTAATATTTGCCCCAAGATTTATTTCACTCTAGCATTGTCATGAAATTATTATACTAAATTAAAATGGTTAAAATGGTTTAAGGGAAAGACAAGATTGTTACATTAATATTTTACAAAGATAGGATCATATTACTGTCATCACTTAATGAGATCATTTTTAATTATTAAATCCCAAAAGACACATGTCTCTTTTGCTTGAACTCTGCTTTGCAGTATGCATCCAGTTCATCTGGAGGGGAAAGTTCCTGTGAGGAAGGGAGGATCCGCCGGCCGCCCCACCTAAGGCCCTTCCACCCTCGGACGGTAGCCCTGGACCCAGACCTGCCCTCTCTACTCAGTGACCCAGACTACTCCTCCAGTAGTGAGCAGTCTTGTGATACTGTCATTTACGTGGGCCCTGGTGGAGCTGCAATCTCAGACAGGGAACTTAGTGACAATGAAGGCCCACCTGCCTTTGTTCCAATCATCCCCTCCCTGAATAAGAAGAAGTCTACAAAAGAGGGCCCTCTGGACAGAGACCAGTTCTTTAAATGCAACACATTTGCTGAGCTGCAGGAGAGGCTGGATTGTATAGATGGCAGTGAAGAACCCACTGCCTTTGTTGGAGAGGGCAAGCGAAGCCAGGCTAGCCCCAAGATGGACAAATCTAAGGAGAGCCAAGGCTCTGTTTCACCAAAGACTATAGAGAAATTTCCTTACACCCAAGAGGGCATCTCACCCAAACAATCTCCTAAATCTGTTGCAGCACATCCATCCTGCAGTCCCAACACTAAATCTAAACAGGAGAATGCCAAGAGGCAATGCATACCTGCAGAAAGGGCACCATCAGAGAGTGTTCAAAATGTATGCAGAACCAGTGCTGATGGTGAGAAGGACTTGGTTTCAGAAAGCAGAGTTAGCACTACTAAACTGGCAACTGCTGCAGCACCTAATTCTGAGCCTGTGGTGAGGGAGAAGGTCTACTTCAACAAGAAAGCCTTGCCGAAGCCAGCCCCACCTCCTTCACAGCAGAAAGACTCCAGCAAGGAAAATGCAGATAAGGAGGAAAGATCCAGCACCAGAATGCCTCCTGTGGGAATGAGCCACCAAGCTGTGAAAAGAAGAGATCTTTGCACTTCCCCTATGGTCAGAGCTCCAGTGGAGGTCTGCCAGGTGCACTCCACCTTGAGGGAAAGATGTCTGGATCGAGACATCCTTAGAGCCACTGTCACCTTGCAGCAGCCTGTAGAGCTGAATGGAGAGGATGAGCTGGTGTTCACTGTAGTGGAGGAGCTGTCTATAGGCAGTATTGTTGATAAGGGTCGGCCATCCAGCATTATCAGCTTTAACAGTGACTGCTCCCTTCAGGCCCTGGCCTCTGGTTCCCGACCTGTCAGCATCATTAGCAGCATCAATGATGAATTTGACGCCTACACATCAGCTGTGGGAGGATCAGAGGTGAACATTGCGGTCACACCCCTCCAGGAGGGAGCAAATGAGTGTATAGATAGCAGGGGTTCATCTATCAGCTCTTGGCTGAGTGAGGTTAGTGTCTGCACCTTGGAGAGTGAAGGGGCTCATTCTACAGATGTCTTCCTTCCACAGGCCAAACACATGGGACCAGAGGCCACTTTTTACTTTGATTCTCTGGATATGTTCCATTGTGTGTCCTCTCCTAGAGATGCCAAGAACTCCTTAAATGACAGTGGATTTAGTTTTTCTGAACTAGACAGTGACAGTGCTGCCTCAAGCAAACTATCCTTGACAAAGTGCCCCCCATCTCCAGAATCAGCCAAAGGCTCCCTCAGATTCACCTCTAAAATAACTAAAGCTCACTCTCTTAGCTCCTCCCAACTTCCACAGGGCCCCTCCATAGTCCACTCCAGTCTTCCCAGGAAGATCAAACCTACCTCATCCATCTGTCATATTAGTAGCAGTAGCAGCAACAATAGAGAGCCACCAAGGCAAGAGACTAAGCAGGAAGATCCTTGGCAGCGCATGGACAACCACTCAGAACCTCAGTATTCTGACTCCAGCAACACCAGCAAGTTTCTCAGAAATCCTCCCAGTGGCATCCCTTCAAGCAAAACGTCCAACAACAGCAACAGTGTACCTCGCCCACCCAAGGTGCAGGGGTCTACCTCATCCCAAAGGGTGGTCGACGGCTGTGAGAAGTCAGCCAGTAAGAAATCCGATCCACCCAGCAAAATGCCTCAGCTGAGGCGAGGTGCCACCACCCTGGGAACAGTGCCCGTTATCCATTCCTCCACAGACTACAAGGGAACCCAAGACATTATTGCATCTACCACAAGCCTTAAATTCTCCTCTCTGGGGAAAAACAACAAGGCTAACTCACAGAAATCAAGCAATCTCCCTAAACCTGGTTGCACCTCACCTCCTCCCCCGCCAGTGAGAAAGTCCAGTCTTGACCATAAAACTAAGACCCTGCTGCCCCAAAGTGCCTTAAAGTCAGCATACGGGGAGGCAGGGAGGGCCTTTGGAGCAAGGGCAGCTGTATCAGAGGATGAGCTTGAGGTACGTCACAGAGTGGACTCCACCAGTTTCAAAAATTCCAGCCTCAAATCCGACCTCAACACAGCCAAAGTTACCTCGAGTCTGAAGGCCAGAGGGCCTAGAGGTGAAACTGGGCAGCATTATGGCAGCCAAATGTCTCTGGAGAGGTGTGAAAGCCTGTCTTTATCAGGTTCCAGAGCTGCGCTTAGTAGGGAGAATAGTGGAGCAAGTCTGGGGAGCAGCAGTAGCAAATCCAGCAAATCCATTCCGAGATTTGGTATTCCTAATTCATCCAGTGCTCCTATTGCTACTTGCCCATCGTCCCCAAGTACAGGAAATATAAGCAAACCTGGTCAGGTAAAAGCTTCTGTAAATCCCAGAGCATTAGGAGCAGTCAATGGTAGTAAGGCGCGCTCATTGTCAGCAAACAACTCCAAGGGCCTAAGCTCCTCCACCAAATCTTTGGCCACTGCCGTGACCAGAAATACCAATGCCAATCTTCCTCCATCAGGAAGGACATCAGCTCCTCGGACCACTGCTGCTGTCAACAGCAAGCCTGGGAGAGGAACTATCATGGGCACAAAGCAGGCCATGAGGGCTGCCAACAGCCGTGTGAGTGAACTGGCAACAGGCAACATATCAGGCAAACACATGAGAGGTTCTGGAGATTCAGACAGTGGGAATGACAGTGGGGTGAATGTGAGTGATGACAAATCCCCCATAGCCATGCTGCCCTCTCCATACAGCAAAATTACAGCACCCAGGCGGCCTCAACGCTACAGCAGCGGCCATGGCAGTGACAACAGTAGTGTGTTGAGTGGGGAGCTGCCTCCCGCTATGGGCCGCACAGCTCTTTTCTACCACAGTGGCGGCAGCAGTGGATATGAGAGTATGATCCGTGACAGTGAAGCCACAGGCAGCGCTTCCTCTGCCCACGACTCGATGAGCGAGAGCGGCATGTCATCTTCAGGCAGAACAAGGAGCTCCAAGTATCCCAAGAAGAGAGCAAATGGTGAGAAACACATTTGTGTTTTGGTGTTTTACATGTAGCAAGTATAGGTAATATTCCCAAATATTATTAATATATCATACTGGAAGTAGCAACAGTGCTAGCCCATGGAACTACACACATTGAAATAGTATATAGAAATGAATGCTATCTCTGAGGAAATTAACCATATAGGGGTCCTAACTTTATAAATCCATTCATATTACACTCCCGAATCGGTATTTCATTGGATTTTCTGTCCTCCTGAATCAGCAGCATACATTATTCATACATATATGGGAAAATGATAATGAATGTTTCAAACAAGACGACTGGAACTGTGTGATGATCAAATAAGATGAATTGAACATGAGTGGTGGTGACCTGGATCAGGTTTGTGTAGCCCTGTACATATAAGCATTTGAATTTATGTGTGTCAGACCAACCATTTGAATTTATTTAGGCTGTGGATACAGGGTTAGAGAATAGAAACTCATGAAATCCTTATAAATATGCAATCACCACAACTCGGCTGGCCTGTGTAAAGCCTTGCATCACTTTACATCTCAGAGTGAGACTCATACATATTTACTCACAGATCCCAGCAAATAATACTATTGTATGTCACTAACGTAACTGGTACCTGTCTGATCGTGTGCATAACTTTGTAGGCTTCCAGAGAAGACGGCTGATCCCGGCACCACTACCAGACACCTCTTCCTTGGGGAAGAAGGTGGGCACAGCAGGCCAGTGGGTGGACTTACCCCCTATGTCTGGACCACTGAAGGAGCCTTTTGAGATAAAGGTGTATGAGATCGATGATGTGGAACGGCTCCAGAGGCGACGTCAGGAAGAAACCACAGAGGTGAGCAGAGGGTCACTCCTGACGTGTTCTGCATGGTGGTTCATCGTGCTGAACTTTGGATCATGTAATGTCTGGGTTAAGGTCTTACTGTATGAATCCAACTTGCTAAGCCTTAGCAATATTTTGCATATGTGACATTGACCCCATACATGCTCAAGATGTGCCACATTGACTTGCTTTGTGGGAATGTCTTAGCTCACTTCTTCCCAGTTTCTTTTTAAAGAACAAGACAGGAATAATATGTCTCAGACGTCTGACCTTCAGTCAGCTCAGTGGCAAATCCTTGAGTTAAAATGTCTGTGCCGAGGTTCCCATAGCTTGGTATTTTGGCAGGCCTCCTCAGAAATGTCAAGAGTTCAGGAGGCAATTACTGAAGAGGGTTAATTGGTTTGGATATGAGTGATGACTCGACTTACAGCTGAAGACGGTGGTGATGTGGGGGAAGTAAAAATGAAAAAGATGTTCTGAGGAGATTGGTTAGGGAATGTGTGATGAATGCAAGAAAGCCCAACACCATCCCAAATCAGCTCACCGCTAGCACTCATCACTGGCTGCCTGATCGCTTTTTATAGCTGACTCCTCTTCTGTGGTTCATTAACTGCTTCCACAAGTTCAGCACAGCCAGACAGGGATTTGTTAAAAGAAGATATTAAATCTGCTAGATAGTAGTTTGATTTTTACTTTCAATTAGGATCTTTAATTTTCCCCTGCCAGCCATCACTGCCAGACCGACAAATAATTAACTGCTTTTCCCTTTTACCATTTTGAAATTAGTATTGGAATCTTGCACATTTACATCAATATCTTGAGTCTACTGTGTGTATATTCACTCACTGTTTGCATGTATACATGTATTAAGATTATATGCTGTTGATATACTATTCTGTCTTGTTCAACATTGTAATTTGTTTTTTTTTTTCTGTTTTCCTACAATCTTTCCTTCAGCAACCATTCCAGGATGTTGACAAGGTGAGTTTATTTTTCTTGGGGACTGAAGTGTAATTGTACTGTAAGTGGCACAGACTGTATTAAGAGTTTTTGCATAAGCATAATTCAGCCCACAATGGCAGAAATGGAAGACTTTTTACATCGCAAAATCTCAAATTTACAGTAAAACACAGCTTGTTAGATTTTTTTAAAATCATTTTTAAGTTTTAATTTGATTGTACATGGGCGCTGTATTCAATTATCTTTCTTTTTTCTCTCAGGGCCTGCTGTATTTTAACAGTAAGCTGAAGATATTGGAAAGAAGGCAACAGCAAGTGAGGGAACTGAGAGCAAAGCATGAGGTGTTGTTGGAGGAGCTGGAAGACACCAAATCCCGGCTGATGATGGATCCAAGCAAGTGGACAGGAGAGTGTAAGTAACTTCTTTTAATATCATGTACACATTTTTAAGGGATCTTAAGTGACAAACTATCTAACTAAACATTAATGTCCTTTTTTTCAACAGTTGAAGTGGACCAGAATTTGGATAAAGAGTCTCCAGAGTACCTGGAGGCCTTGGCACAGGTCACAGAGGAGCTAGAGTTTTGTGTCAACCTATGCAAGTCCCGTGTCATGATGGTGACGTGCTTTGACATCAGCATGGCGACACCTGGCACGCAGGAGGGACTGCGTGAAGTCGAAGTCTGAGGACAAAAGAAAGTTGACGTGGAGAAATGAGGAAGTGAGAAGACGAAGGATGATGAAATGTAGCAGCCAGTTTATAGATATTACTGGAATGAAGAGCAACAAGACCCAGAGATGAGATGAGAGTGGATCTTTGCATGAAAACAGAGGAAATCTTAACCACTTAGCTACAGTGCCTCGTTGTCCAGGACATGTTTTAGTGGCAGAGAAACGAAACGTGAGCACAAATGCTGTTACATATATGTCACAGCAGTAGCCATCACTTACTCAAGAGTCAATGAACAACACCTGGAAGTGCCTTTTTTATTCTTTTGAGTCATTATTTTTCATATGGTGCAGGTATCTTAAGCATACTGAACCAAACCCTGAACATATTGCTTTTAAGAAAAATATTTTATATTACATTGTAAAGTGTATTTATATGATTATGTGGTGTGTACAAATATCTTTTCAAGGGAAAAAATAAAGAGGAAAAAAGAAAAAGCAATAAGCTAATGTTATTGCGCTCCCAGACTTTGCCTTTTCTCTGTTTCAAACCTCAGTCACAGCATTTTATCCATGTTCATTCAGCCTCTTGCGCCTTATGTTAACTCTCTGGTTCTGTAGTTTTCTAGATTTTCAAACTGGACTATGTTATCTCATCGAGGGCTGCATTTGCTGTTGTCACTCTTTGCCTGCCAGCTGGCCTGTGAAAGCTTGCAAGGTTGAGTGAATGTTTTTCCCTCCAGTTGCCTTGATCAAAATGGGTCTCAGTGGATGCACTAAGGTAGAGCAGCAGTTATGTTGGGGGACGGAGAGCTTATTCAAGCTGTGCTTGCCCATGTTTATCTCACTGAAAATGAGAGATTAAGCCAAAACATATCAATCAGAGGGCCACTGTGATGGATAGTGAGTGATTATTCTTGATTCAGCCATTCTCTCTGGTGCTTCAGTATGTGGCGATGCAACCCTGAGAGGCCTAACCTTCCCTACACAAGCCGACGTGGATAGAATGATGAAGGGTTTCACTGGTAGCAGTGCTCATCAGTGAGCCCAATTCCTCCATAAGTGGGCTTGGACTGGGAGCTATCTATACACTGTAAAACAAAAGGGCACAGATGAGATAGCGCAAGTCTACTGATCTCTTATATGGTCCTTTTTCAAGCGCTACAAAGCCTATGCATTCCAATACATTTACTGCAACTACTGTAAGAACCTCAATACTGACTTAAGGGCAGCAACGCAGTTTGACCTCTTTTGTCCCCTACTCTTTTTTTTTTCGTATAGGCAAATTATCAAAGTTGGTCCAGTGTAAAAGACTCTCAAATTAATGGTTTCCCGTGAAATGATGCAGCAAATAAGAGCAAATGATTGTGACATTGTTTAGCAAATTCAATCATGATATCAGCTCTTTGTAGCTGCCATAATGTGCTTGTTAGGAATCAAATGGCTGACAGAGAGAACAAAGATGATCAGTGAAAATGATTAAGAAAAACAAACTGGCTTTGTTGTATTTGGGTGTGTTTGATTTCTATATCTATGACAAATATGAATTTGTTTACTTTCTTTTACAAAGATGTACTCTCTCAGGCCCTCTCTGAAGATGCTGCATGAGATTTTTTAATCATTTTTAAGAATGATTTCTACTCCATTTTTACCATTCTAATTTTTTACAATAACTTCAGTTTTCACTAATGTGGGGTTAGGCTCATAAATTAAATAACTATTACCAAACCAAGACCTTTTTCCAAGAAATTATTATATGTAAGGTCATATTTCATATCAAAACCCATATTTTCGAATATCTTTGTTTTTGTATAGGATTTTCAAACCCTGTGTATAAATGTATGATACGGCAGCTTGTGTTTTACTTTTACAGTACCTGTGAATAAAATGTTTCTTCTTACTGATGATTCAGAGTTGAATGTTTTTCCCCAGTTCACATATTCTGTATTCAAGGGATTGTTTTTTTCCACGCCATGGCAAAGTGGATAAAACTGAATGAAATTTGTGCATATGTAAACACTTCAAGGAAATCTATAATTAAAATAACTGAATTGTTGTTTAAAATAAAAATGATAAATCAGTCAGCCTTATATTAGGTCTCATATTAGGTCCTGCAAACAATATATCCCTTGTACTCACTCATTAATGTGTAAGATATGAAATGTTGACTAGTATATGACACTAAAATAACAACTGCACTTAACCTTTGCACACCTTATTTGTAGTTGTTATGTGGTACTGTAGATATTAGTCTAACAATGCTGTTTTAAAATAGTTTGGTTGCACAAAAATTTAAAAAGAGGTGAAAACATCACAAGCTTTGGACTCTGAATCTAAATTAACTATGAAACATCAAAGTATATGGAGGTCTTGCCAATATTAAGATCCTAGACACCAAATTTGGACATCAAAACAGAGACTTTGTTTCTCTTTGCCAGATTTTACCTCATTTCAGGACTGTGTGGGAGTGTCAAAGTGCTTAATTGATTCTCCCATTGCACCTGGACACACATTGTACAGTTTAGTGACAGATTTCCTCGGCAGTATAGTTCTTATTGTTCACATTATGTTCTGTGGATTAGCCAGAGTAACTGAAAAATTGTTTCTGGGAAAATGCTGCTGTCGAAGATTTCACATCACAACTCCATTCACCTCCATTTTACTGGGATGATGGCAAAAATAAAACAGATAACTCAAAAAACAAGAACAAAAAAACAACTATCTACAGCAGCTAGATACCACTACAGGTAAGAAAGAAAATGTTTTGTTGCAATTTGCTTTAACTGACAAAACTGTTTACTGCTACATTGAGTTTGGAAACCTCATTTCTAGCTAAGCTCTGTCCAACTTCAAACCTGAGCAGCGGCGTAATCAGCCAGGATAATTGAAAGCACCTGTGTGTGTGTGTGTGTGTGTGTGTGTGTGTGTGTGTGTGTGTGTGTACAGAGCATTTAAATAATTCAATTAAGTCGAACTCTTTTCCAAGAAGGTAACAGTGGATGTGTCCAGCACAAGTTTACTGTTGAATGAGTGTCACTACAATTGCACCATACACAAAAGAGACATGTCATATCATATCATGTCGTTGTTTAAAAGTTGCTCATCTCCCTTTTCACTGATTCCCAACATTACCAGTGGTTTTATTTGTGTGTGTTTATTTATCATTAATTCCAGTCCAATGTTTCTGTTAATTTAATATGTTAGACAATAAATTACAATTTTCATGTTAGTTTGTGTTTGTCACAATGTTATATTTTGTTGAAGGGCTTCAGTCTCGGGGCCTGTTCTTCAAACGTGGCTTGACTAATCAGACTAAAATAATCCTGTGAATTCTCATCCAGTTAATTTGATTCTTTGAATGCAGTTTGAGGATTGATTTGTTAATCCTGGATGAAGTTATCATAAATAACAAAGGCTTAATGAGTCAAGAACCCTCCCAGCATGCACTGGGGTAATAGATTAATGGACATAAATCTCATTTTATGTGTGTTTCTGCATTGTTACTGCTGTTCTACATTGTACTCCACAATGTTTCCACTGTTTCCACACTTTCATCACTGTTAAACAATTAGTGAATCACCAGTGAATGTGATTAGACATGTGGGTGCATGACTGGTGAGTTTCTCCTCATTGGAGATATCAAAGACCTGTAAGTGTTAATCATAAGCCTGCCATGACAATGAAACCTTACTAAAAACTAAACTAAAAGAGAGGTCTTTATTGCATAGACATATTTCAACATAGTGAGTTGTGTAGTTTATCATTAAATACATATTAGTGATCAAATGTCAAATTAAATGTCTTATGTTCTGGCTTCACTGGTCTTGCAAGTCTGAATCTTTAATGTCTTTTTGCTCAGAGTATCCCTGTGTAAATTTGGATTGATTCCTTTTTAGTGTACAAACTTTCATACAGTTTTATATTTTATCATGTATAAGTAAAGATAACTATCTATTATGTAAATTAAATGGAGATAACTACACCAATAGATCCTAATGATTTATCAGTAACCTGCATGTTCTCATCTAAAATCATAATTATATCAACATTCTTTTAGTCAAAAAAGAAAGTGAGACATCTGTATCTGAAAATGAGTTTGTGTATTGGGTTCACCCTAAAACGTTTCAGTGATGATCCAGGTAACTGTCAATAAGCCTGCACTTTAGCAGGTTTGGGTTTAAGGACTTGTTGCTATGACAACAGTTCCAGATTAATTTTAAAACAGCTTTGAAAAACCTAAAAATCCAGACACATGTCAAAATTTTAACTTCCTAATCTGGATAACCTAGGTATCTACGTACAAAGAATGGGGCCCTGCTGTGATGTGTTTCTATTTTGAGAGTGTTTTGTGACGGTGGGGTAGATTGTCTAACAAATCAGTGATAGTGACTGACAACAGGTGTGAATCATTAGGTGCACCAAGCAGTGAGTCACTGTCAATTTGAGGCAGAAAGGATAAAACTGTTCTGTAGTAAATGTCATTCTGTCTGTGCGTGTGTGCCCATAGAAAATTGTGATTGTGTGCAGTAACAGAAAGTCTACATCAGTGTTGTTCTAGTTGCTTTGAAAGCTTTGAAAGCTAACTCACTCTGTAGTTACCAGTTAGGTGAGGCTGAGAAGGTAAAAGGCCAGTCACTGATAAGGTGGAATGAGTGAGGGAAGAGTTAATAGCTGCTTGCTGTCAGGCTGCATTTAATTTATATGTTTGTTTTTATTCAGTTATCTGTTGAATTTCCCAAGGTTAATTTTCACCGCTGTTTCATTAATATCTTTGCTAATAAACATCACCTTTTTGGTATTCTTCCACACACCTGCTTCCTCAATATTTCTTTTAAAGTTTTCCAACATCCTCTGCTCTTTATATGAGATGGCGGCACTACAATCAACATAATATAGTTTTAATTCTTGGCCTAAAAATACACTGTGCTGTTGTTTTAAACCTCAAATCAAGTGATCACTGTCACCTTGGTTACAGTAATAGCAAGAAACAATTTGTAACCATTGTTGACATCACAGATTTGAGTCCTTTTTTTTTTTGGGAAGGAAACCCATAAATTATCTCACAAACTCCCAACAAATGTACATGTTGTGAATAAAAGAAATAAAAAAACCCATCCATGTCTCCATCGCAGTTCACTCATCCTTTTGGTGCAACATGTTGACTGAAAGTCAGATCAGGAGCTCCCTGTGAGAGAATATACAGTTGTCTAACTTGAATGAACTGGAATCAGCAGAAGCAAATTGGTGAAATTGTTAAAATATTGAATTTGATATAAAGAAAACATGATAAAACAGTTGGTGAAGGTCCAGAGTGATTAATTACTCCCTGAATCAGGAGGCCGCTTGCTCAGTGTGATACAAGACATCCTGTTGAGCAATATACTATAGATGAGTGGATGTGTTCAACTTGAAAGTGCACCACGCTGGGCAATAATATCTTGTCTTCTCCCTGTTAATTCTGTTTTGATCAAAAACATAAGAGGTTAATTTGGCTGACTGGCAAGACCGGCCGGTCATTTTATTTCCAATCAAATTAGTTGGGTGATTTTTTTTTGCTTTCAGGCTCACTAATTTTTGTTGTTCTTTGACACACAGTGAAGACTATTAGACAGAATTCACCTACAGAGGTAATCAAATCAATGACTAACAACAAAAATGTAGAGAATTTAATCATTTTTATATCAATATTCAGTAATTCTTCAGCCTGCAGTAATTTGGCAAACAGTAAAAGCCTTTGACAAATCACTCCCAAGTCTGTCAGCTCAGGCTGTACCTCGTTGCTCTTAGGAAGTTGGAGTCTGAGTGAAAACAGTTGGCTAGGGCTGCTGCAGACGCCTCATGGCTGCTGAGTCTGTGCTGAGCACAGTGAGCCCCATGCATCCTAGCCCACTTCGCCTCAGGGCTCTCATCATTAGCAGGGAGCTGGGTGTGTTGTATGGGAATAGAAATGAGTTCACTGAAAAGTCAGGAGTTCCCCCCCTTCCTCCCCTTCACCCAAACCCAGCTCTGACCCTGTGTTGGAACTCTCCTCTCAGTCCTCCGTTGCATAGTTTTCACTCAAAAGAAATCCCAATCCACTCCAATTCTCAGTCCATTTGATATCTTTCCCTTTCTTCATGTCTTAAGTCTTTGTTTCCATTATCGTCTCGTTACATTCCAGTGTGTGCACTATTCGAAGTAGTCTCTCCAGTCAAACTGGGTCATTTTGTAACTGAGTTCTTTTTGCCCCTTTGACACTTGAAAGATGTTTAAATCCTACAGATGCAAGTCCAAATCTCTCAAAGAAAAATGCATTTAGATTGTTAAATTCCTTTGCTATTTTTTCATGTCATGTTTTAATCATTTTAGATGACCTCCAACTTTACAGTCAGACTGAATGTCAATTGTTGGTTCAGATATATTAAAGGAAAATAGGCTCTATACCGCCGCTCCGCCCCTGTTACGCTGCCTGCATCTACCCTTGGCACTGTGAGTGGTAGTGGTTGCTCAGTTTTGGATTTACAGCTCTGCAGTCCCACAGATTGGTCTGTCTAAACCAAGCCTGCTCTTTGAAGAAGACCCATAAACCTGACCAAATGCTGCCACTTATTCTCAGTAATTAAAACAAGCTGGAATGGAGAAAAGTCCTTAAATTATCAGAGGCTAGGCAAGATGCAAGCCTCACACACAGCCTCGTACTTCAGGGGGGTCGTAACTATTGACATCCCCAAAACAGATTGCATGTGCGAGGAGTTTTGCACCAAGACAGAAAGCTTTAAGAGGTATAGTCCTGAAAGCTCTCCCCACGCCATATGTATTGTAAATTCAGGGTGGGCTTCCATACAAGTCCAACAACGTGCCACTAGGCTAAGATAACGCTACAGGCAGTAAATCAAACCAAAGCAATCCATAATGTGAAAGTGAATTAATTAGCCTTTTAGAGACAACTTAAAATGATCTATCACTGAAGATTTAACCTTATTTACTGTGTGTAATTTAGCAAGCGTCAGGGGTAAGAGAGGCTAGGGAACTATAGCGGAGATTGCCTATATGAGTTGTAATGATGTACATGATATAGCACTAATAAATAAGCATATTGGTACATACTGTAATGTGAATCATCTCCCTTGTATTATTATCACTGAACTCCAATAGTCGTCAACCAGCCTATGTGGTTTGAACAATAATGAGAAGCGGGATGCGGGTCATGAGTTCAAATGGCCTGTTGTGTGTTGACCCGCGAGCTGGCAAAGTAATGAGTATCTAGATGATGAGGATACACATGCACACCCGCACACTCACGCACGCACAGCCAGTCTCTGATGCTGTCTGACAGTAAGCTGGCAGGGTTGGCCCATTTATTATGCGTCTGAAACTGGCGGTGAAAGAATCAGTCACAGGAGAAGTGAATGTTTTTATCATTTGGCCAAGATGAAACATTACATTTTTTTTATGTTTATGTCATTTATGTCATTGCTCAGGTCTTGACCACAATTGACTACAGTATGTGATTCTAAATGCTAGTTATACATGCAACAGTCAATGGTTTGGTGACTACGTGATGCACTGACCTTGTCAAAGAATGATGAGCAGAATCATTTTCTCCACTTCATGCACTGACCTTGTTTTATCTGTGCTCTTGTAGTCCCTTGGTCCAGATTCCTTGTAGATAACACTGATTTACATAAAGGCTTTGTTTAGAAAGTCTGTTTTAAAATGCTTTTAGAATACTGATGCGAGGAGTTAATACACAATGAATATTCATGATTTAAAAAAAAAGCTTCTACACAATTGAGCAGAAAAAATACAGTCCTTGATTACATCAATTGTTGGGTATGTTGCAGTACACTATGGTCAGGTTAATGACTTGATGTTCTTCTCTGCAGGTCTTTGTTTTTTTCTTAAAGGTTTCAGCTCTTTTAAAGATCTACAAATTGCACTCAGGAGATCACTGACCATAAAAAATAATTATTCCCATAGAAGAAGCTAAATAATTTAATCCCAGAAAAAAGTGCTCACTGAGATATTGCTGTTAATTGCACGGTGAAACTGAGTAGCCAGCAATTCCATCAGGTTGTGCTCTCTTAACAGATGGGCAGGCGTGATGAAAAAGACCCTTTTAATTAGTCTGTCTGAAGAGGTTTCTTCATAACCGACAGCCCCCTCTACATTTAAGTTTCAGTGGCCACCAGGCAGGCTCTTAGCTGGCTCCCAGCAGCAACCATCTGGTGGACAGCAGAACCGTGGCTACAGGGTGGCTCCTCTCTCCGCTGAGTCGACACATAGCCCAAGGACGCAAGCAAAATGCTTGTGCTGAAAGGTCCCTACACCGTTTAATCTGGTACCTTTGTGTTCTGCATGGGGATCAGGGGTCAAACTAACAAACTACACATCAATGTATGTAACATTGCAGAGGTAGGTCAGACAGGATGTGATAGTAGCTAGTGCTAAATTGAGTTAATTAGCTGTGTTGACATGTGTTAACTATGTAGCACTCAGTCATATTGAAACCTTACCTGCAAGATTTAAATGTTTAAATAATTTAAATGAGATTTATAATATGACTTTTTAACCTGATTGAATTTTTATTATTCCAAATGGTTCTCAAGTGACCCTTTAGTAGTAAAAGAATATACTAGGATTACCACCTGGGGGATTGCATTTCAAAAGGCTGTGTGGGAGATCAGCATCAGCAGATTGTAGGACACATTTTAGAGTGTGATTGTAAAGCATCTTCTTTCAGCTTGGATGATTTCACATTCACTTGACTATGATTGGCAAGTCATTGATCTTCCATCCTGTCCCTTTTTGTGGCTAGATCCTGCATGTTTAAATTGCAAGAACATTGCATTTCTGAAGATTTCTGTCTTTTCTTTTTTTGAAACTGTAATTCATAAAATGCAATGGCTAATGTGGTTTCAGGTCTGTGCTATGGCTACTGATAAGATGAATTGGATTTCCTAAAACTCATTGGATAGCAGAATTATGTGTGTTACACTCCCTTTTCACCAGAATGAACCATTTTCTTGTTGAGAGGGGGCGTTTGATCTGATGCATAAGGGTTTCTGAGAAGCAATCAAAGCCCGGAGAAATCAAACTGTCCACCTCTGTGAAAATGGGCTTTTTTCTGCACACAAACAAACCTTCAAGTGTGAGAAATCCTTCTAAAGCAACATCTCAAACAAAATATAGTCTTTTGATTTGTTTTCTTACTTTGGAATTGGAAAAACAAATTGAGGTGTTGTGTGCAGGCCTCAGAAACAGTAGATGTGGCAACAAATTGCCAGAAATGAAAATACAATGATAACTGTCTTTGTATCTGTATGATGATGTGAAATGCTCTAATTAGATGGATATTACAACTTTGAAGACATTTGATTCAGTATATACACCATCAAAAAAAGAAGCAAGGTGTACAGCAAAGCTTGTTGCTCACTAAATCACACAGCATCTGAACTTAATTGCAATCCATACAGTATGTGAATGAAAATCTATGCTTTGAGGACTGTGTTTGTCACAATTGGTGCTATTTTCTCCTTTTCAATGCAAGAAATGCAAGAAATTGCAATGTAATTGGTATTTAGCCGTACTGCTGGAAGATATTTTGATGTTCCGCCCACTCCTTTTTGTATTTGACATTTACTTTACCTCATTGTGATACCACTAGTATCGCATTCACAGTTTGCATGTTTACCGTGACTAAAAAAATATAATCAAACTAGTCATGGTCCAGCCTCTGGGTTAATCCACCAATCATACAAAGCCTTGTTCTATCCACCATGCTTTTGTGTGCTCCTCACTCACACCTTTTGATTAGGTGTGCTGTTTTCATTTACACATGTAGATGATGATGATTATAGATGTAAGGTGTTTTTTTCTTCCTGGGGCGTTTCCATTGCAGCACTAAGGGGCCCCTTCATTGTCTCAGTGAGATACAGTGCATTGTCTCATCAGACAGTTTCATAAACACCACAGTGGTGACAGCCCAAACGCCGTCTTTGTATTCCCTCTCAGTCTCCCAGATTAGAGCTTGATTGGTGCAGGTTGCTGACAGGAGGCTGTCAGTAGTTGTGATGTCTGAAGTGGAGTATGTGCAAGTGAAGAGGTTAATTACACAACATTTAAGACCCTTCTTTGCCTCACCATTCATACTGCAGCCAATCACATCCAAGACACTCGCTAATCAAACGTAGGCTGGCAGCTCCGCGCCGTGGCAACAGTTGCCGTGATGGCGGCTTGTCTGGCAGGGAGCGCGCGTCCTGCTGTTTGCCTATTTGAGTTGGTTGGCAGGCTTTTACAATCCCCCCTCTCTTTTACTGCTATTCATTCATAGCCAAAAAAGGTGGAGAATAAATTTGTTCTCTGAATTACTGATGCACTGGATCATTCTTACTCGTGTCGGATTTGTGCCTCATTAAAGCTGGCAATTATGTCAAAATAGAAACCATTTGTCTACTATTCAAATAAACAATGTAGAAAAATACATTTCAGATGCCTTAGAAAGAGCTACATAAGATACATTGCCCTTAAAATATCTGATATTAAATTTTAGAAAAAGCAGCTGCTACTGCATTAGACAAATTAGAAACAGATGAAGCATACCAAGGTTCAGTTTCACTTCTGAGTGACAAACTTTGAAAGTCGACCATAGCCACGATGAGGTATGGCATTCTCACCCGGCCCCCCTCATGTGCTGACATTTCAACATGAAGACCCTCGTCCACAGGTCGAAACATATGGCTGCCAGCAGTCGCTCCACGTCAACAACGTCGTCTCTGCTGCCTGAGCTCACAACTACAGCTTTCATCTAGTTCACTTTAAAGTATGACCCCTTTGACCTGTCAGAGAGAGACACATCTACTCCCCTCACACCCCAACTGTAGGACCTCTCACCACTGTGGTAATGAGGAGGGCTAACAGCTTGGTTTTGTGGACAAGACTGACAGAGATTATGAGCAAACAAGGAAGAAACTAGACTTCATACAGTTGTAGAGGTCCATGCTATCTTCTGAAAATAGTATATGTCAGTCTTGCCTTCCAGTTAGAGCTGGGCAATATATCAAATTCATTTAATTAATTTTGTTTTTGCAAGATGTGTAAAATGTCTAAATCATGAAAACCGAGTTATTACAATATGCACAAAAAGGATTTTTTTAGTCAAAAAGGAACATAGCTGATAGCTGCTACATTATCCATTTTGAGTCACGACAGGCTTTGTCACACTACATGTGCACACCTACTGCAGTTTACGGCAGGCTACTGTCGTGACTCCAGGTGGCTAGCTGTCTCTGGCTAACTTGGTGTGAATTTAAAGGTTGCATCTATGAGAGTGAAAGATTGAAGTGAAATGACTCTGCACACTGGTTTGCACTCTAAGTTTGTGTTTGTTGACGAGGTATCATCTCTGGATTAAGGGCTGGGAGCTAATGCTAACTAGCAGCAGTCAGCAGATATCAAGCTGATGTTGTGTCTAGAAGCACAAACAACAGCAGGTCCATTAGTAAGGTGACTTTTCTGCCCTGCCTGTACCGTAATGGATTATTCAACTAGATGACCGTGCTCTAGTTGAAGCATCTGTTACTGACAGTCAATAGCTGTGTGGGATAACCTGTATTTTATGTATAATGATGGCAGTCTTGCAGGTGCTGCAGGTATTTCATTATTCTTGCACAATTATCCAAAAAAATATGATTTTTCAGTCCGAGTGTGAAACAATTGAGATTTTATTTTTTGACCATATTGCCCCGCCCTACTTCCAGTGGTCCAAGGCACTGCACGTGTATGTTTGCAAAGATCTTTGGATATCAAAAGATTCATGGCTGGCCTTTATACTACATGAGGCCACTGTTAATTATTTTCTTTTATGGTTATATTGTTCTGTGGAGCCCCATATGGAGGATGGTATAGTTATGCAGATTCCCAAAGGTATTAAGATCATAGAAACTAGCAATCAACCTCCTTTTTTATGATCAGTATCATAGAATAGAATCATTTGTTTGGTTAGTTGACATATAGCAAGAGGCGGTTTATAACAAAGTGCATGCTTTTTGTACTGTAGTATGGTACAGGAAAATAATTTGACTTTGGCCCTTCTTGTTACAATAATGAAACTGGATGCAAAACCCATCTGAGGATAGAACAAAACATAATGTCCTTGACAACACTCAGCCTCTTTTTTTGCCGAAAGAAGCAACAAGACATTGTTCAAAATAGCAGCAGTGAGATTATTTCTGGTGCCAATTTCCCCAAGGTAACGTTCATTGTGTTTTTAGTATATGTTGTTCCATAGCAACAGAGATGAAATGGTTTTATTGATTTGCTCAGGAGCAAATTAGGCCTCACCCGGGAGTATCCATGCGATTCACTCTGCTCTGCCTCCGTTGCGGTATGAACAACCATCAACAGATATTTCTTCCTCCTCTTTAATTACCATTGGTTACCTGAATGGCATGGCACACAGACAGAGCTGCCCTCGTAATTAACTGTCAGCTGTTTTAAGGCACAGCTCATTGATTAGGTCATGATTGCTAATAGGACGTGAAATCCTGCTGCATTCTCAATTGATATAGACTACAATGAATGGTAGTTTTAAATTGGCGTCAGACCTCAGAGTTAAGTACTTTAATAGGCAAAAATTACACATTTGACATTTTTACTTAAACAACCTTTACTTTCACTGACTTTTACAAAGCAATTACTTTGTGATATATATGCTTTAGGTTGTACTGTCATGCTGTTTATGATTATGCAACTGTAATCCCTTTTTGTTTGCAATTCCGTTTCTTGAGATGCAGTTGGCTTACATGAAGCTTTCAGGCTTTATATTGTGTCTTACTGTCCAAATTGGTTACTGTGACTGCAAACTGCAGTGTTACTTTGTCAGTCTAGCTTTGCATTTTGGAGGGATGTGTTGTGAGTGGATTAAGAGGGTGGTTGTTAGATAAATTATTACTACATGTCCCCACATAAGCACTTGTGTCATGTCCTGTCTTTGTAATTCCATAAATGTATTATTTTTGGTTTTAACTCATTTTGTTTTAGAAGAAACAGATCATTTAAACAGCTTTTCACACAGATTTTATATGTGTAAATTGTATTTCCTATTACAAGGAGACACTGTTCACTACAGTGTGCAGTAAACAAGATCCTCTTGTGACAAGGACAGCTCCAAAAATGCTTCTGGTAATACAAAGTGTGGGTGAAAATGCAAATTAGCTGTTGATTAAGTGCCCTCTAATAATGAAAAAACGTTGACCTAGAGTGTTGCACTTAAAAAAAAATAATTTTCACATAGTTTGATTAAATACAAAAAAATAACGAGATATACAACAATTGTTAGTCTGCTGGTATCCTTTGCAAGTAGCCACTAAGTTAGGTTTGAATTTAGCAGTTGCACATTGAATATCCGATCTCAGCATGTTGTTTCTTTGTTCATTCATGATCATTGATCTTCTCTCTGGGAATGTGACTAGTCTGGATGAACAGGTGGGCTCATGCCTACAGGCATGTGAACTCAAGGCCTCAGCCGCTCCACCATCCAGACTTTGTGCTCGGGAGACTTTTGGCGGACGTGTGGCAGTCCCTCCTCCTCCTTCCATCTCTGCAGCTCCCCAAACACAGTTGTTCATGAATATGGATGGCAGGCAAGACTCCCTGGCATCATTAATGTGCCACAAGCCCATATAAATCACATCACCATAAAACCTCCAAATGCTCTGATAAAGAAGGTAACACGATAACAACTGGCGGAAGTCAAGAAGACGAACAATACTTGAGAAGAGAAACACACTGTGGGTTCTTGGTTAGTTGCTTGTTCTACACTTTGATTTGGTCTGTCGTAACACTGCAGTTGTTGTTATGTAGTAGTGTTAACAGCCTAAAACGGCTCATGTGACAAGAGTGAATGCAGTTACTTGCAGACACAGTTTATCTTGGCTGAGATGTTGACAGGCACTCATGCACAGCTGCAATAGACTATAACCCTTAGAAGACTGTCCCTTCTCAGCATGGGGAAGAAAAGCTCTGACATCTTTTTAGATTGAAAGATGAGTGCACACGCTGAACTCCCAGTATCCCCTTTTGATAAACTACTGTAGAACATGTATGCAGGGTTTGCTGCAAGATGTTTGAGAATGATGAAAACTGAATGGTCTACAGAACTACGATAAAATTGGATCTCACACAAAAAATGTAAAAGATCGATGGGGCATATTCTAAGTTAAATAGCCCGTTTCTAAATTTAAATCGAGTTTTAAATGGTGATCTGTACATTTACAGTGTGTTTGTTTAAACTAATTTGACAAGAAACTGTTTTAAAAAACAAAAATGCATATTTTATCCTCTTTGTCTCTCTGTGAAAAGAATAGCAGAGTAAAAGCAAAATACTTTTAAATGGCACAATCAGCAGCTGGACTCTGCACTGAGGACATTTTCACAATCTGTTGGCGGCCAGCTCTCTCCTCTCTCTTGTCCTTTTTGACAAAGCCACACACAGCCACGAAACATGGACAAATGCTTGGTGTGTATTGTTGCCTGTTAAAAGACCTTCTAACCATCTGGAGTGTTCTTGAATAATAACCACAATGACTTCGGTTTGTGACACGCATGAACATGCCATGTGTATCCTTAAGATATGTTCAGAGCAACAATAGCGCTGCATCAAAAAATTCAAGCTCCTCCTCAAGAGAGACGACTGCAGGGACCAAACACAGTCATCTGGCGAAAGTTGAGCCAGAATGAACTTGCAGAGCAATATCATCTGGCAGTGCACTAAACTGGTCAAGGAAATATGTCAGAAGCACAGCAGATATGATATTTTGTAGCATGTAGCATCATGCTAATTATACTATTTATCATAGAAGAACTGAGAGTTGTAAAACCCTGCCTCAAAAGAGTATAACTTCGAACCAGACTTCCAGGTTTAATTTTCATCTTCTCACCCATACCTGTAGCAACACACTCATGACACCCATGATCACCTCTACATGAACATACTTTTTGTTTTTAGGTTTTCAAGCTTTGAAGAATTGGTTAGTTAAATCACTGCAGGTCACTTGGACTACATAGTACCATTATTTCTGGCTCATGTTGTCTCATGTTGTGTTACACATTTTGTCAAAATTTGGGGATTTCTATTTTTTCTACTTTAAATATTACAGTATGAACTCTAAAAAGCAAACCTTAACTCACTGTTTGTAAAATTGCATATACTGTAAGTATTAGGTCACTATGAAACATTACAGAAAAATATGTAGAGCTAATCCTTTAGGTGCTGCAAATTTTTTATGGACATGGAACTTCAGGCGGACTAATTCTCTGCAACACAACAGAGAACACAGTGGTGTGCCAGATTTATTTATTTATTTTTCATGACAATGCACCCCTGCAAACATCAAACAGGTCCCCATATACAAAAAGGAGGCTTTTTGACGCTTTGAGTTAGACTTTTTGCCGTGTTTGATGAGTGAGTCTTCCCCCCGAAATCCACACATGAATATGGAGTAGCAGGGCCTCAATGAGGCAGGCAGGCTTCTCTTCAGAGCAACTTCAGACAAGGTTCCTTGCAGGGGGTCTGGAGTGGATTCTTGGGGGCACCACAATGCCAACCTACTTCACAGACCTGGCTTTTGTTTTTGGAGAGGAACCAAGCAAAATTTTTAGCTTTCACCCTGCAAAGGCAAAGCATGGATAAATATTTTGAAGCATATCTATAAGGAGAATAGCGGAATGGTGTTTTAGCTTTGTGCTAGAACCTACCAATAGCAATGCATTGAGTACTATACTTCTATATGTTCATACATGATTCAAATGCACAGTACTGTTCTCTCCATCCTTATCAAAGACCTATTAGGAATTATTCAGTAGGGTTGTACATGATTGAACATGGGACTGCAACACTATTTGATCTATCAAGAGATAAAATTCATACATACAAGTGGAATATGTGTTTCCTCAGCTGTCCTTCCTTTGCATTTTTAAAATACAATACGCATTGTTCTGTCATACAAGTAACCGTTTTACAGATTTTCAGCTCTATAACATGAACCTGAAACCTAACTTAAACAGTCAAACAACACTCAAACAGTGACAGATATGGGACAGAACAATTATCCCTGAAACATCAGAGCTGCATAAAATTGCAAAGGAAATGCTGAATAGAATTCCAATTTTATCGTCAAATGTGTTATTGTAACCCAAGTAAAAGAAGTATCAGAGCTGTGATGTAAAATTCATTATGCAGTGTTAAATGGCTACAAACTGGAATTCAAAAGCTTGTATTACAATATATTATTGCATGTAAGATATTCATTCTTTAAATTTCTGTTGAGCTGCTCCTCTGTAATGAAAAAAAAGAGAATAGCTAATTATTTATGCTATAAATCAGCTGGAAAACCGATGATTAATGTTTTATTTTGATGCAGCAATTCTTTTGTCACTTTAGTTTCATGTCTGATCAGGCTCTGATTTCCTCAGGGACTTAACACACCAGCAAATCAACCATTTAGAGCTGTGGAAATCCGGGTGAATTTGCTGAAAACGATAGCCTGTAACTCAATTAAGACAACTTCGAGCAATGCACACCCACTTCGTACTGAATTAGATTAACAGTAGCCGAATGCTGATATTAACCAAGTGATGTAATTACAACCACAGGTTGGGTGCTAAAGCAATTATAAAGCTGAGTGAATATTCCCAAATCAGATTAGGATGGTGAACTCCAACCCCTCTGCATTGAATAAGACATAATTTATCTATAAAGAGCATGGCTACACCTCCCTTTGCCTTTGACTTTGTCTTTCACAGGAAGATTAAGATGCAGAGATCTTTCACTGACATCCACTTAAACCTTCCTTTGTCATAACATCACCTCTCAGTCTATATCTCATTCAATAAATAATATTCCAGCTCTTTTTTTTTTTTTTTTTTACCTATTCAGACATAGATCTGGTCTACGTTTATCCATTTCCCATTGAAGCTGCACAACACAGATTTTAGCAGAAAACTTGACTAAATCCTAAACTGTACTACATTTAGGAAAAAGCAAAACACCTAACACATTAAGTAGTTAATTATTAATTTCATATTTTTTAGGAGTGAGCAATTTCTCCTAGACAAGGTGAGCAAAGTCTTGTGTTGGCCCCTTCAACACAGGTCATTATTATTGCCCTAGGTCAGGATTATGGAAAAGCTAATGCAAAGATATGCAACGGGATGGAGATCTGGATGGAGGAAGGTTGAGCTCAGATTGACTCCTTAATGTAATTACACCCACTCAGGGGAGAGAAGGAGACAGAAGTGGGCTGGGGATTTAAGAGAGGGATCTGACAGCCTCACAATAGCGAGCAGAGGAGTGTCAGCAGACCTGTCTCTCAGGGTTGAGGGTCGGCCTCATGGCCCCAGGCCAGGCACAAGAGATTAAAACATCCTGGCCGTAGGGCCTGGAAACAGCACACCCAAACACAGGACGTAGGGGCAAGAATTAGAATAATAGGATGGAGGATGATGCATATAATTCATTGTTATTCCAGTGCTCTACCTTTGCTTTACGTGCGTTCACTTGGGTTGACTCCCACACGAATCCTGCAGCCTGTTTTTGTTGCACTAAATTTAAGCAACATTTGTGAATGTGATAGGGAGTGATTGATGCATAATGTTTCGCAAGACTTTGAGAAAAGCTCGTTATTTCTGTCAGGTGTGATTTCCAGCATAGACAATGTGGCTTTCACTTCTTGACATGCAATCACAGAATGGATTGCCCACTCTAGAGTTGGCACTCCCTCACACAGAGAAAGAAAGAGAAGGGGGGAAAGAAAGGCCCTTTGATGAAAGGACTGAACCCAGCCCCCCACTCGCACTCTCTCCCTCCCTCTTATTCTTCCTTGCCCTGTGGAGTTAATCTGGCAAAGAGGAGGCAGCATCAGCCAATTTACACAAGCAGCAGCAGCTTTTTTTTTTTTTGTGCCGTGCCTTCTCTTTCACTCGCATTGCCTGTTTCTCCACCCCTATCCACCTCTCTGTTCTTTGTGTGTACTCTTGTTTGCCCATGTCTGTGTGCACGGTGTCTGTGTTATTCTCCATGCATTGGGCGGTGGAATAATATCAAGTACAGTAAGGTGAAAGACAGTCCAACCCCCGAGGCTGGCAACACCTGCCTCATACAAGCTGTGCAGCGGAGCTGTCATGGCACAGGTATCACCACCTACCTTCACCCATCCTCATGTACCCACTTATTGTGCAGTCTGTCGGCTCTAATGCCCGCCTACCTCTACTTTTCTTTTGTTTGTCTCCATTCTGTCGTCATTCCGATAAAGCCTTCTGTAGGTGCCTTTGAACAAAAGAGAAGAAAACGGATTAAGAGTTCTCCATGATTGAGCCCCACCCTCCCACCTCCCTTAACACATACGCATACACACACACACATCCCTTTTGGGCACCTATGCATATCAGAATCAGCTGTGCCCCCGGAAAAGAGGAAAACAATGGACAAAACATGTTTTAATTACCAGCAGGGCTTGGATGGCAGTAAAATGAATAGCTTGAATGATGCTGCGTGTTTTATCCACATCATGGCGGATGAAAGTAGGTGTTAATCAACAGTGTTTACCCTGTCCATCACTGTGTCCGAACAGTAATTACCTAAACACAAAGTATGGTTTTTGTTTTGCAATGGTATTAGTCATGCTGGTGTGAGACGCTTGTTTCTGCTTCCTGCTGTAATGTGTTCAATAAATCCTCCAGACATACTGATCCTCTTGCAGTTTGGAAGCGAATCCAAACATTGTGGCCCATCAATTTTTCTCCACCAGGCTTGCCCAGATCAATTAAATCAAAGTTCCTCTCAGCCGGACGTTAATTATTTAATGAATGGCATCTGGACCTGGTGTGGCTGTGCATGCATCCGAGCCGTGATGGGAATGGGAACTGGAGGGATATAGGATGTTATTTGTCATGATTGCCCCCATCTTCTTAATATTTTTTCATATTCATACATATTTCATATGTAGAGGGATTTTTCTGCTGCAGTATTATGGTAGCAGGATAGCAACCAACCATTGTTGGTTGCCCAGGAGACTTAGAGGTGAGATTCATTTCTAAATTTAATTCAGGTATCAGTGTTTTATAAGTCATTGTGCAGATTTTCTGTGCTCTCTGTTGTTTTAAGGAGGAAAATGGAATTATTTGTCATTGCCAATGACAACCAAGAAAATGCATGATTGCCAGAGACAAATATGCTTCTGCTGGATGTCAACATGGCACCAGTTATTAGAAAATTACAATCTTTTACACCAGTGTCAGTGTTCCTCTCTTTTGAATTTTTAGGCTCACCTCTCCAGAGCTTTTGGTCAAAGGTGAAGGAGACTAGTCTCATCCTAATTTACACAATGATGCATCAGCACTTTGCGTGCCCCAGGTCAATATAAGTCTGCCAGCACCTTGTGCAGCCTGTCAGAGTCAATAGACTGGTTGACATGACATGTCCTGCACCAGTGATTGAATTACTGGCCATTTGTCTGCCATGATTGTCTTGCTGTCATATCATAGTTAATCTTGTTGTGGGTGCTGTCTGTCATATCTTCATCAGATGTGACAAAGGACTAAAAGAACATTTTGCTGTGTTATTGTGATTTTCTTTTGTTATAGGATTCCATATATCCCTTTTAAGACCAATTTAAATTCCTCCTCTTCATTTATTTCAATAAGGAACTTGAAAATCTTTGTCTACCTCAAATGCCTTCATCTTTTCATCCTGTCTGTAAAATTTAATTGACACCCACAGTATAAACCACAAAATAACACTATTCAGCAATGTTCAGTAAAGAAGAAAATTCAGCTTTCTAATTCCTTATTTGTGTTTTGTAATGCATGTGTCTCCCATTAGACACATGCATTGTGCTACAAGTGTCTATAGTAGAAATAGCTAGTCTAATTAGATCTTTGTAAAATTAAGCCAGTGCTAGTTGTCCATCTTGAACAGATGTGATTATGATTTTCTGATTAAAAAATCATTCTGTTGCTCCACACCTACTCCACCCACAGAATCACATTGCCAGAAGAGTTTCTGCAGCTCTGCAACAAGGTAGGCTCATCAAAATGTTCATATACAGCATGTTGCATCATAACTGTGTAGCATTGCATGCACACAGTATTTACGTAATATATACTGTATATTCATATGCTCGAGCTGCTGCACTGCATTTTCAGCAAATTAATTACCAGCTATATGCGGTATGTAGTAATTACCATGGAGGAGTGGCGCGGACTGAATTACGATTAGTATGAGTAAATAAATAAAGAGTCACTGGGGATGTCAAGTGAAAGGAATGCTCCCAGAATGGCTGACATTCAAAGTAAACTGGGGTGTTGGCCTAAGATAAACAAAACTATTGATACATTCAAAATGTGTTCATTCCAAGCTGTCCACTAATGTGGAATAACTTGAAGTGGTCTAGAAGATATCACAGCCATTACTTGTTATAAAATGTATTTACATTTCATAACAAATACACAGGATTGATTGCTTAGTAATGCCACTTGCTGAGACTTTAAATACATTTTGTGGCCAACAAAGAGTTAATGTTGCTTTTGTCCTCTCACATTCATGACTTTACACTCCAACAATACTGAGACAAACCATAGTATTGTTAATAATTCAGAGACGGTGGAATATGCATGCTTTTTCTCTCATAGACTACTTAAGATGCACAGACTGAGACTCTTCAAATATTGATTTTCACCCTCTCTCCAATCCAACCTCCGATTTAGCCCTTCCTGTGACATATGAAACAAAGGAGTGTGAAAAGGTAGTTAGGCTACAATAGTAAGTACTTTTTTGCCCAGGATTTGCATTGGTTCCAACATAACAAGATGGTAATTTTGTGGCATTCTGCAATATAAAAACACATAAATTCCATCTAGCAGGATTAAGCAACTCACTAATCTATCTACAGTAACTGTCTCGCATGTGTAAATTTATTTTTACAGCCTGTCAGACCGAAGCAAGATGCTCGATGGCACAACTTCAGAGGAACTCCGTGGTGGTTGTAATTCATCTGCTGCAGTTTTCAAAACCTCATAGTTCACCTTGCTCCTCTGATCTGGACCCGGCCTGGCACGTATTATTTAACAGGGAGATGAATGGCCGATTGGGCGTTGCTCATGTGTCATGGCGTAAGTCATGATAAATAATAGGAACAGACTGACAGGACACAGGACAGTAAAGAGTAGAGATATCAACATCAACACAGGCTCCACCAACCGCAATGTAATTTTGTAAGTCGTTAAATCACTGCCAGAGAAATATGAGTCCAAGGTTATTGAGCGCAGCGTGAGTGATGGAGACTTGGAGTGGTCCACAAGGCTCAAGTTGCTGCGGAAATGAGATTTAACACTGTGTCATCTCATAGACCTTAGCCAAGCAGAGAGGGAAAAAAATTCAGAGTGGAACTGAATTGTATCTGTTGATGTGATGCTTGAGCTGTTTACTGAATTATATTGGTTGGAATTATGGACTGAAATTTTATCTGAAAATGAATCAGCACAATAACGCTTTGTCAGTGTTACATATCTTCCGCAGCAGGGCTTCTTTATTTACAAGGATGTTGTGTTTGTTCTGATGGACAGTACCCATCTACTACATAATGGAGGAGGAGAAAGGCAAGGAGAGCTGAGGGTGATATGGGTTGAAGATGTGAGACAGAGGGAGATATGTGGGGTACATCATCCAATTTGTGATGGACCAGATGCTGTACCCTCAAGCGAGGTATTTTACCCCAAACGGTACCTGTTTAAAAACTCCATCTGTTGAAATGGGCCCTGGAATATGTCAGCAGTAGCTGAAGGCTCTCTTGCTGTGCTCGAGCTGGCTGTCTGGCTCTGAGGATCATGTGCTGTCAGCTGTACCCCATGGGCTGAGAGAGGGAGAGAGGTGCTGCTATGGCAGTCTGACAGCAGGGCTATGGCAGCCGCAGCCTGTACCATCTCTCTAAGAACCCAAGAGGGGGAAGAAGGGGGGCAGAGGAAAAAAGAGAGAGAGAGATTCTATCATAACATGGAGCCCATGTTGTTGAATGTCAGTGTGGTGGGGAGATTGCAAATCACCTCTTCCTCTGAATGTCACAAAAGGTGCCATATGCATACAGCTGCAACACTGAGTGTCTTGGATGAAAAAGTAATGGTCAGCAAGCATATGGACAGATGTTTCACTGGCTGATCTGATGCAAGAGAAAAGCAAAGTCAATAAGTTCACCATCCATAGGAGTTATACAGCTGGGGAAAAAAAAATTGTGTATGTGCCTGCACATGTGTATGTATTCAAATTTGCCTACAAGTTTTGAATTGTTTTTTGGGCTTGCCTTTCAATGTGGTTATGAGGTTACAGTAATTCAGAGAGCAGGAGCCCTGCAGCTCCCTCAAAGGATGCCTCAGGCATAGTCTCATATTGTATGATGATTTGAGCACTTGTAAACTGTGCTGTAAATGGAAGTAAGTCCCTACTTAGAATTACAACTATTTAATGCACATAGTTTTTGTAAGTTTTGTGTATTACCTTGATGTTTTCTTGATATTTGTTCTTCTCTAAGCTTAACAGCAAACCGAGATTGAATATTTGATTTATTGCCTTTAATCATATACCTTCAAATTAAGGTGTGGTTAAAAGCCCAAATATTAGTCATCTCATGATAATACTTGCTTCTCTTGTGGAAGACCTAAAGGTGAGGCTGAAACAAGAACCAGTCTGTTCAGTAACTCCAGATTCAGAAAAAGCGCTACTGACTGATCGCATTCACAGCACATGCCTCCAAGCATACTCCCTCTGCACTGGGAGGCAAAACATTGCCTGCAATTTTCCATCCAGTCTTATTCAATTTAGCCTCGCAATTTCACTCTGGTTCAAAATGTCCATCTTTATAAAAGTATACGGATGCAGCTTCACCAGCTAATGCCCATCTCCTCACATGTGTCAAGTGAAATAGCTGCATAGGTGGGGTAAAAATGTGGTTTCCTCCCCATAGCTGTGGGGTGTATAATCTGTAGCTGTGGATATGCTGGGGTTCGGTTTTGTCCCACAGTGATCCAAGGCTAAGACTGTCCACTAGGGATCTCCACAGGAGCCAGATATCTGTGTCCTCTATCTGCTCTTAGAGGACATTTATACTCCCTCTAGCAAAAACTCTAATATGATTCATTTGCAAATGAGGTTAAGCAGAAGGATAAAACCCAAAGATTGCACAGTGTCTATATTTTACTTTCATTTTGTCAGAGTAAAGGTTTGGTTAAAAGTTCCATGATTCATTTTAAACACTTCCTCTCATTAGAAGTAGTTTTCCCACCTGCAGCGGTCTGTGTGTATATGTATGTGTGTGTGGAAATAATCAATCCCCATAGCAGTAATCAATGGGGGGAGAAGTATGCAGTAATTTAGTTAATTAAAAGCTGGGGGGCATTAGACAAAACTGGGCGTTAGATCTCCATTTTAGAGGTGGCATAATTATGTGCTATACTTTGTAAAATGGCTGATAGGGATTTCCTGCCCAGGCAAGAGAAATGAATATTCATCAGGCATTGTTAAATGGTGTTTGTAGACATATTACCACTTCGGGAGATTTACTCTTGCTCTTCAGTTACTCATCCGAAGAAGCATTAGTGAAAAACCATTCCAAGGGCTGCGGTGTTAAATGCAGCATTGTGCGTGCATGTTAGCAACTGAGTACTGTAGACATTCAAACAACAAGACATGAGAGATACTCGAGCTAGGTGGCAACCATTCTGGCAAGGAAAAAAAGACCAATTAGCAGTAATCTGTTGAAGCTAAGTGGACTTAGAGTGAAAGCCCAAATCAAATAGGAACACGAGGGATGAATTCTCTCTAATTTGAAGTCATTTTGATGGGCAACCTGAGCATGGTGGAGCATATGGCAGACAATTCAGCTGTGTTTTGATAGTGTTCATAAACAGAGACCATTGCCATGCTTCATTTCAACCCAAGTGCACATTGCTAAAGACAAATGCAGCATAGAAAGATAAGGGGGTGTAAATTGGTCTGTAATTGCATTCTCAGGGGAAAAACCTGAACACAAATCTTGTCCCATATGCACTTGCAACACCTACACATATGTGCATGTTGTCTGCACAATTTGCATTTGAGCAATTTTATGCAAATGTACGTTCAAATACACCAGAAATACACACTTTGTTATATTTTGTGTCTTGTTTGTCTAGAGATTGTGGATATGCATACTAACTGACAGTGTCTGCCTTTAAAGGGGACATATCATGCTTTTTGTGAATTTCTGTTATTTTTATATTGTTATGATGTTAAGTATCTATGCTGAACACGGTCAAAGGTCCAAAACTTTAGGTGAACATCTGTAAAAATGCTCTCTGAAAGTCAAAAGCCCAGACTTCAGCCTGCCCTGACCACTTGATTTGCAATGTTACCTTTATTTCCTCCTCATGATGACATCAGATTGTTCGTGCATGCCCACAAACGGCCGTTCGTTGGCTGCCTTTGTTGCTGAGGTTGTTGCTAAGGTTCGGATCAGATTCAGGCTCGAACATGTACGAATGTATTTGAGAAGTTTCCATTTCTAGTAAAGATCGAGAAAAAGAAGTATGATTTGAAAGTCTGTTGATAAAAACCGTTTGTATGTTCTTATTACAACACTTTCAGTGAGAAATCTGATGAATGTTTAAGTCATATAGAATCATGTCTGGTTTATAGTAACCCCCTTATGGAACCTTTAATTCAATTAGACCTGGTTTTGACACAATTTCAACTGGATCAGGTTGTGGAATTGACTTGGACTCAACTAATAAGGCCTTAATTACAGCTCTAACTTTTAACAGTTATGACAGTTATGTGACAGTTTAACTGCATAGATGGCTAGTTATAAACATTTACACCAATGAGCATACAGATGTGCACTAAAAGCTGTTTCTATGACTGAGTCAGGATGTTCCCTCTCAATAAGAGGAGCAGAGAGCCGCAGGGCATGCTAGTGTGGCTCCACATGTGGCTGTCATTCTCTGTTTGAAAGGTCCATAAAACATGATGATATTGTATGGTTCCTCCGCCTGTTCATGAGCTGACAAGCTAACAGCACTGATAAGGTCTGCAGAAATCTATGTCACGAAAACTAAGGTGAATTTTAATTTCCTGCTATAATCATCCATCTTGATTCTTTCAACATAGGCTCTTGTAATTATGTCATATTCCCTGTTCGTCTCCGTATGTACAGATTTTTTAAAATTTATTTGGCATCAAGGGAGGGGCATCTGGACCACGACCGTATCTCCATGTCCTCACTCCACCCTGCTGTGAGGTACTTATATTATGTCTACTCTTATCACATCTCTGTCCTGGCAGGCCCGGCGCATCCACTTCGGCTTGATGCTGGGCTCAACCTGCTCCTCTAATGGAAGGAGGGGCGTTCCACACATGGTACAGTCCTGGTACAATGTTTTAATTAAAAGACCTGCTTCAGAGGAGGGAGGCTCACAGGGTGAGAGGTGGACCATGGGGTGAGAGACATCTGCCCTCACAAGCACATAGACAGATGGACACCTTTGTGAAGTCTGTTAATGGTAATTAATATGAAGATGAGAATGTTTTATTAGTGTCCTGAAGTATTAAAGTGTGTGATGGACAGGTCTTAAAGGATAAGGCTAGTAATATTCTATATTTTTCTTATTGTAAACAAATCCCCAAAAAAGGACCAAAACCAACAATGTGTTAGTCCGTCTCTTAATACTTCAGACTTCCCTACCCTGTTTTTGGCCCCAAGCCCATTAATTTCTACTGCCAACCAGGAGTAACGTTTGTTCAGACTATTTTCATCCCTCATGTTCCTAGTATTTATGGCAGCAGGACGGTTGATGTTTGATTGGCCAAAATAAACTACATGTTCATTGTAATGAAGGAACGTGTCACCCAGTAAAACGCTATGGCTCACTGATTGTTTGTAATCATTTTTAGGCAACAATGGAGATGTATGGCACAGTGGAATAAGCTGTATCAGGCTTCTAAGCAACAAACTCATTGTTGCTTGTGGTCTTGTTATGGTATTTGTTGACAATAACAAAAATATGAATATATAGTATAAATAAGTATTTGATAAATAAAATAAATACATAAAATATCACTTATCTCTTTAGGTGTATAACGTTCCTGAGACTATATCTGCCTCTGAGGGCTGGAGGTGTGTTGCAGTTTTGCGTTAAAGTGGTAAAAAGCTCTTTGAGTTACCATCAACTCTTCAAATTAATCTGTTTCACCAGCAGATCTATTCATTTTAAATGACCGACTTCATGGATCCGACAAGATTATGCCAATTTTTCCACTTATTTCAATTTCAATCAAATATTAATAATGCTTTTCATGACAGCATATAGTTGTCCATTTAAAATTATAATCATGCAAGGAAATAAGACAATATTTAGCGATAATAGTGTTTTTCCTGTTTATGATGTAAAACATATATGGTGATATTATCTCATTGTTATTTCATGAGATCTTCAGATGAATTATAGATGATGTCCTCTGAGACCATGTGCCCTTGTGCCTACCCTTGTTATTAAGAGAATTCCAGATCATATCGGGCCAGCACGCTTCCTTTGGTGTCCTCCTGGAAAGTCTTTTTCAAAACTGGCCACTGATCCATCATGTTGCCTTAGTATTGCACATATTCTACATCATATATAATATTGTTTATTTTCTGCTCCTGTCCTCTGCAATATTTGGATTTGTCATTTTCTATACTGCTGTACTTTATGTTGCTGGATTTGTCTTCATAAGGGGAGTGTAAAATCACTATTTATGCTTTGTACAAGCAAGCTGGTATTAATTCAGGGTTTTCCTTGGTGTGTTGAATCGTGAACTTGATAAACATTTCACTAGTACTACATTTAAATTACTAAGAAAATAATTGCACACAGCCTGTATGAAATGTGTGATTATCATACTTTGTAATATTAGAATGATACACTCTTCATCATGATCTACTGCGTTTAAAATAGCAATGATTAAACATCTGCCACATTTCAATTATTTCCACGTGTGGGTAAGAACGGCCCCAAGCAAATGGGACGCTGTGTGCCCTATGCATCTTGGGTATGAGATCCTGAATAATCGAGATAATTATCTCCCTCAGCAACAGGGTTTTTCAAAAGGAATTACCATAAAACATTGCTAATTTTAATGGGCGACCTAATGCAACTCAAATAATTATAGCAAGATGGGATGAGGGTGGAGATGTGGAGGGAGGCTTGAATCATTCACCCCCATATAGAGGAAGTGAAGGGGGGGAGATAGGGGTTTGTGTATCAAACGGTGGAGTCAGAGCTTTTGTTGCTAATTCTGCTGAAAGCCTGTATAGCAGGTAATACGGGTCAGCGGGTGTGATCAGGTGGTCGTTCATCTGGTAATGGTGCTTTTACAGATGCCATTTTGCTATGTTTTATGATTAAATTTGTAGAAATTTGCCAAATAAACACATCTAGTTTTTCTTTTTTTGTCTGTTTTCCCCACTCACAGACTCAGACTTACACTCACACACACTCCCCCGCATGGCCAAAAAGGTCAAGCAATTAATCTATAAACCACGATAAATTACAAAGACCAGTTTTACAGAATAATCCATAACAATATCAGTGCGGGGTGACCAGGCTGTAAATACAGAGGTGAGATGCTTTGATGCATGGCTGCTGTAGACTGGTGAAAATAAACTCTTACTGGTGTCCCCCCTGTGAAGGAATGAAATCCAGGGTCAAGTCGTTCTCAATTTCCTGCTCTTTCTTACTCTCCGTTGGTTTCTGTTGATTTGTTGAGTTTATGTTTTTTGACATGTAATGCTATTTGAGTCCCTTTTGTTTTTCCCCTTCCTCTCTATTTTGAGTGAATAGTTCTCAAGGCAATGATAAACACATCGAGCTTAGCTGCATACAGGATCTTTTCACCCCGAGGAGAATTCACAGCAGAGCAGGTTTCTGCCAGCTGTAGCAGGATACTGATTTTACATGTCGCCTTCTTTCAACATGCTTTATCTTCTCAAGATTTTACAATAGAAACCACTCATTAGGTTTTTTTTTTTCGAAAGATCAAAAGTCATCAGAGAAGTGCTTTAACCCAGTCACTCATCGCTGACAGACCTGATCTTCAGTGAATGTGAGTTCTGTGTAGGAAAAGAGCTCCCAAAGGCAGAAGCTCCAGAGCTGAGCGCACGGTATCAGTTCACCCCTTAATGAAGCCGCCGTAATCACACTCGTGCAGGATGGTCGTCTCTCATTAGCGCACTGGTTGGAGAAACGCTCTGCAACTCTTTGATGTTGTCAAAGATTCTCACCACTCTGTTCAGAACAAAGAGCGTCTTCCTCTAAGATAAGGGGAGGAGGACGCTTCCGTCTGTTATGCCGGAGTTGTCAGGAAACTGTTTGAGTAGGGAAGCCCTTTGTTTTGGTTTCAAAACAAATTATAGAAAAGAAAACTACTATTACTCTGATTTGTTCTGGGGAACCTAATTTGAGAGGGTGAATTCTAACCAAATGTGAAAACACACAGCACAGCAAATTGAGTTAAAGAAAATAGTGTTTTCCCTGTGATAGAATAGTGACCTGTACACTGTTTTTCTACTTTTTTACCCAGTTTGTACCCAGTTTCCTGCTGGGGTAGGCTCTATGGGGAATAAGCGGTTATGGAGGATGAATGGATGGATGAAAAGATAATTGCTGACAGATGTCCCATGCACTTGTAAGTCACTTTTTTGATGTTTTTGAATCTATTTGAGGCATCTGAGGCATACCTGGCATTTGATAAGACTCCTTTCCAAGGTTGTGTTTGAGACAGGATCTTATGTTTTCCAAACCTTGGCTCCCTCACTGCAAGGGCTGCTGTATGTAGATAACACTTAGGCTTGAGTCGCCAACCTAATGTCACAGAGCAATTGGAGAAAGGTTAAGAAATGGGAGAAAGTGAGAGAGGGAAAGCAGAGTGATCGTGAGGGAGTATGGGAGAAAGCGAGGGGCTAACACTTATTTTTCTTGACTCATTTTAGATTGTCTGGGGGGCTGTGGTCACACATGGGAGCTTCCTCTGTTGGTGCTGATTAAAAGGCACCACCACTCTCCTGCCCTCAGCAGTATGGCTGCAGGGAATAATACCAAACAGAGAGGCTTTTCCTAATTGTCTGCATACCTGTAGGGCTGTGGAAGTTAGTCACACACTGTTTACTCACTGTGTCTGAAAGGAAACAATTAAAGAAGGAAAAAAAAATACAGACTAGACTTTAAATTTTGTATAAAAAGACTGGCATGTATATTGTTTGTTTAACTCATGAGAAGAAAGCAAGCTTTGTAATTTGGAATCTTTTCAGTCTTTGGAAAAGAGCGAAATTTCATGGAAAAATATTTTAGTTTATCAGACTATGGCTTTGTGATGCTCTCCAGGATTAAACTGAATGTGCTCAGCCTGTTCATTAATCATTGCCATATTTATATCTGTTTTACATCTTGTTCATTCTTCACCTCTGCCAGTTCTAAATGCCAATTAGACAGAGAATGAATTGCTGTTGGTCACTTTTAATGTATTTAAATTGCTGGTCATTTTCAATCCAAACATCTACAGTTTTAGAGACTAGAGATGTACAGCATAAAATAGACAGGATGGTGTGATTTTTAGTTTGGTCAAAAAAATTCCTTTTATATTTTGTATATTTCATATATGTTTATTGTAAAACACATTTCTGAAACAGGGGAGAGAGAGGTATGACTACTCTACTAGTATTATTTTTTTTTGTCATAATTGTGTAGATTCATGCCAAGTCATTTTGCTCATGCTCTGAACAGCAATAAAAAAATCAGAAAATCAGAATCAGAAAAAGATTCAAATGCTGTGAACAAGGCGGCTAAAAAGTGTAAACATAAAAAATTGGAAAGCTATGACTGTCATACAGTAGATAGAACTTTTAATCATTAGCATCAATACAAACACATTTTAGGAAAAGATTAGTTAAGTTTCATCACAGTGACTGTGCATCTCAGAATATGGTATGCTGTGATCTGATGTAAACAAAAGTGTAATGAGTGCTCTTGGCTACGATGGTCAGGGATCAATGATCTCTAGACAGATCATCTGCCAGTGACCAAACACACCAGTGCACACGTGAGGCTGGCATAATTATACCAGGAGGAAATCAACTCTCAGCTGAGGGAAATCAAGGTTTTAATTTAATTAAAGATAAGACTGCACACAAAGGATTGCAACGTGTAGGTCTTTAGGTTTTACAAGCTGGTGGCCCTGGCTCGGCAGCTCTCTAGAGGAAGATTTAACGCTTACTGCTCTACTGTTAACATGGAGATCTATGGCCTGTGCCACATAGTAGAGTTACAGTGTCACCATTCACAAGCGTTATGATGTTCAAAGGTATACCGATCTTTTTTAAATCATCAGATGCACTTAAAATAATCAAAAAGCGAGATCGCTGCAGAACTGTATCACCCTATGTTAATCTGCCTCCAGAATTTCAACCACATGGGCGAGCTTCAGACTCATTCAAAATAGCTCTATTGACAGATGGTAGGCCTTAGACCTGCCGTGAACAGAAACAATCATTATATCCCAGAGGAAAAAAGTCTAGTTTAAATCTTTTTGCTCTTTCCCTCCTGCTGTGTAGCACTCAGGCGGTATTGCATTAAGTCAACACACATACACAAAGACTTTCACAAACACAGAGGCAAAAAAGACATATTTGTATTTGGATTGACTCTCACAGCTATTAAAGTCTGTTAAATGATATGCTCTTTTGTAGGATGTGTAGCCTCAGATTAAAAATGTGTCAGTCAAATCTCTAATGATGCCATTGGATGAACGTTTTTTTTAATCTTCACCATCTGTTTTATAGTTTCCCATTTTGAGAAACTCGAAAAAACTACATTTGACTGAGGAGGAACACATTCTTTTTTGCAGTGTTAAAAATGGTAATGAGAACCTAAGCTTTCTGCTACTTAACCACACCTTTAGAAGCAGAGTGCAGCTCTGGATTTTACAACTCTCAGTAGACAAGCAGGCTATCGACAGAGAGCAGGAGACTCCTCTGAATTCTGATTACAGCCACTTTGTGACACCTGGGGGACTGAGAAAGATGTCTTTAAACCCGTCATAAATATTCACAGCAACTTAACTGTGCATGCTGAAGTGATATAAAGACCCACCAACATCACACTTCTGGGGAATTGATGCAGCAAAACGGAGTCCTGGCACCTCACTCGGACTTGACTTGTGAGAAGCTCACAGGAACAGTACGTCTCGGTTCTTCCCGAAAATTCCCAGTGAGCAGCCTGCGCTGTCACACATTCAGCGCTGCCTTCCTGCCTTCCTGCCCTCCTGCCTGTTGTAGCTGCCTGTGCAGTGGCAGCTTTCCTGAGACTCCACCTCTCACCTTCTGCCATTGTTCCTTCTTGCATCGGTACCTCCCCATTTTTTTATTGACTATCTCACTAATTGCAGCCTGCATAAACAAAGCGTAGAGGGGACTTGGCAGTATAAAATGCTCAGATAATTAGTTTTGCAGGGGGGAGGACTGTGTCTGTGGACATTGATCTGATGGTTTGCTGTATTGAATGGTTAAGGGAGGGACTCCTTTGATGGTGACAGGTAGCCTGTCTCATGGATCACAGCCTCTCGTCAATACTATTCCTCCTCTCCAGTGGTCTGCTGTGGAGCCTTTCTTAGAATGACACAGGTGCCAATTGATTCAGGACAGTGCGAAGGAGGCATTTGTCGCCATTTAACACGTTATTCTGGTGTTTTTTCATTGCTTTTCCTTTCTGTTGTCTTCTTTTGCCAACCCTGCATCAAGCCTTCATTAGTGAAAACAGAGCAGCTCTTTAGTAATGATGGTAGAAATAGATATCAACTGATCATGAGAAATGTCTTCCAATGAAATTTTCTTTAACTTGAGTGGTTTTGTGTTTTTTCTTTTGCAGGTTGGATGTAGTCCTCAATGTGGTGTGACACACACCAGCAGAATCTAAATGGTTCATTTTCTCCTCTGTTAACATTGCAGGGGTAGAGTTGGGGGAAGGGATCATGCAGTGCTAGGTGTAGCAGGAATAAAGATGACGATGATGGGAGTGTTGGGGTGCAGGTGCACGAGAGCAAGGGAGGTGACCTTGGCCATGGTAGAGACCGCAGAGAGGAGCCAGCCATCTGTCTTGGGCCATGAAGAGGTGACCCAGCATCATTGTTTAGTCTGACGGGGTACACTAGGGTCACTGGGAGGGCCAGACCTCCCGGGTGGAGACCAAAATGGGGTGTCTGAACCTTATGAACACTGGCGATAAAGAGAATGAAGATGTAGAGCAAAAGTGTACCATGAATTATGCCCTAAATCTTTTTTTAAATGTTCAAGCAAGCTGTTATCTACTATATTATTTTGGGAGAGTGCGGTATGAAATATAAGAAGTGCTACACTGAGTGTCCACCTCTGTGGCCTTTCCCTTTTTAGATTCCTTTTTTATACCAGCGAAATAGCCTTTGCCATTATTATTCTGTCATTTTCATGTGGCACCCCTTAACCCTGTACCCATTTGTGAGGTATTTTATTGAAAGCACAAAGAGGAAAAGCAATTCGGATATAATTTGCTCCCTGACGCAATTCAAAATGAGCTTTTAATCTCCATTTTATAGAAACACGTCACCAAAAACTGCAATTTTTGTATCAGTGCACCCTCTGTCATATGGCCGAGAATGCTGGTAGGAAAACAATTGTGCTCCATAATACAACTTCTGTAAGTATTAGAAAAAATCAGTTGATTGGAAACCTTTTTTAACAACAGCAAACTAATTTATCAAAACAAAAACTAATGTAAAAAATATTATCAATTTACTTGTGCTCCAGTTTTTTATGAAATCATAGTTGTGGGATTATGTCCTCATTTTCCCTACATGAAAATCTGCTTCAATGATCTTCAATTACAAATCATCAACTAGGCACATTGTAACATGTTCTTAGTTAAGTATCTCAGGAGCTCTATTAAATTAACACAGGTATCGTAACAAGTATCATCATCTAACCTCCCATAGTTGTGGAATAAGTCTCCAAGACCTCATAGAAACATGACATTTTTGGGACATTTTTTACTGACCAATGCTTTCTTGTCCTCAGTGGTCTCCAGGGAAAGGTCCAGGACCAAATTTGGCACTCTTACCAGACAAAGACCTTTGATGAAGCAGTCGGTCTGACAGAGACATGGCAGACATGCAATCAAAGTGTTAAATGATAGAAGGGCCATAATGTCTGTCCTTTCAGTTTAATCACAACCCCATAGCTCAAGTTTTACTCCGGCAGTTTCAATCACCATCCCCGTTTCCTTTCACACAGGATTTGACCCTCTCAGTGTGCCCCTCTCAAATGCTTCATTCTAATGACAAGTTTCACTTCTCACCTCATGCTCATTAGTCACCTTTGTAAGCAATAACACCATTGCGGCAAGGTCTATAAATTCACAGGGCTATGGCCACATAAATGAGTAGCTTTTTTCAGAGCTGCTGTCACATAAAGCCAGCCTAGTCTGTGTGAATATGGCCACAGTGCAGCTGTTTTATGCAGTCGAAAAATTGGGCCATTTTAAGTGTGATTAGTTAAAGGAAAGAAGAAATGTGTTATTATGTGTTAATCACACCCAACTTCAAAGGCTGAGCTTTCAACTTCCTGGTCTCCAGCTGGACGTAGCATTCAAAGACGCAAATATGAGTGAGATCAGAGGTCGTGGTGGAGCTGTGGTCTGTCTGCTGCTAAGCGGATAAAGAGTCACAGAGTAGCAAGAGCCTCATGAAAGTCACCATAAAATGGGGTTTACAGCTTTGCATAGTAAAACTGACCTCTTCACATCTCTCTACTCTGTCTGTAGTGTAATGACATCGGTTGCTACAACACCAACACATACCAGGACTAGATGAGAACAGATGAGAGGCAGGCTGTGCAGCGATGTCTGGTTGATATGACTAAGCCTGCATGGCTGATTCCTGTCACTTCCTGTTTTAACGGGAAAATGTTGGGGTTAATTGGGGCTCTGACTTCATTCAAATCAGAGCAGCCTTTGCTGAGTTTGAAGTGATCTGACCATTGTTTGACCCATAGCACAGATTTAAAATACTGCTATCCTTCTCTCCGACTCTCTTTTTCAACATATTGCAATTAATTTTGACAAGAAAGTCAGAATTGGCTCTCTCCAAAAATGAAGGGAGGAGAAATGTTAGATGAATAAAAGTCTGGTTGTCAGTGTTGCAGAAAAATGTACACTAGTATATGATTGCTATAGGGATACCATACTTTTAGAAAATCCATATACCAACACTGTACTTGTCTGGGGCCAACTGCCATGCAACCAGTGGAGACTAGTGGAAGTTACTGGAGTCCACTTTGTTTTTACATGCTGATTTTTGTATGGATTAAACCAATGAAATATAACATGCCATTTGAGGTGCTGGTAGATTAAATTTGTGACCTTTGGACGGAATCAGACTAGCTATTTCCCATTTTTGAGCTAAGCTAACTGGCTACTCAAGCAACAGAGGCCCTGTTCACACCTGGCATTAACATTCATCTTGGGTGATCCAATGACAAGCGGACAGCTCTAAGCACATCATTTCACACCTGGCATTAGAATATGTCTCCACATGCGTCTCGAGTGACCACTTGCAACTATGCAAGTAAACACATATATTGTTTCCATTTGCAACACAGTAGATACTCTCACACTGGGCTGAAATGAAACAAGCGCACATAAATTAGGTAAAAAAACATAAATAAACATCTCTACTATTTTGCAGTAGAGCTTGGCTTTTAAATCACAATGTTACAATAGTAGAGGGCTCGGTGGTCGATGACTGTCAGGCAATAGCGATGCAACCCATTTTCACACTTTAATATGACGCCATTGGTACACGAATGAGTATGTACTTTCACTTATGCAGCGGGTGTCAGTTGAGTAGGCAGTTCTTCAGTGTGACCCAGGACACACTGCGTACAGAACGTGGCGATATGTGGCCCAGACTTCCTCTGAATGTGGTCTGAGCAATCAGTTTTCAATGCGTCCTCAATGCATCTTGGATGCATTCACACCTGTACGGAGCTGTCCACTTGTGATCGGGTCACCCTAGATGCATTTTAATTGGTTTGTTCTAGACATCCTGAATCATCCTCCATTTTTGTAAGGTGCAATTTTTTTTAGGAGTCAATGAGAGATTGTCAGCATGTGGTTCAAAAATGAAAATTAAATTAGAGCATGCCCTGTTTGCTGTATCCACTGTGCAGTAGTATAGATTTCACTGTGGCCATGTACTGTACAGTATGTTTACATTGGGGTTTAACCCAACTGGATTTTTTAGCCTTACAGGTGCGTGGAGCTGAATTGGTTTCTTTAAGCTTACATGTCTTTGAAATAGTTAATTTCATGGTTGGAACAGAGCACCATCCCCCTCCTTATTGAGTGAAGAGGGTTAAGCCTGTATAAATGCATAGGTTTCTTGAACAGCACATACCTTTGCCATTCTCCTGCTGCTCTGAGTCTAGTATGTGTGAAATGGTGTGTGGTGAATCCCACTTCTTATTCTTTTAGCATGGCTAGCACCCTTTTTGATTTCATAGGTTCCATTACTCTTCAATCTGGACCATGCTTAAAGGCAAAATATATGTGAGGGGCTGCCACAGCGTGTCAGAGAAAAATGATACTTACTACATTTGTGTTGCGTGAGTGCACAGTGCCTTTGGTGTAGTGGCTAAAATGTGGTGTGAAAAAATATGTAAACCATAAGATAAACTATTTTTTCTTTCAATAAAATGTAAATTTGAAATATAATTATGGTGAATTCAAAGGCAGAAGGGAGAAAAAAATACCTCTATACAGTACTTGTGTGGTCTCTGGACAGTTTTACGTCTTGGATTGAAATTTATGACTGCATGATCTACCACACTGCAATCCAAGACAAGTAGTTAAATATATGAAAGCTGCACATAGTGAAGCACGTGGATGCTATCAAATTAAATCTAAAGCGTCTCGTCCATGACCCTTATGGCCAGTTCACAGATGGAGATCCATCCGAAACACACTGTGTCTTGTGACCGTAATCTTGACTTTTGACCGGGCTCATTGAACTTGACAAGATCATGACCTTGTGGAAGATGGAACATGGAAGACATAAGGTTCCCACTGACCTTGGCTTTTAGCACAAGTGATTTTTATATGCACTTCAACCTGACACTGATGGATGAAGAGCTTCCTTTTCTTTTCTTTTGAGAGAAACAGACAATAATGAGAGGAGGGAGGCTAACACATACATGACATTAATCCTAGCATTAATCATATCCTCTACAAATGTTGTTTAAGAGTGTTATCTAATTTTGGCAGATACAACCATACAGAAATAGGCTACCTCCCTGACTCTTGTTGTGTGTTCAGATAAAAATAACATTTGAAATGTGTTTATGCCAAACACTGGCAAACAGAGAGAGAGCGAGAGAGAGAGCACAATATGAAACAGATGCCACCACAGATGGAGGATAAACAGGCACATACATTTCTGTTACAAAGCAGAACTGTCACTCGCGGTGGTAAATAATTATTATGTTTGTGGCGAAGTAGGGATTCGGAGCCTGTTGTCTCGTGAGTTTCATGGCATACATCTGTCTCACTGTGGAAAATAGAAAATCTTCACCACAGCCTTTGATAAAGTTTAACCCATTGAGTCAGAAATGCTCTTTTTGCCCTTTGATTTCTTCACTTGTGTAGCATCTAGCTAACCCTTCAGTGGATATAGATCAAACCCGGGGTCCTCCAGCAGCGGAACAATGTTACTACCCACCAGGATATCCTGCTGTCTGTGCTGGTGTGCTTGTACTTCATAATTATCTACTAAATGAAGGAATTATCTGCCAGAAATAATTAGTATAACAAATAGAGGGGCTGTATTCCAAACAGCATTATTGTGTTTTAACTTCAGTTTTACTAATGCAGTTTTATGTGACATGGGGAAATCACTTCATCAACTACAGGTTCATCTTAAATTAACTTTTTCTCCCATCAACACAATTACACATATTCTTTTCATAATGAGTTTCTTTTTTCAATTTCATCTCTGTCTTGTGTGTCTCATTACTGTAGGTGAGAAGGCCAGAAGAAAGACTTTAATAGGTTCATCTTAAACAACCTCTGCTTTATGGCTGTGATGGGAAAATTTAATTGCCAGCACAGATATGAGATTACAGTAACGGTCATCATGTATCTGTATGTGTTATGCAGAGTGTGTATATTTTGGCCACATTTCTGTGCATAGGGGGAGATGTGTGGAGTAGGTCTGGAGCTGTCACCTATTGAGAGAGCCCAAAGGGAGCACAGGCAGTGATTTACACTCTGGCAGGACACCTGCATATTCAGACTGGTGTGTTATGACATGTAATCATAGATAGACTTTTGGTGTTGTTTCTGTCTCTCAGCAATATTTTGGCATTACGCCCATGCCCCCATCTCGCAACCCTGTGTCTATTGGTTTATTTGAAGCTTTGCAAGCCTTTTGTTTCGTGCAATGGATGAATTTGCCTGAACTGCTTTACATGCTATTTGTATGGGTGTTGTTATATGTATGACATTATAAAAGGACCCAGGAGGTTCCAGATGTGTGTCTCTTCAGTCAAACCCAGAGGCAGCACATACTCAGTTAACTGGAGGGATTTTAACAGCTGGCAATACATTATTTTCTCTACTAAGCCTCTATAACAAATGGAACCCACATAATTGGTAGATTCAAATACAAAATTAAGGCTGTGGTTTTTGGCATGTAAACATACAGTAAGTTATGTCCATGGTCATGGCCTTTCTGTTTGTTCATCTTTCACGTCATTGTTAAATTTAAGTTTATTGATGCACATTATAATTCAGTTCCTTCCCTTTGTTCTCACAGATTCATTTTTAGTCAGTTATTGTTTAGTTGCAGTCATGAAAAATCTGTGAGTAAGTATTTTTTCATTGCACAACTAATCCAAGAATGTTTCTGCTTTTGACTTGAGCAATGGTGGTGCATTTGAGGGTAAAAGGCTGTCCATTGGCCTGTGTCAAAACAGTCTGTAACCTACTTCTATAGGTGGTTTGTATCTCTGACTGTCATCTCCTCTTTACAGGTCACTCATCATAGAGTCATGGTTTGGCTCTGACTATAAACACAGACAACACTCAACCCTTCCTCTCTGATCTGCTGACTCACCCTGCACATAGCGGACTACTCAGTCCAGGAGGGAGTGATACCAGGAAGAGTATGCTCTGTTGCTGCAAGGCTCATAGATGACAGGTACAGCAGAACCGCAGTTTTGCTTTTTTCAGCAAAGAGCAAGCACTCAGGGGTCAAAAACACCCACGCACAAATACTTTAGTGTGTAGACAAATATTTTTGTGTGTAGGTGTTTGCAACTGTAACACGCATACACCGAGACGGAGAAGGAGGGAGAGCACAGGAACATATTTTCTATTTTCCATGCCGTGGGCGTTAGACATACAAGAGCGACAGAAATCTCGCCAAGTGGGATAAGATCATAAAACTGCAAGCCACTCTCCTCTCATTTTCAACTAAATGAATAAAATGGTGTCAGCATGTTACTGCGAGCCCCTCAGGATCCAAAATACTGGCAGGACTATAAACTAAAGCAGTTACTCCATGACAAGACACTGAATCCTCCCTCATCAAGAAACATTTCCCTTGAAATGCTGTAGCAATTGCAAAAAAACCATCAGAAAATAAAGAAGGGCTGAGAAATGTTGACAAACATGCTTTCATTTTTGGTATTTTAGACCACATAGCTGAATATCAATGTGTTTCACTTCAACTCCCACACAAAGCCGATGGGATTTGTTGTTGGTATGTAGTTCCAATAACAAAATAACAAATCATTATTACATATCGCCTTCACGGATATCATACAACATGTCACATATACACAACAAGCCAGTATCAAAATAACTGGTGTAAGTTTCTGTTAGTGCACAGTCCTATACAACACTGTAATGTAATTTTAGACATGACTTATAGCTCTCTTAGAAGATGTTTACAGAAAAGATTTGAGAACAAAAATCATTGTAAACATTAATATGATGACAAATTGACAAAGCTACTAACTACTGTCAGTTAACACAACCTTAAAAAACAAAAACAAACAAATGATATGTCGTGATATTATTAGAATCAAATCTCCAGCAATGGCTGCTCTCAAATTGTGATAGTGGTCCTATATATATAAATATCTACAGTTATACATAGTGTAGGCTATTTGAGCACATTCTAATTTTAGCGTTATGCTCTGGTTACTTGTCTTGTTTGGGAGGCACTAACCAGAGAAATGGGAACGTTACACTTGGTTCTTTGTTAAATACTGTGATACAGCAGGTTGCAGAGGTGTTGATGGAGTCCCCTCGTCACATTGTAAAGGAGCCTCAAAGTCACATGCTGTGTTTAATTTCTTTTCTTCAGTTTTTCTGATCCTGTTCAGGTTTAGAAATTTCAATTATTGTCGCTTCTTCTCTGTGCTTTATTGTCTGAAATTGTACTGTCAGTTTTCTAAGTCATTAGACTTTGTGTTAACCTCAGGGGGCCCACTGGGTCAGGTGTCACTTCATGATCTGGGCACTGATGAGAGATGAGTGGAAATGAAAGAGAGGAATTGAGAGGGGGAAGGAGTGATAATGATAAACCGGATTAAAGGACATCTAAAGGTGTTAGGTTCTCTCAGATCGGTAGGAGATGTGTCAGTTTGCAATCTGGGCAGGGGTCACTGTTGGAAAAAAAAACAACTCCACAAAACAGTACAATTGCTACTGAAATTGGTATCAACTCAAATGCAAAAACATTTGCTGTAATGCTGTAGGTCACTTGTGTGTTATCCCATTATTGAAACTATTATAGAGCTTTGCATCCAAAACTTATCAAAGCAGAGGTGACATTTGTGCACAAAATTTCCTCTTATAAAACACCTGCACTGTTTCAAAAATCCCTCAAATACTTCTTACCAAGGGACCTGTTAAGAATGCTCATATCATTTTCCTCAAGGCGGTAAAACTCTTCACTCCTTTTCTCTGCTTTTCTGTCATTTTGGTTTTGACAGTGCTGTAGGGTGCTTATAGCTGAAGGCAAGTAAAAATTGCATGCACTGGCTCTCCATGAGGCCGCACAATTATCTGGTGCTTGATAGCAGAGCCTGACTCTGACACGTTCTGTGTCACCATATTGAGTGTGAGTGCAGGTTGGGAATGGAAACTACTTCTTGAAAAAAAAAAATCCTCCCCTGAAGGCACAATGCAACAGCAGCCTAGAGATCAGCTGCTGGTGAATAGCGTATTGTAGCGTGAGCTGTCATGTTAGCATGAATTGCTGATAAGACAGTCTCACACACACATCATTTCACATGGACTCATTTAGTATCATTATCAGCTAGAACACTTGACTGTTTTAACCAAGCTCTATGTGAGCTGTCTGCTTTATTGAATGAATTATTGTTTACAGTGTTTGTGTGGAGTTTGGAGGGATAACAGTGCTGGAATCGTTATTCAGTTCAGCACCATCTGTGCTTTGAGCAAAGGGAGTGAATGGGGTTCACATGATTGAGTGGCACCTGCTTGTCAGAGGGTTGCTGCAAAATATTGCTGCATTCAGAGAAGGCAATACTCCACCTGCATGCCAATCAGGCTGTCAGGCTAATCCCCTCCACCTCCATGCATTCACACACACAAATGCTCTCTCTCTTTCAGTGTTTCTTTCACAGCATATCCCCTGTAGGTATGGACACATATGCCCATCACAACATCCATTCATGCATTGACAGCGCTTGAAAACAGGCACTAATTAAATTTCGCTGTATTTACTTTGCACTCAGCGCAGCAGATATCAGTCTGTTTTGTCAGACGGATTGTCTTACCTGAGCATGTAAACTGACACTGAAGCTATTTAATGTCTGTTCACACTAGCATGGCTGCCAGCATTGATTTACCCACTCTGACGGTGTTGGGTGAGTGAAAAACAGGATTCTGTTCGGTTATTTACAGTAGCTGACATCCATAGAAACACTTGTATCAATGGAGGGAAAATGAGTAGTTTTCTATCCGCTGTTTTTAAAGCTATTGATTCTCATCGTAGGAGATGTGAAAAGGACCTTTGCCCAAGCTTATGATCATGTGTGGTGCTGTGTGTGTGTGTGTGTGTGTGTAGGTGTACTTGCTGGAGGTGTGTGCACTGTATATGTGTGATAATACAAGCATACTCACATGCATTTCTGTGATTGTTTTTGTGTGTATGTGAGGAAATAGAAGCCTGAAAAAGGGTTATGAACAACTGTGTCTGTGATTGGAGTTCAGCTATACACACACAAAGCACAATCCGATTCTCCTGAGTATATTCTCTGATCTCTATTTTCTCTGTCATGTCAAGACAGTAACAGGTGTCTCACCTAAGGCAAAAACACTGTCTATCACTGTCTTCTTCTTTATCTCACTTTATTTATTGTTGCAGCTCTCTGGAATAAAACAGGAACATTGTAGAGAATTTGGAACCCAGGCTATGTCTCTGTCATGCTCCGCCACGGTGCCAACCTTGTAGGTATCTTTGGCAGAATAGTTTCATCAAGGGATTAACCACATGGTGCTGACTGGCTTGGATACATTCCCAGCAATGCACCCATGCTGTGCTGGCTGGATGAACAGAAGGTCAGGACATGCCATAACACTGTGTAATGCTGGGCGTTGATGACAGTGCCCAGGCAGTGCCAGGCGCTGAAAACCATATCACGTACCAATATCCGCCAAATGTCTGACTCAGCCGAGTGTATAGTGATTTTTAATTTTTTTTTATCATATTTGATTCATCAAGGTATCACACACTGAGCCAGCACAGTGTAAATCTTTATTGCTTAACTGGATTTGATCTCTAATATCATATTCCACATCTAATGGTAGATGTGAGATCTGGCAATGACTGCAAATTGCATTGTGGAATGTGACGTTAACAGGACAATGAGATAAGGAAGCTCAATCTCGAATTATTTTTGAAGAAAAGTGTGCAAAGAAATGCATTTCCTCCCTCGTCTGTTTACATTGTGCACTGTATGAATCATCATGTTACGTGTGTCTGCCTGTCCTTTTACCTCTGTAAACCCTTTTCCCTCCTGCACATCCTCTGCTTTCTGATGCAGGTAGTCAGACTGTAAAACAATAGAGTCTTGCTCCCTTGATTAAACACTCCGAGATTAATTTGCATCTCAGCGCTGTTAGACAGTAGGATATGTCTCTCACAGGTAGCTGACATTATCGGTCTGACTCCAGGAGCCTCATGCGTATGTACTCAAAATGTAATTTAAGTGAACCATTTTTGTGAACATGATTATGAACATGATGGAGAAAATAATACCCTCATCGACTATGCCGTATTATACAGTCTGGACATTTAAATACTCCTGAATGAATTGGTTTTAATTGGTAGTTATATATCCTTGCAATAATAGAAAACTAAGCACAGCATACGAGGTGATTAATTTAAGACTTGTTTGAATTTGTGACCATAAATATATATTTTAAGATATTTGCTTTTGTACAATACATTACATCATATTCCAACACATCCATCCATCAGCTGCTTGCAGGTCACAGTTTTCAGGCACCAGATTAGCCAAGACATCCTTTTCCAAAGCGACCTTATCCAGCTTCTCAGCACAAGATCCATCATTTCCATCTGCCCTTGATTTTCCTACAGCTTTAAAAATGCTGGCTAATCTAATATTTACAAATTGGTCATTAATACCCCTTCATTAGAGGAGATAAAACCCTGCCAATCAGACAGAAGAAAGATAGCATAGCTCTGCCCTAAATCAGTTAACAGCCTGAGTGGGTGAAGTTAATGATGCAGTCAAAACCCTTTGAAAACTGGGTAGATAGTGACATAATAAGCTATAAATACACAAATGTGAGTAGCCATCAAAGACAGCATATGGTTTGTGTTAAAAGACTTAAAACTAACATTCAATACTTGCAATCCTATGCTCTCTGATGAAGATAGAGTAAAGAAAGTGGAAATAATCATCAGCGGAAAGCAGCATTTCTACGGCACAGCATTAAATGTTAGCTTGTCGCCAATATAGTACAAGAAGAAATGTGTCAGCACTGTGGGATTCCTTTGAGAGATAAAATAAATCGCTTGTTATTTTGTGATGACTTGCATTCATTTCACAGAAGATAATCCCATACTCCCTGATGCTTATTTTTTGCTCTTATACCTGAACATGTCCCCTTAAAACATATCCGGTGGGTCTGTCCAATACTAGGCCATACCTCAGCACAGAGCATATGGATTTAAACATAAAACACATTGAGGAAAGTTGAGAAAGTGAGCTTTCACTGTGCTGTACATGCAATTTATTTACTCGTGAACCACTTTCCATGAATCAAATAAAATCAAGATGCTCGCTAACTATGGCGTCTGTTTGAAGGTGCAGGATTCTTCTGTGCTAATTGCCTTCAGTCAGATAAACAGGATGCTTCTAAGGCATTAGACTAATAATAGTGTAAGCATGGTGAAGGCAAACACCACCTGGCAAATGTCACAGACAAGTCAAGTGACAGAGACGAGGGTCATGTTTACACTGAATCAGCGGTAATTGTGTGTGATTGAGGTAATACAGACTAATTGTGTCTACATTCATGGGATTTATTCTGTGCAAACTGAAGCATTACTCCAGAGAAGCACTTAAGCAAGATAGCATATATTTTTTATTATTTTCTCAATTGCTTGTTTGTTTCTGGAATTACAACTGTCATGAAGAGGAAGTACATTTAAACAGTATTCAGAAATCAAACTAATTACACTATAAATAGGGTTGGCCAGACGGACCTGATTTTTTTTTTCTTCCCTCCCCCATTTCTTCTCTGAAGCCAGTCAATAAACAATCTGCATAACTTTACCGCATCAATATTTAATGTGCCAGCTAAAGGTCTCCTCTCCTACAGGTCTCAGTCAGTCTGGTTTTGATGTTTACTACTTTGAAATTCGCCACAGACACAAACAGTCCCAAGGGGCTTCACTGCTCTGTGTGAGTGTGTGTGTGTGTGTACGTCTGTGTGTATGCATATTAAAGAATGTTTATGTGTTTTTAATATTTTTTTTTATTCTACTTTGCAAGTCTGCCTTTGTTTGTGTGTCTGAGGGTGTTTCCTTACATCAGAGAGAGAGGAGAGAGGCCTCAAAGCCCTCCCAAGCCAGTAGAAACGATCTGCTCCTCCAAATTGCTCACAGCCGGTCTATCAGTGGGGAGGGGAAAATATGAGGGTGAATTTTTTTAACGACGAAAACAAATGAGCCAACACAGGCACACAATTAGGGGGAAGTCATGGCTATGTGTCGTCTTTAGATGAGCAACATGATGGCCTCTTTACCCCTAGCGGGGGTAAAGCCCTGCCCCAGGAGATGGCTCATTAGGGCTGAAGAGGGGTGAAGAGGAGGGGCTGCTGACAGTCAAAACAGTGGGCGTGGAGAGAGGGGGTCGCTGCCACTCAGGGAGAAGAGGGGCTCGGCTAAAGTCCTTTCACATCAAGGGCCATTCTGATTCTGTGGAAGACATTAGCTCATGGTGCGACTTACTGCTGCGAAATCATCATGTCACACAAAGGACAGCTGCCATAAGGGCTGCATTAACTCTAGTGCCAAAATATTGCCTCATCACTTTGGCTGCTTTGTGTTGTTTTCTTCTTCTTTTTCAAATTTTTGTTCACAGTTGAATCTCGCATCCTGAGAATTTTCTGACCACATTATGTCCATTGTATGTCTCTTATCAATAAAACTTTTGAACCTACAAAGAATAAGCACAAACCATATGAGGAAACATTAACATCCTAATAATCTCCCCAAGAAAGAGATATTATTTGAGTGAAATTAAGAGGGATTGTAATATCTTAGCTGATCTGACAATAATGAAACCACTCATCAATTATACTTAATGAATTGTAATGTGGAAGTGTCATTTACAGAGTTGGTCTTCATCACTGATATAATCACAAGAGGATGCATCTCATTAATCATGATCTGTCTGTGCATTTTTTGGATCCGGTTGTGTCTGAGCTTGTTTAAAAGGGTTTCCGAATCACAATTCAAACTCTGTAGGATTCAGCAGAACAAAGAAAGATCATTGTAAACAGGAACTGTACATAGAGGCTTTATCTGATAGTGAGACTGGGAGCATTACTGTAAGGAATAAGTGAATGTGATCTCCATTACAAAAGCCTTTGTTCATCAGGCACGGCAGCCTTTGGTCCCATTATGGGACTGCACATGTGGCACACTCCTGGGTCTTTAAAAGCTGGAAGAGTGCCACCAGATGGTTAAGAGCAGAAGTGAAGATGTCATTTTCCACCCTGCGTCTTTTTTAATGATCCATGACAACATACTGTATCTCATTACAGGCTCTCACATACTGTACAGTGCATAGACGTTATTTAATTAAAAGAAAAGTATGAGGTAACTTAATCAACAGTCCCTATACAGTAGTTTAGATTTCAATGTCTATGTGTTAGTAAAGACAGAATTGCTCTCAACTGCACATGCGCACTGACAACTTCTGTATTTGACTTTTTAGGCTAAGCTGCATCCTTTATGACTGCATAACAACAGAGATCTCCCCATGGAAAGTAAGTCCCTGATTTCCTGATGCAACACTAACAATTTGTCAAACTTTCTCTTTGGAGATGACCGCCATGCTTTGATTCACTGTTGATCAAAGGAACTAAACCCAGACTGATTCATTTGTTTTCTGTCTCTCTTGTTGGAATACCCTGTGCGCCTGTATTCAACGGAATTTGCATACTGGGTATTAGCTTTGGAACAAACTGGGCTTCACACAAACAAGCGCACACAGCTTTATTTAAGCAGCTAATTGAGAATCGAGTAAGCATCTCTAATCTGTTTAACAAAAAGAAATAGTATTTTCTCATCTAATTAATATTCTCAGTTTAGCTAATTAAAAATCCAAACAAGAGTATTGAGTTTAGCGTGAAGTAAGACTGACAGGAGTTTAGTACCCGCATAATCACGCCACACAGAGCCATGTGGAAAATAACATCAGAATAGCTTTTTTTTAGCTTGTCATTTGAAGCTTGCTTTTAAAAAGTAGTTTCCAGACTTCCATGGGGGAAAAAAATCAGTCTCATGAAGATATTACCAAAAGCCATAATAACTACTGTGGGGTTTTGAACAAAGGTAAATTTACACCATTCAGCTTAAGCGCCTTCTGTGTTCTTCTCACACCCTCATTTATAGCTCATCATGAAATAGAAGTGACATTAACTAAAGTGTTAGGTAAGGCCTCTTTTTGTTAAATGGATGTAATGTGTCTTTGTGACTCATATTCTGATGGACACTGCATCTACTGTGCATCAAAGCTAAGTGCTCTTTGCACAGCTTTTAATGACCATGGATCTGTAAAACCATTTATGATTTTGGATCCGCATTTTTCTTAATTCATCTCTTGGCTTTTCACAGGTGAAGGTGGAATGCACTTAACAGCACAGATGTGTCAGTGCAGGATGATAATCTCACAGGAATAACTCACTATGCAACAACATGTGTTTGATTCTCACATCCTTATGCACTGACTGAAAATATCCCTAACCTCTCCTGCATGAGATATGTTTAAAAAATAAAAAATTGTCATGAAATCAGCTACTTTCAAGGGTCCTTTTCAAACTAATGTGTCAGCAACCCAATGGTCATTTTTGCTGTTTTCTTGTGGTGCACCTTCAAGGACACACACTGCACAGCAAGTTTATGTCTCACACTCTCAGTTCCTGACCTTGGACAAAATGGCTACCACCTCTATCAATCACCACCTCAACCAAGAACAGGAGAAAATGATGCCACTAACAACATTATCACAGCACTTGTTCACATCTCATTGATTTGACAAAAGCCATCACTCAGCAGTGTCAGTCACATGGTTCACTGCTCTGTTAAAGGAAGGATGGGCAGCACAAAAGATCAGATTCTATAAAACCCCACTGATAGGGTTTTTAACGTACAATTTCTTTTTACCCTCTGAAATTAAATGTACCATGTGGAGATTTTGACCTTAAGTAGTGCTATGGAGCAGTTTGAATGTACATGTGCATGAGGATGCACATGCACGCACACGCAGGTAACATGATGTACATTCCTGCCAATCACACTATTCCGCTGATCGACAGGTGCCAAGAAACGGATGCAAATACGCCAACAAAGGCAGGAAAGAGGAATACTCCTAGCTAGAACACATGGATGTAAACAATGCAGATTTTCAAAATGTTTTAAGAAAACTCTATAAGGCACTTTTGAGAAAAAGAACTTGAAAAAATGTTCATGATCAGAAACATTTTACAAAATCATGCAATTCAAAATATTACAAACTATGGCCTCAAAAATGTCCATAGAGTTGAATCAACATCCCATTGACAAAGCCAACAAACACTGAACATTATCCTCTTCACAAAGGAAGTATTTATTAGGGCATTTTACTGTATCACATTAGACTGTAAGCTATTCCTGTTATTTTGTCCACGCCCTGCATCAACATCAAGAATCTGTTTCTCATAAATGATTGTATATCTGAGTGTTTATATAGGTGAGTTCTGCAGGCTTTCTGTATCTCTCAGATACTGTGATACTGTAGGTCCATTGTTCATATGAATAATGTATCTTTGAGATGATATTACTCCAGTGATTTTGTATTTCCACTGACATAAAGTTGGAGGCGAAATCGATGCAGCAGAAGCCAAGAAATTCAGATTTTTAGTCCCTAATATGGTACCTATGCTTCCCACAATGCAGCTCAGTAACATCTTATGTCAGACCCTCCCTGCCTAGTGAATTTCCATGTCTTTCAAATTTTAGGTCCCAAGTTTGTAACCCAGGCTTTTTGTTATATATTTGAGATAACAAGATAACCCTGATGACATAGGGTTTTTTTCTCCTCCAGAGCCACAGAAGACATTATACAAATGTTCTTCAGGCCGAATAGTGTGCCTTGTTTATAGTGTCGGGGAGAGTACACCACATTCCTAAAACAACAGAGCTCTCCCTTCCACTTTATAAGACAGATACTCTAATTAGCCTGTCAAAAAAAGAAAATGCCTTTAATGTTTTTATTAATTATTGATCACACTAGAACCACCGCCGCTGTGCTCCATCTCTGACATATAGACCGCATAGCGCTCTGTTTTCCAGCGGACAGTGGCACGCCCCTATCCCCTGCGGGATACTGATGTCACACTATTCATCATCTCCTATTGAGAGGCAATGAGGGAATGGATTCACCTATGAAGGTCCCCAGCGGTAACTCCCTAGACATCCCTTGCCGCCCTCTCGTCCCCTCTGTGGTGTCCCAGGGGAGGTTTCAATTAAACAGCCCGAATGTTTGGGACATTTTAATCCCCCTTCCATCTCGTTTATCTCTGCGCCCACACCTCTGGAGCCCAGACAGTGGAAGAGTGCATCCATGGATAAAACCATCTCTCTGTTCACTTTGTGTACTTCTCCTCTATATGGAGATTAGAGGCACAGTGTGTACGGGATTAGTCTTCTTGTGCATATTTAGAGGCCATACAGAGAGTGTCTTATTAGATTCTGTTTTGACACCACTGGTTAGCATTAAGCCTCGGTAGATTGAAACAGGACTGAAGTAAAACTTGTTTACCAGAAAATTAATTGGTTGTGAATGGCAAAATTACTGGATAAAGATGTGATTTTGAGCTCAGTCGTCTACTTTCTGTCATCCAGTTCTTCTTAGGGGAAAAATACTGTCAGGGAGCAGCTACTTAATTTAACTTTTCATTATAAGGAATTCACTTGGTAGACGTTCTGTGTTTCTTCACTTGACTGCACTGGCAAAAGTCTTGTTCATGCTATTTTAGTGCGGTACATGACTTTGGAGAATTTGAGGGGAAATAACAAGATGTCTGTACTTTCAGCCTATGAAAGGGTGGTTTCAGACCTTTTCTCAAGATTTAATGTTAAGATTGGTATGTTTGTGAGAGGGAAAAAAATGGATGTGATGACCTTTAACAATCAAAGTGAATAGCCATCATTCTCTTTTCAAAACGTATGCTAAGCTTGGCTTCGATTTGTGTCTCATATAATTGACTTTGCGGTTTTACAGTGCGTGTGCTTGCTCTGCATAACCAGTCAGAGACAATCTTTGGCCGGCAATTTGCCGAGAAACAGCTTGTTAATGGTCAATTGATTAGGGCTTAATGGGAGTATTGATCTAGGTGATCTAGAATGTAAATTTTTCATCCAATGTTCTGAACTCAAACAGGATAGCTGGCACGTCTCTGCAGGTCATGTGTTAAATGTACATCATTAGTGTTCTGCTTTCAGCTTCTCACTCAGCTGCCAACCCAAGCATGAGGAGATTAGGGCAGAGGAAAATTAACCTGAGCAATCTTCTCCATAATCATGTAGTTATACAACTATCAGCGCAGTTTTGCATGATGCTCATTAAAAACGATCTGCACTCCAGCGCTGTCCTGTCATCATGCATTTTAGAAAAGCTGAATCATTTTTGATGGAAGAGTTGGTTTATTTCTTTCCCAGTCCAATCAGGGAAACATATATATTTTCTCTGCTTTTCTGCGTAAATCAGTACTTAATGTATCTGTTCTGTTCATTTGCACTTTCCAATTCACAGTCTAATGCACTCTTCATTAATGGGAGCTGCCTGCCTTAATGTGTTCAGATATGTGAACAGCTGCAGCATTAAAAGTGTTTCAATTTATTCAGATCACACACACCACTGTTTGGCCACTCTAATATGCTTTTAATACGCTTTTAAGTCATAGGAACATTTTGTATTGTACTTTGACAAATATTTTAGTTTTGTCATTTTAATCTGTTCTGTTCTGTCTCTCTCTATGTATACATGTGTACAGTAATGTCTATCAGTCTGTGTGTCAGACAGAGAACCATCTAAACCATCTAAAGACAATCAACATGTCTTTGGTAAAGGATGTGAGAGTGCCCGGGAGCCAGAGAGATTCATCACTCATCAGACACTGTTAGGGAAATTTAGGAGCTTAATTTTGTCGTTCCGGGCGGTTGATACCTCCAGCAATTCAACATTGTTATACCAGAGACTGATGTCTCCTCTATAACTGATGTGCACTTGGGCAGCAATTCCTCAAGGAGAGGGATGGTCTCTCCTGCTGGAGTTAATGATGTCATGCTGGTGGTTGATCAGACTTTTTTTTTTTCTTTACTATCCTTGGTGGTATTCTCAAAGTATATTAGGTAGTGCTGAAATAATTAGTTGATTAACAGATTAATTGATCAACAGAATATCAAATCAGTCATTCTAGCATCACATAAAAAATGTTTCATGACAAATGTGATTGTTTTAAATAGTCAAGTTTTATCTTGCTCATATTTCTCTGATCCTGTTTTGTTGTGTTGGATGTGATTGTTGTAAATTAATGTGTTCTTATGTAACTCTGTGACACCTATTGTATGCCGCCATTTTGGCAGGATCTCTCTCGTAAAAGAGATAATGACTCTCTAGATATTTCCTGATTAAATAAAGGTTAAATAAAAAACATAATTCACAGCACTTTTGAGAATCAATTAATAATATATGTCATTTATCAAGCATGTATGAAACAAAAATAGCAAACTATTACTGGTTCCAGCTTCTCGGATGTGATGATTTGCTGCTTTTATTTGTTTTATATCATTGTAAATTGAATAAATGGGTTTCAGACCATTGGTCAGGCAAAACAAAGAACTTGAAGGCATAACACTGAGCTCTGGTAACATATTTTGGGCATTTTTCATTATTTTCTATTATTTCTTTCTATTTTAAACTGAGAATATGCGCAGATCGTTCAAAAAATTGTATTTGCAAAGGCTATCCTAAAGCTGTCATCTGAAACTTTACTCTATGCCTCAACTCACCTTAGAAGTCATAGTTCTCTGATACAATCAACTACAATTTTACAGAGGCTGAAAGCCCAATCAGTTGGTCAATGTGACTTCAGTCTTCAGCTGAAAAGAAATAAGACGTGCCCTACAAATCCATTTTGACATTGCCGGGGGCTTAAGATATGGAGGTGGTTGATCTTCATATTGCTGCTCTACTTGTACCTGGATCTCCATTTTAATAGGCTAATTACTGGGCAGCTGGCCTGGCGGCCTGCGCCTGCCTCAGTCAGAGGTCTGGTTCTGAATGGACTACAGCCTCTGCCAGTAGACTGGAGACAGCTGGCTGTGTAGTGTGCTTTCCAGAGATGTCAGAGGAATCCTTTTCTAATCCTCCGCTCCCCTGCTGGGAGCCTGTTGTTGGAGAGGCATCACACAGAACATATGACACCACTGATAAGAGGGGCGCCATAAGATTCAGTCAAATTAAAAACAGGATCACTTTGTGTTATTAGCTAACTGTTTGTCAGAATTTTATCACCCTCAATATGATACTTATTCAAACATCATTTTGGCTGTAACACAGGTTTTCTTATGAACCAAGTGCAACATTTCAAGTAGCGGAGAGGGTAGACAGTGCTTGGATTTAATAATTTATTCTCCTAATCCCTGTCTGGATGAAGTGTGTGTCATTCAGAGGTGTGAATGAAGTCAGATCTCAGGGGGATTGCAGTTGGATTTCTGCTGGTAAACCAAAAGAAACAACTTTCCACATGATTTGCCATGGAGCAGCATCAGACAGCACAGAAAAAAGTGTTCTGCTTCCACTCATTTAAACCATGCGTGATACTTCTGTGAGATAGTCAAGTAAAGGTCTGTGCCCATTAAATTAGATAATCATGCGCAGTATCTAAAAGAAACTTCCTGTTGATGACCTTTTTTGCTTTTCATTTAAATTTGTTGGGTTTTATTCACAGTGGGCTCAGATAAGCTACACAGTGAAACAGTTTGGGAGTGCTTAGCTAATTGCTCTGCAGTTAGATAAGCATCTTGGAAAAGCTCCAGACATGTGAATTATGAGCATACTCAGATTTAACTACCCTATACACTGATGCAACTTTGAACACATGGAGGTCGGGCCTGGGAAATAATGTTTTTATATATGGGGTAAACAGACTCCTGTCTACTGGTACACAGTAGTGATTGGAGTGGACTTCAATGGGCATGTGGATGTGGTAGGACAGATGGTGGTGGATTTTGCGAAAAGGATGGAAATGGCTGTGGTAAATACTTCAAGAAGAGGGAAGAGCACAGGGTGGCATATAAGAGTGGAGGAAAATGAGAGAGAGAGAGAAGGTTGGATGATGTGGGGATAGTGAATCAGGAAATGCGGTAGACTCGCAAGGAGGAAGTAAAGGCAGCTATGAAGAGGGTGAAAAGTGGAAAGGCGGTTGGTCCAGGTGACATACTGTGGAGGCATGGAGATGTTTAGGAGAGATGGCAGTGGAGTTCTTAACTACATTGTAACACAATCTTGGAAAGTGAAAGGATGCCTGAGGAGTGGAGAGGAAGTGTACTGGTACAGATTTTCAAGAATAAGGGTGATGTGCAAAGCTGTAGTAACTACAGAGGTATAAAGTTGATCAGCCGCAGCATGAAGTTATGGGAAAGAGTAGTGGAAGCTAGTAGAGGTGATGATTAGTGAGCAGCAGTATGCTTTCATGCCAGGAAAGAGCACTACAGATGCAATGTTTGCTTTGAGAATGTTGATGGAGAAGTATAGAGAAGGTCAGAAGGAGTTGCATTGTGTCTTTGTGGATCTAGAGAAAGCATATGACAGGGTGCCGAGAGAGGAGGTGTGGTATTGTATGAGGAAGTCAGGAGTGGCGGAGAGGTATGTAAGAGTGGTGCAGGATATGTATGAGGGTAGTGTGACAGTGGTAAGGTGTGCGGTTGGAGTGACGGATGGTTTCAAGGTGGAGGTGGAATTACATCAAGGATTGGCTCTAAGCCCTTTCTCGTTTGCAATGGTGATGAACAGGTTGACGGACGAGATCAGGCAAGAGTCTCCGTGGACTGTGATGTTCTCGGATGACATTATGATTTGTAGTGAGAGTAGGGAGCAGGTTGAGGAGAGGCTGGAGAGATGGAGGTATGCACTGGAGAGGAGAGGAATGAATGGGAGGGGAGGACAGCAGAAATGTAAGGATGCAAGGAGTGGAGGTGACGAAGGTGGATGAGTTTAAATACTTGGGGTCAACTGTTGGGGTCAAGTGACGGAGAGTGCAGAAGAGAGGTGAAGAAGAGAGTGCAGACAGGGTGAAGTGGGTGGAGAAGAGTGTCAGTAGTGATCTGCAACAGAAGGGTACCAGCGAGAGTGAAAGGAAAGGTTTACAAAAGGGTAATGAGACCAGCTGTGTTGTATGGTTTGGAGGCGGTGGCACTGACAAAAAGACAGGAGGCAGAGCTGGAGGTGGCAGAGGTGAAGATGCTAAGATTTTCATTGGGAGCAACGAGGATGGACAGGATTAGGAATGAGTATATCAGAGGGACAGCTCAGGTTGGACAGTTTGGAGACAAAGGGAGAGAAGCGAGATTGAGATGGTTTGAACATGTGCAGACAGAGGAGACATGCTGGTTATATTGGGACAAGGATGCTGAAGATGGACCTGCCATGCAAGTGGAAAAGAGAAAGGTCAAAGAGGAGGTTTATGGACACCACAGAGGAAGATGCAGAGGACAGGAAGAGATGGAAATGGATTATCCGCTGTGGTGACCCCTAATGGGAACAGCCAAGAAGAAGAAGAAGAAGAAGGAGAAGAAGAAGAAGAAGAAGGGGGAGGAGGAGAAGGAGAAGGAGAAGGAGAAGAAGACTCCTGCCTACTGCATATAGAACTACACAGTAGAGGGACCAATACAAGCACAAAGTGGGTGGTAGAATATGACTTTCACCTGGTGAGCAGCAGCATCAATCTTTCTCGAAAAAGAAGAATAAGACCCATCAAGATTAGAGGGATGAGTTTAATTCACTGGCAGGCTTGTGGAAAAGGATAAAACATGTTTGATATTTCAATAATAAGAAAAATACCACTATAAGCCTTTTACTTTGAGATGCCAGGGGGGATAGAGGAAGCCGCTCACTCTATAACTCATAAAATACATGATAGAAAAAGTCCTCTGTGCTTCTCAGGTTAAGAAAGAGGTGCTCACAAAACGAGTGCATAAATGTCAAGTATAGAATAATGTTATATATGCTTTAATTTCACCTCTGAAAGTGTCTTGTCAAGTTTGAATTAAAATGTAGGATTTGAATATACATATATTGTTTTTAAAATAGTCCCTGTGTTTAAAAGACACTGTCAAACCAATAGAAAAGCCTTTTGTTGCTTGTGTATCATAGTGATACCTACATATCAGCAGAATAAAAATGGTCTGTGCGTTTCAGGAAGGGGCTCAGCAGAGTCTGATTGATTTGGCTGTAACAGTGACAACAGGCCTCCCCTGTGTTTCACTCCACATAATTCTTTGATTAATGCCATGCATCCCAAAATCGCTCCACTGCAACACGAAATCGAATTAAATCACCTGGATACAATCTGTAATTGATTGGAAATGTCAAAGAAGAGGGGCAATATCATTAATAACTTGAAGGATTTTTCAAAAATGCGGATTACGTTAAAGATTTCTTTTTATATTGTGTTTATTTGGCACATAATGCATTTCATCATGCTGGTTGGTGGTATCAGGATGTCACATGTGAGGTATCAGTGTTGAATATCATCTTTCTTCTTTCAGTCCCTATTTCACCTTGACAGATGCGTGTGTCACCACAAATCCCTACAGGCTGAGAAAATTCAGATGTATGTTTCATTGTTGTTGGTTGTTGTGTACAAAATCAGAAGCCACAGATCACTAAAGCATTAAATGAAAGCACTGTACTCTTCTATCTACTTCACAGTGTACGACTTTGTTTCAAATCAATACTGTAAATTATTGAAGTCACAGGATGGGGATATGCCAAATGATATTCATTGAAGGGAATGATGTTCCCCTGGGCTGTCAATAAAGCAGCACATGTTCTTTCACTCCACATCTTGGCAAGCCTATTGTAGGTTGGAAATTCCTACTTTGTCAGATTGCATTTTCAATTACAGACTTTCATAATTCCTTTCATGCAAGAATGTATTGCTTCAGTGATTGATCTTCTTAAATCTGCCTATTCCCACCTATCCCTGTGATAAGCTGACAATGTGCTGTAACACATAATACATAAGGAGCCTGAAGGTGCGTCTAGTTGTCCTATTTCAAGCTCTGTGTTGTGCAGCTAGATTTTTTTTTAAAGGTTACTTAATATCTGTAAGTGTGGTGGAGAGTGGCAGAAGAGAGCAGTAGGGGGTAGAATGACATAAATGTATCCAGATGCAAATACAAAATGCAGTAGCATATAAAAACACTAAAGTCAAAAAGCATATTCTATAAGAAGGTATTTTGAATGAAAACCTTTATTCATGCAAAAAATAAAAACAACAAACAACAACAAAAAAAACAACTTGGTTTTGCAGGAGTGGATCAAAAGAATGTAGAAATAATAAGGTAGTTACATTATAAAATGTAACGAAGAGTTAAAAAAAAAGAACATACAAAAAAGATAGCTACAAAATTTCAAATATATGATAACATAGACAAACATGTCAACATGTTAAACAATGTCTTTTTGAATTTTTATTAAATGCAAGAATGGTATACAATGAGGATGCTAAATTAATTCTTTGTGACCTGTCTTTAGGTCCTGAAATCCTCATAAAACCACAAACTAACTAACTAACTAACAAGATCTAGAACACCAGTTTCATGTGTTACAATTCATATTTCACATTCATGTTTTCTATTCAAAGCTCTTTGAAATTCAACAACACGTACAAACCCCAAGTGCTCTGACTAATATTACCATTTTACAGCACTTCACTCTCCCTTTAAGTGGCAGTTATCTTTGAAACTCTTCTTTTGAAATCTCTTCACACAGTATTAATAAAGGGCTCATTTTTAGTCAGCCATTTTTAATTTTTGATGCAGATGTCTCGTGACCATCAGCTTTGGAGTCCTCAGTGAGTTGTGTTTGCCGTTATAAAGGGATCAGTAACTCAGATTTTTAACCTCTCCTCCCTGTCATCCAATGAAATAATGGCTTTTTTTTCTGGCATCACAGTGCTTTGAGCAAATGCAAATTCAGTGCAATGTGTGCAAATGTGGGATCATTAGTAGCCGTCACATTAGACAGACCGCATATCACCTTCCCTCAAGCTCTGCTGACCCACCATTTTTAAGAAAATATGCAAGGCAAACAAGCGCAATACATCCTGGGCTGTGAAGGTCCAACAGTTTCTGATGTGTGATACACACTGATGTGTGACAGCCATTATTATTCTAGCTGTCAGTATTACACACATAAGTGAGCAGATGATGTCTTATGAGTAGTAGTATCCTGATAGAACCATCAATATCCACATCCTTGGCCTCATTCACTCCGTCACACCTTGTTCCACTGTGTGTGTGTATGTGTGTGTGTTGTGGTGAGTGGGAGGTTTATGAATAAATCGACAGAGTGTGAGATTTTTGAGCATTTTTGCAGGAAATGGGCGACAATGCATCAGAGCTTCCATGCTTCCCCATAGCCCTGTGCCATGTCTTGTCTATATCAGAACATCATCACTGACTCACACAATTGTGGCCATCAAAAGGGACACATTATTTACTCTCAAGCATTTTTCTGGAGACCTCTGCTACACAGCAGCAAAAACACACATGTTAACACCTCAAATCATGGGCACTCACTCACTTTCAAAACCATTTCCTGTTTGGTGTCATCGTTCTGTTTTCTAGACTTTTAAAAAAATCTGCTTTAGAGTTTAATTCAAATTTTAGAATAACCAAAAAAAGGCATGAATGGCTGTTTTTAAAAAAAAAAATATTAAAAGTTAACGTGGTGTTAAAAGAAACTCTCTCTATGTGCTATTGCTTTAAGTAATACCAAGGTTAGAGTTTTGTGTGCTAATTGAAAGAGCAACAACAAGCTTTCATCTCTCTTTCTTCATTTTCTTTTCATTCTGATTGTAACTGAATTCCCTCCTATAATCATCATCTCCTGCTGCGAGCGTGGCCATCAAGAGGCACTTGCCACGTATTACTATACACATTATTTACTCTCAAGCATTTTTCTTTACACTCGTGCCTCCATCTTGCTCCTTTTTTCCGCTCTTTGTCCCCTTACATGTGCAGGAGGAGATAATTTCTTGGCTTTCCTCACCGCCCTTCTTGAGTAAATCCTGGCTGACAGTTTAATGGCCCTAAGACATGTGGGTATAGAGTCTGCAGAGAAAGGCCTGATATCTATACCCAGCTGACCGACGGATGAGCAGTGGAAAAGGACTGAAAAGAATGGGGGATGTGTCTGAAACGTGTGAGGTGTATCATTCTCTTCTGCAAGCCTGCAACTAAGTTCAATCCAGGACACAGCAGCAAAGAAAAGGGGCAGGAAATAAGGTGGACCAGTATTTCTGTCTTTAATAATGTGGCAGTAATGCTTACAGTGATAAATTTGGACAAGCTTTCCACCCATTTATGAGTAAATTCACTGTCAACTGAAGAAAGTTGTAGAAAGATGTGACAAACAGTCATTTGGATTCCAGTGACTGCATACAATGCAGCCAAAACTATCCGTGAATAAGAATTAACAGAAATCCAAATGTGATTTTGTAGCACAGGGTTTTAAGAGGGATTTGCATAGTTTAAGATCCTCACTCAGCATCTCACTTTGGCCCAACATATGCTGAGTGACAGCTTTGGCCAAACATATGCATCTAATCTTAATATGCTGCATGTGCATATCACAGCAAGATAAAGAGAGCAAACTCCACCAAATCAAATCATGGGGATCACTGTGGTTGGATGATACCAGTTCCTGCACTGCCATCCGAACGTCATCCTTACATACTTGTGCATGTGTGGCTGTGTGATTATTTTTATATGTACGGTCATGTTTGTGTGAGGCTGCAACACTTTTATAAAACAAAACCATTATAATATGCAGTGTGTGTGTGTTTTTTGCCTTCAAGGGATTTGATCCACAGCAAATCTGTAACTAATTTAAAGGCATGTCCTCTTCAACGAGCACCGCTGGAGGCCCATATTGTTTACATAAAGAATTCCTTTTGAAGTTTATTAGCTTTTTAACTGGCTTTATTTCTTTGATCCCTCGTGGGAGGGAGTACAGTAAGCTTTATTGTAAACTAGCATAGCTGCTCTCCCCATAGCCACTTTTATTAAAGCTGCCTTGCTTAAGAAGACTTCATTTCACCTTTGTGTTTAAAAGCAGAAGTCTGTCTAGGAGTTCTGTTCTGATTTTGCATCTTCCCAGATATAATGTGTAGTTTTTTCACCATTTGGCAGGTGATTTTGTATCCTGATATGAAATTAATGCAGCATTTCTGTACGATGGAATCCAGCAAGAGATCAAGTTTTGGTCTATCGAGACAATGAGCTGCTTTTGTGCTCAGTTAAACCTTCTTTATATCTGCCTGTCTACTTCTTGTGTAGGAAGAGTTCATCTACAGTTGTGACAGAGACAACACGCAACTTAGCTACAGGCCTAAAAAGGATGTCTGTGTGCCTCTAATCTCTTGGGATGCTATCCAAAACAAGAATGAACTGTAGTAGGGATTGACAGTCAAGCTTGTACTTTCATTGAGAAACTGAAGTGTTGCACAACTAATTACAGTCGAAGCTAGACGAGAAAACATAGTAATTATAATTATCTTTCATTGACTTTATCAGTCAGTTCTCTTAATTGTGAAACATAATGGAAAGCCCTTGTTGTGAATACCTATACCAGATGAACACATAGACATGCAGACATGTGTTTCTTTAGATAATTTACTACCCTAATCAATAGAAGTTTAAGGGCTAGTTTGACCAGGACTCCAGGGCATTGAGTTTTCATATCGCATATTGCATCTTTAATTGTTTGACTGAACAATTACGGCATTTAAAGATTAGCATCAACAGTTGGCTCATGTCCAAACACGTAGCAATGTGAGTCTACTGCTGTGTTCTTTGGTCTTAATGTCAGACAGGACATCCTTAGTCCCATCTCAAACCCCCCTGCTGATTTCACACAGTAAAGTCATTAGATTCAATTTGGTTTTGTAAATGATGCACTGGTACCGTGGCACCCATTCAAGGCAGGCTGGGTTTTAATTACCGTTAATTACAATTTGCATAAAGCTTTTTAGCAAACGGCTCCTGAAGCGGCTGTAATAATTATACATGTAAATGAATGGTAAGCTGATAAAGGCTTGTGAGTGTGTGCGGCTGCTCAAAAAAAGGGTCCACTTTTAAAAAGCCATCTGATAAGTGAAAGTCAAACGGAAAAGAGCAAAATGAATGTGCCACGGTTGGGGAATGTGTGACAATAATAAAAGAGTGTCTGTTTGCTCAGATGTCATGTGCAAAGAGAATAGTCATATCTCATGTAAGCCAATATACTTATTTTGCAAATGACACTAAATAAAGCAGAGATAGTGAACGGATTGTGGCGAGTGTTTTTCTTAGATTTTAGTTATTTAAGTTAGTTATGTTTATGTCTGGTTTTCTTTTTATGTCAAATATGAAATCCTGTGAACAGTCTGCATTAGACCTTTGAAAAAGATAACAACAACATATAATATAATAGAGCCATTTCAAGTCTACATTACACAACTCCTCAATCATCTCTAAACTTTTCATAATCAACCAAACCTAAACTGTTAATCTTGCTTGTCATTGTGTCTAGACCCTCACCTCTTCTATTCATCACCTCCTCCTTCGGCAAACGGCTTCATATTGTAAATTGGAAACAATCCTGAGATGTCTCCATCATCAGCCAATGAGCGCCGCTAATAGGAGATAGCCTTCACTCATGTTTTCATTGGCCATGTGTCTATGCCAAACATTGTAGTTAAAAGGTGACACTAAATAAATTGGGCTCCACCGAGATAACCAAGGCTGAAAACTGAAATCACATTTGATGGCAGTCATTAGCTTCGCTTGTTGGCCAAATACATCATTCTGTCACAATTTTGGCCCACGGAACCTATTAAATGCCATTAGTGAGGAGCATTTGAAGGCAGCAAATTATCCATGTGCTACAAAGGTTTCTGTATTAAAATTTTCAAAATGTTTGCTTTGACATGGATTATGAGAACTGAATATCTTCAGCTTTTAGCATAGACTCACTTCAGTTGTGACTGTGCAGGGTGTGTATGCTAAAAATGCATGATAATATCCCAATTCAAATGTGTGCTCTCGTTCAGAAAGTGTACTTAAAATCACAGGGGACACCTGCTGCCAATAAATTTTTTGTCATTTTGAAAGAGAACATAAGATTACTGCGCTACTCTGAATACCGTGCTTACAGGTTACCCCCAGTGCATGCCAATGAACTGACATTTAAGTGCATCTCAATTTCTGAATCTTAACAACAATGTCTGACATTCGTAACATCCTCAGGGGGTCTCCTTCTAGGTCATTCCCTTATATTCACCCAATAGGTATGTGCTCTCTGACATGGCTGATAAACAAGACAGCTGTGACAGAGAGGAACCTCTATGGAGCTGATGTCGCCCTGTGACCCTCTTTGGCCCCTTGTCCCGCGTCACTGTTTGAGATGCCATGGTGACAGCCACTGTCAGGGGAGGAGTCTGCGACCTTTGCTTAACTAATGGATCCTTCATCATCCTCCATGCCACTAGCATGAGCCCTGTGTTTATTGCTCTTTATTTTAAATTAAATCCACAGCAGCACCCATCCATCATGGTCGCCCATGACCTTTACTGGAGGTGATGACTTGGCCCTGGAGAAGCTAGTGTGCAGGTTTAAAGCAGTCTACCACACAGAGGACATCGTTTCTTTGAAATGTGTGGGCTGTCTCAGATATCTGAAATGGTTAGTTACCTTTGCAGGAAGCAAATAATTGTGGCCATAATCAAATGAAGCGTTCTTAAAGCTGGTATCTTTTATGTTTTTATTAATTACTAAATCATTAATATTGCCATCTGCATAGTAGAGTATCACAAAACATAGTAGAGCATTGCAACCACTGGCACACCATGGTTGAGATACTCTATGTTCTCAGCTTTGGCAAAATATTGATCAGGTCACACTTGTCTTTGTTGGCAGGGCCGATAAAGTTAATTTAAATCAAGCATACAAGCTCAGTTGTATGTATATGTATGTTTTATTAGCTGGAACACTGTCCAGGTTTTGAAATATTTCTAAATTCAAATTTAAAATGAACATCCACAGCATTTCTGCCATCTTTGCTGCATATGTCTTTCCACTGCAGAGAGCAACAACATTAAAGTGTTAGATTTGAGGGAACATTGATTTTATTGTTGCTGGTTTTATTTATTGCACACAAGAGCAGTAGGAATCCCACCCAGTGGATGCATTGTTTGCTTTTTTGCCCTTGAGTGATGTCCTAAATAGTCAGGAATGCTGATCACTGCTGTACTTTGGTTTCCCTGCTGAATAAGAGAGTACCAAAGTAGTCTGTAGAGATTACCTTCCCCAGCTCCCCTGGCTCGACTGTGATAAAACAACATCAGCTATGAGGGAAGAGTTCCCGAGTGGCTGATAGGATCTGCCCTCCAAGCTTTCTCAGTAAGATTGAGCGGCTAGAAGAGAGCGCTCCCTTACTCTCCGTGTTGTACTTCTCCCCAGTAAGACTCCACTAATTTTCTGCTATCCATCAGCACCTCTAATACTTTGTCATGCTGTGTGTAGTGATTCAATGATCAATTCAGGGTAGCGAGTTTCCTTGAATCAAACGTAACACTAAGGAGTATCTGACAGAGTGATGTAATTGGCCGAAATAGTGAGCAGTGCATTTTATTTAACGGGCATTGCCTGATGTTTTTAACTTTGCTTTTCATCTTTTTAAGAGTGATCACATTTTCATTTTACCAGTTTACCAGAGTTATATCCTTGGATAAGCATTCATTTCTCCTACTGCAAATTGTTAGAATTGGGATCTTATTTTTTTTTTTTTTTTTTTTTTACTGAAGGGATTTTTTTATTTCCTGCTTTTCAATGCACACAATGTAAAAGCTCAGCATTCTCTAAAATTGTAAAGCAGAGTGCCTCTTTATGGTATTTTTTTTTGTAAAATGGATCTCAAACAAGAAGGAGAAATTACATTATATATATTTTGAGTGGCTTAATGTTGGATTAGAGCTTGCAATTACACCTGTGTGTGCAAGAGTGCAAGATAAGGAGAGCAAACTCAGAGTGCAGAGTTTTCATCCATAAAGCCCACTTTACAGTGCTTTTGGTGGTAGTGAGATGTCATTAACTCTGTAAATGGAATAAGTACAATGGAAAGCAAGATAATGATTGACAGAAATCTGTGCATTTATCACTGTCATCAGCTTTGTTGTGGAGAATCCTGTGTTTTTAATAAAATCCCCTCAGGCTTTACTGAATGCCGCTGTCTTTGAAAAAGCAACGTAACACAAATGGGAAGTGTCTGCTTTTTCCATTTTATGAATTAGCAGCATGCAGATGAAGAGGAAAAAAAGAAGAAAAGATTTTAATAATGTCATCTGACATGTGGAACAGTTTGCGTGTGTGTGTGTGTGTGAGTGAAGTGGCTGGCTGCGCGTATAGTTGTGGGTGTTCACTGGACCAGGACTTTTGAAGAAAGGAGCTGCCGGGCTTTCTTCAATGTCTGGAAGAGCATGAGCAAACAAATCAATGGCCTATATCATCTGCACTATCAGGAGCTGAAGTTATCACACCCTCTTTCCAAACTCAGTCCAGTCTGACTGACAGTAAATTGAAGAACAAAAGAGCTTTCCTAAAATGTTTGGTCTACTGTTATAAATAAAAATGAATTATAAGATCCACGAAAATTGCTAATTATGCAGCAGCTAAATTATTCAAAATTCTGATAAGTGCTAACACTTGATAATGCAGGAATGCTCCATTATTTGATGCTTTATGTTCTTTACTTGATTTCCTATCATAATGCTTTATGCACACAGAGAGTGTGGGTATTGTCCTAATGGTGGGTGTTTGGATGTTCATCCAAACTGTAGTAAGTGCCAAGTTAAACTAATCTACCAACAATAAGGGGTTAAAAGTGTCCACATACAAAATAATGTATATTCTGACTAATTTATACCCAAACACAGATATCTTTACTGCAAGAGTTTCCTTCCTTTTTACAGCAGTGTGTTCCTGTGATGCTCATTAAGTTAGTTAGTTCAGTAAGTTAAGTTTAGTTTTTTGTTGTTTTTTTCCTCAGCTAATATTTGGATTTAGATACTGTATGAAGGGAAAACCTGTATTATCATTGTTCCACAGGTCAGGCTTTATGTTGTTTTACCTCTGTTTATTAGAAACACTTTAATATACTGTCCTTCAGTCCGATACAACACCACCACTCGCCACTGCCTCAGAAATGACCATAGAGTTGAATCAACACCTCTCTGACACAGTGCCAACAATTACAAAGTGTACAAAAATAGATGTTATTGCAGGGCTGTTGTATTGGATTATATTAAATTGCTCAAGTGCAGCCAGTATACTGATAACTGTTAAGTGTGAGTGGTGTTTTAGTGCACTGCAGAAGTAATTTAACATTTGCAACAGTGTATAGTATATGAGGAATACTGTGTGGAAACCCTTTTCAGTTATTTCTTGTTTGTGTCTCATTTCATATGTTTTTAATCGTTTTTCTCTAGATGATGCAGTGCTTCAGAGACCTCCTTGTATCAGTGTTTTCAAACAGCTCTGCTAAAGGCTAAATATTCGATGGACATTTTTCATTACCTTGTGTGCCTTTTACTACTAATTTGCAATTCATTTTAAGAGCATGTCGGAAATTGCTTTATGTTTACAAGCCCATAGGTCAGTGGCTCCAAGGTCAGATTTATTGTTGAAAATTGAAACTAATGAATATGCGAAACAGAGCAAAAAGCTACTGCACTATATGTCCTTTTATGAGCCCCAGCAACCCCGGAGTTAATGAGGGTGAATACAAGGCTTTAATTCATTATTTAAATGGTCAGATATCTGCTTGATCTAGCTCTTCAATAACATAAAGTACATTCAGATGATAGGTTTCTTGATTTTGAGAGCTTTTTTGGCTTTATACTGACTTTTTAAAAAGATTTTTAATTATGCTGGATGTAGAATATATTGTTTTTTCTTTAAGTCATGACAAATATGTAAGGTATTGATGTGATACAGATTCATGAGAAATGTTTTCAGTGGGTATCATCTCAAAATATAGTGACTTAAAAGGTCACAGTGATTATCAGTTATTGCTGCACGCTTGATAATTTATTTGAAATTGGCTAAGGTCTGTTGTCAATGACCAAGAACTTCAAATACACTTAATGTATAAATATGATTCTCCCAGTCATCAGTGTTGTCAATGTTAATGCATTGGTAAAGAGACATCAGAGCAGGTCTGATAAGCCAGACGCCGCCACAAAGATCCCCAAAGCCTAGAGATAGGGCTGTCACCCTCTACTTTGGCGTAATCTCCCCCACCATGGAGCTGGCCTGTCTGTGTGGATGAAATGGAGCGATAGCTGTCTGCTCTTATCTGACAGGATTTGGTCCGCTGGGAGAGATTTGGCTATATTGGGAAATGGAAGCAGCACCATGGAGCTGACCATAACTCTCCATGTGGTATACTCTGGTGACCCCATGGCTCACGGAGAACAGTACAATCGCATGAACACACGCACACAGACACATATATAGCTGTACTTTACACTAACAGTATACACAATAACAAAGATAGTTCTACTGGACCGTAAAGCCAGGTGGCCATGTATATCCTTTGTCCCGTGTGCTGTATCTCTTCTCCTCTATCAGCACTTGGTCTTGTCTTACCATAATGGACTCGCCTGGGATTTAAACGTCAGGTCAACACCCCGTCCCCAGACTCATCAGGATACAGGATATTGAAACAGATAAATGAAAAAGGGCTGACGGATAGAGAGATGTGTAGGCTTAGTAACGGGGCCTGGGCATCAAAACACAATATTCCAGTACGACACATGGAGATAGATTGTCCTTTGACTGATTGGGATGCTTAGCTTTAACATACAGAATGCCTGATCATATCTGGTACACTGGTCCTGCTCTATACAGTTTAGTTAGAATCTGAGAGAGAGATTTCAAGCCAGCTGATTTTGCAGGAAACTAATGTAACATAAATAATGTTAGACTTACAAGACATTTTCGTCGCTTTTTATCACAATTTTCAGTTGCATTGGAAATTAGTAACCATATCCTAATAAGTGACAGAAAAGGTCTCTCTTACACTAATGATATGTTCTGGGTCATAGCATAGTTTTAAAGGATTGTTTTTTGATAGATTGCATGATTAGCCAAAATTAAATACTCCTGAATATTAACGTGACATCAGACTTAATCTTTATCATTAATGTCTGGAAGAAACACAGCAGTACTTCATTTTTCATTGGTGCTGCACAAATTCTTCATCCTTTAACTACGTGCTGCCTTGCACCAAGAACAAAACAGATGAACATTATATGATATGCTACTTCACCAGCCGCAGTTAATGAAACCAAAAGGGTTAAATGGGAAATACAGTAATGGCGTGCACCAACACACAGCAGCCCAGCTACTGAGAGGATCCAAGCACACATGCTGCAATACTGAATGACACATAGCTGTATAAACCTCACAGTTACGCCTGAATTACTTTTTCCTGTTCATGATATCCAGTATAATTAGTGTTTTTCTAAGAGTAATAGGGATTAAGATTTCAAACAGTACTGTGCGCAGAGAAAGAACAGATTGTTTACATGACAGCAGTCATGAAGGGCAAGCCTGTCTTATTGTTCTTGGCCCATGTTGGTTCCCAAGGATGTGCTTGTACTCGACTTGGCTTATTATTATTACCCATGCCCTGCAGCTTGGTGATCCTTCTGACAAAGGACTTTGGGATGGGTTGGTAGGGGGACAAGGGTGCTGAATAATTTGTACATTGAGCATGTCCTCAGGAGAAACATGAGAAACGCTCACACATATCTGATGTGGCACGGGGCCCGAACTTTAAGCAGTCTTAGAAGAGAGGGATTGAGATAGTGAAAAAAAACAGAAAGAGGCTAAAATGTCTGTATTTTCTCCCTGGATCCCTCTTTCCAGTTATAAAGGCAGCATTCTCTGCTGTCCTCTCTCGTTACCCTGACTGACCTGTTGCTGTTGTTTTACAATAAAGGGGATACACACTCACATACAGATACAGTATACCTCCATTTAACCTCAGGTTAGCCATCTCTACTCTGCAAACAAATTATTTAGAGCCTACCTTTCATTTAACCTTGCTGCTGACTGTTATGTATAATCTTTGAGAATCATTATGTGATATTTCCACCCTCTCCTCTCTCTGTCTGTTCAGCCAGCTGAACATGTAGAGTTAGGAGTGAATAAAGAGTTTATTCTGTGGACCACATCACTGAAATATTCTACCCTGCTGAGCCTTTCAAGCCAGAATAATATTTTACTGTTGCAGGTTTTTACACTTAGGTGTACTATGAATAGAAATAAATATATGATTTACTCTGGTAAAGGAGTAGTTCTGTCAACTTTACAGTCAATAAAATGTGTCTAATTTACCCTAGGAGTGTCTTATTACCTGATCTGTTCATATATAACTATGTGTGTGTAGGCTGACATCTGGGATATGTATGCAGTATGTACAATGTGAGTGCAATACATGGTGTGTATAGAAGCAACCTTATATGCACAGATTCATAAGTATTTACATGTTTATTCTTTGCATTTGATTAGTCAGTTTGGGAGTATTGTGAAAATTCAAACACAAAGCTGCAGCACATGCATGCTGAAAGTCTGACTGCAACAGTGAGTACAGATTTGCAGAAAAGTAGCCCTGAAATGAAGCTGGTTAAAATATAACCAGAGACTGCCATGGTACATTTGACTACAGAGTTAATAATCTGCAAATAAATACAATAATGTCCTTTAGTTTGGCTAGGACGAAGCTAGGTGATATGATAGGTGATATGTAATTATAATGATAGTAATTCAGATATTTTTCTGATATCAATATATGTCACAATATGGAAAATGTGGGCTAAATTGCATATAATATAACAAAATTAATTTCCAGTGCAGTGAACTGTGTTCCAGTGGTAGTTAGTGTACACCTACACAGGTGATTTCACTTATTTGCTAATTAGACAACTTCTTTTATTGACATCTCCTGGCTCACTCGTTAGCTTCGTTACACTTATTAGGGCAAGACAGCTTTCTGCTTTATCATGGAGTGCTTTTACATGCGCACTAGTATCCCAGTTTTGAGTCTTATCATAGTTTGGATCATATTCGAGATATGGCATTTATATGGAACATAAGAAACCTGGTCATTTATATGCATTTATAGCAGTTGTGTCTTGAAGAAACCTGGATAAGGTACTCACATGCAACAGCATCCTGGTTTCTATTGGAGTATATCCAGCATACCCAGGTTTCTCAAAACCGGGATAAGGTGTTTACATGTACAAAACATAACCAGGATACCCCAAAAACTCCATCATAACAAAGATACCAGAGTGCATGTAAACACACTCATTTAGAGCATGGTGTCAGTGGCATGTACACTACTCTCTGCTCCTGCAATGTAAAGATGTGATATAGATGAGAAAACTACCTGCGCCAGGTGATGATGCAAAATCATATAGCTTGATAGGATAATGCATCATAATACTTTAAAGTCTGGAAAAATTCTGTTCGCTAGAGAGTGAAATATTAAGTGTCTATCATATAGAGAGTAGTTAATGAGAGAACAAAGGAGTTTGGATACAACATGACTCTGCCTACCTTCAACCTGAGCAGAGGTCTAATCAGCCAGAATAACTCATCACACCCACTTGGATGCACAGAACTTTTATCAACTCATTCTTTTAGTTTTTTGTTACAATCATTTATTTAAACAATAGACATATGTGAAATGGTAACATTAAAGTATAATTCTAAAGTCTATAAGTGATAATATTGAATCATCACCAAGTTCTACAGAAGGATACACTGAAGCTACTGATATTTGGTGTCCCCGAGGTCAGGCAGGGCGAAACCAAAATTTAATCAACACACTACACACACTTTACTGGATCGCTATCATATCATACATACCTTCCTCTGCTTGACAGTTGTAGATATCTCTCTGCAGTTTCACAAGTCTGCATGAAGAACAGACGGTCATCTGTTGCCGAATAAACTGTTAGCTGACACTAGTATTAACCTGGCTGCCGGGAGTACATGCTGCTACCATAGCAGTGGCTGTAATAATTGGACAGGGATTTCTTCCTCCCAGGCTGGGGCATAAGGGTTGCTATTTATGCTAATAACCTGGGCAATTAGCCTGTGGAAACACAACTAAAAAGACCTGATCTGCATTAGTTCCACAGACACCCCAACAGAGAACTTGAAGTGACAAACACACTGCTGACCTCCTAAGAAGCCCAGTACTCCAAGTTGAACTTCTTTAAAGCCTTATTAAGTGTGTCTCCAAGCTGTAGTAGAACTCCTCATGTATTTTCCTAAGATTTTGTGAACAACAGAAGCCACATATCCGACTGGCAACCAGACAGGAGATCCCCTGTTGGACAGCACTGATCCAAACTGCTCTTTCTTGATTGGCTGTCCCCACGTCCTGAGGGTGTAATTAGCAGACGGGTCAGAAAAGGTCCAGCAGCGCCTGTTACACCAGTGAGGCACAAATGACCCATCATGTGGTGTGAGTATAATGACACTTGTGCTGGTGGAGCAGTGACGACAGGCAGACAGCAGTCATCATCATCATCATCACCACCACACATGGGAAGACAGAGGGAATACAGGGTACTTGACCTCTGCTGCTTGCTGCCATCACAAATTAGGCTTTTATCTTCAGTTTTATCACTTAAATCAGCAGATATACATTTGAATTGAACATTGAACATTTTTTAAAATCCTTTTCTGTGTGATACTGATATCTCTAAGTCTACCCTTGAGCTTTATCTTATTTCACACATTAATTGTTTCAGTGGATGTGACTCCATTCTGTGATGTGTTTGTGAATTCTGTGTATGTGTGTGGTGTGATCAAACCCCAATGGGGATTGAAGGCTTGACAAAGCATGTGTGACCCCCGTCCCCCAGCTGCTGCTTGCACAGAGAATAATTGGAAAGTGTTTATGCGCAGTTGACATTTAGATATTTGAACAGGCTTTTCCATAATCCTAGAGGGGAAGTAGTGGAGATTCTTGATTTGCTTGTGACATTTTTGCACACTGTGCCATAGCACTAGGTGCTATGTGGTTAAATGTTATATGGCTATATTAGTGTGTGTTCTGTTACTACTTTGTATGGATTGTGCTGATTGTAATTGCAGTGCTCTAATTTGACAAAAGCAGAAATAAGTTTCTCAGAATTATTTGGAATGTGTGTTGATGAGGATGCTTTTGATTGGTTTAAAGTTATGCAGTTGTGCCAAATATCTGCAGTCTGATGATACACTTGTGTTAGGGTTTATGCATAATTCATAATATAGTACAGTCTTTCAAATGCTTTCACAAAATCTACTTTTGCAGTTTGTTCTCCATGGCTCTCAGATTTCCAGAAAGTTTCTTGAGTTTCAGAGGTGAGGGGAGTAAACAGATGGATCATGAGTACAAAGGTCAGATAGAGGGCATGCTGCATTGACCCAGTGGCTACTTCAGTGCAGCCAGTTAGCATATCTTTTGATACTGGCCACATTTTGTGTTTTTCAAATGAACGATTGCTCCTCAGTCCACCAGAAACTGCAATAATCTAAATGATGCATCTATGTTTTCTAAAGGTCAACATTATTCTGATTTATCTTGAACTAAATGAAATATATTTTTGTGCTCTTAGTGTAACTTTCTGCCTGAGGCAGTATTACCAATCTACAATTCTAATTTTAATTCACTCTGAAAACAAGACACTTTCTACTAGAGAAGGACATTAATACATTAAGATACTTAAATATTTTAATACCATAACATAATGCACCTGCTTTGAGGTTCACCCGACATCACAGGTGTTTTATCCTTGGTCGTAATTTACGATTCCTTCATCTTGCCCCCACTACATTCTCAGAGACAAGGATCAAACATGGAAATATTTTGTTCAATAAAACAATATTAGGATACAGTAAAATTACCAAAGACACCATAAAAAGCAAGCAGAAAGAAGAGGAGAAAAGAATCCCATGGCTTTAAGGTCTAATGGACCATGTGACTGGGACATCATGACTTTTAATTCAGTTCAGGTCTTCCGTCACTTGTCGTATCTCTCCCTGCTCCCATGTCTTTCCTGTATCTGTCCATTTTCAACTCTCAGGCAACAAATGCCTGTTGATAATTTTGGTAAAATACACACCAGTTTTTTTGTTTTTATTCTTTCTTAGTTGTTACCCGGAAAAACTACTATGGTCAAGCTCAAGTCCCTCAGAATCCTCTTGTCCTGCTTATGTTCTTTACATGAGATGTTTCTTGTCCTTATTTATTGGGCTTTAAACACATTTTCTGTACAAGGATACAAAAGAACATTTATACTACTTGCAGACTTTCAGTTACACATAAAATATCACAGATACACTTATACATTTTGTGATAACAGAATTCCTTCAAAAGAAAGCATGCTTTAGCTTCTTACTTTTTTTTTTTTTTTTTAAATTTATCCAATGATCATGATAAAGACCTGACCATTTATCAATCAGCTGGCCAGTTCTAAGGAGATAAAAAAGGAAATTGTTGCAGGCGGTTTTGGAAAAGATAGTTGCCAAGCTGTAAATCATAGTGAAAGTAAATATAAGCAGTTTCTCTGTCTCATTATGAGTGCATGCCCTCTAATAAATCTGTCGGAGGGAAGACATGCTCTATATGCACCCGGTGCCCCTTCTTAGAGGCATTTTTTCTCCCTTCGCAATGATAATCATAATATTTTGGCACAGAGGTGCAAGATGCTTCAACATGAATTCACCTCTCTCTCCCTTTTTAATTAATGATCTGTTTTATTCATAGTTATTTTGCTCAGTTTCCTCTCTGTTTTCTGGGTCACCTGTGCTTTTTTTGCTTGTTGTTCAAAGAAGCTGCATAGAAGTAACAACTAATTTATGACTCAGTTATGGTTCCACCGCTTGAAAATGTGCTCTGTAACCCTTAAAATGCAGATGAAAGATTTTTTTCCCATCTCATCCAACGCTTTGATATACAATTAACTTCAAGTATTTTCCTTTGGGTTTTCTTCAACCTGACTATGGTCCAGGTTTGTACTGGCAGCCTCATCTCTCTCCAACCCCCACCACATCACGGCATAGCAGCCAAGTCGCAGCACATAACAAAGAGCGATGATTACATAGCGATCCATAGCTATTACCCAAGAGGTGGAAAACATGAGCCATTCCAAACAGCAGCCCTTCAGTTCACCACCATGCCTGCATTCCCTCGCTGCATGGGTTGTTCTTCCCAGAAACACTGACCACTAATGATAGTGGAGCAACACCTTAGCATCCTGAATGACGGTGTGCAGTCAGCCTCTCATGGGAAGAACACTTCCATAATAAGATTCAGATGAATGGGTTGGCAGCATTACTTTCCTGAATCTTAAACCACAGTATCCTCATCAGGCAGTTGTCATGCAGCATTTGGGCTTGTAGCCAAACAGTGACATCCTCCTGTACCTGAAAGACAGTTTTAATATTCTGTAGGGCATACACAGATCAATACACTGTATCAACAGAGTTAAAATTGATGTCTATGGAAATACAGTAAATATCATTTTGGCAAAGTGTATTGACACTCCTGTAAATTTGCGATTGCTGGTACTGTTGTTGTATGATGACTTATGGTCAATTGGTCAGAAATCACATCGATTAGACGCTGGGTCCAATTAAGGAGATGGCCTCCACATAACAAATAGTTTGTAATGGATAGAAGCAAATAGTTTTATTGTTTGGAGATGCTCATAGCTTAGCTGTAAATTATCCTCTATTATTGACAGATTATTGTGCTTGTTTTCTCCTAGCTGATTTCCCTTGAGAATTAAACAGGCTGCACAGAAAAATAATGCTATGCAGTCATTTCAGTTCCAATTCAAATGTATTCTGTTTTGCTGTGATGTGTACAATCAAATGGCCTGCAATATGTGACTAAATGCAAATCAAGGCCAATTTAACATTCAGGAATCCCAGGTTACATCAGAGAAAGGTAGATTAAAACCATTTTTGTGATTCAGTAGTTAATATCAAAAGCACTTTATTTTATGGGTGTGTAATTTCCTTATAATTTGTCAGGATGTTACCTGGAAATAAATTTGTAATTTGGTTCTATTTCTTATTATTAAGTTAATTAAGTTTAGTTAGTTATGTTCAATTTATCAGCAGTTGTGGATTTCTTTAAAGAAATACTCGATTTAAACCCAGTTTTTTTCTTTATTTTTTTATCTTCTTAAATGTTCAATTGTATGTGTGTCTGTAGACGAATTGCACATTTGCCATGTTCAGATGGCCTGCTGTGTAATAACTAAAATATTCTCTGGGTTACAAGAAAGAAATTAATTTTTCATTTTTCCCTGCTATTGGTACCAAATTGCATCATTCATTTTAAGAAATTACAAGGAAATGTTTTGGAAATTATGGATAATTGAAAGTAAACCATCCTCCTCCATGTATATGCCCTCAATGCAATGAGTGATAATGTACAGATTTCTTTATAGATTTCTAGTGCAGCATCTGCTTCATCTTGTCATATTATACAGATGTAAATGGTTTGTCTCTAATTTTCTGAATATAATCAACTGGCAGTTTAGCTTTGTGCACAAACACTCTGTATTATGACCTCAAAGAATCTCATTGTATCTCAGATCACCCCTGCCAGGATGCTCTGTTGTCTAGAAATTCAATTCTGGAGCAATGATGTCAGATGACATGAGGTTAAAGACATCCAAGGGTCATGGGAAAAGGAAATGGCTTTAAACACTGAATAATGTCAGGTAAATGAGAAATGGAGAGGACTGGCTCATCTCCAAGAGGAGCATGCACCCACCACGCGGAAAATTAGACACATTGGAGACTAAATTGTCTCCAGCTGGACACCCGTACCAGATGAATAGAGAGGAGAGGACAAGGAGCACTCCTGGTGCAGAAGTGATTGACAAAGGCTTATACCATGTATGTGTTTGAAATGACGCTCATTAGGATTCTTGAGTAGACTGCATTGTACCTCTGTGACCTGCTGTTGCTGAAACATCCATAATGGGCAGTTTGAGAATTTGATTATTTAATTACATGCACATAAAATATGTACATGGTAATAGTTATGTTGGACATGTACACAATCTACAGTATATACCTCCTGCAGTATATATCAGTTTATCCACCTGCACTTTGAGGAAGAATGCACATGCAAAAACAGTTAGCTAGAGATAATTGAGAAAACTGAGTTTTTGAGTCATTACTTCACATTTAGAGCTATTTAATTGCTCATTTGCATTGCCCTAAAAAAACTGAATGTTTACATATTAAGCTTTCTGTCTATATTATTAATCATTCGATTCATTTCAGACTTTAAATTCATCTCACATTCATTCCCTGATAGCAGGAAAATTCAGCAATAGTTCGTTCTGCTTGTTTGGATCCCAATTTTCTCAGGTGATACACACTACAGGGAATTAAATTAAACTTCCAGATAGGCAGTGATTATGCAGGGCAGGATTTCTATTACATGGCTTGGAGCAAGTGTAAACATTGACATATTGTGGCTCAGTGAGAGTCTCTGTACGTTGAATTCCATGTTTATCAGTTCCTCTGAGCTGCAGCACTTGGCGTCTGGGAGACGCCCGTTGCTGTCATTTGCTGGGATCAGTCGAGCCCAGATTAATCTAGGAGACATGGTATGCATCTCTCCATGCCTCTTTGCTCTGTTGAAAACTTGATAAGAAATTCACAATCCCTCCAATCACAATTTAGAACCACAGAGGAATTCTACAGTAATGAGTTTCTTCCAAGGCCATTGCCGTTTTCCAGGTGGAAGATGGATATGGAGAGGATGCAGTCCCTTAAGGCCCTCACGCTACAGTCACTCCACAGTCTGATTTAAAAGGAGACTTCTGCAGAGTGGGAAGCAGGCAGAGTGACTAATGGGAAGAACCCGTGGAGACATAAGGCCTAGATAAAGAGAAAAGAGAAGATGGCAAAAAAAGTGGGAAAATCAGGGAAAGTGCTTCCAACTCCCTCATGACACACAGAATGAGCATCGATAAGGAAAAGTGTCTGTTAGTGTCCACTACTTCTGAGCAGAGAGTCTCACTAGTGAATAGTGTGAACATCAACCAGCCAAAATGCACCATGTGGGACTGCTCTCATAACAGGTGGCAAGAAGTCTGCTGTCTGCTGCTCGAGGATGCCATGGCTGCTAATACCAAGTTCAGACTACAGTAAATCCTGTGCTCTGCCTCTAAGACTAAATATTTGCTCAATTGTGGCAATTATTGGTAAAATTGTGGATTTGGCAACGCAGCAATCAGGTTAGATAAGATGGTGTTGTTAGCAAAAGCCATCCATCACTGAGACTTCCTTCAGCTGTCATTAGCAGGGGGTTGTGTCTGTTCTTGTCAAGGAGATGCTGGGAACAGGCCCTCAGTGGCCCATGGGTAAATCTGTCCATGCTCCTGATTCACTGGGCCATAAACATTGCAGGGACTTTGTGATTAAAGGGCCTCTGTTTGAGCTCTCTGCATTTGGGTTGAGTGCAGGTTGGGAGGGAAGAGCACAGCATGCTGTGAAAGACTCATCTCATACAGGACAGGTACCAACACTGTAAACTGTGGAGGGAGAGGCCCTGCATGATAGAACAGGACCTGAGGTTACAAGCTGCACAGGCAATGACAACTTAACAAGGTGGCACATTTGTAATTATCATTCATGACTATCATTATCTATTGCATGAACTGGCTTTTCTTCCAAACCATCACACTTTTCCTGTAATCCTACAGGTATTTTTATATAGTATAGATTTTACAAAGGGTAAAGTTATCCCTCAGGGCATGGAGGGAAAACTATACTGCAGATCTCCTGCAAGTGAACTTGTTGACCTGTGATTGTACCGGAAGCTACCTGGAGTTGAGTGACAAATTGAATTTGAGTATCTCACATTGTTTATTTAATGCCCTGGTGCAGTTTCTATTGTATTAATAAACCTATCTGGGGATTTGTTATTGCTTTCATTGATTATATTAAAAACAGCTTTTTAAAAACAGTTTAAAAAATAAAGGCATGAATTTCAAAAACAAAAAGTAATTTAAAGTTTAATAAGGTTTTTCTGTATTCATGACCATTTAGGACTGCAAAAGCAAGTTTTTACTATTGCAAATTCCACAAGTATACTACAGAAAGATCATGTAATATTAACAATGGCTGCAGAACAGCTACTAAATGGACCTTGAGGTGAGATTCTTTCATCGACGGCTGTTTACAAGATCAAGAATGAAGGTTGAAGCTTGAACATGAAAAGTCCTTAAAATGCTCATGAAAAAAAAGATTTTTAACATCTACAATTCAAAATCTGCTGATGAAGATCATGGAATGTGACTGAAAGTTCCAGAACAGCCACTGTATACTATACTATACAATAGGTTTATCAGTGAACAAACATGAATGTTTTTGGTTTTTAGTCAGTTATATCTGTTTGCACTGTGGAATGTTTCCATGGCATTAGGGGATATTATTGCAAATCTATCATGCCACAGACTCCTGTGATACATTATTGAATACCTGAATACTGTAACACTGAGACAGAGGTGCCATTTATAGTGCTCTGCCGTCTGACAGTTCATAATTTTGCCACTTTGTTGCTATTTGACATTTGACTGATTGTACACGCTGGCATGTTGCTGTGTGTTACAAAGGCTCAATTTCTCATTATATACTCTCTGATATACTGATATGCTCTCTCTTTCTCATCTACACTCTAAGGAACTCTATGAAACTGAAAGCACTCCATAATGCAGTGAATGTGTATATGCATATATATACTATATGACTGATTCCTTCTTTTTTAAAATTTTCTGTTCATGTTTTCATGTTTAATTTTCCTATAAAACAAATGGTCTCAAAATTGACAAGAGAGAAAGTGTGAGACCGCACTAACCCATATAAACAGTGGGACCTGAACAGCTTTTGCATAAATGCCTCAGGGGATCCGTCTAAATGTTATTTCAGATTTTGACAAGTGAGTAAACAGCGTTTTATGAGTGCTTGCCTTCTTTTACACCCTTTATCACATATCAGAGAAACCCCTGTTTCATAATACCATTGTTATGGAAGGCATAACATAGTCCTCCTTTACATGGGTTTTCCTGTGATTCTCAGCATAGCTGCTGGCATAGCAGAATGGACACATAGCTAAATATGTGGAAAATCAAGTGGGAAAGGTAGTCAGAAACTGCATCATATATTGTGAGGTCACCATACCGAATGGGATACAAATTGAAAATCAATTCAAGGTTTATGGCCATTGAGCCAGGAAATATGCTGTCTCCAGGGGTCACCATATTCCCCAGCTTATCTCCTGCTGGTCATGTTTGCAGACAGTAAACACATTGAAAGCATGTTTTTGTTTGACTTAACACTTAAAAGCAATATCTGCGGTCCAACCATGGATGTTCAGTTTTGTGCCTTGACAATGGTAACAGCACAAAGGGACTCCAAATAAAAGACTTGCTTTCAATCGTCCATAAAAGACTTGATTTTGATCGGAGAAAAAAATAACACATAATTTTTAATGTTTAATTGTCAATTGATAACAAATGATCTCAATTTAAGAAACTCTTCCCTCTTCCTGCACAATGACAGCCTCTTCTTGCAAAATGGTCATTTTGACACCAATCAGCAGTATGCCGGTTGCCCGAAAACACTGAATTGCTGGAGTATCTTCTTTCTGTTCTAGAGATTTGCCATCTCTCCAAGCTTGGCTTGTTTGTATTGGATACATGTAGCAGCATTTTGGTGGATGGCAGCTGTACATGGAGTCCTGTAATTGTCCTTGACAGAGGGAGACAGAGCTGTTTCAAGTGCTGGAGCATTGTGCTGGCCATGTCAATCAAGTGGCTCAGTCCAACCAGGCTGAAATAGATCAGCCAATGACATGGTCAGAATAAAGTGACTCTTCTGAAATGGCCTGTTGCCATATCATTTTCTAGGTAACACTACAGATTTCCAACTTGCAAAGGCTCATCTGTTGGTGGTTAGTTGATTGTGGCAATCTGACAAGCTGCATCTTGTAGTTTTCCTATTAAATTATTTTTTTTAGATTCCAGTGCACAGTAATTTTACATTTTGTATTTTTTATCAATATGAATGGCAATGTTGGTCATTTGGTCAATCGGTCAGTCCACCACTGTGGTCCAGAGGTCATCTAGCACCAGTATGTAGTTGACATTTGTGGTTTTAAGTGAAATGTCTCACCAACTATTGGATGCATGGCAACAAAATTCAGTAAAAACAATTATGTGCCCCTCAGGGTGAATTTTAATACTTTGGTGATCCCTTAAAGGGGTCATATTATGCTTTTTCTGATTTTTTCAAAACTTGAAAAAAAAGTTTTTATGCAGAAATTCTCACTGCAAGTCAGAAGCCCAGGCTTCAACCTCCTCTGAATACTTTGTTTGCGGCATTTTTTTCTACCTTCAATCTGATGTCAGATTGTTGTGCATGGCCATAAATGATTGTCCGTTCCATAGCCTTGGTTGCTAAGGTTGTTGCTAAGGTTTTTCCATGTGTTGTTCGCGTTACCCACTCTCATAATTTGGATAAGATTCTGGCTCGAACATGTACGAATATATTTGACAAGTTGACATTTTGAGTAAAGTAGTGGGATCCTACTGCTATACTTTGTTTCATGGTTCGTTGATGTAGCCTCCCAAGCAGCTGGAAGTATGCCTGAGACAGGAGCTAAAATGGCCTGTTTCAGACAGAGGCTGAACTAAGGGGCTGTGTAAAGGGTCAGTCTGAGTTAAATGAATTTTTTTTAACTGTAAATAGTGCAAAGATATTCCAGTAGAGCCCCAGATTAAGAATATAGACCTGGAAATGTGCATAATATGTGCCTTCTAAGTTTTCATCTAGTGTCATCAACAGGTCAAAATTGTTATGTATCCAAAACTTGCAAAACCTGCAAAACAAATTACATTTCCATCAGCCTTAGCTGTAATTTGTGTTCTGTGCTAATTAGCAAATGTTATTATTCTAACTCACTAAAATAAGATGGCAAACATGATATACATTATACCTGCTTCACATCAGCATGTCAGCATTGTGGGTATGCAGATGTAAACATTTAGCTCAAAGCATAATTTTGACCAAGTACAGTCTTACAGGGCTTCTAACATGGCTGTTGAGACTCAGTCTCACTGCAATATCTGTTCTTCTGTGTATTGGATTAATAGCTCAAATAATTTAATTTAATGTGTTTAGAGTCAACCTGCACAATGACATCACCAGGCAGTAGGTAAAGAGGTTGTTGGGAGCGATGATTGAATCATAAAAAATCACATTGAGGAATTCCACAACTCCATTTACCCTGTCCTTTGTTTTACTACCATAGTCCTATTTTCTTCACTTTACCATCCATCTCATGCTTGCATTGAGCCTAAATAATGTGTGTTTTTACAGCACTGTAGATATAGCAGTGTAAGTCCCGGATATGTCGGCTTTATCTTCTTTATGTGCCCATTTCTCTCTTTAGGATATCATTACTGAGGCAGAGGCACAGGGAGCCATCAGTATGTGGGTGTAGGTGACCTCCTATCCTCTGGTCTGATTGTTTGTTGACAGGTCCTGTTTGAGGGAGGAGTGAACAGTGATAAGAGTCAGTGATAGCACACAGGCACTGCAGATAGACCGATCTGCTGTAGAGAAACCTGGTGAGGGGCGAGAAATCCTCCCTGATACACTTTTTAATAATGTTTATAGAGAGAAGCAAGGAAATGTTTTCATTCATCTAAAAACCACCAAAAGAGACACTCAACCCTTAAGACTGATGTTCACTCTGCTATTACTGTCTTATCTTGAGCCAATGAGGACACGATATGGGGAAATTACACACTGACATGTGTGTTGGTAGAGACAAAGGCTGCTTGTGTACTGTTCCCTAGTGCAGGTAAGAGGATTCGGTTACAGTTATGCTCTTGCCACCATGGAAAAAGAGGACACACACATCACTCTGTGGCACTGTCTCCTTTGGCAGTCGATGGAGTGAGAGATCACAACATAATTTCCAGGCAGGAAGGAACATGCTGGTCAAACATGCGCGAAGCAGAAGGCCACTGAACAGGCGTGAACATTAACACAAACACTGCCAGTCAAAATGACTGATTACCTCGGAGGGCGTGCTGTGAAAAGTCAATTCAGCACTCAAACCCCCTCTATCCTCCAGCCTTTACATGCTGGCCCACAAGCCTACATCCACACCTCCCTAGGGTGTTCAAAATGTATAATCATTAAAATACTACCAGTGATTGGCCTTCATTGTAATTTCTAAGTCGTGTGGTTTGAAACTCCTTTCCGCCTAAGCTGTTGCCATTAGTCTCCCACAGCCACACCTACAAGAGTGAATGCATGTTTTTTAAATGTCCTGAATCTATTCTGGTGTAAACTGATTTTACATGGACCACACCACCTCTGTGCTTGCCTAAAGCTAGAAAATGTGGCATAAAAAGAGAACCCTGGCTACAGTATAACATCAGTCGAGTCTATGAATAATGTAAAAGGTGCAGGATATGACATCATATGCTATGTAATTTAACAGACAATATTTTTTCTTAACTCAGTGCTGTAGCACAGTGTCTGTGCTACTGTAATTGCTCACACACAAGTTGAGTCTCACTCCCACTGGACCTGGCCTGGGCTTCTGTTTGCTCTCTCTGTATTTATAGCCTGTTTTCTACTGGAGGACTAGCTGTCCTCAAACTGCCCTTCTCATCTACAGAAACACTAGCCTGTCCCACAGTGCCACCACACAGCCAGACCCTGATATATCAAGTTCTCCGTTGTGATCTCCCTGACATTTGGAGACCCTTGCAGAAATCTTGGAAGAAGACCTCACAGCACTCTGTTGAAAAACAAGTGGTTAACAGGAATAAATGCTAAAAGTAATATATATACAGTAGATTTTCCAGCACACCCTAACACTGATATTTCTGTGTTTAGTGTGTCTAGTATGTATACTATTTTTACTTTCCCCTCTCAAAAAGGTTTTTGTGTGTTTCGTTTCTATGAATTTAAATTTAAGCAGTTGATTATCTGTGAAATTAATGATCAATAATCAATTTTTTAACTTAATTTTTTCCATCATGTGAAACTCATTTGCATTCAACAAGAATTTTTAGGTGCATGGAGTAGTAAGGGAGGTCAGGACATTTGAGTAAACCATATTTGTCCACCAATTATTGTGTTGTTACAGTTGAAATTTCTATTTTGATAACTCTTTGCTTTCCAGGTCAATTTTAATCTTGAGACACATGTGCCTTCAAAGAATTGACAGCTTATATGGGTTTAAATGTCATTAGCATTGTGCTCCTCATTCTCACATATTGTAGCAGTGTAAAACACCTCACCTCATCGCCCAAAGCCCTTTCCCAGTGACCGTGTCAAACTGCCTTCTGTGGATCATGGGCCTTTGACAGGAGAATAGATTGCATGTATTTATATTTCAGAGGAAAAATCTGCAGTCTATTGCCTAAGGCTTTGGTTGCCTATCAACGTCCTTCACAATTGTTGGAGAGGGAACGAGTCACACTTTCATCTGTCAACATGGACAAGAAGAATGTTGTTTCAGGTTTCAAATGGAAGCATACGGTAAATAAAGTCTGCAGGCCAGGGCAGCTGTTATAGGCGACATATCCATCTATCCACTGCGTCCACATATTGGATATTGTATGAGCAGAATAATGTTAATACTACCTTAAATGTTGTTTAGATATCTGCCAGTAATGTGAATTATAGCCTGAACTGAAATCACACATTTTTTTTCTTAAGCTATTACTTTGCACCCATTGAGGGGATGTCCTCAGAGAACAAAAATGCACCTTTTATCTGCAAGATGTCCCTCTGCATCTCCTCCCCCATGCATCCTCTCTCTTACCGCCTGACAGTGTAATCATGGATCAGGACAGCATTTTATGGGGGCTTCTTTAATAACCACCAGTACCGCTTGACCTCTGTGAGTCCCCCAAAGGTGCCACCTCCTCCAGCCATCCCCCAACAACACTGTCAGGTCCAGGTTGACTGTCCCTCCACATCACCCTCCCTCTTTTCTCCCCAAAGACTCCCCTAGCCTCCACCCTCCTATTCTGACATGCTCAGATGCTCCGGTAATGTCTTGTAGGTCTAAAGGTCATGCCTGACCTGTCATGGTGGATTGGGCCTCAGACATAACAGCACTCTTTGGGTACCACAGCAAAGGCGTGGCTGTCTCCCTGCCAGTCATTTCTCACCACTAAAAGATTGAGTAACCGCATGTCATACGTAGAGTTTAGACTTGCACTACATTTGCATTTGACACTTGTAACTGATAGTTTATTACTGGATGTTAGCCATGCAGTCTAATTAAACTTCAAAATAACTACAATATATTATGAGGTGACACGTTTCCTCGCTGACAGATGTTAGTTTGATTGATTTCTTTTAGAAATCTGAAGGGACTTTACCAGAACAAAGATCCAGTGGATGATAGAAACTTGCTGCGTTGGGGGTGTTTGAAAAAAAGATCAATTATAGTTTGGAGACATGCTGTGGTGTTGTGCTGTGCTATGTAGCCCTTGGAAAGGAAGTTGAGATCAAAGCTTGGTAGGGAGGGAACCCTTTCTGTAGCCTCTTTACTATCCCTCTGGTTGACCATTATATACATGCATACAGATACACAGGATAGGCACGCAGCAGATAACTACAGAGGGTTTTGTTTGTTTGCTATTACTTGTCTTTACTCTTTGCAAGAAAGATATCAAAGCTGTGTTATTATCATAAGTTGTAATATCTCTTCTTAGTCTGCTAAGATGATACAAAGCTCAATGAACTTCCATTACAAACTATCTTCATAACATCTCATTCACATGCAGATTTTTGTGTTTACTCTGCAGCTCTTCCTATTAATAATTTATGTTATTGTTTCATAATAGCAGCTCTTTGCAGAGTATCAGACAAATCCCTGTTTCTTCTCCACAAGAAATGCTGTTTGTTCAACAGGCTCATTCATTATTACTATGAATAGTTTGTCTAATGACTGCACAAGAGGTGGTAGCGCCTTGGCACAAAGGCCCGGCATGCCCCTGTGGAGAGCTGTATGAGACCAGGCTTCTGTTAGTCAATACAATGAATACAGAGCCAGGTCCTGGCAGAGTGGTCAGGGCCTGAGAAACGCAGCAGGCACAGTAATGCTAGATGTACACAAGATGCATCCCTGAATGTATGTGATCTCTCCATTTGTGTTTCTTTCTGTGTGTGTGTGTGTGTGTGTGTGTGTGTGTGTGTGTGGTCTGTCATAGGCTACTGTTGGGGATCAATTTAGATTTATGACCAGTTAATTAGGGACAGCTTGTCCAACTGGGGACAGAAGCTGTGTCCTCAATTGAGAAAAAGTTGATGTTTGGGTCAGTGGTTAAGGTTAGAGTTAGGTGAAGGTTGGGGTGATGGTTAGGGTTAGGGTAAGTCTCCAGGAATGAATGTATGTCTATGTAATGTCCCAAAAAGTGACCCTAGTCTGATATGTGTGTATATGTGTATGTGTGTGTGTGTGTGTGTGTGTGTGTGTGTGTGTGTGTGTGTGTGTGTGTGTGGTGATAAATAGGGATGTGTCTATTTCCTCTGGACTCTCCTGACAGATCATCCATCCTTAAACAATTTGGCAGTGCCCTCAGAGCCTGAGAAGGCTGAGAGAAAAGATGGGCCACACAACTGACAGTAGCCTTAATGAAAGACTCATCGGAGGCTCCGGGCAACCAGGAGGCGAGTGGTTTCACTGTCTGGGATGGATGGAAGAATAACATGCTGACAGGTGCGGGTGGCCATTGAAGCAAGAGGACATTATGAGATTCTGTAGGCAACAAGCATAGGGGTTGTAGAGCTTTAAACTCTGTGTGAGTCTATTTAGGAATCAGAGAAGAAGCCTTTGTCTGAGGATGACTGGGAAAGGAGGAGGCTCATTTGAGATGGTCAGGAAGGGAGATCATTACAGGGTGCTTTTACAGAGATCATACAGCAGATTTACAGTACCAGTCAAAAGTTTGGACACACTTTCTCATTCATCCATCAATGGGAAGGTGTGTTTAAACTTTGACTGGTACTGCATATCATCTCAGAGCAAATTTGACATAGAAAATGAAATTGTTGTCATCTAATAGGAGTCGTATTTTAGTTAAATTCAGTAAGCTGGAGTGGGATTCAGTCTTAAGTGGCTCTTATCTAGTTTCAGTGAGATATAGTACAACATCTATTGCAATAACATAGTGTGTCTGGAACCACACTGGGCATTTTGTGTACATACCAAGTGAAACCAGTGAGAAAAAGCTTTGGGCTGCTGTCAGGAATGGAGATTTATAGGGTGCAGCTGCACAGGGTTGTCTTTGGTCTCTGTGTCAGCCCTGTAACTGCAAACTAACCTCTTAGCACTGGCCAGCGTTCTGTGATGGATGGATGTGTTTAAGTCAGGTTAAAAGTCGACTTCCAGTCACTGACTGGGACAACCAGAGTTTAATCTTGAACCCTGAGAGGCTGCCTGTAATAAAGCTATTTCTGGGCCTGATGAACAAAGTGAGGAGACTTGCTCCACTGAGTCGATGCTGTATGGATGAAACCTTGGCTCCCATCCCACTCCTCAGATTACCCACCTGCTCTGATCACAGGGCAGTGTGCACAATTACATTACCTGTCCCTCTTCACTAATAAGGCTTACAAATACATGTGAACGATGGAGCAGAGTCACCGTAACACACTTCCAAATTTGTTTTGACTCTCCGCGCTGTCATCTCCTTGTTGTAAGTGATTGCTTTGGTTTTCCGGGTGCTGGCTGTGTGTTTCCTAGTGGGAGCAGGCCAAAGACAAAGCCAGGTAATAAAACCAGCATTAGCAGGCTAATTAGGCTATAGACCTGCTTTGGCAGAACAAATCATTTCATCACGTCTTACACAATAGGGCATCGCACTTCTTCCGTGTAGCAATATTTCATAGCCAATTTCCTACTGCTTGGCTTTATTCACCAACTTTTGTCAATAAATTTCCTCTCATATCCATATTTATTGAGCTGAGAGTTGGAGGCCAGGAGTGCCTGGGCAGAGATAATGAAGACAATGTTTCAGCGTGGATTCAAATCCCTCTGTGAGGTTTAACATATCCCACTGATACTCATTCTTCTTTATTCTGATGCACAAGGCTTGTAAAAACTGACTTGATGTCAACTCTATGTCTTGGCTGTCACATATGCAATAAATTACTTTGATTTATGTGGTCCTGCATGTGTATGTTTTGTTCATTCTCATGGCTTGATTCTGTGGAAAACATTGTCTAGACCTCTGTAAAGTAGTCTGTATTTAGTGTGGAATGTATTCTGCATATATTTTCTGTGTGTGTGTGTGTGTGTGTGTGTGTGTATTAGTGCATTAGCTAGTGTCAAATAATGGCCTTCTTGATAAAACCCACTCCTTCATTGTATGGTACACACCTGAGAACTGCTGTGTCCTCCCAGGAATGTTAGGAATGTGAAATCACCAGCCCTGCTCTGATTGAATCTGGTTGAATCCAATCCTACAGTATCTTTGAGTGGAGATAACAGGTATAGTTCTGCAGTCAATGTAGGCCCTCAACATCCATATCCATCCATGGATAGACCTGCTCTCACTATAAGAGAAAGAGGGATTATGTGTCTTAGCCTTTCAGAGTTTTTTCTCCTCTATGCCTTTCTCTTTTTTTCTCTCTCTGCCTCTGTGGAAGGTCACCTGAAGGAGGTAATCCCTATTCCTCTCTGTTTTTGTTCTCTTTTATCCGAGGGGCTTTGTGGCCAGAGCTAGAGCCCATCCACTGATCAGCAAAGCAGGAGCTAGCACACAAACAGAGAAGCAGAGGGAAACAGCTCGATGCATGAGATTGCTGCCTTTTATCCCCCTGGTATGAATAGCAAAATAAGTGCCTTACTATAAAGCATAAGGTGTTGTTGAGATTCAAAATATGTATGAGTTCCAGTTTTCTAATACATTGTGCAAACTTACTTATAGGATGTGACCAGCAGGTCCCTCTGTGATTCAAAGCGAGTATGTGTGCATGTGTGTGGTTAGGGACACAATCTGTGTGTTCTTGCTGCATTTTAAGAGGAAACCCAAGGGATCAGAGGATGTATTTACATTCAGCTGTTCTTGGGCAGATTTATGCCTTGGCGTCATTTGTTTACATGCACCTCTACAGTATATGTCTGTGGGAGGTACAGCTGGAAATCTCCACAGGGACTAACCGCCTGCTGTGGTGTATAGCTGTTATGTGGCCGGGTGTAGCTGTTTGACCATGCAAGGGGATTGCTTGTTCAACTACTGTCAACATTTAAAGGGCAAGCATCATGCTTTTTGTGATTTTCTGTTATGTTTAGATTGTTATGATGACAGATCTCTGCTTAACATGGTCAAAGTTCCAAAACTTAAGGTGAATGTATGTAAAAATTCTCCCTGCAAGGCAAAAGCCAGGGCATCAGCCTGCTCTGAAACCTTCATTTGCAATATTTCCTCTATTTCCACTTCGTGATGATGTCAGATTATTTATGCATGCCCACAAAGGGCCTTCCTTTCCGTAAGGTTGTTGCTAAGGTTGTTCCATGGGTTTTTCGCATTTTCCACTCACATATTTCAGTTCAAACATGTACAAATGTATTTGAGATGTTTCTATTTTGTATAAAGAATGAGAAAAAGGGGTGAAATCCTACTACTACTATTTGTTTATGAAGCCTCTGGAGCCATGTCTGCTGAGGAGCAGCTTCTGGAAGGTGGCCAATAAGAACATCGGGATGGCGACCTTAAAGAGACAGCTGAAAAGGCCTGTTTCAGACAGAGGCTGGACTGAGAGGCTGTATAAATGGCCAGTATAAGATAAATAAGGAGTGTTTTGAACTGTAAATCATGCCGAGTTATACCAGTAAAGCCCCTGAATATAAATGTAGACCTGGAAATGTGCATGATACGTCCCCTTTAAAACGTTCAGAGTGTGACCATTGAGCTAACTCTGAGGCAATAATGTAATCACCACAAGCTAGGCACTGGTTGTTTTTGCCAATCCGATGTCAGAGCCATTTGGCGATGATGATGTGTGCCTCCACTCAGCACAATGACTGATGGGATAGTAAAAAATGAATCACCTCCGCGGGGGAGGAAGGTTTAGCCATCAGAGTTATGCTTCTGAGGAACATTACCCTCCTCTGTATATAATGAGACATATTTAAAACAGCAATCATCCCCTCCTTTGAACTCCAGGTCACAGTGCGGAATCAATCCCTCACGTGATTGAAAAGAAAGGCCATATGTGTGTGAGACTGAGCATATTAACCAAGGTCACACATGCTGCACGTGCGGTCTGCATGTGGAATGGATGTTCTCTTAGAATTGCTGAGCGCGATTAAATCTACGGCTTAGAATCACACTCAGACTCTAAATCATCGGCCGGGTCATTAAGTGAACTAGGGGTCTTCTCTGAGCTGTTTCTTACAATTGAATTAGAGCATTATTCTGGATAATTTGGTTTGGAGATTAGCACTTCATACAGTCTACAGTGTCCATAATTGCTTTAGTATGGACAAGGAAGAAAGACACTGGAAAGAGACATTTAGCCAGATAATTTATAAATGTCCACAGACAATTAGTTAAATAACCATTATTTTTAGATGTTTACAACATTTTTGTTTCCTATTACTAGATTGTATTTCATAATTTCAAACACCTACTGTCCAGTGTAATATCTCTGGGGACTACTCAGTATACTGTATATTGTTTCATCAGGGTTATTAATCAGAGCCTATATACAATATGCTAAAATATGTCCTGCCATTGTCCTTTCCATTTGAGCCTATATGGTTTAACACTTACTAAAGTATAAAGTACATTTTCATAGTAAACTGTGATGGGAATTCATAAATACTTCTATGTGCGGTACTTGCACCGTTTCCTCATACTTAATGAGATTTACAGTCATAAATAATTGAGCTGGTTTCCCATGTCAGTTTTATATTTCCATATGGAAGGCAACACCTGACAAACACAAGACAATCACTATGACTGATATCGGCCAGGGAACTTTGCTCTTTCGTAATTGCATCAGTGAACCGTGAGATGTGCGAATGAATAAATGTTGCTTTGATCTATGTTTCATGTAAGTTAATGTATTTTTCCCACTGCATGTATGTTTTTTTGTTGTTGTTGTTTTGGTTTTTTTTACCACATTTACCAAATCAACAGTTTGAGTCAGGCCCAATAACGCTCAGGTTGAGAATCAAGTTGGATTCACAAGCTGGCATTAAAGTGAGTACTTTGGTCAAATTCATGAGCCAGGAGTATTCTCAGTCGACTATGTGACTAATTGGATTTTATGGCGTGCACCTTATACCTCCTTCACATCTTGTTATCTAGCTGATGTAAGCTTGCTTCATGGAGATACTACAGAGTCAAGCAGCATTATAGTCTCCGTTTTAAGGAAAAGCCACTTTCAGGCTATCTCAGTAGTGCATATACATCCGCTATTGGACACTAATGAGAATTAAGAAAGATATTAAGCCTCTGCAATGTCTGATAACAAGACAATAATAATGCAAGCATAATTATAGTGTTGTAAAGGTGTTACCACATGGATAGCTAATTAAACTAGGGGGAGATAAGAGACGATTTTTTTTCAGTAAAGGTCAGCATCTAATAGTAGCTGAATGTAAGCAGTGTGAGGACAAGAACAGAAAATAAACTGGCATACGCAGACGGTTGCACCACAATCATCACTGTCTGTGTGGTTAGAGCTGATCTGTGTGAATAATTTCACTGCTTAGCATAAGCTGATGATTGAAACAATTTTGTGTCTGAGCTCTGTGTTAGATAGCAAAAGCACTGTGACATATACATATCCACAGCGCTGGAGATAAATCCTTGCAGAGCGAGCAGACATCATGAAAATAGAAAGCTATACTACTGTGATAATGAACTGACAAGACCTGCTCTGCTACTGCACTGCCATAAACCCTGCCGGCAATTTACGAGTGCAGAGTGACCAGTTCACCTCCCCCCTTTCCACAGACAACCAACACAACCTTGCAGATCACGGTTGTAGTGTCAGCTAACATGAGATGAGAAGGTGTCACAACAAGGAGCACAGAGACAACTGGACTCACTACAGTATTACATGTTACATATTGGACCAAGTTGGCATCGTCATCTGTTGACTGTGCTGTTAAGGCCTCCTCACCGAGTCGGCTGTGACATTTAAAACGTCTCCTGGAACGACTGTCAGAGAGGCAGCATGTAAAATATATGATATATAAAATAATGTAATATTGAACATTCAGTTAGATTAACTTACAGCCGGAGGACAGTGATTTCAATTATTCAGAGGAATGTAATTACAAACCTCAGTATCCAGTACTGTGTAGCAGTGCAGTTTTGCCACAAGCAAAGATCATCCAGGGTCTGTTTTTATTGATATTCTCATTTCTGACCCGGTCAGGGATTTCAGCTATTCTACACCACAGATCTGCTGAACACAATTAGGGCAGTGCCTCCCAGGAGGAGCAGGCCACATAGAGGGCCTGGATAACAAGGCTATACTGAATTAGTAATATGGTAAATAAAACACTGGTTGGATGGAAAGCCCTGGAGTCACAGAAACTCAGGTTTAAAGGATCTGAGGGGTCTAACAAACATGTTGTGAATGTTATTGATCCAGGATTGCCTCTATAACCAAGGGATTGGTGGTATTACAGGCTCTCTGACTCTCTTTGTTTTATTTAGAAGGATATGTGATGGTTTTCAGAAATCACCTGTTACAGAATTTCCTTTCTGGGTAGGAAGCAATGCTAAACTGAGGATAGCATCTGCCTCAAATTTAACGTATTTTGTCTGTAAATCTGTATAGTATTTGCAGTGTCATGTATTTTGTGCAAAGCATAATGGTGGGTAGCCAAATCTTAAAGCCAAGCACAGGCCTAGACCAATTTTAATGTTGAACTTTTACTCTCTGATTAGCTCCTGGGGGTGACACATTTGTCTGTGTGAGGGTGATTACAGAAGAAGGCTTAAATCTCTAAATTGCCTTTGCCACTGTTGGCTCCCTCTTGTTATTGTTATTTAAAAGTAGCAATTGAATTTGATGCAGAGGAAGGAGGTGGAACAATGAGTGGTCATTATTGTCAGCAGCCTTTGCCTTCAGTGCGTCGGGCATATTTTTCTGTGAAGCGCAGGACATCCTTGCTGTATTTGTATGCTTTTATGTCAGCACACATGAGTGTTTTCCTCCTCGTACTTCCTCCATTAACGCAAATAAAATCGCATTGCACAGCCTTGCATGAAATGTAATCTTACTTCAACATCGTCAGAGAACACTTTGGCTGATTCAGGACGTCATCAGCATACATGTTATCCAGGTAATTTGGGTGATAGACCTTGAGAGCCCCAGTACCGTAGCAAGTATCAGGCCTGTGTTTTAAAGCCAATAAAATCGCTCCAATATGCAGCTTATGTCTGCACTCACCTTTCAGAAGCCTATGCTTCTCTTTCCACTTTGCTTGCACTGGCAGTGGAGATGAAATACTGGCCCCCAGAAAGCCATTTGGCACCTAATTGAGCAATCCTATTACTGTTCTCTCCCTTTAGACTGTGACTTTCATTGCTTCAAAGCGATGGTTGGAAGCGGGTGTAAATGATTGTGTTACAGCAGGTGTGAGTATATGTGTATTTAAGTAACTTTGTTGTGATAGCGTGTGTGTGTGCCTGTGTGTGTGTGTGTGTGTGTGTGTGTGTGTGTCCGAGTACACTCTTGTTGCCTCTCCTCACCTGAGCTCCTTCAAATATTAAACATTGATTGGGTTCAGAGATAGACCACATTCACCAGTAAAGACTCATTCTTAACTCCTTATGTGGTGGCTCATGGAGGACCAATACACTATTTATGACCATGGACATAACTCCTGGATGCAGACGGAAAACCAACTCCTGCTTACTTTTTTCTCTCGAAAATTCCAATACCTCTCTAGAGCTGCACAAGAAGAGATTCTCTTTTTAAGTCGAGACTAATGTTTTCCTCGGGCTATGTCTGTGCAACTGGCAATCCTATAAAATATTACAGAATTATGTTAATTGCTCTGTGTTTCATCCTGCCAATGAGTCTGCAAACCATTCGTGGTTATTGGCTTAAAAACCACGGATTGCATTCAAGCCTTTAAATGTTCAATTATAACACATTTGAATTAAATATTACATTATATTACATTCATTTCATAGACGCTTTTGTTCCGAATTACGTGTATTTTTCCACATACACATTGGGAGAAATTCTGGGTTCATTGTCTTGTTAATGGATGTTTCAAGTCAGGTCAAATCAATTGTATTTAAAATCCCAAATTTGCCTCAAAGGGCTTTGCAATCTGCACAGAATGTGACACCCTCTATCCTTAGACCCTTGGTTCGGAGAAGAACCATCACTTAACAAACAGCCACCTGAGCTACAGCTGCTTGATTATTAGTTAATTATTTGTACAATATCTGCACATGACGGTTACAGTATGGTTAAGGTATAGTTAACAGTAGCCAACTACAACAACAGAGCAAGCGTATCATTGTCATGGTTAATGACTAGATTGTAGGCGTAGTTAAATAGTTTCAAATATTTTTGGTGTCACTGTTGTTAGTACACTGGATCTTTCACAAATATACTGCATATCTGTCTCTTATGCTCTTCCATATGTCTAATTTTCTTCCAACAATATACATGTATCAGACTAAGGCCTAAATGCAGCTGCAGATTGTGTACATGCTTTGCAAATGCAGAAGTGTAATAATGAGAAATATCACAAAAATTGTCTAGAGTCACCAGCACTCCCATTGCCATTTATTCATACCATTAATTTCATGCATCAGCGGTACACTCAAAACATGTCACATTGTGTACCCTGTTCTACATGTAATTTCTTAAGACTGCCTTTACAAAATATGTATACTTTTGGAAAGATAGTTTTTACTTATAGCAATGTAATGTCTATTGTTTTGATTGATTGCAACAGTTGAATGTAAAACCTCAGCAGCAGATTTGTTTGCATTTGTTTGTTTATATGGAAGTAAAACAGGCCAGGACTTTGAACTGTGATGTGTTAGAGTTTCAATAAGCATATTTCAAGCTGCCAATCAAAACCTGTCAGAATTTCTGTGCATAAACCTGCGGTATGATGTGATTGATAAGTATCTTTGAACTTATGGCATGTAAATGTGTGTCTTTATCCAGTTATTTTCACACAGCTCTGTGTATCAGGAGCTATTGTGGCTGCATAGGTAGAAAAAAAGAAAAACCTCAGTTTGACTGCAAAACACACAAACAAAATGCAGAAATATGGAGAAATGTGCAGCTTAGATTGCTTAAGTGTTTTTTACAATTTGAGCAGCAGCGTGCATTAGTGCTGCCTCAGGTTGCAAACAAACAAGACCATTATCATGGAGCATCTAGCACCTGCTCATTTAGTAATCATCAAATTCTGGACTTTTCTTATAAAAGATGCCAGAAAGTTTGAGATTCATGCCAACAGATCGGCTTAGATGTTTAGCCTTTCTTTTCTTATCCTTTAAAATGCTCTTCACAACCTGTGGAAAAATGTATAGCCTTTGATACATGGCAGTTAATAAATTCCTAATACTTTTCCAGTTGAATCAAGTGGATGTAATGTGTAATTTCCTTTGAAGATGTAAATGACTAGTGATTAGTTCAATATTTCTTCTCAGGATTTCCATAATTAGAGTCTCGGACCAGAATCTTATTTCAATCTTTGCTAGTCTAAGATATGCACAGACATTCCCTTGGAGATGATTAAATAATCTTCAATCAGCTTTCAACCAGTGGGGCAGTAATCTGGGAATTGGAAATGGAATCTCTTGGGGAGATGTCTTGCCTTTGTTGCGTGATGTACATGTTCGCTCTGTGCTTGTATGCGCATGCATACTTATGTAGCTGATTCCTGTCTTGCTATATGTACGTGTTTCATTCTTCTTTTGATCAGTTGTTGGCTTTTCCATTCTCTGGACATTTCCTGGTAGAAGAAAATGAAACGTTAGTGTGCTGTGTAATATTGGATATGCACTTCAGTTTTACACATTAGCCTTTCAAATGGAAAGTGCTACTTCAAATCTTGTTGCAGCAATTTGTATAGCTGCAAAATTATTCTAACTGCATGCTAAACACATTAAAAATGACAAACTATCGAAGAAAGAACATAAGAAAACAATTTGTGGGAAAGAATGCAACATTATAATCTAAAAGATTCATGCAACGGAGCAGGGCATTGTAGAACTGAGCTCCTTCAAGCCGTGAGACTGCCACATGACTAATGTTGCATTCTCATGCGTGCTCTGGTTTTATCTGTATCTCCATAGGGGACCATCAGGGTTTTAGATGTGTGGCTACCATACAGCAGCTGCCCATGCCTGCTCCTCCTTTGTCCTCCATTTTATATAATCAAATAAATCACAGATAATGGAGAAATTGCCCCGTCCTTTTTCTTTTGGAATAACTGGTGATGTCAACTGCACCACACACCTTACTGCATAATTCAACAGGCTTGATTAGTTTTAAATTGTCCAGGTTTATTTATTCTATTTAAATGTGCCATGAAATCCCAGTAATTGTGGACTGTTCTGAAATGCAATGCAGGTCTTTGCTCATTTGACTGTGTGAATTCAGAACAGTGCAGAGCCACACCGTGGATGACTGCTTTCAACTTCAATTTGTTTGAACAATATAAATGATTTTGACTCAGCTCATTTCCTGTGCCTGTGGCTGCTAATGTCTTGATCCATCTACAGATAGCCTAGAACCTCTAATTACTCACCGTGCTATTGATGTATTAGCTCTCATTCAATGATCGAAAAAAGACTGGATTTCTAAATTGAATAGTCTCTCTCCTCTTTTTGAAACATTAATGCTAATGCTACAGCAAAAATCTCCCTCAGTCTTCTCTGAAATAACTCACTTCATTAAATCCAATCCTCCTCAGGGATGATGCCTGTGATTTATTGTTGACAGAGTTTCCTGTGAATTTCTAGAAAAGCTTTTGCAAAGTATGTAGAGAGAGCCCCTCTGTGCACCCCACAGTCTTCTTTGTGTTTTGACTGCAGGTCTGTGCTGTTGAGGGCCAGCTATAGCTCCAGGGGGCCCACCAGATTTGGGTCTTATCAGCCATAGCAGCCCTCTTCATGGGCCACAGAGCCTCTGTAGGCCTGGATCCGCCTGTATACTGGGACTGCTGCTGGGCCTGGTATACAAGTACACTGTCTGCCCAAGAGCAAAAATCCCAAGGGCCACTGCCACAGCAGAGCCTGGTTGAATAAATACAAACTATAGCAAAGTTTGTCACTGCTGTCTAGGCAGTCAAAACTTCCCTCGTTATTGCCTACTAATATGACACATACTTTATCACACACACAAATACTGCATTCACACACAGCCAACCATTACGGATGAAAACCAAAATAGAACAGACTAGGTAGGGAGGAGGAAATGCCCGGTGGTCAAGCCATCACTAGTTATCATGTAGGTGGAAACCCAATTTGCAGTTTGGTCCAGTGGCTCTGAGAGCATTTTGGGGCATCAATTACTTCAACCACTTGCTCGCAGGCTGTAATTGCAGAGAGACAGGGGAGAATGTTTATTCATGCGGTCATGCATTGCTGGCCTTTCACCTGTGTGCATCTCTGCTGAATATTTATCTCTGCACATCCCCCAACACCAGCGATTTCCAGATAGAGAGAACTTGCACCAAGACCCCCTGCCGGACCGAATCCATAGATGCAATCCCCCTAAATTTTCAGTGTTACTCTCACTAACACCATGACTCCATATCATTGAAGTCAGGTGAGTCTGGTAACTGAAAAAAATCAAATTGGATTTTAAGGTTGGGATTTCTGAAAAGGTGGAGTACAATGAAGCAAAAACACTCTGTTAAATGAGGGTTTTAATCCATTTTCAGTTTGTAGCCGCAGGTAATAATAAATCCCCAGATTTCAAAAACTAATCCCTTATGGTCCCTTATGTTTTCTCCTGGTGAATGAGGAAGAGCAGGAAAACATAAAGTACAGAAAGAAAAGACTGCTTTTAGCAGATAAACACGCCTGGAGTTCCCCCTGTCAGAGTACGCCCTGTCTGTCTGCATGTGGCCCCATGCTGGGAGTGATAATAGCTGGACATTGCCCTCTCCCTGGCAGTCAGCTGCTCTCTGTCCTGAGCCAGGGAAATGGAGGGTGCCAGGGGAAAAAGGCAGGGTGTGTTGCTGTGTGGACAGCGGTCAATGGACTGGTGTTGACAGCTGAGTGCTCGCTGTCCAGGAACAAAACCCCGGGTCACATGCCATTTATGGTTTACCTTGCGTAACCTGACCCAGTGTATTGTCCACTGCTAGGGCTTCAAATGGGTCTCCATTTGGTGGAGAGAAGAGACGGTGATTGATAAATGTCACACATTCAGTAAAAATTTCTCTGAATTCATACCTGAGCAATAAAGCATGCTTTGGAGTGAACCAATTCACCGTTCGCTAAACCCCTCCCCCGAACAGCGATTGTCCGATCATAGCTTAGCAACCGTAACTAGGCTCGGCAGTCAAGCTCAGGATTTCTGCACATGCTGAATCAGTGTGCATGGGGCTGAATGGTGGATTTCAACATGTCAAGGTATTATTTTAGCACCCTATGTCTACCACAGAAGAAAAGGTAGTTTGTAGCAGATGCTGACACCTGTTACATTAAGATGCAATACATGAATGCAAGGGCTGACATCACATCTACAGTAGAGATAGCCCAACTTTATAGCTGACTCCACTACATAGCAGGCAGGCATGACACTTTTATATGGTGACTACAGTTTGTAAACATAGGCTGGGAAATTACACACACAGACATGCAATCATTTCCCATTCCCATTACATTTAGCATTTTAGCTGAATGCAGGTTAGTTATTCTGTGATTTAAATGTCTGTCTGCAGCTCGTAAAGGATCAAGTTTTCAGTTTGGCAGCTTATAAAAATTTAGTTCTGGGTTCTTTATCCCGTTGGTAGTGCATCCCACCACACAGCAGCTTTTAGGCATTTTTCTGTTGTTTGTTAGCAGACAGAAGTGACAAGGGGACACCTTCACGCAATACAAAGTCAGTGGAGAGCAATCAATTGTTTCCCCCTCTGGGGTGGGCGGGACTTAAACACGCTCTGTCTTGATACAGTTTCTTTATGCCCATGTTGTGGATCATCAACTAGGATGCTGACAAGAAATGCACCTATAGCCTCAGTATTTAGCACAACATCATGTACTGCATTTAGCCATCAAATGCATATGTAAGACCCCTTTATAAGATTCTCATTTTAACATGAGTCACCTGGAAACAGCCTGAGACAGTGTTTTTAACCAACTCATGAAGCTAACATTAGCTCAATTAGCTAGCTAGCTAGCTACAGCTAGTAAAATCTGCTAGCCAGTTCATTTCAGCCACCAAGACTGGCAGTTGCCAGTGCAAAATGCAAAAGCCTCCTTTTGTTAAAATTGTCTGAAATCAAAGGCCTATTGTTTCAAAAAATGACTATGTATTCTGAGTGAATCTGCCTCTGTTATTATTGTAAACAGCGTATGTGCTATACAAGAACAGAAAGCTCAACAGACAAAGCAAAGCAACAATGAGGGAACAGGGCTTAGCAAACAGTCAGTTACACTAAATATTAGATACATTTAGTTAAAACTGAATTTTATTTAACTATAAAATGTAACCATGAAGTGCTATATGAAATTTTTTCCTTCCTGTGTCTACCATGACACACATCTGTTGTTTGTAATTGGAGGGAGACGGTTACAAGCCAACTGTTTATTTTGCTCTATTTCTCTTTTCCTGTGAGCATGGCGTGTGATGTATAATTCCTGGGAGAGGCCGAACTGGTTAAGGATCAGTGCCGAGGGACTTGCTTTGCTCAGGTTGCCAGAAACCAGCCGTTTCATCTCTTGCACAGTGAAGCAGCACGGGTTAGCATGGAAAGTAGATCAAAAGCTGGGCAACAGCTAAGGTGACAATGACAGAGACTTGCTCATATCAACACTGACATACAAACCTCTGGTAAGTTTGACTGAGGGAGGTATGGAGAATATCTTCTACACCCAGCGGCAAGAAACATGTCAGATAATCAATGGTTCTCTATATGGTTTTGGATAGAAAGATGGATAAAGAAATTAAAAGGGGGGAAGTACATGAAGGGAATGACGGAAAACCAAGAGAGGGCCAAATTTAAGAAGGGATGAGGGAGCTCCCACCAGATGTGTGAGCATTAATTACTCCTAATCAAAGACTGTGCCAGCCTGGTGACAGTGGCAAGCATGCAGGAGACACCCAAGGTCATTAGTAGCAGACACACACACACACACAGAGAGAGAGAGAGAGAGAGAGAGAGAGAGTCATGGATGCCAACACTTGTGCGTTGTGTCTGAGGCTCTGTCCCATGAGTCTGAGAGAGCTTTCTAAAGATATTGTTTCACACCATGAAATTAACTCCAAATTTAGAGCAAACAGGTCCTGTAAAATGTATCATCCCCTGGTAAGTCATGGGTTTGTGGCTGAAAATATTCCTCAATATCCACGGATTCTGATTCCCATTGATCCAGTTTCCACAAGCCAGAAAACAACCTTAGAAAAAACAAATGAACTGATAACAAGACAAATAAATACTGCATTTAACTGTGTGAGAGTTCTTGTCTCACTCTGTTAATGGTGATATGGGTCTGTGCACCCAGTGTTTTTCTACAGCTCTAAGAGGATTACAGGTTGTTTGTTACGGCTGGTGTCTGGGTAATGGTGATAAGGCAGACAGAGCATGTTGCAGGTGTACCAGACACTGCCAGGCAAGGTAAGATGGCTTCTGGTGCACAACAGCCAGAGATAGGTGTGAGTGACATATTGTGCCACAGGTTGTTTTCTGTCAATAATTTCCAAAAACGAATTAATTTTTTTAGTAGCATGTCCTGTTTTTTGTCTGTATTTTAGGGGGACTGCAATACACAATTAGACAGGACAAAAGGACAAAAGACAAAATTGTTTGGCTACTTGGAGCCTGCAGAAACAAGCCATAAATACAGCACTGACATATTATCACCTTAGCAAAGAGATGCTACACTGGATGTACACATCCAGCTGATACAAAGCAACATTGGCATTCATTTGGACTTCTCTCTCATTAGCTAAATGTCTGCTAAATACTTGACTATGTTCACCTGCTATTTGTTGACTCTGCTGTTGAGTGCTGGGCATGTAGGTTTGTCACTACAAGCAACTCCTTTCACATACATGTTGCCATTTGATCAATTGTCAATTGAAAAATATTTAAAGTGACAATTTTCACATTTAAGCTACAGTATATACCATGTGGTCCATTAATGATGTGAATGAACCTGTTGTGGGTAACAGTAGCATGTGCTGTTAGCACACAGTTTGCTTTGATATGGGACTCACCTACTATAAAATCAGCAGCTGTTGCAAGTTGAAATAAAGTATGGACATGCAAATTCGGTTTGATTGGTGTCTTACATTTACCAGCTCAGTTGAGCAGAGGCACAAATAGATGGAGAGTGGTGGTGACTGTCATCATTACAGCCTCTCTTTTCGCCTGCTCCCTGGGGGCCGCCGTATCATTGGGCTCACTCCAGTGCTAATAGCCCTGTCTAAGAGCTAGCAAGGCACCTTTCGGAGGTAATTCTCCCTGCTGCAATTTAGCTTGCCATTCAACTGTGGCATGTCCCAAGCGTTGCAGGAAATTACCACAGAGTGCTGATGTGGGGAATTTCCCCCCAAAGAATATATCTTTTACAGACAGTCAGAATTATGAATGATGCATACAGAACAAGTCAATCAGTCTACCATATGCCCTGAAATAAGTAGTTGTGTGTTTGCATGCATCACGCGTATATGCACCCAGTATGGCCCCCAGTGTTTTCTGCTGAGCACACAACAAATGCCAACCAATCAAAATTCCTACAGCGTCCTACTGCAACCTTTCTCCAAGTCTGTCCCTGAAATCTGACATTGTGCTTTACATGTGTGGGATTTTTAACCAGTTTATAGGCCTCGTGAATGCTCCGGTCTATTTTCACCTCTCATTGACCCTGCTGACAGAGCAGGGAGAGCGCTGTAAAATCCCCTCAGCCACCTCAGTTAGGCTTGGCTGAGTAAAGAAGGAGAGCTCTCTTTGACTGCTCAGCCTGTGGATTACTCCTCAATATGGGATTACGCTCCAATGAATGAGTCCAGACACAATACCGGCGGCTCAGCTCTGAACTATACGAGAGAGATTTAGATATAGAGCTGCAATGGAATATCGGCTGATCTAGTATCAGTTGGCGTAGACCTACACTGCTTACTGTCATTCACACTTGTCTATTTTGCCTTAATCGAGGTCTCTTAAGATAATGAGATGCCACATCCCCAAAACGTATAATCCTGACTGACAGTTTTTTTTCACAGTCTTACTCCCTTGTGTCTTGAAATTGTGTGCTTTGAATATCAGTGAGTAAGGATTCTAACCTTAATAGGTGAGGATCTAGTTTCAAGATCCTCTGTACCTGAAGCACTTTTTACCAGAAGAGTGAATCCTTTGCACTTCCAGGGCTCTGTGCTGTTTTTTTGTTTCACCCAATTGGCAATTTGATTGCCTTGTGGACAATGTGCAGGGGGGGCAAGGAAACTAAGAATTTATGTTCGATGCAGTAATCAATAAACCATCAATTATCACTATGTCCAGGTTGGGTCAGCTATTAGCCATACTCTTTTTTTGATTCAAATGATTGATGATGAAGATTTACATTGACCCATAGCACTAAATGACTATAATATACTGTATCTACAGTCTTTTGACAGGATTGAAATGATATAATACCTCTTTATGAGATATTTATGTTAGATCTTTGCTTCAATTCATTAACTGAAAATGCGACCATTTCAGGCCACTATGAGTTGTACTAAAGAAATGTCCTTTTTTTTTGCAATCCAGTGGTCACCTAAAGACCAGGGGATTGTAGCATCTTTCATTCATTTTTGTTTGCAAAGAATTGAGATTGACAGTGAAAACTTTTGCAGTCTGTGTGTTGCACTGTCACAGTGTCTCTTTTGATACTACCACTGGGGCACGCCAAAAGTATTTCAACACACAATGACTTTGAACCACTTAGAACACACTTGTGAAGTGGTAGAATGGTCCACCAGTCAAAATGTCGACTGGTGAAGCTGCTGCAGCTACTGCTTCTCACAAGGATTCAGTATTAATAACTGTCATAAGTGCTACTAATGCAGCGTCTAGATCTTAACAAGGTTCAGAACATGCATGTAAATGTAGCTACTGTATTATCCTACTTTGACATTGTTTTTGAAAGCAGGGTGACTTTATTGTGTCATTTGTGCTATAATACTATGTGTCAACAGCTGTCCTGTGTTTTGCCTCTGTGGATGAGTCTTGGCTTCAGGTTTGGATCATCACTGTGAATTAGAAGGCCCATTGCCAACAAATACATCGGACATATTTGGATCTAACAGGCCACCACCCAGTGCTCTTAATTATAGTGCTGTGTGCTCATTTTGTGTGCACTGCCAAACACTTTTATACAGAGATTAACAGCTTTTGCCAAAGAAAGATGGATGCCTCTGAAGCCATCTTGAAGAAAGAGGCAACCATGACATTTTTGAAATATAAGATGCAACCATTGGAACAACCATGCATAAAACATGTGTTTTTCTCAAAGGATAAAAAGTCTACCTATTAACAATTCTCTTTTCCAAGACGGACAGTGTTATTGATATTTATTTAATAATTAATGTATAATTAATAAGTCTGTGAAGTTGAGTTTAGGTATTTAAGATTTGTTTGTGATGCAAGCTCTGACATTTGTTTTTGAGTTCCTAAGAAGGAACGAGACATTAACCCCTTTCTAAGATCAGTAACATGACAAACAGTTGGATTTGTTTATAATGATGCTTGACAACATATGCAGTGCTGTATGCTGCATGGTTTATACAGCATAAAAAACTAAACTGTGCTGAATACCAAAAGTGTTTTCAGTTTCCAGCTCTCAAACCCAATCTAACTCAATTTCTGACAGTATTTTCTATAACCATTGACAAAATGCTAAAATGTCAGAATTTCTTTGGGATGAGTGGTTTCATATTTCATCCAACAAAGTGACAAGTTCTTGTAAAAACTACAATATGTCATGAGCTGTATAGCACACTGAAGCTATTCTACTATGACCTGTTTTATATTGTATATACATACATTATATACATTTTTTCCTTCATTTTGGTATTGTATAAATATTTTCCCTGATGTATGTTAACATTTACAATTGTTGAATAAGTTAATTTATCTTTTACAGATGAGTAAATGAATAGTTTCAAGAATGGCACAGTCAGCAGCTGCATCATTACATCATTATATTGCTTAAAATATTTGCTCACTCAACAACCACTGTATATATTTTTGATGTAAATGTTGATCTCAGATGTTTCTGTTTCCCCCTCTAATATTGTCACATAAAGTGTCCTAATGCAGCAGTAAAATATCCAATGTTCAATTCTTTATACAGGGATGCTTAACATTTTGAAATCCTTATTGTTTGTTTGACAGTTCATCTTCCACTTTGATTATACATGTGACTAGTAAAGACAATAATAATCATGTTTCTTCAACTCCAAAAGTGTCTATGTTGTTGCTTGTTGCTGATGAGCCAACAAAACTAGTTACCAATCCATCCGAGGGTTACTTTGGATTTGTTCTGATTTATGCAAAACTGGCAACTTCACTATGAAGCCAGGAACTCTGCAATGCTGTGCACCCAGCAGTTGTCCAGAAAATAACTACAATGTAATGTTTTTTTTATTTCTACACGTTTCACAACATGCATGCAAATGTGACAGCTTTAAAATGATTGTAAGGCATCTTTGATTGGGCTTGTCTAGCTGTTTTTCCCGGCATCCACTCTTTGTGCTAAATTAGGCTAAACGCATCCCAGACGGATTCAGGGTTGTTGTGGATCATCTGACTTGGCTCTGTGAGCAAGGGCTTTAGGGTTATTATACCATTATGGGATTGCTACAAGAGTGAAAAAATACATATATAGATTTAGTAGATAGATATTTACACTGACTTCAGGGCTTCTCAAACTGTAGAGTTCACAAATTTTTCATGCAGTGAATAAATAGAGAAAAGAACTCCAGTAAAATGACACCACCTGCTTGCATTGTTTGGTACGGTGAATCTCCAGTGTACTGTAAACATTGCTGTGTACACTTTTAATGAACTGAATGCAGCAAATCTTTTTTGTGAATATAGTTATACAAGGTTTGGTAAAAAAAAAATTATAATTTAGCAGTATATGCAGTTACAGTTGCAGACAAATCAAATGCAGAGCTTGTGGTTGAAAGTGGTACCATCTCAAGAGACAATCACCACCATCAGAGAGCTTCCCCTCTTTCTTTTTACCTTCCTTTGATGTCTCTATTTCTCACTCACACTAGCTGTCTTCATCTCACATCCAAATTTTGTTCTCTGCACAGTTTATGACCCACCCTCCCCATGCTCCTTCATCCCTCAAACCACTTCAGCAGATTTCAAAATCGTTTTGCATCCAGAGTTTATCACTCGTGAGATGCCCTTTAAGAAGAAAGGAGAGGAAAGACCCTCCATTAATTGCACGTATAAAGAATAATGAAGAGGTGCAGGGTTATCCTTCGAAGGTGGCTCAGGCCCTCCCTTTTTGTCATATGAAAGATCCATCTTAAAAGCAAAAGCAAAGGACCTTTGTGGTGCAAATCATATTGCCTAAGAGAACTGGATAGTTGACTTTTTTATGTATCTCTTAGTCCTGTACACCAAATATTTAAAGACACCATAATATGACAATGTAATTCCACAAAAAGCACACATACAGCATATATTTTTTGTCCAAGAATGTGAGCCAAGAACAGCCATTTAGAGAAAAGCCTGTCACAAAGGCTGCTATTTAAACATTTTTACATTGCCTTTACACTGCAATCCTGTGTGCAACACACACTGCTTTTAGGATTTCTGCTTCCTTTACTTGCTCCACATTAATTCCTCTACCATCGTCACATATGAACGAGTCTAACTTCTCATTATCACATAATTGATACATAATTTAGATGAAGTCATGGGACGCTAATTGCCTGTCATTCTGTTTGCTTAACATTCCTCCGAATAGAATCAACTGAGGCAGATAAAGCTAATGAAAATGTTGTATAATGTTGGCAGATAAAGATAATGAAAATGTTGTATAACGAGGTAAAATATCACCTGGCCAGTGCGTATCACAGGAGTGTGATGTTAGACATTTCACACCTAACCGCCATCCTTGAAGATCCCAGAAATACAACCTTAGAAAGAACTTTATGTGCTTTAATTTTTTATTTCTTATTTAGGATGATGAAATTTGTGCTCATGCAACAGCGGTTGAAAGTAACAGCTAGTGTATTATTGTTAAGTGAAATCTAACTTCATCTATAAAGCAATAATACACTAAAAACCTATAACCTTGAGGAAGTAGCAGTTGAGATTAACAACATGAAAACCAACTAAAAATGCTTTTTTCAAGAGCAGCCTCAACTATTATAATGATATCTAAAAACATCCGGATAAGTCTAGAAAGGAAGAAATTAATCTGCATGTTTGCACATGCATTCTCAAATCTGGTCATTAATACATGCATCTGGGAATATTATGCAGACTGTTATTGCTATTGATTTTTAATTGTTTTGGATCCTGTGTCTTTGCCTTCTCGTGTTGTTTTTCTTATATATACCCATATGTATCCCTAGAAAGCGCCATAGATACTGAATGAATTATCCTGGAGAAATAAAGTGAAATTGAATTGCAGTGGCATTGAATTGAGTATATATGGAAGAGTCTTCTGTGAGCACAGCATTTTAAAATAACAGTCCAAGGCACAGATTCCCCATTTGCTGCTGTCTGTCCATTTAATTTCCGCACTACACATTCGAAAATGGTATTCATATCTCCAGAATTGAATCTCAGGTGTCTCAGAAAACTTCTTGTGACATCTGGTTCTCTCTCCATATTTTTCTGCAAAGCTGTAGGCGGACAGCATACCAAATACAATTTGTACACTACTGCTGCAAACACAAGAGACAGATTGTTGTTTGGCATTCTTTCCAGCTGGCAGTCATTGAAAATCTGCCTCTGAACCCCATTAAGCCATTCCAGCTTAAGTTTCCTATACAATAATGACACACGTATGCCATACACAAACATCTGTGACCGAGCCTTACTTTGGCACAGACACAGGAAGCAGAGTTTAACCTCATAATCCAGTTGTAGATATTAACGAGTGGTGGATGAGTTCATCTGTCATTCCCCATTCTGTGCGTGTCAGCCTCCATCCATAAAGCAATCAGTCAGGTGGACTTGTAGGGCAGTTGGTTATGCCCACAGAGTGGCTGTGTGTTTAATGGCTGCTCATTATTCATGTCCTCAGATTAACACATAATTCCATGCACACTATCCCATTCATTTTAGATTCATGCTGAAAATGCTACAGGTTAGGGTAATGTTTGGATTCATGCTGTGAATGAAGCGCTGAACAGAGGGAGGCTTTACTCACAAGACAGCTGTCTCCACCCAGTGGCCAGTCTGGAAATTGAATGGGATGCATTGGAAATGGACTTCGACTATAAAGATGATATGTTTCCGTATTGTTGCATAATATTACTCATCTCACCCTTCAATACCACATCTTCTTTTTCTTTCTCCCTCCCTCTCTATCTTTCTTTCTTTGAATCCCTCCCTTGATTTCTCTAAGTCCTCTCTCTTAAAACCACTCGTGTGTGCCTAATGAACAACATTCATCAAAGTCCTGTCCCTTTGATCAGAGCAAATCCACTGTGCCATGCCTTGCTCTCTACTCCCCACTGTACTGTAGCTGTGGACACTCCCTATAAGCAACCACACTCATAAGTCTTCATGTTCAAACAAAAACAAGGGTTCGCCTCCACGCAAGTCATTAGAAGACTGGCCTCAGCTTGTAATGATGCTTCTCCGGTGCGGAGCTTGTTACTGGGTGATGGACTGCATCCTCGGTACTGCTGCTGGGTATGTCAGAACTGAGGCAACATGTGTCAAGGTCCTAAATCAAATAGCCACAGAGTAAATCAAGGATATTTTCTTACACATTTGTGTGCTCACTATACTGCAGGTTTCGGTCATGGATGGACACTTAATGAGGTCTGCAGCCACCCACAGCCTCTCCAAACGGCTGCGGAGCCATTATGCTCTATTTTGTTGTCGTCCGAGCAAATGAGACCATATAGAATGGAAAGAGGAGTGTGACAAATTGTCAAGTGGTCCAGGGGCTCAGGACAGGTGCAAGGGGGAGGAGACAGAGGTTCTGTTTGGCAGGCTAAATCTATTAACTAGTTTAACAGTTACCCTTCATTGCACTCTAACGCCCCCCCCCCCCCCCCCCCCCCCCCAACCCAACCACCAGCACCAGCACAGCCACCATATCTGACTCCACTCCAGCGTACAAGCTCTGCACTCACCATTAGCATTCATCAAGCTGTAAAGAGGAAGTTGGGCGGGGGGGATGGGGGGTTATGTCATGTCTGGGAGGGAGAGCCATTGCTTGTCCAGCCGAAAAGCCTTAACAAGGGTGGAGATACATTACATCAAGTGTAGCAGTGATGAGGCGAGCCCAGTGAGTTGGAACCAACCCCACTTGAGATGGAGTAAGAAAGTTGTGAGTATTACACTATAGACGAAAGTGTAAAGTGACAAGTTCTGTGTTCTGGCTGAGAATATATCCTGAAATAAAATGTGCGGCATTTAACACATCAAGTACCTGGATGTCTGTGTGCGTGCACTTGAGGGAAGGGGACATCTAGATCTGTTTAATGACTCCGTGCTCTTGTAAACCAGTATCCAAAGGGTAAAAGCATAAATTCCAGCTTTTTTTATTAGATCTCGTCCCAACCACATTGAAGCTGACAATATATCCACTAGGAACCTCCGGCTAGTCCTGCTAACAAGCCCTGCCTTGTACCGTGATAGGACAAGCCATTAAAATCATAAATAGAAAGGTTCTAATGAAATATCAATTAGGCTGTAAGAGAAGGCTACATTTATGAGGACAGAGCTCATTAAGGGGACTACTGGCAAAACCGTGAGATCCTTCTGTAATTTTCTACTGATAATCCAATTAGTCCACAATGGATTTCTCCTGGTTGAGAAATCTTTGTTATTGGAGTAAAGTTTCACTGCACAGGGGACGTATAAATCTCAGAACCTCCTTAAAGAACAATTATGACGTGCTAATGGAGACTGTAATCATAATTATTACTTAATAATCACAGATTTTTACTGGGTAGTATCAGCCAGTCTTGGCATGTGTGTTATTCTGATAGACTTCCATTTTGTCTGAAGCTTTGTAATCCTGTTGCTCATATTTGTCTATGTTTATTCTGTCATGGGAGAGGATTTTGATAATGTTGACTCTGGGAATAATCATCTCTGCAAATTTTGATATTTCAGCGCTTGGCGTGGCAGACAATAAGAAAACATCTATTTTTAATCCGACATGTTTTTTTCTCTCGCTCACTGACCTTCAGCCCGTGAAAATTCAACTCAATAATTCAGTATGCTCTGCATTTCCCCCCACTTTCTACACACACACACACACACACACACACAATGATATATGGATTGTGATTGCTGCTTGTGGGGAATGTGTTTTCCTACTGACAGCTGACTTGTATCTTACATTTTGTTTTAGATTACATTTATTTTCCTCTCTATGATTTTTCCCTCCTTATCTCATTCAGCTATTGTGCTGGCTACCAGTGGCTATAAGCACATAAATCCCATTTCTCTCATTCTCTCACACGCAGGGATCAGAGAGTTGATCTAATTGACTTGAATATGGAAACATGTTTTGCAAGAGCAACAATCTAATGTTTTGTCTTTGTGTTTCAAGCAACCAATATGTGTATATTTTTAAATGTAGGGCATTGGATCACATATTTCACTTAATTCACTGATTCATCATATTCATTTGAAGACGATGCACTACACACTTGAAATGTTTTCATCAATTATACATGCCGCAGGGCCTATCCATTTTTGTATTGCACAATCCTTGGACATGTCTGTTTCCCGTTTAATTTCACACCTGACCGTCCCAGACCTGAACACAAGTGCAGCAGTCTGCCTCCACTCTCTGTTAATCTATCACAGACAGCAATGTAATCCACCTCCATTTCATTTCAGACGTACAGTGAGATCTCATACTGTCAATCAAATCTGATTCATCCATGACCTATGTTGTAACAGCACCCATTACTGCAACTGCTGAGACAACAATGTGTCTGAGATTTGGTCTAAAATAGGAGACAGTGTTGTGAGGATTTGTAGTGCGTCTATTCTTTCATTCTGTGTACTGGGAAATAAAAAGCTCAGATACTACGGTAACGTTTCATATTTGTGAGCACTGTGTGTAGATTCACAGTTATTTTTGTTGGAACGGTACATTCTAGGTTTTTTTTTTATAGTACATGGTGGCAGCTGCTGAATGAAAATGAAGGTCGGCTCTTTTGAGTTTTTCCAGAAGAACTTTTCATTGTCTCTAAGTTTGTTCCCTTGAGGTGAAAAGCTGCCAACTGCTCCTGTGTGTCTCTGCACTTGTTTTGAATGTTTGTTTGCGGTTGCATGTAGACATGTTGAATTTATCTGATTCAGGCTTGTTTTGCTTATTTATATATATTTAGAACTCCAGGTGAAATGCAAATTTACATTTCTGCAGAAAAAGAAAACATCTTTGGAAATGCGTAGTATGTTCATGGTTATCACAATGTAAAAAAAACAAACAAATGAAGGTTATGATCTTAGTACTGAATAGCTGCATGTTGGAATAGATGATGTGAATAATAATATTCACTGAGAGTTACACAAGCACATTCACACACCAGCCATCGCTCACCTGGAGCAAATTCCGGTGTTTTGAGTTAGTAGCAGGAGGCCAACTTTGTTGCATAATTGATGGTGTAGGATGAGCTTCCTGTTTATGTGGAAGGGATCCCTGTTTCATTTCATTAGGAGACAGAAACGTGGTGCTACATGTGCTTCATCAGCAAAAACATCTGCTTGTGACTGGCACTGTAACTGCTGCACCATCAGAAGTTCACTCCTTTTTTTAGGAAGATCAGGAGCAATATTCACAAAATGTCTTAGGAGTTCCTGCCAAAGAGTTTCCTCATAGGAGCTTTTCATAAAGCTGCTGAGAGCTACTGAGAGAACTCCAAAGCTAAGAGAAGCATCCTGTCATCCATAGCAAAGATTAACCCTGTTGCTATGGATTATAAAAGTAGTAATAAAGTAAAATCAGGTTTTAAATATATATATATATCACTCCTACTTTTAGCGCTAAAATGCTTCATGAATTATTCTTACACTGACAGGGCTTAGAACTGACACATCCCTTATTTTTAAGAATTTTTAACTCAGTCAGTTAGGGCTACTTTTAGTCTCAGGATTATTTGTGCATATGCTCCCTTGGTTTTTCATTTTTCATTTTAAAAAATGTCTGTTAAGTCACTTTATTTGTACAATAACCCCTTTTTCAAATAAAAATCTGTGACGGGATCTTGAACCCTCTGAGTTCATAAGACTTGAATACCTGCCTCCTATGGTGTAACAGGCTTTTTAAAGGTCCATGAATATAAATTGCAGTTTAGGAGACAATTACAATGCAGGTCATGATTCTGAAACTTGTAGGTTACTGCTCATGAAAAGCATGTCAATATATTGCCTACCTGCTGTACATCATGTATATTATCTTAAAGATGTCCATCGCTGAAGGTGACTGAACAGTTGCTTCCCAGGTTTTTATTCTTCACTTATTTTAATATTAACAAGCAACAGCCCTTATATAACTTATATGTAAATGTGTATGTGTATATGTGAACATCTCTGGTTGATTTACTGTGCTGCATCTCTCTAGTCTTTGTTGTTTATTTCCATCTCAATCCATGACATTTAGAGAGCCATGGAGGCTCATATGGCCCGGGATATATCCTAACTCCCCTCTACAACCTCCCCACAGACCTCCATAAAGTTTCCAGCTCTGGGAAGAAACTGTGAAACATCAGTAGACATTTGGGAACTGAGAGGCAATCTAACTGTTCATGCTTCAGAAGATGACTGGAAATATATTCGCTATGATTGTGACACCTCTTGATGGCGTGTAAAGGGCCTGTCAACCCCATTTCCCTCACTTCTGGACTCAATCAGTACCAATTAAGGTCTTACCAATAATTCACTCTTGGCTTATGATTGCTTCTCATTAGGACCACTGCTCACAAAATGAGGGAGAAGTTAGATTTCATTTGCTCAAAGCATCATCTTACTCTGTCGGCTGTAATAAAAATAGTCAATTTAACGCTGCCTTAATATATTGTAACAGTAACTATATATTCGTCAAAATTTTGTTGAGACCAGAATATGACTTGACATCTGATGACATTTGTTTTAACATAATTTTTTTGTGCCATAGAAAGATATAATTTCAAAGAAAAGAGCTACAAATCAAACAAACAGTCAAAGCAAAAGCTTGCTGGTTTGATAGCCACAGCTAGCAATAGCTAAAGCTACATTTACAAATAGCCAAATTCATAACTTTGTGTTAACCTGTTTTTAAATTGCAAAATCTTAACATTATCTTAATTTCAAGGTAATAGAAGGAACATTTTGTTTGCTGATGCTGTGTTTTCCTCTAATATTCCCTGTAGTTTTTCCAAAGGCAGAGTGCACTTTTGAAGCTCTTACTGTAAGGTCTATGTCAATAACTTTTTTTTTCAAAAGTCATAAAATGAAGATATTACATCCCATCCATCTTGTACACAGTTTACCCAGTCAGCATGAAAGCTTTATTCTCAACTTCAGCCTCACAACAACTACTTTACTCCCACTGTCACTGTCACTGCATTGTGGAGAATGTGAATTTGAATTTTGCTTAGCAAAACTGTTGTTTGCAGTGAGAGAATATGTGTATTTATTTATTTAAACTTGGTGGGGTGCACATGTATCATACAGCAAAAACAGTAATTGGGTTTCACACCAGTAAGAAATGAACTGAGGGGTGATGACATTGCTGAGCTCTCCTGATCTTCCTTTAGGTTAACCAGCCTGACACTGTAAAACCTCTCCGTCATCCAGGACATTATTTTTAGGTTCATTGCAATACACATCTACAGAGAGTGGAGCTGCTGAATGAAATGGTGGAGACAATGTTATCTGAAATTGAACTCGGGTTTGGTGCATGGGAGTTCCTACTATCATCAGGTAGAAACGGGATTGACCCTGAGAGATAAATGGAACTGTGTAATTATGGGTCTTTATCAGGTCCAGGCAGCCTGGGCACTAGAAGAAGTCATCTGGGCTGTGTCCTTGTCATCTCTCCATGAATGGCACATTGGCCAGGAAGCACAGTGCCAGCGTGGCCCCATGGCACTGCAACAGAAAAGGTGCCTTTTAGGGTAGTTATCCTTTTTTTTTATAGAGGATCAGTTCACTGATGCATGCTAGATGGCACAATTTAATGTTTCTAGAAGCTATACTGGCTTCCTTCACATCACCACATAACCATATCATGGCAGCTTTTTTATAGCATGTTGCACTATATATTTTTTTCAACAAAAAGAAAATGCATTAACTTGCTAGAAATATATTGCCTTTCTTCTCATGGTGAAAGATGCCTTTTGAAACTGTTATGGAAATAGTAGGTTTTTTACTGCTGTCTGTGAACTGCAAGCACTCAGATGTAAACGTAGACATCTCACTGTTATACCTGTGCTTCCTAATGGAGCCTCTGTCTGCCCAAAGTGGTATTTCAGCTGATTTAACCCATTACCACTCGCCTCTAGTGTGCACACACACACACACACAGGAAGCAGCCATCATGTTTGATGCATGTGATGTGAGCTGACAGCGAAACACTTAGCGTTTCACAGGAATATTCAGGCCAATGAGCCGCTCTGGTTGTCAGCAAGGCTGTAGCACAGTGGCAACAGGATACTTCTCCTATGTGGTGTTAGAGCGCTGTCCTGGAAAAAAAAGGAACTGGGAGATGCAACTGGCTCCCAGGATACAGGAGGTTGTGCTGCTGGAAATAAATGACATCATTGAGATCTCTGTGTGGGTGTACACACACACACATAAACACTTTTACCAAGATTAAATCCATAATAGATAAGAACAGCAAATAATGTGAAAGAGCCCCCACAGTAAAGACTGTTTGCTCAGTATTTCCAGTGTTCAAGTAGATTTTAGCTACAAGATCTGATTCACACACTGTGTATTGCTTTGTGCTGAATCACACTTGTTTTTGTTCACCTCTAATCTGTTTCGCCACAGGTATTTTTTGTATCCTTCTTCCACACTATTTGCCCTTATCTAAACCTGAGTAAAGGTGACAGGCTACTTTTTCCTGCAGCTGAAGCCCCATTTACACAATGAAGTATGAGTTTACCTTCAAAAATACTGCAGGACGAGACAATGATGCTGTGCAAAGATGAAAACCATTTGAAGTGCTGAAGACAAAGGCCTATTAAGACCATGCTCGTTTTATATCAAATGGTCAAAACCACATGGGTTTTATCCTCTACAAAGTAGCACTTCTCAAATTACCAATAGATTTGAAAAAGCATTACCATTCTGTTGGATAGATTAGCTGTGTAATAACCCCGCTTTATCCCTGAGTATCAGCTGAGTGAGAAGACACCACTGAGATCAACATAAGCATGATTAGGCTATGAGCAGCTAGTCTTTTTCATAACTCGTTTAAGGGCCTCATTCCACTCCAGCTTGTCTTTGAGATAATGTCCTATTTAATTAGAAATTGGAGATATCACATTGTTTTTTAATGAGAGCAGCACTTTACCGGGGCATATGAGGCATCAGAGAATCATACACAAGAAGGATAATGGCTGCATGCGAGGGCTTGAGGGATTCAGACGAGATGCATTTTCACTCAACTGCTCTTTATTCCCTATTCTCTATTCTCAAAATACTTTCCTGCAATATACCTTAAAATGGAGACAGGGAGCACTTAGGTGTAATTCTGTACGGTAGTCGTGTAAAAGTCCCAGATTCACCCAATACCAGACCTATTTTTAATAATTTTCCACTATCTTCTTTTGTCTTAACTGTACTCATGCACATGCACACACACAAGCACACTCACACAAACACACGATAATGTGTGTATTTCACCCTTGTATAATCTCTTTTGTTCTGGGAATTCTGTCTAGAGCCCATCTGCAGGGTGGGAATGAAATGCAAATGTATTTGTTTGCTTGAGGAGAACATGGGAAGGGAGCGTTGAGCCATGAAAGCCGGTGGTGCAGGATTTCAGCAGGCCTCTAATATCTCTGCCAGCTCGGTGGCACGCTCAGGGGCTTTGACCTTTTACCGTGTCGCTGTCATGCAGTGAAGGGATGCAGATATATATGCCTCTCTTAGACCAGGGGCCACTGAGAGCTCCAAAAATCCCTCAACTATTTTCATTTTGTATGTGTCCAGCCCCTGGTGGAACCACTGAAATAGACACTTGAGGAGCTGAGGTTATATTGGGATGTAAAGGTTGGTAAATGCACTTCTGATTTCTGGTGTATCTCAGTTAACAAGGCCAGTTAATGACTTGTCAGCCGGCAAAGGTTAATGTATGATGTATCAGTGGAGCAAAGGGTTATTCATAATAGATATGCCTTCTTAAGGGAAAAGCATGCACATTTAGATTTCATATTTGATTAGCAGCATCAGGGAAGTGGAAACTTATCCAAAAGGTTAGTCATTTTAAGGCTGTAGCCAGGAAAATACTGAGGGTTATGTTTGACAACCTGAGATTAACTGGTACAATTTTTGATATCATTATCAAAATTATGCTGTCATACAAAATTATTTTACATTTTGGGAAATATGTTTATTCATTTTCTTGCCTAGAGTTAGATGAGAAGATCTTTATTACTCTCAAATCTGTTAAACATGAGGCTAAAGCCAGCAACCAGTCAGCTGAGCTTAGCATAAAGACTAAAAGTAGGGAGAAACGGCTAGCCTAGTTGTGCCAGAAGGGAACAAAATCTGCCTTACAGCACCACTGCTCACTAATTGACATGTTGTATCTTGTTTGTTGAATTCATACAAAAACCAAAGAGTAAAAAAAAAACGTTGTTTTTCTTTATGGGAGTTATGTGTCAAACAACTTCTTGTCCAGGAGCAGTGACTTCCTGTGTCTTGTCATCACCATAAGGTTGCCAGGCAACCAGCAGAGACTGTAGTGAGCTTTAGAGGTGTTGGTAGGCGGGGTTTGTTACCTTCAGAGCCAGGCTAGCCTTTTCCGGTCTTTATGCTACGCTATGAAAGCTCACCGTCTGATGGCAAATTTAACAACCACATAAGAAAGCTGCATCGATCTTCTCATCTAACTCTCACCAAGGAAGCAACTAACTGCATTTCCTAAAATGTCAAACTGTTCCTTTAAAATATAGCCAGTTCTGTCTGAAAATATTGCTCTTAGCCTTTAAAAACAGAAAATACAGAAAACATGGCCTTGGTGACCCCACTTGTGAAGAGGGCATTGAGAGGTGAGGCTGTTGGGATGAGAGCAGGAGAGAACAGTATATTCTTATTATAGGTGGTTCTTCACATGTGATTTGTATTTGGAAGTGTGAGATATTGAAGCTGTCGACATAATGATAAGAATTCTGTCAGCATGTCAGAATGCTCGCTGCTAATAGGAACTGTGCTATCATCACCGTGGCACCCCACAGGCTCTAAAACGCCAATGACAGCATTGTGACTTGAATAAGAAATGTCCCTGTGAGGAGCGTGGCTTGAGCCATCAAACTGTGATCACTTGTGGTCGCAGGCAGAGGATAGATAAACCAGGGCAGCAGCCCCTGACAAGGTGCTGACAGATGCCCTGCTTTGCTTTGCTCCACACCACAATCCTGTGATTTGTCACCTTACTGACACCATTGTGTCACCGCGTCATGGAGAAAATATAATACGATTGACACGTGTCCTGGATGAAGAAACAAGAAATAGTAATTCTGGACAAATGATATGTATGTAATGACCTCAGCTAAGGACCCTCCATCCTATTGCTTATTAAAGTCTCCTCCTCTGTTTGTCTCTGTCTTACATTCACCATCAAGGAACTTATTTCCAGTTTCACTTGTTTATTGTGGTTTTAATTGTTTAAGGAATTTTCTGGAAACAAGTGAATCTAGATTATATGCAAAGAGCAAATCACTTCAGTAGAAACTCATACTTGATTCCTAAAACAATCTTAAATTCTTTGCATTTCATTTGAATTGATGTATTTGAACTGGAAACAAGTGCTATCCCATCCCATTGGCATGTTATTAAATTAAGCTAATCTATGCTAAAGTAAGCTGCCAACTGCTGGCTATAATGTTAGCTTCATATTTACCATAGAGACATGAGAATGGTATCAATCTTTTTACCTATTTCATGGCAAGAAAGCAATAAAGTGTATTTCCCTTAACGTCAAACAATTCCTTTAAGGGTTTAGCTCTCCTTTCTTTTGACTTGAGGGTTCTGCTAAGTAGCCTTGAGTGCTGGGCATTGTCTCTACTGGCCCCGTCTCCCTCAGTCCTCCTCCACTGGCTGACACTGCTGGCTCTGTTAAGATTAGATTTGAATTTATGAAGATTGCCTCACCTGGCACACTGCTGTAATCTATGCTGGTGTAGTAATTCACGTTTAGGCCCTCATTTCCAATGCGGTCAAGAAGACCCATATTTCACCATGACAATGTAATCACAGGTCCACATTAAAAAGTCATTATTGTTTAAAATCAGGGGCCTGGCTGAGAAAACACTGACTATACTATAGCTGTCTTTCCCATTCACGTGGATGTTTACCCAAGAACAGAGGGCATCATGATTTAAACGCACGCTTACAACCTTATTGATCACAGAGGGAGCTTGAACACACACACCACACACACCCACAGAGTAATATCATTGTCCGTTGGATCCACTTGTGCTTTTTGTGCTGATTAGCAGGTAATCTCAGTAACAAGCTTTGATCCCTGCAGATTAGCAGAAGGATAAGTACACAACATGTTTGTTCGGATAGTTTAGTCACGCTATAATCCGTCTCTGCTCTATTGCCCAGCAGTCTTAGATGTGAAGTTTTTCATGTATTTTCCTCCATTAAGCTGTAATAAAACCCAGCTTTGCTTGATGCTAGAGGTCAGGCTATGTGGTTTATAAAGTAATGGATGTGATTAAGTATGCTTGAAAAGAAAACATACTGTTTTTTAAAGCAGACTTTTAGGGGAATGTATTGTTATATTTCTGTAGCAGGTTGAAACACTTGCTTATTAATGGTCCTTGTTGTCCAGTTTGAAACTCTCACCAGATCTTAACTCCTGAATCTCATTTCATAACATTTTATGGTGTTAAGCTTTTCATCTTTGATTTTACTGCGTGGCATATGGTGGAGGGAGTCATTTCTTCACCATATAAGCCTGGGTAAGTCCTCAGGCATAGTGTTTTACAGTTGACTGCTCAGCGCATGAGACCAGCTTTGATCCTGACCCTGGAGGTCCTTGTCCCGGACTTTCTTTCAGCAACAAGGTAAAATTAAAGAACAAAGAGACTGTAGGCTCTCATGTGATGTTGATATCATCTTTCATGTTCTGAAATCATGTCTTGGGGGCAGTAACGTATAAAGAGACGTTCTGTTTTTGTGCATGGGAAAGGAACTATAATACATGTTTCGCTGACTGGTATACGAGCAAATTAGATTCTTTTTTGCACATAAAGTGTATCGTCGTACCTCACCCTGACCTTATCAGGATGCATTCATTGGTGAACCATTATTGACCTCCCTCGCCGCCCAGACTTTAATCAGCATGATTTCGGTAAGGATCAATAACTTCTTTTCATGTCTCACACTTTTCACATTTTTTTTTCTACCAATCAATACGGTGCGTGATGTGTTGTTCGGCTGCTACGTCCCCTTCCCCACACCAGTACAAGACTAACATCGGCTCCATTCAGCTTTTACTTGTTCCTGTCAAAATGTCAGACACAAGAGGCATCATCTCCCTTTTTTTATTTCTACCCCTTGTAAAGGTTTTCTTCCATGCTAAATATATTTAACAGGCCAAGGAGATCAAGAGTGCATGAGCGACATTAAAACTGAAATTGCTCTACATCTGTAGTGATGTACAAAAGCATTTACTTTAATGAAAAACTCATGTATGAAGTCATCCCTGGTGGAGCCTTTGCTGCTCCTTGATCCACTTAAATCGATTTAAACATAAAACCATGTCCTCCGTATTACAGATGTATTATTTCAGCAATAGAAGGGCAATGTGGTTTCCGTGAAATGCATATCCAACCCCAGATCAGTGGGGATTGCAGAGCCTTTGTTGTTAGTGCTGAAGCTTTGTTTTCCTCTAGATTTATGATCGTTGCAGGGAGTTGGCAGGAGCTTGTGTGATTACTGCTTACACACTGATTTATACCTCACTTTTAATTATCTGAGGGGGTCTGCAGCTTGGCGGTGCCAATACATCCCTTCTTTTGGGACCAGGAGGGGGGAGAAGAAGCCCTCTCCAGTTTCCACCTCACCAATCCTCTCTCTGTCTGTGGTACAGGACTGAAACAGGGATCCACTGTGCTTCTGGCAGCTTCCCAGTCCTCCCCAGAGCAGCGCAGACGGATGTCTCTGACATTCATACCCAGTGTGGGATCTGAAAGGAGGCTTTATGGAAATATGAAGCTGCCGTCCACTGGACATGTAACTCTAACTAACACTCCCCATCGGCCTATAAATTATATGGTTGTGAGAACCACACAAATCACTTCCCTAAACCCATCTTCTCTCGTTACTCTCTACTTTTTCTTTTTTATGGAGTCCTCTACTGTGAAATTACAATAGGCAGGTCTCATTTCAGCAACAAGCTATTGATTTTCCCAACTCATTTAGTATTCAGTATTCATATTGGATTCAAAAAGTCTATTAGTGCCTTTACTCTTGTATTAATTCCAAAAGTTAATTAGATAAGAAAGCAACAAGTGACAAGTTAAGTCATTTCAAACATCGTTCCCATGATTCATTGCCTAATTGTCATGTCATTTCAATGAATGTTGCTGTTTATTACATTGGAGAGACATGTGGGCCATTAAATCTCGTTAAAGAGATGCACATTATGAAATGAAATAAGATAGTCCATAGACTCGTATTGGTCAAAGATCTCTTTTTTAAATACCCTCCAGATTAAACACACATGGAATTTAATAAGTATGCAAAACTAAGCATGGTACTTATTGTACTTACAGCCTTAAGCAAAGCAAAGCCTCCTCAACTCAGCGATTAAAGTTGAATAATTAATACAGGATATATCCTCACTAACATGGCTTAAGATGGCTAATGTGCATGGTATTTCTGCTGTTCTAATTACAGTTTTTCATCTTTTTATACATTTGTAAAGCCTCACTATAGCTCCATATCCATTACCATTGATTTGTGGTATATTTAAAGGCAGAAGGGGGGAAAGACAATGAAAAATGCAGGTGTAATTTCTGAAAAGAATATGATTTGATTCAGTTAGAGCTAAATCAAGTCAAATATTTTGGCTGATCGCACTGTATTATAAAGGAGTAAACACAGCAACATGAAACTTTTTAACGATGTTGGAAGTAACATTTCTGTAATAAACATGATGCAGTAATCATAATTGAACAGCCTGAATGCTGCTCACAGAGGGACATGTCTTGGATTTAAGGAGGATTAATTTCAAGCAGGACTGTTTTGTCTTTCCTAATTATTTTTAATGTCTGTCATTAAGCTGTCCCTTGGGGGAGAGATCCAGTCCTCTGTCTGTTTGGACCTCATATCAGCAGCCAGGCTGACTCCCCATTAATCCTCCTTTTGTCCCACAGACCTGCTATGTGTCTACCCCTCCAATCAACAATACAAGAGCAGCAACAGTGAGTGGGCATTAATGAGCTGGACTTGAAGATACAGCAAACAATGTCACTGGTGCTTATCGTTCCTCTATATGCCATTATCCACAATTTGTGTCTCTGTGGATAAACCAAGAGTATTGTTATTGTTGCATAAACTTCCTCCACAATATTGTAATTTAAACTTAAATGCAATTTCTCTCACAAAAGAAAAATGCAAGGTACTAAACTTGAAGTGAAAAACTGAAAAAGGAAATTCACTACACTTATTTCAGGAATATATGATACAAGAAAAATAGTTGATTTGCATTGGATACAATGGAATTATTACAATCCGTTATGCAGACTTTTGAGACTTTGTATGCAGAGGTTTTGAGGCTCAGTACTAGAAGATTTGTTAAGATTAATACTTTCCATTGTTTTAAGTCACCTCTCCATAGTAATTTGTGCCGTCTGGGCCCTGGGGATATGGAGATGACAGCAGTCATGGATCCTGCATCGTCACGCACATCATTTCCTCGTCAATGGTCTCTCCATCCCATCTTCTGTTTCTTCTCATTTCTCCTGCCTCCTCGCCTCAATCCACTTCTATCCTATTCAAAATTTTATAGCTGGAAATCAATGATGGGCATATCACCTGATTAGATCAGTGTGCGGAGCTCTGTCGTGTGAACAGGTGTGGCGTCCAAGGGGCTCCTCCACATGGGGGTTTGTAATAAGATTAGTGGAGCCCACAGGACCTCACATGGGAGATGAGGGGATCTGATTAGGGGGAATAGGACACTGTAACTTTTGGAAGCCTTTCACTGTGAGAACTCCCAAGACCACCACTCAAATAATACACAGCCTAAACAGAAATCGTTTGACTCTGGGTTTAGGTGTCACATCCTCGGTGTCCCTATGCCTAATTTTTCACACCCACTATGCCTGGCTGATTACTCTGGGAAAGTGTAGCAGTGGCATGACCAGGTGGGTATGTAGAGGTGTGTTGTGAAGGTGGAGGGCATGGTGGTGAGGGGGGAGGGGGGGTTGGTGGTGTCACATTGATGGATTAGTCCGCTCATTGCTAGCTCCAGCGATTAGGTCAGCGGCCCAAGAGACAGCAGCACGTCTGCTGCGAAATGCTGATGCTAGACTTACTTACCGATTATAAGTCACTGCATCACTGTCGAGCAGAGCTGCACACACTCACCGAGCTGCAGTGAATAATACAACAGTCCCCCCTCAGAGAGACGGGTAACCGACTTCAGAGAGTCAGGGCGGTTTACCCAGTCAAATCTGCCTTCTCTGAGGATGGTCTGAAGCTGACATCTCCTCAGTTTTCAAAGCCCATATCCTCTAAACACATGCATGCCTTCTTTCTTTTTTTCTCTCTGTAAGTGAGAAAGTGCAACAAAAGCACATGCACACATTAAACTGCTCAGTTCCCGCAATGCCGTCCTCTTTCACAATAATGCTATTCCCTTCTTCCCAGCAGCCCACTTTCATTTGTTCAGTAGTGAATTCTCTGGCTGTTAAACTGAAGGATTGACTGCGGTGCTTGTCAAGCTTTTATCTTTTGCCCTGATTCATTTTCATTTCCACTATGAAAGGGAGGAACAGAGCGGCATCCAGTGCCATTACTTTGTCGGAGACAAGTCGAATCCAAAGACATATCATCTTGTGTGAGTCATCTCATTGTTTCTCAAAGACATTGCAACATTACTGTACTAAGAGAGATGATTGCACTAGAATTTTATGGACTATTACAGTGAGAGCGATGGATCTGGTGACCACACATCTACCACAGAGTAATGACATCCATCTACTCCACACCACTGGGTTTAACATCACATAAATGTGATTAGAGAGGAAAAAGTGTTTATTTCTGTCTTATTACCTCACCAGAAATTACACCATATTGTTTTCCACAATAACCTCATTTTCTATAATAAGGGCCATGTCGTAAGTTAAGTCGCTTGTTTCCTTCAATTTAAGGGACAATCCTTTTCTTGATGGCCATTTTCTGTTTTTGCTGTTTCCAGCATGTCCTTAATGAAAGAGCCAATATGATTTCCGCGAATGTCCCATTGCCTTATTAGACTCTTTGACATCAGCTAAATCTGCAGTTTATGAGTTTCCGATCCTTGCGGTTCATTGCTCCCATCAGTGCATAAAAAGGCTCCAACCATCACAATGAAAAGGTGACTTTTTCTATTTCATAGCATGGACCTTATACTATAGATAAAATTTTATTATGCTGGATATTTTATTAACATAATTATATGAAGAGGATTTGTTTTCCTGCATATTCAAAAAGTGAAGCTTTGCATTCCCATGTGCCTATGAATGGTAACTACACAGTAGCTGACATTAACTCTCCTGGACAGAAAACGAAAAGGATGTGAATGAAGGGAACTCCTGCTGCAGTAAAAGGCTTAGCCATGGGAAGCACCAGCGCTGCAGCATCATAAAGATAAGAAGACAGGTGTTTTCTCTGCTCTCCTGCCATGTGCCACTGTGTTTGGCTTTTGTCTGAATACACACACACACACTTCTTTGGATGGGTGCTTTTTATGGCTCACGTCACAGAGAAATACACTTCTATTTCGCCTGATTGCTGTTGCCTGCTGGGCAGTTATCATGCTATTGTCACTGTTATGTTGGTGGAACTAATGTATCTGATAGGAGTGTGTTTGCCCAGCGCCATACATTTGACTACAAGGCTGTTTATGTGGCTTTCTTGTGGAGCGGCAGGTGCTCAATATTCTAAATAATTTATGATAAATTCTGTCTGTTGTAATGGAAAAATGAAATTAGGTTTTCAAAATGAGCTGATGTAATTTAATTTGAAATGCCTTGTATGACATTAACAGACTGTGTTACTATTGTATAAAAATTGTACAAATTAATAAATGTCTCTGGCTGCATTTGGGTAAAACACTTTGTGTATTTGATTGTCACCCCACATGTTTAAAAGAAGACTCGTCTGCCCTCTTCAGGCCTGTAAAATCATTTGGAAATATGAAAAGTAGCAGTGTACTGTAGATGATCAGATTCAACATGGTGTTCTCTGAATGTCAAAAAATCTAATTAACCTAACAGGTGTGGCAGGTGCAGCATTGGTTGTATCATGCCCCCCTCCCCCCCCTTGTCTTATTTTTTTCCTTCCTCAGAGGCCCTGAAGGAGAATATCCAACTGAACTCACCAGGTAACTTATTTGCAATTAGATTTGTTTTATTTGCCCCATTTCTCCCCACCAGCATCTGTAGCTGCTGCTGGAGCCAATTACTCCCTCAGTAAAAAAGAAGAACCGCAAAGCAGAAATCAGGTTCTCTTGCTTTGTGTGTGTGTGTGTGTGTGTGTGTGTGTGTGTGTGTGTGTGTGTGTGTGTGTGTTTGTGTGTGTGTGTGTGTGTGTGTGTATGTGTGTGGCAGTGCATCAGCAATTTGTGACAATTCCCATCCAGGAGCTGGGATTCTCTGGGGGACACCCAGGAAATTACACCTCGCTCTCATATCACTCCATCTTCCCTGAGCCTGTTGAGCTGCCCACTTCCTCACCAACTCCCCCCGCTGCAACTGACACACTTACTCTACCACTATATGGCACCAAAATGTTACAGTAGCCCAGTTTTTGAAAAGCCATTTCATTTTTCACCTGTGTCTGGGACTTGCAATAATGGGCTCCTCTCATTCCACAAGGTTCCATCAGTGATACACATTCAGCCCAATACTCACTGGCCTTCTGCGACCTCAGACAGTGGATGCAATTATGACAGGCCTAATGCCCCACTGAACTGCACTAGCTTCCAGACTGCTTTTAACCAGGCGGAGCCCCATCCTGTGCTGCCTACACACTGTGGAGTTTACCCCGACCAATCCCTTCAGGATTGAATTCAAAATATGACATCATTGTAAGTCAGAAGGCAAAAATGGAATACCTAAATGGTTGTCAAATCAGAAAGCAAGCCTCACACATATAAATGCACAGAACCTCTGTGATCTCTGACAAATGTCTTATTCTGCTATTAACAGGCCTTCTAGTTAAAAATGGATGAAAACAGAACGGGGGGAGGTGAGTAACAGAGCCTCATACCAGTTTCTTTCAGGATTATACACAGTCACCTTCAATCTTCAGAGCAGTAAGCTGTGCAGTTGTGTACAGATATCTTCACATACATTACAGTTGAATGGTTTCAGTAGGGAAGCTGGGGATCAGGGATTGAGTCTTACAGTATATTGTTCCTCACAGAGGGTTAGGTGCAGGTCATGCTGAGGTTTCCCTCCTTTTGGGTCCATTCTTCCCTGACAAGAAGGTAATCAGGCGAGAGGCATGCTAAACCCCCATATATATTGGCAGTGAGGAGAAACTGACTTGTGAGATGAATGTTTGGCTTTGGTGAACTTCACGCTGCCTCAGAGTTGATTCCCCCCATGATGCACCAGCAAAACAAGACAAAGAATAAATCAAGTGAGAGACACTTAAAATTGTGCACAAGGTATTTCCATCCCAAGAAATCTCATGTAAAATGCTAGAGTACAGTTAGATCCTTTAATGGATCATTGTAAGGTGTTTGAAGGGGATTCTCCACAAGAGACTGTGTTCTGCATTTCAATTAATTTTGAATTAGCCTCTTCAACCCCACCAGAGGGCCGGTCAGGAAAAACATGTGTTCAAAACCGAAGAATTTTATTTAATTCAAGTGGAGATTTTCAAACTGAACTAAGAGTTTACAGTCATGCTAGCGGCTCTGTGAGGCTGTACTTCAGCAAAATGCTCAGAATAAATGCAGATATTTGGTCATAAACCATAAAGTATTGGACAAACTGAAAGTTTGACCTCATGATGGTGCTTGATGAAAAGTCAGAGGATCACCAAAGTTATTATAATCCATCCTGAGGGGGACATAAATTTTTGTACCATATTTCATGGCAGCTTGCAGTACATTCAATAGTTGTTCAGACATTTTACTCAAAACCCCAAATGGCAGCCTCATGGTGGCACTAGAGAAAAAGTCAGAGGGTCAGAGGGGAACATAAATGTCTGTAGAAAATTTCATGGCAATCCATCCGATAGATATTAATGAGATATTTCAGTCTGGACCATCAGAAATTGCCATCCACAGAGTATAGACTATATCCTGTTAATTCTCATTTGCTTCCAAAGCTGACAAACATGTCAGTCTGAGTACTGAGATGTAGATTAATTTTATTTGTGCTGCCAAAAAATACATGTGCCTTGGGTTTGAATATTTCAATCAGTTTCATACTGTATAACTTTAATTTAATGTTGGAACATGTAAAGAATAGTATGTATGTGATACAGTTCTACAAAGAGAAAATACATGTTTTCTAATTTGAAAGAGGAAATTTAAAGTGAAATAAATAAAAGCATAATCCTGCTTCAGACTGGCAGATATTTTTTGTTCCTAGATATATAGCTTTAACCTACAACAATGACTTTTTTGCTTCAGTGCTATTGTGGATTTACAGTCTCTCAGTAGATGGGAAGTAGCAGGAAAAGGAAGTATGCAAAACACTGTTAGAAATATAATACATCATTTCAAATCACCAGGAAGTTGTTAAAACGTTAAAATGTTTAAGCTGTTAACTTTAAGGTCATGATTTTCTGTACTGTACAGAGGGTAAGTCTAGATTGGTCTTTTGTAGGTTTTGTCTGTTTGCTTCATGGGTATAATCCTCCCCTCCTGATATGGCAGTGAAGCACTGAAATTATAACAGAAAACAGCATGTGGTTGGGATACATCCTCCAGTAATAAAACCAATATTGCAAGATAATTATCCTGGATTTTTACAATATGCCCAGTGTATTTCTCCTGGAGGGGAAACTGTCAAGCGTTTGCAGATGAATGTTGGTTTTTATTAGCTCACGGTAAAACACCACCTCACTATCTCAGATGTAATACAATAGCCTAGCTTTATAGTGAAGGGAACCTGCAATAAAAAAAAATAAATGCATCAGTGGTTGCATACTAATGTAATGCATATTATACAGTATGTAGCCACAGTTTTTGATATTTTGTTTTATATGTGAGATATACTGTAACTAATGTCCAGAGGATTATGTCCCACAGTGTAGCAGATTATGACCTTTCTAACATGAGCTGCAGCAATCAGAAATAAACCAGCTTTGACTTTGATCGTCCACCAGTTTTTCTGTAAATTTGCTACTGTACGTAAACTATACACTTGTTCATCTTAAAACAACAGAAAAAAAGCTAATAGATAAGAAATAATTGAATTAAACTGTGAAATTATATTCTGTCAGTTTGTATTGTAATTAATAAAATCTTCAATAAGATTATAGGTTACATTTTTCTTGATGCTAATTTCAAACTGAAAATTGTCCTTCTTACAACTCAAGATATCAGTCTCCTTTAAATGTCCTCTTTGTTTGCATATTATTACACACAAAGTGGCTCTTTATTGTTTCATCTTTTTACTTTTTTATTGTTTTAATAACTTAAATTAATTTAACTCTTACTCTTGAAAATACTGGCATGTTGGTTTGATTTTTATGGGACTTAGAGTGACATAAATGATGGGAAACGGCTGATATGGCAAGGTTCCTGCTACATAAAAACCCAAAATTACTGCTATTCACAATGGCCAACTGAACAAAGAAACTGGCTTACCTTTTAAAGAATGTCCCCAAAAATATATATGTTAAACCAGCTAAAGGGCAGCCTTGGCTCTTTATTTTAACCTGTACAGCAGACACAAGTTCACTTCCAGCTGTTTTTCAGCTAGCCCCACACACTTCCTCGGTGTAATTTACTGCATGGAAGGTAATTCTGCAGTTTCAGTACATTTTACCTCAGTATTGTACAACAGAAGAGCAGCAGTACGTCCTAACACTCACAGGAGCAGCAGGTTAGTTTCTCTGACTGCCTCTTTGCAGCCTGTCAGAATGAGCCATGGCTGAGTAGGTGGGTTTGTCCCACCACAGAGATGTATGCATCAGGAAGCTGTAAATCCTCCACTGCCTTCCATTTGTTTACGCCTCCTGTTTCCCGCCAAACAAACTACTAGATTTCCCATGAGGGCTCCCGGGCCACCACACAGCGTCCTCAGTGGACATGCTTTATGGGCATCACAGCCAGATGAGAACAGTTAAAACACCATTTTTAAAAAGGTGTGTTTTGTGCGGAGGGGAGAGCGAGGCTGGGATTCAGATGCAGCTGAAATATTAGCACAAAACGAGAGGATATACTATAAATCGGCATGCCAATCATGCACGTCATTCTTTTGAATGAACGGCGTGATTCATTTCACAGACAAGCAATTAAGCTCAAATTGTATTTTAATCCATCTTCTGATTCATGCATCAAAACCCACAATACTGGGGCAGGTGGTGTGGGAGCTACAGTGGGAGAGACAATTTCTCAAACCAGTATAACAATGCAACAACATTTACAGTGTGTAGTGCTTACCCCATAAAAGTACTTATAAATCGCTTTTTTTCACTTTTTGCTTTGTATCATATAATTACCTGGATCAAACCTTTAATACTTTCAAGATTTCAGACAATTTATTGTCTACTCTTCTTTACTTTTGGATTATGTTTCAATTTTTTTTCATTTAAATAGACATGATTCTTTGTTGTCGAGCTCAAGCTCATTATGCACACTCTGAGATTTCTACCTCCTTCTCACTCACATGAAAATCCAAATTATGTCAAAGCTGCCATCCCAGCTGTATCTTGTTAATTAGGTGCACTGAAATGTCAGCACAATCTTCTCATTTTATTATTTCATACTGATTTGAGACGATTAGACTGGGGCTAGATGTAGTCTAAACCTTGTGTGAGTGTCTGTGTGAGTGTGAGTGTGCGCCCACTATTTGAGTTTTATGTCTCTGTGCCAGAATGTTTTATTAACGTGGTGACTCACAGATGAGTTGACATATTTCACTAGTGAAGGACGTGACCCTGGTTGTTTATTTCCCATGATGAAATTGTCCAGAGGTTGATGACGACTCCGTAAATAAACAGTTCATGGAGCAGTAGCTCTTGGCTTCTGGTGACCAATGTAATTATTATTGTGTAATCATCACAGGGCAGATGTGGTTGTCCAGGTGTAGTGCTCCAACAGCTTTACTATTGTAACAATTCAAAGAGACATAACAACACCACCTGCATCCATTCAACGACCTAAGGGACCGTGTCTGTTGGTCTCAGGGTGTAATTTAACTGGGGATGGATGGTGCATGTCCCCACTCACTTCTAAAAATACAGAAAAATAGCAAGCACTTCTTCATGTTTTTTGTGGGAAAAAAATAGTTATATTAAGATTTAAAGGTGACAATGTGTAATATTATGATTCTAAAATGAAGATGCTAATTGAACATCAATAATAACAGTAAAGTTCCTGAGACAAGAATTGATTTTTGGTGACTAAAACTTAAGTATATTTCATTCAAAATATCCTTGCAGGCTTTATTTATTTATCTATTTATTCTTTTTTTTAACTAAATATAAATTTCAGGGTTAGTGCATAAATGAAAGGAAATTGTTCTTATGGGAAAGCACAAAGACCAATTTCATCAGATTGTGTTATTTGCAGGCTTAATATTCAGTAAATGTATTTAAATAAATAGTCCAATTGAAGAACCTCAGACTCCACTTCTGAAATCAAAGCTTACACCCTTTTGCTCCTCAGGTGAACTGTCATGTCATTGAGGCTTATTCTGGTTCTGCACACATCTTGCCAGTTTCTTATAATCCCGACTCAAAAGCTACAAGTTTTTTCTCGCATCAGAAATTCAGCAGTCTCCTTCCCATGGAAGGAACATATCATCAGGGCCTCACAAACCCAATTACACTCAATAAGCAGACCTGGTCATACAGAATTTAATCTGATTTTCCGTCAATTAATGGACATCATGTGGCAGGAGCTGTCTGTTAACACCAGAACAGTTGGCAAGTGGGCTATAACACAGAAACAGGAAATCTGGAAACTGCTGCAATAGCTTTCATCAGTGATTTCTTCTTCTAGAGAATTAGAAAATCAATTTTTTTTACAGTGACCTCATGGTGCCACTATCATTATCTGAAAATGTATTCATCAGTACACCAAATGGTCAAGAGGTCAAGAGTACACTAGCATGAATAATTTATTTCCTAGAGTGTACTTTTTAAAATAACTAGTATCCTATTGTACAGCATACTTACTATACTGTCTTAATTAAGTGCTGCATGTTCTGTAAGTCACCATGAGATGTAGTTTTCCACATCAGTCACCTTACCATGCTTTGTCAGCACAATTTACTGCTTATAGATCCACTGTATGGACAATCTATAAAGTCCTCCCTCCTCACGCCCATGCAGCTGTTAGAAACTGTGTTGCAGAGGGAGAAATTAAGGGGGCAAGCAAACAGGGATCTATAAACATATTATGTTCTGTTGTTAATGGAAATGTCATCAGCAGAAAACTCACAGCTCTATTGAGCGATGAGCCAATTTCCCTGACTCTCTCTAAACCACTCACATGTAAAACGGCTAAAAATTCCCAAGATTAAGTGCGTACAGTAGCACTGGTTCGCCACCAAAACCAAAACGACCAAATTTTCCAAACAATTAAATTTAAATGCCTCTCATCCTGGTTGTGAATGGACCATAATAAAAAAGAACTTGAGAGTAGAAGTGGAGAGCTTCTCTCGGAGGATGAATAATGACACATAAACATTTACTGTATGGCCAGTCCCTGCTGGCCACAGGCCTTCTCTGCCCTTCCATAATAACCACCCCTCCCTATTGAGTTATCATAAAGTGAGGTGTGTATCTCTGAAGCCTGTATCAGTGGTTGATTGACTGTAACACTGGTCGTCACAGCTCCTCCTGAGGCATCAGCACAACACAGTCATGGTCATGTCCGTGGGCCACTGAATATGGGAAGAGAAACGCTTAACCTTTATCATTGGTGTTCCTTTAAGCCTGTGAGATGTTTTTCCCTGTTTCCTTTGATATGAAGTCATGCAGGAGGAACAGATTAAATTAAGGTTTTCTCAGCGTTACATTAAAAGGCAGAAGTTGTTATCAGAGCTCTGCTTTGCCTGATAGTGTTGGTTGAGTAGACTCTGCTACTTTGATCAACAGTATAATATCCAACAAATAACCATTTTACCAAGCATGGAATAAAAGTAAAGATGAAATGGGTTCTGCAAAAAGTTTCAGTTTATCAGATTAGGAACATGCAATAGTCTCAGGAAATCTCTTACAACAAAGACAAAAGAGGACGCAAATGAGTCTACACACTTTAACTGGACTAAAAGTCCCATGCTAGCAGCTCTGTGAGGTTGTAACAGGGCACATTTGAGCTAAATGTTAATGTCAACATCCTCATGAAGTTAACATGTTGATTTTAAGTAGGTATAATGTTCATCATTTTAGTGTGAAGATCTGCTAATTAGCACTAAACACAAAGTATAGCTGAAGCCGATGGGAATGTCATGAGTTTTAAATTTTGAGCACACTACAATCATCACAATACATCATGTGGGGAATTTCTATACAAAATTTCATGGAAATCCATTTAACAGTTGTTGAGATATTCTGGATATTCAGTCTGGACCAAAGACAGTACAACCCCTATAGAGCCATGATGCTAGCATGGCTAAAAAAATGAAAGAAATTAGCTACAGTAGGCTAATACATGTGTTTTAAAGGTTTATGATTGTGCTACATGCAAAGCAAAGAGGATTATATTGTCAAAACCTTTTAACAAGTATCTTAAATCCAAGAATTTGATTTGATAGCTTGAAGATACATTTAATTAGATTGTTGTTATTCTACATGTACAGGGATTTCCATTAGAAATATTCCCACGTTTGGGTGCAGTTGCTTTTAGGCTTATTTCCCATTGCAGTTGACTTTCTGTAATATACAAAGAAACATATTATAAATCAGATTTTTATGATTTGGCAGTCTCCATCAAAATATATCCACTATTTGTACTTAGATTGGAAATTTTCTTAAGTGTGATGTTATGAACATGAGCAGCTTTATAATAATGACACAATAATGACACTTTGTAATGTAGTATCCCACAGTGACTCTGTGACTCTGATGTGGCACTTTGTGGTTCAATTTAGACTCCTAGTGGTGAAAACTGAAAACAGTTGATGTGTCTATAGTCTCCCTTTTTCCCCCTCCCACTTCTCTTTCATTTGTTCTCAGTCTCCGGTTTATACACCTGTCTGTCTTTGAGTGCTCTGCTGACTGAAGCTATCTAGTTGTCTTCAGCATATATCTGAGAAATCGCTGGGCTTTAGTAGTAGTTATGAAAGCCTCCCAGATCTCATCATTATCTGTCCACGCAGTCACCCTGGAGAGGAGAGAACAGACAAATGCAACAGCTTTGATGGAGTGGCCCACACCTTTATGATTACGCAGGAAGAGAGGGAACATGGGAGAACAAAAATGAAATGATGAGCAGCAACAAGGCCAGAGAGGCTGCAGGTGTCCTGTTAACACTTGAGCCGTACTGACAGGTGACATGTGGTCTAATTTGAATTCCTCTCAGACATTAACCCAATGACCTGCTCCACAACCAGAGAGACCCTTGACTAGACTGATACCGGTTGGCATAGCAACCTCATGTGAATCGATGCTGACATCCTAAAATCTAACAATTTATGTAGCTACCACAACTGCCTCCATAGGTGATCTGTTGTAAATAGCTTGAGAACATTTTTGCCTATATTCTTGCATTAATGTGCCACTCATTTAGTCTTCATTGGGGGTTTTTTGTTTTGGAATGTAGTTGAAATGCAGAAATAATTGATTTTTCTTCTTGTTAGTCAAGTTAAATAGTGCCTGGCATGACTCATGACTCATGATGCAAATCTCGTGGGAGAATAACAAACAAAAGATGTCCAGGTGCTTGCTGGTAATGGTGCTGTGTGCAGTAATGTATGACCATGCAGTGGGCATCATAAAAAGTGTTATGCCTATGAAGCCTGGCAGAGATCCTGTGACTGCAAGCATCATGATATCCCAGTTAGAAATGAGTAAGCAGCTGTGAGTGTCACTGTTGCCATCTCACACCCTGACATCAAGCCTCATGATGCTGCTCAGCTGGCATCTCACATGCTTGAGCCTCCTAAAATAACGATTGCTTGGATGCAAGAAAAGTTTTCGTGTGAATGGACGATAAAGTTTTATCTTATCTTATCTCTTATCTTCACAATGGCTGAGACAAAAGCAGGAACAGAAGAGAAAGGAATAGAAAGAGATAAATGTGAAAGATGGGGGAGTATCAGAAGATGAGTGGGAGTCAGTGACAGTCTGAAAAAGCTGGCAGTCAGATGTGATTGGCTGTCACCTGTGACTTACTGTATGTAATTGTCAGATTAATTTAACAGTAAGAAGTAAATTCTTTCCTCTGATGCTTGATGTTGTCTCTCAATCAACCTCCCACACAGACACACAAAGCTCCTACTCTCTCTTTGCCAACAGATGGCTCTGTGCACTCAGAATGAGCATTCAGAGCCATGAGATGTGTGGATCTGTAAGGTTTTAAGAGAATCAATCACTCCTTGCAGGTGATTACATTTTTAGTTGTTTCACTCAGATTTATGGACCCATATTCTAGCAGGTTCTTGTGGTACCTTGACAAAGACCATTCATAAATAAAGGTACAGTATTTCTCCTTTATATCAGCATTGATCCACATAGTCTAGACTGAAATGACTGAAATGTTCATTCTCTGTTTATTTCAGTTTTTTACTTTTATATTTACAGTAGTTTGTTTGAATGAACTATATCTATAAGTAAAAAAAACTATTTCACCAGTGACGACTGACTTGAATGACTTGGAAAAAATGTATGTAGTGCAGATCAACTTTTTTTTTAAAAACACAGAGATAAAAAAAAATCCCCACCCTGCTTTGCAAAGGTTTGCTGAATTAAGTGCCCACAGTATGTCAGTCAATTTAACATCTATGGATTGTCCACTAGGGGGTACAAGAGCGGAGCAAAAGATAATGAGCCCAGCGGAGGTGCTGGATAAAGCATTCCCTTTAATCAACGATTCTTAATGAATTGATTTTAACACAGTGTGACGGTGATGAATCATTATAAATCCAATTAAGTTGTTGTTTTCAGTAAGAACTTTTAAATAAAGCTCCAGCTCTGCAGTGTTAGTCATGCTGAGTGTGTGGTGTATACTGTATGCGACACTTTCACAGTGGAACAGTAAAGAGAATCAAAGTAATAACACCCACACAGCTGTAATGGTACACAGTGTTTGGTGATTCTTATATTCTCATAACTGAAGGACAGTGATTACTTTCGATGCACTGCTGCAATGAGAACTGACCAAAAAGAAATCATAAGGAGTGCGGGATGATGCATAGATGTGTCATAATCTTAGCTGGGGGATTTGTGTTACTGTGTTTACCTGGACAGTGTTTGTCAGTAAAAGTCACTGGGTCAGATAATTGAGTAAAAAGAGACAGATGGTGGCAGCATTTACTGCTGATTATATGGAGGTCATAAACTGCCTTTCAGTAGCTGGGGGTGTCAGGTCCAAGCCTATTAAACTGCCAGAGCCTGAATCTTAGAGGGATGCAGCTGCCTGGGCAAGAAAGTAGAGGTTTAAACAGTGGGCCAAGAGTACAGGCTCCAACATCAAGAGTGCAGACACATGTATGTGTTAACAAGGATGCAAGGTTTCATGTCTACAATAGTGCATCTGCTGTTTTTGCAGACTTCTACATGAGTATACTCAGTCCTGCAGGATCTCATTCGTGCTTTATTTCCAACAGAATTCTTGATCTTCTTCTCACATCATTGGAGTTGGCATACTGTAGCTGGGGATGTAGCCGCTGTCACTCACAGAGAGTAGCAGAGAGCATACCAGAAGCCTCTAGGCTACAGCAAAATTGCATGGAGTGGATTTACTGTATGTGCACAATGCAGGAAATATAAATAGTATATGCTGATGTAGGGCCATGCGCAGTGTCGTGAAATGACATGAGGACACAAGAGAAGCAATGTTCCCCTGCAATCCTGCTGGACAATGCAAAATGTATTATTGTAACAAATGGTTTATTAAATCATCTAAGATTAATGACTATGTGGTAAGTGGTGAAAAGAGGAATGTGCATATATCCACTGCAGAACTGGAGCTGTGGAGCTTTTCAGAACAAAACAGAAGGCCACATTTGATTTTAACACGCTGATAAATTTTGTAGTTACTTTATATGTAGTTACAAACTTAACTGGGGATTTAATGTGATATTTACACCAGCACCAGATGTGCTCATGGTAGAACAGTGTTAATATGGATTACACAAAGCATTAACACTAACTGAATATACTGAGGTTTAGATTCACTGAAACAACCTGCTGATGTGAAAGACATCATTTCATTCTACTCTGCATTCTGTTGCAGGGTCTGCGTACCATTCATTCACATTAGTCTGGTGTATTGGCCTCTGTAAGAACAAGTGCTGTGGACAGTGTTCACTGATCATACTGATGTATTTGTCTACCAAGTCCATAAGACAGGCAATCAATATTCCAATTACAGGTAGATTTCCATTCTTGCACCATAGAATAGTGAACATCAACCAATATCTATGTCAAAATGATTGCCAGCATATGTACAAAGAGGTGTTTGGAGTAGTATGTGAGCAAATGATTTACAGCTTTCTGGCGCTGGTAAGGGTTAGAGACAATAAATGTCAATCTTGCATGCAACAATTTTACATTAAAATCTTAGAAAACCAGATTGCAGTTGGTGAAATGCAAATCTTCACTGCTGAACAGTTGTCCAGTCTCCAATATGCAAAGCTGCAGCCAATCTAAAAGGTTTTTGGATCATTTCCAGCAACGTCAAAAGGCAGCATAATAGTTATGGCTATAAATCAACATTAAATGTATTACGGCAAGGAATCTTTTTGGACAAAGTAATTAAATGACAATTACAGTGGAGATATAATGCGGTATGGGTAAAAGAAAGTGAACAGCTATGAACTTCCTTCTGACATATATTTGTTTATGTATTTCTGTATTCATGCCTATATATATTACACTAATGTAGCTTTTTGTATTGTCAATGTTCATCCTCGCATTGATTTTAGAATAGTTGAAACTATTCTAAAGCCAGTAAATCCCTGAATTATGAAGCTCTTTCTGTTAAAAATCTACAAAATATTCACGATAAAGGTAAAACCCATGGACTATGAAAATATATAGGGTTAATCCATGGACTCCCTAAAAAATAACCCCATGGGGGATTAATTTTACTTTGAATGCGCAGTATTTGCACATCATCCTCATACTCTCCTTAATTACTACTTTTTTAATGATTTATGTTGTACACAACTGGATAAATACATTTGTTTAACATCCCCTCCAGACATGTTTTAAGACACATAAAAAAATATTTGTTTGAATAATAATTTGTGTCTGATATGGTTTTTCCAGTTCAAGTTTGACCTTGTTTTATCTGCTCGTTCTCCCTCATCAAAAAATGCAAAGTCGATGAATATGTAAATATATTTCATTTCAGATGTTTAACTGCGGGACACAAGAGATCTCCTCCCTCACTGAAAAGACCGTTCTCAGTGTTTGTGCACTGCAGGCTTTAACTTTCCACATCACACTGTAAGTTGCATACAGGACCACTACTGGCTTCCTAACTAATTGTGATGTCACAGATCATGCCCATACATCCATGTGGTAAACTGGAATTCAAATTGAGCACAGAGAAACTTTGCATCATTCATCAGATGAAGCTTTCTAGTGTCAAATTGCACATACATCATTCTGCACAGTGAAGCTCAAACATCAAAATGAGGGAACAATAAGCAAAACACATTTTTGAGTGGAGGGAGACAATCTTTTTCATGTTATTTCCTCTCCAACATAACCAAACATAGCAAGCACTGTGATTCCTACAAAAAAGCATATATTGCTGTAATGTCATCATATCCAATATTGCATTATGCCTCATTATATAGTAAATATAACACTTTTTCAGCTTGAAAGGGTTACAGTCCTGCTTGGATGGGTTTCCTGTTGCATGGTTGTTGTCATACGTTGTTAACACGAAGAGAAGAACATCCAGTGCTGCCTCCTCAGTGCCTGATGTGTGTTTGTTCAGCTTGACTGGTCTGTAATGAGGAGATGGCACCCACTCTCTTTCAATTACGACTGAACACTGAGGAGTCGGCCCGTGACCCTCCAACTCAATAACATCAGAAGCTTTGCTTACTTTCTTGTTGCATTCTAACTCACCTCTACTGACAGCACAGTAAAGTGAGCAGAATCACCTGTCTGTGCTCCCCGGTCCTGCAACTAGAGTGGCCTGCATCAGCATAATCAAGTGCCACGGCTGCTCTAGATGCTGTTAGTCCAAAATGAGCACTGTTCACAGTTCCCTGAGTTTGACCTGCCAGTGCAAGTTTAATGCTCTCTGATCCTCTGTCCTCTGGCATTGACAACCATTAAAATCCCATCTCCCTTACCTAGGTGCATCGGACACTAATGGAGACTGACTCTGCCCATTTGCTTTGTGTTACCCATTCATTTCCTCCGGCTACCATGCTTGTGTCCAAATGGAGCAGGAGTAGGAAGGAGTGCTCCTCTAAAAGTCAGAACCTATTCACAATCCCCTGGATCATCAATAGATTAAGTGTTGTGGCTGTATCCTCTCTTCTCCTCCCTTTCCCGCTCTCCACAGGCACAGATTGGCCTCATATTAATGTTGATTAGCCAAGTGTGAAGGGAAGTGTGCAAACATCCACAGGAGGCACTCCTCGTGAATAAATATTTGTTGTCCTTGTTTGGATAGTGAAAGAGAGTGCTTTCTCTCTCGCACACATACAGTACAGTGACTGCTCCTAATGACCACATGTTTGCATTGAGCGTCTGGTTTGCTTTAGAGAATTTACAAATGCTTGGTTTCTCTGTGGTAATGTAAAACATGCTCGCACAGCATTTATTCTGGTTTGCTTGTTGGTGCATAATTCCCATGCACTCTCATCTATAAATCATAAGTGGGGCATTAAGACTCGAAATGATTCTCTCACACACTGTAAAACATAATGTGCAATAGCAGAGACAATCAAGTGAAAGATATAAATCTTTTTGTATACCACGTTTAGATATCACAGAACAGGTGCTTATTATGTTTGCTTTTCATCATCAAAACATACCACATTGCAATTTCCCTTTTCAGGGATTGGAGAAAGACCCAATGTGCTAAACACATGCTGGTGGAGCTACTGTACGTGTGCAGAGCAGCGATTGGTCCAAAGCTCTGCCACTCAAGCAGCAAATACTCTCTGACTTCCTCTGTCCTCCTTTCCTGGTGCAGCCTGGGAGGAGGGAGGGGAATGGATCTTTTCTATGTGAGTCGCCGGAGCTCCCTCAGCCTGCTCCTTACCACCTGTCCTTGACTTACTGTGCACAGACGAGACTGAAAGGAAGCTGTGCTGCTCACTCCTCCTCTGGCACCTTTCTGTCTGTGTTTATGTGAGCAGCTGCATTTTTTTAAAAATATATATATATTTCACTGTGTGTGGCTGTCTCTTTCTACCTGTGGTGCTTCAGTGGAGTGGCGAAGAGAGGAGCGTCTGTCCTCGGCCGGTGGAGCTCTGATGGGAGGCAGTGCTGGCTTTGGCTGGGACTGGGGATGCTGAACGGGGGGAGGGAGGGCCTGTTTGAGCTGGGACAGCAGCTCCAGCAGCAGGGGGAGTACCAGGCCGCCCTCCACTGCTTCCTCAGCTGCCTGTTGGGACTGACCCATGTGCAGAGCTTCACCTCTCTGCCCAACTGCCTACACCAGGTGAGAAAGCTGCCTGAAGACTGAGCACACACACAACCAGTATGTTTCTTCCCCCCTTTTCTTTGTCTTACACACACATGTATGTATATATTCACCACATGCATCTACAAACTCTGCTGTATCATGTATTTACATAGCTCTATAGACACATTTGTATCACTTATCCTTTAGAGCATCATAAATAATTACATACCACAGCACAGAGGATACGTTCAACCTTGATATCACTAACAGCAATGTCAAATCTAACAGCACTGTCCATCATGGGTGCCTGTGTTGACAATGCAGGATAATTTCCATCTCAGTAGGACTGATAGTGTGCATGCTGCTAAATGAGGTGTTGGCTGCAGCAGTAATATACAGTAACAGTATTATTAGACACCTCACACAGTTTAAAATAGTACTTAGTTAATGTCTCTTCCATTGTGTGTGTTATGTTTTGCTATTTTAATGTTCTGGCAATGTGATGCCCATCTCAACGGATTACATGATGCCCAAGGCCTTCCTACAAAGGCAGAGCTACAATTTTAATTTGGTTTAGTAGTGCCTGAAGGAATGTCCCTGGTGTCAAAACATAGCCTTTACTCCAGAACTTTGGAACGTGTGGCATGATGTTGACCAGACCAGCGGTGCTGCAAGGAGAGCAGAATTACTTGTTTTGACAACTCATGACATCATGCATACACACACAACTGGGAATGATGTTGGAAATGAAACCCTTAACCATGTCCTTTGGTTGTTTTTTTCTGTGCTTTAACAGATTGCAGAACTCTTCATCACTGAAAAGAATTGTATCCTTTACTGGTAAAATCAGTAGAGTCGGTCACATCTGGCACTTTTACTTTCACTGTCCTATAAGTGTTAGCAAGCAGCCTATCTATAGTACTATAGTATTCTATTTCTATGAGGCGAACATACCAGTGGATGCAGTCATGGCAAATTCCTGCACAATAGAGGATGCAGATCCTTTATAGAGAGCAGTGTAAACTAATGGGGGATGAGTGGATGTCTTTTGGGCAAGTTCATAATAACACATTTGTCCTAGAATGCCATACGTTTTGTGTGTAGCTCAGGCTGTGTGTCTGTCTCTTAAGAGGATTTGTAGGCTCTTATCTCAGCACAACAGAGTGGGAGAGCACTAATTAACCTGTATCTGCACTGACTAGACTGTGCATCGCCACTTCACTGCTTCTATAAACTATAGCCGTATAGGACATAGAGATAATAGAGAGGTGTTGCGTTTCAGGATATATTACCTCCATGGCTCCTCTCCCTGTTACTGAGACACTCCTACACTTAACTTGCCAGCTCAGGTTATCTGCCTCAGCAAGGCTTTACCCCTCACTGTCCATTTTCCAAAATAGGTCGATTTGCTGAGCTTCACTTCATCAATAACCATCAGCAGGCCCATCTCAGCGTGAAAAGGTATCTACTCAAGAGGGTCATCTGGCACGGCAGGGTTAAATCTTTTGACATACAGCATTATTACATACTGTCATCAATAGTAATGGTGTTGTGTTATGTCAACAGTCGTATTTTATGTATGATAGACTTACCGTGTTACATTGTTTTACTTTTAGTGTAATATTACGACTGTAAAAATGTAACCACATCATTTATTTTTTGTAAGTCAGTAGCAGACAGAAGCTATTTGAAATGATGACTTTAAAAGTATTGTAAGTATTCATAATATATAGGACTGTTACTAATGATTATTTTCATTGATGATTAATCTGTCTATTATTTTCTCGATTAATCGTTTGGTCTATAAAACAGTCCATAAGATATTTAGCTTACTATCATAGAAGACTGAACAAACCAGAAAATATTCAAGTGAGAAGCTGGAATCTGAGAAGTCATTTTTTCTTAAAAAATGTAATTGATGGTCAAATAGTTGGCGATTAATTTTCTGTCGATCAACCAATCAATTATTCAACTAATCATCCCAGCTCTGAACTGGAATTGCACAAACTGAGTTTGTTTGGATTCAATGAGCCCGATTGTATTCATGTGTGATGATGTTAGTCCCCACAGTAGCCATTTCATTGAAGTGAGATCATTTTTTGAAATTTAACCTCACTGTATAAAATTTTGACCTCTAGGATAATCACAGCCTCATGAAACTTTAAAACCACAAACTAGAGATCTCAGGCATTCAGAGGATGTATGGCTTTCCTATGTATATTGACAATGAGGGGATCTGAGCATTTTCCCGAACAGAACTGTTCACCATCCAGCAACTGAAAAATGCAATTCTTACAGAAATCTCCAAATGTCAAAAGTTTTTGATACCAAATCACGTTTTTATCAATTCTCGAGTGGTCAAAAATGGTTAAAGTTTGCACTAAATCTGTGTAACTAATGGTATCAACCCCAAAATTACTGCAATAACTTGAGCATGGGAATGGCCATCATATAGTCCCATCATAATGCTCGAAGACCTTATACACTCTAAACCTTTAAATTTTGAATAGGCGCCTAACCAAAACACAATGTTTATTACAGATTTATGATGAGAAAACCTTGACACACAGTGCTGGGCTGTATCTCAAATTAATCTTCAGGTTCTCAGCTTTCAGATGATGTATACCATTTCTATGTGGCATATACTGTTGACCTGCTATCTTCCCCTAAACATCCCCTGCCCCACCCTAAAAAAGTCAGAAATGGGTCTATGATAGGGAGGGGGTGGGGGGTGGAGGACGTTAATTACAGTTTCATTGTGTGCAAAGTTTGAAAGTTTTTGGTTAAATGCTTCTAAAAGTTGCTTCAATTTTTTTCGGTATTTCTCATCAGCATTATGGGACCATTTTCATACTGGGAGCGCAACATGGAGTTTCACAGGAAAACACAGGAAACATTTGCAGTGTGTCCTCACATGTTGTCTCATGGGTCTAACAAAATCCATAATCAGGGAAAAAAGCTGAATATACATATTCAAAGTATCCTGATTCCATGCTGCTGTACTGGCTTTACTCCAGACAAATACAATATATTAGGTGCATTTGATAGTGGTGCTGCCGTTTAAGGCTTGATGTATTGTTATCAAAGCTGGCAGTATCCACAAGTGACCTTTGTTCAGAGCCAAAAGCTCTTTTGGCTGCTGAGTGTTTACTGATACATGTTTCTTGGAAAGTATGCTGACCCAGACAAATTGACTTTAATCTCAAATAAAGGTGGATATCAAAGTAAACAAGCACAAGCTAATCAATATAGCTTTGTCACATTTAAACTTACATATAACAACATGTATAATGCTAGAAGAAATTCCACGTTCCTACAGTGTGTGTTGTGTACTTCACGAGGTTATTTTAGTGCACTCCCACGCAGAGTTGTGCAGCACGTGTAGTCAGACGTGCCTTTGAAGGTGCCAGTGTTATTGCAAGTTCTTGTCGAGTTTTGGAGTGTGTGTGTGATTGTGTGTGTGTGTGTGTCTGCATGTTTGTGTGTGTGGGGATAGTGGAGCACATTCCCCGGAGAGGATTGTGTGAGGTTCCTGTTGTGTCGTTATTGTGGTCCAGCCTGGCTAAAAATAGCCAGCAGAAGTAGTGCTCTGACCTTTGATGATGGCTGCTCCCCTAATCCTCCCTTCCAGATGGTCTACCTCATACTCACCTTATTCCCCCGTGACAGCCAGGAGCTGAGAAAAGTACAGTATAATGCATGTCTAACCATCCTGTAATATTTACTTTAATAGTCACTCAAAAGAAATTCATGGCATTATGTGCTACATTTAAATAGGGATTTTCAATATATTATTAAAAATGCTGAGTTTTTCATGCTTGTTTGTTGTTATCTCTTCCATTTGATGCAAAGTATATTGAAATAGTCAGATTTGACAGCCCTTAAGACAGGAACCATAACGGGCCATTAACAGCCATCCCTTACCATCCATGATCTTTTCTGGTATCTTCTGGTACTCATCAGTTCTAAACATTTTAGAGGATGTTTTATCTTTCATGCATCTGACAGAAAACTGCCCCTTCCTTTAGGTGATGATCATATGTAGAAATCATGTGTCTTGGGTCTCCCAGCAAATCTGTGACTCACCGAATACATTCTTCCAACAGTGTGCAGTGCTAACATTATCCTGGTGACAAAATGAAGGAAACCAGCTGTTGTGATTTTCAGTAACAAGCTTAACTGTTCTATAAAAGTGGAAACCTACTGTCCGTCTTTCCAACCTCAACCTGAAAGTTGTAGATAGTTTTATGTGAAATATATTGAAGTATAATATGCCTGTAGTGTGGCCACTGTGACAAAAACTTAGGCTGGAATTTATAGTTTTACACATGAGACCTGTCGTTAAGTAGGACATTTAGACAGGCAGGACTGTGTTTATTTTAAGCATTCTCCATCCCATTGGTCTTTAAATTTACCTGACAAGCATCAATGGTGTCATTTTACAGGGGGACAGACTCTCAGCACGCAGAATACTTTTAACAAAGTGAACAAGCTCTATTTTTAGGGAGGCTTTTAATAGAGAGTACCTCTATGGAAACAAAACTGGCATGCAGATCAATCAACAGAAGTCTGTACAAAAGATGAAAACAAAAGATAAAAACCAAACGTTAAAATAGGAATATGATGATGCAATGACGTGTTATCAGATACTGTAAAATTCAGCTTCGGAACACAGCACAAAAACAATGACTCAGGCACCAGTGCTTGAAATCTATATTGCAAAATCCAGAACTCAGTGTCAACAATCTGCTTTGGACACTTTCTGTTCGGCTGTTGGGGTCATTTTCAAGAGGGGTAGGGAGAAAACAGGGGAAAAAAACAATGTTGAGATAGGGAGTGAGGCTGTTTTTAACTTCAACAACTGACTAATCCTGTTGACAACTGAGACTGATCCTTCACCCATATAAACAGATGGGAAGGCCCTCCAGTTCATTCAGGCTGAAAAAATGTTCTATGAAGTGGCACTGATCGAGCTCACGGCTCTTCAGGGGAGCACAGGCAAGTACATTTTACATTATGAATACTTCTGGGCATATATTGCTTGTATTGCTTGACATCTCACTGTAAAGTTTTTTGTCTAATTTATTTAGTTTTGAGACAGAAGTACCAAATAGCCAGTTGATCCAGTGATAGTGGGCTGTGTTTGTAGTAGGCAGTTCTCCAAAGTGACCTACATCTACAAACTAACCTCCAAATAAGATATAGATTTTTAGACTATATGTTTCTACAGTCTGAAGATCTTTTTGTTTATTTATTTTTTTCATGTCGTTAAGGTAATATGACATGACAACACATTTGACCCAGCTCCATCTTTGTTTACAATATACCTGGTGGAGCTTTAAGCCAGCTTTCTCAGCAAGGCCGGTCATTCATCATCTGCTGCTCCAGACGTCTGCCTCTTCCTCTCTGTCTGCTGCTGAGGCAGCAGCCCAGCAAAGCGTGGGCACAGTGGAGGAGATTGGGGACAGACATAGTAGAAGACAAATGGCCACGCTTTGCACTATCTCATTAGGAGCTGTGTGTCACTATATTCCCTTTAGGATTTTGCAGGGTTTTTTGTGTTTGTTGTGATCAAAGATGCTTGATTCTGAAGTGGCTTTTCTCAAAAATTGTGATGCAATTTGTGAAGTTTTATGTGATTTTTTTTGCGGAAAATTTGTGGGAATTGGCAAAAATTGCAAGGAAAAAAATGTGTTTTTTTTTTTTTTAATGCCCATGATAAGACCACATTTCCCACAAACTCTATCACTTCCTGTTTTGCCAACTGGCATGGGGTTAGTTGGTGCTAGATTGAGAGGGGTCCAGCTTCAGACCTCCCTCCTGAGGCCCCCAGTTCTGTGAGCCAATGGGGGTTGAGCATGACTTGTAGGGTTCCATTGTACAAAGTACGTACATTTTCACTTATTTCACCTTAGCAGTCCACCAAAATCTATTTCTGAACAAATCTGAGGCAAGAAATAAGCAATCCAGTTGCTGAATTTTAACTCATATTAGATCTACATGGTATAATTTAAAAGTTTGTTTCAACTTTCATAAGGCAAGGGCACTACTGCACTGCCGGTTGCCACTGCTTTCTCAAAGCAGCAAAGCCCCGAACGACTACAACTAATAATTATATTTTATGGTGTGACAATGCTGTGGTTAATGTCTGGTTAGGTCTAGCCACAAAAACCATTTGGTTAAGGTTCAGGAAAGACCATGGTTTGGGTTAAAATGATCACTTGAAACATGGTTAGTACTTCCTTAAAGTTGCAACTTTCATTGTCATGGCAACAGTAAACACCACGACAAGATGTTACAGTCGTGGTTGGAAACGAGAAGTGTACAGTGGTCTCCTGCAGCTAAGTCCACTTCTTGTCAGGGTGATAACACCTGCATGAGAGGGGACTGAGGAGGGTCTGAGGTGCTGCAGTCGGACCCTCTTGGCTAGATTGGATCAGCCAGAGGGCCAATTTGCAAAATTCTTGTGAGATTTGTACGAGTTGTGTTTCTTCACTGTGCACATATCCCGAACCTTACGCTAACCCTAACCTTGACCTTAGCCTAGCCCTAACCTTAACCACACACAGGAGAGTTCATCCCTTTGGCTGATCCAACCTAGCATTTACCCATGGGGTTTGTTTTGATGAGGAGAGGAAAGGTTGAAGAGCCTTGCTAACCGTAAATGAGGAGTTATTTTTGTTGATAAAGCAAGTTTTGTTTCGAAAGGCTTACTTTGTGCCGTAATGCCTTCAGCCAGCTCCTGTGAATCCAACCTGGTCGCACACAATATCAATACGAAATAGAGGATATCAATGGATTCGTCTCAACTGTCTTTCACTCTCATTGCACATTACGGAAATTAAAGTTATAATGATATATTGATGTCAAAATCTTCCTAGTAGCGTTTTTAATGCAGAGAAATTATGGGAATTTTTCAAAATTGCAAGCCCCTGCAAATATTGGGAGGATTGGTTGAATTGGTATTAATTATTGTGATCATAAGATGGCAATTTCCTGAAGGGACTATATTGAATACTGACGCCTCTGATTCAGCATTCACTTGGACTTCTCCAGGGGCAGAGCTGGCACTCTGGCTGCAGCTTACAAGCTTTCTTTCTCTCTCTGGTGTCTTTTTCAAGTTTGCCCTTCTCTCTATCTCCCGACGGACAGCTGAAATAATGGTCATTATTTGTTTTTTGTAAAGCAAACTAAAGTATTTACCTGTTACAATGATTTATTTGCACTTGCTTGTGGCATGGATTACAAGCCAAACTCATTTCCACTTCCACTGTTGTATGTGTGTTCAATGTGTACAGTACACACTGTATGTTTGTGGTTTGTCACCGTGTGCATGCGTGTCAGTGGGCGTGGTGAGTATGTTGTTTGACTGCCTTATCCGCACTCCCCTGTCCTTATCTCTGCTCACTTGTCTCCAGTCCTCAGTTGGCTCCACTCTGCTGTTCAGGCTTAAAGTCTGCAGCAGTGCCAAACGGGCTTGTAGCAAGATACTTTTTGGGCTTTATTTTTCAAACCCGTTGCAGTGGTAGTAGAGAGGTAAAGAGAGCAAGGGATAGTGAGGAAAAAGGGGTAGATTGGCAAGCAGAAAGAAAGCAGAGTGGTTGGCAGGCTGACTTTGATTCCATGCCCTGTGTTTGTGTAACAGGGCCTCAGGAGGAGGCTACTTTGGGCTCCGCAGGATGGACGACCCCAGAGGAGCTCTCGGAGCAGGCCTCCCAGGCACAGCACCTCGAACGGCTGGCCCAGCTTTGCATCATGAGCAAAAGGTAAAACTGTGTCCTGCTGTAGCTTCCATTGTGTTGTAATTAATGGGGCATTACATGTTCCGTGAGTTTAATGGCTCAGTGGGCACTTTATGAGTGAATTTATAGTTAAATAAATTCACCTTTACTACTGTTTTATCACCAGTTTTGTATACAGATATTGGACTATATGCTTACAATGTCATCATTTCACAGCAGTGATCAGAGCTGAAGTGAAAATTATGCAAATTCAGTTGTAACAAAGCAAACAGTATATTGGCACTTGTGTCTGTTTTGTGTCAGTTTTATTACACAAGCAAAATGTTGATAAATCGCTCTGAAAATAATCTTGAGATAAATAATTTAATGAAAGTGAACAGTAGGGTAGATTTGTGTGACTTTTAAATCTCCACTTAAAGTATTCACTCAATTTTATCTTTGCTTTTATCAACATGTCATAGTCACAGGTCTTGTTTAAAATATTTTGAATACTTTATGAAAGATGGCAAAGAAATATACGCATATGCTTTGCCCTTTCACATACACACATTCACCTTTCTGGAATGGAAATTTTTCGGACTAGATAAACTCCAGCTCTGAGTCTTTTCGGCCAGAGTTGAATTTCCCTGTAGATGTGGAGAAAAGAGACACCGCACTCTACGTGAGTGTTACAGGAGGAACACCTTAACTAGATCTGGTGTCTCCTGTTGCAGGGGTACTTTGTTAGGCCATAGCATGCACCTATTTTCTTTGCCTGTGTTGTCATTGTTTGGATTAGGCCATTTAACTTGATTGCCAGAGAGGGTGACGGAGGGTGGAAGGTTGGCCCGGTGGAGGGCTGGTCACAGTGCTTCATTAATGCAAGGAGCATACAGTAGTTAAGCTTAAACAAGATGGTACTGATTGTGCATGACAGTATCAAGAGGCTTGGGTTTCTGGATAAATAAGGACAAGCAGGAATTTGATTCTGCTCTTTGATCTTTCCTCTTTTAGAAACTTGCCCTTTGAAGACTATAAAAGTTGTACAAAATGATGAACTTAAAAAAAAAAACCACACAAATTGGCTTTGGTTACTCTAAGTACGGAAATAGTCTTAAGGTCCCAAAGCTCTTACTGCCTCCACCATAAGCCTCAGTGCCAGTTTTTCTATCTTGTGGACAGGAAGTTGTGATACTTCCTGACTTTTTCAGCGATGTCATAGGAAGTCCTTTGGGACAGTGAATGGCTTTTTCTGTCTCTGCTGATCAGATGTCCCCTAAGACGGACCTTCTAAAGCAGTGCAAACCGACACCTGGCCATTACTAATTGAAGGGAAGTGTGGGTTTGGAACAACAAGCTGACATGTGTCACACTAAACAGAGCTTGCTCTACATCTATAGGCACATGTGAGGGGTGTGATGGTGATGAATGTCCTTGGCTGGCTTTCCAGGGTAGATATGAGCAGAACAGCTGGCAGATCCTCAGTGTACCACATTATGTTCAACTAGCTTAACACTAAGCAGAGGAGTGGTGTAAGGGCTCGGGCGGGTAAACCAACCTGTAAGCGCCATGCCCTCTCTAATTCACGCTAGAGAATAGACAGGAGTGGCCAGTCCTGGCAGGAGCAGAAGGTTTCCACTTCCTCTATAAGGCGCCTGAGTACCAACAGCCCTGCTGCCTGTGTCTAATCACAGCACACGCATGTTTAGATTTGTCACGCTGCTGTGCTCCAAACACTGAAACAGATATGCTCACCTGACAATCCAGCACGGGTCACTACACTTCATTAAGGTCAGGCATTGTTGTTATCTCTGAAAATATTTATTTATATGCTTAAATGGAGAAGGAATGTGCAGATTGTAGACTTCACCTGATAAATCAGAGTCATCTTTCTTTCAGCAGGTATAAAGTATTTCTTATCTCAGTGTCACAGAAAAAGTTGAGGTGTATCACATTTGTTTAATGCTGTTTTCTTTTCCTTTACCTTTCAGACCTCATCTTGCTCTAGAATACAGCGGTAAGGTATGTGGATTTCATTTTCTTTGTTATTCTCTCGAGATTTTTGAACAAATAAGACGTTTTAATGTCACTTCTGTGTTAGCTTTAACTTCCCATCTCACTGCATCTTTCAGGCTACAAAGATCCACCAGAGAGCCTTTGGTAACGACCACCCAATTACAGCCAGAAGCCTGGAGCTTATGGCTACTGTCTATGCTGAGATTGGCAAGACTGAATATTCAGGTAAACACTCACCTGTGCCACTGTGCCACTTTGTGTCATCCTGACTATCAAGTGATGTTACTTGGATGACAACATGGAGGACACCTCTCTCAGCAGTATATATAACACTGCTGCAACTCTGTCTGAATCATGAGGGTGGAGACCTGTTTGTCTCGTGAGGCTTGACGATACCAGAGCAGTGATGTTAATCTGAAGAACAAGTTATCTCCTCTGAGTCAGAGAGCACACAGCGCAGTGTGACTGTGGTTTAAAGCACTTTAGTTAGCCTTTAAAATTATGTCAGCCCATGAAAATGTTAAATTAATAAACAGTCGTAGTCATGTTGGACACAAGAGTGGTTTTACAGAGCAAAAAAAGAAAAGTGCCTTTGTGACAGTTTGAGGCCACTGTTTTGTTGTACATACTGTATGCTTGGCTTGCATTAAGAGGAAGCAACTCTCTGCCCGAATCTGAACTCTGCATTTTTGTGAGGACTGCTGTGCTGCGGTGTTAAAAGCAATACGAAGCATTGTAGTTGAGTCAGCTTTCAGAGGCAGTGGTGCTGAACAGGACCGGCTCCAGTACATGAAGACAAGGAGTATAGATAAAGGCAAAGCTTTAGAACATTCCTTGTTATTCAGCTTGGATGGTCATTCGGTGAAATAGAGCAAAAGTGGGGAATCAGAGAGCAGCTACAGTTTCACAACACACAACAGTCCCTCTGCGCTTTCTGTGACCTTTCATTTTGTGTTGTACACAGAGGAATTCTCTTTGACCCACAGTAACATGCTTCAACAGAGGCATGTTCAAGTGTTTATATCTCTTGTGCTCTAGATAACCTTCACTGCATACTGGGTCGGTCACAAAGCCAACAAGCTATTTGTGTTTATTTGCAAGTTTAACTGGAATATATTAACTGTAGTTTGATCAGTATGATCTGTAGAAGTATGTGGTCATTTTTTGAAAAGATGATAAGCTTAACTACTAAGCAGTGAAGAGATATCTTCAGCTGTCCCTAAATATGCAAACCTCGATTTAAGCTTAGTGCAATTTTAAAAGACACAAAAAATATAGTAATGGCTAGTGTAATAGAAATGGAAATTTAATGTTTCAAAATTTGGCAGCTTTATTAAATTTTCACTAATGTTGTATTAACATTTGTTTTGTTTTGTTTTTAATAAATCAAGTGCATTTACAGTACAAGTTTGTACTCACTTTCCCATTCAAGTGAATGGGAAAGTGCTCAAGTACTATATTTCTTAATGACCTGTGTGTGCGTGTGTGCGTGTGTGTGTGTGTGTGTGTGTGTGTGTGTGTGTGTGTGTGTGTGTGTGTGTGTGTGTGTGTAGTCCAAAAAGCTACCCAGTTCTCTTGGCCTTAGCCCATGCAGCTTCTTCCTGTCTAATAAAAGTGAAAACAGACCCAATTAACCAAGGATTTGTGTTTTTTTCCACTGGCCTCAGTGAGAAAATAATGTCTGACAGATTTAACATCAAGCATTGGTCTTAACATTGCGTCAGTTTTACAAAAATGCGAAAAGGTTGTTAATTTAAATCTTTATATTGTTTTTAACAGATAAAACTGTTTGCTTTTGGTTACTCAGTTATTCAAGGTACTCTAGTTGAAAATTCCCCAGAATAGATTGACTTATCAATTGATTACATCACTGAGCAGTCAGCAAGTGACTAATTCATCAGCCATTGTTGAGAGACAATGTTGGCAAAAGACCCACAGTATTTAGTTTGGGGAATCCACAACTTTTAGACAATACAAATGAAGGAGCTGAGACTGAGTTTTGGTGGTGGCACATGTTTTTTTTTAGAAAATATGACATCAATTAAAACTACATTTGGTGAGTATCACCAGAAGGATTATTACTGAAGTCTTGACTTAATAGTGCAAATATGGAATCAGAGGGTTTTTGACCATCTTTGCATCAGTGTTTTTAACTTGATCCTACTTAGCTCTACCTGGAGATGACAGAGTTAACATGGGTGTTTTCTCAAACACATTTGCAAGTTTAACTTTGTATGTTTAACTTTGTCTTCAGAGCAGACTGTGCAGTCTCCAGTTTGAAGCAGCACTGGATTGATACACATGTATGGTCATGGTTTTCTTGTTAGACTCCCTGGGTCAGTGTGTGTCTGCGCTGTCCAAACGGTTTGCTGCTGCAGAATCCATCAGAGACACCGTAAACTGTCTTCCTCATTCCCACCGGGAGAAACACTCAGAGGTCCGCCACAGAAAGGACACCCACCACCAACAGGAGGACACACCAAAACCTATGGTAAAGAGAACAACACCTGCAGCCATCTTCAGCAGTGTTACTCAAGTTATGAGTTTGTTTGTAGAAGATCTGTACCCTCCAGCTGTTTGCTGCTGGTTCTTTGAAATGTCTTGTAATGAGTCCTACTCATCCTGAATTGTATCTTTTTCAGATAACCAATGGCAAAGTTCCCACCTCTATTCTAAAGAGGCCAAGCCCCAGTTACGGGTCAGACACAGAACCCACCCACAGACGGAAAGGCGAGCGGAGGGTTCGATTCAGGGAGCCAGAGACCACAGTACATGGTGAGAAAATGCAAACAAGTAAAAAGTTTGCACAGAGTACATCCTGCTCAGTCACAGTCGGTGCAGAGAAAAAAGAGGATTTGTTTGTGTTTGTGCAAACCTTAGAGACCATGCTGCCCTCTGGTGCTTTAACACCTTTAGCAAACTACAATGACGGGCTGCATACCACCCATGTTTTTTCTGCATCCTGTCCATCTCAGCTCTACATTTACAGAAACATGAATACATGAATGCAATCATACAGTAACCACATGAATTTTAATTTCAGTTGTTTGTAAAATTTTCCTCGAAATCCCTGCTATCCCAACTGCACACGGGCCCCTCCACCCACATGTAACAGCAGTAAACAGAATGAACAAAATGCATTAAAACGTCAGGAGATTGCATCATAAACGTAATGTCCTTTGGGGATTCTGCACTATTTAAAAATAATGTAAGAGAGACGTCCAAACACAAGCAAGTGATTTACTCTTCATAATTAATTATGCATGCAAATGAGGCACCATGGCGTCTGTCCCAGAGAGATAGTAGAGTCTATAGGGGCACAGCAGCCCGTTGAAGCTGCTCATGTTGACTGACGGCTTTTCTGTCGGCTTCACAGACATTCCTTACTGTGACTGTTTAGGTGGTAAGTCTATCTGGAAGTATACAGAATCACAATATGCATGAGGAAACAGCACTGCACTTTTTCATTAAGAGAGAGCATTGGATCTAATTATGTGTGGAGAAAAGCATCAAAACAGAGGTTTTAAGTTGGTTGTTAAAACATAGGTTAAATTCTACTTTTGATTAACTTTGTTGCAATGCAATATGGAGTGTTGCATCTCACTATAACACCCTTTTTAACAATGTTTGAGACACAGAAAGCACAGTTTGTGTGACAAGGCACAATCACATTAAATCCTCCATCAAAAACCTGCTTCTCACCAGGTCTTGTTATAGAGCAAAGTGAGAAATCTAAGCATGTGACAATTCAAATGCTCATTGTAACACACTGGTCTTGTTTTATGTGTTTGGGTGTGTGTTTGTTTGTGTAGCCTATGAGACGACACCGTCCCGTCCCCACCTCGCCCTGTTCACTTGCCTCTTCCTGATGATGTCATTCCTGGGCGTGGCCATGTACTGCACGGACCGCCAGCGCCCGCAGAGGGTGTGCGAGGAGCTGGAGGCCGCTTTGGCTGTCTACCTGCTGCATATGAAACAGCTTCTGTGGGGCTGTTGGATATGGCTGACCATGCAGTGACTGAGACCGACCACAGGTGGAGACGTGGAGCCTCCTCCTTTTTTTTTTTTTTCAGACCCCTCTTTTTCCTATCTTTGAAGGTGCCCAGGCCTATAAACACCTCAGCCATTTGGCAAGGCTCCGTAAGTTACACTGTCTGTGGTCTCTGTACACTGTCACAGTGAAAAAGGGAAAAAATGTGTAATCCCAGAAATATGTAGCTTCCATGTCCATGTGTGTATATACAATATGTACTGAAGTGGTGGGAAAGCCACTCCTTATTTAAGTTGTACTGACATTTTTTTGCACATTCGCAATGTTAATGTTCACGTATAATGCTCACTTGATCACCATAACATTTTCAGTTCACAGTCACAGTCTATATTGTATGTGAGTGAATGTTTCCATGGAATGCATATATTTATTTTGTTACATGATTTCTGTATATCAGATATTACACAGAACTGAATGTGTATATGTGGTTCAATATACTTAAGGACTATCACAATATTCAGCCTTGTAATTGCACATAAATGAATGTAGATATGTTTGGAAGCGGCTTTTGACCGGCACATGCGAGGAGAGGAGGAGGATGGAAGAACAAATGTGTAAGCTGTTCCATAATGATCAGTGAGAAAGACAACACAGGGCTGCATCACTTCCCAGTACCAGGGCGAACGACTAACAGATGAAAAAAAAAAACACCTCTTTCTTTACAGACTTTATATTGTCTGGTCTTCTGTATGGCTGACTGTCTTCAGCTGATTCTTAGTCCCACTGAGGAGATCTGCAGCACAATATTATGAATTCTCTCTCTTTATCTATCCTCGAAGAGAATATACTCAAACTGAATGAATGCTTTATGCTTTTGACAGTGTTCCTCTTTATAACCGCTTGAATCTCACCAAAATATCCTCCTCTCTTCTAAATGTTATTTATTCTTCTATACTGTGTATCTGCATCTACGCAAATATCCAACTTTAGATTCTTTTAAAATTTTTTAAACTTTTTGTTACATTTCTATTTCAGAACAATATTCAGGTTTTAATCGTGATGTCAAATGCTAATCAAGCTTTGGACAAATGTATGGATTGTGTGTGGGCTGGAAGACGTACGCCTTATATCGAGTTCTTTACTATTATTTTGAGGCCAAACGCAGAAATATAACAGAGCGGGATACTGTATGTCCATGTTGTGAGTCCCTTTATCAAATGAAGCGAATAAAATTCAATAAGCCAAAACCATCACACAAATGGATTAGGAATCAAAGGGCGCAGTGATGCACATCCCACAGACCTCTTGTTATGAGCAATAACACACATCACATAGATTCCAGTAAAACATTGTTCTTTATATAACAGGTTTCAGGGAACTCAAAGGAAAGCGTAGGATTTTTGAGGTTTCACATTTGAATGTCAAAGCAATATGAGGCTAATAACACCTGTATAAGAAGAAATACTCTTGACTCTGTACTGTCAAACTAAATTGTCATTAGCAATAAAACAATACCCAGTGAACTCATGTCCTGTATATGCACATTTAGCTCAGTAGCTGCATTTCACAGCTGTCCAAATAACATTTATGGTCACTTTGAAAGAAGTGCCTTTATGGAGGGTTTTCTTAGTTCCTACCGTTTTATGATTTCAATTGTTTTAAATAAAACTGTCATTGCCTATCAAAGTCAAGCAGGTGACTTGCTTCCTTCCTGTAATCTCTGACAATAACTGAGTGCGTGATGTGTACGTAACAGGGAGAGAGATGCATGCAGGCATATTTGTGCGTCTATTCACAGTAATACAGTATATAGGTTTGTAGCCTATAGAGTGTGAAGGAGAAGCCTGAGTTACTATATGGCACAAGATAGGATTTGTTATTTATCTCACACAAGTCGCTAAAAGCATTTTTTGGACAGGCTGCCCAATACATGAATGTTCTGAACTTCTTTTTTTTTTTGTCTTTACAAAACACCTTTTTATAACTGTTGATAAAAGTGTGAATACACTGCAAAAGCACACATCATTTTACTTTGCTGCAGCATGCAAAGAGTTCTCGCTTCACCGTGACGCAGTGCGGACCCTACCAGGAAGAAATGAACACATTTATTGGTGTATAAAACAAAATAACATCCCTTTACATCTAAAAACCACCGTATTAATTTGTCATGCATTAGGTCCATGCAGAAGTTTCACAAAGACAACATGATCCATCAGACAATCTGTCCAAGCCATTAATACTGTTTTACTGAATAGAAATTCATGATTTAAGAAAAACTGGGGTTCCATTAAATGGTTTTAATACTATCAGAGCTTAACTAGCCTATTGTTGTGTGTCTTGAAGAGAAATGCACACACAGTGGATGGATGAACTCAATAAAGCAGGACTCTTCAAGGATTAACAACCATTGGTGGATTTTTTTTGAGGGGAAATCAATTACCTTTCGAGAACAAAGCGAAACCCTTCAGTTTGCTTCAATCCATGGTCAATGGGAGCAAAAGCCAATTGATTTTGATTGTCTACATAGGCAAACATTGGTGTTTCTCATGGCAGGCGAGAGGACTGTACGATTTTTGTGAGCATGTGTGTGTGTGTTTGTGCGTCCTCTGGTTTTCTAGATGAGGCCGGTCTTGAGGTCAGAGCTGCGGCTTGAGGAGCGGCCGAGCAGCAGGTCCTTCTCGTGGATCAGGCTGTCCAGCAGGTCCTCTTGTCTGTAGTTGTGGTAGACCTTCAGGAAGGCCATCACTGCGATCCCAAGCCAGGTGAGCCAGGCAGCCCACAGGCCGAACTGCAGGAGGAAAATCATTGTATTTATGAATGAGATTCAGGATTTTGTGGATGATATGACCACAAAAAAAAAACAGTCTTACCTGAGCTATAGCAAACTGGTCGTAGAAAGCAGAGTTGTCCACCCCGAGTTCTAGGTCAGTGTCCTGCAGGTCCTCACAGCTAAAAAACAATGCACATAAACAAACATTTAGGAGGATGACTCTTCTTTATAATGAAATTCTCTGAAAAGTGTGCTGCTCTCTCACCTGCTGGGCATAGTCCCGCCCTCAGTAATGGAGTCACACCACAGGTTGAAACCCACACTGACGATGGTGCTGGACAGGAAGACTGTGAACACCACGAGGGAGCTGATCAGCAGGTTGAGGAAGGCGTTGAAGATGGAGCTGCAGGCAGGAGAGAACAGAAACATTGAAAACTGTAACGTCTCGATCACTGGCACATTATCAAGGTTTAAAGACATGCTTGTCATCTTTTTCTGTAACTTGTAGGCTCGTCACTGAAATACAGTTAGGCCTGTTACAAGCTGCAGCATTCATTTGGTGATGAATGATGCCTTTCATTGACACATGAAAAAATACACTGTTACATGATGGATAAATATCACAAAATATGTAAAAACAAGATAAAAAAAAACAGCTGTCCTGACAGCCTTTGGTATGTTAATTGTTCAAAGGCAACACAACACTGTATTTCCTCCATGTTTCTAAAGAAGGACGACAGTGACTAGTCGTTTTTATAGGTTCATTCAAAATCCAACCATTATACCACAGTTTATAGTCTAATACACGCATTTAATGGTGATTCTGTAATTCTATGATTCTGTCAGAGCGGCGTGCAGACAAGGGCGTGGGAGAAGGACAGAAAAGACACATTTTCACTGAGCCGTTAAAGCTTTATATAGCGGGTCCTATCGAGCTCTCTATAGTGCTGGTATTGAATTGTGTTGAACGAGCACAAGTGAACGGTCACTCACTCGTCGTGTCCTTTGCACAGGAAGAACAGCAGTCTCCAAGCCTGCACTGCGGACAGGATGAGGGACGCTATCCCGACAAAAGTGATGAAGCTGCAGGAGGACTCGGGTCCCCACTCCTCCACGATGAAGCGCTGCTTCGACACAGTGATGTTCTCATTTTGCCACATACCCCGCGTGAACAGCAGGCATTTCCCTCCAAAATCCTCCGTGTTCTCCGAAAGAGGCACCACGGCGATGAAACCGAACACGAAGGCTAAAAAGTAAAGGATGCATTGGGCGAAAATTAAATTATCGAGGGCCATTTTTCTGTCTCCCTCTTCGGGCTCTGCGTCCTGGAGAAAGTGCGGCTGCGCAGTGGAGGCAGCGATGAGCGGAGGCGCAGCATCCGACGACGCGCTCTGCTGCAAATTAATGAGCAGACTGAGGCCTTCAGGGCTCTCCATCTTATCTCCAACCAGGCTGTGGAGATTCCTCTTCACTGGTGTTCCCATTTGGTCAAGTATTTAGCAAATAATTATGACATTTAACCCTTTAACACACAGTTTTCCCCGTGATCCTCTTAGGTAGGTTACAGTACAGCACATAAAATGTTGGGAAAAACAACTTCAGTATCAGGTACCTGTGTATTTCTGTATCCGCTTATTCCAGCTCCATGCCATTATGGCTGCACTATTCCATCAAATACAAATATTATAAATGTCTCGTGCATCATTTTATGCATGTTTCCCCAAAATTAAGCCTGACATGTTTGCTGTTTTTTGGAAGATTTGTAATCTCCTCTAGAATTTAAAATAAAGTTCTGTAGATTTGAGTATAATGAGTTTGCACTGACTGAGGATTAAGAGGTTAATACAAATACCCACAAACAAACAGCAAAAAATGAATGTTTATGCAACACTTAAGAAATGTACATCAGTTGGTTCAATGCAACCATACCCGTGTACACACACATATTTTGTTCACACATTGCTCACAAATTAGAGTAATGGTTTATTTATACACGGTGACAGTCCTTAAGGAAGGGCAGGTAGCTGTCACAGCCATCTGACATGCTAAGCCCATCTGGTGGGCCGGCCCAGGTGTCTCTCCCCTTCCTCAGCCACCCAACCTCTGCACTACTCACAGTGCCCTCCAGTGGGCGAGGTGCTTGCTGCCTGTCACCTCACTGCATAGTCTAGACCTCCCCTGTTTTATGTTGGAAGTATGATTATTTCCTTGATTAGCCACCACATAGCCTGCTGCAGAATGGGAGGATGGAGAGATACAAAATGTAAAAACATTAATTTTGAGATGATGAGGACAAAGTTGCAACAGAGACAGCATCACTAGTGACTAATTTTTCATTTGAAGATATTAATAGTCCTGCAGTTTCCTGGGGAAAAAAACCCATGCAACACAAAGACAAGTATTTATACGAGAGCTTTCCAGACATCAGACAGCTATTTGTATCCATCATACAAACTGCAGTATTTTGCATCCCCTTCCCTGCACATGATTTATGTGCCATTTTGCACCGCAGCACTCTGATTTCCATGATGTTATCAGTTCTCAGATTAGCTTGAGTTATTGTGTGTGTTTCTGTGTGTGTGTGTGTGTGTGTGTGTGTGTGTGTGTGTGTGTGTGTGTGTGTGTGTGTGTGTGGTCTTGACCAGAAAGTTGATTTCATTTCGACACTCTGAGCTGCTTTGGTTTTTAACATCATTAGGTATTTCTACTTATGCTTCGTGGGCATTTTTGTTGGCAGATCTTTATTCTTGATAAATTGCCCAGATTATTATTTCCTATTATAAATCACTTTGCTGTTTTTATGATATATGATATCATAAAAACATCCTATACAAGCAGTATAGGAGGACTATACTGCTTGTGAAACAATATTTTCTCCTTTTTCTAATACAAAGATCAAAGCACAGACCTGCAAAAAAAAAAGAAAATCTAAAAAATAAAGCTCAAATCTTTACTGTGCTGACATGCTTATGTTGACGCACGTTAGACCACAGACATCATCTGGTATCAGAGGTGCTGCCACACCTGCAAGGTCACAAGGAAAGGCCTAACAACTCCATAAGGTATTCCCAATACACAAACAGAAGATTACATGCGCATCCACACACACAGAACTCCAAACCCCACTTTTAAATAATACAGCATGTGTGGGCTCGTGAACTGGGCACCCAGGGGAGACCCAGAGCAGAAGTGTGTCAAGCTGAAATATGTGTTAAGTTATTCACCCCCAGAACAAACCACATAGGGAGGGAGGGACGGAGGGAGGAAGGGAGGGAGGTGGAAGATGCTAACCCAAATGTAGTCCCTGGGCTCTGTGCAAATATGGGGAGCGATGGGCAGCAGAAAGCACTGGGAGGTCATCCATTTTTCATGAGATGCAATGGCAGCAAAGCAAACATCCTTTTTCAAGAGCAGGAAACCAGTGAAGAATCTAAAGTGCAGAATCATTTTCAAGGACACCATCGTTGCATTGTGAATGTTTGTGCTTCAAACTGCCCACCATGCAGCCTTGCAGTGTCGGCCAGAACATTATAAAAACACACAACGTGAACCAAAACGGTCTGTTTTACTGGAGTTTTAATTAGCAAAATATTCAATAATTTATGTTTCATCAATAATTCCTGAGAGATTTATTATTGAGTGAGCGTTTTTGAGAAATGTGGTGTTTTACAGAGGGAGAGAAAGGGTGTGGCAGGACAACAGCACTGGGTGGGAACGGTTACTTATAAAATCAGCAGCAGCTGTCAGAAGAATCCGACCAGTTGATTGATGAGGAGGGGATGCCTCACATCAAGGTGAAAAGTCTTTGTGGTGATCATCAAGGTTGTATTATGACCTGTAAGTTCATTTTGAGATGAGTTGATCCTTCCCAAATTCAAATACCAAATGCATGTCTAGATCATGTCAAAAGACTTGACATCGCTGATAGAAAATTATTTTTCTCAATCATTTCAGTTCTCCATGTCCTTTGTGTCATGCTCACTTCACTCGTTTGCCTTTCCTTCTTCCACTCCTTATGGCACCCTGTGAAACCTTCCAACCTGCGAGCTGCACTTTGTCTGCCTGGAACACAAAACAACAGCAAAAACAGACACAATTACAGCCTCATATCCTGGGCACTGATGTGGAGGGTCTGATGAAATATCCTGTACCCATTAATTTTCCCCAGGGGGTGTAGGAGACTGGAAGCACTGGACCAGCCACTGATTAAATGCTCATAATAGAGGCCATTCATCTCCCCTTGAAACTTGAATGTTTCAACATGCAACACCACCCAGTGCTACGCTCCCCCACCGCTCTCTGTATAAATGTTGATATTCTGTATCATAAAGACAGAAAAAGCTGATAATATTTCATTTTGATATCTTTTTAAAATGGGCATGATCTCTTAGTGAGCTTCCACGATTTGATCAGTGACTTTATTGTCACCACTGTGACAAAACTGAGCCACAATAATCATCATAAACAGTCATGCATGAGGTCGTATAGAACAAGAAGAAAATTCATACTAATAACTGTTTAATATCCTGATTTTCTTATCTTTAGCTGCCTTGGCATTAAAAAGATGACCGTCTGATCAGATATTTTGTCTTAAACTCATTTTCACACATTACTCATTACTATCTCTCAATCTGCCAATTAAGAGAATCCTTCACAGCTTCTTTTTCTGGCCTGGATGAACAATTAGATAACACTAACAACACTTCTTTCATTGTAATCCCCCTGGAAACACATAATGTAATGCCATCACCAGAAACATGCACTATACAACCAAAATTGATCAGCCGTGATAGACACACACTGTTGGTACAGTATAGACTACTCAGGCCCAAGGTATAATCATCATAAATTAACACGGCCTAATTACATTTCACCTGCCAAGCTCCATATGGTCCCCAATTTTGAACAAAATAATTAGGTGACTGCATCCCAATTAAACAATTATCCAATGAAACCTCTGTAAAACAATTACCTGATCATATCCATGCAATGATATGACAATGCTTAGCAGTGTAATGTTCAGGCTAATGCTCAAGCATTACTTCACAAGGAAGTGGTCAAATCTGGCATTATACAATTGATAAATAAATAATAATAATAATAATAATAATAATAACTGTGTGCATTCTGTAGTATTTCTTGCACATTTTGCTTTGTATTTTTACAGATTTACAACTGGTTCATGTCCCTTGAAATACTGCCTTCATATTTAGAAAATGACATCATTGTAGGCGGAGATGTTCGAAGCATTGATGTTTATGCTAGAGGACAGGAGAGGGGGGTGGGGGGGTGGGGGGTGTAGAAGGGTAGTAAAGTGGGCACCTGCTGGGTTGTGATGAAGCAAAATCCTCAGGGATCAAAAATGAGATCATCCGAAGAGGAGACGGTGACAAGCTTCTTAACTGGAACAATAGTGACCCCTACTGAGCAGTCTGGCCTTTACTGTTACACCACAGCTTCAATGTACCGTATGTGCTGTATGATGAGAGGGACTTACCTGTTTGCCATCTCTGCTGTCTGCTTTTTGCTTAGTAGTGACCAGACTGTAGGAATATGGCTGATTTAGAACAAGAGAAGGCTTCTTATCTGTGAATGAGCAGAAACACAAGAATAAAAAAAAACATTGTCAGCACCACTCTCCATTGAAATGTCATAAGTTACAATGTTAGCACTCAGCACTGGGGAAAAAAACAATCATATAAATGGGTGTCCATCGATCTGAGACTATTCTTTTAATTTTATGCAACATTGCTCCACTATTATGTCTTTAACCCTTGTACCAGTGACAAGGTTGGGGCATCAGTGTGGGGCAATAGGCCGTAGATCCCTGAGGCCCAGTGGTGATCAGTACAGCCCGGCAGATGGAGGGAAGTCTGCTTGAAGTGGTAGACAGTAAACCCCCCACAGAAAGCGTGGAAGGAGGGAGAGGGCGTTGTTTTACAGATGAGTGACTGCAGCAAGGTTAAGGGAACCAATCTCTGACAGTTCACTTCCTCCTCAGTGTCCTTCTCCTAGCAGCCAAGACCCCCCACCTTGGGTACACGTACCTGCATCCTACACCCTGCAGGGGACAGCAGCACCTCTGACATACAATTATGTCTGGCCAAAACAAACACAAATTATTCATCCTCAGCCCATTTGCTGGCAATGACATAAATGGCTTTTTTTCAATTAGAATATTGCTAATGACCATGTTCAATGTTTGTAGGGGCTCTAAATGTCAGCTAGGCAAATGGTTGCACACATTTGAGTATCTGTGAGGAGTGCTGTAGACTGTACGGCTGTATATATGTAGTACTAGTTTGTTTATTTGCATATACTAAAAATATCCCCCCAAAAATCACCTGATTTGATAGCTGCTCCAGGCTCTGTGACAGCTAAGAGACTACAGGAAGCTCTATGGGTTTCCAGGTCCTGTTTCCACCAGCTGCCCATTTTGTAATGATCTGAGGCGCTCTGGACACAGGCTTCATCCATCTTTGATTGTGCTTTGAGGGAGCTTTCATGGTTAGTGTCACAAGGAGCAGAGCTGGTCTGTGTGTTGCAAGATGCCCTGGAGGCAGGGATCGGAAGCTGCATGGAGCTGCACACAGGGGTGAGGAGGGAGCTTCCTGGCTCACTCATCCCTGCTGAGGCCCCTGAGCTACAGTCTGTACTCTCTTCTATCTGAAGGCTCTGGTGAAGGTCAGACAGTAGATCCTGAGTGGTTTCAAACAGGGCACAGGAAGTTAGGCTCTCAAATTGGTCCACTACATCGTGGAATCCTTGAGTGAAGCATCCCCCTGCTTCCTCTAGCTGACGATGCTCACATGCTTCCTGGACACATACAGTGAAAATTATTAGACATTAAGAGCCCTGTTTGGAAAACAGGTACTATAACAATCAACCTAAAGTATGTACTGTTTAGGTAAAGCGAGATATTGTCTACCTGATGAAGTTCCTTTTCCAGGAAACGGTCAGGTGTGGCTGCCCCACTAAAGCTTAAACTCTGAGGAGGGATGCAATCTGATTGGTCGTCTTGGTTGAGTGACACTCCAGAGCTCCATAGAGTGCTGACATTTGGGAGACCATGAACATTTTCTTCAGACACACCTTTACAGCAGGCCATTTTCTCTGCAGATATAAGTTCATGCAGTGGTGTAAACATTCAGTAGACCAAAATATATCCTGAGATATCTGTGTCACTCAAGCTGAATGTACCTGTGTACCGTATTCAGGTGAGAGGAAATTGTGACTTTCCACCTGGGGCTCAAAGACGGAAGGTACTGGAGGTAGTGTGAATGGTGTGTAATGAAAATGCAACTCAACACTTACCCTCTCCTGAGAGCATCAGCTCAACCAGACTGTCTTTGTTCAAGTTGCTGAGGGAATTAAGGTCTGTGGTGCCATCTAGTGTCACTGTTGGCTCAGGGCAATCTATCAAGACATCCGATGATGAAGGGGCTCTGCTCTCTTCTTCTTCTCCTTCTTCTTCCTCTTCCTCCTCCCTGCTTTGGTTCTCTCCATCAGTGAGGAGAGACGAGATCCTCTGCAGAGTCAAGGTACTCTGATACACGTAAGGACGGTCCTGTCTCAACAGAGGCAATGAGGAGGCCGAGGTGAAGGAGGAGACGGACTCAGAGCTCAGATCCTCTACAAGTGGGGACTCGGAGGAAGAAATGTACTCTGGTGTCTCAGATTGCTGCTGAGACAAGAACACATGTAAAGGTTAGGAATTGTTTTTTTAATAAAATCACATATTGTATAAATCATCCATTAGCAGGGACACTGAATCTATATACATTATCAATGACAGGTTGTTCCTCTTCTGGTTCATCTGCTTGTGCTGTGTACTCTGTTCCACCAGCCATGTCTACCGGGGATGGGCTGGGCGTGAGACGACGCAGAGCCTGGGTTGACAGAAACATCTCTCTACTTTTTAATTTTCTCTCTGTGCGCTCTGGCCACACTACCTCACTGGAATAAAGAGAGACATAGAGAAATTATTTGCTGGGATCTCTAGGGCAACACATTTTAATGCATTTTAACATTCTTCAACTCTTTTATCCCCATGCAATCTTCTACAAATTCAGTACCTTATCTTGGGATGTAGTTCTCTCACTTCCATCACGGCCTTTCTGACTAGTTTGACAAGTTCCTCTGAGGACACTGAGTTCACTTTCTGAGCCTGATACAGTTTGGCGGATAGCGGACAGGGTGGCCTCCCTCCTGAACAGTCTGTTGAAATAAATTCTCATTGTGAAATATAATGCACTTTGTTCTGTCCTTATGTCATTTAATATTCTCTGCCTTACCTTTCTCTATAAGTAGCAACTGTGAGCCTGCAGTCTCAATCCTACCATTGTCTCCTTCACCCTGATAAAAATGTTAAACAAAAAAAGTCTTTTCTAAGCTGTGCATCTCTGGTATATACAGTATGTTTTGCTGTGTGTGTGTGTTACAAGAGATTCACCCACATTATATCCTTCAGGAATGTACTTTAAAGCCTCTGCAAACAGACCAAATCCTTCACACGCCTGGAGGAAGTGCACGACCATGTCATCACTTTCTGTGTGGCTTCTCTTCAGCAGAGCCCAGGCATCAGAGACATAACTGTCAGCAACATGCAAAAAAGCCAGTTAATCAAATTTAACTTAATAATATTAGGTAATCAAACACATAGTATGAGTAGGAAGCCATTAAGCGTGCCAGAATCTACCTGTTTTGAAGTAGCACATCTGCACAGAGCTTGGCATCCTCGGCACTCTCCATTGCAGGCGTGGTCCAGTTGAGGTACCTTAACGCCAACTGAGGCTGCTTCCTCGCCAGCAGGCAGTGGATGATGCAACGATGCTGCCAGGAGAGCCAGGGGACAGCAGCCCTGGGGCTCAGCAGCAGCTCCATGGAGGCCTAGGTAGGGTGTAACATAACATACAATAACTTCATACGGTTATTTTGAATGGCATTTAAGATGTTGTCTCCTAACATACATAAATATGAGAAGAAATGTAAAGTACATGCACAAAAAGACAGGAAATCTGCTAATTTCTTATTATCCATGAAAGCAGTATACCAAGCAAGAGAGAGAATGAGCTGTCAAGAAAAAAAAATTATTACGTTAATCATATTCACTACTCGAGTGGCCCATTAGTGTCACCTGCAGACTATTATAGCTGCTTCAACAGGGACACTAATGTGATCAACAGGATGGTTAACTGGTCCTTGAAGCTCACTATTTCACAGTCAGTGTGCACATGTTCTTCATCAATGTAAGTTTTATAATTGGTATAATTTTATAATTGTCTGATGCCTAATAGCTGTTTTGCCTCTTGGCTGTCTTATACCTTGACGTGTCCATGATCAAGCATCCACAGGGCCCTAATTTGTTGGGAAAAGCTGGAAGGAATTGTGAAGGCATGACAGAAAGCTTGTAGGAGGTCATCTTTGCACTGCAGGAAATTCGCCATGTCCAGAATGAAATACATGAGCTGTGACATATGTAGATTAAGGATTATTTAATCTGTATCAAATATACTGTATATCTAGGATAAATCAGAATAGGAGACAAAAGGACATACAGTTTGCTGTACACAGAAAGCTTTGTACAAGCTGTACTTAAATGGATACAATTGCCTGGACTGACATGTGGTCGATATGAGGCACCAGCACAAGCTTCAGCAGGGCCTGCAGATTAGGAGGAGGGTAGAACTGATCTGTGCAGTCCTCAGAAGTCCAAAAACAGCCATGCTGTTTGTTCAGCTGAGTCACCATACCCTGGATGAAAGAGCTCCATCTTTCCACTCCTACCTCCTCCCATCTGGTCAAATGTAAAAAATAAAATTAAAAAAGGACATTCAGAGAGGAAATAAAGAGAGACTTAGAGAAATTGGAAGAATGACTTACCCAAGTGTCTCAAGACAAGCTTTTCGATGGCTGTGATCCATTTCCTTCCACATCTGAGAGATGCGTTTCACCTCGTGAGCCTCTGACAGCAAAAGCAGAGAACAGACAAACATTTAGAGGCGTGATAACAGTTCATCATGCCAATATAATGGTGTGAGATGATATCTGTACCAGGGTATTTGGGCAAGAGCCCCATGATGCCCCACCACTGAACCAGCCGTCCCAGCCAGATGTGTTGCCTCAGAGCCCTGTGCGCTCGATTCCAACAGCCACGTCTGACTTCTGAGGAGCCGTATGTATCCCTGCACACCACACACGGGACCCCCACACCTAAATGACAGAGATATACAAGTTCTAGTTAGGATTACAACTGCAAACCATCATGTTGTTCTAGGTGTATGCTGTGTGTGTTCTCAAGTGTGTTACCGTGCCAGAGGTGGGCTGAACTGAGATGTCTCCTCGCCCACTGGGCCAGGGTGAGCAGGTTCCCCAGTCTCTGGAGCAGCATGTGCACCCTGGTGAAAGAACTTTTATCCAGAAACATCCACAGTCCCTGACAGCGACTGAAGCCTGCGTGAATAAACAATACACAAGAGATACTAATATCCCACTTGTGCACTTGAAATTACAGTATATTTCCCATTTCAATTGATGTCACTGATTAAGTGAGATGCACTTACATAGGGTTAATAACTCTTTTTTGGCAAACTCTGACGTCCTCTGTACCCAGCAGCTGAAAGTCGGAAGGATTTCCTCTCCGCTGATGTCACCTTATTGGAGATTAAATGTCGAATCAAACAACGTACCTTTGAGTATTTAAGTTTTTACAGAATACAAATGTTCCTGATCTACCTTCAGCTGTAAGCTTCCGTAGCCAGCGGATGATGGCTCTGATGTTGTTGCTGGCCAACGCCTCGGACCACTGGCTTTCCAGCATGATGCTTGAGCCTCTATCCTCAGGTCACGGGGTCAACACCAAGACAAGCTCATATGTGTGAACCGGGTTCCATTACTGAAAAAAAATACATATAGTACAATACAAGACTATTTCCTATTTCCACATTTATACTGTACGTATACTATACATGTATACTAACATGACACCTTCACACAGTGTATACTAAAGGTGTTTCAACCATAGCTAATGTAATGATCTTAGGGTATTTCAATGAGTAGTTAAATAACTTGTGCACTTAAGCCTGGAAAACCATTCTCAGTCATGTTTCCTTAATTAGATCAATAGATCATGCAAGAACAGACTAACGCATGATGGTGGTAGTAATTATTTTGAGGCGCCTCCATACAAAGGAATCAAAAGATTTGTTGTCTTCTCAATACTTACTTGAGACAGTGGTCTAGTTGTCAAGTAGCTCAGTTAAACTTCACTCTTGGTCCATGCTGCATGTTCTGTCTCTCCCGTGGATTTACTGGCTGGACCCAGCGGCTACAGTAACGTTCTCTTCTTACACAAGCTACTTTGGTACATGTTAATCCACTAATCTCATTCTCAGTTAACATTTCATTGGCTGATTTGCAGCGCGGCGAGTATTTCTATGCGTGTGTGTTTGTGTGTGTTTGCGAGAGGAAACAGAATAGGTGTGATCAGCAGGGGTGAGATGATAGCAGAAGGTGCAGAGGTTGAGAAGGAACTATTTAAATCATTGAAGGCAGAAAACTGTTGCTGAGCTTGAATCTTTCATATATGTGGCACTTTTGGTCAGAACAGGTTTTGTCATCAGTTGGCAAAAGACAAAAACACATGCTGTAACAACACTGACTGGGACATAGCCAAAACCACCAAAGTCTGGAAGGTTTCCACCAGTAGTAGTGTTTTTCTTCTATATTTGTTTCAGTGAGTATTTACCTTTAGTTTGCCCTTCATGACTTAGACTTTAGATTGTAATCATAAAAAGCACTAAAAGGCAGCATGTTTGCTTGAATATAAGTTCATTTTATGTATTTATGTATCAAAAAAAAAGTCTTAATCAAACTGTGTACAATAATAATAATGTCGTAGATAATATAACATCACTTTTCAGAAAGTATACCATGATATGTAGGCTTTTTGATTGCTTTTACTTTTGACTCAATGAAAAACACACACGCGCACAAACACACACATAGACACAATGGCCATCAGCCATTACTTTCACAGCACTGGGACAGGTCAGATTTGCGTAGGTGGCAGAAGGTGGGTCCAAATCCCTCGTGGGGCCCAGGGCTGATTAATGGTTAAAGGGGATTAGAAGAAGGGTCAGGACTTGGCTACGAGTCTTACACTGATGCCGCTGCGGCTGCCTTCATACTATCTGTGTCACTACGACTACTCGCCTTTCTTAAGGACTAAATCTGAGGATGTCAGCAAGAAAACAAAGGGAAAATGGCAGGAGAGTGAGATCAAACTTGCCAGGTAAATGCTGACCAGGTTAAGGTAGGTTCAGTGGACTTGTACTTTCACTGGGTCAGCTTTTTCTTTTACTCTGTCTAAGCAGATATGCTAGACACTGCATTTTAAAGGAAGTTACTGTGTTTTTTCTACACCAAATTATAGATCTGATCTTGCTGATCTTTTCTCAATTTGTCTCAGATGTAGATTTTTTCCTGCTCTTGTAGAACAGCTGATGACACTTCATTGCATTTTGTCCTGATAGTGTTTTCCATTGCAAGACACTGTTCAGCAAGTAATGTGAGGATGTGTTCTTTTTTATATATTCTCAGGGTTGTAGTCTCACAGAGTTGCCAGCACCAACAGTGTAACCATAATGCAGTGTCCACAAAATATCAATCACAACTACCTGGCTAAGCTGCTTATAAGAGGACATTCAGAGAACTGCACAACCAATCCCCCTCCTCTTGGTCCCCCACACCCCCTGCATAGCCTGTTCCTCTCCCCTGCTTTACCTGTATCCCACCCTTAATCCCCCACTGGACTTAAAGGAAAAACACAGAGAAGAGATATAGGATGGCGGTCTTGAGAGTGAAGTTCACCAAGACCAAGAGGGACAAGCTGGCCCAGGTACTATGGATCCTCAACTGGATCTCAGTGGTGACAGGGGCCATCCTGTTCAGCCTGGGGCTCTTCCTCAAGGTGGAGATCAACAAGCGAGAAGAGCTGATGGCCGAGAGGGACATCCAGTACGTGCCCAACATGCTGATAGCTGTGGGCCTCATCGCCTGTGCCATCAACTTCCTGGGGGGCAAGATCTGCTACGACTGCGTGGACACCACCAAGTTCTTGCGTTGGAAGTTGATCATGCTGCCCTACATTATATTCACCTTCTTTTTCACCTTCTGCGTGCTGGTGGGAGCTCTGATGTGTTACACCATGCGCGGGGAGCTAGATGAGTCACTGAACCTGGGGCTTACAGAGGCCATGAGGTTCTATAAGGACACGGACACACCGGGACGATGCTTCCTGAAGCGTACTGTGGACATGTTGCAGATAGAGTTCCAGTGCTGTGGCAACAACGGTTATAAAGACTGGTTTCAAATACAGTGGATCAGCAGCCGCTACCTAGATATGTCCCAAAAAGATGTGATGGAGTAAGTACAAAGTGCAGAATAAAAACACTGACGTCTTATCTAATACACACAAGACGGCCCTGAAACTCCTTCTTTTTCTCTCCTTCTCTAGCCGATTGAGGAGTAACGTGGAGGGGAAGTACCTGATGGACGGTGTCCCCTTCAGCTGCTGTAACATCAACTCCCCGCGGCCCTGCATCCAGCGGCAGATAACCAACAACTCCGCTCACTTCAACTATGAACACCAGACGGAAGAGCTGAACCTGTGGATGAAAGGGTGTCGCCAGGCGCTGCTGGAGTACTACACCCACATCGTGCAGTCCATTGGCCTCACAGTCCTCATCACCTGGCTGTTTGAGGTCAGGAAATACAAGTTGTTAACAGAAGGTCCCCAATATTGAAGTTGAAGTTGAGAGTTTATATTATCTTTGGTCAAATTACTTCAACAGTTAAAGAAATATAGGCTACTGTGATTTTTTTACTGACAATACTGGAGGACATGATCAGTGTCACCTGTCTTTGTATTAACATGGCTATTACACGTTCACTTCGCATGCTTGCAGTACTAATCCTTGAGTAAATCTCTACTGTCATATTATCTCTGGGTCATCCATGCAGCACTTGGAGCAGACGCTCCTGTAGTCTTACCTGTACTCCTTAACTTTGTGTTATTTTCCCAAATATATCTGTCAAAAAAGATGCACATACTGTTTGTCACAAACATTATAAAATACAGATACAAAAATACACCACATCATATGGAGGAATAATATTACTCAACTTATTTGACCTTTTGTAATATGGTTTGCATTCATGTCTTTGCGTGATCCTGTCACTGATATGAGTCTGTGTGTCTTGTTTTAGCTGTCGGTGTTGACGGGGGTTCGTTATCTCCAGACCTCCTTGGAAAACGTGCTGAGACAGGGCGACCCCAACTCTGAGTCTGATGGCTGGCTGCTGGAGAACAGCTTCATGGAAACTGCCCGCACCAACCTGAACATCATCAAGAGCCTCGGCAAGAACAACCAGATAGACACGGCCAACAATGGAGACCCTAACATTAACGTTCCTTCCACTTCCAAAGCGCACTACGGGCCAGACAACGTGCCACCCAAGCAAATACCTGTAGCCAGCTGACCCTTCTCAGGCCTCTGTGAACAACAACACTAAAAGGCCAGAAAGGGTTTTCAGTGTTAACCCAGGCTACTTTATGAAAGTTGTTGGACATTACATTCATGGATTTTTATCTGTATGAGTTTGGTCAAGAGCTAAAACTGAGAAAAAGCTTCAGAGGAGTTAGTTTGTGTGTGAGGAAAATGAAATATTTTGTTGCAATTCTGTGAATGACGGGGTACATCTTTTCTGAAGCGCAGATAATGCCTTTTAACAACCACAAGTTACATAACATAAATCATAAATCACCATAAATATACATTTTCTGGACATCTGCGCACATCTGTACTGTAATGTACTATTTACGATTGTTATCTTGTTGCCTGTTACAGTGTATCATGTTGCAACAGGTGTCCAAAACAGTGTCATACACCTGTTGGTTTAAAACATTGGAGTCAAAATGAACTTGAAATGTAGCTTAAAATATATTATTGCTTGATGAAGACAAATTAGTGATGTGGGTCTGAAGTTGAAGCACCCATACTTTGCTTTTGGACTGATTTAGCCTCAACGCATGATAGGAAATGCAGTCAAAACAAATTAAAATTATTCCATCAAGAGTTCGTAGAAAATATAAATCACATTTCACGCATCAAGGCACGTAGAGATTTGGCTTCAAGTTAAATAGGCCTTATAAAGCCTGCAAGGACATTAGTTTTTTTGCAACATTTTTGTAACATTTTTTTGGTCATTTCTGTGTATTCTTTGCTTGATTTAAATCAACAGCAAATGTGAAATTTACCAAAAAATACAGCTTCAAATACCTGAGCAAATATAGGTTTTGCTGAGAGTAGAAAACAATGTGATAAATACTCTATGCTCATGCTTTCACATTAGTTAAAAGCACTCGCATAGACAGAAATCCATGAGTAACAGATAGATCTTCTAGAAGCCATCACAACAATAAAATAAATCTAATGTGCCTCAGCAATGCCACCATGGTCTACTGATCTAATGAAAACACCTCAGTCATCTTTGCTGGAATGAGCTACCAAAAGCGTGACAATAAAACTTATGGGCTGGTTATGGCTGGGTTTTATTGTTTGTCATTATTTTGGGAGGTTTACAGACCGGCACACTGCAAACTAGGCTATTATGGTTGTTTTAATGTAATTCGTTTTAATGACAAAGCCTTCAAAATGTCGGCTTGTGGCAAGTCAAAGGAACTGTCTGCTCTCTCTGCCTTTATTTTCAGAAATTATAGAGCACATGGCAACTGAGATGGAGTATTATGGCTTCAGCAGGTGGAAAAAATGTCACTTGGATAAGTTGGATACTTGGAAGTTTCTGAATTAAAGCTTGTTTTAAGTTAATTAAGCTGCAGTTCTGTCTTTTGCATTTTAATGTGTTATGTGTGTTATAAATGTGCAATTTATTGTACGCTTCTGGAAGAACAGAATTCTGCCTATTTGTCCCTCATCTGGGGATCTCACATGACTGACAAAACAATATTAACCGGTAAGCTAGCATGCCCATCAGTACAATCAAATCATTGCTGCTTGCTGTAATCATTTCTGCTTTTCACATTGGCCATTTAGAGATCCTTTTATGATGTGCTTCTGATGTAAGTGATGGAGAACAAAATCCATAGTCCTCTTTCTCTCTGACAATATATTCCAAAGTTTAGCTGCAGCTAATAAGAGGCCTCAGCAGTGTGAGTTATACTATTAAAGCTGATATCTTCCAAAGTTCGCCTGTTTTTAAGTACAAAATCTCTTCTTTATATTTCCAGTTTTTTTGTTGTTGTTGTTTTTAGGGTTTTTTTGCTGAGCTACAGTGGAGGGATAGTAACAAAGAGTGAATTTGTACTAAAAAGACTAACTTTGGAAGATGCTCACTTGTTCTGATTAACTCATTTTAACCTTAGGAAGGGATCTTTTAATGGTCGGTATGAAGAGAAGGAATGATTTCAGCAAGCAAAACCGGTTTCAAGATACATGAGCACCTGCATATTGGTTTAAAACAGACATAAACAATTGTGAACCTATCCTTTAATGACAAAAAATGGATCATCATTTGTTTATTCTTTAGGTGGGCGAAACAAGAGGCAATTTGATCACTTCCTTTTAAACTGATGCTTTACGCTCTATGTGCTCTATGCTTTAAGATATTAGAAATTGCAAAGTATTACACTCAAATTAATTAAGGGCACAAGAACAGTTTGTCTGCAGATAGGCTAGTGTCTTTATTTCCACAGCCTGGAAGTCATGTAGTACTGTCAAACAACACAAAAAGGAAGAAATGATATATTCACACATAATTTCCTGAAAAGGCTGAGCAATAATGAATGGAGTAACTGAAAAAAGATAACATATTACCTTAGATTTTGTCAATAAAATTTACATTTCTTTCTTAAATATAATATTGACATAGTTTTTTTTCTTAAATTCAATTTAAGAGTGAGTTTAGTGAGTAAACACCAAATGGTGAAATGTGATTAATAATCTGTTGGACAGTGGTCCCCTCAAAAGGTTTTACTCACTACAAACATGCAGTAAACACCGGATATGTTTGACCTAATATGTTTAGAGTTTTTTTTGTAAAAGGGCATCTCACAGTATTATTTGTGGTATAAATTCATATAATTCACTCATTGGTTCTGGTGCTCAGTGAGGGGGAAAAAAGGCTGAAATATTCAACCAAAAACAAAAGAAATACTTTAAATGTGCCAAAATGGCTACTTATCATTAACTGCATCTAGATTAGGAAATCATGGAAGCAGGGTACAGTATACTGCTCTCAGAATACTGGATTTGTTTCAATACAACTTTGAAAATAATGTATATTCTATAAATGTTTTATCCATTATATATGTGTGTGTATATATATATATATACATACATATATGAGGAAAGGTGATAGTAAGATATGGCCCTGTAATTTGGACCATCTATATAATTAATGGGGAAAAAGCAAAAAATGGTCTCTGGCCATCCCAAAAAACTTCCAAATGAATGTACCCTCCACAACAGCAGAAATCAACAATTATAACTTATGACAAATAAGAATTTCTAACACAAAAAGAGAATTCATAAGATTCACAGCATTACTGAGGACAGAAATCAAATCCATAAACTGATAACAGAAACATGTTAGTGTGTATCTGATGTTTGTCTTTATTTGAATGAGCCTCTTTGCAAATAACATTACTCTAGGAGAAACTCATTCTCAGAGCAGACAATCAAATTAAAACAAGGCGACTTCGGTTTTGCTCATTATCCATCACCATCCATTATCCTTCATCCTCCTCTTCCTCATCTGACCGTCCCATCTCTCTGGACTCCAGCAGGGGTTTCATCAGGGAGGGGTTGGCCACTCAGGCCTCCTTTGATTGTAGGAGGGTTAGTTGTTTGGGTGTGTATGTATGTGTGTATGTGTGTGTGTGTGTAAGCCTAGGGAGCACTGGAGCAGACTGTGCTCTATGGCTGTGCTCTTTATTTCCCGGCCGCCGCAGCTGGACCAATCATCACAACATCTGCCACTCGAATGCAAACATAACGTTGACCACCTCCAGGCTGCGGGCGATTTCCTCCAGGATGCAGTGCTGCTGCCACAGCTGGTTCAGCTTCCTGTAACGCTCTGGACAAAGGTGCAATGGATTGCCCCGCCTGGAAATGAAAAGACAGAGGATCTATTTCATTAAAGTGTTTGTTCAAGAGAACAAAAAATACATTTGAAATGATGAAAATATGTACTTTGTGGCCATATATATCGACACCAAGTCAATTAAATCAACAATTCTTACACAAGGTGAGGATCAGTCTCTCCATAATCATCCAGATAAGGAGCAGGATATGTGCTTCCTCGGGTTTTACTGGCCATCAGTACGATTTCACACTCTCTTATCCTGTCAACATCAAATCAATAAAATGAAGATCAAAAGCACATTTTACAACTGAAAAATAATACTCTTGATCTCTAGGTCCCAGTGACCTACCTGAGGAACATGCCCACTCCTGCGCCACAGGTAGCAGCGTGGGCGGTGCAAGCTCCCACGTCTTCCCCGTCCAGCTTACTGAGACAGCAGGAGCTCTGAGAGCAGAGCATGGCCCCACAGAACAGGCACAGGGTCGGGTGCTTCCTCTCGTCATCTGTAGACTTGGGACATCTGAGGACAAAGTGTAGAGAAGACAAGAAGGGTGAACATCAGAGGCAGAATTTTTCACTGAATGAAAGGACTCTGGGTTTTTTTTTCCACTTACTGAAAATGGCTGGCTTGATTGAGGAGAGCACTGTAATCCTCAGGAAGCTCAATTAATCGATTCCTTCTTCTAGGATATCTGTAGAAATATGAGTTTATTGATTAATTATTAGGAGATGTTCAATTACAAAAACAAAAAGGGGGACTGAATTAACACCAAGTCTACCTGACTGTCTGGATTTTGCCTTTCAGGGCTTTGGTTATAGCTGGGCTCCCACACCACCTTAGAGAGAAAATAAACATTTTTGAAACAAAACTACTCGCCTGAATACTAAGACATCACAGATTAAATACATTGACCTTGCTTCAATGTTTATCACTTACGTGTGCAGGAGTGGAGTAACAGTGTCTCTGTGCTCCTGGAAGAGCTGGAACACGTTGGAGGGTAGTGCCAAATAACTGCATAGTGCCTCCACCTGTCCTTGAGATGTAACTGCAATAGACCAAATGTCGAGCCTGAATTCACTAGTGTATACAGCATGATATGATGATATAGCAATTACATTTCACTTACCAGAAGAACTAAAAAGATCCTCAGGAGGATGTACTCCTGTAAGGCAATTGAAAAAGAGAGCAGCACAGCGCAGGAAAGGTTCTATTCCTCTCCTCACTCTTTCAGCCACAGAGCTGCCGGACACATCTGGAATCAGCCTGATGGGGAAACCACAGAACAATCTGTAAAATAAGCTACATTATCGTACATATACTTCTGAGCATGCAGCATGGCCTTGATGGCAAGGAGCAATGTTTGCGTGGGCATGAGTCTCCATTACATCGGGTGTGGTCGATTCCTGTCAAGTTTGATTATAAAACAGGGAAATGAAAAATAACTGGCCCCTTCCGCCTGCTACAACAAACTTTCTCCATACTCAATGCAATTATTGGTGGCTCATGAGGGAACATGTAGCCAGTATATTTTTCCTTGACAAAAGATGTCTGTGCCTTCAAGAAAACCCTTAACAATGGCGCTGCTTTCTGTACTAACACTGCAACAGTTGTGATCTAATCCACACAGACAGATGTTTATTGGACTACATGATCCACACTCAAGTCAGTTAGTCTGTGATTATGAAGATCTCTCAAAGTTGCCCCTTGGACGTAGTTTAACACTTTCACTTTTTTTGCAAGAAAAATTCTTAGCTTACTAGTGTGTCTTTTATCAATATTGTTTTATATCCAACAACAAACAACTTATAAAAGAATTATGCTCCAGCATTTCAGGAGATAATTGACAGGATGATGTGTGGCATTTGTACCTTCCAGTGTGTTGTGACACTGTAGAGTACAGCTCTCCTGCCACTCTGGCCTCCTCTGTGTCTTCTCCACCCGCTACAGCAGGGAAATCTGCACAGAAATTCATCCTTTATTTAATCACCATAATCATCTTTATCACTATATACTGCTACTTGTAAGCACTCCGTAGGAGTTCAGTGAATAGTAGATATCAGCAGTACTAATAGACCAGTTTGTATTGTTGAGTTTTGACTGTTTGTACCTGCAGAGGAGAGGAGGATCTGCAGCACGTGAGCCATGGTGACCAGATGTAGGATGTGCAGATGGTTGTAGGCAGAGCTGACAGCAGACGGCTGTAAGTCTACAGCTTCCTCCTGATACAGTGAGGGTATAGACAACACCAAACCCACCTGACAAAACACACACACACACACAAAACAAAACGGTTACACCAATTCTGACAAATGAATAAATTCAAGTAAAAGCCTAAAAGAGCTAGTTTTTTGGGTTTTTTTAATTAATTTTCAGTCAAATTTGAGAAATCAAGATTATATTAAAAAACAAAACTCTTGGCAACAAGTTTGCGCATTTTGAAAGCATGAACACATATCTATAATCATTATTTTGTATTTATTAACAGTGATTCACACATAAAAAATACATTAATTAAGTTACTGTGTGACAGAATAAAGTCAAATAACTTATTCTGAGATGAGGACAAGACAAGTTGGAGTCTATTCTCGACACAGTTGTTCCCATTATTGAAGACCTACCAGAAGATGGAAGAAGTCAACCTCCAGAAGAGAGGGGGAGGTCTTTCTGTTCAGGACAGGCAGCAAGACTGGGAAGAGAACCAAGGCAAAGGCAAAATTAACTTATATTGTACATTTCATACACAAGGGAGAACTCCATTTGCTTTATAATGCATTTTAATTATGATTAGATGGACCAGGTACCTCCCAACATATCGGTGAAATGCCTTTGGATGACAGACTGGGAGCTCTTAAATCTCTGGGCTGCTGAAAACTGAACAATCGCCTTCAGACCTGCATGCTAAAATGGAGAAGTATTTCACAAAAACGATATCTAACAAAATTCAAATCATGACATGCATTATATGTGAGAACTGTGTGCTAGTCAGTACCTGTCTGTTTTGTAAGGACCCAAAGAGTGGCTTGCCCTCTTCCTGCAATATGTTTTCTGCAAGGACACACACGTATATATTTAGATAATTTAAAAATGAAAGAAAGGATATAGAGAAGCTAAAATGAGGAGTCTTACCAATGGCCTGAATAGTGAAGGCACATGTGTTCCAAGCCATAAGGGGCACACGTGGGCACATCTCATTGGGTGCCGTCTGCAGACCGACCCTGTGGACCGTGGTGGCGCACACAACCAGCATCTCTGCTACGCTGTCTGAGAACTTTCTCCTAAAAACAAGCAGCAAAAGAGACTTCGGACTGCTGTGCTACAAGAAACATAACTTTGAGTAATACTGACGGAGTGGATGGTGTCACTCACGGTTCTTGTACGCCATAGCTCAGAATGGATCTAAAGTCTGGCTGGCCCTCTCCACACAGCCCTGCGTCTCCATCACCACTACTGCTTTCTGTGTTGCAATCTGCAAGAGAGACAGAAAAAAAATGACCCTGTTATTTCACATGATCACCAGCTTTAAATTGCAGAGTTGTTGAAATAGATGCATGTATGGAATGTTCGCTTGTCTTGCCATTATCCTGAGTGATTGACTTGAGTCCTTTAATCCTGGCAGAGATGATCTGGATCCAGCGAGGCATGGTCAAATGCTGGCCAATTATCTCTGCATTTTCACTACACACAATGACAGAAACATTAAGATAGCCTCTACGTATCTGTACCTCCAACATATCATTGCAGATTGGCCTAAGGAAGGTAGACTGGACTTACTAGTTGAATGTTAGCTGTTCCATAGGGATGAGAGGGACAACAGTATTGCACAGTGACTTGCACAGGGGACACAAGTACTCCCCATTCTCCAGGTCGATGATCAGTTCGGCATGGAGCCGGTTTCTGGTTGTATTCTGGACTGCCTCAAAATATCTAAAAAACAGAGAAGATGATAACTATATGTGCCTTCCAGTAGACCAAAAACAGAGGAGCAATGTGAGAAAAATAATTCCAAAAATGGCCAAATATGTTTTGTGATGACTCACTTCTGCCAACATGTGGCATGCATGACGTGTCCACAGCTGCCAGTGTGGGCCCCCACAGCCAGTTCAGGAGGCATGAAGAGGGGATATGATGTCCCCGTCCCTTTAGAGGAAAAATACAATGAAAATATGAGTCAGATAAGTTTGAGTCTGATTTTTCCCATAAAATTGCAGTTACAGTGAATGAAACTGACCATCTGCTCTGTTGGTTGGTATCTTTCCTCTGCACTGAGTCAGCACTGTGGATCTCTGGACACACGCAGTCAGCACCATGGCGGGAGCCTGGACCGCCACTTCCTGCTCCTCCTGGCAAAGAATGCAGGTAAGCACCTCCCTTTCGGCTGGGGTGGAGCCTCGGTGGGGTCCGATGGCTACACACAGCTCCCTGTGCTCCATGGCACAGCTAGATGAATAAACATTACCCAAAGTGGAATTAATCAAATTGATTCTGTTTAATTGATTCAGTTTCAGACCAGGAAACATCCATTTTTAGAATGTTCACCTCTCAGTAGATGTAACAGTCTCTCCCTGCGCCCCGCTCTCTGGCATGTTGTCATACAGCATCTTATTGGACTCAATGAAGTTTTTCTGCATCGCTGACATCTGGGCCATGATTTTCTGCCGGTGGAGTTTGGCTGCCTCCGCCTTCCTTTTCCGCTCAGCTTTTTCTTTGTCCTGAGCACTCTGGACCAAAGCAAAAACAAGTCAGAGACTTTTTATACAGAGAGGATGCACAATTGTTAAGACTAAGGGTGAGGTTAGAAATGGTCAGATATTTTTATGTGAAGTGGATGTAAGCCTAAGTGATGACGGAGATGTAAATGAGTATGAGTGTTGAGTGAGTCTGTGGTTCTTGGAGGCCAGAAATCAGTATTTATCTCACTTGATCCAGTTAGCTATTGTTTTTCACTTAAGTAGATTGTCTTACATACAGATATACAAACTTATATTTAAATGCCCAATTGCAGTGTGTAACGCAGATAGATTAATTTCTTTTAAAATGTCTGAGGAAACGAAGACAAATCACTGCCCATGGCTGGTTCATTATAGAACTACTGTAGGTCCCATCAAGTCTCATCAAGTGTATTAATAAATTCATCATTCATTGTTCTTTTACCTCCTCTGGTTTGGTTGTCTCCATGCTCACAGAGGCTGTTGGACTGGACTTCTCTCTGAGGCACTTGACAATCTCAAACATCTAGCACAAAAACATTAATACAAAATGTTGGAGGCATCTACAAAAAAAATACAAAAAGTTATGCAACGCAAATAATAAAAATCTAGTTTGGAAACTGCTAACTGATGAGCCTACCTGTAGAACCCATTTGACCATGTCTTTTTGGGCTTCAAGGGAAGGAAGAGCCTTAATCTTGGACAACAAGAGGAACACTGACTTGCTGTGCTCTGAACCAATTCCTAAAAGAGACATTAAAGTCATAAAAATTTACCAAGCCAGGTCATACCTCTGATAGCTATAAAAGATAGTTAGTGAATGATGATAAAACAACTGCTAATCTGTTTTCACTTACCTCGGGCCTTAACACTGAAATCAAAGGTCACATCCTCCACAGTGCTGTCCTCAAGCTGTGTTTTCTCTTCAAGCAATGCCTGACCGATCAGGTGCAAGGCCTGTGTCATAACAACGTGCATTTTTGTTACTAAATGTGGTCTGCGTAGCAAATAGTAATGCTGGAAAGATAAAGATAAATGTAGTGTTTACCCTCTGGATCATTGCTTCTGTCCAATGAGTGGCTCGGTCCTCTGCAGCTCTCTGCAGGACGCGTCTGAGGATGTGGACAATAATGTCGCAGCAGAGAAGACGCACGATGCTGGAGAAAGCTGGGCAGAAGGCTGGGGGCACTGGAGGACGCAGAGCTGAGCACAAACACAGACAAAAGCACCGTTAGTAGAGTTTATTAATTAGTAAATAGTGTAAAGAAGAGGGTCACTTCTTGGTGCAAGAGAGCAATCACCTTTATCATTGCCCTCCTGAACTCTCCTCTTCTTTTGAGACTCTTCTGCCTAGAACAGGTCAAAAATAAGAATGAAGTGAGGGATATTCAACATAAATTGTGTCCATTTAAAGTGAAACTGGTGTTGAGGCATTGAGTTACCTTGCTATGCTGGGATCTTGAATAATGGTAGTAGAAAGGGTTGAATTCTACCAGACGCTCTTTTTTCACTTCATATAATCCATGTCCTGACACTCCTGGTTTTCTACAAACAGAAGCAGAATAGACAGATTAAACTTCTTCAAAAATTATTGTCAAGATGAAACTCACAAGTGGTTTCACGCTCTTTACGTACTTGAAGGTGGCAACTTTGGTAATTACACTCTCCAGGCCAGTTTCACGGCTCTCCTACAAGGAAAACATTTTGTGTTTGTTTTTATTTTATGACTCTTCAATTGTGAGAACTAAGACTATAATTAATAATCTATAATTAAGACAGTATCTTACATTCTCTGGCAGGCCTTTGACCAGGCTACTGTGAGCCATGGGCTCAATGCACAGCAGGTGGACGACCTCTCTCATTGTCACATCCTCTTTCGTCACCTGACTGATCCCTGGGACATAGCGCTCACCTGGAAACACAACACTGATCAGACACTACTGTGTGATTCATATCAACTAAGTAACCTCCCAATTTTGATTAGTAGCATGTAACACGGTACCAACGATGACGATCAGGAGGTACAGCATCTCTTCTGTCAGTCGATTCCACTGTATCAACTCATCCTGTAAATTAAGTCGCATGTCATTAAAAGTAAAGCATTTAGTGGCACAAAACCTTTTTTCCATGAATGATTACTTTAGGTGTTCCTTACTTGGTCTTTGCTTGAACAACTTCCATTAAAATAATCAAAGAGCTCGAATCTCAACAAGATCAGCATGAGGAAGTGGTTGGCATCCATTTTGGAAGCAGCTATCTGTAAACAATTTGCAGAAGGGGGGCAGGGTTCATATGATATCACCACATTACATGCCTAAAAAGGTTCAAAGTTAAAAGCATGAGGAAAATTGGCACCAACCTGAAGCATGAGAACATCTTTATCGTACATCTCGTCCCTGCATTTCACATCCTGATAGTAATAGACCTGATCATGTGAAAAAAAAATTTAAATTTGTTAATTATTAGTCAAACATATTATAACACAGGGAGAGAGAATGAATGCCTTGAATTTCCAAAAATAAAATGCAATATACCTGGCTGACCAATGAGAGCCCGTTTCTCCGCCACATTTCAGCTGAGACCTGTGCAGCCAGCACCACACAGCGCAGAGGATGCTCCGCCAGCTGGGTGAAGTCATAGCTCTCCTGCAACAAACAGGCTTAACATTAAGATGAATGACAACACTGGCGATTAAGACATTTCACTCATTAAGTACAACAACAGTGCAATCATTGAGTATTTGATTGTTGTCTCATTGACAGTGGAAGCTTACTAAACATTTATCACTAGGGATGAACAAATGGTGATAAACACCATTTTTCACATGACTTACAGGATCATGCAGACGTTCAATTGTCCCTGTTCTGCAGAGAAGTACATACAAGCCTAGAGATAAAAAAAAATGGACACAGTATTAAGTTCACAGTTAACAGAAAATATACAGATATAAATCACTGAGATTTGCAAATATTAGTTCTCCTACCAGCCAGTAGCCTGGAAATGGGCAGGTGTATGCTGACAGGCTCCTGAGACACTTTGTACGGACGAACATTAAGGATGTGCTTGCACATGTAGTAGTCAGTAGGCTCCCGGTGGAAGGGCTGGTTATTGCACTGCATCAGGACTTTGTGGCACTCTTTAAATGCAAGCAGCAAGACCTCTTCCTGAAGGGGCAAACATAAGCAGTAATTGAGTGAAGCAGAAATATACTCCTCTCTTTCTTACTGTCTTTTCTGTCCATTCAAAGGGAATTGACAAGGGGGGGGGGGGGGGTAACAGATGCACTCCCACTAGTTGTGGAATAATGGTTTGATGGATGCGATGCATGACAACTCACATCAGATGCGCACCAGTCCTGGAACATAGCAAGAATGTGGCGGAGCTGGATCTGGAGAGAAAAGCCAGCTTCCCATTCTGGCTCTACTGCAATGTGTTGACCAAACTGGCGCTTCACTTCCTCCATGCCCTGATAAAAAAAGTGAAAGAAGATTCATTATTTATCTGGTTTACTGAGTTACCATAACCTGGTGTAGTAGTCCTGCTATTAAAGAATGAATCAGCATTGCCATAATTACCTGCATGCATTTGAGAAGCCCGAGAAAGATTTTGAACCCCTCTAGGAACTCTCTCCGCAGCTCTTCAGTCCACATTGGGGGTTTACTGATCAGAATATACCTAAGACAGGAGTTAGATCTTAGATAAAAGAGTCCTTTGTTCCCAAAAGAGTTGGGAACAAAGGACTTGTTAAAATCTATTGCCCATTTAATCACCTGAGGTCGTGGAAAATGACCTGGATGCGAGAGAACTTGTCAGAGTTGTAGCCCAGGAAGAAGAAGCGATTGTTATCATCCAGATGTTCATGCAGCAATGCTGTGACTGTATCAACAATCACTTTGATGACATTTCCTTCTTCAATCAGCTGTCTGGCCTGGAGAAAGGACAAGAATGTGAGAACAAAAGTGTGGCAAAAATGTTAAGGCACAGATACATAATGTCTTCTTGAAGAGGCACAATTATTAAAGATATGCCATATTCAGCCCACTCTGACGCTCCTACAACAAACAACACTCACCAGTGTGGGTACAGTGAAGATCTGAACAGACAGTGCAGTGATGGATATACTCTTGTCATGGTCATCAAGGATGAAGTCCTTTTGCAGCTGCTTATAGTGCTGAAAAGACAAAGATGGGACATGTACTCATTTAATTATGCAAAAGAACTTCCAAAAAAATAAAATACACATTCTAATTGTTTTATTTTACCTTTGTAAACTCGATTGCAAAAAGCCTCTTGAATTCTGTCTCCATAAGCATACTACAGAAAATCAGTTCATGTACTATCTTGCGAGCTCCTTGAAGAAATAAGAAAAAAATCTCTGTGTGAGTGTATGAAATCAAGGTGAGAATAAGTTGCTATTATGTATGAAAATCAATGTCAGATGTACTTGCCTTTGTACATCCTGGCATCGTGAAGCATGAGTCTGCTGATGAGGCAAGGGTTGTCTTCGTTGGGCTCCAGTGCCACCTGTGAGAAGGCCTGTCTGAAGCCCACTGCACAAGACACACAAAAGGTTCCCAGTCACAAGACATACAACTGTACATGTACAAATGTGCACTATAGCCATCAGAAACCAGTAACTAGAAAAAACAGCCCAAGCAAACTAATCACTAATCATCAGTAACTGCAGTCTCTCCAGGTATAGAAAATGCACATGTCAAAGTTACACAAACTGTATGTAAAGCTGTGAGACTTATTTAGTGCAAGTACAGTGACGATGATGGCAGCACCTGAGTAACTGATGATCTTTTGGAACCAGGAGCCGAGGCGCAGAGCAAACGTCTGATGAGCCATCACTGTTGCATGAAGGATCTCTACACGTAGTGGCTGCAGGGAAATGTGCTCGGAGTTGGACTGCAACACAGCAGTGAAAGAATTAGAGCTCAGTGAAATGTGGAAAAACTGAACAGTAATGGCCTCAGGTTCAAGAATTAATATTGATATGTCTAAATTGGCACAAAATCAGTGGCTGGTATTTACCTTGATGAGGTCTTTTGCTTGCTGGCATGATCGAAAGGTTCCTCTCTTTACTGCCCGCCGACCCTGTGCAACGGTTAATAATATTTACAAAATGAGATTATCTGCTATTGAGTGAAATAATACAGTGCAATTCTACATAGCTTCCTTTAACATGGCAGTAATGTAAACTGAAAGTCACGAGCAGATGAAACTCAGAAAATACCTCCTTGTCAATGAGTGATGTGTGTGTCTGTGCCTCAGCCTGATCGCAGTAAACAGAGCGCTGCAGGGTGTAGATCACATGGTCGTATGAGTGGTGCTCATCATTGTACAGCACACAGTAGTATGCATTGTCTTTTGTCCTGCATGGATGGAGAAATACACTGTTAAAAGTAAAGCTGGGCACTTTGCATATGGTTTTTTATATGTGTGTGTGATCACACAGGCCGTACCGCGGCTGGAGTTCAGCTGATAGCTCAAAGTTCTCCTCCCACACCAGGAAATCTGTGACGTAGCACAGTAATACCCGGAATAGCTTCTCAGCACGCTCGTATAACTCAGGCTCCAACACACACTCATCCTGCAAGGGAGGAGAGAATCACACAGGACATTTTTTGAGCACAGCACCAGCACTCCCCAGAGCTCTACTTCTCCAAAAATAACTTCCTTGAAACATTGTCTTCCACTTGACAGAAACATTTCTCACACATTGCAAATTGTCATTTGTTAGTTATGTCAATAATAAGCCTAAAGTGATTTAATAAAAATGCTGCATCACTACAAGCACATGAGTGCAAAGACAGAGACATATTTCAACACCAATATGCAATTTCACTGAAATGTTTCCTGTAATAACCTTTACAAATCCCTATTTCCTGTGTCACTAGCAGTGACTCCATAATGTGACAAGGAACTGGTCTGCATATTTGGCTTAATAAGAGAAAAATAAACATCTGGCCTGATAACATTAATATCAAATCCCCTGAGAGCAAACATTCCACATAGCAGCTCAGTATTTCGTACAAATGTCTGACATTTAACACACAAACTAAACAAAACATACAGTGAGTCTGTATATTTACATCAATCTCTACGTCACACTACTGTGTGAGAAAAAGCACTGGAATCTACCCCAATCTAAACAACGAGAGGTCTGGAACAGCATGATGGGCTTTTCATGTTCAGTGTGGAGATGCTGTTGTGGTCATGTGATGTGTCACTGCTTGTTAAGCACAGGTTTGGATCTGGGGTAGAGAACACAAAGCAGCCTGGCGGACCGGGGCCAGCGATGTCTGTGTTAATAGAGGCACCTGCTGTTTACGGAAAAAAGGCACAGAGCTGTCAAGCTGCATGTCTGCTCAAAGCCCCTGAACATGATCTTATCAAAGGAAAGCCCAAACGCTGTGATCAGCAAAGATAGGCCTAACAAACAAGTGCTGAACAGCAACAACCGATCAAAATGTGTACCAGGTGGCAGTTTGGTGGGAAAAGCTGTAACCCAAGCATTAAACTGAATACATCCCTGCACCATTCAATTGTAGAAAGGCTGCTTTCAATCTGTCTCACCCACAACTTTTTCCCACTAGTTTATTTGCTCTCAGTCCCCCCCCCCCTCTCTTAAAGTAGTTATAAATTTTCTCAGTTGATGCAGGTCAACAAAGTGTTTTTTTCTTTCTCATTTCCGGAGCCAAAGCTGCAGCTAAGAGAGCAGCATCAAGCCTAAGATGGGAAAATAAGCATTCTGGGGTTCACTGACACAGAATGGGACAAGTACGCCCCTCCCACGTCCCTCTTTCCGCTCTATTATGTAACTCACCGTTACCATGGCAGTGGCTGCCCCTGGGTCGTGTTTGGAGCAGCAGGGGCCAATCTTCCAGGCTTCTATGTCCCCACAATCACAGAACCCCCCGCCTGATGACGCGTGCATCTGAGAAAAATGCATATACTGTATGTCACTGATAAGTAATGGATACACACATCCGCAATTAAGTTATGCAACTGCTTTAGCTGGGGGATGCATTATTATGTGACACTCTGTTCCAAAAATCATGAACTCAATCACTAAATCTGAACTAATCATAGCTTTTTGAAGTGTTCTTCCCAAAATTTAAGGTGGATGCACAAAAATGATCTAATGAAATTGTGATTGACAGCTAGCAACAAGTTGGCTGTGACTGACTCGAACTCAAATAAAATCTGTTAATCTGTTAAGGCAAAATCATGATTAGCGTCATTGACAATTAAACACTCATGACATGATTTGAATTTCATTATAAAAATGTAAACATCTACATTGACACTGACCTTGTAACGATGGCTTTTGTGCACACTATCCTGGAAGCAGTCCATGCACAGGACACAAGTGGGATCTATCGCACAATCCCTGCAATGAGTTGAAAAGGATTTGTTACCCGATTGGACATATGTCAACAACTTGTACCACCTCTTGAGTGCAGTTTCACCCTAACTGCAATAAACAAAGTGAAGCAAAGATCATCTCTTGTAAGGTGGAAAATGTATTTTCTGATGTTAGAGGACATGCTGCTTCAGTTAGCTGGCGCTGATCAAATTGAGCAACTCAGTTTTATTATTATTTTGTATTTTGTGTTGTCAAACATACAAGTACATACAAGTCTCACTGTAGTGGCGCCACCCCGTATAAAGGGCAGAAGCTGGTATTTGAGCACAGGAAACCTTTAAAGGGATGTTGGAAAAAAACAGGTTGGCAGGCCGAAGTATGTGCACAAAAAGTGACATTTATTAACAAAAGTATGAACGACACAGAGGCAAAAACGAACCCTGGGAAATTCAACAACAATAACTTACGCCATCGCAACAAACAAATAAAATCAGCAGCTTCACAGCAAGCTGCCACCTACTCTCTTCCCTATTGCATTCAATAGACCAGTGACTGGCTTTTCACCTTCTCAGCCTCACCTAACTAGAACGTACCATCTCAGGCTACCACAGGGTGAGCTACACTGATAACACACACAAAATGTAACAATGTGAAATACAAAATACTCAACTGAAACCCGTATCACATTTGTGCAACATGACTGAAATTAACACAAACATTAGACTGAAATTAGTGATTTAACACAAAAACACAAGTAATGTTGGGAACCAAGGCTTAGTGAAAAGGGAGAGGAGCAACCTTTTTACACTCACTACATATCACATTCATCTTTTACTCAACTTTCACCTAATCTCTTGTGCTTTTTAGTACTTATTGTAGTTTTAGTGAACTACTACTAACTTTCATGAGCAATTTTATCATAGTTATTTATTCAGAGTTAAGTTTATTCAGACATCACCTTGTGTTTAGTATCTGCTCCTAAAAAACAGAAACCAGAGGTGCAGAGTTCATTTTGTTGCCAGCACTTTTATACTTTTAGTTTCACTTCTATTTTAATCTTCTAATCGGTCGACCAATGTTTCAGTTTAACCAGAGACGGTATTATCTGGTGGCTTTCAGGGGAATGTGTCATGGTTGTTGTGGTGGTGACCACAGATGTTGAAAACAGGAAGAGAATATGTAGGTGTCCTTCTGAAAGTCTTCAATTATCTTATGTTCAGCACAGTATATATTTGTCTGGTCCTTTTTGTATTACATTATGTAAATTAAATAGTGTTGCCACCAAGAAGTACTCACATTTCTTCACTTATTTTTCTGACATTAATCTTTTTAAATGGCTTGCTTGAGATGAAATGCTGAATCTTGTTGCAGTATCTACACCGATGGTCACAGACAGTTGGCTGGCCACACCCAGTGAATGCTAGCTGAGTAACTACACAGTTTACACAATATTTATCCACAAACTCTATTGTAAGTGCATGCACAATGACAAAGCAGGTTAATATAGGCCACTTTACAATTGAAGATAACAGTATAAAATCACAAGATCAACAATAGCTGCACTGCCAACTTATAGGCTACATTTTGTTTCCCACATTTAAGAAATGTTACGAGGTGAATGCTTCTTGCTGAGCACAGTTTAACTTACATAAATGGTTGGTGTAGATATACACAATGATTGATTGATTAAAGTAAAATTGATAAGGGTGCGCTCCTATAACATTGTCAAACTCACGATGGACAGACGTTGCAATTTATCAAACTTTTTGCAGCTTAAGGCCTTTACACATACACAGCAATGCAAATACACGACACGAAATTGCGAAATAATCGTCTGCGAATAGTTCGCATCAAAGCTATTCACACCGGCAGCAATACGAATTTGCGACAGAATTTGTGAAAGCTCATTCTGCTGTCAGTCAGCCTGGTGAAAGCAGTTTGTCCAGCAGCTGCTTCTGTGGACAGAGACGCTGAACACAGGTCGGAGCCGGTGTGGATTGAGCGGATATAAAGCTCTCCTCTTCTTTTGTCGAGTGAGGAGAAGAAGGACAAAATCATCATCACTGGAGGATGTTGACATCATCCTCCAGTGATGATGATGATCTCCGACCTGCGTTCAGCGTCTCATGTCCACATAAGTAGCCGCCTGTCAGCTGCAGCTCCTGCGAATCTGAGAGGACAAACTGCCTTCACCAGGCTGACTGACAGCAGGAAGTTACTGAACCAAAACAGTTTGCATGTCCGCCCCATGGGAAGAAATCCACAGTGTTTGTATTTATAAATACATGGTGATGATGCATATGATACATGATACATCAATGTATTGATTCATTGGCTTTATTTCTCCGCCCACTGCAGCGAGTGAACCTACCTGTCTGCCTGCAGTGCTCACAGACAGACCTGGAGCTGATCAATCAATATAGATACGGTAAATAAGTTCAAAACATACAGCAGGATATTCAACACTCCACATAGGCCGTAGCAAGAAACAGCTGTCTGTGCAGATTACACTTTTGGTTTTCGCTGTGTGAAAACTCAGATAAATCGACCTTGTTGCTTTTTCGCCTCGTAATATTCGCGTTCTGTGTGTAAGTACTCATAACACAAACAACAGTTCGAAAAAATATATTGACGTGCGAATTAATGGCACGAAAAAAATCACGTCCAGTGTGTAAAGGCCTTTAGCCTCACTACTGTGGTGTTGTAGCGTAATTGGAGCAAACTGTAACCTATGGAAGCAAGGCAATTCCCATAGAAGTGGCTTGATGAAGTCAAATACCCTCTATGATATATTCCTATCTTTGAACTCTGTGGATTCATACTTTATCCAGTAACCTCAGACTCCACTGGGGCTGAGTATTGTTCAAATACATTCTGATATCTGCATTATTTCATGCTAAATTTTAGTGACAATCAAAACAATAGTTTTGGGATGCCCTATGACACTGTAGATCTTGACATTTATCACCATATAGTCAAAACAACTAATGAGGGCAACTAAAATAACTACTGTCTGTATGGTTGTAATAACTTTACAGTTGATCAGAGGATGTGTTCAGACCTGCAGGAGTAGACAGTCTCTCCCTCTTTGAAGACACGTCCACAGAGCTGGGAGGAGGTGCTGCCCTGCTTGAGCTTCTCCAAACCCTCCTGAGGATCCTCTCCAAACAGGAAGCACTCCAGAGGGTGGAGGAGTCGGCTCTGCATGAGCTCCTCTTCCTCCAGAGGGCTGGACTCCTTCTTCAGGCAGAAGATCTGAGGCACCTGCTCCTTCAGGTAGCGGAGCAGGTCCGCCCTGCTGTCTGTGGCCTCCTGCCATTCCTGCAAGGCAACAAAGGAGAGCGTGACCTGTTTTGCAATGACTCACATCTGTCTCCACCTGATGACACACAACTGCATGGATTAGTCTTTATCATAAGGATCATATGCAGATATTTACCTTTAGCAATGCATCATGCTTACTAATCAATGTAAGCTTTGACTCTTAGTGTTACTTGCGATAAAGGCAGAAATAAAAGTTATTTTGCACTGACTGATTATGCCACCACAAAACATTCACTTTGTTATGTCTTTGAAATCAGCAATGCACCGCAACCAGCCAGGCATCAAAGAGAAAAGCCTGAATTCATTCAACACGCAAGAGAGTAAATACAAAATAACAGGCAGTGACTAGTTGAGTTATTAGTAAGGAATAAATCACACTGCTTCTTCCACATGTCTACTGAATTACTGTGGCACATTGACGCTTGCTGGTGTGCGCACAAATACATAGGATAGTTTTTCCAGTTGGTTTGGTGAGATCTGTGTTAACAAAAAATACTAATAATGGTATTGACACATCTATAAAGTATACTATGATATATATATATATATATATATATATATCATAGTATATATATATATATATATATATATATACAGCACATAGACAGTGTTACTTTTGGTTAAGCAGTGACTGGAAGGTGCACCATGTTTTTTTGGCCAAAGGTCTTAATTAGAACTGCCAATAAGAGATGGAGTGAATCCTTTCCATGTAAAAAAAAAAAAAAGGGTATAACCAGTTGACATACTTTCCTCTTAGAAAAATTTTGTTTTACTGTCCTTACAGCTGTGCCTGAATTTGAATTTAGACATAGTTTTCTTTTAGCAAAGCCTTTTTTTTCCAGTCACAGCAGCCAAGTGTTTGGATGGGTGAGGGTTAGTTGGTGCAGACAAAAATGATGTGCTCATTTAAACAGCATTCGTGTTGGCAATCACTTACTGTAGTGGCATACGCACTGTACGTGGAAGCTAGAATTACACTAGATATCAAGTAAATTTGCATGTTTTATTCTGCTGCTTCAGCAATAACTTGCGCCAACAGTTCAGTATAATACGCCACGTCTGCTACAAGCAATGCGAGTCATTTCTGTTTTGTTTCATGTAAATTTATGCCATACAGTCAACTTCACCACGAGTGTCAAGCTGTAAATATTTAACGACATGAAAACACAAGTCAGTTTCACTTTCAAACAATGGTGTTTGAAGAGTCTGAGGTCCAAAAAAACAGCGATGCTCACATTTTATTGACTCACGGCTAACTTACTAATGTTGAAGCGCGTTGGACAAAAGCGGCTACCAACATAACAAGGAGAAATTTACACAACACGGGGGACTCACGGTGGCCATGTTTATACCGACAATGCTGTCTGCTCAAGCAAGTCCTGACTCCGAGAAAGCCCGCAACATATCCACTCACTGTCCGTGAGCAGACCTTTAAGGAACCGCAGAGACATTTTAACCATTTTAGGTAGCTAGCACAACAGCTAGCTGCAATTGCTAGCTTGACAAGTCGGGTGTCCTTTCACTGCACTATCAAACTATATTGTATAAAGTTACTAGCGCATTATAATTTGTTATATTCTGTCCCCGACTCTCAGTATTCACTGTCAGTTGTATATCAGCTATTTGAAAATCATACCTTGCTGAGCTCCAGTCCGCTGAGGGATTTCTCACCCTCCGCCATATTCCATTTGCCGTAAAGGAGGAGGTGTCGCTAGGAGACTGTTCCCCCTGTAATAGAAACCTTTTGCGACTACTTTAGACCATAATTGATGGGAGTTAAATATATTTATATGTAGTTAACACTCATTTATTGAACAAATAGGACACTCCTTTGAAGATGTGTCCGTATTTCTATCAGTAATGTTCTTATTTACTGTATATTTGACCAGGCTGTATATACTGTACATAACCACTGACTACATGTATATAAAATAACATGACTTTTTTTTTTTTTTACCATTTAATATTTATCTCAGCACTCTTCACTTCTTTGCACTATTCTCATCCTGTTTACAGTTCACAGAAACGGTTTCACTTGTATATAGTCATATCTGAAGATTCTTGTGTTGTTTTTTTATGGAAGTACACTGACAGACACTAAAATTTCTACATGCGTAAACATACTTGGCCAATAAAGATGATTCAGATTCTAATTCATGTCAAAATGTTGTAAACCAAACATCCTGTTAGATGGAAAATACACGCGCCCTCTGGTGGCAGCGTGTAAGTACTTCATGATGTTTTAAGTCAATAAGTTATGAATGTTGTTTTTGTTAAAACTTCGTTGTATGGACATATTTTAACTAACAACGACACTATAGTGATCAAGGTTTATATAGCCCTTACACTGACCTGTGTATCACTTTATTTATAGAAAGCCTCACTTACAACATGTGTGACATTAAGACAATAACAGAGAACGACTAGGCATCATAATGAAATAAAGATAACATAAAAAACTTAAAACAAGAAGACAAAAGATGCAAAAACACAGTAGAGAAAAGACAAAAAAGACGAAAGTTTTTTTTTTAAAAACACAGTAAGAGATTAAAAAAGACGGTAAAAATCATTGAAGAATATAAATATAAATAAATAAAAATAAGAAGAATAAAAGGAATAAAAGATGACATCACAAAAAAAGAAAGTCTATAAAAAATGGGTTTTAAGAAGTGATTTAAAAGAAGTCACTGACTCTTTGAAATTCTTCCCTCAGGAAAAAGACTGAGATCCATAAAAACCTCCACCAGCAGACACAAGAACAACTTCTGGAAAGAAGCTGTTCTTGTGTCTGCTGCCCTGCTAAATAGCTGAACTGTTCTGTTATCAAACTGGACTTTACATTTCACATCCCTCATTTAATCCCTGCACTGGTCACTTTCATATATTTCATCAAACTGGACTTAAGATTGTACGTTGCATTTTTATATCTCATTTCAAAACTATTATTATTCTGTGGATAGATTTTTAATTATTTGAAATTTTCATTTAAATTTAGCACTACTTTGTTCATTTCATTATTATTATTACCTTACTTTTGTTCTATTTTCATTCGTCTATGTTGCATTTGTGGGAGCAAACGTCAAGACACATTATTAGTATGCTGCATACTTGCTGATAAACAGATTCTGATTCTGGTTTCCTAAATAAGATAGACTCAAAATACTTTCTAAATTCAATCATGAAAAGTTCAAATGGTGGGACCTTGAGAACTTGGATTTATGGATATGAAATTTTCCCGGTTGAACTTTCTGGTGTGAAATTTTCATAGTATAGTATTACATCCTTAGCTTTCCAGTTTAATTGAATAGGCTGGTTTGAGTGTCAAAATAATCCAATAATCCTCAATTTTTTTTTCCAGAAATCTGATGTATACTGACATTTGTTCTGTGTATCCCACACAGGCCACCGATTCCAATAATTGGAACAATATCTGGTTTAAAATGTACAAATTCGTCAATTAAAAATCCCTTCCAGACCAGACAAGTTTTAAGATACATAAAAAAAAATACTTTGCTTGGAACAAAACTGTGTCTGATATGGGGTTTTTTCCACAAAAAAGTCCCATTACCTCATTAAAATCCTTAGAATGATTCTTATTCCTTCACCCTCATTGAAAAACCCAGAATCCATGAATATGCAAAAATGTTAATTTCAGAAGTTTAACTGCTGGACACAAGATGTCTCCTACTTCACTGAAAAGTCCATCCTCAGTGTTTGTGCACTGGAGGCTTCAAGTTTCCACATCACATTTGTGTTAGCTAAATATTGGACCAGCTTCCAAACAAGTTGCGATGTCATGAATCATCTCAAATCAGCAGATGAATGTGAAAACAGCTTTCTAGTGTCAAACTCTGCACATAAATCCTTCTGCACAGGGAAGCTCAAACATTCAACTGTAAGAACAAGAATGAAAACACATTTTGAGAGGAGGGGGACTTTAAGGTTTGAATCATTGACTGTATATAACCTTTAATCTTAACTTTTACATACAGTTAATGTTTTGAATGAGGAGCCCAGCCGCTAGAGGGCGCTGGTAAAGAGTGTCCTTCTCTCCATGGTGACGGAACACAGCGGGGCTGGAGGTCAGAGTTGAATGTTTGACAGAAAGCTGAATATGGATTCCATATTTCATGAGAAAGTAAGTTAAAAACGTTTAATTTAAAACATTTAACCACAAGCCATTCGCTTCGTTCATTTGTTAAACCTTGGATCTCATGCCGGTGATTTGTTTACCGGGCCTATCGAGCCGGTGTTACGAGATCTGTGGTGCTGTTTGGCAGTATTGTTGTCCAGACAGCTAACAATGCTAACTCCACCTGCTAGCCAAAGATAATAGAAACGTTTGTTTTCAATCAGGAGTGATAACGCTAAAGACTTTGTGACAGCCGTAAGCGTTTTATTTTTGTCAAGTTAGTAAATGGGGTCACTTGCTACAGCTATCTGGCCTGACAGAGGAGTAAAAAAACAGTTAGTTGTGTTGTAAGCTAGCTGTATGTGGCTATACTTGAGTATGAATGTTACAGGAGGGGAAACAGACCAAATGCACAAAATTTTTAGCCAATTCCTAAGCTAAATTGTGAAGAAACCTATTAAGTCGTGCTGTCATGTTTGAAGTGTCATTTGCGCAAATAACTTATCCTTTATTTGTAGCAAGAGGGCTCTCTGTGCGCCCAGCACTGCCTCAACAACCTGCTGCAGGGTGAGTATTTCACTCCCGTGGACCTGTCCTCCATTGCTCAACAGCTTGATGAAGAGGAGAGGATGAGGATGGCCGAGGGAGGCATGGGCAGTGAGGAGTACAGGACCTTTTTACAGGTGAGGAGATACAGATGGTCAGTCTGTTTATACGTGCTGTAACCAAACAGTGTATACATTTATGTTATGTGATTGTGTTTCAAGCAACCGTCTGGGAACATGGATGACAGCGGGTTCTTTTCAATACAAGTGAGTTTAAGAGAGTCACTTTTTATGGTTACTTACAGATTAATAAACTGTACAAGTTATTAATATAAATGTGTCTTTTCTGTCATATAATTTCTCCAGGTTATTAGCAATGCTCTGAGAGTGTGGGGCTTGGAGCTTATCCTCTTCAACAGCCGGGAGTACCAGAGCCTGATGATAAATCCAATGTAAAGTTTCTTTGTCAAGATTGTGTATTGTCTTCATCTGTATTCACATAAATGCTTTGCAGTTTATGTTTGTTTGTTTTTTTCTTTCTGTCACTGTTTCTACTTTCATGTTTCAGAAATGAGAAAGCCTTCATTTGCAATTACAAGGAGCACTGGTTTACTATACGCAAACTTGGACAACAGGTATGAGACACTTGTCTTCATAAACAGTTGTAATATAGCCAGTGTTGGAAGAATTATTCAGATTCTTTATTTAAGTAAAAGTAGAAATACTGTGGTTTAAAAATACTCCAATACGAGAAAAAGTCCTGAATTCAAAATGTTAGTAAAAGTACAGAAGTATAATCAGCAATTTGTACTTAAAGTATCAAAAGTAAAAGTACTCATTATGCAGACTGGCTTCTTTTAGAGTGTTGTATTATTATAGTATATTATATTGTTTGTTTTATCACTAACAGATACATGTAAGAGCATTTTAATCCTGTAGTTCCATCAACGTGGAGCCAATTTTATACATTTTGGGTAGATTAATAGTAATAGTACAGCATCACACTATATTATATTACAAGTGTATCATATGTTTTTTTATTATAATAATACACTTAATTTATATAGCACCTGTCACACACTGATGCAGCTCAGAGTGCATAACTATTTATTTATTTAATCATTCTTTTAAAAAAAAAAGCTAGAATATTAGAATACATAATTTAATTTAAAATCTTAATCTGAAAACTAACTAGTAACAATAAGTGGCAAAATAAAAGTACAAAAAAAGTGCAACATTTCCCTCCTGAAATGTACAGTATAGGAGTAAAATTGGAAAATAGCATAAAATGGAAATACTCAAGTGAAGTACCTCAAATTTGTAAAAAGTACAGTACTTACATTCCACCACTGAATATAGCTTGATTTACTAAAAAACGCTGTTTTGCTTTTATTACAGTGGTTTAACCTGAATTCACTGTTGACTGGACCAGAGTTGATATCAGACACCTATTTAGCCCTTTTCCTTGCACAATTACAACAAGAAGGTAATGTCAAATGGACTTATTTTTATAGAATGTATAGATTTATGTGATTATTTACAGACCAAAATATTTAATTTTTTCAATTTTTCAGCTCAGAACTAATTATAGAAGTTATATTTGTACAGGTTATTCCATATTTGTGATCCGAGGAAACCTCCCTGAGTGTGAAGCGGAACAGATTCTTGGGATCATGAGAGTGCAGCAGCAGCAGCGGCCGAGGCTTATCGGAGAAGATGAGGCCCAGACAAGTGCAGGGTATGAATGTACAGATCATACAGTATTTCATTTATTTTTCATGTTGATTAAAATAAATGTTTGACTTACTTGTGGTGACTGATTAAGCTTTTTACTTTGAGCAGCAGGTCAGCAGCTCTGAGCCAGGCAGAGATGAACTTTGGTGTGGAGAATGAAGTTGTGGATGATGATGAAGAGTTGAAGAGAGCTCTGGCACTCAGCAGACAGGATATAGATGTAGAAGATGAAGAGGCTGATCTTCGCAGGGCCATACAGCTTAGCATGCAAGGTAAAACAATGAGTCATAAGGTTTTTAAATATTCTGAAATGTATTCATCCAGATTATTTGCAGTTTATAAAAAATAGTGTATGAAATCAACAAATCACTTCTTCTTCTTCTTCTTCTTCTTATTATTATTATTATTATTAAACTCCTATATCCTTATACATTGCGGTATTAATCAGGCTTTTACCATGAATCATGTCAATTAATCAGTTAGTCTTCAGTTTTATTCTCATAAATTTAATTCCAGGTTTACATTAAAAACAATTTTTTAGAGTAATATATGTACACTAAGCATACGCAGTATTTATCAGGATTTTTGCAAATTGTCAGTCCTGAAAATTGGATATTTATTTTTTATAATAATATAGGAGCAGTGATGAGCAACAAGTCTTCAGAGTCTGAGGTGGGAAATGTGAAGTCAGGGAGCCAGACAGCAGGAAGTGCTGCAGGAGGACAAAAAGACGGCCAGAATGAGACGCTTACAGCCGAGGAACTGAGGAAGAGGAGACAAGCCTACTTTGATCGGTAGGTTCAACTGCATGTCTGGTGAATACTGTACAGGGTGTGGACACAATATTGTAAACACTTATTAGCAATCCAGTTCAGTAGTTGTGCTATATGTATATATATGTGTATACTCAACTACATGAGTATGTGCTGTACATATAAGTGTGTACTGTGTAATGCAGTAGTATGATTGATTTTGTGTCCAACCCCTTTAAGTAAATGGAAAATAACAGCATGCATTTTCATTGACTACTTAGGCAGCAGCAAGTTCAGCCGAACATTCCTCAACAACCAAACACAAAATCAACAAGTGGCTCAGGTGAGCACATTAATTAACTGATTTTAATATAAATGTAATGCAGATCATTACTGTGTCCAGTTCAGATTTGAAATATACTAACTTGAGCTTTCTTTGCTTTTCTATTTTCAGAGAATACTGGCTCTGAGGTGAACGAACAACAAAAACCCAGCCAGTGAAGTTATCAAAGGTTTGCTTACATTGTTTACCAGCTGCCTGGAATGGCAACCCCGTAAAGGGGTTAGCTTTGCTCCTTCCTCTAACCTTTTGCACATGCGAACATAAGGACAGTCAGAAGGCTGACACATTTCCCCTGGTTAGTTCGCTGACAGGCTATAGAGAAGAGAACGACAACAAAGAAAAGGCAGCAGTTAGTCTAATCTAACTCGGTGAGGCACTGAGGCTGGGAAGAGGGTGACCACAGAACTCATGATGCAGTTAATCCAAGTTTGCAATTTGCCTTTTTACCATGGCGCCTTCTATTTCTATTGTATACTGTTTTTTATTCTTGTTTTTTCTCTGGAAGAGATGGAAAGGAATCCTCAGCATACAAAGGGTGTGTTTACTTGTTTTGAGGTGAATACATACAGAGATTGGTGTTCTGTGAAGGCCATAGGAGACCAGTGTTTAGATGACAGATAAAAGTTCACAAGATGACCGAGCCTCCTAACTTTGTATTGTACTTTGGTTTGTAGGCCATAAGATGTGATCCCAAAGCCCACCCCATCAGACCACCAGTGTAGTTTTGAAGTTATTCCTTGTTGCAATGTACTGAAATATCTTTTAGCCAGTACTAATGTGTGGGTCATTTAATCACGACATCATCAGTCATTTTACTTGGGAACTCATGAGTGAACTCCTAAGGTATCTAGACAGCAACATATTTTTGATGTTGTGGCTTTGTTATTACCTTTAAGTAAACGAGTAGACACAATGACATTTAAGATTTCACATCCTACAAACACCATTTTGGATGGCCATTGAACAAAATAATTCTATAGAGCTGTTAGCTGCATCTAAGAGATTTTCGAATGACGCATATTTTTCATATCTCACCCAAAATAAGTTGACATGCAATGGGGAACAAAGTTTGCAATCTGTAAACGCCATGAAACTGCAGCTGACAGATGAATACATAGTTCATTATTCCAGCACAGTACGGATCACTTCAAACCAAAAAGAGTCTGACAAATGGTTTCATACATTGTTTCTCTTCATCAGTATTTGTCATAACATTTTAGTGACTTTATTATAAAGAAATGACTGTTAAAATTATGATTTCTGTTTTGATGACACCGCTTTACAAAGTACAATCAGTTGTTTCCTCTATTTTATTACAGCTGCTGAAATACTCGTGTAATTGCACTGATTTGAATTATCATGTATTCCAGTAATACTTTGAAGCAATTTTGTGCACGTTAGTTGTGCAAAGAAACATTCATTTGCACTGAGGTTACTGTGGGTTAAAGACATTGGCTGATTGGTCACAGAAAAATAGTGAGAATTAAAGGGTGACTGTTATTTAACCTTGTAATTTGAAATCCAAAGAGAGAAATAAGACAACAAAAATGTCACTGTGCATACAAGTTCATTGTATTTTTTTTTTTTTTGCATTTGATCCTTGAATCCCACAGCTGGTTTAAAATCTCTCTCATTTCTCTTCCACAAATTTCAGTCCTGCAAGCTGAATTCTGGTTACAACACACAATGTTAATGAACAGACCATTACGCATTAAAACAGTTTGTTTACAGTGTTTTCATGGAACCAATTATTAGTGCATAAACATCTATAGTTTAGCGTGGATATATCTTTAAAACAATTCCTCCACAAACATACTGGATGTCATGTAAAGTTTGACTTCTTGTGCTGGTTGACTTCCAGGAGGATTCCATGATTTCATCGTTGTTTTCATTTTCTTTGGATCTGTTAGGCTTGTTTTTTCTATTTAAAATGCACTTGTGAAAGAATATAAAATGTTGGTAGGCGGGTTTTTATGATTACATTATTTTCACTCACTACATTCTTACAATAAGTACTAATTCATCCTTTTTTTGGTTATATTTCACATGTTACAACAGCACATTCTTTCTTTTAATGTATTAGGTAATGTTCCAGGATTAAAGCAACATTCACTCCTCCTAAAGTTTCTCACATCTCATTTCTTTTCATATTAATGTGCAGCTATTGATTTTTGTTACAGTGAAGTGTTGTGAGGTCCTGAATGTTCAGAAAACAGCTCTGACAGCATTTGGATCAACACCACAGGCTGTGTGTCATAGTTAATATGTAACACTCAGAGCACACTTGCACTTTGGTTCCCCAAATAATAGATGCTGCTTTCAGATGTAATCTTGCCCAAGCTGAATGGTACGTATGACAGTTAGTCCATCTTGGAAAAAAAATATTATCATATGACTTACTTTATTTAGTCACAACTGTTATTTAAGAGATGTAACCTGCCTTATCATCGTTTGTAGAGTTGTGTTAGTGATTGTTCAATTATGCTTCCTTGATATCTTTTGTCATGTGTACTTCTCTTCATGATTCAGGTTGTGCAGCAAAACTTTCCCAGACACAAATAATGATGGTAAACAAAATGAAGATGGCATTTGTTTTTATCATAACCTACATGTGCTTCCTCGCTCCTGTCCACCAAGCAAAACGTCCAAGCGCCACCATTTCGGATCTGTCCCTCAAAAATATGGATTTTGCTATGAACCTTTACCAGGAAATATCCAGTTACCACGACAAGAACATCTTCTTCTCACCTCTGAGCATCTCCACCAGTTTTGCTGCCCTCTTAATGGCTTCTGATGGTGCCACACGTGAAGAAATACTCAAGGCATTCAAGCTGGATCAGCTGGAGCGGGCCGACCAGCCCGAACTCATTCCACAGCTGTTCGAGCTCCTTCATGAGAACATCACACAGAATGGATCGCTGAAAGTGGACGAAGCCATGGCCCTCTTCATCCAGCAGCATTTCGACATAGAGCAGGCTTTTGAGGACCGAATCCAGAAGTTTTTTCATGCGGACATCAAAAGCCTAAACTTTACAGACACAAAGCAGAGTATCAGTGTCATCAATGAGTATATAAGGCACATGACTGAGGACAAAGTGACAAACATGATTTCCACTCTTAATGAAATGACCGAACTCATGTTAATCAACACAATTTTCTTCCAGGGTAAGTTCTTTGGTTATTAACATCTGTATATTGACTCCCAGTTGTACCTTAACCTTTGACCTCCAGCCTACACAATAACACAAACATTATTATATCCTCCACAGGAGGTTGGGAGATGCCTTTCAATGCCAATTTCACACGAAATGACTCCTTCTACATTGACAACTATAATATTGTGCAAGTGCCGATGATGTTTAAAGAGGATAAGTTCTACACAATGGAAGATGTTGTTCTTGGTGTCAAAGTCCTGAAACTATCATACAAGCAAGGTATTTCCATGCTTATCGTGCTACCCAACAAAGGTGTCGACTACACTGTCATTGATGATGAGATCACCACTGAAAGGTTCCTCAGCTGGATCAAAAAGCTGGAAAAAACGTTAGTGCATGGAAAAATGTCATTTGTCAAACCAACTTGTTTAGCTTTACTCTCTTATATTCCAACGGTATTGTATAATTGTATGTCCATTGCATTTTATCTTTATTGTGAAGCACTTCTGAAATGGTTGCTGTAAAAATACAACTTAATTTACTGAGTAAAACACTGTGTTCACAGGAAACTGGAGATAAACATGCCCAAATTCAAGATGGAGCAGTCGTATCATCTGCACAATCTTCTACCCCATATGGGTGTTGCCAGTATCTTCAATTATTCAGCCAATTTGACAAGGCTGAGTAAGAACAAAGGCCTCAAACTGTCAGAGGTTGGTATTCAATTTCAAAGTGCTATAATTAACATCCTTGCATTTTCCAGATTGCAGATGATGACTTTTATCTCTTGTGGACAATCACAGGTGCTGCACAAGGCTGTGATTGAGGTGGATGAGAAAGGGACCACCGCAGCAGCTGCTACAACAGCTGGCATTATTGCATATTCCTTACCAAGGACCTTCTACATCAACAAACCATTTTTCTTCTTCATATACCACGAAGACACAAACTGTCTGCTGTTCATGGGCAGGGTGATTGACCCCAGCAAATACTAACAGTCATGACTGTACGGTTCAAGGGTAGAAGTGTTTGCACATGACACTGTGTTTATTCAGGTTTCTAAAAACCTGTTTTGATGTATTTTTTAATCTCAAATTTGGTTTGAAACCTATATGTGATCCATATTAATAAAGACTTAACATTACTGTGCCTTTTATTTTTTATTTATTTTTTCATTTTTATTTTTATATTTTTTGCATTTAATGAGTAACAAATTATTCCAGCTTTCAAGTTATACAAAATTAGAACAATATTGGGTACATAAATGAGACAGCCACAGTAATTCAATCATTTTAAATATATTAAATAAACAAACATATTACTCCAAAGGATCAATACACTGCTGAACTTCTGAAAAAGACCCATAATTATTCATTAACCCGTAACTATCAGTGACTTATTTATAATTGCATGCAGATAACTCATGATCATGGTCCTTGTTAATGACATTATTGCTATATATAACTGTAAAAATGAAAGTTTTGTTGTTGTTTTTTTTTTTTTTTTTTTTTACATTTTATTAAACTTGCTTTGAGGCATGACTGCAGATTTGATGGCTTATTAGAAAGTGGAGAAACTCGTAACCATATTAGCACGTATAACTACAGAAATGACTGTTTATTACCTTGTATTTTAGACAGTAGTTTAGACAGTTTTGATGACTTGTTAGAAAATGAGAAACTCATGAGCCTTAATTAATGACTTATTGGTTAATACCGCAAGATATTTCTGTGTTTATTAACCATCAATAAATCCCAATGACAATTTATAAGCCGTTTATTAAGGTAACTTATTTGGAAGGAGAAAAATGGTGCAACACATCCTCTCTAAATATTAGTGGAGTTTGAAATTAGATGGCACTGTTCCCGTTGTTCGACAAATAAAGTTTTTCAAAACCACGTGATCAACACTGTCATGGCAGCGTCCTCGTGTCATGCGTGGTTGTCTTTACGTGTAGTCATATTTTGATGTTTCAAGGAGCCAAACAAAGTAAAGGTAAGACATTTTTTTCAGCGTATAGTTATGTAATTGTATCCGAGTTTTATATATATGTATACATGTATATTTTTTTACGAGCAACATTTAACAAGTGTGTGCTTCGGCACGCAGTTTCAAGCTAGCTTAAGCAAACATTGAACTGTTGGATACGTTTTTAACCAGTCAGTGTTGGCGTGACTTGGATCACTTATACTTGTGACGATTTGTAGGAAAATGAAGACAAAGAAGATGAATCCGAAAAACAGGCGTATGTCCTCCGGGCTGCGCAAACCAGACAAACGGAGCATCCATGTGAAAGGTAAATGGAAAGCTATCGAGCTGGATCCCAGTCTCTTCTCCGACGAGGGCATGGAGGGTCTGGTGTGCTTTGAAGAACTGACAAATTACCGTCTGATAGACTCTGAAAAGGCTGCGGCTAAAGCAGCGAAAGAACTGAAAAAGGAAAAGAAAAAGGCGAAGAAGAGGAAAGTCAGTGAGGGAGAGCAGGAGGGTGGAGAGAAGGCAGATGCAGAGAGCAAAGAGGGAGATAAAACAACTGAACCAGCCAAGAAAAAAGCCAAAAAGAAGAAGAAGAAAAATAAGAAACTGGCTGCAAAAGAATCAGTCCAACCAGATTCTGTAGAGGATGCAGGTGTAGGTGAGGAGGGGAGAGGGGAAGATAAAACAGCCGCAGAAGACACCTCAAAAGATTCCTCTGCCATTAGCTCAGAAAATGGTGCTCAATCAAAACTGACGAAAAAGAAGAACAAAAACAAGAAAAAGAAACAGAAGCAGCAGAAAGAAAAGGATACAACCCCAGAGGAACAGCCAGACTCTGAGTCTCCGTCTTCTGAACATCAGGTTCTGGAAAAAGACAAATCCAGTCAAGATAAAGTGACAAAGCAGCCCAAAAAGCAAGCAAAGAATTGGACAAATGCTGCACTTTCTGGTTCTGATGTCAAAAATGCTGATGTTAGTGCATGGAAAGACCTGTTTGTTCCCTCCGCTGTGCTGAAGGCACTGAGCAGTCTTGGATTTGGCTCACCAACCCCTATTCAAGCCCTGACGTTGCCTTCAGCCATCAGAGATCGTATGGATATACTGGGGGCAGCTGAGACAGGTAAGAGCAAATGTATTTTAATTCTTAAGTTATTGTTTTGTCCTGTAACAATCAATCCTCACATTTCCGCAAGTTAAGCTAATGTAAGCGCTGTCATTTCAGGAAGCGGTAAGACGTTAGCTTTTGGTATTCCCATGATCCACACCATCCTGGAGTGGAAGAAAGGCTCAGAAAGACCTGCTGATGACAACAAGGAGCCAGCCACAAAGCTGGAGAGCTTGTATTTACCTGCTATTGATGAGTCTACGAAAGCAGGAGGCGAAGCAGACGTAAGTGTCGAATCTACATCAGAACAGGACGAGGAGGGAAACATGGATGCTGAGGAAGAGGGTGAAAGTGGCGCTGAGCAGGATCAAGGTGACTCAGATGAAGACGCCAGCGAGGATGATCACAGCGCTGAAGAAGATGATGAGGACAAAAGGCTTGGTTGTGTTCAAGTAATTGAAAATGCAGATTTTGACTTTGACGTCACCGCCGAAGCAGAAGAGAAAGCCGCTGCTAGTCAGAATCAGCCTCTGCTTGGACTGGTTCTCACTCCCACCAGGGAGCTGGCTGTACAGGTCAAACACCATATTGACGCTGTCGCAAAATTCACTGGTGAGTTATTAATTCAATTACAGAGCTGTAGTTGCTCACTCAAAATTGTTAATTTATGTATGTATTTAAGTTTTAAAAATTACTGTTGGACAATATATCGTTATCTTATTGTTTTTTTAAATTCTCTCATATCAATATCAACCTCAACAATTTGGTATCAGACACTCAAACTATTACTTTTGTACAGATATCAAAACAGCCATAGTGGTGGGTGGGATGGCACAAGAAAAACAGAGGAGGATGCTAAAGCGCAGGCCAGAGATCATTATTGCCACTCCAGGACGTCTGTGGGACCTGATCAAGGAGAGACATCCACATCTGCTCAACCTCAGACAACTCAAGTAGGTCACAGCTGTTGTTTGTTATTCAGTCGTTAGGTGTTAACAAAGAGTATCAGAGTATTCTCCTTCTTTGAAGTTTTTTTTCATTTATTTCGGCATAGCATCCATGCTTTATTACAACAATGGCCTGTTTGCAGTTACACTGAAAAATACATAAAATAATGTAAACCCTGGCATGTAGGGACTTAAGTACAATGCTTGCAGAGAAAGTGTGAATTAAGAAAAGGGATCCAGTTTTGACTGCATGCACATAATTGCTGTTTGCAGGAGGGCTGTCAAACATCAAAAGTGTGATGAATATCAACTGTGATACAGGGATGCTGGTTTGTTCCATTTATCTTTTGTGTTATTGGACAGGTGCCTGGTCATTGATGAAGCAGATCGTATGGTAGAAAGAGGTCACTTTGCAGAGCTTGACAGTCTGCTGGAGATGCTGAACACCATTCACTTCAATCCAATGAGGCAAACTTTTGTGTTCTCCGCCACACTGACCATGGCTCGCAGCCTGCCCACCCGCCTCCTGCAGAAGAAGAAGAAGAATCTGGACCAGAGGAGCAAGCTAGAAATTCTCATGGAGAGAGTGGGGATTAAGTCCAAACCCAAAATAGTTGATCTTACCAGGAAGGAGGCAACCGTGGAGACCCTGACTGAGACACAGATCCACTGTCAGAAGGACGATAAGGACTTCTTCCTCTATTACTTCTTGCTCCAGTACCCTGGGCGCACCATGGTGTTTGCCAACAGTATAGACTGTATCAAGAGGCTGAACTCCCTGCTGGTTATCCTAGACTGCACTCCACTGCCTCTACATGCCAACATGCACCAGAAACAACGCCTCAAAAACCTGGAAAGGTTTGCTGAGAGGGAGAGGTGAGTCTTGCAGTCGTGGTCAGAAGGTGTCAGCCTTAGGCTAAAGTTTACATTCATTATGAACCTATGATGAAATAAGAACCCTTATGACTCATTCTGTATGCCTGAAAAGGCCTGGATTATACTTCCTATCAGTAATTGAATTCTTGTCTTTTCATACGCATAACTGCAGAATATGTTCTATAACTTGCACATTTTCAACCAAAGTAGTTTATAATTTAAACCATTACCCAAACCTTTTTTTGAGGAAGATCTTCATTCAGAGGACAGACTTACAGTTCATACAAGAGTTTTCATCACTCCTAGAGCTGGATGGTGATGTAACTAGTACAATCTTGTCTGTACATGTGCTCATGCTGCTGGCATTCAGGCCACATTTTCTTTGGGGGAAAAAAACAATTACAGTGGGACTTGCCTGTTTAGAGTAAAGTTAAAACATGATTACTTAATATTTTTATGAAATTTCACACCTTTATTGTATATAAATAGTTTAACTTACTGAACTGACACTTAAATCTGATCATTTCATCCACAGTTGTATTTTGCTGACAACTGACGTGGCAGCAAGAGGACTAGACATCCCCAATGTTCAGCATGTTATTCACTACCAGGTAAGCTTTTTGACAGTTATCAAAGGCTTCTAGCTAAGACACGAGCATTGTTATATTCTACTGTCAAGCAGAATTTTGGTCACCAAGTTATTTTTTCATTTATGGTCTTCAATTAATCAATGAAAATAGCATTATTAGTTACATATGATTGGATTTTTCTGCTCTGTTAACTGCTGTAGTGTATTAGAAGCTGTTGTCGATACTCTACTGCAACATTATCTCTAAAAAGAGGTTTCCTGTACCTGATATAATTATCTCCCCAATGCTTTCCTGTAAATGCCAGGTTCCTAGGACATCTGAGACTTATGTCCATCGGAGTGGCAGAACAGCAAGAGCCACCAAACAGGGTCTCAGTTTGCTACTAATAGGCCCAGACGACATGATGAACTTCAAAAAGATTTACAAGACTCTGGGAAAGGACGAGGAGCTTCCAATGTTTCCCATAGAGATCAAATGCATGGAAGCCATCAAGGTGAGAACCATCACCATTAGGTCCTGTATTTATGTGCTGATTTAAAACGTTTATATTTGAATATTTATGTATGTATCGCTCCACAGGAACGTGTTAACTTAGCCAGGAAGATAGAGAAGATTGAGTTCCACAACAGCAGGGAGAAACAGCACAACTCCTGGTTCAGACAAGCAGCAGAGGCCCTGGAGGTGGACCTGGATGATGAACTTTTAGTTGGTACGACAATCATAACCACACCACAGTCGTAAAACATGTTCAATCTGTTCAGAAATGATCAAACTGCAGATGACTGAATATTACATCTGTGTCCACAGGCAGAGCAAATGATGATGAAGCTGACAGGGAGCAGCAGAAGATGGTGAAAGGGATGAAAAAGCATTTGAAGCATTTGATCTCCCAGCCTGTGTTCAAGAATGTCATAAAGACCAAGTACCCAACTCAAATGGGGAAGCTCTCCCTGCCTCACATGCCTCTCGCAGGGAGGGAAAGCGCCCTTACCAAGGTTTCAATACAGAAGAGACAAAAGTTAAAGAAAGGCGTTCCGCTACAACAGAAGAAGCAGAAGAAAGAAGAGCAGCAGCAGTGATCTGTTTATGGAAATGTGTATTTAAAAAAAAAAGGCAACTATCACAGGATTTATGTAATTGTTGATTTATGTAATTTTCATATAAATTCATTTTAAAGTATCAAAGCGTCTTTACATACTTATTGCTCAGTGTGCAAAAAAATGTATCTCCAGATGTTTTTTGAGTCACTTTACACTGCAAGATTCTATTTTTTAAAAAAAGCTATTTTCATAAGTGTCTTCAAGCCCAGTTGGGATTTTATTCAACTAAAAGTCAATATTCCTGAGTTGAGTTGATTCCTTAGGGATCAGTGGTCAGGGTCGAGGTCGTGGGTAGAGAATGTTATAATGTGAAGTTTGGTAGAGGAGGTGCAGGGAGGGTTCAGCGCCCTCTGGAATGATGTGGTGAGCCAACTCTTGTTCATCGCCCTCCATAGAGACGATGTGGATGCAAACGTCCAGAGCCTGCGTCAGAGCCAGGATGTCCACATGGTCGCACTCCATCGCCATCACCTCCACTTCCTGAATGAAGAGAAGGTAGACGTTATTGCACTTAACCGTTGCATTTCCTTAACAAAAAAAAAATCATCTACTTGTTTTTCCCACTAGAGGGCAGCAACACCTCGTTACTAACCTGATGACAGTAGACCTGCAGATTGGGCGCCTCCACGAAGTTGCAGAAGAAGTCTGCGTGGTTTTGCAGGTGTGCTGAAGTGAGCAGCCTGAGATACTGCACTACACTGTCAGAGGTCACCTGCTCATTGAAGAGCCTGAACAGTGTTTCCTCCTGCTCATCAGCCTGGCACTGCTCTACAACATTTATGACCTTCAAAGGAAGAGAAAGAATTCAGGAATTGCACGTTGGTTTAACAAACTTTTTTTCCCTCCTAGTGCTGCTAGTCAGGCTTGAATCCTTTGTGTTTCATTGCAAGCACCTTTTACCAGGCAGAGAGACCTAGTCGCAGAACTACCTACATTCAACCAAGAGGTTTTTAATGTTCTTAGATGAGCACCAAAAAGTCTTAAGATGTCAAGTCCAGTTGGTTTTCATTTACAGTACCTCTACCGGGTGATCATTACCTAAATGGCAGAGGATCTTAATAGGCCAGACTGTGTGCCATCACAGGGACTTTTCTATTTCAGTTGCTTCCCTCAAGACACGATTCAGTAACATGCACATTTTTTTGTATGCATGTACCTTTCGAAATTGCAGTTGTAAATGTGGACTCTGATGAAATGGTGCATTCAAGTAATAAGAGAAGTCACATGTACAATGTTATGTAGTACTACCCAGGATGGAGGGCCTAACTGGAGTGATCGAGGTATCTGTTATGATCTCAGGCTACTTTGTCATTGCTGTTACCTCCACAAAGTTTACATTTTTATCCGCCACTGGGTTTTGTTTTGTTGCTTGACATTAATTTCTGAGTGGTTCATAGCCTGAATTAGACTTAATGCTTCTATCTGAGCAGAAAATTTCGTTTATTTTTAATACAGAAAAAAAGTGCTTTTTATTCACTATTATTAGAATTTGTGCCTGAATTACGTAACTGTTAAATTCAACAGACTGTGTGATTGGTGAAGGAAATACATTATTTACTGTGTTCAGGTGGTGCCTGAAGGAACTCTCATCAAATCCCGCAGAGGTCAAGTCTTTGCTGGTTTGAATAATTTGGTCCTTGAATCTGAAAATGAAACCAGTTAGTCAAGTGATCTTATACCCCTCGATAATGCAGTGTTTGACACACTCCCTTGAATTTTAAATGACTTTAGTTAGGGCGTATGGCTGATGATGATAACTGACCTCTGCAGAGCCCTGGCACTGTGTAGGACTGACTCCATGTGTGCGAAGCAGAAGGCTCTGTAGAAGCAGTTTCCATCCCCGCGCACTTTTCTCACGGAGGAAAACTGGCTGCTTAAATCCTAACAAAGGACAATACGTCTGGTTATTTTGCGGCACGGGTATGTTAAAGTTAATTGGAGTGGCTACGACCACCTGCAGTACACCACCCACCCCCAGCTGAATAGCCTACATTATATTTGGCATCCGGCGTTTCCTCCGGGAACACCGCAGAAATGTCCTCCCTGCATGAGACAAGGCTGCCAGCCTCCATCTGTCGAGAAACAAACGTCATTATCTGCGAGTCCAAACGGTTTTAAGGGTCGGGTGACTGTACGTCATTCCGTCGTATGTCAGCAACATGGAAATACTATACGAAAACGCAATAAAAATTTGGCAAGACACCGAAACGTCAAAGCTGTGTGTCAATACATTGTTGCAATTTTGTTTCCATTTTCCGTATACCGGATGTTTGCCAGTACCACGTGCTATGTTAAAGGGACAGTACCATATTTTCTTTTCCCTAGGATGGCGAAGACATGACCCGACCTACTCTGTCTCTGTTTGGCTTACACTGATATTCTTACCCTAATCCTAACCAATCCAACCAACGAAGTGAACGAGTACTAGCCAACCAGAGGCAGAGTAGGGCGGGTCATGTCTTCACCATCCTAGGAAAAAAAATTGACGGACAGTACAGGGTTTGTTTATACTCAAGACATGATGTACATTAGTAGAAAAAAAAACATACGAAGTTTCAAAATTGTAACATGGAATATCGAAAAACATTAAAATTATCTTAAAAAATATAAACCAGTGTAACCTGTGTTAGCTCAAAACTTGGTATAAGATTCTTATTATCGATGCATAAGCAGAATTTGAATGCATTTACAATGCACCATATTTTGTTTGTTGGTCATATGTTTCATGGAGAAATATTGTAGAGTAGAACTACAAATTAGCATAAAATGGAAATGCTCCAGTAAAGTACCTTTAAATTGTACTTTGGTACAATTGTTGGGTAAATTTAGCCCTCCTCAAGGTCAGGCTGGGGTCAGACAGTCCATAGTCCAGACAGTCCTTCCTGATTAATGAAGAGACAGCTAAAAAGAAAAGATAAAGAAAGCTACTGTGGCAGAGGATACACACACCTTCATTGAAATGTTGGCTCACAATCTGACAACCCAGATTATTGTTAAATCCTTAGGAACGCAAATTACTGCCAAAACAAACTTCTTAAAAGCATGGCTTGACATGTCAACATAATTGACTATCTCTGTCTGCACCAGAAGTATGTGAGAAAACCGGTATAACAATCTGTGACAACACAGCTGAAGGGCTGGATTGTAGCTGATTGGCTTCACTGCTAATGATTGATGTGCTGTGTACAAGCACAAACTTTGTGGTAGATGCAGAAAATGGATGAAGATGAAGATGGATGAATGAAATGGATGCAATATTTTGCCATGCACAATATGTAGCACTTACAGTAGAAAAGCCTGAGTCTCTCTGCAATTGCACGTTGCTGTATTCACTGTATTCAGTAAGTAAAATGCAGAATATCACAAATAATACATTTTATGTAAATCACAAATCTTTTTCTTATAGCTATTTGTATAATCTAAATATGTGAGATTAGCATACATACCATTGTTTTGATGAGAATTAGTTGGTCTCACAGCATCATTTAATTGTGATTTTATTTTTATTTTAAAATTCAACAAGTTACATTTCATTAATAAACATTTCCAAAGTTCTGATACTCCAATAAACCTGATTACCTCGTGTAAAACAGTTTTTCTCATTTCATAATCTACTGAGTGCACAGTTTAGTGCATAGCATTATTAACACAATGAAACTCTGTTATAAAAACAGTCAAACCAATCATGTATTAGTTTGACAAAAAAATCTTAATACAAAGTCTATTTCCTATAACTTCTACCAGAGCTTCATCAGTGGATGTCATTTGCCAAATTGACACAAAGTTGTCTTGTTCTCCATTTTAATAGTAAATGAACCTTCTGTCAAGATTTTTTTCAAACTACTGTTCCAAAGTCAAGAATGAACTTTCATGCTTTATAATCTTAAATTGCTACAAGCCATTATACATCATAACATTTCTACATCAACTAAATGTCTCACTCTTCCTGCTGACTTTACTTGGACTTTTGATTTGTGTTTTGCTGCCGATGCTTTTCATCGATGTCCTCTCTCTTTTGTCTGTCAGAGCGGTTCTACTCGTCACTGCAGACCCAGACTCCATCAGTCTCCTGGCTCTCTTCTCTGTATCTGCCTTGTCTAGAATGTACTCCTGAAATCATACACTTGATTAGTCAAGAGTTATGTAAAGCGATATAAATAACAGTATATGAATACTAATAGATCTTAAGATATTACCTTCACCATGTCCATCATCATCAATACGTTCATGTTTTCCAGAGGTCCATATGCTGGCAGATAACACTGCTCTGCAAGGTTGTTGATGGCCATGAGTAAGCTGCCCTCTTCTTCAACCTGAGAGATAATGACATGTATGACATTATTTCTGTCCAAAATACTCCAGTTTATAAATTAGCTAACAGTGAAGTCATAACCTTCTGTCTGGACTGGCCTTGCTCCATCAGCAGGTTAACCTCTGCCTGCTTGTTCTTCTCTTTGAGGCTCTCTAACTCACTCTGGAGTTCAGAAAGTTCCTTGTTGGCCATCTGCAACAGATGTAAAAACTCCAGGTTGTTCATTCAAGCACTGTCAATTGAGGGACAAGGTGTGCTACACATCTGTATGTAAGAGTCTGACCAGTTTTTTTATGCTGTGATCCTGCTTCATGGTCTGCAGCTGTCGCTGGCCCTGATCCACCTCCTCCTCCAGATGCCACAAACGCTGCAGCAGCTCCTGGTGGGTGATGGACAGCGTCTCATGGCGCCGAATGATGGGCATAACCAGAGATTCAGACCCATTCTCAAGGTAATCTAAAAAAGGATTGCACAGTTTGGTCCCTCTTACAGCCAGTGTGTAATTAAGTCAGTAGAACAAAAAAGTCAGTTTTGGACTTACTGCTGGGAAGATAATCAAGTGTTTTCATCAAGTAATCTTCATAGATTTTGTATTTTGCCATCCTCTCCTTTAAAACTTGCTGTCTGCAAGAATTGAGATGTGGAAAAGCTGAGATGAAAAGTGACTTACTGAGCAACGTCCTCACTCAAGGCCTACAGGCTTAGACTTCTCACCTGGCTCTAAGTTGTTTCAGCTGTGTCGTCAGCTCCTCGATCTCTCTCTGCTTCAAAATGTTCTGCTCCTGTGCAGCCTCATACTTCTTCAGCGCTTGACGTCGCTTCGCTTCATTTTCAGCCACAAACTTTTCAAATTTCATCGCCCTCTCTTTAGTCTGGGTTAAAAAACAAACAAATCCCAAGGGCATCTGTATTAGGACAATGTTATTTGCATGTCAGCTAAATTCTTAAACTCAGTTTGTGTAAAACTCACCTGCTGTTGTTTCATCTCCAGTTCAGATCTTCTCTGAGTTAGCACCTGCACACAGCTCTTAAATTCTTGCCTTTTGAGTGTGAGCTGTTTGTCCACCTCTTCCAACTCAGCCTGTTTCCTCAGAACCAGGGTCTTTTGCAAAGTGTTCACTCCTGCCTCAAGGACTCTGCTAGAAGTCTGCATGTAAAAAAAAAAAAAAAAACATTTATATTGCATAAAGAATGAAACTCTTCCCACTACTAAAACAACTTAAAGGGGCACTTCACCGATTTTACACGCAACAGTCAGTTTACTCATTGTGAAGAATACTATTGAGAGTATTTAGTATTCAAATGTTTGACAGAAAATCTGCAAATTGGGTCATGGAGTTTAAAAGATGAGGGTATTAACAGACAGGTAAGGTCTATTGGAAGATACTACTGAGTTGCATTATGGGAATTGTAGGATCCAGAGTTTTTGGGGACTAGAAGTGAAAATATCTTTAAAATTTGTTTCTTGCAAGTTCACCAACATTAGAAAGTGCAATATGGTACTAAATTGCTGGAACACCCCCTTAAAGTGATTGTGGGCAAGAAAATTCAATTTGCAGCAATATTTTTCATGAATGCACAAGTTGATAACAAATATTTTTTTCCCTTATTTTTAATCACATGCTTCTAATCATTATTCAGTCTTACCTCTGTTACAACTGGTATGAGATTGACATTTTCCTCCTCTCTATGCCTGTGCAGAAAATGGATTGTCAGTCTTAAAATCGCCCAGTCAAAACATGTGTAAATGGGTTTTAAAGAGAAATGAAGTTGACATATTTGACACAGAAATGACGCCTAAAAGCACAGGCCTACCTGGTGTCTTCCGGCTGTGTTACAAAAATGTTTCTCCTTCTGTTTTCCACCCTGAGCTTTAGACGGGGGTCGCTGGTGTCTAAGAAAGGAAGGGGAGAAGTCGTCATGTTTGTTTGTTTGTTTTTTTGCAGATATATCGTCCAGGAATCCTGATGAGTAAACAAATAAAGTCCTGCAGTTATTCCACGTTCGGACGATCAAGGATCTTTCCGGATGTTTTCCTGGATCGGTGTCTCTGTTGCCTGGAAACCGCAGGCGAGACAACAGGGAATGTGCCGGGATCGTTTCTCCGTTGTCATGGCAACTGCCAGGGAGGCGGTTCTGTTTTACTGACTGGCATAGAAATGAGAAGTCGGAGAGACGGAGAAAGGTGAGAGCGCTCACTCCGTCCTGCTTCCAGTAAACTGTGCAGGGAGTCTGACTTTACATAAGAGAAAATGAGGAAAAAGTCCCATAATTAGACCTAATTTCACTTTACGGGCATACAATGAAACGTAAAAACTTTAAGGCTTCACATCCTCCTGCCAGGACAAGGAGCTTATCAAGCAGAGCATCCCAACCAACATGCATGCATGTGCCCACACCAGACATCTATATTCAGTCAGGCATCAGTAAAAGAGACTTCAGATAGGCTACTACTTTGCATTAAAGATCCTCTCCAGACATGTGACATATAGGCCTTAAAAAAAAATACTGCGTGTGTAAACATATAACAGAACAATAACAAACAGTACAAAGCAAAAAAACACAGGACACATAATACAAAATACAAAGCTACACACAATAGCACATAATATACACTCACAATGCCAACTAGAAATGAATAATGTAAACTTGTCAAATTAAAAGCAAGATTATTTTCATGAGAAGACTATGAGATGAAATGCAGAGTCAGTGATTACAGAGCTGAGTAGTTTTTAGCAGATTTTTTAATTTGGTTTTGAACATACTGATGGAACTGCAGCTCTTCCTATCGTCAGGTAGGACGTTCCACTGAGTTGTGGCTTTCACAGAGAAAGCTGACTGCCCAAATGCAGTGTAAAGAAATGGTACAATCTCGTAAAGAGGATATTCTGCAGGATCTAATAGAACTCACTGAGTGAGTGTACACAAAGTCACATAGTGGAGGAGGGGCCGAACCATTTAAAATTTTATAAACTAGGCACAAATTTGAGAATAATCTAAAATTCTCAAAGCTCAGTAAATTGTGTTTCTCCAGTACCCTACAGTGATGCATTGGCCTTTTGTTAAGAGTCTTTAAAGTTTGTTTGTATAAGGACTCAAGAGGTTTTATGGCTGTTTCTCCAGCCTGCTCCCAACATGTGATGCAATTAGACATATGGGAAATAATCATAGCATGCATTTATCTTGGCTGCGTCCAAAGAGAGACAGTTTCTAATATGTCTAAAATGCGCTAAGTTGTATTTTATGGTTTTAAATGTATGTTTGTTTTTTACATGTTTCTTAAAGTTCAAATTTTGATCCAGTGTCACACCAAGATATTTACAATCAGTGACTATGTCAATCCTTTCACCTTTGATGAGAATATCAGCGTTAGGAGGTTGTACCATGGTTTTACAGAAAAACATACGCTTTGTCTTGTTTATATTTAGGGTCTTAAAGTCCCCCTCCACTCATAAATGTGTTTTGCTTTATGTTTGGATGGTTAAGCTTGACTGTGCAGAAGGATGTAAGTGCAGAAGCTGATGATTACTGTGATGAAAGATTGAAAGTTTGTGAAATCTGAGTTTAAGCATGATTCGTGACATCACAACTAGAGTTTAGAGCCAGTCGTGCTCCAGTGTGCAATTTACACAAATTTGTTGTGGAAACTTGAAGCCTGTGAATGAACTTTTCAGTGAAGTAGGAGACATCTTGCGTCCAGCAGTCAAACTTCTAAAATGAACAATATTTGCATAGTCATAGATTCTGAGTTTTTTAATGAGGGAGAAGGAGTAAATGTAATTTTACAAAATTTTAATGAGACAATTTAAATGTTTTTGTGGAAAAAAACAATTACTTCCCCATCTGCTGTACTTCTCCCTTCAGCGGATGTGAAAACAGTCTTCTAGTGACAAACTCTGCACATATGTCATTCTTCACAGTGAAGTAATCAGGTGAAGTGAAGTAACAATAAATAAGACACTTTTTTACATGAACGGGGCTTTAGAAATATTAGGTTTTTTCCCAGCAGACATTTGGCCACAAGCAGAAAACCACAGGTGTAATTAATATTATTAATGAAAGCTTCACTCTGTTTAGCTTTATTAGTTTCAGTGCTCTGCCACTGTGTATGCTGGCTCACTGACAACACTTACTGACACTTACATGGACCAGAGCCAGTTAACTCTAGTAATTACACCTGTGCTTTTCCTGCTATGACAAGTCAAAATATCCACTGTGTAAAAGGCCTTTCTCGGGACCCCGGTATAATACACGATAGTTCACTGGAATGCACTTCAATGAAACAGGGCCATCGGTCATGTTGTTAGTTCCACCTGAGCTCTTCCTGTTATGACAAGTCTGACATTTAAAAAAAAAAAAGTCTATAATTACTTATTAAACAGGTAACGACAGGGCTGAGTATGTTACCCATTATCTTCTTTCTCACTTTCTCATGTGCAAATAACATAGTAAGACAACAGAATGTAAAACTAATGCAGCTCCTGTTATGAATCTCACTTTCATGGGGGGTTATGATTTGCTGGGACTGTTCTAGACAGGTGTTGATTTAACTGGTCCTCTTTGATGCTGTCACACTGTAGTGTGTTATACTGAGAGGCTTTTCTAATATTTTGCCCACTCATGTATTCATGAAGGTGGATGCATCATTGTGGATTCAAATCTTCTAGTTTAGATTTAAGGTTTTATGTAGTAAACAGGCCCTGAAAACCTTTTTATTCTAAATCAGCTTCTTACTATGAGTTAATTAACAATTATATTAACAATTTGATGCCAAAGTTTAAACCTTTCTCACTAGTTTGACATACAGGCTTCAGAAAAAAGGTGATGTCACACATTTATGAGCCCCAATCAGGATTTATTATTATTATCATTATTATTGTCAATCAAATTTGATCAAACACAATCCTGATGAAGCAGACTAGCTGATCTTTACCTACCTAAGGAGCTTTTTATCCAAACTTTGACTTTCACTTTAACTTTCATTAATATTTAACGTTATAGAGAAATACTTAAAATCTAAAATCAAGTTTTGACTATACCAAGGAAATGCACTGGCATTTGTCTACATATCTTATAAAACACATTTGAATACAATGATGATTGGTCATGACAGTAGCTTAGGTTTATTTGAATGGATGCTTAGTGTGTCTACATATCCTGTCACAGTTTGAACTGAACAGTCATAAACAATGCTGATGTTTTTGCAACATTACCTGCAATCAAAGAATGACGCGACTTTCATCAAGTTTGTCTTTGTTGGGTAAAAATGTAGGTTCCTCAGAAATTGGAAACAGCCTTATAGAGCTAGTCTAGTCTAGTTCCTTTATTTACTTTGTGTTAGACAAAGGCCAGGGGCTACTTCCAGTTTAGATGCAGGAAGCATTTTTCACAAACACACTTCTGAAGAAGTGATTGTGAAACAGAAATCATCTGTCTTTCATTGTTGTGTGCTTGTCAAGCACATTTTCACACTTTACTCTGTCACAGGAAGAGCTCATACAAGAATCAAGGCAGCTTTACTGTTGTCAACAAGCTGTGTGAAAACATTCAACAATATTAAAGCAGTGTGACTGGAGACGAGATACACAGGCACAAGGTGAGTTGAAGTCTTTAAAGCAATGTTTTTGTTTGTGTTTAAAATATAGTTTTATAGGGTTTTGTGTGTGTGTGTGTGTGTGTGTGTGTATGTGTGTTTCATCTGTGTTTAAACATATGATCATTTCTTTATTTTTTTTTATCATGAGTCATAGTTGAGCGAATAAACTTGAACCTGTGACCAAAGCTTTATGCGTAATTCTTATACCAATCTTAATCTGCATAACTCATTGTAACATATATATAACCTCACATCAACGTTTCCTCTGGAGCTGCAGAATCAAGTGGAACCAAACACAGTTCAACATGCCCTTAAAAGGCATGTAGCCTCATTGCCTGAGCTGCTGCACTCTGATGTCTGCCAGTGCAGATTTCACTTCTTTCAAATGAGCTTGGTCTGTGATTCACACAGTATGAATATGCAGAATATGTGTTTGTTGATATATTATTTTTCGTCAGGGACCGTGTAATGTGCCACTTTTAGTGTTCTGACTGCAGTTTTCTAATCTTCTGATTTGGATCATCAGCCTCATCACTGGTCTGTGAGGAGAACAGCACAGCAGCACGCTGTTGGATGACAGGGTCCTCAGACTGAGCAACAAATCTCCTTCTGTGATGATCGCAGTCAGCAGATCCAGGTCTCTGTACAAGAGACTGAATGCGGATATCACAGACAGGTTGGCTGCCTACTCCCTGAGTCTCCCCACTTCACCCAACACCACAGCAAATCTGCTCAGGTGAGGATACATGATATCACTTAGTTCAATGGTATTTTATAAAGCTGTAATGAATTACATTTCAAAGGCATATAAATACATCTTTAACATGTCACAGTAGGAGAGGCACAGGTATAAATGATAAAATTAAGCTGCTTTAGTTTCAGGGTCCTGGTAATGTGCGTACTGCATGATAGTGTCATGGCTTAACGAGACATTTGAAAAGAACAGAGCCATCATTAATGTTATTAGTAACACTTGTGCTTTTCCAAGTGTGACTAGTCAAGATGTCTGCTGTGAAAGGGGTCTGTTTCTCCAGACAATTAACTCCTGATGGTCAGATTAATGTTTAATCTGGTTTATGGAAAGGAAATGAAATGATACATTCACTTTTAAAACTCTAAAGCCAACATTTGGTGTTTACAGCAACAAAGCTGAACTGAAGCATTACAGCGTTATAAAACATCCGCTGTAGGTGAAGTGTAAACAATACTCAATTTGTATTTATAATTTAATTTCAGCTGAAACAGCACAAATAATGAATCTAAACCCTCAAAAACACACAGACACACACAGAAAAAAAGAGTAACTTAAAAAAACACTTTCCTTTTCCTGTAAGAGGCGACTTTGAAATGTCTGCAGGTCTAAACTGCTGCTGCTGCTGCTGCTGCTGCTGTTGGTTTAATTCCCTGTAGATGGTGAAGGTTGACAGGTGTGGAGCTGGTCTGTTGATGATGAAACACCTTCCTCTGTTGGAGAAACTGCAGCCCGTTAAACATTAATTAGTGACTTTGTTAATTGTGTCATTGTGCCCACTCTGTAGACACTAACTAATATCTGGTGGTTAACCCGAAAGAAACACAAATCTCTTTACTGGACAGTCTTGCTGGAGAAAACATGTAGCAATCACATTTTAAACAGTCCTTATGTTATAGAAGAAACACTGCGTTCACACACACTTTTCTCACCAGTGCCCCTTTTAGGAAATATTTTGAATCATTTTAAGAAGCCTGGGAGGGAAAGTCATTTTCTTAGAAAGCTTTGGGGTTAAATTAAAGCCAGTGGTTCACATTCATTATTTTGTGATAAATACCCAGGGAGACTGTCCTCCCAAGAAAAACAACAGAATAATTTCAGCAAATACCCTAAAACACAGGAGCCTCATGAGAAGTTTACATTCTACAAAATCATAAATTACACATGATGGGTTTTTAAAGTTGATTATCATATTTTTAGACTCAACAAATTAAATAAAATGTTTTTTTTAATGATAAGACCCTCACTTTGGGAGATAAAATTACATGGTTGCATAGTTATACTGAAGAAAATGTAATATTAGTAACATTAAATAAATCTGAACAACAGTCAGAATTGTCTAAGTGGGGGTGGGGACACTGGGGGGATTTGGACTCATGACTCCAGTATTTCTAAACTCCTGGCTACAGCCCTGGTAATAGTGCATTTCATCATAGGAGCTTTCGGCCATCATTTATGATTTGTCTGCGCCCCCCATAAAAAATGAGAGTTAATCACAGCAGTAAAATCCAAATAGCCCAACTGACCCTGTAGACACATAAAGTACAGTGTGACAATGTCTGAGCCATTAAAAGTGAATAGTGACTCATTAATTGCGGGTCTATCTTTTATCCTGTGCAGTATTGTCAGTTTTGTGCGTCCTTGCGCTTTTCTCTTGCTCAATCTTCTGTATATCTGGTTGTTTAACTTGGAAACCGGCCAGTGAAAGAAAGGCTGCACAAGAGGAAAGATAGCTTGGCTTGGCCTGCATTATCTCCAGTGCTTTTTGTCTTATCTCTGGATGTCCGAGTCTCTTGACATATATGGATAAACCCGTCACCCTGCTGGCTGACAATACGGTCCCAAAATAATCTGGGGGAGGAGGGCACAGCTGCTGCGCTGCGCTGCGTCGCCGCGCTGCGCGCTGAATGACACACTGCCGTCACATCTACCACCAGTAATGACCAAATTCAGCTATTCCGAATATTTATCGCAGTTTCGTAATGCAGGGGTCAGACGTACAAATGTTCAGTCGCGACTACAAGGCGACAGGAGGAGAAGAGACAGTCAGGGCGACGTAACGTCAGAGCCGGAGTGAGTCTTTATTGTTGTGGGCTGCTCGACACGGAGGCTGCATGTGTTTATGTGTGAGAGTGTGTATGTGTGTCAAGGGTCTTTGTGTGCAAGTGAGGTCTTAGCCTATGTGTCAATATAGAATATGAGTAAGACACATTTAATCATGATTGGTTTAATACCCTTCAGTTAGAACTCTTACTTAGGTTAATTAAAGTCAAATAAATCACCTAAATATAAAGGTTAGAGTCCATGGTTGCATCTAAACTATAGCCTTGTGCTAATGGATGTCTGAAATTACACTTGATTGAATTTATGTGTGTCAATTAAAGTGATTTTTCTTCTCCTTTCAAGGGATGTTGACCAGGTGGTCTTTGCCATCAGGAGAGGAGATGTGGAGGCTGTTAATGATCTGGCAACATCCGCTCCTCACAGCCTGATGAAGGAGAACAAAGATGGGTGGATACCTTTGCATGACGCTGCCTTCTGTGGACAGACTGAGTGTTTGAAGACCCTACTGAGGGGTATGACACATATTCATTTAATCTGTAAGGGTAACATACTGTTAGATATATTCAAAGAGGTGTTTTGGGGAACTGTTTGTTCATTTTCAAAATGCTGAATGAGTCACTCAGTGTGAGTTTGTGTGATATGTATGTTTTCTGCTTCAGCCCATCCAGGTTCAGTAGACAAACGTACCTTGCATGAACAGACGGCCTTGCTACTCTCTGTGTCTTGTGAACACTTGTCATGTGTGCGGTGCCTTCTGGAGGCAGGCGCTGACCCCGACATCGGCAGCAAGAACAAAGAAACTCCTTTGTACAAAGGTTCAGCGTTAAATCACTTGTACACAGCACAACTATTTAAAATATGAAATATATATGGATAATCATGTTATAGCCAAATGTTGGTCTGATATGACTACATGTCTTGTGTGTCTCTGCAGCCTGTGAGTTGGAGAACGTAGACATGGTGAGTCTCATTCTCTCATACGGGGCCACTGTGAACCAGCGGTGTGGTCAGGGCTGGACAGCCCTCCATGAGGCCGTATCTAGGAACAACACAGAGATCTGTGAGATACTTATAAAAGCCAGAGCCGCGATCAACCCCCCCAATACATACAGCATCACACCGCTCATTGTAGCAGCTCAGCGAGGACAGATGAGGGCACTGTGCTACCTTATTGGAAAAGGTATACTTTTACCTACTTCTCATACTGATCCCCCTAATCTCCCTAATAATTTTTAAAAGGGTTTAAAGAACGAATGTTTTTCTGCAGGTGCTGATGTGAACATGCAGACATGTGATGGTGTCACAGCACTGCATGAGGCCAGTAAAAATGGCCACAAAGAAATCGTAGCAGTGTTGTTGACTAAAAATGCAGATGCCAACAAACCCACTAACTCAGGACTGCTGCCTCTACATGTTGCTGCCCAATATGGACACCACGAGTAAGTTAAGATAACTTGTTAATTAGTCATTATAATTGAAAACACTGTTTGTATTCATGCAAAATTCATGCCTATAATGAACAGTAATAGAGTGGTTATTTTAAATGGTGCTATGATAACAGTTATAGTGTTCTCTATTTGTTGTCTTTAAGTATTTTTACTAAAAATGTTTGTTTAACGTGTTCAGGATTGTGTCCCTGCTCGTCTCAGTGACAAGTCGAGCCAGGCTTCGCCACAGTTGGATCAGCCCCCTCCACCTGGCAGCTGAGCACAACAGACACACTGTGGCAGCTGTGCTTCTCAAGACAGGTGCAGATGTAAATGCTACACTGGCCCACAATCACTCCATCCAGTATGCTGATAGACGTGCAACAGCCCTCAGCTTTGCTATCGCCAACGGCAGCACGGAGACAGCAGAAATGTTACTGAAAGCTGGCGCTAGTCTAAGCCTGGACCCGGTCAGTCCTCTGCTGATGGCAGTACGGCAGGGCTGCGTCAGCACTGTGTCCTTACTGCTGGAGAGAGGGGCCGATGCCAACACCAGAATCCCATCTTACGCCACAACTTTTCCTGCTGTTGTTGCACTTTGTATGAATAACCTGCCTCTACTCAAGTGCCTTTTGGACAATGGCTGTGATGCCCTTTCCTGCTTCACCTGTACATACGGCAGTGCCCGTCACCCAACATCAGCAGAATCCCATTCAAGAACTTTTGGCAGTAACGGATATGATTTGCAGAGCGACAGTATGCTTCCTTTAAACTGCACTGAACCACCAGAAAAAGCAACACAGGTGTGAAAAATGAGCAAAAACAGTACTATGAAATCACAATAATTGAAATCTGTTTGTTCTTTTGAAATAATTTATCTTTTTTTTGTGTGATTCTTCTCCTCTTTAGTTCTGTGAGTGGATTTCAACATCGATTATGTGTAAATGGGCAGGACCGATCATAGACTTGTTGCTGGAGCATGTTAGTCATGTTCAACTGTGCAGCAAGCTCACTCAACTCCTTGACAGCAGAGAGGAATGGGTCGCTGTTAAGAGGAAGTTGTGTAAGTATTAAACAAAATCTTACACATTTACATAAACCACTTACATCCTTCCATCTCCTCTATCTTTCTGTCCTTCATGCATGCATGGGAACACAAAATTAGCCTACGAAAAAGCAAAATTACATCCAATCCTCTTTGTCTCTTTATAGCGTCACCTCGTCCACTGCTGCACCTTTGCAGACTAAGGATCCGGACCCAGGTGGGGACACAAAGACTGAGATCTCTCACAAGCCTACCTCTGCCAGACAAACTGATCAGATACCTGAGTCTGACTGACTGACTTTAAGATGAACTTTAAGTAACATAAGCATCAGAGCCATGAATAGGTGGTTCTTTTTTTAGCTGCATCTAATATTGTGAATGTGTAAATGGTCCAATTCTCAAAGCGATTCTCTACGTATAAGATATCTATTTATAAGACATGTGATGTGTCAACACGTTTCTTTATTCTGTCTGTTTGAATGTTTTGTAGTTTCACACAAACCCTTGTTGAAAGGTAAAAATGATCTTATGCCCAAATGAGTTCTTAAGGGAAGTTGAATCATTTATTTAAAAATAAAAAATCATTGTATCAAATGTGTCTATCAAACATTACTTTGACAAAGAGAAGCAATCTATGTGCCACATTCTATTCTCATAGTTGAAAGAGGAAACTAAAACAGGATGTCTTCATTCATTTGCATGACCTTGACTGCTTTTTTCTTCTTTCTTTTTTTAAAGTAGCTCTGAAGAAACCTAAAAGTAGAAACCTTTTAACTTACTGTCAAATTTCAGATACTTGGTGGCATCAGACTGACATGAAAGAGAACATGATGAAGTTATTCTGCAAGTGCAATTTAGTCCTTTAGATTTAAACAACAAAAATAGATGACTAATTCCAATAAGTGCTTGGGGAAGTGTCTCATTTTCAAATACTGAAAGAGAAAAAGTTGGCTGTGTAGAACAAAAGATGAAAATAATTAGTCCTATTTACATTTTTTTTTTGTGATTGGTCCATTAATATGTTAATTAAATGAACCCAAACACACTGAATATTGGTGACTGGACGGTGGGCTTGGTCGGTATGGGTTTAACCACAACGTGTGTGTGAATTTTCTGTCCATAAGGATGTTCAAGTCTCTCTGTCTCAGTCCCTGCTGCCTTGCTCCACAGTCCCAGAGGCGGATGGGGGACAACAATGTGACTGTGGAGGACCTGGTGTCCGTGATACTGGAACGGGCAGCAGCCGCACACACTCACACAGTGGTGAGAGGTCAGGTCCAATTTCAGCGTCTCTTTGTCCGCAGAGCTGCGTCGACTGGACGCAGACAATGTGGGCTTTGCATCATCATCATAACCTCTTTTCCTCTTTTCATTTTCTCCATTCTCACTTGTGTCTGCGGGGCTCTTTTTCAATCCTAAATGTGAGTGCTCCCTCTTAGTCTGGGTCAACTTGGGTTCCTCCCAGAAAGAGGCTGGTAGTTGGCGTTTCCTCATAGGCACCTGCTCCACAGCGCTCCCCGCGTTCTCCACATTTTGCGCATCTGAACCGGCCTTTTCTGCGACCTTCATACTCTGGTGAACAGTCCCCATCGGTTTGGCACACCCATACTCTGCAGACCTGTGCGTGTGGCATCTTGGGACTCTGGAGTACTTCTGAGAAAAACGCTTCAGTTGTTTCTGCAGATATTTCCTGTGGTCCACGGAGCGTCTGCATGGAGCTGACTTATCCAAGGCCGCCTTGATGTCGCTGGATGCCAGATTTACAAAATTCAGCAACGTTTTGACCTCACTGTCTGCATTTGCCATATTGCCAAGACTTTTATTAAATCAGTCCATGTTAAAAAGTTATAGTCCACAATCAAGATCTGAAAGGAAATCAGAAAACAAATGTAAGCAGTGCGTAATTGCGCGCGTTGTTCTCTTTTTTTCTGCTAAAGAAATAATGCAATTAAGCACAAATTGTATATGATATCTATCAATTTGTATTATATCATAAAATAATAACCCTTCACCCACCACTGCTGGATGAATCCAGACTCTCGCGAAGCCACAGTCCAAGCACAGACTTCTCTCCAGGCTGCAGTAGGAGCACTTCAACAAGTTGAATGAATATAAACTCCTTGTAGTTATGGTGCTTTCCTTGAACCAATCAGCGACCCCAGGCCCCTCACAATGCACCCCAATCAGCCTCCAAGCGCCCTGGTATCGAATTCTTCACCACTGCAAATTGTTGTCATGGAGATCTGTTAAAAAAAAAAAAAAGAAAGAAAAAAAAGCCACCGAGGGGATGCGATATTTCTCTTACACGGTGATTTCTCCTCGTTGGCCAAACATCTAAAATCCGGAGTGTGCATGAATAAAAATGAGTGCAAATTCTGCTAGAATATGCATGCGTTGTAACTTCACACGGGAGCTGTTTAAAGTTGAGTTTTTAACATAGATACCCCTCATACCCTCCCCAAGAGTGATGTCAGCTGTAGGATTTGGCGAGAGGGGGTGTGGGGGGATCTAAAGAGTGCATAACCATGGAAAGGGGCTTGAACGCTCAAGAATCTTGTCTTTCTGTTTGCCCCCTCAATCGAGCGACACAAAGGCTGAATTACTCATTCAAACCTCGCAGGACAAAGGGAAAGGAGCTGGATAGCACTCCTGCATTTGTAGTCAAACATTTAGAGACTTAAATCGAGTCGTCATGAAGGAGAAAGAGTCGGACAAAGCCCATAGAATTGCCATCAGCAAACATTTTCCTGTGTCATATTATGGGGTCTCCATGGCTCCCTCTGGCCCGCGGACAATAGCACAAGTTTGCACACTCGAATACTGTCACCCTGCCAACGGCAACAAGGGCCCAAAACAGGACAATCCCCAGAGAAAGCATGGGCTCCGCGGGGAAGGTTGCAATAGAGGAGGAAAAGGGGACTTGTGAAATGCTAATTGAGCTTCATCCCCTTATTGAAGTGGGAAAAGAGTACCTATCGTTCCATTGAACCGCAGCAGCAGTGGAATGAGATGTGAGGAAACAGTTTGTCTGGTAAGTAACACCTCATGCCTGCGCTTTATGCTGCCCTAATATCATACAGCCTGAATCAGTCTCCCACTTTTTTTTCTAGATTCTTCAGGCTATATGAAGGATACAGCTCATTTATTTTGAGTGAACTGTAGGCAACATGATTGATTGTCCCATTCAGTCAGTTTGGGGTTGTCTGAGGAGAGCCCTGCCGGTCTATATGTGCTCTGACTGGTCTATTTTCTTTCTTTCTTTCTTTCTTTTTTAAGGCGGTGCATCCCTCTTGTTGTGGAGAGGCAATGGGACCCTATTGTCCTCCTCTCTTCTTCTTCCCTTCACCTCTCTGTTCAGCTGAAAAGGCCAATTAACAATGGGGCTCCCCTCCCCTGGCCTGTCACCCCACTCCTGTGCTTTTGAAGTGAGGGAGAATGAGAAAGAGGAAGCATAGTGGCATCCATAGATCCCACCATGTGTCGCTGTCCTTGCGCCAAGACAGGTGGATTCAACTTCTGAATAATACTCAATGTAAAAACATTTTGCCTAATTTCTATATTCACTCATCTCACATCAGTCCACCTAGCGCAGATAGACAAACACTCACATTCATACCTACAGACAAGTCTCTCCAGTATACCTAACTTGCATATCTTTGGTGCAAATGCAAACTCCATGCAGAAAAGGCAGCAGCCAAGAGTTTGCTTGTGTCTTGTATGATGATGATGTACAATCACCTTGTTTGCATACTGAAGTAGATATCTATTTAGTAGAAGTCAAGTGGATCTCTAATTCTGCTGTCGTGTGCACTCTGTTCATACATTCCCCTTGGCAAAACTACGGTGATGCATATAAGTACTTTTTTTCTATCACTTTTATTACTTTTTTGCTCAAAAATAGCAAAAATAAGATTGGATAACACTTCACTTATGGCCAAGGGGGAAATTAGGGGTTACAGCGGCACAAGAAACAGACCAGACAAAGATAAAAATAGATCAGAGAAAATAAAAATAAGGAGAGTTGAATCATAAATCAAAGTCTATTAAAAGTATACAGTATCAGGGCTGGTACATCCATAAACCCAATAGTTCTCTATATATCAAAGTAAAATGGGAATCAGATCTAAATATAGAAATATCAGAGGAGGAACGAAATGCAACACACATCTACAAATTCCAGGAAATGGAGGAAATTTGGTTGGAAGAATTTAATTTGTTTCTTCGTCACACCTCACATTAAAAACTCCATATTCAACAGCAGTGTTGTTTGAGAGTGTGTGGGCGCACACATGTATGCCAAACATCTCCACATCTTCTGATCATGTGAACAGATTAACATATTTGGGGAGAAAATATCTTTAATCCTTAGAGACATTTTTGGGATTCCTGAGGACAGTAAATTGATAACAGAAGAAGTTGTTTGAAGATGCAACTTGTATCTTTTAAAAATTCCGATGAACTGAACCTCATTGTCTTAAACAATAGATGGGCATAGTAAGTAACAGGTTGCATATGTGATGAAAAAACCAGCCTGGCCTTTCTCAGAAAATGGGAAAAATGGATCACCTTATACAAAATCTGGATCTATAAAAACAATTGACCAAGAAATGTGTTCCATGCTTGGTTTCCATGCTTTATTGTTTAACTTTGTTTTCTACTGTAACATACAGTATATCTACATTTTTATGAATAAAAAGTGACAAAAGCTATATACATATACAAAATAAGTACAGACAAGTATACAGTAAATAGAAAAGGACTGTAAAATGAGTACAATATGTGCAAAAAAAATCCAACTTTAGGCAAGTATGCAGTTTCCTCATATTCCTGAATAATAATGGCTTTTCAGGTATTTTGTGATGGGTACCTTCTTCAGACTGAGAGACACTCCGGGACAGTTCTCTGATTTAAATAACTCATTTTTCAATTTTCTCCAATCTGATCTGTTAATGTTTTTATTTTAAGGACCTTAATTTCATGACTTGCCAGATTTTGACACTAGATGGCAATCTACCTCCATTATGATGAAGCCAAGCAGGACTGTTGTATTTAGGGAAGAAATACAGATTGCAAAGCTTAATGCAGTTGAGTTAATCTTCTCTGAACATTAATATTCCTTGATTGGCAGAGGGGGTTTTCAAATGACTTTTGGTCGGAAGGAAACAATATGTGTGTTTGCAAAGATGTGAATGCTGATTAGATATCTTGGCACCAATAATCTCACTGAAAGACCACAGCAATTTTATTAAGAGGTTTCCTTATCTGAGCTTAAAAGGGCTGTGATGTATGTTGTGGCTGATTGCAGGTTGTTAGAGTGAGGTAAGGCAGCAGGAAGGAACCAGGAGGATGTAGTGCTTTTCTCTTGTCAGATAATCGATACTGGGACAGACTGTAGGAGAGGATGGACGAGCTGAACCGCTGGGTAGACCGTATGCCAAATCCAGGTTTGTACACTTCAAAAACTCTGGAAAAAAAGGAGGGGGGGTCTGCATTGTGTATGTGCAAATGCAGTTTAACAGCAGCTGTGGATTTTCCACTCTAAAAGTCATCCACAGCTCTTGTGCATGAGCTCACCCCATTACTGTCTGTGAAGAGGTTTTTTGATAAGCAGGAGATGTGATAAACGCTCAGCCGCAACAAAAGGCTGCAGAGCTCCATGCTGAATTCACTGATCTTAATCCAAAGTTGTTTTGAATACTTGGCTTAGATGCTATTTGTGTTATTTGGAATATAAGCAGGATATGACACAATTGGCTGTTGCTTCTGTTATTTAAACCACAGGCAATACTTTGAAACAGAAAGACAAATCCTGTGGGTGCAAACGAATGAACGTGGACCTATGAAACATGAATAAGCAATGAAAATTACATGCGGCCTGTGCAGCAGGTTTTGTATATTGAGCATAGAAACTATCCTGCAAAGCACACATATCAGGTGCAAGTATATAACCCCTGTTGAAGTGAGGTTAAAGAACAAAGTTCCCTGTGGAGGATACAGGAGGAGAAATTATTCAAACTGTGTAATTGATTAATCTACAGATTGCTTTCAGGATTAATTGTTATAAAGTGTCAGAAAAATGCCACCACAATTTCCTAAAGCCCAACGTGACATCTGTAAATGTCTTGTTTGTCTTATTAGCAGTCCAACATCCAGAGGTTTTTCAATTTATAGTGATTCAAAACAGAGAAAAGCAGCAAATCTTCACAACTGAAAATCAATAACTTGGTATTGTTTGCACTTTTTCTTGTAAAATGACATAAGCAATCAGCTGATCATCAAAATCATTACAGATTCATTTTCTGACAATAGACAATAATATTCTTAGTACTGGGACTAGATGCTACTTTATATAAATGCGGTGATGTCAGTTAATTATTTGATAAAGTGTCCAAGATGATCCAAAAAGACGTCTTGTGTATCAGCTCTTGTTCTTCCCTGCCCTCCCTCCGCACTTTTTAATGACACCAGGGTGAACACTAAGGTTATATCCCCACTGTCAGCTAACTGTTTTAGTAAATCCCAGTAAACAGTGCATGTCACATTGGCATCCTAGTACCATGTACATGGCTGAGGGCTGTGGGGTAATTTCATAACTGTGCCTAGTGAAGACCACCAACATTATTATGCAACTCTCTCCTCTTAAAAAACTACCCATTGCACTCTGAATCTTTGCACTCTGGCCTACATCACCATCATCTTATAAACTACATCAGTAAAGTATAGTGACAAAAATAAAAAATATATGAAGCTTAGGTTTAGAAATACATATCTTATAAATGTCTTTTGTTGTTCAGCATTACAAGTAAGTGCCAGGTTACATCAGTGCTGTTTATCTCAGCCTACTTTGGGACATTGGACCACAGAGTGTTCTAGCAGGCACACAGCACATCAAACACTGGGTATGGCAATGTTTTCAGTCGGTAGGCGTCTTGCACTCTCTCTCTCTCTCTCTCTCTCTCTCTCTCTCTCTCTCCCTCTCTCTCCACTTGACTTTAATTCGGTCTAGTACGCGTCATCCTTACGGACTCGCCTCCACGCATTGTAGACTATACTTTCTGCCTGGACCACAATAAAAAAAAAAAATAAAACAAAACAAAACAAACAAAACCCAGCTGACATTACCAACGCCTTTCATAACCACATCCCCCTCCTCCCCCCACCCCCCACCCTACCTCCCTCTCCTCCCTCCCAGTGCTTTTGGGGACTTTTTGAGGAGCGGAGGGTTGAATTTGTTTGAGCACACGCTGTCAGGATGAGCTGATGTGAGCGCTGCATCAAGTGCGCGGTGGTGATGCTCCCGTATAAAACAGCCCACTGTATTTTGGCACAGAGGGGGATGCATCAGTTTAACCCTCGGCTCTGCCCTCCGGACTCGCCCATACAGTATTCAGCCTAGATAAGTTGAGGGGATGTGTCAGCTTATTGTGAGGAATCCTACCGCACGATATTCCTGAGGATCTCTCTGTCCGTTTTTTTTCTTCAACTTCGATGGCTTGAGTGGCCCATTTGCACTCATGCTTGCAGCCGAGGAGGGATGTAAGGTACGGGCCGTCTACCGCCCTCACATTGCACGGAGTAGCGGCGTGATTCAGGTCGCTATCTGAGTGCCAATAAGCAAAGAAACTACTTTCGAGATGTGAATTATCGAGATTTGCTACTCATTCCCGCCGGCTCGCCTGTCCTATGCTATCGACAACGGGATTTCAAGAGGAAAATGATTGTGGCATAAACTATTTCTGGAGACGCCTGTCACAGATATCGCCGCTGAACTGGACAGGGTGGATGGTTATTTCCCAAACAGTTCAAGCCTATGTATACTGCATTCATTTATTGGAAACGCTGCCTAGTATCTTCGAGAACAGCGCAAGAGGAATGCTGGTCCAAGATCTAATGCCATTTACTTTAAGTTTTTGGCCTTTTTTCTTCGGTCATTGCCTTCTCTCACTGTTTTTACTCTCATGCCAGGTAAGGATCATGTTCAGGCGCGCCACTTGTCAGTTTACGCATGAGAAGAGGTTACACCAATGTAAGAGGAGTTTGATTTAATGGTTCACTACGAGGATGGAGTGGGAAGCTGATGAGATTAGTCAAGTAACTTATTTCCTTATTAAGCTACTGTTAATCTATAATGCACTGTTTGTGTGTTTGCACCAGATGTTGGGGTCACCAGTTCATGGCACACCTGTGTTTAGGAAATACTGACAGACATGCATGTGTAGAGTTTCCTGGAAGGCATGAGAAATATAGCAATGCACACATATAGGGAGACAAACACTCAGCTCTCTTGTAGTGGGAACATGGAGTAGCCAACTGTGTTTTTTATGATAACAATATTCAGTTATCCCACTAGGATCCCCGCAGCAGGCATATGTTAGTGATGAGTATTCTAACCTCTGCCCTGTGCTGCTGCCTACAGATAGTGGTGAGCTGTTGTTCACACGCACGCAGTGTTGCCAGGGTTCATGTGTAATGTGATCTGCTTGAGTTTCCAAGTCCACCCACGCACACTCCTCGGGGCAGCCTGCTGCCCACTCTGTTGGTGGGTGGTTTCTTACAGGGAGCGGGCTGCAGCCATAGACGTGCTACTATTCCGCATGAACTACATACACAACAGCCCCGGTGACAACAACACTGGAGCTTGTGATATGAAAAGAACGCTGAGAGGATATCCACAGTGGTGCTAACTAAGAGGGCTGCTGAGTGTTCAAGCATCTCCATTTGTGCTGCACGGTGTTGTGCTGATGGTACTTATGAGTAATGCATTAAAGGACAGTGCCTCAGTCATTTCAATGCCTTTGTGTTTCTCTTTCCCTCACCATAAGGGAGAACTCCAGAGGTCATGCTCACGGACTGTGGCGGAGAAAGTTAGTGAACAGTGCCAGCTGGCATGCCACTGTAGAAGATACCCTCCCCTTCCTCCTCCGCCGCCTCCACCGCCTCCTCCGCGGCTACTGGGCACCACAGGTAATAATCCCAGCTCGCACTCCTAGGTTTCACACCTGTCTGGCTCCACAACTGTCTGTCTCACTCTCAGTCTGCTCTCGCCCCACAGTTGGATCTCATATTCCAAACCAGGTGCAGGTGTCAAGCAACTGGCTATAGTCTGGAGAAACTGTTTTGAAGTGTTTCCTTTTGCGCACAGGGGGAAAAATGTACCATCAGTCCTCTGAGACTAGCGTGCGAGTGCCCATGCATAGGCGCAGTTTTTACACTTGTGTGTCTGTGCGTGTTATAGAGCCAGCAGGATGTTGACAGCTGAACACAGGGCTAATTTATGCCGGGTCTAACCTTGGGGAGTACCCAGCTGCCTGTGAAATCCATGCCTGCTGGGCTGCCAAGCACAGTGGTTCAGTGGAAGGGTTTCCCCCGGAGGACCCCTGATTAAAACACAGATGAGTTAATTAAATTAGCTTTAATTTGATAGAGATAAGGGGCTAATGAACCAGCCCAGTAGTTCCGGCTTCGTTTTGAAGTTGAGCTGGCGGCAATGAGGGTGTGTGCGTGTGTGTGTTTGCAGTTGTGCATGCCGGAGTGCTTGTATACAACAAGCGAGCATATCTGTGAGGATCCAGTGCCTGTTACAGCAAATCCTTCTCCCCTGCCCCTTCCAAAACTCCCTCTTTGGTCCCACTCAGAGATGGTAAATCTATTGACAGATAGGCTAACATATTTCACCAGCCTGCTCGCTGAAAGTTGATATGATTTGTTTGTAGTCTCAAGCACCTTAATGAACAGCACACTGAGATATGGGACAGGCGTTGCTGATGATGCAGCCATTGTGAGCTATTACTGTGACTCTTTAGAATCACTCACCCTGAGCCCTTAATGTTATGACTAGGGAGGTGTACTTAATCATCAAAGTCTCAACAGACAGCAACGGAAAGGTTTTAATCAATCCGTTCCAATGATTTTTTTTTTCTGTCTGGTCAATTTAGATGTAGACCTCTTTCTTTTTCCCCCCGACTCACCATGTGAGCTACCTATGAATCGAGAGTTATAGACCCTTCTGTGATTGATGTCAAGGTCACTGCATAAATGCTGCCAGGACCATCTGACTGTAAGCTATGTGGGGGTTTGAATGCCCAATTATGTCCAACGCATGAGAGGAAGTCTGAGCACAGTATCCACACTGTTTGATGCCTCCGTAAACAGCAGTATGTCACGAATAAATATGATAAACAGGCCCATTTCTATTCCTTCTTAACTTTACACGGATTTGTTTGCAGTAGGTGGAGACATCATGAATAATTCAGCTGAATTTTTTTGCTTTAAACTGTAGTCTTTAAAAATGCCATGAATATGCATGGCTAACATGAAAAACTGGGACAATGGCTGAGACCTTATCTATCTGCTAAAAGTCTGAAAAAATTGAGCAATTGGCAGTGCGAAGTAAGCGTCTGTGTGTGCTAAAAATGGTTTCCCTTCAAAGGAGCGTGCTTTATCACAATGAAGTAGATCCTTACCACTGACTGAATTAAATCCTACAGCCGTTGACAAAACGCAGGATTAAAATGGAAGTTTGGCTGAGAGGAGCTTTTAAAATCATAGTGACTTATGACGTGCGCTGTGCCGGGGAGAGCCGTGCCTTGTTATTTGCTCCGTCGAAATGTGCTGTGTTGGAAAAGAGTCCACAGCATTACTAAGGAGTATTTGTTGCTATGTCGTAAACCTTCCTCTCATTCATGACAAAATAACTGTAAATGCAGGGGTTACAAGTTTGTTATTGTATATGCAGTGCAGTGTGTTTTTTTTTCAAGACATGAAACTGAGACAAACCTTCAGATAGATAGATAGATAGATAGATAGATAGATAGATAGATATGCACATGACTAAACTGATTTATGGATTGTGGGAGTGCATCAAATGCTGTAGAAAGAGAAAAGAGGAGAATTTCTGCATTACACACACAAAGTTGCTGATGCACATAATGTTATACAACATTTCTGGTGAGTGGTCTTACTCCACAGATCTAATGTGGAAAGAGCAGGAGGTTCCTGCAACAGTAATTGGTGTGGACAAGAGTGCTGGTGTAAGGAAGGCTGACGGGACCTTAAATGATTCATGGTGTCGGGTTGGATATCTTTGAACGTTGAACCTAAGACCTACAGAACAGGCGAGGACACGGCTGCTTCCCAGCTCAGAGAGCAGGGAGGAAAATCACCGCCATTGTGCTTTGTTTTTCATGTGGTGTTACAAGATTATTGTGTTTATGACATTCTGCTCATTCTCTCCTCCTGTATGTGCGTCTCTCTCCCTCCTGCCCCCTCTTCTCTCCCTTTTGAAGTGGTAGGGCCAAAAGTGCCCTTGAGGCCCTGGTGGATGGAGATGGACATTATAGTGCTTGGAACGGTGGGCTGTGCCTCAGTTGTCTTCCTCCTCTCAGCCATCATCATCTGCTACAAGGCCATCAAGAGGTTGGATGTCAATATTTTATTTTCTGTCCCAGTTAGATCATACTGTCACTTATCACTGAAATATCTTAAAGTGAGAACAGATTTAAATTGGAACTGTCACAAGCAGGTTACTCAGCATATCATGTGTAATATGACCCATGGGAAACTGTACCATTTCTCCAGGTTTTGTTGTTAGAATGATGCAGAAGTATTGACCCTGTCATCACCCTGCCGGGTCACACTGAGGTCAGAGGTTAGATAATGGAATGGGTTGTAAATGTCACCGAGGATGATCCACTACACTGAGTCACGCAGAAACATCCCACACTCTAAATTAATTCATCGAGGTGCATGATGACCTGACGTTACGATACTGTGTTGGTTTTAATTTACATAAGTGTCTAAAGCTTCTTAGAATGGCAGCTGGGTTCATGGAAGTGAAAGCGAGAGGCAAGCAGATGAATCCCAAGACACTGCTGTTGCAGCGGGAACTGTTTCCCCCATTTGGCTTATTAAAGAAAAGGCTGCGTGAGGTTTTAGCCCGCAGCACAACCCAGACCCAATTCTCTGTGTGACATTCTGGCAGCACGGTGTCACACATGCACTGTGACTTACACGTTAATGTTCACAGACATTCAACAAACACACACACATACACATACACATACACGTCCACATCGTGCAAAGCACTGCACATGCACAGAGTGCTACTCAAAGGATACTTGTGTGCACCCATCCATAAACACACAACATCTTTACATACGTACATATATCATCTTGACATATTTACACACTCTATAAAATACGGCATAAACAGTGACTCTCACACACCCATGTAAGAGTCACCACAGATGTGTGTGCTAAATCAGGGAGCTACTTCTATGTTTTATTGATGTGTGTTTAAACAGATTTAGTATCATACCTTATTATATTTATGGGACTATATTAAGCCTGCATGCCAGATATGGCTTTCCTCAGCAGAACTCTATTTCTCCTTTCTTTAAACAACAAATAGGCAAAGTCAGGCAGCGGAAGTAATGGGTGGTTGGCTCAGGAATTCATTATGGCAATTCTCCAGCCCCCTGTGTAGCCAAGGGGCACCTTTTTTAATGCAGCAGTGGTAGGAAAGTGTTGTTGCAATACGGGCTCTAGCCCCAAACCCAAGTCATTATTTATGAATTAATTTGCGCAGTCATTCAGTCGCAGGCCACATCTTTTATACATGCAACCGGGTCGTGTCCTGAAGCTCTGTGGGCTCTAGACTGCAGACTTTGTGCCACGCCAAGCTGCCCTCCACTCTGAATGAGAAGGGAAAAATACACAAGTCCAGCCAGGCTGGTTTCATTAGACATTCATTAGTCACCAGCCTATAGGAGAGCAGTCTAAGGAAAAATGTGATTCCTTTAACATCTGTCATGGATGCCCTAATCATCCATAGTTCCTGAAAGGAAGGGAGAGGAAACAGCACAGCGAAAAGGACAGATAAAATGTTGTCTACCAAAGCAAGCAAAGGCAGTAATTGAGCATCTTAGTCAATAACAATGTGAGAGAGGGTTTGTCAGTGAGAAAAACACAGCCGGTTATATATAGCCCTTCCAGCCCCTCAGTGCTCCGGGCTTTCCCAATGAAAATCAGCTGGCCAAGGGCCAGGGCCTGAGCTCCACAGACAGCAGAGTAGCTAGCTCTGCAGGTCCCAGCCCTCCTGGCCTTTTGTTATTTTTTATAATCTTTGTCTGCCACTCATCTGTCAGAAGCAAAGGGCCTGGAAAAAAAACACTTCCATACAATTCTATTCAGAGTCCATAGCACCAGGGAGGCTGGTGTGTGCAAGCATAGAGAAGAGGATTCAGACACACGCTGCGTTTCAGTGTTGCTGTGCCATCCAAAGCAAAAGACATGATGCTGCAGTCCAGGCTGTCAGCCATCCAAGAAGCCAAAACAAACAGAACTCAAACCCACTGACTAATGAAGCTAGATGCTTTTTCCAATCACTTACCGCTCTGGGAGGCTTGTCCAAAGACGGATAATACATCACAGCTGGTTCTGTCCAAGGGTAACACAGTATATCCAAAATACTCAACTAGAGATAGTATACAATAAAAGGACTTGTCAGGCAAAATGGTTTAAAATCCAATATTTACTGATACATTATTAATCTCCTCTGTCTCCTCTCTTATTTTCAAAATTACTACACCAGCACCATCAAAACAAGTGACAGATTTTTACAGTCTGTTTTTTAATATTTTTTCTTTGAACCATAGCATGTTACTCTAATTTCCAGATGGCTGGAGTAATTGTAAACAGCACAACACATGTCCCAATTTCACCATGATCCATTCCCCAAACTTCAAACAGGAATGTGCGCTGTGATTGCACAGCTTTGATATGAAATATTCATCTAACCTGTGAAGTGTTGTGTTGCCACCTGCCATGTGTCAACAGCATGGCATCTATTATTGAAAGCCCGGGTAGAGGTCGGTTTGAGGCCCCAAGCGTTCGGCCCTGTGTGGTGGCCCCGAAGCGACATGGTCAGTGTGACTGGAGATTACAATCCTGGGAGAAATAAACAGAGCTGAAGCACCTTCCAGCAGGTTATAGATCACTGGTGTCAAACTGAACAGCAGTCCTTTGCAACATAACACATGAGATACTGACCTGCCCAAAATATTCCAAAATTAAAATCATTAGTGAGCCGCAGGGACGTTGCATAACATGAAACGAATATCAACCCCCGCTGACTTTCTTTTCTGAGTAGGAGATTTTCCAGACTGGCTGTAAACAATACCGCCTGTCCCCTAGAGAAAACTTCGGTATATCCCTTCTCCCTTAGCTGCAACTGCATCAGCCAATCTTCTCCCCCGCAGCAGAATGTGTTTCCACCCCAGGGCCGGACAGTTTCCTTTCTCAGGCTTTCCCCGGGTCCCACAGGGACACAGCAAGCAGCATCTGTCCTACATGGCCAGCATATATCCCTGGTGTCCTGAGCTGTATGACCCCTTCCAGCTGACAGAGTTCTAGGCTTAGTCATAGACGTTTTGTTTACAGCTTTGCCCGAGAGCTCACGTCACCTCCAACAACCCCGGACCACTGTAAGTTAAATGCAGCGTGTCCGTATGTTCACATTAAGGCCACAAAGACTGACATTTTTATTGGGGGACAAGTATTCTCATTCATTTTGCAGGGTTTTGTTTATCAGCTGCTCACACAGATACATGCAAATATGAACACAGATGTCATAACCAATCTAGGTTTAAAAAAAAATCCAAAAAAGCTTGAGTTAATAGTGAGGAGATTGTATTGTTTGGGGTGGAAACACATTCAAGTCCGTATGTTTGATGTTCTTGAGAGTGACTTTGGTGACAGATGAAAGTTCTTTCAGCTGGATGGATTCAAGCTGAGCAGGATTTCTGAGGAGCTCTGATGAACACAGGAGGGTGGAGGTGCACGGCACTGAAGTGACAGCTGAAAACAGTCCAGACAGAAACAGGTGTAAGCGCTGACAGCACCGAGATGACTGTTTAATAGGTGTGGCAAAATCAGATTGACTTAAGTGAATGGGAGCAACCAAAAAAGACAGCTGATAAATTGAGTTGACAGCAGGAGAAATTTGCATAATTGAGCATGTGCACAAAAAAGACCTGACAGAACATTTACCAACAAGAAATATCAGTATAGTCAATATCTTAGAGAAAAGAAAAAAATCAACCATATCTGATCTGAAGCTTGTACATTTTATGTAATGTGAAATTTAAAGACTTTACAGTAGCTTTTCATTTTTGTTTTACAGTCTCAGATTGGTTTATGAATCAGCAAGTGTCACAGCAGTATGAACTGCAATACAGTCCAATGTTTTAAAGGAGAGGTTCACAAATGTTCAACTCTGTCTTAAAACATTAGTCAAGTGCCCAAATGAACATTGATACATGTTGTTTTTGCTGTAATCATTTCTCCAGGCCATTAGAAAATCTCTTCATAATGCACTTACAGTGTAGGTGATGGGGGTGAAAATCCACTCCTGCGCAAATATATGTATTTAAAAGTTTATCTGAGGTTAATACGAAGCTTCAGTCGCCCACATTAGTCAAATTAAGTTGATGTCTTTCAAAGTTACAGTGTTTTTGGTGCCAAATCCCCTCTTTTTGTTTCCATCCTTCCACTGCGGCTCAACAAGAAAGCACTGTCCGTCGAGACACAGAGAGGGAATTTGTTACTAAAAAGACTGTAATTGTGGAAAATAATCACTTTATATGACTAACTCAAATGGCTAAAGCCTCATATTATCTTCAGAAAAACTTTCACATTTTTGCTCAAAACAAGGACTGCGGATTTTGTCCCCCATCACTTACATAATAAGCTAGGGATCTTCTAATGGTCAGTATGAACAGGGGGAGTGATTACAGCGAGCAAAACCTGTTTTGTTTCCATGTTCACATGGGCACCTGAGTATTGTTTTAAGACAGACCTGAAAGATTGTGAACTCATCCTTTAATGCTGCAGTTGTCAAACACATAATATAAAAAATTTTCCCATAGTTTGAGTCCATGGACAAAATAACAGAAACTGTATAATCCACTATAGCATAACAGCACCACAAAATGCTGTCCTAACAAGTGTTTAAATTTTGAATGCACACCTCTCTGACACAGTCTCACCACAAATTAAACACTCTAAATGTCACAAAGATAGTTTTGTTTCTGTGTTACATTGAATTATGTCATGTATGAGCTCATTTGACACTGTAAGGATTCCCTTTCTGCACGATGCCTGAGAAAGGAAAAGATCTGTGCTGGACTTGACTGAGAATGACTGTTCGTCAAAGTCGGACTGGCCAGGCAGGGATTTCAGAAGGAGAAGAGAGGAGAGGAGAGGAGACACTGAGCTAAGATGTCGCTCAAGGGTCCTCTGTGCCAGTGAAGGCACTGTACAGTGTTGAGTGGGACAATGACTGTACTAACTGTATTCAGATCTGTCTCTGAGTTACATAAGCCCGAGCAGGGGAGAGCAGCTGAGGGGGTCGGTACAGAAGCCACAGTACACTGGACAAATATAATAACCACAAAGGCACGCAGAGCGCATGAAAAGGGCTGCATTGAATGATACTGCTCTTCACAGGCCAGTAGCAGCAAGAGGATCATGTGCTGCAGCTTTATTTTGCACCAGAACGTACTCACACACAGAAAGGACCCGAGTGTAGAGAGGGAATTTCACAGGAGGTTATGTATCGATGTTATTCCCAAGTTGTTTTGACAGCCACATACATACTCATTACTTAGAGGGAAGATTGCATCTACCAGTCAGAGTAGGTAATTGCCTTATCCCCTGTGTTGCGATGTATCTTTCCCTCCTGTCTCCTTGCAAAAGTGACCTTTGAACATTGAGCTTATTAGAAAGGATCGCTGAGACCAGCGCATCCACCCAGAGGAGCGCAAGAAATCAAATCTCCCTAAAGGTTAACAGTCTAGAAACTCTGTTTAATGACATGGCCTTTAGTTGAGAGTGAGTGTAACGCCAAATCTCTCCTGTCAAGGAATATATCCTCACTTTATGAAAATGTTTATCCGCAGGAAACCACTACGGAAAGAAGAGAACGGGACAAGTCGCGGGGAATACGCCATGAGTATCCGTAACAAGAAAGCCATGGGTACCAACAACACTGTGGTATAGACTGTCTCCGGGTAGACGCAGGAAGTGACATCACCATTATCGTCTCTCACCTTAACCCCAAATACAACAATCCCTTCTCACCCAGAATGCAACAGGATTTTACCCGAGGTTTTCAAATAGGTAAACCTTTCCTTTTTGCTTGGCATGTTGCCCGGACTGAAGACACCATTCAGCTCAAGAGGGGCTGTAAAAAAAAGATGGAAGGAAAAAAAAATCAAGGCAGAAAGGACGAGGAGAGAAAGATCCACAAACCCCCATGGTGTTGAAAGTGGCACAGCAGGCTGAACATTATGCTCTTAGTAACAGCAAGTGTTGCTGACAGGCTGGTTGGCTGCTGGCTGGAGAGGGACTGTCTGCCAGTCTGCCGCAGATCCAGACCTCACACACACTGTTGACATCTGCAATGGAACAACGGACAATGAAGCAGCCCCACACTCCCATGGGGCAGCTAGACAGGACAGCCAATCACACACAATAAATAACATGCATGCAGTTTTTACAGAGAATGCAACATTTTTTATATTCCGATGCTCACACTGTCCATCTTTTGTTCTCCATTTTTGAGACAGATGCTTTGTGAGAGGCATGATTTGACTTTTGGTCCAGGCTCTGAGATGTGGATTCATCTGACTATGCAATTTAAAGAAATCCATATTTTAAAAAAAAAGAAAAAAAAAAGAGGAGCAACGACATCAACATGGGACGTTCTGGTTATTTTACCATGCCAAAAATGCCACTGAAGACTTAGGCTCAATGTAATATACTTCAATCATTCATCTTCATCATTTATTTGCTCTATTTATTTACTTATCTACCTTTTGAATTTATTTTTCTACTTAAAAGGAAAAAAAAACTGTCTCGTACATTCTTCACATCTTGACAAATCTTGACGAACGTCTTGAAGAATTCATTTTATTTCTTGATAGCTCTGGTTTTTTTTAAGTGGATTATTTATAAAGCATATAATTCATTTGTGATGCTCCGATGCTTTAAGCCTGCTGTCAGTTTGTTGAGACACTGATGCAGAAAACACGCTTGCTCTGCAAAGAGTTTTTGTATCAGTTGCTTTGTCTCTGGTCGTTTGATATGCTTTTCTCTGTTTCCTTGAGACTTCAGCTAAAAAAAGTCAGGGGTCTCTATGATGTGCTATGTGAATGGGTGTTTTTCAATCATTATTTCTGTGCAGCATCATATGCCAGTCCCCATTTTTAGTTTATTCACTCAATGCAAGCCCCCTAAATCACATCACACCTGTCATCTGGTTAAATCTTGTTGTTTCAAAGTCTTGGGGGTCAGCTAGATGCCTTCAGACACGTTTTGTTTGGATTTGACAATCTTCATTTTTCTATCTGTCAAGAAGGGCTTAGCCCATCACTATAGAAACAGGGGACATGAGCCCAGGGCTGACCTTGTGACTGGTGACAGACAGGAGACTTAGCCAATAGCCAGAGATCAGGTTGCACAGAGGATGGCCTCAGCAAAGATGTGTGTGTGACTCAGTGCTGTCACAGGCATCCTCCACATCCCCGCTGGAAAAAAAAAAAAAAACACAACCAAGCTGAACTAGAGCATCACTCAACGCTGCTCTGCTTTTTTTTTTTTTTTTTTACATTAAATCTGTGTGTCTGTGTGTGCGTGCATGCATGTGTGTGTGTGTGTGTGTGTGTGAGTGTGTGTCTGTCTGTCTGTCTGTGAGTGTGCATGCAGATGAGTGTACTCAGTGAGAGTGGGCTGTACTCTGTGGCTGTCAGTTAAGTATAGATATTGGCTAAACTGTTGAAATTTGGAAAAACACATGCTTGCATCTAAACATGCACAGGTATTAGCTAACAATATACCCCACCATGTACCTATATGAGAGAAATGATGGATGCATGAATGTAAATATTGATATTTAAATATCTGCCTTCTGGACTGTTAATTCATGTACAGTGTAACAGAACATATGTTTATACATAGTAAAACTTAAACAATGTGCTACCATTTAGAATTATGTCAATGTTGTCATGTTGATGGAGCAAGCCATTAATGTATATATGGCAATCAATAGTACATACACAATTTATGCATTATATCAAACAGATAGAAAGATGTGCATAAGTTGATTTCATTGCTGAGTTTTTCAGTTGTAAATAAAACTGTACATAACAACAGACCTACAGTCTTTTGTGTTTGAAGCCCCTGCAGATATAAATCTGTTATGTGATGGCAGACAAACTGGCCCATATGTGACGAAGGTGATAAAAGTGAATCTGTTATATTTAGCCTGTGCCCATCCCGTCTGCTCTATGCTGTGTTGTGCCGTTCATGTCTTGGGCAGAGCTGTGCCGGCCACGTCCCCTGGGCCCCCCTCCCTACAGTGGAGGACATGTTCTCAGTCTGTCTCACACAGTGCATCTTTAATGAACTGCGATTATCAAGTGTATTCCACTCCGTGGGGCTTAATGACGCAAATAAGAAAACTTATAGGTCACATATTGTGCTAGCTCTGGGCTCAATCAATAATAATGTCACAAAAATGTGTGTGAAGGATTTCTGCAGCAAAAGCGAGAACACAAATTGTAAAACGGCTTCAACAGAATTAGGATTTTACAGGAAGCTAAAAGAATGGAGTCGATTCGAAACACCTCTGTCACTCACATTAAATCACATAGACATTTTCCCATTTCTATTTTAATTTGCACATTATACATTTACTTAATGATGCGAAACAAGCAAGGGGGACAAACCTGTAGTATACAGGCTGATGCAGAAGAGCACTGAAGAGGAATGTCAATGAATTATAATGTGAATGAGGGGCCATAGAGTACTTTGCCATCCCTGCTTTAGATGTGCCACTTGATGGTAATGCCAATGGACATTCTGAGCAATTTAAACATTCATGCATTGTCCAGCCAGGGCACTGAGGATTTCACTGTAATAAAAGCAATGTGACAGCACTAGGCGGGGGGACCAGGGATTGTCACTGTCTCAACAAGCTTTATGAGCCTCTCAGAAGGTATTTCCATGAAGCGAAAAGGACGCTGATACACAGATTCTCTAAGTGTGGGTTCTTGAAATTCTTCCTGTCCAAAACTACTGGTTATTTTGATCTGCTGCAGTCTGTACAAGACTACCTCCATCAACCTGATCTTTAATCAAGGAATGTCACCAACGCACACACCTGGTGATACATCCTGCTGGTGCGTGAGTGTGTATGTGTGTGTGGAACAGTTCACACTCAGTGCTTTCAAAGCTGACCTTCACAATCTTTGAGGACCCACTCACACCCTCTCTGCCTGAGAGGCCTTTGGTCAGCGTTAATTACCCTCAGTACCTCCAGCTGCCTGCTCATCAGGTCAGCGCTCCCATATGGTCCTCCAGGAGGCAGCAGGCAGGCGGGCAGGGGCGGGGAAAGTGCTGGATACCTGTGGGACACTGATTACATAAGCTGCTGCTAATGAGAGAGGTTCTTTCGAAAAGGGCTGCGAGTTCAAACGATCACGACGGTGGCAGTGGCTGACAGATGCAACCCCAGAGCAAGGGGGACTTGATTAAACACACACACACGCACACCTGTGCACATGCAGGGACACATGCACATACACACCTGCACCTAGAATCACTTTAATACACACTCACACACACAGAGGCACACAGCAGGAGAGGGGCTCTTTGATGAGCCAAGACTAAAGGTTGATGAGAAGGGGCACTGCAACCTGATTTAGCTCGCTTGGGGTCACCGGGGAGTGTGTGTGTGTGTGTATATGTCCGCCAGTGTGTGTGTTCATTAGTCACGGTGTGTGAAATCATTATACTAGTGACTCATTTGGCACACACCTCTCAACATGGTTCCTCTTATACATGCAGTTACTAAAAAAAATACAATTTTAAAAGAAGAAATATGCAAATCAAATTTGTCTTATTTTTGTCCAATAAACCAATTTCTTCATGCAGAATACATTAATATCATCAGATCTAATTCATCTTAAAGCTTGATAATGAAATCCTTGCAGCAGTGAAGATCAAAACAAAGATTAATGTGCTGTTCAGCTTTCTAGCCCTGCTGTCATGTCATCTGTTATTCTCAGACAAGAGCTTCGTGGTAATGTGGTTAGACCTCACAACAATGCTTAATCATAACAAACCACATTAAGCCAAAGGTAATTGTGTTTGCTTGGTATACGCGTGGGCCAATCTGTTTCGCTGCTGCCAATGAAGAGGGGATGGAGGAGGAAGAGGTGGGAGGGGGGGGGGCTTTCCACTTTGGGGAAGGGAGGGGGGTACACCGAAATAGTCTTGTTTACCTCCAATGTCTGGCTCCACCTTATCGAGTTATAAAGCTGCTACTGCAACTCAGATTGGCCTCTGATCGATCTGAGCTCTGATGGCGAGAGGCAACATGACTGACAGTCTGACAAGGATCTCAGACGGGAGCTGGGTAATGCATGCCGTGTCATTTTCCCGGAGACACCTGAGGTTCAGTTCCTAGTCCGGAACAGTAAACAACAGAGCTGATTTTATCGCTCTGCCATCTGCATTATGGTAAACTGGACATTTTCCATATCAGTACGGACATCAAAGGGCAGTAAATGTCACATTTGAATTTTGAAGGGGTCAGCAATTCATATGAAATGACAAGGTATCTGAAAAACTCATACTTTTATTATCCAGCTTGCAACCAAGCAACTTAAAAAGTGATAGAATAGGAATGTCACAGAGTGAGCATATATAAGATTCAACAAGCTTTCAGACACTCACTATCACTAACATGGATCTATAGAAATACTCTTAGTCATCTACTGACTCTTCAGATCTGTTGAATACAACAGTTAGGCACCTGATACAATTATCCCACACAAGTCTACCGAACCTTAAATTATCAGTTCCAGTCCTAGTACTTTAAAATAGCACAGATTTACTGTACATATACAAGTATCATACTAAAGGTGCTGGAAATGATTCAGTCTGAATGAATCCCACACAGCGTCATTTTACATAAGAGTCCTTTTTTTTTTGGTCAGCCAGAGGTGGATGCATGCAGGTCTATGGACCCAGATGACCCCGAGGTGACCAAAGAGCAGGTCACATGGGGTAGAACTGTGAGGCAGCCTCAGACGACTGGATCTCCACCTGAGCCATCTTGAACTGGGTACACTGCAGCCACTTGCGCAGAGCGAACGGCGGAGCTCCAGGCGTTTGGGCCTGCAGACACTGGTGGTTCACCCGGTTCTGGATGGCTTGGAGACGCAGCTGCAGCCCCGCAGATAAGTGCTGGGGAAGGAATGAAGGGAAGATGTCAAAGTTGTAGTTTAAAATCATCTAAAGTGTCAGTATTTACTTGCGTGGTATCATTCTGTATGGTAGAAAGCTTTGAAGGCCTTACCTTAAGGTTTGCCTGAATCATGGGTAGCCACATAGGAATTAGCTGAAGGGAAGAATAAAGGGATGGATGAGTTGTAGCTTGGTGATCATATATTAATCATATGGTAAGAATTATGGTGAGTTATAGCAAACCTTGACAAAGATGGTTGAGTTGCACTCCTGCAGGGCTTCCATCAGACTAATGACATGAAGACACACCATCTCTACCATCTGAGAGGAAAAAAATCATCAATAAAAACTCAGATTTCCTCTATTACCAGTTACTGTTTCCTTGCCAAAAACAAAAGAGGAAATTATTACAAAAGTAGAAACTAAACGTCTCTCTTCATATTACACATTTCACATACAGTATGAACACGCAAACCATATTTTCAGGCCCCTGTTCCTACCTTAGCTAGCTTAGGTAGATCACTGATGGAAAAAGAGAAAGCAGAGCACTCACCACTTTATTGTGGGCCATGAGCTGTAGGATGCTGGGTGTAACACGACTCCAGAACTCCAGACCGGTGAGGATGGCACTGGAGGAAAACTCTGTCTGGTTCTGGTTCTGCATTGACGGAGCAGCAGCTGCCTGCTCGCAGTAGATGGTCCACAGCTGGGCGAACATGAAGGCGTGGAACAGAGAGCACATGTGCAGCACCGACGTCTAGGGACAGAGATGAAGACCAAAGCAGAAAAGGCCGGTGAGGTGGTTACAGATCATATTAATAAAACCTGGGTAGGATCATTTAAAGGGATTTGTTTCTGCCGGACCTTGGATTGTTCTGGGAAGCCAATGAGGATGACGATAAGATGATCAGCGATGTGGGAGCCAGCATCTAGAGGGATGGGCATGCAGGAGGTGGAGCCCTGGTGCAGCGCGCAGTGCGTCAGGGAGCCCAAAAGAAGCCAGGACAGCTGACGGATGTGGGACACACACTCGATGAATTCTTTTGGCCTGCAGATGAAAAAAAAAACTATTTTACAAATGAGCCCACAATATGTTTTTACTATAGCAGCCTCATATTTTAGCCATGGGGATAGTTTCGGTTTAATTTGTCCAAGTTTTGACATGTTTGTCTCTGAGATTTGCCTGCACACCAACACACTGTCAACAGTTTTTATAGGGTCTATTCTCTTTCCACTTTGGTAGAAAGTAGTTGAAAACTGTACACAGTAATGTCTGTGTATCATCAAGACAAGGACATTGATTTAGAAAACAGATGTTGCTGCTGAATTCTTTAATGTATATTTTCAATGCTGTGAGCACCACAAATGAAATTCTAGAGGCAGAAATCTCAGAGACAGATATCAAAACCTGGACAAATAAAGTAAAAACAATGTACATGACTAGATATCACTAGAGATATGTGCAGGAATATGTTTTTATGTAAATCAGGGTGAACTTTACATCATGAAACTGTTACTAATATCATATGTTTTCTTGTCAGTCTTACCCTTGTTGCATGGTGGAGGGAGGATGATAAAGCCAGGGAAGATAACGGACTACAGCTTTGTTATCACGGTGATTGCCTTTGCTGATCTCCATGGCGGCGACTTGTGCCAAGCCCACTTTAAGGTTCCCCCCGAAAGTGTCCTCATGCAGCGGCTGACAGCAAGCCTTCATATGGCTCTGAATAACACATTTGCAGTGAGAGAAAGAGACTGCATGAGAGAAACTCTGCGCATAATAAAACAGCATGCACACTGTGGCATTCACATGAGGACACTTACTTTAAGTTTGGTTAGCGTGTGCATATCTGCAATAAAGTCCAGGAGCTCACTTATGTATTGTCTCATGCATTCCATTGCTGCAGTTGTGCACTGTTAAGAACAAAAAAAAACATTTAAGGGGGGAATCACAGTGGGATCTATCTTTATTTCCTGCTGTTTTATGAGGCTGATTCTAATAAGATTCTAACGCATAGCGACTAAAATCTTACCCCGGGCAGCGTTGAGATCATGTGCTTTTGGATGATGGTGGATTCTGCTAGCCGTGTACCAATATCTGCACAAACGAACTGACAAATACCACAGCACAAGGATGAAACACTGATTTGTCACCAATATAAGTATATGGTTATTGCAGACTGAAGTGCATAAAAGAGATTCTTTTTACCTGGACCAGCAGTAACAAGTTTGTGTCAGGCAGAGGAGACTTGAACTTGAGAGCCTGCAGAAGCTCTAACACCACAATGCGGGACATGTAGAACTTATCTCTCTCCTGGATGTGAGGGGATAGAGTGGAGTAAATGTACTGATGCAGCAAGACTGCCTTTTTCTATTATCACTCTCCCTTACTCATGCTGCGAGGAGAGCATAAACTGTGTAGCCTGAATAGAGGGGGAAGGACAGGCAGCGAGAGGGAGGGAGGGAGGCAGAGAATAGACAAGAGAATGGAGAGGCTGAGGAGTAGATTTAGGCCAGTCCAGATCTCTCCTCCCAGAGTCCCAGGCAGCTCAGATGAGGCTGTCAGGCTGCCTTCTCCCTCCCTGAGGACAGGCTGCTCTCTTTGTTCATCCCTTCCACACAAAGCCCAGCTGCCTGTTTACAAACCACACTGTCATCTTCTGGCTTCCACTTTGCCTCTCTCTTTCTCTATGCAGTCATGTTTGCTTATGTTAGGTGCAGGCACATGCTCCTCCGCTCCTACAGAATGCAGAGCTGCCTCTGACATTTCTTACTGTACAGCTTGCTAATGCGTATACCTGTACGTGGCATTCTCATAATTAAAAGTTAATCGAGCATGTCCGCTGGGTAAATAGCAAATCATAGGCTTAAGCTGAAGGGCCTGGTCGTATTTGGGTAGTGCAGTGCAACTGTGACAAATGCTGCATGGTATGACAAACTTTAGTGGGTCTAGAAGGCCTGACTTTGTGTCCTCAAAACCTGACCTCCAAAGATAACTGAGCCGGTTGAAAAAACCTTCCTGCGCTTCCCAGAAACCTCCCCTCACCATAAAACAACTGCACAGGACAGGTTCCAAAAGCAATTGCTCATAGTGACTCTGGGTTTTGAAAAGCGGATATTCTACGGTGAGGAATTAAAGAGGGTGAAGAAAATCAATACTGCAGGAGACATAAAGCATGCAGCGTTGACAGTGGTGGAGGACTGAGGATTCATCTGGCCGAACAGTGCAGACAGCCCTGGCTCCATCTCTGTCTGAGACAGCCACTCAGAAACACACCATACATCCTCAGCTCTAGCACACCAACTAATCATGTTAATCAATATTGGCTGATTGCCTACTTAATCATCTGTGACACATGGCCACATTTCTGGCTGACTGGAGAGTCAGGGAAGTAGGTGTTGCACTAAAAGAGTGATGACCGAGAGGCCTGCAAACAGGATCTCAACATTTTTAACACTGCAAATTAGTTTAAAAGGTTTAACTCTTTCAAGGCGGCGTAAATCCTGGATGCCAGCACATGTTTTATTCTTACAGATGAACACCTTTATTTACCTTTATTACTTTTATACACAAATGTAAGTAGTGTAAACACACTCAAGAGTACCTTGTTGAAGGCTTTGTAACAAAGTCCACATAGTTCCACTAGGTACGAGAGACTGAACATGCCGTACTGGATGACAAAGCTCAGCAGCTTGGAGAAAGGCTCCAGGAGGCTCTGCAGGACAGAGGAGGAAGACAAAAGGTGAGATGTTGGGGGCCAGGATTTGGACAAATCTGAATGTAAAATTATGCTATGGGCTTACCCGGGTTGCATTTGTGGTTGGGATTTTCAGTAGGCAAATTATAATCCTCAAACTGGAGTCCATGGGGCACTAATGAGACACACAAATTGCAAAATAAGTTAAGAATCTAAACTGTGTTTGAAAGTGCAAATGTTGCGCAAAAGCAGAAAATTATTGCATGATGCATAACCATAGTCTTGGACTTGGTGTTTTGAATTTGTCTGCAGTGATAAATTGGTTAGAATGCACTAATTTGACCTCCAAGGTCAAAAGTGGCAGAGTCAAATCAATTACAATCTTAAGACGCTGTCCTATTGAACCTGACAAGGGCGCTGGTAGATGCTTTTTCCTCCAGCCATAATCACATTAAACCATATCAGAGCATGACTAAGTGAGCGGCAGAGTCGATATCTACCTTCAGAGGAAGCACAGAGGGCAGTTTTGTGAGGAAGGTCTGGAACTGGTTGCAGATGGTCGTCCACAGGTTGCTAGGAGAGTCCATGGGGAGAGCCTCCATGAAGGTGGCAATATTGTCAAGACAGTGCAGCATAGTGCCCCCTGCTGGCAGACTCTTCTTGTTGTTCAGGCCCTGGGGGGGCACAGAGGCATAAACCATAACAGGGTTATATAATGAAACTCTATAAGCGAAGATATTTCCATTTAACTGATCATTCAGTCCTGATCAATCCCAATGCTTGTGATGAGGGCAGCGGATTTAGGACACTGAAGCACAGATGATCACTTGGATGGGCTCATGCATCAGTGGGTTCTTATCTATGTCATTCATTTAGCTTAACAATAACAATAAACTGGTACAGTGGCGCAAAGGCAGGTTTTCTTGAATGCCCATAGGATTTGTTGGTTTTGATAGGCTTATGTTGTGCATGTAGCTGGAACCACAGAAGAGTTTTTGCTTTGACAAGAGCTCCTCCTGCTGGTTATATGACTCCACATGGATACATGAAGAAAAATCTCACCTCTAGCAGCATGTTGAGGGCAGCAACAGAACTCAGTTCATTGAAATCTATTAGCGAAGATGCAAGAGTCCTCAGAAAACTTCCATCTGCAAAAAAAAGAGAGAAAGAGAGAAGGAATCAGGATAAATGTCCAATGGGAGTTTGTTAAGTTAGTCTTATCATTATGGAAAATATATATATAGCCTACATAAAAAGAAATATATAAATACATTTTTAAATATACATACATCTACTATAGGTTACTTATTATTGAATACAATAACGCCAAAACACACAAACATAAGCAGCTAAGGCATGCTGTTAGTCTTTATAGAAATAGTGCATGTGCAGTTTAAGGATTGTTAAATTTAGCATTAAGCGGTATGAGCAGACCTTTGATGTTACTTTGGAAGAGCTGGGGCAAGATGCCATTAGGGGCAAGCTGGTGGAACATACAGCGGAGGAACTGCTTGGCTACACCTGCTACATTCCCCGGGATCAACATACTGCAAAACATCACATGGAGAATAGCTTTGCTGGACGGGCAGTCACACTTCATATCTATTATTAAACTCATCTATAAGCACAATGAATATATGAGCACACCGGTGCGGCAGCTTTAATGTCTCATACCTCTCGGCTTGTCCAGAAAAATTGGCACTGGATGCCAACCTGAAAGAAGTTAAAGTGGTGGATTAGGACTCAGGAATGAATTATGCATGAGTTCTAAGGGTGAGTTATGAAACTTCATTTAACGGTGAAGTGCTGTGTGGATGTAGATTGCAGGAGCTGCTGTACCTGCCCACAGACTGCATGATGTCGAGAAGCATCGGAGCGGCCAAATCAGGGCTGAGGTGGATGAACATAGAGAGAACCACCACTGCGAGGCCAAGAGTCTCCTCATCGTATTCCTCCAGCACAGCTGCACAATCCCGACACCTAGAGCATCACATGGAAATACACCAGGACGGTTTGAGCATTGAAATGACTTGTTTAAAGACAGGTAGCTTGTCTAGAGAGGTAGTTTAATTCACCTGTCAGACATTGTTGTAGGCTGCTCGTCAATGAACTCCTCAGGCGCAGGGACAAACATGCTGACTGTGCTTGGTGCAGAGAGCAAACTGGTCTTTGTAGGACCTGTAGAGGAAGAAGTCATTAAAATAAAAAAGCAGCAAGCTTCTGGTGAGATTCAGATATTAGGTGCTGCAGCAGCGACTGACCCGTCTCCCAGATGCTGATGTTGTGTGGCGCGCTGGACTGATGCTCCAGCTGTCTCTTCATTAGCTGGCTCATGGTCAGAGCTCCCAGAGAGCCTCGCTTCACTTGACGGTACTGAGCTAAAAGGATCACAGACACAGAAAAAAAACATCTGTGTTCAAATATTCGCTTAACGTATTTCAGCCATACCAACAAGTGTGAGCAGTTAACACGGAAATAAGACGCTCACATGAAAAGAGATGGTCAGTGTTATTTATATTATATCACAAACATAAATTTAATTCTGAGCTGAGGCTTTTTGAGAAACTACACCATTATAACAATAAGTTACTAATTGGTAAATTAATTGTTCAAACCTTAGATAGGTATTTTCTCAGCGTTCTTAGGAATTTAATACGTTTTATGTGATTTTTATTTCATACTAGTCGCTCTAATATTAAGCTTACAAAAGTTAATTTGCAGGAAAAAAACAGGCCAACACTTTTCTGTTGTCTGCAAAGATATTAGATGCGCACTGAGACAGCACACAAGTAATCCAAAAAAATTAGTATTAAGGCTCGCATAATGTTTGACGACAACAACCGTTCATTTTCTCGAAGTTGATGAGGAGACTGAGAAGTAAAGTATTTGGATCCTACTTGATACTGAAGAGCGGTGGCTTGTTTCGGGCATAGCAGCTTCAAGCGTTGGGGCTGAGGCAGATTCTCGTGGCTTTTCCAAGGTAGACAGAACTTTGTGATCTGTAAGGCAATATGAGTGAATCATGGGCAGGACATTGGCATCAGAATGTATGCCCCTACAGTATATGCCAGTAGACATCCAATAATAATGAACAATAAAGAATAGTTAGAGTCTAGTGAATAGTTATAGTCTATTTAGTGCTAATTTAATTACGGTTTGTTATGTTAAGTTTAGTGTTTTTTAGAAAGCTCACAAAAAGTTGTTCGATGTATGTTTAAATTCTTTCTCACTCCTCTATTTTTTTATATTAGGTAAAATATTTTTAAAGCTTCTGATGTGCACTCAAAAACCTCTGAAGTACTTGTTATTGGCGTGTTTGTATGAAAGGAAAGGAAAAGTGGACAAATACATATAGATCACACCACAGGACACCACAAGGTTGGAGTGGTCAATTAAAAACAGATTTGAGACTCATTGCACATGTTTCAAAGTGCATTTGTTTTCTAAAAAAAACTATTTACCTCATTAAATACAAATCATGTATACTTGACATTTATGCTGTCCATTATCAAATGCATACTATGCACTTTTTTGTTCTGTTTGTAAATGTATTTTCCTTTGTGTTCCAGGCGGCCATTGGTTTCCATTCTTTTGGAATACGGTGTGAAGATGTATAGTAGACTCAGCTTGAGTTGTGTTATAGATCACAGCCTATATTCATTTCAAGCCTGTATTAATTTTTGTCAGTTACATTTTCATTCTGTGATAATGTAGTTAATGTGCAAATTGATTTGCAATGCATCACCTCTTACTGATGATGTTACTTTGATAAAGTTTTAAGAGACTGCTAATTCCTTTTCATACTGGATAGAAAACAATGGAAGCCTGGAAACATAGAGACAATCAGCATGGTTTACAAAATGGTTAGCTGTGACAGAAATTTTATACAAAGAATCTTTTAAATGGGTTAAAACTTGCCAAATCACTGGGATGGTCCTTTATGTTTTTTAAAAATCTCTAGTTCAAATATACACTTCCAACTAAACTAGCACAAATTGTGTGTACTGTGCCTTTAAAAAAGCATTTGATATGTCTCCTCAAATCTTAGAAATCCCCTTAAAAGATCATTTTGAAACAAATTGCACAGCCAATGAGTACGCTGGTAAAGTAGAAGGATTTCACAATGAGCCCATGCAACAAGATCACTAAAAGAGCAACATTTTTTTTCTTCAAGCATCAGATATTTGTCTTTCCTTCCTTCTTACCAGTTTCTGCGGCCTGCTCACCACCCAACTTATCAAACGTGTTGAACGAGATGTCCAGGTATTCCCTCTGGATGGCACTGACGGCTATCTTCCTTTGCTTACGTTGTCGAGGAACGATCTGGATCTTAAACTCTGCCTCATCATTGTCGTCCTCGTCATCAGGTTTGGGGTCACTGTCATCACCCATGTCGTCGTCCTCTTCATCGTCGCCGTCCTCCTCTTCGTCGTTGCTGTTACTCTTGCTCTTCTCCGGTGAGGACAGAGGCTCTGCTCTGTCTTCTGGTATGTCCAAGAAGATAGTCCTACTAGAGGGACTTGTCCCGGGTCCCATCCCGGTCCTCACCTCCTCAGAGGTCACGGATGTGTCGTCTATTGAGTTATCGGGGACATGTGGGGTCTTCCTCAGCAGGTCTCTCTTCTGCTTCAGGGTCATGGGGCTTTCATGGCAGACGTTTTCCGATCGATCAGGGAGGTCCAGGGAGGTGCAGGGAGTCACACGGTTCTGCCTCTTTTCCACAAGCGATTGTGGGAAGTCTGGGGTCTTTTTGTTACTAGAGCAGTCCTCCACACTCACCTGCACCACAGGGGACATCCGCAGAGTGTTACTGCTTGCGGGGGAAGCCAAGACCTTTGGACTGCCATTGAACTTGGAGCCTATGATAGTGTTGAGGTCAAATTCCTCATCACTCTCCACGATCCTCAGAGGAGGCAACGTTTCAAACACCAAGGAGTCGCTGTCAGACATAGAGAGCAATGAGTGTTTCTCTGGAATGGAGGTGCAGTCAGAGGACAGGTCAATGAGGTCTGGGTCCTCCTTCCCCTGAGCTGATCCCCCTAGAGAGCCCTGGTCCAGCTTGTCATCAAAGGTCTCCATGCAGCTGAGGCGGACCTCTGGGATGACAGGTTTGGAGATGTCGGACTGGCCACCTCGAGAACCTCGCCGGTCCACAGGATCACAACCCTCCACTCGAACCGAGGAGCCATCGGACGATCCTTTGCCGTGATGCCTGCCGTGGGATGTGGCAGAGGATGGTGGCAGGACCACAGGGGGCACTTGCATGTCACAGCGGTCGATGCAGGACTTGCGCCGATGTTCGTCCAAATTGAAGAGGATGGAGTCCGTGTTGGAAATGTCAAGAGACTTCTGCTTGTGCATGGCCTGCAGCCGCTTCTTCCTGGTGCTCTCCTCCCTCACGCAGTGCAGAATGCTGTCCTGAAGAGCGCTGGCTTCACGGTACTCTGACAGCTCAATTTCACCTGAGAGGAAAAATGAGACTTTATCCCAGTGAAAGCAACAAGCCTCCTGCAATCACAAAAATATGTTCTGCTGAAAAAGATAAGATCGATGTGCTGTAATACTACGCTTGACACTTAGAGCCTCTGCTCCTTACTTTTCTTGGCATTCAGCTCCACTGGCTGGTATTTTACAGATTTGCTGCCACCAATCCTCTTCAAGCGGGCAAAGAAGGTCTGTGACTCCTTGTTAGCAGCACCAGTCGGAGTGTCATGGACGTCTGACTCATCAAATACGCTGTCTTCCTCTGAAATGGAGAAAAAATATGAATGATTTTAGTAGCCTATAGATTATCAAAAACCTTCAGGATTGGGAATCCTTCATTTTCACTCTATTTTATACTATTTTATACAAGGTATAGTACAAGTTTTTCCTCTAAAATGCTATTCTGATCTATATCCTTCAATGGTAACCCTCAAAACATATTCAACCTAAAACCCACAATTATAAAGCACAAACACTTATAACGTTCAGGCAGTTCTCTTCTCTGTTTCCAAACTTTTTTATTTTTCTTGCTAGCTGCCAGGTTTCATCCTCTGACAATATCAGCTGATTATATGTAAGCTAGCATTTTTTCTTTTTCTTTTTATGGCCTATTCAGCAAATCACCATTACTGAGATCTGCTGTTAAGATAAAAGTGTCTCACCTTTTTCTTTCTCACTGTAGCGGCTCATGTTGGAGTTGTCGCTGTAGAGGGGACCTGCTGTGGCGTGGGGACGACAGCTGTGATACTGGGCATTCAGAGTGTTGATGGTAATGTGGATCAGATGGAGAACCACTTTACTGCCGTCCATGTCTCTATAAGGATACTACAGAGCAAAAAAGTATTATAAGATTATGTTGTATAGCTCTTATTCTCATAGTAATTCAGATATTTAAAAAATGCAATTCAATGCAAAAAGATCTTAGAAAAACATTAAAACATCTTTGGAGATTGAATGAAGAGAGATTAACTCATGCAATGAAACCCTACTGACACATAGTAGTAATTCAAATAGTACCTTATAGAGGATAACTAGGAGGGCTTTGAGCCACATCTGTCTGATATGCGGCCTCAGGGCCCAGAGAGAGCATCTAGGTGGCTGCTGGAAGTAGTGTCTCAGCTGAGGACATGTGCAGTATTTCAACACCTGAACCACCAGGGGGAGCAACTGCTTCCCTAAACAAATATTGTAGTCCATCACCTGCAGGAAACAGCATTTCATTTCATTAGCCCGCATTTTTTATTGTTATATTCCTCACAGTCAAGTACTAGACATTCCAGTAAAACTCCAGCAAAAAACACACAATATCAAGAAAGGTGATATTAAGGTTAAATGTCAGTCACTTGTGCAATGCCGGCAATGAAGGCGTTGAAGCAGGTAGAGGTGCGCATTTTCTGAGGTGCAATCATGAAGCAGCCCTCTTGTTGGTCGTAGCCCAGCAGCACATACAGGTGACGCTTAACAGTGTTGAAAGCCTTGGCACTGCCGATGTCTGCCTCAGCGCTGCTCTTGTCTTTGGCCATAAATTTCATGAGCACCATGATCAGCTGATGAACAGTCTGGTGATCTATGCCCGCGTCCTCCGGAAGCAGGTCTCTGATGACGGCGTCGTCCTCAGGAGATGGGGTCTGGCCTACGAGAGGGGCTGAAGCGTCAGGGTTAAAGTGCGGGAGGAAACGTGCTGCAGACAAGGGAGAAGATGGGACAGAGGGAGGGGTGCAGGAGCAGGGGGAAGCAACACAGAGGGTAGAGGGGGTCAACTCAATCTGTCCACATCTCTGACAAGAGAGATGGATACATCATCATGCAGTATACATACATCAGTGCAACATGTTCATGGAATATGTAAACACAAAAAATGACCACTAGCTGTTAGCAAGAGTGTTGCTTTTCACTCTTTCCAGTGTCAGAATCAGTTTAAGTCTGAGGCAGGATGAAAAAGCAATGACTGTCACCACAGAGCAAATATTGCCTTTTCATAGTGCGTTCAATATTTTCAGATAATAGCTTTATTAATATCCATATGGCACTTTTCATCCAATACGATGTGATTATGAAGAATAATACTGCATGTTTCAGATTTGGATTGTTATTTACCTGGCAGGACTTTCTCTATCATATCTCCCAGTGTCGGGGCAGAGTGCTCTTGCCTCGTAAGCCTTAGAGCTAAAAACCACATATGAAGAACACGATTTAGGAGAATGTACACGGGAGGTAGCACAGGACGCATGTCTGAGCTTCATGATCATCCAACACAAACACACACACACACACACACACACTGTTCACAAAGAACACACTATATCGCCTCAAAACAGTATGAATCCAAGTGAGTAAGGGCATTTGAATGAATCACATATATCCAACGATGACATCATGTTTGAACACAAGTAGTATCATCCAGAAACTCAGACAGCCTTCTGTGCAGAGACAGAGATAAAATGAATGACATGGTCAGAAGTTCCTCAGTTTTTGTTTTTTTCAAACAACGTGGTATTTAATCATTCAAGTGAAATGACATTTTGGAACAAGCGATGTAAACAAGTGAGGAGAGAAACATTAGGAAAAGGGGACCAGACTTTGCCCAAATAGCATTTGCAAATAAATAAGCATTTGGTTTCACCCACAAGGAATAGAAAATGGATTGTGATGATTGCATTAGGAAAAAGTGGGAAAGTATCATGTGATTTCTCTTTAAGACACATTTATGATTATTTAGACACATTTGTCTCAAAAGCTATTTGCAAACACAGTTTGACCACAGACTGAATGAAAGTGACACAAGATTAGATTCAAACTGATGGACAGAGTTGCTGATCTGTGCTACTCACGAAGGCGGTTGCTCAGTGACTCGGGGAGTGAAAATGCCCTTTTAGACTCCGTCGGGCCTCCTTTCACACTGTCACGGAGGGAACGCACACTCTTCTGACGATTCCTGGCAAATCGGGCCCGTCGTATCTTCCACAATGCTGCGTCGCTGAGATTGGCTACATTAGTTCGAACAGCTGTGATGGCTGTCAAAAGAAAAGTCACAAATTTGATTTAAAACGCTAATGTTTTTGTTACATCAGGGAACTCCTGTTTGAAAAAGGAGCAGCCAGTGTAGGTGGAGCAGGTGTAAAAATCAGAATGGGGACATAGCAGCTACGTACTAGTAGGGAAAGGGAACTCCTTGTTGCAGTCCAGGTGTAGCTGAGCCTCCAGAGATAAAGTTTCAAAGCGGTTGACAAAGAATTCCCAGCTGAGTGCAGGGACGTCTTTCTTCAGGAAGTGCAGCAGCTGGAGTTTGCTGAGGATGATGGGCCGATCCCTCACAACAGTGTCAAACTGGAAATCCAGGCAGAGGCACAAGCCCTAGACAGTACACAACAAATGCAAACACAAATACAGTCCTATTATTTAATCCTATTTCAGCATATATGATGACTATTTAGCAGAAATGATTCAAAAACCCTGCACTCCCAAAACAGGAGTGAAGAAATGCCTCATCTCTGTATACAGCCTTGTACTATATATCACTATTGGTCTTAAATAGGGCCTCACAAATCAAAGAGCTACATTTTATTTACTAAATCACATGTTCCACATTTATGTCTTTCTGAACCTAAATTTCCTATTGACTGTGTGGACGGGTCACCTGCAGGGCCGGCCTCTTGATGGTGTCCAGCAGGAGTCTGGCCCGGGTGGCCACAGCTGGGTTGACGTCCTCCACAGAGGCCAGGAAGCAGCAGAAGGCATGAGCTAGGGAGTACTTCAGCAGGTGGTTCTTCGTCACCGCACCGATGTCCAGGAACCGACACAACACCGCCACCTTCTCCACTGGGAGTTTTCACGAGAACGCGGAGTGAAAGGGGATCATCATCAGCAACACGGACAGATTGCACAATGAGAAGAGGCAACTGAGCTGCCAGATGTCCCGACTTAATTACCATGATATCATAAACAGACCCAGCCATGAGGTCAGTGATGAAGATAATTAAGATGAATTCATACAATGTCTTTGTCCCATATTTGTCTTCATATGGGTATATAAATATGAATTTAGTTTGTTAAAGAAATAACAAAAATTACAGAACATAACGATGATATAAAATCTGCTCAATGCATCTGTATAATTAATATGCACATTTGTGAAGCAAGGTAGTCTGTAATCTGTTTTACAGGTGTTGTACAAGTTTTATCATGTAAGGCTCATGAATTATTGTCTTCACAGTTGCCATAATGACAATAACACGTCCCCCATCTCCTGTGTCATTGTGCCAAACAGGAGTGCATTTAGTCATTTCGAATAAGATCATCCATACCATAATTACTAGGCTTTTATTTATTATTTATCATGGCTCAACTTAAAAATCTAAAAATAAACACTTTTTCTGAAATCCATTAAGTCTCACCCACTCTGGGCTGATGGATAAAACCCAGTGATGACCACTGGGTGTCAGTGTGGGAGTTACAAGACATTCCAGTGCAGTGAGAGGTGAGGTAGATTGTCTTTTTCTCACATTTGAAGTTTAAAAAAGACAAATTGTACAAATTACACCAACAAACATTATAATTTCAACACTACTAATAAGGGGGTACAATAACATTATTAGAGCTCATGGTGGTGATATAGACCATCAGCGTTTCATCACCATGTTTTATTTAACCAGACGGAAAGATCAAATAATTTATTTGACCATTTTTTAGGGAGTTAAGCATATATATACAGCAACTCGATAACTTTACACTTTCTACAAAATACATATATTTTGGGCTACAGTCAATTGAATTTCTCTCCTGTTTTTTTCTATATCCATACATTGAGTCAGAGGAAATGTCCTCTGCCTCTGTCTCAAGGTCGTACAGCTCCTCTCTGCCAATCACAAGGCGAGAAAACCATTATTAATCCCACAATTCCTCGCTGCCGCCTGTTTGAGCCACATGGTAACCATGACAACACAAAGGGGAGATGCGGGCAGGCTGTGGTGCGGTGGTTTAGGAAGCATATTATATAAACAGACTGAGGGTCTTCCTGTAACGTTTCATTCATACAGCCGCAACTACCGCGCTCACAAAACACATCTTGAGAACCACAAATAAGAACTGCCATTGAGGAAGGTTCATTCACATCATTTAGAGCTTGATGCGGTGTTTATACCTGCACATGAGGCTTTATACTGTATATAATCATTTTTGAGAGGCAGTTGCAGATATCAGATACACACACAATATACAGTACGTAATGTCAGACAGTAACTCTATCTCTCACCTGCTTCGAATCGTATTTTCCAGTCTTTGCTGTTGAAGTTTGTGTTGATGAGGTTCCAGAAGATGTCCGCCCCGTGGGATAGAGAGAGGGCGTGGAGGAGCTGGGGCACAGCCAGAGAGGCCAGCTGGCAAAACTCTGACTTCAACATGGACCACAGACTGAAACACAAACATCACCAAAATTAGATACATGCACAAGTGGCCATCAAGGCTAAATTAACAGATGCAAACCAATATTTCTATCAGAATGATCCCCTATGATGTTTCTTGCAGAAGAGAGTCACACACCTCGGGATGAGCATCTTCTCTTGGACGTAAGCCAGGAACTGGGGGTGATCCTTACGAGCAAGGTACAAACACTCTCCATGGAGACACAGGATCTTCAGACAGTTGAGCATGTTGAACAAGATGTCAGGCTCCTCAAACTTGGACATTTCCTGAATAAAGAGGAGATGTGTGACTCATGTACGCTCAAATAAACCACAGGAAACACTGCAGAATGCCTCAGGACGATTTGTGCCTCAGTTTTAATATTCAGTTATGCAGAACAAGTACCTGAAGAATGGTGTATATAAGCTTCAAAGACACAGGGAGCTGCTGGTAGGAGAACTTCTTATCAGAGTTATTCTTCATGGCTGGAATGAAGGAAGACTGTAGGGTTAGATACAGTTTAACTTTCAAGTTACTCTGTAGAGATATAGATGCAAACATGAGTCTGAAAGGAATAGTTTGACATTTTGGGAATCATGCTAATTTTCAGTTACTTGCTGAGAGTTAGATGAAATTGATGTGACTCTCATGTATGTTGAGTATTAGCATAAGCACTGGGAACAGGGAGAAAAAGACTCTGTCCAAAAATAATCTAAGCTAACCACTTGCTGGCTCCAGTTACATATTTAACATACAAACATAAGAGTTTTGGCAAGAAAATGCAATTAAGTATGATTCACAAAATGTGAAACTATTCCTTTAAATATAAAGTTACAACCAGCAGCCAGTTAGTTTAGCATATGTAGTGTTTTCCTTTAAGGGTTATTGGTATTCTTCTGGCAGCTAACAGTTCCATTTGAATAAAAATCAAGTATGAAGGTCAAACAGATTGAAACATCACAAACTAATACATATCCCATCAGTAAGAGAGACAGTGTGCAGTGAGTTTTCTCATTTTTATTCAAGTTGTGCTTTCCTCTGACATACCTGTCAAATATTCAGAGACTTTTTCAGTTTTTCAGTCAACTCATTCAATCATTTTTATGTAATATTTTAATTTTGCCAACATGGTGTACAGAACTGATGCTCACGTGCGTTATCAGGAGAGTGGTTGATGGGGTTGTCAGTGTGTGTACCACTCGGGTTATCTCCTTCCTCACTTCCGTTCTCCGTCCCAAAGGAAAAATCTGTCTGTGGCAAAAGTAAAGTTTCCTCTAAACTGTCTGTGGGTTCCTGCAAAGAAAACCAAACATTGTCAGAACATCTCCTTTATATGTTTCACGTCATCAATAATTCAGCTGAGCATGATATTACTTAAGCAGTTTTAGAATTACTTTCAAAGAGATTTTTATGAACATGCTTTAAGCTTCATGTCCTCCACAACAAAGTTAGCTCAATCCGACATGCAGTGGTGTTTTTGGCACTGTGATTTGGGACATGGGGCTTACCTGACATTAATTTCAAAGCTTTAACTGCCTGATGCACAGGGTTCATTTATTTTTGGAGCATAATAATGCATGCTGTGTCGCTCACCACCAGGCGTATCTCTTCCCGGGGGGTCAGCCTCTCCAGGAGCTCACAGCCCAGCTGGTAGCACAGGATGCTGGATTGGCACAGGCTGCACTCCAGGGCCTTCTCATCCTTCTGGCAGGTGTGTGAGCCCCCCCATGGGGCCTGGAAGACGTTGTTGATGATGCCCACGATATCCTTCCCCAGGCTACTGTCTAGACCCAGCATCACACCGTCATCCTGGAGCTCCATCTGGGACAGCGGGGGAGACAACCGTAAAAACACAGGAACAGAAAGTGGAGCACGACACAGAAATCCCAACATCCCACCTGTGTGCATTGTTGTCATTGCATTGTGTTACTTTCCTCTATATGAATGAGCAAGAACAATAATTGTCTTTAAACTATTATATAGTGCATATTGTGTGTAACACTTCAGTGTACACCTTGGCATATGTTTGGTTAGACGGTATGAATCAATAGAGTAGAAATATAATCACCACAGAGCATCAGAAACAGATCTTTAGACCATTTAGGAATAAAATAACAAATTTCCATCAGGACAGTATGGTCACCTGCTTTAGGATGAGGTCAAACATGAGGATAAAGCAGCCGAGGTTCATGTCGTCATCATCACAGTCCAGGTCCAGGGCGCAGTGGCCAGTGGCGTGACCCAGGTTTTTAAATGGACTGCAGCGCAAAGGGCTACGGAACGGGCTCCTAAAGGGGCTAGGGAACGGGCTGAGGGTGTTGTGCTGCCCACGACGTCCTGGATCTGACACCACGCTCACCTAGAAGCAAAGTATTTAGCAGCATTTAGCACAGCCTTTTAATCGTCACAGTTCCCCTGATACCACCAGTTATAATGACACATGAGAACACAGTTGCTTGGCTATAAATTTCAGTGATAAATCTATATCACAGTCAAGTTCAATTAAGCCCTATAAGGGAGTTATATTTAGACTGTAGCAGTTACCATAGCAACATACAATATATCCCAATGAATAGTAGAATATAGTGCCCAAGCAGAGAACAAATGTGTACTGTACCTCCACCTTAAACAGGTGCCGGACAACACTAAAAAATGTCCACAAACTGAAATCAGTTCCCAAAAGTGTGATGACATCAGTTCAGGTATTGCTTTGATTTACTATATGCCCTGGCTTTTGCTGATATGACAATTAAGAGGAAAGAAAATAAATAAGATGTAAATATCTTTACATATTCAGCCTCTCTCACCCTGCGAGCCCCAGTGTTGCCAGTTAGATCAGAGACGCGTGCCTTCCTCTGATTGGCCAGCTCCTTCAAAGAGTTCACACCATCGGAAAACATCCCAATCAGCAGCTGAAGAGGCACCACAATGTCCAGCTCTGACAGCACCTAGGACCAACAAGACATATAAACATCTAAAAGGTCCATTGACTACAATCACAAAATCTATACTTTTTCTACTTACCACACATTTACCACCGTACCTTCCCAATACAATGAAGGTGAATACAATTTTAAGAATTAAAAAAGACTCAATGGCAAAATGCTTCTCCAGAAAGTGACCATACTAACTTGAAATTGTAGTTGTTACTTTTTAACATGTAATTTCTCAATGCTTTGAGCACCACAAACAAGATTTTATTTACCTTTTTGTAAATAATGGGTGTCCTGGACAAATAACAGAGAACTACATGCATTGGTATATACGCCTCAGAAAAATGGGAAATATGTTTTTTTGTGATTTGGATGAACTGACACTTTAATACAAACTTGTTACCTCCAGGATATGACAGAGGTACACCATGCAGAGAAAGACGTGCCGAGTCAAACTGGGCACCACTTCTCTGTCTGATTTAAATGTGACCTATTTACTCTGGCTAAATTAATGCAATCTTTTGATTACAGTTGTGACAGAAAACTTGAAATTGATCCATGTATACAGGGCAGCAAGCTGTGAGTGCATATGGGATGGAAGTCAAAATCCCTCCTATCTCTCTCAGTCTCATTCTGTGACCCAGATCCATATTCAGCAGGGCCCCTGCCCAGACTGTCACACTCCATGACAACCTGTTCAATTCACACGCACTGTGGATAGAACCACAAGATGTGGAGCTGGAAACAGGACACAGGACTGTCTGTGTGTGTGTGTGTGTGTGTGTGTGTGTGTGTGTGTGTGTGTGTGTGTGTGTGTGTGTGTGTGTGTGTGTGTGTGTCTGTGCATGTGTGTCTATGCTTACATGCAACCACAACAGAGCCTGCTCTTGCACAGACGCTGGGTAGCCAGAGAATCTGCAGCTAATGAAGCCAAACATTTCTTCCATAGAGAAGGGAAGGGGGCACAGCTCAATATCAAACATCTTGCTGTAGGGAGAAGGAAGAGAAAAAATAATATCTTAATGTTTATGCATTTATGCAGACAGTAAAACTTTGGATACTGATTCAGTTGGTGGTTTCACTTATGTAATACATTTTCCAGAGTGGATGAACACTGCTAGCAATAGCAATAGCAACATGGTGTTTAATCCATATGAACAGAAGTGGGCTTTGATTGACGGTGACTGGCTAATTAAAATTAGGCATGGTTAAAGGTACAGTTTGCCTTGTAAGGAAAGACGCTTGTGTGCTTTCTTACCAAGAGTAAGATGAGAAGATCAATACCACTCTTAGTATACTATAGCTGGAGTCAGGAGGCTATTAGCTTACTTTAGCACAAAGGCAGAGGGAAACAGCAAGCCTGGCTTTCTCTAACACATCTATCAACACCAAACCTTGTAGTTTGTTTGTTTAATCCACACAAAAGCAGAAATGTAAAAATGACAAGTTGTGGTTTAAAGGGAGTTACGCGCATAACTTTTTCTAAGCTACCAATGGCCGGATGCAGTGACTTAAACCTAGTGGAGTCTCTGCTGGCTGCTAGTACCTGAAGATTCCAGGAAGACTCCCTTAAAAAAACAACTTGTCATTTTTATATTTGTGTACAAATTAAACAAACAAGATAAATGTTACTCAGTGACCTTTAAAGAAGCTGGTGGGCATATTTTTTTTTAACTTTGGACAGAGCTATGCTAGCTTTCTCCACCTTCTTCCAGTCTTTACGCTAAGATATGCTAACTGCCCCCTCGTACTAGCACTATTCTCAGCGCACAGACACAAGAGCTGTATCAATCCTTAACTCTCGGCAAGAAAGCAAATGTGTTTCTAAAAATTGTTGATTAATTTCTTTTAGGCCATAGTAAAAATCTGCGTAGCTTTTTACTGATGAAACACGGTAAGCATAGCTATAAGTAACTAATAAGGAAATATTTTATTACCCTCACACCTGCTCGCATGCAATAACAAATGTATTTATTACAAGAATAACAAAAACATTTGAAGGAGGTGGACTGGATGTACCTAAGAACTTCCCGGAACTCTTTGAGCTGGTGGTCGGGCACCTCGGTGCGGATGGCTTCTAGCCACTCAGGCATAAAGCACTCCCACAGTGGTTGACTGATGACATTGTAAGGTATCAGGCACAGGATCCTGTTCAGACCCTCCTTCAGTTGGGTCACTGTGCTGCAAGACTTGTCCCAGTAACCTCCCACCTGGGAAAAAGCGCGCAAAATGGTTTAGCTCAAATACAGCCAAGGGAAGAGTGCAGATGGTGACCTGCCCTGAATAATTTTAATAAACCTCAGTCTTCAGCGACACTGTGGTTTCATGTCATTCATTCTTCATAGCTGTTGAATTTAGTCATAGCTTAATATGCTATAACTCGGGGATGTGTCTTGGCTGAATATTTGGAGTTGCAATGTTAATGTTCATTGTGTTTTCTGTCTCATAACCTTTTTCCCAACACTCTCCACATCCACTATCAGCACCCAGTGCATCCTGTATAATTCTCCAACCATGAAGTTTTTTATTGTCTTACAACATTGAATCAAAGGGGATTTCATGTGTATTTTTTGAACAGAAAAAGACACTTTAATTGTCAAAGTGAAAACAGATCTCTCAAGATCTAAATTAATCATATATATTAAATGGAGAATTTGTGGATGGACTTGAAAAAGGCTGTTCATACATGATAACCCATGCAGCCTGACAGTGCTTGAGCAGTTTGACAAAGAAGAATGGGGAAAAAATTGCAGTGTGCAAAGCTGATAGAGAGCTATCCACACAGACTGCCAAAGGTTAATCTGCTAAATGGCAACTTGGAATGGTTGAATACTTATGAAAGCAAGTATTTTGTATATTATATTTGTAATTAATTTAGATTCCTTTGTAGAGATCTTTGTAGAGTTTTCATTTTGATATTAAAGGGTCTTTACTGTTGATTATATGCACAATTCTTGACGTGGGTCTTGACCTTACCCTGGCAAATTCCACAGGTTTGGGCAGCAGACACATGACCATGACGTCAAAACGCACGTCGCACACTGTCTTTAGCCACTTGGTGACAAACTGAGGCTTCAGCTTCTCCACTAGGCTTCCAACCTCATCATCCATCATGTAGGCGGTGGAGTGAAACCACTGGAACACCATGCTGACCAGCCGCGCCAGACTCTCTGTAGGCGTGTTCTCATTAGGGGTACACAGGCTCACCTGCAGGCCAGAGGAGCAAAGCAATCAGTCAGATAACCGTGAATTCAACCGAGTAGTGATAAGAGGCCACGTTCTGTACACATCCTTATCTCACGCCTCTCAGTTATTGACAGACACAACAACAGCCTGTGATTACACACCAAGAACCAGATGCCAAACTGACTGAGGAGGCGCTGGTCGTGCTGGTCGTCCTCCTTGTTGTCAAACTCGATGTTGTCCAGAGAGTGGTGGGAGGCAGACAGGCCCATCTGACGACGCCTGTTCAGCTCAAACTCACGCTGTTCTGCATGAATTTCTGCCTCTTTGAGAAGGCTGAGTTGATAAGACAGATACAAGAAAATACACAGAGGCAGAGAGAAGACAGAAGAGAAGCATATGGATGGAAAAAGAGCAGGAGAGAAAATAAAAATACAAACAGAATATATCCTGACACTACATATACATTTGAATCTAATTCCATTCCATATTGTTGCTTATGTATTAATGTAAAAACGTGCCTTACAGACATATGCTCTGTGGCAGTGGCTGTGATACGTCAGTGCAAACACTGTGAATGTACCTTATGACAGCTTCCACAGTGCAAACTAGCTCCTCTGCTCCACACTCCCGGGTGTTGATGGGAGGGGGCGAGGTCTGATACAGATGGGTCTCCGCCGCAGCCCCCACCTCACTGCTGTGGTGGTTGACATGGCAACGCTTGCAGTAGCGGACAGGCCGGTTACCATGGCGCCCACAGCAGCCAGCCGAGAAGCAGGTGACCACAGCCCTTCTAACGTGAGAGCTACAGTTCTACGAAGCCAAGGAACAAGGGAAAGGAAGAGGAGGAGGAGGAGGAGGAGGAGAGATTACTTGATTTCTATTCTGGGCTGTAGGCAACAAAATGAAAACATGCTACAATCACAGCCAATAAGGCCTTATGACAAGCCTCTTAAAATAGACATATTTAAGGCCTCAAAAGCATCTATCTACTCCTACAAGTAATATCTCCCTCTTCAATAAGTATTTGATCACTCCACATCTGCAGGGATAGAAAAAGTCTTTGTGTCCCCACAGTGTCTCAGGTTTCTAAAAATAAAAAGCATGGCACTAGAGAACCATCCTAATCTGATCAGCCACTAATCTTATGCCATTAGAGGGATGCAGTGCTCCCTATTAAATTAACATATCTGTCCTCTGACAGTCAGCTCTCTCGTTCACCCACCCAGCTTTCAACACTGTCAATACCCCAATGTTAATATCACTGATGCTGCTGTTGTTTACAATATGTTCTCACTTGGGAATCGAGGTGTATTCATAAGTAGGTGTTATGGTAACACATTAATCTTAAAAGACACATAATGACTCCACAGATGAAGAGTAATGTGTCAGTTAATAATGAAAGCACTGGTGTAAATCCAGGTGGGAGTTTAAAGGGCTTTCTGTGATGAGTGGAACAAAGCCTGCTCAGAAAAGGCGGCTATGGATTATATCTGCCGGACAAACAAGGATGGAGGCCAGCTGTTTCCCCCCGACAATGCCGGGCAGTTGCTCAGCCTGACAGGAATACCTGAGATGATCTCTCACTTCTTTCCCGGTGTCTCCCTGGAAACCATCAGGGAGCACTTGCGCCCTCAGCAGTGCAAAGGCGAACAAACATCACGCCCCAGCAGCTTCATTTGAAATGATTTGGCCTTTACTGAGCCACCTCAATGTATTGACTCCTCAATGGAGAAAACATTTCAGGTTCATAAATAGATGACCTTACTATGAATCACAGCTTTAAAAAAATGATTGGATGACATATTTTGCACAAGGTTAACAGGCTGAATTCGTTTCTGTATTCATTGATAAAACCATTACCAAAATGTTGTAATGGGATAGATCACAATGAATATGCACAAATGAGACAGTAAACAACGACATTAATGTGCACATTACAGTGTGATTATCTTACCTTCTTTTGACAAATGGCAGATATTTCAGCTGCAAAGACAAATTAACAAAACGATTAAATTTGTAGAGAAGCAGAATTTGTGAATTTTTTACAATATAAAGCAGCTGACACACGATACATGAAATACAACTCAGATAAACATCAATATTTTTTTAAATGCATATTTCAATTTTATAGAAATAACCCACTACCTGAAATCTAACTTAATTGAAAAGCACTAACAATTTTGGAAAGTAGGAGATAACTTTTATGTACCCTTAAGTTATGGGAAAATAGCTCTTTAAAATATGTTCTCAGATGACTCAACTTTAAGCCCCTACCAGCTCTAACCACAGCTATGAAGTAGCCACAGTATTCAAACAAATCTCTGTAACTATACAAAACCAAAAAATATTCTGTATAGTGTACATTGTGTATAATATTTATATACTCCATTTACTCCATGTCTTTGTCTGTGAGGAGGATGACTCAACACCTTTTTGTTTGTGAACGCTCACCTTGGGGCAGGAGTACATCAACAAGCCATTCAGCATGGTCTCTGAAAAGGTTAAAGAAATGTATAAACAATAATTGATTTATAGGCAAAGTTCTCCCTTGAGCACATGTATTACATACTTCCTAACAGAGTTGGAACACAAAATATGTTCCCTCAGTATCGAAGAAAATACAAAACTGCAGAGCAATGCAATTATAATATGCTACATGCTGGAGAAAAGAGAAACAAGTGGCTGCATGGTTTTGTGATGATGATCTCATTATTGGCGTGAGGGAATTATGTAACCATGGCGATGTATTTCCCCTGAGTTAAAGAGAGGAATAATGAAGCAGGCAGTAGGTGATGTATGTTTGGAATGGCATCTTACTAAAGGAGGGGGAGGAATGAGGGATGGAGAAAAGAGATAAAACCGATGGCGTACCCTGCTATCCGCTGGCTGCACTCCTCGCATATATAAAGAGGAGGGGGCTTGTCTCCCAGGGCAACAGAAAGTGTGGGATCTATACACATCTGCAAAAGTAAAACAAGTAGTGTCAAAATATAGATGTGGTATTTCAAAGGTGAACATATTGATACTTTGATGTTTCATTTTCATGCAAATTTCTGCTCATTTTTAAATGCACTACCACACATTACAGTTAATGCTGCTAACATTTCCCATTTGTCCCTCTCACACAGCGGTAGGTAGGTAGGTAGGTAGGTAGGGGTAGTTTATCATGGCCTTGCCCAGGAAAATCATGTGACACCTATACCTGTCTCCCCACGCCTCTGTGTGGATGGCTGCCTGCATATGCTACACTCTGCACTCTTGCAACCTGTGCCTGGCCCTGTGCTAAATCCCAGTGCTCATGTCCTCAATGTTCAGATGGTGCACTGTAATTTACTGTGCTCACTTGATGCCACCCTATCCTCAAGGGCTAGGCGGGGTCACCGCTTCCAATTAAGCCCCCCCTCCTCCACCACATACCCCCTCCCTGCTCCTGGTAATTGAAATCCGGCCCTCGTCCGTGCCCCTGTTCCTACTCTATTTGTCAGTTTTGAGCACAGTTGAGTAAAGGCAGGCAGAGCAGATAAAGCAGAGCAGCAGCAGCAGCAGCAGAGACTGGTGCAAAGAGGCTGATATCATTACCCCACTCGCACAGCAGCCCGGGCGTGCGCTGATTTATTTACCGTGGGGCTCACAAAAGCAAACACGCTGACACGCGCGGTTGAACAATCTGGCACATGCCCCATGCATTCCCCATGAAGTTCTCAAGAGGAGCAGAGTGCACTGCTAATCTATCCTCTTACAGTAACAAAGCATTGTAGACGTTCAGGAATTGGTTTTGTGCATCCAACAACCAAAATATATACCAGTCATGTAAGAGTTAATGTTTAGGGCATATTTTTTAAGACTCAGGTCACCTTGACAGCAGGTTTATTGATGGCATTATGGCACTCGATGTGTTGACAGTGGATTGGGTTCCAGGCTGTCCAGTGAAAGGCGGAAGATTGGCAGTAAGGGAGGAGGAAAGAAGAAAAAATGGGGGATTGGTTAGACCTTTAGTCAGTTCAAGGACAGATAAAGCAGCAGATGTGACATGAGGAGAATCTGACCTGTGTACTGCAGTCCTCTATATTCACTGATGGCTCCTGGTGGCTTCAGGTTGGGCCAGTAATGAAACAGCATCTGCACAGCTGGAGGCTTTACTTGGGATGGTCCATAGGATATGACATAAAGAAGGTCCTGCACACAGTATAAACATAAACTGTTATTCAAATGTGCGATGATATTCAAATACACTTGCAAATTAGTGAATGGAAGGAAACTGTTTTAAGATTTTCATTCCAACATGCTTTATATCCACTTTGTAAAGACTAAATGTTGCCTGATGTCCATTGCTCAATATTTTAAAAACTTTGATGACATTATATATTTATTAGTTTTATAATTAAAAGAATAGTCCAACATTTTGGGAAATGCCCTTATAGTTAGAGGAAAAGATGAATACAGGTCTAACGTTTGTACACTAAATATGAAGCTGGAGCCAAGAGACTGTTAGCTTAGCTTAAAGCCTGGAAGCAGGAAACTGCTAAAAACCAGCACATAAGTATCCCTAAAACCACAACTTCCTGTTTTTACATTTCTGTTAAACAAACAGGATATACTATGTTAATTAGTGAGCTTTTGGAGTTACTGGTAAGAGTTTTTAAAACTTTAGACAGAGCCTTGCTTTGTCCCCCTGCCTCCAGACTTTAAGCTAAGCTAAGCTAACACTCTACTTACTGTAGCTTCATATTTAGCACAAAGACATAAGAGGGGTATCAATCTTATCATCAAACTCTCAGCAAGAAAGTAAATTAGTATGTTTCCAAGCAACGAACTATTAGTTTAAAGAGTTCAAGAGGGCAATACAGCGTTCTGTAAAGAGTTTTTACAAAATTTAAATTTGGAATGAAACTCTTATATCTGCATCATGTATTTTGAGGGATAATACCTTCCACACTTCCTGTTTGTGCTTCATTAGACACTCCAACAACTGACAGTGATATACTGGAAAGAAGAAGAGATGAAATTAAGCAGAGAGCCATTACTTCACAACATGTCAGTGTTTGTCATATTTACATGCATGCTCCAAAAGCAGCAAACATGATGATTTACCTGGATTTGACGTGTACTGCATTGCAATCATGAGCATAGAAGAGGCAGACAGATTGACGTAGGCCGGGACTCCCCCCTCCCTCCGAGTGGAGCCCACTACAAATGAGCAAAGGAGAGAAAGAGAAACAACTTTAAAGATCATGTTCACATTGTGGTCCAGGTGTTTGTGTAGATTGTAGCATTGGTTTATGTAATTCAGAGTATGTTGGGGTGGTATTCAAAGCTTCAGTGCCTAGAAACTGTAATCTAAGAGCATTTTGTTTAATTTTCCATACATATCACCAATTATCCCACCACATAGGTTGAGTTTAATTATTACAGGAAGTGAATATGTTGTCTTAATTACCCATTGATAGGTCATACTTACATATAGCCATGGGGAGGAAAGAGGTGCTCAGGTACTCAATGATGTCTTTGTGGAGGAAAGGGGGAAATGTGGCTAAAGTGGAGATCATAGTATAGGGCAAAGTGCTGAGAATATCATCACTGAGAAAGGGCAGGAGGCAAGTTGTTGTGTAAAATATGGACTGTCCCAGATCTGATGAGAAAGGGAAAAGGCAAAAAAAAAAAAAAAAGACAAAGAGAGATACACAGACACTCATTCAATGAACTGTACATACAGTATCCACATACTGTATGCAGCCACAAATGTGAAACCTCTGTGAAATTTCAGTAATTTAACAGTATAACAGTGTGAAAAAAGAGACCATTTGGAATATGAGCTTCTGTTGAAGGCAGTGAGCTTTCTTTAAAAGCCACTGAAGTGGAGTTTGCCCTCAGGAAAAGTAGACCATTCTAGTCAAGAAGATGGGTTTTCATGCTTTTGAGCTTTTTTTTAACAATGGTTAAAATATTCATGAAAAATAAGAGCACTGACTGTGATGCAGCCGTGGGCCCGTGAAAAACAGTGTGGAATTAAGTCATTCTTTGATGTATAGTAGACGTATTAGAACAATAGAACATTACATTTTCCTACATGTGGTTTCCATTTAGCTTATATATTTGCACATGACAACATAAGTAAAACATTTCTCCCACTTTACATAACAAACATGCAATCAAGTATGATGCACAGAAGAGAAGGCCTATGGCTGGTGTGTCCAATGGCTTATGAACGATTAAGTTGACAGGATCCAGCGTGCTCCCAATCACCCCCATGCATCCCTCAAGATCCTCAGCAGGACTTCTCTCTTCCCGTTACAAAAGAGGCCAAAAAAGCAGCAGTGGCTTCATGCAGGCCAGACGGCTCGGGGATGATGATGACAAACAGTGGTGCACTGGGCCTTGACTCACCATGCTGACCGTGCTGCAGCAGGGGCACCAGGTCAAGCAGGGTCACGAGGGTCACATAGAGGCCCTGATAGTCCAGAGAGGGGTACTCTGAGAGCTGAGCGTCCCGACTCTGCTGCCCCTGCCCCCCGCGGTCTGACGGGGCATCGCGCAGAACGCTGTAAAGGAGGGAGCGAGTAACTGTAGGGTTGATGGAACTGACTTGTGGTCTTAGAGATGGGGTGAGTGGGAATGGCACAGGAAAAAGACACATGGTCATGGGCACGGCCAAATTGGAAGCTTCCTGGTTCTCCTTCCTGCCTGTGCGGGACAGAATGCTGCTCCGGGGCGGGAGGGGAGGGGAGGGAGGGTAGGGGAGGGGAACAAGGGAAAAAAAGAGACAACAAAGACACAAAAAAACAGCACATTACATTGAAATGGCACTACAGAGACAGCGTAAATAGAAAAAAACAAACCCAGATAAACCCCACATAGGATGCAGTGTCTCACTATTTGACTGTATCACTGAAGGCACGGGCAATTTTTCCCTGCTTTATCTGTTCAGAGTGACTTTAATTCAATTTATCTCGATTTGTGTAACTTGGAAAACAAAAAAAACATGAGCACAAACTGCAATGATCACTGCATCTCATGCGTATCTGGTGACAAGGAGCAAAAATATAAAAAATGGCATGTTTTCAGTGGCAACCCCATACTTCTCCAAAAAGGGACAGTGCAAATGACTGTCCCTCGATGGCTGCTGTCTTCCAATCAGCAAGGTCAGAGGCTACCATGCAAAAAAAGGCCAATGAGCCGTGGAATTTAAAAAAAAGAAAGAAAAAAAAAAGAAAGAAATTTCCTTGTCTTTAGTGGGGCTGTCAAGGATGGGAGTGACACCAAATTGGTTCGGGAAAATACAGAGGTGACACTTTTGAAACATGCTTCAGCCAGTAATAAACATGTGTGTGAGGTTAGATCAAGTGCTCCTAGGTCACAGCACATGTTTATTGCACCAGAGAAATAATGTCCGTATGCATACGTTATGATACTGTACCAGTATCATCAGGAGAAATAATGAGATCCAACAGGCATATGGATTCAGGTTTCTAAAATAAATGTAACAACTAATCTACGGTAGAGGAGAAAAACTATAATGACAAAGGAATAGGTTGTATTGGGGGGGAGGGGGGGGATGACTGGTAGCATTATGTTTGTGAACTAATGCAGGATGGACAATTGTGTTTGCTGTCCCCTGGGGAAGGTGGTGGACATATTCAATTTTCAAGAGAAGAAAAACAAAAGCAAAAAACTAGTTGGGTTGAGTGTGGAGCGTCTAGGGTGGAGGAGAGGGGAGGGGAGGGGGCCAGAGAGCATTGCTCTTTTACTGCACATTATTGAAGAGCTAAGCTGTTCTATCAGGCAAATGATTGGGATTTATCATGAGCGCCCAGATTATAAATGCTGATGTACTGTCTTTTCTTTTTTTTTTTTTTCTTTTTTTTTTTTTTTCAAAGGTCACTCAAAAAGTTGAGTTACAGCATTTGGCAAGTGAGAAAGGGGATTTTTTTGACATTACATTAAATGCATAATATTGAGCCTATAGCTTAAAAGTTTATACTGTCAACAGCAGAATGTAACATTTTCCTGACTTATCCCCTCAAAGTTATACTCTGCAAGATTTTAGTCAGTGTAGATTCATTCATAAAGCTGTGTCAGTGTACAGCATAAACTCAACACGCAAACAACAGACTGTATCTCAGAGTATGACTTTTTCACTGCCCATGTCTCAAATAGAAAACATCATTGATTTGAACAATGAACATAGACACAAACTGACACACTCACACGCATACATTAAACATATACGCACAAAGACGCACACATATGTGCATACATACATACAAAACAAACGACACAAAAAGTTACATATACGACACATAAAACACATGTAGAAATGCACTGGTACAGACACATGACATACGTTGACTGTCAAACCCTGCACTGTCAATACAAAAATCATTGACTATGTGTGTAGCAGCAATTCAAAGCACAAGCAGACTTCCTCAGGTAAGCTAAATACTAAAACTGTGCTACTTGTAAAATGAAATGTCTACACAGCACTAGATATGATTTCTGCTCCCTGCAGTTGTTCTTATGAGTGATACAGTTTGGCATGAAGTCAGCGTGGCTCAGTGATGCAGAGAGCTCAGATTGACTTGGAGAAATATGACTTAGCTATGCCTCATCTTTACAGAGGCATATATAATTAGCAGCGAATAGAAAATTTTAACCCCTCTTTGTCTTTCTCTTCCACACCTGACCTAAAATCGGTATATGAATCAGCAACCACCTCCTCTGGCGATGTCAGTTCTTCTTTCCAGGAACATGACACATGCCTGCTCCACTTTCCTTTTCCTTTTCAAGGCTTACTACTCCCCTCTTTCTAACTCTCTCTTCTCTTTTACATTTTCTATTTTCTCTGTCTCTTCACCCCAGGCTTCAAAGGGCACAGGTGTATGGATAATCCTGGAGTCCCCTGCTGAGGAAACCAGACCACTCTAATTGCGGGGAGAAGGATTTGTGGGCGAGAGGCTGTGCTTCGGGGGATAATATCAAGCGACTGCTAACTGTGGCATCATGGAGAGTGAGTCCTTTCGCACTCGGATGACACTGCCCCTCAGAGGCAAAATCGTCACTTGAGTTAACACTGATTCTCACAGTCGCTGCCCCCGTCGTGCTCCATGTGTGCCAAAGACATATGAGAGGCCATGTTTAAAACCGCACCGTAGCTGCTGGTGCTGGACAGCCCCTCAGCAAAGCATGAAGTATCCAGAATACTCTGCGAGCATCACTCAGCGGAGGAATAATCCTTATGGGGCTGAGGCATAAACTGTAGAATTGAGGCCAGCGGCCAATCTCAAATAGATTGTACCGTAAGCTGATAATAATGATAAAAGTGGGGCATACAAGTTCAGCTTCCAGTAATCCCACCATTTTCATAAATTAGCTAATAAATCAGGACAGCGCTATTATTTTCTATGAAGCCAGCGGGCAGTAACACTAAACCAATCACATACAGAAATGTCCTATCACTGCAGTGTATTTTGGATATGGAAATAAGCTCCAGCTGCAAAAAAAGGGGGGGGTTGGGGTTGGAGGGTGGGGGTGGTGACACATAGTGAAATTAGATGTGTCCAAAATGGCTGCCTACTTGACCCGTGTTGGAGGAGGAAATAACATGCTGTTCCTTCCTCAGGCTTTCACAGCACCCAGGGGAGCAGACTGACCCTGCAACTGAGGAGCTGCCCTCCGCCGGCCCCTCTGGGAAGGACACAACAGGCCGCCCCAGGGAAGCGTTCATCTAGCAACCGACCACGGAATCAATAAACAACACTGAGCCATCTATATCTGCTGCTGCTTTAGCAAAACACCATAACTCCTTAGGAAACCTGCATCAATCTCTATCTTCTCTGAGTATTCATATTGATACAGCTATCGCACTTTTAGAACAGAGGATGGATTTGGCTACTTCGCTAACTTCCCTACTTTATTCTTCCACTTCAATTCATATTAGCAATTTAATGGTGTCACTGTCATCCCTTTCAGAAAGTGAGTCAGAACAACCTGCTGTAACTAATCTCATCTGATCATGAAGGAGAAGCTAAATATCAAACATTCTACAGTCTGTTACTTCACCTGTTGGCTGTCGAGCAGGGTACTTACCTGAGCAGGGTTTGGGAAAAGTATTTCAGTGTGTTTGCAATGTCTGTTCCGGAGGGCACAGGGTAAATATTGTGTTGCACACGGTTGTGATACTCTTGCAAGTATCGTATCTTAGAGGCAACTGGACAAAATAAAGAGCAGAGTAAACAAGCAGATCAACAACTAGCGAGACTACCATAAAGGGTAAAAAATATATATATATATATGTATATATATGAATCTGAGCACAGAGATGAAGCAAACGGTTGAACATGCATGAAGCTACACAGTATGTTGCTGCTGTTTTCTTCGTCCCTGTGAGACGCCCGTCAGCGTGTAACACGGATGCTCCAATTATCAAGTTAAACAAAGAGGCTGTGTTCCCATGGCTCTCTGGCCTTCACCAGGTGACCTTTTTGGTATAGCAGTGAGGTCACAGGAAACCCTGGAGGAGCCAGTAACCTATTGCTTACAGAAACAAGCTTGTGTACAAAAGGTTGCCAGTTCAAGTCCCAAGACAAGCTGGGAAAATCTGGTCGGGGGGGGGAGGGCTTACTCCTCCTTGAACAAATGAAATTGAAGCACTTAACCCTGGCTGCTCTGTTGCACTACTCCCTCAGGTCTGCTGGTTGGTTACAAATGTATTATTATTTATTTTTACCTGGTTAAACAAGAGTTAAAATAAGTTGCAGTGGGTCATTGCTGACCCGTTTTCTGTGACTTTGGACAGTAGTGTTTAGCTTCCTCCTTGACCTGTAAATGACAAACTCCCCCCAAAAATAAAAATAACAGCTGCAGGCTCTGAGTATGTGTGTGTTATTGTGGTCATAGCCTGTGCTGTAATACACACTGTAGCACACATGCCTCTCTCCACATAAATATGAACATCTTGAATGGCAAATTCTTATATTTTCTACACCTTTTTGATCCCCCCCAAACACCCAAATTCATTTGAAAATGCAGAGAGATTAGCAGGCTTCATCTTTTTCTGAGCACGTTGATATGAAAGCCCCCAAACACCAAGTTTAACTCCATATTTTTCATATATTTAAAGCCACCAACAGCTGAATAAAAGTGTGCAGAGATTATTCAATGATATAGAAGAGGCAGCTTTCCACCTGTTTCAGAAAGCAATCGGAGGTGATGAGGAGGAGGAAATCACCAACAGCCCTCAGTGTCTCAAGCCCTCATGACGGTGTGATCAAACCACATTATTGATCAATCTAATGCCACCATATTGTTCGGTAAAGAATCAGCGAGGTCGACCTTGAGACCAGCAGTATACTCTATAGGCTACACCTCGCTTTTTTTTCTCCCCCCCCTCCGCACGCACCTCATCCAGCCACGTCAATCAAACAACAAATAATACGGTGATAATAGGGTGTAGCCTCGAAATTATTTTTTTCCTTTAATATCCGAGAGAGAAACGCGGGCAGATACGGTGGCTTCCTGCGTGCACTGAGCCCTCCAGCCATCCTCTGCAGTGGGAGGACGTGTTGCAACCTGCCTTGGCAACCGCGGTTTCATCACCAAGGACAGCTCCCCTCATTCGGTTTCTTGGTTTAAACAACAAAAAAAAATCACGTTTCCAGTTTTCCTAAACAACCCCCCTCTATGACAAGACAGAAAAACACACACACACACACACAAACACACACACACACACAGGCGTACTTACACTGCTCTGCCTTCGTAGACATTTCGTAGACACTTGGGGAAACATATAACCCAGACTGTCAATTGTTTTAGTGGTTTTCTTCCTCCCCGGCGTTGTGTTTCCCTCAGTCGTGAAAAAGTGAATATACCCCCCTTGCAGCCCAGGCTCGGCTTGATTGTACCACTCTGCGCGATGGATTTATACACTGTGGGGTGTTTTTTTAGCGGTGGTGCGGTGGGTTTTTCCTGAGCTTTTAGTTGAATTAAAACGGGGACCCATTTTGCGAGTCAGTTTATCATTTGAAGATTTTTTATTCTTTCACGGCGGAAGGGAAACCTTGATATGCATCTGCCACCGCATACCTTTCCAAATGGACTGATCCGGCTTTGACAAATTGTCATTCAAGAATTCCAACAACCCTATCAGTCCTGTTTGAGCTGATTATGGGAGGGAAATACTGTTAAAGACCTGAGTGTAGTTGCCTAAATATTCCTTGTTGGTGTTGTGTGTGCGTGTGTGTATGTGTGTGTGTGTGTGTGTGTGTGTGTGTGTGTGTGTGTGTGTGTGTGTGTGTGTGTGTGTGTGTGTGTGTGCTGCATTATAAAGGGCTAAACATGCAACAGATGGTTGTCACATTTTCATAAACATAAGAATGACGTGTCCTGGAGGAAAATTATATCATTTATCATGTTTGTGATACGCAATATTTCCTGCATTTTATTAGTAATTAATCTTTATGTTTTTTTATGTAAAGCACTTCCACTGTATGAATTGTGCTATAAATACACTTTGATTTCCCCATTTTTGGTAAAAGGCAGTGGATGCAAGTCTATGATTTGGCTTTATGTTATTTCTTATTATCACCAGAGTTATTTTATTAAAGAGTAAATAAAGAAATAACCTTATAAAAATACTTAGTAACACTTTATAATAAGAGTACACCTCATATGCTTAAGTAATACTTAATTAATGCATGAGTCATGAACGTTTCGTGTATGAATTAATGCAGTATGTTTACACTTAATAACCAATTAATGAATATTAATTCACAGTTACTTCATACATTATGCTAATTGATAGGCCAACCAAATTAGCTGAATTCCAGTTATAGTAAAGGGTATTTTAAACCCATGAATTTGATCAGCCTTTGTGAAGCTGTTTTTTTCCTTTAACAAACTGGTATTCAGATGCAAACATCTTCATGTTGCTGCTGCATGACCCAGTGGTCTTTCTGCCATGTTTACAAGCTAGCAACACTAGACTGATGTATTGTACATGATCAGGTTGTATCATGCTTTAATCTTATACGTTAACTGTGGGTATAAAAACTATTGATTAATGTATGAATTAACATTCAGTAATTGGCTATTGAAGTGTGAACTAATCACATAAAATCATGGTGACTTGATCATTTGTTAATGGTGAGCAACAGGAATTCATGATACATCTGGCATTAATCTATGCATGAATTTATCATGTTAAGCATTACTTAAGTATATTATTTGTACCCTATAAAGTGTTAACATTCTTTAAGCCTGTGCTCTAATTCAACATTTTTCTAATGAAGTCCTGCACATTCTCCTACGAGCAGAATGCAGCTAAAAGATAAACAGACTTCAGGGTCTGAAGCACTGACAGACCGACAGACTCTTTTCATTATGGTTTGTGCCAAGAACTGTTGGAGTATTTCCATCTCATCTCCAGCTGATGAGGAGCAACATCCTGCCCCTGCAGTCTTCACCTGGACTGACCCCTGTGCTTTTTACTGTATGCTATTCATTAAAAATATTAACCATTTGTATCAATGTATCAAAATTACCCATTTTTAAAATATGTGCTTGTTTTCGGATTAGAAATAAAACAGGATACCATATTGCAGATTTACACAAGGAGGCTGTTTTATCATGTTTCAAATCCAACAAAGGTTTTATTTTCCCTCATTAAAAAATTTCCACATTGGATAGATATACACACACACATTTATAATGTTGCATAGGTTGTCTTTCTGAATGCAGATCAGTCAGGGCTGTGGAGGTGATCTCTGCCGGTAGTCTGGGATATGATGCATGATCCATCCGGCCGGGGCCAAGAGAGTCACAGCAAACACACACATGGCAAAGACGGATTGCTATAAGAGAGTCAATGAGAATATTAAAATAAACGGTTGATTAATAGGCATTTTTATGTTTCTTGTAATAAAATTATACAACTACATGAAGGATGATATTTAGTAATGACACTAAAGCAGTGTTTTAAAGCAGAAGCCCACTGCAGCTCTCCTGTCATCAGCTACGGGTTGAATGGAGGGGATTGAACACCTGTGTCCACAACCAAGGCTCCTGATCTCAGTGACTCATCAGGTGATAAAACAGCAGCCCCCATTTAAATCTTCCTAACATTATATCCCCTTTGTCCCGCGGCACTCCAGTATTCCTAACCTGAGCCAGGCTTTGTGAAAGCCCCTGTGTTTGTCCCTGAGGACAGATCAACAGATTTATAGTGGCATAAACACCAGCCGCTATGTTGCAGTTCCATCATAGGATCCCTTTACGGAGACCAGAGCCTGCCACTGACTTATGGATAAGAAATGAATAAAACATCTCTCCCGCTCTGCAGGCTGGGGAGCACATTTCGCTTGAATTCCTCACATTAGAGGCAATAAAGTGATGTATCACAGATCTGACTTTCCAAGACTGACTTTGAGTGTCATCATGATCTTCAAATGTAGATTAATTGTAATATAACACCTTGATAGTGCAGGTAAAAACAGAGATCCTGCTGCTGTAGTCCTACATTTTGATACATCATTCAAAACAGGGATGTCTGTCTATTAAATGTCTCTCGCAGCTACTAACAAAGATAATCAGTCCTACCACTGGCCCGATCTTTTCCTTAGGTGGCTTGCTGTAGATGGTTGACCTGTGATCTTGCTGAATGGCTTTCAGGAACACGGACTTGGTCAGTGAGGGTTTCCTAAGAACAGAGTACATCCTTCAGCTTGGTTCAACTCACACACTCTCCTTGACTGAGAGGAAATGTTTCTGTGGAATTTTTTCCTCACATCCTGTGAGATACTAACAGACAGCTACAACTTTCATCTAATTCCCATCTATGTTCCTGGGAGGAGTCACTTCCATGGCCCAGAGACACTCATGTAAACATAAATTGTCAGGACAAAAAATCTGGCCTCTTCTGTGAGACTGAAGGTTAAAATGAGCTGAATGAAGAAAAATAGTGGTTATAGATTACAATGAACATTATTTTTTTATGGTGTGTTTAAGATTGAATAGTTAACAGCAGCCACCTGAGCCAACATTTCTACAAAACTTGGTTCTTATTAAATCTACAAGTGATATAGACCAAGAAGTTAACACATGAATCACTTATCACTTGTTTCATGAGAAATAAGCAGGCAAATCCTACCAGGACTGCTGACTCTAACCATTAGAGAAAGTGATAAGCCTTAAAGCAATCAGAGTAATTACCAATAAACATTCTTGGTTGCACATTAAGAGAGATTCTTATAATTTTTTGTAATTATTTTTGGACATGCATTTGGACAAATATTTTCTTAATTACCAAAAATGCAGAGTGAAGATTTTAAACCAGTCATACTGGAAATGGCTGCAGGCTCTTGAGGGAAATGATAACGCAGAATGACCACTGAGTCTGTGCCAGAAAATAAGAGATGCTATGCATTCATGAAGAAAAAAACAGTTTATGTCCAAATCCGATCACTCATAGGGGGGAAAAAAGCTTAAAAAGTTCATCATCCTATTATCTATACAATGTCATATGAACACCAAATCACTTAATTTTCTGAATTGATGACTCAAATTTCCTTTACTTTGCCTGAATAGGGGGGCTGTGACTTGAATAAACCTTAAAGTTATGTATTCTCTGTCATTTCAAAAAGTTTCAAGGGGTTTTAATGCATGAAATTCAGAATATGTCTGTCATTTTGATTATGCCTCTTCTGGTTTGACAACTTCATTAAGGAAAGAAAAGCAGGTGATGCAAAATAATCTTATTCTGTATTTATTAAATGCATCTCCTTGAACTAGTGACAAATTCAGGAGGACTGCAACCTGTACAGCTCAGAGAACAACAAACGCTGCATCATATGTATGATATTTTCAGTCTGTATGCTCCTCAATACTTGTGTTCACAGATTACAGTGGTCCATACTCAGCACAACTATAAGCCCAGGGCCAGTGTGCGGTCATGTAAAGTCCCTCTAATAAATAATGTAGACAGAAGTTGCTTTTTTTACACTGGTGCTATGTTGTGGAATAGACTTCCACTATTGTTCATAATGAAACAGGCTTATAGAAGTCAGGTTATGACTTATTTATGGAATAGAGTCACAGATTTATCACTAAATCTTCAGTTACATTTTTACCTCAGCTATCAAATTGTCCTTGTATTTTGTTGTGGACATTATAATTTTTTATTTAAATTGTGGTGATGTGTTTTTGGATTTCAGGATTCTATTATTTAGTTTTATGTTGAATTTCTCGCACTTATTTATGTTTCTTAGTTTTTTAACATCTTGGGACCATGTTAGAAATAAGTGTTTTCATTTTAACATGTTATCCCTTGGATTTTTGTTTTTGTGTCTGTAATCCATAAATAAATCATATCATATTGAATGTATAGGAAAAACAGGAAATTGTTTTTGGAGTCCATGATTGTTACTGTATAAAGTGTAGACTACTGCAAAGATGTTTTGGCCTATACATTTGATGTATTGTGTCGCCCTCAACAGGAGGCCAAAAGAACTTCAATAAACTGAGCGACCAATCTCTGAGCCATCAAGGCCATACTAATGAAATAACTGTTAGAATAATGGCCTCCATATAAATATATAATAAAATGATTTTTAAATTTAAAAAAAAAGAATTACTACGAAGGACTACTAGTACTAAACAGTAGATTGTAAGGGGGGACGGGACAAGCTGCATGTAAATACTGCACAGGGCACCCATAGATAAGATGATTTTTTAGTTTTACATACATTTTAATGGTATAATTTTTCTGGTATACATCACAGTAATCGCACATGGGCCGACGTCAATGAAAGAAGATTTCAAGAATTAAATTTAAAGAAATATGGTGTCAGTGGAGAATGACGGGCTAAATGAGTATTTTTATTAAACTATATTTAACTAAAGATGCTAATGGTTCACTGCCTTCTGATCTACCACTGAATATTTCTCTCACAAAAATTAATTACAATCTCATCAAAAAATAAAACGTAACGGTGCAGTAGGTTTGTAAAATATTTTGCCACATCCCCACTGCCCGAAACAAACCACTAGAGAGCGCTGGCAAATGCGTTTTTGCACAACCAGTTTGCAGTAGTGACGGGCCTCTGGACCAGTCTACTCTCAGCACTGAGAGCTCTGTCAATTAAACCAAAATAACGGAAGTTGGGTGATTTTACCTTCAAACTAAAGGCGCGATAGAGGCGCAGGGCATTCTTACCTTCGCTGATTTTGACGGCTCTTTCCAGGATTCCAGGATTTTCCAACAGCTCTTTGTTGAATCACTTTTCAATGTCATATACAGAACATGAGGCTTTTATCAGACATATATTTTACTGTACAATCTCCATAGGTGAAAATATTTTATAGTCCAACGCTTTATTTTGAATGTTACAACCGGAAGTCGTTCTTATTTTGGCTAGCTTGAAACGGATAGCGTTGGGATAGGCCATAACAACCACCCAACAAGGCGTTGTGCTACTATGGGGAAATACCGAACCGAACCGAATATAAAAACGGTTATGGATTAGTTTTTAGTCGAGGTTAATGTTGAAAAATCCACCTGAAAGTGGATGCAAGTGGAAAATACTGCATATTAGGGATTAAATGTGAACGTTGACGTCGAGCCGTGCGTAATGAGCAGAGTTGGAAAAAGAAGGTGTTGAGCTGCATTTTTTTTCTCTCTCTCTGCCAGGGACAACTTGGGTCGGAGTGCTGCCTAAACTAAGAGGTGATACGAAGAAAAATAATGCCCACGACGCTCTCTACTCTCTGGTAAATATCTTTTAACGCTTTAAACAGTTGCATCGCATCCTACTCGAAGTAAATTGCTGTTTCCGAGGGGTAAAGTCAAAGCGACACAGCAGAGATAGCTTACCCTAGCCTCTTAGGATATGCTACTAATTACAGGGCTGTGGTGAATATGATTCCTCTTTGGTAGGCTGTCGCGGAATATTTGGACATTAATTCCCGTTTTCATCAGCTGAGAGACACAACCCACATGATTTTTGCTCTTAAAAGCACTTTTAACCAAGGCTTTCGCTGAGCAGCGATATAGCCCACCAGTAGCTCAAGGAGCTCCGCGTTAACGTTAGGCTAACAAAGCCACTGCAAATGATCGATTTCTGGATACACGGCTCACAGACTGGAGCCCGTCTTTCCTTTTTCTGAGGCTGGGTCGATTTAAAAAAAAAAAAAAAAAAGTTAAGGATAGATGTGTATTTTCACTTTGCGGATCAACCTACATGTTGCTGTGAATTATCTCCCTGATAAATGGTTGTTGATAGGTTGTGCTATGGTAACAATATAGCTTGTCATCTGATTATTGCAGTCGGTGGTATAACTGTGGAAAAGGGTTTATTAGTGTATCATAGACATATAATCAATAATAGTCATAGTTTTGAGAGAAAATCTAGAGGTCTGCAATTGCTGTAGAGCTGCAATGATAAACTGATTAATCGAGTAGTTGTCAACCATTAAATTCATCAGCAAGTATTTTGATAATCAATTAATCAATTTGGGTATTTTTTTAAGAAAAAAAGTCAAAACTCTCTGATCCTGGCTTCTTAAATGTGAATATTTTCTGGTTTCTTTAATCCTCTATGACAGTAAACTGAATATCTTTGGGTGGTGGACAAAACAAGACATTTGCGGATGTCATCTTGGGCTTTGGGAAACAACGATCTACATTTTTTCCCATTTTCTTACATTTTATAGAGCACACAACTAATTCATTAATCAAGATAATGAAAATCATTGTTAAAGCCCTAAATTGTAGATTTGCAGGTATCATTTTTGCAATTCACTGGAGATATCCTGTCTAGTTCAAGTGCTTAATTATTAGTCACTTAACCTATATAAAGAATCGTTTTTGTATTGCTATCCCATGAGGTTTTGAAATTCAGTGTGTCCTCTAAAAACATATGTGATGTCTGCTGGCATCGCAGTCCATTTAAGTGGTGAGGAGCCACATGCACACTGTGATAATCCTGTGGTAATCTTACTGAAATTCTGGTTAGACTCAGCATTTAGTACATCCTGTTGTCATCCACTGTAAAGGCGATCTACGTGTTTCTTTCTGTCTCAGTTCAGGAAAAGATGCATTTAGTTTACTGCACCCTTCAGCATCTAAGTTTCTCATTTTACCAGGTTAAGTATTTGTGTCAGCGCTCCAGGGCCATATAATGACATGTAATTATTGGAGATGCATGCTCAGAAGTCCATGACTGGCATGAAAAGCCGCATGCTTGCAAGTACTTGCCTCAGAGTAACTGAATGAGCCGGACTTTGGCCTGAATGCTATTTACCCTGGTTAGTTGGACAGAGAACTCAACAAGGGGCATTGACATCCCACTCAAAATAAGCACTCATTGTTTCCTGAGCTGCCATTCATTCTCTGGATATTGACTGCCGGGCTGTGTGTGTAAAGTCACTAGAGTGTGCACACTTAACATCCGTTATTGAAAAGACGGCACTTTTCTGTGCTTGTTTGCAAGCAGACGGAGAGTGTGTCATTCATCCATTCATTAGATATCATCATGTTTATTCAACCAAAGGTCTAAAAGAAAAGATCACATAAAAGCCGATGAAATACCATCCATAGTTTTGTGTATTATGGCCTCCAGAGCAAAAAAAAAAAAAATTTAAATCAGCTGACAACAGAGTCAGTGAAATGCCAAATATGCAGCACTAAAGTTCATATTGTTGGTTGACACAGGCTAATCCAGAGGCTGCCCACCATGAGTCATCATTGTGGGGACTTTTGTTTCCTCTATCTGTCTCTGTCATGTCAGTGTGTTGCTGTTTTCTAGCCGGTTCTGATTCCTGCAGTTTCCTGTAGCTCTCCCGGCAGAGCCTGTAATCAGTCGAATGGCCTGATTCACTGTTATACTGATTGACCTGATTGGCAAAAACACTGCAGAAGTAAGCAGTCCGCTCTGCCTCTGAATTTAGTCTCTCCAACTATCATTTCTTACGAAGTATGACATCATTATTATTTCAGAGGGAGTCGTTTATTCTTGTTTTCTTTCCACCTGACCTCCATATTCCACTACATCTCGCCGTGGGATGTGTGCAGACACATCAATACCGTGGAGGTCACTGTGTTGGAAAGTTCTGGTTTCGGCTTGCCGCTGCCTTATTATGACCCTTTTAGAGCGCTCGTGATTGTATCAGATATCCAAAGAGTCAAACAGTCTATAATCACTGTCTGAAGCAGTATTTTTGTTCAGCTTGGTTAGCAAAAAAACATAATGGCCAATTCTCCCCACAGAGAGGTCATTTAACAGCTTATATGACAGCAAAAAACTTATTTTAGTTTTATCCTCATAAACTTATTATAAACTGCAATTGTAAGTAGGGATTAGGACAGAATTGGATTGTATTTTTTTTTATATGAATCAGGCCAGACCTGCATCTTTTTCTTTTGTATCCAAGTCAAATAAATAAATTATCTACATTTCTTCTGTGCTCAGTGTGATGAGGCTTAATTTGATAATAGCATACTTGCATTGTAATAGATAATAAAAAATTCCCTGTTTAACAAAGAGCTTTGTACTTGAGAGTTTTGACACAAAGAGCGCTTTGCAGTTTCTGTGTAATTTTAGTCAGGAAAGTGTTCAGGGGACATATTTCAGCATTTCTGCTGTTGCTGCCCTTTCATTCAAGCCTAACTGTGACACTGACACAGTGATTGCTCCTCTGCAGAAGATTAGGGTCTGTGTCGCTGAGCCTAACAGAGATGACTATCAAAGGGGGTGATTTCATCATTTAATTCATAGGATCAACAGTGGTCACACATGAGGACACAGGTTTCTTTGTGCCGTTTGAGTTAACAGTGCGTGTCTGAAGGTTCATAAACTGTTTGCATACAATTACAGAAAGGCATGAAATAGAAAATTCTTTATCCACTGCTACACTGCTTAAGTAATTCTTCACATCACTCTTGATTGCTGAAGTCTTGTTGAAGTCTTGTCATGCCATTTTAGTCTCATTACCGCTGTCACTTTGATTCAAAACGTTGGTTGAGTGCGTGTCGTTAGCTGATGGTTAAGGGGGATGACCTGTAAAGGTCTGCATTGAAATAGTAAGAACGTACTGCTGAAATCTGGGGGTTGCAGATAGAAAAGGGGACCCAGGTACCTACCTCTAACCCTTTTCTTTAGCTGTGATGAGGAAATCCACATAAATGATTGATAAAGTGCCTTGACTGTCATTTGAATAATACATCGGTCCTGTTCTTGTGCCAGGCATTTTTGGATGGGAATGTTCTGCAGAAGGGTGGGGTTCTGTCTTTAAAAACCTTTGCAAGTAGCTGATTTTTAAAATAAAACGATCCAGATGACTGAAGCAAGGTGAGGAGTTTGAAAGGTTGCATATGTCTCTGTGTATGTGTGTGTGTTTGTGTGTGTGTGCGCGTAGAGAGAGAGAGAGATAGGTGGGGGCAGGGAGTGTCTCCTGTCACCTCTCATTAGGGACGCATAGTCCAGCTCGGCCGGCGACTGCCCTCCCCCGTCTGTGGCACTGCCCTCCTCTGCTGTCGGCCCGAGCACACAAACAGCAGCACACTGTTTCAGTCTAAACTGCAGAAAAGTGTCTTAATGTTCAGCATCAGAGAGATTATGCCAGAGATGCTTCTTATTGAACAGTGTGAGTCAGGTCTCAAGGAAATAGAGTAGCTGTCCTAAATTATGCTTTTAGAATTCTGCACTGCAGCTGAAGTTAAATTTGGTTCACTCATTTGAATGAGTTAAAGCTGTGAGTGTGCCTCGCTGGGAATCTGCGTATTGTTCATTTGATGTGTTGGTTGCTTTGTTATATTCTGCCGCTGCTGTTCTCCTTTTCAGTACACCCCCCCACCCCCCACACTACCCCCCCCACCTCCTCAACCCCACCCCACCCACCCCCTTTTGTAAACAAGACAGTATATATCTCAAGGGCTTCCTCCTCTCTCCTACATATTCAAATTCAATTTCTAATTTTGTCCAAATGAATTCCCTGTGAAGATGGGGCTTATTTAAAGCGGTCTAATGAAATAAAGATCAACCAACATTTTTACTGGAGTGCTCCAGTGTGACTGCTTGGTGACTATTTGTGTGTGTGTATGTGTGTGTGTGTATGTGTGTGTGTGTGTGTGTGTGTGTGTGTGTGTGTGTGTGTAGTAAGAGGCTGTAGTTTTCCATTGAACCCTTGGGAGTCTGTGGAGTGCTGCTCTACAGGGGCAGACACAATGATTTATTAGTATGGTAGGTAGGAAAAACTAGCAGGCTGAGATAAAACAGATCTCCCATCACACTTGAGTTCTCCGTCTGCTCTCACACAGAAAAGAGACAAAATGTGTGTGTGTGTGTGTGTGTGTACATGCGTGATCCGTTCTTATATTGAGCTATTTAAAGATCCAGAGCAATGAAAATTTACAAGCCTCTTAATAATGTTTATAAAAGAGCATGTTTATGCAATGTTATCCTTGTTGTAAGTGCCTTGGAAACTTGAGAAGCTGTCCTTCTAGTTTTGAAAAATAATTTCAATCTCAAATCCACTTGCTGGTAGAAATGAACCGAGATAGACTCAACTTTTAGGTAACAGCCTGATTATTTGAAAGTATTCTCAGTTAATGAGTTGCCCTGTTTTCTGTTAGATAGTAGCCAGTGACCGTACAAAGGAGAGAACAGAAAGCTACTGAGAGCGCCTTGGCTGGCGCCACGGTTGGCAGGAATAGCTTAGGTTGGGCTAAAAAGACTCTGTGCAGCTATTTGAAGTCGCTCACCTCTGTCCCAATCATGAACACATCGTTTTCTGTCTTTGAATTATGTTCGGGTGACCCAACCATATCATTTAACAGCCGTGTTAATGTCATGTTTGGGGTGTGCATTATGGATAAAATCCTCAATCAAGGTATATGTAATACACGTAACTCAATAGGCCCTTTTCACAGCAGACATTTTGACTTGCCATTGTAGGAAAAGCACAGGTGTTACTAATAACATTAAGAATGGCTCTGTTTTATTCAAGTGCCTCGTTAAGCCGTGACAGTGCGACAGTGAGCCAGCATGCACAATACCAGGACCCTGAAACTGAAGCAGTTAATTGGAATTCAGCAACCATTCATTTTATTATTCGCGACTGTGCTTCTCCTACTGTGACATGTCAAAATATCATCTGTGGAAAAAGAAGAAAAGCTTGTTGAGAAATAGTTAATGGATAAAGTAACGAGGCAGGAATGACTGTTTTCAGCAAATCCAATTATTTAAATACCCGACAAATCAAAGCAATTCACCACACTGATGCAAGAATCATAATATACAAATACAATATTGCCGTAAAGCTGCTCTGCTCATTGCAAGATCACCCACAGTGGCCTAATATGACAAGAAACATTACAGGGAAAAGTTCCACTGTATTAACAGTAAGGCCAAATGTCTGACTGTATCATCTCACTGTGTGTATTATCATATCGCTTACCTCTATTACACATCACGCACTAAAATGGCACTCAAACCTGACATTTGTCATCATAGTACTTTTATGAAAGAAAGCTGTTAAACACATAGTTTCACTGAACAACTACAAGCATTTGAGTCTGTCTGTACTGACATGAACAGAAAAGTAAGGCAAAGTTTGAAATCTAGCTCCAGTATGAAGCTGCTTGGCTCTAAGATAAGACCTCGGTCAAGGAATTGTCACTAAAATTGCAGCAAAAAATACTCCACTAAGATTTATATACAGACTAAACTAGAAAAACCACCAACAACATTCATTAGACTACAAATGTTTAAACTGTTCAAGTGAAGAAGATGAGCAAAGGCAGAGTGGTTTGTGCTTGGTTTATGCCTCACTCCAAAAAAAATCGCCGTACGTCTGCATTTGATTTGTTGTTCACTGCCAGTTTAGTATTTCCTGAGGGCCAAGCAGAGGAAGTCTCTGGTTAACCTAAGTCGCATTTGAAGATTATAGATAGAAGCCTGAACACACAGTCTTCAGATGAGGACCATCATTCTAAAAAAAAAAAAAATCCCCTTTTAACACAATTTTTTTTAGCGTTTCAAGCCTGTAAAATTGCCAAGACAGCTATGATTCATGTTTGCGTTGAAATAAATGTGGCTGAAACAGTGTGATAGATAGTAATAGATGTCCCTCTGTTCAGTTTCTTTAACATTGACGCCCCGAGCCATTCGTTATCTTTGACAGAGTCCAAACAGTCCAAACTCATTATGTTGTAATTCCTGTGAGATATTACTCAGCAACATTTAAAACTCAATCACTCATTGGCTTAAACATCTTTCTTACTGTTCTCTCTGTCCTCTTTCATCATCCTTCCTCCAGGCATGGCAGGCTGGGCCCGGGGCTCTGAGGACGCTTCAGAGGATCCGTGCCTGACCCACGACTGAGGATTGAGAGGAATACATCTGTCTGAGCAGAATGACTCAGCAAGAGGGGGGACCCCCAAATAGCAAGTGAAGAGAAGTGAGGATGGGTGCCAATGGATCCAGCTATCCACACTCATGCTCCCCACGCATAGGGGGAAATGCACAGACACAGCAGACTTTTATAGGTAGGTGGTTTTAATTAATTGTGTTGTGATCGGTCGCACAGTTAACACAAAGTCAGCTCCAACAGACGCTTCTGTATTTTCAACATGTTAGAGGAGCTATAAAACATGATGTTCCCACTTTGTTCTGATTTGAATGTCAGATGCGATTGCTTTGCTTGGCTGAAAGCGTTCATGCCATATTCCTGAACCTATTTGGCACCTTGCACCCTGGCCACAAAGACACATTGGGGGGTCCAGAAAAGCCAAACTCACCCTTTTATTTTCATTAACCTGCTTCCATGACAACTAATGGTGTGAATATTTTTTGTGTGTGAGAGCTCTTGAACTTGGCCATCGACTCATAGCCTTAAATAAAGTGATGTATCTGCTTGTCTCTGCCATATGGATTTTATGTAGTATCACATTTGTATGAGTGTCAAGATTTAAAAAGAAACTTGTGTCCAAAGTGGGTTGGTATCAAAAATCACATTAAGTCAGGGCCAAAGTACTTAGTATCAGTTTCAAAGTAATTTGTAGCCAAAAAAAAAAGTACCAGCCTTGCACTATTTTTCTTAGCTTTATGTGCTTGTGGTGTTATGCGATTATGATAAGACTGCTGACTATCAGATTGGATGTGAGCCAATCTGGTGTCATGATTTCTGTTCCCGTGGCCAGGCGTCGTGCAGGCAGAATAGCATGACGGCTGCACTCTGAGACTTTCATGTGCAAGGGGTTTTTTTTGTTTTTTTTAACTTTTCCAATTTCAACAGAGTTGATATTATTGTCAGCGAGTACTTATACACTATAGCTAGTGTGTTACTGTCAGGCCATTAGTTTGTACCTGCATGCAATGAAAAAAGTCTGACATAAGGGGTCTATCAGATTGTATGAGTTGGGTCATTTTCCAGTACTGTTTTTGATTGGCTGTTAGAGATCACTGTCTTTTATGAGGAATGTTAGGAGACATCTTTGACACTCCTATTCTGGTTTATAGCTGTGGATTTTCCCAACAGTCCTGAATGACAGTTCAGAGAGACTGCATGAAAAACCTTCCTAATTTCACTTTCAAAGCGACTGGGGTCTGAGCTTTTTGCAGACTTCTGCTTTAAAGTGAAAGTATTGTTAAAGGAGCCACGTTATCAGTGAAGCCCTGAGACCTCTGAGGTCTGCTCTGAGCTTCCTAGCCGCTCAGTTGAGCTGGCCTGGGCTACGGATGATTCACAGTGTTAGAATGATTACTATTTGGGTCACACTGATGGATGCTGAGAGGAAGAGAGGATCTCCTTGGCATAGCTTTCTCTGACGTACGAGACCTGTCACTCATGCCAAAGATAACTGCTATTTAGTGTAAATGATTGGGCTGAAGTATTCAAATGGACTGGAGTTCATTAAGGAGTACAAAGCAGGACAATGTGTTCTGTGAGCTAATTGGTTCTGTGATGCATCATTGTTTGTCCTAAAACAAAACAAACTAAGAAGATTCTGTCTGGTTCTTCTTCCGTTTTTGTCTTTTTTTTCCCTGTTGAACTAGATCCAAAGGTTTTGGTAGCAGGTCATGGTAGTGTGTTCTTTGCCTGACAGAACTGGCCACATTACAGTGGTATTAGTGACAGATTGTGATTCTAGCAGTCTGGACTTAAGAGTTAAGTGGTGTTGTGGTTATGAAATATCAGGTCTACCCAGAAGACACATTTTTTAAAAGAAATCTCTAGGAAACCCTATTACAGTTATTTAATAGCATAAACAGATTTGTCACTTTATATGTTGAGCTTTTTGGTTGTTTAAAAACAAATTAAAGTTCTGGTGTAGCTAACTTACATTTGGGTATGCTTGTGTGTTCATTTCAGGGACCTCATCCTACTCTCATCAGGGATATGGCTGGGAGTCTAAGCTATACAGTCTGGAACACGGCCATGAGCGGCCCACAGACAGGAAGAAGAAGAGCCTTGGTCTGGCGACCCTCAAACGGCGGTTCATCAAACGGAGGAAGTCCAGCCGCTCGGCAGATCATGCGCGGCAGATGCGGGAGCTTTTGTCAGGGTGGGACGTCCGTGACACAAACGCCCTGGTGGAGGAATATGAGGGCACAGCAGCCCTCAAGGAGCTGAGCTTCCAGGCCAGCCTGGCACGTGCCGAGGCACCCAGCTTGCAGCGAGATCTGGCTGCCCTTTACCAGCATAAGTACTGCACTGATGTAGACCTCATCTTCCAAGGTACCTGCTTCCCAGCCCACCGGGCCATCCTGGCTGCCCGCTGCCCCTTTTTCAAGACTCTGCTGTCCTCGTCCCCTGGCTATGGAGCAGAGGTTCTCATGGACATCGACACAGCTGGCATCGATGTGCCCATGTTCTCTGCCCTACTTCACTACTTGTACACAGGGGAGTTTGGGGTGGGCGGAGCAGAGGATACCAGGCTGCAGAACGTGGATGTACTGGTGCAGCTCAGCGAGGAGTTTGGTACCCCCAACTCCCTGGAGGCAGACATGAAGGGCTTGTTTGACTACATGTGTTACTACGACGCTCTGCTTAGCTTCTCCTCAGACTCTGAGATGATAGAGAGCTGCAATGAGAGAGGGGCTGTGGCTGGAGCAGCAACTGGTGTCTCAGGAGGCAACGGGTGCCCAGGGACCCCAGACGAGGACCTTAGGGCTCATAAGGCTATCCTCTCAGCACGTTCACCTTTCTTTCGGAACCTTTTGCAGAGGCGCATCCGCACAGGAGAGGAAATGACAGAGCGCACGTTGCAGACTCCTACCCGCATAGTGCTGGATGAGTCCATCATCCCACGGAAATATGTGCAGGTTATTCTCCACTGCATGTACACAGATGGGGTTGAGCTCGGGCTGGTGCTGCGGGGAAGCCCCTCAGCAGGCAGCCTCGGAGAGGTGCAGGCCCTGGTGTCCGGGGGCCGGGGGGCCAGCACACGAACAGAAGAGGCCATGGAGCTGTACCATATTGCTCTGTTCTTGGAATTCAGTATGCTGGCTCAAGGTAAGTCATAATGACACACATTTACAGCACACATACACATAAATCAATAAAACACAATCAGACATAAACTAAGGTGTGGTTCTTTTCAGACATGTTTACAGCCATATTGACACTTGACTTGTTGACTGCACTTAGTGATGCTTTTGAGCAGGGCTGGGCAACATGACCTAAAATCTCTATCAAGACAGATTAACCTGACCATAAATGTAATAATAATTATTATTTATGACGATTAAAATACTGGGCTGTGAACCTCCCTGTTAGATGTCCGCTGTTGTCAGTTCATAGACATTTATTGACAACTGTGAAATAAGCAAATTTAAGTCAGTAAGAGAGTCATAATATTGATAATTCGATGAATTTGGTTTATTGCCCAGCTCTATTTGTGTGTATAGTCTGCCTTTGGCTTTTCTTTGGTTTCATCCCTTTTATAAATTGTCCACTGACTACATGAGTCTCGATGCTGCCAGGGTCTCGGCAAGGACAATTGCTTAAAACCCTCAATGCACACTGTGATAATGTAGTTAAATGGCTTCTGTCCTGAATTTCAAAGTTAATTTGTCAGTCCAGGCTGTCATAAATATAGTGTCGCGTTCTGTGGACTCCATAATATGGGTTGGATTTTGTCATAACTGTCTCGAATCTTTTTTGTGAATTATCGCTTCACAAGACTTCAGCCTACTTGAATCCCTTAAAACCAGGTTATGCATATGTTGAAATATGTGTAATACGGCTGCGTTCAGACCCGACCAGTGTGAAACAGCTTGGCTGACTGTGATGAGTGTTAGCGCTGCGGCTGCCAGTAACAGATTGATAAAGGCTGTAGGGTTTGTCTATGTCTCCAGGGGCAGACAGCTTACTGGCTGATACATGCAGTGCATCTGAGCCTCTGTCAGCACTTCATCACTGGCCCATCTTTACTTGGATGACACTGTCTTCTTGACTGAATGACCCCAGTAACATGCCAAAGGTTAAAGCCGCGGTTTGACATGATCTTTGACACTCTCACCTCCCCAGTAGTGGCATGTCTGAGTGCTGTCTAGTTTCCAACACACCTCGCATACCTCCATTTCAATCAAGTTAATCTCTGCAATATGCGATACCTGAAGCAGTCTTTTTCATGACTGTGTGGATCCAGAGAGGTTGTATGACTCCACACAGTTTTTCAGATGATAGTGTCAGTTATCCTCCTGGCTAGGCCTGCAACTAATGATTATTTTCATTATTGTTTAATCTACTGATTATTTCTCAAGTAATTGATTAACCATTTGGTCTATGAAACAACAGAAAACCGTGGAAATTCCCATTGCAACAGTCCAAAGTCCAAACAAAATCAATTAACTGTAACGCAAGACAAGGAAAAGCGGCAAATTCTCAACCATTAGCATCAAATGTTTGGAAATTTGGGCTTTAAAAATGACTTCCATTATCAAAATAGTTGTAGATTCATTTTCTGTGGATTGATTAATTTGCTGATTGTTTCAGCTCAAGTATTTTTTCTGCAACATCATGCATCCTCAATGGGTGTGGATATGGGACTCTGTAAGCTTGGAAATGACAGCAAAATGCATCCTGTCCAAACAGGAAGCATAACACATTTTTGCACCCTACAGTTATAAACACGCTTGGATAAAATCTTTTGAAAGCGCAGGATTAGTTGTGGGAAGCTGCTGTATTGACTGAAGAGCCAAGAATCAATCACCTTTTTAAGTGCAGCGATCTGAATAGTGCTGTACAGTAACACATACACACAGCTGGTTAGACACCACCTCCCACCCTTCAAGCTGTAGTGTCACTCTCAGGGTCACTCCGGCAGCTTAAGCCGGCGAGCAGGCAAACAGTGTCATCCCCACGCACCATCACCTCCTCCTCCCTCCCATCCCCCAATTCAGCAACCCCCTACTCGAGGGTATTTTTATCCCCTCTCCTCCCTCTCCCACTGAGCTGCACAGCTCTAATCAGTTCCCATGAAACCTCAATGTGGAATGTGGTGAGATGGTTGAGGTTGACCCGGTGTCGTTTGTCCAAGTCCCCTCTCTTTTTCTGCTCTGCAGCTTCCTGTTATTCCCTTATTTGAAATCATGCCCTTTTTTCACAATTCTCTTCAAAAATCCTGCATACTCCAAAGCGTCAAATAATCCTGGCATCTACGGGGTTGATTATGAACTGAGAAATTTGTCTGAGTCCATCCCGCAGCTGGAGATCTCGGTAGCTGCCATGTCTCTTCAGGAGGCAGCAGAGAGGCTTATGTCAGAGGTTTTATATGGAGAGAGCCCTCTCATCTGTCACAATGTCCCCCCCCTCCACCCCCCCCTCACTGCTCCTCGACTGCTGCCCTCCGGCTTGTGGGAAGATTTGGCCCACGAAGGTTTTTCCTGGAGCAGTTGAGCTCTCTGTCGTTCTTCCATATTAATTCTCAAGATGTGTATCCCTTTATGACTCCATCTCACTCAAATGGCAACCAATATTAAAAGCCTTATTAATTTTTCAAGTGCACCGCAGAGATAATAGCCAGCTGGTGTGGTTTCAATGTCTGTGTGTGGTACCTTCTCTCCCTTCCTGCTCACTGAATGACCGGTGCTCTCGGTGTCCTATCTTGTGTTTTGAGCGTGTTGACTGAAGTAGCAGTCCCTGAGTCATCATCAGACATGATTTACATCCACAGGCTTGTTTACTGGCCAGTAAGTGCAGCTGATGTTTTTAGTGGATTTGGAGACTGCTTGCTCCATAAACACAGAGCTCCAAATAATAACAGCAAGACAGGATGCATACATCCTCCAAAGTCAGTGCATTGTTGAACTGGCTGTTGCTGTTCCTGCAGTTGTGTTGATATTCTTGTCAGTCAGCTAGGCTGCGGTGCATATGGTGTACCACCCGTGGAGAGAAGGGGAGGAGGGTTAGTTATTAGATATAACGCTGATTCTAATCTCCAGCTTACAATAAAAGTGCTGTGTTTTAAAAGACTGGCTGGTGCTTTGAATTCTAATGGGTTAATGTGAAGCAGAACTGTTTGTTTTCCTGCGCCACTGGTTCAAAGTGGGGAATTGTCTGCCTTTTGTGCATTGTGTGTGTGTGTGTCTGCTTTTAGGAGAGGGCAAAGGTGAGAGACTGAAAGTGAGCAAAAGCACTTTCTCGGAAGACCGACAGCACAGGGACGAGTGGTGGAGACAGAGGCACAGATGTTGGGACTCCATCCCTTCTTCCAGTCTGTTTATAGCATATAAAAAAAGGCAAAGTGCCTGGGTCCACATTTCAACTTCATCTGTCCTGTTAACGATGCAGGATTTCCACCCTTAGTTTAAAAATACTGCGGAAGCCTGCTTCACATTTCTGTAACTTGCTGATACAACTAAAGATGCCTAAAGGGGAAGTGCATCATGAGTTTATGTGTTCATTTATTGCATATTTGCATGTACATTATTGCCGGCGTGTGTGTGTCGGTGTGATCTCAAAAATGTGTGACTGATGTTTCGATGAATATGAAGCGTCTGATTCAGAAGCAAAAGCATCGCTGGAGTCATCATTCTGAAGTCTGGCGTCCAATTTCCCAGAGTGCATGTTCAAAGTGGTGGTTTGGGGGCAGAGAGGAAGCTTAGATCCTCGAGCTTAAGATAAGAGTTTCCCAGAGGATCGTTGCTACTGGCAGATATTACCCAACCAAGAGCTGATGGACAGGGCGGCCTGGAATGAGGAAGTCAGTTCTGGGCAGCTCGGACTGGATGTCAGTCAGTCTGGATTCATCTCCGTGGGTGTCTATTTTATAACGTTATTGATCATAAAGAGACAGAGAATAAGAGCCACTGAAGCTCTGGCTTTTGGGGGTTGGCATAGATATCTTGACCAATCACTCATATGTTAATCTGTGTTGATGTTAGGAGGTTTAATTCTGTCTAAACAGAGTTTGAGTGCCCGTGTAGGCCGACTTTTGACAACTTAGCTCTTTTTTAAGTGGCTAGAGCAGCAGGTACATAATTCCCTAAGCCTACTGTGGTTTTTAATGCATTTTTGATTTATACACACAAGTGTGTACACATTGGCAAATTGTGTGTGTGTGTGTGTATGTGTGTGTATGCTCGTGCACTGGCAGCACATTTCCTCAGGCTGCTGTGTTTACTTATCACGGTTAAGAGGAGGCAGCTTGAGACTGAAACACATCAAGGTATCAAAGGCATTTCTGTGGGTTGGTGTGTTACAGAGTTAAACCACAGCATGCTAATCTGGTATGTGCTCTGATTGAGGAAACACAGTAAGGAGGATGTGGGGGCTTGTAAAGGGAGACTCCCAGGGTCAGTGAATATGAGTCAAAACCACCAATGGTCTTGTATTCACGAACACAAACTGAAATCCCTCTCAAATTAGATTTGATATAGTACATTCCTGGCTTTAATGTATTTATTTTGGGGATATGAATCATTGGTGTCCACATACACTCGATTGGGTGCAAATTGTTAAACTGTCTGTCTGTCTCATTGGTTCTCCCAGGCTGTGAGGACATTGTTGTGGAAAGCCTGTCTCTGGACTCGCTTGTCCCCATCCTGAAGTGGAGTTCCCAGCCGTACGGCTCCAAGTGGGTCTATAGGCAGGCCATGCACTTCCTTTGCGAGGAGTTCAGTCAGGTCGTCACCTCAGATGTTCTCTATGAGCTTAGCAAGGAGCATCTTCTCAGCGCGATCCAGTCCGACTACCTACAGGTAAGGAAACAGAACATCACCCGTTTTCACCCTTGATGACACCCCACAATATGGAAGCTACATTTCTAATCTGTTTACCTTCAATAATAATATGCTTTGCCATATACACATACACACACACACACACAAACACACACACTTCACTCAGGTTCTCAAGAGTTTTGAGTACAACATTCCCTAAAGGCAGTGCCTTCAAAGCCAGAACCTAATCAAACCTGAGCTGTCATCTGTACTGCCAAGCTACTCGGGCAGCCGACCAGATGGTTGAGGTGAAGTGTTGTAATCCAACTACACAAACAAACCATTCCAGGCTCGAGCTTTGCCTGAACACCGGCTGAACATATTGCATTTTCACCTCATCCTCATTTAACAGCTTCCCAGTTTTGTTCTTGACAATATCTAACCTTATCCTAATAATACTTTTGTGTCTTTCTCTCTCCCTGTCCTATTTCTCTCTCGGCTTCTCTTTCTCTGTATGCTGGTTCATTCACAGGCAAGCGAACAGGACATTCTCAAGTATGTTGTTAAGTGGGGCGAGCAGCAGCTTATTAAGAGGATGGCAGACAGGGGTAAGATAATACACTCTATAATTACCCTCTGAGCAGCCCCCCTAATGGCTCTGAGGAAATTACCCACTTACCAGAGCCTCCAAAATTCACTTAAAAGTATTACAAAAAGAAGCCAAACTTTACCCCAGAAATGAATTGAACAAGAAGTGGCTTCATGGTGACTGGGCACGTGATTGTGTGCTCTGACCCAGTAAACAACTACTTTCAGTAGGTTTTATGATCAAGGTTATTAGTTATCATATTTTAAGGGCTTGCAATCTGTTTTAGAAAGCTTAACTAAATTGCAGTTAATGTATTATTTATCCATAATTTGTTAAATTGAAATTGGTTAAAATGTGAAAAATAGCCAGCAGGTCAACTTAAAAGCATCGTCATTGCATAGATAGTCACGGTTATATGCAATATATTAAAACGCTGCTAATGGCTGTTTCTGTCCTCGTTTACCCAGAGCCCAACCTGTTGAGCGGCACAGCCCACAGCGTAAACAAGAGGGGAGTGAAAAGGAGAGACCTAGATGTGGAGGAGCTAAAGGAGATCCTGTCTCCCCTCCTGCCCTTCATTCGAACTGAGCACATCTTACCTCCACACAGCGACGTCCTCACTGATGCGGTCAGTACTCCCTGACTGCCTTTTCTCAGCTTTGTGTGTGTGTGTGTGGTTGTGTGTGATTGTGTGTACCTGAGTCATTGCAACCTTTATAAACCGAGCATTGATCCACATTCTCCACTTCGTTCACAGCTTAAAAGGGGTTTGATAAGCACCCCTCCTTCAGACATGCTGCCCACGGCTGAAGGGGGAAAGGCCAATGCCTGGTTACGGCAGAAAAACGCAGGCATCTATGTGCGTCCTCGTCTCTTCTCTCCTTATGTGGAGGAGGCTAAGGTGAGGCTCGTTTGCTTCTGATTAATGGGGCTTCCAGACAATGCAGGAAGCAGTGGATTATTTGTGCCCTATATAGCTATTATCAAAGATAGTAGAGGTGCTGTGAAGAGGGCAGACTAACTATTAACAGCCTGAGGAAAATTTGTGGACCTAAAGTCATCCATGCTCAGTTGTTGCCACACATACTCACCATTTTTTATAGTTGCCTCCATCATCTTAACTGAAATTCATAGGCCTTCCTAGGGCCATGAATATTTATGAACATATCCACAGACCAGAGAGAGTCATTATTAGATTAAGTGTCAATCAAGTGGAACTAATTTGCAAACTCTCTCAATGTCCTTGAGTTGCATATAGAACATTTTTCAGAAGTTCTGGTCTAATTCGTCCTCTCTTCTTCTACCTTTCCTCAGTCTGTGCTTGACGAAATGATGGTGGAGCAGACGGACCTGGTGCGTTTGCGACTAGTGCGCATGTCCAACGTCCCAGACACACTCTACATGGTCAACAACGCTGTGCCGCAGTGCTGTCACATGATTAACCACCAGCAAATGTCAGTTAATTCAGCCACAGCTCCATCGGTTGTGGCCAATGAAATTCCAGGTAATAAAATTGTTGCGCAAACGTCAAAACTTCTCAAACATCCTTTAACATAATGCTGTTTCGTAGTTCATCCTGATCTCCCTGAAAGAGCTAAGACATATTTGTGAATCAATTAAATATCAAGTTATTGTATTAATATGATTATTATGAATATAATAATCTGTTTGTTTTTTTTTTCAGTTTTGACTTGGTCACCAATGCACAGATTTGCAAAGCTTACAGGATCCACTACATTCCTTAATATGTGTGTTTGTATTTTGTGTATCTTTCAGTGCCTCAGCTGTCAGTGGTGAAGGAGATGATCCGGAGGCTGCAGGAACTGAGACACACAGAGCAGGTCCAGAGAGCTTATGCCCTCAACTGTGGCGAGGGAGCCACCGTCAGCTATGAGCTGCAGCTGCGGGTGCTGCGGGAATTTGGTCTGGCAGACGGAGCCACTGAGCTACTGCAGGTTAGCAGAAAGCAGACTTTGTCCCCAGGGGGTTAGAGGGGGATGAGAGGGCTGAAGGTGGGATACTAACCAGGATGGTAAGGCTGAGGACACAGACAGACTTCAGCAATGCCGCAGACACAGATCTTAAATAACCCCAAGCAGATAAATCCTAAGAAAGATCTTAAAAACTGTGTTTGCTTTGTCAGTGTCACAATAGATGTGGACTTCTTTAGCTCAGTTTTGTTTTTTATCTTTTCAGAATCCGTACAAGTTCTTCCCAGATGAACGGTTTGGAGATGAGAGTCCAATTCTGGCTCTGCGGCAGGTGGGTCGGTGTCGGGTAAACAGCAGCCCAGCCATGGACAGCATGTTCACAGAGTTGGAAGGGGTAGCAGGCTTCCACCCTCCTCTACCTCCTCCACCTCCCCCATACCACCCTCCTGCCACACCCAGCCATGCCCAGCTCAAGGGTGCCTGGCGACCCCGTGTTCCCATGCCGACACCTACCCGTTCCTTCTCCTACCCCTGCAACCGCACCCTGATCCAGCGCCATGCGGCTGCCAAGCATGGCAGCTCAGACTACTCCTCCGTGCCCAGGCCCCAGCCCCCAGACTGCACCAACCCGCAGGCTATGGGCCGAGCTTTGCTTTCAGACCAGCAAGCGGTGAGTGTTAGTGTTACTTCTTAGTGTCCTTATGCTACGTTTTTGTTTATTCAAATGTAAGCTCAATGTCTGTGCCTGGGATCATGTATGGCTCAATTGTCGGTCACAAATTTATCTGTTTTCCAATGCAGATGAGCATGGAGCCTGTTATGAGAGAGTTCATGCCTGACATCGCGCTGGGTGTCTCAGTCATGTCCCTGAGGGAGCAGCACATGGCAGAGATGGACAGGGAAGGCCCTCACAGCCCCATGGGCCCCTCAGGCCACCATCTGCCCCATGGACCCTGTCCTTCTGTCCGCCTCAGCCATAGCCACGGTCCTGGACATGGCCACTCCTGCAAGAGACACGCTCCTGAACCCAAGCTGGAGGCTCAAGCCGAGTTCCCTGACCTGTATGACTTCTCCTGCCGACCTGCAACCCCGACCTCCAGTCACCCTCTGCCATCCTTTGCAGGACCAGACCTCTACAGCCACAGCTGCACCTCCTCCAGCCCCTATCCACCCCCCTACATTTCTGACTCTCAGTCCCAGGGCCACCCGCAGGGACGGACTGCCCCAGACCCACTACGGCTGGATGTCCTCAGTATGACCTCTCAGAGGCACGATGGAGTCCTTGCCAGCCCCTCTGGAGCCCAGCCCAGAATGGGACATATCCCGAGGGGACGATCAAACGAGACAGACCTGACTCATGGCTTGGGCCATTTGCGGTCCCCAAGTGGAAACATGGATGGCTATGAGGAGAGGCACACAGGACCTAGAGACGCCCCGGAGGAGATGGTTCTAGCTGGAGAATCATCAGGCCCGGGGTCCCTTCAGCAGCCTCACAGGAACAGTGTCACCGAGGAGATCACCAGAGACCGCAGGTCACCCAGCAAGCCTGACTACCCTTACAAGAAATCTGCACTTTAACCCCAGCTGAGGATCAGGGGTTGAGTTAAGAAAAGGGAAAAAGTGATGAGTGGCTGTCCCATCATAATGGGTGGCAAAGCACTAAACGTGTGCCTGTGTGTATATGTGTGTGTGCGTGTTAAAGAGGAGCAGGGAAAAGGGGTGGTCGATGGTTGCTATTTATAGGATCTGTCCTTTTGTCCTACCTCTATCACACTGTGCTATCCATCACACAGTCAGAGTATGGAAAGAATAAGAGCTGTAGGTTAACTGTCGATGCTTGTAATTGATCTCTTCAAGCCTGCCTAGTCCTGCTGGTTTAGAGGATGACTCAGGCTCTACTGGGGATGGATTGTCTTGACTGTGGTTGTAAAAAAAGGAAGAGGTTAGCTCCATGTCGTGTGAATCCCGCAGGTCACAACACTCGATGTAGCTCAGTCACGAACTGACGGTTTAACAAAGACTATATTCATGTTGTCTGTTGATTATTGTTACCATAGAAGGAGGAGATGGCGGGGAAGTAATCTTAATTTACACAAGCGAACAATGGCACACAGTCTGAGACAGAGTATTGTGATAAAATCAAATGTAAATATGTCTGGCTGTATTCTTTTCTCCCATGACTTGTATTTCCACTTCTTCCTGTAGCATGCCTATAGCAATCCACCTTGACTAGTTTCCCGCCACTCCCAGGTCCCGGTGCTGCGGCGCTGATGAGTAATGGGCCAAGGCTTGGTCACACAAAACAGGAATTGGATCTGACAGGAAGTAGGTCATCAGACCTCGTCATTCTCCAGTAACCCAGTCAGATAATTGTGTCAGGTTTTAACTACCACAGCTTCTGAGTGTCTAGCTTAGAGGCAGAAGCCTGGTGTTTTCAGTGAGGAGGGGAGGGGAGGGGTTGTGAGCAGATTCATTACTGAGATACAATGGAAAATATAGGGGTGCCATGGCAACTGACGTACAGTGATCAAATGGAGTGCTGGGGGTTTGTTGGTTTTGCAGCTGAGCAGGTGTGTGTGCGCGTGTGTTTCCGTGTGCAAGGATAACTTTGATACACACAGGTGTTTAGACAATCTCAGTACTGTACTCTCCCATCTTTTAGTCAGGTCTGTTTGTACATATCAGAGAGTCTGAGAAGAGTCTTTGGCACAGGATGCAGCGGTCGGTGTGCTAGAGCTCCCTCTTGTTTTGTTTAATCCAATAGCATCAAGTAATCAAATCTAAAGCCTTAATCAGTGCTTGGAATATTCAGTTTAGCTACCTTTTTATTCAATTAAGTATGATGTCATTATATTGCAACCCCAGTTAATTGCTTATTTGACTGTTCTTTTCGCTACGGACACATACACTGCAGTTTTGCGGGTGGTAGAACTGCTAAACCATGTATATATATATACATCAGGCCTCCATCTCGCCACCTCATGGGAGATTGTGGACCTGCAAAGTCAGTGTTGATACTGTTCAATATACTGTTAAAGAGCCGCAGCAACTGTAGCTCCAGAACCCTGCAAGTACACACGTTTAAAGAAAAAAAAAAAAAAAAAGTCTGTTACCGCCAACAGCTGGCGTACAACCTCACAATAAGAGTATCATTGCACTGTAGGAGCCACCTGTTTATTAGTCGAAGGGAAAAGGAACAAATGAATTTTGAACAAAAAGGAATCTTGTGTTGAAGAAAAGTTGGCGATTGCTGGCTCATATCTCCAATGGAAATTGTATATAATGAATTGAGTTCCACGTGTTCTGATGAATTTTTAATGGTTTCTATCACATTTTAGTGGTCGTTGAAGGTTTGTGTTTTTACTGTAGTGGACAACACTGTGTACTTGTCTTTGTCATGAAATCTCACTACGAATGTGTGGTATAAAACATAAAGATTGTGTCTCAGAATCTATTTTGTTCTTAAATGTTTAAATGCATTTAGGGCAGTTCGTTCAATATTGTAGGTGGTGTGGATTACCATGTTTGTTGAGATGTTCGTTTTTTTTTTTGTTTTGTTTTTTTCTGTTTTCCTTTACTTTAAAAGTAACAGGAATATGTAGAGGATCTGAAGATATTAGCTCTCTCTAGTTAATGAAGTTGCCAAGCAGAAAAATCATTTTTCCATCATCTAGCTTGCTTCATGGGGAAAAAATGCAAAACTCCAGATTCCTCCCCATGTTCATGTTGGGTAGTTGTTTAATTTTCCAGGACAATGTTCCATTGAATAAAAGTCCTTGTTTTGCTCTTTGCTGTAGAGAAGTCAGTGCCTTCCCCCGCCTGCGGCTGGGCTTTTATTGGAGAAGTGACTTTGATGTCTATGCAAGCTCTTTTCTACCAGCTTACCAGCCTGCATCAAATAGTTCTTTGAAATCTCATGTAGCTTGTTTTGTGTACATAGTGTTATTTAGCACCTTTTGAAATTGAACCATCTGAAAATGTGTGATTGCTTGTGTTGAATTGTAACAGGTACATTGTACTTGTATGGTATCATAGAAAACAATGTTTGTAGATTGATATTAAGTTGCATTTAGTTTCACTGAATCTATTTTTCTACTGTCACCTCAAAAGGTGCATAACAGTGGTCAACTTGGGCATCCTCAAAATAAACTGGTTTGATATTATGAAATTCACTTCACTTCCGTTGGGTTGTTTTGTGGACTATAAACGATAACTTTATTGGGAACATCCATCCACATAAAACAATGATGTCACTATTTTAAAACAAGTTTGTTTTAACTGGCCACCAACAGGAAACCTCTTCACCATGTAAACACACAGACGTACTTGACAAGTTCACAGGAATGCACAATGCAGCATCGTGTTCACATGAGAATTCTCACATTATTATAAGCAGACAATCTTTTTCAAGTGTACAGTGTTGAATCAAAATTTCTTTTGTTCATAAAAACTTATTAATGTGCATAAAACATCAATGTTTCAAGGAAACTTTTCATGATGAGCTTCAAAGTTAAGGCATCATTATAAATCAATAGAAAAAACTGGACATGGAACTGAAAACACAACTTCTCAATCCTTCACAACAATAACTGGAAGTCAGTACTATGCACTAATTATTCAAGCTTCATTGGTTGCAGCAAAAAGCCCTTTTATTCAACAGGGGAAAAAGGCTCATCTTCCAAGTCTCACATTCAGTCAGAGCACCATATGATGGTAACAGCACAGCCTCCTTATTATTGGTATCCTGCGTTGGTTCGACGTCTTTTTCGAGCCCGCAGCTCCTCAAAGTACTGATGAACGGCTTCGGCTGTGACTGTCTGAGAGATAGAGATGGAAAAAATGGGTCATGTTTTACATTTGTCCACCAAAACATGATTCTTGCCTGCAAAATTGCACATTTTAGTCATGTATAATGAAACCAATATCGCCCATGGGTAAATAAGCAATAATAACAGATTGAGTACCTCGTGGGTGTTGTTACATTTAATTCTAACTATCCAATCTATATTTGCACTTGGATTTCCATTTCTCACCTTTCCTTCAGCAGCACACTGTTCTAAAAATGCAGTGATCACAGTTGTCAGCTCGTTGTAACCTAAGGGACGAACACATGATTAATTAGTCACACGTCAAGTCTCAATCAATCGCCTCTCCGGCTAATTTCACTTTACACCCTTGGAGGAAAATTTATTTTACTCTGCTGTTAATTTTGACCCCACATCTTCCCCCGATGCTCACCGTAAATGACCTCCAGCTGCTGTACATGGCTCAGCGAGCTTGTCAGTGCCATCAGCGGGTGCTGCCCAAACGGTTCATCCAAGCCTTTGTTCTCGTAGGCCAGGATGGTGTCGGACTGATCCATAAGAAACTGCACCTGGACAGCCACGTAAGCCCTCTGTGCACCGACGCAACACACAGAAGAAACACAAGATGCTTAAGTACTTCACAGACACGTGAACCAGGATCAAATGGACAGCTGACTCCTGTAAAGTGGTGTTGTTAAAGCATAAACAGTATCATTCTCTGAGAGCTGTTATTTGTGGTCTACCTTGCAGCTTGTGCAGGTGCAGAGTTTGGAGCGCCAACTGTAAGGCCAGAACACCGCTCCCTGTCTCGGCCTCTCCAGCCCCTGGGCCTGCAGCTCCTTCAGCCTGCACTCTTCAGATTTGGTCGTGGCTTTTCCAGGGCTGCCTGTCATTTCCTCGTGGCTCCGTTTGCAAGGGATACTCCTGTTTACCGCTTCCTAAGATACAAACAATAACACAGGAAGTAGTGAGTCACTGTGTTATACGGGTGGGGGGCAGGGGGAGCAGACGAGAACACCTGGACTCTGTAAAACATCTGCACACAGCACTGCAGACTCATCCAGGGAAATTCTCAAGGCAACTGACACGATGACATGATTGGGCGATGAAAATCACCAGTTTATAGTAAGCTGCCCTGTGAAGGCTGGCCAAAGCCGTCTACAGAGCAGGAGAAGCAGTGCCTCATGGGTCATTTCTCCTCTAATTACCCAGAGGAGGGGGAAGCATGATAACAGGAGCTTGGAGCCTGCAGCTCTTGCAGGTATAATCCGCTCATTACCCTCCAGCCCCATCTAGTGGCAGGCTGGCGACAGAAAAGCAACCGCTGCCATAGAGATGACTACAGTGAACACTCAAAATATTGTATAATAATAATGATAATAATAATAATAATAATAATAATATCTTTCCCAAACAAATCCCTCTCCACTTCCTCTTCATTACATACCTACTCCACAAGAAGTCACACTCACAGCTGTGCAGGGCTTCTGCATTATGGAGGAGGATATAAATGAATGAGTAAACTGTCAGAGGCACTTGCCATACTCCATAGGTTAAAAAAAAATACACACAATACTTGCTCAGTCTGAAAATTGTGAAAAATGCCAGTTATCATTTCTTAGGGCTCATGGTGACGTCTTCACACACCTTGTGTCATCTGATCAACAGTCCAAACTTTAAAAGGTATTCGGTTTGCAATCATGTATGACAAAGAAGTGTCAAATCCTCACATTTGAGAAGCTGCAACTAGCAATATTTTTGCGTTTTTGCTTTAAAAAAAAAAAAAAGACTAGAACAATTGTTCAATTATCAAAATAGCTTCTGATTTATTTTCTGTCGATCGACTAATCGTTGCAGCTGTAGCCTTAAGTTAGTTCATTCATTTGTCCGTTGATAAACGGAGAAGACTATAATAAAAGAAAAATGGGTTAGAAAATGGTTAGAAAAGAAGGCTAATTTGAGTTTAGGCTGTGTCCGAAAACTCTCCCTATTTACTACACAGACCACTATATTTACTATCCGGCATTTCACTGAGTGTCTGAATCCTGAGTGTGAAATTTATGCATTATATTGTTCCCTGAAAAATTACCACTTTCCCAATGGAATTAAAAAAACAAAACAAAACAAAACAAAAAAAACACGTGTCCATGGCACGTACACTACTTTCTGCTAACAACCCTACCATACAATACGAACATTACAGTCGTGCAATGCTACACCTATCAAGGATGACGCAATGTGATAATTCGTAAGTGTCCAAAATCTCAATTTATTGCTCACTATACAGTTTTTGTATCTATTAGTGAACGAGAGAGTGATTTCAGACACAACTCTAGTGTCTGCAAATGCAAAATACATGCAACACATCCCCAAAACAATGAGCATGTACCATCTTATGAATTGATTTGAGCATATATGGGAGAACAAAAACAAGAAAAAAGTGATGTTTTTCTTAATCTAAATCAGCACAGTTTAGGCAAAATACAACAAAAGTTTATGTGCATAACCAAAATGATATTTGGCAAAGTAAAGAAGAAGAAACCTAAATGTACGTTTCGTCCATGGTCAGTGTTAGCAGTTTATATCTCTCACTTCAACTCCTCGCTATCTGGTTAGCTTTAAACACGGCAAATGGACGCAGTGGTCTCATATGTACTGTTTCTCACCTCCTGCTTCGTGTGTTCAAGACTGGTGGAAGGTTCTTCATCACTGATCTGACCGGGCTCGGAGTCTTCTTCCTTTTCATCTCCTTCCACAACATCAACCTCTACCTCCTCCTCACTGACACTGATTACAGGTGGTACTGAAGGGGAAAGACAAATATAAAAAAATGACTCTCTGGATTTTTAACATTTGCAAAGTTTGACATACGGTTTTGTTTTTGCAGCCTGTGAGAAGAAGCTCAGAAGAATAAATTACCTGCAAAGTGAGCAGCATACGTCCACAGGAAAGGAGCCTTGCTCATGCAGCCCTCGCATACCATCTCTTGCAGCTCCTCAGGTTCCACCATAGAGCAGCCCAGGTGCTGTCAAAGATAAACAAAATGACTGCATAGAAAGCGGAAGAGTCATAGTTGTGCTAAATTGTAAATGAGAATGAAATAAGTGCTTAGAAATGCAACAGGACCCGTGCTTACCCTGGTATGAAACCAATCCTCACAGATGACACACTGAATCATCTCATCATTGACCTGTTGGGTAATTAAAAATTGAGTAGTTCAGTAGTTTTCACAGAAATAAACTGAATTACATGAGCTCAGAGACCATTTAAAAGGGCAAATGAAAGAAAAAGAATACCTGATCATCTGCGTCTGGGTACGGCCGGTCACACGTGCAGTAGCAGCCATGGAAGTTGTGATTGTAGAGATTTTTGTTGTTTTCATTGTCTTTGGCCTGTGAATACATATGAAATGGAATAACTTGAACAATCAGAACATGCATAGCAGACAATTTGGGAAACAAAGGGATCTGTTAAAAAGTAGAGGACTCACAGGAATCAGCTGGCACTGGAAGTCTCCAAATCTGCCATTTCCACAGTCGCAGCGAAAGTTTCTACATAAGAAAAACAGGATACTGTGAGCTTGAATTTGTCTGATCAGTTCACTGTCAGTCCAACACACAAAGAAATACTTTCAAAAATTACCTTTTGGTATACAGTTCAAAGATCTCATGTCCTTCATGGCACTTATTGGCACAGGCCAGACAAATCCCAGCAGGCTCTGCAGTACTGGGGGTGCAGGTGCTGCAGGCGAACACAGCCTGTCTCTTCACATAACCCTGCAAAGATCACACACAATATGCAGCAGTATGCACATTATTATTGATTATTAAAAAGGACTGTAGTAATTATTTAGTATTCTCTGAAAGAAGGGTTTCAACTATGAGGGAAAGTTGGGGATATTGCAGTGACACAAAGCAAAGGGATGATAATTTCACTCTTGAGTTGCAAGAGTTGCACAGAAACACCTTAGAATAAATGATAATAACATAAATATTAAAATTACAGTGGGGGATTCTGTTAAATACACAGTCGAAATTAAATATACACGATATTACATCTACAAACTGCTGTGCTTTGATGTGGTGAAAGAGTCGAGCCGACAATAGAGGCTGCAGGGATGTTGCGGTGAAGGAGGCTTTTCTTACCCGGGAATAAGAGCAGTTGTTCGGGTCGCTTCCAGCCAGCACGCACAGAGCCTGCTCCAGCTCTTCTTCGTTTGCAAGAATATCGTCCGTGTCCGAGTCCTCTTTATTAGCTGCCATTCTGGGAGAAAAAGGAGGAGAGTGAAGACAACAGAAATATTCACTCAGCCTGTCTGAGCACAACAGTGTTGACAAATGTCTGTTCCGGGCGGGAGTTTGGGCCGACACCACGTGGAGGAAGTGACGCAGCATCCGGATCAATTAACATACAAGTCTGTCTATCTAATCTAATCTATCTATCTATCTATCTATCTATCTATCTATCTATCTATCTATCTATCTATCTATCTGTCTGTCTGTCTGTCTGTCTAATTGTAAACGTATTGATTCTATATGATAAGTTTCACATACATAATGCAAAATGATAAAAGTTATTTACCCCCAGTTTCACTGGATTTTTATGTGAATTTAAAGAATATATTAAGACTCTCAAACTTATAAACACTAAAAAAAATTAACAAATCTGTAAAACTAAATGGTGAACTCTTTAAAGAAGAATTATGTATGTTTTTATCATAATTTTGTATTAATGAAGTTTATTTATCCCAATTTTGTTTCTTAATGTATTTAAATTCATATCCTTGTTCCTTTGTATACCATTATGTTGAGCACATGTTTGCACTGTTTGTATATTTGAATGTTTTCTCAATAAACATTGGAAAAATACCCATCTATCTATCTATCTATCTATCTATCTATCTATCTATTGAACGTGTGCTTTTATAACGCTTAATACATTGATATGTGGCTACATTTGTTTTGTTTATGTTTTGCAATTTAAAAAGAAACACCTGTTACACAAACCTTTTCCTTATCTTAAATTAGCATTCAGCATTTTTTTTCTAACAATCATGTAACTAAGCAGATATCATTACTAAGACTCATAAAGAAAAAAAGCCAGGTCATAGCTTATCATTGACCTAAATTGTCTCTCATAAATTGAGTATATAGAGTAAACTATAGTACATTAGTTGCGTTCTATTGGCACTGACTTGCATTATATGTCTAATGGATCTGTAACCATAACAGACACATGCTATAGTTGGCATCTTCTCCAAATAACAACAACAACAAAAAATCCACTGTCTTGAAGGGAAAAACAACTAAGCAACTCAACCACATACAGCACAGCCTTAAAAGAATGAAATTCAGTTATTTTCGGTGCAGAAAAAGTGACTTGAAGAGGACTGAGGATTTTTTTATACCTGTCGTGGTGGTAGACAGAGGTGTAGAGGGACAGGAAGTCGGTACTGTAGATCCTCCAGCCACTTCAGCAATGTTGGTGCAGCTGTGTATTTTTGAAAATGTTTTGTTTTGTTTTGTTTTTTTCAGAACATAATAGTGATTTTATTCCTGCGATCAGAATCTCGGGAATCTTTTCAATCTCATTTATTAAATTTCACAGATAAAAAGAACTCCATAATGTACAAAGACCCTCATTTATGAAAGCCGGACCAATGCGGATAGTCTGAAGGATTTGAATAATATAAATATTATTATATCATTATAGTACATAATAATAATATCATAATAAAATAATAGCCTATCATGACTGACTCAATTAAATATAGATCTACATTCATTAATATCATATTTATCCAGTGTACACATTTTAGGAAGCTACAGAAAAACTATTCATGACAAGAAAAATACATATTATTTCACTTTTTACAAATGTTTTACTCGTGTCAGGTCCCTCTCAAGAAAGCGAGAATATGAGCTGTATGTTGCAGTGGTTTTCCAATGGATGGCGCCACTATGACTTGTTTTTTCTATCAGGAAGAAAAAAAATGCACCGGTGCACTTTATGAGGGCAGTTAAGACTAGTGCATTGAGCAGCGTGTTGTCATTATGCAAGCTGCAACACAAATAAAGAATCAATTGGTCACGCACACCATAGGTGGTTTGTGTATAAATTCACAAAGCAGTTAACTGATCCACATTTTGTGTTAATCTTTTGTAAACAGGTCGGAGTGTGAGTTGACAGCCAGTGAAGCGTTGCTCGCAGGGAACAGGCTGAACTTCTCTGACCGCATCCCGGTTGCCTTCAGAGGCTGTCGGAAAATATTGGCGCGCCACCATGAACAGCCCAAAGAGAGGAGTAAACATGCAGTGACAAAACATCTGTATGTTTTGGGCCCCTGGAATTGGTATATTTGACTCCAATGATGAAACTACAACTGTTAAAGTCAACATTTCAGTGATAATAATAGCCTACTGTTACTTTATCAACGTATGTTTTTTTTTAAGTAGTTCAAACAACATCCAATTGATGAATTAATAAAAACATCAATTACGTGTCCAGTTCACATCCACATCATTCAAGGTCTCCTCATTATTCTTTTGATTGGACATGTTTTGTTTCTGACCTCTGTAGAGCTGAGTGGATTAGTTGATAAATCAATTAGTCGACTGACCAACAATTAACTGGCAAGTCTTTTGTAAATAATGATCTATTCATCAACTGAGTCATATCTGAGACACAATGCAGAACTTTCTCAAGTCTCTCCAATGTGAGGATTTGCTGCTTTTCATGTTTAAAATTATAATTGAATCTTTGGGGTTTTGTACTGTTGATAAAAACAAAACATGAGAGCTGAAGAAGTTGTGATTGTTTTTTCTCATATTTTACAGGCAAAACAATTAATCGAGAAAATAATCAGCAGATTAATCTAAACAAAATGAATGAAAGCACAGCAGCACTTGAAATCTAGACAGACTGTGAAATAAATCAAAGCATCACTGACTGGATCCTGTCCAGGTATGCAAAAGCTAAACAAACTGTTTCCTTTCCTCCACAGGACAAACACACACATCAAACAATATTAACAGAATGTAAATAATTAACTGCATAGGAAGGATTTTGATTGTGCACTCAATAAATTTTCACATTCACTTTGTCTAACAGATGCACACATTTTAAAACTTCAATAAAGGGAGATGAGCAGCACGGATCAATGCCAAACAAACTCTGTTCCTGAGAAAATCTACAAGTCTGAACAAAAAGTTTATTTATTTTTTAGTTATTTATTTTATTATTAACAAACAGCTTGGTAAACATATACAAAAAACATAAACAGATAAAGCCAGGGGACCAAAACACAGACAGAAATCATAAATCAGCTCACAAAACGTTATACGGAGTGCATAAATGTATGGTTTTAATAGCTTTCCTATTTTTAGAATAAAGGATTGTTGTAATGTGTTGTTTTCAAAAATTAAAAAGATGGGTTATGCTTGGAAAACTTAGATTCATGAATATGTGATTGTGCAAGTAATAAAATCAAATTAATGATTTAGTATTGATTTGCTTTATGGTGAACGAAAAGTTTATTGCCGGCTTCCGTTTGTCAGTGTTGCTCTCTTGGAAGTGGTATTTTCCGAGCAGTTCATGAATGCAGCATCAGGCTCCTGGATCCTGGGTGTGTGCAGCCAGTTGAGCTCAGAGACTGAGGGAGAAGAAATACACCAGGAACATCTCACCGTGAGTCCAGCTGTGCCTTTCATCTGTCACCCTGTTTGAAGAAAACTTCTTCCTCCACCTGGGCGGACCGAGAATGGGAAACTACCCGAGCTAGTTTCTGAAGAGGACAAAAATTCAGGAGGGAACTGTGCTAAAAAACTACCAGGTTAGTTAGCTCCCACACAGCCTCTCGTTGCCAGCTTTAGTCGTAGTTAAGTCAGTTGATTCATCTGTTTTTTTAAGGTAAGCCACCGTTAGTTAACTTATTAGATATTTTGCTGGGGGTGGCATGAATCTATTCAGCCATTTAACGTTGGTCAACCTTGTTAGCAAAGCTAGCTTACGTTTCCTAATCGCATGCCATCGGTTAGCTTTGCAGATTGTCACTATTAGCCAGCTAACGTTAGCAAGTGAGGTTAGTTTAACGGGGTCAGTGCGTGTGGTTTGCTGATGCTGAACCACATTCACTGTAATATTACGTTTGAAAACCCTTTAATGTCAGCCATGAGGACCAATTGAGCTCCAGGAGGCAGACTAGTATCACAAACCGAGTCGTGAAGTTGAATCTTCTCCCCCTCATTACCCTGCTAAGGCTGTTGTGAAGACTATATGGAGGTTTTTTTTTCTCCTGTTTATCCCTGCCCAGGTCGAGCCTCCAGACACTTCATTTACGTCCAGAGAAGGAACAGGAGCACAGCAGAGATGCAGACCTTCCTGAAAGGCCGGAGAGTCGGCTACTGGCTCAGCGAGAAGAAGATGAAGAAGCTCAATTTTCAGGCGTTTGCTGATTTGTGCAGGTATGTGGCTGTAACACAAATTCAAGTGATTTCAGCTTGACACACATTCTCAAACCAGGGCCTACATCTTCAACAATTTATGTCGCAGTGAGGTGTGTTGGTGTACTCTCTCTTAATGACTAATCACAGAGGCTTGATTACATCCTCTTACAGGAAATAGCCCTTATGCAGTTTTTATGTCAACTTTCTCTTTGACACTTGCAGCATCACTGTCGCTCCCCGCTCATGTGTCGAGGTCACACTAAAAGTTGATAAGGCCCTGCAGCTGCTCAGCCTCTCTCCTCCCTGCTGTATTGCAAAGGGGATTTTCTTAAGACAGTATGTATGAACGTCCCTGGGGTACAAGTAAAAGTCAAACTCTTTGTTGGTGAATGGTGTCGAAGGTTGTGTTTGTTATGTCTTGAGTCCGTGCTTGTTGAGACATGGTGCTCAGAGCCAGAAGACAGTCAGATGAATGTGTGTAGTTAGGACTTTTGCTAGTGGCCCAAGGTGCACAAGCAGCATTAACAGGTGTTATATATATTTTGTTGCTTTTAATGGTCTGGAAGCAGTGAGACTAATGAAGCAGGTGTGTGTGCCCTTATTGCTTAAGTTAACCTTTGAATGCTGAAGTATCTCATGTATATTGAGTGTTATTGCAATGGTGTGATATCACAGACACCATTCTTGGCGTCATGTCACTAGTTGCGAAACCCTTTAGTTATCTACAAAGAGCAGACATATCTGTCTACATTGATGGTCATAATATCAACTTGTTCAAGGGTGTATATTACCAGTTGTTTTTTTTTGCCCCCTGTTTCTCCGCGCTTGAGAGGGGCAGCTATGTGAGTGTTGTGCATAGCTTATCCATCTTCAGCAGAGTAAAAGGTTATATAAGTTGTTGTAAAGTAGGGCATGGATTTCCTCAGCAGACGTGACTGTGGGATAAGTGAACTCTCCTTATATATCAGATTGGAAAAGGGCCCCAAGATGTGACAGCAGTCACAGAACATAGCAGCCTGTGCTGTGTGATGGCTGCAGTTAATCTGAAAATACAGATGTTAAAATGACAGCGGCGCACAACAACATTTCATAGTCTTCAGTCGTTTGATTTTTACAAGAATGTGCCCCGGCAGGTCAGGTATGTTGTCAGTGTGGATTGTAGCAGGCGATTGCTTTGCAGGATTTTCACCTTTCAGAGAGGGTTGTTGCCTCACAAAGGCGCAACCTGATTGAGCCAGCGCAGATTACCACACTTTAATCCACAAAACATTTTTAATCTCTTCATAAATCTCCAAGCAACACCCTCTGCATGCCCTATCCCACGTCCTGCCCACCCTCCCTTCCTCAAGAGCCGGACTGAGGGCTGTTTAATAAGAAGGGTGGGGGTCAAGGGTGGTGTTTGTGACAGAAGATCAAGTCAATCACAAGTTAATCGCCTTTTATACAAGGACAACAAACACCATCACATGTAAATGCAAAAGAGCTGCAAAGTTAATGTGCGTTTTTTTCCACATTTTACTTGACCATGTGATGGCTTTTCCCCAGGCGGTCACTCGGACTCATCGACTAGTTCTCCTTTTCTTGACATGTTTCCCTTGTCATATAGCTTATTAGAAAACAAAAGTCATCTTCAAGAGGAAGGAAAAGATGGAACTAAAATAACCCTCATATGCTTGGTTTTCAGATATAACCATCATCTGTTTTTTAAAGGCATTTCTCTTTCTAGGAGGCCTGTCAGTCTTTGGCATTAACACAGTCTTTGAATTTCCTTTCATGCACCCTGATTTTACTTAACAGATTGAAAAGGCACAGCTTTTTGACTTATGCAAGAAAAACAAAATGTTTCCCCTCACCAAAATGTGCCAGGGTTACACCCCAAATAGTAACTGACCAGGTTTGTTCCCATCTCATCATGTGGCACACAGCTGACATTGTGAGTGCTTCTACCCTGTCTCGTACAGCTGGACTTGAGGAGAATCCTGCTGGTCAGAGGCGACGCTCAGTGATGCTTTAGAGCCACTTGGGCTTGTCCCTGTCCTGTAAGTTTGTGCAACAATTTAGAGACTTCCTACTGGCTCTCGTAAATCTATTTTGGCAAAATGCAGCGCCCTTGAGAGCAGCCAGCCTGAGCAACATCGGATAATATGAAAATATTGTCACTAAGTCCTGTCAAGGGAAGGCCACTGCACTCTAAGACACCACACGTCTGACTCTGATGAGATTATGCTAAGCTACATCCACTGTAAGCTTTTCTTTCTACTTACTATCATTGGACGTAATAATGATTTATTCATTCCATCAGTGACTGAGATTATTTAAAATCTGTGGCGAGTGTCACTTTAAAATCTATTAACATGTAAAGAACTGACATGAAAGAATTTCAACAAATAAACAGAACAAACATGTAAATCCGCTAAACCTGGTTGGGCTGGTTTATCTGTCTCCGCCTGTAACTACAGTGGTATTCATCACACTAACTTTTACTGATTGTAAATCACTCCTAAAACAAATGTTAACCCCCCCTCCCTCCCCCCGATATCTTACTCACTGTGCTTGTTCCACATGTCAACACTATCACAAATACCCACTTGTAATCTTTGTAACTGGTGTGTACATACTGTCATGCAGCAGTCATTTCTCTGGTGTGTCATAAATACCAAACGTTTGAGTTAGAGTTAATGGACACATGATACTGTCTGCTAGTATGAAGTGGTTTAATAAAGAGAGTCTTGTTTTTTTCCATCACACCTCCGTGTTCTTGTGTGTGTGTGACACCTGTTGGAAAAAGTTGTGTCCCTGGATTGTTACTCTCTAATGGAGCTTCTCCTTCATCCTTTTCACCGCGCTGGCCGTGTAACAATATAAGAGAGCACACGATCTCCATATCTGAGACGGGACGAAACTGAAGGCCCCATTCACATCGCATGAAACGCGCCAGCTGCAGTATTAAATATCCACATTGTTGTGAAGCGTTGAATGGCTGCGCTGCTGTTACCATGGGGCTGTAACTTCAAAAACAACTGGTCCGGGCGAGCCGAGTTGGTGGTGTTAGACTGTTTTGGGTTTTTTTATATGTATATTTCACTGTTAATTCCCTACAACCAGGGGATATGTTGTTTTGATTGTTCAGGTTTTTCTAGTTATTTTTTTTGCTGGATTCCCTCAGTTAATTTGTGACACAATTAAGAAAAAGGAGATACTTCACAAGCTTGCCCCACCAGAATTGTGCAAATGCCCTTTCTTGTACACCCTGTTGTTGTCATTTTTTGTCTCAGCGGGGGAGTGGCATTCGCATAAATCTGATGATTCCCTATGAGATGACGGGTTTAAAAATGTCGGGGCATTCCCTATGACTCATTTCTAGAAAAACAAACTTCAAATGGAGAAGAAAACCCAAAAATGAAAGTTATTTCACATTCAAATGTTTGCACAAAGGGTCAGTTGCTTAAATACTGTTGCGTATTGTCCACGTGGTTCCTCATGTGAACAGTTGTGTTGTGATAGTCACCTCCACCGAGAACTCCAGTCTTATAGGGGGGTCTGCTGGTTGCCAAGCAACTGATTTTGATCCGAAGACTAGTCTGTGCTGTTTCTGAAAAGTATAATATTCTCCAGCTCCGGGATGGGGATTTGGTGTTTCGGTCACAATGATCCTACTTTGCTGTCAAATTTATTTAGGTTCATTTTTCAAATTGTTTTTGACATGTGGTGGGTCAGATCTCTTCTCTCCATGTCTCTTACTGTCAATATAGTCAAATCGCTAAAGAGCTTTGTGAGTTTCTGTTTAATTCCTCTTATGGAGAGGAAGTATTTTGACATGCATTTACATAAAAACTAAAAGGAACCTTTACGTTATAATGGAAAGAAATCCACTGAGGACAACTAATGCAAAAACATGTTTTACATAGTTTTATATTTCGCAACAGGAAAGTAAATAATAGTAAACTGTAATTTAAAAAGGTGTGTTTTTTAGTAATACATGGTTGTAACATATGGTTTTTTCATTACTTGGCTTCATGTTGGATTCTTTGCCTTTATAGTCTTTCAGTTCATTTAAATCTTTTCCTGTTTTTTTTGATAGTTATTGACTGTTACTTTTGTCTTTTTGTTTTTCAGGAAAAGAGGGATAGAAGTTGTTCAGGTAAGTTGACGACATCTTTTATCGGGTACTTTTTAATTCTTCTAACAATCATTTATTGTCTGGTTTTGCAAATGTACGTTTAGATCCTTGCTGAGAGTCTGTTGTATTTCGAAGCATTGAGGCAGAGCTGAAACCAGATCATCCACTACACTTACATTTTTCACAGATTTTTTTTTTTTTTTTTTAACAGCACACTGCCGCGAGTTTGTTCTCTCCTACATGTCTGATGTAGTTCCTTCAGAGACTCTAGTGTTATTCTCAGTCTGTAAGCATCACAAATCATTGTCTACCAGAGCAGGCCATGTTCATTGTTAAGCTGTGATGCAACTCATCCCTGCACGATATTTCAACACCTGACGTCACCTCTGTTAACTCTGTCCTACATCAGAAGAATCCGCTTGGGGCTCCTCACTCTGTGTGAGTGTGTGGCTCAAAAATAAAATTGCATAAATGTGAGCAGCTACAGTTTTTTTTTTTTTATTAATTTGACCAGATGATGATAATTACAGTGACTAAAAGGTACTCTGTGTTAAAAGAAATAATAGCCTGTGTAGTAATTACTCAGCTCTAGTAGAGGATGGGTGCTGAGTTATGTTCAGGTAAATACAGGCCCCAGGGAAGTAAAGGATGCTGTCATTAATGGATATTGCACATTACACCACATGAAGTACACACAGCACATACAGTAGCATAGTAACAGTTGTTCCTAAGTCCTGGGAGCTCAGTGCTGAAAAGTACTCGTCAGTTAAAGTGCTCTCTGCTATTGAGGAGGAAATTATTTAGACTTTCCTCTCAGTCGCTCTGTTTTCCTTTTTAATGCTGTCTCTTGTCTTCTTGGGGGGTTTCTTTTCTCTCTTTTTTTTTCCTATGCTTTGAGGTTATTTTTTTTCCTTTCACTGTGCTGACGATAGCACACCCAGTAAGAGCCTTGTCCTGGGAATAGTCCCAAAGTAAGCAGGCTTTGTTTCCCACTGTGCTTTCAGCCCCTCCTGGGAGACAGCAGATCCTCACAGATTCTTCAGCTAGGGGCACCCAGGGACTTGAACAGCCCTCTATATCCCCGCACCCCTCCTCCAGCATTTCCCTTTTCTGTCTTTCCAGCACTACCTGTTGTCCACTGAGTTTTTCCTCTTTCTACAAATCAGCATAAACTCTCTATATTTTTAGCTGTGCTGTCTCTGCAGATTGAGAGAGCTCAGTTTACACAGACACCCAGAGGTGTTTTTGAGTTCACGCCGGTGATTCGGCTGCCCAAGATGCACCCAATGCCAGTCACTGCCTATACAGTCATGGCCGCATCACAAGTGAAGATAATGGCAGCCATTGTAATGCTTTGGCCTTGTTACACAAGTCTGTGTACAAAGCTGTCTTCCCCTATTCAACTAGTGAATTCTCAGCTCAGTGATCCTTAGACTTTCCCTAAGACTGTGCAGTTTTTTTTTTTTTTTAAAAGCTGGATTATGTCTTTGAAGCCTTGATATAAAAAGTAGTTTCTCCTGTATGATTGTAGGCCCACAATCCTGTAATGTTTTCCTGTAATTTAAGACCAACTTTTAAGAAGCTTAAGACAAAATGTCCATTGAGACAATAAATAAACAAAGTAATTAAATAACTATTAACGAAGAAGAGTCATGTGGCAGAAACAGGGAGATAAGAGTGATGAAGAGAGATTGTTGAGGTTTTGGAAAAAGTACATTTAATGTTGGTGTATTACAAGGAAAACATTTAGCCCTGTAACTTGTTTAGCACTATTTTTGCAACTTTAGAAAGTTATATTTGATGCAGATAGTCATAGATTCGTATGTTGTTGTTTTTTTCTTAGAGGGTAGGTGAAAGTGTTGCTGTTATGTGGATATTAAGTCCATTTAACCCTCGCTAGAAGGCTAGAGTAGAATATACAATCAGTTTATTCATTGAACCGTGTCCCTGTGGTCTGACAGACTAACCGACCCTGGTTGTAACAACTCAACCTTGAAAATTCAAGGATGAATTGATGCTAGCCTATTTCTGTCAGAATAAACTATTAGCTCATGTTGCTTACAGCATAAATCCATTTTGTGTCAAAACTACAGATTTGTTGCAACAACAGCCGTCTACCAGAGCAGAAACAAATAGTCAATCAACAGAAAATTAATCTGCAACTATTTTGGTCGTTGATTAAGTGTTTTAAGTCATTTTTAAGCAAAATCCATACACAGTAAACACATTCTCTGGTTTTAGCTCTTCAAATGAGAGAATTTGCTTACTTATATTATACTGAACTCAATATTTGTTGGCTTTGGACTGTCTAAAGGCATCATTGGGTTTTCCATGATATTCAGATGGGTAGTTTTTACTATTTCATAATTTATAGACCAACTGATTCATAGATGAATCAAAAAAATTGACAGATTGATCAATAATGAAAATGTTACTTGCAGCCCTACAATCTACTAAATCAAAGATTGTAAATTAAGTTGAAATGATGTATAGATGATTCAAACCACAAGTCCACCTAGTGTGGTATTTTCCACAAGAGGTTGGATCCTCCAGACGTTTGTCAGTGGTTATGACGTCACCCTGTGTGAACAGATCTTTGCTAAATCTGGAGGCCCCGGGGAGTTAATTTTAAATTTCCAGTTCTTGTGTGGGAAAACCATTAGCATATACCCATCAGGAATGACAGAACTGAAAAGGAACAGAGGGTTCTTTGTTTGATTTTTACTGTATATATCTCCTTCAGTCTCTAGCAGCTTTCCACTCCAACTCCTTTTTAAGTAAGTCATTGTCACGCTCACCATGGCTCCACTTTTCATCCTCCCATCCTTCCTCTCTTTTTTCCAAGCGATTTTGCACCAACTCATCAATACTGACCCCTTAGCTCCGACCTCATGAGAGACATTAGCCCGTCTATATCACAGAGCTGATGAGATTAACTCACCAGGCTCGGCCTTGAGAAAGCCATTCGAGCCCATATTCGCTCTAGGAGAGAGAACCCATCACAGCAAATGGCCATCGTTTGAGTGTGCTGTCCAAGGAAAGTTATTGAGTTACAGTTTTTATTATATGGTAAGTGCTTAGGAATTTAAAGTTAATATCCGGCATGCTAATGTATCTCACCCACATATTGAATTTTGTGGAGGCTGACAAACAAGAGATTGTCTTTAGAAGGTATTTATTGGTCTACCAGTGCACCATGTTCCAAAGACAGCTGCTTGGTGGCCATTATTGGGTATTAACATGTAGAAGCATAAGCTAAGAAGGAGCCGTTGGTTAGAGATCCACAGAGGAATTCATCAGTGAGGTTTTAACAACAAAAAAAGTTCATTTTCCTTTTATTAATTTGACTAATCTTCACTTGAAATGACTGATTTAAATCCAGTCATGATATAATCAAATGTCACCTGTGTGTGGCAGAGTTTTTGACAGTTCTCGGACAGGTTGTAGATGATGATGATGATGATGATAAATGAGACATTCATCGTTTTAACCAAGATAACCTACAGAGTCTCCTTTTCCATTACTACCCAAACTATCCACTTTAAGCCTGGTGGAGAAGAGAAAACTCCCTACCTCTCCTTTCCGTTTAAAAGACACCTGAAGCTATTCTTTTCCATCCCACGTAAAAGCTTTTAAGCTGAGTCACTTTAGTCATGCACATTAAACGTGACTAATCCAATATTATCCTTGACAAAAGTGCAGTTATGATAAAAACCTGAAAGGCAGATGCCTCACAAGCCAGTTCTTTTACTGCACAACATAGTCAGCAATGAGAAAAGTCTCTTTTCTGTGGAGTCCAGGGATGCTGAGGAGACGACCATTAGCCTAATGAGCTCCCAGTTTGACCCTCCATGTTATTTTGGCTGGAGAATCACCTTCATGTTGATCCCTTCTCATGTTTATTCTTATACTTCATGTGAGGTGTGGCCAGCAGCCACTGTTTGTCTCAGACACATATGCTCTCTTACACTAGGGTGTCGAGTGCCACATTGCATATGAAATAAATCATTCATCACATGTCTGTCTGTGCACAGTCTCTCTCTCTCTCTCTCTCTCTCTCTCTCTCTCTCTCTCTCTCTCTCTCTCTCTCTCTCTCTCTCTCTCTCTCTCTCTCTCTCTCTCTCTCTGTGGGCTAGCATGAGAACAAAGTGAAAGCCAAGTGAGATTATATCCAGCTGAGGGTAACTAGAAAGAGACATCTAAAGGAGACAATGCTTTGCACAGTTTTTGTCCAGTTTTCGTTGTTTTGTACTTGTACACAATTATGTTGAACAGTGAGCTCTCATGTGAGCTCTGTCCCCTGTGTTTGCTTGACATTGGCGTTCTTATATTTCCCCGGAGTATAGCCTGGCCCCACTGCGGAGCTACATCAAAGCTTAAAATATATTGGCCCTGACCTACCCTCTCACCCTAAGACCCAGCGTGTTTTCTATGCTGTCCATCACTTCCATAGCCGACTCCTAGCACTCATTCCCAGAGGGATCTGCACAGACGTCAGCTGACATTTCTGCTTTTAGCATTTAGCAGGACATCACTGACTTAACTGCTGAGTTTTTTTGGATGAGCTCTAAAGCAGGGTCATTCAGTGTACGCACGAGGAGAGGAGAGCTTCATTCCCTGCGATGTGTCTTTGCCAGTGGGTGTTGATCCCCACGGTGTAGAGTCCTGTTTTTGTGGAGGGGCCAGGCTGTGGACGGGCCCTCTGTGTTGTGTAAGCCAGAGATTAAAAGCTGTGGCTTCAGTGGACTACAGACAAATTCCCTTCCACCCAGCCTTGTCACACTGACACTGCTAGCTAGACAGAAAACAAAGCAACCACTTCAGTTTTTTACCAACCTGCTGTACCTCAGCGCCGCTGCTGAGGCCCTGTCACCACTGCTGCTCACAGCAGCTAGTGTCATAGACCCAGCAATGGTTTATCCACAGGTGACAACAGATTTTATGGGTGTTGACTTACCAACACAGCGCTATTAAGGTCATGACAGCATGTTTGTGTGTTTTATGTAATCTGCCATATGCTTACACCTCTGTCTACGTGTCTCTCGACCACACATGATTCTTGAGAAAGCTGCTGGACTGCAGATACAGTGAGTCACCAAAACCCCCACATATTGTTTTTAAACCTGGGTTTTATTTTTCTGGTTTATGCAATCGTACTGGTTGATGTTTTCACTGTAGTGTAGTCTATCACCTCCTAAAACAGTTTTATCAAGATCTTCCAGTATATACTGTAAAATCTGCATCAGCTACTGTTTTCTAGCATTGACTTCTAATTAAAGGGGAAATCCACAAATGTTACACATCAAAGTGTGTTTACAGGTCTTGGGGAGTACTACTGCTATGAAAAAAAAGATTGTATAAAACCTTTTGTGGCTCCAGAGGGAGCTGCACAAAACCTGACAAACTGCCTGAAGTGATGTCACTGCCCTGACATAGGATGGGGGCTGAAGACTACAAGTTTAAAAAAAATGAAAAAAAATTGGGGGGTCATGAAGTTAGAAAGAAGTGAGGTTACCAGAACTCTGTAGCCTGCTCCTCATCTCTGCTTGAGGCTAGTTGTTCGAAGCTACATTAGCCGCTACTAGCATGACACACCAACTTTTGACAGTGAAGAAGAATGTGTGGAATTAAAAAAAAAAAAAGTTATCTCTGGGATTGTTGCATCCATGAGTGCAGGGCTCAATCTGTGGAGTACTTCTTTAAGTAACTTTTTGGCAGAAAGATTTTGCACTTGCATTTTGCAGCTATCCCTTTAACATTTCTGGTGTTTAAGGCCATCATGGGCAATGTTGCAAAAACTATTTAAACTACAATACTATTAAAACGGTCTTGAACATGAATTTACATCAATGTGGTAAAACACTTTGAATTATTGGGTATTTTTCTAGATTAGCTGATTTTAATTTCTTAACCGGGTTTCCAGAAAATGTATTATATCATAATATGCATTAAAAAAATCGATAAATATCACCTCAGTCTCATTTTCTTGTATATATTTTTGCAGAACATATTGGCACGTTGCATGTGAGTTGTAAGGCATGTTTCTACAGGCAGGAGGAATGGAGCTTGGAGGAGAATGAGATTCTTCACGTTAAGATGGGCAGAGGGAGAAATGCTGTGTTGATGTAGCACAACGAGCTCCTAAGATAATACAACTTGAACAGAACACTGCAGGCAGTGTTGGTATACTGTCCACACGCCGTACAATGTGTAGAATAGGTTGTGCTTGCTCAACGTCGAATAAAGCATATATTTGATGCCAGACTGTCGAAACTGAGTGTTATTTGAATTGAGAAGGATTTGAACTACAATGGGATATTTTGTTCTCTATGGTGAAACCTGCACAAAAGAGCATGATATCTAAATCTACTGATATTTTACAGATTTACAAGTCGATGGAATTGACTTTTCAGGGCAGGACCAAGGGTACACTAATCAGTCATCTATCCATCACACCTCTCCCAATCATTAACCGGGTTATGTTGGCTCTGACTGCGGCCAACCCTGAACCAACTGAAACTCTGAACAGTTTTACAGTTCTTACATTGATCTACACCCGTGTGACTAAGGTGTATTCGCTCTCAGTTAATGCACTGTCTGGACAGCACAAAGGACAGTGAGCTCCTGCCTGTGTCTGGTTTATTTGCGCAGGTGTTGCTGAATTGTCCCTTGTCTGTAAGGATCAGGTGATGTGCATATGCTGGGTAGCTAATGAGTTTGTGTACGGCTGTCTTACGTAACCAACACAGTTTGCTGTTTCGACATGGTCTTTTCAGTGCAATCTTGATGTGTTTGCTCTGGTTTCATTTGTCTCTTAGGATCCCATGTTTTTATTTTACACATTCGAGGAGTCATAATTTGCTTTAAAACAATTTGTCACATTGACTTCAGTATAATAAAATAAATCAAGATTGCAACAGTTGTGTTACTGCTGTTAGAAAATACATAGCCCAAGGTCTAGCTAGAGTGCTCTGATTATTTGTTTGTCTCAAAGTATACTTTTCACTCCTCTTTCACCCTTCTCTTTTCTTTGAGCTTTATATTGAAGGTCACTTTATCCGGCTCTATGCTTTTCTGTCCTTCTTTCACACAACTCTGCCTCTCAACTTCAGAAGGCCTTTTGTTGTGTATCGACGAATAAAGCAGTCACAGCTCCTAACACCCTTGCATTTTCTAACTTTAATTTTCTCTCACACACGCAAACTCTACTTGACTCTGTCCTTTTTGTTACGACAGACTGGATACATGCAGCCAGAGTAGAGGCCTCTTGTGATTTGGACTTAACATATTCATCCAGCACAGTGTTTGTCATTGGCTGCTAAAACCTTGCATCTCTCTTCTATCTCTTGTAATGTTGCTGGGTGTGTATGTGTGTGTGTGTGTGTGTGTGTGTGCGCTTGGTGTGACCCACATAAGTCCGATTATACTCGGTGAGCTGGTTTGACGACTTGTGAAGCACTCGGCCAGTGCAGTCTGTCTTTCGGCTGCAGTAGACTTCAAACGAATGCTAATTTGCCAGTTTCTCAAAGGCTGTCGAATATGCTCACTGCAACTGGACGTCTGGCCATCAACAAATGGAAAAGGAGGAAAATGATTTAGAACCAGTCTTCATACCATTTTTATGGCAACTGAAAAGACAGAAAATTAGAGAGAATTATTGGTCCCTGTGGGATGGCCAGAATACTTTTTTCTATCATCAGATTAGATGTATGAGTAATGAGAACAACATCATGTTGATAAATTCCCCAAACCCTTTCTTAATACGCTTACATCCATTCTGTTCACAAAGCAATGCATGACATTGAAAAAGCAATAAAAAGGAAATAACTTGATATAATTAGTTTCAGTGCAAAATGAAATGCATTAAATGTTTGTAAATTCTGTATTTTACTGTAGACTTTTTCCCCTGCTGTATATGACACTAGTGGTTTTCAATAACATGGGCAGGTGCAGTCATGATTCAGGCTCAGATATTCAATATACCATCAATCATACCGTCAATTATTATCACTAAGTCCTGTTTAGAGTGCCTGGTCGGTGCATTAGTGCATATATATGTTTATAATGAAGCAGCTCAATACACATGATACACTTCCCTCTTCTGTTTTCTCAATGTGCAAATAAGATGAGTGTTTTGTGAATAAACAGTAGGTAAAACAGAAACAATTCGCCCAAAGGTTACTTTGGTTAAAAAAAAAAAAAAATACATATGACGTTGTTGACCAGCTGCAGTGCAATTTGGGCAGTGAACAAGACTGTGGCAAAATTTTGACAAGTTCTGACTCGAGGCCTGAACAAACAGTGGTGATTGAATTGATTTTTTTTTTGGGTCAAAAGCCTGTGAGAACATGCTGATGTCAATTTAGTGGAGTATGCTGTTGGCTCACTCTTCTCCCCCTTGTCTGCTGAAGACAAAAGAGACAACCACGACAGCTAAAGCACTATTATGAAATTGAACCGGTAATGAATTACACAAATATCACCGCTTGAATAAGGAATAATAAAAGTTATATTGAGTGTATGTACTGTCATATAACAATGATGAATCAATGCCGTGTTTTTCAAAGCAGTTAGCAATAAAAGTCAACCTCTGACCGAAGGATGTTCTTCTCTCCATAGTTGGACCTCAGCCAGCCTCTGGAAGAGCAGGGTCCGCTGGACGTCATCATCCACAAACTGACTGACCTCATCCTGGAAGCTGACCAGAACGACTCCCAGGCTGTGCTGCTGGTGCAAAGAGTACAGGTATGCATCCGTCTCATCTTCCCCTTGCATCATCTGTATATTCATGTATACAAGAACAGAGATCTGGGAAAGTGGTGGAAATGAAAAGCTCGGAGGTTGTGCACATAATTTTGTAAATGTATGAATAATACTATTAGTCAGTTTCAATACACATATGACTGTGTATTCGAGAGCATTTTTAGATTTGTCACATGCTTTGTCACACATAAAGTTCCAAAAGTGAGACATGAACTTCCATATTCAAACTTTTAAAATGACAAATAATCTCAACTCAAAGGTCAATTTACTAAAACATTTAACATCCAAACATTTTTATAAAATTGAAAAAAGGTGGACTGCTCCATCTGGGTTGGGAGTGAGTTGCTGCCCCAAGTGGAGGAGTTCAAGTATCTCAGGGTCTTGTTCACGAGTGAGGGTAAGATGGAGGGTGAGGTTGACAGGCGGATCAGTGCAGCATCAGCAGTAATGAGGGTGTTGCACCGGACTGTTGGGGTGAAGAAAGAGCTGAGCCAGAAGGCAAAGCTCTCAATTTACCAGTCGGTCCCAGCCCTCACATATGGTCACGAGCTTAGGGTAGTGACTGAAAGAATGAGATCGCGGATACAAGTGGCCGAAATGAGTTTCCTCAAAATGAGTGTCTGGGCTCAGCCTTTAGAGATAGAGTTAGAAGCTCGGACATCCAAGAGAAGCTCGGAGTAGAGCTGCTGCTCCTTCGCATGGAAAGGAGCCAGCTGAGATGGTTTGGGCACCTAGTTAGGATGCCTCATGGACGCGTCCCTCTGGAGGTGTTCCAGGAACGTCCAGCTGGTAGGAGACCCTAGGGCAGACCCAGAACACGCTGAAGGGACAACATATCTTTTCTAGCCTGGGAAAGCTTTGGGATCCCCCAGGAGGAGCTGGAAGTGCCTCGTCTCAGCTGAAGCAACATAAAGAACATTAATGGCTTTATTTGGATTCATACCAATATGTGGTGACTTATGAAAACTGAATTCTATCATTCATTGTTCTTTAAGGGTTTTTTTTCCTGTTCTTCCTGAAGTGAGACACATCTCCTTCATTAATCTGACAGTGCTGTAGATGGTGTGAAAATTAATTTTATTCCACCAGCTCCCGTGCCGTCTCTCGCTCTCTCCCTCTCTGTCTGTTAACAACCCAGAGGAGCTGTGATCGTGATCAGCGTCATGCGATTCTGTCAACATGTTCCTGACTGCTCAATTAAGAAGAACAAACAGGATGTCAGTGTGGAGCAAATGAAATGGCTGAACATAGTCAATATTGGCATTGCGTTTGCAGACTTTTATGGTGTTTTTGAAACGAATGCACGCACCTTCTTTTTTGTAAATCACTGTGTAACCCAAGAAAAATCACCAAATTATAGATACTGCACCTTAAATATCATAGCCTGTCACTCTCCGGTAGTCATTTATAGCCTTCATCTCAAATTATTTGACCTTTAACAGCGGTCGTTGGTTTTTAACTTAGTCTCTATGCACGGACAGCAACAGGGCTTCTTAGCTGTGTCCAAAAAAAACTGTGTTCAGTGAATCTCCAGCATCATTTGATGTAAAACTCTACTGTTACACTGACACTACAGGCTCGCCTAATACAAGATGTTAGTGAAACGATTAGTCGATCAACAGAAAATGAATCGCCAACAATTTCCTGCCTCTTAAATGTGAGTATCAGCTCTTTTCTGTTATACATAATTGTAAAACGACTCTGGGAGGGGCAGTAGTTTCAATATCGTTCAGCATCGTCATTTATTTAGTCACTACTCAAAGCTGGTGACTATAGATTAGGGTTGAATGAAGTATTAGCTGATAAATCAAGAGCTCAGCTTTGTGGTTCAGCCCTGTTTTGTACCTCCGTAGTTTTGGCTCTTTACCTGAACACAACTGTCATCTATGATTACATTTCCGTTGGAAATAAAAGTGTGTGCACATTTAGAAAATCACACAGCTGTGATCATAAATAACCTTTTGTGTGGTGGAACGAAGAAGCCTTCCTCTCTAAAATAGCTCTTTATTTAAAACAAAATGTCTGGCTGGGATGTGCTCTGGTGATTCAGTGGCATGAGGTGCACAGCAGACCAGGGACAAACATATTTTCACAGTTTTCCTCCAGGGCTTCAGGATTATGAGTGAAGTGATATCTGTGTACCTGTAAGAAGCTGTGATTGAAAGAGCTAAATTATTTTGCATCATTATTAGCATTTTTGGCATTATCAGGCACCTACAAATTAAAATGTATGAAATGGCAGTGAAGGCATATACCAATATTTTTACATTTGGAAAGCAAAAATCTAAATCCTAAACAGATATTGATATTTATAAACAATCCAGTTTGCTACAAACATACTTTAAGTCTCATGTGCTTCTCTGTGATTGACAGCTTATGTGATTGAAGCTGATGTGGCAAATCACACCCATCTGGCTGTGGTTAATGTAAGTGCTAAAAATGATTTGCCACTTCAGGTTTGATGCCAGTAGCATCACAGACACTGGCACAGATTAGATCCTCTCCTGACCATATTTTCTATGATTTTGAACAGTTTTTTTTCCCTCTGGAAATAGATCTGCGCCCCCCAAAAAAAACAAAAGAAGAAGAAAATTTGCAGCCTTTACACCCACTCTCTTACACCCACACAGACATACGTTTGGCTCTCTCCTCTCTAGCACCTGCTAGCCAGTGTTCCTCTCCGTCACAACTCCCCCTCTCGTCTGTATTTAAACGTATTTCTTCTCCTGAGATGCACAAATCAGCAAGTGACAGTCCTTATCAGCAGAGTATTTCTCTAAACTCCTGGAAGATTAGTTTGGATTTATTTTTGGGGCGGCAGCATGTTTGACTTACATAATAGCTCCACTGGCTTTGATCAGCATTGGATCCAGACAAATCCTACAGATGGGTCCTCCATGTCAAGGCAGAGGCATTTGTTTACGTGTGGTGTGCGTCACTATGCGTGTGTGCGTGTACAAGAGTCTGTTCGCAAACGGGCATTTTTTTCCATTGTACGTGTGTGTTCAGTGTCTGACATTGCAGTGTGTGTTTAATTTCATGCAAACGTGTATGACAGTGGAACTGTGGTATTTTTTTTTTTTTTTTTAAAGGGCTGTGATGGGAGGAGGCAGCCTGTTTGCGTAATGTACAGGCCAGCCGGCTCCACCTAACAGCGTTTGTGAGTCAGTAAAAATTGCTTGGAAGGAAAGGTTGGCAGAGAAATCCACAGAGCAGAGATGGAAATGTGGAGAGCACAGAGAGCTGCAAAGTGGAGAGGAGGTGGTGTAGGGACAGAGCCAGAGGAGAGCTGACAAGAGAAGAGAAGGGAGTGCAGTTATGTAAAACGGCAAACCTCATGCTGACCTAACAGCCGGGCGTGCAGAGATGTAGTGATGTAACCTACATAGACCCGCTGGCATACGTCTCATGCTCTCTCTAGCTCACACACATACACACAGAGTGAGGCATGTTGACCCTTCAACTCAGTGTTTGTATTTGCAGTTTGCCTACTCCAATATATTTGTTTTAACATTCTGTATGTGTATGTTTTAGTGTGTGTCATGTGTCAAGGCAGATGTGGTGGACTGCCTCATAAACTGTGGTTTGGCTTTTTATATTTAACCTTGTACCACAAACACTCCAGCTGTTAATGTCACCGTCACTGTTGAAGTAGTAGATGCAATACAAGTTTTAAGAACTCGTGTTAATCATTAGCAGTCGTCACATTTGGTGGAGGCGCCTCCGCTCGCACTTTGAGGATGTGGTTTCATATCATAATGGGGCAATATTCACTTTTTATGTTTTGGTTTTGTAATGTTGATTTCAACAAAATTATTAAAATGCATGTATGTGTTTCAGGACTACATCGATGCCCACCCTGAGACCATCGTCCTGGACCCCCTTCCAGCCATCCGAACTCTGCTGGACCGCTGCAAATCCTACCAGCTCATCCACAGGATAGAGAGCTGTATGCAAGGTAAGATGTTTCTGATGAGATAGTTAGACTTTGACCTCCTTGTTTAACATCCTTACATAGTAGAGGTCGGAGCGGGTTCAGTGGAAAATTCACCTGATCCCAACAAGCACAATTTTATACTTTTATTTTTTCTTATTTTATTTTATTCTTTTTTTTTTATGAGACCTAATCTGATCCAAATTGCTGTTGACTCAAACAAAGAGATAAAACATCTGGCAGCAGCATGATATTCCACAATTTAAAAGTCATTCAAGCCTCTGGCACAGACTGTCTGATATGGTTGGAAGCCCCGGAAAAAGCTAGTAAATGAGACCAGAGTTGGAGTCATTTTGTCAAATCTCCTGTGATGATTATGGCCCACTATTTGGCGTAATGACACATACTCAAAACCTAACCTGATCAAACTTGATACAATCGGGAGTCAGCCTGAGTCCACGTCAGATATAAGGAACAAAGACCCGTGAACACCTTAAATGCAGTCTCATGGGTCCAAATTGCAACATTAATGTCTCTGTTCCTCTATACTAGAAAGCAGAAGTAGTAAAAAATGATAAAGGAACTGTTGATTGTATAGACTTTGCCTTCTAACATACTTAACGTGTCTAATATTATTAAGAGGACAGCGTTGTGGTAACTGCAGGATCTCTGTCTTTCCTCTCCACTTCCAGAAGGGACACGTGGGTAACATATGACGGCACCGACACCTCTCGCTTGAAATATGTTACTCGACGCTTCCGAGCAGATGTTTAATTTTTGCCGGTGGAGCACGAGGCTGATATCATAATTCCTCTCCTCCCCTTCACACGACAAAAGCTGCTCTTCATTTCCCGCTCTGCCTGAACCCGTTTTGAACTCTGCTCTGCGAGGGGTTTCTCACAAATGATGCAGATCTCGCCTTTTGAGTCGGTCCAGCGACACCTTCCCCCTGTCGCTGAACCCATAAACTGATCAGCGGGCCGTGTCTTTGAGCTGGAGGCAAAGAAATGCAGTGACGACAGGAGCACATTCCCTACCCACACCCACACACACACACACACACACACACACATGCTGTAAACACACCTGTGAGTCATCCACATTTCCTTTACCCCCATACATGGCAAGGAGCATAAACCTTTAAAAATATTACTTCACCCAAGCGTCCATGAGTGTGTGCGGCGCGGCTGTCTGGTGTCAAAGCAACAGATCAGAAGCATTTTAGCATGTCGGTGGTGTCAGTGGTTTCTTAAAATAGAACCACAAAGAAGATGTCTTTTTTTTATCCAAACAGACACGATGGCTGTTATGTAACAAAGACTATAAGCTGAATCAGAGGAAGGGGAAGATGGCTGCCTTGCTGCATTTATAGAAGATTTTTTTTTTTTTTTTCACACCAGTCCATTAATGCAAGTGGTGCATACCAAACATCCCTGACAATTATGGTTGTTTCAGATACAAACATGGAGAATAAGCCATTATAATCCTACACAACACCAGAGCGACTGTTGAAAAAAACAGCATCTGACCAAGGTTAAATCTACTTTCTTATGTCAGCAAAATGAGAGTGACTGAGGTTAAGAGTAAAATAGAGGATGGTGTGAGAGTGTGGAAAGTCCACCTTGCTTTCATAGGCACAGCCACTTCCTCCTCCTTATCAGCAGAGACCATGGAGTCCTGGATCAGCTCCAGCTGCCAAGGCAACCCAGTACTAAAAGGCCATAGAGAGCCTGCCATGCTTCGCAGTCTCCTCAGAATAGTACTCAATAGGAGGAAGCACTTGAGGTGCGCTTGTGCTTTCTCTGTAAAAGGGAACCTTATTTTATCACTCAAGTGGTCTCTCAATGTTAAATGGTCTCAGTCACAGTGCATTTAGCTGCTCTTCTCTGAATTGTTTAAATGATACAAATACAAGAATGAGCTCAGCTTTAAGTCATGTTTCATAGGAAACAGCCAGACAAGAGCCACACTAACACTAATAGATGTGTGTCACTGATTCATAGTTGTGCTTATTGGAACTTTGGCGCTGCTCTGTTGTCCAACTTGGTTTTGTGTTTCCAATGCAAGCCAGAGCAAGGTATCTGTTTATGTTACTTAGTGGAATCTACTGGTTCCTGTGTATACATAAGTTTCGATATCTTGGACTGTGTTTTATAGACAGAAACCGTCGTCAAGTCAACGCTTCTATAAAACGAAAGCCTCTCTTAATGTCTTGAGCTTATTCTTCTCCAGCTCAGGATGAAAGAATTTTTTCCTAATGCAAGTGAATTCCTCTGGATCAAACGGAAACCTCTCCGGGTTCATTTGTATAACCAGACAGTCCTGAGGTGCCTGTACTAGCATTAATCCTGTTGAGACAGTGTCCCGTTTATGCAACAGATCAATATTTAATCATAGTTGCAGCATGAGAAAGACAAACAGTGTGAGACAATTTAAGACCACAGACACTCGTCTAAGTCATATGAGCAAAGCAGCAGCAGCCCGTCTGTCGGGATGACCCGTACGACTGCGCTTTGTCACAATCATTAGATGAACATTTCATCAAAAGAGTGTAGGATTTACCTTTTTGTGAGAGAACAATCTAATTTTGCTTTTTCAACATAAATGATTGTAATAGGAGGGTAAGCCTCTTAGAGCGAGACAGTGAGTATTGCATTGCTCTCAGGGCATAGCCGTGTTTGGAGTTCAATTTAAAATATTGAAAATCCTGCTGCTTTGCCTCAGAGGGACGCAGAGCAGTGAGAGGATGCTGGGGTTTCTAGGAAACAAGCTCTAAATAGCAACAGGAGTCCAGTCCTCCGCGTAAACAGCTCCACACTTTATGAAGCTTAATGTAACTTGGCTCTCTCCGTCGTTCTCTGCACCTAATACCTCAAACCAGAAGGAAGATCTGACCTGAATATTAGGTGTTATAACAGGCCTGTTGAGGAATTTCTCCTGCGTACATTCTCAGGCACGTCAAGGCGCTCGGGCCAGTCGTTGCTACAGTAAACATATAAGTTTGGGGTTTATTTATTTGGGCTCAAGAATATGATGTAACAGAGCGGACACATGAGGAAATGTAGCGGATGTCCTGATGAGATAAAAGAAGAGGAGAAACCCAAAAAAAGCAAATGTAACTGGATAATGACATTTAAAAAGGATCTCATCGCAGAGGCCCGTAAACGTCGTCCTCGGCTCCGCTGGGTCTGCTGCGAGCATGCAGTGTTTAGACAGAGCCAGAGATTGATCCTCCCCTCCCTCCCACCCCTCTTATCCCTAAAAGCGTCAAAGTCCTGCAGAGCCAAGCATGCACGCTAATACAAACTCGGCCACACGCTCTTATCCACCATTTCCCCCCGGTTTCTTTATTATAAATCCTTAAATCGGAGCTTGAAAATGTCTTTCGTTTGACAAGGTTTGGGTCTTTTGTTGGTTTTTGTTTGACAAAATTTCAACCCATATCTCTTTGGGAACTGAGTGATGTAATGGACATATTTTCCCCCCTCCAGATTGTTTTTCTGAAAGACATTTTGCTGCTATTCCCGGCCTGGTAAAATAACATCAGTATGACGAGCGTGGTTGTAGCCAACACATGGATGAATGATGGGTAACCCTGCAAGCTTCCTGCTCCCAAAACTGACTGGTTTGCGGAGCCAGCACTGGAATGGGCCCAGCTGCACATGGGAAGGTTATAGAGCACAGAACAAGTATTTCACTGACTGTGAGAGAGAATAGGAGTATTCTGTGTATGTCAGTCACGCAACTGGAAAAAAAAAATGGGAGAAATTTGTTTTGGCTGGCGAATTTTACTGGTTCCTTTCATTTTCCATGCCCCATTACAGTAACAGAGGACTCCTGTATGTGCTGCCTTATCACCCCACGCAGTAGCAGCCTGTTTGGCAGACTTTCCTAGAACCTGTGATAACTTCTGGGCCTTTGAAAATTTCTTTTTTAACTCATGTTTCAGCCTTTATGTCGGCGTTTTTTTTTTTCCAGAAGTTATTGTGAGTATTTAGGGGCCCAGCGTACCTCCAGAGTTCAACACTCAGCACTGGAGTTAATGTAGGCAAATGAGATTCTCCTGACCTCAGCACTAGCGGGAGAGAGAGCCCTGCCACCGCTGAGGCCCACAAGCGCACAAAGACCGGCGTGTTTCTATTGTTTTGTGTCATTAGCAATTTGCCAGCTCTCGGTTTGGCCCCCTCGCTGATTTCCTGCGGCGATATCTCCAACCAGCTGCCTTATCACCCCCATGTACCTACTGTGGAGGGGAAATTACAGAAGCCAGGGCATTAATATTGATGCATCCTGAGCACTGATATCGTTAAGTATGACGGAGCCACAGGATGTTTGTTATTTTCAGTCTTATCGGAAACTGCCTGACCAGCCTAAACCCTTCAGGATGTGATGCAATAAAGATGATGTAAACAAACACGATGATGATGTAAAAACATGGCGGGGATAGGTGAGACAGAGGCTGAATGTTTGTGCTGGCCTCAATTATGTTTAATCAAGTTACGGCATAGTTTACTTTGTGTAATTGCACCTGATTTATTGAGCTTTGGGCAACCAGTGAGCTGTCAATCAAGCTAGTCAGTCAAGTGATCTGTCTGATGACTCTGTAATGTCCTCAGCTGGTTTGAGTTGTCTGTGGTTCCTCGTGAGATTGTGTGTCTTCCTGTATTTCAGCATTTTCCTGTGTGTGGGTGCTTGTGTGTGCTTGTTTGGGAGGAGCAGAAGGGCCTGGCAGCTTTCTGCTTTAATAATTTGGACCATTTGTCTTTCATCCCCCTGGGCCTCAGATGGCTTCTGTTGTGTTTGTTGTCTAAACCAGTCACAGGGATGGAATATAAATATAACTATTTAGCCAAATCACGTTAAATAAGGTGTGTCTGTGTGTGTTTGAGAGAGACTCATCCGCTCTCCCATGTCAAGCCAAGGTCTTGAAAATGTTTGCTCAGACTACAGTAAGATGTGCTGCCTGTCATTTTTTTCTAAGTAGGGTATAAATGATAATGGAAAGAATAGATTCAAGTGCTGCTATTTCTGGAGAGAGACTAAAAAAAGTTGTACATGTTACTCTAACTATCTTGGACAGTTGATCCAGAAACATAAATCACCATCCACTAAAGCTGTTCACTAGACCGAAAGAATTGACAATCAACGAGTGTAAGTGTTATTCCAAAAGCAGATTTATTATAAGTAATAAGTGTAACAAATCAGAAAATGTGCTTTTTACATGGACATCAACTACAGGTTGTGGCCATTATTGTGTTCACAAATATAGTAAATCATGTAAATTGATGAAAAATTGCTTTAAGGTTTGTGTATGAACAGTGATTTTCTGTTTCATATCAAAATAAATTAAATATCTTCAGGTTTTGGACTGTTGGTTGAACTAAACTAGCAATTTGAAGACGTCAACTCGGATTCTGGAAAATGGTGATGGACATTTTTCCATTTTTTAACTGAACTTTAACAAGACCTCTTGAAATATTTTCTAACCCTACCAATCCCCTCTTCGTTCTTTTACTTCTCTTTTTATTAGATGAGAGGATTTGCTCTCCTCCATTCATGGTCCTGAACACAGAGTGCAGCCCAGATGTGCTGGAGCAGATCAAGAAGCACGGACTCACATTCCCCTTCAGTAAGTCTCAGTCTTCTAGATAATGCAGAGTTGTAGGTTGCAGGTCGTTTAGACTCACATTGCACTGTTAAACACTAATTGTACTATGAAACGTTGGCGTGTAAATTCCGATATTTCAGTTTTCAACCACTTATTTCTGTGTCACAGTATAAGAAAAGGCCTCACTGGGAGAAGTTTTGTCCTCTGCTGTTGTGTCATTACTGCTGGGTTAACTTACTAAATTCTCTACCTGTTTGTCCTCACCTTTATTTCTTCCACAGTTTGTAAAACACGGGTGGCTCATGGAACCAACTCCCACGAGGTAAGAGGCCACAGAGGTCACCCCGCCTACAGTTTGCTTTGTGCAAGCAGTAACACTTGTCCTGTCACAGGATTGTCATTTAAGTCGAGTCCAAACAGCAAAATCAGATAAGGCGCTGTACCTCATGTCCTGTATCTCTGTGTGTCAACTGAAATCAATACTCAGTCGGTGAAGTCATTCTAGCCAAACAGTCTTCATTCTTCCACACTCGCAGCACTGAATTAAGTTAGGTTTTAACTCGACTTTTATCTGAAAGCGGCTGTTACTTTGAAGCTTATAAGCGGCATTAACAGCACGTCCTCCTGTCCGCAGATGGCCATTATCTTCAGTGAAGAGGACCTGAAGGACGTGAAGCCTCCTTGTGTGATCCAGAGCTTCATCAACCACAACGCAGTGCTGTACAAGGTGTTTGTGGTAGGAGATTCCTACACTGTAGTGGAGAGACCTTCCCTCAAGAACTTCCCTGCTGGACCGGCAGGTGAGGACACAGACAGACAGACAGGCAGGCAGGTGGAGAGAGAGACAGGCGGGGAAGTCCACACCAGCCAGACTGTACAAGTTGCAAGGCTTCTCCTAAATTACTCAATAAAAGACCTCATAAAACAGGTTTACAGTCCCTGTGATTGAACCTATTTGCCCTTTTAAAAGGGGTGCAGTAGAGTGTAATTGAGTTTTGCCTTGCCAGTACATGCTGTCCAACATGTTGAAAATAAACAGGAGGAGCGGCGTATTTCACCATAAACGTGTCAGAAGCCTTACCCATGATGCAGCTTTGAATACAGGGTTCCCGATACAAATTACACCACCGATATTTGCATATGATACAGCCGAGGCCCCCATGCAAAGCAGTTTGACCAGTGGTGTAGTAGTCTGCTTTGTCTAGCAGCGCAAAGAGAGAGAGCGAGAGAGAGAACAGTTGCTTTGAGCCTGGAATGCCGAGTGGTACGACAGAAAAGCACGGCCCTCATCAAACACATAAAGCAGCACAACAGCAGCGTTCAAATCATTGTGCTCCACAGCCCGAAGCTATGTGTCGTGTTTTGTATCCAGTAAGTGGAGGGAGTAGCTATGAAGATAAAAAGGTAGGTAGGGGTTAGTGTTTGTGTAAGGATAGAACTTAAAAATAAAGGTGTGAGACAGGGTCTGTTTTCAGACATGAATAAATGCTTCAGAGTTATACTGGTGTTTGGTTCTGGGAACGAAGGACTCCATCTGCCTCGCACTTCATCACCGCGACCCCTCTACGAGCCGAGGGGGCATATTTATTTGGACAGTGATGGAATTTACTGTTTCTCTGCACTCCCCAACCCTCTTCCTTCTCTCTAACACTCTCTTATGTTAATCATTAATGATAACGGAGACAAAAGGGGCAATATATTCAACCGTCAATCCCGTCAACATTTATCACTGCTTCAAAGAAAAGCCCTCGCCCGAGGCTCACGAGTTATATGTTGTTTTGTTCCTGGTGAACACTCAGCATGACAGCAGTTATACCTGAGAGGGTTAAAGATTAAAAGGCTTCGCTCTATAGTTGTGGTTTAGTTTTAGGTTTCTGTTTTTTTTTGTTTTTTTTACACCAGGTGTAGAAATCAGTAGATTAAGAGTTCATTTAGTCAAGAGCTCTGTTGGCCTCAAGTGACTCGTTGAGCTTTGCTGCCATCTAGTGGCTGTGATGAGAAATGTATATAAATGACCACATTAGAAAAGCAAGCGTCATCTAAGTTCTTTGTTTCTTTTACAGACAGGAAAGCCATTTTCTTCAACAGCCACAACGTTTCCAAACCGGAGTCGTCCTCAGACTTGACTTCGGTACGTCCAAACCGTCACTGACTGAAATCCGATGTTGATTTTTATGACGAGTTGTGTTGCAGACATACTTTAACGTTTTATGTTTTTTTTTAGAGAGAGAATGTAGAGGGAGTGTCTCAGCCACCCAGCGATGATGTCATGAGAGAGTTGTCCAGGTCTTTGCGACAAGCGCTGGGTGTGTCCCTGTTTGGCATCGACGTCATCATCAACAACCTAACAGGCCAACACGCCGTCATTGACATCAATGCATTCCCTGGTAGGTGTTGCTCCACTACATGCTGCCTTATGTTACAGTCAGTGTTTTACGGGGGTAACAGGGTGTTACTGAGGCATGTTTTGTCAGGAAAGGTGTGTTTTAAATTATGACACTCATCTCTCTGGTCTTGACATTATGAAGAGGACAGAAAGTTTCATGCCCGTTTGGCAGAGTTCCTGGAGTGACCTGGTTCTCAGGTGTCACTCTCTGGTGCACACTGTAAAAACATAGTGACGTCATACTGTCATGAGACCTGTTCCACAGAGTCCAATGTCTCTCCTTTGTCACTTGTGTTATCCTGAAACCTCTTTTTCAGCTCAAAACATGCACCGGGTCTCAGCCACAGTGTTAATGTGGACTGCAGGCTTCTGCTTATTAATGCTATCGTCAAATTACAATGGCATTTCAGTTTGATTATCAGGCTAGTTGACATGACGTTTCGGCATACAGTCAAAAGCTGATTTGTTACAATTCATCGTCCTGTGTTTTCAGGTTACGAGGGCGTCCCGGAGTTCTTCAACGACCTCCTGAACCACATCAGCAGCGTGCTTCAGAGCCACAGCCCTGACATCGGCCCCGCCAGCGAGCAGCCCAAAGGCCTGCCGGTGAGCAACACGGTACCCAGCCCCGCCCCGCCGGCCCCCGGCTGCTGCAGCATGCTGGGCAAAGAGGCCAGCGGCAGCCCCTGGATCGTAGAGGGCGACGGAGGGCTGAAGGGCCCACGTCAGAGACTTGGCTGCAACTCGGCCATGTCCCCCAACTTCCAGCAGCACTGTGTCTCCACGATAGCTACCAAGGCTTCCTCCCAGTGACTGATCCCCAGCCCCCCACTCCGTTTGATCCCTGAACAAAAAAAGAAAACGGATGACAATGGTGACAATAATAATGAATAATAATCATAATAATTATGATGTTAATGATGATAATATATCTAATCAGAAACAAACCTTTTCCTATATAGTTATTGAAAATGATGGTGATTGGGTGTAAGCTTTTTCTCTCTGCCTTTTTGTATTTTTCGTTTTGTCTAATGAGACTTAACAGTACTGTAATGTGAACTTTTAGGAACTTTGCCTAATAGCTGATTTTATTTTTCTCTCTTGTGTGAGTTTGCTGTAATGAAAGGGGTCCAGATGAGGTAGTTAACAGGGAACGGCCGAATCAGGACTGGAGAAAGATGTGCCACTAGATGTGCAATGTATGATCCCTTATATCTCGCACACACACACGCACACACACACACATGTACACACAAACAGGTGCGTTTACGTCGCGACAGACCTTGCCAGTGATGTGTGCGTTTGCATTCTGGTCAATAACCACTGACTCCTCTGCACAAAGTGAAGGGGAGGAAGAGGAGGTGGCCGGCCAGGCGTTTGAACACTACTCCACAGATCCCGGGCTGCTATGTGACTGTGGCCAACCGACTGCAGAGGACACGATGAGTCTGAACACAAACGACAAGATAGTTTTGAGTATTGTTAGTTTGAACAAGCCGTTTACTTTTCCGAGTGCCATCAAATTTACTTCAAGCGTAGGACAGACGGTGAAAAAAAAAAAAAAAAAAAAAAAAAAAAAGTGAATCTTCATGACCATGTGACCAAGTTTTTTTTTTGTTTTGTTTTTTTTTAAATGATTGTTGTTGCGCCAATGTTTATAGGTCTGTGAGTGTTTTACTGTATGTCAGACGCCGGATGTTAGGTGTTCAACAAACAAACTGCGTCCCTGTTTTGAGTCGCTCCCAGCGCAGGAAGACGAGGATCACATTCCGCTTTTGTTTGTGGATATTTTCAGAGAATTCCATGATGTAATTTTCAAAATTCCAGTGGGATCTTGTGAGATTTCTCGCATAACTTCATGGAGTTTGAAGACTCCGTAAACAGTCTCTCCTTTAAACAGTGTCTTCAATGCTTGTATGTGTAATGTGAGCAAACTTCTCTCCTGAGGCAAACTTGATTTATCACCAGACTTGTGGCTGCTGTGGAGTTTTGTCGCTTAATCACTTTTAAACTCATTTTGTTAACTAGGAATTCATTTATTCTCCTAAAATGCAGGTGAAATATGTGTTTGGAACCAGCTAAATGACTATTTAATGAGACGATATTACAACCATTAAATTCCAACTAGATGATTGAGGAATTTGTTCAGCTTTATTGTCTCCGTTCAAGTTAATTTCACTCTAAAGTGCACCTCTTTACTCTTTGCAAAATGCAGTTTAATGAGACCCGCAGTCCAGTCGGTTCATTTGCTTCAAGCTTAATTCTCTGACCTGTCTTCTGTCCCAGCTGCTGTATTTGTGTCACATGTTAAAATCATTTGGAGGGGGAAGTGGATCGAGGGAGTCCAGCTCTTATTCCCAGTGTTCACTGTGAGATTTTTTTACTCCAATTTTGTTAATATCTTTGTCCTGACATCTACTAAGAGCAACTTTATTTTATTGAGATTTTATGGGGAAAAAAAAAAAAGTTTTATATAAAAGAAAGCACGCAATGTTTTTGAACAAACGATGGATATTTACTAGAGGAGTAGTAAAAAAAAAATGCAGTTGGGTCAGGTTGTACAACAAAACTTAAGTTGGTGTCAAAGGGACAGATGATGTTTTGGTTGTTGTCTCCCTCTAGCATCTAGCGGGAAGGCGTGCCAACCTGCCAAATCAGTGCATACAGATTTTTGCATTCCTCTGAGCCTGCTTCTTCTTCTTCTCTTGTCCCAGAGAGCTCCTAAAGCTGTTTTATTTCCTCCATAAGTATCCGAGGGAACCAACTGTCCTCTCGTTCACCCTCCCTGTGATCGTAAATAAAAAATGTCACTGCAGCCATCTCACCAGCATCTCTCTGGGACATGAACTGAAAGAATACCATTGACATTTGGAAAACTGTTCACTAGACACACATTGTGAGAATATTTCAAGGTTAGTTCCTTTAATTTCTCAAATTTGCATGTGTCTGTGATGAAGTAACAACGGCAGAATTTCAACATGTAAAGACGGCACATGAAGCAGCAGGTTCGGGGAAATTTTCACATCCTTTTCCCCTGATTTAGGTGTTTCCTCACCTAGCAGTAGGGGAGAAGTCGAGGGTGCAACCCCGTCTATGTTGAAAGGGCTGAAATCTGTGTACACCAGTATGCTGTTTGTCCTATGTTGTGCTCTTTATTGTGCTTCTAAATGGGAAATAAATGGTTAATCCTACCCTTGGTCATTTCTGCAACCCCCTTGACAGTGTTGTCATGCTCCCAGCTTCAACCTGAATGTTTACTCCTTGGGCGTCTTGTACAGTATGTGTATATATGCCTAGGCTTACATCCGTACAGTATGTTGTTTTGTATCAGTTCTGTAATTGAAAGGAATCCACAATTTTGTGACCTTTTTTTAAAAAATCAAATCGCCAAACCAACAGGGCAAAATAAACATGTGAAACCATATCTTGCTGTGTTTAATTCAGCTCTACGTTTTTTAATTTATCATTTGTGGGTATATGCTGTGTTTTCTAGTGTTTATGCAGGTTATTTCATTGAATAGAGTAAGAAGTAATGCTTTAAAAAGCCCAAATGTTAGTCTTATGTGATCAGAATTAGCACTTAAATTATGTAAACATTTAGCCAAGTGTATTACTGAAGCTGTAAGGTAGCTCTGAATACTTTAATTTCTTTCTACAAAGATTCATTGTGGTCATCCATGAATATATCAAGTGCAAAAGAGAAGACTGCAAAACAAAGTGCAGCAGTTCTCCGTTCAGCCTCCAGATGTTTATTGCCTCAGCATTTATGAATTTCATAGAATCGGAGACATACACAGTAAAAAATACACAACAGAAACATACAAAATGTTTTCCAGTAGGCCAATTGAGACACTATACAAAACGGTTACTTAATAAAATAAATCTTTTCATAATCTTAGTCTTTTGTACATGTAAAAAAAAAAAAGAAACACAAACATATATTTACAAGAACACCAGACAAAAAGAAGTTATCAAAAGGCTCTAAATGCTACTTTCTGCTCCCTGCTGAGATGTTTTAACCTCACAGTGTTAATGAGGTTGTAGGTGATGTGATGTCGGGTTGGCCAACAGTCCGAGGATGGAGGAGAGACACTGCAGCTTTTCCTTGACGTGCTCGGGCAACTTCTCGTTCTCCTTGTACCTGTGAAGAAGACAGAAGTTATTGAGATTCACTTGGAACCCTTGCACATATGAGTTCTGCAAATATATGGACTAAGGACATGGTGCACAGTTGTGAAAATAGACTTTATTTTGTGTAAAAGTGGATAGTAGATATCCTTTTGTGACGCCAGTTTTCAGTTGCCACTGTCTTCTTTAAAGACAAAGCTGATAAAACATACGAGTCAATAAAGTGTCAACATTTCTAACATGTTTCATACCTGGTGATCCGCCCCTCTGGATGTGTGTAAGTAATGCAGGAAACTCCTGCCTGAACCACCAGCTGAGACCCGTCGTTGAACTGCACCCACACCTCTCCGCTCGTCAGCTGCAGATACAAAAAGATTTTATTGAGAAACACGATCCTGTAGCTGATTACAACATAATAAGAGACTCATTTATTAATTACCTGAGATGCCCATCCAACATTGGGCACGAATATCGATTTCACCACTTTTCCTGTGCTCTGCACGAGGTCCTGTCGCACTGGAGAGCTTTTCTTACCCAGGCTGGTCGAGGTGAAATCAGACCCGTCGTAGGAGATCATCTGCGTATAAATACATACAATATATAAATATAATATATACCGATTGTTAAAGCTTTATAATCTCTCTGTTAATCCAGCAGTTTAAGGCTGTGGTTCACTCACCGAAGGAGTGATTTGTGGAGGTTGAGGAGGTGAAGCTGGGTCAGGAGGGACCGGGTGGGAGGGCTGCGACGATGAGCACGGAGTGTCTGGGTTTGTAGGTCTTCTAGAAGTGACCCAGACAAAACTAATATTAGCCACAAAGGAAAAGGAACACAGGAGCAGCAGGAGTATAAAAATGACAGCGTCTTCCTCTCACCTGCCAATAGTTATGGGAAAGAAAGGAACGTTCTTGGTGCTGCGCTGCTCCTCTGCTGTGATGGCGGCCTCTAGTGACAGACACATGCTGTGGCCCTCGTCGGACAGCTCCACGTAGAGCTTGCTCTCTGGGCTCAGGCCGCTCAGCCCCACCTCACCCTTCACCGTGTAAGACTTCCCGCTCTTCTCCACCACTCGCACCAGCTCTGACGTCTTGTGGGTCTTCGCTCCTACACAACACAGGCGTTAACAGAGCATTGTTAAATAATTCAGAGAGAAAATGGTCGGTGTTGATCCGCGTCCATAGAAATCTGACTCACCATCATAAAAGCAAACCTCCAGGTCTGCTATGGGAGAGTTCTCCATCAGCATGACCTTGGCATACTTGGTGTAAAGGGTCACTTTAGGAGTCTTGGATTTCACAAGCTGAACAAACTTGGAGGCGTATTGATACTTCTTCCAGTATTTTTCTATTACAAAAAAAAAGAAATTAATTGAGACACAATTTCTCATCTTACATCAGCTGATGTTAGTGGGTGTATTATGTCCATCAGCTTACCTGGCAGGTCCTCATAGCTACAGATCAGAATATCTTCGGGTGGAGCAGGGGGGCAGTCCAGCACAGGAAAACCCTTTCCACCATTAGGCTGGTATATTGTCACCTAAAAGACATGATAATAATATTAAGCTTCCATTTACAGGAGTAATAATTCTTAAAAATCTGATTTAATAATGCAAACAAGCTTGTGTCATATTATGTTTTTATACTACCCCTGCCAGTTAGAAAAGAAAAATTTAGAAATATAATACAGTGAGCTCACCATTGAGCCATCGCAGGAAATCCGAAGGACTTCTTTGACCCTCTCTTGACCGCTGTGGAATTTTAACAGCTCCATACACACTTCACCTGTGTCCAGGATGCTCACCTGTAAAAAAGACACAAAAAAGAAATTAGACATCAACAAATTTCTCACTTGAAGTTGAGACCATGAATATATTATCAAAAACATGAACATGAGCGCTATCTTACAACAGCATTTTTGGTCTTCTGTCTGATAGGCTTCAGTCTGGACGCGCACAGAGGCGGGACTACGTCTCTCAGCGTTTTCTTCTCCATGCTTGTTTTGGCTGAGGGGAGTTTTAACTCTGCTCCGGGAAAATTCTCCTTGCACGAGTCCGGGTTGGAGAGATGGGGTTGGTGTAGGTGGTGCACGTTGTGATTAGGATTCACGCCTCGGCTCATGGGCTTGTCTGTCCAGGAATTGTGAACCCCCAAAGGCCCTCTGCTGCCATGGAAACTCCCGTTACTGCTGTGAGCGCTGTTGTCTGTGGGCCTTTGCCCAGAACCTGAGAAAGAAGAGAAAATATTTGTAAAGATTTGCTTGAGCCGGATGGTTTAAATGGTGTTTGGAGAGTTTAAAGATCCATTTATGAATTTTTATATGCCTTCATTCATTTTCTGGCTCAAAAAAACTGTCTGTATCTCAAATTAAATCAACTAATAACCAAAGATTATTTCTTTTACAGGGATCTTTTACTTCCCAAACAAGCCACTAAACTCACTAACAGTTGCTCTGGATGAGACAAATCTACCACATGTGTTCATATAATCAAAAACAAGAAACGCATCATTTTTTTACCCTCATTATTGAGCCAGTTAGTGACTCCCTCCAGGTCTTGAAATTGAAAGTTTGGCGGATATGCCATCTGTGTCGATAACGAATACCCAGAGCTGAAAAACAGTAAAGTGAAATCTTTAGTGTCAGGTTAATATGAAAAATGATTAGAAGATGAATGGAGAGACTACTTACTGAGCTGACTGTTTGACAGGAGGAGAGGGTAACCGTCCATGCTCTGAAAATGGGTGTTGGGTGGAGGACATGGGGAAGACTGGTCTTCCTACGTCTGTTAGAGTCTCCTCTGAGTGGCATCTCCCCAGCTCAGCATGGCTCGACCCCTTGCCTGGTCCAGATGAGCCGAAACGATCTGAGGAGTGAGCCCTCCTTAGGTAGCGAGAGTGAGGCTGTCCACTCTCTTCAACATGAACCGCCCTCCTCCTGCCTTCCCTGTGAAATCTGTCCGGCTGTTGCTGCCACTGATCTCCGTCCTCAAAGCAGGCGCTGCTGGGCTGGTGTGGAAGACTTGTAATGGGAGTCATGCGGTTAGGCAGGGCAGAGCCAATCATGTGCCTGGTTTTCCTCTGGAGGCGGCTGCTGCTGCTGGCTAAGGTGGAGGAGGTACAGGCTGTGGAGATGGTGGCGATGCCGCTGTCTATTGATCCTTCATCACCCAGCCGCAGCTCCTTGGTTCTGTCCAGCAGGCTCTGGGTCATGAACGGGTGGTCCAGCACTGCAGAGAGGCTGGGCCGCTGGGCGGGATCCCTCTGCAGCAGCTGATGGATCAGGTCCTGAGCCTCTAGAGAAACGTGGTTGGGCATCTCATATTCCCCAAGAACCACTTTAGACAGGGTGTGCTTGACTGTGTCCGTGTCAAACGGAGGCCGACCCATCAGGAAGGCGTAGAACATGCACCCCAGTGACCAGACATCTGATTCCAGGCCATGAGCACTGCGGGTGGCCACCTCCGGGGAGATGTAGTTGGGTGTCCCGCACATGGTGAAGTGCTTTTCATTTGGGAGTTTAAGCTGAGTGGCCAGGCCAAAGTCTCCGATTTTAATGTTCATGTTGCTGGTCAGCAAAAGGTTTGACAAGGTCAGATCTCGATGTAAGATGCCATGGGTGTGTAGATACAGCATTCCTTTCACTATTTGATGCATGAAATGTCTTGCTGTGGAAAAAAAAAAAAAATTAAAAGTAGGCAGTGCACAGAGCAGTTAACCAACACAATTCAGATTTAAAAAGGAACTGTGTCGAGTGTCCTATAGTAGCACTATGGAGCAGTTTTTCACGAGTGGGTCCCCATTTTGTTTGTCTTGTGCATGAGGACGCACTTGCACATGCAAATGCATGTGGTTAAATAATACACAATCCTGCCAATGGTTTCACACTATTCCACTGATCTACAGGTGGCTGTAATGTGCCAAGAAATCCACAACTGCACCAACAAAAACAAGGAAGAAGACGACTGCCAGCTAGTAAACATGGATGTAAACACTGCAGGATTCAAACTTTTAAGAAAAATCTACTTTGCAAATGTTTGAATGTTTTGGAAATGGATTTGACATGTTAATTAGACCTCAAGGTTACACACAATGAGTTTTGGTGATTTACATTTAATGTCAGCATAACTTTTGTTTGTTGTCAGGAAAATGCTACAGAGAACCTTTAAGTTAATAAGTCAAAGACTTTCTTTCATTTCAAGTATAAATTCTGCCTGACCTTCGTCCTCAGAGAATGCCATCTTCCTCTCTTTCAGGTATCGGCTCATCTCTCCATTATGACACATCTCCAACACCAGGTACACATAGTTGCTGTCCTCAAAGTAGTTGTACAGCTTCACAAAAAAAAGACATGATATATATTTCAGCATATATTAGTATGTAAAAGTTAGAAGACAAAAAATAAAAAAAATATGTAAGATTCTCAAATGACATTAAATCAGGGATACAACTGACTTTGAAAAAGTGGTCAGCTATGAATTATCAGTCTAAAATCATGATCTAAATATCATATTGTTGTGCTTAAAAACAGTTACAGTACTGAACATTCACTGATATCTAGATAAAACAAAAGAGCCCACTCCTGACCAAACTGACCAATTTGTAATAATGTAAAGTGGAAAACAGTGACTTTAATGCTGAACAAAGCAATTACCAGAGGTAGGGGCAAGTTCTCCACATTATATAACCATGACAACAATAAAACAAAGCTGAAGCTTTTTGAGGGGGATGAGAGGAGGAAGCTGTAACTGTAGGGTTACAAACAAAAATTTGAATTCCTACAATTTAACTGAAAACCCAACACAACATCTCCATGTGTATTGTACACTTAACAGAAAAAAACATGAATGTCACACAGAAAATCTAAGGGAGAACAAATATATGTGTTATGACATGGGATGTAATAAAAACCCACAGTACACAGTCACAAGAAATTAGACGTGTCCAGCCAACGTTACCTCAAGTATGGAAGGGTGCTTCAATCGGCAGTGAATCTCCACTTCGTTCGTCACACGCTGGACCATCCCAGCTTTGTGCATTGCTTTTTTGTCAATCTGCAGACGGGAACCACAGAGATAATTATACACCACCTACTCACGGGATCAACATGTAATGCGGTAAAGTTCTGCTCCTGGGTGTTTAGGTTTGTTTGTTTGTTAATAGCCAATCTGCCGTCCACAAAGACGGTGAACTGTTCAGACCCCATTTGTGGAGAGTTGAGGGACCACAAGACACCCATGGGAGACAATTAGGGGTTAATAACCGAACAATTCCAGTTTACACTTCAACTGTCAGTCACTGGTAACAGCTTGGGTGCTGGTAAAGCATGCTATAATTACCACATATCACTAACAAAGACTAATAATTGTAGGGTCAGCGATTCTTACCGTTTTGATAGCAACCTCCAGACCAGTCTTCACCGATTTTGCCCGGTAAACACATGCAAAGGACCCTTTGCCAAGGAGGGTGAGGACTTTAAAATCCTAAACAACAAGATAGAAAAACAAACATTTTTTGATTCCAAACAACAAATCATATCTGAAGAAAAATAGGAAAATCATTTTAGATTTAAAAATGGGTCTATTTGACCCCTTGACAGACCTGGATCCTGAGCTCCTGATCATAAAATAATCTACTCTCCTCATTTCTGCTGGTTTGGGTGTCAATAGTGAGGTTTTGTTGGAAGAAACAGTGAATAACTTGATCAAATACCGTCCCTCTTGCCTGCGACATGCTGGATGTACAGTTATAAAGAGACAGACAATCCAGCCACTAACGACTTCACACAGGAGAAAATCCTCCCACAACAAACGAATAACTGACAAACAAGCCACCAACACCTGACGCCGTCATATGGCCAACCAAAACCTTTAATTATCCCGGCTGTCTTCCCGCTAACGAGGACCACTTGTAGCCGTTTCCAAGCAGCATGTGGAGCAACCAAAATGATGCACAGAGAAGAAACAACACTGTTTGTCCCGAGAGAGCCCGGAGTAAGGTTACACACCCGAGCACTGAGGCTGACACATAAAGCTGACAACAACAACTACTAATACTACTACTACTACTACTACTACTACTACTACTAATGATAATAATAATAATAATAATAATAATAATAATAATAATAATAATAATAATAATGGCGTTTTGTGCAAAGAAGCAAACCATCTCGGGATGTATGAAAACAAACGATATTAGCGTTAGCGTCAGTAACGTTACAGTATTTACTAACGTTAGCGGATAGCCAAACGTTTTCATATAATTCAGTTAAATGTATTTGAACTGAATGCCTTCTTTACACTTTAAACATCACCATGTTGGAAGAAACTACGCTTAGCTTACGCATAACCAGCTAATTATTAACTCCAGCAAGGTTACCAGCCACAGTTGACATTAGATTAGCTTGCAGCAGGCGTTAGCCCGACAAAACAACTCACCTCAATCTTATCGCCAATCGAAACACTCATCGTGCCTGGTTTTGGTCTTGCAGATTCATGCAGGAGAGTAATAATGTTCCTCGATCGACTGAGTTCATCGATAGTCGGTGCAGGAGTTCTCAGACGGCAAACAAATGTTGTTCTTGTGTTACCCTCCAAAACTTTGCCATTTCTTCCATTTTGAAAATATGCGCCCGTTACATCCGTGGCTACGTCACACGCTACGTCATACGACAACAAGCAGGGTTTACCACGCCCCCTGTAAGGCTCCCTCACGCGGGCTGGTTTAACATATAAAACTACAAACTCTGTCGTAAAAGTGTACTTGAAAGTAGAGTTTTATACTTATAATGAGTTTTATAAGCTTATATATTAAAGCTTGTACGTTTAAACTTCTTGCACTACCATTTTAGCATTTTAACATAATTAAACAGCGTAGTAAATAGGATATATAGTTATGGTTATATCTCTAGTCTCTTTCGTTTTTATTTATTCTTTATATTTGAGTTAGTCTATTTAGTTATTGTATATAATTTAGCCTTTATTGTGTCTGTCTATCTATCTATCTATCTATCTATCTATCTATCTATCTATCTATCTGCTTGCAGGCTTCTAGTATTTTAAATCTGAACCCTTGGTCAAAACATTTAAGTTACTGCATGTAAAGTTTGTGCATTCATTCTATGAAGACCCAAACCCAAAATTAAATAAACACAAAGAGCTGCAATGATTAGTCAATAAATCGATTTGTCGATCCAAAATGAATCAGCAACTATTCTGATAATCAAATCATCATTTAAGTTATTTTTTCAAGCAAAAATGCCAAACGTTTGATGGTTCCAGGTTCTTCAATGTAAGAATTTGATGCTTTTCTTGGTCTAACATTATAGTTAATTAAATATTTTAGGGGTTTGGACTGTATATCAGAGTATATAAGACATCTGAAGACGTCACCTTGTGCTCCAGGATATTGTGATTTTTTGCAGTCTTCTTTATGTTTCATAGACCAAATGACTAATTGAGAAAATAACCTGCTGATTAATTGATTATGAAAATAATCCTTAGTTGCAGCTGTACAAAAGACATTATGAAATAAATAATTATATGAATAAATACAGATAAAATATTTAATATAACCATAAAATTGTGGAAAACCCAATCAATGTTATTATGGAATGTCAGTCACATAACTTGCTCTGCCACTTTGTCTTGATTGATAAAAAGTAGGATTATAACATGAAACACACATTGGAAAAGGGACATTTTGAAATAAAACTGCTGGAATAAAAAACAAAAAAATTATTAATAAACCATTGTGTATTGTGGAAAGAAGCCAGATGAAATAACAATTCATATGAACGTGCTGAGTGTTAAAAATGCATTGGACTATTTGATCATTTTATGGATGTATTACATATTTATTATTTATTCATTCATATGATTCCACTATGCCTTATTTATCTAATTTCTAATACTTAGTGTCTCCCAAACATTATGACTTCAAGCTTAACTCTGCAGATAACTGTAATTTATAGTTTCATGTGTTGTAAGCAACCAATGTGCATCTCACTTTTCTTAACTGGGGATTCAAATCTCAGTAACCTAAACACTTACATTTTTGAATTGTCCTGATCACATTACAAAACTTCACACAGATAAAGATTTCTGATTTCTTTCAGGTTCAGCTGCTGAAAATAAAATAATTTCAGACTAAAGACATTTTGTCTTACAGACAAATGAATTTATTTTTGCCATCTTTAAATCCCATAACTTAAATATGGAAAAATGCAAGAAAACAAAAAAAAAAAGGAAATAGGCAACCAATCACTTACTAAAGAGATTTGGTGTGTCAAGCATTGCCATTGTAACACTAGGAATGTGTTCTTTATGTACATAATAATACAGCACCAGTCAAAAGTTTGGACACACTTTCTCTTTTAAATGAATGTGAAGGCGTGTCCAGACTTTTTACTGATGCTGTATATGCTGGCTGCTTTTATTTACTAAAATAGTATTTACAGTTTCTAGACATGGACATCATTTCAAACTCATTAAATACAAATATATATAATTTGTATTATTGCATACAAACTAATAGTTCTGCAATAGCATTTGTTTGGACAGCACTTTCTATTTCTCTTATGGTGATAGGATTTACTGCTGTTACTGGATGCTTATGAGACACGTGGAACGCAAACACAAAAGCTTACCGTCCTGTATGGTACAGAGGAAACAGTTTTACATCAGAATCAGAGTTTGATCTATTGCATCATTCTTTCTTTTATTAAGTATGTCAAACCTTTGAGAGAGTAAAGCACACCATTGTCACACATAAGGATGAAAGGGTGAAAACAGAGAAACCTCAAAAGGTAAAGTCCGATGGGGGACACACACACACACAAAAAAACAGATCCACAAAAGTGGCTGGTGAGGATTGAGAAATGGTCCCAGGTATTCATGTTTCTACTGTCTAAATGGTCAGTGATGTTGCTCGTCAGACAACGATCTCAGTCCACCTCCATCTCTTTCGTGCCAGATTTTGTCTGCTGGCTTCCCTTGGCGTCTTGCTTGGCTGTCGGGCCGTTATGAGCGCCACTGTTTTGGTCGTTCACTTCAGGGGCCTCCTCCACTGTGGGCTTTGGCCTGTTGATCACTGGGTTGCATACATCCTCCAGTTCCTGGTGAGAGTGTGTTGATATAAGAAAATCAGCAGATCTCATCACTGCTGATGGAAGAATGAATTCAACTTTAAACAGTCATTCACATACCTGTATTTTGGCAATTATGTCTGCTACTTTGACGACGGGATCTTGAGTAATAGCGAGTTTGCTCTGTGCGTTCATCTTGCTGTTCATCCAGCCCATGCTTTCATTCACGCATTTCTCTACAGTGCTCTTCTCTTCTGCGCTCAAATGTAGGTATCGCTCATCCTGGAAAAGAGTTTGTGACAAGAAATGTATTTTACGTATTTATATTTCATCAATTGTTACACCCGTAATCATTTAAGAATTCACCTCTATGGTTTTACAAAAATTACATCTAAAAAAACAAAAGAATGGCAATAGATGTTGTAGAAAGTGTCACAGCTAAGGTTGAGCAACAAAACAGATCAGTGTGGTAAAACCTTTACAGCAGTGGATGACTAAGACATTTGCAAACCTCTGTACAAAAAAAAAAACAGTCTTGAAAACATACTGACTTTCTTTCTCATTTCATTTTTTTTATTACAGATCTAAATGCAGTGCATCACTAGATCAAAAGGATTTACCTTCTGTTTACAGGAATCCACAAACTTCATGTAGAGTTGTAGTTTCTTGCCGAGCTCTTCAAAAGCCCTCGGCCTGTCCTCATGCTCTCTGTGCCGGTCCTGAATGGGTTGACCCAACCTCTGGAAAAGATCAGCATTCATATTAACAAAATGTGCATGCATGTAAACTAAAACGAACTGACACTAAAAACAAACCTTAAGTGCATCCAGCTTTTCCTCATAGACTTGTTTGGGCTGGTCCTCTCCATCCTCGTATAGCCAGTTCTCTGTGTCCTCCAGCATCAGTGATAGCCGGTTACTGTCCTGTTAGTCAGAGCCAAATTTAACAAGAATATTAAGAAATACACATAATTAGCTTGGTACATCTTCCCAGTATACTAGTCTTTACAGTGTCAGGGTGACTATTATTAAAAAGCAACACTTACATCCTCTGTGATGTACTTTTCATAGATCCCACAAAGTTTATCCCGCAGATCGTATACATATTCCTCCACAGCATTTTTAGCATCGTTCAGCTCTTTCACCAGTTTGTCCTGGACAATCATCTGACGCTGTGAGGAAAATCCACACAAACAAGAGATTGTGTTATAATAGCCAAAATACAAGGTTTGAAAACAATAACAGCAATACCTTTATAATATCATGCCACCCAACCAACAACAGCACAAACTATGGCGTTACAAATGACCTCAGAGTTTTATTAACACCTCTCTGACACAGTCCAGAAACACTGACCATGAACTAACTGATATCAGATACAAGCATAAATCTTTTTTGAGAACAATAAAAGTCCAGTACAACACATATCAAGCGCATATAAAGTTTTAATAGCACTCCCTCCATTTGGGCACAGGTAATCAGACCATGACTCAGCTTTTCCAAAGGCCACCGGCGGAACTCACCTCGTACTCCATAAAGTTGCTAAGGACATCACCGTCGAGCTGTCGAATGTTGTTGGCTGCGATGGGCAGATCAATACTCTTCACCTTGACTTTGGGCTTGCTCCCCCCTGCTGCCGGATCCTGCTTCTCCCCAGATGCACACTCCTGGATTTGGAAACCAGAAAACACAATCCAGCCTTTTAGCTGTAGTGCTTATATGACTTGTTTTTGTATTTTTACAGTACAGTAATATTAGTATATTTTTTAGACTGATCAATATGCTTTTGTCTCATTCTTGATTCATAAATTGACACAATTCATCTCAGCAGTGGTTAAGTATTGGTTCAATACTGCTAATATTGTAGAATTGACATTTTGGGACCTTTTATTAGGTTTTTGTTCCCAAATACAACTGTCAAATTTGTAACAGAATCAGTGTAATTATGAACCTGCAAGATTGATGTCTCTATTGGTATCAAGCAGTCTGATACAGGCTATGACAGGATATGGTTGTTGAATAGGCATTTCCTTTAATTCAAGCCCAACTAACCTTACTGGTGGAACAGTCGTCATCATTTTGCTGGTCTCCCTGGTTTTGGCCTTCCTGGTCAACCTGCATTTTGGTCTGAGTCACAACACACATTCAGATATTTTTATCCAAGCCAGATTACATGTAAGTAACACAAGATCTGATATTCTAACTATATTTAAAAGAGCAACACAGACGATTACTTTACAGTCAACAAATGTAAGAGAATTGTCTTTTAAACAATATAAATCATATTTATTTCTAAACAACACTTGCAGTAAAACCCAACAATATGCAAGGCTACAGCACAGTCTGCTAAGGATTACTGTACATATGAAGAAGTGCACAAGACTTTTTGTGATGGTCAATATAGTAACTAATCCACAGGCTACATGCAACCTCTGGAACCACTGACCTCTTATCTTAATTTTATAAAAAAGATTTTAACTACAGTATCCATGAAACTGCCACATCAGAGTAGCAGGAGGAGATTTACACAAAACATTGTGGTAATAAACCTTTATGTCATTAGGATTCATTTTCTGTACATAGCAAAGGTGTGTGCCAAATTTCATGGCAATCTGCCCAATAGTTTTTGAGATATTTCCCTCTGGACTAAAGTGTGGGACCAACACAGTGATGGACTGACATCACTAGAGCCACTGTGACAAATATCACTTTACCTGGTCCTCAGCTCTGCCTTCATTTTGCACCATTGGCTCTGAGTCAATTTGCATGTCTTCTCCTTCTCCTTTCTGCTTCTCAATCAGAGAGGCGCTGGACACACTGAAGATGCCGTGGACGTTGACGCGCACTTTGACCTTCACTTTAGAGCTGTCTCCATCCGGCTGAGGAACCACATTCTGTACAGAAAAGCATCCTGGTAACAGACGGAAACAAAATGAGTGGTTTGTTAAAGAGCTTGAATTACAGGGCTTAAGCAAGTTCCCTTAACAGACAGGTAGGAGGCTAGTGATGTCAAATTACAAACTGATAAATCACCTGAGTATGCACACGCCCTACCAGCACAACCTGCACATACTGACTCATTACCCATCTGTGGGAGACTGCTCCTTATTTCTACCATCCAGGTTGTAGGTCCCTGAGGGGACTCAGCCACAAATGGGCCACCCAGAAAAACTATTTGGGACACATGAATCAATCACCTCTCTCGCTGTAGACGTGAGTAGCTTGTAAAAGGAGCCAGATTTCTGCATAATTTCACATCTTGAAATCTGTGCATCCGTCTCTCTGGGGGCAGAACTAATGGGTCACTAGCAGGCATACTTAACTTTGAAAGGGCACCATTACCTATCCTGTGGTCCGGGTATGGGAGCTCTTGAGGGCTGCTGTAGAAGGCTTCAAGGTCGAAGGGCTCCTTCTTGTGGAAGGTTATCACTTTGGAAAATGGAGCAGCATGATTCTTACTGAACACTTCGCACTCTCTGTGACAAAAACACAGCGAGAGGAAAAAGCTAAGTCAGGTTGTGGAAACACAGTCAGCACATACTGTGTGTTCATGGTGGCTGACTTTGCTTGATTTGCTATTTAGAGGAATGACTACAGGGAAATTTGGGTCTTTTTTTATATAGCATTACTGAGAGAGGTACTGCACACTTAGGCATGTTTTTTGAGCTGTTAACTAAATTAGATGACTTATAACACATCAATGCTGGTGTTAATATTGACATAGACACTGAATGTATATTTGGTGTCAATGAAAATACTAAAGAGGCGGGGCCAATGCTAATTTAGAGTCGACTGTTTGGGGGTTCTCTATTTCATGAAATGGTACAATGTTAACGTCCTCCTCTCCCAGCTCCGTGTTCATTTTCAAATATAATCTGATCAGGACAGTTTCAGCTTCAGCAGCTAACAGCAACTAACAGCAGCATTGACCTGCTGGAGGAAATCTCTCTGTCTGTGACTGTCCAGGAAACACTTCTGGGAGCCACAAACAACAGAAATCCTCCTCGCATCTCGTCCCGGAGCTCTTTAACTCTCCGACTGTCTGTTCCTGCACTTATCAGCTGGTAAATTCTTGTTTTAAAACATTAAATCACAGTGTAACCGTAGTTCCAACCTTACTGAACCTGTCCGCTGTGGAGCAGCAGACAGTCACAGATGAAGAGATTTCCTCCAGCAGGTCAGCGCTGCTGTTAGTGCCTGAAGCTAAACTAACTGTCTTCATGTGAAAATAAACCAATTAAAAACACAGACAGGTTTATTTAAAAATGACTTCTGGCTTGTTTAAATGTCGTTGCATCATTATTATCATTCTTCTCTGGCCACGCCCCACTTGCCCTCTCAACCTCTTGCCCATTTTTTTGTATTTTCCAAAATTATGCAGTGGGTGGAGTTAGGCTGAGACCTGGGGGTGAAGTTGCACTTTCATATGGCTAATTAAATGTAAAATGTGCTTACCCCAAACCATCCTCTGTTGGTGATTTCCAACGTAGAGTTATGGGAAAGGGAACGACATCAGTGATGGAGAATTCACGCACCTTAAATGCTGGGGACAAAATTGCACACTACACCCAAACAATCAGCACACACACACACACACACACACACACACACACACAACGCAAAACAAATGCACATTAGCTGCATTATATATTACTGATTTACAGTATGTTCGTACAGTAAATTTGGGAAATAAACTGTCAGTGTTAGAGGAGAATTTATACCTGAAGTGCACAGCCTCTAGCGACAGCTTCGTCTGCGTTCAGTGTGGTGCTGACGTCTTTGCCGAAGAATTTGGTGATCCTCTCTTTAATAGCTGGCATTCTCGTAGCTCCTCCAACTATCTCCACTGCATAGATATCATCCCGGCTCAGTTCTGCCACAAAACACACACAAGGTTGAACAGCTTTGTCACTTATATAATATTAAAACAACATTCCCAAGTAAATCCAACCAAATCTGAGGGACATACTTGAGTGTTCAAGGGCTGCTTTCAGTGGCATCTCTACTCTCATTAGATACTGAGCACACATCTCTTCAAAATGGCCCCTGTGGGTTACAAATAAAGTTTTAAATAGACATTTACAATGCTGTATTTCCACCATAGAGAGGCAAGATGAAGAAGGACAAAAAAACATTTGTACCTATTCATCCTGCTGGAAACATCAATGTCATTCATGAAGCACTCTATGTTCAGAGGCAGGTCGGAGGAGTTGGCACTCATGAGTTTCTTCAGTTTCTCACACTCCTGGTACAGACGCAGCAGAGCCCTCTGGTTCTCCCTCACGTTCAGCTTGTACTTGGTCTTGAACTCTTCGCAGAAGTAATCTACCAGCGCCTCGTCAAAATTACGCCCACCAAGGTATGGGTCAAACGCTGTGGCAAGGACCTGACAGACCAGAGTGCCGTTGAGCTCAGAGTTTAAAGATACGGGTGTAGGATGTAGATTCAGGTGAATAAAATGTTAAAGGCTAACCTTGAGTTTGCCTTTGTTGAAGGCCGTGATGGAGACTTGGTATGATGAATGTCCCATATCCACGAATATCACATTTCGGGGCCTCTCTTCTGGAGATGGAAGGTCCTGTTTGTAGATCCCATAAGCCAAAGCCACTGTGAACGCAAATTAAATGTAAATAAAACACAAATGTTTGTGGCAAAAATATTTTGCTGTTGGTTTAAGTTATTAAACATATGATTTCTACTGATGTCTTGCAGTTTTACCTCAAAGATATGACCCTAGCATATGTGAAAAGTTGCTGACTAGCCTTCCACCTTAGCCCTAGTATACTCCTATTCCCGAAAATTCACTACCACCAATTTTTCCAAGAGCACTGACCTGCAGTTGTATCATTAATTAGCCGTAAACAGTTGAGCCCTGCGATTTGAGTGGCGTCAAACACAGATCGTCTTTCAGCATCTGTGAAGAAACTCGGGACCTGTAAAACAGAGCACGAATCAACATGTTTCATTGACGAACTTTGTGAATTATGTTGACACTCATCTGCAATGTTTTCATCCCTCACCGAGATGACGCAGTCCACCACCGGTTTCTTCAGGGCGCTTTCTGACGTCTCCTTCAACTTGGTGAGCAGCATCCCCGTTATCTGCTCCACTGTGAACACTTTGTCCTCGTCCAAATAACGCACCTGTAAACACAATTCAAGGGGAAATTAAAAGCCATTATCCATGAAGCTAATACGTGAGGTGAAAGACCGTGGAAAAAAAATAACATCTGTGCATTATCATGGTCAGCGTTGTGGTTGAATAACAAGAACAAAGGTGTACAATGACAGTAGACAATGGTCAGGGTCAGAGAGAAAGGGGGAAAAAAACAGAAAGCAGTGAAAAAGAACATGCTGGAGGTTTGTACAGTGCTTTACCTTAACTCCAGTATTTCCGTTGGCCAGTTTATGTAAGTTGTAAGGCAGTTTGGGCTTTTCCCCTTGGACAAATGGGTCATCAAATGCTCTGCCATGGAACTTTTTGAAGCCATGGACTGAATTTTTGAAGTTTGTTATAACCTGAAATAAGATAATTGTTACAGTTTCTCGGAACAACTTAAAGTTAAAAGAACACAGTGACATTATTTTGATTTGTAATGTTACTTCTATTACAGAAACCAGACAAATGGGTATATATAATTCATGTTCTTACCTGACTCTTGGCTGCATTTCCAATCATGCGATTTTTGGTGGCCAAAGACACACAAGCCCTTGATGAGAGAAGACAATTACATCAGTAAATTAGGTAGGTCACAACAGAAATAGACCTGTTAACAGATGTGGCAGACGAGGCAGAACTGTAATTGACTGACTGCTGTAGACAGACCTAAACGTCGAGTGCTGAGAGGCAGTTTTCGATTAAAGGAATTTCACATGGGAGTCTGAGGAAGAACTACAGAGAACTGGGGCAGTGAGGCAGAATAATTCACCTTCAAAAGTGAGCTCATCCTGCTCCAAAAAAACATAACTCTTTTAGCAGACCAAATCATTGTGTTAACTGACAAAGATGAATGCTTCTGATCACAAGAGGTTTAGGGATCCATTTCACATTGGCTGGCAGTGATAAGTCACTCCCTAGTTTCACCTTGCCACAAAAATATCCCCATTCACTTAAAGGTGCAATGCTCTTTCTCCTTTCCACTTGCACATCCCTGTTTGCTGGATGCCGCAGCAAATGCATCCCACTTTACCTGCTAAATGTCTCTCCAGAAAAAGGCCCACATGATCATTTCTTGTTATTATAAGATGAAATTATACCCACTATAAATAAAACATTTTTTTCTTTTATGATACAACCTTCTTTATTTGCTTGTCATTTCTGGGCTAGTCCTGGAAGACAACAAGGATGTAGCTTTTTGGCAGGCCATAATAGACGCGCTATCGCCATGTCATGTCTAAACCTATTATTTCCCTTCCCGCGCATGTACACTAACATATTAACATGCTGTTTAGCCTACATAACATATTGTCTTCTTTAAGTTGCTTATCTCAGCCAACTTTGAGGCGCACTGCGCAGCACTGTGGTCAGGGTTATCAGGAGAAAATGTCAACTGCCAATCTAGTATTATACAGTGTCATTTCAGAACGCGACGGCCACATGCGACATTTTGGCCCTATATTTATATATTTTTCCCATTTTAACCTGCTCTGACGGTGAATAAACCAGTAGTTACAGGCCTCATCACAACCACTGCCACTATCCCCAGCCAGTGCGCCTCCAGACGCAAACATTGCGTAACAAACTCACAGTCAGACCACATTTCACGGTGATGATGATGTCTGTCATTTATACTTACGGTGTGCATCTGTCACTGTATTCATTGGCAATGGTTTCAATGCCACCGCTCCTTGCCACAGCGATGTAACAGTTTTGGAAACCCACATCAATGCCTACCACTGACATAATGAGCGCTCTTAAAATTCACCTCTTGAGTAAGTTATCCTTCGCAACGACCGCACTTGACACCTATGAGAAAAAAAATGTATATATACAATGGCGCTCTATTCCAAAATGAAATGCAATTAAGCGCGTCCTCTCCTCTGAAAATAAACCAGACGGCTAGCTGAAGGTGCACTAACAGAATTACTCGCTGTTATGTAAGTCAAGCTGTTTATAGCAAACTCATTCAGAGTAATCCCAGGGAGCAATGATGGCCAAAGCGGATTCTCCCACTCCTAGGCTTCCCTAACGTCACCCAGCGGCTCTGACAGACCGATGCTCTTAAAGCCCGCCCCCACACGGCTGTGATTGGCTGCGTCACACCCATTGTCCTTACGTGATTGGTGCAACAACCAATCGATAACAGAAACATCTAGAACCCACTGGAAAGGGGACCGTAAGGTACGTCACAGACAGTATGGCTAGTACGGACAGTAGTGACCATTTATACATTTAGCCCTGAATTTCGTCTGTTAGGCACAGTTTATGTATATAAATTCGATGTCTCTCCGTATTGATGTGTGCACATTATTGCAATATCTATAAAATTAGCGTTACATATATCTAATTAATATCTGGAGCTTGCTGGGAGTGGCACACTCCTTGAAATCAAATGCTGCCTGAAAGGCCTTACCCAGGGAATAAAGTCCAAACTGATATGGACACAGGTGTGGTCTGGCCATATGATGTACTGTGCATTCATATATTAATATGTAGTAGTAAATATGTTAATTTTTATAAATGTGTAAAGAAATAGTGAAAACAGAGTTGTAACCACCCCTCGTTAGTAATGATAACAAATGCACAACCTAAGTACATAATGTTTATACAACATGGATTTCTCTATGTTTTATTTAATAAGTAAGTAAGTAAGTCAAACTTTATTTATATAGAACTTTTTAAAACACAGTTACAAAGTCCTTCACACACACATGAAAAATATAAACGAATAAATAAAGCAAAATGAATTAATACAAAGGCACGGTCACCTTTTGTCTTGCAAGTGGAGCAGGGAATGGATAAAAGGCCGAGATTTGAGGAACGAAGTGGTCGAGAAGTGGAATGAGGAACGAGGAGATCAGAAATGTAACTGGGGGCAAGATCATGCAGGGCCTTATATGTTATCAACAGGATCTTGAAGTTTATTCTGTATTTTACAGAAAGCCAGTGGAGGGATGCAAGAACAGGGGTAATATGGGACCTACAGCTAGTTCTAGTTAAGTGCTTGGCAGCTGCCTTTTGAACCAACTGTAGATGATTTAGAGCAGCTTGACTGAGGCACATGTAGAGGGAATTACAATAATCTGAATGGGAGAATAGTTTGAGATATGTAGGAGCCAAGATATATTTCTTACTTGAAGAAAATAGGACTGGAACATGATGGTCAAAAGTAATACACTGGTCAAAGATGTTACCAAGATTCTTAGCAGTAAAACTGATATTTGAGTGAAATGGACCAATAAACTGATCAACTGCAGTGGCGACATTATCAGGTCCAACTAAAGGAACTTCTGTTTTGTCAGGGTTTAGGTGGAGAGAATTAAGAGACAACCAATCTTTGGTAGTGGCTAAGCAATCATGGAGGGAGGACAGTTGATTCAGGTTAATGGGTTTGGCAGAGAAATAGATCGGTGTATCATCAGCATAACAGTGATATGACACATCTTGAAAGTGGCTGAACAAATGACCCAGAGGAAGCATGTATGATGAGAAGAAGATTGGTCCAAGAATCAACCCCTGAGGGACTCCACACATCAGGGGAGCTGAGGACACGTGATTATTGATACAAACATTAAAATATCTATTAGTCAAATAAGAATGAAACCAGTTTAAAGCTGTACCAGAAATACCAACCCAGTTATGCAACCTATCAAGTAAAATGGCATGATCGATGGTATCTAAGGCAGCCGTTAAATCGAGTAAAATAAGGATGGAATGCATAAGAATGTCATTGGTCACTCTTAGTAATGCAGTCTCAGTACTATGATTGAAATTTGTCAAAGATGTTATGACCCTCAACCAACTTCAGGAGTTGACTTTTTTTAGGATTTTTGATAACAAGGTCACTTGGATATTGATCTATCATTCTCTAACTGGGATGGGTTGAGCGTGGGTTTTTTAAGGAGTGGCTGAACACTAGCAATTTTTAAAAAATCAGGTACGGACCTGGATGTGAGAGAGTAGTTGATAATAGAGAGCAGGCTGGGACCTAAGACAGGTAGGACAGATTTTAGAAATTTTGTGGGAACTGTATCACAGGGACAGGAGGAGGGACGCATATGAGCTACAGTGTTTAAAAAGAACTGCAGGCAAATAAGAGCAAATTCAGACAAAATTAAATTAAATTAAAATAGTGTGGTTGAGTGAGGTAAAACATTCAGGGGAAAATTGGACCTCAGACCATCGATCTTGCCAACAAATAAAGATAAAAAGCAGGAATGGCAGGAAGAGAGGGATTTATTGATAGTACTAAACAGAAACTTTGGGTGTTGTTTATTACCATTAATCAAGCCAGAAAAGTAGGCAGCTTGCACATCTTTAATGGTTTGGTTCAGTTTAATCAATGACTTCTTCATATGGAGGTGGTGAACTTCAAGTTTAGATTTTTTCCGACTATGTTCAGCTTTCCTATATTGCCTTCTTTGCTGTCTGATGTTGTCATTGATCTATGGGGGTGTACTAATAACTGGGACAGCGCTGGAAGTGTATGGAGCAGAGAAGTCAAGAGCTGACGTACACAATTCATTGAACCAGCTATCTAGGTCATTTATATTAGCGAAATGAGGAGGGCAATTAGCCAGACTAGAAAAGTAGCTGGAGAATGTTGTGGACTGCTCATTAAAAGATGTGACAGTGGATTATACGTTTCTGAGTTATTATAGTGGGTAGTAAGGATGCATCAAAGGTAATATATTTGTGGTCAGAGACAAAATCAAACTTATTCAGGGAATTAAGAGAAATGTACAGAGTAAAAAGTAAATCAAGAATGTGCCTGCAGTTATGTGTGGGGCCAGAGACATGCTGCACAAGGTTAAAGGATTTAGAAATGTTTTAAAAATCTGTGGCAAATGAGTTAAAAGATTGTCAACATGAATGTTAAAGTCACCGACTATAATGGCCCAATCAAATTAATTGATTCATATTTGAATTGGGGAGTTGATGCTGTGAATACACAGCAAATTGGGTTATCACACACAATTTTAAAAGTTAAGATTTCAAAACTGTTAAAAGAACCAAAACTGAATGGAGTATAAGTGATATGATTCTTAAAAACAGCTGCAATACCACGACCACGGCCTGTACAACAAGGTGCATTCAGAAAATTATAACTGGGTGGGCAGAGCTCCACTAGAGGGGAGCACTCCCCAGGTTTAAGCCAGGGCTCAGTAAGGAGTAGGAGATCAGCGTTATGGGATGTAATGAGATCATTGAGAGTGAAAGATGTATTAGATGTGGAATGAGAGTTTGAAAGAGCAAAGAAAACTGGAATAAGGGGCTTAGCTGAACTGGAATTACTACAGCAGACTGTAATCAAATTATCTGACCTAGCAGTAGAAAACACAGATTGCATAGTGGGTATTAAATCTAGGCATAATCCTAACAGGAGTACTGAATGAACACTCAGATGGGCTCACTACAGGTCAAGAGGTAAAGTGCATCAAGATTGAATTTCAGTATTTTCTCTGTTTATTTTGTGTTTCATTCTAACATGGCCTGTGTCCATTTGCCTGTAATCACAATTGTACCCATTAATTAACATTTTTGTTATTTAAAATGATAACCTATTTTCTATATTCTATTAATCTATTCTCCATAATGTCTTTTGCAATATAATATTTTTTAAATACACGTGGCAAAAGACTACATTCCTGAAGATTTTTTGATTAGTAGGCTATTTACAGTATGCTTTTGTGTGGCTGATTTTATATAGGTCTATTTTTTTATGACAATAAGCCTTATTGGAGATTGATCAATGAAATAAGCCTTTTGTTATTAGGACATTTCCCTCCATATGATTCTATTATTAAAATATATACAGTATATATAATGCATTAGTTTAAGAACAACCAGAGTTGAAATTCCACTCTTGTTTTGGTGTCCAAATGTGGTGTCCAACTTTTGAAAATTGTTCCAAACACGTTCCATGTAACACATTTGCTTATATACTATGGTTCATAGTACATTTGAATGTTTGAGCTTCACTGCGCAGAATGTTCAGTTTGACACTAGAAGTCTGTTTTCACATTCATCTGCTGAAGAGGGAAAGTTTCTCTGTGCTCATTGAATATATGGTTTTAAGAGACGGGCCTACAAGCATGATTTGTGACATCACAAATAGTTTGGAAGCCAGTCCTGGTCCATCATGCCATTTACACAAGTGTGATGTGGAAACTTGAAGCCTGAAAATGGACTTTTCAGTGAAGTAGCAGAAATCTTTTTGTCCAACAGTTAAACTTTTGAAATGGACAATATTTAAATATTCATAGATTTTGGGATTTTTAATGAGGGAGAAGAAGGACATGTCATTTTAAAGATTTTAATGAGAAAACTTTTTTTAAAAAGATCCTTTTTGGCATTTTGCCTGTCTTGGATAGAGGATAGTGAAGTGGCAGACAGGAAACAAGCGGAGAGAGATGGATACGATATGCAACAAAGGTCCCTGACTGGAATTGAATCACGAACGTTGTGGTTATGTGGCATGTGCAGTAACCATTTGTCCAAAAAACAAGACAACTTTTAATGAGGTAACTGAGAGAAAATATGTATTTTTTGAGATTACGAGAATAAAGTTGTAATTCCACAAGAAAAAAAGTCTTAATATCAGATGTAACCACCAGTCGAGCACTTCCAGCCATTTCCTCTTCCATAAAAGAGGCCATTTCTTCCAAGTCTATGTGGTTCTATCTTCAGAATAGACACAATCATTTGCACAATTGTTTCAAAGTCGTGATACTCATAATAATATGGGGCTTTGTACCAAAAGATTAAGTAGGCTATTCCATTATTTGTGAAATCAATAGTAAAGTACAACTTCACAAGAAGCTCCACATTCCTCATTTTAAGGCAGGCGGCAGATTGCTCCTCTGATATTCTGTGAGTTTATTCTCATAAAATTACGACTTTTTTGTTGTAAAATTACTACTTTATTCTTGTAATAGGGTGAGTTAGAGTAATGTGGGATAATTTTTGCAATTGGCATTTCAGCAACATATTTCAGTGGGAAGCCAGTACGCCTACCATTCTGAAATCCCTATGGTGTTTTCTAATCATATCAGAAATGAGAATGTAGACATCACACTCAGAGAAGAAATGGCAAATATAAAAGTGTTCCTTCTGCCAAATTGTCCCAGATTATGTGCCTTTCCTAATGTGGGACGCTTCAGGCTGAAATCTGGGACACGTACTGGGAGGCTGAAAAATCTCAATCATATTAATTAATCTGGTCAGTAACACTCAAGGCCAAAGTTCATGCCCACATTTGGTAATTTCAGAAATTACAATGTTTTTGCTGTTACAGATAGTATAATAATGTATTATAGCCTACTGTGTATTATTTATTGATATTAGTAATAATATAATTTGCAACCTGCCTAAAAATAAATTCAAATGAAGGATTACAAGATTTAGACCCCTAAATAACTATTGGTATTGCACATTTAATGTACTTAAACGCATATTTCGCATAACATATATGACCGTTCCACATTAGTAAAACCATTCTGTCTCACATTTTCTAAAGTGGGACAATGAAAAATGGACTGAAATTAAAAAAAATTGTAATATGTTTTCACCATATTATAGCATATTTCGAGGCATGAACACAATCTGATAACAAGTGGCAACATTGCCTCATTTATGACACATTTATAACATTAAATTACTCAAAATCCTTTGTCACTGACCTTTAACTGGACTTCACAGTAAGTACTTCCTGTTGGATGTTTTCCCCGCCCCAATCTATGACATCACATTGTTGAAGTCACCCAATTTTAATTACATGACACCCGAGGTTAAATTTGACAGCAGTCCTAATCATTAACATTTGTTAGAAGAAGATATAGATGCATTTGAGCTCAGGTATCACATTTGTCAGTGTTCCACATTACACTAATTCACCCTATAACTTTATTCTTGTAATATAACAACTTTATTCTCGTGGGCCTAATATTACAATATTCTCGAAATCTCATAATGTTTTCCTCTCAGTGTGACCCTAATACTCCATCATACTCTAATTACTTTGTGTCTGGTTGGATTTCGACCTAACCGGAACACTTGTTTCCTTGTTTCCTCGCGGAGGGACCGACTGCTCCTTCATGTTGGGACTCAGCCCGAGCACTCCGAGCCCAGCACGCGACACAGGAAGTGCTGGTTGATCAAGCTGAGCTAGCCAGCTAGGTTTTAGTCAGGTAGGTTAGCTTGGCATTTAACGAAGTAGTCACAATGGGGCTGTTCGGCAGAACACCGGATAAACCACCAAAGGATCTGGTAAGTGCTGACTGCTGAACAGCCGAGTTGTCTTTGAGAGTTTGGCCCGTAGTAAGAAGAAAACCATAGCGCCTTTTGCTAACCTTGCTATCGTTAGCTGTCTGTTTAACTCCGCTTGCTTCATCCAATCTGTTGCTGCTTCTTACCAGCTGAGTAGCTCACGTTAGTCTGGTTAAAGATAAGTGTCAGTGTCAGTGTCATTAACTGCGTTAATTCTACCTTATATAACGTTACACACGTTTGTTTATGTGCCAAATCAACCGAGCAGCTAGTTAGCATACAAGTAGTCGTCTCGATGTAAACAAACCCTGATTGTGCCCCAGCAGACACCATTTTCTGTTACAGTTTAGCTGTTCTAACTTTTTAAAATTGCTTTAACCTAACTAATGTTTCAGATGTCTGTGAGAAACGTATCGTAATTGTAAGACTAATGTTAATGCAGTTTGAAATAATGTGTTTTGTTTCAGATCAATGAATGGTCTCAAAAGATCAGGAAGGAAATGAGAGTGATTGACAGACAAATTCGAGGTAAGGTAAAAGAGTCATTTATAATTGTAAAATGTCCATCCAGTTTACATTGACCTTCATGTGATTTTAGGGATAGTCTGTATTTTTCTAACTATTAAAAAAAGTAGAAGAGGTAATTACATTACCAATTATATCAATTGAAGTATCTTGAAGCAAAACAGAAAAGGGAGAAAGAAAAGAAAATCATCAATTTGAAATTACATCTACTGAGTTACCTTATTGGCTTATTGAGGTGGTGACTCATTAAGATGGTAAATTTGTATTGTTATATGACTCTATTATACATGACAATCAATGACTTAATTATATAAATGACATGAGTTTTTGTGTTATATGTAATTACGTGCTCTTGTGTTTCAGATATTCAAAGAGAAGAAGAAAAAGTTAAAAGGTCCATCAAAGACGCTGCCAAAAAGGGACAAAAGGATGTGTGCATCATCCTTGCAAAGGAGATGATTCAGTCGAAACGAGCTGTCTCAAAACTTTACGCTTCGAAAGCCCAGATGAACTCTGTGCTACTCAGCATGAAGAATCAGCTTTGTGAGTTTGGGAACACAGCAGCTGGGTCATTAGACTGGGGAAGATGACTTTAATGTTATTCATGTAAAATCCCTTATTGTCATTAGTTGAACCATTTGCGCTTAACATAATGTGCTGCTCTGTAGTGTCAGTGAAGGGAACGTATTTGTGTGTCTCTAGCTGTACTGCGTGTAGCTGGAGCCCTGCAGAAGAGCACAGAGGTCATGAAAGCCATGCAGAGCCTTGTCAAGATCCCAGAGATCCAGGCCACCATGAGGGAGCTATCAAAGGAGATGATGAAGGTCAGCAGCAGCACCCAACATTCATAAATCCTTGTATATAATCAAGTTTCTACACTACTCCTGACTCAGGTTTCCATTTGCCATTATTTATTTTCACCATCATGTTCACATATTCATCTTTCAGGCCGGCATCATTGAGGAAATGCTAGAAGACACATTTGAGAGCATGGAAGATGGAGAGGAGATGGAGGAAGCAGCGGAGGAGGAAGTGGACAAGATCCTCTTTGAGATCACAGCAGGTGAACAGATTTGTTAAAATAAATGACACTGTTACATTCCTGTTTTGGTATCTTAACTTTTCGATGGAACCAGAGATTGAATTGTAACAGATCGGTTATACTGAAAGTTGTGTTTATTGGTTGTATTTGCTCTGTTAGGCGCCCTTGGCAAAGCACCGAGCAAAGTCACAGACGCCCTGCCTGAAATGGAGCCCCCCGGAGCCGCTGCGGCCTCAGATGATGAGTCAGAGGAGGACATTGAAGCGATGCAGTCGAGACTGGCAGCTCTGAGGAGCTAAGGTGAACTTCCACTGTTCTGTCAAAGTCTGTTTGCTTACTCCATGTAAGGACAGAGACAATTTTGGTGCAGAGTTTACAGCTCTGAGCGTCCTCCCTCTTTGCTTCATATTATAATTATTTCACATAATCATTTGGGGTTAACGTTGTGCTACGAGAGTTAATGTCTTTAAAAAGACAAGTTTTTTTTATAGAACGTTTGGTCTACTCAGCCAGAAGAAACATGTTTTTGTTTCGTTGGGTTTTTTTTTTTTGCTTTTTGTCTTTTATTATCAGGGGTAACCCTAGGTAAGTCTATTATCCAAAGTCAAACAGAAGGTTTAAGAAAGTGTATATAATGTATGTATGTATGAAAAGCCTGCTGTGCCTACAGTGCTTCATCATATTCTTCTTCTGTCCTAAGTTATGGACTCCTGGTGGACGTACTTTGGTATTTATGTTCCAAACAAGTGATTGAGTAACTGTTGATGGAAACCATCCTGCAGAAATGTTCAGTGCAAATCGCATCATCCTAGATCATTATTCAGCAGTAGATCTAATCTGTTACAATATATTTTGTACGCAACAGCTGTTCTGTTAACCAGTAATTAGCCTACATTTTCTAAAACACTAGAGGTGATGGGTGGATTTTTCTTTTTGATAGTTAATTTTCTGTACAGTCAAAATGTATCTCTACTAAATGTGGTTCTACATGTATAGTACACTTATCAGAAAAATGCACACATACTGCCCTAACCTTTCGTTTGTTTGTTTTTGCATTAACATTCAGCTTGTTAAATGTTTGACTTTGTATCATGATTGATTTCCTTCTCAGCAGGAAGATGCAAAGGAAATGGAAAGCTTGGTTAGTGCAGGACATATGTGTTGTGGAAGTATTGTGTGTATAATTTTTCTATGTGAGTGGGGACGAAATAATGAAATAAAACTTTTAAGAACAAAGGTGACAGTGGCCAATATGAAGAATGTATCTTATCTGTTTGTTGTGCCCGAAGCTTTAATAGGGCCTGTGCATGTGGTAATGAATGAAAGAAGTGAATAAAGGTTTATCAGAAGGTGCATGAGGAGCTTTATAACTCTATAAACACTAAATGTTGGGTGTGTTTTACCCTTTGGGAAAATCTGAACCTGCTGGCAAGCAACAGCCCACTCAGCAGGTCAGACATTGTACTGCACAGACATCTGATTTGGTTGAAACAAACATCTGCCTGCACATAAAATAGCTTGCTCAGAAGTTCAGAGGCCAAACTGTATGTGCAGTAAAGAGTTCAATTTCCTGTCAGTGCTGCTTTTCATCATCCTGCAGTTCAGAGACTACAATCTACCAATAATCAGCTGTGACTCAGACACTATGTCAATCATTTCAGGCCTTTTTATTTTTAACCTGTGTGTAGAATTGCATTGTGCTACAACTTGTTGATGTGTGTAGAGTCTCGGGGGGGTTTTTTTTAAAGGAGCTGAGATGTAATGTTTTGAAGCCATTCCCTTGGCTTTAAAGTGGACAAAAGGATTAGATTTCTACCAGCCACGGCCCGCCCTCGGCAGCTTTTGTTGTACTGTAACAAAACCTTGCCTCTGTTCTCTTGCTCCAGTATGTAGGACAGAGGCTGGACAAAGGTGAGGTAGCTCTCAAGCTGCAGATGCTCTCAGGTGTTAGTGACCAGAGGTTTAGAAGTTTAAAGGCCAGGCAAAATCTCACTCAGAAGCATTTTCACACAAATTTCGGTAGATGTCTACTAGTTGGTTATTTGCCCAATATGTACAGTACCAGATGGAAAACCTCTGGTGAAGTTATTTGATCATGTAAATTTAGTCTGAACATATTACATAGTATAAACTTGGTCACTTGCTGTCATAAAAATTGCCTCTATGTACTCCTAATTGCTTACTTTCATGGTGATCACCAAACTAGAAATAAACCCACCGTTTGACTCTCTAATCCGCTTACTTTGCTACTTGCCCATTATTTAACATACCAACAAGGCTGAATTACCAACAGAAAGAAGCCTGAAACTGCCCCAGGAGACCTAAAAGCCCCGAGTGCAACAAATTGTTAGCTGATTTTTTTGGGGTAATTTGATTAATTGCATTTTTTTTTAGAGAACAGGGTCAACTCAGGTGGGTCTTGCATTATTAGCTACAATAATATTAAGGCCCTGTATTGTACAAGGGTCCTGTTTTAAGAGCTTCATTAATTTATTTTGTTTCAGAGCTGAGATGATAAAATGAACATAACATAAATGTATGTGAAGATTTACTGCCTTTCTCTTTTTATATCATTGTAAACTAAATATTTTGGGGTTTTGGACAGATGGTTGGTAAAAAAAAAAACAACATATTTGACAATGTGTACCTTCAGTTATGGTAAACTGCGATGGACATGTTTCATTATCTTCTGATTATTTATGAACATAAGGATTACATCAATAAAATAATCTGCAGATTAAGTGATAATGAAAACTATTAGTTGCTGCCTTCATGTCTCATGGTGCATATTCCTAAATAGTGTTGTGATTTATTAGAGTTAACACTCAGACATAAAAACAATCCTGGGGCTTAGTTGTATTATTTCAGGTATGAGTTCTGGATCTCTGTCCACATAATTTGGCTTCCATGTGTTGTCCTCTGTGTGCACTTAATGGGAACGTGGAGGCCACAAGGTACAAACACTCTACAAAGAGAAAGAGGGGATATCAATAAGTACTCAACAGTAAATATTTGTCCCAGGACCCTTAACAGGTTAATCAGTCCATGCATACAACCGTATCCCATTTGATTGCCAGGAAGTTAGCTTTAGCGTTGTCTGCGCAACGCAACACTGCCATCTATGGATAATATTTATAGTCCCCTCGCTGTTTATCCCGCATCACGTTGCAGCCTGTGTGCGTCCAGACGCTGCCGCCTGGACGCGCCTGTCATCTGGAGGAAACTCCTCCCCGCAGACAGCGCGTCCTGTCGCCTTTCCAGCGCAATGGTCTCCTGGATCATCTCTAGACTTGTGGTGTAAGTCCATTTTATTTCAATTTAATTTCACACACTCCGACACTGACTAGAATATTAATACATTGCAGGTTGCTGGTTGTTGCGGGGGTTTGAGCCGCACATTGGCGGTGCAGGAGCGCAGCGCTTTATAAGCCCCCGCAATTTGTCTAATATTTCAGCAGAATATGACACGACAGTGTGTAAGGAGCGGCAGATGTCGGTCTATTAAATTTTCACTGAAAAATAGTCTGATTTGCACTGGATGGTACTTTGCCATTTGAGCAGAAATGCTGAGCTGGGCCTGTATAGACCTACTGTATTTTTTAACAGGCTGGCAGCGCACAGTAGCCTGGCACTCTTTGTGTTTATCAAGTGGCTTTTTTTTTATTACAGACAAAGAGGTGACGTGATCGGCTGAATAATCTATTATCATCTGCAAAATGATCATGTGAGTTAGATCCAGAAATCAGGGGCGTCTTTTACAGTCAGAAGTCTAAATGTCACTCAGTGGCGAGGTGACTGAATAACAGGAGCGGTCTTTGAGAGGAGCTATAGTCTGTGTTGATGTCCCATATTGGAAAAACAAACAAAAGGGATGGGTCATCCTTCTCAGGTTACAATGCAAGAGTTATACATGTATTAAGGCAGGGATGTGCATATATTTTTTAGAATTTAAATGAAATAAAACAATAGGATCACCTTTATTACAGTATGTTATTTTTACCTGCATAAAGTATGAATCAGCGCCATTACAGACGGTGTAACAACAGCAGGCCCAGACCTCAAAACAGTGAGGCAATTACAATTACATTTGCTACTGAGATGTGACTGTCTTTACCCTGGATGTTCAAACCCTGGATATGTGGGTCGTTAGGGATCCAGTCTCCCAACAGAAAGGTCTAGATGCGTCGATATATTTATGTTGAGTGTCCTCTCTAAACTCTGTTAGACTCACAGTTAGGTCGGAATGGTGCAACATGATGTGGGTCAGTAATTTGATCAGGTTGCACTCACAGCTGTTGCCTGGTTGTGGCACTTCAACTCTGTCCCGGACAGAGTGTCAGCACAGGTGTCTACACACGAATAGAAATTTAGATAATGAAAAAAAAGAAGAAGAAAACATATGTGGGCTAATTTTAACTCACGCCTTGCAGTTTGTCACCTGGATAGCTTGTGTTGCCAAATCAGCCATGGCGCACACAAGTCTGTCCTGACTTTTACGCACTGCTGGTTTGACAAGTTTGCTTCTAAAAGGGGAAATTATTTACTTTGATCTCACCTGACAACATGTCTTTACCTTCATTCTGCACGCTGCAGCTCAGACAACTAGTAGATAAAAAATATCTTTCCAGATAGTATAATGAAGGAATTACTCCATTTTATAATTTATTCTATAAATTCTAGAGCAATTTTTATTTATGGTTATATTAATTCACATATTCGCACATACACATTTGACATCCCAGGATATATTTCCCAAGGGCAAATTTCAAAACATGACTTTAAACCAGTCTTTAAAATTCTACCAAATTATTATATATTACATCTGAAACAGCTCGATTTGTTATTCATGCACATTTTAATATCTGTTGGACTCTGTAGTCTCATATTTTTTTTGCTCTTGTTGTTTACTGGCACATTTTCTCTCTTCTAGACTTGTGTTTGGTACACTATATCCCGCCTACTCATCTTACAAAGCTGTGAAGTCGAAAGATGTGAGAGAATATGTGAGTATTTTGTTTGTTTCAGTTATGTAATGATATCCAACCACATAAACATGATTTTACAAGATGTTATATGCAGGTTTGTAAACTATCTTTCACTGTTCTGTTACATTTTAGGTGAAATGGATGATGTACTGGATAATATTTGCCATGTTCACCACTGTGGAGGTGTTTACAGATATGTTTCTTTGTTGGTAAGTAACCTTACATATCCTGTGTTACTGATTATACACACTTGTAAGAAATCTTCACTGTGACGTTTTGTCACTGGCAAGTAAAATATGTTTTCGGTGACATTTTACAGTAGGAATGGCTTCATTATTTTGTGTCTCTGTTGCAGGCTTCCTTTCTATTATGAGCTGAAGATAGCCTTTGTGGTGTGGCTACTGTCCCCTTACACTAAAGGGTCCAGTGTGCTCTACAGGAAGTTTGTACATCCCACGCTTTCCTCAAAAGAAAAGGTGAAATCTCTTTCCTCTGTTGTGTCGTCCACTGCTTCCTCTGGTGCAAGTTCAAGGAAAGGCTTAGGTGAAAACATTCAGCCTAGGCTTTAGGTTCGTGCGTTTGTGGTTTTGTGACTAATAGAATTTGAGCTTCTCAGCTGTCTAGAGAACAAAAGTGCCTTTGTGCCAATTCACTCTTCCAGTTTAGCTGTTGAAGATGGTTTCTGCTGGGCAGGAGAGAGAAAGAGCAAAGATCATGATATTCCTCCATTTCTCCTTTTCCCTTTTCCTCTTGTGTGTGAATCAGGAAACAGATGAGTGAGTTTTACGTAAATCAGTAGTCACAGAATGAAATGACGCAATCAGGCGATATAATTAACACCTGTCAACACGGTGCATAAAATAACATGTTACACAATCATAAAAAGAGATTCTGCAGTGTTCATGTGCTTGTTTTTGCCCTTGTGCCAGGATATTGATGACTACATCTGCCAAGCGAAGGACAAAAGCTATGACACCCTGGTGCATTTTGGGAGAAAAGGGCTGAACGTTGCGGCCACAGCTGCAGTCATGGCTGCAACAAAGGTACTGCAGACTCTGGACATTTGTTTTGTACTGGCCTGGGGGTACAGTAGAGGGCATTTGGAGGTACGGGTATCGAGCTCGTTGTTTTCTGGCCATTCACATAATGAAGAAGGCCTATTGAATAGAGGTTTAAATGTTTGTTTTCTAGGTAAAAAAAATCCACTATTGTGATGTTTGTATTTTTTAAAGACAACCTTAGATTGTAAAGAAAAAAAAATTCTGCCATGCTAACTGTCTCACATTGCTGCTGAGACTAAAATTAATACCCGGTGTTTCTTTTCAAAGAGTCAAGGAGTCCTGTCTGACAGACTGAGGAGTTTCAGCATGCAGGATCTGTCTTCCTACCAGTCCGACCCCGACAACACCGACCCTGGCACCACACAGCCGGCACCGACACAGCACCGGAGCAGATCTATGACGCGCAGCAAGACAGAGAGCTACAGCAAGGGTGAGGAGACACTACAGGCTGATTGCCGCTTACCATCTAGAGCTGGATAGTGAAAGCCACTGTAGAGAATGATTCAGCCATATTCATATAAAAAAAAAACACACACAATGTGTTGATAAAAATGCGTTCTATACTGCCTGTTCACAGAGCACATTCACTATAACGGTGCAACAATAATGCAGCACAGCAGTGCTCGTTTGGTTTGTGTAAAGACAGATTATCATGTAGATTTCTGTCTTCCTGCTCAAGCTTGTTTAACCCCACAGATATTGTTTAGTACTTCTGCTTTCCTGAGTGGCCCCCTAACCTCAGTCCCTGCCTTCCTGTTTGGAGCAAGTCAGGCCTCTCAGGGTTGCCAGGCTAACCATCCTGTGATAAAGCTCACATGAGGCTGCAGGGATTTGTTCCCAGTTTAACATCATGTGCAAACAGTTGTAGTTTGTTTTCTGGATCAGGTTGTTCTTCAACCTGATAATTGCTCCTTTGTAGATAACATGAGACATAACTGAAATAGCTGTACATTTTAGGGACAACCAACCTTTTTATTGAAAGGAATTCTGATGAGATTACTTCTGTTAATATCTGCTGAGTACATTCTGCTGTCAGTTTAGGACTTTCAATCATTGGTTGTCGCTAATTTAAAGGATTAATCTGTTGTTATGCTATATTTTTCTTATTATTAAAAAATCCCATGTAAAGACAAAACCAACCGTGCTTTAGTCTATCTCTCAATACTTTTTGACCTTCTTACTCTGTTGTGGTGGTCCACTCATTCCTATGATGTAAATCTTTAAAAATAAAGGTCACAAATACATAGTTAGATTTTTTTCAAATGATAAGTAATTGCCTAAAACAGCTGGGCACTGCAATTTTAGCAAACAGAAGCAAACAGTGTGCCCTTCAAGAATATTTTCAGCAGTGAATTTGGTGCCATAGCAAGTATTTGCAGCAGCAGGATGTTGTGTGTGACTTCAAATAAACTACAGTGCCCATGTTCATCATAATGAGGAAATATGTCACCCAATGAAACGGCGGGGCTCACTGATGTGGTTTAATAGTTTTTGGGCAAAAATGGAGGACTATAGAGACAATAATTGTTGGTGGGACCACTTCATTGTTTGTTTGCTTGCTTGTTTTTTTCATGGGATTTGTTGACAATAAGAAAAATATAGATCACCAGATTTATCCTTTATTCTAGCATTTTTCAATACCGTTTGAACAGTCAAAGGTATGTTTTAGATTTCTGCTGTATTACATGACATGGAAACTAGCCTGAGTGGATACAATTCTGTGGATACTGAAAAGAAGTACAGTGAGATCTTAACAAGGCCGGGCTTGTTTGTGGCTTTTTTGTGCTGCAACAAATTGGTTCCCAGTTATCATAATATGCTATTTAGCCTCTTCTCTGTGGTCTGGAGAATGATAATGCATTCTGATATGAACCTTTATAGTCCCAACTGACCAAAATCAGTTGCAGCTCTCACAGCGATTGCACAAAAAGTATCTGACTGTCAGTTCAGTAAGCCAGAGAGAGGATTTTTTGTGTTTTTCATTCCTCCCGACGACCTATTTCCATGATACAGGACATGAATTTGACATGACTGAGTATGAGGTGTTGGGGTTAGACCAATTGGAGCCCAAGGAGTTGCCATCCAAGTCCATTACACCCTCTGAGTCCCAGACCGAGTCCACAACCCTCACTTCCACACTGACACCCCAGTCCACCCCGCCCTCCACACCCTCTCCACCTCCTACTCCTACTCCTCCAGCTCCGGAGCAGCCCGAGGAGGTAGAGAAGGGGGTGCAGGCGGCATCGAGCTCTCAGCAGCTCAGGCTGGTTAAGAGGAAGGCTCCTGAGGTATACCGCCTCGTCATCATGGCTGCTCAGCTGCTGCCTGATCCTAACTGCCCCTTGAGAGTGGTGATCTAACTCACTGATTCACTAATTTTTACTGCCGTGTAGATAAATGAATCACCACGGTTCAGTTCTTCTGCAACTGTGGAGAGTCTAGCTTCTAATACGATTTCTGCACTGATGAATCTGAATCATGCATTTGTTTTACTGGAATCATCGTTCAGTGCAAATGAATGTGTGATTGCAGTGGCTCACTTGTTTAGAAACGCAGCATGGGAAAAGGCCAAACACGGGTGCCCTCCAGTGTTTGTCACCCCCTGATAATAACTTTAACTTTTGATTTCATGTTTATATAAATGATTCTGTGAAATGAGTCCCAGGAATGAACTAGTATTCAATCACACATTTCAACATCTAATATCAGTGTGTTTGGCATGGTTGTGCCCGACTAAATAAAGCAACACTGTTTAAAGGATTATACTAGAAATTTTATTTATTTTCTTGCTGTCAACAAATCCCATGAAAAGACCATAACCAACAATGATTTGATCCCTCTAACAAGTAATGTCCGTGTAGCCAAAGTCTGATGTAGCTCATTCCTCTGTGGCAAAGAGCTCCAAAAACTATTAGAAACACACCAATCAGCCATATCGTTGCATTGGCTGGCATATTAATTCATTACCATGAACTTTGGCACTGCGTTTGTTTATTTTGAGTCACTCCGAAGTAGTAAATTATCACTAATGCACCAAATGTGTATTAATCCGCAACTGAAAATAGTCCCCAACAAATGCACTACTTACTCCTGTTTTAGAAATGTTTCCTAAAAACTACAGTGCCCAGCTGTTTTAGGAAATTACGGAGGCTTTCTGTAAATGATGCGGCAAATGACATTATATGTTTCCTGTTTTTAAAGATTTACATCTTAAGTAGGAACAAATGAGCCTGGAGCTTGAAACCACAGATAGGATCCAGGAAGTCAGGGAAGGGATTTGTTGACAATAAGAAAAATATAGAATAACACCAGCCTGCTCCCTTAAATAAAAGTGCAACTCATTGTAGCTACTAGCTGGCTAATCTTCATCTCCCTCTTGGCTTTTATCCTCATCTGTCCTTCCTTCTAGCCACCTCTTAGAGTCTTAAGGCCTCTCACAAGATCCAGGAGTGCTCTTTCTTCGAACAATGAAGCCATGTGAAACTGTCCTCAAGACTACTCCAGCTGCCTTTGCTGCAAGAAGTAAAAATACTGAATGGCCAAAAGCTACATGACTGAAGCAGCCTTGCTTTGGAATAAGGTATTACCAAAGTGACCTATGATGACCCCTCTATACACAGTATATAGCTCGTGGCTCATAATTTAAAAATTGAGGTTTGTGACACTGATATAGAACAAATGAATGAATGGGCTCCATGCTGATAGAACATTTTTAGTTAATGGGTAATTGAATATGTATTTATGTACAGTGTGTGTTTCATCTTTCTGATTTGATTGTTTTTATATATCAGGTTTGGGTAGGCAATTGCATGTGTGTCTTCCCAGTCATTAGTCTGCTGTTAATGAAACAGAATGTACTGTCACTGAATAGTACAGCTGGCAATGAGAGTGACGCGGTCACTGATTTGAGAATGTGTTACGAGCCAAGGATCAAAAGAAAAGGCACAGCTGTTTTCCACCCTTTTTCAGTCTGTTCTGGAGAAAACACCAGTGAGCAGCTGAATTCTGCACTGACGAGCTATGTTACTGAGAAATTATCCACAAAACACACCCTACCATGTAGTAATGAAAAGTCAGACAGCACTGGCAGAAATATTCTGTTATTTACCTCTCTATTAAAGCCTTAATGAAAGAGATAGCAGAGACATAGAAATAGAAACAAATGTCTCTACACATGGCGATAAGTATTTCAAACAGTATGTTCTCATAAAACAATCATTTTTGCACTATGTTATGAATAAAAATTACTGCCCTCAATACTCTGAAATGGCCAAAAAAATGAACAATAATCATGAATATTATCACCAATAATATAATTATTGTTTATTTCTTCTGTGGTTGGGATATAACGACTTGTATAACAAGTGATATCATATGTATCACAGATAAAGAGGTCTCAGTGGAGCCGACTGTTTTGACAATCTACTGTTCACTTTCTCGGCACGTTTCTTCATTTATTTGACAATTTAAAGCCAATTAGGAATGTGTCACGTTCAGCTGTAGCAGAAATAGGATATAATTTAAATATATGTAAACATGGGTTCCTTTTCCATGTTTTAAAATCACTGTGTAATATTCTGCTGTTAACTGAGCAACTCTAAATCCAACGTTCTTACCTTCTTCTCGCTTCTTCTACTTTTTTTGGAATTCATGAGAGTGACTATATTGGTTTGCAGGTTTACAAACTCACATTTAAGTTAATACTGGGTGACGATACAGTACACTTGTACGTGTATATGTATGTTTTCATCCTCAACTTTTCTTCACTGAGCCTGAGCCTCGGCAACATTTTACACAAACTACTACTGTGTCAGTCGTTGATGGTTGGACTTGCGCATTAGATTCATCATTTTCATCATTGTATCTGTATCATTCACAGTGGTTTGAAGTTTGAAACAAAAGCTTCTCAGGTACAAAAGTTTCTGTTTACACGTCATTCACTCTGATGTTGTAGATACACTCGTTATGCACATGAAATGAGAAAAAAAATATAATAGTCAAACATGAAAATCTGAATATATGTTTCAGCATTAGTAGTATCAGTGTTAGTGTTGGAGGGGATTTCCTTCTATTAAAATTCATGCAAAGTGAAACAGAAAAAAATGTGTCGCTAAGTAGCAGATTTGTAAACTTGTGCGTAGATCGATAAACTCATCATTGCATGATATTTGTTATTAATTTGTAATGGAAAATTGGGATTTCTTAAGTGATTTTGTGAGAAGCTGTTGGCCTCTTCAGATGCCTGAATTATTCTGTCATTTTCAGTTGCGATGTTGGATGAACAGGATATGTTATGACTATCAGTTGGCTATACATACATATGAGTGACATGTCTTATTTACTGATAAACTAGCCACTTTATTGATGAGAAGACACCACTTGACTTAGTTATCTGAGGAAATTTTGTTCTGGCAGGCCAGAATGTCAAATTACTTAAATTACAACTTAAATGTGAAATAAAACTGAAAGCAGTGATGTAATGACATGATGGTTTATGGCTATCGATTTATTGTTCCATTTGATTAAATATTTCTGTTGCTTAAATCAGCCATTAAATATGAAGCAAAACCTTACTTGTGTGTGTGTCTTTTTTTCTTAAAAAGAACATTTATAAGCAGAAATCCTTTTAGACAGGACTTTATTATGTATATTACATCATTACATTATATTCAACCAGAAAACAAGATGCCATCGCACAAATCGTCACATTACACTTTAAGGTTGACCCGGTCATGGTACTTCAGGTATGGATCATTTGCATACCAGTTCCTCCTTTTCCAAAAAGATGTTGTCATTTTATCCAAAAGTCTGCTCTGTGTTTTGTTACAGAAGACATGCTCCCTCAGGCGCTTTCGTCTGGCAGGTTTCTTCTTCCACAGTTTCTTCTTGTATCCAGCCTGTTAAAAAGGGAAAAAAGGATGTTTTAAGTTAGACTAGCAACACTGTGATTTTAAGGTGTTAAAGGATAGAAAGATAGAAGAGAGATGGAAGATATCTACTTGATTCGACTAATTTGGACGACTGAAGCTTCATATTAGCTTCAGATAAACATTTAAATATATTTTTCCACAGAATGAGGATTTTGGCCTCCATCACTTACATTGTAGGTGCATTATGAGAGGATCTTCTGATGGTCAGTATAAACAGAAGGAATAATTATAGCAAGAAAAACCTGTTTCAATGTTAATTTGGGCACCTGTTGTTTTAAGACAGATGTGAAAAATTGTGAACCCGCCCTTTGAGAAAACAACCCATTGATTTTTGGCAGTCAACAGTGAAATATCTGTACCTTGCGTCTGATCCAAAGGCCACAGTGCAGCCTCATGAACCTTTCTGTCACAGATTTCACGCTCTTCCTCTTTCCCTTCTTCAGACTGTAGTACGTCAGACTTCTGCTGGGCTGCAGAGTCAGAGACGGAGCAAGAGCTGACACACTGCAAAAACACAAAGAGGCAGAGTCAGAAAAGGCACAACTCTTATTTAAAGAATGTTTAATTGAAAGTGTCACTTAGTGTCATTTTCTCACTTTCCTCTGGTTGTATGTAGCCTGTATATAGTTTTGGTTTTATTTTGCCAGGTTATGACATATCTGTTTCTAAGAGGCCAAGATGTAATTTCTGGTGCTCAGAGCAATTAAAAAAATTACATTTTGAAAAATTCTGTGGCAACATATTTTCCCAGAAACAATGTTCAGGTTACTCAGGAGGATCCACAGACTTTGCTGCAAACAGTTTTCATTGGAACTACTTTCTTCTGAGAAAATGGTACCTGATAAAAACAGTTAACAGCGAGGCGTGTTGATTATCCAGAATAACAAGCGACACTGACTCTTAAATTATGTTGCTGTTGAACTTTTCAAAATGTCTATTGTTCAATGCTGTGAGCAGCACAAACAAAATTCCTTTCACGTTTGTGTTTACTGGTGCGGCAGTAGACATCTCAACCTGATCAAATAAAAGTAAAACTATCTTTAATTTGGGTTAATCGACACTTAAATGAATTTCAATCACAAAAGCAACACGGTTTATAATATATGTAAAATAATTTGTTCCTAGAGTTCAATAAAATGATTAACTGTAATCCTGAGCTTTATTCTAGCAGCAATCCTAAACCTACATTACTGGATCCTGAACCCAGAGGTCTGCCAGGAGCACTTGGCAGGGGTACAAAAGGTCACCAGGTTAAATTATTAGCTAGTGATCTCTCCTGTTGTTTCCCATCTACAGACAACTGTTTGTACAGAAAAAATCTTCCCGTTTGGCTTCTAAGGGCCACATCTCATCAAAACGGCCCATGGTATAATCCTCATCTGATGTTCATCAAATGTTAAATAGTTTTAAAGAACAAGTATTGATTAAGCGGACATGCTAATTATCATTTTATAATCCTACAACATTCCCGGCTGCCAAAATTTGCCTCCCTGATAGCTTTCTTGTTACTTTCTATCCCCTTAAAGAGCTGAGCTGGTATTAAGAGAGAAATCCTCTGTTCAACAAGCATCTCATCCCCAGTGTTTCCTAATCTTGCCCCCTTCTCTCCCTTTTTTTTAAAATCATTTTAAGTTATGTTCTTACTAGGGCCACAACTGATGATTATTTTCATTATTTATAAATCTACAGTCAATTTTTAAAATGAATCTATTTGTTCTGTCTATAAAATATCAGAAAATAGTAAAACATGCCTGTCACTAACCCAAAGATATTCAATTTACTATTGTACAAGACTAAGATCACCTAAAAAAACTGAGAAGCTGGAACCATTTTTGTGCCATTTTCACATAAAATGCCTCTAATGAACAATTGATTGTCAAATTTGCTGCTGATTAATTTCCTGTCAGTCAGCTAATCATTTTAGCTGTAGTCCTGACAGAATCACTTAAGTTCCAACTCCATCCTATTTTTCTTTCCCTAACACTAATGCTTCTTAACCCTTATTACAAGTGATAAAACTCTGCTCTGATTCTTTTTGCCAGGTGGAGGAATATTAAAATGTCCAGATCTTAATTATCACAATCTAATTAATTATTCATGACATTCCAGCATAATTTTAGAGCTTCAAGTGTTTATCTGATGTGAAGTTTTAATCTGCCATGAAAATTGTGGTTGTCCTCTTGCAACCATTTACCCTCAAACTGGACGACAACGCTGAAGTTAGCTTCTGATTAGCAGCTTCTGATGCAGGGTTAAAGGAAGAGTTAAAAAATGGAGAATCACCCGCTAAATATGATTATTTATGTTTCCCTTAAAGGTGCAGTGTGTAGAATTTAGTGGCATCTAGGGGAACAGACTTGGCAGAAATGGAATATAATATTTATAAGTATGTTTTAATTAGTGTACAATCACCTGCAAATAGAAATTATGTTTTCGTTATATTAAATTGAGCCCTTTATATCTACAGAGGGAGCAGGTCCTCTTCCACGGACCCAGACATGTTGCACCACCATGTTTCTATAATAGCCCAGAATGGACAAACCAAACACTGGCTCTAGAGACGGCCTTTCACATTTTACATGAGTTTCATGGCCAACTTATGTTCTCCTATACTTGGAAGGGGAGCGGGAATTCAGGTGGTTGACTAAATCCAACACACTGGTCCTTTTACCCCCATAAAGGTGCAGTGTGCTGGATTTAGTGGCATCTGGCAGTGAGGCTGCAGATTGCAACCTACTGAATACCCCCGCCCCTCAACCCGTCCCTTTCAAGCGTGTAGGAGAACCTACGGTGGCTGCAAATCACACGGGAAACATGAAAGGTCCTCTCTAGAGCCAGTGTTTGCTTTGTCAGTTCTGGACTACTGTAGAAACATGGTGGACTCCGTGGAAGAGGGCCTTTTCCCTGTGTGGATATAAAGGGCTCATTCTAACCTAATAAAAACAACGATTCTTACTTTCAGGTGAGTATACACTAATGAAAACATATTCTGCCAACAGACCCCCCTAAATCTTGCACACTGGTCCCTGGTCCTGAATCAGAAGCGTACTTCAGCGTCGGTTTTTCTGATATTTAACTGCTAACACCTTTGTACTATGGGCTTGTATGGGGACCAGCTTACTATCAGGTGGTTATAATATCATATTATAATATCATATTGACTTGACAGAAGTGTGAAGTGCCCCCCCGGTCTGTACCGTTGCAGGATGCTAAACCGGGGTGCCTGACACACTGCAGCACGCAGAGGAGCGCGGACAGCGGCTGCAGCAGAGCTGTAGAAAGGCTGAGGCTGGATGAAGCTGGAGAACTGACACATCTTTGGTGTCCTGGCGCATATTGAGACAGACAGCGGCCTCAGCAGCCCTGTAAGACACAAGGGCAACATGAAAACATGACAACACAGAAAGAGAAAATCACACCTACTGAAGCCTCACGTGCTGCTAACAAGAAAATAAATAAGAATATATGATATGTCGACAATTCAGTATATTACGACGTGGATAATGAAATGGAAATGGAAAAGTATGAATGTCAAATTGTAGATACACACCGGACACCGTCCTCGCCAGAGCCGCCGCCATGTTTCTTCCTCAATGTCGGTGTGACTACGGGGTCCTGGTTGGGACAAATCTCATGTTTTGCGGCGTCAAACGTAAGTGCTGCACAGTGCATTACCGCCGCCTAGCTACTGTTAAGGGACTGGTTCACAATGTGTCAGGTCTGTCCTACAACAACAGTCAGGTGTCCATATACACACTAAAAGATATTTTCCTCGCTGTAATCGTTCCTCCTGTTCATACTGACTGTTAAAAGACCCCCTTAAAATGTGCTTTCAATGTAAGTGATGGGGACAAAATCTAGTGTGTCCACAAAAATGTATTTAAAAGTTGATCTGAACCTTATATGAGGCTTTAGCAGTCTGAGTTAGTCATATCAAGTGGATATCTGCCACATTTAGTCTTTTTAGCATCAAATTCCCTCTTTGTGTTTCCTCAGACAGTGATTCCCTGTTGAACTGCGGTGGAAGCTATGGGTGGAAGCACAGTAAGAAAAAGAGGAACTTTGGCTCTAAAAATACTGTAATGTTGAAAGAAATCTACTTGATTTGACTAATTTGGAGCTTCATATTAGCTTCAGATAAACTTTTAAATACATTTTTTGCAAAGAAGGAGGACTGTGGATTTTGTCCCCCATCACTTACATTGTAAGTGCATTATGGGATCTTCTAATGGTCAGTATGAACAGGAGGAATGATTACAGCAATAAAAATCTATTTCAGTGTTCATTTGTGCTCCTGACTATAGTTTTAAGTGCGTATCCCTAAAATATCTACCAATTTTACTCATTGTTTATCGCAAATAAAAGTTATTGTCACTGCTACTACTAAAGCGGGCCTACAATCTACATGACTATTTTAATATCACTTTATACATGTAGGCTACTCAACCACATTGCAGAGGGAGATACTGTACTTTTTGGCTAGTTGCCATCTAAATTTTCATACAAAATAAGAATATGATGCATTTGTATAGGCCTTGGTTAAACAATCCCACAGCATATAAAACAGCTCAAATCAGCTCTGCCATACAGCTACAATACTTAAATGTTTTTTGTAATGTATAACTTTTTGTAAGAAGTAATGATAACTTCTTACAAAATTCATGAATAATAATAATCCACCTATAAAATATATGCAGTAATATGACATTTTGAAACTGGCCATTCTGGATAATCAGTAGCGTACCGTTACTTTTAGACTTTAAGTAGGCCTATATGTTGCTACAAATACTTAATATACTTTAACTTATGTCAAAATTTGAACGCAGGGCTTTTACTTCTAATGGAGTATTAGTATTTTTACTGAAGTATCTAAGTAACTTTTCTACCACTGCAATGTGGTAATGAAATAAAAAATAAATATATTGACACAGACAATCCTAAAATCATTTCGGAGGCACATTTCAGCCATCGGAAATTCTGTTACATACTCCAGTGTCTACTTTCTGTTTCTGCGCATGATGTGACTTTCAAGCTCACATTCTTGTATGCAACTTTCAGCCGTATCTGTGTCTCTCTACTCCATGGTCATCAAACTCTGTAAGCGTGTTTAACTGATCCTGAGATCTGCCATTTGTCACAGTCTCCCGTTGGATGTTTGCATATAATGTGGAAAGAATTGTTCAGCACTGTGTGACCTAACTGCAGCCTTGTTAGACTGACTCTCTCTTTTCTTTAGTCTTGTAAACCTCACTGCTTACAATGAACAGACCTACACGTGCCCGATATTTTCACTTGTCATAGCAGGAAATGCACAGGTGCAACTAATAACATTAGTAAAGCAGCCATGCACTATATCAGGGCTTTTGATCTGGGACACTGTAATGCAATTATAATTACTATTGTTAATTACACCTGTGCTTATCCTGCTGTGTCATATCAAAAGGTCTACTGTAAAAAAAAAGGTCTGCAGTGTGCAGTAAACCTCTTTATTATTTTATTTTTTTTGACAATAACAGTCAGATGTCACAGCTTCATCACAGCCTCCTACAAGCAGGGAAATTAATTATCAGACTAGTTTTAAAAATATGTCTCACGATAATTTATATCTTATACCAAAGTGACACAAAACATGACAGAAAATAGTAAAAAAAACAGAAAGCAATACTCCTCACCAATATTCATTCCTGGTTATTGCTTTCAATGAATCGTTGTAAACAGATCATTCATACAAAATAATTTGGTGAAGATTTAACATTTTTATTCCATGTTAGTGGAATTTGCCTAACAGTATAATTAATACTGTTGGATGTAACCTGCTACACTGTAAGAGCTTGTTAAACCGTTACTTCTCCTTGTGCCAGAACCAATATTAATACTATATAAATACCTGATCAATTGCATTAAAAGTAGGTAGACAGTGAGGCACAAGACTGACAATATCAGGTCCACTTACAAAAACACACAAAAGCTGTGTTGGGACAAACAGTGCACAGCCAACATGGCTGCTTTCACGGCACATTTGTGTCCTTCAAATGAAAAGAACAATGTTGTTTTAAATTATCATACAGCTTTCACTGCATTATGACAAAAATCTTCAGCAGCGAGGAGAGAAGTGATCCGTAAAGCTTCTTAAGAGGTCAAAGATGTCGAGCTGTGTGGAACATTACAGCACAGCCTGGACTTAAAATATAGGCAGTGATTTATTACTTGTGGCCAGAGAAGCTGTTATTACCATTACACTAAAATGGGCACACAGTCTATACATAGTGCTTCTACTTAAATAAAACCACACGTCAAGGTCTGGCCCACAAATTTGAAATGCCTAATTTGAGGCAGTTGAGAGAAAACTATTGAATTGATTATTGAGTCTGTAAGAGGCTACAAGTTAAATGAGTTAGAAATCAGGCTCAAGTCACTCATTATCATTTATTTTCCTTTAAAACATACAAATATAATCTTAAAAAAAGCAGGTGAAAAACATTAAGCCAAGGTATCAATCAAACTACAGACAACACATTGTATTGTAATCAAATGCATTAAAAAAACCCACCAGGCACGACCCACAGTTGACGAGGAAGTACACGAGTTAATGGAGGCACCCATAGGTCTGCTAACACATGAGTGCAATGTAAATCAATTACCTCGGTAAAAAAAGTGCTTTTCACAAGAGAGAGAGTTTCCCACCGAGCTGAGGCACGCATCTCGTTTTCAGTGCTCCAGCATACCTCTCATAATCCAGTAACCTAGTTTAGAAGAGGAAAGTTTATCTCTGAGTAGAACGACTGTAAAAGTGTCAAACTACAAGAATTCACAAAAGAGCCAACTTCTGTCTCTTAATATTATATTCAAATGTGTCACATGGAAAAGCTGGTGGATTGTCAAAGTACTCTCAAGGCACCATTTACCAAAAATATGGCGGTCCAGGATTTTACCATCAGTCTTCCTCTATCAGTTCTTTTGTCTTCAGTTGAGACTCATGTGGAAAAAAAAGACTTTAGTTGGTTTTGTCCATCTGAGCACTTAGGAAAGCTTGGCTGAGGTCCTTTTGTTCACCAGCCAGCATATACAGGTTCTGCATCGCAGGGTATCCCGTAGTATCGACCTTGAGGTCGTTCTTTGCGTAATAACGGAGCTCGAGCCATAGTCAGCTCTCCGTCAGCGTCCCTCCGTTGACGTAGTACCATTAAAATGATGAAGAGTAAGGCCACTGCAAAAGAGAGAGGATCTGTTGTAGGGCTTATTAGAGATTGACAAAGAGTGCACTGATACACAAGGATGAGTCTTATTTTGTTTCATTATGTCCTGTTTGTGCATCATGTGGACTCTGTGCAAAAGCAGAACAATAATCTATAATAAAACATTTCCAGTGTGCAAAAAGAATAGCGTGACTCTTTGCATGAGACCAAATGACCAAAAGGTTCATTGGGGGGAGGACACGTCCCTCAGAAGAATCTAAACTTCAATTATGGACATAAATTTGTAGTTAAAATATGAAACGTGCAGTCAGAAATCTATCATATTGTCGAGAGGAAAAAACAAATCCCTGCTCAGTAGACCTGTTTATTTATAATAATCATATTCATAAAGACATTTGGATAAGCAAGGTTAATTTGCATTTACATAGTTTCAATGCACCAATTCTAAGTCAAGAGTGGAAAGTTCCACTTCATACAAGCTCTGTTTCATTGAACTATAGAAAATAGGCATGCCTAATGTTATCCAAAAGGAGCTATGAACCGTTACTGTGTCAAATACTAGTTATTAATACTTACTTTAAAGAAATTGTTTTGCGTATAATCAGATTATAGAAATGTGGGACATTGCAGCTTGAAGCTGGTTAAATTTAAAGGCAATCAGTTGGAAAAGCATAAGTGTCTTTAACATGGTGTTAAGTTAAGGCAAGATGCATTTCTATAGAAGCTCTGAAATATCTGAAATTCATACTGGATAGTTAAAACTGTGACACGGTTAAAAGATCTATGAGTGAAAAACGTGATTGTATTTGAATATTCCTTCATCTCTGTTAAAAAAACATATATGGAATTGTTTCAGCGTTGCTACTTACCCCCTCCTCCGATGACTAACAGAGCAATAGTGACAGGGGCCAGTTCACAAGTGTCCCCTGATTTGCGGAAGAAAGTCTCCATGCAGTAGCTTGGAGCCAAGCTGCCCGCTGGACAGAAAGCATCGTTGGGACACTGAATGGGGTTCACATCTGGACTCTGAAAACAGAATATACTCTTTCACCAAACGTATTACCTATTTTTCCAACACGAACTGGTTCATTTTCACAATCTCGTGTCACATAGCGTCCGGAGGGTTCAGTACTCACAGGGCAGTAGTGATTCTCTGGGCAGACGTCACAGCTTTCCTGGCCCCAGTGGATCTGGAAATAGCCACTGCCGCAGATCTGACACAAAGTCTCATGGGGAGCCTTGTGCATGCCTGTCCAAAACCAGATATCACCTGGATGGTGCTTCCTCTTTTTCTAATATGAGCTGCAGCATTCATTAACATTACCGGTTAGAGGCCTGTAGCTTTAAGTTTACCTGGCCGACATGGTGAGCAGGTTTTAGCAGCAGCCTTTAGAGCTTCTGTTCCTCCAGGACACGTCTGACACTGGGTACAACCAGAGGAGCTGTCAGAGAAAAAGACACTTGTTTTTGACTGTAAATGGACAAACTACAATGAATTTTATGGCTGGTTTACACTGCTAACAGACATACAGTACATGAGAAATAGTTAGGAGCAGGTCTGCCTGTTGTCAAATATAATTGTCAGTTGTTTCAGATGGGTGCAGTTTAAGTGGTTTGGAGACTTAGTCAATGTAAAGGTCAAATATGATGACCCAGGTCCATGTACAATGCATTTTCAATCAGTGACCACAAGCTTTGGAGCTGTGGCCAGAAGGACATTGTTGCTTGTCGTGGCAGCAACCCAAGAACTTGCTGATGGATGCCAGCCGTGCAGGAGACAGGCTTTTTGGGGCTTGGCAAAATCATATGACTCTTCCCCTCACTCGAAGAGGTACTGGCATACCAGAAGCAGTCTCTGTGGCCAGAGTACCTGCAGTTTTTGTTGGCACAGAGAAAGAACTCAGCTGTGGGAGGTCATGGAGAAGAGTTTTTGTTGGTTTCTAAGAGCTTATGAGACTTTTTTTGGTGAAGAGCTTCCAACCCTCACCTACAAGTCTGAGCTTTGACTGACATCACAGATACAAGATGCTTAAATCTGTTTTTTTTTACAGCGTGTATGAGCTCAGATATGAGGGAGGAGCTCAGGTTAACTGCTGCTCCTTCACTCCTTCCTTCTTCACTCCCTCAGTTTGATCGAAGATGACACACCATCTTACATTTCCAATTCCAGTTCGACTGCATAAGCAGCATTAATATCCGCCAAGACATGATCATACATGCTGCTTAAATTTTCATGCCAACTGCTGATTAATTGAAGCGGTAACTGTGCAACTGGTTGAGTGTGCATGCGTGTGTGTGTGTGTGGTGTGTGTGTGTGTGTGTGTGTGTGTGTGTGCGTGTGTGGGTGCATCTATGCTGGCAAAGCAGAACCATGGGATGGAAACATGTGATGTTCGATCTGGTTGAGTGATTTTCCAAACAGAGATAGTTATGAAAGTTCCTCACTGATTTCTGAATCCTAGTTACAAACAACAAAAGAAACAACAGAAATAGATGTCAAAACCCAGTGACATTCAAGTGCAAGTTACTTGCAAAAGCTTCCTTGTGTACATGGTGCACATGAAGTGGAACTCTGCTCTGATGAAAAGAAACCTGCAAGACAGACAGAAAGACAGACAGAGAATAACTCAATAACTGTGAGTCCTGTTTTCTCTCAAGTTTTGAAAATGTATTCAGGTCATTCAATGATTATTAATAGCGATACATCTACGTAGGTAGCTCATAAGCTCATTAGCAAGCTTAACTTCCTTTTATTGGAGAATGTATTTAGTAGATAATTGATTTGAACAGTTATCAGAGGTCAGTTAGGCTGCCAGGGGATATTTTATAACATACAGCACTGTACAGCAACACACTAACACTGGAAGGAATTTTAAATATATAGGTCTCATTTCTGACTACAAGCAAACTGTTGTTTCAGTCTAAATTAAATTCACAAGTTATTGAGTTACAACACTACTACTAATTTTTGTCTGTGGCTTAAATAAACGCACCTGGTGAACAACTTGTGCAACTTTCTCCACCAGTGTTATTACTGAAGGATCCAGGAGGGCAGGGGTGACATAATGGACTTCCAGTGAAACTGTACAGTAGTGGTAGATATACAAGAAATAGACCGGTGAACTACATTAGAATAGAAGAAATGTTTTGCATTTTTAAAAAAGTATGTTGGCAATACCTCCATCCTTACTTTGTGTAGAAGCCGCGGTCGCAGGGCAGACACTGCTGCTGTCCAGCCATTGACTGATAGAAGCCTTTGTTGCACGGTAGGCAGGCTCCAGGAAATAGACAGAGCCCGGGGTCAGGACAACACACGCACAGCAGGGTGTCTGGGGAAAGGCAGAGGATCTGAGCTTAGACTGTATTATCTGTTCTTACATTTTTAACCACTGTAGTAAGACATTTTCTTTTCAGACAGGATCTAGTATATGAGACAGAGTTACTGCAAGATCCTAAAAAATTAAAATGTCTCTGTGATCAACCATCACACACACACACACACACACAAAAAAGAGTGGTTTCATGTCAGATGACACCATCACTGACTCACTGTTGTCGTACTGGGATCCTGGTGCACAGGGCTCACAAGTAGAAGTGTTGAATGCAAAGCAGCCGGGGGTCGTGCTGCTGAGAATCACGGGAGTTACAGTCAGACCGGTCACATTCTCAATGAGAGTGGTGTTCACTACAGCGGGCGTAAGTGTGGTCTGGCTCACCACCATGCCTGGAAGAGAATGATATAAAACATGACTGTTTCATTTGCTCAAAATGCTTAATGCAAGTGAATTATTGATTTGACCGGCAGGTGACCTCTTGAAAAATTCATGCAATCTCTCTGCGGTCTTTGGACTGTGTTGTCTGATGCCAAATGTTTAACACAACAGTGGAAGCACAAAAGACAAATACTGGGCCCCCTCTCCACATCTTAGCCCCCAATCATTGCTTCACTATCAATACAATATCAGTCCAAAATCTATGTGGCTCAATCACGTGCCTTTGATTTTTCTATCTCTTGTTCACTCGATCTCTCTGAAATGTTGCGTTTGAGTTGTTTTTGCTCATAATTTCACACACTGTACTGCTTAGACAGGGGAATGAATGCGTGAAATACATATCACCAAAATAGATCTTCCTCTGTTATGGTCTTCAGACAAGAATCTAGACTTGTAAACACAACTAAAGTATGAAAAACAAAACTAAAAGCTTTGCAGATACATGAGGGCCCTCTGCGGTTGCCTGGTTGGTCTATGTCACATGCTGGCCCTGCATGTATTATTTTATATAAAAGAGAACTTCTTTATTAAGCTATAACGGTGTCACTGTGATATCTTAAATCACTCTTCAAAAATCTAAGATATAACATTCAACATCACCACTGAGAGAATGGGGGCAACAGGTAAGAGCACATCTGTAAAACAGAGCCCATATTGTGCTAGTAATCACATTAGCCATGTGCTTAAGTGCTTTCTTGAATAGGAGCCATCTTCCTCATGAAATGCAATTATTCAGAAAGGAGGTCATGTGATTGCTCTAGTTCAGTCTCAGCAGGGTTGGCAACATCCCTATTTCAAACTTTTAGACATAAGCCTCTGTTAAACTGGCGGAAAGAACTGCTGTAATCCTGAAGTTTGGAGGGTTATGATATAAATGTCTGCAAAATGATCCCAATAAAAAGAGATTAAAGTGGCGCCACAGCAAGATGCAATGATGTAAAATAAGATTAATACTATTATCAATTACGACAGAAACACAGTAAGTCATTTTTATAGTGATTTTCCAGATTAAAGTTTGTTATGAAGTTTTGGGCACAGACATGAAAAATACAGTTGTTGTGAAATGTGTGCTGAGAAATCTGCTTTTCAATATTAATGATCTTAACTACAAGGAAAACAACTTGTGTACTTGAATTTATAAAGCATTCCTAACATACAAATCTCCAAATGTAATCTTTGTTCATGCATCTTTTTTTTTATTGCACTCAAAATGTTCTCACAATGTGCAAAAGCAGCCTCCAGTCCACAAGCAAAAATCTATTAATAAGCTTATAGTTCTTGCTTAAGGTTACTCCAGTTGGGACTGTGATCCTCAGCGATGACTTATTCCATGTTATGTATTATAATAGCTCCTTAATAAACAGGGATAATGTATATTTATAACATTTTGTAAGAATATTGCTTTTTCCCACCCATAATAATACAAGATTATAGACCTTACCTAGGAAGCAAGCGGCGGCTATCGCAGGCAGAACTCCCCGACAGTCCATCCTCCAGATATTATTGACAACTACCACCAAACAATGCTGAGCTACAGCATCTCGCCCCTGTCAAAGTGGTCGAGCTGCCTTTGTTTTTACAAAGGACGTCAATGAAGCTCGATCGCTGTGGGATCAGTCCTCTCATCAGTGTCATATGACAAAATACACATCATGTGATTTTGCTTTAGAGGGGAAAAACTGAGCAAAATGGGCTGAATTAAGGCAGACCTCTTGTCGTTGCACGGGACAGCCAGTAGGGGCGCTACTGCTTCTTGTTTGGATACTGTAAAGTATTTTCTAGAGGGATGAATACTGTACATAAATAGTTCTGTTTTTTTATGAGTATTTCCAAACAGACGACACTGGTCCGACCTCATGATATTCTGAGTAATGATGAGTGATTGTTTGTACAGTAACTCTTTACTGGAGTTACAGAAATAACAATAACACTGTTTAAGGGAAGTGAAATTAACTCATGAGTCATAAGTTGAAGGTCGATCCTTGTTCATGCCAAACACACAACACACACACACACAAGCAGGTGGGTGGAATTTACTTTGGAGAGAAGTGAAACTGCTCTGATATTTATTGCATTTCATACAAGGAAACTTGTGTTAAATGTAATAATTAACTTATTATCTGATGAAGAACAACTACAGCAAAGGTCAAAGATCTCTGTGTGCACAGTTACATTTAGGTAAATTACCATTAGCTATAGAAACTCCCTGGAGAGAACAGACTGTTTTCTATGTGTTTTATGTGAGACTGAAGATGAAGTCCATTTCATGTTTTTATATTTTGGTGTTTTTTTCCATGCATGCACCATAACTAACTAACTAACTAACCAGACATACAATAGCAAACCTCAGAGCAACAGTTGGATGGTCTCACTGTGCGTGACATTAAATACACAGTGGCAGTCAATTTTATTCAGTTTTCATGGTAAATGTGTCAAATTCAGAATGTAACAAATGATGATTCATCACACACATTTCTGGCAGCACATAATTAATAATCTGTCTGATCTATAATTAATCCTTCGGAGCATTTTGTACATGTTTACGTCTTGAGCGTTTCCCTCTGAGAAACAACATCAGGAGCCTCCTTCTGGATATGACGCTCTAAGCTCCGCTCCAAGTCCTCCCAGTTTTTCTCCTTTGAGCTTTTCTATTGAAACAAGAAACACAGAGAGAAGTGAGGAGGAGAATATTATTTACTGCGACTAGCGTGAAAAATCTCAACAGTAACAAAAACAGACAAAGCTTACAAGTCACTCACTGAAAGGACACTGTTTTTCTTTGTTGTGGATTTCATACTCACTTTGTTGTGTGTCCCTGTGTGTCTGACTGTGTGCGCTGCTGCCTGCTCAGAGGTTTTGGCCTTGTCGCTTTCAATTTGCTTCAGTCTTTGGCGCTCTTGCTGTTTCTCTTTGAGCTTCTTCTGCAGAGCCAAAACTCTCTCATCCTGAGGTGCCGCCTGCCGGAAACCCAGCGTGGCTTTCCTCTCCTCTTTCCTGCAACGTGCCAAAACCATCACGAATGCGATATTTGTGTGTTCGTACATGTGTCTGCGTTTGTGTGTGTTGACGGGTCTACTTGTTTTCCTTAGAGTCCGACATTTTTCTGACCTGATGGCGGAGGCCTGTGCCAGCGCTCTCATGTGGATGTTGATGGTGTCCAGCTGCTCCAACAGCAGCTGCTTCTTGCTCTGCTTCTCCTCCAGGATGTGCTCCCGTTTCTCCTGCCGCTCCGTTTGCTGCGCCTCCTTCAGAAGGGCCAGCCGCTCCTTCAGCTCCACCAGGGACATCTCTCCCAGCAGCTCGTGGCCCGCAGTCTGACGAGGGACGCAAAAAAGTTGACATAGAGACGTACGTGAAAGTGTGCGAGATGTGAGGATGACATCAGTCCTTTCTTTCGCTCACCTCTGTGTTGTCAAAATTCTTGACTCTGATGTGAGGAAGTGATTCGATGGTGCGGATTTCACAGATGATTTCAAATTTCCTGCTGAGCTCCGCCTGCGCCTCCTCCAGGGCTTGACGCAGGAGCTCTCGACTTTGCTCCGAGGCTTCTTTCACTGTGACGTTGGCATAAAGTGGATTAGAATGAAAAACAAAATCATGAACAAATGATCATTGCGTCACACTTCATGTTAATTTCGGGGGCTTACCAATACTTTGCTTGAATTTCTGCAACTTCTCTTTAGCTGTTTTTGAGTTCTTGTGGCCTTCTGCCACTTGTTGCACCAAGTCTCTCATTTCTTTTTCCTCCTGCAGCCTTTTCTCAGCGTATCTCCGCATCAGCTGAGCTGTCTATACAAGAAACAACAAAGAAATCATGAAAAACACACTTTCACACATAACTGTCAATCCCTTTAAAATGACTCCTTAAAACAGACATGTTTTGGTCTAATTACGCTCCTCGTTACACACTGTAAAGCTCTGCGTAATCCTCTGTCAATGCCTTTTGTAATCAGTAGTTGACTGATCTGTACCCACCTCTTCTTTCTTGAGCTGAGCAGTCTTCTGGTTGCGTTCCATTATACGAGTGCGGGCCATAGCCGCCTCCTCATAACTGATGCGTCCTTCCAGATGCCTCTTCTCAATCTTCGCCAACTCCTCCTGAAGATCCTTCTCTCGCATCTCTTTCTGCCACTGCAGGAAAGAAGAGGGCTCACGTGCACCCTGCACCAGACGCTCTATTCTTTGTCAATACACACATGAAGACACAGAAATGAGTTTAACTAAGCTTCATTCAGGAGGTCTTATTGAGATAACAAGATCTTTATATATATATGCACCATCACAACAAGACAATTCAGTCACACAAAGCAGTTATCACACACACAAATTAACAGTTTGTTTCATGTTGAGATGCATATTCCCTGTAAAATAAATCAAGGAGTGGCAGGTAAATCCTGTGTTGTACCTCTGCAGCTCCTCCTCCACCTGACGGTCATATAGCGCCCCCTGCCTCAGGATGGCTGCACTGTTGAGTTTGATGGGCCAGCTGTTGTTCTAACAGAATCAGAAGAATCATTATCACTTCAGTTAATACTTATGAATAATATATCGAAGACTGATTCACCGAAGCAGGTGAAATCATTTGATCTCACCTTATTACTGGGAGGACGTCCACCTGAATGAACTGAATTGAACTTGAGCTCTGAATCCAAGTCTTGCTTGATCTGGGACATCACTTTCTGTATTAAATAGTCAGTAAAAGTGACTTGCTTAGAAGTGAGAAAATTAACATTAACATCTTGTTTTTTTATTTATATAAAGTTTAAACATGAATCAATAACATTACTTTGTAAAGAAAAGAAAATAGTCCCTACCTTTGTGTTTTCAGACTTATGTGGATTTGCACATCTGAACTGTTTCATATTTGCTTCATACAGCAGTTCCTTCAGTGAAGAACAGACAGGATAAAAGGGAGGAATTCAGTATGAATGATCTATGTATTAAATAAATAATACTGTTAATAATAAAACTGTTTTAATGTACTGTAATGTCATATTTATTCCAGTGTTTAATCCAACTCTTGGTTGTGCCAGCTGCTGAATTACAGCTGCTTTCTGTTGTTTTCTTTTTTATTACAGACATATAACAGGCCACCTTCTGCCTTTTAGATGTCGTAGCTTTTTTCTCTTGATAATGGTAAAAGCAGATGTTTTACCTCAGTCTTTTGATGGTTCTTTTGTTTGATCTCCTCTATCATCTGCATCTCTTTTGGAGCCTTGTAGGTGCTATTTGGTACCTACATAAAAAAAGTGTTATGAGTTATACATCCATCACACCCTCTATGCAGTATACAGCTCAATAACCTGTCTGCTCTATATATCTGTTGCACAGAAACAGAAGAAAACTGCACACATGTAACTGTGTGACAATGTTTGAAGGAAATAGTGGATATAACTGTAAATGAGGCTGACTGACTGGTTTATGTCTCTCCTGCTGTGGGATGAGCTCAGGCATTGGCAAAGCTCGAGGTTTAGGTTTGTTTAGAGAGAACTCCTGGGGCTCAGTGGTTTTGATTGGCGCTTTCTTGACCTGACTCCCACGAGACATTTTGACAGCAAGCTGGTCCAAGAGAATATCAATCTCAGGGCGCCATCTAAAGGACAGAAATGATAGATATAATTATTCATTCCTTGACTTAATGCCTAAAAATATTATTCCTGGACTGCTTTTATCACCTTAGCAGAGGGCCAATCCAGTGTTTCTCCACGTAGGCAGCATCATAGATATTATTCCATTTCTCTTGTATCCATGTGGTGAGGTTTGTGAAGAAGAAACTCAGGAACTACAACCAAACACAGCACACACTAACACACGGTGCACCATAATAGAGCTTTTGACTGCTGTTTCAGATCAGAAAAGGACTTTCTTACTTTGTGCATTTTCTTGATGTCCAGAGATTTGACAACGTTGCTAAAACTCTGAAGTCCAAGGTCATCAAGGACAAATGTGGCGAGGTAACAGATAACTGAAAACAATATTATAAATATGTAAATGTCTTGTTATATTTAGACAGAGCTAAAAATCTAAATGTCTTAGATTAATTAACTTACTGACAAGCTGGCTGCGATCATCTCTGGATAAGTATTTCCCATTCTGGCCATAGAAGGCATTGATGACTACGTCCAATAACTTTTTGTACTCAACACATCCAGAAACAACATCAAGTATGAACTTCTTAGGCTGAGTATCCATGTGCTGCAACAAATAACAACATTTTTAGGGTCGATATGTTAATCCTGCAGCATCTGGACACTGATCTGAGTCTACCTGTTGTACCTGCAGATTCTTTGAAGCATCTTCCATGAAGTCATCCAAACACTGTCTGCCTGTGCTGAACTTATCCAGCAGCACAGCGGCCTCCTTGACAAGTGATCCATAGCTCGATGCCATTTTATATCGACCTGCAGAAAGCTGGTTGGAGATTGATGACAGTAGTGGAAAAAGAGCGCATCTATAGCAGAAAGACCCACAGTTTATATTAATAATACTCGTGTCAAAAAATGTGTTCTACGTGAAAGAGATCCAGGTGGTTTCTACTAAAAAAAACAGATTTAGAAAGTCATTTTTCTCAAGAACTTCCACAGAGCGGCTTGTTTTCAGCTCGAACCGTTGCCATGTTCATTCGTTGCTTAGCAACACACTGGTGTAAACAGACATGTATCCAAGCTTGAACGCCTGAAGTTAAATGAGAGGTAGTTTACAAATAGACATATTTAATTAATGAGATGTATTTTTTCCACTTCTGGACAGGTTTTATTCATTATATGAAACCATTCATGTTTTTAATCCATCGGAGACAGATTAACAGTGTGTCATCGTGTCATCTTGATCCTTTGTTGGCAGCCATAACATAAATTATGACGTAGCATATTGTGACGTCTGTGCAAACCTTACGCTGCCTTCACGTGCTGTTGGAAATATTGCCATTTACACAAAATGAACCACAAACGTGATAAATAGCCCACAGCAGGAAAAATAGTGATTATTATCAGATTAAGGCAACAGGTCTTTGTTCGATTGTTACAAATATAATTGCAATGTCGCAGGGAAAAGTAACTAACTTCACATCACGGTTTTGAGGGGGTTAGTGGTGAAAAGCTGATTACTGACAAAATCACATGCAAACTGGGGTTTTAGAGTAGTCTCACAATGCATCAACTGATTTCCTACCTTAATCTGATTAACATAATCAGATTTTTTTGTGGGCATGTAAACAAAGTCATTCATTTGGCATTGTGTTATCACAAATTATTTTTGAAATAGGCAATATATTTTAAGATATAGTGTGTGGCATGGAAACACATTCAATACACTTTACTGAACTTTTCAGTAGTGTCTAAGTAGGAGACATCTTGTGTCCAAGAATTAACTTGAAATTAAAAATAGTTGCATAGGCTATTCATAGAGTCCACATTTTTCAAACAGAGAAGAAGAAGATGTAATTTTAAGAAGAAGAAGAAAGAGTAACTGAATTTTTCCTATTTTATCTTTTTTATATATTTGAATTTTATTTGGAACAAGGGTTTTGTACAGTTATACATGTTATGCAGCATGACCTGAACCCCCCATCCCCTACAAATACAAACAAACAAAGAAAACACACAGCAACAAAAAACAATACAAAACAACAACAACAACAACAACAACAACAACAACAACAACAACAAAAACTCCACAAAACAACAAGAGCAGTACATTCCTATTTATACTCATATATACGTGCACATATACCCTTAAAGCCACATATGTGTGCATTTAAACTTGCCAATACCCCGTGCCTGTATGTAAGAATCAATTCAAGAGAAAGGGAAAAGATTAATATTATTAATATTAAGGCTAAATAAAGTAGGGGGTAGAAAAAGAACAAAACAAAAAAATAAATGGGATAATAAATATATATATATAAAAATAAATAGAGAGGGTAGCTGCCTATTTATGCATATCTATCTATCTATCTATCTATCTATCTATCTATCTATCTATCTAGATAGTGTGTGTGTGTGTGTGTGTGTGTGTGTGTGTGTGTGTGTGTGCGTGCGTGCGTGCGTGCGTGCGTGCGTGTGTGTGTGTGTGTAGTTTGGCTGTAGTTCATTTTTTTAAGTAATTGAATTTTTTTTCATGGAACACAAAATCAGACAAAAATATTCAAAGTGAAATAATGTATATGTCTTAAAACATATACTAAACACTTACGGGGTCTGTTTTGTTGTTATTCCCGAGCCAAAGCAGGAGGTCCACGGTGTGTGTGAGCAGCACTTGAAGGCATCATTTCCTGGGAAAGTGGGAGGTGAATGTTGTCAACGTGACTGTCATCCAGTAACGTTGGAGCGGCAGAGAGCAGCGCAGCCGTCGGTGCTCCGCTCGTCTGTATTGTCGGGACTTGGAAAGTGGCCGGGCGGGGGAGACAGGCAGCCAACCTCTGGGTTCAGGAATGATGGAAATAAGTCGTTGTTTTCGTGTATCTCCTTTGTACGCGTACACAGCCGTTTTGTAAACTTACCGTACATTGTGTTTCGTACATTTATCCGTTTTTGAAACCTCACCACCGCTAGCTAGCTTAGCAGCCAACCGTTGATACTGTCAGACACTCAGGTACAGGAGAGGAGAGGAGGGGTTGGTGACAAAGGAAGGTGGCGAGGTAACGATGAACCGCTTTCGAAAGTGGCTGTACAAGCCCAAGGTAAGTTATGTCGGATTCACACGGTGTGTCAACCCTGCAGTCAGTCATTTTTAAAAAATGTATAGCTTTCGAGATAGCTAGCGAAGCTCGCTGGCTAGCCTGATCACTTCATCTACTGCCACAACATCTGCTAACGTTAGCCTGTGTTCCTGATGTTACACTGTATTATCCAGCAGCTACCCCCCTTTGTTGTTGTTGGTGCTTTTGTTTTCAAGCGCTACTCAAGGCTAACAAAGCCCGGCAATGTGTGCTTGAATTATACTGATTTACTTACCACTGCCTTCAGCTGACACTGTCATTAATTTTAGATGTTGTTAAACCGGTTTTGCTTTGGTGCTTTTGTAATTAACTCTTTGTAATATCTTAATAATATACTCATTGATAACAGCAACAGCTACAGTAACAAAAACAACAATAATAAAATTGATATAATTACAATGCAAAATTAAATATATGTAAATATAGGGCAGAAGTTCTACAAATAACCATTATTTTCATTATTGAATAATTTGCCAAATATTTTCTTGATTAATTGAGAGATTGTTTGGTCAATCAAAATTTCCCAAAGCCCAAGTTGATGTCTATAAATTGTTTGTTTTGTCTGACCAAAGATAAAAAATCCATAAGTATTGATTTACTATCAAATGAGACAAAGGAAAGCATGAAATTCTCATAATTGAGAAGCTGCCAGGTACAGTAATGTTTGGCATTTAAGAAAAATGACTTAAACAAATGATCAATCATCAAAATAGTTGATGACTAATTTTCTGTCAGTTGATCAATAGATTAATCGGGTATCCTTTGCAGCTCGATACCAGTTAAGTTTAATTTCTTTGTTAGTTTCTGACATCCTCCCAAACTGCATTCATTAATGATCCTTAAAATCCCAAACACATTAAATCAGCTGCTCTCAGGCCCCTGTACACACCATTTGTAGGCACAATTATCACTTTTGGAGCGAACGAGTAATGGATGTGCTGTGATTCTTTAAATCAAGCTCAAGAGTGTGGAAACATGCCTGACACAGCAGTGGAAGTATTGAAGGCTTGGTTGCCTTGTTAAATGAACAGTTTAATATATGCCAACTGCAGCACTTTTTAGGATGAGTGAATGTGACTGTTTCACTGAGGAGGGAATTCTTTTGAACTTTAGAAGGAGGGATTGTCAACTACTTAATGCTACAACTTGCACTCACACAAAACCGCTTAAATGTGAGGCAGGAAGCATTGATCAACATATCATTTATGTGTGCTGTATCATCACAATACATTTAGTTTCACATGAGTTAAAAAAAGAGATTAAGAAACACCTACCTGGTCTGCTGCTAGAGAGAAATTCTAAGCTTTGGATGTTGTAATATTTAATGTGTGTTTACAGGCTTTATACACTCATCCGCTTGTCCCCATTACTCATATGCTCTTATGGAAACTTTCCTATTTTCAGAAGACTGTTTGAGCAACTATTACTGAAATTGCGAAATGATGCACTCCACTTGTTTATTCTAATGTAGCCTCTTCCGGAGGAGGGGTGCACAAAGGTTATTATTATCGACTGCAGGGCATTTGCATAAAAACCATATAGAATTTCTGGAAATTGAATTCCTTCGACTTTTTGTACCTGATTAAAAATCTTGACTTTTAACAAAGAGAGCTGAAGGTGTAAAGTTCAAACTCAGAGCAAGTCGAGGGGCGTGAATAACATTTTAGTGTGTTTTAATGCGTTTGTCTTCCCTGTAGACTGGTGTAAGAGCTGCACATAAAAAGGTTGACCTTGCGTCATAACTGCTGTAAATTGTGAATCTTGAAAAGCAGATTAACAAGTTGTAGACTGTGGTGCAGTGTTGTGTTTCTTGGCAGAGTAAATCACATTTTTGCTGTAATTAAAACGTATTTCTAATTGGCAGTATAAGTTGATAAGTCTTTCTCTGGTTGTAGCAGACAGCTGAGCTGCCATATGATATGATTTGACCTGGCAGATGACAGTAATTGGAGTTTTTGCAACAGAAATATCAGACAGGGATAAAATAAAATACCTTGGATTATATATAATCCCCATGCTCCTTACTGCATACATACACCTGCGTCATTCTCCTTTTCTCTGGTAAACCGTGTTTGCTGTCACAGCATTTCTGCGGCCCATTGTTGGGGTTAGGCCTAAGTGTTTGGGGTTCACCAGAGTATTGTCACGTTCATGAATGAGACTGCCTCTGAAGTGCTGAGCTATTACATCAGAGCCCTTTTCTGCCAAATCACAGCCATGGTAGGAATTAACAGAACTATCTGCGGATTTTAAATGACCAGTTCTGCCTCAAAGGAATGGAGAGAAAAGTGCTAAAAGCCTCTGTAATTATGCCAATTGCTATGAAAGGACAACAGTAATGAAAGGGAGGTACAGATCATTTTAGTGTCCTGCAAATGAGCAGCAGTTAAGCTAGCAAATAGTTTCATTTTTGCTCAGAGGGGAAATATTTCTGTGGTAATCAAAATCTGTGCCCAACCCACATATTCTGACATTTACTGTTTAACACTGCGTAGCTTTGTCACGTCGCGTCAACAGTAAGCTGTTTATTATTGAACTATGTTCTCCTGGAGATAGAAAAGTGTTGAATCAGCATGTTCCCTTGACTAAAGCAGAGCTATTGATATTTCCAGAGCTCATCTTTACCTACCCAGATAAGTCCCACTGAGGAGGACTTTCTTTTGCTCCTGCTACACAATCCCCTCCTAGTGTGTTTGAGGGTTGTGTGCAGCTCTGCGCGGGACATAATGTACCCGTCTATTCTGCCTTGACTCTGTCATCAAAGTGCCAACTTGTAGGAGAAGACGAATGTGTAAGACTGTCCCGGTCGTCTGTGAGGCTGTAGGTGAAAAGGTTGTCAATAGTTAAATGATCCACAGTATGGATATACTGTTGTAAGGTAAGATTTTTCACATTCTGTTTTGTTCCTCTAAACCAGTCTGGCTGGTTTTTGTGTGAATAGTTAACCTGTATTTCTCAGAATATCTGCAGGGGATATCTCAGACTTGTTCTAGGTATTTAACGTTTGACTGCTGATTTGTTGACCTTTCACTCTACATTTGTGCAGGGAAGAGTTTTTAGGTAAGGAAAGTGTGAAATGAGGGGAGGGGTATTCATGAAAATGTGCTTCATCGCACATCTCTGCAGTCACAAACAAAGACGAGACCTGGCTCAGGTTTCGGAGCAGCCAAAATGGCCACTGTCTCCTCACCTCTCATTCATCAGCCTGCAAACTTGCAGAGTGACTGATGGCTAGGAAGAGAGAGAGAGAGAGAGAGAGAGAGAGAGAGAAAGAGAGAGGGAGGAGGAGGCTAAACCTGTACACTTCCTCTGTAGCCTGTGTTCCTCTCTTGGTTGTTATTCCATCAGGCCTTCAGGAGCTGACCTTCAGCTCCACACCACCTCATCAGTCAGTGTGACGGGCTCACAGCTCACACCTGGCCGGGCGCGCTCACTTCCATCTGCAGGATGCTACTAATTTGCCTTTCGTTCCCCCCTTTTACCCACAGGACAGTTTAGCGCGTGGGTAGCTGATACTTTCTGCTCTCCTCCTTATCGATATGTCAAAGAGATGTCTGTGTGTGTAACAATGCAGCCTGTTACCAAGCATATGAACGTATGTAATGCTCATGCCTGATTATTTTGATAAGGTCATACAACTGACAGTTCACTGATTCTTGAGAACTAGGAAAAAAACATAAAAAAATAAAATAAAATGGTAGATAATGGTCAGAAATCTTAACAGATGTGACCGTGAGAAAAGTTTTCAGGTCATAAGTCATTTTTCTTTGTAACTTCCTAATTTTACCTTTTTATTTCTCTCACATATTCCATTAATTTCAGTGTTTATTATATTATTTATTTAATATTTATTCATTTAATTTAGCCTCAAAAGCTTCCTTTCTGCCTCTGACCTCCACATATTGTACATGTTTTTAGATTTTAAATGGTGAATTTCATTTGAAACATGTTTTTTATGCAGCTCTATCTTTAGTTTTTAATAAAATAAAAGACCAAATTTGGCTTTTGTCATGTAAAATATCAAACAAGTTAACAAGGTTTTCTCTTAGAATCTTAGCAGTCCTCAATGATTGAACTGTAATTCATTAATTAAATGTATGTAATGAAAAGTTGTTTTGAGTGGGAAAAAATGCTATCTATAAATATGAAATCCATACTGGGAGTGGACACTGTATAAACACCATTACAATATAATGCAATACAATACTAAAATTAAATAATGATATGATCATTATGATTAATCTGATGTTTATTTTCTTGATTAATCAATTAATCATTTATTTTATGAAATGTCAGAAAATAATGAAAGATTGTCCATCACCATTTGCTGAGGCCCAACTTCATTCAGATTGCTTGTTTTGCTTAACTAACACCAAAATTTGAAGATAATTACTGTACTATCAAAGAAGCTGGAACCAGTGATTTTTTTGGCATTTGAGTAAATTACTTTAATGATTAATCTTTTATTTTTTTAAATTGTCGTTGGACCAATCATTTAAGCTCTAGACCGAAAACTTTGGACAAACCTATTAAAAAATAAAGTCTGTATATGTTTCATGGTTTAATGTAAAATCTCATAATAAGGAAACCTTTAGTGTATCTGTTACATACACAAAACAACGGTGTGAAATCATTATTACTTATGTTAATACGACACAAAGAGGCATGTAAGTATTTACCGCAGTCAGAAATCATTGTCAAGCTGCCATAAAAGGTTCTTTAGAGATGTTTGTCTACACTGTCAGAAAACAAACCAGGCAGGTTGACAGCTGATGGTTTCAACAAAGCAACACATTTTGACTTATCATCTACTCAGGAGCCAGCTTTGCCTCTGTCGCCAGCTGTGTGGGCCCTACTTAAGATGCAGCAGTAGAATTTGATTTTGAAAGGAAATGATCATCTCTGAAGAGGTGGTTATGACACGTGGTTAAATCAGCAGTTATCGCTATATATAAAGTATATGTCTTAACAAATAAAAAATCTGTTCGGACATGGTGGCAGGGTCATCAGGGTTATAGATGACCATGAGATTGCATATTTTTAATGCTTTAAAAAAACAGTGCTGATGAAAACCTGAATTTGTGACATTTTCAGTCACAAATTCAGTGAAAATCACTGTACATGGCTGCTAGTATTTTGTTAATGCTTCTCTTTTAAGTTGATATCTATGAGCTAATTTGATTGTTGAATTTTAAATTAATTTGAAGGTGTGAATATTTTTCTAAATCCAGGTAGTTGTTCTCAGTGTATTTGTAATCATGCAGCAAATATGTTAAATTATGTGAAATAATTATTTGGTTTGTGCTCGTCCTATTGACTAAAGCTGAAACAATTAGTCAATTAATCTCTGACAGAAAATTGACCAGCAGCAAATTGGATTATCTTGTGATTGTTTCATTTCATTTAACCAACCAAAAATGCCAAATACTGGATGATCTCAGATTCTCAAATGTGAGTATTTTCTGTTTTTCTTTGCTTTATATGATTTTAAATCGAATTCTTTTGACTTTTAGACAAGATAAGACACATGAAGACGTCACCTTACGCTCTCAGAACATGTAAAGGCCATTTTTTACTTTTCATAGACTGAATGATTAAGAGATCAATTGATCAACAAATTAATTGGTAATGAAAATACCTCAGACCGACAATTGAGATTTTCATCAGAGCAACATTTCCCCTCCTGGCATATATTTTGTCATAGCTCTTAAGAAATTGGTGAATCATGGCTGGTGATTCCTAATAAGTAATTATTGTTCGACTTCTAGGGAGTATGACAGGCCTTCCTGTAGTAGGTTCTGCTGTTCCTTACGCTATTAACCGTGCCTTCTTTTCTGTTTGTCATTTGTCATTTTCCTCTAACCTGGTTTGTTTGTGAGTATTGCTAACATGCAAATGGAAGAACTGAGAGGAGATGAAGCAATTAGGGGTCCGTCTTTGCAGAGTGGGCTCTGCACATTTGGCAAGGAGTCGATGTAAGAGGGAGCAGCAAACTGCTGAGCAGTGGCCAGCATGGCTTCATATTTAGCCTCGTTTCGGGGGGTTCTTTGTGGATGTCCCATTCTGCTTACCCACCAGCCATGCGGTAATTGATTTGATGTCAGCTGCCTGGATTTAGAGAGCTGACCCTAGTGCAGATCGAGACAGGCCAGGCGATTGAAGACCTTTTTAAATTCATTGCAGGATTGGGGAATCAGAGCCCACTGTCCTAGGTGTGGGGAGGCGGTGATTGAAGGAAGGTAGCTGTGGAAGATGTGAGATTTAAAGGTAGCACAGGGAAGCAGCTTGTCCTGATATCGACTGAGAGCTCGCACTCATTCTCTACACCCCCGTTTGTTGTTGGCAATAATTGGTACCCTCTCTGATCAAAGGCTCTTTGTATTCCTCTCTTCATTGTCACTGATGATAAACATAAAGCATGCACTCAAGGCATCCTTTATCTATATTATGAGTGTGACTGCTCTAGGAAAAGCTAGTAATGAAATACTGTCCCCCCTGCTCAGGGCTTTGTCGTACCAGCAGGGGATATCGGGAAGGAGAGGAGGAGAACTGTAGGCCTGTATTCTTCGGATTAGATTTTGGCCTCGGTTACAGTTTGCCGGAGATAAGATGAGAGGATGTCGCTCTTTAGCAGCCCTCATACACTTGTGTTTCTTCTCACTGGATTCGAGGGCTCAGGTTCTAAATATTGGACAAATTCAAACAAGATTTTTGTTTAACATATATATTTTAGTATTTAAGATTTGTATGGCTGTCTAAAGTGACAGAAAACCACCTGATAATCAGATTTTCTGAGTAAACACTGAAGATAAGAGACTTGTGCCACATAGAAAATAGCATTTTTCAGTTTTAATCAACACTACTGGAGAGATAAGATGTTTAAGTGTTTTAATTGAAAGCAGTATATGTACTCATTAGGTTAATATTGAAATACATGTATTCTCATGCCTGAGCAACTCAATTAAAGTAAAGGTGTTAGGGAAGAGTGCTATCCTGAAAATATCTTACAAATTAGTATTGTTGGCTGAAAATAATTAATAGATAAAGCATGTTGGGTGGATTTGCTAAAAGTTGTATAGTCTATTTAACTTGTCAAGCAGATAAGAGGAAAGTATAAGAATGACAGTTTTAATACAAAGTAGTGCTAGGAAAAGTAAAAAAATGTTATTTGATAGTACCTGTTTGGAAGACTGTAATGGAAGATGCAAGCAGAAATACAGCTAGGTTGAGATTTTTCCGTTCTATACACTAGTTTGCAGTTGTACAGGCATGTGCATACATTTAAAGAGACGTATTGTGCTATTTGTGGTTTTCTTTTATTTATATACTGTTATGATGTTAGATATCTATGTTAAACATGGTCAAAATTCCAAAACTTGAAGTTAACGTATGTAGAAATGCTCCCTGCACGTCAAAGGCCAGAGCTTCAGCCTGTGCTGAATGCTTAGTTTGTGACAGATAAGATTGTTGCACATGCAAATAAATGGCCGTCCGTTTCGTTGCCTTGGTTGCTAAGGTTGTTGCTAAGGTTTTTCCATGTGTTATTTGTGTTGTTCAATCGCATATTTTGGAACATGTACAAAACATGTTCGAATATATTTGAGAAGTTAATATTTCGAGTAGAGAACGAGAAAAAAGAAGTGAAATCCCACAACTATAGTTTGTTTCATGGTTTGTTTATGTAGCCTCCCGAGCTACTCCCGTGACACAGTTTATGGAAGCTAACCAATCAGAACAGAGTGGGCTCATTGGGAGGGGGGCCTTAAAGAAACAGGAGCTAAAACAGCTTGTTTCAGGCAGAGACTGAACTGAGAGGCTGCATAAGGAGCCGGTATAAGATAAATAAGGATTTTTTTTAACTGTGAATTATGCAAAGCTACTCTAGTGGAGTTCCAGAATCAAAATATAGAGCTGGAAATGAGCATCATAAGTCCCCTTTAATCTCTACTGGCAGGCGCCACCACAAAAACCTCTGAAGTGTGTTCTTTTGGACAGATAGTGTCCAGTAGAAATCAAAAACACATGTGCCGTTGTAATTTCTTGGTCCATAACTGTCATCGTGTGTCATTTAGGGCAGCCTGGGCAATGTCTGCGCTCTGTCACAGTTCATAACATTAAAAGTTAAGTGGACAGAATTAGACTGACTGAGTCATGCACATCCTTGACGGTCAAGAGGGGATGTGGGTCAGGATCACAGGGAGGAATCATGAAAGTACATGTACAAGTGTGTTTGTTAGAGTTTCATTTGGTTCAGTAAAATTCTTAAATGTTACAAGAGTGCTCCACCGATTAAGCACAGCACTGTCAGACTCCTGATGGACAGTTTAAGGAAAAACAGGATTATTATTGGTGTTGTCTTTTTTTTTTTAATTCCACACGTTCAACTTGACCGCTGACAGTTTGGTTGTAGATTCGGATGTGTAATGCTAGTAGCAGCTACTGTAGCCTTGAGCCACTAGTCTCAAGCAGAGATGAGGAACAGTCTGGTAACTTTGCTTCTTTCTAACTCTGGATTTTTTGTTTATTTTCAAATTAGTAGTCTTCAGACCAACCAACAAGTGACATCACTCCCTCTAAAGCCACAAAAGGCTTTATACAACTTTTTTTAAACATAATCAGTAGTACTCCCTAAGATCTGTAAACAGACTTTAATTTGTAAAATCAGTGGAGTTCCCCTTTAAGTATCTGGATATGGAACATGCATCTCCACCAATCTTGGCATCCTTGCACGATTCATACACTTCATGTAGAAAATGTCAAGTTGCTGATTTTTTTCAATCTAAAATGCACTTTTTCCTCTGTAGTTGCAATTTAACAGCCAGTTCTGGATTGTATAACCAGATTATTTCTTGCATAAGAACTTCCCTGCGGTTTCTGGCAAGAGGGTTGTCCCCACGTGTCACCGTGCTACCATCAGGGCATCCTTGACACGTCTTTAGCCACCTACTGTAAATCCTCTGTGCAGCCCCTGTGTTACCTCAGCCTGTCCTACTAGAACATGTGGCAGGCACATGCAGAGGTCATTGCTTAGTCCGAATGCCAGATTAGGGCAGCCCTCAGAGAAGAGACAAGCACACAGATTAAACCATCAGTCCAGATGGGCAGATCACTCTGAATATATTGAGTCAGTGGACAGAGTTAAGTCTGCAGTCTGCTGTGGATCCAACTCAACTTCCAGCTGGTTAGTATAAAATTGATCTGCAGAAATATTCCGGAGCAGTCTATGATTAGTTCTGTTGATTTTGTTCATTGCACATTCATTTCATAGGAAATCTAAGAACTTATTAAAATGCAACCAAATTACTGGATGCTTGAGATGGCACTGCCAGTAGCCAGAGAACACAACACAGAGAGGAAAGAAACTCCTGATTCAAGCTGAACATGAAAGGAATGACTCAACACAACTTAACCTACTTCAGCATAACACTGCATTCTAAGAAAGATAATTCTTTTTATTCTGCCAAACTTAATATAAATAATGGTTGAGGAGTTTTCTGTGTTTGTTACCAAAACGATTGGCTCACTCTTGCCAGGGCTTTAGTGCTGAGTCCTGAATAATAAATAAGGTGATGAACTGTATCCGGCTGATTTTTTGCCAGTCTGCCAACTGACTGGATGAAGCAGAACTGGTTCCCCCCCTACAATATTTGCTTCTGATCCTTGGAAGGCAGCCAGAAGGCAGCAAATTGAGCCTGGAATAGAGTATGGAGGGCAGAGGCAAGGTTTCTCATAAGTCCCTTAAGTGGGCTCAGTGTGCACGCACCAATGCTATGGATGTTCATGAAGCATTAACCTGACAGCCTCCATCATCCGCACAGTCTGAATGGAGATGAAGCCCAGAATCAGCAGCTCAAGGAGAAAGCTGAGATGATAAAAACTTTGATCGTACAGCAGGCAACTGTCAGGAACACGTTTCAATAAGAGTCAAATGGTCACTGCCTTTTATTGATTTAATGTTAAACAAAATGGACAGAAATTTCACAGAGTCATTGTGAAACGATGGTGATTGAGGGGGCTCAACAGTAATTGTCACTCTGGATGAACTTCTGGGAGCGTAATAGTCTGAAATGATGGGTTTGTGACCGCAATGGATCGAGTTTTTGAGTCATCTCAAAGAGAGGGCACCCAGGACAACTGACAGCAGGAGTATAACAGGAGAGTGGCATGCCACAGGGGACAAGCTGAAAGTGCTGAATCATTTCCTCACTTACGCGAAGTAGAGCTGTCATTTATAGTGATGACACAAATTGCAAGTTCAGAGTCAAATCCCCAGATTTTCACACTCTTTCTGGCCTTAAACAATTTTACCACCCTGGTTGGAAGGTATTTTTCATTGCTCCTTTTGACCGGTCTGTTTTTTGTAAATTTATATTTATCATCTCGTGTTCTGAGGCTCATAAAGTTTGAATATTTTAGGTGTTTCATAGTTGCAAGCTATTGTAAGACCAAATGTTTCTTAACCATGGACTGCACCATCAGAGTCCAGGCCAATACTTTTACTCTGTGCCAATTCGGGTTATGTAAGGAGATGAAAACAGGCACTTATTTCAACAGACAGGTTTCCTTTTTTTTGCTTTTCAGAGCCAAGTCGTTTTATGTCTAGCATCATCTCTGACTCATAGTCCATGTAACAAGGTAAATATTACTGTTGGAGGCTTTACTTTGTAGTATTTTATGACTCGTATGGCCTAATTTCTCAGAGAAAGCTGCCCTAATTGTAGCCCTGTTAACCAGTGATGTTTATTCTGCTGAGTTTGAATAGTTGTTTAAGTAGCATGACTTTGGCTATGACCTACATTGTCACATTGGAGTCAGAAATGGTACGTGTCATTGCTCTGATAGGGTTATGAAGTATCGATATTGGGGGTTTATAGCTCCTCTCTGACATTTGATGAATGGTTATTTCACAATACACTAAGCTTTTAGATCAAGCAACTGGACTATTGCTGCCTATCTAAAAGTAAATCAGCACGTCTTAAACATTGCCTGCCTTTGACTTCTTCCCCATGATGCAATGCTGCAGGAATGTTCCCTCTTGTGTGAGGAATGCTGCAGGAGGAGGCTATAGGATGGCATCTGTTTCAAATGCCTCTTTTCTTCCTCCGTCAGCGTTGGCCTATATGCTTCACAGATCTCAAACTGAATGCCACCACTCTGTGGGTCGTGTTGTGCCTGTGCTAGAAAAAAAAAGGTCTTTCAATGTCTCCTACTCCTGTTTCCTGTTTGGTCATCATGACATTTGTCTCATAGACTTAATCATTGTCCAGCAGTTGTGGAAAATCAAGTCAAATCTGCCCACTGGCTGGTGATATCTCACTTTCCTCATTAACAGGGGAGATTAAATTTAGATTAAATAATAAATATCTCATCTTGTGATGGGTTTATTTGCTTCCTTGTACTTAAATTTGATTTAATATTTCCCTTATTTCCAAATGCGGTATTTACAGTATTTTCTCTGTTGATAATTGTTGTCTTGCTATAATACCATGACTGTCTATTCTCATTCTTTACAGATGATTTATATAAAGAGAATGTATGTGACCTTGTTAAGAAAGAACACTTGAGAGGAGTTTGAAACCCTTCCTATATTTTCTAACTGTAACAGACACAGAGTTGCGGGGCATTACTTTGGAATAGATGCCTTTTCTGCGTCTCTCTTCCAACTCATTCAGTAAACATGACATCGCAGAGACATCAAAATTCACTCACATGAACAAAATGGAAAGGAACATTATTGATTTTGCTCTGCAGGACTTGCACGATGTCCAGGTTGACAATAGAAAGGCAGCGAGGTCGAGTATTGAGCTGGGAGACAACCTGGGTTTCATGTTAGCAACTATTTGCCCTACTGAAGTGTCCTTGAGCAAGAAGAGAAATGCCAATCTGCTCCACTCCAGTGCTGCTGTTCTGTAACTCACCCTGAGGTAGCTCTGATTTATCTGTGGGCAAGTGAAAAGCTATAGGAAGGGATCTGAGTGTGGATTTCACACACTAAAGCACCATAGCAGTGGTTTAAAATCATAAATCTAACGCCATGACATCTCTTCCAAATAACCTTTAAGATGTTCAAATGTATTTTTTCCCTTCACTGTAATAATGCGACAAGTATCCCAGCTTATATCTCAGTGTTTTCTCCTTGCTGTTTGTTTCATTATTAATGAGAGAGAGTGAGGAAGCAGCACCATGTATCATATTCAGAGAGAAGCAAGGGCCCACAGGGGGAGAGCATCACGCAACAGGAAGCACTGCAAACTTAAGGGAAAAGGTCCTGTGAGAGGTTTCGGTAAATACCAATATTCAGTGTGACTTCATGAAAAAACACTTCCAGACAGTCGGCGCATGGCTGTTTACCGACGTACTGTAGCTCTCCTCTCTTCCAGTCTGCACAGTCACGCTGTCCTTTTAATGGCTGAGCTCCTCTACCGTCATTGGGTCCTTGTGGTTTGTGATGATGCATGCCGGCATGCGGTCGCCATTTTCAAAACCATTAACCTTTCGATCAACGTGAGCCCTCCCCGGGATGTGTGTGTGTGTGTGTGCATAGAGTGTCTGTTAGTGTCAAGGTTTCTGTTATTTTTATATTCCCTTAAAGATATTTGGACAATTTATTTTAAATTCAATTTTTTTTGTAGGCCAGGTGATTGATGTGTTTACCTTTTTCTGCGTCCTACTGTATATGTTGTGTGCTTCGCTCAGCGGCGGAGTGATTTGCTCCACTGTGCTGTTCTCCGCACACATAGGGGAGCACGGTGGGAGATAATGATACAAATCCTCTACCGGGGCCATGCTCTCTAATTACACCCACTCTTCTGGGGAGCTTTCACACTATATTAACCTTTGTTAAAGGGACAATTCACCCCAAAATCAAAAATACATATTTTTCCTTTTACCTGTAGTGCTATTTATCCATCTAGATCGTTTTAATGTGAGTTGCTGAGTTTTGGAGATGTCTGCCTTCTCTCGAATACAGTGGAACTGGATGGCACTCAACTTGTGGTGCTCAAAGCGCCAAAAAAAATACATTTGAAAAACTCAACAGCAATGTCTCTTTCCAGAAATCATGACAAGATAACTCACAGACCTTGTTGTGAGTGGTTTCATGTGGGAACTAATTTCTTTCTACTGAACTACACTGGCCTACTGTCTCACTGTGCAGAAGGAAGTGTGCATCTACTCATGGTTGGCGGATGTGATTTCATGGCTGTTTAACGCTCTGATATTTGTGTCCACAAGAAGAAAGTAGACATGAGGACAAGGAGATACAGTGTAAGGTGAAGAGAGAGGTGGTGAACGCTAAGCAAGTAGTGTATGGTGAGTTGTATGAGAGGTCGGACACTAAGGAAGGAGAAAAGGGCTTGTATCGATTGGCTAGACAGAGGAACCGAGCTGAGAAGGACATCCAGCAGGTTAGAGTGATGAAGGATAGAGATGGAAATGTGCTGACTAGTAAGGAGAGTGTGTTGAGTAGGTAGAAGGAGAACTTTGAGGGGCTGATGAATGAAGAAAATGAGAGAGAGAAGGTTGGAAGATGTGGGGATAGTTAGTCAGGAGGTGCGGTGGACTAGCAAAGAGGAAGTGAGGACAGCTATGAAGAGTGGAAAGGCAGTTGATCCAAATGACATACCTGTGGAGGCATGGAGATGTTTAGGAGAGATGCCAGTGGAGTTCTTAACTAGATTGTTTAAAACAATCTCGGAAACCTTGGCCTGGTGCCCAGAGCAAGTCAAGGCAACGCAGATTCTCCAATGTATCACGTCGCCTCCCATGTCTCCACTGTATTACCGTAAATCACACAGTATATGCACAAGCACATTAGACTACCGTATATGACAGTTGTATTTAACTTTTTTTTTTTAAGTGTGGTGATGACAGTAATGAGCTCAATCCCATGGTAGACATCACATGACCGCAGTTATCGTCACAGCTTTAGGTGCTGGTATTATGCATGCTGGCTCATTGTCACAGTTTGATGGCTCAACGAGACTCTTGAATAGAATGAGCCATCATTAAATGTTATTAGTAACACCTGTGGTTTTCCTACTATGACAAGTCAGTATGTCTAATGTCATAAAGGCCTATAGGAATAGTTAGTCATTGGCCAGAAAATCCCAGTATTACGTTTTACCCTTTTAGAAAGACTGATGAAAGAAACGTCCAGAGAGAAATATAATGTCTATGAGGCTACAGTACATGTCTTAAATGGAGATGGACTTTTAGTTTTCTTTGGATTTTAGTGTGAATTCAAATTCAGATTATAGTTTACAGAAATTACAACAGAATGTAACATAAATAATACCTGCAAACTACTGTACTTGAGGATATAAGGTGATTAGAAATAACACAATCATTGAGAACCAAAACACTAACTCAAACAAAACATAAAGGAGGGGTTAGATAATGTTCAAACCCAGTAATTAATCACCACAGTTGTTTTTATTAATGATCTTTTGTTGGTTGTTTTGAAAATCCTGTGCCCTGCTTTATGGTCGCTCATAAACAGCTATTATCAGAATGGTAAATGAACTCCATGTGTCTCCTTGTGTTTTTGTGCAGAGAACTGACCCTCAGCTCCTGGCCCAGTTCTACTACGCCGATGAAGAGCTGAACCAGGTGGCCACTGAGCTGGACAGCCTCGACGGCAGGAAGGACCCTCAGAGATGTACCCTGCTGGTCAACCAGTTCCGCTCCTGTCAGGTCTGTCTGGAGAAAACCAGAACACTCTTTCTGTGCATTTCATTGTTGATGTGAAGTGGAGTGAAGCTGAAATAGAGTTAAATTAACTACCAGCATAGATTTGACCCTTAGCCATGAATTTATATGTTTATTTTAGACTCTTTTCATTCACATAATCACCTGACTGGACCTTGGTTTGGCCTAGAAGCTAAAAATAAGCAACACCTTTATCACCACTGCTCGGATACAGGCGTGGTGATAGGACTATTGCCTTACCAAACATTGCTCAGCCAGGTTCGTACATCAAGCAGTTCTGCTGATAAGGTGAGATAAGTAGACTTTGTTTTGAGGCAGCCAGTGGACACACTCATCTTGCTCTGATAACGCAGGGCTGTGTGTCATGTGGGTTATTAGTAAATGGTTGCAAGAGTGGCTTCTTTAGGAGGAAGCATTTTACAACTGCAGCTTTGATTGAGATAATTGTGTTTGAAGCAAGCATTGGTTTAGAAATTGGTCTCTTTTTTTTAATAATCTCATGCATTGTAATATCTAGTTTATTCTCAACAATGCCTACTGATTGAAACAAAAACTGAGAGTCATAAGATATGAACGTATGGTAAATTTTGTCTAAAGCGATACAGGCCATTGCTTCAGGTCTTTGTACGGTCAGGGAAGAGAGGAGCTTAGAGGGTGATGTTGTGCATGAGTGATGGCTGCCATGCTGCATCATGCGGAGAGAGCTGGAGGTGGTAGAGGGAGATCGTCACCTGGCCCGTTGTGCTTTAGCCTCCCCCCAGCGCCACAGCACACAGGGGAGAACCACTTAATAAGGTCATCACTTGATCCCCGACTGTTCTGCTCCTCATTCTTCCCTTTACCAGTGTGTCACCTATTTTTTTTCTTGCTCTTTCTTGCTCTGCTGCTCTCCTTCTTCCTCTTTTTTTCTACTTCTCTCTACTGAGTTTTAAAAATTCATTCTGTTAAATCGATGAGGCTGTGATACGAACTCTCAGCCTTTAGCTCAGAAAACCTTTCTCAGCAGTTATGAATGAACAGCTATTGTTAGGTCGTGTCCGTACTTCAAATCACTCTCTGATTTTCTCATTTGACAAGTTTGAGTAAAAATGTTTAACAGCAAACTCAAAGAGAGGAGTCTTTTCAGTGGCCTGTCTCCTCAAGGGCTTTTTTTAAGCAGCATGATATCCCACTGCCCTGAGGCCCCGAGAATAGAAGGCAAGTGCACTCAAGCCAAAATTTTGCACTTGAACCTGCCACTGTAGCTATCAGCTCTTATTCATGGGCCTCTGTGGGGGTTGCTGGCATGCTGCTCATATTATGTTGGCATGGCTGTTCTTACAGTGCGGCCTGCTGGAACAGGCGAGTGAATGCGTGTTTGAGATGGTCAGAGATTGAGTTAGATGGCGTACACAAGAGACAAGTGAAGAGAAAGACTCAAATACAGAAAAAAAAGAGAAATAGGCTGGGGAAAAAAAAAAGTGCCAGCCAGTCTTTTGTCAGAAGCAGGTATCACGCTGGAGTCACCACCCCTAGATGATTTGAAACCAAGAGTAGTGAAGGTTATCACCGGTGTCCCCTGCTGGGAGAAGCTGACAGACAGTGGGGTGGTACTCAGACTGGGCCAAGACACGCACAGCACACTGCCATAAAGGAATCAATGGTTAAGCTCTCTCTCTCAAAGCTTTTTAATCTTTCTCCTCAGGGCTAGCAGAGAAAGACGCAGTGCTGTGCTTGACAAGATTACAGTGCACAGTGCAGCTGCGGTTGAGTGAAAGGCTCATTGTAATTCATTGTTATGGCTGTTGTACATGCCAGCAGCACATAAGCTCTTGATTAGCTCTTGCTGTGTGTGACACTGCATTTTCACTGCCGGAATTATGGACTATAATTTAGTGTTTTTATTGAGGGAGACTGTAGCTGCAAGGGTCCTAATGGTGTCATGTACTTGTCAAATTGTTTTCATTCACCTCCTAATCAATGGTCTTTAAACGGTGCAACACAATGGTTTTATTGAAAAAGGTGACATATTTTTAAGCTCGGGATTATTAACCCACATTCTTAATCAAAGTAAACGCTGAGAAAATGGCTTTTCAGGAACAGATTTTCACTCACTCACATTTAGCCCTCTAACTAGTTTGTTCAATTTTGTTTTCTGTCACTCTTGTGCTCATCCGCAGGACAATGTGTTGAACATTATCAATCAGATCATGGATGAATGTATTCCCAACGACCGGGCCAACAGAGACTTCTGTGTCAAGTTCCCCGAGGAGATTCGTCATGACAACTTGGCAGGGCAGCTGTGGTTTGGGGCTGAGGTAGTGTATTCCCTCCAGCATCAGGGAAGAACACAACCTTGCACAAGTCCTACACTTGTGCTTAATACTGTACATACATACTGTATTTCATTTTTAATAATTGCAGTGTTTCCGGTGCCATTGTAAACATAATTTTCTAAGTTTAACCATCTGTGCAAGGTGAAATTATTTATGATGTACATGTTCTTGTGCAGTGTTTGGCTGCTGGTTCCATCATCATGAACAGGGAGATAGAGAGTATAGCTATGAGACCCCTGGCTAAGGACCTCACTCGCAGCCTGGAGGAGGTGCGCAACATCACCAGAGACCAGGCCCTGAGAGACCTCAACTTGTACACAGACCGCATGAAGGACGCATTGCGACATTTCGACAGCCTTTTTGCTGAGTTTGAACTCAGGTAAATTACTGCCAGACATCATTGGCAATTGTAGCAACAAGAATAGTTCACATTTATAATTTCTCTCAGAATTTTTGATGCAAGTTTGACAAAAACATTTGACAAAGCTGTGAATGTTATTACATTCCGCTTCCTACTCTTTGTCAGCTACGTGTCAGCCATGGTGCCTGTGAAGTCTCCCAAAGAATACTATGTACAGCAGGAGGTGATTGTGCTCTTCTGTGAGACTGTGGAGAGGTGAGTTTACAGAGGAACAAACAGAAGACAGCAGTCTGTACAGCACCGCTGACTTCATCTGGAATTTACCAGAATCTACATACATATGTGGTGATAATTTTGTGGTGTGTTTTCCTCTGTGCCATTGTTTCAGGGCCCTGAAGCTGGGCTATCTCACACAAGACATGATCGATGACTATGAACCTGCACTGATGTTTACAATTCCCAGACTAGCCATTGTGTGGTAAGTGTTGCCTGTCCTCTCCATTCTTCCGCCCACCCCTTTGTACTCCTTCCTGGCCTCTTATAGAATTTTAAACATATTTTTCAGTGGGCTGGTTGTGTATTCAGAGGGACCTCTCAACTTAGATCGGAAATCAGAGGACATGTCTGAGCTATTTCGGCCATTTCGCACTTTATTGAAGAAAATCAGGTACAATCTATGAATATTAAACATCACAAATTATAATCTTTTCTCATGTGACAGTGCAATAATGCTGTATGTATCACTATGCTACAACTAGCTCTCAATGATTTTCCAGAGACCTGCTACAGACCCTGACGGAGAAGGAGTTGATAACGCTGGAGAGAAACCTCTGTATCTCTCAGGACGGGGAGTTGTCCACAGGCCAGGGGGTGGCCACAAACACCGTATCAGCACTAGTCCAAGAGAATCACACATCCTGCAGCCCTGCCAATGACACCGCCAAGGTGGAGAGCGAGGGGGAGCAGGAGCATCTAGCCCTGTTCGTCTGTCCCAGCCAGGAGGAGGAGGTGGCAGAAGTGGAAAAAGGCTGGGAAGAGGTGAAAACCGAGAGAGGGGAGGAAGAGCAGGAGCAGGGCCTGCTGTGTGAGGAGGCAGAGGAGGCCGAGCTGGCCTGCTCCATGCAGTATGACGAGGAGGAACTGGAACAGCTCAACATGATGGTTTACCGCGTGGGAGACGAGATGTCCACTCTGTTATCACCTCCCAGCCAAAGTCAGTCACCAGCACACAACCCCAGCAGAGGAGAGGCTGGAGGCGCTAGTGGGGCTTCCAGCACTGAGGCCTCTCCCCTCAGGGTCCTGGCGAGCCGGGGAAGGAAAGGCATCTATGTAGAAGAGGACGACAGGGTCTTCATCATGGAGGACTTGGACGCAGCAGGAGACAGCATCACCAGCATGTCAAGAGAGGCCTGCAGTTGTGTCGCCTCACCTTCCAAAGCACCAGAGTCTGCTCGTCCTGTGCAGCGCAAACCAGGACCGCAGTCGGACACTGTTAGAAACGGCTGGTACTCCCCCGAAGCCCCTTCAGAGCAGCCCTGTCCACAGCCACGCAGCCAGAACACACACTGTCCCAATGCAAAGCGTCCCCCTTGTACCTCTGCCCCCGGCTCTGAAAGTCTGCCTTACACTAACGGTTGGGAGATGGGTTTAGAAGGGACTGCGTCTGAAACCGCGGAAGTCATCGCTCATCGTATGGGCGGAATGAAGCTGTCTGCCACAGTCATCTTCAACCCTTGCTCCCCCAGCTTGACAGAGCTGGCTGTGGACAAGCTGCTACTGCCGCGGCCCGCTCCCTCTGAGATTGAGCCCTGCGGCCCCCTTGTGGCCACTCACTGCCTGCTTAATTCCTGCGTCTGCTGTGGGAGCTGTGAGGATGGCCACGAGGATGCCATCACCACAGAGACCACAGGACTTGGCTTAGGCCTCGCTCTGGGACTGGACAAACACTGTAAGACCCCAGCCCCCAGCACAGTCATCCAATCCTCTGCTTGCCGGCTGCCCCCACGAGGTCACGAGCCTCACAGTAAGGGGGACCTCTCCCAGCTGACTCCCCCTTCTTCCTGCTGCTCTACAGAGCCCCTGGAAGAGGAAGCAAACTCTCAGCTCTGTGAGAAGTGCCTGGTGGTGGCCCCGTGGCCGGGGCATCACGCTCAGGACTGTGGCTCCAGCGGAGGGGATGAACCCTCCCCGTGCAACCACCAGCTGAGGGCTGAAAAGAGACAGCAGGCCAGCGGAGGCCAACTGAGGGACAAGGAGATGGATAAGGACAAGCAAGGAACTAAAGACTCCAAGAGGGACACCAAAGAGGACAGCAGGAAGAGCTCCAGGTGTGCCATAATTTCTATGACTCATTTTACTTGCTTTTTCATTTATATTGGGCTAATCTGTTTTGTTTGAGAGGCTTGATTCAATCTTTCATCTACATAAATATCTGTTGCATGTTTTATTTTGCCTTATTTCATCACACACTTAAAATGATTCTGTTACTTTCATGAATTGTTTCTCATTTTACCTTCTGTTGCCTTAAGAGTTTGTTTTGTGTTTGTCTTTTGTGTTTGTTCTTCTTTTTTTCTACTTTTTGGTTGTTTTTAGTTTTCAGAACTCTCCCCTCAGCTCTGTGTCAGGTAGTGACTGTGAGAGTGTGTCGGTCACCACATGTAGTCTATCGAGCAGTGCATATACTCCCAGGTAACTCATCGCTCATGGAACTGTTAATCACTGTCATATGTTTGTGAGTGTCTTTTTCTGCCCACGCTGTGATAGTGACTAAAAAAAGAGTCCTTGCATGATAGATGAAAAGATTGCTTTGTTCATTTCTTTATGCAGTTCACATTCAGCGTGTGATTGATGTGTCAGTCACTCCTTCCCTTGTGGGCTACAGGTGGCATCATTGATTTGCCTCCTGGCTTAGACTGTAGATTTAATTAGACAGATTTTGGAGTGTATATATGCAGGTAAATTGAGTATATTTAATGAAAACAGAACATGCACGGCAATTTGTCATGTGCATAAAAATAGTGGGGAAATAAGCAAGGAGCAGACTGTGTATTTGTTTTCTTTCTTCAGTTTATGTTAACTTAAAGATTAATTATCTAAAATGCATAAAATATGAGTTGAATGTGTAAAACTTAAAAATAAAACACCCCTGTCTGTTGTCGCTCCTTCCAGCCCTGTCAGCAGCATCACTCCCAGCTCGGGGACATCAGAAGACCTTGATCATCAGGAGATCCAGCTGGCCCTGCAAGACGCCAAGGTGGCCGCCAGGAACAAGATCCGATCGCGCTTCCACAGCAGCAGTGACCTCATCCATCGTCTCTTTGTTTGTATATCAGGTAAAAGCTCGCAACTCTCTTAGTCGCTCTCCCCTCGTCTCTTTTGTCTCACTGCTGCTGATATCCATTATGTGCTCCTGTGTGATGCAGGTGTTGCTGATCAGCTGCAGACCAACTATGCGAGTGACCTTCGCGGCATCCTCAAGACACTGTTTGAAGTCATGGCAACCAAGTGTGAGCTGGGAGACAACGATAAGCAAAAGAAAGGTGAGTAACGAACCCTCAGTATATAATATGTTACATTGTATTTCCCTTATTAATATAAGACGAAATTCAAAACTCACTTAGTGCGACAACAAAATAGATCTCAAAAACTGAAACTGAACTATGACAAAGCAGAGAATGTCTGCTGGCCCAGATACTGTTACGCAACACTACACAAACTTGATGTGCCATATTGCTCAAAGTATTAAATCTGCTTCTCATTATTTAATACTTCTCTGTAAATTTTTATTATTATTAACTGCTTGATAAATATAATAGAATAGAATAAAGAGGAAACATTGCAAAAAAAATGAAGTTATGCACTACACCGGTTTTAGTTTCTTCCTCTTTGGTGCCTATCAGGTCCTGTTCTGCGAAGTGCAGTGCTGGAGGACTGTGCTCTCTGTCAGGAGACCAGTTCCTCATCGGAATTGGCAGCCAAGGCCCGGGAGGGCCAGTTCGAAGGTCAGCAAATCCACAAACAGAACCACACAGAATTTAGTTGAAATGTCAGCGTGTTCCTTTTCTCCCTTTCCTCAGGAGGAGACTTACTGATGGTGACAGGCCTGTTGTGTTAACTGTTTGTTCTTGGCTTTGTGTAGACCCTCCCGACTGGGTCCCAGATGAAGCCTGCAACTCCTGCATTGCCTGCAAGGCTCCTTTCACTGTCATCCGCAGGAAGCATCACTGTAGGAGCTGTGGGAAGGTACGATCACTCTCCTCCTGTCTAAGGGAGCAGGTGGCAGAATTCCCTTATTATTCAGTTTAATGTGTTGTTGAACAAACAGATGACTAACACATTGTACCTCATCATCATATGGATGCAGATTGATACATTATACTCTGTGTCCTTTCAGATCTTCTGCTCTCGCTGCTCCTCCCATTCGGCTCCGTTGCCCCGATACGGCCAGGTGAAGCCCGTCAGGGTGTGCACACACTGCTACATGTTTCATGTCACACCCTTCTACAGCGACAAGGCCGGCATCTGACCCCAGATTATCACTGAAAGCACACAGTCCGCCACAAAAAGAACATATGCAATGGACAGATCCAAGGCTGTGTACAAAGCGAAACGCCACACTGCACTGGTAAACCTTAACGGTTGTCATCGTACCTGCTAAGCAAGGCGCCAGAATAAGACCATTATAGATGACAGAGCAGAGACCAAGTGATGATTCGACCTGTTTCTGTTGCTTCAGAGATGCTGGTGCCTAAATGAGAACCAAAGGGTTGGATTTCTGTTTCCAGCCAACACACACACACACACACAAATGATTCACACATGCCTGTCTGACCGTGGAGGTGCAAAACGGGGAGAGAATGAACAGGCAATAGCAGATTTTGAACTGGTGTTGTGCAGCACAAAATCAGAACAGGCCACCTTGTTTGTTTAATTGCTTTAGGTGTATATGAAAGGACTTGTGACATATTTTCCTATGCTTTAGCGAGCTTCCTACATTTGTGCCAGAGCTCCCACGGGACTCGGATTACTCAAAAGAATGTAAGTCATGATAACCATGTAAATAAGGATAATTCTGGTAATAACTACACTACAATGTCTTCATTTAACAGTTGCTATTTATATGGGGGCTGGAAAGCAAACTTCATCAGGCTACCAGTCCCAGCAACGCAAAAATGAGTAACGGACAGCTTTTATATTGAGATTCCTTCATGCTTTTAATGGCAATGAATGTGTAATTCTGTATCAGTTTGTAAAATGGGGTTGAGATTCCGACGAGACAACCGTTTGCCTCTTAAAGATGATTATGGGCTGTGCCCATTGCTTTTACAGTCGCACCCATGGCATGTTAGTTTTCTCTGGGGACTCCACTGCACACTGAGATGGATAAAAGGGATTCCTTAGTCATCACTGTCAGGTCTGTAATGCCCCCTAGTGGAGAGTCGACCTGTCTTCGCTTAGTGCTCCCATCAGCACCGTGATGTGTACAATTTGTTTTGACCCAGAGGCCTTCTCAGGTGCTGGCCTACAGACTTACAGGCCAATTATTGCCCATTGGCTTTCTCTTCCTCACACTTGTTATAGTGCAATATTGTGACTACTAATTGCAATGGTCCTGCACATTTTAGTGGAGACAACCTTTTCCTATTTAAATCGTAGTTATAGGCCGTTTCTAAAGAGCGACACTGCGCTGATTTGTGTTTACACTCGGTTATTTCCGTCTTTGGCTCTTGAGGTACCGTCACACTGGAACAGGTGTTTTGTTCCCAGACTGACATCATTTGCACCCGACTTCCTCTCTGCTATGAACTCTGCTTCCATTGCAATGACAACATACAAAGTATCTTCCGTGTTCATAATACTTTACAGTTTGTACATCTGAATGAGCTGAAGTGGCTAATCTACAAATATGGACCTTTTGAGCAACAATAATGTAATATCACACTATGTCCATTCTGCTCTGTCTTAAAGCAGTTTCTCAGGCATTACATAATCAAAAAACACTCACTACTGTTGGGATTAATCTTATTTTCATCAAAGAACATATAAACTCACTTTGAAAATGTATGTTTTTTTCTTTTATAAAGAATAAAAATGATGTATGAAGCTATATTACTTTTATGTAAAAAACAAAAACAAGAAATCATGCAGTAATTAAAGGGCGGGATATCCTATTATGTCAGAGCTTGGTCTTATTTTGTAAAATTCCAGTACATTTCCATGATAAGAGCTGTGTAAAATATTCAACAAACAAATAATGTTATATAGTTTTAAATGCAATGTATATTGAAATAAATTACTTTTTCCTGTTTAAAAAGGTTGACTGATAACTTTTGTTTAGAGGACCATAGATTCTCTGTTTTGAATTGCATCAATAGATTTGTGTCCTGGACGGATCAATCTCTGAGAAAATTACTGTCTAATATAAAGTCGAGCAAGAGGAAGAAGAGCCTCACCTTGAATGCAGATTAGATTGTGTGTACATCACACGAGTTTTGTCTCCTGGTTTGTAGATTTAAGAAGTGCAATTTGATTCTCTTCAGCAACCATTTTAAAACTGATTTGTATTCTTTAAGAGACAAAGAACAGAGATGGATGAAAATTATTTAAAAAAAAACATTGCATTATGATTTGAATATTGGCTACTGTAGATATTCAGCTACTCATTCACAGCTTGGCGATCCTTAAGTCACCTTTTGTCAGCTTTTCCTGCCAGTTGAGTAGGCAGAACAGACGTCAGATGAGCAGCAACACACTAAAGTTTTATGGAGAGATGGACTGATATTATCAGAGCTTCAGATTTTCCATACAGTTAAAGGGGTTAATTTGTCAAGAGGAGAACCACTCAACCTCAACAGTTGTATAATGTCCTCCGTGGCTCTGGAGGGAGCTTTGTTTAAGAAATCCTGTCTTATCTTGGCTCTGGCATGAAGACTAGCAAATCAGTTACAGAAAGCTTGTGTGACAAACTGAGGCCAAAGATTTTGAACGATGTGGAGAATTACCAGACATGGGGTCTAGAGGGTTTAACAAAAAGATGTTGTTGCATTGTACTAAAAAATCGGATCCAGTGTTTTTACAGCTTGAGCTCAGCTTGAGCTCAAGTAAGATTATCTCAGCCTCTTTTTTTTTTAAAGATTTTTTTTATTTGCACATACAACAGCACAAAACCAGATAATAGAAATAAAACAGATGTGACAGGAGAGGTCAAGAAGCCACAAGCTTATTCAATGAACCTTCAATCAACTTAAGAAAACCTTTATTTTACTAAGAATAAAACTTATTGTGCTGGGGAATCACTGCACACCACTTTGGAAACTGATTTGGTCAGATTAGGTAGAGTAATGGGCAATATTGGGACCACTGGGTGGCAGCACTTGTTCATTATGTGGTATAATGAGGGTCATCAGTCATAGTACAGAGAGCTGCAGTACTGAACCATATGCTGTCATTTATTTGCCTTTAAATGTCCGAATTATTGTATTTTGGGCACAGTTTCAATGTCAACTTACAACTTACTTTGATGTTTCTATAATAATACTAATAATAATGTGAAGACTTCTAACACTAAAAAGTTTCTAATCTCATGTAGAAGAATTGCAGTAAAGTGTTCTAACCTCCCTGTAATATTCCCATAAGCAGTGGTGGAAAGTAACTAAGTACATTTACTCAAGTACAATTTTGAGGTACTTGTACTTTACTCGAGTAAAGTACAAGTACTTCCACTCCACTACATTTCAGAGGGAAATATTGTACTTTCTACTCCACTACATTTATTTGACAGCTTTAGTTATTTCTCAGAAGAAGATTTGACACAATGGATAATATAACAAGCTTTTAAAATACAACACGTTGTTAAAGATGAAACCAGTGGCTTCCAACTTTTTTGTTTTTTGACGTCTTACAAAAAGCAGTGTGTCATCGGGGTCACATTTCAGATGTCTATGAGTTGTTAACAGCTCCACCAAACAGTGATTTTTCCCTCTAAACTTCTCACCTGGTTTCATTTCAATAAATGTTCAAATGATCCAATATTTCACCTAAAATCAAAGATGAGAGAAAAAGTCCAAAACTAAAAACAGATTTGTGTATCAGAACTTTGTTTTTCTTCTTTCCTCTCCCATTAATCATCTCACGACCCCTAAGATTTATCTGGTGACCCTTTGGAGAGGCCCGCCCCCTAGGTTGGGATCCACTGGACTAAACTAGCAAACTGTAAATAAAGTAGTTGAAACTAGCTCCACCTCGAGCAGCTATAACAGTAACATGCTGCTTATACACTGATGCTTCAGTATTAATAATCTAATGATGTCATATATAAGAAACCACTATGTTTACTTTAATACTTCAACTACATTTTGCTGCTAATACTTATGTACTTTTACTGAAGTAGGATTTTTCATGCAGGACTTTTGCTTGTAATGGAGTATTTTTACATTGCTGTGTTGGTACTTCTACTTTGGTAAAGGATCTGAGTACTTCTTCCACCACTGCACATAAGGAATTCATGTTGCAGTGATATTTGCATGTTATTAAAACTCTACTGCGGCTTTGTTTGTGTGTGCGTGTATGCGTGTGTGTGTGCGTGTGTGTGTGTGCGCGCGTGTGTGTGTGTGTGTGTGAGAGAGAGAGGAATAAAGAGTTAACAGCGTCCGGCCTCTGCGGGCTCTGATTGGCCCGCAGTAGCAGCGCTGGGACGGACAACAAGCCTCCGCTGTGTGCGCACTCACTGGAAAAGTCACTTGGTAGACGAAGCGGACTACACAGACCGGACTGCCCCGTGTTTTTCAAAATTAGCATGTGGGACTTTTACTGCGCTTTATGGAAGTTTCCTGTTTTATTCCGCTCTTGAATCCGTTATTTTACCCCAGAGACAAGCGCTCGCAGGTCCGTTAGAGGTCCGCGAAGAGTCGGCCACTGTCACTGTTGATTCATGGACTCAACACGGACTTTAGCTGAAAGCATTTCTGTCAAGAGGCTGATACAAGGTTGACTTCATTCATTCAACATCCAGGTATGTCAGCTACATAAATAAAGGGTAACTTTTATCTCTTTTTATCTAGCACTACCTATTTATGTGCATGCTTATACAAGCTACAAATGGGCAGTAGTGATAGTTTACTGGAAGCAAATACACAGCAAATGTACAGCAAGTATAAACTAGCAAAAAAAAGACGTTTTCATTTACAGTTTAAAATCTCAAACCTTTGTTAGCTATTTGAATGATTAGCCTACTTTACTAGGACCCTAAAAAAAGTCCCAGACAGCCCTCAAACCTAGTGTCTGACTTTAGCTGTAATGTTACTATATATGAAACTTATTTATTGTTTTAGCAATATTTACAATTTGACTCCACTTTGGATCCATTTTAGACCCTTCAGACCTTCTCACTGACCCCAAAAGGTCCCTGGAGTCTAGTTTGGAAACCACTGAGGTCAACTAAAGAAAAAGTCAGAAAAACTGTGTTAGTGACATGAAAACTGACTTGTAAATAGTAGTATTATTGTCCCAGATATTGATATATTGTATCAAAGAATATAATTCCTCATTTATCACATTCACACATCTTTTTAAAAAAAATATCTGCCATGTATGTAGAAATGGCTTGAGCAATGTATTTTCCAAAACTCTGTAATAATAATGTTATTCTCCGTGGATTTCTCTTGCTGCGTGCACATGCACTGTGTCACTGTGACCATGTGTCTTTCAGATTTAGGGAGCATGAAGTTGTCTTTGGACAGTATGGTAGTCCTGAAGATTGTGCTGTTCATCTTTGAGGCTGTTTTACTGAGCGACTGCGCAAGAGGTGAGAGCATCATAAACTGTCTTTTCTTTCTCTCTGTCTTTTCGGTTTGATATTGCATGTTTTTATCCTGGAAGGTAACTCCAGATTCACGGCTCATTATAACTCAAGTTGACTGGTTGGCTGGTTTTTCTTGTGAGTATGAAGAAAGTCTCAGTTGGCTCTTAACGTTTTCGCACAGAGAAGTAAGAGACGGAAAACTAGGAAAAAAAACCTCTAAACAGAGCCCAAAATCAACACAGGGCAGGGGGAATGAGAGAGGGCAAGCCAGCCTCTACCCCTAGTTTGTGTGTGTTGTAGTCAGGGTAGTGTGTGTGTGTGTGTTTTTGTATGTGTATGTGTGTGTGTGTGTGTGTGTGTGCGCACATTCACTACAGCTAAACCAAACAAACATCATCCATCAGCTTCCCAGGGTGAAAGAACACAAGTCAGTGTAAAGAGTCCAGCTCTCCCGCGGCTGGCCAAGGGACTGCCTCACATCAGCCTGTGTGTGTGTGTGTGTGCGTGTGTGTGTGTGCGTGTGTGTGTATTTTGTGTGTGTGTTCATGACCGAAAAAGTGGTGAGAATGGGAGACCTCAGTCTGACCACAATTCACTACACTGTTTATTGTGCCAGTATCAATACTTTGCTTTATAAAGACAACTTGCAGTGAGCTTGTCAACAGGTCATGAATAACTGTCGAGGCAATTTCTATGATTTCATCCAGCGTCACTGACTACTGAACCATGTCTGATGCAATCCAGTGGCATGAGTCGAAGACCGAGGCAAAATTTGAAACTTGGGGCTTTAATGAGAGAGATCTGAAAGCCAGACACATTTCCCCGGAAGACCACGCACTGGCAAAACAAGCAGGCTCTATAGCGCTCTCTTTATTCTCCTGCTCTGCATGGTAGTGAATTCAAGAGGCGTCTGATAGGTACAATACCTGCATGTGGCTATCAGGGTTTGAGGTAGCGGGGGTGGGGGGCAGGAGGGGGTTGGCGGCAGTTTAGAGGGGGAGATTTGATCTGTGGGTCTGGAGACAAAGCCTCATTCACAGCGTGGCGGCCGTGCCTTCACGGCACGACTAAACCAAAAGTAAACAAGACGTGAAGGCTAAATAAGATTAGACAATTTTGTATGTTTACAGATTAACAGATGTCAGTGAGGGATAAACCCAAAGGGGAATCCGATGGGATGGGAGGAGAGGATGCATGGCTCAACACTGATTCAATCTCAGACAAAAAGGAAGAATTTACAGCCTGGTTTTCATAATTTCTCCCACCAAAGTGGTTGCAGATGCACAGACTGATAGACACATCAGCAGATATGTAGTTGGCAGACAGTCTGTACGAGATGATTTTGCACAATGAAGCGTAATTTTGCCTGTGAAGTGTAAATATCCCAGAGTTCTCCCAGCAGAAGCAGCGATACTTTGAGTTCTGTGTTACAGTCCAAATCCAACAGCTTGACTCTGACATCCTGTGAAATACAGTCAGAGGCTCTGACTCGAAACTTTTTATAGTGAAGCGAAGGCCAGCAAAGCTGTAAAACTGTCCCTGTAAAATTTAACAATGTATGATGACATCTTTGACAAATGTAAATTAAATTATAAAGGGCAGGCCTCCTTTGACTTATGTGTGAAACAGTAAAAACCCATTGGAAGTGTTATCTAAACATTTCAGACAATACACCTGAGAAGACAGCGAGTTTGGGTGAAAGATTTTAAGCCTGTTGCTGTCACTCATCAGGCGACATCTGACCCCAGACCCCCTATCCTTGTGCCACACACACACACACACACACACATATGGACCCCTCCCTCTCTACACTGGAAAGACTTTGCGACTGGCCAAGCAAGAATTATTTCTTAAGACCCCCCCCCCCCCCCCTCCCAAACAGGAACCCCTGCACTTCCTCTATCCCAGCGCCTTTCCTCCCCCCTCTGGTGCTTCGCCACCCCCAGCAGCTGGAGGAGGTGCTCAGTGATGTGTCCCAGCAGAGCCTCTAATGTGGTGACAGGCCCGGGGACCACTGGGCTCCAATGACTGTGGAATGCAGCAGCCTTGAACATATGGATCTGCAGAAATGCACCCTGGGAGAAAAAGAGAGGCACCAGGTGTCTCTGTTATGTACCAGGATTAGTTAACAATGAACACACACACACACACATACACACACAGAGGCCGAACGGTGCTGTTTTGATGCATCTTAATTAGAATCAGGTGAACGCTGCATCACATTCAGTCTTGTCTTTCGCTGCATGTATGTATGTGAATTTGTTTGAGTTCGACACCACATAAATGTTTGCTTCACCTCTGGAGCCATCTGGACAAATTTAGAGCATGTAAACTGCTCCGCAAACCCTGTTGGAAAATATACATTTTATAGGAGAGTTACATCATGGTTTCATAACAAGAAGGTACTATGAGATAAATTGGATGCCAAGCTCTTTTAAAATCACAAGGCCATTTGGCGTCCAGACAGTTTTCCATTTCCTTTAACCGTAATGAGGCTAGTTTCTCAGCAAATGCCCCAAAGTCCTCTTATTTTTTTTAAATAGCTCCTGAATAGTAAGAAGGTGTAACAGTGGTGTTCTGGATCATGGGCCCATCTGGGACTAAGACTGAGGGGGTAGAAAAGAGAAAGAATTGCTCTGAAAAAGCTCTGCTGTGCTGCTGCTGTGTACGATGTTTATTGTAATCCCTGCAGGATTCACACTTGAATGCTCCATTTAGGTATTAGAAAATAAAATCAGCTTCATGTTACGTTTTTGTTTTTCTGCCCACACCTATCAGAAGAACTCAAGTGAAGTTAAACACCCGTCCTCGTCTTCTTCACCACATCACCTCCAATCTCTCCCACACCAGACACCCACAGGACTGCCCTCCGTCCTCCTCACACACGTCCCCCTTCTTATTCCCTGCTTCTCTCCGCATTTCCTCGCCTTTATTACCAGTGTAAAGTTGAAGGAAGTGAGTTAAGTTAATGTGCTGTCGTTAAAACAAGGCATGAGCTGACCTTTACTCCCACCCAGCCTTTTCTCAGCTCTCTGTAGCCCCCTATTTACAGAGTCTGGGTCCATTTGCAGAGAACAATGGGTGGATTATTATGTGCGGCGGTCCCCCAGGTTGGACAGGGCAGCAGTAATTAATTTTAAACACTCCTCATCCCTGTAGACTGGACGTATTTGCCATCTATTAGAGCTCACAGCAGACGGGGGACTCACTTTACTGAGGCGCTGCCATTTAGAGGTGCGTGAGAAGAAGTTACGAGGAGGGAGCGAGAGCTGGGGTTTTTTCTTTTTTTTTTTTTTGTACGTCTGAATATATGCATGTGTTTTATTAAGCAGCCTGAAATTGCCCTGAGAAAAAGTCATGATAATGAGAGATCCAAGGAGCGCAGGGCAATTTGGAAAACCTCAGAGGTACACCAACAACTATTCCCGCTCCACCTATTTCTTCTCAAAACCAGGTGGAAATAATATTCCTCCCGCTATGATCCCTCTTTTTCTATCACGGAAATAATGTTACCACCGCTATAACAATCCGTGTTTCTCATCTATCACCACGCGCCGCTGACCCCGTCAGTTCAGGAGGAAACATTCGGAGAGAGGAATGTGTCAGACTTCACCCCTCGCAGGGGAAAGAAAGGAAAGGGCTGTAGCTGTGATAAGTAGTCATAATGGAGGTCAGTTGGTGTTTACTTTAGCAGGGTCATATAATCCCTGTGAGCAACACTCTCTCATTGACTGACTTTAATGGCCACTTCAATTAGCATTCATGTGGAATTTCAACAAGGCTTTGTCCACTTTCGGTATTTGTCACTGTCACCTGTATGCTAATGCTCAGACGCACATGAGGAGAATTTCTCTTTATTCCTTTTGTTTTTCCGGTTTTTGGGAAAATCCTATCGACTACATATATACAATGCTCATTAGTTTGGGCAGTTGGCTCAGGATGTGTTTTCAGACCACACACACTCTTCCTGCTGGCTGAATGGATTTCGGTTCAGTTAAATAGAATTCCTTTTGCTCCCGTTAACCTTCACAAAAAACCCACAGAGTCAGACAATCAGCGATTCAGATGACAATCAACCGCTCTGACTTGCATGATTTAGCAGACAAATGAATAACAGGTTTGTGTTAATTGTCAGCTGTTTGGTGTTAAATAAGCATCCGATGATACTGGACACTGTTTAGACTCCGCAGGCCAGGCTGCTGTGTTACACCCTTGGCCCGAGAGAGCGGACTTGAGTGGCTGGAAGCGAGCCCGTAGGTGGGGGTGAGGGTCTGCTTTGCTGGAACCTTACAAGTGACCTTACAATAACATTTCGGCTCCACAGTGGGAAGTGTTTGTCTTGCGCAACCCCTCTTTTCTAAGCCTCCTTCATTACCCCAGTCCTCGCTCTGTTTTCTCTTTTTCTTGTGAGGAGCCAAGACGCGGGGAGAGAAGCCCCCCCTCCGCCCCCTCCTCCTCCTCCTCCTCCTCCTCCTCCTCCTCCTTCTCCTCCTCCTTCTTCCTTTCCTCCCCAACCATCTCCCCTCCTTCCCCGCTTTGTACTCCACAGCTGTTCGCTCAGTCACTTTAGTAAGTGAAATGATGAGATTCCAATTGCTCTCCTCTTTCACCCCTCAACAGGAGAAGCCAGTTTGGTTTTCCTGTAGATTTTAACATTTAGATTTATGGTTCGGATCGTGAGTCCGCGTACAGCTGCAGGCAGGGGGTGCAGAAATCGAAACTCCTGGTGTTTTTGGATCTTTTTCTTTCCTCTCAATAACTTTCCTTCAGCTTTGGCATCTCATTGCAATCCCCCCCTCCCAATCCCTCCTTTTCAGTGTTGTGCCACCTTGAAAAAAAAAAAGCAACACAATATGTATAGTATAACAAAAACTATGCCATGACAACCTTTCTCTGTCTTGACAAAACATATCTATACTGTATTTATATGATGGTGGCCTTCAGGATGTAGCTTGGACCGAGCAGGTTTGGACAAGTTGGACAAGAGTTGACATTGTGATGTTAGTGAATGAAAGGCTGATTTTAAACGGCAGAAATATTATCTGCCCCATCTTATGTGTGCTTGTTTGCTGTACTTGCCACAGCCTGCTTGAATCTGTGCTGCTGTAGTCTCACGCTTACTTATCAGAATACCAAATCAGGCAGCCAGGAGGTAGCTGTTGCATATCATTTAAAGATGAACTTCCTCTCTTTGTTTTTCCCACTTCTTCTCTTCTTTTGTCTTTTATTGTTTTCCCTCTGTTTATGATTTTGGATAGCAGTTGTGTGTTGTATAAGGTTGTTAGTCATCTTTATGATCTGATACCAGAAATCAACACTGAAAGTTTTCCCTGGTCTTTGTTTTCCTGTTAACCTCCCCTTTCTCTCTCTCTCTCTCTCTCTCTCTCTCTCTCTCTCTCTCTCTCTCTCTCTCTCTCTGGGGGTTTCATTAGAAATCACTTGTTGTCCTGACAAACCCTCACACAAACACGTTCACACACACAAACACGCACCAACCCTGCTGTTCTGCAGTTAAAGGTTGATTGAAAGTTATGGTGGTGGCAACAGCGATGGCTGGCCGGGCCTGAAGAAAGCCGAGCCAGGGACCAGCTGGGATAACGAGCTCTGAATGAGGCCTCCGCTGCCTTCGACACACACTCCCTCCCAGTTTCCATCCTCCTCCTCTTCTCCTCTTCGAGCCCCCCCTCCCACCTCCCCACCCCCTTTCAGTTCACCTCCGATGAGCTTCAATGAGACCCCACATGGCTTTTCAGCTTTTTTTTGCTCCCACTTTGTTTTTCATTAGGGATTCTTTTGAGCAACCTCGGAAATTCTTTGCGCATTGTCCCCATTGACAGAGGTTATAAAGAGTCCGGTCTGGGCGATTGCTTGTCAAAATACATCAAAATAGGAGTTTTCGCTGCGAGAGTTGTAAGCTGTCATGGTGGAATTTGTTTGCGTCCGTTTCCAGCGGCAGTTTCTCTCAACATGCAGAGACGAGGAGGCAAAGAGGCCCAGGTTTTTCATGCAGGGGACCCATTGCATCTGTAATGAACGGAAAAATATGTCCCTACTTTGACTTGAAGAGTGGAACAGGACGAGGGAGGAAAACTCATTTCAGGAGCAAGGACTATAATCTGTCATATTTTATAGCAAGGCTACTGCTATCCCAGACTGGAATTCTGCACCATGCAGTGAAACTGATTTGATTTCCTCATGCACGGGGATGTGAGTTTGGGCTTTGGATCAGCCCCAACCTGGATGTACTTGGAGTTAGAGGCTTGGCAGATGGGGCACTGCTCCATTCATACTGTTAGTCTGTGTCCAGATTGACTGTTAGGTACTTCTTTTTTTGCTTATTTTTATTATTTTTAAAGATGTTTTTGCATTTTTTGAGTAGTTGGCAAGAGGAAATATGAGGATTAGATGGTGTAACAGAAGTCCTTTGCAGCAGTACATCTATTCTGGTCATCAGCTGCCTGTTTCTGTGCAGGGCACCTTGGTAAAAGGACTGTATAGCTCAGTGTGGACAGTTGATTAACAAAGAGAGAGACAGCCAGACTGGCAGACAGAGATGGATAGAGGGCAGTGACCTTTGTACAGCTGAGTAGTAAGGTGAACTGGGAAAGCACTGAACAAATTGTCACTGTGAAAGGGCGAGTACCACATCGTAATGACAGGCTCAACAGCTCCACGATGACAGATTGATTTCAGACAATATTCCTGGATTGTCAGGAGGCCCCATTGCTGTCAGTGAGAGCTTTGCCAGTTCCTCCGCCCCTTCCCTCTGTCTCGCCTCGACCCCCCCCCCACCCACCCACCCACCCACTCTCTCTCTCCCCCCACTCTGTCTCGTCTCTGTCTCACACGCCTTTCTCTCTCCCTCACCCACTCCTTTTCCAAGCCCCGTACCCTCCCGCCTGCCCCTGTCTGAATCGCTCCATTCTGCCCAAACACTCCGGCGACATCACAGTCTGTCAGTGGCCCTCTCCTGAAAAGGCCTTGTTGACAAAGGTGCTGGTGTAAAGCGCTTCCCAGTGTCATGGAGATTTGGCTGATCCTCAGACTGTACGCCGGGGTGTAGGGTTCCCGGAGACGGAGAAACGAGCAGCACTCGGCGACAGGCTCGGTCATCGTCGTCATCACGCTGATGTGACCACCAAAACACAAACAGAGACACACACACACACACACACTGGCCCGTCTGTGACAGCATGTCTGGCTCAAAATGGTCTTGTTTATAGCTTATGAGCTTCTCCGCCAGTCAGTAGAACATCAGACCAACGCAGAGCGACGGTAACTTGACTTAATAAGACATCTGTATCTCATTCTGCACCTCCAGACTGGACTCCCACTGTGTCGACTGTACACAATGAGCTGAACACAGGTTAAATAGTTAGTTTTCCCCGCTGTGGAATGTCAGGGAAGTCGAAGGAGGCATGCAGGGAGTGGCAGGATGCTCCTCACTGTTGACTGATGATGGAGGCCACGAAAGAACAACAACAGAGGTCTTGTAGTGAAGAGACAATGTAACAGGCCGCCACTGTTTGTATTGTCCAAGAAGCATGGTGGTTCCCAACTTATTTTATCTTGTGTCCTTTTTAAAACAAAGCAATTTCTTCTTGTGACTCATCGTTGTCAGTTGTGTGTGCTTATGGGATACGACCAGGTCAACCAAAGAGATGGGCTGGGTTTTAAATCTCAATACTTCTTTTTTATAGTGAAATATGTAGCACAGATGACAAAAGCTGACGTCTAATGCTTTATTCTTTTAATAGATTCTGAGACAGGTTAAGTTCTTGTATGACTGTTTGTATTGAGACAACGTTACATTTGAGATATGTCTTCTTTTTGATAAATGAAAAAAGGGTCTTATAGAAAAACATGTTCATATTCCTCAAAGTATCAAAGAACGTATCAAGCACTTATACCAAAACACAGATTATTGAATAAGCTTTTATTTGAATACGTTTTTAGGCCTGAAAAGTTAAGATTATTCAGTAATTCACAAAAAAATATGAAAGCAGTTGTTCCTGACCTTTTTATTGGTGTTCACTCCATTAAAATAAAACAATGTCTGTGTGTGATTTATGGTCTGTGAACAGTTCATCCTAAGAGTTGTTTCACCTTCTCACATTGTTTAATTTGAGGAAGGTTTACACACCTGAATATACACATTTAGTATTTTACTAAAAAAAAAAGAAAACATTACAGAAAAGTTTGAGAAAATGAACATAATTAGGTGTAATGGAAACTTTTTCCTCTTTATAATATGAATTTAATCAATATGTTACCACTCAGACTTGTTTAGGACCCCCTTTGTGGTCCCGATCCCCTGGTTGGGAATCACACAAATAAAGAAGTATCAGAAATAAAAATGTGACACTGAGGAGCATAAATGTGTTTTCCTGCTTTCCTGCTCTTTTGATTGTCTCACAACTAGAGCTGCAATGATTAATCGATTAATCGATTGACAGAAAAATGAATTGCCTATACTAAATACTGAAATTATCTGGTTCCAGCATCTTAAGTGTCGATGTTTCCTGGTTTCTTTAGTCGGGACAAAACAAGACATTTGAGGTTGCATCTTGGGCTTTGGGGAACAGTGATCAACATTTTTCACCGTCATTTTCTAGACCAAACAACTAATCAATTAATTACGAAAGTAATGGACAAATGAATCATTAATGAAAATAAACGTTAGCTGCAGCTTTACTCACAACCCGTCAGGAAGTTGTTGGGAACCACTGCTCTGGAGGAAGGACTTTGTGGTCAAATGCTAAAGTGAGGTGTCTAATCCTTTAACACCCTTTGTTATCTGAGGCAGGTGGACCAAAGCACAATGTCATGCACATCTTTTTGCCTTTTAACTTTCATCTCTTAGTGTGTGTGTGTGTGTGTGTGTGTGAGACAGAGAGAGAGAGAGTAAGAGACAATACACAGGTGGTCCAGAGCATGTGTGAGCGTTCACACAATGTCCCATTCAGTGCCAAGTGGTCGGTCCATCTCCAAACATATTAGACAGACAGTAATAAACAGGTGCTCGTTGGTGCCCTGCTCTGTACGGGAGAGAGAGGTCTGTTTGAGTGTGTCATGTGGCTGAGGCTGAGCCCGGGCCAGGGAGTGGGGTGTGAGATTGTTGGGATTCCTGGTTACTGCCGCCTGGGCCCACCTAATCCCCCTTCACTCCCCCATGCAGCCCTCCTCTCCGTATGAGCTGCGTGTTAAAGGAGGCCTCTCTGCCTCTGCTCCCCACCACTCTCTAAATCAACCCTCCTCGCTTTAACCCCATCGCCGCTACTTCTCTCCTCTCAGCTTCATTTTCCTCCTCTTCCCTCCTCTGACCCCTCTTTTCTGCCTCTCTCTGTCTCTATTTGTCACTCTATCTGGCCTTTCTCTCCCTTCCCAGCCTCCCTCCTGTTGCCTCTTCCCTGATAAGTGGCCCTAAGCACACACTCAGCCCCTGTGTGTGCACCGGGCCTTAGCCTAATGGAGTGAGATAAAGCGACTAGAGTGCCACTCACTGTGCGCTCTGTATGACGGAGCAAGACCAGTGAGTTACAGACTCACATCTGCATGAAAAGTTACGCCAGCGAATCAATGTGTTTCAGTGTTTTCTGTTCATTAAGAACATTTAGGAAAAATCGACTTTATCTGTCATTCCATCAGAAACAGGAGAAGTCAGTGTTGGACTCATAAGTTTTTGTAGGTTTATATTGATATTTTTGGATTGAAACTTCTCATAGTCAGTCAGCAGTTACTTCATTATATTTGAACAGTAACATACCAAGTGTGCAATATTATTTTTCTTAAGAATTTCATTTATTTTTTGACATTTTTATTGACGGAGTAGAGCCAAGTTAAACCGTTTACATTACACTCTTGTACTGGTATGAAATTAGTCCTCTTTTTCTTTCTTAAAGTGAACATATACATAACCAGAATGTGATCGAAGCTTTAAAAACACAAGGAAATCAAGGACAAACAAACAAAAAAATCAACAAGAAAATAAGAATGAACTATAGTTACTGAAGAGCTGTCATGTCGTATTTTTAGCAGGGAAAGAAAGGCAGTATTACTAATATAGTAATAACTTATAATTGTGAGCACTTTCTAAAGAAAACGTCCACTCTCACAGTCGTAGAGCAGGAAAAACACCGAATGGATCCACTGCAACTTAAACACCGTCCAGTAATAAGAAAGAAAATGGCCGCTCCAAACATTATATGAAAGGCCTCTTTTAATTCAGGTTTCCAAAAAGGTCTCTACATACTTTTCCATACTTCCACAGGCACGGAAAAGTATGGGGTCCTTACGGAAAAGTCTTTAACCTGAATTAAAAGAGGCCTTTCATTTAAGCAATGTATCAATAAATCATTGAATGGAGCATTTCATCCGGGAAATTGTTAAGCTGAGGCAGAAACCTGACACATCTCGTCTCCTGATCAGTTTAATAGGCTCAAACTTGAAATAGTTGCTTTTTTTCCATTGACAGTTAATGTTTTATGTTAACAGAGGTGATTTTTCTTCAATGATTAATGACCAGCGTTCAAAAAAATTAACAATATCTGCACAATTTATCGACTGATTTATTGTGGGTGGATATTTGTAACAACAGATGACACTAGTACGGACTCTACAAAAACACGCACACACACACACACACATGCTCCTTTCCTCCGACAGAGGCAGCTGGGGCCGGGAGACGGCAGTCAAGTTTAATGAAATATAGCAGCTTAGAGTTCAAAGGCTCCACAGTAGGGCCTGTTAAGGGGTAGGCCGCGTGATGGAGATGTTTCCAGAAGCTTTATGACGCTGGAGTAATTTCTCTCTTTCTTTTGATGGAGTCGGCAGGAGCCTGTTGTTCTGGAGCCATAAGTGGAGGAAGCAGACACACGCATTTCGCTGAAAACAAGCAGCGGTGTTATTCCAGTGATTCTGCTTTAATCAGATCGACTGGAGCATCTTATTCTCTTTACCTCTTTTTTTTTTTTTTTTTTTCTTTTTATTCCACCCTCTCCTGCTGCTTCTCCAGTCCCCTCATGTCACCCAATAGCTCCTCCTGTACCATTCCCACCACCGAAGCAGTTGCTATTCAGCCCACATCAGATGGTGCCGAAGAAAGAGCCATTGTCCCGGCTGGTTTTACCCCGCTCTTATCTATTGATTGGAAAGCCGAGAGGGGAAAATAACAGGTATTGATTACCACACTGGGTGAAGTTGCTGGGCAGGACGTCTGGAGGGGTAAGAAAAGACGGCATTCTTCACCCTCCGCTGCCCCGCTGCTGTCAGAACAGCCTCGGCCGCCACTCCACATATCCCGTCCCCTTTCACCCTGTCACTACCCCCCCACCCCACCCCACCCCACCCCACCCGCCTCCTCCTCTCTCCCTCCCTCCCTCACCTCGCCTTCTTTCTTGAATTGCCAAGGTGACTCCCCCCACTCCTTTCTCTCTCTCACTGTTTTATACCGATTTTTATCTCTTGCTTGTGAAATGTATAGCCAAGCGCAGCAGCAGGCTCTGAACAGAAGCTCTGGCCTTTCACACACTCCCAGAGCCGCGGTGTCTGCCTCACCTTTCGCCTTCAACCAACCCCTCCGGTCTCAAGTGAAGTCACCGGCCCTGGATTCAGTTTCTAGCTTTCATGGTTTGTTGGGGGAGTGTTTTTTTTTTTTTGCATTTTTTTTCTTCCCTCTCTTGTTGCTTTCCTTGAACTGTTTTTTTCCTCTCTCTCTCTTTAAAGATATGTTTTTGGGCTTTTTTTTTTTTGCCTTTATTCGACAATTGACAGTGGAGAGGCAGGCAGGAAGCGGGGGGGGGGGGGGAGGAGAGGGTTATGACATGCAACAGGGGTCCCCAGGCGGATTTGAACCAGGGACGTTGCGGTTATATGGCATGCACTGTAACCATTCGGCTATCACGGCGCTCCACTTTCCTTGAACTCTTCTTACTTTTTTTTCCCATCCATTTTGTTGATTTGTTTTGTACAAGTGCTCCAGAGCTTTTAAGAGATGCATGATAGAATATTTCCCTGGAAGCACAGGCTCCATTAAACTCCTTCCTCTCTTCTGTTAGAGGTCTGTCTGCTCTTGTACGGTCTGCTGAGCTAACACAGTGCTGCTGAGTAGGAGGAAGCATTCTCCAGCTTCTATCTGTCTCTCTGCCTGTTATCCTTTGTGTAAATACTGCATATTGAAGACACATTCACTCAGATCAGTGTTTATCTTAGTAATAAATCACTACAGTCTGGCAGTGTGCAAAAGCCTTTTGATGCACAAGACATTTTTGCACTCGGTTGCAGATTAAGGACCAAATCCTTTTATTAGTAGATGTTTACAGTGTTGTTTGAGTAACCATGTGTTGTACTGGGTAGACGGTGTTGCGTGCATTATCAAGTTGTTCTCATTGCGGTTGGCTAAGTTCCAGGTGTTCGCTATTGGAGCGGCTGTCATCAACCGAGCCCAGCCTTTATTGACATGTTTGCAATGGCTAGAAAGACCCAAAGCGCTCTGTTCTGGAGAAAAATGGCATGTACACATCATTACAAATCCACAGGTGTTCTGCAAAAGAGAAAATAAATGAGGAGAGAGGTGCCAGCACATCTGAACATTGCTGGCAGCCTTTGTAGTCTTTAATTTTTTTTTTTTTCCTCTTTCATTTGCATTCTGACATTTCATACCATACTTTCCTCCACGGATGCCTGCACGTCAGATCAACAGTTCTTTAACCCGCTCGCAAAGGTTTCGTAAAAACGTCTATATTTAGTCTGAATCACAAGAATGCCTCTTATTGAATGCGCCCCTTTCTCTTAAAATAATCCATCACCAAATTGAGCAAAGAAAAACAGAGCTAATTCTGTGAGTCGCCAGGCCTCCTCCTCCTCTTCCTGCGTTATGAAAGATTCCATTCACACATGGAGCTCGGCTATAATAAGGAGCCCGTACCAACGCTGCAAGACGGGAAAGCCCATATGGTCATGTGTATCATTTTCCATTTACAAAGCAGCTAACAATTCAAACAATTTGAGTAAACACTCACCAGTTTGTCATAAATCTGGCAGATTCCCATTCATCACAGCCTCTGTAGAGGACCATAATGCTTAGTTCAGCAACTAGGAGACAGACTGGGAAGCACTGGAGCTAAAACAGCAGAGAAAAGTGCAGCAACAGTACATTTTTCTCCAGTGTGGTGTGATTACATGTTGCATTTGGATGTCTTGAACTGTGTATCTAAGAATCAAGCAGATAAGGCAATATTTCCCGTTTTTCTCCCGATTTTTTTTTTTTTTCGCCACAGACGGCCTCTGTGCGGTTGCAGAGCTTTCAACTCCAAGGTTAAGAGAACCTGTCCTTGAGAGGGGAGGAGGTGGAGAAGGCGGAGGAGAGTCGCTATTGAAGAAAGGATCGCGGTCATGCACACAGCACAAACACTTATTAAGTTATTCAGACGTTGTCCTTGATTTCAGCACCTCTTCACGCCTTGTTTTTCAAAAGGACTTCAAAAGGTTTTTTTTTTTTAAGAGCGGAGATGGAGGGAGGAAATAATTTGTTGCACATTCCATGCACTTCCAAGAACCAGCCGAACCCTTTGAGTTTATTAAGCCAAAAAGCTGAGGAGCTGGAATGGTCCTGAATAACAAACGTTCAAGATTATGTACACCTCTATCACGATTATGCCTGAAACTACCTACAGAATATAGTGACGTTGATAAAAATGCCAATAAAATAAAAGTAAATACCAGTCACACAACAAAATGAAACAGCTTGTTCAAAGGAATAATCTTAGCTCGACATTTATTTGGTTTATTGTTGGGAGTCAGATGAGAAGATTGATACTACTCCCCACTAATAAACAGTTTATATCTGGTGCTGGTACGCAACCAGATATAACCTTTGGACGGCCCGGCTATCTGGACAGAGCCAGGCTAGATGGTGAGCTACGCTAACCATCTAGCCCGGCTGTAGCTTTATATTTAGAGCAAAGACATGAGATCATCTCATCTAACTCTCTGCAAGAAAGTGAATATGTGTGTTTCCCCAACTGCCAGTTTGTTTAAAATACATCACTTTGCTAATCTAGCCAAAATTTGACTGTATCACTAACATAAATGCCTCCTGACCTTACAAGAAAAACACTAAAAGGAACTTGAACAGCTAAAATTAAACAAGGATCCTCCTCTAGAAGGCGAGGGTTGAGCGTACAAGAAGAGTCTTAATACTCCGAAAATCAACACTCAAGAAGTTTTCCGTTCTTAAGAATATAAAAAAGAAAATATAGGATGGACACGCTGCAAACCTCAAATTCTCAAGAAAATTTCCTTTCAGCTCTCAGGAAGCTTTGTTTGACAGAAGCAGTGCCGATGCAGGGTCAATGTGTTTTGGCACCTCGCTTCAAGTAAACTTTTGACATGAATCAGGCATTGTCAGTTCCCTCCATTACTCCAAAAGGGAACACATGATTGAGTGGCTTACGGGACCATAAATCCCATAAGGAGATAAATGAAGCCTATTTGTTTGAGATTTGACAGAAATGTATTTATGTTTTTACAAGGCGGATCGACTCAGTCCATATGAAGCACCAAAGCCAGTGCTGTTCGAATGTTTGCGGTCCTAAAGCGGAGACTGCAGAGGAGAAACTGAACAGTGAGCGCCTCTGTTCTGCTTTCCTGGTAGCCGAGGAGTGAGATACGGGCCAGCTGACAACAGCCAAAAAGACTGCGGTCACGTTTTCTCCACAGACATAAACAATGACACTTCCAATTTCCTGTGCATGCAGTGGACCAGGAAAGGCCATCCACAGAGAGGAAGGAAAACTCTTGAGTGTGTGTTCATGCATGGTTGAGAAAGACATAGAAACAAAAAAAAAAAGGAAAGGGGCTTTTATTGGGTTGCGCTCACAAGTTTCACTTTTTTTCCACTTAGTTTTTGTGGCGTGATACAGTATAAATCTTTTTTTTCTTTTTTCTTTTTGAGTCACTTAGAAAATACGAGTGCGTCCAGCTTTGATACCGTCAGAGATTTAGTGACCCAGCAGACCAGATGTTGTACCTGCAGCTGAGATACATCTGTCGGCAATGTGATGAATAAAACGGCCAGATGGAGTTACCTGTGTCACCTTCCCCCCTTCTGCAGCCCCATCAGTATAATGAAGTTCTTGTTTACCATATGTGTGAAATGCACCACAGGAATGTGCCTCCGTGTGTGTGTGTGTGTGTGTGTTTGAGCATGTGTGTATGTGTTGGGAGAGGCCATGTGTACTTACCCTCCCCATTGTTTTTACTGCTACCAGACCGGCCATTTGTTCTGCAGCACAGACAGAGCTCTGTGTACTTTTGAGGGCTGTTGCAGCTATAGGGTTTAGTTGCATTTCTAACCCCCTCTTTCACTCCCCCCAATCTCCTGTTTCTCTTCGGTGTCTAGTCTGCTCAGTAATTCAGGGTTTTGTTTAGTTTTTGGTTGTAGGAGGGTGGAGGGGGGGGGAGGTTAGTTCATGCCTGGTGCTGTGCGAGCAGCAGCGCAGGCTCCCTAACACCATCACAGGGTGTTTCGGCCCGCTCCACTTCACCAGATCTGAAGGAGCAGACCTGAGCCAATTAAGAGCAAGGGAGAACAGGCTGCTGTCCGTCTCACCGCGACCCGCCCCCCTCATCGCTTTGATCTCTTGCACGCTACGCAAAACCAGAGCCAGAACACTTTACCCTTTCTGTGCAGGCAGTGAACGACGGGGCTTGTCCAATTATTACAATCTGGTTTCAATATCTCTGAGTAATCAGACAAAAAGATGACAAATTACCTCTATCTCATTCCATCTGCACATAAACTGGCTGTTTTTAGAGCTATTTAGTCAAGGAAATTCAGATATTTTATTTCATTAGCTGTCTGTGGCAATGCCGCTTGGTTAGTAAATCCATTAAATTTAGTGGCTAAGATTATGTTTTTGACATTTGTTGGATATGAAGGAGGATTGTCTCTTATACCTACAGTACACAAAAGCTAAAACTGACAATATCTTCTTTGCAGTTTATCTATTTATTTCCCGAGCAGTTTTTTTTTTTTTTTGCATTTGTATGCATCACAAATTTTTCCATACAACTTCATAAGTAAGGTGAGTTTCCACAGCTTAAGAGCTATTAACCCACATAGAAGTCTGCTGGATATCTCTGGACAGTTTTATGTATCGTGGTCTAGATCAGTGGTTCCCAGCCTGGAGGGTCTGGAGCTTTCGATTATATGACATCTTATTCGTGGAAATGTAGATGTTCAAATTTCCGTGACAGCTCCCCTGGGTACGTTAAGAACTAAATTTTAGATTTAGGATCCAGAACGGCTATTGAATGGAGCTTGTGGTGAGATTGTCTTGCCAAATAGAAAAAAAAACACATAATTTGTGGCAGAATGTTGTTTTTTTTTCTTTTTAGGAATTTGGAATTTAGGAATTTTTTTATGTTTCACTTCTAACAATCATTGAAAAATAAAAAAATCTGAGAAGGAACAATGATATCTTGTTGAACTGGTCACATCTGGAAGACGTGTTCAACGTGTGGACAAGGGGTCACAAGTAAACATAGCTTTGTTTTAAGGGGTCATAGGTCAAAAAGGTTTGGAATAACTGGTGTAGATGATGTGTCATTGTCTGTTCGATCATTACAAGAATAACAGAGTGGGGAATTCCTGCCTACTTTCTATGTTTTTTGGCTTGCAGATATGCTTACAGATATGTAGCACCATGTAATAAATATCATCAGCCCATTTTCAATGTTATTGTTGGCTGCAGATTCAACCACATGATTTGCTTTCGAAAACCATATTAGGGTTTTGAGAAACTGGTTTCATAAAATTTACAGTTAATTTCTTTATATGTGTGTGTGTGTGTGTCTCCTCAGGACCTCCGCGGGTGTCTGAGAAGGTTGCTCACAGACAGACGGCCCGGCTCGGGAGTGCCATCAAGCTGCCGTGCCCAGTGGAAGGAGACCCTCCTCCCCTCATTATGTGGACCAAAGACGGGCGCAACATCCACAGCGGCTGGATCCGTTTCCGTATCCTCCGCATGGGCCTGAAGATCAAGGAGGTGGAGGCAGACGACACGGGCACCTACATCTGTAAAGCCACCAACGGCTTTGGCAGCGTCAACATCAACTACACCCTCATCGTCATCAGTAAGCTATATATAGATAGATATATATTTATAACCTGCCACTCCATGAGGTTTCTGAGATGAGCTCATCGAGGGCTATAAAATGCATCACTCTTGTTAAAAATCTACGTTTAATTTAGCTTTTATAAAACATGAAGTCACCTGTCTGGTAATTATAACCAGAGACCAAAGCAGTGAGTCGGTCCAGATCTGTACTCTCGGATCACATCATCATTTGCAGCGTCGTTTCAAAGCCATATTTGTAACATTTCCCTGCGGTCAAAAATCTCAGCAGAGTTCAAATGTTAAAATACAGCATCACTCCCAGAGGTCGAGGTCTAAAACAAGAGGATTTATGGAGGTTTAGTGGTGGATCTTCCCATCTATTGTATGTGTTACAGCCCCTACCTCTCTCTACCCAAAGTCAACAGCGGCACGGGATATTGTTTCATACTACTTCATCCTCTGTGACTCAATTGGATCTCAAGCTCTTCCTTTTCCTTAGGCTACTCTCAGTGGAGGCAGGAGCTCCACGGCTCCGAAGGAACACATTCAGTGTAATAGCGCCGGTTTGTCTTCAGACTCTGGCACAGCTCTTGAATGGGGCCTAGAGGATTAAGTCTGACCAAGCTGTTCGAGTTGCGTTCCCCGCGTGTGTATTTGTGCATGTGCTTACAGTGCATTTCCTCTGCGCTAGAGCAGAGCATGATGAATGAGCGGAGTGGAGCGTGAAGGCTGTGTTTAGTCTAATTACTCTAAGATGCCTAATTAGGGCCAGAGTATGCGTTCTCCCTCGCAGGAGGAGCTGCAGCCTGGTCTTGTGACAGCCGTGCTTCAGAGGAACAGCCCCATAATCAGGCAGATGTGAAAAACACAGAGCACTTCAGAAAACGGAGCTTGTTGTCATAAAGCGTGCTCATGAGTCGGGAATAGATCGGACCAAAGTTTATTTTAGAGTCTCCCTCAATATGAAGTTGCCGGTGAGTTCAAAGAGAGGGTGTCTGCTGATTGTGCTAAAATGAACGGTTGGAGATCGAGGCTGAGAGCCAGCTATAATGTCAAGGTTCATACTACAGTTGTGCTATATACTGTTGTATCAAAGTCAGACGCGGGTATGTCTGTGTCTGCGCCGCACTCAAAGGGCATTCTGAGTTGAACGCATTCAGAATCAATCATGTGACGGATAACCAGCACTGTGTCTTTTTTTTTTTTGTTTGTTTCAAGGTCCTGTTGATTGGATGCTGTCACAATCTTTGGTATGTTTTGTATCTGATGTGATGGAGTACGTCAACTTAATGTTTTTTCCACTGCGGAGAGTAAATGTTGAGTCTTTCAAGTGGGGGACTTAAACAAAACTTGGAGTCGATGTGAATAGAGATCAGTCACAGTCCAAAAGGAAGCTGAGTATTTTTGACATTTTAATCAAAACAGAAAAAATAGGAAAGAGAAAAGATTTTTTTGGGGGGGGCATTTTTGTGTTTTTATTGATTTTTAAATAAAAGGTTGTCACAGCAGTGAGTAGATCTTTACGTCACATACACATTACAATACATGGTGTAGAAAATAAAGGGATTAAATAAACTAGCAAAGAAAAATTAAGTTGAAACATTTGAAATAGCTGAGGTTTTAGTTGACACGGCAGTTGAAATACAAATAGTGACAGAAGTTTAAATGGCCGTGCTGTAAGAAGTCGAGGTTTCAGTTGACGTTCAAGCACTGAAAGGAGTTGAAACGTCAGTTGAAGTGGAAGTTGTGAAAGAAATTAGTGCGAATTCAAGAGTATAAACTGAGAGAAAACGGAAGTTGAAGCGTCAGCTGAAAAGAAAAATGTCTAGAAGAAGCAAAAAATTACGAGAATATGGGTTTGCGTCCTTGAGGGCGAGCACATTAATAAATAGAAGAAGCATTTGCAAAACTGAAAGACCCAGACCACAATTAAAAATAAAGATTAGCTACGGTTGAAACAGAATACACATAAATAATTACAATCTTCCAAACTACCTTTTAATCTACTGAGCATTTGTCCAACATTTCCATATCTGGAGTCTCTGCTGTTTTGCAATGCCTCAAATGAACTCTGAGGGCTGTAATCATACCAACATAATAGCTGAAACTTCACATTTTAATATATTTTAGATACTGAAAAAGATGGTTCAGGGAAATATGTAAAGACCTAATAACTATCTCTGCTGAATGTACCTGGTGGTGTTGTGATTTATTATTTCATACAAACCAAGAGGATTGAAATTAGCTCACAGTTTTGGCTGCGATATTCTTAGAGGGTTTTGTAAGCTGAGAAAGCGCTTGCGCAAACATAAGCAAATATAAATAAAAGGGAAAAAACTTTCCCTGACCGCTGTGCTCTGTAAATGCCTTAACGCCTTATTTTTTTTTAAATGTAAGTATTTGTCTCTGCAGCAGAGCCAAATACTGAGCATGTATTGGATTTATCTTTGGATTTAAATATTGGTTCAGAGTTGGGAGGTAAAGAATGATCATTGTGATAAATTAAATCCAACACACACACACACACACAGACACACACACACACACACACACACACAATTAGTCTTAGTGATAGATAACAACTTTCTCCCTGCGGTGTGTTTATGTGACAGGTCATTTGTCTGGTTTGGTTCTGCTTCTGCTGCAGTGTGACTGAGTGAGAACGAACCTTGAATGAAAACAGTTTTAAGACTGCTGCGATGAAGCTGGCAGGGATTGTCGTGACAATCAGTTCAACCTGACTGCATGTGTTGCTCCACTCCCACAGCGTGATTACGTTAGGAAAAAATACCTTTGGAAGTTCAATCATAAGTCTTTCTCGGAAGCATATTTCCGTGAGATTTTTATCAGGAGTGTGTTTTTGCCCTTTATGGAGTTACCTAGAGACTTCCTGGCCTGACTCTTAATCCTGATCTGGTTTGTTCCATTTCCTACGGGTCCTCTGGTGGTGGTGAGTGCGTGACAAACTGACTCTATATGCTCAGTGGCCAGTCTTCATCTCACAAGAACTCCCCCCTCCTCACAAGTTCCTGCTCTCTTGTCCGTCATCCCATTAGACACTGGCAGGCCATCACCGCAGCGTTTGTTTTTATAGATAATTGTTCCATCAGGGGTGAACTGCATTCTGGGTGCCTTTTTCACTGCAAAGATTAGGGGGCCTCTTCAGCCAAATAGTCTGCAATTATCCTGAGCAACACTTTCCATTAACGTTGAATCGGCTAATTGTTAGCCATTTTAATTCAGTTGCATGCAGTTAAGTGTGGTGACCTGCTGGGAGGCCCACCACACTACTCTGAAAGGTCAGAGAAAAGAGAGATTATTTATTTGAAACACTGTAAATGAGGAGTAGCTTCCAGCGTAGCTCTACATACAGTATCCATCATGTCAGTTTATTATTTTTACTGGATCACAGAACCAAAAAGTCCAAGAGGCAACTGCAGTCAGTTATAGTGCCGGTCAGGGGAGAAGGGTCGACAAAATCCTGGCAGCTGTTCAAGTTCAAGGCCCAACGTGGAGAGCATAACTTTTTAAACATCGCCTGGGAGCTGGAGTGGGGAGAGGCGAGCCCCAGCAGAGAAGCCAAGACAGTAAGATAAAGAGACAGCGAAGACATGGAGTGAGATTGGAAGTGAGAGGGTGAGGGGTTTGCAGGGTGATGTAAGGAGGGGAGAGGGGTGGGGGGGGGTTCCTCAGTGGCTGGAGAGATATCCCTCTTCCCATCTGCCAGCGGACAGCCTGTCCTCCCTGAGCTATCTGAAGAATCTGGTCAGTCAGTGCAACATGGCGCCTCCTCAATCCCTCCAGCTGGCTGTTTGGGCCCTGTTTGGGGTGGTCTCCTGACAACTGGCCCCATCACCTCCCAGCTCCCCCTACCAGGATAGACCGATGCATACAGCAACCTCTCCATCCTCAGCTGCTCGGGCTACAGCAGGCTACATATTAGCATTAACATGGGATTGTCATATTAACATTTACAGGGTTGGATTTGAATGTTTATGTCTGCACAGATAATATATTACAGGGCTAATACAGGACTGGCAGCACTGATTATTTTTACATGAATATGTTGGCTCTTGAGGCACATTTTTCATTTCACTCCTCTCCTGAGACGCGGTCAGGCCAACTGTTGGATAAACTGACCCGCGTGTGACTGATCACATGTGGTAGCTGTTTGGAGATTTCCAGAGTGTGATGCAAGGCCACTGCGCATAACTTTCCCTGGACATTACAATGTCCCCATCAACATCTGGAGCTCATTGTGACCCCAAATCATCAGGCCTTTTCCTGCGATTCAGCTGGCACGGGAGGCCAGCAGGGAGAGTGTGTAGTGACCTGTTTCCTGTGGCTGGATTTTGTGAATGAAGTGGGAGGGGATGGCGTCAGACCCTAAATACTGTAGCCAGACCATGAATGGATTCAAGTTGTACGGAAGAAAGCTGATTGCATTTACACAGTTTGATAGTTTGACTGTGAGCATTTACTTGCATCATCGTGCACTCGAATCCTGACTCCTCTAATGGAGTTTTGATTTCATACAGTACGTAAAGTCTAAGGATTTTCATTTGATCACCGATTCCATAATAAGTTGCAGCTTTTACACATTTTCCGGTACACAAGAAGGAGGCTTCTCATATATTCCAAGGCCTCTCAGACACTCCTTATTTACCGATTATTTTATATTTCGATCTTCCTAAAATAACAATCATAAGGCAGCCTACCTCGCCCTTGTCTGCAGTCTAAAGAGCCAACATTGTGTAAAGACAATAGTGGCAAGGGATAGCATTTACAAGACAGACGTATAAAGGGCGCCATTGTTCCCCAGAATTGCCAAAAAGTAGAGAGGAAATAGATTCAGGAAAAAAAAAAAGTCAAAAAGAAAACCCCGGCAGTGTGGGACCATGTTCTGTTTGGATTGGGAGGTTCAGGAACCGGGAGGAATGTGGAGAGCCCAAGTGAGCAACAGAGAAATATTTCTTCCCGTGGAGGTTGTTTTTTAAAGGAATGGGTTATTATAGTTGGCCAGTTAAACCCCTTCAAATAGCCATGACATCATGGCTGGGCTTGGTGCTGCAGGGGACAAACAAAGGAGGGCTTGTACCCAGAGAACCCTAGAGAGCTTTGAGGGTTTTGGGGGGACTCGCAAGGAGGCAGAACGAGGGGGGTTAAAAGTCACATCTGGCCTCTTTACCTGACCCAATCAAACCCTGAGAGGGAATCAAATGTGCCAAAGTGCATCTAGACAAATTTGATGTGAGGCTGCACTGAACTTGAAATGAAAAAGAGGTACGCAAGGTACAGTACAGAACTTGATGGTAGATTTGACTTTTGCACACAGTTAACTTGGTTTTTATATGTTTGTACATTGCAATTTAATGTGATACACTGTTATGTGAAGAGATGCCTCAGTAGTATCTTCTAATATCCTCAAACAGCAGCCCTTCTTTAATAATCATCTTCTTAATGTCTGTTTCTGGACAGAGTGGCAGCTCTTGGCACGGAACCCGATCTGCTCCGTTTATTCATCAATGCTTAACTCGAAAAGTCGATAGGCATCACAAACCGTCGATTAGGTTTCACTCATTATATTTTCTCTAAGCCCCCTCTTAGCTCCGCTGCATGATGTCAGCCAATGACATAAACTCCACAGCTGTCTCCTGGAACAGGGCTTATGAAAACTGATCATATTACTTCCAAATGCTACAGCGTATGACCTGAGCATGCACCCCACTCAGAGGAGCCTATCTATAAATGCTCAATTTACGCAGATAGAGCCAAGAACACTTCGCTAAAGCTGTTTGGTGTTGTGTCGCGGTCATAAGTGACACTGTCAAAAGTTAAGAATGGAAAGTTAATACAGGCTTCAGAAGCAGCAGAATACCTACAACATCGTAGTGTAATCCTTCCTTGAAATTGCCGCGTGAGCTGAAAAATACATCTGTAGTCATTTGAAAAGCATGCAGCTAATAATAAATTACTACTGTATGACACTTCAGATTAAATAAATGTCTAGGTGAAGTACAGGGTCACATTACACAACTATCATCTAGTTTTTTGTGGAAACAGTTCAATAGTTTAACTCAATGTCTAAATACTAGCTTTTTCTAGTACTTGAATTGCAGTTTAAAGCTCTGGAAAAATCTCATAGGTGAACCTTAAGAATATAATGTCTTTTATTATGAGTATTATGGAAGTTTAATATCTGATCTGCAAGTTGTGAAAAAAAACAACCCAAAACACAAAAAGTTGTTCTCTGAAATCACTGATTGACTCTTTGATATGGACACATATCTTTGTACAAGTCAACCTTAATGGTAAATGGACTTCACTTATATGGCACCTTTCTAGTCTTCTGACCACTCAAAGCACTTGACACTGCATGCTAACATTCACCCGTTCACACACACACACATTCATACACCGAGGGGCTGCCATGCAAGGTGCCAACCTGCTCATTGGGAGGAGAATCTAATGCATTCACACACACTCACACAGCAATGGAGCAATTTGGGGTTCAGTATCTTGCCCAAGGACACTTCGACATGCCGACTGGAGGAGCTATGGATCAAACCACTGGTCTTACGATTAGTGGATGACCCACTTTACCTCCTGAGCTACAGTCGCCCCTTATATAAACTCTACCACTCTCTTGATTATTTCTAAGACCTCTTACGACCATTCTATCATTTTTACACTGGTTTGTGTTCCGTGCTGCAAGATTTCTTAATGTTTTAGACCAATTATTGTCCTGCTGTGTCAACAGATGACTCAGGTTCTGATAAGACTGGACCCGGGGCCGCTGATGGAACAGAGTCTGAGCTGGGCACTGATGGCTTGTCCGAAAAACTTGGTAAGTCTACTGTCATGCAACCCGTAGTAAATAAAAAGGAGGGTAAACTGTCAGCTGGAGTCAGTCTTCATAAATTATATTTTTACGTAATTGATGAAATGTTCCAGTTTTCACACGATTTCTATGTTCCTCGGTTCACAGTGCGTCCCCGCTTCACTCAGCCCGCTAAGATGAGGAAGAGGGTGATAGCCCGTCCCGTGGGAAGCTCGGTGCGTCTCAAATGCACGGCCAGCGGGACTCCTCGACCGGACATCGTGTGGCTGAAGGACGACCAGCCGCTGTCAGAGCAGAAGGTCGGCGAGGGCCGCCAGAAGAAGTGGACTCTAAGTCTGAAGAACTTGACGCCAGAGCACAGTGGCAGATACACCTGCAGGGTCTCCAATCGAGCGGGGGAAATCAACGCCACGTACAAAGTTGAGGTCATACGTGAGTATCCCACCAAATATGTTCACCTGGAAATATTAACGCTAAGAGATGAGGTAAAGCAAATTAATTTAAGTGATTACTGATGTTTGTTCAAATTTACTTCTTCATTACAGGAGATGAAAATAGTTCACATTCACACAGTGTAATCACTGTAATAGTGGATGTGATTTGGGGGAAGAACTTTAACCTTTAAAAAATCTTCTCTCTGATGTACCTACTCCTGACTTCTGATTGCGATCAGCAGGTCTTATTCATATCCCCGCTGCATGGATGAATGTGCTTGTGTAATCATGTGAGAAGGGGGATGGGGTTGGGGTGGGGAGGGGGACTTGTGCCCTGGTGTTTGCACAGGGGGAAAGAGAGGGAGAGAGAGAGAGAGAGAGAGAGAGAGGCTGTTCAACTCAGAGACCCTCCACCCAATCTGGAGCTGATTAAAGCCCAGCTGTCTGCCAGACCCACTGCCCCCCCCCACCTCCCCCCTCCGTCCCATGAGAAATGTGTGCTGTACAACCAGGAGCAAAGAAAGAGAGGAAACTAATCACACATACTTCTTGTGTTACATGTGGTATTCCTCCCTCTCTGTCAATTATAAGTCCTAAGCCCGAGGCTAATAACAGTATGGACAACTAAGACCCCCTCTATCCACAGAAGGCCTGTCATGTCAAAAGGTGTGTGTGTGTGTTGACAGTGTTTCTCTGTGTGTGTGTGTGTGTGTGTGTGTGTGTGTGTGTGTGTGTGTGTGTGTGTGTGTGTGTGCGTGTGTGTGTGTGCGCGCAGAGAGGACAAACTCCAAGCCTATTTTGACCGGCACTCACCCGGTCAACACGACGGTGGACTACGGAGGCACCACGTCGTTCCAGTGCAAAGTGAGGAGTGACGTTAAGCCGGTCATTCAGTGGCTCAAACGCGTGGAGACTAACGAGGAGAGCCGCTACAACTCCACCATCGAGGTGGGAGACCACCGGTTCGTGGTGCTGCCCACGGGGGAGGTGTGGTCACGACCCGACGGCTCCTACCTCAACAAGCTGCTCATTACCCGCGCCAAGGAGGAGGATGCTGGCATGTACATCTGCTTAGGCGCCAACACCATGGGCTACAGCTTCCGCAGCGCCTTCCTCACTGTGCTGCCAGGTGAGGCCTGTCTGTTTACTGTGTATCAGTCTCACAGCAGCAGGCAGCGTCACAAAAAACGTGCTGCGGAGCAACAGATTAGCAGCTCGGACAAACATCTGTGGCATCAGTTTGTAGATTCTATGTTGGTTGTTTAAGAATTCATGTAAGTGCACAGTAACATCAGAGGAATGTGGAATGAAAATGAGACTATATATGTCAGTAAAAAGTACTTATGAAGAAGAAACTATTAAACTAAACTATTTTATGCTGTTATGGGACAGCTGACAATTGAGAGATGACAAGAAATGAAACTGGGGGACATTGTGGTTCCTGGTTGGCGCCTTAACCCCAAGACCACCTAAGCACCCATCTATTAGCTTTTGATATGGTTCAGACATGTTTTAATCTTCACCAAATAATTAAAAACCTGTCTCATTCACCAAACTATTCTAAATAATCCTTTTACCAAAGCATTACTGTTTTTCTGTATGTATTAGTTGTTTGAGTGGACAGAAAATTAATCAGCAACAATTTTGGTAATTGATTAATCCATGAAATTCCCTGAAAACCAATTGTCTGCTTTTTATGTTGAACGATGGACTCTTACATGAACACAATGTTCTGCCAAATGCAAAACTGTTTTGTTATTTCACATTTCTTCACCAGTCAAGATTCAGCAACATTTGAATCAAAATGTGATGACAGTTGTGGGTTTTTTGCCAGTACTGTAAATCAAATCTTGTTTAAACCACTTCCACACAGGCCTGATGAAGCAGATCAGATGAGTTTTCAAGAGCTACAGTCTTAATAATAATGACAACTAAAGATGTTTTTTTTTTTTTCAAATTTGCCTATTTAGTCATGAACATTCAACGTCAGATGTACTTAACATTTGAAACCAAGTTTTTAGGGGTTTTAAGTCAGTTATCAAGGAAAAAATGTCTGCTTTTCTGGCTGTAAAGCTTTCTTTGGGCTTCGTCAGACAAAACAAGCATTTTTCCACAATTTTTTGACATTTTAACTGACTAAACAATTAAATTGATTAATCAGAAAAGCCCTAAAGTACTTAACCTTTGCAATAAAACGAAACGTGGTAGCATTTAAGAGTTGGAAACTTGTTTTGATCTTTCTTTTTTTTTGGCCCGTCTTTTTTTGCAGACACAAAGCCTCCCATCACGCCCATATTTTCGCCAGCCTCCAGCTCCCTCCCCTGGCCTGTCATCATTGGCATCCCTGCTGGAATAGTGTTCATCTTTGGCACGGTGCTGCTCTGGTTCTGCCAGAGTAGAAAGCACTGTCCTCCTCCCAGCGCTCCGGCCGCAGCCGCGCAGGTACTGCAGAGCTCCCACCGGCTGCCGTACCGAGAGCGGGACAGGGCCTACATGGCTCCGTCGTCCAGCTCATCCAGCCCGGAGAAAGACTGCATGAGCTCCATGAACTATGAGGAGTACCTGGCGCAGCAGCAGCTCCTCCTCAGCCAAGCAGGACCTACCATCCCTCCAAAAATCTACCCCAAAATCTACACTGACATTCACACACACACTCACTCCCACGTGGACGGGAAAGTACATCAGCATCAACACATTCATTTTCAGTGTTAGCCCCGTTAGTGCCAAATATCCCCCACTGACTGACTGACTGACTGACTGCTCCGGTATCTCAGAGGGACAACGAGCTGCGGACTGAACAGCAGCTCCTGAGTGACGTTCACCTGGCATTACTCTTTAAAACTGTCAGACTCTTCTCATAGCTGGACTTTGTTGGGAGACACAACATGTGAAAAAAAAAAACAGCGGCCAGTGATACACACCACATGTTACTACATCCAAACGTCCACATTTGGTGCTTTTTTTTTTTTTTTTTTCTTTTAAACCTGTCAGATTCTCACACCACTAAAAAAAAAAAAAAATCCATTAATCCTTGTTGTGCACTTAATACAAAAAGGACAAGGAATTCTGCAGCGTGTGAGTAAAATTGCAGCTATTCAGGTTTTCCTCAGCAGTTCACTTTTGGATTTTCCTACTTGAGGCGTCGCTGAAACGTGGAGGGGAGATTTTTTTTTTACCTTCCACTGAAACAGCTTGTCGGAGCGCAGAGGGCTCTGTAACGCTCTGCCTGGCAATGAAGATGAAAATGGTACTCAAGATTTACAAAAGGGCTGGTTTTATGCTCCTACTCAGGTAGTCCTTTTGTTTGTCAAAGATGCATAATGTTTGAAATGCTGACCACTATCCTTTACATTACCTTTCTCCATCCCTCACTTTTGTTCTCCGTTAGTACAGATATAAAATAGACTGGTAAGTTTCATAAAGCCTTTTTTTTTAAGGCATGCAAACCTTGCCTGAGACTGCAAGGGATGGAAGAATTATGTTTCAGTGTTAACTGAATAACTGGTCTTCATCGTTTTATCTCTTTAAGTAGGTTCCCAACACTAGTCAGTAGCACGTTGAGATGCAGTAAATGTTTTCCAACCAGCAGAGGTCTGTTAGACCGCCACCTTTATCCAACAACAGTTAATGAAGCTGTAGTCATTTATAATCAAATTGAGTCATGAATATTTAATTTATTTTGTTTAAAAAAATGTATCAAAAGTTTATTTTTCAGAGTAAGGCGTTTTACATATCTATGTAATGTTATTAAAGTATACTTTTGTTGTCGTGTATAGTACATTTTGAGTATTTTGTCACCCAGTTTAATCACATTTAGTTTAAGCCATTATTTTTAGGTATTTCTGTATGCAATTGGTTATATTTGACAATCTTGTATGTTGTACTCTGTTCAAGGCTCAAAAACTAAATCATCTAAAGTTTGGTGGTTTGGTAGTTTGATTAAATGAACTGAAAGGAATGCTTCACGCAGATTAATGTATTTACTCTTTCACACGGGACACATTTGAATAAGCTGTGGACACTGATTAAGGCGTAAAAGTGCTTGTGAATAAGTTGCCTTCAGAGACAGTTAGCTGTCCAAACATGAGAGCTGCTGGGAGGCTCCGGGTACAGACAGGTCAGCTTTCTTCCTTTGAGCGAGTCGAAGCGTCTGCTGAGGGTGACACAGAGGGCAGCCAGCAGAGGGGCAGAAGTTGGTGGGATGAATGACTGAATAGATAGCGTACAGACACAAGAGCAGTCTCACAGTCCTTTTTAGATGAGTGATGGCCCCTGCAAGACTACACCGAATGACCAGCATCTTTTCCTCCGTTTAAGTGAATCAGCCCCCTCCCCTCCCCCTGGTCCGCACTACCACCTCATTCAACTCCAATCTAGGTAGGATTTCCTTTCACCATTTAGGAAGTGCATTGTCCTGCTCTGGGAGTGATGTGACAAGACCCTGTGATTGCTCAGGAAAGAAGGGGCGCATTGTATCAGGCGAGCTCTTGTTTTGTTGTAAGCATCGCAGGATGAGGATGAGCTCTGGCTCCAGACAGGTGAGGGGAGAATACATTTAATAGCTTGTGTGTTTGAAGTAGATGTTTTACAAAGAATTAAACTTTTTATGAGCTACACACAGCAATGCTAGTTCCATATCCATAAGTAATTCTTTAAATCCAAAACGCAGATAAGAAGACTGTAAACACTATGAATGTAAACACTGCCCTCTAGTGGTTTCACACACTAGATGATCATGCAGAAACTAAAAAACAGCAGTGGCTCAGCTTGGTGTGTAATAATAATAATACCAAAAATTCACTACAACTAGTAAATTATCTTTATTAACCTTTTTACAGTATTATAAGAACATTTATAAAAGACAAACGCAACATACTACACACAAAAAAATCTGGACACCAACAATTAAAGAAAATCAAAAACAGTATTTACAACTGAGCTCAACCCTTCTGGACTTTGGTGATGAGTTCGTCACAAAGTTTGGTGAGCTCTTCAGCCTCTTTCTCCTGTAAAAATAAATAAAATAAGGAAAACATGAGGATGATGTGTGATATCTTACTTTAAAAAGACCATCTAGTTCACATTTCCACTCACCTTCTGGTCCAGGCTCTTCTCCAGTGACTGCACCTTCAGCTGCTCCCGGCGCAGCTGGGCTTGAAGTGCAGATACCTCGGCCTTGTACCCTGACCGCACCGAAGCAATTTCCTCGTTCGCACTGAGGATGAACAATAAATCACAGTCAGTCAATGCACATCTTTCAAGGTTTTATGCAACTTACACAGTAGAGTCTAGTGTTACTTACTGGCCAATTTTCTCCTCAGCGTGGGCTTTGAGGGTCTGGTAGCGCTGCTCCTCCTTTTTGATCCTTGCCAGGTAGTCCTGAGCACAACCTTTAAGAGTCTCTTCATTCTGGGGAAATCACACAACACAATTAACCATACAAACCTCTGCAGCTTTGTTGAAATCATGTAAGACATGTCAAGGATTTATGGTTTATGACAGCGTTCATGTTTCCATCAATTCTGACCTTTTTGTAACCCTCAACCACATCCTTGTACTTCTCCAGTCTTTTGAAAAGATCAGAGAAAGATCTCTCCATGGTGTTCAGGTCACTGGACACTTGCTCCTTCTCCAGCAGAGCCTCCTTGAGCTTCGTCTGAGCCACCTCCCTCTCCTTCTCTTGATCATCTGAACAATGCCAGAAAATTAGGAAACCATTTTTAAAAAAGGAGACCTATTATGCTTTGCCTTATTTTCAGTCATGTCATATATCTATCTATCTAAAAAAATAATGTACAATGTTGGATGTTTATATCAAACATGGCCAAAGTTTCAAATAATGAGGTGAACGCATATAGAAGTAATCCCCACCCTCTTAAACATCATATTCAAGGACTTTTCAGGCCCAATTCCTTCAAATTCAAGGACCCCACACATAGTTTGAGACATTGATCAAGGTTAATTACTGTTACAACAGTTTTTATAATGAGAACTAGCAGGCTTCACAGAAGCTCACAGACTATGTGGTCTCTAACACAGCAAAACAATATTATATTCTTGCACAAAATATAAAAATTCAAGCACTTTCAATGACCCATATCTATTTCAAATTCAAACTTTCAAGGATTTCAAGGACCTGTGGGAACCCAGAATCCCTGTGAGTAAAAAGCTCAGGCTTCAGACTGCTCTGAACGCTCGGTTTCAAATGTAGTTGTTTTTTCTACTTTCAAGATGAGCCGACATCAACTGGTGACGGATCTGTCATCTGCTCCACTAACATTATGGCGTTTTTCCATTGTTTTGGGGGTTGTTGCACTGAACCATGACTCGAGTCGAGTTAACTGACCCGCTGAACAAAAAGCTCCAATATATCTCCAGATCTTGTATCAGCTGGTTTTTAGCGCCGCTAAGGAAACTCTGCTAATTTGTTTATGAACACATTTTATTTCCTATAAATTCTAACAATAAAAGTCTCTTGTTTTTTAGTCATTTAAAAGCTTTTATTATGAAGCAGTTAAGCTGGGAATGTTGGGTTTTCATCTGCAGTAACTTAACATGACTCTGATATGGCTGCACCTCTGCAGGCTTCCAGAAAGCTAACCAATCAGAACAGAGTGGGCTCATTGGCCATTGGGAGGCTGAACTGAGGGGCTGCATAAAGGGCCGATATAAGATAAATAAAGAGTTTTTTGAACTGTGAATAATGCAAAGCTACTCTAGTGGAGTCCCAGAATAAAAATACAGAGCTGGAAATGAGCATAATAGGTTCCCTTTAATTAATCACCATTGTATCAACAATCCTAAAGAGTGTAACATGTTTATATTTTATTAACTTACCTGTCATTTTAGCAATAACAAGCTCAAATTCTGCAATTATTTTCCTGTGTGGTAAAAACAAAAAAGATGTTAGCTGTCTGAAAACACTCATATTATGTAAAGCCATAAATTATATAAAACTGAGAAAGTCTAAATCAAAGCATTGCTCACCTCATTTCTTGACCATCGCCAAGTAACTTGTTATACTTTGCACACCACTGATCCTCTTTCACCTTTGCCTGTTTGAGAAAATACACACTTGAATTAGATACATATATTGAGTGTCATTCAGAAAAGCAACAAGTTATAAGTAAATAGTCAGGGTCTTTCCCAATTTAACCTTTTGCTTAAAAAAAACAGGAACATTTTGTTTTTCAAACTTGGGGGTTTGTCTAATCGTGTTTCAAAATCTAAAAAAACAACGAACCATTAGGCAACAACAGCTTCCTTGAGTTGTTTAACAAATGACTCTCAATGGACAACAATTTTGGGAAGATTAGCAACATTCCTGATGATTGCATTCGCTACTGAATTGGGAACTGTGCCTACTGTGTTTTTTGCCATAATAATCAAACAATTGATACCTTTATAAACTAATTTCTTAGTTTTGCCAATAATTTTGTAGAAACAAGATTCAGCTGCCACTGACTCTTTTCTCCTATTAAATAAGTTTAATAGTTTACTTGATATTAGGTGCGTGTTTAGTCAACAATGCACAGTGCTGCAGTTAAATCAGAGTATGTTCTTACTCTAAATTGCTGCTGGGTTTAAAACTATACTATCAACAAGGTCTAATGTTGTTATTTTAGCCTGTACAAATCCGAAAAAAGTGACTTTGAATGAAAAAACAGTCTGAAACTACGTGTGTTAACTGTCAAATCACAAAAATTGAATGGGACGTACTTCTGCCTGGACCCTGGCAATGGCTGCATCCATGTCTTTCTGACTGTACTTCAGCACCTCAATGATGGCGTCCTCTGTGTTTACTGGCTGGGGGAAAGGTGGAACGAGGCTCTCAAGTATTTGAGGAGTCTAGATGAAAGTTAACAGCGTAAATACATGACATTAGGAAATGTAACAAGGAAGCATTGGCGCTTTTCCAACGTAGCAAACACTGAGTTTAAGATTCAGTCATTGGTGGCAGTTCAAGAATGACTTACTGATTCTGTAGCAACATCAAACAGTTTGAAATCATTTTGAGGCCCTTTTGTCTTCTCTTTTTCTGCCATCTTTGGAGGTTCAGGTCTGAATTGGAGAGAGAGGGGAAAAAAAACGTGGTTAGATTCAGACAAATTGTTTCTTTTGTACAGAAAACAAATTCAGCTGTAACATCCAGTGACAATGGTGATCAGAGTAACTGAAAACAGAAAAACATCATACTGTGAAAGAAGGGAAGCAGGACGAGCGACGAGGTTCTGAACAGCTGGGCCTGCGGATTTCTTCGGGCTCTCTCTCAGAAGGGGGTCAAATTTAAGGTACAGGGATTGCTTCCTCAGTGCTGACTCCTTGAACTGGTGACAAAAAAGTCAATTTAAAAACTTTTAGGTCATGCATTAACAATCAAAGAGTTATTTAAGGTACATGAAGTAAATACTCACATTGCAGGACCCAAACTGTTCAAGGTAGTCGATTTGTCCGTCAAAGTCATTGGCCATGACTAGAAATAAAGATCATACATCAAAATGAGCTTTCCGTTTAATGACGCTTCACAAAGTATACAATTTGACAACACAGAACAAATAGAAAAGTAATTTCCTCAATAGAAAAGTAATTTCTATGAAATCACAGACACACAAGTGAGTTGGGTAAACCATGTGTTTCTAAAAACTCCAGATTCAGATATCCTTGTTAAGCCAGACAATCTAAAGCTAATGCAAACATTTACTTACACATAGTTCCAGGAACAAACTCCTCATTGAATTCTGACAGACCAGGCTGAGACGTCTGCTCAGGTTCAGGAAGACTCTGCACAGGTTGTACAGGTTCAGGTTGAAATCCCTTGTCATGGTCAGGCGCAGCCTTGTGTTCAGCATTCTGTCATTCCATAATAACAGAAAATATTTTATGTTGAAAAAAACAAAACAAAAAACCCACAAATGAAAGTGAAATGGAAAAATGTATTAAGATTTCTATCAAACTGAATAACTTCTCTTACAGTTCCAGTGTTGGATTCAGCAATTGGCATGCTCTCCTCAGCACTAAAGAGAAAAGCATACAAATTTGAGGTGAGATGCATTATTAGGTTTGGCAAGTACTTGGTACGCTCAGAAAAAACGTTAACATACCATGATGTAGCTTCCTTCTCCACAGGCGTATCCGTTTGCTTTAGAGTAGCAGTTTCCATGGGCACAGGGCCAGATTTCTTGCTGGATTTCGGAGAGTTGTTTATGACTGACTTTGTGCCGAAGGGATTGACGTTTACGTCATCAAACTTTTCAATGTCAAATGAGTAAGACCCTTTGGGAGCCATAACGTTAGCAACATCGCTAGCAACAGGCTTCTCTGGAATTTCTTTCTGTGTTTTGATGTCAGATGCTGGCTTTCCCTCTTTGGATTTTGAAGGTGGCCTTTTGCCAAATTTCTTAGGTGGTGGTTTCCGTTTAACCTCATTCCCATCATCAAAATTGAACTCGAGTTTGATTGGACCTTCCTTGTTTGGGGAAGCAGCTGGCTGGGGCATGGATTCAGCTGCTGGAGGGTTAGCATCAGAGGAAATCAGGGCCACTGCATCTTTGGGTTTCACCTCAGGCTGAACAGGTGTCTCTTGGGCCACCTGAGGTACGTCAACAATATCTGCAGATTTATTTTCCTTAATCTGCGTCTTCTCAGTAGGTGGGTTATCATCCGGTACCTTTCTCCCGAGGACAGGGGAATTCTGGATTTTAGACCCACCGGTTTGGAAAGGATTAATTGCATCAATGTTGTCAAAATCAAAGTTATAGGAACTTTTAGGTGGCAGTGGAGTTTCTTCCACAAAACTGCCTGAAGCTTTGTCTTGATCAACACTTGAGGACATTTTAGCTGGTTGTTTCTCATCAGGTGTGGCAGTGCATGAATCCAGTTCCTCGACTGCGGGCACCTTCACCACTGTGACCACACTGCTCTCTGTGGAGCTGATGTCGGCAGAGATGTCAGCCAGTGAGTTTTCCACGGAGGGGGTGAAGGGAAGTGTCTCATCGAGTGCTGATTCTACTTTGGTGGGCTCTTCCAAGATATTCTCTTGTTTTCCATTTTGAGACTCATTTTGATCTGTGGTAGGGTTTTCAACAGCAGACCTTGGTGGAGAGAGAACCATCTTATTAGATCCCTGAAATGGATTAATAGCGTCAAGGTTGTCAAAATCCAACTGGTAGCCTTTGCTTTGTATTGGCATTTCGTCATCAGGATAGGATGACAGTTCTGTAAGGAAAAAAAAGAAAAAAGATTAATTTTTCTGACTGCAGAAAAATTCAAGGGAACTAACTTGTTATGTTGGATGAATTACCTTGTTTGGGCCCATCAGATTTCTCAAGGGTATCTTGTGGCAAAGTGCTACAAAAACAAAAACAGACTTGGTCACCTAAATTGAAATGTAAATTGATCACAGGGATGTTGTTATATGAGTAACATTGCTTACTTTGTTTTATCCAAATTTAAGCACTCCATTGCTTTTGTACATTCGTCCATACTTGTCATCTTGAAAGACTTTGAGGGAGACAGGATTCTTTTAGTCACGGGGTCTCTTCTTGGAGTCTGAAAACAAACCTACACACACACACACAAATAATTGGTCAGTATAGGAAATGTTAACTGAATACAAAATTAATATGAAAGAAAGAACTATTAGAATGTCTGAAAGTATCCTTTCTGTATCTCTGTCAACCCACACAGGGTTTCTCAGTTATTTTGACTGACTATAAATCAGATTAAAGTTAAGCAGAACTACAGAAGACCAAAGAAAACTAAACAAACTGATTCTGTACCTTCGCCCCTTTTGGCACAGTCTTGCTGGGCAAGTTCTCTGTCTGACGCAGGATGGAGGGCCTTCCAGTTGGCTGATCCAGGGCAAAAATATCGTTAATTGAGGTGTTGTGCTTTCCTCCAGGGCAGACCCCACGGTTCTCATCATTCACATCAACAGAGCTCATCCTGTACAAACACAGAGAGACATACTGTAACTTACAGAGCTGGGACGACCCGGCTACCCTCAGAGGGTGGTGTCATCGTAAAAGCTGCACCCAGCTGATAAGACACTTCTTGGTTGTGGGTTTTACTGATGTGTGCACAGAGAAAGATGATACATAGAGTTAACACCAGAATCGAGATGCATGTGACCGTACCATGTACTTGTGTTGGTTAATCTTAGTTGCCTTTTGAAGGAGAGTAATTATATGCACATCATGTACAGTAAGTGCCATGCTATTAGAAAGCAGCATCAATGAAAAAAAAAAACTTATGCCTGCACACTTCTACTCCAAGCCACAAAATGTTAAATCAGGATTTTGATCCAACTCCAATCTTCGTCAGGTCAAAATGATTTATTCTGCGTTGCCTATAATTTTCACTGGCACTTCTCTATAAGGAAGGCTCTTGTGGTCAAAGGGCTAAAAGCAGAGAGAAGTGACTCCTTTTCAAAAAGTGAACCATGGCTACTTGATGTTTAAAAACTACAGAGAAGCTGCAGCCAGAAACAGTAACAATGTGTGTCTAGAAGTAGGCTACTTACTCTGGCTAAAGACCAAGTGTTCAAATATCAAATCAAAATGCAGTGGTTGAGGATTGAGGCCACCTGATCTATCAACTCTGAATAAGACAGTCACAGCATTGTTACTGACATGCCCTTAAGGCAGTGAATCACTTGGACTGGGAATGTCTGGTGTGATTTCCAACTCTCTTCCTATTAATTTGGCCAAAGTTTACTTAAAGATTTTGGAGGCTTTAGATTATTTTGAAGGTTATAAATACAATTCAACGATGAATTTCATTTGGAGTAGCAATTCTGTCGGTAATGACAAACTTTTGAATTATTGTCCTAATACCAGTTCTCAAGTTCAGGTCTAAATTTGCTAGTAATGTCGGCCAGTAACAAAACACAAGAACAGACTGATGAATCCCAAAACATCCCCTCACAGCTTGTGCGCAGATGCAGTTTGTGAATAACATTTTCCGTTGTCTTGATGTCACGAGACGAATTGTGCCAACGTTTCGCTGATACCTGGGTTAGCTAACGATAGAGTTAAACATCAAATAATACATCATCAAATGATATCTGGACAATTAAACAATGCTTTAACCTTGCCAGCTGGGTGAGAAATAGACGCTAACCCTTCTCTTGAACTTAACGTTAAGTTGGAATAACTTAACGTTAACGTTAACTTAACTTAACCAACTTAGGCATTTGTCACAGATGCCACAACCAATTTTGACACGTAAGTTAGACTAAAAACTTTTGAGACAACGAACATTAGCGTTAAAACAGTAATTAAACAATTATGTTAGCTTAGCAAACCTATCCAGAAAGTAACCAAACGTTAACGTTAGCGGAGAAAACAAAACACGTTTTGCGAACAGATGACGAAAACAATCGTTACGTGGCGAAAGTGAACAAACACAAGTATTATTTAAAACTCTTTATTCACCACCTACCTCAAAATAACAGATGAAACTGGCAGATTTCAAGTCTTCAGTAAAAGCATGCAACTTCAGGGAGGTCGAGTAAGTTAATGTGCATTTGAAACACCCTCGCCTTCTGTTGGTGATAACCGTTAGGAATTTAAAAGTCTTGAAACTCACCAATAAAATCGCCAGAAACATTCAAAGCACACGCGCTTCCTGGTTAAGTAGCCAATCATGTTTAAGAGCGGATATGAGCCAACCGACGAATGCGCTCAGAAGAGCAGCGTCAAAGATAGTACGGATGACAAGATACTGCTTTGACAACAGCAGCAGCTAAACAAAAACCTCAGTGGCTTTAGTGTGTAAATCCAAAATCTGTTGGCTAAATTTGTGTACTACAATAATGGCATTTAAATGGCATCAAGGGCATAAGCCACACAACGTACCGCATTTATGGCAGATTTCTGAATGACAATCAGACAATTTCACTCCGCTTATGCGCGAAAAATTGGGGATGCGTTCCATGTTCACATTCAAAATATACTAAACATTTATAAATTCAAAGATAAGAAACTGATATCCATATTAAATACACAGACGAAATCGAAAGTAGGGACACTGTAGTGTTGTAAGTCTGCCAGAAAGAAAGAAGGAAAGAAAGAAAGAAGGAAAGAAAGAAAGCGAAGTGGTGCGTGTGTTGGGGAGATTTCTCTCGCTGTTTTTATGCTTTGTTTACACCAAAGAATGGTCACCATGGATATATGCTGACACTGATCTCAGTTTGAAAACCAAAACACATTTAAATTTATTGCTTCAAACCTTCAAAGAGACAAAAACAGGAAGTTTATTACAGCATCTGTTTTGAGTTTGTATCTTTTTTCTCATAATACTCGTTACAATAGTATTTTTTTCTTTGTATGCTTTTATTAAAGTGACTTTATGGTTTATAAGTCAGGCACTGTCTAGCCAGTCTTGTGTGCAACAAACATCAAACAAACTTTTTGGGCAGCTGTTGAAACCTGAAATACCTCTAATTTTGGCCATCAATTTTGTCCTTGATTAACCCCACTTAGTTTTAAAATTTTAGCTTTACAAATTAGTGATACGCTGTTAAATGCATATAAATAAACCCCTACAATCAACTATTTCACTGTTTGACAGCCTTTTTTGCCATTTACTAACAGCATATACCGACTTTATTGCTCTTACATTGGCTCAAGCTTCTTTGTCTTTTCATGTGATGCGTGAATTATTTGAAATTACACTCAAAATTCTAATGCACAGGCTAGTAAAGTTTAGAGGAAAGTAGAGGGGTGTCAGAAATAGAAATATGGGACAAACAACATAATTGAATGTGAAATATAAAGCCACGCCACCCTGCTCCAGTAGGTGGCAGCAGCGGGCGGAAGGCGCCTTTCACTTTGGCCATAAAGAGCAAAGAAGAAGAAGTAGGGGCAGACCTGCCCGCCAATTTCGAAGGATGTAAACAGTGTCGTCCCTCTTCTTGATCGACATGCTATGAAGAAAGTTAATTTAACTACATAACGGCGAATATTTCTTTGTCAACAATGAATTCCAACGGAAAAGGTAACGCACCGAATATACGGTCATCTAACTTGTAGACGGCAACATGTAACGTTACGGCTGTTTTTGGTAATCTTAGCAAGCTTGTTGTAATTAGCTAACTAGACTTAACGCTAGCTATCACTCTTTAACGCTTCTATATCGCTAACGTCACGCTTACACTGACTTAAGCTGGCTAATAAACGGTTGTAGTGTATAAGTTAACTGTTAAACACAGTGTAAGAAGTCAAACTATCAACTGAACAAACATTAACAATCTTGTAATTTTGTTGACAGGATCTGGCGATTCAACCCAACTTGCTGCCAGGTAACTTGTACTTTTATCACCACAAACACAAACATATGCGACGCTGTCAGTCTTGATTTCCCTTAATCTCTGATCCAGGACCTTATCCTAAGTATTGTGATATGTATATTATCTGCATGTGGTTACCTTTTTCTTTCTAAACTTACATGGAAATCATATATAGCATTATATATATATATATATATATATATATATATATATATATATATATATATAGGGAGAGAGAGAGAGAGAGAGAGAGAGCATATGTAAAAACAAAGGTGTCCAAGAATATTTCTTTTTTGAACAAAGCAAAGTATGAGCTAGATTATAAGGCAATGCGAAATCTGTACTGTTCTCTTTTTTTTGGCCATATTTTAGTCATTGTGTGGGGCAACACGTACATGAGCAACATAAAAGCTATTATTTATATTACAGAAAAGCAGTAAGAATTATTCATAAAGTGGATTCAAGAGAACAAACAGTTTATTAAATCAGGACTAATGAAACTTAAAGATTTTGTTGACTTACCGACATTATTAGTTATGTACAGGGGCAAAAAGCAGAGCATTGCCTGAAAATTTACGGAAGTTGTTTGTTTTTAGTTCAGAGGACGAGGGCCATAGAGGGAAATTTAACTTTAAGCGTATGTGTATTTCAGTATGTGGCATCAAGCTGTGGAGTTCTCTACAGAATGATTTAAAGGGTCATAAAAAATATTCCTCAGTTCAAGCAAATGTATAAATAAAGAATAATTAGACTGTATGAAGTTGACAGGTAATGGCTTTTCTTAGTTGATGGTGAATTATTGTGTATGACTTGATTTTTTTTTTTCTCATGTTACTGTAAGTAATGATTGTTAAGTAACTATAATTGACAGACCATCTATTTCTATTGTTTATTTCTGTTTTGAGTAAGGGGCAGACAAAATAAGGTTTTCTTCTCCCTGCTCCTTTTCGGTCGTGGAATGTGTGCAAGGAAATTGAGTTGTGTTTTGTTCATGAATCGCTTTTTTTTTTTTTTTTTGGAGCTGTGCATTACCATGAGTGGAACAAATAAATAATGAAATTAAATGTTGTTTTGGCCGAGGAGATTATGCAATTAAAATGGCTACATAAATACAAACATTTTTATATCATTCAAACTTAGAGGACAGCTATAGTAACAGATCTTTCTTTTCTTGGCAATATTAAACTCTCACCACCAGCAGCTTAATCTTTATGTTTTACAAGTGTTGATGTTATTTTCTGGTCCTACAGTGGTGACAGCGATTCTATCAAAGTCTTTGTGCGAGTGCGTCCTCTGACCCAGGGCACCGGGCTGACCACAGATGGAGATCATAGTCTGTGTCTCACAGTCACCTCACCGAACACCATTCGTCTGCTCTCAAAACCAGAGCCACGAACCTTCACCTATGATCATGTCGCTGACATGGACACCTCTCAGGTTGAGGAACACAGTCATTGTATGATCTACATATTGTACCACTGGCATAGTAATGGTAGAATTAGCCTGGGAGGGTAACCTGATTTGTCAGTGTGGGATGTAGCTGGTATGACTGATAGTTATGTGATATTTATCTGTCATTTTCCAACAGGACTCTGTGTTCTCCAGTGTGGCCAAGAATATTGTTGAGTCATGCATGAATGGATACAATGGTACTATTTTTGCCTAGTAAGTGGTCTTAATATTGCTTATACGAAGTATGAAATCAAAAATGTTTTATGGCATAACTACCCTGCATTGTGCTTCATTTGCAGCAAACATTCAGTTCCTTAACTGTTTCCTCTTTTGTTTCTGCAGTGGACAAACAGGCTCAGGGAAAACATTTACCATGCTTGGTGAGAATTCAATATATAAGTTACGCTGTGTACTACACATTCTGTAAAAGGATGGAATAATTGCAGTGGTGCTTTTTATTTTTCTTGCTAGGACCATCTGAGTTGGATAACTTTACAGATGAACTGCGGGGGGTTATTCCTCGAAGTTTTGAGTACCTGTTTTTCCTCATCAACAGAGAAGTGGAAAGGGTGAGCGGTAACGTTTCATCACCATGAAAGTGTTGTAAACCAATATTTAATATTTGTTAATTAATGAGGTAGTTGCTTTGTTTTTTTTTTTTGTCTTTCTCTCAAAAGTCTTCCCAGTCCAAGAGTTTCCTTTGCAAATGTTCATTTATTGAGATATACAATGAACAAATTTATGACCTCCTGGACACAGCCTCAGCTAGCCTTTTTCTCAGGGAGAACATAAAGAAGGGTCTGTTTGTTGAGGGAGCTGTGGAGAAGTTTGTCAACTCAGCTGCTGAAGCCTACCAGGTAGGATTTTCTCCCTGTTGTGATGAAATACTTGATCCCTATGCACATTGAATCGAACTACATTGTCATATTGTCTAAAATTATCTTGTGCAATACAAAGTGTGTTGTAATTGAGCAACGTCCAATTGTATGTGCCATTATGTTTGATACCACTTAGGTCCTGTCTATGGGCTGGCGTAATCGTCGAGTGGCCTCCACCTCCATGAATCGTGAGTCTTCAAGATCTCATGCTGTGTTCACCATGACTTTGGAGTCTAAGGAGTCCATCAATGAAGTGGTGAACATCCGAATGTCTCAGCTGAACCTGGTGGATCTGGCAGGGTCTGAGAGGCAGAAAGACACACACACAGAAGGTTCCAGACTCAAGGTGACGATTCATGTCTGAATGTAGGCTCATAATGAGGTACTACATCTGGTATATTGTTTTTGCTTACAGCCGCTTGTCTGCGTTGCTCCTCTTTCAGGAGGCCAGCAGTATCAATCGCTCCCTCATGTGCCTCGGTCAGGTGATCATGGCATTGGTGGATGTGTCCAATGGGAAGAACCGCCACATCTGCTACAGGGATTCAAAACTCACCTTCTTGTTAAGGGTGAGTGACTGTAGATGCAGAATGCCTTTTGGGTTGCTGTTTCAGTGGAGATTGTTTAATGTTGCTGTGAATGTCGGTGTGAAAACTGTTTACTTTCCAGGAATAATGGCATTGTATATTCAGGTAGAGTGGTATAGAGGTGTTGTGTTTTTCATGTGAATCATTTTTACATGTTTCTAATGTAAAGTACATGTTTTCATGTTACATTTTATGTCAATGTTTCGATTGAAAAACATTGTGGAATACACACACAACCTAAATATGAATACTTGTATATTGGTGATGATGTGATTTGGTTCAAATTAAAACAAGCAGGTATTCATTTTGTCATCAATCAGATTCACATTCTTTATCACTTTAATATTGTAGACTTCAGAATATAACACTTCATTGTATATACTCATATTTATATATATATTCAAAGACGTGATTACACTTTATAACTTGGGTAATGCAGTGAAATATGCAAAAAATAAAATGACAAACTTTTTTGTCATGTGACTGCATTTCATAGTGCTTACGTTTAAAATATTTCAGGTTTGTTCGCTTATAAATATAGGCACTGTAACAATTGTCTCATTATTTCAGGACTCTCTTGGAGGAAATGCAAAGACTTACATCATAGCTAATGTACACCCTGGATCAAAATGTTTTGGAGAAACATTGTCTACTCTGCAGTTTGCCCAGAGAGCAAAGCTGATCAAGAATAAGGTATCAGTCCTCAAACACAGCTCTATTATGTATTAAAACCAATTAGACTTATCCAAGTTCTGGTGATTTCAACATTAAAGCACCTTATTATCTCACCCCTGTGCAATTATTCTATTTTTACAGGCCATTATCAATGAAGACACCCAGGGAAATGTGAGGCAGTTACAGGCTGAAGTTAAGAAGCTGAAGGAGCAGCTTGCACAGGCTCTTGCCTCTCAGGCGATTGACTATGGGAGAGATGTAGCACCAGGAGGACCAGAACTCCACATGGGTAATAACACTGGGATGAAATATACAGTGCATTCAGAAAATATTCAGATCCCTTCACTTTTTCCACATGTTGTTATGTTCCAGCCTTATGCTAAAATCGTTTAAATTAATTTTTTTCCCTGTGGTAAATTCAATTAATTGGACATTATTTGGTAAGACACACACTTGTTTATATAAGGTCTCACAGCTGACAATTCACATCAGAGCAAAAACCAAGCCCTGGGGTCAATGGAACTGCCTGCAGAGCTCAAAGACAGGATTGTGTCGGCACAGATCTGGGGAAGGCTATAAAAACATTTATGCTGCCTCCGTAATTCTTAAATGGAAGATGTTTGGAACAACCAGGACTCCTCCTAGAGCTGGCTGCAGGGGAGAAGGACCTTGGTAAGAGAGGTAGGCAAGAACCTGATGGTCACTCTGGCTGAGCTCCAGAGATCCTGTGTGGAGATGGGAGAAACTTCCAGAAGGACAACCGTCAGTGCAACACTCCACCAATCTGGGCTTCATGGCAGAGTGGCCAGATGGAAGCCTCTCCTCGCTGAAAGACACAGGAAAGCTGCTTGGAGTTTGCAAAAAAAGCATCTAAAGGACTCTCAGACTGTGAGAAACAATATTCTGCAACATAACAAAATGTGAAAAAAGTGAAGGGGTCTGAATACTTTCTGAATTCAAGTAAAATCGATTTACTTACATACTCCCAGGTTATTATATTTAATTGAGTCATAACTGATATGTAAAAAAATAAAATGGCTTTTTTCACCAGGCCCATCCATAGAAAGTCAGCATGATGTCTCATATAAGGCAAAGTTTATGGCTGCTGTTCGTCTGTGGCGGAACCGAGAAGAGGAGAAGAGGGTATGGAAAATGTTTTTTTGTACACTGTCATTGATTTTTGGGCACTTTGTTGTTGTTAGGAAATAATGTTGGTGCAGGGATGTTCACAGCAATGTTTGACTCTACACTCAGGTGCTGCTCAAGAAAGTGGCTCAGCTGGAGGAGGCCTGGACCCAGAAAGACAAATTCATCCATTCCAGCCGCATGATTGTCAGGTTTCGAGAGGACCACATCTCTCGCCTTGAGAAAAAGATGAAGGCAGGACATGACTTACTGTCAGACAAGGAGTCGCAGGCTTACATCGACCAGCTGAAGGAAGAGATTAAGATTTTAAAAGATCAGGTACAAAATCTAATGACCCTTGCACACTGCTTAACTGACTGCTGATGTCTGTATATATCTGTATAATGTGTAGATACACTGGAGGACCTATAGTTCAGATGCCAAAACACCCTTCTTTGCCTTCTAAAGTTGCTCTAATAACATTTCTTTCCTCTAACATCCAACATCAGTTCTCCTTAACTCCAGGATGTACAATTGAATCTATTCATTGTCATTTCTTGTGTACGCACTTGTGCCCCTTTAAGGTTGAACATCACCCAAAGATGACTCGATATGCAGCGGAGAACTTCAGCCTCAGGGAGGAAAACCATCAGCTTCGCTCCCTTGAATCGGTGGTGAATGCTCAAGAGGCTGCAGCCCAAGTTGCTGCTGAGCTGGAAGAGGCCTTCCAGAGGGCTATGGAGACAGAAAAGCTCACAGAGAGTAAGATAATTAGCAGCAGCATCAGAAAAGGTTGAGACAGTGAAAGAAATCATGCCATCTACATACAGTATATGTGAATAATCTAATTTTGCTCTACAGCTCCAGCAGTCTCTTCGACACCTGTGGCTGCAGACACCGTCTCGGCCACTGCACATGAGAAGCTGAAGGCTCAGCTGCTTCAGAAACAGTCCAACCTCACAGCAGCCCTTCAGGCCTTTGAGGAGTACAAAGAAGTCACCAAGTAAGCACAACATTTGATGAAGAAAAGTGTATCTAAAACAAAATTCACATGGGGATTATTATGTTTAGGAACAAGCACCTTCAAAAGCTAGAAATATATGGAGATGTATGGAGGGAATCTCAATTTGTTGCATATATTCGATGGTGTTATTTGTTCATTAAAATATTATTACATGCTGTTTTGCAGCTGCAGGAAGGATCTGTTTTTTTACTTTGACCACTAGAATATCATATTTTCTTTCATTATTATATGGATTTGTTTTGTGAGCTTGATGAAAGATGCCATTTCTCATTCAATAGGCCTTTAATATAAGTTCTGTAGAGCTTAATGTGATTTTAGGATGGTGCTTTGTTTTCCAGTAAACAGATGTCTCAGTTGGAGTCTGAGAAAAGATACCTCGACAAGTCCAACAGGCATTTGGAAAACATTCTGGAGGCCACGAACACTTACAAAAAACAAGAAGTCTCTGAGCTGAACAGAATTCATGTTGAAACTATAAAGGTGAGGAGATGATATGCTTTTGTTTTCTTGCAGATTCTTGTCAGAATTTGTTGCATTTTTGTCATTTGTCCAAAGATGAAAGTGTTTTGCTTTGTTCCTGTTTTTTTGTTTGTGTGCTGCCACTGTTGGTCTCATGATATGAATAATAACTATCTTTCATCCTTCAAATATCTGTCATATCAGATTCTCTCCACGCCCACCAAAGCGTACAACTTGCGGTCCCGTCTTGTGTCTCTCTCCAGCCCAGACCACTTGAATGGCATGAACAATAATCCAGATGACATTTGGGCCGAGGAGCCTCCTTCAGACATGACTGAAATGGCCTTGACTGAAGAACTGCGTCAAGTACAGGTACAGCAGAGTGGATTAACCCTCAACTGTGTGTACTTAAATGCATATGAAGTCATTACCACACAGTGTTTCATACTTTCTCCTCAGGAGCAAGCGAGTCGTGTCCAGACACAGTTGGGTGAGGAGGAGATAAAGAACAGCAAGCTGTTGCAGCAAATTGCAAAACTTGAGGAGCAGATCGCTGTGATGTCACAAGAGTCTGACCGCAAGGATGAGGTGGGATATTTCCTCACATTTATGTACAGTGGTGCTTACAATTTTGCTCTGTGGATCATTTAGAGTTTCATCTTCATTCAAATTTAATGAGATGTAAGAAATTATTTTCATTTGATCTTTGGGAATTTAGAGACTAGAGTAACATGTTGACCTTTACCTGATGCAGCAACTTTCTACTGAGCGAGCTAACAGGAACAAAGATCAGCTCAACCTGCAAGAAACTATCAGCAACCTGGAACAAAGCCTTCAGTCTGAACAGCAAGCTGCAGAAGGTGCTGTTTCTCCTTTTGTTGTAAAGATTTTCACCTGCTTGTCTGCATGGACTTGTGCTGCTGTCTGTGAACTGGGGACAAGTGTATCAAGGTGTCAACTCTCCTTTCAGTTTTGAGAAGTGAGATTCGTGATCTACGCCTGGTGCTGCAGTCGTCCGATAAGGAGCTGGCCACTGTGAAGAATGAGCTGAAAGACGGCCAGAGCGAGCAGCAGAGAGAGATGGGCCAGCTCTCCAGCAGTCTGATCAGCACACAGCTCCAACTTGACAAAGTCCAGTAAGCACCAGTCTATACTGCTGCATTGTGAGTCTTTTTGATCGGATGTATTTAGGTGCCCACAACTACCGTGTCCTCTTTTCAGGCTGGAGTGGGAGCAGCTTCTGGAGCAGCATCGGACACTGCAGGATTCTTTTGACCAGCTGCAAGCAGAGGCCAAGTTTGAAGCTGATCAGGCAGGACAGCAGCTGCAGGACAGACAGCAGGAGATTGATGAACTGAAGGCAAAGATTACGGTTAGTGAATTTATTAACTCAACTACAGGCCTTCTTCCCAAAATATAAGATGGAATGTCTTAACTGTCTATATTTTCTATTCTTGTTTTTTTTTTCTTTTGTTGTAGGAATTAAGTAGTTCTTTGCAAATTGAACAAGAGCAAACAGGCACCCTGATCACCCAGTTAAAAGAAAACAAAGAAAGCACATCAAAGTGAGTACATCACAGGCTAAACCTGTCTATAGTTTTTGGTTAAATATAACATTTTTTCTTTATTTATAAAATTCCTAAAATAACATGAATGACCTTGTATGCCTTCAGAGAACTCATTGAAACCGTGGAGCAGAATACACAGCTTAGAAAACAAGTCTCAGACCTGACGGCACAAAATCAACAACAGGTCAGTCCTGAGAACAATATGCATGTTTGCAAGTTGAAAATATTTATCATAATGGTAATTGCAGCTCAGTGTCTAAACCTGGTTGTTTCATTTTTTTTATTTTTTTTTTATATTCAAAGGTGTCCAAACTTGTCAGTCTTGAGCAAAATCTCACCTCTGCCAATGAAATCATAAAAGGCTTGGAGCAGAAGACTGAACAGGACAAAGTAAGCCTAAGAGAATAATCCTGTCTGATCATTTCCTCTGATAAACTGTAATTACAGTATGTCCACTAACCTTCTGAACATCTCTTGTTTTGTTTGACAGGATGTTGTTCTAGATCTGATTAACCAAACCAGAGACCTCCGCAGTGAACTGAGTCAGAAGGATCAGACCATTACCCACCTGTCTGGAGATATCAAAGACATCACAGTACTTTACTCTTCCTCCTATTTCACCATTCACTTGTAACTTCATGCTATAGATATGCATAATATTTGAATTGGTCACTACATTTTTATAATGACATCACACCTCTTCCAGGCCAAGTACAATGCTGCCTGCCTCGAACGGGAGGATATCAGGGAGCAAAACTCCAAGATGCAAACAGAAATCTGTGACTTTAAAGAAAAGTTAGACAGGAATGTGGCATCTAACAAAATAGAGGTAAGATTGATTCTATTAAACACCACAACTGATACATAAATTTAGTTTCTGTGACATACAGTATACATTTGATGTCCCTCAGGTGTATCTTGTCATTTTTCTTGGTAGACTTACTGGAGGTGAATAATATTCTGACTCCGTAGTTATGTGTGTGTCTGTCAGGTTGAGGTGTTGCAGGAGGAGGTGACTTATGCCACAGAGGAAGTTGAAAGACTCACAAAGGTCTTAGATGAGCAAAACCGCCTCCTCCAAGCATCTCAGGAGCAAACAACCCAGAAAGAGGTCATGATACAGAATCTACAGCAGAAGGTAATTCTTTTATCATCTTATCAAACAGCAAGGACTCAAAATAATTAGTTAAAAGTTCAAGGATAACATCTAATAAAATGACTGACTAACTAAAATTCTCCATTTGTACCAGATTCAACAACAACGGGAAGCTGTTGAAAAAACGATCAGAAATGGAAAACCTGTAGAGTCAACACCGAAATCATTACCTCGGGTAAGACCATGGTTTATTTATTTTTTTAAATCTGATTTTTAGGGCTGTAGTCTCCTGGTCGATAAGTTGGTCGATATGCTCTCGTCCGACCAAATTCTCATTGGTCGAATAATTGCCGTGTTACTTTCATAAGGAGAAAAGTGCTACATCAATAGCTTTCCAGGATTAATCCATTAGTTCCTGCGGCTGGAGGGACAGACTAACAAATTACCTGAAAACGGGGGTATTCAAAACACCCCCGTTGTTTTCACAACTTTGAACTCGCCCAACCGAATGGAGACTGCTGGGTCTAACTGTACCAAACGTTCACTGAGCGTTTACTGAAGTAGTGTTTCTCCTATAATTACAACAACAAAAACTCCCGCCAGGCCAAAAAAATATTTTTTTAATGTCAAAAATAACGCCAAATATCCATTGGGAGTGTCTGTGCAGCGCTGCTCCGGTACGTGAGTCTACCTCCATGTCGTTGCCTGGGAAACTATTGATAGCGTAATTTAAGGAATACGGCATGTCGGCGTATCGAGCGGGAAAGAGTGAGCGGCAGGAAAGTGATGGTGGGTGCGAACGGAGCAGAGGAAAAGGTTAGTAAGTTAGTAAATCATCAGTCTGGCAGTATAGTACAGACTTCAGTGTAACAGTTTATAAATGCTAAAAAGTCAAGTCTGTTGTTTCCCCAAGTGCTGGAAAAGTGAAGGGAGATAGCTCCAAAGTTAGCAACAATGGGTTAGCATAACCGACGCGGAGAAATGTGTGACTGCAGAGTTCACTGTGCACTCTGTCTCGTTACATCCAACCCCCCCAAAGAATTATGTACGATTTCAGTTGACAAGATTTTCTTTGGTTGACTACCGTCCTACTGATTTTACAAATGGAAAATGTGGTGCTTGATTTATTTATTTATTTATATTTGGGTTTTTTCTGCTTTTCAAGACTCCCCACACCCCAGGAAGCTTCAACAGGAACCTGACCGAGGTGTTAGAGAGCCAGGAGAGGGAGCTGGAGAATCGACGCTCCTCCATGATGACCATGGAGATTCTTTTAACAGAGCTGAACGCTGAGAGAACTGCCAAGAATGAGGAGATCCAACGGCTGAAGGTATTGTGTTTGGCCAAAGTTAATGAATTTGTAGCAATTCCTTATTAGACTGAAAACTTATTAGAGTGTAAATTCAAGGGTCTTAATGAACTCTGTATTGTGTGTTTTCTGTCCTCAGACGCAGCTGACTGAGAAAGAGATGGTTCGAATGGAGATTCAGGCTTTGCTTGACCAGTATTATACCAAAGAGAACCAACCGACACAGAATGGAAAAACAAATAGGTTGAGTTTATTCATTCTTTCATTCTGCCATCTATTGTCCTACAAGATACCAGACCACCCATGGCTGATGGCATAAGTAAAGTTAATAGTGTTATCTTGTGATTTTCAGCGAGGTGATGATTGAAAGTATTAAGCAGTCCATACTCAAAGAGCTGCAAGAGGAGAGAGAAGAGAAGGTTTGTATTTGTTTCTCTACTGGTTTTATTTTTTTCTCTTGACAGAATGATTTATGTATAATTTGTTGTCTGTGGTTCATTAACAGGGCAAAGTATCGCAGAAGCTGTCTGACACTCAAAAACGGTAAGCACATATATGGAGCGCTGTACTTAAGTGAATTAATCAGTGTTTTGCTTATTGCATGTTATTCCTATCATTCATTTATGCTTGAGGATAAATAAAATCTCTTTTTTCTGTGGAGTAGACTGCAGGCACAGGAGTCAACGTTGGCCCATTCTCAGACCTGTGTTCAGCAGCTGACCACTGAGCTGAGGGACCGCTGTATAGAGTTGAGAGAGCTGAGGCAGAGGGTACAGGAAGAGGACAAGTTGCTCCAGGTCAGAGAGTAGATGAGTATATCTCTTACTTTAAAAAAAAGGAAAAAGTATTTTGGGGTGATGTAGCTCTTTTCTATTCAATAAAATATAATCCATCACACTATTGTAATGTTTTCTGCCACTTATGTCAGAGTGAAAGGATGGCAAGGTTGGTTTGTTCATCTAGCTCTTTGGTCCCAAGCAAAATATTGCCATGGAGTTTTGGTATCAATCATCATCAGAGAAAGATTAGTAATGAGTTCCAGGTTGAGGTTGGTCAGTGATATTTTAAACTGGAAGATGGTTCCCAAGGGGGATGACACAGAAAGTTTCAGATGACATTAAATAGAATACAACACAATTATATTTATACCTTTTTTTGTTTCATAAATTTCTGCCAAGCTAACAGGTCAGGTGAGCCAACTGTACTGATATATTTTTGTCTTACAGGAGAATGAGGTTCTCCGTAAGCAGAATGTTCAGCTGTCAGAGGAGAACGGAAAACTTGTGGGACATAAGAACCACAAACAGAGGATTGAATATCTGGTGAAGCTAAAGAAGGACAACACCAAACTTCAGGAGGTAACGATCATTTCTGCATAGGATAATTCTCCTGGTGAATATTGTTAATAGATCAAATTGTGTTTAATTAATCAAATCTGTGCATTTATTTTGTTTCAAAGGAAAATGAAAAGCTCCGATCAGAGATCAGCTTAATGCGAGACAGCAATGGATGTCTGGCGCTGGAGATGCTGTGAATCTCTAAACTGTTTGTATGGAGGCGGTTTTTCCCCAAAGTCTTTTTATTTTTTTAAATTCTTTTCTAATTCTTTTATCAAACAGAGTTGACTTGATCAACCCTTTTAATAGTGTCCAGTACATATACATTTTGATACATTTTGTCTTTTCATTGAGGGAATCTGCATTTATATTTCTCACATGTCTATAAGTGTTTCCGGGAGGCGTACTGTACCTGTTCCATAGACCTGTCATTACAAGAGTAGGGACAAACCAGCTGTGATTTAACATATTAAAAATACAAACTTCCTTTCCAGGTCTTGTTGGGTTGCTTTTGATGTACTGTAGTATATCTAGTCACACTTTTTTCAGACTGCATGGTAAAAACAATGCTGAATATCTTAATGTAAAAACTGTGACTTTTTATATGTTCATAATTTTCGGTGCTAATTTCTGATGCTGTGATTGACTGAACATCTGAGTTGTATCCACGGTATTACGCTGTATTTTCCCCAGCATACTGAGGTGTATCACAATTGTCTTTTTCCAAGCATAATGGACATTTCTTTTTTTTTAAATACTGTAATTAAAAATACTTTTGCTACCTCTTGTTAGCTGTAATACCTCTTCATATTTTGTGGTTTCCTTACCTAAACAGTGTAAGTAATAGGACTATAAAAAACAATCTAATTACAGAAAATAACCTGTGGATAATTCTCATTTATGCAGGTCATAGGTCATCTAATGGTAGTAAATCAAAAGGTGAGGTCCAGTGGTCTTTAAATTAAAAATATATCTCAAATTAGCAGAATATTTTTTGTAACATTTAACCCTTACGTACTGTTCATATTCTGACCCTTCACAGTATGGAACAGGTCATTTTTGACCTGACAAGGTATCCCTTTATAATATACCAAATGTTGAACCACAAATGTATTTTGTATCCACATATATCATCTCACTCAATAAATGGGTGATTAATCCTTCACTAAAGTTTCAGAGAACAGAGTGTTTTCTTTAGGACTGACACTTCTTTTATAGAGAAAAAACATTGACAATCACACTATATTATGATCTTTTGTTATCTAAAACAGGAGAACATAACAGCTATAATTATTTCAATTAATTTTATTGAAAGTGAAGGATGCCACAATATTTTTGAATGGTAGGTTTTATTATAACCATTAAAACCATCAATCAACACTGCCTGTAAGCCACATACCCACTATGTTGGTTGCCTGGTAATTGATGAGTTTGATCTGTTATTTTGGGTAGGCTTGTTTGCAGGTGCAGATGCCCTATGTCCCTACTGTATGTACACAATGCATGATGCTGCTTATGCACAGTTTTACACTTTCACTGGTTCACGATCCCCCCATAACACTTCAAAGGTCTACAGGAGCACACCTGAGTGGGTCTAGTGGATGGAGGGAACACAGGCAGTTCTCTGACAGTGTCATGGTCCCTCTTGCACTCTGTCCCCATGACAGAAATACACACACAAGCCAGTCTATAGTTTCACTGTTTCAAGATCCCTCATAACCACTCTGTCTTTATTTGACCCCCTCTGATGACTTTAAAATACCTTTTAATAAATATGGGTCAAATTTGACCTCAAACACCTGCAATGTGCAAAAATGTATACCAGCTGAACAAAAATAAATACTTTTGAAATATTTCCATTTTTTGTATATTCTGGGTTAAGCTCGTTTTCTCGAGATGACGAAGTAATTAACTCGTGATCTCGAGTAATGGCGTTAAAAGAATAATTGCAAGCTCTGCCGTTCTGGACTTCTGTACTGGGCTACTTTAGGAAAAATCATACAATCCCAGGCTTAAAGGAGTTAATTTAGGGTATTTTTTTTATTGCTTTCAAATGTCAAAATGGGTTTTTGACCGACCTGAACAGTATGTAAGGGTTAACAGAAACAACAACATGCTGTGTAAATGGAAGAATTTCGATTGTAACTTTATTTGCAGTCGTTACGGCAACCGACAGGAGGCGAAATGAGCCACCTCCCAACTGACGTTTCTTTGGAGACGCAACAGGAAAATGTCGATATTTCAGAAAACCTGCAACATGAAGAAAGTGTTCACTGCAGAACAAATTTCAGACTGGTTCACCTCGGGGACCACGTTTGCCAATATTAAACTCACAGAAGAAGGGATTGAAAGAAAGTTCGATGAGCTGTCATTTAAAGAGACCCGGTAAGATAAGCTGAAGCAAAGTTAACGTTAGCTAAAAGCTAGCTAGCATCCCGCGTCACCTGTGCTAGTGGTTAACCAAGTAAAAAATATTCAAGGCTACAAGTGTCACTTCCTTTATTTCAGCCAAAACATAAATTTATTTTCTCATAGCTACAAACAGTAGGACGGCCGGAAGAGTTAACGCTAGATTAAAGAAAATGCATGCAAAATTAGAAAAATGTGAGCTGTGCTGGATGCTGAGTTTTAGCTAACGCACGGTAATTAGCTAGGTAGCTTTCCAACATTAACATATTTAGCATTTCAAATGGCTGCCACCAGCTTTATACATGTCGAAGTGTGTCACAGCAACATATAATGCTAATGTCAAATCCTTTTAGTTCGACAGTGTGTTGATTCATTAAAGCTGGAGTGCAGGACTTTAACATATAAATGAACCACCGTTAAATTCAAGCCTTTTTCAAGGTTTTCCAAGATTTCAATGAATACCTCAATTTTATTTTATATAGCACTTTACACGCTACCTGGTTGACTAATTTTCAGTTATAATCAGTTTTTATTATTTTTGAATACCCTCAATTTACTGTAACGTTGGCTGTCAAAAGGTTTTCAGTGACTTCAAATTTCATAATTTGCCAAAGGTAGCACAAAACGTCAGCTGTTGATTACAGCTCTGGCTTGGCCACTGAATCAGAAATGTCAATGTTTCTAACCTGGAGGTCAGAAACTCTTAAGGGGACACAATAATTAAATATAAACAAATTGAATAAAAATATAAAAAGCTATGACAAGATGATTAACAAGACAGGCAATAAGACTAAACAATCTATTAAAGAAATTATGCTAATTTCTTTAGGGATTGTAAAGATCTGGTGACCTGTTAAAGTAATAAAACAGTTCAACACATTGTCCACCTAGCCTAAAGTCATCTTCACGTTTTTGGTCACAAGCAATTATTTAAAAATTACAATTAACAGTCCTACAAATAATTAAGTCTTTGCATCACGTCTCCATGCTGTTTATGTGATGACTGATTTTCCTTGTGATACAAGACCACAGACTTATGGAGGAGTGTGTCCTCTCACAGTGTAGTGTTATATGCCCCTGTGGGCCTGAGAGGAACTGGATAGTAATATGGAAGGTTCCAGTCCCTGTTTACGGTGACTGAGCTGGAGTGCCTCATGGCCCGGTCCACATATCCGGAGATTGTTGGGATCTCCTCCCTTGGGTGGTCTGTACAGTTGGGGACCGTAGGTGTGACAAAGCGCTGCTTCATTTTGTAACGGCTGGTCCAAGACTCCATTGGTCGGAGCGGCCCTGGCTGCACTGAAAGACTGTCCTCTTCGTCATATTCCTTTTGGCTCAAAAAGTCCCTGAGCACCCGCTTGAAGACAGATGCCAATTCCCAGGGCATTATGTTGTTAGTGGCGAGCACCTCACGAAATCTGTGGAAGGATGCGACAAACGGAGTTAATTAAAGACATATATAGGAAGCAGTCTAAAGGCAACCATTTTGTACTTGCCCTGATGAAAGCCTTAATGGCTGAAATGCATAGGCATGTTTTTACCTATGACCAAGTAGCCATGAAGTATTAAAGGCTTTTTAAATTTATTAACCTCTTGAGTGCTTCAGATCTTTTCAGTAACTCTAAACTAGTAGGATCCCCAAACTGAAGAGCACCAGAGGGATACCTTTCTACACCCAAGCATCACTCCAAGCATCTGTTTTTTGACTTAATTAAACACTTGTCGAAGTCGCAAGGATTTGCATCAACACAATGTCAACGTCCCACATTATCAGTTGGCAGTTTCTGATTTTTATTTATTTAATCCATCACAAAATCTAAGACATATGCCCTTGCACCTATTAATTCTGTCTCATAGTAAGAATAGTTAGAAGAAAGACATATCTGGGACAACAACATGTTTTGAAAATAGTACAGTAGTGTTATTGTTGGGTAATGTTGTTATGCAAGAACACAGTAGTGACCTAGTGAGTTTTATGGGAAATAAGTAGGTCACAGGGCTCAATCATGTAATATTTTATTTCATTATGGCTAACATAGAGATGACGAGAGGAAACCCTGGCAGTCTGTCTTTACTAAGCCTTACAGGGCATCCTTCACCTTCGCATGTTCACACCCTACATCGCCTGCCTCTGTGACAGTAACACACAATGGCTTGCTTGGCAGCTTGCCCTGCCTCCATTTCCCTTTGGGTCTTCTCTGCTTCGCCTGCTGTCAGGCCGCGTGTTGATGCAGAAGCAGCTAGTCGCTGTTGACAGCATACTAATGTTAGGATGGAGGATGGCATGGCTGCTTCAAAATACCTGGAGAGCACGTTGGCTACGTGGATAGGTGGGATCTGGGCACACAGGAACTCCAGCTGGTGTAGCTCTGATGTGGGGATGAGGGTCCGCAATCTGGGGTACCTCTGAAACCAGTGGAGACCCAAGGCGCTGTAGGCCAGCCTGTTCTCCCTTTCCAGCTCCCTCGCCAGGTGCTCGCGTTCCTCCACATGCCACAGGAGCTCTTTGATCAACATGCGGCTGGGTAAGACGCCTGGGGTTTTCAGAGATGGTGCTTCATCCTGATCCTGCACGCTTGTTTCATGCGACCATTTCATCCAGTTGAACAATGGCATGGCAGTCACAGCAGACAGTCCTGAGAAACTGAAGAAACAAGAAATGTTAACCTGGATTGTGAGGCCATGATGTTTTTATAGCACTGTTGTGTTGCATTTACATATGCTGGAATATCTGATGCTTTAAGCTAAGTGTGAATTTCTCTCCCAAGTTGCACGTACTGGCAAGACAGAGTAAGACCAGTTGTGCAAAGGTAGATGCAGCAGGAACAAAAAATCAACAAAAAAGAGTAATGATGGAAATTTACCTTCAGAGAATAAACAAAAAACGAGAACAAAGTGAATTTATCCAACCCTAGTTCTTACAAAAGCTTGCACCTTTTACTAAAAACAGGGTCACATTTTCAGCCCCAAAGACCATAATGAGAATTATGCAAGAAAATCGCAACCTCTACTTGGAATATATGATTTTCATTTTATCCAGAATTGTGTGAAAGATTAAAATTTAAGGTTGACAGTGAAATATGATCCCACCATAACTAAGCTGACCTCTGGTCCCTGCCTGATGTGTGCTATGATTGCCTTCAGTTCATGTCAAACTCTTCAAAGGACAATGTCCCAGGTGTGTGTATTTGGCCCTTTTTGCAGGCTGATGGATTCAACACAGCTTCCACCTGGGATTCAGATGGATTACACAGCCTGCAGGGTCATAGGTCAGCCTCACGAACACAAACTGTATATGTGGTTTCACACATTGTAAGATAGCAAAACAGAGCTTTTCAGGTATTTAACCTAACTCCTGGTTGAGTACTTAAAAAAGAAATCCATATTTGAACTACTGTTAGTCTTCCAATGTGTAAGAAGGAATTATCACAATAACATCTGGCTGTAAATTGTAAGGAAAGATCTGTACTTACAGGTGAAAACTGCACCGCTGACGTCTCTGTGAGATATTCAGAATTTGATCAAAAATGAGCTTATCACCGAGTACAGCCTCGAGCTCCTTGTGTCCATGGGTCTGTCCATGTTCATCCCTTCACTCGCTGTCTATTACATCCCTTGGTGTCAAATGCCATCAAAGGAGCAGATCACTCGAGAGTCGGCAGCGATCCTCAACTGTCTTGGTTGTTGGAAACGTTTTTCTCTTTGTGTTGTAGTTATTGTCTTGTCCTTGTCTTATCTCTCCCACTGCCTCTGTCATGCAGACTTTTTCCCAGGAGAGTTAGTCACACACTGCTAACTGACTAAGAGCTGTCACCTCTCCTCTCCTTTCACCATACTCTCCTCTGTGCACTGTGCAGCTTTGTTGTAAGGTCAGCTGCTTTGTAGCTTGCATGAAATGTGTGCATTGGAGAGAAAGGGAGAGGGCGAGAGTGTTTGTGTGTGTGTGTGTGTGTGTGTGTGCCCACAAGCCACGTGTGTGTTGTGTTTGAGGTCCTCTTAGTACTGTCAGGGTTTGTGCCTGCTGTTGCGATAAAATCCTCCCCTTGTTGAGAGAGAGGGAGGGGCAGAGACAACTGGGAATGCTCTCCGAGCTACAGTGCTGTGGGCCTGGTCGAGCCGGCCAGAGGGAAAGACGAGAGGAGGCAGAGACTCGGAGCAAAGTTAGAAATGGCAGCGTGTAGTGAAGTGGACAGAGCTCCTGGTATTTTATCCCACTGTGAGCTAGCATTTGAAGTTAACTTTTAATGATAACCTCAGTGGCTCAACATAGAATCAGAGTAGCAGGCAATGCGGTCAAAAAACCTCATCTTTGTCTCTGAGAAATACCGTTTTCTTTGTCTAGTATGTCAAATAGCATTAGATGCTGCATTTCCCATTAACCGCAATGGACGTAGCAATGTAGATGCCAGCACAAATTCTAGTATATCCAGAATGCCACACATGATTGCAATCAGAAATAAAAAGCAGCACCACCGTTGCTCCATTGAACCAGGACGTGAAAGTTAATTGATTAAAGGTGCTAAATATATTTAATAATTTATGTAAAGCTCAGCATCTAATGTCAGCCTGCCTTTACCAGAACATGCTTCTTCTGATTTGTAATTGGCTTTCCAACCCTCATGCCCATCCAAATGTTGTAAGTTCTCCAGTGGGTTGTCATCTGTTGTCTATAAATATATATATAAAAAAGACACACACAATAAACCCCCCTATGTAATCTATACATTCATTTAAATTATTTTTACTTCTGGAACCACGACTACGTGATACAAGCCCTTCCACCATACTACTCAATTAGGATCCTCTCAAACCGACAAAACTGTCTTGTTTGATGAAATTGAGCTTTCAAATTTCAAGCTTTCAAATTAGAGTCGTGGCAGTCAGGGTTAACAGAGAAGTGCTTTGTTGTTGATTATGACAACAAAACACACTTCAAGCATTATATAAATGATTTGTTCATAGTGACAAACCCATGTTACTTTTGACAGGCATTCTTACGAAGATGAAACTAGCAGGTGTAAGCTGAACTGTTGTCACACTTGATTCTTTATTTCCACTTTTCATCGTTTTGAAGAATTAAAATCTTGAAGAGGAAATGTCTGTCACATACTGTGTGAGTAGAGAGAAGGAAACTTGCTGTTCCATATGAGTTTCAAGTCCTACGCATAGTGACTCAAATTTGTTCTGTGTTTTTTTTTTTTTTTTTCCCCATTTGTCTTCGAGTGACTGTTGACGTTATTCCAGTTCCTTGGTTAATGGAAGCTCAAAATGTACAAACTGCTTAAACTTTGCTTTTATTATGTTTCTTTTCAGCCCATCAGAGGTTCCTGATGAAGGCAGCCTGAAAAATGTAAACTCTGATGGAGGGCATTTCCGAAAAAAAGTACCTACTGGGAGTGAGTATTAAAATTTCACTTGAATTTTTTCTTGCATCATATAAACTTACATAGTTAAATGTAATGTAGAATTTGTCATAGACTATGAACACTGATTCTTGTGCATTCGATTCTGAATCCCCAGGTACCACTCCTCCTCCACTTGCGAGTTATGAGTACCCCAGCTTGCCCATAACCAAAAACAGACAGGAGGTAAAATGTACCAGTCTACTACTCAACCACACTGCGTGATGGTCTGAAAGTGCCCTCTCACTCTAGTCCTCATTCATGTTAGGAGTTTCTCTGAGATTGTCATTATGTCTTCAGGACATTGGTGCACTTAAGCTTTTACTGTTTGCTCAAGACAAACACAAAGTTATTTAATGCTGCAGGACAACAGCTAACTTTAAATTCACTAGTTTAAAATTTTATGTCGACTAATAGAGAATGGTGTCTGAATATTTTAGCTCATGCTGTCATTTAACACTGTGTCCTAACTGAATGTGACGTGAGCATCAGTGACAAAATCAGTTTGATTGCTTTAATTTTTATTGGAATGTCTTAACTGGCTTCAAGCGACGCTGCGCAGCGCTATACGGCGCGCCGTTTTGAGCTTAACTTTTGTCGGGCGCCCTGTTTCTATTTACTACCTATCGCTCGCGTTGAAAGCGAGTCATGGATGAGGAACAGCTGATTCATTAGGTTGAAATGAGGAGCTATCTGTACTATACCTCCTCATTTCACTACAGAAACATAATAAGGTAGCAACTGGCTGGAGGGAGATCACCAGGGAGCTGGAAGTTTCTGGTTAAGTTGCTGTTGGCTATATTGTATGTCATTTCCAGTAAAGAAACATCTAAATATCACAATATAAAACGTGTATTCTGTTTGAAAAGTACAAACTAAGGATAGCAAGTACTCACCCATCTTTTACTTGAGTGGTTACGTCTCCAGTCTGATTTTGAGTGCACAGCTGATAAATACGTGATTAACAGAAGTGCATATTTAATGGATTCGGTATGGACAGAGAGCGTCCGATGTTATGCGATGTGACGTGATAGTCGATAGTCGCTTGCTGTTAGGACACAGTGTAAGCTGCACTTTCTTAATGCAGATGATTAAGTCTGGACTTCTTGTAATAAATCAGCTTAGCACATCCATCACATCCAGTAGTTTCATAACTTTCAGGACTTACTTTCAAATATCTTTTTTTATTGCAATGATATTAGTGCAAATAGCCAAATGAGGTTTCTATTTTTGTGAACTGTTTCTCTTTTTGAGTGGTTGTGTATTTGTGTGTGTTTGCCTGCTTCCAGCTGATTTCTCTCATAGAAAACAACTCTGTAGTAATCATTCGAGGAGCCACAGGCAGTGGCAAGACCACCCAGCTGCCACAGTACATTCTGGACCACTACAATGAGAAAAATGCCTCGTGCAACATTGTGGTCACCCAACCACGCAAAATTGGGGCCACCAGTATTGCCCGATGGGTTGCCACACAGAGGAAGTGTACCCTGGGTAGTCTGGTGGGATATCAGGTTGGTGCAACATTCAGACAAAATCTGATTTACTTAAACTGTGAAGTGCAGACACATACATGGGCCTGCACTTACAATATGTTCTTAGTTCCTACACAATAATTAAACCATAATATCCAAGAGAGAGAGAGCCCTGTGCAGAGGTCATGTAACAGTAGTTAGTCTGTACTGAGCCAGCCTTAACCTGCAGTGATTCACTTAAGATCACACTGTGTTCAAAAGGCAGATGACATCCTCTCACAACTCAGAAAGAGTGTGTATACGCATATTTGCCGAGCTCATGTCTGTGCATTGCTGTCAGGATGTCTGGCTGTGTTGCACAGAGCTCTGAAACAGAACATCTAATGACTGTTGTCTCCTCCGCTTGTTGCAGACCTCTGGAGTTAAAGATGATGTCACTGACAGTGGGAGCAATGACTATGTTTACATGCACAAAATATTCCAGTTTTTGTCTTTATTCTGAAAAAGATAATATTCCTACTAAGCTGTTTACATGACTGATGAAAATGAATATTCTGCTAATATCCCCGTTTACACGCAGAGGGTTTTCAGGGTTTCCCTCTGCAATAGTGGGAATGGAAATCACAAGATCTCCGCAGGCAGTGAAATAAACCAGTGAGGTGAAAAACATTCATGAGCTGCTGCCTGTTATTTATAAGTGTTTTTGATATGACTGTTATTATGTATTTATAGTTACAGGCACATCCAGTACCTAGGTTGTCCTATAATGTTTACAACACCGCTGAGTGTTTTTGGTGAATCACACCGAGTCATCACCATCAGTCCACAGTTGCATGTCAGGATAATAAACAATCCCCTCCGTCCCCGTCGAGGAGAAGGCACGCTCTGTTTTTCCAGCCTGCCCTGAACAGCTCTCCACTCTCCTCATTTCTCTTCTCTGTCTGTCTTCATGCTACTTTCTACATGCTACATTTGGAATAGCAAAACAGAATATGCTGTTTACGTGACCTGTATCAAATTCAGAATATTGTCATATTTGGAATAATAGTCAAATATTAGTGTGCATGTTAATGGGAGACATAATGTTCAGGTTATGCTGCACATCCTAAGCATATTCTTTATCTGCTGCAAGGGGAGAGTTCTTTGCTCGTCCCCTTTCCTGTTTTGTTTTTTCCTCTTAGTTTGTGAAAGTCATGCACTCAGTAAATGGAAAGTTCTTTTGTGCTCAGAGTTGAGTCGGTGAACCAAAAAGTATTTCCCTGTGGTCGGACGCAGGGTTGCAGTGAATTTATTCTCAGGTCACTGGTATTTTCTCCAAGACTGACCAGAATAGTTATGTTGGCAATGGCAGACTGTAGTTTGTAAGACACTGGCATGAGGTCTGAATGTACTGTAGAATAAGCATACTGTGGCTAATCCTTTATATCATTCTGAGGAAGCAGAATATAACCTTATCGATTGAGACTGGAAGAGACCTAATTTCTTTAACATGACCTATTTAACATTTTCAAGAAAAGATTTTTATTTATTTATGTATTTATTGGGACCATGTACAGTGTTAAACACAAATGTTACCATTTGATGTACTGTACCAGAGTTAGCTTACAGCTAATTTTCATCTGCAGTCCCTTTGGCAGGTCACAATGAAAACACATAACAGCACAATAACAAGCAGTATCAAAAATCAAAAAACACACAAGACACATCATACAAAATACAAAGCTACACACAATAGCTCATCACATACACCCACAATGACAAGCTTACATGATTAATTTCTAGTTGACAAATTAAAAGCAAAATTATTTGCATTCATGAGAAGACCATGAGATGAAATTTAGAGTCATTCAACAGTCACAATATATTACTCAACACAGTGCTTTTGGTAATTAAGAATAATGGGATAATTATTAATAAGAATTTGTGTCCAGATTTATGAATGCAAGGCTACATATTTGTATTTCAGGTTGGTCTGGAGAAGATGGCTACTGAACACACTCGACTAATCTACATGACTACAGGAGTGCTGCTTCAAAAACTGGTTTCAGCCAAGTGCCTCACGGAGTACTCCCATATTTTTCTAGATGAGGTGCATAAACATGAGACAGATCATTTCTAATGTAAATGTTCATTTCTCTGTTAGCTTGACTTTTATAAGGGAAATTTTGAGTTTCTGTTTTTTTAGTAGGCCAAATTAGAATATTTCATGCTGAATCAAAAATATTCTTATCCATTTATGAGTAAATGGTAAAAATACAGTTCCTTCACTTTTTTTTATGACATTTTATTTAGTTGTAATTATTATTTGGTTTTCCTCTGTTTTCATCTATATTTATGCTGCTGCAGGGGCACAGTTTCATCATTTAATCCTAATATCTAATCAGTGATTCTTGGCTTTTTGGCCATTTATCGATTCTGCCTTTGCCAAAGGTTCATGAGCGCACTGAGGAGATGGACTTTCTCCTGCTGGTTTTGAGGAAACTTCTTCATTCAAACTCTCGTTATGTCAAGGTAATCGCAAGATCAACGTTAACATCCCTCTTCTGCCCTCTTTTGGCATTAGTTGAACTCTCGCTCATAGAAGCTGTGTTTTCTCAGATCATCCTCATGTCAGCCACCATTAACTGCAGACAGTTTGCTGAGTACTTCGGCACTCCAGTCCGTGGAAAGATGAACCCGGCATATGTGTTTGAAGTGGAGGGGGCACCTTATGCCATTGAGGAGTTTTATCTGGATGATCTCCACAACCTGTTCCCATGCAGGGTAAGGACATGGTAAATGTCTGCTGATGCTGCTGTTCTCTATATTGTGTAGCCAAAGTGTTTGTGTGTATTTAATGTTTTTCTTTACCAGGTTGAGTTGCCTAATTCAGATGACCCTCATATCTCTGTTGAGATTTACAATCTTGCCATCAGTCTCATTCAGAGCTTTGATGAGATGGAAGGAAAAGATTCCAGGTGAATTCTTGGTGTCTTAGCACACTTAACTGCAAGGGGAGACACATTGTTGTCCCCCGCCTGTCAATCATGTGTTGAAATGTGCGTTTGTGTGTGAGCAGCAAAGCAGAGAAAGAAGGTGGCAGGACGTTGGCAGAGAGAGGAAGTGTGCTGGTTTTTCTCCCTGGTTTACATGAGATAAGCTACATGCAGGAGGCCTTGGCCAAGCTGGTCCACAAAAGGTGAGCTTTGAGTTAACCTCTTCATTTAATCTTTCTGCACAGAAGTAGCTGTTTTTTATTTTGGAAGGAAAGACCACTGTTGTTTTCTAGAATGTGCTAAGAGTTTGGCATTGAAAATGACCAGAGTACAAAGTGTAAGATGATTGATTTAGATACCTAATTTTGAGGTTTCTGTTGGACATGGGACCTAATGCTTAATCTCTTTTGTCTGTTTTGCTGGCTTTATTTTCTTTGAGCCAAGTGTTTAACCTACATTACGTAGTACTTGTGATGAATGTTTATATTTACCTCTTAGATTGCAGGTTTATCCTCTCCACTCCACCGTGACTCTGGAGGAGCAGAATGGTGTGTTTCTGTTCCCTGTCCCTGGATACAGGAAGGTAAGAACCATTTATTTTATTTTTGCCTCACATGTGTTGTCAGTACCTGCTGTACTCATGTTCTCCTCATCTTCACAGGTCATCCTTTCCACCAACATCGCAGAGAGTTCGGTGACTGTTCCAGACGTCAAATATGGTGAGTTCTTCTGTTGTATCTCTGACTTAAGTAGATGCTCAAGGAATGTTTGCTGTAGTATTAAACTGCACTTGCTGTTACCATGATAACCACAGATGACATTAAATCAACCAGGATGAAATCTGGAGGATTACAGCTTTAATGTTAGCTAGGGTGATTATGTTTTTAAAAAAATCATAATTGTATTGATGCTTCTTTTATTGTCACCCAGTGATCGACTTCTGCCTGGCGCGCCACTTGGTCTGTGACCAAGATACCAATTATCAGTCTCTGCGTCTCACCTGGGCATCCAAGACCAACTGCAACCAGCGCAGAGGTACAACAACTACAGCACAGAACTTGACCTCTAAAGTGTAAGTATCTGTTCACGTCCGTCCTCATGTTTTTTTGCTCTCTCAATCAGGAAGGGCAGGTCGAGTGTCGAAGGGCTACTGTTATCGTCTTGTTACCAAAGAGTTCTGGAGGAATGAAATCCCAGACTACATGATCCCTGAGATGCTGGTATGTGCCACTGGCCGGAGATTATTTAACACTGTTTTAAGCATTCATCTGACGATCACACTATGTTGTGTTATCCCCTCCTCTCAGCTCGCCCCCCTGGCCACCATCATGCTAAAGGTGAAGCTTCTGGACATGGGAGATCCCCGTTCGCTCCTCTCCACAGCTCTCTCACCCCCCAACCTCAGTGACATAGTGCGGACTGTGCTCCAGCTCAAAGAGGTCAGTACAAAAATGGTGCAGATTGATGATTCTCCCCTGAGAGAGCAATTAATGTCTACTCAAGTAGGTATGAAGGCATGGCTGTAATGATGACTATTATTTATTTGGGCGGGCAGCTGACCACCCAGTTCTGTCACAGAGCATTAGACCTTGAGTTCTCCGACTGGAGCTTTGAGTCAGCGATGGTTACTATTGTCAAGTCTGTTAGGTGAGAGTTATATAGGGCAGAGTTGTGTCATTGTGTGTTTGTGTGGGAAGGGAAAGTGGGAGAAGTGTTTGTTTTTGGTTTCTTTCTATCACTGACAAATATAAACATTTTATTATATAACTAGTGGAGTGCACTCAGTAGAGTGCAGATCTCTGCTAGGTGTGTCTGGGGGCATGTACAGTCTCAGTTTTCTTTAAAATGCATTGAATAGTATAATGGTACTGTAACTGAGTGTCCTCCTGGGTTCTCCTAACTGTATAAACTTAATAAGGTAACAATAAATGGGACAACAAGTTCAGACTTCTCAATTTAAACATTCTTATTTGTTTAGATAATTTTGTTATTTATTTAGACCATTTTGTTGTAACATGCTACACAAAATAAAAACCCTCCCTACCACCTCCTCCCTTCCCAAACAAAGAAGAGTTGAATCTCACTCAGTTGTCCCTCCCAGTTCCCTTAGTCAAGATGGCGGTAAAGCTAACAAAAATGGGGATTTATTCATCTCATATTGTACCTAACTTTAATGGATCATATTATATTGGGTATAGAATTAATCTGCAGATGCTCTGGTTCAAGATGAGACCAAACTTTTCTGTGGATGTCGTTTTTGAGCCATGACAAAGGCAAAAATGTGGCCTGCAACAGCCTTGTTTTTAGCATAGCCAATTGCCGGAAATGCCTTTTGCTGTGGTTGTTGATCACTTCCGGCCCCTACCAGCTGGTTAAGAGGAATGAGGAGTAGGGCTGAACAATTTTGAAAAAATATCTAATTATGATTATTTTGACTGCAATTGCGATATGATTTGTGATATTAGCGGGAATGATAATTTTCACATCATTATTCTCATTTAATTGAAAAACATTACGATGATAATGGTGTGATTTTTCAGGGATCTTTATCAAACAAAGATATTTTCTTAAGTCTATAGAATATGATGTGGAGGCCAGGACATTTCTACAGCATGGCAATATTTAATCAGACTGCTCTGAATGCTTGAGTTCCAATGTTTTTTTTTCTATGTTCAGCCCAAGCTGACATCACCTCGTAACTGATTTCTTTATATGGTCATCTGCTGCACACACAGCAGATGGTGGTTGTCTGCAGCTCTTCATCAGACGTCATCATCACTGTGTCTTCTTCCTCCCTGCATAATTTCTAACTGATCCACTGAACAAATAGCTCCAAATTTCTCCATATCTTGTTGTGTCGACTAATGAAGCGCTGCTAATTTGGTGAGGAACACATTTAATTTCCTGTAAATTCTTCACAATAAATGTCTCCCGTTATTTGGTAATTTAAAAGCTTTTAATATAAAGCAGGAAAGCAGAAGCAGGAAATGTTGGGTTTGCATCGGCGGTAACTTAACATGATAACATTGCACCTCCTGTGATTTGAAAATTGCAGTAGGACATATTCTGATTTCGATAAACATTCAATTAATTATTCAGCCCTAGTGAGGAGTCAGCAGTCAGTGACGGCGGAAAACTCATTATAAATTTCAACAGTTGTGAATCACTGCAACCACGAGAGGTCCTTGAGCATATAGTTATAAATTTGCACAAAAAATATTAGGCTGATGGGTCCAGTAGTGTGTGAGACTAGCTGCAGACAGACACACGGACACACACAACCAAACACATGAACCCCAAGGCTTATGCCGGGAGGCTTTGTAGCATGTCATACTCCTCTCTCCCCCTTCGTTTTCAATCGGCCTCTACACTGTCCTTTTTATTATCTCTACTGAAATGATAAAGTATATTCACAATATCAAGAACATATGTAGATTGACCTCTGCAAGCAAGATATTTGGGAAGATGAAAATTAGATGAAAGGTTGAAAATCGCACAGGGACAAACATGAGCGAGCGTGTACGTGGGTGATGCATTCTACTGTCCTGCCAATGGTTTCACAATACTTCAGTGACCTACTGGTGGCTGTAATTCACCAAGAAACACAGCAATGTGCCAGAAAAGGCAGGGAAGAAGACTGCAAACTAGTAAACATGAATTTAAACAATGCAGGATTTAAGATATTTTAAAAATTGCCTTTGCAAATGCTTTATGAGGAAGGAAATGCATTCAACACTTTGGTTAGACACCTTTTAACTTGTGAAGAATCTGTTGACTTGACACTAGCTGGATATTTTATTCTGTAGATGGGTGCCCTATCTTCGAAAAGTGATGGTAGGGGCCAGAATGAGGATGGTGAGCTGACGTTCCTGGGCCGAGTGCTGGCCCACTTGCCTGTGGACCTGTACCTAGGGAAGATGATTGTCCTGGGCTACATCTTTGGCTGTCTGGATGAGTGTCTTATCATAGGTCAGTCTGTCATCATCCTACTGATATTTGCTGCAGTTATGCATATGAGTGTTCACAATCATAGAGGCATAGCTTCGATGGCCGAAGAGCTCTCTTTTTTGAGAAAACAAAAAAAAACCTGTTGTTTTCTTGCTGAATGCTATTTGTTAAGAATACCCAATACATAATACACTCTTTTTGGATTATATTACTACATTATGTGTTAACAATACCATAATAACCATACAAACATACCGTAAACAATACCACATAATATAGTAATATAGTCCAAAAACAGTGTATTATGTATTGGGTATCCTTTACAAATAGCATTCTGCAAGAAAACAAGTTTTGTTTAAACAAGTTTTCTCAAAAAAGTGCATTTTTCAGATAGGAGGTTTTGCTCTTCAGCCATCGATATATCATGACTGCACTTTTGGAAATATGTTTGTATGCATGTAACATATTTTTGTGCCCGCTTGTTTGCACAAATTCCAATAACAACTGCTCCTATCCTCAGCTGCCTCGCACTCTCTGAAGAGTTTCTTTGCCATACCATCCATGCAGCAGCTTGCCGGCCAAAGGTGAGTCACATTCAACAGCTGCTCCGCTTCAGACTCTCGTGCTGTCATTATAGATAATTTTTGTGTCCCAACAAAGTGGTATTTGGGACATCATGTTGTTGTGTAATCCCACAGAGTTCATTCACTTACCTTTGTAATGCCATCACAGTTTTTTTTCTACGTAATGAATTATTTGAAATTCCAGGAGCAAGTTGGCCTTTGCTCGTGGCACTCCAAGTGATTCCATAGCGTTTGTCAACGTCTTCAAGGTAATGTGTTTGATGCCAATTCAATGGCAAGGTGCTGTTTGAGGTATTTACATATTTGCCTAATGGCTGACATCACTTCCCTGTTGTCTCTTACTGTTAGGCATGGCACTCCTCCAAAAAGAAAGGACACCTCAGACATCCGAAGGTGAACAAAACAAACAACCAAAAATGAACTCACTGTAAAGACAAATACATAAAAATGTGCTGATCATATTATTTACAGGTAGAAAATAACTAATTTCTCCTGCTGTTTTACAAATCCACCACTGAACACTGCAGTTATTCATCCAAATTTTTTTTCAAGATTGGTTATGAAATATATACACGATTGATCTGTCTCCTTGGTAATGAATTAATATAGTACTGTGTGAACGACCTATGGCACAGTCCTATAGCTTACAGAGCAGTTGCAAAGGAGTAGTAGATGTAATGAGTGTTTTCCCTATTTAGATGGTTTATTTAATCGCTAATAAGTTGAGGATAATTGTCTCCCTGCCTATGTTAAAATTTAAAATATTAAAACATTTGATTTGAGCATCATAAATAGTCCAGCACCCTGTCCTCTTCTGTATTTTTCCATGAAGTCTAATGTTTCTTTGCCTTTGCTGCTCTCTCCTGTTAGGACGAGCTGGACTGGGGAAAAGAGAACTTCATTCAGATCAAGAGGATCAGAGAGGTAAGGAGCTGGGTCACAATCATGCCGCCATTTTACAGGAAGTCTTTGTCATCACCCATCCTAGTCTTTAAATCAATGATAGGCATTAATCCTACAGTGTATAGCCATGTTACTTGGAGTGGAAATTGATTTTGTTGAGTTTTTTCCCCCAGTTTTGGTGTTTTTCAGAGGCTTTACTGAAGTTGGTACAGACTGGGAATATGTCATCTGTATAAGCCAGTGTCATTTTTCAGTAGCAGCTGTGCGGCCAAGCTAAAAACTTTCCTATGTTTTTTTCATTTAAAGTTTAATGGCAAGATTTAAACAGTTTATAAAGAAGTTCATTGACAAGTGTAAACAAAGTCAGATGTGATTAAGTCAGGTAAAAGTTATTATCGACTAAGTTTAAAATTAAATGTTTGCTAAAATTGAATGCTACTGTTGATTATAGCTTGTGGCTGCACAGTTCTGTTTTTCATATGTAAAAAATACTCTCCACTCTCAATGAGCTAATATTTTGAAATTAAGCTGCCAGTAGAATATTGTAGTTCAGCCTTCCTCATTGTCCAGGTTGCAGAGCTGTATGAGGACCTGAAGAGACGTGTGCACCAGTTCAACATGCATGTGCCGGATAACGCTCAACCCTCGGATTATACCAGCATACACAAACAGAAGTTCATTCTACAAGTTAGTCAGTGTTGCGTATGAGTCTGGTCAAGACATGGATGGTGGGATGTACATCATGATCTCCCAAGTCCAAGTTTTATATACACACCCATAGCAAACAGTTGTTTGAACTTCTCCTTGTCTTAGGTGGTTATCGCTGGTGCCTACTACCCCAACTACTTTGTTCAGGGGGAAATGGATGAAGACCTGGCCTCCAGAGAGCTGAGTGGCTTCAACCCCAGAACAACAGTGATGGTATGACCCACAGTTGTGAAATCTTTAGAGCAGGCAGAACATTTCATATTGTTAATTGATACTTGGTTGGACCATTTTAAAACATAAAGCAAATATGTGATTTCACTTTACTTTACAGTTCTGTTGTAAAGTGTCACAAATTACCCTCTAAAAAAGTCTTAAGTCTCTGTTACTGGGGTTAGATAGTGACACAGCATTAAACAGTCTGATGTCTAAGTAGCCTGCAGCATTTGTTACTAGACTACAGTGTCTCAAGTAGCAGATATGTGATTTCACTTTAGTGTACGGTACAGTGCTGTTGTAATGTGTTGCAAATTACCTCTAAGAAAGTCTATTAAGGGTCTAACAGTGGGAAATAAAGATGCAATGTCTGGCAGCTTCCATAGCCTAATGTTACTGGGGTCGGATACTGACATGGGTCTGATGTCTTAACTAGTATGTAAGTAGAGCGTTGAGGAAGCATGTATTAGGTTTACCACCTACAAACTCCACAGGACTCCAGTGAACATCCAGGCTATAAGGGACGTATGAAGTAGCGACTAGATGTGACCTGATGAGGTTTGACTTTAGTGAGTTTTCTTCTAATGAGCAACAAATGACCCTGTAAGAAAGTGAAACTATTAAATAAACGTCATGTAAATGTATTTTCCTCTGAGCTCTCAGTGTTTGGTCTCACTATTATAAAGGCTATGCCCAATGTGGCATTAAATTCACCTAATTACAGCCTGTGTTGTCTAATTAATTAAGCAATGATAGGCCCGTGTTGGTAGCATTAGATGTGGTGTCTAATTACAGCATAATTTGGTACTAAGAGTAGAATAGTGTCTAACTGAAGCATATTTTTGATCTGATATGACATTATATTTGATTTCTAATTAGACTGATCTTGTAAAATGGTGTCTAACAGTGTATTAGGATCTCTTATTTGGTTCGACTAGAGTATAATTTGGTAAAATACTCTCCAAGTATAGTATGTTTTGGGTCTAATACAGCATTATGTGGTTTCTAATTACAGCATAATTTAGGTATATGGTGTCTAATTAGGTTTTAACTGTTTGTTTACTGTCTAATAAAGAACATATTTCTAGTTTTTGTCGATTTTGATGCAAAGTACGTCTTAATAGTATTCCATAAAATAAAGTGTGACCATTTAGTGTTGCTATATAATAAGCTGGAATTTTGTGTAACATCAGGCTATATTTTGTGTCCAGGTGAGGAACCTCCCTCCATACAGTTTTCTGTACTACAAGCAGCTGCAGTCTCTCTTCCGCCTGTGTGGACAAGTCAAAACCATTTCCTTTGAAAGCTCCAGGTACTGAAGGCTAAATCTGACATCATGTCTCAGCATCTACTCTGATGACTTTTTTATGTAGAACACTGAAATGTACAGACTTCATCATGATCTGACTCTGTGTGTGCGTGTTCAGAGCATATGTGGAGTTCTACAGGACATCCCAGGACTCGGGGGTGCTGCCTGAGGTGTCGCTTGCCCTCCTCCTGGCCCAGCAGAATCCTCCCATGGAGCTGTCTGTTTACCCCCTTGAACAAATAGAAAACTGTGCTGGGAATAGAAACATAACTCACCTGAAATACTCACGGTACAGCTCTATTCACACATTATGGAAAAAAACTATTTTCTTGTCTATGTGAGTGAGTGAAATCAGGTGCTTCATGAATTCAAATATGTTATATTATAAGGAATATTATATTAAAAGGAACAAAGAACAAAGGTTCAGCTTTGTCTCTCTTCTGATGGCTGAGACCGTCTTTTTGGAAAGTGGGACCCACTGCACCACAGGCTGCGTTGGTCAGTGCCCTTGCACAGAGCCTTAATGTAATCTGACATCCTAGCACTCTGCATGACTTTGCACAGCAATCACTTGGACTCAAAGACGGGCAGTTTTAGGCAGAGACAGCACCAGCTATCCTCCCTCCTTCTGGTAGGCAGGAGATATGTTAACACTGGCACATTATTAGCTATGAAACAACAATGCAGCTCACTGACTATTCTCAGGGTGTTCCTTTTAACAGTAATATTTAAAAAATATTACATAATATTGCCATATTTCAGTAATGTCATACATTTTCCATGGTGATTATTTGGCATCTTTTTTAATGCTTCAACCTTTAACCAAAGGAACTTACCAGGCAGCTCTGTAAAATAATTAAAATAATGTTATGACAGACAATGTCAAAGCAGCAGTAAATACAGTTTGCCATTTTGAGCTCAGTGCAAGTGAAAGCACACATCACAATGACACCCAGTTCTCTGTGTGATGTTGATGTGCAGGGTGAACGTAGACTTCCAGAGCCAGACCGTCTGCCCAGTGGGAGTGGTGAGCAGCACCATTGACCCAGACAAGCTTCCTCTCAGCCGCTTGTTCGTTGTCAACATCACAGAGGTCAGTCCTCTACATCTAAGCTGCTGTTAGGGTTTTGACTAAGTCTATAAAGAAATTAACCTCTCATGATCTCTGATCTCTGCAGGTGGTGGAGGTGGGTCATTTCTGGGGCTTCCAGGCAGATGAAGCCAGTTTGGAGAAGCAGCGCCATCTGACAGCAGAGATTAACATACGTACGCTGCATCCTGTAACTGTGTCACTCTACCCCAACCTGTTGTGTCTGGCTCCTTACTCTGAGATCAATGAGCAGAGTATGTACTACCGCGCCAAGATCCTGCACATGCGTGGCAATACAGTCGAGGTATCTATCACTCATACACACCATTCTCTGGCACCCATTAATTACTTAAAACAATCTCCTTTACTTCTCTCTTGTCTGATTTTTTTTTTTTTTGGCAGCACCTCTCTTATTTAATCATGCCAAAGGAGAAACATTGTCAGCACATTATGGCTTTCACACTCCTTACAACTTGTAGTGTGATAAAGAAATTGAAGATAATTCAAGCTAAATTACTAATTTAAAATTTTAAATTGCCTTTTGTCCAGTGCTCCTACCCTTGTTCCAGCAAATACAGACTTTTAATGGCCTGCTTGGTGATAAAAGGCCAGTTTATAAAATTATTAGGGCTGAAACTAACAATTATTTTCATTATCAATTAATCTGCCCATTATTTCCTTGATTGATCGTTTTGTCTATAAAATATCAGAAAAGCATCAAATCCTCACATTTTAGAGGATAAAACAAGCAAATATTTGGCGTTTTTGTTTAAAAACGGACTAAACGATTATTGCATTATCAAAATAGTTGTCAATTCATTTTCTGTCGGTCAATTAATTGACTAATCAACTAGTCATTGCAACTCTAAAAATCATATCACTGTATGTTTATTTTATTGGCAAGTTACTTAATATTTATTCTTTCAATGCTTGCAGAATTCTGACATGTTGGAAGAATGGATTACACAGTTTTATTCCATTAATGTGTTTGTGGTAGCTCAATACAGCGTCTTTCATGTGTTTCACTACACGTGCAACAGCAAAAGCTTAAGGTATTGAAAGAAAAGCAGAGGGAAAAAGAAAGAATAAGTAGAAAACTACAATATTCAAAGCATCACTGATCATGTCAACCACTGACACTGTTGGGTTGAACATAGGAAAATCATTCTCAACAGGAGTGTATAATAGCAGTTGTTGATGTTACATAATGAGCAGAGCAAAGTATATCTTGTTGTTCTGCAGGTGTTCTTCTTGGACTTTGGCAACACAGCAGTTGTTGCCTGCAGCAGCCTCAGGGAGCTTCCTTCTGACCTCCTGTCTCACCCCTTCCAGGTAGTAATACTATAAATAGAGGCATTTTTCAAGTAAACAAATGCATCCTTATGCTCTCTGTCCAAACTGAATGAATAGTAACAAGGACACTCTGCTGGTGGTCTCAGGCTCAGGAGTTCCAAGTTATTGGAATGCGTCCGTCAGCCCAGTCCATCATCCTGGGGAACCAGTGGAGCAGCCGCGCCCGCGACCGATTCATCACGCTGGTGAAAGGCCGCTCACTTATCGTGTCGCTGTACTCCATCCTCCACGGTGTGATGCGTGTGCAGCTGCTCATCAACACAGAGACGACAAACACCAGCGTGGCAGACATCTTGGTGGCGGAGGGACATGCAGTGAATGTCGAAGAGAACTTTGACTCCAAGGTGACAAAACAGTTGGGATTTTCACATTAAATTAGTTAGGCAGTGCAAAATGTGTTTTTTTTTTTAGAGTCAAAGACAAGTGTGTTCACAGTTTGTAGTTTCTTTCTCCTGAGAGAAGAGCAACTGTAGTCAGCAAGGATTCATGTAAGTTACAGTGCGCTCTAAAGGTGACACGTTTGGGTAGAAAAACAACATCACAACATCCACCACAGCACCCATCTACCTGCTCCCTCGATGGTTGAACGAGTTGCTGAACTCGATTTGGTCAGCAGAATCGCTCTTTATCTACAAAAATTGCTTGAAAACAGAGCTACCTCCTCTGAGAGTATTTTCTCACTTGATATACTCGATCCTTCTCAGGCTCGCTTTCTCATTTCTCTGCTTGGTGTTTATGTGTTACTGCAAACACCTACAAGTGCTTGTGTCAGGTGAAACGTGGAACTGAATGCTGAGTCACTCTCGATGGTTCCTCCTCGATCTAGTATAGCTTGGATTGTACCTCATTTGTATGTTGCTTTGGACAGAAGTTAATAGTGAATATGAAATTAATAAGTGTAAATGTACATTATGTTTTCAAACTTCATAAACCACTTTGGTACCATTTCACTTCTCTGCTCTCAATCTAAATGCTCTGTATTGTCGGAAACAAAATATGACTAAATACACTGCTTCTGTTTGTGACGTTTTTACAGGTATGCTGTAATTATTGTGTGTGTTTTAACATTGCATTGCTCACACAATGACTCTTCAAAATGTTTCCCTTTGTACTTGTAGTACTGATCTTTCCCAGCAGATGTTGTTGTAGGATGCTGTAAGCAACATTGCCCTGTCTTAATGAAAATATAAGGAATGAATAATGAAGTTGTTTGGGGATTTTTGGGCCCAAGTCGACTGTAAAGCACTGCAGGAAAACCTGATGTGTTGAGACAAAACATACAATTGAACTAAAATACCTCAGCCATGTACCGGGGTTGTGTGCCTTCTTCATTCTGCATATTTTTGTGTGCTCTTGCAGCAAAACCATGAGGCGCTGATATCCCTGTACAAAGACATGGAAGCAGGCACATATGTCCCCAATGCTGCCAGCAGCTCCTGGAAGGAGCGCAAGAAAGAGGAGAAGCAGCTCATGGACAACCTGCTTGCCCACTTCTCCAAGAGCCGCCAGTCTTATTCCAAGACAAAGGCAAGATACACCGCAGGCTAAAGCACATTTTGATAGTATCTTAATAAAAGATAATATAAAATATCTAGTCTTCAAAAAAGCTGCAAAATATCTGTCTATCGTTGATTACGTTACACTTTTCAAAAGCAATGTTAACAAGTGGTTGAAAATCTAATGAAAAACTAACAGGGATTAAGAGAAAGCTGTAAAATAAAAATTGGTTTTGAGGGATTTAAGAGGACGCTATCTGAGTGCCTGAGATACTGATACTTTGTTGGGTGTATGATGGCATCCATGAGATGCATTATGAGAGCACTATGTGTTTCTCTCAGTTTGTCCAGCAGATGGAGCCATTGCAGACCATGTGGTGCTGTTCATTTTGTGGTTGTAAGCCAGAGGCACACCCATTCTGTCTGCCAGCCAGAACAATGACGACAGTGACTTGAGCTGTGAATCACAATAATCAGTCGATACTTAAATACATCATGTGGTGTCTAAATGCTGCCTTCCTTTTGACACCGTTAGGTTCACCTGCATGGGCCACATAGTCCTCATAAAATCAACTTCCACAGCTTTAGCCACAAGACCTACAAGTAAGTCTCATGTACAACAAGACCAAATGAAACTTGCTGGTTGTTGTTTCCACCCCTAACTACTCATGGGTGTGTCGTCCTCCCAGGACAGTGTGTATAGAGAGGAGCAGCATCAACTCCTTGGCTCTGAATGAAAACCCTCACTATAAACATCAGAGAATGCTGGTGGCTGGGACTGTGTCCGTCAACTCTACAGGTACCAGATAACGCTGCACTCAGGGATAAATGGGCATTAATTTATAGCTTTAAGTGATACTAATAAATGATACTAATTTTCAGTTGTTTGTTGTTACGACCCCACAGAGAATTATCAACCTATTCTGGAGCTCCCCTTAGCGCTACCGAGTTGTGCAGTCTCTCTTTGTTTTACAGACCTCAAATTCTGTTCATTTAAACCTTGTTTCCAGCAATAGCAGGCTGCTATTTCTAGAAAAAGTTTAAAAAAAACACTACCTGCCCAGCACCAAACAGCAGACAAAGTTAGCAACTAGCTGGTGAACATACTGGAGCATTTAGTAGCTAAAGAACCAGATGTTTACCTAACAAGTTAATAGAGACCAACAACATTGGACTTGCATGTGCCCACTCCAAATTGTGTCTGCGGAATGTCTAATTAGGCCATTGTTTGCTAACCCTTTAGCCACAAAGATTTTATAAATCTTAAGAATGTCAGGAGCTGTATGGTTTTTTTTAGTCTGTTGTGGAATTCCTCTTCCTCTAAGTGGTCAAATCAGTTACTGCAGGGTTGTGTTGTAGGTACACATATTCTCCTGAGAGATACGTCCCTCATGCCTGACATCCCTGGACTGCCTGCACTCATTACCATGCTCTTCACCCCCATCATGGAGTTACGGTCAGTCAGACACACAGACTTAGCACTTAACACCTTAAAGACGGCACAATCAAACACACATGCTAATATTTTCTTTGGTCATTTTTTTTAGCACTAATGAAGAGAGGACCTGCTACACTGGAGCCCTCTGTGGTTTGGGTTGGAACAGTCAAACACAAGAGGGCATCCTACCTGAGCACGACATCGAACTAGCCTTTGATGTCAAGTTTGATGTTGAAGACATCACTGAGGTAACAGTCGTCTCCAAAGAGGAGAGAGACAGATGTGATGTGATTGAATGCAGTGAAAAAGTAGATAGAAACATCGATTGAGTTTACTGGATCCTTTGTCACTGGTTGCCTCTGAGGGTTTGACAGGTGAGTCACACTGTGTCTCCTCAAAAGTTAAGACTATTTTCCCCTCCGCCACATTAACAACCAAACACAGCCCAGTTGCACAGGAAATGCTACATCACTGAAATACATGGGATTTAAAAAGCATTTCTTTCTTTAAGAGAGAGAGCAATAGTTTATCTGTCACTTTATGGAATTGACCTGGTTTATGGAAGTGTTTTCTTCATGGAATGTAAGTCTTTGAGAAATTCTCAGTACCCCAGTAACTAATAGTACATATCCAAAATAAAACTTCGATGTACTAGCAGTATTACAATCAAAGTCTTCATATTACAAATCATATTTGTATGTATGCTGCTGATTATATACGGCACTCAGTTACAGTAGTTCGCCAATGTCAGTATGACATGTTGAAGCATTCCCCAATGTGTATTAAGTTGAGTTATTATGCTGATTTCCAGCTTTATATTTTTATTCTGGGACGCCAATAGATTAGTTTTGCATGATTCACAGATCAAAAAAATCCTTATTTATCTTATACTGGCCCTTTATGTAGCCTCTCAGTTCAACCTCTGTCTCTCACAGGCAGTCTTCGCTCCTGTCTCTTTAAGGCCTCCCTCCCGATGAGGCCACTCTGTTCTGATTGTTTAGCTTTCTAGAAGCCTGCTGAGGGGCAGCCGTATCAGAGTCGTGTTAAGTTAACGCTGATTTGAACCCAACATTTCCTGCTTTACTGCTTAAAAATTAAAAGCTTTTAAATGACTAAATAACAGGAGATTTTTTGTGATTTATTGTGAAGAATTTACAGGAAATGAAACGTGTTCCTCACCAAATTAGCAGAGCCTCATTAGCGGTGCTAAAAACCAGGCGACCCAACAAGATATGAACATATTTGGAGCTCTTTGTTCAGCAGATCAGTTAGAAATAATACAGGGAGCAATAGTACAAGCAGCCTGTGATGATGTTGTTTGATGCAGAGCTGCAGATGACCAGCACACCTCCAACAGGTAAAATACTTGTTTCACTTTGCCCTGCTGTGTAATGGAAAAACACTCACAGCGTGCCAACTCGACTCAAGTCATGGCTCGACATGACTACCCCCAAAACAATGGAGGAATGCCATAATGTTATTGGAGCGGAGCAGTGAACTGGTGCGCTGTGGAGCAGATGACCATATAAAGAAATCCATCATGAGTCGACATCGGCTCAGGCTGAGAGTAGAAAAAACTGTTGGAAACGGAGCGTTCAGAGCAGTTTGAAGCTGGTGCTTTTTGCTCACAGGGATTACTTCTAGATATGTTTACCTCGTTATTTGACACTTTGGGCAAGTTTAATATGAACATCCGACATTGTAACACATTATTTTATCATATATATATATATATATATATATATATATATGACTGAAAATATGGAAAAGTATAACAGGTCCCCTTTAATTCTGGGTTTAATTCTGGGTTCTCCTTCTACTCAGATTAATGCCTTGCGAGTGGCTATAAACCGTCTGGTGTGTGAAGGGCCCAGTGGCACTCTGCATCTGGGGCCCGACAGGATCAGCCACCTGCAGGAGGACTGCCGGGAGCGCCTCATGAGGTCACTCTCATACAGCCACAGAAATCAGTAATAAGTTTTAAATATTCAAACGACGTGTGCGCAATTATTGATCTGAACTTTATATTGTGTAATGCAGACTGTTCATCAAGTCACCACCACGGGAAGATGTCACTCCAGTGTACTACCAGAAACAAGACAAATGGAACCAGGTATGGGACACATTAGTGCTTCTTTTTTCATTTGACCATTAACCCTTCTATATGCTATTTTCATCATTCTAGCTCTGTGTTTAAACGTGTTTGTGTATTGGTCCCACAGGTTGATCCTTCTCTGAGGATGGATATTGTGGAGCCTGGAGCTGGAAAGACCAGAGGAGTTCTCTTCCAGCTGCATCCTGTCACTCTGCTCAACAGCTAAAAAGCCTTTGTACTTGTTACACTTGTGTTGAAAAGGAAATGATTTGAATGTTGTTATACTAGCAGTCCCAGAATTTTAATTTGACTGAATTATGTTCAGAAGAGCATTTTATTTTGTAATTTCAAATGGGACCCCTTCAGCAGCACTGCAAAATCTGCAATCCCTTCTTTGTTGTTAGCAACTGTCACTGAAGTAGTTTTTCACTGTTTAAATAAGTGGCTGCTATTAAGGAAAAGTTAATTTTGGCTGATGAGATTCAGCCTGTGTAACCTGTTGTAACAGTGCTTCAGCATTGGTCCATTAAAATAGTTGTTTGCAACAGATGAGGCTTGTCAATCAGTCTCCATTCAAACATAGTCTCATTGTAACCCAAGTTAAATTTGTTGCGCGCGCACACACACACACACACACACACACACACACGCACTCTCTCTCTCCTACTACGAGACCAGAAGTGTGTCAGTGCCAGAATTCACTGGCATGTATTTATAGCTCCCCATTCCAAGTGTCCCGTCCAATGCTTTCCTTGTATACTGTAAATTCTGCACAGTTCCATGAGGCGTTATCACCTCAAACTTAGCCGTAGCGTCATACACAAACTCATCTTCAACTTATGGTCGTCTTATGAAGGCAAACTTGTCAGTAAAGGTGGCTGAGGAGAGTTATACATCAAGGTACATTTATTTTTCTTATTCTTGTAATTAAATACATACTGTAAGTGCAAATAGTTAAAGAGTCCAGGGTCTAAAGAACTACAGAGTATAGTTGAACATAGTACAAAGTTGGACAGTTATTCAAACAAGCTAAATATCACCAGATACTCCTCGTCTTCATAGTAGTCGTACAACTACCTAAACATGAGCGTGTGTATTGTTCCTTATGGTTATACAAAAGCAAAAACCCTACAATTACCACATCTAAGACGCATATTGTTAAATTATTTTGTGCTTGGAAACACCAAAAGGAAATAATTTTTGATATTTATATATATTGACATATACTGAGAGAAGCCCCATCTGCTAACTCAGAAACATGAAGCAGTATTTAACATTGGCAGCAGAGCACGTCTGTGGGCATTTAAGCTTTTTTTGTGCCAAACCGTACAGTTTGTGGTAAAAGCACTGCAAAGCAAAAATGTAGCGTGATATTAAAAACGGCACAAAAGATATCAAATATTATTTACCCAAGGCTCGACTTCATGCACTTTTATAATAAGCAACACAAAAAAAGTCAGTTTCTTTTGTTTCGAGTCGTGAACTTGTCTACCCTAGAAACAGGATTATGTACGTGTGACTTGTGTGTGTTAGTGTTTAGACTGCTATAGACAGGGTGAAGGCTTCTCCAGTGGATGCTTTTAGAGAACACCAAGATGACATAGCACTACGCTCCACAGATGACCACCAGGCTCTTCAACAGTAAGCGGGCTGCCTGCCTCTGAGCTGGACTGGACTGTCAGCTTCTCTGTGAGACAGACAGGTCTACTCCTCCTTTCTCTTGGCCCCGGGGATCTTCGCTTGGATCCTGCACAGAGAAAAAAAACAGCGTTAATATCATGTTTCCAACAAGATGTTTATTCAAGATTAAGATGTGTTTGTTCTACTTCTGCACCTGCTGTTTTTGTTCTGTCTCCTTTTATGGCAGGCAGTAGAGCTAAAGAGTCAAGTTTTACTGAAATTGGAAACTTGATAATGGTCTGTGCAAAAACTAACCATCAATTTGGCATCAATTGACCCTTTTGATACCTACAGATAAACTTAACTCTTGAATTTTCTGAGTTAAGTAGGACCCAGTGAATATAGAATAGCCCATTTCAGACTTTTTTTGTCAAAAACATTTTGTTAATATCTGTAACCCTTATTTTTATTCAACAGACTTGATACTCTAAACTGTTTGGTCGTGAGATGAATGAAGGTAGCAACACAGATGGTTTGCTGAGCACGAATGCTATTTTCAGCAACACCCTCATCCACACATTTTCAGGTACACAGATTAACACCTGGAAGTTGCCCTGTCTTGCATTTTGGCCACTGAGCAGCTTCACTGGTGCTGTGAAAGCACTTTGCTCAAAAGTACATCAGCGGTTCTAATAAAGGAGGAGCTTCTCTTTTATGTTTTGTCGGATCATGATCAGACTTCAGTCAGTAAAAAGTTCTCACTTTATCTGTAGGCACTGTACCCTATTTCATTTCCTCTTGTTTGTCTCTTGCAGCTTACAGGTACAGTTTGTTCTTACATTGTATGTGAACTTCGAACAAAAAGTCTGACTGGCAAACACTCACTTTCCCACCACAGAGTTGACCTGGGTCCGTATTAGTCCCACATATTGATCGATCTGTGCCTGAAAACAGAACAAAAAAAGAAAGGATATAAATATCAGAATACATTTTCCAAACCACATTTGACTTAAGAAATCATGACATGGAAAATAATTACCTGATGTTTCTCATAGACCACAGGCATGGTGAACATGGAGACCACAGCTGTAGGGAGAGAGAGAGAGAGAGAGTAAAGGTTAAAACATTCTGACCTACAGTGAGAATATGCTCAAACAAGAACACACTGGTGTCAGCAAGTTCCCCGGCGCACCTCAACCACTACACTTATCTAATGTAAACTGGAAAAGTAAACATATTGTACATATTTGGCAGTGAAGTGAATGTGTCCGATAAACAAACAGATTTAGCTCTGACATAAAAGAATGAACAGAACAAAATATCCAAGTCTTCATGAGATGATTGAACTTCTGACACAGAAAAGACTAAAACTAAAGTGTCACTCAGTCACAGCAGCGGTGTCTGGACGTCTGTACTGGATAAAATTGAGAAGAGTGAGAAGTGTATCAAGTCAGGATGACCTCACCTAGGATGAGCAGTGTCAGGCCGTTGAAAAGAGCGCCCACATAGGTCAGCAGCCACATCAGAACAGCAAACTGAAACACACACATACATGACAGTTTGATCTAATTAGCCTGCCCGCATGACATTATAAACATGTGTTATCAGATTATTTTGGTTTCAGCTTTCTTAGTTTTATGATTTGCTGCTGAAGCTAAAAGCCCTGAGAGCTGATCCTTACATAATTAAACCAACTGACAGATGATGTCACCCCTTGATAGCAGAGTGAAAAGGCAAAGAGTGATGGTATGTACAGTAAGTATGAGGCAAACCTTCAAGGAATCGACCAGATCTTGTACGAGGAACAGCCTGCGAAGCTCCTTCATGCAGGTGTTGGTGTACAGCAGGATTTTGTCGGCATATTTGCTAATCTGGTCCTGGGATAGAGCGATTTCCATCTCCAGGTAGGCTCTGGTAACAAATACAGGGACAGAAAACAAAGAAAACACCTGAATGCCAAAGACCGTTTAATGAAATCCACAGTCTGTTGTGCTTCAACCTTCTCTGTTACTCACTTGAATGGATGTCCCTCATCGGTCTTCTGCACAGCCTGAAGCACAGACTTGTAGATCCTGAAGCTGATGGTGGCAGAGAGGGCTGCCAGGGCTAAGTAGGCTCCGACGCTGACCACGCTGAACTGGGTCAGGGAGAAGAGGAGCAGAAGCACGCTGCTGAACACGGCTCCCGACTGCTTCACATTCCTCCAGTAGAGCAGGTCAATAGCTGTAGGGGGGGTTGAAAGAAGCACAGAACAAGGAGAAACAGAGTTAGGACCCACCGAATGACCTGACCTCACTCTCTGTGACATGTACTGTAAGCCGTATCCTTTTCAAAGTGGATTAGGCTGCAGCGCGCTACACACCACACATTTGGGTCAAATAACTGGAAGCTGTTCACAACCCAACGTCCTCTGGAGAGCTCCGGCTGTCACGTGATTCTGTTTTAACCCAGCTTCCTAACCCAGCTTTTTCATTAGGTTAGACTGAGGAGCTGTGGATCTGGAAGGTGAAGGTGTCTGAGTGACGACTCGTCAGTTCGGGCTCCTTTACCCCTATATATAGAGCGACCTTTGCTAAGATAATAGCTGACTCTCACATATGGAGCAGTCGCTGGACTGGTGGGGCTTCATATTTGCATCTGACGTATGCTTATCGCCAAAGTGGCACCTGGTCTGCTCTCATACGTACACAAACATACATACAAACAAGCAGAGGCAACCGTGTTACGCTGAAAGTACACCTGCACAGCCGGCTTGCAGTACAGAATTAATGATTGACCTATAGCTCCGTGAAGGCAGAGGTAGAAATAGACGCACTATCAGCAGCTCAGATAACGGTTCAATGTGACCTGGCCAGAAAAGCTTTCCTGTGGTCAATAATGAAGGATGACGATGCTTCAATGCAGTATCTCAGTATGCAGTGACTCCCTATGCGATTCCTCCAAACCATCTCATTCATACATACGTCTGAACACCAGCACAGGCACCCGTACATCATACTGCACTCTTTTCCTTCCATTCTAATATTTCTTGTCTTCTTTGGTTGGTCGGGCTTGTAATTCAAAGCCGCTAGCACAGATGAGAGACAAGTGAGAAGTGAGGATTAGCCCAGTGTACCATTACAGCTCCAGTGGCCGACATGGTCGTCCTCTGGCAGTCGTCTGTGTCGGCTGGCAACACTGGCTTGTTTCCATGAGAACTGTCGGCTGCTTGTTTTACCTCTGCTGAACCAGCTGCCTCCCCCACTACGACTGCAGCTCTAACAGCACTAGCTGAGCTCACTGTTCCTCTGCAAGTACGGAAACCTGGAAATCCTTCATGTCACAGGGAGGCGAGCAGAAGAAGTTTTTGAAGAGAACAGCTCCTGAGATCCCTTGTGTGTCTTACTCTTCCTCTCTGAGCTGTCCGCCTGCCGGCCTGCTCTAATTTTAGCTGTGGAGCTGTGAGCAGCATAGTGATGACGGCCATCTTTGCTCTCCACTAAAAGGCATCTGTGGATGCCAAAAAGGCAGGCTAAACCTGGGAGGCAGAAAAGTCATTGTGGCTATGTGAATCTCTACTTCTACTTCTCTACGCACCATAACTGTTCCTACACTGAAGAATAAAACATGTCTTCTCTTATCAAAAAACAATAATGACATACCTATCTGCCCTCCTCCCACCCCACTATCAAATCAAACACTATCATTCAGTAACAGTGAGATCCATGTGCCCTCGCTGCTGTTCTCATGCACCACTCCCCACAGAAGCCAAACTGACTGATTTGAATGAAAATTTGAATGGAGATGCTGTGAGAGGAACACAAACACACACACAAACACACAAACAGGCACAGGTAGCTCATCCAGCAGCTGTAACAACACACAGACACATCCGCAGACACAGCAGCCCTGGCTCGAGAGACAGGTGTAGACCGGCGACAGTGACCGTGCCTTGTGATGCGCCGCACAGGCTGCACGCAGACTGAAAAGCTTTAGCTAGTGCAGTAGAAGCATGTACTGACCTGCGGCTCCCATGGTTGAACAGGGAAAGAGGCAGTTGCTTTATTCACGGACAAAAGGAGAGCACTGAAGGGGGAGTCCCCCCCTGCACAGGAGGGGAGGGGCCACTGCCACACCAGCAAATCAGCATCCGCCTGAACAGAGGGGGACTGAGGGAGGGAGGGAGGGAGAGGGGAAGGGGGGGGGGGTTTGGGGGGCGTCTATGGGGCGCGGTTGCCAAAGAACCACATTGCAATCCAGCACACACACATATACACACACACATACACTCTCTGTGAGCTCTTTTATTCTCAGGCAGCCCCGCTGACACGTGACAGACTGCCAAGCAGTGAGTAGAATAAAAGACAGTGTATCAAAATGGAAAACAAAACTAGAGTTCTTTATATATATAAAGACCAAATCATACGACTTCAGTGGCGAAAGATGAGAAAACTACCGCGCAGACCGTAGCCATATTCTACTGCTCCATTAAAACGCTTGGGTGGCAAGGATCTGCCGAGCACCTGCCTGATGCAGTTACCATAGTTACCGTGCTCCATTTTCTCCCCACCGCTCACACACACACACACACACACACACAGAGAGAGAGAGGGAGAGATGGAGAGATGGAGAGACGGAGAGGAAGGGAGGGGCCGAAAGAGGAAGAGGGAGCGGCGAAAAGAGCGTTCCTTTGGGAGCGGGGAGAGATTGATTTGCTCCGAATCTGGGGAATCAGCTATGTGTCTCGACTCCCCGACTCATGAAGACAGCCACTCCCTTTATTGTGAGACACAAAAGGACAAAGGCAGGTTTAACACCAGGCCAGCTAGTTGCCAAGTGTGTGTGAAGAAATGAGAAAAATGGTGTGTGTGAAAGCCTTAAAGAATGTTAACAGACAGGGTCACATTATAAAGCTTAGATTTGACCGAATTGTGAGTCTCATTTCTGACAGTTGAAGAGGTTCGCTGCCTAATTTGTGTGGTGCAGCTGGTTTTCTGTTGACATTTCAAGTGTCTACATTCAGTTATACTGATATTTATATTAAGGCAAGTACTGGACATAGAAAACCCAGTTATATTCTGACTAGACAGCACAGGTGACAGTTTCATGTCATGCAGAACTAACACAGGATGTCGGATCAAAGCACAGAGGAAGTGCAAATGCAGCCTCGTGATTCTCTCCTCTGATATTCAACACACACCGAGAGAAAACCAGAGCAAATGATTAACACCAGTGACAATAATATGATTCCCCCCCTCCCCCTTTTCTCTAGTGAAACTAGTTTAGCCTGACCTCATTAAATCACCGAGAACATCCTTGTGGCCTCAAACAAGCCGTCAGCCGGAGTGAGCAAACATGGAAAGGGACTTCAGCTAGCATGTAGGACTTGAGTGTCAGACTGAGACTGTAACCTGGACTTGAGGGTGACATGGCGATTATGAATGTCCAATTTTTGTTATGAAAGGGATTTGTAAAATAGTTTGAGTTACTCACATGATGGACAAAGGTGTGTCAGCAATCTGACATTTTGTCCAACAGCAGGAAAAATTTCAAGCATCCTCGACAGGAAACAATCTTGAATGTATTTCTACTGCTTGATTCTCCTCTTAGACTTATCTGTATCATTTCACTTTTTTGCCTTCTAAGCATAAATCATACCATGTTAAGTCAAAACATCCGAACTATTCCTCTCTTCTGAGTGTCAAAGACAAAATATTGCCAAATGCATATAAATAATATGAAATAACCGCAAATCAAATCAAAGTATTCCTAAGTCTTTACAAAGTTGCAAATATGCAACGTAAGACCACAGAGAATCTCTAAGATTTGACTATGTTCACTTTTTTTGAGAAACCAGTATAGAAACCAGTGCAGCCAACATATTTATTAAGCAAAGCCACATCCACTCACCTAACTATCTGTGCTGTTGACACTTATTGTCGTATATTTAAGAATATGTAGGCTACCCCAATTCACAAGTTGGCACACATCCGCCGCAAGGCACGTGTAAACAGTAGAGTATAATGTTCATGCATTAGAAGATCTATTAGTGGTTATGTGTCATTTTAAATCCCTGATGTATAATTTATTTTGAATAAATCATACATAGATGACTCAGTTTTGGATATATCTGCATCGTTGTCAACATTCCTGGGTGGTTTGGTGGCAGTGAGTCAGCACTGTGCTTGTGCAATGAGAATGACTAAACATAAAAATGCCTTCAGCTTCAGGCTGATGTATCAACATGCAAGTGCAGGAAATAAATCTGCTCAATTTCATCCTTTTGCTGTGCTGACTGTATCAGCTTAATTTGATGCATTCATAACGTTGTGGAGAGATTCAGATCTGATAGATTATTGTGTTTCACAGTCTCTGACATCAGTTTCGGCTAAATTAAATGGCTAATGACTCAGTGGAATAATGACAACTGGGGGTTTTGACATTGGGATGTTTTTGCTTGATTGCTACACATCTAGAAATCAGAGACTGCTGTGGTCTCTGTTTGGAAATAATAATCAGACTAATCGATTGCATTTCCGCTGCTCTCCCAAACCTAAAAAGATGGCAGATAATAAACCACAACCAGAGTGGAGGAAGAGGCGCCATTTTCTCTCATGCTCCCTTTTATACGAGCCCTCCATGCTATGGAAACAGGCAGACGGAGGATGCTCTTCTCCGGCCCAGTCTCTGCAAGGTGCCATGGCAGCCGAGGAGATAGGGCTGATGTAATCAGGATGGGTGTGCCCCGGTTACCATGGAGACAGTCTGTCAGTGCCGTCCGGATGCTCTGGCTGCCTCGTTACACAAAAACAGAGCATACGCCATATAAAACCAGCTCCCCTGCACGGTTGCAAAGCGGGGAGGGCGATAACAATGACACGCCTTAGTCTACAACACTGGCATCCATATTAACATGCACCCAAAACAGATGGCTCCCAGCATGCTAGTGTGTATACACTTATTTTCCAAAACACCCACCAGCGTCTCTCACCCACTCTCCCTCTTTGTTTTTTTTTCCAGACGCACACACATGCAGCAAAAAAGGATCTGTCATTAGGGCGTGTCCTTGTAAAAGGGGGCGCAGGTAAACGGCATTGTTCGATTCCTCGAGACTTGACAAATATGATTAGATGGCAAATGTACACATGCAGAGCACACGCACAGACACACGTTCAACACTGCACGCCTAAAGTGTCATGAATATTTAACCTACATGCAGAGATACCAGTCCATCTCTCACAGCCACAAAAACACAGATAATTGATGAGTAAATCACAGTAAACACATCAGTACCCTGGCCCTTCCAGCCGCTCCAGGAGCTTTCCTTCTTGGTTGAGTCTGCAGTGGCCTGCATGCTGGTGATCAGTTTTGTCCCTGTTCTCTCTCCCACTCTCTCTTTTTTTCTGTATCGTCTCCGTTTTCTTCTTTGTCTCCCTCTTCGGTCGCACCGGCTCACTCACTCATCCCAGAAAGGCATGAATGGTCGAAAAAAAGGATGCGGGGAGCGAGGCTCAAATAGACAGCGAGGGAGGAAGGGAGGAAGGGAGGGAGGGAGGAAAAGGTTTCCAAGGTGCTGCCGGCTTGCGGAGCACACAGACTGATGCCGTGGAGCAGCGCTGGCTAGAACAGAAGGAGCAGGGAAAGTGCGTCTGTGTGCGTGTGTGCTGGGGGAGGAGGGGGTGGGGGGGGATGTAGGGTGGGGGGCCGGGGGGGGGGGGGGGGGGGGGTCAAATTGTAAACACCACACCACAGTTGCTGCTGCAGCAAACCATCCATGCAGTGATTAAGAGAGGGGTGAGAGGATGGGTGGTGATAGTCTGAGGATAAGCTTTTTTCTTGAAAGGGAAGGTACCCTCGTGTTTACAATAAATCCCCTTAACATGGTCTCAGAACTGACTGGTAATAGTGGGAGGGTTCCCACATACGCTTTGATGAGACACCAAAACAGCTGGATGCATTACTCATTAACTTTCTAACCTTCCTTGTAGCTTGTTGATATTTACAGTGTAAAATAATTAAATTTTTTTGGTGTAACTTTTTTTTAATATAAGCAACAAATACTGCATGATACCACGTGCTGTGCAATCAGAAAGAATGACGGCAGGTCTTCTAATAGTCTGATGTCATGTCACACACCAGACAGGATGCAATAGTGTTTTATGAAGGCTGAATATGGCTGGACTTGACACCATGTTGCTGAGGGAAAATATGGCAAACACCCACCTCTGTTGCTCTTTAGTTGCACAGAACAATATTTAAGATTGTAGCGAGAGATTCAAATGGCTGTTTCCACTATGACTCACTGATAATTGAAGAGGCAAAGTACTTTGTGCTTCAATAATTTATGAGGAGAGACACTGTGCATTACAGCACAATCCTCCTTGTTTAGTGCCTTCAGGATGTGTTTGTGCTTTACGATTTCCTCCCCATGGCCTGTGACTGAAAAAGCGACGCAGGATGCTTGAAAGCTGAGGGCAAACGAAACAGCACAGTCACTGTGGTGTCAGCATCGAACGGAAAACGATTCCCTCGAGTACAGTTAGGGGGATAACGTCATGTTGCAACCCTATCAAAGCCGTTAGGACTGTCTCCTGTCCCCCCCTCCACTGCAGACAGCCACACCTCACACCTACTGCTTGCTGCAGCCGTGACAGGCCTCAATGCCAGTACCAACCAAGAAAAAACAGATTTCTCTGAGACAGACCGAACACACTCCCCCATCACTGTTGCCATGGCAACCCGTGTGGAAGTGCACTGAGTGATGAGAATAATATCTTCTAGTCTTCATCGGAGCAGCAATGACAAAGGTGCACTGCGCCCTCTAGTGGCGGACAAAAAAATACACGTGACCTGCTTTTTAGCATTTCCAGAACCTTCTCTGTCTGAGTAAACAAAACAAAGAGGAGCGTCATCAGCTGGTATTCAATTACGTCAGCTTGTTAAATTATTCATTTCAAACATGTTACTATTCATCTGACTCAATCGTCACGTAATATTGGAGCAGGGAGCCTCATTTGTAAGTTTTGGGACATCTATGCACTCGTCTCTTTGGAGGCCACAAAGCAAATAACAACATTAATTTAAATGTGATTTCTTTAGCTGTTGAGCTGAAATTTAAGTGGAGGCTTTCACAGCTCAGAAGTAGGAGCGTGCCCCAGTTTTGGCATCACAGGATTATGTAAACTCACTGTTTACAAGGGCAGAGAGAGCAGCCAATAGAAGTCAAAATGCTCTTGCCAATATCAAATGTGCAGCTTAGACAGCATTAACTCCTGCTGACTGTGACAGGCACGTCTGACTTATCTAATCCCAGGATGTTAACGAGTGATGTAAGGAGCCAGATGCTGTCAAGAAGATGCGGAAAGATCTTTTTTCACAGCATCTGCAATTCTATATTTTGTTCTGTGCATGTTTCCACTGAGATCAGAGAAGACTGTTTATAGGTTTGACAGTGTAGCTGTCAGGTTTATTGCCAGAACGTGAATCATTTCATCCTCACTCTGCCCCCCCCCCCCCCCCCCCCCCTTCAAATGCACCACCAGGGGGAAGCAGACTTCAGGCAAGCACAAAATGAGCACTTCTCACCCACCCCTGGCACAGAAACACACACAGCAGTGGAACATCCCATCTCTCTTAGCAGTCTTTTTTTTTATTTTCCGGCCTTGTCAACAAAACAAAGCCACAGCACACCATGCAGGTTGCTACCGGGAGGTAAACAAATACAAGTCTGGCGCACGTGATTTGATTAGAAATATGCTGTCAGTGATATCCAAGCTGTTTTTTGTTTTTATTTATCCCTAAATATGATGGGGAAGGTTTAGAACAGAAATGCACATGCGGTAGCTTTTCCACTCAGGCACAAAGACACATCAGCAGATACAACGCTACCTGTTCCACAAGCTGACTGCATTATTTCTGGAAAGCCAGTACTCAAGATAGTGGCATATTAGCCAAGGTGAAACCACTGCAACAATGAAAAGATTACAGACATGTTTTGTGAAACCTTAATACTTCCACAAAGAAACAGTAACAATGTGAATTCTTACAATAGAAGAAGTAGAATGCAGAGTTTGAATAAGAATGGCTAAAAGATTTTAAAAATCCAGATTTATCCGACTAACCTTTTTGTTTGTTAAAGCCTTCTGGGAAGATTGAGGCAGCAGGTTTTCCTAGGTCTTCTTTGCCTTCAGTGGTGTGCTTGAACATGTCGTCCTGGTGGGGCCTCTCCAATCGCACCTCTGGGGGCACGGCAGCAGTAGGGGGCTTGGGCTTGCTGAGGCGATCCTCCTCTGTTTTCACTGGGGTCTTGACCTTTTCTGTGATCAGGGGCTCGGCTGGCACCGTCTCAGGGGCACTGGGGGGAGGGACGGTACTGGGAACCAGGGGAGAGGGAGTACTTACTCCCTGTTTGGGGCCACTGAAGCCCTGCTCTCTCTTTGGGCTCTCTTCAGACGCAGACTCAATGAAGAGATCACTGTCAAGCTCTGCTTCTCTCTCCTCCCTCAGAATGCTGTAGGCCGTGGGTGGAGCGTGGTTGCCAGCCAGGCCGAAACCACCCTTGGCGACCGGGGGATTGTCAAAAGGGCTGTTAGGCTGGCTGAAAGTACCCTTGCTTTGAGGCGGCTGGGCAAATGGGTTGCTGATGGCCTTGGGAGGCTCTTCGGACACCAGCTCAATCTCTGAGTCTCCAGACTCTGCACTGCTGCCATCATGCTCCCTGCTGCTAGCCTTTGTGCCTGGACTGCTCTTGGGATCTGCAGGCTTCACTGCGTCAGCCTTGAACATGTCATGGGAGGGGAATTCTTTTTCTGCTCACAGAGAAATGTAGAAAAATAAATAAGCATTAGAGTCTTCATTCACATTATAAATCCAGACATACAGTCAAAGACAAGTGCTAAAGTAGCATTCCTTCATTATGGCATTTACAACATAAATATGAAATATATCTGACTAGAGGTGGGGGATATGCAGCTGCAAAGATTAGTCGATTAATCAACTGATTAGTCAATCAACAGAAAATTAATCGCCAACTGTTTTGATAAACGATTAATCATTTTGAGTGATTTGCTTAAAGAAACAACTAATCTTCTGAAGTTCCAACCTCATAAATGTGAATATTTTCTGGTTAATTTAGTCATCTGTGATAGAAAACTGAAAATCCATGGGTTGTGCATTGTTGGTCAGGACAAAACAAGACTTTGGGAAACAGTGACTGACATTTTCTGAAATTTTTTAGACCAAACAACTATCGTTAGTTGCAGCGCTAGACATGACAATATGCTTTATACTGTGAGATGTAGAGATTTTGCCACACTGTTTGTGCTGAGTTAGTGATCCTTCTCAATATTTCTGGTTGTATTAGGTCATTGAAGATGATGTGGGAAATGATCATGGGCTATATTGGATTTCCATCTGGTTAATTTACCCGTAAACAGTTTCTCAATTGATTTTCCAGATGAGTTACAATCTATTATCAGATATATTCATTATCATGATACACGTGTGTGTGTGTGTGTGTGTGTGTGTGTGTGTGCTGTGCCTACGTGTTGGTGAAGCATTGGGAGTGGAAGCAGGGCTGTCGTCCTCTGGCTCTGATAGTGTCACGGTGGGAACACCCTGTAAGCCCACACTCAGGACGTTTTCACGCTCAGACACAGTGACTGGAGGGGGAGGCTGCTGGAGCTCGGGCTTGACGGCTGGAGGCTGGGACTCGGTCAAAGTGATCTTAACTGGGCTGGCTGTCTGCGGAGTGCCGCCCAGGTTACGGTAGGAGCGGTAGTCTGACAGCTCTTCATCAGATGGCTCCTCCACGTAGGGGAAAGAAGAGGAGCCCAGTGCTGAACCTAAGTTCTCCTCTTCCTCTTCCTCATCTCTTCCAGGGTTCTTATCCATGTAGCTGCCCAGCAGGTCACGTCCAGTTGAGCCTGTGTCCATCAGGCTGTGCAGAGCCCCCTGGTGCTGATCATGGCGCTCATCCCCGTGGCTGATGTCCATGTAGTTGTAGGAATCTGTCTTATCCAAGCCCATCAGAGATTTTGGCATGTCATCGGCCAGGTCAGAAGTCATCTTGGTGCTGGAGCTGAAGCTGTAGGTGTCAGTGGAGAAGTGATCCAGGTCAGAGGAGCCAGAGGAGGGCTTGGAGGGCTTCAGGTCGTCCGACAAGTAGGAGGCTTCTCTGTCTGATGTGAAGCTCTGATTGGATCGCAGGGAAGTGTACAAATCACCATCGTCATTCATAGGCTTCCTAAACAGGCCAGACATGGAGTCATCTACAGAGACCAACAGGAAGAGAGAAGAAAGAAGTGAAACACTGACAATAGACACTCTCATATCATCATATCATACAATGAACTGGTTCAGCTATACTTTCTGAATGGAAGGTTGCTTGGAACAACAGACTGACACCAACGTCTGTGTCACTCATTCAAATCAAACCATCCTGTGCCTGAGCTGTTTGATTAATAACAACATCTAGTTAAACAAGGCTACGCTTCTGCTGGTGGCACTGCTAGGGAGAGGGACTGTGGCACTGTGAGAGCAGCACAGTCACACTGGGTGCATGGCTGTGCAGATCAGTGAGGCAGCAGTAACAGAGGGTACTTGTACCCGGTGTGGTACAAAGGGAGATTGTTCAGACCCCCCAAAAAAACACAGTGCCACAACCAGAGTCTGTTCTGAATCACGCAGGCAAAGAGCTGTCTATAGTCACATCTCTGTTCTGTAATCACTAATCCTGCATCTCCCCTGACAACTTACACAAGTGTCACAAAAATGAACACACACACACATAGATGTTAACAATATACTGTTGAGCAAGCTAGTATCTAGCTTCTTCAAAAAATGTAATGGTTAAAGCTAGGTTGACAAAACAGTTTAATAATAAATGTATAAAATGAATATTTCACACACTCGTCATTGTCAACACACATGCAAACCTGAAATAATACTAATCACAGCCACAATCGCAGTGTTAATTCAACTACAGCTACATTAAGAATCTGAAATGGGCAGCCAGTGTTGGTGTTAGCTGTGAATTTGCGTTTGCTCTGTTGTGAACTATCACTCAACATCTCACTGAATAATTTGTTACAATGCTGCAGGGAAGCATTAAGGACGCTGGTATTACATATGTGTTGCAAAACAGGAAGAGACAGACTTGATAGGAATGTTATTTTAAATCATCGGATCAGAAGTCAAGGTCAAGTCAAATATTCAAATATGTCTGACTTCCGGTCTAACTCCATAGAAAAACACACTCCCACACATGTTCGCACACAAAGAAACAAGGCTTTAGTACCCACACATTAACACACAATGTTGATATTTCTGTTGTGTACAAGTCTGAGTTTACAATTTCACGAACTGGGCTCCTCCTCCTGCTCTCCAGCCCTGCTTCTCCCAGGGCAGTGGCAGTGCTTTAAATAGGCTGAGTCCAGCTGCTGGGCTGGATAGGGGGGAAGATTTAAAATAGCAGCCTTAGGGTTAGCTCTGGAGGATGCAGACTGACTGACAGAAGACCCAACAGGTCAGGACGTCCCGTCCCTCCCATTGCTTCCTCCAAAAAGCCCCACCACCCTTCCCCTCTGCTGTCCTTCCTACTGCTGTTGCTCCCTCTGCTTATGTTGTTGCACACAGTCAATAACAACACATCACACTGCAGTACAATGGCATAAACACTACACACCCAAGCTGGGACACAAGGCGGAGGGATGGCGTGACATGGTGAAAAAGCAAAGCCCAGATGCTCCTGTGCTTCAGGTTATTTTGTATTTATGCTCAAATGTCTTACAGAACTGCACTGCTTATGGATCCAAACGGTGTGTAAAATAGATGAGCACAGCTGTTGAGACAAAACCATTTCAGTGACACAAATGCCCTTGGTGAACTACTAAAGCAAACCAACGTATAATCCTCTTAGTCTACTACGATGGTATACGTCCCTTCAGTCATCACCCTGGCAACACCATCATAATCTAACACTCACTGATTCACTGTACAAATACCTACTGTGCAGATGTGGGAAGCACTCAGAGCCACTACTAGCTGTGAAGAGAGGTGAACTGCCAGTAATCCTGTTGAGTCCTTACTGTAGGCGACACACCCCCTCTCCCCCGTCCAACCCGTTTTCCACGTAACAACACAGAGTAAACTCACCAGCAGTTGCGTAAGTCATCTGCATCAATTAAGAGGCTGGATGCTCATCTTTAATTGCCACGAGTGCAGCCGCTCTGACAAACTTGGTGTGTTAAGATTGAGGGCATTTTTGAATCTGCTGATATGGCGTAGCACCCAGACACTGGGAAAAAAACCCCACAAGGCGGAGACAAATGCTTTACTGCACTCGGATGGGATTGGATGTGACAACAGAGGAATTCTCGGCTCAAACTGTGGCCACACAACGTAATCATGTCACTGAAAGGATGGTGCAGTTAGATAAATAAGTCCTGTGAAGGGGCAGTCCTTTTGTTGTCCTCTGTGCAAAGCTGGTGCAGCCCCGAAACTAATGCAGCCTGACAATCTGTGCTATGCCAGGCATGGGCTCCTAATTATCAGGCTACAGACAAAAACATGTGAGCGCAGACAATATCAAAAGCGCCCGAGTTGCAAAATGAATATATTATCACTTTGAAATGAAGGGTTAGCTGAGCTGCATGTGGGACTCAGTGCGCAGTAGGGTTTTCCCCCCTTCAAGACACTCGCTGAAGCTATTCAAAATGTAATAAAGTAAATCAACTAATTTGGATAACATAAAAGGGATTTAAAATTGAGGAACTGCGGAGAGAAATATCAGTGTCTCTCACACTCGAGAAGGTCATGTTGTCTCACTTCTTGCAAGCCACGAGTCCAGTGCAGAGACAGAAGAGATGGTGCCACTGGTTCCAACAAGCTGCTCTGACTTTCAAAGGAACAATATCTGTCAGTCTGTATTGTCCAAGCACACGTCATCATTCATCCCTGCAGTATTTCAGCAGTATTCTTTTAAACATCTGTAAATCTGCTGCACGGTAACGATTGGATGACTCCATCCATGACCTTCTCGACTGTGGTGTTGTCTTTCAGGAGTTCTGTTTCACTCCATGACCTTGTGGAAACCAATCCATCGAGACGCTTACAGGGCTCCCTTTTCAAAAGCCATCTATGCCTTTGACATTAAATAATATGCTGTAGCTTTGTTATTGTTAGTGTAATCATTTTCTCAATGTCGCACTGTTGTCGCACTCTAATAAGAAATTTGCTATATATGCAGTTACTTTACGGTTGATCATAAGTAAAAAAAAAAATCTAATTGATATTGAAATTTATGTTACATTTAGTATTATCTTTTTATTATTAATGTGGAATAAAAGAACTGAATCAAAATGTGATTCATACTGTGATTCTATTGTCATTATGTGACTTACTTGTCATAGTTTTAATGGTCTCTGGTTTTAAGCTTTGGTTATGATGTTTATGTTCATAATGTATTGATTACAATATCCTTGGCTGGACAAACACATGCATGCTAGTGACTAACTATACCACTTTAACGTCTGTTAAGTAGCAGGAAATGGAGGCCATCTGAGAGCTGAGGTACAAACAAAACTACTAACAGAGGTCGATAAGAGAACAGCTGTGCTGAGGGATTCAACTGCTCTGAGCTGCATTGATCCAAGACAAAAGAGACATACAATTACTGTAAGAAACGTCCACCATTCTTAAAAAAAAAAAAAAAAAAAATCACCAAAGGCCACACAGGAGAAATGTTGTTGTTCCAGTGGCCTTTGACAAAGATAAATCAATCTGGAGACAGTTTAAATAAGAGCTAATCTGCCCCCATTCAGATTCCGAAGCCGTGGTACTTACAGTAGGACCTGCCTTTCCCTGTATTGATTGTATTTTTCTTGCTTGGATAGAGCTTTGTGGATGAATGGGAAGGATGTGGGAGGATCCAGACTGAGTGTCTGCGAGCTGTCTGCTTTGGGTCAAAGCTGTCAATTCATTGCGACTTTGGATTGGTGTTTCGCTTTCATTGTACAGACAGAATTTGGCACTCAAGAGTACACAGACGCAAGCAGGGTAGCAGGCGTGCATAGGCTACAATAACCTACAAACAAAAAATTATATATATAAATGGACTATACTGTTTGTAAGTGCCTCTGCTGATAGTAGCTCTAATCCCATGAGCAGTTTTGCAATACTCTGCTCAGGGATTACTCTGCCCACAGGCTAAAGAGCCGGACTGAGACAGAATAATTGCAAACACAGCATCATATTTCACATACTGGCTTTTAATTCGATTCAGGGTAAACACATGGGATCAAAAATTATAATTTATTGATATAATGATAGCAGTAATGCTTTGTTGTTGTCCCCCCGCAGTGAAGCTTTTTGGAGTCGGCCTGTTATGTTTTTATCTGTCCTTTTATCCCTCAGCATTAGCTAATTGGTCCTGGACACAGATGAAAATGAATGAGATTATAAACCCGGCAGGTACCACATAGGATGTGGGCCAAAATCATCCTGGAGAGCAGACACAAAAGCATGAATTGCACACACTTTAAGCCTTGTTTAATTATGTAAGGTGCAAGACAACATATTTTTAACCACAAGTTCTAATAGATGAAGAAGGTTTTCGGACTGGCAGCTTCTCTGCTGACCTCAGACATCTAAAAGCCTTTCTGAGAGGAAGACACTGAACTGAAAGTGTCTGTGAAGGAAAGGGCAGTTCTTTGTATATCTGGTCTGGGCATTTGAAATATCAGCCTTCTCATCACAGGCTCGCCTCTCTTGCCATTAAGCTGCCCCCCCCTGCCTCCTCCTCCTCCCTTTCCTCCTCCCCTGTATTATCTTGCATCTTTATCATCCAGTCTGAAAAGACCTCGCACTGCTTGCCCCCCCCCGGGAACAGGAGCAGAGCTCTCACCAGCTAAAGGCACAAATGCAGTCCAGCCGAGTCCACTAAGTGCTTTCTCTATCTAAAAGATATGGAAGAGACCCAGCCAGACATATGCTGCCTCATCCTTGTCACCGATGATATGCTGAGACGGAGAGTTTAATCCACCTTCCGGGCACTGGATTATGGGAGATGTTTCTCATGACTGATGCACTTTGTTAAGAAATGATAAAGTGACCATTATGATGCACTGTAAGGGGTGAGAAAGAGCTTATTGGGAAAAAAGAAGGATTTCGTTATGTTTGTTTATAAGTGACAGTGCATAAATATACACTTCTTCTATGCCAGAGAGCAGCGGAGAGCTATTAGACTCACCATCTGCTAATAACAAACTTGACTGTGGGGTTTTTACAACACATTTAGACCTCGTCACGACGCCTCTTGAAGACTTCACAGGGCGTGAAACTTGTGAAGATAAAACAGGATATACTGTACTGTCTGTGATCTGAGGCTAAGGTTCTGCCCTGTGGTAATTTAATACAGCTGAAATCAGCATTATCAGGGTCCTGTGGCCAGATAAGTGTTGTGAACAAGATTTAGGACAGGCAAGGATCGATTACTGAGAGAGGCAATTCTAGACATCTTGAAGGGATACGGTTTCTGCTCAAAGGCCAAACTTCAGACACTTGAGGTATTATTTTGTGCTTATCTACCAGTAAAGTAGGGGAGGAAAGTGTGTGTGATGTGTGTGTGTGTGTGGGGGGGTGTTGTTGGGAGTTAATGCCTTTGACAAAGATCAGAAGAGACTATAACATGTCTGGTCAAGAGGAAAATATCCACCCTGCCCTGCTAAGATGTGATGAGATCTGCACTGTTCCTACCAAGAACCTAAGTGACAGAGTAGATTACTTCACTCGTATGGACGAAGCTCAGCGGGAGTCGCAGCAAAAGAGACAGCCCTCGTTTAGGAATCAAAACACAGTCTCTCTGTGCGTGTGTGTGTGTGTGTGTGTGTGTGTGTGTGCACCTACAAAAGTTTGGTCTTGTCTGGCTCACTGTTATAAAAGTAGGGCATGTACTTTGTTGACTTCTTCTAGAAAGTGTAGGCCAAACACGGACTAGCCAGTTCATCATTTCACACACATTTTACGCTCAGTCTGCTTCAAGAGGATCATTTTTAGCTTTACTAGTAAACTGGCTTTGGATGTTAAATTTCTAATTTTTTGCCAAATTCTATGCCTAAAAAGGATTAAAGTCTGATTTATGCATTTAATAATGCTATTGTGCTTCATGGATATATAAAAAATAATAATAATGTTTCTTGTTTGGGCCCAGCAGCAGCTAATGAAATTAAAAAGGCATGAGCAGAGAGAGGAAACTAGGCAGCTTTTTCTTTTTCTTTTTTTTTTTTTTTTTTTAAAACATCATCATCTCATGAATCTTTCAGTGAATTCGTGAATGAAAGTGCAGGGCTCTAGTTTTGCTCGCCAGGCGAATAGTGAGCCCTGTTTCTTCAGGATTAAAAATAGCAGCGTATGAGCCGGGCTGCGCTGAGGAGAGTGACGGACTTAGAACTGAGGTCTGCATGATGTTCCAACAAAAACACAGCTTCCATTGTCCAATTATAGTGAGAGAAAGTTTCAATTATGGTATGCAACCGTATGCTCTTTTGCTACTGCTGTGACCTTGCTGTTATCTTCACCCTAAAACTACAATATCCTCCCAGCAGAGACACAGACCCTCATGCTGCCTCTACAAGACCTGGTCTTAATAAACATCATACATTTTAATATCACATTATTCATCATTTCTTCAACAAATAATGTAACAATATCATTGGCACCAAAACAGGAATGTAGGATAATAACAACATATTTTGGTCTATTGATAAACTGTAGGATTAAGTTATTTTCTATCCATTCACTGGCTATGAAATCTGGGGGATTTATGCCTTTAATCTACTTATTCTCTCTCTACTCTCACTATATCAACAATGCAGGTATTTATTTATATCTATAGGCCTTCATGTGAGAGCTGGTACATCAGTTATACCAGAGTTCAACAGGCTATTTGTTAATGCACGCTGCATCCCATCTGAACCCTTTCGACAGACTCAGATCTCATCAATAAAATTAGTTATGTAGACCAGTGGGGGGAAAACAGTGGGCCATATTTGATGTCTCGTTATTATCAAAGGCTGGTGTTGCAACCAAGTCTGACTAAGACGTATAACTGTTGTGACAGCTGATTTACTTTAATTCTTTGGAAGTTAGTCGCTTCTCTTTGTTTCTGTGTTTTTTCAAACGCAGAAGTTTTTAACTGAAGTTGGCAGACAGACCGTCTAAATCTGTCACAAATGGCTGCTTCTGTCTAGCTGTATTTGCACCTGAATTACGATGTGGGATTGTTTGATAGGCGGTCAAGTGAAACCTAATGTGGCTGAAATACGACAACATCTATAAATATTAAGACTTAACCGCGATAAGTGCCCGCTTTACCTGTAGATGCAGTTTCCATAGCAACGGGAGGCCTTTTCCCGTCGTCCTGGAAAGGATGAAATTGTTGATCCAGGTCGCTCGCCTCCTCGCCGCCTCTCGGCTTAAAATCTTCCCGTAGCTCGTCGAACCGGGTCGGTGTGTTTCCCAGCAGACCGTTCCTCTCATAGTCGTCCCCAAACCACTTCCCCTCTGAGCCTAGCTCCTCACCGGGCTGAGCAGACATGCTTTTTTTTCCTGTTGTCGGGACAGAAGATGTTAGCCTACTAGCTACTGGGCTCCTTCCCCTCTCTCTCTCTCTGCCGTTTACAGGGGCTGTTGCGGTAAACTAGATGAGCGGTGGCGACCCTTTGCGCTAGGATGGGTGACGGAGACAAACACACACACACACACGCATAAACACACACAACAATGCGGCTCCTGGCTGGCTGGCGTCTGTCAGCTGGGTGTTTGTAGACGGTGCGGTTCGGTCGGTCGGTCGGGGGGTGAGCGAGAGGAGAGGAGAGGAGAGGAGTGAGGTGGATTTGTTTTTAGTTCAGTGCTCCGGCGGTGACGTCATGTTGTCCGAGAGGCTCAGGGTTGGCACTTTATTTACACATTTATATATGTATAAAAAAATATGAAAGATGTTCAAATGAGGTCAAGTATTTGTCAATGACAGCAATATTACGGTTGGTATGGAGTGATTCTATAAGCAGAAGTCAGTGAAATTTATAAAGACAGCGGAATTAGCGGGTCTGTAAGATAAATTAAACTGTGCGAATTTCACGTGTAATGTTTTTTTTGTCTATAAAAAGAATACATTACTGTATGTAAGTGTTTTTATGGTTTTGTTATAAGAAAATAAATAAATAAACAAATAAATAAATAAATAAATAAAACAATATCTTGCAGTGTGGCGCCCTCACGCGGCAGGTATAAGTTTCAACATGGCTCCCTAGCAACCAGACTTCCTACCTGGATACCGACATGATGCCAAACACCGCTGAACTGAGACGAGCCGGAGAGTTTGTGTGTTATGCAATTCGTCTCGGAAAATAAGTGCTTTCTTTCCGCCACGCAAGGTTGAATTTGTAATTAATTTAGGTGAATATAGGCATTTGAGACGTGAGCTAAACAGTTAGCCACAGTTAGCTTTCATGTGTGGCGACATTAATTTGTGTTTTGCTCACTGACTTCAGTTACAGGTAACGTACGGTGCCTCTCTGCGAGCTAACTGTCACGACTTTTCTTTTAGTTTCCCAATAGACTTATCAATAAAATACAATACAAGTATGTGCTTTTTAGCAGCTAATTAGTTAGTTTTAGCTCAGCTGCACTCAATTTCAGTACAGAAAGTTATGATACAGAGTGAGAAACACAAACAACGCGGTGACGAGGAGGTAGTTAAAGAATTGGTGAGTATAACATTATAAATGGTATCTAAGTTAGGTTAATATCCAATGTTAACTACTACTAACTACTTCCAACAACTGAATACAAGAGCTGAAACGTTAAAATGTTTTTCCATTGTCATTATGTTTTTACTGCATTCTGTTTATTCCTCACAAGTGATGAGGCCTTGCTAAAAACAATTATTTTTCTCAACAGTGCATGGTCAATGGAGTCTCCTATGAAAAAATAGCTCAAGAAGGGAGTAATATCAGCTCCCTGGAGATCTTCTTCTCTGGATTTCCCCGCATGGTTGGGCTCTCCTTCTTCCCAAGGCTCTGCCAACTTACCATAGTAGGACAGAACATAAAACAGATTGAGGGTCTTGAGTGCTGTCCTCTGCTCCGAGAGCTCTGGGTAGTCCAGTGTCATCTGACTGTAAGTTTTTCATGCTGGTAAAATGTCAAGTAATGTTACCCTACTCATAACAATAATACTTACTTCTTTTAATTACTACAGCCCAAGGTTTATATTGAAAATAAATACAATTTATTGTTTCATTGCAGGGGTTCTGTAATCATGATTTCCCCCTCTGTGCAATCAAATGAAAAGAATATTTTGAGTGTATGTTGTAGGTCCTGCACATATGTAATTTTCACCATCTTCTTCCTATTGCAGGGAATATCCGGATTGCAGAATTGCCTTCAACTAGAGAAACTCTATCTATACGATAATCAAATCTGTGAAATAAATAATTTAGAATTGCAGATCAACGTAGAAGTCCTGTGGCTCAACAATAACTGCATAACACAGATACAGGTTTGGAGAACATCTATCTATCTATCTATCTATCTATCTATCTATCTATCTATCTATGTTACTCTGGGAATTTAGTTTCTGATTTTTTTTATTTAGCTCACCAAAATTGAATTTTTACACAATTTATCACATCAGTTAATATGACCGTAAATGTTTTGTCAGAGTAGCATGCTCCCACTTTTGATCAGTTCTCTGTTTTGTGTTTTTTTTTTCTGAAGGGCTTGAACACACTTCAAAACCTCAAAGAACTAAACCTTGCTGACAATAATATTAAAAAGATTGGTAGGTTTTTACAATCCTCTGTATTTTCTCTGCCAAGATTGATTGAGATTCAGTGAGCTGTTTGAAAAAGATTAAATAATTCTTTACTTCTATTAAGGGCATCGCCTTGATCCTAATGTCAGCCTTCAGACTATTAATCTGTCCGGGAACAAGATCAGCTCCTTTAAGGTGAGATTAAAAACAGAAATATGCTTTCAAATTCCTTCTGTAAAGAAGTTTTCATACTTATTTTTTAAAATCTTAACAAAATCCTTGATCTGAAAAAAGGGCATTTAAAATTATTGTGAAATGTCAGGGTCTTGGCCAGTTCAGGTTTTCAATTTCTTCAGTTGACTGGGTGCACAAGACCTTCATTGAGGTATTGAGAAGAATAATTTCATTATTTGCTATTCTAGATTCAATGATATGCATTCATAACTGCATCTATTTAAACAAATGAATAATTTTTTTTATATGTGGATTGAGTTCTTCTTATTCAGTTATACATTTTAGACATATACTGTAGCAGACACACTTCCTCACTCAGAGCATTTACACCAAGTCAAGTCATTGTCTTGTTCAAGGACATTCTGACAGGAAACAAAAAAGTTTTGTGTCTCTAGCTGTGATTGAAGTTAACACCTCGACCTCGGACAATAATTGCATTCTTTAAAGCAAAGGCTGGAATGGGACAAAAGGTGGATTGTGGGAATATCTTTCATTGCACTGAGTGCCCGGGGTATTGCAACAAATGTGAAATCAAACATGAGTGTTTTTCAATTCGTCAAAGTCCCTTTGTCATTACAATGTGACATTTCTTTTTAGCTGCTGCACCATGGAAATGGGAGAAAAAAATACGGAAGTTCCAAAAGAAGTGTCTGACTTATTATGGCATCTGTTTAATATTTAAAGTTTCTTTCAGTGTGCAGTCAACAGGAAAGGAGCTATCGACAGTTCCTTGTAATACTTTACCTATTACATTTTACATTTAGAAGTTGCCACAATACATCTGATTGATGTAAATGTTGTCTATTGTACTACCCATCTCTTTGATTACTGATAATCTAACTGAAGGATGCATTTGGCACATTGTAAAATAAATGTCATATCTCTCCAGTAGTGCCAAATCATCTGGCTTCTAACAACCAATTTTACATTTTCTGGTTTTCTGGTTTAAAATGAAACAAAAATAATCAAAAAGCTTAATTTCTTTTTGGGGAGCAGTGGGGTTTTTTAAGGGCACGACCTCAGACTCAGGACTGACAGAAACCCTACTGACTAACAAGCCTGTGTGTTCTGTTGTTGTTGTAACAGGAGCTGACCCAGCTTGCCCGTTTACCCCATCTGAGAGAACTGGCACTGAAGGACCCCACGTCAACCCCAAACCCAGTGTGTCTGCTGTGCAACTATGCCACACACGTTCTTTACCACATGCCGGGCCTCCAGCGTCTTGACACCTACGAAGTCTCGCGCAAGCAAGTCAAGGACGCAGCCGAGGTATTGAGAAGACTAGTTGATACCCTGCGTTAAACTGAGCTCCTCTCAGTCTCTTTTGGGTTCATTTACTCTGTTTTATGCATCACAAATACACATTTTAAAATGAAGCTCTGTGGGTTTTTTATCTGTTGTATCTATGCATCTTGTTGAATCTTTTAGCCCTCATAAAGTCTTCTCTTTTTTCTTTTAGTCCACTGTAATGAAGAAGATGATGTATTACAACATGCGTGTACGCACTGCTCAGAGGAATCTGGCAGAGACCCGGTTCAGTCTTACAGAGAAGAAGAAAACTCTGTTGCAGTTACCTGAAGAATGCATCAGGACACTCAATCACACCCTCAAAAATGTACGTACAATTCTAGAAACATTTTAGAAATTATTTTAGCTGCTGTAATAAGAGAATAGGGTAAGTAAGTTATTTAGCTCTGATCTTCAGCTGCAGATTGCTGTTCTTGTGTTAAGAGAGTTGTTTTTATTTGAATGCATTCTTAGCTTGAACGTGAGCTGTACAAGAGGCCGGCTGGTTGCAAGAAGTCTGCCTGCACATTTGAAGATGGACCTCCCCACCTGGTGGAAGGTTTAACTGACAGAAGTGACCCAACAACTGACATCAGTTGTGATCCCACCATGGAGCACAAAATACTCCGAAAGATAGAATTACTGAAGGAGAGGCTGATGCTATGGACCAGGAGACTGGATGAGTTAGTTTGCATATTTAGATCACATACAGAGAGAATTTAGAAATGCTTCCTACAATACATTACATTTTTCTTACAAGCATAAAAGTAATATTTCTTTTTCTACATGCAGAATTGAAGTCTGGTATGAGCGGGATTTGGCCCGAGCCACAAACAGGATGGAGTATACTGTCCAGTTTCTGTTGATGGAGCTAGAAAGTGTTGGAAATATTCGTTTGGAAGAAGGCTGCTCCACAGACCCATGGTACTTATGTGGTTTTATTAATTGTACAGTAACTACAATCCTCATGTAACTAATGGTTGTAAAGGGGAAATCTAAAGCAGACTTCACTGACCGCCCCAATGTTCTGTGATATATGTTCAACAGGTTTACTTCCTGTTGCGACCTCTTGCTTTCCCGCTTCTCTCATTTGGACTACAAGATTCACAGCATCACTGGCATTAGGATCAATAGAGTTATCCGCATCCACAACAGTGCTTTGAGGCTTTGCTTTGAGGACAGACTTCATACCTTGCTAGCCAGTGAAGAGTCTGTTACCTTTTCACAGTAAGTCAAACTGGGCTATAATGAAAAGCAATGATATTTGAGGTTTTACCAATAACTTTACATGACTTTTGTCATCATTGTAACAGTTACAGGACCATATATTATTAGTTTGAATCTAATATAAACTTTTCAAGCAGGAATTACAGACGGCGGCTGGAGCACTTGTTCCACATTGCTGACCCTGAAAAAAGCAGTGAGAAGGACAACATTTTGTCCATTCTAGAGGAAGGCTTCAAAACGCCAGAACAATTAAAGGTGTGTATATTACTGTAATTGTGAATTTTTACACATCACCTTCAATCCCCCTCTGTTATGTGCAGAAATAATTACACGAGTACTTAAACAATATCTATCTTATTTTCCGTGAAATCCAAATCTTGCTGATTTTTACCATATTGACTTTGAATTAGGCCTTGGGAAGAGAAGGTGCTATACCTTTATCCAATAGCCTGATTGTGACCGAACAGCCCAGGATTGAGTATACACTCAGCCAGACCCACCAAGGGTTGTCCAAGAACACTACAGACGCAATCCCCTTCAGACATGGTGGGTTAATTTTGCTCCTAGTATCATATCGTTGAATTCCTCTTAGCTGAGACTTTTTTCTTAAAAGCTAAAATGCTACATTTTTTTTCCATAGGGCAGATTATTGTCTGCAAAGTGTTTGTGGGTCACAGCGTGCCAATCCGAGAGGGAGAACCGGTGGATAGAAGCAGCTATCCCAGAGCTTTCTCTGTGTATCGCAATGTGGACACTAAGCATAGAACTGCAATGAGTGAAGGTATATCAGAAGGCACGAAAACAAAGATTTTTCACTCACTACTGTGTCGTAATCTGTGTTTATTGTTTTTTTCATTCAGAGAGACCCCGCTCCTCCAAAACACACACTGGTTCTGAGTGCAGTCCCCGACGAAGACAGTGGTTTGTGTTTGACCATGAGCTTGTCTTGCCTGAGTACATCATATATTTTGAATACATCACTGGGGTAAACAATTGGTTTCTTTACTGTTTGATAACATGACATGTTACATGGGTCATCTATAACTGGACTAATTATATTCTTTCTGTGTGTACTTCCTCATAGTTACATCCTGTAGAGATAGCATCTCTATATAATATACAATTTACAGATAACTTTATGCACAACCATATAGTGGAAGCACTGGATGTATTATTATTCTACTGCATTTTTTGAAAAATTGAAGCCAATTTTTAAATCCTAAGTGTTCCTACCTAACAGATGATAACACATAATTCTGATTTTTATATCTCTTCACTGGTTGCACATTCATTTTATAATTGATTTCACCACAACACTCACCACAAGTTGATAATTATGAACCTATCTAGGAATACTCATCGTTTAAGCCTTTTGTCATGCTGTTATTAGGACCGAGAACATCCTGCATTGTTGGGCCGTAACACAGACAGACATGGTACTCCTTCCAATGATATCATCCTGGACAAGGAAGTCCTCAACATGGACCCTATGCTGAAACCACAGCCCAGGTTGTTGAGCTTGGATGAGAAAATTCTCCTTAATGTGGCCAGAGCCAATGTCCTCAGTCAGATCACTGTAAGTATTCTGGCTTTTCAAATGACAGTTTGATATTGAAGCCAATTCATACACTCATAATGAGTTGTCATCAATGTGTTGAATCTCCAGGTGCTGAACCTCCACGGCAACAGTCTGAGCAAGATAAAGGAGATTTCCCGCCTCACAGCTCTGCGGCATCTTACCATCAGCTTCAATGAGTTCACACGCCTGGATGACATTTCTCACATGGTAAGAGTGAAAATTAAACTAAGGAGTGTGTTTAAAGTCACAAAGAAGCAGCATTTTTATTTGCAAATACTGTTTATGGTTTTGGACCATAGTATTAAGTGGAAACATTCATTCTTTCTCTTACCTAAATTGCAGCCCAACCTTGAGTTTTTGGATGCTAGCTATAACCGCCTAGTGACCCTAGAGGGGCTGAGAGGGTTGGGGCAGCTCAAACAGCTTGACGTGCGCTGGAACAAGTTGACCAACGCCAGAGAGGATACGGCTGTGCTGAGAAAACACACACCTGCCCTGCTGAAACTAGACACCCGATACAACCCCTGGAACAGGGTGCGTTCTGTGATCAAAAATGGAATTAAATCTAAATACAAACAGGTTGAAGCTCAAAAATAATAATACTAATTGCATATTCAGCATATACATACAGTATGTGCTGCATTATGCTGTAAGTGGCTTGTAATTATGGATGGTGTGCAAGGCACATGTTGGATGTACACTGAAGCTTTTTTGCTCCTTTTCAGTCGGAGGCAGTCAGAATGACCGTACTGGGCCGTCTCAGGACTCTCACACACCTGGATGATGTGCTGGTAGCAGAGGAAGAGGCTGCTGATGCTGTTCAGATGGCTGCTGGGTCCAAGATTAACCAGGTGAAGATTTTGCAGATGTTAATGTTTACATACAGATATTTAATGTATAGTTTTTATTTTCTTTGGGCTTTTCTATGCAAAGTGTAAACCGTTAGTGAAGTAGTTACATGCTCCAGAGAAGGTTACAGTATGTGAACATTGATATTTCAGAATGTGCTGTAATTCAATCAGACCTGTTGACACTCTGCTCGCAGACATCTCTTCTGGCTCACTCACGTACCAACAGTGAACGTCCTCGCAGTCTCAGTCTGCTGTCAACAGCCCACCTCCTGTGTCTACTCAGTCCAGCACCCTGGAGCCTCAGCCGAGACCTGGAGCCAGACTGGACCGCAAAGGTGAGCTAAGGGCATGTAGGTTTCCTCGTGAGGGAGTGATTACACAAATGCATTTTTAATGTTTCAGAAGATTGCTGCCTCCAGGGGGTGCATGATATTGATAACATGACAATTATGAATTAAAATGGATCACATGATTAACATCTTCAATATTCTATACATTTCTGATGTGCCTGTGGCCCTGAATTTTGACCAGATCACCACCCTGAACCTTGACAGCCAGAGGATTTCTAAGCTGATCAATCTGAATAAACTGGTCAACCTGCGTTGGGCTTCCTTTAACAATAATGACATCTCTAAAGTGGAGGGGCTGGACAGCTGCGTGAAGCTGGAGGAGCTCCTCCTCAACAACAACAGCATTAGCACACTCAGTGGTCAGTCACAATATCAACTTGACAATGAAGTTGGAAAATCACAGCATTAAGATATTTACAATTTTTTTATTAATGTCTGAAACCCAGACCTAAAAGCACAGTAGCCATCTTTATTACTGTGTGTCTCTTCTATCTGTCTTTTCTAGGCCTCTCAAACCTACACTGTCTAAATAAACTGAGTCTGGATGGAAATCAACTCTCTAGTCTGGACGCCTCAGTCCTCGACCAGCTACCCAACATGTCCTTTCTGTCTGTGGAGAATAACTGTATCACTTCCCTGCATGGTATCCAGAGAGTTCGCTCCCTTCTTGAGCTCTACATCGGCAACAACCAGATTTCTACATCACGAGACATCTACTATCTGAAGGTGAGCATCTAATAACCTGTAAAAATAAGAAAATGTTACATCTCATGACTTTTTAGAAAAATACTTGTATTGCCTCTATTTTTGTTGTATTGCCTGAGCTCATATACTGTAGTTCTTTCTTCTTTTGGTTTACATGTAATCCCTTCTTTTCAGGGATTGACAAATCTCATCATTTTGGATCTTTATGGGAATCCTTTAGTGGAGAAACTAGAAAACTACCGGATATATGTGGTGTTCCACCTGCCCTCCTTAAAAGCACTGGATGGGGTTGCAGTGGTATGTGACAACAACCGCAACTGATGAAACCTGTTAAAAAAATGTAGTGGTGATAACATAATTATATTCAGTGTGTTTTATTTGCTGTTGTTTTCTCTAGGAAGTGACTGAGTGTGAAAGTGCGAAGGACATGTTTGGAGGACGCCTAACCACTGACATGGTAGCAGAGAAGCTGGGCCACTCGAACTACATAGACATCACTTACCTCACCCTGCAGTCCTGCTCCATAAGGTGATAAACTGGATCTGAAATTTACAATACTAAAAAGTGAGGTGTTAAAAGACAAAGCTAAGAAAAAGCGCTTTTCATTCCCACAGGATGGTTGATCTATCCCCAGCTGACCTGTTCTGTAGCCTGCGCAGTGTCAACTTAGACCACAACAACCTCACCTCCTTCTCGGGCCTCATCTACCTTCCCAACATCAAAGTACAAATTACACTAAATTTCAAAAATGAGAATGACAAACACTTGAGCCTTGGACAACTAAATTATATCTGTTGTCTTATTTGCAGGCTCTGTGTTTAAACTACAACCACATTGAGTCCATCCTGCCCAGGCAGAAGACTCATCTGACAAACAGACAGATGCTATACAGCAAAGTCCACTCCAGTGGTTACGGCCAACAAAGCCCATCTAAAGGCAACAGGTAATATTATAGTTTGTATTTCAGTAAAGGGTCAAAAAGGGTTATTACATGAAACTGAGATGTACGTGTTTCCTTTTACATTTTACAGTTACCTCAACTTACGATTGTAGACTGTGGCCATTAGGGGGCAGCACTGACCAGCTAATGTATGAACCTTCTCATGACAGTTAAACCACATTTTAGTGAGAGCTGTTGCCCATAAATCCAAATGAAATCTAGGTGAAAACATTGGTTTATATATACCATATTATCCCTTAAATAAACTAAATATTGAAACATCAATTTATATTTTTGAAGTTTCTATATTGCAGGTATATCATGTAAATAATGGAATAATCACACTGTCCTTTTGTAGAAACTAGTACATAAGCAGCGCTCTGACTGTCACACTTTTGTTCGCCCTGACTGTGATTGCTTTGAGGCGGTCTGCACCTGTGAGGTCTGACCAGTTAAATGAGGCAGCGGGGGGGAGAATGAGATGTTCATTTAACCACAGAGGTTGTAAACTGTCATTCTGTGACTGTGTTTAAGGGAAGCTGGGCCCACTGGCAGCCTCGAGCCGCTGATGGGCAGCTTGGAGGTGTTGCATTTGAGTTACAATGGCATCTCCAATATGGCCAATCTGCAGCTCAGCAGGCTCACCAATCTTAAAGCACTCTTCCTTCAAGGTATGTAGGGTTCACGTACCACCCCTCCCATACAAAGCCTGTTGAAAGTACTGTGTATAGAGCCTGTGAAAAGGCAAGCACTGCAAGCAAAAGCCTCCCATAGACCTTAGGCCAGGTGGGAGAGTTGAAGAAAAGAATGACTGACTTTCTTTTCAACAGCTTTTGATGGCTTTTGATTGAGTTTTGCTTTGTCAGGGTGATTTGTCCCACAAAGGCGACCTTACAGCAGTTGTCCTCTCTTCCTTTTTGCTTAGAAACCCTTCAAAATTGTCTCTGTAATTTCAGTGCCTTTTAGACCAGTGGAAAACAACAAACACCCTGCAAATGTTTGTATTGCCTTAAACTAATTAAATTCTTCAATTTTGGGGGAATTTGTGTAATTTACTCTTCTTCTTTTTTCTTCTCTTTTACTCTATTTTGTCTATAAAAATATTAGATTATTGTTTGAGATTAATTTCTATTGTTTTGATAAGTTTTGCTCTCCCTCTAGGTAATGAGATCAGCCAGGTGGAAGGCTTGGAGGGTCTTCACCAGCTCCGAGAGCTTGTGTTAGACAGGAACCGGATCAAAGCCCTGGCTGAGAACTCTTTCATAGCCCAGAGTGTCCTGCTAGAACTGCACCTAGCAGAGAATCGGATCCGGGAGCTCAACCATCTAGATCCTCTGACGGAACTCCGCAAGCTCTTCCTCAGCATGAACAAGCTGCAGGTACACTGTCAGGCCTCCTCACATGCTGGATTTCTTCTATGCATATTCATATTTTTATTTAAAACTGCATATTCAGACTTTCAATTAAATTGCCACTGCACAGTAATTTCCTGAGATGACGACCAAGGTCACAGTCAGCTTTTGTGTAGTTCTTTGGTTTACGACCAACTTCTACTGATTGGTTCATATGAGAAATGTGTCAGATGTTTAAGAATATATTTTATTCAGCGCGCAGCAGTATTACTTTCCCCTGCATTTGCAAAGTAAGACATGAAGTATAGTAATCATGAGTCATTACCACCCCACTGTGGCATGCGAGGGGTAGCATTAAGGAGAATCAAGTTTGATTGAAGGTCAGGGCGGTGTGTATGAAGAAAGAGGGGAACAATCAGGACAACGTGTAATCAGCTTCTCAGTCTGCATCTCCTTCTCACACAGGGTGAGTGATTTGCTTTTTTGTTGTCAGTTCCTTCTTTCCTTCACTTCCTTAATGTTTTCATGCATTCAATTAAGACTTAAAATACAGCAATCATCCCAGCACACCGGTCTTCACAGTGGGGGTGTCTTTGAATCACAGCCAAGTCCAACCATAAATCTGGGAATAAGAGAAAACACCCCCATGCCCTGTTGCGTGCCCAAACTCTCTCATGAGATTAATGAGAGCTCACACATGTAATCTCTCCCATCAGCTGCTTCTATCCTCCCTACACCAAAATTATGAAAGGTTCCGCCCTGATGCATATGTCTCCATTATCAACACATAGCCAGCTACAACCAGTGGGAAAGTAAAGGTAAAAGAGGAGGTATGGAATGAAAAAAATACTTGAAAAAAATCTTTTTTTCTCTACTTCTTGTAGGACATCACAGAGCTCGACAAACTAGAAGTTCTTCCCTCGCTGACCGAGCTCTCTGTTGTTGGCAATCCTGTGAGTATTCCCAGTTTGTTTGTGCATTAAACAGAATGAGGTGTGTGTCCGTGGTCCTTTTGCTATTGGAAGCTTTGCACAGTTGACATGAATCCAGTAGCTGTCAGTCACAGGACTCTTAGAACTCTTTCACTTTCAAACAAATTATCAAAAGCTTATAGGCTCAGTTTCTCACTTACACAATCCATAACACTAACCCAGTGCAACTCTGTGGTTCCAAATTAAGCGATTACATGATGGGCCGTCTGCTCTGCCTCAAACTGGCCGGCATCAGAGACAAATCTGTTGACCAAATGGCAGGCCGCTATTGGACCAGTTACATCACCCATCTGGAGCTCATGGATCAGGCCTGAGCAGAGCCTGCAGCCCAGGGCCTCCTCATCGTCCACAGGGCCATGCTCAGCTGTGGTGGCCTCTTTACTGCTCGACCCCATCCCCCTTCTCCTCCCATAAGGGGGGGTTAATCCTGCCAGGGGGTAGAGGCCAACAGCCACCCTCGAGACAATACTCCTGCTGTTGCCCGCATGAGATCTCTACTTCACCCATGTTCCCTCGCCAAAGTCTGTCTCCTCTTCTCCACTGGACATCCACTGGCACGCACTCACAACTTAGTCACAGCAGCAGTATCCTGGAGGAACAAACAGTTCTGTCGCTGGACAGGCTGGATTTGTACCCTGCCCAGAGGGTACCAGAGGGTGCCCTCAGCTGGGCAGGGAACTATCTGCTGCTGTCAGCTGGGTCACTGGAATAGCTGTTAGGAACATGATTACTATGTTGGGACCCACATAGCATCATATTTATCCCAGATGTCTCAGGGCAGGCTTCAGTAGGTTCCAATATTAAAATGCCGAATGTTAGTTAGGGTCAGAGTAATGTATTACTGGTTATTTCATAAAACAGGTGCATTTTTTCTCTTTCAGGTGGCCCGTAATTCTCTCCACAGGCCAGCAGTTGTGCTTCGCCTGTCACGGTTGCAGGTCCTGGATGGAGTGATGGTCACACTGGAGGAAAGGACCAGAGCTGAACTCCTCAGTGCAGATGCATCAGTGAGAACTCCACATATACAGATACATACATACACACACATACATGCATATACACATTTCATATCAAACAGAAGTGTATGGTTAGGGAGTGTGAGTTTGCAGGAAAGGAATCTTTCATCTCCACACTTTCCTGCTCTACTTCCCTCCTTGTATTTTACAGTGAATATGACTGAATTACAAATAAAGAAAGACCCTCTTTGTGTAAAACCCCATAATGGGCCATATCGTGTAAGATTTAGTCCAACTAAAAGAAGCAACAATAACAACAACCAACAGCAGCAATCCAAAAAAGGGAAAAGCATGGATCAAACTCTTTTAGTCTGACTGATTTGATGTTCATGTAATGAGAGACCAGGGCAGTAATTCTCCTGCAGCTCTGAATTAAAAGCAGCCTAAGCCTGCTGGCATCATCCTGCTGATTAGATGAAATGTGCCCGGCCGATAATGCACCAGTGGATTTACCCCCTATTAGCCAGGTCAACACGACCCCCTCTGCTTGTTAATCGTAGATGTGGAAATGACAGAGCAGGGATCCTGGGTTTTCTCATTAAAAAACACAAACACAGACCCCCTATTGACTCTCATAACTGCCATCTCAGTTGTCACTCTCAGTTTATTCCTGCATCTGATTTTGTTTGAATTTGAACATTGTTGTTGATGAGTAGTAATTACTATTCCCCTATAAGATGCTTATATATGTGGAACGACAAGCAATCTAATCACAAATCCCCTGCCAAGTGTGTGGGTGGAAGGGGCACACTGTAGTGATAGTAGTAGACATAGGAGGATGGAGAAAAGAGAAACAGGGTTACATGTTAGAAAGGGCAAAGACACTGATGTGGCCCCTAGGGCACTTAAAAGATCGATTTTACACATAATCTGAATATTTGATTATGTATACTGGAGTATTATTTGTCTCCCTTATGGTCCTTATTTAATATTTCTTTAAAGCCATGGCCCCAATCCCCCGGAGCGTCTCTTCCTGCTACTGAAATAAACCTACCTGGACTTCTACCCCTCATGCCTCGTAACACCCCTCTAAGAGGAATGAGTATGAGTGGAGGACTGCAGAACTTTATGCATGGCCACGATATCCTTCCAAGTAACATGGACGAGGCCCAACCTCATTACACATACAAGTGTGAGTGTGACATCTCTCCTCTTGCAAATTATGAGTTTCTTGATGACTATAATTATGCAAAACATTAGCCTTGAGATTGGTATGTATAGATTAAATGGAGGGTTGTGTTTCTTCAAGTTCTAGCACAGTAAAAAGGACTGACTTTTCAGTATTACAGTGTACCTAATAATTGGCACTCCTGGTTCCAGTTATCCAACCCTTACCCCTATGTTTACTCCCAATCTCAGACAAGAAGCACAAGCACAGTAATGCTGCTCGAAGCGGCCAAAGTGACATTACTTTCAGACATATCCGAAGAACAGGAAGCAACCTGCCAACCGCAGGTCTCCTTCTGGATGGGAACAGAGTCATCATCACATATCCCAACCAGGAGCAAGACAGCAGGTTGGTAAAGCCACAATTTCTAGAGATATGATTGTGTTTCCTTAAAATGTGTCAGACCTGTCTAAGAAAAAAGAAAAAGTCTAAAATTCTACATTGTTGTATTTTAGATTCCCAAATGATGGTAAACATCCACCCATGTAGCTGCCAGAAGATACTCCGTGTCAATCAGTACACAATCCAAAGGTGAACATGAGACAGACTTGACTGTGATGTGGTAAAATACCATAGTATGTTTTTTGTCCTGCCATGGAATGCAGGACAAAATATATATATATATATATATATATATATATATATATATATATACACATGGTGTTTTTAAGTTTTCCTTGATGAGTATGAGCATCTAAATACCTCTCTTAGTTTAGGGCAATTCAAGTGCCTTTTCTTTTTTAACATAACAATAAATAACTTTCTAAAGTTTTTAAAACTGATGGAATTCACATGTTAATAAATTAACCCTTGCTGCTCTTTGAAATATTTGTATAAATATATATATATAAAGAAAATTAGGCCTCTTAAAGGGTGCATGTAGTGCATCCCTTTCAAATGCATTTATAATGACTGTGATTTTATTTTCTACCCACATATGTGGATCACTAACCATGGTAATCTGAGGATGAGAGGTTTTGATGTCATTTCTAGTGCTATCCCATCCTTGGCCCAAAACAAGTGAAAAAACACCCACAGATGTAAGGGCGTGTGAGGCTGGCATGTTGCATCCATCGGGTCAAATGCATCCCCAACAAGTGGATAATCCAGCTTTAGCACACCTCTCTGCGGACAATAATCTGCAATCACTCAGATAAAGATGTAATCTTGAATGAGGTCCAAATGGATTTCAGAGATTGTCAGTTTCATCATGTTAGCCTCTTTTCGAAAAGCCCACCGCGGTTTCGCCTCTAATAGGCAAATCTCATGTGTTGTAACTGGAAATGAACCAGTCACCCACTCCACTCGACATTTATGATGTTAGTTCTGCTGCACATGAGATTATAATCCTCCCTGACATCCTTTCAGTTTAGTCTAGTAGTCCTGTAGAAACACCAGTATGATCCTCACAGTAAATGTGGAAGATATGACGTGTACTATGTGATCAAAAACCTTTTCATTCTGGGACCTCTAATAAATGTATGGTGAAAATATTTAGATAATATGACATTCATTCTCATCCATCAACTGAGGCATGAATATCATAATGCAGAGAAAGAAAGCCGTTCTCACTGTCACTGTGCAGACCGCTCTTACCAGTCTGAACAACCTTTTGTTAAGTTAAATTACTGTCTTACTTTTCCTGAAACCTGTACTTTTTTGTGTGCCTAGAAGACACACATAATTTAGCTGGGACCCAGTCTTAGATAATATTCTCTATGTCCTAAATTGTAAATGAAACAACACCAAAAGCAAAGAAATCAGCATTTCATCAAAGGACACCACTTTGAATTGGTTTACGAGTTGTAATATTGAAGGTAAAAGAAGCAACATTTCCTTTAATGTTCCTTCCACGAACCTCAGCTGCGGAGTTTATGCATCAGTGATGTCAGTGTGACCACTAGGTGTCCTTAGAGCTCCATTAGCTCTCCCTGTATGACACTGCTAACCAGCCATCAATGAATTCACCTTTAGCCCTGCAGGTAATAATTTATCAGTGGAAGACGGATCTGTGTATTTGTGTTTCTTGTCTGTGTAGCCTTTGATGAACATGTTAGGCAACATCCAGTTCTAGGCAGCAAAAGTGAAAAGCTCTCCCCAAACAAGCTTCTCTAATGCATGTACTTAACTTCACTTAATTTGTGTTAATTCCCAGCATTAAGCGGGGCTAATGACTGTGCAAGTGAGTGCACTGTCATTACCTTGCTCTGCCTGACATCAAATGGCATCTGATGGACTCACACTGAAAAAAAAAAAAAAAAAGAAACTAATGCACAGATTTGGGGGCTCAGTGAGAGTGCTCTAATGCATTAGGTATTGCAAAGGATAATTACACATTTTATATTTGTGTACAGTATGTGCAGTATGGATATGTTAGAAGTATTAATGTTTTTAATGCAATTGTATGTCTATGTAGAGTAAGCGTATAGTGAGTATACCACCTCATACAGTATGTTTCTCTTTGCATATCTGTCAGTATTTCTAACATTAAAATGACATTAGCATAAAGATTGTGAATAATTCATCAGTTCTGAGTGAACCCAGATGCACTGCTTTCTCTGTCTATCTCCCTCCCTCTCTCTCCTCGCTCCTCCATGTGAGCAGACCACATGGTTCGTAGCCGGTTTAATGGGATGGAATGTGACAGGTTATGTTTTCATCTGCCTGATATGGAGCCCGGCCCGGGTGGGAGGAGGACAAGAGGGAGAAAGAGAGATGGGGGGAAGAGGGGGGAGAAAGACGGTGAGGGAGTTGGTCTCTGCTGTTGTAATCTGGATTCATAATTAGATGTGTTTGTGCTTGTCGTGAATCAGTTAGAGATGATGCTCTCCCCCCCCCCCCCCCCCCCCCTCTCATCCTCACCAACACACACACACACACACACACACACACACACACACACACTCACACATGTACACATAGAAAAACACATGCTCTGTATGGGGCCATTACTGCTGGTCCACTAACTCCCTACATTTGCTGTGTCTGTGCATTCAGAGCACCATTAGTCCAAGACTCTGTGAATAATTGCTGAATGGACCATGTTTTCACTGCTATCTACTCAGGTTCCAGTGTTGGGGGTTGTGTCATGGGTGAAGTGAGAGGGATGAGGACATTGATTGATGTTTGATGCCGCAGATAATACTGCATCTTGTGCAATGCTTATCGAAGCATTATGCGCAGTATACGTAATGGATGGAACAACATTAAACTCCACTTGCATTACACATTTACCAGCTTGTATTAACTTCAGAAGTGCTCCGGTGGAGGTTACAATTACACCAACATCCTCACTTGACTTGAAATTGCGGCTGTAAAAATGAAATGTTCTCTCGACATTTGGCTACTGATGGCAACCAGCTACAGGTCATCAGCAAAATATAAATTATTTTGTTTTCAGAAGGTGCATATTATGTCCCCAGTTCATTTTTCATCCCCACACACACACATCCTCTATTCAAAAACAATCTTGCCATATTGCCTCTCTTGAAATCTGTCATTGAGTTATTGTTGTCGCTTGTCATTTTCCTGTAATTTGTTTCCAGTGAGGCTCCCTGGAATAAAGAGGGAACGAGAAGGAAAATACAGATAAAAGAAGGGACTGAGAGTGACAATTAGAATGAAAAGGAAAATGCTTTTATTTTGTGTAAACATTTTTGGTGAGAGCACGCCTCATGCGGGCGCATTAAATCTTAACTGCTATTCATTTCTGGACTTGTGCGTGTGATTTATCACATTATTGAACTTGTGTGTCATTTATCACATTATTTCAATCACTCAAAGTGTGTTCCTTGGTACAAATGCAAAAAAAACAAGGTAACACAATAACAAACAACAGACAAATAACCTATTTTTTGTAATTTCATCAGGAATCAATTTTCAGAGCACCGTTAGATGGTCTGCTTTTTGTAGATAGGCCAATTTGGTATCAGCCTTTTTTTACTCTATGATATTTAGGGCCTGAGTATCAAAGTACCGGGGACTGTTGGGCCCTGAAAGTGCAGGGTACCTATTGTTTTTTAGGAGATTGTTATTATTCTAGTACGCCATTGTATTTTTGAGGAACTTGAGTTGCTCGAAAACTCACAAAAGACAAGGCAAGTTCATTTGTATAGCACATTTCAACAACAAGGCAATTCAAAGTGTTTACATAGAGCATAAAAAGGCATCAAAACAGAATATAAAAGCAATACAATTAAAAAGACATATAAAAACAATTAAAAAAGTTAAATTTGGAAATAAAAAGAAGCTAAAAGGGAATAAGACAGATAAAAGACAAAAATTGGCACAAACATCAGAAGTGGCGAAAAATGCAAAGTTCTGTAGTGATTGGGCTCAGGTGTGGTCAGCAGGCTCCATAGTGCCCCCAAATGCAGGACCATGTTGGGATAAAATTGCTTTGATGTTCATGAAATTCAGTGGGATCTCTCATCATTCTGGACATAATACATTTGAATTTCGTGCATCAGTTTTTATTTTACAAGCACATGTTTGAGGCCTTTAGGATGCACAAAAACTCATGAAATGCACCCATGTTCAAACTAAGGCTTGGGCGTGGCACGTCAGCTTTATAGTTCCCCCTAATTACTTTTAGTATTTTTGAGGTGCTAGGGGTATCTAACAACTAAAGAAACATCAGAACCCACGAACATTGCAAAAATATACAGCGATTGGGTTCATGCGTGTTTAGCGGGCTTCATAACACCCCTTAATGCACCCTATGGGAGGCCGTAGTCCTGATAAAGTTGCTCTGATATTCATGAAATTTGGTACCATGTTGCTCTCATCATTTCTGACACATTTCACATTGGCTTTCATTAGCTCTGCCCAACTTGAAGTCAGACATTTTGAACTTTGTGTGTTTTTCCTGTATTAAATATGAATTTTTTCAAACTTGTCTTAGAGGATTTATCAGATTCGTTTGAAATTTGGTTGGTATAACGCTCAGACCAATGTGATACTAAATTGTTAAGAAATAGTTGACAACTCGAATGATGATGTCGTAGGTCATGTGACAACACACCATTTAAGCACTTTACAGGTATGGAACTTTTCAAAACTCCTAGACTCAACAGGTCCACCTCAAATTTGATCAGTAAAATCTCAAGACCTTCAAAGTGCCGAATTGTGAAGGTTTTGAGTTTTTTTCAGAGTACCTTTGAGTGGTGATGTGGAAAATTTGCATGTTTCATCATGAGAGAGGAAGCTGTTGTAACTTGACTGTACTTTGCCCAATCTGCCCCAAATTTCATATGCTGGATAAAAGTCCAGGCCTGGAGACATCTGGTGACATATGCTCATATTGAGTCATAGTCACAGCGCCACCTACTGACAACAGGAAGTCGATCTTATGTGAGAAACATCTGATTTACATGAAATTTACATGGTGTGGTCTACACGATATACAGCAACATGACATATAATTAGTGAGTGCTCTCTTGTGCCACATAGAGGACACAGGAAGTGATATTTAACTCCTTCATGCAACGTCCGATATTCATGAAAATGCATATGCATGTCAGGTGACCTCTACTACATGTATTGCTGCATTAATGACCCACTTGTGTAGCACTGCCCAATGGCAAAAGGAAGTGTATGTTGCAAACTTCCTTTTATTTACATGAAATTTAAAGTGTGTGATCTACATTTGATATGCAGCAACATAATGTACATTTGGTGCATGTTTTCTAGCACCACATAGTGGACACAGGAAGTGATAGTTATCACCTACATGCAATATCCAATATTCATGAAAATGTATATCTATGTCAGTTGCCCTCTGGTAAATGAATTGCTGTGTGTCAACTGACCTCCAGTTGCGATATCATGGCTGCTGCTACCTCCGACAGGCGTGAGGTGTCAGGGCCTGTCCATCACTTCTTGCAGCTTTAATTGCATTTGTGTTTCTCCTTTAATGACTCTTAAGTCTTTATTCAGGTAGATATTCTTCATCAGGCAGCTGTAACAAAAACGGAGCAATTATTTTGAATGAGCGGTGCTATGGGAGGATTATAGGGTGCAATACATGTTGTTGTGACTGTCGGGCTTTTCTGTTGTTATGGTTTATTGTATCCTACACAGAGCAGAAATTGCTTTTTCAAGATGACGAGGAAACACAACCTCCTGCCCACCCTTATCCCCTCAGCCACAATGAAGAATAGCAACAACAACAAGTTTAATCTCCTTTGCTCTAGATTATTGTCTTTTGTTGTGTTGATATTGTGGCCTTTTTAGTTGATCACTTCATGATCCTCCTTTTTGCCCTTCTTCCTCCTAAGTAAATCAATATTTTGAGGAGGCAGACACTTGGCCACAATCACTTTCATTATATTGAAATAATAAAATACTTTTAGGATTTGCTCTTTTTGTATTAAGAACGCAATAACAAGGATTTAGAATGTAATATTAATATTTCTAATCCTATGTCATTTCAGGGGGTCAACTAAGCGCATTAGATTCAGGATTTAAAGATGCTGGCAAGTGCCAAATCAAAAAATTATTTAGAATAAGGAGGATAAACATCCTTGTGGGATGTGTCATTTGGTGTAATTATAATTGCAAAGAGTGATGGTCTTTTCATTGTTCAGTGGAAATCAAGTTGGAGTGGTAAAATCTTGTTTGTTGAGGAGGGGTATATACCCTTTTATTATCTGACTGCTAGGTATGTCAACTCTCTGCACAATACAGTTTATAGTGGAGCTATTCTGTACGACTGTGTATGAATGTGATTCACTCCTTATAAACCAAACACATTTTTATAGTCACTATTTTTGGCGCTCCTCGAGTATTTCTGTAATGCAGCACTATGAGACTGTAAATATTCATGATTAAAAATAATGCCTTTTTCTATTGTTAATGTTTGTAATAGTAAGTGTGTGTGTGTGTGTGTGTGTGTGTGTGTGTGTGTGTGTGTGTAGTTATTGAAGGGACGGGGTTGGGCGTTTAGGAGGCGGGGTTTATAAGTTTCCGTCCAATCAGAGACCTCGCTCTCCCCTTGTCTCCACTGTCATTGGCTATAATCTGTCTGTGTCCATGCCGATGTGTGTTGCTTGGCTTTCTAACGGTTAGCTAACCGCTAATGTTGATGCTTGCGATTTCCGCCTGTTTCCACACATTATTACCTATATCGTCAAATATTACACAAAGCGTGTCTGCAGTTGGATATTCTGCTGTTAACGGTAAGTTTATGGCACACCAGTGACACTGCAGGTCGCTGATATTTTACCTGTTAGTAACAGCAAGCTAACGGATGGTCAAACTGAAAAAGACTTGCTGGCTTCGCTTGCTAACAATAATATAACGTTAGCTAGCTAAGGTAAAGAGACAATAGCAGAAGCAGAAAGGACCAGAAAAACTATTTACTTTTCTCGTTTTACCTAGTTTGGCTGTACGAGGGAGGACTAGCTTTAACATGTTAGCCCACGTAGTGCTGCTTGTGTGTTATGTTTTCATGGCAACTCAGTAGCTGTTGCTCCTCTGGATGAACCTAGGTTACTGATGGATCCTTTGTTATTAAAACTGACCGTCAAAAGCACACCTAGTGCATATAATGCCGACAATAAATTCAACAAATCAACCCATTCACGGAGAGTTTCGTGGATGTTGTCATAACGATTTGTATTTTTTTCTTTTAACGTTACCAATATCTATTGTTTTCTCACCTATCAACCGATTAAGAATATTAGTCCAAGTGCATATTAATTAGGATTTTCAGACATGCCTGTGCAGTGGTAGTTAGATGGTTTTGTAAAATTATAGTCTGACAGCTGTAATAAGTGACTTTGATACTTTGTGAGAAGTTCCCACAAATTCCCAAATCACCCAAATATAGGCAGCAAAAATATTTGACATCCTATTGCTGTTTGAAACTTTTATTAGTCACTTTTATTGTAGCTTGAGTTTGTGTGATGGTAATATATGTCCTTTTTCATCTTAACTCTTATTATTTTCTTTATATTGTGTAATCTGTGTTATTAAAACTGTAGCACTTTCAGTTTCACTATGACTGAAAAGTCTGGTACAAATTAAATGTATTATTATACTTCTTATTATTATCATTGCATGATGGTGTATTTGGTGCATCTCAAGTTTTCTTGTAACAATTATTGTTCCATGCCTAACCAAAGGTGTGCTTCATTTCAGATTTCACATTGTCTCTGGGATGATGAATGGAAACCCTCCCTCAGCTGTGTGGAGATGACCTGCCACCCTTTCGGGAATGGTCAGAATGGGGCCAGATGTGCCCCTTCTAAATGAGTATAAGCAGGAGTTCTTCTGGAAGCGCTTCCCCCAGACAGTGTTGGGGGGTCCACGCTTCAAGTTGGGCTACTGTGCCCCGCCGTATGTCTATGTCAATCAGGCAGTCCTTTTCTTGACACCATGGCTTTTTGGGGGCATTGGTACTCTGCTCTGCCAGCTGCAGCTGCTTCAGGAACTCCACGCCGCAGTGCTCTCTGGTATGCTTATGTTCGGGGCTGCAGCGGGTGTCCAGGCCCTGGCATTGTACGCTGCACGGAGGAGTGGCACAGTGGAGAGACTTGGTGCGCCCAACATCCTAGTTGATGAAGAGGAAGTAGAATTTACCCACTGTGTCAGCCCAGAGACAGTGCGATTCATAGCCCCTGGGAAGAGGTTTGGGCTGAACATGGTGGTGCATACAGTACTAGCTGGGGTGCTCTGTGGCTTCGGGACATGGTATCTGTTCCTTGGCAGATTGACTGCTCTCTACGGCAGCATAGGTGTATCCCTGGTAGTCTTTGTCCTGAGTTGGGTGACTCTGTGTATAGCGGAGTATTCCCTCATTGTAAATACAGCCACAGAGACAGCCACTTTCCAGGCACAGGACACTTATGAAATCACCCCACTAACCCGGCCCCTCTACATTTTCATTTTCATTGCTGTGGACTTGGCTGATAGGTGAGCCACTGCTACATAATTATCTTGTCAATTCTTATAGCATTCTGCTGTATTTTATCATCTAAGAAAGTGCTGCCATAACACTGTCAATCTCGTCCTCTAATTTAGGTTCTCAGGCCCTGTGCCTGAGCTCCAACTGGCCAGCCAGGTTCTCCACGTGCTTTTCTTCTTCCTACCTCTGCTGTGGGCGCTGGGCATACTGCCTCCCCTGGATGCCCTGCTCCTCTGGGGCATGGAGCAGGCTCTCGTGTTTGGATTAGGAGGCTCCCCCATGTCCAGCAACCTCAGGTACATATTGAAATTAACAGAATTACAAAGAGCTAAAAAAGAATTTAAAAAAAGTTGAAAATTTGAAAGTAGTAATGTGCATAAATGGCCACAACATGTTTCCAAATGACACCAGTGGATCCTTCTTATTCCTTGAGATTAATATAAAGAATCTCTGGCTATGATGAAATATATGGTTGTATTTGTCATGTCATATATCTAGTATGCTGTATGTGTCTGTGCAAGCTAAATATTTATATCATAATTAATAGTGTCAAGACAACAATCACCATTTTATTAGTTTTTTGAAGTTCTGGTATTAGTACAATTGTAACACTAGATCGTATTTTCTCTATGAAGTTTATTTATGGCTATCATTTCACCATGAACTTTTAGTTCTGATTTCAAACATAGTATTTTATTAGATGGCACTTGTCTATCTAAAATTTCCCTAAAAATAGCCGCCTGTCTCCTTTGTCTGTGGTATATCTGTATTAATCTTTCTTGCATTTCCTGTACTCTTACTCCATGTCTCTTGATTGCTTCAGTACGCATTGCCTTAGCTGAATATACTGTAATTCCAATCATAATGTGAGTCTGACATCTTGATGTTCAAGTCCGAAGCAGCGTCTTCAAAGTTTTTACATCAGCTGTTCAAGCATTATGTGAGAAACCAATCCTGATCAGATTCTATCATCAGTGTGTCATCAGCCCTGACTTTTTCTGTCTGCTCTGTCCCACAGGCTGCTGCTGATGTTTGGCGTATCTGCTGGCGTAGCTGTGTGTAATTACTTTATCCCATCAACGCTGGGTGTGGTTCTCTTCTCCATCTCTACGGGATTTCTCTTGAGCCTGGACCTCAGCCAGGTTGGCACACTCTGCAGAGGCTCCAGGGCAGCATGTGGGGACCGTGGGTTGCGTAGAGGAGTGTCACCACCTCCTCCTCCCAGTTCCTTTGGGTGGAATCTGGGCTGCGGGGAGCTGCTTCTATATTTGAGCCTGCTACTGGTGGCAATGGCAGGGGCAGGGCTGTTGCATCACTTCCTTGGTTCAGCTCAGTCCCAGAGCTTGATTACTGGACCCCAGGCTCCTGTCAGCTACCTCCTCCTGGTACTCTTCTCCCTCTGCTGGGCTCTCAGAGAGATCCAGGGGGCTTATGTTTTTGGAGGGGTGTTGCTCAATCCCTTGTACCCTAAAGGCATGTCCAGTGTGCAGACTTTCAAGCAGAGGAACAGAGGATTGTTCATTGCTGCAGCAATCAGAAGAGTCCTTCTTTATCTTGGTGAGATTGTTGTAATGTTAATTTTGATGTTTTCCAAACTACACATCTCTCTCTACATGAAAACAACAGTGTATGTGAATGTGTTGTGTCTGTCACCAAGTACTTACAGTGTGTTTATCTTCACAGTGTCTCCATTTGCAATGATTGCTTTCCTGTCCATGGACAAATCCCTGCAGCTGCTCCATAGGGCTTCTCTCAGTGTGGGATTCACACGAGCCTTTAGAGTGGTACGCACACAAAACACTCTAGCTGACAGCTTTTATTAAGTATCAATGTGAACAAAGCATGCAATTACAATAAGGACTTTGTTTTCTAACTCGGTGCAGATTTGCCACAGAACTCCTGTTCAAAAGAAAGCTGAAACAATACTAATGGATTATTGTCATCTTTAAATACAGTGTTATTTTTCAGCAAGATCATGTCTGTTTTTGCTTTTGCAAGATTTTAGTTTCAGGGTTTTTTTTTGTGTTTGTTTGTTTTTTTCAGCTTAACATAAAACATGCTTGATTTTTGTGCCTGTGGTGCTCAGCACAGTGGTTGGCTCTTTGTTGATGTGCAGGTGTGGCAGAACTCAGAGGATGCTCTCCTCCAAATGGCTGTGGTGATCTTGGTGCGGCTCGCAGCTGGAAACAATATGCTACCAGGGTGGGACAACCTGGGCACTGGAGTTCAGCTCCTTCTGGTGAGGTCAACATAACGTGTTCCCTTATCTCAACACATAAGACCCTTCCATACTATATATGTGCTATATATCATATCTGCACAGGATTAAAACTGACCAAAACAATGCTTCTACATCACCCACATATGGTATATTCACATATGGTATATGTTTCTCTCTGAATATTACTGTTCATGGAAAATTTGAGTATGGATACTGTTACCACCTTCATTTTTCTCCAACCTATCAAAACGTTTTCCAACTTACTGTACATTTATAGCTTATTAAAAAGCCTTTTTTAATAAAATATAACATCTTTGTTGCAGTAAAATAGTGTATGCATTTAAAAACAGACTTTATTTTGCCAAAAATTGAGTTGTTTTGCAGATAAAATCACCAAAACATACATTTTATTACACAGATATCAGCTGATAAGACCACATGGCAGTTTAGTATAATCAGTAATGTCTGCTTGTGTGATCCAGGTTGGCCTCCTGATTGACAGACTGACCCAGTTCCTGGCCAAGCTAAAGTTCACCCTGACTGTGTTGGTGACATCTTGGACTGAGAAGAAGCAGCGCCGTCAGTCAGCTGGAACTCTGCTGGCTCTTAACGCTTCCCTTTGTCCGCTGCTGCTGGCAGTGGTGACCCTATCTGCCCTGCTCTCTGCCCCTCTGCTGCCCCTTTTCACGCTGCCCATCTTCTTGGTGGGGTTCCCCAGGCCTCAGCGCAGTTGGCCAGGCCCCGTAGGTACCGCCTGTCCTTGCCCGGACTCCATCTTCTACCAGCAGATGAGTGGAAGCCTGGCCTCTGCTCTGAGGATGGCCTTTGCAAGAGGGTCACTGGGTTAGTTGTCCGTGCCTTATATCTTTTCTGTGATGTTTTTTGTTTCTTTTTATTCCTCAAATGTTCTGAGTAAAAAGTGTTTCTATAAATCTAAATTTCATGTTTCATTGTAGTGTTTGGTTAGTGTACACCAGAATATTTTCACATGTATTACATCTTTCCATCAAAGTTGGACTGCTAATAATTAGTTGTTTTTATTACCAAAAATCTTTTTTATAATCAATTAATAACTTAAAATATCAAAAAATAATGACATATGCTCAACACAGGTTAATTACTTAGTCTATTCCACAGCCTAAAAACCCAGTGTTACCACACATGTTTGGCGTTTTTACTTGAGTGCCTGAAATGATCATTTATCAGAATTTTAACTGATTATTTTAAGTTAATTGACAAATTAATCAAAAGTACCAGTACAGTATCTAAAATTAAATCTCATCAAACTCAATATAGATTTTGCTTTCAGTCACACACAGTATTTCTCAGATTTGTCGCTCTTTTCAGCCCCCAGCACCACAAACGCCATCTTTACAGAGCTCAAAATCATTAAAAAAAATATTTTCATTAGTACAGTATATTTTGACTTGTGCTATAATTGCAGTGACTGAACTTTCCAGTGGGCCGAGTAGGGACTGTATGTAGATCAAATAACACTGAAACATCACCTCATATGGTCTAACAGTAAGAGGAATGTTGTTGTGAGCAGCTCTCTGGAGTTACTGGCAGCAATGCGAGCTCGTATGATCCAGCTGAGCTTCCTGTCAAGTGACCCCAAAAAAAAGCTCTGATCTGTATTCATTACATCCAAATGTTTCCACACCATTAACCACGTAATACTCTTAGGCCAAACGGAGCTGCTTCTAGAATTTTATTCTGTGTCTCGATCAAGAGGGGGAAAAAACGGTGCAAGTAGAAAATCATTATTTATGGATTGATGATTCAGAATTAAATAATACTGCTGAAGTAATGTCGTCACTCAATCTTATTGGTTTTTTTTTTTTCTGTGAGCTTGGGGGTGCTGTAGCTGTGATGTATAATTCAGAAAAAGAGCTTGTTAGGTTGATGCTCACAATCTAACGATGGCAGTTTGTAGTGTTCTTTTGCTTTGCTCACACTGGGGGCTGTAGAGCAGTGAGCAATGAGCAGGAAAGGAGTCTGCCCAGCATGTCACTTCCCATCATGAGGTAGAGGCTGGGACTATTCTGAGGCGTCGTTATGGGACATGACATTATCCTTGAGCCAAGCAAGCACTAGTCAACTTAAAACAAAAGCCTCCATCACCTTGCCACTGCGGTTCATCTGTGTTTGAATTAAACGTCTGTCTGCTGTCTGCTGTCTCCTGTCTTCAAAAATGAAAATCCCATGTTGGATAAAAGGAGTGAATTTTTAGAGACTAATGGAAATCTAAGGCCAAGAAGAGATTTAATATTTAGATCGCTGTGCAGTCAGCCAGTGAAAACAGTATCATGACCTTCCTTTACAACTGTGATGGTACATGTCTCACTGCAGCTCATCCTGTTTCCATGTTATCCACATAGTCAGCAGAGATGCACAGCTGATGCAAAATGAAAGGGATGTGCGCCAATAGTCCCTTACTTATTACATGATGTATATGTTGTGTGTTTTCCTTCTTCCTGGCCTCAATTTACATATCACATCTCTCTAACATGTTTGCTTCATGGATGGCTGATGATTTTTCTCTCCCTACTGTAGGTTCTTTAGCCCCAGGCTCTCATTTTCTGGGCCGCTTTCAGGACCGCATGGTATGGATAATGATCCTGGAGAGAGGATATGGCTACTGCACTGTCAACATTAAGGTATTTTTTCTGTTTGTATATTATAAATCAGTGCAATTATTCATAACAATATTTACACAGTTTGATGTGATTTGTTACAGGGTCTGGAGCTTCAGGAGACATCTTGCCACACGGTAGAGGCACGGAGGGTGGATGAGGTGTTCGAGGCTGCTTTTGAGCGTCCCGAGCGGCTCGGTTTCATCCAGGGCTTCAACCTGCACTGGGGGAATGCTCTAACGCCTTGTGCCGCCCTTGCAGTGCGAGTCTACTCCGACGCCCGAAATGTGCTCTCCGGCATCATTGACTCTCATGACAACTTGAGGAAACTTCAGGATGACTTTCTGAAAGCGCTGGTCTGGTTGCTCCTACGATACTGTGTTCAGAAGCATAAAGGATTCCTGTGGAGCACTGAAGAAGGGCCAGGTGTCGGAGGCAGAAAGTCCCAGTCTTCACAGCTGCCCCAGACTACTTGCAACCAGCAACCGGAGGCTGTCATGGTGGAATCTAATGTATCTTCTCTCAGGTTCAGACAGGACAGCTCCAGCTTGACATCCTTTGGTGACTGGTCAGATGAGGATGACTTATTTGGACCCCAACCAGCCAGGCGGACAGTGGCATTAGTGACTGCAGAAGCCCAGCCTGGACACACAATGCTGCAGACGGGGGCCTCTCTTCCAGGCTCTGTGGAGATGGACAGTCTTTTTGAGAACATGGCTCTATCGGCCCTGCAGCCGCTGCAGCCTCTGGGACTGGGCATCGGGATGCCAGCAGTGGATAAAGGCTGTAACCCAGAGGTCTTCAGAGAGAGTCCAGGCTCTCTCCCTCATCTAAATTTCAGCTGCCCCCAGTCAGAGGTGTTCAATGTACCAACAGGATGGAGGACAGCACCGTTACTACCGTCCCGCCTGCTGCAGCTCAGGCCTTTGTTCCCAGAGGACTGGTTTAGGTTTACTTTGGGGCGGTTTGGGCCTGCTGTGCAGGGCGAGACCTCCGAGGACATGACCAAAGCTCTGAAGGAGGATGAAGCCTTGAAAGAGCTGCACGCTCAGGTTGCACTTTCATGTCTCATCTCCCTGGGGGCAGAGTCTGCCTTCACCAGCCCCAGTTACGTCTACAGGCTCTATTGTGGAGATGTGCCATGGACAGAAGGACTCGACTGGCTCTCTTCAAGTAAAGAACTTTACCAGCTTGCACTTCGGGCTTTCAGGTAAAATTGCAGGTTAGGATTCAATCAATAGAGTTTATTTTTGCCAGAAGACCCATGATTTCACTGACTTCTGCACCTGTGATTTTGTTATTTCCAGGTTCAGTTTCAAGCTGCTGTTTGATCAAGCAAGCTTAGGGCCCATGGAGTCCCCAGAAGAGCTGTTCAGCACCTTGGAGGAATATGAAAGGGACTGGTACATCGGACTGGTGACAGAGAAAGGTTGGCATGACAGCGTCCTTCAGGAGAAACCGTTCCTCTTCTCTCTAGGACATGACCTTGCTATGGTAATTACACACACAAAATTTCTTTTGTTACCTTACATACAGCCCTCTCTTATTCAGTCATTGGCATTAAATTGAAATGATTTAAAATTGCAATTTAGAGAAGTGAATCCCAGGGAAATGCAATATGACTGTGCTTGTTCACAGGGTACCTACACAGGGCGAGTCCTGTCCTTGCAGGAGCAGCTGGTGCAGGTGGGCCGTCTGAATGGAGAAGGGGTGCGAGGCCAGTGGGCAAACCTGTCCTGGGAGCTTCTGTATGCTACTAATGATGACGAGGAGCGCTACAGCATCCAGGCTCACCCCTTCATGTTGAGGAACCTAACTGTTCAGGCAGCAGATCCCCCTCTAGGTTACCCCATTTACTCCTCTGCGCCCCTCCACTTCCCCTGCCTCTGACCTTTGGTTTCTGCCTTTTCTGCTGAACATAACTCTTGAGAGGGAGGACGATGCTTTTCAGTCCGCAGCAAAATGTCCATTTCCAAGGTTAATGGTTGTTAGGAAATCCACGTGGACACTATAGCAAAGTCAAGAAAAGTTTTCAGTTTCAAAAGTTTGGGAGTTTTACTTTTGAAACTGCGAAAACACAAGTTCAGGAGTAATGTCTATGGAAACCTACTTTGTTTTCCACATTTTGACTTTTTGGTGCTTTGGTCCTGCACCATAGAGGAAGAAGCAGTGGCATCACCACTGTTCCCTGGAACAAGTTGCAAAATTCTATTAACAGACTCTAACTGACAACATGGTCTACTTCCTAGAACAGCACATTCAAGAAAATACATTTCCTTTTTTGGATCTTTTAAGCAGAATTAACCAGATTGGTTTCCACAGAAGCACATACGTTTTGTGGTTTGCTTATTAATGTTTGTGCTTAAAAAAGAAGTGAATACATTTGCCCACCTCCCCTGTAGGACCCACCTGCTGAATACCTCTGGTTTTATTGTACTTTTTAGATGTCACAATTTTCAGGTGACCACCCCTCCATGTCCACTAAAAAGGGACAAGAAATTTAAATGTTTTGTTAAGATATCGAGGATGTGCCTTGGGTATGTCTTGCTGTATGTGTAAGGTGTTTAGTGCTATTGTTTTGTTTACAATTCACTTGTTTACAATTTAGAATGAAAAGTTTGATGAATTTGTCCATAGTCTCTTGTATATATTGTTAATTTTTATATGTGTATCTGTATATACTTATAATAAAATAGCTTGGCAAAAGCAGTTTTCTTGTACATTTCATTAAACAAACTTGCCAGGGCAGAAATTTGATTGAAATTGAATTTTATTAGGCATACAAGTGGTTAGTGCTCTATGCCACATTAAAAAAAAAACTTACAAAAATAACATTAACAAGCACATTCTTTAATATTTTGAGATGAAAGCACTGTTCTGTATTCAAAATATGTCTTAGAGAGAAATGTTAAAAAGGTGAAAACTGAAAGGTACCCATTTTTGTCAAGCCCTGTGAGCAGAACTCTGAGCTCTCACAGCATTTAAGCCCTTAAATATTTTCCTTATAGATGGGAGCAAAGACAAAGTTAATTCTGCAGGAGACCCATATGACTATCCAGGTCAACATGCAACTTAAGTCTTTCCTCTTCAGGAGGTCTTGGGCTTCGTGAAGTACGCAGAGTCTGCATCCTGCAAAAGAAAAAGTTTGCTTTTAGCACTGATGATGTTGAAGTTATGTGAATGAAATCAAAATTTTGCAATTTTCATTCAAGCATCTTAGTATAGTGCATCCCAGTGAAATTTGGAGTAATTGTGTTGTGATCACAAGCTTGGCCCTGACATTGCTTTAACTGCAGGGACTTCACTGTTAAGACTTTAAGTTGTAAAGGCTCCAGACAGCAGGTTCTTTTTTATTTTTGTCTCAAAAGGCTACATCACAGACCTTACTAAAGCATAAGCATGTGACGCTCCGTTGTCTGGCCAGTTGGAACATGACCTTTCTGCATGGCCCTCAGCTGTCACTGTCCAGCAGAGGCCACCAGACACACTGGTCAGTCAGTCAGTCAGTCAGTCAGTCAGGCCCATGGGGAAGTAGTCATGCTCACTGTCATACCCTGGCCACCGCCTTCTTCTTATTAGACTCAAGCAAGGTCAGTAACAGCTGAGGCCCCCCAGCTGATAAGAGACAGCTCTGCATAGTGTCTGCCATGTAGTGCCTTAATCAAGTATTTTCAGACCGCTCACACAGTGAGAATCCCTCATTCCCAGTTCTAATAGAGCAAGGTCAACCATAGAGAATGCAACAGCAATGCCAAACATACAGAAACAGACCCTTTCACATGTAAGCACTTTTTGATGAGTTCTGTGTTAACTGAGACCTTTCATCTGAATCTCAACTGAGTTTACATCTGGGCGTCAAGGAAAGAATTCCGTAGCAGTAGAGAAGTAAAGGATATCTTATTAACGTCCTTACACACCTACACAAAGGGTGTTTTTAGCAGTTTTGGCTGATTAAAACTCTTTGTAGGTCGTTGTGAGTGTGCATAGTCTGTGAAAGAGGTGGCGTGGCTCAGGAGGTAGAGTGGGTCGTCCACTAATCAAAAGATCGGCAGTTTAATTCCCGGCTCCTCCGGTTTGCATGTCAAAGTGTCCTTGGGCAAGATACTGAACCCCAAATTGTTCCTGAAGGCTGTGCCATTATTGTGTGAGAAGAAGCATTTGAACTCCTGATGAGCAGGTTGGCACCTTGCATGGCAGGCTCTACCATCAGTGTATGAATGTGTGTTTGAAGGGATGAATGTCAGCATGTATGTAAAGTGCTTTGAGTGGTCGGAAGACTAGAAAGGCTTTATATAAATGCAGCTCATTTATCATTTACAGAAGACATTTTGACATGTCATAGCAGGAAAAGCATGGGTATTAATAATAAATTAATGATGGATGAATTCAATTTAGCTGCTTCAGTTTTGGGGTCCTGGTTTAAGGAGTTAAGTGACCTCTATATACTCAAAGGTGCCCTGTGTGAGTTTTCTTGTAAACAAAAGTTTACATCTACAGTTACTCACCAAAACTCATTGTGTGTATCCATGTGATATACAAATGTGTTGAGTCCATTTCCTTCCTCATAAAACATTTGCAAAACAGATTTTTTAAAAGTATTTTAAATCCTGTATTGTTTACATCCATTGCAGTCTTCTTCTTCTCTGCCTTTGTTGGTGCATTGCTGTGTTTCTCGGCACATTACGGTAGAATAGTGCGAAAACGATTGGTAGGACTGTCACCCACGTGCATGACGCAAACAAAGTGGAGACCCACTCCCTCACTCTACTAGAGGTTAAAAACCCCACAGATAACGTTTGAACTCCAAACATCGCTCCACCCAACTTATACATGACAAGATCCATTTAAACCACCTGTTAGTCCTCGTTAGTGCCAGTATGTGCACACAGAACTGGCCTGAGGGTGAGGTGGAGGATAAGTAAGTCAATTCATTTCAGGTGGTCCTCTGTTGGACAAAAAAAAAAAAAAAAAAAAAAAACACACCCTGCATATCTACATACATTTATAACAAATGTGCTTACTGGTGCTGATAAAGCTTTTGGTGTGAGATGATGTAACAGTTAAAACAGGTTAACCTAAGATGAGTGTATCTTGAGTTTTACCAACTCATAAAGACTAACAGCCACGCAGTAAGTATACACTGATTTATGTGGTTTTGTCACTTACTGCCATATTATTAGTGATGTATTGGATAAAAAACACACACGTTTATTTTCTAAACCAGGGAAACTAATGTCAAACAACTTGCCTATGGTTAGGTTTAAAAGGTACACATAGATTTCTTATCAGGATGTTATATACCTACCAAACCGGCTTTGAAATTCTTCACTCTCTTCCTGCCCAACACGTTTGAGATGAACCAGGCGAATGTGGGCGTGTACTGCCAGGCGTAGTAAAAGAGGAGGAAGGGCTGCTGTGCAATCCACATTTCCTTGACACCGTTGGCAATTCCCACCAGCATTAAATGCACACAGCGGCTTGTTGACATCTTGTACTCCTGGCTACCAGCTACGGCCACAGGCTTAGGTAATAGAAGAAAAGGAGGTTAATATTACCAAACTACTGACACAACTGCTCTCTCAAAAAAAAACAAAGCATTACCTTGTTCAGCTCCTCTGTGAAGGCATTGTGGACTATCTGTGATTGCACGGGCCCTGGACACACGGTGCTGATGAGTATTTTTGGATAATCAGTCAGCTCAGTCCGCAGGGAATTAAAGAATCCCTGTGGACAATACAGTAACTATCAGCAACTGGATGTACACGAGCCCAGGCAAGTAATCACTTGTAAAGGTATTTATTCATTATATAGGCCGAATAGAGAGATCTAGAGGAACCAGGCCTGCTCCTCTGTACTACTGTGTACAACAAAACACGCAGAACAACTATGCACACTCTACACAAGCTGATATTTAGTAAATGAAATGCATCCATGCACAAAAAATAAATCAGAGAGAAAACTATAGGAAAACACAAAGTTATGTGACTATTGTGCCTCAGGTCCAAACGACCGCTGTCTTTACCTGAAGAGCATGTTTGCTGGCAGAGTATCCTGTGGACAGGGGAGCCCCAGCGATGCCAACAACACTGCTGACAGTCACAATGCTCCCGGTGCCTCGCTGTGTCATGTGAGGCAGTACCTGCTTGGTGATTGAGACCGTACCCAGAAAGTTGAGCTCCATCAAGGCCTCGTACACCTCAACACTAGTCTCCAAGCACAAAGAGCGCTGGCTTCGGCCGCCGTTGTTGATCAGGATATCAATCTGTAATAGCATTAAAAAGTGGAGCAGAGAATTAGAAAATAACATGATTTAGATTATAATTTATTTTTTATTAACAATGCATTGACTGAATAGTTTGAGCATAGTTCAATTCACACACAGTAGCATGAAAAGAGACCCATACAACAATAAAGTATAAAGAGTATGTCCACTATGTAACTAGAAACCAGTAAGTAAAAATATTCTGATTTAGTTTTCAATAAAAAAATAAATGAAAGAAATGATGAAAAAAGACGGTATTAAAAATGAGTAATAGCAGGGGTCTTACATGTCCAAAGTGCTTGATTGCAGCTTTTGTTTTTGCCTCATGGGACGCCCTCTCCAACAAATCAAGAGGAAGTACAAGAATATCCTCGTCTCGGAGGTTGGAGCACTCTTGAAGTATAAACGATGAAAAGAATTCAGTCGGTCACAAGTGAGTGAGACTGACTGAAAACTATACAAACTCAAGTGAAGTATGGAAACTGCTAGGATATTTATTGGTGGTTTGAGAAGGATGACTGGCTGCAAGGAAGAAAAAAATCACTCATTCCTATGGCAACGTTTTAAAAATGTTAGTACTGTGTAATACTGCAGTGTTACAGCTGAATTACACTGTATACAGCATTACATAACGGTTACTATACATTAACTTGCAAATAAGTAAAACCTTTCTCTCACCCAAACACGAACGTTTCACCCTGTTCAGCTCATCCTCACGGCGAGCAGACAGGATGAGACGTGACCCACACCTCGCCATCTGGTAGGCCAGCTCCTCTCCGATACCACTGGAGGCTCCAGTTACCCATGCCACCAGCCCTTTCAGCTTGGCCTCTGGTTAACAAAAAAACAACTGTCAACACTTCATATATCATATGCCGGGTTTGAGACTTCTCTATTGTACATCAGGTGCTCCGAAAATGAACAATATTTATTTTCTTACATTATTCACTCCACGGAAATGAGAAAGGTTTGAATATATGCTGTATGAGGATGACTGTTGACATGTTTTTTGCTATCCCCTGACTTACAACACAACGGTTTATTAATTCAAAGCAAATTAAAATTGTTTTTGATGCATGGGGCTCCATAAAACAAAAAGCTAAGTGGGTTTTTTTGACTAATGTTCATCCCTGTTTCTTGTCCTTGACAGATGTGGAAAACAACTTTGTACATTTTCTTAAGTAATGTACTTAAAGCCTCTACGTACCCACAGTACACCCACTCGTTTTGCCTGTTTAAGCCATTTCTCAGGACTGTGTGGGTGTGGACAGACTGTACATGATTGACCCCTGTCTCACTTTTCTGTTTTTTCCAGTTTTGTTGAACTTATCAGGGTGGGACAATTTACTCCCTGAGATTGGTGACGTCATGTAATTCCAGTATAGATCCGCCCACATAAACCTGAGCAGGGGTCTGATCAGCCACAATAACTGAAAACACCTATGTGGGAAGTACTTTAACTGTTTTGCTACTTTATACCTCTTTGACAGCTATAGTTACTAATTAAGATTTTATATACCAAACAAGTGTTCATAGTGTTCATATAATAAAATATGATGCATTCCTATAGATTAAACTAACCAACAGTCTATAAAATAGTTTGAATTAGCCCCACTGTGACCAACATGCTGCTTGCACATTAATTGCAGTAATAATGTACAGTCTGACATGGACCATCCCGTATAACATATTTGTACTTTTACTTAAATGTAAGTTGGCATTCAGGGCTTGCACTTATAACAGAGTTTTTATTGTGGCATTGTCACTTCAACTGGAATGTTAAAGTCCCCCTCCACTCAAAAATGTGTTTTTCTTCTTGTTCCTACAGTTGGATGTCTGCACTTATTGAAAATCAGATTTTTAGAGGCAGATCTACAAGCATGATTTGTGACATCACAACTAGTTTAGAGCCAATCTTTGTCTAAAATTCAATTTACTCAAGTGTGATGTAGAAACTTGAAGGCTCCAGTGCACAAACACTGAGAATAGACTTTACAGTGAAGCAGGAGACATCTTGTGTCCAGCAGTTAAACTTTTGAGATGAACAATATTTACATATTTACAGATTCTGGATTTTTTTTTAATGAGGGAGAGGAGGATTTTAAAGTGGTAATTATACTTTTTTGTTGAAAAACCTTTACAGACACACATGATTATTCCAAGCAGAGTATTTTTATAAGTCTTAATACATGTCTGCAGCAGATCTCTTACTTTCAAGGGGAGATGAGATAAGATCATTTACTGTCACAAAGTAACAGTAATTTCCCTTTGACAAGGCTCAACAATACACATTTAAAACACATTTAAAAACACATACTACAGTCATAATTTCAATTGGCAAGGACAACATTAAACAGGACAAAGTCCAGTGCCTATTTTAGTTTGTTCAGGGTGATGATCGCAGAGGGAATAAAAGATTTTCTGTAGATGTTTTTCCGGGCTAGTTGCAGCGTCGACCTGATGACAGTAACAGGAAGGATTGGTGGAGGGGGTGAGAGGGGTCCTGCTTGATCAGAGTGACCTTCCTGATCACTGACCGAGTGTACAGTTCAGTAAGGGTATTTGGGGTGAACCAATTATTTTGCTGGCCTGTTTGTTTGACCCTTATGGAGCTCAAAGGGGCACCATGTGAGTTACAGTCATAGATCAAACGTGAAAAGCTAATTATGATAATGAATGTATTGTTTAAGTCACACTGTCCTTCCATATATAGTGTGCTCAGCGGGGTCGTTGGGGGTTGACGTTGACGGACAGTCCCCGTCTTGTCATGACGCATTTATATAATAAATAAGAAACGGGACACAATAATGAAGACACGAGGACAGGTGCAGCTTCATAACTCACCTGGCCTGCTTCCTAACAGACTTGCCCGCAACAGAGTGAAGTCAGCATCCGCGAAGATGAAACACAGGAGGTGGATGAAAAAGTAAAGAGGAATAAAACACCACAGAGCGGAGACAAAGCTGAACTCCATTGTTTTTGCAAATGAAGCTTCACGACACAGACTTATTTAGGACTTCTGTTAAATACTATAATCAGGTTTGAACCATAACAAAACAGTAGCTAAAAGGATATTACCTCACTTCCGGTCTGATATTTTCACATTTAAAGTTCGGCACTTCCCAGCAGCAGCAGTGGAAGATGATGAAGATGAGTTAGCTATCAATAGTTATCATTTTAAATGTGTCTTTGATAACAACTATCAATTATAAACACACATTACACAGGGGGAATGGATTCCCAAGTAGGTTACTTAAGCCAACAGCGTACACTTTCTGTAATAAAACATCTAAAGGCAAAAATCTCATCAAATGGGGCCCGTGGTCTAATTTGTGTCAGTTTAGGGGTCTTGACGTGAGAAGTTTGGGAACCACTGACTTCAGCTGTCCTGAGGTAAAAATAGATTTTATATTAATCATATTAATCAGTCATATTAACCTGCAAGCCTGCAGCAAAATTTGCTGCTGAGCTCCATTAACCCTCCATTTCTCCCCCTCTTTGTAAAACATGTACAGTTTTCCTGTGGAATATTAAATGGCCCCAGGTTAATGTTGTTCAATCAAAATCCATTAATTTAGGAATATGCACCATATATCCATATATCAACTGAAACAATGAAGGTCTTAAAACTAGATTTTGAAGCAGGACCCCTCCTCATAACAGGGCGTCAAGATCAGGTAATAGAGCAATCTGTCTGTCTGTCTATCTTGACATTGATTTTGTCTCTGCAGTGAATGTCGGCTTTTTTGCAATAATGAACTTCAACCACAACGGTTACACACAGAGGCTTACTGGTTCTCCAAAAGTGATTATTGTTTCCAAACTAATTTCAGAGGAGAGACCAAAATAACCTATGGTCACCATGTTAAAATGTGCATTGGTGCAGTAAATAAAGCTCCTTATAACCAAGAGAGAGATGGAAAAATGTGTCTGGAGACCTTATTGAAAAAAATGCCAACTCTTATCTTATCTTATTAAAGTCCTTCAAATTGGCATACTCCTACTCCTTATCCCTCAGTAAAAATTCCAGAATATGAATATGCAAATATTTTTCATTTAACTGCTGGACACAAGATGTCTGCTACTTCACTGTAAAGTCCATTCTTGGTGTATGTGCACATGAGGCATCAAGTTTCCACATCACACTTGTGTAAGTTACATACTGAACCTCGATTGGCTCCAAAATAGTTGTGATGTCACCAGTCATGCTCGTAGGTACACGCCCTAACCTCAGGTTTTCAGTGGGGACAGAGAAACTTTCCCCCTTCAGCAGATTAATGTGAAAACTGCCTTCTAGTGTCAAACTCTGCAGAATCAGAATCAAATTATTAGCCAAGTATGCAGCATACAAAGAATGTGTCTTGGCGTTTGCTCCCACAAAAGCAACATAGAAGAATCAAAATAGAATAAAAGAAAGCTAATAATAATAATAATAAAATAAAATAAATAAATACACAAAGTAGTCCAGTTTGATAACAGAACAGTTCAGCTGTTTAATAGGGCAACAGCCTCTGGAAAGAAGCTGTTCCTGCTGCTGCTGGAGGTTTTTATGGATCTATGTCACGATGTGATCTATGTCATGATGTGCAGGCTATGCATATATCAGTTCAGCTATATATATAACATGCTGGTACACTGGCTTTTTTTCCCCAGTGGCTTACTGTTTTAGTGTTGCAATATCCATACCCTGATGGTGCAATATCTGTTTCTTTTCTTATGTGCAATATCTCCTTCCAACTTCTGCTCCAGTACTTCATTAGAAGCTCTGTGAATAATTGTTGGAGTGCTGTAAATAATCATTGTAAATAGTCATTGTAAATAATGTAATATCTCTCAGACCATGCTACTCTCTTTTCATTTTCTTTTTAACTTAAAGATCCCCCCCCCCCCCCCCCACCCCCCACCATATGTTTTAAGATGTATATAAAATACTCTACTCTGCATAATAATTTGTGTCTGATATGTTTTTTCCACAAAAAAGTTAAATTATATTGTTAAAATCCTTAAAATTACATCTCCTCCTTGTCCCTCATTAAAAATTACAAAAGTTTAAATGCTGGACACAAGATGTCTCCTACTTCACTGTCCAAGTCCTCTCTCAGTGTATGTGCACTGGAGGCTTCAAGTTTCCACATCACACTTGTGTAAATTGGATATTGGACCAGGATTAGCTCCAAACTATAGTTGTGATGTCATAAATCCTGCTCTTAGGCATACACCCCTTAAAATCGGATTTTTAATGAGCACAGAGTAACTTTCCACTAAATGAGACAACAGCCTTAAAGTGTCAAACTCTGAACATGTATCATTCTACACAGTGATTACACACATACACACACACACACACACACACACACACACACACACACACATATATATATATACACATATATGTGTGTGTGTGTGTGTGTGTGTGTGTGTATATATATATATATATATATATATATATATATATATATATATATATATATATATATATATATATATATATATATATGTACATATAGTATTGCCCCCCAATACTCTGTACTGTTGTTTGTCTTGTAACATTACTTTGCTGTTAATAAAATTGAAAAAACCCAAACAACCTTCATTGGAGAAAAAACAAAACTCTTGTGGGATGATGTCATATTTTCGAGTACGCAACCTGCAACATCCGGGTCCTGCGCTCCTCAGCGGCTAACGTTAGCTAGCAAGCTGTCAAGCTGTCAAGTGGAGAGGCTGGGACGGACGTTTCAGCCCCCCCTTCCCCTCCCCCCTGTCTCGGCCACACAAATCTCCAAGAAAATCTGTTAGAATATACTTTAGGTCGCCAGCTGAGATAATGTAATGCATCAGGGGCGTACGCCAAGAGGGACCTCCGCACTGACACGATTTATATGAGCATTGAGTGACGATTGCTCGTTGCTAGCTAACTGGCCAAGCTAGCCTTAGCTGATCCGCCGCAAACTCCCCTACTTTCCGTCGTTGTAAGTGACCCTCCCTGGTGTGAACTGCGGCCAGTCACTGTCGCAGCTTCTGTTGCTGTCAACTGGTATTTCGGATATTTGGTAAGTCATAAAATGTTTATTCTCGAGCCAGTAACTGTTGAGGGACGTTGGGCAGTTGGCTTAGCCTAGCCGCGTTAGCATTCAGCGACGGTATGTTAGCAAGGCCGAGGGCTCTGCTTGCCTCAACGTGAGAGGGAGGCCTGTCAAAGTTAGCTGCGAGGGACAAGGGTCAAGGCCCGCAACTAGGCAAGGCTGTTTGTTTATTTGGGTTGTGGGCTAAACTTGCTACATAGCTAACTTTCCTTCCCGTTAATCCAGCTGCAAAAAGATCCCTTTACTTAACGGTTGTATGATGTAAATGAGCTTTAACGTTAACTTACCACAACGTTAGCATTAGCTACTGTTTGATTTGTCAAGTCTCTTGTAATTGTGGCTGGTTATCGAGTAACTGGTAACGTTAGCTCTGCATGCATGTAACGAAAGATTTAACTCATTTTCTAACCCGACTTGCTGGTATGTTGAAGTGCTCTGCATTGCGAAGGTCAGAGAGATGAGCCCAATGATGAATTCAAAATATAATATAATAATAATTCGTGTCATTACTTTAAATATTAAACTTGATCAGCCGGTGGTTAAAAGGGCGTTTCAATTTGATCCACACCAGCAGTGCTCCTAATATGTAGCCGAAATGTGGACACAGGTCTACTATTTTTAGACTTGAGCAGGCAGCCTGAACTCTTTGCTGATGCTAATCTTTTGACACGAATGGATGGAAGACGTGCTGTTGGCCTTAACCCAATTCATATAGAAAGATGTGTGCCCCTGTTTAACACTAGACGTACAGTATGTATATTTTTGGGAAGATTATTCTGATTTTCTCCAACATGCCTGTGAAAAATAACTAGACACTGTAAATTGTCACAAAGTTCTTTAATTGTTGGGTGTATTTTAAAACAGAAAATTTTCTACCATGTCTTGAATATAGATGTCTTTCTTTTCATTTGTTTTGTAGGTTTTAAGAGGGACACAATGGGGGCATTTCTGGACAAACCAAAGATGGAAAAATACAATTCCCTTGGTGAGGGTAATCACCTGAGGTATGGGCTGAGCAGTATGCAGGGTTGGCGGGTAGAGATGGAAGATGCACACACAGCAGTAATTGGTTTGCCTCATGGTCTCGACCTCTGGTCGTTCTTTGCTGTTTATGATGGGCACGCTGGCTCGCAGGTGGCCAAATACTGCTGTGAGCACCTGCTGGAGCACATCACCAGCAACTCAGACTTCCAGAGTGCTCTGCAGGAGGACCCCTCCGTGGATAGCGTGAAGAAAGGGATCCGCACAGGATTCCTGCAGATTGATGAACACATGCGAACCATCTCTGAGAAGAAGCACGGCGTGGACCGCAGCGGCTCTACTGCAGTGGGAGTGATGATTTCACCAAGCCATGTCTACTTTATTAACTGTGGCGACTCACGAGGACTCATCAGCCGGGGCGGAGCTGTCCACTTCTTCACACAAGATCACAAACCCAGCAACCCTCTGGAGAAGGAAAGGATCCAGAATGCCGGTGGCTCAGTCATGATCCAGCGAGTTAATGGGTCCCTAGCTGTGTCTCGAGCTCTGGGAGACTTCGACTACAAGTGTGTGCATGGAAAAGGCCCGACAGAGCAGCTTGTCTCTCCTGAGCCTGAAGTTTATGCAATAGAGAGATCCGAGGGGGAAGATGAATTCATTATTCTAGCTTGTGATGGCATCTGGGATGTCATGGCCAATGAAGAACTGTGTGACTTTGTCAGGTCAAGGCTAGAGGTGACGGATGATCTTGAAAGAGTCAGCAATGAAATTGTTGACACCTGCTTGTACAAGGTATGGCATGTCCACAAAGCCTACAGTGAGATTTTATTTCACACTTGTCTGTTTTGGTATTATGGTTGATTTTCATAACCTCTGTGTTTGTTCTTTATTTTTCCACAGGGAAGCCGGGACAATATGAGTGTTGTGTTAATCTGCTTTCCTGGGGCCCCAAAGGTGTCTCCAGAAGCGGTGAAACGGGAGGCTGAGCTGGATAAATATCTGGAGGCCAGAGTAGAAGGTAGGGGGGAAACTAGAAAATTATATTTTTACATATTCAGTCTTTGATTTCCTGATCCTTTTCCTTTTGGCTATGATATTTTCCTTTTCCAGTGTGTAAAATCCATGTTTTCCAAGTTTTAAATAATGTAGGACTTAATAACACCTAGGTTGATGGGGTGGAGCATTAAGTTTGCCAATGTTTATATACCACAGCTGTGTGTAGAGCCAGGCAGACAATCACAAACCCGTCTGTTAGACCATAAGTGAATCAAAGCAAAACAACTGCACTCTGAGAGCATGTACTGTGGTCAGGAAGAACAAAATATGAAATAGGCAAACACTAATGTTATTGTTATCTGCTTGATAATAGCTAAATGTAGGGTCTTGTAATTGTCTAATGTATTTTATTCAGATCACATACAACATCTCAGGCTTATCTTTAATAGACCTGTATATGGATAATTTAAGGTAGATTTCTGTTAGTGCTGTAAGTTGAAGTCCTATTATTTTGAGGGAAAATTTAATTCTTAGAAGAAGATAGAGACCCCCCCACACTGAATAACTTTTTTTGACCGGAAAATTTCACTTAGTAGACTTTCATAAAGCTTAAGAGTCAAAAGTTTAAAATGTATAACCATCAATTAAATATGTTTTGAACAAAAAAAAACTCAAACCAGTGAATAACTGTAACAATCCATGGTGACAGCCCTTTTTGAAAGAATGCAAGTCAAAAGTGAGGAAGGTTTCATCTGAGTATTAAACTTTAACAACTGTTGTTTTATGCTGACTTGACAACTGGCAAGAAGCACTCGTCTATAAAACCCTTTTCTGGTTAATATTTTTCTACAGTAGGTACTGTAGGTGGCCAAAGGCAGCCTCAATGACCATTAAAACTCCCTAAGAGTGTTACATTACATACATTCAGTAAGCATAGAAAACATAACATTTCGAATTATGTATTAAAGGTAGCAGTATTTAATTATGGGTGTACATGTATTATACAGGATTACTATCTTACTGCCACTCTCATAAGTATTAATCAATGAAGGAGAATGTCAAGTATGATAATATTGAAATCGATACAATATTAACAAAAAACAATAATAAATCTCTACCTCAGCACATTGTTGCACACACAAGATACACAGCACAGTGGGATTATGCATTAAGTGTCATAACAGTCTATCATTGCTTTTCAGTTGCACATATAAATTACAGTACCGATCAAAGGTTTGGGCACACCTAGTCGTTCAAGGTTTTTTTTATTTTTTACTATCATAAAAAATAACTATAAAAAATAACACATATGGAATTATGTAGTAAATAAAAAAGTGTTAAACCAACCAAAATATGTTTCATATTGTAGATTTCTCAAAGTAGCCATTGTTTGCCTTGATGGTAGCTTTGCACACTCTTTGTTATATCTCAACCAGCTTCATGAGGTCGTCACTTGGAATGGTTTTTCAGTCTTGAAGGAGTTCCCATATATGCTGAGCATTTGTTTGCTGCTTTTCCTTCATTCTGCGGTCCAACTCATCCCAAACTATCTCATTTGGGTTTAGATTAGGTGATTGTGGAGGCCAGGTCATCTGATGCAACACTCCATCACTTTCCTTGGTCAGATAGCTCTTACGCAACCTGGAGGTGTGTTTTGGGTCATTGTCCTGTTGAAAAACAAATGAAGGTCCTACTAAGCGCAAACCAGGTGGGATGGCGTGTTGCTGCTGAATGCTGTGGTAGCTCTGTTGGTTAAATGTGCCTTGACTTCTGAATAAATTGCCAACAGTGGCACCATCAAAGCCCCCCATGCCATCACACTTTCTCCATGCTTCACAGTGGGAACCACACATGCAGATACCATCCGTTCACCTTCTCTGCATCTCACAAAGACACAGCAGTTGGAACCAAAAATCTCAAATTTGGAGTCATCAGACCAAAGTACAGATTTCCACTGGTTTAATGTCCATTTCTTGTGTGTCTTGGCCCAAGCAATGCTCTTCTTATTATTGGTCTGCCTCAGTAGTGGTTTCTTTGCAGCAAGTCGCCCATGAAGGCCTGATTCACACAGTCTCCTCCAAACAGTTGATGTTGAGATGTGTGTGTGCGCTACTTGAACTCTGGGAAGCATTGATGTGGGCTCTCATCTGAAGTGCTGGTAATTGGCGATTTCTGAGGTTGGTAACTCTAATGAACATATCCTCTGCAGCAGAGGTAACTCTTGGTCTTCCTTTCCTGGGGAAGTCCTCATGAGAGCAGGATTGACTGACCTTCATGTCTCAAGAAATGATGGACTTACTTAGTCGAGTCTTGCCATAATATGGATTACTACAGTAGTCAAATAGGGCTGTTTGCTGCACACCAACACTTCCTCGGCACAACACAACTCAAACACATTAAGAAGGCAAGAAATTCCACCTTTTTGACAACTTTTGACGAGGCACACCTGTTAATTGAAAACCATTCCAGGTGACGACCTTGTGAAGCTGGTTAAGATATTGCCATTAGTGTGCAAAGATGTCATCAAGTCAAACAGTGGCTACTTTGAGGAATCTAAAATATGAAACACATTTGGTTTAACACTTTTTTGTTAACTACATGATTCCATATGTGTTATTTCATAGTTTTGATGTCTTCAGTATTGTTCTACAATGTAGAAAGTAGTAAAAATAAAGAAAAACCTTTGAATGAGTAGGTGTGTCCAAACTTTTGACTGCTACTGTAAATATATTTTTAGAAAATCTCTGCCTGTGTGTTCTTGTAAATGAATCCAAAAGAATCTTATTTTGTTTTCCAACAGAGATCATCAAAAAGCAGGGGGATGAAGGTGTCCCAGATTTGGTCCATGTAATGCGGACGTTAGCATCTGAGAGCATCCCTAACCTCCCTCCTGGTGGAGAACTGGCCAGCAAGTGAGTGACTTTTGTAGTAAAATGATTTACACCATTAATGACAAGTTACTCTGTCTGTCAGTTTAATCACTGTCTTTTTTCACTTTTTTGTAAATGTTTGTGAAAACTAATCATATTTCTGTATCCCCCCCTAGACGAAGTGTTATTGAAGCGGTGTACAACAAACTCAACCCCTACCGAAGTGATGACACAGTAAGTATTCCAGCTTGTCGTCCCATATGTGTAACTCCCTGAAGGAGTGCCTTGTTTGGAGTATGCATGCTTTTTGACGTGTGACCAGCAAATTTTAACCAATTTTACGCATGTTATTAGTATTAAACAAGAAAGAACAAGCAAGTAGGCTTGGTGCCAAGTAAAAGTTACAAACTGACTCTGTGATGAGCTAGTGCCTCATTCGAGATGTTCCTTTGCCTTCTGCCCAAAATTGATGTACTACTATAGTTTTTCTCTATGACCGTCAACCGCAGAAAATTATCCAATTGTTCACCTTTAATACTCCTAATAAAAGTTCAGTCACATAACTTTCTTTAATTTTGACAAACACAATTGTGATGCAGATCCTGTGCCAAAAGGCTCAGTCTCATACAACATAAGTTGATATTAATAATTAATGCTCCTTAAAGGCAGAATGAATAGGATTTTCTAAAATCCCTCTCAATCATCACTTATGACCCACTAGAAGTGTGTGGCGGTGTCTGTATCTGCAGAGACTCTACCCCCTGCATGTATTTTCTTATTTTGCTATGTTCAGGAAGTTTCTGGGTGTCAATCTTTTGGCAGTGAGTGTGTAGCCCTGAGCCAATAACAGCGCACAGGGTTAGAGGGCAGGACTCTATAAAAACGTAGCAACATAGCACTGCGGTGTAGTGCTTCTGATGTCGTTGAGCCGGGTAGGAGGGGCCAACTTTGAATGTTATGTTTACAAACCGCAACTGACAAATCCTACTCATTCTGCCTTTAAATCAAAGAGCTAATAAGTGAAATTGTCAGTTGTTTGTATGGATGGAATAGAAACCTGCATTCTCTCACATACCGGTTTAAAAGGAACGTTGCTCATCATTCAATTATACACAAACAGACCACAAAGCTGGTGCTTTGTTCACTTAGATATTCAGCTTTTAAATTTTAATCAGATAAGCTCACTAGGCCAGCTACTTTTAATTCTGCACGTTATCTTGTCCTTGATAGTGAAAATTGGCACTTTGCTTCAGTATTTCGTGCTTGTATAAAGATGGACTTTTTAAAATATTTTCACGCATTGAGTTATCTCAAAAATTAGGATGCCCTCAGAAAGCTGTGAAGCCTCTTGACTTTCTTTGTATTGTGTGGTGCAGCCTGGATACAAATGGGCAAAATAGAGATTCTTTTATGCCACCAGTTTACACAAAGCTTTCCATGGAGAATGTGAAATTAAGTTCTTAGAAATGTTTGCAAATTAATTCAGAGTGACTAATAGAAATCTTATACAGTATTCATTACTGTATTCAACCTTTTTTGAGCAAGAACTATTTTGAACCACTTTTGGTAGCTTCAGGTCTTCTTTGATACATCTGAATATTGTCTACTTGTTTGCAGACTTACTCAAGCTTGTTCAAATAGGATGGGAACAGTTTTCTTCAAATGATTACAATAATTTTTAATGAAATTCAAATTTAGGCTCCGGTTTTCCCACTGAAAGACTAAAACATTCATGTTCTGAAGCTAGTCCAGTGTTGATTTGGCTGTATTCATAAGGACGGGCTCAACAATATACTGTTGCACAGTATTCCACGGTTAAATATGTGATATGCATCATGGAGATTAAAAAAAAAAACTGTTTAGCTACTCTTAATTGTACCTTAAAGAAAGTTAGGTGAACATTAAACCTGTTTTTTTTTATTCATTCTTTTGTTAAAATCTTATGTACGGTATCTAATTGTGAGGTGACTGTATTGTTACACCTCTAGTGCACTGTATTAGCATTGAATTTTACCTTCAGCTGTTACAAGTATACCTGTAGCTGCTGCATCAAAACAATTGTACAGAATGATTCTGTAAGCACCATGTGCAACAACATGTAGCATTATGGCTGAAGAGTTTAGTGGTCTTTTTATCAGACTACAGGATCTCTTGTGCTCTCAGTCTTCACAAGCCTAATTTTCAAACAGTTGCTATCATGCAACCGTTTGTTTTGTTTACCTTTTTTTGTAATTTTTACCCCCAAGTTTCTCTAGTGAGGTCCGTACCTGTCTGACTCACCTCGTTGCTCAGTTTGGATAAACAAGCACCTTTATGAAGTCTTAATTTTTTTGTTTTAGTAATGGAGCCTGCTGGGCTTTGTAGAATTTTAACATAGTAGAAGTTGTCTTGTATCCTTTCCTGGATGGACCCATTCAGCTAAGTTTGTTTCTTAGTTCCTTAGATGAGACCTTCACATTAATAGGTAATGTCTGGCTGAGTATAAAAGACATTCACTACACTATATGAACTATTATGAAGACACACATCCTTATCTGTGGCAAGAAATTCTAATAGCCCATGCTGCTCTAACCACAAAATACAGAAAAGGTCAAGGGGGTTAGATATGTCATAAAGGCAGTGTAATTTATCGCATAATTTGTTCTATATATTCTGGCACAAACAATATTTTGTAAAAGCACATCATCTCTATAAAAAAGGATTGTGAGACAGTCAAGAATACAATGACTGCATACTGTGGTAGGTGCTTACAGGTTAGCCCAGCTGAATAAATTTTCTGTTGCTTTGTGTGTGATCTTTGACTTACCTCGGAGACTCTGCGGTAGGTATTTTGCATTATCTCTTAGAGAGTAATGACATTGCCTGCAACAGAAACAATCACACTTACAAACAACTGCCAGGACTATATCCTTGGGTTCAGCTGTTTCTTTTTTTAAAGTTGTGGTCCACACCAAAGAAGTGGAAGTAATAGAACAGAAGCTAATTTTTCTAAACGGCAGCAACAGGATATTTAAACAGTGTGAGAAACCTAGTTTGAGATATCCATTACTGCTTTTACAGTATGTCACCTCTGAGGCGTTCCTCTCTTCTTTTCAAAGTCAATCATTCAATCAAAAAAGTATGTAGATAGTAAATAATATAATTACAGTAATTAACAATACATCTTAATTTGGCAGGAAAAAAATAAACTTTGCGTCAATTTTTGTAGGGAAATTTTTGTTTTATAAAAAATTCTGTAAATAAGTAAATACTGACATTTTTAAAGGTAAATAGTAAAAGTAAAAATACAAAATGGAAATTGGGAAATAGTCAGGATGCAGGCAGGACAAACAGACATGTTACCTATTTGTTTGCATCATTTTTAGCCCTTTACTAAAACTGACATTCTGAATTTGAAAGCTTCTGAAGCTAGTTTGGCTACCTGCAACCTAACTGATGGCAGACAGCTCACTCATTGTAGCCAAGTTAAGTTACAGCATACAGTAAATATGATAGTCAGTGGTGTATCTTGCAGATAGTGTTGAAATAAGATGTTACTCCAGTCATGAAAATTATGGTAGTCATTGCGATTATATCCTTTAGCTTTTAGAATAATTATTGTACAAAGTAAATCTTGTAGACTAATTTGATATTTACTGTTCCAACCCATCAATGTCATATTTATATTTAAGGTCATTACGTTGGTGCTAAATGGTGCTTTAAGAGGTTGACATTGTCTGTGTTGTGCCACTAAACTTGACCCACAAAACGTAATCTGCAGAACATAAGCCTGAACTAAACGTGAGTCAATCAAACAAGTTAATACATAAACGTGTTGTTTATTACAGCGCTGTCACAATCAAATTTGTAACAAAGTTCTTTTGTAATAGCCACTACGTGTGGAAAATTAATAACAGGCTTTCCACACATTGCCGCTTTCTTACAGACCTAAAACAACCCTAAACCTTAAATAGAGAAAAACCTCAAATAGAAAAGGAGCATTTGCTACATTTTCTTTGTTGTAAGAAGCTACTAGTATGCTTTATCGATTGATTGGTATCTCTTGTCACGCATGTATTTCATGACCGTCTTTCAGTTTGCACATTTTTACTTTCATCTGTATTTGGTTTTGAATCATATGACCATAATGCTGTCATGTGTCTTAGATTCTGCTTTACTGAACCGATTGTATCCTGAGCCCAATCAATCACTAGTACATATAATACCGCTCTCACACAGCAGGCGCGTATAGGGTGAGTCTGCTCAACGCCGTTTTGACCCGCATTCAGCACATTCATTTAAGTCAGCTGTCAACCTACTTCTCACCGTTAGAGAGACTCCAGTCTGCTTTGTAGTCCCATACATTTCAGAATGACACTGAATTACATTTATTACCAAATACAAGTTAAATTTCACTTTCACCTCTTTCTGTTCATATACATGCTCCCTCTCTCTGTTTCACCCATTCTATTTACCTCTCTCTCTCTCTTTACTTTCTTTCTTTTTTCGGTGAGCCGGTTAAATGGTATTTAAATGTGGGTGTCATTGAATTCATTTCCATTTATGGTAGCAACGCTAGGTCACCAAAGGAGGACAGTTGACACTTTCAGATAGACCACCAACGCAGGTGTGATGTGCGTTGCTGTGTCGGTCTAAATGAGATGTTAATAAATTCCAGCAGTGTCTGTTTCTCTTGGCCGTAGACCATCTCCTGTTAGATGGATGAGTTTATATGGTCTTGGACCCAATCCCTGATAACTACAGTGTCATACCTAAAAATTGTTTAGGGTTTCTGTGTAGTGAGGATATCAATCAGTTGAACATTTGTTTAAATATGATGTAAACATTACTCAACATAAATAATAACTTCTAAAATAGAGTCAATGCCTCATCAGCCATCTAAAGAATTTAGATGTTTGTCATACGGCAGAAATCACCTGTTTTACAAACCCGAATCAAATACTTAACCAAATATTTATCGTATGATAAATGAATAATCTGTGGATTTTAAAGCGTATGCTCTGAACATTCATATTTTTGTGAGATCATGCTCTACTGCTGTCTAATATCGGTTAAAACATATCAAAATGTATCCACTCTATTATCACTATTTATAGATATTGGTTGACTCATAATCTGTAGATTCTGTATTTCTGATTTGCTGTCTGGTTGAGAGGGTACCGCACTTATTACACTTTGAACTTGATGGTTCGGTTTGTTAAAATTGAAAAAGAAAAACTATAATTTTCTGTTAGTTTGCTTTATATTTGAAACAAATAACAAGGTCAAAATGCACCAGTAACTTCAATGATTCTATTTTTAAGAGACTTAATAAGAATTTTAAGGCCAGAAACTTAAGAAACAAGTTGTTTTTTTATGTGACAATGCATGACAAGGCCTCCTTTATTTATCAGAGTAATGTTTGAGGTGTGTCAACTCCTGCCAGCCAATCAGTAAAGAGTATTTTCTGTGGCCATGATATAAAATAGGTATCTTGTATCTTCAACGAAGGCACATTTGATTGAATATTATGTTTCTTCATCTCCAGATCGTCTGTTTGTAGAAATATTTATAATAGCATCAAAAATGTTGGTGGGAAAAAAGTGTTGTTGATACTCAACTATCTCTATCAACTCCTGGATGATTACATCATCTGTCAGTTTTTTTATCATAAATACTTAAACCTGTCCAGCTATTGATAGAGATCTCATGGATTTAGAGCCAGAGTCTGAAGGGTTTCTCCCTCCTCTCCTCTCTTATCAAGGACTCTGCGTCCACAGACGACATGTGGTAACACAACCTCCTACCACTAACACAGCATAGAGTTTACAAACCACCATCCTCTCAAGACCCACAGCAGCTCAGCTCAGCAGTCTGTCTCTCCGTCACTCTGAGCTTTTGGTTTCTAAGAAGGGAATTTCATGGGAGGAGGAGGAGAAGGAGGAGGAGGAAGAGGAGTTGCATGCACACAAACCTGGAATAGTGCAGCACCAAGTCCACTCTGGAGTTCAGGATCCCCACCGTCTTGTCTCCCCTTTTTGTTCACCCACCTTAATACTCTCCTCTAAAGTAATCCATAACAAGTGAGTCCACAAGGTTTTCTTTTTTTTTTTTTTTTGTTAAATAATCAGCTTAAGTAGTAAGATTTTTTTGCTGTAATTAATTTGATTCACATTTCCTTATGTGTGTTTGTATATTTCTGTTTTTGTGAAGTGCAATTGTCCTGTACAAACAGCCTGTATTTAATGCAGCTTGATTTTAAGTTAAAAAATGAAAGAAATGAAAAAGAGAACCTTTTATGCACTATCTGCCTTTTCCTGCTCTTCTGGAATTCTAACAAATGTCTATTCAGTGAATATTACTGCTTGTCCTCCAGGCACAATGTCTCTGCGCTTTTACTTTACTTTAGGGTTTGTTTTTTTTTCCAGTTAGTCTATGCTCCTTTAAGAAACGGGTAAATTGTATAGTTGACAGCACAGTAAGCTCTCTATATCAAACCATTTAAATCCTAATTATTTTTTCCCTGTGCTTTTTTTATTGTATTTTATTTTTGTAAGTGGTTTTCTGTACATGCTCAAATAATAATTGCAAAGTGTTTTTCAGTCATTTTGGACGTGTGAAGTGAAAAAAAATCTCTTTTTTTTCCCTTTTCATTTCTTCGAGGCATCTGATGAAAAAGACCCCTGTTTAACACGTTTGTCAGATAGATACTTGCAAGCGTGCGTGGGTGCTTGTGTGTATGTGTGTGCGCACGTGTGTTAGTTTAAAGGCAGATCTATATGTGCAACTCTTAATTTAAAATTTTTTGCTAAGGTGGTTCAGACAACAGACCAGGCTGGAGTTTAAGGGAATTGCTATCCCAATGCGCTTACCCCATTGTCTGCCCTTCTCAGCTGGTGTTTCATATCGACCCGACACAGGTTTTCACTACTTCTTATTCCAAAAGCTTTGGATAACAGAGTTTACATGCTGTTACGCTATTTGAACAACTTCAAGCCAGAACTATACTGTAACCTGAGATGACAAAAGTAGTTCAATTTACCCACAGTGTACAATGGTTTGCAGCTAGTCAGGTCTCGACTAGCTTACACATCTATTGTGTCATATTTTAATTTCAGTTTCTAAAACATTCATTGTTAGCAGTGCCCACTGAGGGTGCCATATGATTTATGATCACTTGTTTCAGCTTTATGACAGCCTATGCCAAGTTTTTTTTTTTTTCATGAGATTCAGTTTGTGTGTGGTACAGATACTATTTTAGCTTCTATCTTTAACATTATCTGGTAATTTGACTGATGTAAACAGCTTAAGCACTGACTATTTTAGAGAAAATCACCCATTAATAGTCTGATGATAAACTATTGACTCTAAAAAAGGCTTCTTCTTTTTTTTTTTTTTTTTTTTTACATGGTCTTTATTTGGACGTTCAAACTAAGAACAAATCCGCTTACTTCAATGAGTTCTCATGGTTGTATAGCATCTTTTTATTCCCATTGGGTTTGTTCTGCTCAAAAACCTTCCCCCCCTCCACGGCACCACAAGCCAGAGCACAATACAGTTTGCTGCTATTGATTCGCGAGTTGATTTTCAGCAAATTTTACCCTCTGAAAAGATGAATAGTCACTGACTAAATCTGTATTTACCACACACAGTAGATATATTTCTTGAAGAGAAATGGTTTTATTTCAGATTTATTTTCTGCCTTTTTTTGTCTAAAATTGCATTGTTGGAAATTTATGTATGTATATATTTTTGACTTAAACTCTCAAGGAATAAATCATGTCGCTTGAGTTAGCTTTTTGCCATGGACAGAATGTGATTCTGGTTTGTCTCGGGATGGTTAGCTGAATACTTTGGAAATGGTTTCCCTGTTCTATCACTTTGGTGTCTCTGATCTACACTTTGTGAAAGCTTCATTCATAGAACATGATGGTAATAATGTACTAAAAATGTAATTCTTCATCTATCAAAATGACAATCCTAACTATTTCACCACATTTGGGTTTGTGGTGGGTAGCAAATTATGAAATGTTAAACAGAACATAGATTTTAACTTTGACTAGAATCCTAAATGAGCTGCTTTCTAATATGCTTTAGTGGCAAAAAGGCCAAAGACCACCCAGATTTTGTAAGTGCAAAGCCTATATGAAAAGAACTATTAATATAAAAGAGAACCTAGCTGTAACCAGGTAGAAGATGTTAAAGTGTAAAGATGTTAGAGAGTCATCTTAACTTTAAAGGTACTCTGTGGAGTTTTTGACCACCAGTGGTGCTGTTGAGAAATTTCTTGATGAGCGGGTCCTTGCTTTACTAGCAAGAATGAACGTACAGGACACGAACATGGGTGACGTGATGTGCGCTTCTGACTGCAGGGGGCAGTAATGTGTATACAAATGGTTGCGGCAATTTGCCAATGCACCTAAAAGAAAAAAAGACGATAAGACTGCAAGCTAATGTAAAAGGTGCAGGTTTCATGAGACGTGGAATGGCAGTGAACATGTTTGTTAAGCCTTAAAGGCATAAAAAATCATTTTGGAAAGATATGTTGCATGTAAATTAAATTCTGAGTTTAAAGTGGAAACTCCATCTGGTACCTTTTAAGCAGACAGTGTCATCTCTCCTAAAAACGTAAATAGCAGCACAGTTGTAATAAATCAGATTCCCTGTTAAAGTGGTGGCTCACTAAAGCAAAACATGTCCGTGAAATAGGGAAAATTTATTTTTGTGTGTTTGTTTGCTTAGTTTCACTGAATTTTCCTTTTTCCAGAAATAAAGAAAAAGACAAAACCGCCACACTTCAGTGTTGGAAAACAATTTTGTATTTCTACCACAGTACTTATATACTGACTGTACTTATATCATGTAAAAGGAAAACTCATTCATTGTTTGATAACAGAAGATTGGAGAAAACGTATTAGTTTGTGTGAATTTAGATAAGCAGTTTATAGTGCATCTGGAAGCTGTTTTATTATTTTGCGCTGCATTGCTTGTATTTTTTAAGCCAGTGCACTAAATGTCTCTCTTATCAACTAGTTTTCAGCAACCAGCTGCTTGTTTTGATGACTCTGAAAGCAACCTTTCATGCTTTTTTTTTTTTTTTTCAAGCTCAATAAGGAACAAACATATATTTCTTTGCCACTTGGGGCCATCACCTAATCTTTATATCCCCCACACCCCCCATGGACTGTCCTGCACTTGCCCCTCAAATTCTACTTTTTAGGATGTGACCCTTAGACGATGCTGGTTAACAACTCATTCCACAGAATGAACATAAATGTAGAAATAAACTTTTTTAAATATTCAAAATTGCTGTAGTTGGAATGTTAGCAGATATTTACAGTGGCTTGGCTGTGATTTGTAAGGGTGTTTTGTTTCAGTGAAGTTTCAAACGCATCCCTTTTACTCCCACCGCCCCAACAAAAAAAAAAGAACAAACAAACAAAAAAAAGATCCCAACATCCTTTCTCCTTGTTTTAATTTTTCATGAAACTAAAATACCTCATAACATTTATAGGAAGTGTTTTTGTCTTGTGTTCTGTAGATCCAAACTGTTCAGAAAGCAGTTCATGTGTGCAGACTAATGAGAGCAGTTTTTCTTGTGGTTTTCCCCCCTAGAACTTAGGATTTGAACACACTATTGAGTGGGATAAGCCTGTGCTCATGTATAGTATTTGACTGAATTGTAATAATGTTAAAAAAACAAGTAACGATTTAAGTGGCTACTGCGAATGACGACTTCTTTTAGCATCTAGGAAACACTATTGGCCTTGTTGTATAAGCTGATGCCCCTTCAAAACGCCCTCAAACGCCTCACCTGTGTAACTTCACCAACTTGTCCACTTGTGTGATGCTCACTTAGCTTAAAAAAAAAAAAGATCTAGAATTGTATCAAGAATTCAGGGTTTTAGAAATGTGAGATGTGTGAGAAAATAGGTGTGACTACATGACAATAGTCATATGCACTGATCATCTGTATAATCAGCTTTTCTCAGAAAATGTTATTGTAGAGGAAAAAAAAAAGAGTTTAAAGCTATTTACAGAGTTATGTTTGGTTGCCTGGAATGCATCCTGTATATTCTTGTACGGAGGACTACCTGGCAGAAGTTGAAGAGATTTTAATTGCTTGCGCCCTCTTGTACATATTGATGTACCTCGGTTGTGGCGTTTACTGTGTGACCCTTAGCAGCGGTGGTTTATTTGCCCCCTGCGACCTGAGCCTCACTTTGCTGACCTTTTTTCAGCTCATAAATAAGCTCACCGATTTGCCTTACCCAATCTCATGTTGCCCCCTGAAGTACTTGTTCAACAAAACACTATGAGGAAGAGTAATGCTGCTGACATTACACTCTTTATAGATTTAAAAACTGTCTCCATGTTAGGGTACTTACACTATCAACAAAGTGACTCTGTCCTGGTTGTCACAAGGTACAACTTTTCAACCATCACTGGTTTGTATGCTATTTCCCCCCTCCCCCCTCCCCCCCCATGATACCGTTTTTTTGAATCTCAGTCTTGAAAAGCTTATTTAATTTTTCACTGCAGATGATGTCATACTTTTAACAAATGCAAGTGTTTTAACATGGTAACCTCGTAAGCATTCAAAAATGTGCATACATACATTCATGTCTGCTATATTTATGATTACATTCAAGAATAGCTTTAGAGTGCTGTAGATAAGTATTGTCAATGTTGATTCAAATGCTTCTCAGAGGCCTCTGTGAGTTATTTTACAAAGTTCAATAACTGTATATTTTGTATTATGTTCTAGCTCCAAAGGAATGGCAGAAAAAAAAAAGAAAATGTTGAAAAAAGCTTTGTTCCCTGAACTAAATTGTACTATTTGTGTTGTCGATTGAACAAATTGCATTCCTTGCTTGTGAATTGATGCATTTCTCTCTCTGCTCCTTAAATTTTCTCCCCTTCTTTCCCTCCTTTCTTTCATTTTTTTAGCCTTTGAAGTTTGAATAAAATTTCTAGTTTGCAGAATGTATTACTAAATAAATGGGTTGTCATCTTGTACCTCTCATTTCATCACTTTTTTTTAATCTGTTTGAGCCTGTAGCACAAGTGAAACTTTTACCATTGTAAAGGGAAAAAAAACTTGACGGTTATAACAACAGTTTTACAGAAAGATAGATTATATAACAATGTCAAGGATGAATAATAGAAGATATTAAACCCAAACATGCTTGCTGGTAATAACAGGTGGGCTGAATCATATCTGTATGTGCCACATGAACATACAGAGGCACAGGCAACTCTTGACACACATTGTTCATAATTCTTCTTATATCCTGGCAAAGAAGAGGCTACAAAGAAGCTGCAGAAATAGCAGTGATTGTATTTCCCTCCGGACTGTGGAGTAGTTTGACATATTAGTGTTTATGTGTCCTGTAAATCACTCTCTGGCAGTCCTCATGTTAGACCCAGTTTGTGCCTCTCATGTCTTACCATTACAGTGCGGCTAAGCATCCAATTTTACAAAAAATAATAACACTGAAGTTCATGTAACAACACTTACTGTTGTGCTGTTAACTACTGCATGATAAAAAAAAATGTTTTTAACCTCTTCAAAAAATTTCCGCCTCTTTTTCGTAATCCAAACAGCTGGAAATGACAATGTCCTTGCCCAATTTATACCATGTGAATCAACATTAAAAGTTGCTATGATCATTTTTATTGGTGTATTTTTATGTTTCTTTCCAAAATTCTATACTTAATACAAAATAATGTGTTACTGTTTCACATGTATTTTACAAAAAGAGCAAGGACATTGTTATTTCCAGCAGCTGGGATGAGAAGAGAAGCAGGATAAGTATCTTTTTTTTATCGTGCAGCAGATGAAACATTTTCTCATACAGATGGTAAAAGAGTCATTGAGGATTCTGCAAATATCTTTGTAACAGTGGTAAGAGCTGTTTTCAAAGATCTCAGTGTAAGGGAGAACCAGGACAAACGTAACACTTTTCAGACTTTTCAACGCCATTATAAAAGATAATGTTACAGACAGAAACTAATTTTCGTTTTGATCAACAACTCATTTATATACTTATACATATACAAATGTGGAAAGATGTTGGTATAATTTGACTTTGAATGGAAGTTTCACATTGTTACTTTGGACCCCGTCAGTCGGGGCAAAAGTAACACAACCCCCTCCCCCCATCTTATTTGGTCCCATAGACACTCAGACACTCAACAGTTGAGCCAAGATAGCCTGATATTGCTGTTTGACATGACTTCAGACTACACCAAATACATAAAAAAAAGGTCTGACTGAAAGCATTTGTTAGTTTCTGACTCTGGGAAAGTGGGAAAAACAGTAAAATTCCCCAAAACTACTGTATCTCTGAAATATCTCTCTAACCAAATCACACACATTTAGGCTTTTTGTGATCTCCTTTTGATAACTAATGTAATAACTAATGTATTTCTTTTTCACCTCCATTCACTGAGCCTCCCCTGAAACTATTTGGACCCACCTCCTACTTTGAAAAACTCTGGTTTATAGTATTCTTGAATTTAGTAAAAATGTCCAACAATGTCCTTGTTAATATGTAATTGTAAACATATTGTGTCCTTTATCTTAATAAAAAAATATTAAATTTCATTTTTAGAACATTGGGCCTGACAATCAATGATGCGCATTTGCCGAACTATGTAGATCAGCCCATTAACACATTGCATTTCCTTAAATTCATGCTTCAAGTCATATTTAGTGATTTACAGTTAAATATATATTATAATTATAGTGAAATAAAAACTCATTACAATAGATGGCAAAAGAAACAGCTGTTACAATCGACCCGACAATTAAACCTGACTTGCTTCTATACTTAAAAACTCTGACATGGCAAACTTCAGGATGTGTTAAAGTACCAAATAATCTGTCAAATGATCATAACTGTGACACATGAAACAATAAACACAATTTGTCATTCAAAGAAAATGTACCACTTGAGTGAATTTACCTACCGTGATCGAAAACAGCTTTTCAACTCTGTGAAAGTTTGACGTATCCATGCAATTTTTCACAGTTCTGGTAAGTTTTCCACCTGCTGACAGTTATACATTTCAGACTAGTATGGGCTCAGAAGAAATCGCTGTGTTACTTTCGACCCGGTTCTTCCCTATTTATTTTTTCAGAAAATCAGATTCTTGGCTCTGTGACCTGAATGTAGTGGTGATACATGAGAGCCACAGACTGAGGCTCTCCTCATCTTGATGTGTGCTTTAATACTTGAGTTTGTGTTTGATAATTAACCAGCCCTTTCATCGCCTGCATGTCTCGGAACCCCATGAGCTCTCTGAACTTGACTTGTCCAGCTATCAGAGTGGTGTTTCTCTCCCTGCCTTTTACTGTCAGTGTGTGGTGAGTGCATGCAAGGGGGCTTGAGCTCAGAGGATGGGTCAGGGCAGTCCACGGCCACTGGGATTAAGAACCGTGGGAGGGATTAGTTTAAATGTCAACATAATGTCATGAGCTTTGTTAGAAGGTCAAACGTTCAAACGGTGCTCAGTGGCGAGCAGTTAATAGATCAGGTACAATTTGGATTGTTGTGGCTCCTGTGATGAATTGACTAGCATGCTAAAACAAGCTATTTCTGAAGCATGTTCAGTATTCGAAGATACTGAGATGAGGTTAGATTTAAATGCAGGTTAGTTTGAACATTTGAGGACACTTTTGCAACTTCAAAAATGTACATCTGAGTGTTTATTTTGAAAACTTTTTCTTTTTATCATCTAGTGAGCATCCGTTATTGGATGTGGAACAAAATCCCCCCCTCCTGTGGCCACAGTCTTTCTCTTTTTACTCAATTAATGACTGACGCAAAAACAAAAATCCTCATCAGGCTGCCAGCTAGCCAGAGGGGGGCAGTGTTTATGGGTGAGACTGATTAGAAACACTAGCAGGGGCATTCTCACTCTGACAAACAGATCTCTGTAAGTTAATTGATAGAAATAGCCAGTGTCTGTTTATTTAATAGCATTTAGTTGCATTAAAATGATGCTTAGGATTAAATATGTTGTCTTGCATTGTATTAAATTTAGATATACTGAAAAAAATCTAACACGCCACCACTAACTTGGAAAAAAAAAATCATAACTGTCCAAAAGAAGCTTGCTTTTAAGATCGTACATCCCCCCCTTTGAGCCATTTGCACATTAGAACCGCACAAAATGTGACTCATTAGATCCCAGGCCACCTGTGCACCCCTAATGAATCACGTTGCCACGTTGTCAGCAGAGGCCATCATCAAATGGAGCTGGCTCGTCATCTGCCTGCCATTGTTTAGCGCATGTCATGCTCTGCTTCTCATGGCGGAAAAAACCCATTTGAGCTTGACTAATGCAGCCATGCAGACGCAGCAGCAGCAGTAAGAGGTGGGGGTGGTAGGGCACGCCGCATACTCTTGTGGATGGTCTCCACACTGAGGTCACTGAGCTCCACATTTGCTAATTTGCTTTGGAGTGCTGTAGGAGCCATATTTTCCAGGGTTACCCAGTAAAAGAGGAGGGGAAATTTTGATTGAGTTGAGCGCAGGAAAGCAATGGAAAAAGGGAGTCTTTGAGAGGCTTCTGGACATGAATGCGTTTCATGGCCGAAGACGTGGCTCACACACGAGCTCAGGCTCAACTGTAACACTTGCGCTCTACAGCTTATACTTCTCCCTCCCACCCTCCATGCTTTCCTTCTCCATTTCCTCTTTCTGAGTGTTCTTGTTGCCCGAGGTCAGTTTGTCACAGAGAACACAAGCTTTTCTCACTTGGTTGCAGCGATTCAATGATTGGTGTGTACAAACAAGCATATCAGGCAGAGATGACATGTACCCACCACCGCACCCTCCTCCCTCACGCCCTCTTCTCTCCTACAGACATCCAATATGTCCTTCCTCTCTCTCTCTCTCCCTCTCTTTCTCTCTCTCTGTCTCTCACTTACACTCGGTGGGAGTGAGTGTCCCCTGCATGAGGTGGGTTACACAAGCTGCTGCCCTGGGAATCCCGGGCCAGCTCATTATCCCGCACCCCTGAGACACAGCTCATTGTAAATTAGGACATCAAACGACGCAGGCTCGTTAAAGAGCCACAGATCTACTCATTAGCATCAGCACCTTTCCTTGTTAGAGTCCGTATCAGCGTTCACTCCCACCACCACATTGTGTCCTGTCATTCCTCCGCACTGACTGGAAGATTTAGGATTAATGTCAGGTCTAGCCAGCGGGTCAGCGCTGTTGTGGTTCATATACCGGACTGATTGATCAGTGGTGGCGGGAAGCTGTGGAATTTGTTGACAGCTGACCACTATCCCCACCACTCTTATCCATATTTCATTGTGTTGAGCGGGGGAAAAAACCCTCTCAGAATAACTCCCGTCCCCAAGTGGCTGATAGTTGTGTGTCACAGCTACAGGGGATGGACAAAATAACTGAAACCCCCTTTCAATACAATATGATAGTCCTTCGGTGGTTTTCTCATAATGGTTTTGTTAAGCGATGCATCAAATTCTCTCTGCCTGTTTTGTTTACATTGCTGTGAAAACTGAGTAAAACATGGTGATTATCATACCTGTAGTGAAACTGGTACATACACTGTGATTGCAACGTCCCCGGTTCGAATCCAACTGGAGAAGTTCGTTATCATTCCCCTTCTCTCTAAGCTTGTTGCCTGACCTTTATGTTTATCCAGGAAAACCTCATTTAGATTAAAAATTTCTCTTTCAACAGTGTCCTGGCCGAGGCTACAACAACGATGAGTACAGACAAACAACAGAAAACAAGTGACACAAAATATGTCATCACATTACGTCACAATAGTGAAAAACATCGCCATGTAAATCATGAATGGAATTTTCATACATTCATATAAAATCTTGCATCCTGAAGACAATGTAAGATTCCCTAAAACAACTCAATAAATGAATGAAAACAACCATCTAAAGCAGTGACTCAATGAAATTTAACATATTAAGTTCTAAAACACCCTTAAAAACATCAACAACCAGTTCAAGAATCAAATCCCGAAGTGGAACCACATTTTGCAATTTTGTATCCAAAGGTTCCAGGCAGAAGGTTCAGCATACACAAAAGTCTTTTACATAATTCATTTTTGTTCAATGTACTTACATAAATAAGGTGGCTGTAACCCCAGAATGACTTTATAGATGAATTTAATCCAGTGCTTTAATCTACGGGAGGTTAAAGAGGACCAGCTTACCCGGGTGGACGAGGAACAATCAGCCTTACTATTTGTAATGAATCTTACAGCTGCATGATGTACAGTATCCAGATAATGTGGGTACTGCATGCATATATACAGCACACCCCTGTAGTCAAGCACAAGAAGGAAAATAGCTGGAATAAGCCTCTCTTTAGCTAAATTTTAGCAAAAATAAACTCTTCAGCTTTCTTATAAGTTGCCGAATATGGAGCTTAAAACAGAAAGATTAATCAAAGATGAAACCTAAGTGTTTATTAGAAGAAACTTGCTCAATAGTTTTGCCTTGATTTGTAAGGGGTGAGGCTAGAGGGGTTTGTTGAAATGTCCACTATCAATTTAAGGCAAAAAATGCCCCAAAATACCATAAACATAAATAAATAAAGTGTTGATTGGAATTCATCTTGATATGTGTTGCTTGTGTAGCTCCATTTTAATTGTTGGTTCATCATTAGCAAAAACTACAAAAATAATGTAATTTATCAAGGGTGGGAGTCTCAACATACACTGTGATGTATGACCAACAGAATAACTGCATTAGCAATAAAGAGCAGTTGTCAAATGATGGGATAAGACCACAAACCACAGCCTCAAAAATGACCATTGAGGTCGTAACAAAACCCAGCAGAATTTAGTCTGAAGATGGGTAGAAATTAGATGAAATTCAATTTTAGTCAGGAAGACATTTGGTTAACTACCCAGTAATCTATAAGGTTTTCTTAGGTGTTATTTTCTGGAGGCACTGCTAAAGGCGTACAGTATTTGTTCAGTAGCTTCGTTGCTGTCTTCTGTCAATCCATACCAGCAATTTTCTTCATTACTCTGTTTGTCTAAGACCAAGTATTGTCCTTTACCGTGAAAATGTATTGATGTGACTGATAGCAAATTGTTTTTCTTTTGTACCTGTGTAGCCTTTTCTCGTTTCCAGCATGTTCTCTTGTCTGTCACGAGGCTGTGCTGAGATGGAAATGTTCACGACCGTCTGTCATGTAGTCTCCATTTAACTTATTATTGTTTTTTTTTTTAATATCACGTCACAAGATGTTGGTCTTTTTCATCTCTGCTGCATGCTGTCTGAAATCTATCAGCATGCAGCATCCTCCCGCATGCCGTCACTTGACTTCATCTGTTTCTATAACACTTCACTTCATCTCCATCCTGCTCTTCTCCTCCCCAGGACCCAGACATCCTCTTCTTCCGTGGTTTCAGCTAAAACAAGAACTAATCAGACGATGTACAGCAAGCATTTGTTTCCACATTATGTCCATCACCGTAATGAAGTTTACACTCTCACTTCATCTTTTACTGAATGTGGTTCTCATCCATGTGCACATATGATATTCCCAACTAGTCCTTCAACATGTGATCTCCATCATTTTTACCCATTTTAAAATTAACATCTCTTTTTGACATTGCATAACATCATTCAAACAGTGGCTTAAATACTAATTTAAATACTATATAAAAGTCTCTACAATGGTGGGAAATCAACCTGTTTGCTATCATGTAGTTTATTTTCTCTGATCATGCCAATAAAGTGGCAAACTATTGCTTAGAAAGGATTCACATAACATAGTTTTGAAGATGCCCTGACTTCAAATAGTGTATTTCTCTTTAACAGTATAAAGAAACTGTCATTTGTTTTGAGGCCGACCAGTAGTTTAATGCATCATTGATGAATTCAGGTAAGACTTCACTTTCATTTTTGCACCTACTAACATTTCCTGCAAAGTAGACATTAGAGCTATTAAAGATTGTGGGTTAGAGGCATTACAGAGATAAGAGAGGACGTGTAGAGGCCGTAGGCGCAGATACAGGCTGATTCTCAGCGCAGCAGTACAAACCTGTGAAATTCACCACAACCAAAAGGAAACTATAGAGGACAGCATCATCATGGCCAGCTAGAATTAAGGATATGACACCTGCAGTGAAAGGTTTGCCCCATGAGAGGATTCAAGCTGCATTTGTTTTATTCCATATTCTGGACATAATTAGTTTGTAGGCAGAAGTTGAGTGAAGTCATTAAAAATCCCCACAAATGAGATAAATATCCAACTTATGTCAGTGTATGAGGGTGCATAGGGGATTTTATTTTGGAGTTCTTACTTCTAACTAACATTCATGGCCCTAAAAATCACTCTTGGAGTGTCTCTACTTGCAGTTAATGGGAGACTCATCAGTTTGAACCTTTCCTGCTAAATCCTGCTTATTTTATTTATTCTTCACAAGATACTTTGTTTCTGCAATGCTCAAGAACTGAAAAGATATGATGTAGTACAAGAACAGGCAGAATAGATCAGAGATACCTACAAATATTTAGTCAGGATATCTGGCTACCAAGGTGTTACCTTTTTGTTTTTTATCAAATTTCCATCCTTTTACGTCATACACCAGTAACACTGAATCCAATTTCCCAATAAACTAAGCCAGTAAATGCAGTTCTAACAGTAATATGTGATGTTCTTCTCCATGGTTTACTGTTAGAAAATCATTATGTTTCCTCCCTGACAGTGTATTCAATCTCCACGTGTATTTAAAATCAGGATATGGCTTTTGTAATATGTTAATGTGCTGTAAGCAAGGCTTTCAGTGTAGTTTTTCAATGCCTTCCATCCATCCTGCAGCCACTGTGTTCGACTCAAAAGGAATCAAGTGGGTCGTGTTCCTCAGCTGACAACTGACCTCAACACAAGACTCAGTGTGAATAGTTTGTGGTAAACAATGGTGCTAAGCTGATTTGCTCATTCTAAGGCTGAATCTCCCCAAACTGAGCAGGCAGCAGGTAGTTGACCACAAAGTATTTAACCAGCTCAGCCTGCCCATCAGCACTTACAAGTCCAAAAGTGAACACTGAACTGTACTGTATTGTATATCTGTAAGACATGCTTGTAACCCAAGGGATTGTCGGGAATATCTGAGTGCCATAACATTGAAATTTATGTCAACGAATAAAACCTTGAACGCAGCTGTCACTATATTGTATGTTGTGTTATGTGAAAGACATTGTCAGCCATCGTAGCTATGTGCTTTAGGTCAGCAGCGAATTAAGACGAGGTGACCTCCCATCCTTTAAGTGACATCTAAGAGGCTAAGTGCCTCTGCTCGCTTTGTCTCTGCCATTATCCTCCATGATGTCGCTCTTCCTACCTCACACAAACACACTGGTTCTCATGTAACACACTGCAATTTGCTTACACCAAATTACGCAGAATACAAGAATGGAGAAGGTTGGGAACTGAGCAGCCTGCCAATGAAGCTTCAGTTTACTGAATGGATGTATGACTTCATTGTGTACACATAAGTGAATAATATGTGACGCTAAATGTCAACTGCTGCATATCGCTGGGCTAAACTGTTCTCTAATTGATTCTTTTTATTTTGATTTTTATACTCGTAGACTTCACACTATGTCATTTTCTGTATAAACTATGTATTCCCACAGCCTTTAAAACACATATAGTGTGGCATTTACCCGTCTTTGTCAAATAAGAAATACACCCATTTAGTCAAGTTTTGGCTTTTTTCTGGAAATTATTTCTTCTTTTTGAGGTTTTGGTTAAAAAAAACCTTTGTTGAAATCACAATTTGTGGATCTTATATTGAAAAATGTGTCATTTATTTTCACACCAAAGAGCACAAATAGTATTTCCAGTGCTTTTTTCAGTGCTTTCCAATGGTTAAATTGTTAAATTTCCCACAATTATTTCAGTCTGTATAGTTTTCTTTCAGCACATGCTGTATATCAGCAGATTTTTCTGAATACTAAGGTCACTGCGTGGTTAGTTTCCCACTGTTAAACATTTCAGCCTTGTAAGGACTCTTCCATGTTATTGGAATTTGCAACAATGTTGTGGAGAGAGCGTTTGCACAACTGATCTTAATTTACCTGCACTTTCTCTTCCTCGCCTACATGTTATATCCTCATAACACAAAGATATTAAAGTTCAATATAATAGAAAGAATTTTTCTTTTGAACTGAATGCTTTAAGGCTCAAGAAGAAGCTCCACGTTACAGTTTAATTTCAAAGTTTCACAAGTTCCTTTAACTTTTTCTTTATGCTGTACATGATTGTATTTTGTGCTTATTGTACACCCACTGCTATGGGAAAAATCTCATTTTTTTGTGTCATGTCTTACAAAGAAGAGGGAGAACACTCATCAGGAGTTTGTCGTCTGTGTGATTTTAAATTATAATGTATGCTGTAGCTAAAAAGAATCCAGTTTAACCCAACACACCCTCACATGTCACTGGGATGAGCTAAATCTGAGTGGAAATGATTGCAAACCTGGTTGCACTTCTGAAAGCTTGAGGCAGTGACAGCTGAAACAGAAGATGAGGTTAACTCACAATGTTTGATTTTTATAAATGTTTAAATGCATATTGCATCCAGTTTTCTGGATTTTTTTAAGAAGACACAACAAACAAAAAGTGCAACATTACAAAACAGTAAGTAGATATTAACCACAATGCTACTTTGAATCTTTTTTAGATCAGCATTTAATCAGATTATTATCATCAAAATGTAGATTTTACATGTAAACACACACAATGGCTCTGGGAAGAAAACTAAAAAGTTCATTTAAGAGGTAGGTGAAACCTCAGGAAAGTGGACTGACACCATAGGACTTCCTATATTGCTCCTCTGTATTTTTGGTATAATAAAGCTGCATGGGTTCATGGGGGGCAGCCTGGGTTGGCAAGAAATTCATCACCATTCAGCCACCAGCCACAAAGCACAAATAGGCCTTTTTCCCCCACTGCAGCAGCCGCAGTCATTATGGCATCTTATGACTTTTTCCAGCCCAAACTGGGAATTATTTTCTGTTTGTCAATGACGATTACTCTAATTTGACCACAAGCTTCTGTGCTGTTTTTTTTGTGAAAGGCTTCCCCATTCACCACCACCCATGTGAGGAAACTACTATTTTGGGTCCGTGCCTCAGTTATACAAAGACACGTGTTATTGGCCCGTCTGAGCCTTATACACAAACACAATTCATCAACAGGTGTGGGAGGAAATATAGTTTTTTTCTCTCTCTCTCTCTGCAGAAGGATGTTACGTTTGGAGTGTGTGGGGTAAGTGTGAGAGAACAAAAGTCGCTGGCGAGGGCCATTCAGCCTGCAGGAGGATTTCCTTGCTCAGAAGAGGGAAGAAGAGAGGGAAGCCTTGATACAGCTGGTTGTGCAGAAGCATTTATACGGCTGAATTAATTGCACGTCTTTGCTCTCTAATAAATGTTGTGATTTGACAATGATACATAAAGCTTAAAGTCATCTGTAAGAATTTGTTTGAATTAACTCTTATATTAAAAATTCACCTTCACAGTATGTTTTTATCTGACAGGAAACCTACACATTGAGAATAATATTAGTCTAATTTGACCTTTTACAACAGCACTTAGCCTATTAGACTGCTTCTTACAAACTTCTCTTTTATCAATGAATGCTGGGCACAAAAGCAGAAAATGTTAAAGTATATTGTATATGCACTGAAAATCCTAAAATGTGCTTTAAGGAAAGATTAAAGTTGCAGCTTTGGCTTGCTAAGGTGTGACTTGAATTGGGGAGAAAGATAATGGGGAGGCAGATGAAGCCGTTTTAGTGGTATGTTGATTTGTAATGGTTTTTTCTACCTTTTATACCTTCTACCTTGATACCTTTCATTTGAGAGTTGGGATGCTTGGCCTTGCCATCAGCAATATTTTATATATATATTTTTTTTCAACATCATGCTTCAATCCCCTTGAAGGATGTTTTATGTAAAATATGCTTTTTGTACCCTGGAAAGACATTTAATCAAGATTAACCTTGGTATTTTAGTAGCCAGTGGTCTAGCTTTGTGAGGTTTCATAATGGAAGACAATTAAGCACTACTTTCAGTGCAGCGGGTCCTCTCTTGTGAAGAAAAACATTTATTTATAGCAAGATTTTTTTTTTGCAGGTTTTTAAAGGAGTTACAAATGGAAATGTATTTATTTTTACTGGGTATAAGCATGTAGAATATCACGACATGCAACCTGCGTGACTTTTCTGTTACATTTAATATTTGATAAATATTGCTTTTTATTAGCAAAATGTGATTAAAATAATTTGCACTATTCTTGGACAAAAAGAAGCCTTAATACATGCTCTGTTTTTTGGAGCTATTTTTGCCACAACAAGTGCAAATTATAGATTTGGTCAAAGGTTTGCACATATTTTAATTTAGCCTATTTTTTTTCCCTATAAATTGAAGCTTGAAGCTCAAGTTGTAATTTGTTAATGTCTCAGCTTCATGCTCCACTCATGCAGGGACCCTAACTTCAACAAATAAAATGATCTCTGGTTTTGTCCGGAATACTTCACCTTTTTTTTTTTCTTTTTTTTTTTTTTTTGAAAAACTTTAATCAGTACTTGGCCTGCTGGAAACGTGGCAGCAGGGGAGCACTGCTCTTGTGAATGTTCATTCATGGTTTTCAGAGCATGGCAGACTCGAGTATCCTCACATTGTCCGCTAAGAAAGTGCAGAGAAAATAGTTTTCCTGGGTGGTCCGACTCATTAATACACTCCGCACTTCTTGATTTACGGCTCACAGTTCAACTGCTGCCAATTAACGTGAAAACACGCAAAAAAAAGAGAAGAAAATACAGAGTGGGAGGGAGGAGGAGGCCACTGAGTTTCCTCCTGTTGGCACAAAATGAACCTGCCCTCCAACGACCAGGTAGGAAATCACAAACTCAGAAACTTGCAGGAAAAAAAGACACAAAAATGAGCTAGAGGTTAAATATGTAGCGAACATACAGCAAAAACCAGACTTTAACTCGGGTTACTTCAAGTGCTGTGAATTGCATTATTCTGGTTTAGTGTCGTGACAGTCGTGTTTCCCCTGTTGCATAACTATTTATTTATTTATTTATTTATTATTTATTTATTTATTTACTCAGTTACTTAAATAAGAGACAATAAAGTACTAAAAACCCGCAGGCTGACGCTTTATTCAAAATGACGCAGCTTTTGTGCATGTTACTGTTTTTTAAATAAATAAATTGTCCTTTTTTAAAAATGTCACATCATTCAGCTTTGCTCCATATTTCGTTTGGTTTAATTTTTTAGTGTTTGTGTCTTTATGTATCATTTATTTTTGATTTTACAAGTATTAAAACTAGCAGTTATAACTCATAAAAAGGGCGCAGGGAGGTCAGAGAAATTAACATGAAACTAAAAAGGCTTAATCATGGCTTAATTTTGTTATTCTCATTAAGCAATAATAGACTGGAGTAACATTCAGTTGTCATTTCTGTTTCATAAGCTGCATTTCTAGGTTGCATTAGAGCCCTTTCTGCAGCTGTCACTTTTGCACCAAGTTCCAAAGAATCCAGTAAAATCACCCAAACTGACAGTTTTCCTTTGCACCAACACTTTTAAAACAATCAGAGAGAAAATCGTTAAAACCTAAAACAAACTACTATAAAGATATTTGCATAAACAGGCAGAATGCAAGTTATATTGCAATTTTAGTCATCTAATGATGACTTCTTTGGAAGGAGACATGTCTTACGGGTAGGAAAGCTCAGTAAAGTTCATTATTGGGTGCTACATTACACCACATCATACTAAATTCTCTCTGCACTTTAATAACTTCATATTTTTAAATATTTTTTTGCCATCAGATAATCACATTCTTTTCTCACAGAGGTAGAAAGTTCATCTATCTGTAAGCACTGGCTAATATTTCATACATTGTGCCCCAGAGTCTGTTAAGTTATCGTTTTCTTTGTGTTTGCTCTCATCCCAGTAAAATCAGCAGCTGCCTGTTGAGGTCATGCACTGTTGCACGGTACCCTGTGACCTTGTCAAAAGCAATTGCCGTGGTAACACACGGCTATAGTTTTCCTCTCATCTTAAGACATAATCTCTTTAATTGGTGTCAAAGTTGGGGTCCTTATGGTGAAAGTCCTGAAAATACCCACAGACAGACACGCTCGCTTGCTGACACTTGGAAAAAAAAAAACAAATAAATGAAACAGGGCCTCGTCAGTGTGGTGGTGAAACTTGTTAATCTATAGTGTGAGGTGGGTGTCACCGCAGGCCCTCCAGCCACTCCAGTCTGACAGGATCCTTCAACTTAAGTCAGTCCCATCTGACCCCGCAGACTATTCAACCCTTCTTCTTCTTCCTCTTCTTCTTCTTTTTTTTTTTTTTACACCTGCTCAATTCCCACAATGTAGGCCAAGTTTAGATGACATGAGAGATTTGCTTTGAATCTCAACCACAGGAAGAAACTCATCTGATCATGTTGTGTGAAATCCTCTAGTTCATAAATTAAGACTGTGTGATAATAATTTACACAGACAGAGTTGTCTATGAGTAGATTTCACTATATTTTCTACTAAGGTAGCTCTCATTTTAATATCTTAGGTTGCATTACAGCAGGACTTCCTTATGAGCTTTAGATTTACATAGTACTTTGATTTGTCAAGTATTTAATTCACTGGATTAGTCAAAAATATTATAGCTGCAACAATTAGTTGATTAATCGATTAGTTACCAACAATTAAATTAATCTGAAACTATTTTGATGATGGATTCATCGTTTTGAGTCACTTTTTAGGAAGAAAATCTCCAAATTCACTGATTCCAGTTTCTCAAATGTCAATATTTTCTGGTTTCTTTAGTCCTCTAAATATCTTTGGTCGGGTCAAAACTAGAAATTTGAGGACGTCACCTTGGATTTTGGGAAATAGTGGTTGACATTTTTCACCATCTTCTGACATTTTATCGACTGAACAAAAAAATTGATCAATTGAGAAAATAATCGACTGATTAATCGATAATGAAAATAATAGTTAGTGGAAACCCTAAAAACACACATTCTCACTAGCAGATTTTACCTATAAATGTTTTTTTTAATTGAAATGACAGAAAAGGTACTGTATCACAGTACAGTATGGCCTCAGTTTGTTAAGTCCACTGAGCTACACAGCAGCCCTGCAGTAAACACTACCTTCATGAGGGTTATTCATCTGGGTCCTGTAGTCTGTGGTGCCTGAATTGTCTTTCTAATCCTTAATCTACAGTTAGAGCTATAAATGTAGTAAATAAAATACAAGAAATACCACCAAATTGACCATAAAGTTGACCATAAACACTTCTTTAAAACAGTTTCACATTATAACCTTCATAACGGTAACATTTTATTGCAAGGCTGATGTGCAAGACTGTACCTAATAAACTGGCAACTGAGTGTTTTTTTTTTTGTTTTTGTGATACAAAGTTAAATATACAATGATAGAAGGTTTAATGCATATCAGCCAGTCCCTCATCCAAATATACATGATATATATGATGATAACCAGGACAGCAGTGAATAGCAGGCGGATGTTGAGCGCTGCCTGATGTGCTTCTCAGCGTCATGCTGGAAGACGTCTTCATATATCATGTAATTCTATAAATTCTATAAGCACTGTGAAAATCAATAACATGAGCCGGGATCATGAATGAATCCTATGTTGCACCTGCAGAAAACGATGTTGCGGTTTGTCTGGAGGGCTACAGTTCAGCGTCAGGGTTACAGAAGCGGCCCTCCCATCCAGGCCTCAGACATAGATGCCTAAATAATACACCTGAATATCAGCGTGCAGAGTTCAGCCCCGTTTTTTCTCACCTGTGATCTCTCGGCAGAATCGTGCTTTATCAAGGGGTTTCCCGGAGAGGACTGTGGAAATTGGACCCCGACTTAAACCAATTAAATCACTGAATAGCTCGTCCATAGGGAGGGTGACGGGGAAACCTTGAAGAATTCAAAAACACGTCGAATCATATATGTAACGTGACAGGACTCGACAAAGAGATGTGAGAGTTAAATTATTAACATTCGACATTTACCTGAATGCCGCTCACCTTTGCCACAGGAGAGCAGCGAGGAGAAAAAAAGAGGAGAATGTGGAAAACGCACGTCAATAAAACAGGAAATAAGGGGCTAAAAAATGCAAATAATCACTGGATGTGAATGTGTCCATTGAAGCACTCTTTTGGGTGCTAGCCCAATGCTCCCACTAATGGTCTGTTTCACTGAAGTAGCACCAGGAATGCTAACCTTCTCAATGCTTCACAACTCAGGGCAAGCATGGCAGCACTCCCATTTGTGTATGTGTGTGTGTGTGTGTGCATGTGTGTGTGCGCCTCGCTGTCATTATCCTTTCTCGGGAGGAAAAAAAAAAAGAGAAAAAACTCAATCTAGCATACTCTTCCATCCTGTAATGAACAGGGACTACATATTTATGTTTTTGCCAGAGAACACTTGAAACACAAGAGGGGTTAAAGTAAAGAGAGGGGAGGTCTTTGGGCCATTTTCAATATTTCCCCCCTCTGTGCCCCATAGGGCAAGTGAGGGGGTGCTTCTTTACAATAATCAGGTGACCAGAGGAAAATAGTGTGGCCTTAACAAGCCCAAATTAAAAAAGAACATCATTTTCATTATGCAGTCAAACACAATTACAAGCAAATGTTTTCTCTGTGGAGCTGCCCCTGCTTTCAGGGTCTTTGTCCCTCGCTCCTTAGTGTGTGCAGAGAAAGGCCCCGGTGGTCAATGGGCAGCTGAGTGGCGTGTTCAGCGGAGGCCCACATCCTTAGCCCCCAGCGCAGAATGCGTTTTGTTAGAAGAGCAGCCATACATTCTGAGCAGATTTGTTGAATTAGAGAGCGCAGCGGGAGACAGGGAAGCGGGGGGTAAGTGATGGGGAGGACTTGTTGCTAGGTGACTGACATACAACTGCAGCATGCCAGTTTTCAGAGCTTGGCACTCCTTGTCTGTTTTCCTTTTTGTTTTGTTTTCTTCCTTATCACCCCCTCCCCGCCCCCCCCCCTCCCTCTCTGCTCCACCCTCCCATCAATTCACTTGTCTAGCCCTCCTCGTCGCTGAAGTGTAGATAATAAAATGAAGAGAAAATAGACAAAACGGGGTGAATCATGGAGGATTCTACAGTACACCTCTAGCACCTACTAAGAACCCAGTCATCAGCTTTCAACTGTGTCGATACTTTAGAAACTTTACTGCTAAGTGTTGTGGGAAAAGAAAAAAATGCTTTTATGGGAAAAGTAAAGGTGGATTGCCTCTTTCTAATGTGCTAGTTAGTATAGAATCTGACATAAAGCATTAGCCTCATGGAGACACTTTGCGCTATCAGCATAAAAAAAAAAAGTCTTTTCCTGGGGCTGGTAAGTGACACACAAGGACAGGCAGGATTTCTCTGAACCCCCACCTCCCTACAGGCATCGCTGCTTGGGAGATTTGCCATTTGAAATCCTGATATTTTCAAATACAATCCGAGATATGTGCAAGGATTAGTTTGTATGTGTTGAAATCGAAATTCAGCCGATAATCAGAGCAAATACGGAGGTTATTTCGATTTTTTCTGACAGACTCATTGAATTTTCCTGAGCAAACACTTCCCTCAGCTCTCTCTTCATTCGACAAGTGTGTTGTCTATCTCCTGACCGCCTGACTTAGCAGTCTGACCACTTACCTTGTCAACCCCGTCACCGCATGTCAAGCATCTCAGCCCCATGCAGCCACACACTGGCCCTTTCAGTGGACTATCTGCAGACACAAGTTCAGACTGTGGTAGAAATGGAGAAGAAGAGTTTAAGCAGTTTCTTAATTTTCCACAAATAGTATTTTACTGCTCTTGAGCAGATTTAAGCTTCATAAGAGATTGATTTAATAATAGTAGGTTTTACATTAATGTTTACAAAGCTGTCAGTGTTGAGTCACAGTCACATGCACGATAGGCTTCATGCTTTATGTATTTTTTTTTTCTTTTTTTTTTTGCATCTGTCTTCGAGAGTATGAATACATAAAAAGAAATGACTGTGGCTGCTGGTGCTGCAGATTGTGGAGAGGCATAACCCGCACACTTCGTCTCCCCGTTTGTCTGAAAATGTATTACACTTTCAGAATTAGACTTTTTTTTCCCCATCATCTTTGAACATCACTTATTCATTCCATGCCAGCGTAGGGTGTAGAAATTCAGGGTCATCGGGATTTTTGATTTCCCCCGCAGTGTCACATTTATTTCAAGCTCTTTCTGAAGGTCAAAACCAAATACACCCAAACGAAAAAGCCATTGTTGATCTGTTTCTCCACCTCGTGCCTCCCTATTCCTTTTTACCAAGAAAGCATCTTTCTTCCTTTGTGCTGCCCGGGGCTTATGAGACTATCAGGGCACACCTGTGCCCTGAGGAAAATTCCCCTGCTCTCTCTAAAGCTGTATTATTCAGCACAAGGCCATGACAGTCAGTGTTTCTAAAAGCATTTGGAAGATTGTAAATGGTGATGCTAAAAACTGTCAGGAACCCACCAAGGCACAAAAAGAAGAAAGATACTGTATACAATAGCTTCCTTTTATATGTAGGAGGCCAACAAATTGTCTGAAACAGGATATAGGCTTCACATTTGATAGTAAAATAACCCTCAATGTAGCTCCTGGAAGCTGTGGAAACAGAGTAGTTTGTATATGTTGCTTTTGATATAATAAGGAGTGAAGATGTTTGTGACCTTACTGGAAATATTCCAGTAAATTATCTGGACTCTTTAAGATTTTCAGTGAATTTTGCCTCAGCTTTGACTCTTTATTTTTAGATCAGCCTTGGAATCTACAAAACAACAGAAAATTTAACATTCATTTTAATTAAGTGTTTGATATTCATGAGCAAATTAGAAGTATTATTTTGTTATTTGTTAGGTGTTAAATATGGATAATAAAATTTTAACCATTAGAATGAGTCAGCATTGCAGATGTGAAATATTTAATAAATTAAATATTTAACCAATTAAGTTTTTAGACATCTAAACATAACTAAATCATTGTAGAGCTATGTGCACTGCATGGGACTATTTTCTGTTCTCATGACTTTTTAGTTTGATTATTTTTCTACATTTACAGTGTTTATTTTAACTTTAGTTATTTTAACTGTAAAACTTGATTTCAGAGACTTTTCATTCACCGTTAGGTTGTACAAATATTCTCATATTTCATCATGTGTTTAGTACTTGGCTTTGGTCAGTCTATATGTGTGTGAAAAAGTGTGTATCTGGCAAAGAAATGGAAATAGTTATCGATTATCTCAGCTCAAAGCCTATATGGTTGTTTATTTTATCTTATTGGATTATCCAGCACATCTCTTTGGCCGGGCTCCCTACAACTTCCAAGCCAAGGTGGCATTAACACCGTCTCAGGTTTTACTGGCTCGGGCTCCCTGCTGCTGTCAGTGCTGATGTGCTGCAGCTTGCCAAACTTTTTGGCAGCACTTTAATGACACTGGATGCTGATGAGTCCACAAACATACTTGTATATCACATTCTTTAGCACTTACATGACTCGTACATTCAATTCTTTGATACATTTATAATCCAACCTTCATAGCTGATTTCAATATGGATTTTTTTTTTCTTTCTTGGGCTGAATGAAAAGAAAATGTTAATGGAACCAAACTGAGCTTGGGCTGCTTTCAGCGTCTGAATTAACACTGCCGTATCAACATCACCACGGCTCGCCTCTACCAAGGCTCACAGCCAGGACTTTTATTGATCATATCCTCTTCTTTTCTATGATATTATTTTAGCCTCGTTTGAAAAATCCACTGCTGACTTTGGTGTCTTATAGCTTGCTCATTTACATTGACCCGAATCCTCAGAGTGTCTGTTAAGTAGAATGATTTAATCTTCCCTGGCAGGAGCACCCAGAGCACCCCTCTGCTTACCCTCCGAACATGCATTTTTAATCAGTATATTAAGATGTCACATAACAGTCTGAGCTCATCACCAGTGCCGCTGGCCATAGCAGATATGGATTCGGCTATTTAGAATAGTATTAGACTCCGGCTGCTGGTTATTTAAGCGTATTCACTGAATGATGATGTGTAAAGTATATTTTTCCCCAAACGAGATGCATTCCAAATCCAGTTGCAAATGAAATGTAATATTTGTGTCTTCTTAAAAAGGTATTGCAAGATAATATATTTTTTGTGCAACAGAGAAGGGCAGGGACCAGTGAGGAAATCATTTGACTCATCTTCTCAAGGTCTCTGAAGTCTCCACAGGGCCTTGTCCTTGTAGCACAAGACTGCTGATGCCACGCAGTGCACTGAGAGGGCTGCGCATGGATAAATATTTGAGTACGTGTGAGTGGCGAAAGCGAGATGACTCTCAGCCTGTCAGTTGTGTTTGGAGTCGTGGCATCAAGCAGGGACCTGCTCAGTGACACTGGGTAACTCAAGCAATGACATGAACACATACACATATACTTTCTCTCCCCCATCCCCCTCCTTCACCACTCTCTGTGTATCACACACACACACACACACACACACACACACACACAGATAGCCCTGTCAGCTAACTCCTGTCAGAGGCATCACCCTCTAGGTACAGTGGTGAGCTATGTGCACACAGTGATCAGGCAGCTCGCCAGCTCTGCCTTCTCCTGCCTCTACCTAGACGACTCCCTTCATCCTAATGAGCTCTGTCAGAATGGCATTTGACATAAGCCATCAATAAAGCACAGCTGACAGACATTAAGACTCTGGAAATCCAGCATATCCCTGGCCTCTGCCCCCTGTAGTGGAAACAACTCCCAATTCTGAGTTGGTGCTCCCATGTGTGATTAGCCAGTAGATTCTTATAGATCTAATTTAGGGCTCATTCATATCCATGTTACACCAGTCTGAACATAATCTGTCACTTTTTCAGAATTTGTTTGGCCCAAATCTGTGTGCACTGACCATATTTTACAATATGCTGAATCTATGTTTGCAGATAGAAACCTTTTATTTTGCATTAAACTGTATTTAATGGATAAAAAATCCACTCCTTGACTGAAAAAAACAACCTCAGCCAATGAAAAACATTTCATTTTTCAATGGACACTGAGTGTAATTGTGCCGCATTGTACACAGAGGCTCTTCACAGACCTAAGCCTGGCTATGGCTCACAGATTGCTGCTCATCTGTGGTTTGCGCTAATAAAACACAAGGAACAAGTATAGGAAACAATTCTGTTTTACAGAAACTACACTGTCAGAAACTTACTGTGATTTTTACAGTAACTTAACTGGCAGCAATTGATAAGAAACTTACTGTAATTGATTTTACATTAAGTTACTTGTCAATTGCTGCCAGTTAAGTTACTGTAAATATAAACACAGCACCAACTTTCTGTCCTCTAAAATCATTCTGTAACTCAAAAGGTCAACAAAGTTTTCAAATATATATATTACAAACATTAGCAAATGTTACAAAGACAACATTAAAAATCCAATATGTAAAAAGCTTGTTTAAATCTGTAACCACAGTTAAACAAATCTTCATCAAAAAAAAACTGATGTAATTTCTTAAGCCCACTACAAGTAAAAAGAAAATCAAATCACTGAACTTGACAATATACTAGACACTAATTTCCTTCAAACAAAATACTCTTGGTTAATCTGAACATGGATATGCAACTGTAGGAGATCATGTCATGTCACCAGGGTAGGCAGGTGTCCATAGAGTTTTTAAAATGGTGTTTGTGGATGTGTAGTTGTCTGTAAAGAGTTCAAAAGCCCACCTCGGTTCACTTTGTAACACAAGTCCGCTGGGTCAAAAGACTTTGCACTGCTGCTTTGTGTTCTTCATCAAATTGAATGACAGCTACTGTAGATGACAGAAAAATTAAAATGTTTTACTGTCTGTGTAATACCCAAGGTATGATCGAAACATGCAATTTAAGACAATCTAACATAGAAGCAAACTTTTGTAGAATAGGTTACACCCAACAAGATTTTAATTACCTACACTAAAAAACTTTTAAAGACATCTAAATAGCAATCTTAGAAATCATGGGGAAAATGCAAATAAAAAGAATCTAAAGGAAATAAGATGTGATGTAAAAACGTTGGTGAGCAATACCTTTTGAACAGACTCCAGCGATGTCGTCATTTCCTCATGATATTCAACAGTGTATAGTAAAATGTGAAGAGGACAGCCAAGTGGTGATGAAGTCAGGTCCCCATCAACAGCATCCATTTGGTTGAACATAGGATCTCAGGTTCAGGTTCTCCTGATGAGTTATAGTCAAACACTGAAATTGACAACAATTCTATTACCTGAAATGCTATTTTCTCTGTGAAAACCAAGAAACTTACACAACAGAGACAACATTGTTTGTGTGAGTAGAAACTAATTACATCGACCTCTACATCCAGCTGGATAGAGTTGGATAAAGAGGACTCAATACAAAAATAAATACAAAAGCATCTTGGAACACAGTAATTTCACACAATTTGGTGGTAGACTATATTCTTCTTTGCCTCATTTTGCCACCTCTATCAGACCTAACTTCAGAGTAATTAATTATTAAGTTACAGAGATAAAAAAAAACAGGGTGATGTTAATGACCTGGGATAACAGTGCTGAGTTAGCCAGGGGGTGACACAGGCTAAACACACGTTACAGTGCTTTCACATACCCTATGAACACAGAAGATACAAAGCTAACATCTGTAACGTTAAAGTATGTTGACAAGTTAGATTTTTACTGTAACATGAAGCTATTTCAGTTTAACACAATGCACTCAGGTTAACTATGGATTTGTGTTAGCTAATAGACCAATAGCTAACGAAATAATGTTAGCACAACACACTTCTGAGCAGCCAGAGATCAATGTAAATAATTTAACTAGAAAAACTAGCTTGGTGTAATGTCTGGTGTTAGTCAGGACTGAGTGTTTTACTGGTGAAGACACTTACTGATCAGCTGGTGATGTCTCTGTGACTCCTGCTGCTGCTGCTCCGGACTGTTTACTCCTCACCACGCTGCAAGAAGTGCACTGTCCACACTGCAAAAATACACACACATATCAAAAATATAATATTTTAAACTCTTGGGGACTTGTGGTCTTCCATATCTTCCAGTGCAGATTTATGAATATTCCAAGTTTGTTGTGCCCTTAATTTCAGAGTAGTCTGCAGTCAAATGTTAAAGGACCAGTATGTAGGATTTAGTGGCATCTAGTGGTAAGGTTGCAGATTGCAACCACCTGAGCACTCCTCCCCCCTCCCCTTTCAAGCAAGTGGGAGAACCTACGATAGCCGCGAAACTTGTGAAAAACGTGACAGCCCCTCTCTAGAGCCAGTGTTTGGTTTGTTCATTCTGGGCTGTACAAACATGGTGGTGCAACACGGCAGCCTTCATGGAAGGGGACCCGCTCCCTATGCAGATATAAAGGGCTCATTCTAAGGTAACGAAAACACAATGATTCTTATTCTCATGGGATTATACACAAATTAAAACATACTTATGAATATTATATTCCATTTCTGCTAAATATGTTTCGCTAGATGCCACTAAATTCTACACACTGCACCTTTAACTGGTAAAGTTAGAAAGCTGTAGGATGTCAGAAAGTCTACAATATCCATCAATGATACCATCTGACAACTTTACACCAAGCAAAAACAGACAAGAACACAAGCACTCTTAAAAAGAAAATACTTTAAGGTAAAAATAATAATAGTAATAATAATAATGTAGTTAATCCAAAAAGCTGTTGAGTCCCAAACCAGCTGCAGTGAAGAACTTTGGCGCCTAAACTGACAGTAACGCAGTTCAAATTTCAGATCATGTGATTCATTTCATTGGCTCAACCAATCAGCTCATGACTTCATAGACAGCCTGTCATGACCTGATAAAAACTGAAACAAGGCCATCTTGAGGTATTTGAATTCATATAAAAAAATATTATTTCAATTTTTAATATTTAAATTTAATTTGCACCATTAATTTGAAGGTTTTATTTAAAAGTATCTTAGGAACTTAAAATTAGTGATTTTCTTTACAAAAGGGAAAAAACAGCTGCTACCTTAATTAAAATAGCATGATGATTTTCTTTATTAGTATGAATATTATTGTGATTCTCTACAGTAAAATGATGGTTTCTGCAGTAGTATTAATATCACTGTGATTTTCTACAGTAGTATAATGGTTTTTGCGGTAGTGTGAGTATTACTGTGATTTTTATAATGGTACCATTATATAAGTATAATGGTTGCTGTAATTTTATAATGTTTCTGCAGTAGTATTAATATTACTGTGATTTTCTACAGTAGTATAATGGTTTCTGCGGTAGTGTGAGTATTACTGTGATTTTTATAATGGTACCATTATATAAGTATAATGGTTACTGTAATTTCATAATGTTTCTGCAGTAGTATGAATATATTTCTACAGTAGTATAATGGTTATTGTGATTTTCTACAGTTACATAATGGTGTCTGTAGTAGTATGACTATTACTGTGATTTTCTACAGTAGTATAGTGTTTACTGTGATTTTCTGCTGTGGTATGTTTACTGTGATTTTCTACAGTATTGTGTTCACCACTGTTATTTCTACAGTTTTATGTTGATTATTGTGTTTTAGGCCTAATACACAGTACTATACTGCAAAAGTGTTCACAATAATTAACTGTGCAGAAACACAGTAAATTACTGTGGATATCACAGCCATTTTTTTTACAGTAATCACCTTAAAGGAGCCTTTTTGATCCTTAGTGTGGAGAGTGTAATGCAGTGATGAGTGTACCATTTACTATAAAGTAATTCTGAGCTCAGAGTGATGTCACTGCACTATGAGGGGCTTCGTATGAATCATTACCCCAAGCTAATGGATACAATTCAGGCTTCTGTGTTTATTATTCTTCTTAGTCGAATTGCCTGAAGATATGTAGATAGTTATTTGGGGAATACATACAAATAAATACATGAAATTAATCCTGCGTGCCATATCTGTTCAAGAAAGAGGTATTTGTATGTGATGTAGCTGCTGCTTTTTTTACAAGCTTCTTTTCTACACCACATACAACACATTAAATCACACACATCCTAAAGAGACTATGTGTAAAGGTCACTGATGAAAAAGCTGCTATACTGCAGACAAAAGAGCAAAGTCTGTCGCTAGAAGAGACATTTATTGACAGTCATCTATGTGTGTGTGTGTGTGTGCATGCAGTAACTAGGAGGAGCAGAGGCTCTTAGACAATGTGAAGTGGAGGTGAGGCCCAGGCGGCATGGCTGCGGCGTTGTGACCTGTGCCCTGACTCACGCATCATGTAGCTCCCTGGTGCCAGAGGACCTCCTGACCATGATGAGTTTTGACTCCTGTCACCTTTGGGTGTTGTCAAGATCCTCTGACATGGACAGGATTTTGTTTTTTCTTTTGTTAGGTTTTTTTGGGGGGGTTGGGGGGTGGGAGGGAGTGCTTTTCTGCTGCCTAAAACGCTCTACGGGTGACCACTGTCCCCACCAGTGACGAATAGAGAGGAGAGACAGTGAGGAGGCAAGCACTTTCTCCATGGTTTACACAGGGGTGGACTTTACCATTAGGCATGGTAGGCAACTGCCTGGGGCCCAAGGACACCAAACAGCCATAGATTTATTATGATGTTTAGATAAGAAAAATATTGAATTATGTTACTATTCTAACATATAATAATTTACAAAAGGCGCCAAAGCACTTAAAAAAATATGCAACTGTATACTTCTACTTCAAAGGAAAACGTTGTACCACTACCTGAAAGATAAATGTTACATTGCAGGTTCAGATTTTACTCACAAAATATAACAAATGAAATATGATGCACTGTTATTGATTAAACTATCCAGCATCATATAAGAATTAAAAGCTCCACGTTGAACACAAGTTAAGTAATTTAAGTACATTGTGCTGATAATTCCTCTCTTTCACTCTTCACTTTTGAGTAAAAATTTGAATGCAGGACTTACTTTTGCAGTATTTTTACTGTGCAGTATTAATAGTTTTACTTGAGAAAAAAGTTTTGAGTACTTCTTCTATAACTGCCAATACCAGCATTTTGAAAATAAAGCAAGACAGAGTTTGCCTGGGACCACTAAATCACTAAATCTTCCCCTGGCTTTACAGACACAATCAAGACACCAAAAAGCAAATAACTGCCTGCCTGTTGTCATACACAGGCTGAATAACTGAAAAACTATTCGTAGAGGCTGATGATAATGCCATTACAAACTTAGTCAGAAACTTTCAATGCGCTCATAATAGATTTAAAGATTGGGATCTTTGGAGGTGTTATGTAAAAAAAACCCTGATATTCTTTCTAGTGCAGAGCTGATGCATTGTAAAGTGTTTGATAGTGAATAAGATAGAAAAAAGGGAGACAGAGATAGTGTGTGGGTGGTTGCAGAGGAAGGTCTAAAGACCAAGCATTCAATCAACCCACCTGTTTTGACAGTTCGTCTGCAGCTGCATCAATACAGCACATTCACTGAAAAGCTTTCCTTGATTTTGTTAAATATCTTCTCATACAGTGCCGAACCATTGTTACGGACATTAAAAAACACCGATTTTGGACAGTTTACGTTCGTCCATCACTGCACAGTTGCAGTTCACTGTGCCTGAAAACCAAGGAGTGATTGAAAAGAAAAGCACACCACTGGACGCCAATTTTATATATGTTCGGCATGTGGAAAATCACTTACTGCTGTGTTCAGTTTCAAGCATGCTGTAGCCTATATGACTTGTGTGAACAGAGGATTTACTGTTCATAATTACCAGGGTGGCATTTTAGCTCTAACAGCGAAATGCTGCCTCGCACACACAATCACTTTGTTGTGCAAGTGCTGTTGGTGATGCATGCATTTGTTCATTTGCTATTTCTGCTCTCTATCGCTCTGCCTCTCACACAAATACTCACAAACACTGGTAATATATAGTGGCGGTGTGCAACATGTGCTCTCCCCAGTTTTCATTTAGCCCTTTATCTGGCCAGAAATTGACTGCATTCAAGAGTGGAATGGATGTAATAATTGCATGCACTCTGTAACATGCTTTGTAAATGTGTTTCCAAAAAAAAAAAGAAAGAGAAAAAAGAGGGGGGGAAAGGGTCGGATTCAAGGTATTCCTAATGGCTTCTGTCAAGGATTCAAGCTTCAGTCTCTCAGTGTTTGTTTGTTTGCAACGTAGTTCTCTCACTTACATTTGCGACCTAGGGGGGGTGACATGAAACATGGGAGTTTCTGGGAAACCTTCGATACAGGGTCTCATTTTATATTGCATGAAAATTCAATCAAGTTACATTTTCAGGCCGCGGATGGTTAATAAAGCCTGGCATCACGTGCACGAACACGGCAGAGAGTTACACAACAGAACATCTTTTTGACCGAGGTGTAATGGCCCTCTCGCTTTTGTGTGGCCTCGCAGCGTATATGCGATGTACTGTTCTGTCGGTAAAATTACTCTTCTTTTCATGGCAGCATTGTGTATAAACTCCATTGTGGATATTCGGAGTTGCTGTCAATCTCACGTTTGAAATAGGCATTATGGAATTACACAGCTACGCCGTGCTAGTGTGAATTGGCTTAGTGGATATAAGGTCAAATATCACGTGCACTGACTATAATAACAGTGTTCTTGGCTGTGCTGCTGTGTGTATATGTGCCCTGTGAAACAAAAGCTTGGGGGGAGGAGTATGTGTGTCAGGACAGGGCCGGCCATGTGTGTGCGCCCCCACGCTGACTGCTGCAGTGCATTGGCTCTCCTCTATCCGTGTCAGCAGGGCTGTGTGACTGAGAGAGAGAGAGAGAGAAAGAGGGAGAGAGAGAGAGAGAGAGGCACTGGATTACGTACACTAGGGGCCAATGGGTCACTGGATAAGAAGTCTTCTCTGTTACCACAAATCCACAGATTAAACGCAGCGTCGAGAGCTAGTGCTGCCCCGAGGGCAAATGGGTCTGAAAACACGACTCTCAGAGAGCTTTGGCTTAACCCTCCTGTCACTGTTGGAGCCACGAGGCAACGTATGAACGAAGTGACTCCTCTTTAAGTCCTGCTGCAACGAGGCTGGCCTTTAAATACATCCGGGTCATCCAGGGGTTATGGGGAATGTTGCTGACATGATATCTTAATTGGAAAGTTAATCCTGTGTGCAGGGACAGCTGACTTTAAGTTAAAACAGTCTGTCATGCGGAGAGAAGTCAACAAAAACACTCGAGCCATGCAGGCAGCTCTGTGCACTTGCACATCAATGTTTGCATCCCTCCGTCTTTGCCAAGCAGAAGTGCCCACCCGCCCCAGGCAACCAACAGCATACATCAGCATTGTGTAGCACTGTTTTACATCACCGTCTGCCTCCTCTTGAAGTGCTTTAAACAGGCTTCGCAGACACATCAAATGATATTTACAGTAACAGTTAAGGTGATATTAATGTGTTTCCGATCTCAGATTTACCAGCGATGTTTGATGCAAGCAAACTCTTTAGTGCGCCTGTTCGCATACATCTTCTGTGAGCTGAATATGGATGTTGAAGAGTAGCAGTGATACGGGGGAGGGCAGATGGAGAGAGAGAGAAAGGTAGTGTAGGTCTGTATGGGATAGTGGCAGGATGGCTGTTGGTGACAGGCTCTTGTAGCGTCTCGTCTGCTCCAGTGATCCCAGGGAATCTGGGTCATTTCCAGCCTGTTCACATGTAACTATTCCCCACTCCTTCCCTCCCCTCTGCCCGTGGCAAGCTACGACCCAGCTACATGCTAATGATGACACAAAGTAAATGTACTTGTCTCTTATCGTGAATTGAGAGAAAAGTGAGCGTGTGTGTGTGTGTGTGTGCAGCAGGGTGCATCACACGCTCGGTGTTGTATCATTCCTCTCTTCACCTTGTAGTCCTCTTTCTGCTGCAGACATACACCTTCAGAAACACATGTCCATCTTGCCATTTTTTCCCCCACAAGCTTCTTCTCAAACTGTTTAATGCAGAGATGCTGATTGTGTCCATGAAGTGAAACTGAGCCTTTAATGTTCTTCACGGTTTGTTAAAAAATATACACAATAATAAACAAGATTGTAGTGTTATTTTACTTTCATTTGAAAGCCAATTCATATTTCCGAGATTCAAAGTTCATTCTTGTGCTTGCACTTGACCAAATAATCTCACTTAAATGTTTAGCTTTTGTGGAGCTTTCGATAATATCTCATGATCTTCATCAGCAGGCAGAGTTTGGTCATTGAATTGTATTTTTTTTTCTTTTTGTCCCTGAGGACTTCTTGTAATATATATATTGCTTCCAATTGGTTAAATTAAGAAGCGTTCTGCTGCCGTCTAACATCTACAGAGGGTGGACAAAATAACAGGAACACCTGACAATATAGGCCGAAGGCAATAACCCTGCAATTATACAGTATTTTCTTTTTGCGGCTGTATTAGAGAAGTGTTGATCCAATTTCCTTTTTCAGGCCTCAGTTTGTGTTATTGTTCTGGATTGGATTATATTGTGAGGTGTTTCTGTTATTTTGTCCCCCCCCCCCCCCCTCCCTCACCCACCACCTACCTCACACCCCTATCTCATTTAAACAAGCGTGCATCTTCCTCACCTGATCTCCAGACTCATCTTTCAGAGATTTTAATATGTGTGGTTATAACCATTCACACACACACACACACACACACAAACATAAATAAGTGAATCTTCATTAAAATAATAAAAACAGAGACAAGAGACATCTGCAAATCACCCACAGGTCTAACACAGAAACACACAACAGCATCAAATTCTGTTTTGTATGACAGAGGACTGTCTGATGAGATGGCAGTGGGATCCATGAAACAAATGGACAAAAGAAGAGAAAAAAAAAATGGATGTGTTTGAATGAGATCCACTGTGTTGCTGTGCTGAATCTGCGGAGATATTGGTGTCAGGAGGCCTACTATCTCCTGACACAGTGACATAGGCCTGGACTCATGAAGATACAGTAGAGCCTATACCAACTGAGCATATTTAGCATTTCATATCATAGATTATGGAAGGTAAATAAGGACATTAAATAGAGAAAAGAAAAACATAAAATGAGATCACTTGAACAAATTAATGAATTAATTAAATGGCGTCTCTTCCCACAAGATAAACTTTTAACATAGACACCTGCCACAAATTCACTATGAGAAAAAAATGTGTCCGGACATATTTTTGTCTTATAAATGTTTAAACAGTGCCTATAAGCTATAGACGTGTTGCTTACAGAGCAAAGTCTGCAATTGTTATTTCCAGCCCTCCGTTTAAGAGGTCAAAAACTCGCCTATATTTTATTGATGCGCGCTTCCTAGAAAAAGTCTGAGTCCTTGTAAATTTAGGTTGGGACTGGCAGCCTGCAAGGATGAAATATTTACAGATAGCTAAATATTTCAGACCAGCACCTTGTCAGTCGCCCTCGCAATTTACTTCCACTGCTGCATCTGATGGAGGTCTTATCCTTTATTTACCAATAGCCTATATTTACCGGCTGGTGTAATAGCATGGGTGAATGAATGGTGACCCTGATAGACAATTCTTTAATCATCCTATAATCCGTTCATTGCTCTTCTTCCATAGTGGCCACTATCTTCAATACATTACAATAAATTTCATAAAAATGACGAGGCCTAATAGGCTGTATTTGTTTGTCAGAGCAGGGTTATTTCTAACAAACAAATAGCCCACATCAACATGATATGCAAATTTTGAGATCTGGCTTCTGGATTAAGATTTTTTTTTTTTTTTTAAATATGCAATGATGATGCGGACTCCAGTAAACCAGCAAGAGAATGAACAGCTTCCTGTGCAGAAGGCGTTTCATAACCCCGCATCATGAGTCTATAATTCATGCAAAAAGAGCCAGAAGGGGATTCAGCTCTGTGCGGCTTGTGTGCGTGCATGCGTGCGTGCGCGTGCACGAGAGAGAGAGAGAGAGGGAGAGAGAGCGAGAGAGAGAGTGCGAAGGGGGGGGAGAGAGGAGGGGGGGTATCTGTGAAAATAATATCAGGCTTTTCCGTCAGAATGAACTTTACTACTGTATCCAGCCATGAAATAATCTGACCCGACACTTCAAACCATCTGCGCTATCTATCCGCCCTCTTATTTACTAAATCAGCCTGTGCACAAAACGGAGTGTGTCTGATACTAAAGCCGAGTAGCCTGGCAGGGCCATGATAATCCTATATACACAAATATAACGTGTCTCTTCTGCTATGTTTACAGCCTCCCTCTCTGCGCTGAAGCTGTCGGCAGTGATGGAGCCCGGTGCTACTGTATATAAAAAGGTACACACAACACAGCTGCCAATATAACAGCAATCAATTAGCCTGTGTTTTCAAAAACAACAAGGAAAAAAAGCATTTAGGCCATTCATGCTCCCGCCCCCCCATAAAAGAGCATGCATCATCACAACTTAAGGTCTGATATAATTTATTATGATAAATAATTAAAGATTACGTGGGATTGAAAAATGCGGAAAGCCTCATGTTCAAGGTTGGCTGCAAATTCGCAGCCCTGTTGAAATAAAGAACATATTGACCAGTTTAACTTCTGCATTGATACACGATATAGGCATTTAATCATTTGAATATTTAAAAAACGAACTAAAGGCTAATTTTATTTTTTTAATGAAGGCATACATTAAAATTCTAGCTATAGAACCCCCTATGGGTTTATGATATGTGAATATTAGAGTATTATAGGCCCAGTGGGACTAAAGTGAATTAAAAAGATTGCCTTAAATCGCAGTTTATCGGGTCTGCAGATACAGTGTTATTGTAAATTGTTGGGAATGTTATATTTTGTCTAAAATTGCTATAATATTATCTACTGATTTTCCCCTAAAGGCAGGACAGGGGAGCCTGGATGGATGTGGCATTTTGCAGGGTAAAGCCTGTTTGAAGAGCTCTAAAGGGAGAGTGAGCTGAGCGTGTTTGCACTTCACTATATAGACTGAAGAGTCTTTCTGTAACACAAAGGCAGAGGGTGTTTGCAAAGCACGGCGGGGCAGCTAAACGTTTGAAGACGCGAAGCAAAAAGGTCAAAATGTTTATATTATTTTTTTTGAGAAGGGAGGTGCTGAGATCTCCTTTCCGCCTGATTGGCCGAACTTGACAGTGATTGACGTGCAGCCATGGCAACCAGGCAGCCAATCTGCCAAGTCCAATAGGAAATCATCGGAGGGGGCTTGACTGTCTTTTTCTCCCCCCTTAAAAAATACATCTCGGCTCCGGCTTTAATTCTTTCGTACTTTCAATCCCAGCCTACCTTGAAAAATACATCGCGGCTCCGGCTTTAATTTTCTTGCACCCTCAGCCGTTTGCCTGCCAAGTTTGCCCAGCCTGAGGATGCGGTAGCCGGTTCCCCACGCAGCATCGTTCCTCCTCCGCGGCGTTTTTTGGCGTTTGCGTTTTTCACGGCTGGTCAGACGATTGGTTCGGTAACTTTGGGATTGCCTTGTTTTTTTGGAGGGGGGTCCCTTGGATTGCCTCGGCGCACGGGAAGAAGAAGAAGAAGAAGAAGAAGAGGGAGAAGAAGGAGTCGACGCGGAGGAGAGAGAGAGGAGAAAGGAGGGGGAGAGGGAAACACAGGAGAAGCCTCCATGTTTCAGCTGCCCATCTTGAATTTCAGCCCCCAGCAGGTCGCCGGGGTCTGCGAGACTCTGGAGGAGAGCGGGGACGTCGATCGCCTCGGCCGCTTCCTCTGGTCGCTGCCCGTCGCCCCGGCGGCCTGTGAGGTCCTCAACAAGAACGAGTCGGTGCTGAGGGCCCGGGCCGTCGTCGCCTTCCACACCGGCAATTTCCGTGAACTCTACCACATCCTGGAGAACCACAAGTTCACCAAAGAGTCGCACACGAAGCTGCAGGCGCTGTGGCTCGAAGCGCACTACCAGGAGGCTGAGAAGCTGCGGGGACGCCCGCTGGGGCCGGTGGACAAATACAGGGTGCGGAAGAAGTTCCCGCTACCCAGAACCATATGGGATGGAGAGCAGAAAACCCACTGCTTCAAAGAGAGAACCCGGCACTTGTTAAGAGAATGGTATTTGCAGGATCCCTACCCGAATCCCAGTAAAAAGAGGGAGCTTGCACAGGCTACAGGACTTACACCCACACAAGTAGGAAACTGGTTCAAAAATCGCAGACAAAGAGACAGAGCAGCGGCTGCGAAGAACAGGTAGGCTGCATGCATCTTTTGGATGGTTTCTGATCATGATAGCTGCCTGAACTAACTAAAAAAAACACAATGCATCCTGACTCTATATATGCTTCATGCAATTTAACAGACAGTCAGTTCATGATAGTAAAATAGGCCGTAACCCACATGGGGTTCAGCCATTCAACTCTGACACAACGTCTCTGGATATTAGATTCAGAATCATCCTGTAATCCTAAAATCAGCGGGCTTTTTTCTTTTCTAATAGGCCCAAATCACGCTTAAAACATCATGAAATTGTGTTTTCAGGGAGCTGAAATGCAGGAAATGTGTGCCAGCTGTGGTGACAATAATACAACAATGACTTTCTATAATTTCCGTGAATGCACTTGAAAACAAAGCTGTGAACAAATGGGTTTAATTTTTTTTAACTTTTAACACAATACTGATGAAAAACAATGCAGGATAACATGAAGAGTAAACTACATTAATGTACTATTTACTCTTAGTTGATTGTTATTGCATCAGTAGACCAATGCTATAATAATGATATGAATAATAATAATAATAACAATAATAATAATAATAATTAATAATGTACTTTAAAAGGTAATTTGGTGTTATTGCTAATTACTATTGTATCTGAGAGGCCTGTTGCAGTGTATGTTGAAGTCATAGCTGTATTGGTCACCTTTAATAAAGCTAAAATAACCTGTAATTTTCCATTGAGTGGTTTAAGCAATATTTTTAATACTGAGGTTCATGTCTAAATCTTGTGTTGACTTATTGTAATATTCAAATCATATATCAGGCTAAACAATTTGAGTTTTATTTGTGGCACTTGAACAAAATCTAAAATCCATCAGAGCAGTATTTATTTTTGATATTTTCAGGCGTGCACTCTGTAGCAAAGCTATTTCCAACTGATTTAGTTCAATATTCAGTACTTTCTAAAAGAGAAAATGAAAATGGTGTCAGTGCGCTGATGTATTTGTTTTTTCAGACAGAAGAAAATTACATTTCATAAATGTGTCAATAAAATGAGCCTCTAGAAACTGTTTTGCAGCAAGACAATTTTCTCATCTCATTTCATTCTCTTGTTTTCAGAATGCACTGATATATATATATATTTATTATGATGCTGTAAATAATAAACCGCGCGCTGTCAGCTGTCCTGGTTTTCATGTCATGCTGTCTCTCTGTCCTCTGCAGGCTCCAGCAGCAGGTCCTGTCCGGCGGCTCGGTTCGCTCCCTGGCGGACGAGGACGGCACCGTGGACCGTCTGGGGAACTCGTCCAGTCCGGAGGCCAGTCTGTCCAGCAAAGCAGCCGCCTCGGCCATCTCCATCACCTCCAGCGACAGTGAATGTGACATCTGACGGGCAGATCGACGGTGTTTGATGAATTGAAAAGGGGATACGAGTGAAAGACAATCTAATAAAACAAGTCATAGTGCCTCCGTTGAGTTAAAACACAAACACACACACACACACACACACACACACACATACACACACACACATACACACACACGGACACAAACACACACACACACACACACATACACACACACATACAAGGATATATGACGGCTGCCAAAACATGAGGAGATCTGTGATCTGCGGCGGACTGCCCGTCTTTATCCTTTAGGCCTATACTTTCGTATTGTTTGCGTTTTACCCACGTGTGGATAACTGAACTTAATACGGACGAAACATATTTCACGGACTAATAAACCAACGCCCCGAGATGAAAAGTAAAAAAAAAAGAAGAAAACATTTAAAAAAAAAGGGATGAAGGCATCCGAGCGCCTAACCTGCTGTTCTCTGTGGGTATTTCATGTTGAAAAAGAACTGTGATATTTTTACTTTACTTTCAAAGTTTTATAAATAATGTTTATTTGCCTATTTAAAAACGATCTGCTCTGTCTCTTCGAATTTCATATTCATTTGCTTGGTGTTTTTAATACTTACCTTGTACACAGGTGAACCTGTTGAGCATGCGCGCTTTAGTGAAATTGTGTTTCAGTAAAAGGAAAAAAAAAAGTAAAGATAACTTAATAAAATAATTGTTGATCAAGAGAGTTTACAGTTTAGTCTTTTATTTTTTGGTTGTGGAAAAAGACGCAGAGTGGTGAATGCAATTGAACATTTTGATATTGTTCTAATAGGCTATAAAATCCTCTCGGGTGTTTTCACGGAGAGACAACTTTTCGTGATTATAACGCCACAGTGCTGTGCGCCCTGACACGTTTTAGAGCGAGGCCTAATTGGCCAACATGCTTTGCGTCCTGTAATGCAGGGTGACAGCGAGAGGTCACAGAGAGGCCGATTCACTAACCCGGATGATCTGCGAGAGAGATCATAGGCATCAAAACACAGCGGATTGTGGAAATGGGCTTTATTTCTGCTCACGGAGGAGCACAGGCAGTGTGGAAAAAACACCACTTCTTACACTGTGCAAGTGTCCATTTTCCCAGAGAAACACAGCCTCCCGGTTAATAATGTAGAACAGGCTGTGCATGGTGCAAATGCATAAATTAATTGTGGTTAAATCAATGTAATTGGCGCCTGAATTTGGATTGATTTAATACACACATGCAGTGTAATTGCAAATTATGTAATTTTGTTTTATAGGTTTTATTTGACTGCAGGCTAATAACTTTAAATTTAAATCCTCAAATTAAATTTTCACTCCCAAAGAAAATCCACCATAATATTTTTTTCCTATTGGTGTAATTCTACTCTAGTATTTTCTGTCACAGACTGTTTTTATTATTAATATTGTTGTTTACTGTATCTTAATACATCTTCAGCATCCTTCAAAAAATTTAATCTGAGATTAAAATATTCCCTTCCGGAGTGAAAACAGACAATCACTAAAAGATATTTACATTATTAAATATTTCTGTTGGATTATAAACAGGCTTTTAATCATAACAAACGGCCTCCAGTAAAGACTTAAATGTGGTGGAAAAACAGAATAAGAGCAAAGTGAGCAAAGCCAGAAGTTAAAGTTCAGCTTTTGCAACTGATGGGACAGACACCTGCTTTCCTCCCAATTTGTAATTAATTAGGCTACAGTAACTTCTGAAACAGACAAAAGCCTTTCAGCTGGAACAACACAGAAGCTAAATCTGTATGGAGAGAGAGAGAGAGAGGAAACAAGTGAAGGGAAATAAATGGGGTCGGGGGTCTTTTTTTTGTTATTTTTTTGTTATTTTTGTTGCTTCTCTTTCAAACCACGGGGACAAAATGGCTGAATATTTCCGTTTCTATTGAGAATAAGGACGACCGGGGGGACTAGATGAAAAAGTCTTTCTCGCAGTCAATAAGGTTGTCAAACTGGTCAGCGGTAATCAGTGCTAATGATGGGTCTGGGGTCCCTGCTTGGACAAAAGGGGCCCTGCCGCTGTTTTGTGAAGGGAAGCGACCGCGGGTCCCTCTCTAAAGAAAAGACTCCTGTGAGGGTAGTCTGGGCCACGGAAATCACAACTTCTGTGTGTTTTGTGTGTGTGTGTGTGTGTGTGTGTGTATGTGTGTAGGTCTATGTGTGTGTGTGTGTGTGTGTGCGCGCTCGCTACAGTGTGAGCTCATGGCTTGGCCTATTAAAAGGATTTAATTACCGGTTGATTGTATGCTGACTTGTAGTAGCCTCCTCATAGACATAGCACATTGATTATGCTTCAGTAATTTCATACATTATTTTATATGTTTTATAGGGTTTTTTTCTGATCTTGTAAAGGAAACATTTGATCTTCTGCTTGTCTGGGGTGGAGTGCAGAAGTTTTCCAGGTATTTCAGTGGAGTATTTAGACAAGTTAAGGGCCTGTTAGATAAGTACTGTTAAGTTGCATAAGTAGAGACTCTTTCAGCCTTGCTTGTGATGTGTGTTGAAGGGCAGACTGCAGTCTTGACTATGCGTCTTTATTGTGATTTAATCTGTCAAAATTGTTCAGTGCGCACATACTCTGATGCGCAGTATAGTTTGTCAGCACACATTACAGCCCGGGGAACTGTGTGCGTAACTTCTGTATGGCCTGCATCTCATTATATATATTATAGGCCTATGCCTTTTTCATGATAATGCCTCAGACTAGTTAAATACTGTATTTCATGCTTTATTGATCACACAATATTTACTAGACTGCTATTATGTGTTATTAACCTATAATTATAGTAATAATAATAATTGTATTGCATTGCCAACATTTTAAAGAAATTGCTTTGGTGCAGCTCTATGAAATCAAAAAAAGAAGAAGAATTGAAAAAAGGTTAAATTAAAATGATTAATATTAAATTAAAAATCACATAAAAACAATAAAACGAGTAACATCTAGTGTTGGTGCATAGTTATATTGTTGTCCTGGAAAGTGTTCAAACAGCGAGGGGTCCTACATGCAGACTCCTCTTGCCAGAGGAATTTAAAATGAAGTAATGTGATATAATATCTACAATATTCTACAGATAGAAGAAAAACAGATAGGAGATGCTGTAGAAATGGTCCAGTTGTCTCGAGTCGCTGTATCAAACTGTGACTGGACGCAAAAACGCTTGAATCGCTGCTTCTTTCAGTCACATTAACAGACGCAGAAAAAAACGAGCCTCCTGATGAGCTGAATAGTGTTCAGATTTTTCCTGAGTGAGATGAACACTTTGAGGTGTCAACTCTCTGTAGTCTGTTGATGTTCGGTACCAGATTGTTTGTTGCAAGAACTCCAATCAATCCTGTTGTGTCACGAATTCACTATTTTCCACCGATTTAAGACGCGATGTCGTTTTGATCGAGAGGACACAAACTTAAAGGGCCCCCAGCTTTAAGGATCCTCTGCTTGGAGAAGCTGCTTCATCTTGAACTTTTGCTTGTTTTATATCTGCCAGGAAAAAAAAATCTAATGGCATCATGACAGATTCACTCCGGCAAAAAAAAGTGTTGCACGCAGAACTATTTCTACTGATGAACTAAATCAGCACCTGCAGGCTGTCAGGCGTGTTAAACACCTTCATGATGACTAATGTCAAAGCGACAGTTTTGATAAACGCACCAGTACTTTACCTGAAAGAACCGCAGACACGCACCTTCTCTTGATAATCTCCACTATGGAGCAAATCTACAGTAAAATCATATTTTTCTGTATGTTGTTGTTTATTTTATGTTGTTTTTATACTATTTTATACTATGTGATCATGTAAATACGGCTGCATTTAATCATCATCATCATCATCATCGTCATCATAATAACACTACCATTACTACTACTAACAATAATAATATTACTAATAACAATAATAATAGGAAAATTCTTTCCCTTATTTATTGTCTTAGACATGTTTCTTGACACAAAGTGACATTTTGTTACATGTCAGTCGGGCTGTCACATTTTCCCTCTCTACACGCCTCCTGAAGTGATGGAGGTCACTCAGCAGGGGAAACTTGTCCTTTTCAGCAGGGCTTTTGTCCTCCGCTCTGCTCGTTTTTCAAGCAGACCACTTTCCATCTTGTCCGCACTCCAACAACTTTTCTTTTTTTTTCTCCAAACCACCATTGCTTGTTGTTTGGCTACAAGGTTAAACCACAACTCACTGAGTTATCTTTTTTTTTTTTTTTTTCAAATTTCGCCATCAAAATATTTTGTTCCGAGGACCCAAAGAAATCAGCAGTTTCTTTTCTGTATCAGTTCATTGTGCAAAAGTCCCTGAATGTACTATATATCAAAAATATGCAACCCCCGCCAGTGTTTCCCAACCTTGGATAACTATTTTGAGGCTTTTGTGTGTGTACCTCGCCACCTTATTGTAGCCTGGCCGATGTTTTCCCCTCCATCAGAGAGTTTTTCCTTTCAAAAAACCCCTAAAACTATCTCATTTCTGGTGTGTAGCTGCTTTCACAGTGTCGCCATCATGTTGAGCTGAAAATGGGAAAAAAGACGTGTTAGTGACGACCCCTGGTGGTCACTCACAGAACATGAGCGACCCCACAAGTTTATACAGCACCTGCTAGGCTTTCAAACTATTTCAATCCAGAACAAATAAGATAAAGTTGTATATTAGATGTAGGATATTATACTCCCCATATTTTTCCATTGGACTAGACGAAACTTTAACCAAACATATTGAGAATTAAACGATAGACTTGATATGACTTTGTTGACAGATTCATAGATTGTAAGGTTTGTCCCATTGTCTCAGCTGCTTGTGAAGAGCTCACTGGTGCTCTAGACTATAGAAGACCAAAACAAAAAAAACAAAAAAAACAAAACAAAACAACAACACACAGCTTAATTGGATTCATAGAACTATAGCTAATAATTTGAGTTTTTGGTGTTTTGCACCACAAACTCCAATTATTTATTGATTTGGATCTCTATTGACTGTTACAGCACAACAGCTACTCCTCCTTTAGTCCTTAAAAATGAAATAATAATAATAATGATGATAGTAATAATACAATAATTGTATCTGATAATGTGAATCAATAGTAAGTAAAATAATATTACATACATACATATACACAGTATATGTACAAACATAAGTACATGCATTATAAAACAAAACTAAAACTCTATAAATTAGGGTTTTCACTTCGCCTTTTTCATTAAATTGTTAAGTTATACTTTCTGTACATTTTTTTAATCTCCCCACAATACGGTCTAACTCTAAACAATATTTCACTTTACTTTAACTTAACTGAAATGTTCTGCCTGAAACAGTCACATTTAAAGATATTGACTCTAGAGAATATCTGAATCAGCCTTAAAAACCCCACAATGTGTGATTTCTGTGTAATTAGGATAGAATATGAATTTCTCCTCAAGACATTTAAATCCTCAAATTCTCTGAAACGATCACAGTGGCCATAGTGTCCTCTGATTTAAAGATGGACTTTGACATAATACATGGTTTGGCTTCAGTAAAAATTTGGATTTAGTCAGCTGTTTTCCATAGAAGTTAAATTCGGGTTCATTTCTCCTCTGATCTGTACGAATAGATTCATTCAGCCTCCGGATCAACAGTGAAGTGTTTCAGCACCACGGACAGAGGCACAAACAATTTAGTCTCCACCAAGTCATCAATAATCTGGTTTATGTTTTATCAGATCAGTTTTTTATAGAAACAAACTATGTGTGGTTCTTTGACTGTGAACAATGTCGTCTACTGAACTGTGTATCAACAGGTGCCTTCACTGTTCTCGTGTAAAAACTAAACTCCGATAGATTTTAAGTTATTTTGCCCCATTTTCTCTGTGGATTGATTCAGTTCAACGACCTGTATGAAGATCACATAACCATTTCAAAAACGCATAGTCAAGCCTAAAATATAGCAGACTATCATACGTGGCCAAAAGTATATGGACACCAGATTATTACCCCCATATAGTAGAGGTATGACTGGACATCCAAAGCCACGTGCTTGTGGATCCTGGCTGCAGGGATTTGTCCACGGATGTTGGGTTTTGAGGCCCGGCTCGATCCAGTTCATCCCAAAGCTGTTGGATGGGGTTGAGGCCAGTCCAGTTTTTTCACAACAACCTGCAACTATTTGTTTTTTCGACCCTTATGTTTTGTTATTCTGGTTATTGACATATTGAAACCAGAAAGGGCCTTCAATAAGCTGTTGTATTAAGATTTCCTTGTATCCCTTTATTAGTTTAGATCATATAGTGTATTTTTTAAGTCATTTTGGAGGTGCATGCTATTAACAAATGATTCACAAAATCACTATTTCTTGAATTACCACCGCAGTGATTCTCTATAATGTTGTTCTCTCTCTTGATTTGATCCAACTGGGTCTCACATATAATTCAATTTCTTATATAAAGTAGGTTCACAACTGCTTCAGCTTTAAGGAAATCCCACATACTCATCGATCATATTCACCCGCTAGTTTCATATTCTTACAGGTTTTAACTTCAGGAGAGTTCTCTAACTTTAATTCTCCCCTTTAGTTCTGCTTTAAATCATCTGCTCAGGCTCCGAGTCGTGCTTCTTGTGTTTCGGCAGGCGGATCAATTATTCAATCAATACATCTCCACCTTGGCCCGTCTGCTCTGCTCACAAATTCGCTGTTTGTTAGCAGATACAATGCAGACAATGTGAGGCAATTATGTGGCCGGTGTGAGCGCGGTGAAGTCAGTCAATGCTCATATCATCAGGCTGCTCCGCTCACACAAAGCGGACTAATGCCAGCCAGGATCCTCCGCTGATTGTTCCCTGAGTCAAACAGTTATTATAGCTGTAAGTGGCCTTTGTTAACAAATATGAAAGGAAAATATGACCAGAAAACACGTTCTCTGTCCAGTCGGGGTGTAATGTGGGGAGAGAAATATCGACAGAGAACAGATGGATGGAGGGCGGTGAGTCTCAGAGCAGTAAAGTAAATTTCTTATATTACTAACTGTGAAAATATTCCACCGAAAGCAGCAGGACTCTTTCAAAATTGTATTTTATATCATAGATGCTCAGTAGCAGTAAAATGCAACGATAGTTTGACAGTGAGCCAGCATGCACAATAATAGGATCCTGAAACTGAAGCAGCTGAATGGAAGTCAGCCATCATTCATTTTATTATTTACACTTGTGCTTTTCTTCCATGAAAAAGAGTTTGTGTTTTTCAAGAACTGTTATATATTGGTGTTTTTTCATACAACAGGACTTTCAGTATCTTGGAAAATGTTCTGCAATAAAAACTATTGTCTCTTTTATCATTATTATTATTATTGTTAAGAAACAGTATTTTAAGTATATGTATTTTAAGGATTAACCCACTGACAAAAACGAGCTGCTGGGCCCTTGTTCAGCTCCCCCACCTCTGTCCCCAAGTTAGTTTATCATTGTTTAACTGCACACAAATGTATTTGAAAATATGCACTGTGTCGACTTAATAACAACTGAAATATTAAAGGTATCTGCATTTTTACAGAAGATATTTTGACATGTACACTGTAAGAAAAACGCAGGTGTAAATCATGAAATTGCTGATAGCTGAATTTCCATTTAACTGCTTCAGTTTCAGGGTCCTGGTATTGTGAGTACAGCCTCACTGTCACATTGTCATAGCTTAACAAGACACTTGAATAAAACAGATTCAAGGTTAATGTTTTTAGTAACACCTGTGCTTTTCCTACTGTGACAAATCAAAATGTCTGCTGTGAAAAAGACTCATGATAAGTCAAATTTGACACAGGGCCGCTCTACAAGACAGGGCCTAAAGATTAGATTAAGAGCCACTTTACCAGTTCAGCTGGTAGTAGTGGTTAGTGGTGCATATTGCTATGTACATTTGCAAATAATCAAATTACCACAAACTAATTGCCACACAGCTAACCTGGAGCCTTTGGGGCTGCCCTGCAGGGCAGTTGCCTATTTTGTCTGGTTGGTAATCCAGCCTGTACAGATGTTGCCATAACAGTTTACTGATTTGACACACAGTTCAGCAGCTCTATGATACGTTAGCAGTTTTCAGCCATCAGATAAAGGCAGTGGAGAAAAACATATCTGCAATGTGTTCTTCCAAGTAACATAAAAATATAAAGTCTCACAAAAACAGATTGTCAGTAAACTATAGTCTAACGTGAAACTGCACTCACTGCTTTGTTATTTACAGATGACATGAAGATCAGGGTGAGTGCTTATTTACATATCTGTTTTATCTCTTTCCTCATGTTAATTATAACCTGAACATGCCAAGACAACGAATGAAAGCTGTGAATCTCTCAGGTCAGTTATTGAAGTACAATTTTTGACCACTAGATGGAGACAGCGACCAAGGAAAGAGATTCGCTAAATAAGCCTTACTGTATTTTATCCCGATATTGGTGCTTATTGTTGTTTTTAATAATTTGCTTTCTTCTGGGCATCTTTCATTCAACATCCAAATATGTTTCTCCTGAACTAGTACACTGCAGCTACATATAGAGTCCCATTGTTTATATGGGTCTACGCCAAACAATAGATGTGGCCATGAACCAGGTAATTACGGTAACACACAACAAAAAAGCAGTTTTTCTAACCTGAAAATGAAAAAGTTCACTATTTGTGAGGTATTTTCTCTTTCCAATGTGTGGCTGTATATAAGGGTCACTTGTGTGCAAAATTTTCTCAGAAAATTCCTACTGAATTTTTTTTTTCCTTTTACAAGAAACCCCAGAAACATGTCATGCTTGTTTTTATTGTATTTGTCACTATCCACCTTTCTTACACAACTAAGCCATTTAACTCACGCTTTTTCATTTGATTTCATTTATTTATGTGTTATGACAATGCACATTAATTAACATTTCCGTAAAAGTGCCAGTGTTAGCCAGCTGGCTAACTTTCAGCTACAGTCCTTTGGCGAGATGTTCTGAAACCAATGAAGTGAACGAGTGAAAAATTACAAACAGAAGACAACAAAGATGCCTTAAAGACAACAGCAGCAAAATAATCATTCTCAAGACGGTGCACAGACCATGCATAGCAACAGAAACGACAATACAGCAACAATATCCACTATTTGGTAAATGTAGTCATGCAAAGAAAGACAACGAAATACAACCAAGCAGTACTGATTATAACCATTTTATGACACATGTTGGCATGCAGAGCAAAAATAAGCAGTAAGTCCTAAATAAAATATGATTATCATAATGTTAATCTTGATAAAAGTGTTAAAAGATCTAGTTACACGTTAGTAAAAAAGATAATATCACACACAACACATAAGCCATGCAGAGCTGTAAGACACATCTGTAGAAGATTGTTAATAAAATAGTAGATACACTATACTTTGTCTACCTAAGCCATGCGTATGTATTTATGAAAACTATGCTGTTTTACCAAGTTGTTATTTGTTTATTTGAAGAAGAAAAAAAGACCATTCACAGTCTTCCATTGTATCAGTGTGTCATGAGTCTGTAATTGTAGTACTGCTGTTTGGCCACAAGATGGTGCACAAGACCTATGATAGAGAGGAAATGGACTTCTCTTCTGTTTTATTGTACAAGTACATAAAAAACATTTACAACAGAAGCCTTACAGAGTGAGCAAAATCTTTAATGACTGATTTTATTTAAAAAAAAAAAAAAAAAAAGTTCCACAGAGAGGACGTAGTATACATGTCTACTACTCTAACCTGGTGTTTTTTAAACTTAAAATTCAGGCTTCCATTTAGGCTCCACTTAATGAGAGATTGGTCAACACAGAGTAAGAATAACAACTGTGAGAAAAGCTGTTTAAATATAGCGTTTGACCTTCCGTGTATACAAACAAACTCCAGGTACACTACAAGTAAGTTTGGACCTGAGTGTAAATGAGAGTACAGCATTACTCAGTGCAGGGTGTGAACGTACATGTGTAAGAAAGTGTTGAGGCAGGGCAAGGGCACCAGTTGGGATTTTTAAGGGTCTATATTTAAACTCTCTGGTCTCTAGTTTCTGCAGCTGTCGCCAAGTTTAAGTTCAGCACCTTGAGCCTTTCTCAGTCATGCTCTCGGGTCACGGTTATAAACCTGCCAAACTCTGAGACACAGAGAAGGAAGCAGAGACTCCCGCCTGCCCTTCAGGTGAATCTCTTGAAGCTTCAGAGAGTTGAAATTGTAGCTGGAGTGCAGTGAAATGAGTTGATATCTTCAAGTCCCAACAACTCCTGTTCAATAATAAGATACTTTGTTTCCTTCTCTGAGTTCCAGCCTGTGACTTACTGTAAATTTGTACTGTAGTCACCTCTGAATGTCACAATACCTGTTTAATTATTACCCCATACATGTATTATCTGTAGTGCATCATCACAATATTACTGCACTTCTTCTTAAATGTCTGTCTCCCATTTTTATCATTTAAAATAACATTATGAAGGATTCAACAAGGAGTGGAAACTATTTGTTTTTTCATCGGTTTGTTTTTATCCTGCATATTTATTTATTGTAGAATTGAATAATTATTATCGTAGAATCAGAATTTTCAAGAAGCTCTCAAGCAGCCTTGTTTGTCTTTTATTGTAACTGTTTATGAGTCTTAGAACTATATACAAGATTAAGTATACAACACAGCTTTTCTATGAGAAACTCATAACAACATCGTCATATCTTATTCATCCCAGTTTTTGGTTCGAATCTGCCTCCTTGCAGTAAATGCTTTGTGCAAATGTTGTACAGATGAGTGAAAAAAACATCATCAGTTATAGTTTTCAGCTCCAACTCTGTAACAGTCCAAGAGCTCGATAACATCCACAAACAGGTCAGAAAGGAAGGAGTTTGTTTGTAGAAAAGAACAAGTTGGCTGTGATTATGTCCAGCACTGATTTAAAACAGAGAGGTGATAATCAGGATACGTATTTGCTTTTTCATAACAGGCTGCAAAAAAGCTTATCATTACTAATAAAAACAAATGCAAGTGAATTAATTACTTCATTGAAAGCTTCTGTTTCTGTAAAAGTCAAATGACTCCAACTACAATCTAATGATTTGCATCTTATGTCTAGTTAAGATTTCTGCTAAAACATTTGAATTCTTTATGAAAGCAACACAAAATGAACACACTGTGTGAGAAAAAAGAACTACAAAGTGTTTACGGAATAGTTATTCTCACTCGATGATTACATGTTGGAATTAATTAATAATGTCTCAACCAGTTACATTGCTCAATCATTACTTTTTCGGGGGTTTGTATCTCCAGACTAATGTGTTTGCATAATTATTTAAAACTTGCGCAGATGTTCCATTGTAAACATGAAATATCTTGTTAAATATTCCAGTAAAATCAACAACAAAAACAATGGTGTCTTTTTGATTGTGCTGACTGTTAAATCTTCTCTACAGGACATGATGAGAGAGCTTCATCTTTGATGTGTGAGCAGATTTACATAAATGTTTCCCAGCTGCTCTGAATACAGCTTTATTTGAGACATTTCAATTATATTGGTGGAGTGAAAAAAACAACCTTCTTTGTGCACCACCATAGCTGATAAACATGTTTCCCCACATATGACAAAGATCCTACTAATTTAGCCCCCTGCAGCCTGTACTTTATACGTAGTAAGATATGCATTCAGGTTATGTGAACAGACAGGCTTGTGATGCATTCACAGATACAGTAGATAGATAGACACTGCGTCTGCTGAAGTAGCGCCTACTGTCCAGTGGCAGCTCTGTGCCTAATAACAGAGCTTAGCTGGCATTCCAGAGCCGGTGGCACGTTGGTGTAGCGGTAACTCAGAGAGAGCCTGGTAATTACCACTGGCCGCTGACACCATGCCGCAAATGCACCAGTCAGCAGTGATAGGACCAGTGGAGCATTCCCCCCCCCCAACCCCCCCTCCCTCTGCCAGGATGACCATGGTGATCAGCCATGGCACACGAGTGGTGAGAGGGAGGAAAATGCTCTCACCAAACAGCATAATTCCCTGACTCTTTTTCTCTCTATTACTGCATCATTCATAAATAGCCTATGTGGGTGGTGTGGAAAGCAAGTTTGATTCCCCCCCCCTCCCCATTTTCTTGTCTTGGTTGTTGAACATCTAAAGACTTTCTCTGCCCCCATCTTGGATACACTCGACTGGACCGTGAGCGCTGGATGAGGAGTCATGAAGGCTTTCTCTCAGGAGAGGCCCGTCGGAAAACATACTGCAGGGCCGGAATGGGAAGTTTATTTTGCTTGGTGCATGCATATCTGTGGGATGTGGGGCTCTCTAGCGCAGAGGGCTGCAGGAGCACTCCGGTTTCTGCACAGAAGAGTTCATCGCAGCAGCTCTCTTACCTCCTCCTCCCCCTCCTCCTCCACTCCTTCACTGTCTGTGCATTTTAATAACTCCTAATTCCTCACTCATGCTTATTTTATTCCTCATCTTTTCTCCTTCTATTCTGTATGCATCTCCCCTCCCACCTTTAACAGTATTCAGATCCTTTACTTAAGTAGAAGTATTAATACAGCAATGTGAAAATACTCTATTACATGTAAAAATCCTGCTTAAGTAAAAGTACACACGTATAGCAGCAAAATGTAGTTAAAGTATTAAATTAAAAGAAATTCATTTCATCCCTCTGACTGATATATTATTGTATATGACATCATTAGATTATTAATACTGAAGCATCAGTGTGTAAGCAGCATGTTACTGTTGTAGCTGCTGGAGGTGGAGCTAGTTTCAACTACTTTATATACAGTTATATAGTTTAGTCCAGTGGTTCCCAACCTAAGGATCGGCCCCTCCAAAGGGTCCCTAGATAAATCTGAGGGGTCGTGAGATGATTAATGGGAGAGGAAAGAAGAAGAAAAAAAAAGTTCTGATACACAAATCTGTTTTTACTTTTGGGCTTTTTCTCTAATCTTCGATTTTTGGTGAAGTATTGGATCATTTGAACATTTATTGAAATGAAACCATGGCAGAAGTTTAGAGGGAAAAATCACTATTTGGTGGAGCTGTTAACAACTCATAGACATCTGAAATGTGACCCCGACGACACACTGATTTTTGTAAGACGTCAAAAGCCAAAAAATGTGTATTAAATCTTCATCTGGGAAAGTAACTAAAGCTGTCAGATAAATGTAGTGGAGTAGAAAGTACAATATTTCCCTCTGAAATGTAGTTGAGTGGATGTATAAAGCAGCATCAAATGAAAATACTCCAGTAAAGTACAAATACCTCCAAATTGTACTTGAGTAAATGTACTTATTTACTTTGCACCACTGCTCTTCACCTCCCTCCCTGTTCTTCTATCATCTGCAGGCTAAAATAGGTCCAGCAGCTTTTCTCTGGGCCTTTTGTCCCTGCTCAGGGAGACGTTTGGCACACAGAGGATCGTGTTACAACTTTCATTTCCTGAATGTTTTTCTTTTTTTTTTTTTTCCTGCGTGGAACCAAGACGGGTATTTTAGCCTGCTCTGCAGTACGGAGATGAAGGGCGAGGGGGGAGGGGGAGGTGGGGGGGAGCAGCTCAGCTCTGGCAGCTCAGATTCGGGGTGCTGTCACTCCAAACCTCGGCAAACAAATAAAGTACAAACTGCACATGGCTGCAGGGTTCTGGTGGAGGGTGGCTGTGGTGTGGTTTGGGGCACAGTGGGTGTGTGGATCATGTAGGGGGTTCTCGGTTACTTGAGCTATTTGTGAGCCCCAGGATTGGTGAGGTGATGCCCCTCGGGAGTGTGAGGTAGATTTCATTATCCCATATCCTATACCAGTTCCTCTTGTTGTGTCTGCCACCCCGGCCCCTCTCAGAAAGCCCCTTGAGCCAGAAACAGTGATGCGTCTGTTTGGACCAGTGGATCTGTCTAGAGGGTGGATATAAAAGCAGAACAACAAGCAGTAAAGTGGTAACAGTCTACAGAATGATCAATTATTCATTTTACTGAGAAATCATGCCTATAATATGACATTAAAGCCAGTCATTATGACTCTGGTCATGGCTGGCTTCTTTAGAAGAGCCATGAGGGCTGATTTATGTTCACTCTGTCTATGGTAACAGCCAAGTTTCTGGATACAGTAGAGTAGATGTTAGTCTAAGGATGAAAGAGTAAATATAAGTTAGTGTCTTTTTTTGTGAAGTTGTATGCTATGGTTTTAAGTCAGTAAACTTAAGATAAATGTGGGGATTATTCTATATTTTTCATATTGTCAACAAATCTTATGAAAAGACCAAAACAACAATGAATTGATCCCACTATGAGCCACACTGTTGTGCTGGATGACATGTTCCCTCATTAGTTTATTTTGAGTTAATCCCACATACACACTCCCACTGCTGTGCTATACATGCTCGCTAGCGTTTATTAATCCGCCGCCGAAAATAGTCCCCAACAAATACACTATTTACCTCTGTGTGAGTAAAGTTTGCAAACAGTGCCCAGATATTTTAGGATGTTACTGAGGCTTTTATTTAAATTAAACTATATTTTTGTGACCCATTTTTTTAATTTTATTTTTTACAGATGTATGTTTTCAATAGGAACCAATGGGATTGAGTCTGAGAGACCACAGAACCGTGTTGTTGGTTTTGTCTTTTTTATGGGATTTGTTGACATTAAGGAAAATTTAATAACACCAGACTTGTCCTTTAAGTTAGTTTTTACTGATGAACTTCACTACATCCACTAGAGATTAAACATGTTGCCACCCTTACCTGAAAGTCATGGAGCCATTTGTAATAAATGTTTAGTCATCCATGAAAAAAAGCAAACTGGCTTTATTTTATTTCTGATGTCCATTTCTTCCATACATTGAAAACTCTCTAGTGTGAAATGCATCCTCTAAGCTTTTTAAAGATTGCAAAATTGAGATTAAACAATCACCATTTTCCTAAAATATAAATAACTAACATTTTAAAAGAACTTCACCTTAAATTTCTCCTGTATTGAATATTTACACCTTTTTATTTCCACTCAAGTATGATAATAAACTAATAATACTCCTATTTATAGCTTCTACTGCCACCTACTTTAAAATATCTCCCGCTTTGTTCACTTTTTCCCATAGGAAGAAATATTTAAAGTCAAATTACGGTCAACAGTGTGATCATCTGTTTTAATTTGGCTTCAAAAGGCTGAAACTAACATCAACAAAATCCATAAAGTCCTCCCCAAAGTGTTCCCAAAAAACATCCCAGACTGAAGTCACTTTCCTGATCAAAAAACATGAGACTAATGCCACTATCACCTTTCTCTCCGAGCTCCAAAAATATATGGATATCTGATTCTCAGCAATCAGAGCTGGGTTTTGTCTCTGGAAGGGTTTGTTATATGAGCCTGTGCCTCCTGGGCATATTTCTTTTATACAAGTCCTCTTTCGTAGACATTACACGCACGTCGTATCTTGTCCTCTGTCTTCTCCTCTTGTAGTATATTAGAATCCCCCCACCCTCCTCCTCCTCCTTTCATCAGGTAATGTATATGATGCTGTCCTTCATTTGACACACAACATGCTATTTAACACCCTAATAGTTTAGGATCATCTGCAGAGTTTCCTCCTCCTCCTGTCTGAACTCTGGGTCATGCATCACTCAGCCGACTGGGAGAAAGAGATAAATATTTCTTTCAGCTCTGTCACATAGGAGCTTCCTGTCGGACGAAAAGGCTTCCTACTCTTGTGAGTGGAAGCGGTGTTTGGCTCCTACATCAGTATAATTAACTTTTTTCCCCAGATCTCTCTGATCTCTATGGTCTCATGTCATAGAAATACAACAGACGCCCGCCGTCCATCTAGAAAATGTTGTGTGAGTTTTTCTTTAATCAGATTTATGTCCTCACTCTCAAGTCTGGTACACGTGAATATGCGCGCGAGCACAGACACACACACACACACACACACACACACACACACACACACACACACACACACACACACACACACACACACACACACACACACACACGGCCTGCATCTGCCTCTGGCCAGGCAGGAACATTGTCAGATCCATGCATCATTGGTAAGAAAATCTCTCAACCCCCCCCCCCCTTCCCTCCTTCTCCCACTCCACCACCACCGCCTCCCCCCTCCCTCCCTCCCTCGCCCCTCTGAGGCAGACCTGAAAAGATCCTTTTGTCCCTCATCACCCGCCTGCCCCTCTCTCCTCCTCCCTCCCCCCCCCCCCCCCCCCCCCCCCCCCCCCGAAGCCTCCCCGACACACACCCCTCACACACACAGCCTGTGGTTATGGATACCTGGAACTGTCTCACACCCGGCTCCCATGTGGGGTAAAGCTACCTGCAGGCACCAGACCATGGAGAGGCAATTCACCGAAAGTCCCTCAGCTTTGGATTTTTTAGTCTTTATAGGAGATGTAGATGCCAGAGAAAACATTAACCCAGCTTTGGCGGACGGCGCAGGCTCATGCGGGCTACTCTCCATGTTTATTTGCACACGTCAGGGCCCTTCCTGCTGTTGATTTAGAGCCACTGCCACTTAGGCCTATGACAAATGAAATGCCCTTTTGATGACTCGGACTCTGTTTGCCATCAGCAGCTGTTGTTACTGGCACACGGGAGAACTCGGGGGCTGACGTTACCTCCAAGCTTTTGTCATATATAGGCTATGGGAGCAGCAGGCCTCCCACTTGCACTTGTTGCGCACGGGGTGATGAGAAAGACACACTGACACAGGCTGATGCAGCAGATAGATTTATGAATGCAGACTTTCTCGCTGTCGGAAGCGAGGGATTCGAGCATGATTAAAAGCACTGTCAGAGTTTCCGTACAGGATTGATTTTAGTCTCTTGCACATCCTGAAGGTGACTCTGATGGTCTCCCTCTGTCATGTGGCACAGAGCCTGTTTAATCCTTGCTGTGTCTCTACTGTGCAGGACATGCTGTCATTAGATTAACAGGTATGAGGAGTCACTTTGGTGGCTTTGTGATCACCTGTTTGTTAATTTGTGAATATTTGCTCTCTGCTGACCTCTGCTGAGGGCCACATACTGTGGGATACTTTGAGTTGTTGACTATTATATTATGCATTTTATTGAAATGTACTCATGTGATACCATTGTAGTCTTTGTCTTTTCAATAAATTAGATTAGTTTGGATTAATATGGAGGGTTACAACACAAACTGCTCTGTTGGAAAAACATCCCTTGATGCTTTAAGTTTGCTCATACTGGTCATATAATCTACATTGTCTCAGCTGTGTCAGGAGAGGCTTTAGGGCAAAGTAAAAATATAATAATAATATAAATATAATATAATTTATTAAAAAACTTTTATGCCAGGAGTCATTTTGTAATATACTGTACATTTATCACATTTTTCTGTTGGTTTTTTGATATTAAACCCATATATCAGAGCTTCTGCAATGGTGGAAAGTACATTTACACAAGTACTGCACTTAAGCACTATTATGAGGTACTTTACTCGAGTATTTCCATTTGCTACTTTACACTCTGCTAAATTTCTGGGGGTAATATTGTACTTTTTTTTTTTTTACTCCACTGCATTTATCTGACATCTATAGTAAGTGGTTACTTTGCAGATTAAGATTTTACACAAAACATACAGACAGTTAATAAAACATGATGCATTTTTACATATTAAACTGCCTAACAGTGTTTAAAGTAGTTCAAATTTGCTTCCCCATGACAAACCACAACATTTAAATGCTGCGTAGCCTACATGTCAGTGCATCTGCAATAACAAAACAATACTGATAGGGGCCATTCTGCATGATGAAAACTTTTACATTTTGATACTATGGGTACATTTTGCTGCTTCGGTGAGTAAAATTTCCAATGCAGGACTTTTACGTGTAATGGAGTACTTTCTTCTCTAGTATGATGTTGTTACTTTTACCTGTAAAAAATAATCTGAACACTTCTTCCAACACTGATTCTCACTGATTAGATTGAAAATGTCAAAAAGGAGAGAAGAAACACTGACTAGATGGAGGGTCTGCTGAGGACAGCCAAACAGACATATCACTCAAACACAGTCATATGGGAAGCTGTGGGTGATTTTAGTAGACCTGAGGGGTTGAAAGAAACACAGAGGGAGGGAGAGAGACAGAGAGAGAGAGAGAGAGAGGCCTCTGGGATGCAGAGTACCTCAGGGTCCCTCCACTGAAGCCGGGTGCTGCTGCAGCCCTGCAGCCCGGCAATCTTTGCAATCAGGCAGTAATGCTAGCAGCGACTGTTTCAGATTATGCTCAGGAAATCCTCGGTGCTCTCTGCTCAAAACAATTTAGCCTGACATGAGCCCAAAGAGTGTAGGGGGTGGGGGACAATGTCCTCACCAGATTCCTGCTCTCAGGCCACCATATTCTGATATTCTGTCCTCCAAATGTACAACAGATGTACAGCAGTGTCTTTCAGTCTAGTTGTTGTTGTTATTATTATCATTATTATATATAAGGGTGGAAGGGTCTGCTAATATTCAGATTGTGTTTTATAGGTCTTTAACCTATGGTCTATTGCTGTTTAAAGCCCATATCATGTTTTGTTTTGCTTTGCGAGGCATCTACAGTATATTTGATATTTTCATCAGGCAGGGAACTTTAACTTTTTTCCCTCTCTCTCTCTTTCTCTCATATGGGATGTTTGCCATTTTTTTTTGTCAGAAAAATCCAGAGCTGGTAAAAGGTTGAGTGGTGGCTCTTTCCCATGGCCCGGAACCGACAGAGCAAACTCTCGGAGAGAGCAAAGAAAACACGGCAACAAAAAAGCCAATGATCCGCAGCACTCCAGCTAAAAAATGACGAAAAAAAAAAAAACACAAAAAAACTCTTTCTCCTTCAGCCAAACATGTATTAAAGAACAGACAGGATATTCAAAAGAAACCAGTGCTGGTTCCTGTGTACACAGCAGCCTCCTGACAGACAGCTGGTCCTGTTGACTCACATTTGTATAACTGAATTTCCCTTTTATGACTGTTTGAATGATATGTTTTGAATTACCATTATGATTGTTAAAAGCCAAATGAACCAGTAGAGCAGGCTTTAATCTTTACTGCATAACGACTCCTAATATTTTTGATAGAGATGCATATTTAACCAGTGTTGACTTGATTGCTTCTTAGATTTTTTTTTCATGCGATTTCTACACGACTAGACGATTATTGTCTATATTTTAAAGCATAAACAGCAGGCAAAAACGTAATTAAAAAAGGTAAACACCAACATCTCGTAATAGGAAAATTAATAATGTGATTTCCTTTCATTCACAGTTAATTAATAGTAATTTGTCAATAATTATCTTCCCGTTTCATTTGGTCTGTGCAGGTTTAAAGCTGCTATAGTTTATTTTTTTTCTCTCTAAATACACAAATAACACAGAGACAAATGAATTACTTTTGTTTTATTGGAAACTAATTACCATGACTCTAATGAAAACGTTACCTCTTAGTTTCCATTGCAGGAAGTTACTATATTTTTTTAATCTTAACAAAATATCATAAATTAAGCAAATGGGCAGTCCAGTTAAGTGTTTCGTTGAGTTTAGAGTTTCAGAAAGGTCTTGTTTGTGTGTTTTCGTGTGCAGGAGATGAGAAAAAACCTCCTGACAGAGGAGGACAGGATAAGCGCATAAAGGAGTTTTGTTCTAACCAAATTTAACGACAGACAAGTCAGTCTATATTATAAGGTAGGCTACTATAGTGTTATTTCATACATGTAGGCTACTCAATCTGATACACTTATCAGTCTTCTTCTCTTCTGTTTTTTTTTTGTCGGTTTTTGTAAAATATAATCATCTGGCAGCCTCTTTAAGAGCCCAAATCCACAAGACTGGAGGTTAGAGGTCCCAACAAGGAGTCCTGCAGTTGATGCGGGTGTCCGTGCATGCCGTGCACCGGCTGTGGGGCCCCGAGGCCGGGCATGGAGTAAGCGGAGGCCCCGGGGTGGCTCATGTTGCCCTGGAGCAAAAGCGCTGAGTTCTGGTCGGGGCTCTGAGGTGGAGAAAACTCGTCCTCCGAGCTGGACATGAGAGACTTTCCTCCATCCAGCGGGGACAGCTGGTTCTGTTTGTTGCCGCCTGCGTTGTTGTTTTCACTGTTCTCTCTGGAAATGACAACAGGAGGAATTAATGCGGATATTTTAGAGGTGAGCATTAAATCAGTATGTATGTGAGGCTTGTAGGAAACATTTTGGAGATAAAAAGAGGTGTAAAAATTGTAAACAAGGCAACCATAATTATTTTACAATAACAGCACAAAATATAATGGAAACAGGCCCTGAAGAAAAACGAATCAGATATGTTTACTACTCATCTTAATGTACAATTTTGAGGATGTATTTTAGTTTATGTTGGATGACTAATATAAACATTATATGATGTGTGAGTTATTTTATTCCCATGTGACACAATTTAATCTAAGAAAAAAAAAACAATTTTCCAAAAATGTGACCATCATGCTTTTTAATTTTTTCCATCATTATTAAAAACACATAATTTATATTTCAGATGATATGTTATTCACTTGAGATTTCGTGTAGTTTATGTTATAATTGAGGCTCAGACTGAGGAAAGTCCATCATTTGTCAACAACACGCTACTGTTTACCCACCATCACTGTTAGCAAGACATGTCTGATTTTGGGGACCAAACACATCCAAAATGAAGAAACAAATTCAAACTTATACTCGCAACAAAATGATCCCTGTAAGAAATACAATTCACTTTCTTTTCCTGCTTTGTCACTTCTGGCCTGGTATGAATATTATCAGAGAGTTGTGACTCTGCTTCCTCTACTCTCTTACACTTTCGTTGTTTGTAACCACATTTTGGCTCTTTTTTTTTTTACTCCTTCTAAATTGAAACTTAATTTGCGCCTGAAACATGTAAAGACGTACATTTCTTTCACCAGCAGAAATGACAAGCAGCGCCGAGGCTGTGTCAGTGAAACGTACCTCTCCTTCGCCTCTGCGGCTCTGTCTCTCTGCCGTCTGTTTTTGAACCAGTTGCTGACCTGCGTGGTGGTCAGTCCTGTGGCCTCGGCCAGCTCTCTCTTTTCCCGCGGGGACGGATAAGGGTTATGCGTGTACCACTCTCTCAGGACGCCCCTGGACTTCTCCTTAAAGCAGTAGCTGGTCTCCTCGCCGTCCCATATCGTACGGGGCAGCGGGAATTTCCTCCGCACCCTGTACTTCCCTACAGCTCCGAGCGGCCGGCCGCGCAGCTTCTCCGCCTCCACGTAGTGCGCCTTCAGCCAGAGCTGCTGCAGCTTCGGGTGGTTGTGCGGAGAAAACTGGTGGCTCTCCAGGATCTTATAGAGCTCTCTGAAGTTCCCCCGATGAAAGGCCACCACCGCCTTGGCTTTGAGGACGCTCTCGTTCTTGTGAAGGTGATCACACGCGGGTAGAGACCACAGGAAGCGGCCGAGCCTCTCCAGGTTTCCTCCCTGCTGCAACACCTCGCAAACGCACGCCACTTGCTCCTGCGTAAAGCCGAAGGACGGTAAAATAGACATGATGTCCGAGCTCACTCCTCCGCCCGAAACGTTGGTATCCAAAGCGATAGCTGTCGTTTATTTTTCTGTGTTTTAAAGTTTTCTTGTCGCGATGCAATCCGGCGCAGCCCGTCCGCGCAGCACAGGCCTATAGGCTATCCACTCCACTCCAGCCCCTGATGCGCGCAGCAGATTGGGATGTTGATTGTTGGGACAATTTGTTCCTGTTGGAGATATGTCAGGCTTAAAGGGAGCCTGTGCGTTTCGGTGATTGGCTCTCCCTCTGCCCTGCACCCTGTACAGCAGAGCAGGACTGAGTTTGCAGCTCCGTTTCCTCCCCAGAGGCAGTGCGTCAGGGGCTGAAATAGGAGCGCTCCCACCTCCCGCCCCCACAGTCCCTCTCCCGCTTCAGCTGAGGGAGCAGAGCAGCACCTAAACACTAATCAATTATTACAGACCTCTTAAAAAGGCTTATTAACATGTTCTGAATATACATCCTCTATGATGACCAAATAGGCTTGGATTTCCCACGTGGGACAAACCGCACGCTGCATCTCCGTACGTTATCAGTAATCATGGCCAATGGAGAGTAAACCCACAAAAACACAAAGCTTTTTATTTGTGGAGGAAAGTTTATCCACTTCAAAAGGCTGAAACATCTTTAAGACGCACACTTAAAACAGGATACATAGTGATACAAGATTTTATAATAAAAACAAAGACATAAACATTTTAAATCTTAATTGATTTTTTGGTTACCTCTCTGTTGTTTCATCCACTGGAGGTCTTCCTTACCCACCTTTTTATTGACCATTTATGCTGATCATGGTTGACGCCCACCGCCTTAATCACATGCAGATTGAACATTTAATTGTATCCCCGCCTTTCATAGTCTATTAATTACGGAGGCCGTTTATTTTATGAGGTGATATAATTTAATAAGTTCCTATGATAATTGGGTCTTTGCGTGCCATTACGCACGTCTTTATATGAGAAACCCATACTACCTGCCAAACGTGTTATGGGCCATAGACCACCAGTAGGAAATAAGCCACTTAAGTGTGTGTGTGTGTGTGTGTGTGTGTGTGTGTGTGTGTGTGTGTGTGTGTGTGTGTGTGTGTGTGTGTGTGTGTGTGTGTGTGAGAGAGAGAGAGAGAGAGAGAGAGAGAGAGAAAGAGAGAGAGAGAGTAATATGAAATACCAGATGGTTTGTGCTGCTAGACTTTTTGACAAATATCTTCAGGATTTGGAGCAAATACGCACAAATTCAGTATCTTCATGGTTCAAATACGGTGAACTGTCAAAACAAGGGAGTGTCTGAATTTAGATATATTCAGGCCTTGGCGTCAAGTTGCAATTTATCAATTTGATTTATTCATGAGACTTTTTTTTGGAAATCTCCACCCATTAAAGACCACCTAGAGTTGAAAATGAATATGATATAAACGGATATTTATCTCATTTTCTTTGCTCTTTCATTCTCGTTTTCAACATAACCATGTGTTGTTGTTGCTTTTTTCTTTTTTTCTTTTTAAGAGCTGCTTCTGAATTCACAGCCTACATTTATATTTCAAGGATTAGACGGGCACCGCACTGGCTCCAGTGTTTTTTTTCTGTGGGGTGAAACACTAAACCAATCCATTAGTAAATGAGTTCTCTGCGACACTTCTTGGTGGTGCAGTTGTTGGTTTGAGCCATAGATCACATTTCTTTATCTGCACCACAGTCTGAAACTGGATTCCCTTTCAATACGTTAAGATGCAAGATTTGGCCTGTAGGAAAATAATATTTCACTTTAAAACAAATTCGTCCAAAACATTTTGAGAAGATGACCCCTTTCCTAAAAGATTTCTACTGCGAAGGTTTGCTTTGAACTTTTGTTTTTGAGGCGACAGACACCTGAAAAAACAGAGATCATCTTCTCTGAACAGCCACAAACTGGAAAATCTGATATTTTTAATTCAACCTAACAAATTCAACCTGACAGATTTTACCAACACACACGTTTGAAATGGTGTTCGCAAAATACAAAAAATCTGAATATAAAGGCATGAAGGCATACATTTAGGCTACTGATATATATATTTTTTTCAATTTAGTGAAGATGAGTGTTTCAGTTTTGGCTCCTTGTGTCAGGTGTGAAACCAAAAAACATCAACTTTTTACATGATTTCTTTTCACTCTTTGCCAGATACTAGACTGGACCTAACCATCTTATCTCACTATGATGAAATTAATATTTATCTCATCAGCTGATTGGCAGAAACACACCTGAAGTAACTATATCATCTTTTGGAGTTCATTTAAATTGTTTTATTTAATAAATATTGTGCATTTACTGTTGAAAACGTGCCTGCAGAGGAAAAATAAACCTGAAACTTTAATATGATACATAGAATTTTTTAGTATTCTGCAATAATAAGTCATCATTATTTTATTCATTTACATTTTCAGTACAGACTCAACCAGAATAATTGTGATATATTGCTGAAAAAGACTTAAATAGTAGTTCCTGTAATGTCAGTTTTGATGTGTATGTACCCTTAGTGGACATGCAGACTCTCAGGCCACTTAAGCTCCGGGTCTAGCTGCTCTCAGGCTGTGTAAAAACCTCAGTGCTTCAGTAAATGAGCTGTCTGATGAGCGGCTCTCGGGTTTCTCTAATATCTCTACCACATTGCGCCGCGCCTCCTCCTTTAACCCGAGCAGCCCGGGGGGCGAGATTATTTCAAGATGTGGACTCTCCGCCTCTGCCACGGCCAGTGCTGCGTGCATGGACTCCTTATACCCCCGACAAGTAATGCAATACTTAGGTAGGCTATCACTCGTTACTCCTTTCAGGAGACTTTCAGAGAGCAGAGAGTAGCCTTCTGATTCTCGTTACAGTTTTTTTTTCTCCTCCAAAACCGCAATAACTCACCTTTCTGCAGGGTTGCTACATATCATGGATGTCCTAGGTTTTAGTCACTGCTTTTCCGGAAAAAAAAACAAACTCAATGAGTCAGATAAGTTCACCCCGAGAAATAAACGTTTTGCTATTTCTCAATAGTAGTTTAATGTGAGGCCCAATCGAGCTGGGGTGTGTGTGTGTGATCCCTTCTCTGTTAAATTATTCCACTTCATGATAGAAATCCGGTGGTGAAAACGTGTTAATTAATGATAGAAGCAATAGCAAATTTAAAAAAAATCAAAAACAAAAACAAACAAACAGTGACACTGCAGTCCAGTGGCAGAAAATGAGAGAAAGAAGGGCTCAAGTGAAAACTCCAGAGAACACTTCATAAAAATGTCATCATCAAAAAGACCGTGTTTCCTATTCGGCGAGTTTATATTTTAAAGAATATGGAGGAAAACCGAAACGGAAAACAGATGTTTTTCACTCTAAAAATCTAAATGCAAAGTGATATTTCAGCTGTATCGACTGGAACAAAGTCTATACTGTTCAAATGAAGTGAAAAATGTCCGATGCAGTCCTCAGAGGATTTAGCTTGGAGTTTTTTAGGGGAAGGGGGATGGATTTGGTGACATCGAGAGGAAAAAAGAAAACCTCACAAAAAATAAATAAATAAAAACATAAAAACAACAGAGACAGAAACAGCATATTAGTCTTGATTTATAAGTCAAGTCAGTTTTATTAAAAGTGTTGCCACACAGCAAAAAAAAAAAAATACTCCTGAAATAAACTTAATCCAACCACAGGAATATCATCCAACATCGAGCTAATTTAGGCTGCATATTAATTGGCAAATGAGTTAATCTAATCAGTAGAGCGCCACTCAGACTTTCTGGTTAATTCAAGTGTCCTAAATGTGTCTTTAATTAAGAGTTTAAAGCGGTTTCTCCGGTGAGGTGAAAGGCTCTAAAAAAGGCAGCTCCTTCTTCCAAAACACAACACAACTGTTGACATGAGTGAGTTAAATGAAATTGGAGCTGCAATTATCAGCTTAACAGAGTTTCCTGTCATGTTGGAAAATTAGACCTGGTACAAGTGCGCTGGAGTTAGAACCCCCCCCCCCCCCCCCCCCCCCCCCCCGCTCCCCTTTCCACCACCACCTCCATCAAAATCATTACGCATTTCCTCTGAGGGCCACATCCACAAATATGCAATTACGGCCTCGGCTTTTACAGTGATCTGCTCGGTAAACACGCCACAGGCATATAGATGAAGACTTACGTTGTTGGGGGGTAATTATTATTTTAGTTCTTTTTTAGCTGCAGGGCTGAGATAGGTAAACAAACCGGACGGCCGGGACAAACACGTAAACAAACAAAAGGAGCGATTTCAACGTGCTGCGCTCCCCATATGTGTGCCTGCTGGCAGGGAGGGGGCGCCATCACAATGCTGTGACTCCTGTGAGGATGAGTTGATAAAGTTTTAGAAGTCAGACAGTTGAGAAGCAGGTGTGTGTGTGTGTGTGTGTGTGTGTGTATGTGTCCATGATCTCCACTGCTCGGGCTTCATCTGCTCTGCTCCTGTTACAAAGTGGTGTTTTTCTCTCTGGGAAATACCGTTTGACCACTGTGGACATGATGCTGCCTCCCAGCTGCTGCCTCTCTCTCTCTCTCTGTCTGTCTCTCTCTCTCTCTCTCAGTGTGTGGGTGGTAGTGTGTGTGCATCCCCCCTCACATACACACACACACACACAAACACACACATATGACTTATATTTTCTATCCTTGTAGTCCAGAACCAACCGGTGAATCATTATGGTTGCATCTTCTCTTTTCCACACTTTTTCACTACTCTGTCCAGCAACAACTCAGTTATTTCAAGAAAAACTGTTTGCCTGTTATAATTCACATAAACATCTTCTTTCCACAACTTGCTAGCAGCTGATAGTAGCCTCAGTTTCTTTTTGGCTTGAGGAGCAGGAGCTGCTCAGCCGGTATTGGTGGGTCTGTATGAGCAGGCTGGTACCCGCTGACCCCTGCCCTCTCATTAGTGGGACGTGGAGCAGTGGAGTACCGTGCTCCCCAGGTCATGTTACATATGGCTCGCAGTCTGCTGTGCCGCATTAAATGTCAGCTTTGAAACCATCTGAAAGATCAGAGGCCAGTGTTTTTAATAAGGCCAGAGTTCTGGGGGAGTTCCCTGCTTTTACTGCGCACCCAAGTATGTTTTACGTTGCATGTTTGAAATTGTGGACAAAAAGATCCACTACTATTTAGACATGGGGATGTCCTGATTTTCACGCATAAAACAAGCAGTAAAATTAAAATTTTCTTAATGTCATGCTGTAGTCCTCATGAAAAATGTACAACATATCCTTTATTGAAGCAACAATTGAGCTTCTTTCCTGTTTAATTTACAGGCACAACACAAAGGTGGATTTTTGGGTTTTTCTGTGGCCCCCTCCCCGTGAGACCCATAGACCATGGGCTCCTACTGCGAATGGGATATTGTTCAGGGCTCCAACAAAGCTGTTTTCACCCTCTTCAATATTACAGGAGGAGTTACCTGATACCTAACAATCAGCTAATCCACTGCCCATGGCGACGAGGTCACCTGTGCACAGGTAACTTTATCCCGGTTGCCTGCCTCTCCCTCCCTTTCCCGCTAGTCTCCCGTTTTTTTTCTCCCTCTCTCAACAGTGAGCACAGACAAACAGCCTCTGTTTATTTAGGTCATCAGATAGATCATATATAACTCCTCCAGCCAGGATCCACTAAGAGGACAACTCCTATAATCCACCACAGACATGCTGTGAGTAAAATCAAATCCCCCGCTGTTCGTCCATTTGTCAAACCTTGTCTCTATCTTATCTCTCTTTGCTGGTTTGGTCGGGTGCCCACCGAGTGATCAAGCATTCAGTGGAAATTCATGAATTTATACAGAATCCCCTCAAGCTGTGAGTGGAGTTCAGTCTCTTTCTGGATAGAGACTCTGTGTCTGTGAGTGACAGCACCTCAGATTCACTCTTCCACATGTTGGAAGCAGGGGAGGGGGGGTGGTTTGGCCTTCGCTCAGGGAAAAGACCATTGGATTGGACTGGGAGCTGCAAGACCCCCCACCCAAGAGGAGCTTTACCTCTGGAAATCTCATTGCTGTTTATTTGAATTACAGGGGCTGAGATGAGAAAAGGAGGGCTAATGAAGTCCAGGTTGCCAGGCATGTGCAAACGATCACTGCAGGTTTGCAGAGAGCAGCACCAGGCTTGCTGGATTAATGCATGTCAGTTTTTCCCCTCATCCTCACAGTTTGGCTACATACAGGCATCTTAAATGTTGGGAAAGACATTTGCTTTTTGTCATAAACTCGCATTCATTACAGACATGTTGTGTCCCCAAAATCTTGTGCAAACAGGAGCTAAATTTGCGAGAAAGAATTAAAAAAAATGTCTGTTTTATGTTTTTATAAATATAAACTTTTATTGCAGTATGGAGATTTAGAAAAATACATTCACATAATTTCAGATAACAAACATATAATTCAAACTAAGATAAAAAAAAACAAAACAAACATCAGTTTTACTATTTGCCCGTCACTCACTTTTGGTTTATGACATTAAAGCACTGAGGATTATTTCACTGAAATGTCCTTTCAAATTGATGGGATTATTTCATGAATCCTGACAAAGAAAAAGTCTACTATGAAGGCTTGTGATCCACTGATAGATGTGTGAGTTGGCTGTGAGGCTGAAATGTGCTATTATGGTCATGTATGACAGCGAGGAATTAGGCTCCCGTTGTGAAAAGCACCGGACACACTTGACAAATGGGCTCCACATTCTCTTGTCTGTCCCTCATCTGACACCCAACAAATGTGCCAGTGAAGGCGGCGGCAGCGGTGGCTGCGGTAAATCTCTGAAGCTGAGATGTTACCGCCTGCACGCACACACACCAATGTGAGAGCCACAACAGAGCTTCCTTTCAGTGTTATTCACAAAACAAAAGTAAAAGGCACTAGTGTCCAAAACATTATGACGCCATGCAAAGAGAAATCATGACAATCCCTCTCCGTTTTAAAGGTGGGACCATAAAAAAAAAAAATTCCTCTTAGTCACTTGTAACTTCTATCCCTTTGTTCCTTATACATTTTGAAAAGCATACACACCATAGATGTTTGCATCTGTCTTTATAGAAAAATATCATCCATGATTACTGACATTTGGAGAGACACGTCAAAATGAAACACGATATAGTATAGTATCGTCACGTCTAATTAACATACTATGAGTTGCAGCATTATAAACAACATATGATGAACAGCATGTGTGACCTTTTGATCATCATTCATATCTTGGTCTCACAGTCGACGATGAGGCTTGAAATAGGAGTCATTGCTGAAATAGTGTGCATTTGTTGAGGCGTGTCACGCTGACAAACCCTACAACACGAGGGCTGTTTGAAACATGTACATTGTAATGTCATTGTGGTAGTGCAAATGCCAAAACAGACTGATGCCATTGTATATTTTAAGTAGCAGAAAGGCACATTAACTCTAGTCCCATTATCAGCTAAAACACTCCTAGTTTATTTGGTATGATATAAAGCATAAATGCAGGGTTTTGCAGTGATTTACGAGGCATCCAGACAATTTAAGGTGCTCACTGAAGGACACTTTTTTTTTTCTTAAATCAGCAGCTTTGTGTGTTTATTCTCTATGTGTGTGCAGTCCTTCAGTAAAGCTGTCGCTGTTTAACTGACCATTTTCACAGAGACGCTTTCCCTCTTCCCCCTACTGAATGACCTTTTTGGTTTGACCCAGATGACGCATTTAGTTTTGGAGGAACATCCTGGTCACGTGACTCGAGGCATTCCAGCACCTGCTTCTGCAGATCAAATCCACTCAACAGGAAGTAGCAGGTGCTGTCTATAAAAAATGCACATTTAAACATGGCTCAAACAATATACAGCGACTTCTTCTGTTAGCACGAAACAGTTGTAATGTTTCATCTTACGAACGGGGCTTTTAAAATATTTTTAAAATTTTTTTTTTGATAAAATGATAATGCCCTCTCGCAGGGCTTCTCTCTGAGTAGAGTGCATTGTAAAAGTCAAATTAACACAATATTTGCAAATAATTTAACATTTAAAGGAAATGAATGGTAAAAAAAAAACCACACACACACACACGCACACGCACACACAAAAGTAAAAAGTTTCACCATGTTACTGCTTGGGCGGACATGAGTGCTTCTGCGAGGAGATTGAGGTTAAAGGTCAGCCATGTCCTCATCCATCTGCACTGTCTGTAGTTTGGCTAGCTCCTTCCCCTCCACAGCCTCCATCTCCCCGCACATCGCCCGCACCATCTCGTTCACGCCTCCTCCTGAGCCCGAGCCGTCCACCTTGCTCTCCGACAGGTTCATGTATTCGCTGTTCATGCCGGGGCCCATCAGGTGGCCCCCCCTGACCTCGTGGCCCCCAAGGTACTCCGTGGGCTGGAGGTGGTGGTGGCTGCTCGGGTCCGTTTGGGCCATCAGGGGCGTGCTGACGGTGAGGGTGGTGTAGACCTCAGGCTCGGGGCTGGACGATGTGATGGCGGGGACCTCTGTGGCTGAGACGGGACCTTGGCTGGAGGGAATCTCTTCAGAGTTGGGGGTGGTGTAGCTGATCTGACCGCTGGGGTCCAGGTGGAGTCCGTGGTGGTATGAGGAGTAGACGCCTCTCTCCAGAGGCTCCTTCTTGATGGACGGCTGGCCGACGTTGCTCATGCTGTAGAGGACTGTGCTGTGGTGCAAGGACGACATGGTCAGCTTGTCCTGCTGCTGGAACGAGTCATCGCTGGAGGAGCTCACTGCTACATTGTTCAGAGACATGGTACCTGGAGTAACATAATCATAGATCAATACTAGCAGTATATCTACGTACCAGCTCCCATTCCCACTGCTGGATCCCCTTCTCACTTCTTACAATATTATATGTTTCATTTACAGCAGGCCTTGGCCCAAAAGTTGCTGTTGTGTGTCTAACACACTTTGCACTCTTAATGCTGGACACTGTGGTGCCTCAGAAAACTGATAGAAAAGCCTGCCAGAACTCAAGAGCAAGCTGCAATTTCTGTTTTTCTTTATTATTCATCCCGGTGTGGATTCTCTGGTTTATGTCAAAGTAAGTGCTGTAATGGCTTATTCCCTGTTAGTGCGTTTCATGGCCTCTGATTGTCTGAAACATACCCCCCCCGCCCCCGCGCTCTGGAGATCAAGAGTGCAATGATGATGAGTGATGGTGACTTCAGAACTTGTTTTTATTCATCTCTGGGGTTTTCAAAGGACCACCTCCTTTCTGCATGTGTGTATGTGTGGGGCCCTTCCCTGTTTCTTCAGCTCTATGTTATGTGTAGTATCAGCCCTTTGGGCTACGGCCCAAACGCAGACAAGCCAAGAATAAAGCTGCTCAGACATATTGGGTGAACGTAGTAGAGACCTGTTGACAAACCACCAGGGACGTGCAGCACTGCACTGTAACATTTAAGGAGGGTAAAGGGCACAACTGACCTGCTATCAGGCTGGGAGATCTATCTATCTATCTATCTATCTATCTATCTATCTATCTATCTATCTATCTATCTATCTATCTTATTATATATAAATACAGTAGATTTTATCTGGATTTAAATTATTCTAATACTGTGATGGATCTTATTTTTGTCTTCCCCTGGTCTTGATGGATAAAATAATGTAACAGCATTACATTACAGCAGATTTAATGTATTTACCTTACTGATTAAATGAGTTAAATGCATTGTGAATTGTGAGGCAAAAAAAATTGTAATATTTCATTGCTGCTTCATTTTCTAACCCAGTATATCTAAATATATGTTCCAAATAAACATGACAACAAAGTTATTACAAGTACAAAAGCATGAAATGTTAAACTGTTAAACTAAAATGTAATTTCCTCAACCCACCTGGAGTTATTGTTGAGGAAGAAGACGAAGAGGAGAGCTGCAGGGGAGGAAGACCTACGTCGCTGTTGAGTAATGAGCTGCCATCACCGTCAGAGACTCCACTCGGAACCTGCACCAGGCTGTAGCCGCCCAGCTGGAGCGCACCTGACGAGGAGCTGAACGTCAGGACGGAGGAGCCCCCGTTCTGGGCGGCCATGGTGTGAACGCCCTCCAGCTTCACCTCTGCCCCGTTCGCACAGCCGGAGTAGGAGGCGTACTGCAGGGCCGAGTCCTCAGCAGAACTGCCCAGTCCCTTCTCTTGTCCCGACTGCATCTGCATGTCCACTCCGGAGCCCCCCAGCAGCACCCCACCAGACGGCCTCAGAGGGTTGAAGGCCAAGGGCTGGATGCCCAAATTGAGCCCGTTGAAGAGGATGTTTCCGGGTGTGTGGAGGTAAGACGAGCCACCATTGTGAAACACAGTGGAGGAGGTGTTACTTGTTACTAGACTGCCATTGTAGAGCCCGCCACTGCTGGAACCGGGGGGCATCTTGATGTCCCCAATCTGCTGGATGACCACCCCACTGTCCAGAGGCCCTGTTTGAATGGGAAGGGTCCCATGGGTGATCACCCCATCTGAGGAGTTAGAGAGGGGCCGGGGAGACAACTCTTCCTGACCTTTGCTTGACTCATCCTCTGTGCTGTGGTTTCCATCAGATTCACTGTGGAAAAAGGGAAATTTTGTGTCACAAAACATAAAAAAATGAATCATATGTGGTAAATTATTATAAGATAACATTAAGCGGCTTTTGGGGTAAAAAAATGTAACAAAATTAGAAAATGTGTATGTTCCTGATACAGATAAAAGCACTTTTATCATATATCATATTTATGTTAGGTTGGGAAAGAGAAAAGACACATGCTGAAGCACTATTACAATCATAAAGAATAAATACAGTAAAATATAATTTTGAATGTTGTTTTTTATTTCCTCTCCACCCATATCTTGTCTGTGAGAGAGCAGAAAGGGTCACATTGGTTGTTGAGTTGTTCCACAGCTTTGAAGAGCAGCCTGTGTTTGTGAATGTGAAGCCCTCTTACCTCATGGAGAGCTGCACTGACAACAACCAACCAACGTCAACACCCGTGCAACCATTTGGTGCAATAAATTCTGGTGTGACAAAATGCCAGGGCTAGTGGCGTGACAAAACAAATGGCTGAAACTGGTTATTTGCATTCCTTCTCACCCTGTTTAAAATGTAAAATGTAAATCCTTATCTTTAAATGTTGAATAAACAGTTTTAAGAACAATATGGACGAACGAAGCTGTTATAGTTCATTTATTAGCCTCCTTTTTAAAGAGTGATTCAGACAGCTGCACCCCCCTCCCTCCCCCCACCCTACCTCCCAAAACAAAAATAAAAAAAACTCCTTAACCTCCCCCCTCTTCCAGGAACAGATATATGAACAGATAAGTGTGGCAACAAGTGGCAACAAAGTTTGTTGAAAATGGTTGTAAACTTCTATAAAACATGGTTTCAGAATAATTTGAGTATCTGTTTAAAGGTTGTCTATAATGGTTCATGTGTGTGTATGTGTGTGTGTGTGTGTGTATGTGTGTGTGTGTGTGTGTGTGTGTGTGTGAGAGAGAGAGAGAGAGAGAGAGAGAGACAGAGACAGAGACAGAGAGACAGTGAGAGGGGTCACCTCCACCAGGTGTGCGTCAGCTTTGTTCATAGAAAGGCAAACATGAAAGAAGACAAAATTCAGTGTGTTTGTGTGGAGGATTATGAAATGAAACGCAGGAGGCTGATGGAGGCTCTAGGATCCTTTTTGGTCTGAGAAGAACAAAAAGTGATGATAAAAATGATTTATGTGCTGGGCTCGCATGCACGAGCCACACACACACACACACACACACACACACACACACACACACACATTATAAATACATGAGAAGAAGGAACTAAAAGTCACCTTTTGAATTGTCTCGTTAAAGTTAGCCACTGTGTGTGTGTGACAAATCATTGGAGTGTGTAAGTTACTATGTTATTTTGTTGCTTATGGTTTCCATGCCTCTTAGCACCAACACACTTGAAACCGGATCTGAATGGCAACCGCTTCATATTTCAAAACATTAAAAGCGTGCCTCAAACCCTTTTACGCGTACTTTTTGTTGTTTCTTAATTATTAACAGTTAATGATTCGTGTTATCAGGTCATTTAAGCGAGTCCGACGGGAGATTATGAATTACACTGAGAATAGTCAGTCACTGACAATGACGTGTGAATGGTAATAAAAGCGTCCTTCCACGAAAAAAGCTTTCAAATACTTTGTTAAAATTAGCCCATTTTTATGCGCCTTTTACGCACAGCGCACTCAAGTATATATTTTAAATAATTTGGTTAATAAGACTTCTGTGTTTGAAACAGTCTGTGGATTCATCGTTTTGTTGCCTCACCTTTTTGATTGTGCCTCGGACGGGTTTCTGTCTCTCTGTCTCCTGTTTTTAAACCAGTTGCTGACCTGGGTCAAGGAGAGTCCTGTAATCTTGGCGAGATTTCTTTTCTCGGCAGGAGAGGGGTACCTATTCTGATTATACAGATCCTTCAGCGCGTTTCGGGACCTCTCCTTGAAACAATAAACAGTCTCCTCGCCGTCCCAGATAGTCCTGGGGAGAGGGTACTTTCTCCGGATCCGGTACTTGTCCACGGCGCCCAGGGGTCTCCCCCGCGCCTTCTCCGCTTCGGTGTACCGGGCCTTGTACCAGAGATCTTGCAGAAAGGTGTGGTTGGACGGGCTGAAACTGTGGTTCTCCAAAATACTGTACAGCTCCTGATACCGAGCCTGGTGGAAAGCAACGAGGGCTTGGGCTTTTAGGATGCTTTCGTTGCCGCGTAGCAGGTCACTCTGTGGTAGGGACCACAGGAACCTGGCCAGCCGGTCCACATTGCCTCCTTGCTGCAAAGCCTCGCAGACACACGCCACTTGCTCCGGGGAGAAAGCCAGAGAGGAAGCGGCGCTCACCAACAGCTCCGTGCGCACCGCGTCCGTACTGGGAGTCGTGCGCTCCATGGACAACTCCGCCGCGTCCAGCGCCACAAGCTTGATGCACTCCCGCTTATCCACTTCCTTCACATTTTCCCTCTTGATGTCATTAGCTGTTGTGACTTCTCCGGCAGAAGAAGAAGACATTTTTTTTTGTTCAAGCCTTCCCTGGTATAGTCACTCCTCCCAGCTCGATCAGGTTACCTCCTCGCCATGCGAATGCGATCGGATATCTGACAGCAGCTGTAAGTAGATATCTCTCTCCCCTTTTCCTTCCAACGTGACTTTTACTCTGCGGGGACTGGGGCTGGAAGGAGACACACTGGGGTCTATCTACAGGAGAGCCACGCTATTGGCCGCCGAGGGCCCCATAAGGGAGGAGCAAGCGGGATTCAGACACGAATGTTTGGTTTCCAGCTGTCAGTCATATAACCTCCAGTATATTCCCGTAGCTCACCTGTGCAAGGTGAGTGCTTTTGGGATCGTGGGAACGGGATATCCTTGTTGTCTGTATTGTCAGGAGCTGCCTCGGCTGTGGATATGCAGAAACATAAAAGCATTAGAGACTTTAAATTCCCATGTGGAGGTATGGAAATCCAAGGGGAATATCTATTGAAATATTGTGTCTGAATGTAAAATAAGTCACAAAATGTGCACAACTCTCCCTGTTTTAACTTATATTCTCCAAACACTTTTTCCATTTTGATGATTTTTCAAATGGCCAAATATTTAATTGCCTTTAAGGCAGATCTATAATAGTTCGAGTTCATTATAGGATGAATATTGACAATATTTGTCTGTTATAAGCTACCCAGACAATACATCACCCTAACCTTAACCCATGATCACAAGAAGCAATATAAGATCAAACTCAATCCATAATTACTTCATTTTTGATATGTTTGATATGGCCTTGGAGTATTTGAGGGAAACATCTTCACACTTAATTCATTTTCAGTCCATCTCTCGATATATTTCTGTCTTCCAAAGAGTAGCTTTGAAGTGTTATTTTAACTTTTCACATTTCATTTTAGAGCCAATCTATCTGTCTTCCATAAATAGGATGTGCAATAATAAGATGTTTTTAAAAATAAGCAATGGTAAGCCATTAAAGACCACAGCGAGACATGTAAAAGTTCCCAGGCTTTGTCTTGAAGCATTGTGTTTAGTCTGTCAAAACTTAACTTGAAAACTGAGGAATTTTTGTCTTTTGCAAATAATAATTTTCAGTCTAATGTGGTTCTGGAGTCTGACATTTATACATTGTCAATAAATCCATAAAACATACAGGTCTGTGCTTTTTTTGATATAATAAAGTGCACCTGCTTTTGGAGCCGTAGCACTTGGAAATACTGGATTTAATTAAAACTATTCATCCAATCTGCCACAAAGTCACTATTTTATCAATATAATATTCTAATACACATTTCTGTCTGTCTAATCAGATTATATATACATTATCATTGGTGATTTATTTCCCCAAACAGTTACACACTCAACCAGAAACTACTTAGAGGCCCTGAGGAACACCATCATAATTATGTTGTTAGTTACATACTTACATTAGATCATGGAAAATGGGGGTAATCTATTGGGTACTGCACAGAGGAGACAGTGACATCAATAATTAAAAACTGACATTTTTATACATTTTCTCTAAATACCATCTCAAGGTGTATTCTTATATACTTGATAACAATGTAACATCATTACAAGTAATGAAATTCTTAGACTCAGAGCCAACTCAGCTTTATATAATAAGTGAAATAAGTCAAATAGTAATATAACTGACCAAAAAGGCATATAAGTGAAAAAAATAAGTTAAGAGCAGTAAGTGAAAAGTGGGCATAATTAGTGATTAAAATAAAAACAGCATTTGCATAGTAATTATAAGGACTGGAGTATAATAACAAGAGTAATGATAATGGTAATCGACTGAAATGTTGGTGTCTTAAATAGTCGTGGGGAAACAGGTATGCAGTGCAATACTGATATAAATTAAAGTGACTAGTGGTAAACAGTGTAAACAGAAGTTATTTAAACAGTTATTCTTAGTGGCCAATTGTGTGAAGTAAGGATCCAATCATTGGTATGTGTATGCCATTGTGTTACTGTAATATGTGTATATGGTGTGTGTGTGTGTGTGTGTGTGTGTGTGTGTGTGTGTGTGTGTGTGTGTGTGTGTGTGTGTGTGTGTGTGTGTGTGACAGAGAGAGAGTGATAGTGTGAATAAGTGAAAAATAAACTACTCAGCTCTTTTTTCGACCTCCCGGGGCTCTCCTGGGACCCCTGGATGCGGCTGCACCACAGTGTGACCACCGGCCGCTGCTGTAGAGGTCATCATTAAAGAGGAACTAATCTTATTAGCGGAGCTTCCCGTCGGACCACATTCTGTGTAACGCAGCGGTTCGCCGCCTGGAAAGTGACAGGAGATCTGCGAGTTGTTGACATTTTTTCTCAAGCTTATTAGTTTGTGTTGCAGAGGCAGAAATGGACGACCAAGGGTGTCCGAGATGCAAAACAACTAAATACAGGAACCCGTCGCTGAAACTGATGGTGAACGTCTGCGGACACACGCTGTGAGTATTATATCCGACAGCTAAACAAAGTGCAAACCTCCTCTCCAGACGACGAGGTTTTTGCTTCAAAACGTGCAAAAAAAGACACATATCAACACAAGAAACTCCTAATGTTTTTAAAATTATCTCCTTCTGCGTTGAGTTTAATGTCTTTGACCGTTGACGGTCTTTCTCAACGGTTGGCTGGAGTAACGGAAAACGTTAAAAATGCGTCATGAAACCGTTGGCTGTGCTCAGAGATGTGCTGGTAAATGTAAAAGGTCGCTTATAGACATAATTCTATAACATAATATGTGGCTAGAAAGACTTAAGACAACATTAACAAGTGTATAGGTGCTCCATGTCAACGGTGAGATATTAAACAATATGGCAGCCGGTTAGCTCTTATTTAAACCAAATATTTAATTGTTTACATCTGCCTCGGCCTGTCAAAATGATGGAGGAGTTCTTCAAACATAATGCTGGGGCTTTAATCATACACAGCTTTTTATGTGAGCGTCTGAAGGAGTGCTCATTCCTTATGACTTGTGACATTTTATGGAAAATAAAAGAAGTTATGAGACATAAGAGGGACCAATAGAAGTGTATAAACTGTGTAATTGAATTTTGATCCACAGAATGAAAAAGAAAGTCATCCAGAGTTGTCAAGGAAGGCCAGCATCTACTTTAAAATTCAACATAATGTCTCAATTTAAAGGTACTTAAACAAAATGGGCTGTACTGCTTAATTATATCACAACTACTAATATATTTTTGCTCATATTTGATTAATCATGTGCTCTGTAAATCTGATTCTCATGGATTCAACCAAAGGCAAAGATGGAAGTCCCTGCCAGACCAAACCCTTACCTTACCACTGCCATTAAGAACTATAACATAGCCTTTTTCACCTTTTATACCTGAACCTAACCACCTCAAGGCTCACACCTAAACAATTTTTATTAAATGGCAAACCCCTATGATAGGCCTGGTTTGTGGGTCAGTCACAGCAGATCTACCCATAACTCTGATGGGATTCATGCGTTTGCATAGAATAGAAAAATAAATAAATGCCCATCCTAAATTACCAAAGCCTAAAGAGATGTTTTCAGTTGTTGACATAGTCGGGCTGACAGCCAAAACCCCCAAATAATTAATTAAGAATGACATCAACAAAGAAAAGCAAGTAAACCTTTGCAAACATTTTTTACTTGATGAACGACTTCATCAATCAATCATTTATCGCAAGTGGAATCTTTATTATGATTGCTTAATATACTAATTGTTTTAGCACAAGCTTAGAGTCCTATTTATTATCATCCTACAGTTTTGATTGTGAGTCAGCCTCGCGTCAGTACCTGGCAAAATTTGTTTGCTGAGCATCTTTCAATATTTAACCTTGTCATCTGTTTAAAAACCTGGTCATTTAAATAAAGGGGACATGCTCTCTGCGAGCATCACGCAGTGACGGTGATAGCCTGATGAGAGCATCTTTTTCGACCCTGTCTGTTTATTGACCGTACCATCAGGAAGTGGCCGTGCTTTGTCATCAGGTCAGCGAGCTCATAACTCACCGCCTCTGTCTGGATGCAGGGCCACACACAGAAAATTAAAATGATTTTGCAATGAAGCAATTTGATAGAGATGTCCCAGCCGGGGGTCACCTTGGGTTTGTTCCTCGGAGCTAGTGCGACAGGGAATTTATGCACCACTTGGAAACTACTGTACTCTCAAGCTGTATTAGTAATTTCATCACTGATGTCATTTGGCTTTTTATTTGCTGCCAGGCTTCTTCAAGAGTTGATAGAGATGAGGTTTTGTACAGTAGATTGAGCAATGTGTTTCAATTTCACAGTCGCTGTTTTCCCATTTGGTGTAATCAACAACTGTGTGCAGAAAAAGTGAATAAGGACGAAAGGGAAATATGAAAAATGTCAAATTAGAAAGGCATGTGCATTTATACACATATACAGTATTTAAATGTATAATTAAACCCACTTACTAACAAACAAACAATTATAAAGCTGCATCATTCCACATACTAAGTGTAATACTTGGTGTCTGTGTAATCTGAAGAGTGACATACCTCCATTTAAAACAGTTCATGAAGGTTTAAAAGTCATAGACTAGTAGGGGAAAGGTTTCCTTAAAAAAAAAGAGAATGTGTCCTTTCAGATTTTATCACCATTTCTTAAGTAAACCATAACAATCATGGTTGCCAGATATCCCATCTACTTACTTGTTTTGTTGGCTTGTTTGCTGATATACTTGTGATATAACAAAATCAAATATCAGGATATTTTTGACCAAATACCACAATATCGATATTGCGACAATATTGTAGGGATGACTATTGGTGCTTTAACAAAATATTGACACAATGAGATTTTTGATCAATAATAATCAGTAATGTAGATATAATGACTTAGTGGGTAAAGACAAATAATAGAACAGCTAGAGCAGTCTGGTAAGCTCAGATCACATTACATCACATTACTGTAATGCAGCCTTTAAAACCAGGAAAAGAAAAACACGTTATATCACAATATTACGATATCCAAAATCTATGACAATATCTAGTCTCATATCATGATATTGATATAATATCGATATATTGCCCAGCCCTAACTTGTGCCGAATTAATTATGTTCAGTGACAGAAAATCAACAACAGTTTTAATAATCTATTCATTGTTTAAGTAATTTATCAAGCAAAAATGTCTGTTCATTTTCTGCAAGACTTGGATGGGCATTCGATTCTCTTGATTGAAGAATCATTACAAAAAAATACACGCTGTGCTAAAATACGTGTGGTTCATTGAAGTATAAAAAGGTCAAGGTACTAGACTGTACTGTCTCCTTTCAAACTAATGAATAGAATAGTTTGTTAATTTATCAAGTAAAAATGCCAAACAGTCATTGGATGAAGCTTCTCAAATGTGAGGTTTTGCTGCTTCTCTGTGTTTTTATAATCAATGTAACATAGATTACCTTTTCGACTGTTGGTTGGAGAAAGCATGCAATTTGTCACCTTGGGCTACAGGATGCAGTAATGAGAATTTGTTTTTACTATTTTTAATTGTATTTTTTACTATTTTGTGTCATACTATGGGTTAAATAAAGTGATTAATTGAAAAATGTGACTGAAAATGAAAATATCCATTACCTGCAGCCGTAGTTAGACTCTATTCTGGTTCATTCATTGAAATAACTGTAGCCTTTCTTCCTTGGCTTGGTTGAGCAGCCATTCCACTCAGGGCTGAGCAGACTTCCTGCCCTGGCGATGCAATGCAGTATTGAGCTTCTCCACCTCTAACATGCATCTAAATTTAAACCTCACCACAGTACATTTTGTATCCCTGTCACCGGAGGCGTTTGATGTGCGTTATTTATTACCTTTGTACAATGACACTAGGCCCATGTCCTTTGGCATTTGACACTGGGCACACAAGCAGGCACAAACAATGTGGGTTAGGCACACGGTGTTGATTAGCAGGTGGACATAGTGAGGTTGACAGAGTAGGCACGCCCAATTAAGTAGAAGCTTGTTCCTGTATCTGATAGCCACATGTTTCAGGTTGATATATACTGGACTGCGCTGTACTTGTAAAGTGGGAAGAGTAGTTTCGGGTGTCCAGCGTTCCAGAAGTAAAAGCTCTTTTCATTTTCTGCAAGACTAGGATTAAATTATTACATTCTTTTGGTTGCATAATCATTACATAAAAGTAGATGTTTTGCTAAAATAAGTGTGTTTCATTGTAGATTTAGAAAGGTCAAGACATTAGACTGTATACTTACAAACTTAACATCGGTAATCAAAGGGAAATGGTGATAATTTGGGAACTATGCTTATGCGCTTTCTTGCCAAGAGTTAGATGAAAAGATTAATACCAGTCTCATAACTACAGCTACAACTGGATGACAGTTAGCTTAGCTTAGCATAAAGAGTGGAAGCTGGGGGCAACAGCTAACCTTAATTGTCCAAAGGTTAAAAAAAATCTGCCTGCTAGCACCTCTAACTCCCTAGTAAAACCACAGATCGTTTTTACATTTTCTGTTGTTACATGGATTAAAGAAACGACATACAAAGTTTCATACTGAACAGACAGACATGAGATTGGTATCAATCGACTCATCTAACTCAGCAAGAAAGCAAATAAGCATGTTCCCAAAAACGTTGAACTATTCCTTTTAAGAAAGACGTCAACTACAAGTCCCATGGGACATTGTTGTAAAGGGCACCCAATTAGAGAGCTTAACATTTGTTGTTTTTGCTGCTCATAGAGAACCTTACATTCACCCCACTTCAAGGTTAGCTTCTGTTCCGCTAGCGTTTTGTTCTCAGTTTCCCACATTAAAGTACTGTGTTTTTGTTTTGAGTAACATTGAGATTATCATTAAAATAAAGAAAGAAGAAAACAGTGGGGAAATTACATCTGGAACCTGCATCTCTGTCCAATTTGCGACTGTGTAAAGTACACCAAATCTAGGGTTTATTTTTTCAAGATCACACATGGCCGGCCAGCTTCCTGTGTAAGCAATCATACTCTTGGGCCTCAGCATTTTTTGACTACGCCGCTGCAGGTATTGTAGGTCACAGGGCAGGACAGAGTGTGACAGCAGGCTTAGATTTGACACAAAGTCAGTTCTGATCTGTCTGGACTCAGCCATGACTCTGAATGTACAGAGAAGATCATCAGCTTTGAAACAGCTCCTGTCTGTCTATAGCGCTGTTTTGTTTTCGCTCTTTCTAGCCTAGGGAGGAGGTAAAGATGCAGGCAATGTCACCAAGGGGCAATGGGGGGTGGTGGAGGTAGAAGAGAGGCCTCTTTGCTGAGCCAGGACCCTGTTTACCCTCCTCTTACCACCCCCTCCTCTGACCTGCTGACAGCTGCAGATGGGAGAGATAGGAGCCTGGAGCTCTGAGCAGGACAGGTGAGAGAGGGAGGAGTCAAGAGCACTCACTCTGTGACAACAGCCCTGGGACACAGAGATGGCAAGCTTCTAGAGGTCTTTCTGCTCACTTAAATGTCTGCTTTGGCCAAGCCATATAGCTTCAGAAAGAGATTCCTGAGTGTCCCTTTAATTACAAACTGCAACAAGCACACAATTCGAGTGCTGTGAGGGCACCCTTCAGAGGAAAGATGGCAAATTGACTCTAAAAGTCTCCTCCCTCCCTTTTTAGACGTTCACCTCTTTGCTCTAGAGTTACACAGGATTTCCCCTTTGGAAAGTTCTGTTGTGTGGTCCATTTATGGGGCAGGGGGCAAGCTACGCCCCACTCCTTGCCCCGTATTGATGAATGGCTTCTTTGTGGGCCTGTGGAAACAAGCTGAATCCCTCCATCTACCTCCATATGGCCAGGCCTATACATCTCCCGTAGCCTCGGGCCACAGTGAACATCTGCCTCTTCCAGGCTCGAGCAGGGGCTCCTCATGCTCTGTAGCACCAACTGGACAACGCAGATGTTTCTGCCCCCAGTTCAGCTTTCATTTTTATTTTGCCGCTTCATCTAAGCCAAGCTAAACTGACATGCTTGTAAGCCCGTAATGCCTCATCTATTTTATATCTGTGTGTTGTATGGCTGCAAAAGCTTTGGTGTCATACTTGGCAGGTTGTGCTTGTTTGACCCATATCTGAGACGCTATGCGTAAACAGCCAAACTCCATGGCTCTGCAGTTTCTCTTGTAACTGCTGTTTTTTGTTTTGAATCCTGCTGATGAAGTGAAATGCCTTTCATGATGAGTCCTTCATGATTGTTCTAATAGACTCCATCCCCAGAGAGCTTTTGACTAGGCACCAGAGTCTCAAGCTCAGTCCTTGACTTTGGAAAGAAATGACTCAACCATACCATCAATGACGTATGGTGTCTTTTTTCCCCTCAACTTTGCTATATTTTATTATGAAAACTGTCAGTTCTCAAAAGCAGATAATGACAGTTGGAAACCAGATGTTGTCCATTTTTTGTGAAGGTGGTCAAGAGCAGGAAGGTGAATTCCTGTGGAAATAAAGCTCCACAGAGACTTAATTAAAAGAGCGTACTGTGCAAACGTTTATCCAGGCCCTCCACCCCATCAGGGGAGAATTAGGAACATTCCCATTGTCTTCAGTGTCCACTCCTCACTTAAGTGTGACTGATGGGTAAACGCCTACCTGCATAAAGGTGTGATTGATGGCTAAGCTCAGGGTTGTGCCCTCAGGTAAGTCTGCTTGTTACCATGGTGCCGTACCGTGATGGTGCATGACGTAAACCTTCCTGTTTGAACCTGGGCTTTACCTGAAATTCCCCAACATTATCTGAAGAGCGTTTCAGCCTTTTTGTTCCGTATTGGTCACTGGTGTAGAGGCATGCTCTTTACCAAAGAGAACTGTGATTCATAGTTGCTTATATCAGGAACCAAAGGCCACCTGAAAAACTCATCATGACTGTGCTGTACTGCTACATATTTTGTCTCGGAAAGTAATCTTATCCATTAAACAGATTTATAGTAGATATTTATATCAATAACAGCCTAGATTTCCACCGTATTTAAAAATGTGCCTCAAATCTCTCCACGATACAGCTTCCTTTCATTTAGGCATCGTGTCAGGAATAATAAGGACTTTTTTTTGGCAAAAAAGTGACATTCAGATACTTTTTTCAGAATGGATGAATGAAAGCTTTAAGCTTCAATGACAATTCAGCTTAAAATACTTAAATTTATTAATGCAATAAGGAATACACAAAACAAGGCAACTGTCCATCTGTATTTCTTTCCAGAATTACGTAACACTCAGCCCATTCTTATAATGATAGACTACACTGTAAATTACTGAGCTGGATCTTATCATGTTATGCAACGTGGCAGAATGACTGAGGTCTGTTGAAATAACAATAAAGCAAATGTTTTTCCAGTGCAGACAGACACTCCACTGATGGGGTGTCAGACTAATTTCCTCTTGTCTGAGAGTGGGAGGCAGCCTAATCGACATTCCAATCATAATCCCAGCCATCTTTGAGCACTCAGAGGAAATATTCCAGTGCCCCATTATCACCCACTGCGCCTGATGATAACTTAGGGATATAAAAAAACAGAAATTTGCTTTACAGTGAGGAAAGTTGTATTTCAGCAGCCACATATGCACACACACAGCTGACTCTCAAGCTGTCTCGGAGAGTCACTTCTGCCAAAATCAAACTCAGCTTGGTTCTAGTTTTTTTCATTTTTTTTTTTCATTTTGTTGTCTCTTTCCCTCACAGATGTGAAAACTGTGTGGAGATGCTCTTTGTCCGCGGCTCGGGCAACTGCGTGCAGTGTGACACGCCCCTGAGGAAGAGCAACTTCCGCGTGCAGCTCTTCGAAGACCCGGCTGTAGATAAGGAGGTGGAGATTCGCAAGAAGGTGCTGAAGATGTGAGTGAGGGGGAACCAGGAGGGTGAGGGGTGCGGCTCTGTGTGTTTATGTGTCATCCCATGCCTCCTCCCACTTCTTAAGCCACCTTTGTCTTTCTCATTACACTGTTTGTTTTGTAGACAATGAGTCTCCCCAGGGGGGCCTCAAACGAGAAGGCTCTTTCCATGCCAGATTTTTACTTCTCAGCCCCTCCCTGCCTTCTTTTTCTCCCTCTCATCTGTTCTTTAATAGCCCCTTAATTGACATCTAATGTGTGTCTATTAGGCAGTATGCGGACATGGTATTATAAAACAGTTGATTTAATGGAGGCTATTAATGTCTATTTAGCCTACAGTGTGCAACCTGTAATGCATATTTGCTTTTATCAGGTTTTTATTATTTGTATCATCAGTTCTGTTTTTCTTCTGCAGATACAACAAGAGAGATTTTGACTTCCCGAGCCTGAGAGAATACAACGACTACCTGGAGGAAGTGGAGGATATAGGTACGAGCACCAGCTTCGAACTGACCACTAAAGGGATATTTAGTATTGGTGAAATGATTTCTCCCTGACTCTGACTGCACAGGGGGATGTTTAACAGGCATTAGTGCCAGCCAGGGCCATAGATCAGGGGATAGCTCTGCCAACACCAACACATCTCGACTGGCTTATAGCCCTTGACAGTGGGCAAGACAGCTTTTACGGGCTAGTTCTTAAGGTTGGTGCAGGGATGTTCAACCTTGACCAGCTCCTCTGTTTTTAACCTTGTAAACCTACAATTCCCCTTAAACTTCTCCTTAAGCAGCTTTGAAGTTGAAGAATATTTTTTCACAGTTAGAACAACAACATATAAGTTAATGTTCTACATCCCCTCGTTCCAGCATGTCACTGAAAATCTGACTTCGGTTGAGAAATATATTGAATTACCAGATGACATTTTTAAGGCTTTCCCCATTGATGACCATCAAATGGAAAATTGTATTGTAAAATGTCTTGAACATGTTACACACCATTGCATTTGAGCTGGGCACATTTGCTACAGTGTACTGGAATCTTGACTAGAATTTAAAATAACAGTATTGTGGGTTTGAACAGTGCTTGTCTGCACAACATGATGGAACCACAAAAGGATCTGTTGGTTAAAGAGGTTAACGGTGGTTTATGTCTCCTCTGTGTAGTATATAACCTGACAAACAACATTGATGTGGAGGACACCAAGCAGAGGATGGAGCAGTACCAGAGGGAGAACAGAGATCTCATCCAGAAGAATAAGGCTAAACTTGTACGTATTGAGTGCATTTATCCATAAATTATACCTTGGAGGGAAATTTTCTTCCTTACTTGCCCCCCCCCCCACCGGAGATGTCAGAATGTAGGGTCAAATACATTGTGGCATTACCAAAACTGGTGTGTATTGAACCTTATGGTCAAAGAAGTGACAACATCCTGTTTCTTTCTATTGCTCTCCTCAGACACGAGAGCAGGAGGAGCTTGAGGAGCTGCTGTTGCTTGAGCAGCAGGGCAATGAGCAGCGGAGGCTGGAGATGCTGCAGGAGGAGCAGAGGCAGCTACAGGTCAAGAGGAAGAACAAGCAGGCTCTGCTGGATGAACTGGTGAGATACACAGATGTTGCATGTACATATGTCCTCAGAATGCCTAGTCTTGTGAAGTAAAGAGCACCCACACTATGACAGATGTTCCCTGTCTGACACAAATAAACACACACATGCTCAGCCTGAGGGTTCATGGCTGTGAGATCATTAAGAGCTTATTACCATTCATTGTGCTGGGGGTTGCATTGTTCTCATTCTGTAATTCCAAAGCCTCTTGGCTCCATTGTGTTGAGCTACAGGCTTTTGGAAGTGATTGTTCCTGCAGAGTGGGCTACTGAAGGACCATCACAGATAGCAGGCAAAGCTGTGTGTTTGTTTGTTTAAGGCACAGGGCCTGTTGACTGTAGGCAGATGAGATCAGCTCTCACCCCCCTGGGGGAACTCTCCTGAGCTCTGACATCTGTATGTCCCTGTGGCCAGAAAGCTCAATGTTCTCACACATGCAATACACCACCAAATACTTTCTGGGGGCCTTGCTGCTGATTCCTGAAGCAGTGAAAAACTACATCACTGGGAACTTGGAACACACTTGTTGATTATTGTGTGTACTTAATGTGAATGTAAAAGATGAGAATGATGTACATTGAATTTATATTATTTTTCTGGATTTTATCCATTTATTTCCTCAAGATCTTTGTTAAATGAGAAGCATGTCAACCATATGATGTGATGTTGCAAATAAAGCAAATGCACACAAGCACCCAAATCAGTGTAACTCACATGAGCGAAGAAATAGAATTCAGCCTAGTTGTTATTTTTAAGCCACAATCTAAATTGCACATATACTTCAGCACCTTACTGAAAATTTGCTTTCTGCTGATTTTACTTCTGGTCAATTTTTGCAGCCAGACGTATCAGTATTGGAAGCCATTAAATCAGTTTTAGTTTATATTTAAATACTAAGACACCTCTAGACTGTCCTACCATTGCTGTCCACCCCATCAAAAATACCCTACCTCCTCAGTGAACGTGTCCAAGCTTGTGTTCTCAGACCTCTGCACTTGGCAACAATCCACTGAAGAAATTGAAACGTCCGACCTTGCATTTAATGGAGGTGAAGGCGGCGCAGTGCACTTGAAGCAGTGTCCCCTGCAGTGCCACAGTTTTGTGAATATGGCTTGCATCAATAATGTGGAAGCTAGCCTGCTAACCCTAGCTAACCCTATGCTGATGATTATCCAGTTAGACTATTTGTGTTCTCATCTCTTCTCAACATATAGCAGTTACAGAAGGAAAAGGCCTTAACATGTACAAGTGTCAACTATTTCTACTGAGCAGAAAAGTTCCAGATGAAGCACTTTGTTGCATGTATCACATACATAAGATACCATTCTTATAAAATCCTCTATCCTGTTTGTTTCTCCAGGAGCAGTCTCAACTTCCTGCCACCATCTTGCTTGCCCAACATAAGGTCCGTGCTGCCCAGCTGGAGACCCAGATAGAGCAGCAGAAGCAGGCGGTCAAACCTACCAACCTGTTTTCAACTGGAATCCACATGGTGAGTGCAACACTTTGGGCATATTAGCTCTCTAACCCCCTGTTCATTCAGTTTTTCCCCTATATGCTTTCAACAGCGGTGCAGCGCCGCTGCTAAATGATGAACACCACCACTGAAATTTCACATTGTACATAATAATCACGACAAATGCAAACCACGCGCAAGGAGCTGACTGAAGCTAGTAGGAGGCAAAAGGGAATTGGTGTCATTGCTGCAGCCTCTCCTCTCTGTCCTCTCCTCTGCTCCCCGTGTCGGTGTTTGACCGAGGGTGGGGCTCAGCTCCTAAGCGCACCCACACGGACAGAATGGACAGCAGGAGAGAGGCCAGTGGAGACAGTGAATTAGGTGAAGTGAAAGATAATGTTTTATTCGAGTTGACAACAACTACATTAGTTACTGTAAGAACCTCTGTGAGTGAAAAGCCAATATGTACTTTATCAAAACACTTGTTCAACAAGCATAAACATGTAGAAAAGAGATATTTTCATCTGCTTTGCCTGCAGTCTCTCATCCAACGCCGGTATGTTTTACACAACCACAATAAGCTAATAGTGAAATGTTATGAACAAGCTAAAACCAAAGCTGTCTTTATGTAGCCTAACTGTTTATCTTAGTTTGCTACATATCTTAAAATTTGGTAAATTCATGTAAACTTAGCTATTGGCTGAGACAAACCAGCCCCTCTCTCTACCAGCGGTACCTGCAGGCAGTGAATTACAGAGGTAGGAGGACAGGGGACAGGAGGAATGACTGATACTGACTGATGTCTGTGATCTTCATTCTTTCTAAACTTCACTCAGTATTTTCATGCCAGGAATATTATTTATTTTATTGATATCTTATTTTTGTTCCCAGTGAGATATTATTAAGTTTACATAGTGACTTTGCTGTTGTAAACATTACTGTTGCCTCTCTGGAAACAATATTTATATTTAAAATATAAATCAATTCTAATCTTGTTCTCAGTTATTATTATTTCAGGGCATAGTGCTTACTTCATCAGTGAGCATATTTATTTCACTTTTCTTCTTGTTAATGTCTGAGTGTACTGCGAAAAACTATAACCAGTTAGGTTTTTTTATAAATATTGTAAGGTGATGTGAAAATACATAGTTTTTAGTCAAACAACATCAAATATTCTTGGGGGAGAACTTGGGCATTTCATTCTTCATTTATCAAAACTATAACTATCTTGGTTATCTAGGGGAAACATTGTATCTGTAGTGTCAAGCACAGAAAACTGTCCATTTCTTCAGTCTATAAAGACTCAAAGTGGCAGACTCTATTGCCTCTCACAAGCCTCATTTTGTTTAATGTTGAGCCGATCAGTTATATATTTGGCTCAGACTTCGCAATTATTTTCTCCCTTTGCTACTATACCGCTGCTGAGCAAAGTACTCCATTTCTAGAGTGATGTGCTTTCAAGCATTTTTTTTTGTCTTATTCTAGGCCCATTAGTGCCTTTAGTTGTTTATCACGGAGATCTGGGAAGCCGTTAACCATGATGACGATCAACTATTCCTCCATTTTGCTTTATGTAGTTCAATTAGAGTAGAAAATAACTGCTTAAGTTTCCTACGGTAATCAAAACAAGCATGATTGGTTGTTGCAAGGTTGTCAATCCCGCATGTCATAGGTGTCCCTGCGTGTCCCCATGTAGTGGCGCTTGCCAACTTTTGAGTCTTGAGTCTGGGTCGGTGGTGCCAGCATATTTTTCAAGGTTCAATTCACAATAAATGGTATTCTGTTGTGTCTCCAGTGTTTGAGTCCATATGTGTGAACAGAGGGGAAAGCATGCATTTTTGAGATATGGTTTTGCTGCTTCAAGAAAGACGAGCACAGAGAAACAAGACAGCTTAAATAAGCTATACCTACTATAATAAATGGCTATTAAAGTTACTGTGAGCCCAATGTCTCATGGTTCTATACTTCTATCCTCTGGTGGTTCAGTGTTTCTGAGCAGTTAAGGTCATGTGGTGATTTTAGTTGAGTGCTAATTTAAACTTCATGTGCAGCACTCATTGAAAATAAGAGTGGTGATAACAGTCCAGACCTTCAAAGGGAGGATGTTTCTCCGTGTCTGGTGCTTCTTCAGTGTGGAAACAGGCCCTCACCCCTTCAGTCATGTCATCACATTCTTCTGGGCGAGCAATGAGACCCACAGAGAGAGCATGTGGGCTCAAGGCTCTGGTCGCTCCGAGCTCTCAGCTTTGTGCTCACCGTGTCTGGAGAGACCTTCCATTTGGCTGTCGTTCAGGTTTTCAGTCGTTTGTTTTCATTTTACTGTGATGAGATAGGGTGTGTCATCACCCCCACCCCCTCCCCAACAACCCTCATGAGGCATGGTTGTCTTCCCACAGTTCAGTGGTGCGTGGGAGAGAGATGTGCTTAGTACTCACCTAGGCTCAAGCTGGAGCTAAGTTTTGACATACTCAGGTATAATCCAACTCTTACTTTTCCCCTCTTTGTTTAACAATCCTGCCCATTTGAATGTTTTTCTCACTGGAGTAGGCCTTTCAAAAGTTCTTGGTTAAAGAATGTTATGATGATAATCACTTAGACTGCATAAAAGTCATTAATTTGTTTTATTAAACCCAGAAGAGACAACTGGCTTATCCACAACCAGTGAAAAAGCACTAGGTCTAGATCGAATTGATCCAAATGGAGGATGTGTTACTCCGACTCTCTCTCTCTTGATATACAGCATGAAGTTAAACTTGCTGATGGAGAGAGAAACAGCATGATTATGTTGCTCTTGGCTTCCTCTGTGGCTGTTTTTCCTCGCTTCTTTCTTCCCATTTCTCTTCATCCTCCCATCCCAGAGCTCCTGTTGGTGGAGCAGAGCTTTCGCCATGCATCTGCTGTGCTGGACTGAGAGACTTGAGTCAGGGGAACGTGTGGGTTTGGATTTCCCTCCACCTCAGAGTCCATAAGAATGACTTCTGTTTGACTTGGTGGAGTTTCAGCACAGAGCGGTGGATTCCTGCAGATTGCTGGAATTCATTTATCTGCTAGGTTGTGGTCCCTTGTTCCAAACAGGGTTTCAGTTTTTCTTCAGCAGAAATTAGGGGAAGCAAATGTAAAAACACATTTGTAGAGCTGGGCTGTTTCTATGATATTCCTTTACAGTTCAGCTTAAAGCTGCAACTACAACAATTATTTTCATTATCGATCAATCTTTTGATTATTTTCTCTATTAATCAATTAGTTGTTTGATCTATATAATGTCAGAAAATGTTGAAAAATGTCCATCACTGTTTCCCAAAGCCTAAATTGATGTCCTCAATTGTTTCCATTTGTATCAACCACCAGTCCATAACCCAAGACTATTCAGCTTACAATCCAAGAAAATCATTGTATCTGTAGTTTGGCTGTTTTGTACTCCTCTCTTAAGCGATGGTGATATCAATTAGTGCTGAAATGTGTTGTCAGTTAATGGATTAGTTGATTGATAGATAATTACAGTTATGATTGTCGGTATTTAAGTAATTTATCAAGCAAAAATGGCAAACATTTACTGGTTCCACCTCCTCAAATGTGAGGTTTGGATTTGTTTTCTCTTTTTCATATCATTGTAAATGTATGTGTTTTGTTTGTTTTTTTTACTGTTGATCTGAGGAAGCAAGTAATTTGCAAATGTCATCTTGGACTCGGGGAAAATTGTGATGTGCAATTTCCACTAAACAATTACTTGATTTATTAAAAAAAAAAAAAAAAGATTAATTGATAATCAAAAGAGGCACATTCACAAAGGAAAACCAGTTAGATTGTGACAGTTATGAACACACAGGGGCCTGACTCATGACCTCTTGTTTTGTCATCTGGATGTTTTTGGTGCTCTGCAAGTTCACCAGTCACAGAAGCAGATATTCACGGCACCCCAAAACCCCACCCCCATCATGACCACCTGCCCCCCCTAGCACTCCAGCCAGCTGCTTCTCCCCAGGCCAAGGTGAGCCGTCACCGTTGGAATGACATATCTTCCTATCTTTGAGCCGTCCGATCCATGGAACGTGAGGATGCCAATTCTCCCTTGGCTTCCCAGTGGCTCCGGTCTTTATTTAAAAAGTGATCTAATGTTGCATCTAGCTGTGTGATGTTGTTTACTGGGAACATGCAAGCAGACATCTCAGCCATGTTGGCACTACTCTACACTTGGGGTGATTTTCCAACAGCAGGGAAGGGGACTCCAACCCTGATCCCGATTATTCTGGTTGTGTGTTAACATGCCGTCGAATGGATGCTCAAGGAAGTTAGCCGATCCTGAGGGAAAGTAGTCTCAGTCCAGGTGTGATGTGAGGTGGGATGGGCCTGGTCTTGCCTCAGGAATGGTCTGAAATCGCTCACTAATCCCTCACTTTGTAGGCACTCTATTGAACGAAGCCGGTGTGCAGGTGAATGAACAAACACTACACTAAGCACACACACACAAATGCGCACGCTAACCTTACCCAGTCTGAGTAAACATCCTTTGAAGAATAAAGTGTCTTTTTAAAAATACACATCCACTGATATCAAAAGAGACTCTCTGTGTGGGAGGGAGGCAACTATTCATTGTTTAAACAGGTTGCTTGTTGTTGTCTGACACATAAGACCTGGCCCAGTGACAAGAGTCACAATGACAAGAGTCATCACGGTTGGCACATGATCAGAGCAAAATATGGACATGAGTTTAGGATCATTAGCATATAAGTTATATCTGGTTTAAGCAGTTCATAAGTAATAATGACGTTTTAGTTTTTGATTGTATTTAAGGATGTTGGCTTTGTTTGTTTCAGTAGTGTATGTGTGAGGTTGGGGATTGTCGTTAGCTGCTACAGTGTCCCATTCCTGAAAGAGTTTGACCGATGGGGAATCTCTCCGCCTAGAGGCAGCTTTCAGCGCCATCTTAAATGAAAGGTCCTAGGTTCCAACACTACTGTGGCCCAATCCACTCCTCACAGGCGGCAGAGCAGCTGACATACCTGACGAGGCCGGCATGGGCACCTAATGAAAGCAAGAGGCACACACACATAAACAAAGTGCAACTCACACACACACACACACACAATCAGCCAAATGTGGGTGGAAAGTTTATCCCTAAACATAGATGTGTAGCTGGCTGTAATAACCTCAGGTTCTCTTTGGCTTTATTCCATTCTACACTTAGGGGGTGGAATTTGACTACCATAGAAAACACAAATGCACACACTCACACTCACACACACACTCATGCTGTGAGCTTGTTTGCTCAGGCCTGTTTTACTTGGTTAAGTTGTCCTCTACAGTGACCTCTGCTCGTGAGACGTACTCGTCAGCGCAGGCCATGCTCTGCTTTACTTTTCTCTGGCAGACTGGCCTAACCTGTTTTGCCTGCGAGGTTGATGTTACATTACCACCCCCCCCCCCCCTTCAACCCTAACTCACTCTTTCACCATCTTCAGTGTTATTTTCATTTCCTTTATTCACACTCCGAGACAAATCGTAGCAGACACAATTTGCATTTTTTTGTGTTTATACTCAGAACTTTTTGACATATAATTAATTTACAAACCAAGGGCAGCATGTTTTTTTGTGGGAAAGTGCATAACCCTTGCCCTTTGGCCTTTTCTTTTTTTATTGGATTGCTGGCACGCAGGTTGATAGCTGCCGGTGCTTGAGGAAAGGGGGTCAGTTCAGGGGGTAAAGAGAACCGTCAGCTGTGATTGGCACCAGCACATGTGGGCATTCACACCTCTGCCCCTGCCCCTGGCTTGGCCCTGTTTAGGTTGGCCTCAGCAACCCTTGCCCACGGGCAGCCCGGCCTAGGCCAGCCCAGCGGAAAAAGGAGTTGTCAGCTTTAGGGGCTTTGCGCTGGGGCAGCTGCCACTGGTCAGGCGGTTATATTTAAACTTGTAAGGCGAGGGGAGGCACTGTGCGGGCAGCAGCTTTTACACTTGCTACTTGCTGCTCAGTGGGCCAGTGGGCAGCCCAAAGCTCTTTATCCACACAGAAGCACTGGCAGTGCCAGGGCAGAAGGTGGAAGCGTGGGCTGAGAATGGGATGGCACTAGGCTGGCCCCTAACTAGGCTTATTAATTTTATCCCCTATACAATGCTGACCACTGTTTCCCTTTCCATTGTTCTCATTATCACTTTGTGCATTATTGAAAGGCTCCCACTGCCTCTGGAGCTGTGCTTTAGCTAGCTGAGGCTTCCCGAACTGTTGAGAAGCAAGCAGGCTAATGTGGTTTTGTGTGTGTGTGTGTGTGTGTGCGTCTGTGGATCTGGTGGGGAGGTGCTGATGGAGAGTTTAGTCTCTAAGTGACCTTGATGTGTCCTGCTGAGGTGCAAAATCAGGGGAGAGATGGGGCCTATAGAGGGCCTATAGAGTGTTGTTCTGTGTGTGTGTGTGTAGCACGTGTTTCTGGTGGCATTCTGATGGGTGACACAATTTGATCTTTCTTTCAAGACTGACACTTTGACCATTGGATTAGACTCTGTCTTTGTTGGATCAACGCGCTCTTCTAATGATTTTCTTTTGTGTAAAAGCTTCTAGTTTATAACAAATGTTGAAAATATAAATGGTAAAACGGTAGATGGAGTGTAAGCAAAGCAAGGAGCATCAAAGCACAGGGGGTCAAGAGCAGCTAAAGCATCTATAAAAGTGAGGTTTACAAAGCACATTATTCCAACATCTAGGAGCAACTATTGCAAAGACGCAACCGTGTCTTGTTTTTAATGTAGACTTTGGCACAGTCGGTACTATGCCTTGGGTATAGACCTCTCATACCTTAAAAGTAATGTGACTTTTATGAGACCCCTGCCCCATAAAAGTCACATGAATGCTTGCCATATCGCTCTGTCAGATGGGCTAACCCTGTTTCTTTCCCAGATGGTACTGTTAAGATGCACAGCCAAGTTAAGAAAGAGTAATGTGACGGTACATCACGAGCCAAAACCCAGAGGCACAAAGTGCAAAACAGTTTTCCCGGCCAGCACACGTGTCTGCTCTACCACTAACAGGACAGACACCCAAGTCGGCTTTACTTGACCTTTTTGAAGTGGTTCCACTCCTACCAGGAAACTGAAGCTGGTATAACTACATCACTATAACTCTGTAGATGTAGGAAGATCACAAGGGCAGAAGAAGGAGGACTACTCCCTCTGGCGCACAGGTGATTTCCTCAAATCATCCTCCCCTGCGGTTTTATTAAGATTGATGGTCCCCTGAGTTTCATTTTAGTGTCACAGGGGTATTATAAGAGTCTTAAATACCAATAATACACAAACTTAAAAGCAGCATGTGGGCATACAGTACATAATGTTGTATAGGTAGTAAGATGGGCCCCCAGTAATGTTGAAAGCAGATGTTTGTGTTGGCTCTCTCAGAAGTGTTGTTCCAATGGTCCGTAGTCCCTCAACCATTTCTGCTCTGCTCTGCTGGGCCTTGCTGGGGGTCCCGTCTCTCTCTTCCCTTCTGTTGCTTTCTTTCACCGAAGCATTTGGAAAACAACATTCATATGCTGTAATTCACACAAGCTTTTAATAGGACGTGATGAGTCCATGATTGAAAGTTTCAGCAGTATTATTAGGTAGAGCGGAGGACGGAGCAGATCTGAGAGGGCACAGCTCTGCGTTAGATGGATAGTCGGACAGCTTGTCTTGTATCAAAAGCAGGTTATATGCAGTAACATGTACACATTTCTGTTAACATTTTCAGAAGAACAAAGACTGTTCTTGTGTATGCATGTCTTATGCTGTGTTTGTTCGTGCCAATGTGTCTCTGCCAGTTTTCAAGGTGCCCTTGCAAAGGAATGCAACAGAAATGTTTCTAGACTGGGGGTTGGCTGTTCTGTCTGTCACTTAAAAATCTGATTTACTGCCCTTTAGCCATCTGCAACTTCCAATTTGCCGCCCTCTTTCTCCACCATTCCACCATCGTAGACTTTTCTTCTTTCGCTTCTCCCTCCACCCATTCGTCCCGGTGCGTCTCTTTGATTGGCGCAGTAGGGGAGTTAAACAGTGTTGAAAGTCTGAAAGAAGATGGATGGAGAGACTGAAGGAGTGCGAAAGAGAGAGAGAGTTACTGGGATTGGGTTGGCCGGTCTGGGTTTCATTAGCCTGTGGTGGGGCTCCACTGTGTTGGATGAATGGATGGGACAGGATGGGGGGATCACTGGCACCTTGAGGTTAAAGGGTGAGCAAAAACCGTAGAGAATCGTGTGTGTGATGTGTTTTTAAAGGAGAAATCTAGCAATCCACCCAAACACATTTAAATGGTGATTAAAAAGTGGGTATCCAGATATGGGCAATCCATTCGTGGGGCCATTATTTAATTGGGTGTTGTCTTCTATTTTGGATGAAATTAGTGACCAAACATGGATAAATGTACATTTTTGATTCAGACGAATCCGGGTTGTAGGAGGAAGTAGAGAAGCTGCCATTACTGTAAACCTGCATTTAAGACTGTAATGTATCTAAGGGATTTCACTTTTTAAGAGCTTTTGTCATGAAATATGTCAGAAAATCAAATGTTGAAATCATAGTCATCAAATGCAATGAAAATAAAAGTTATAATCCACAAAACTTTCAACGAAATCTAGTCCAGTTTTAACAATGCTAGACGTCTTTTCTGGGCTGCTCCAACAGTAAACGTCAACTTTGGAAAAAACAGAAAGTAAAAGCCACAAGCCTCTACTCCATGAAATCAATTTACTTCCATAAATCACCATTTAATCCTCATGTTTCGATCATATTCTGAGCAGCTTGCCGACCAAAGACCGAGGGATCTGCCTACATGGGCCAATGGTGTGCCACCACCCCGCCTCTCTCAGGCTAGCTCGGCGCTACGTTTCCTGGCTGAAATGAAAGTCAGTGACTTCCACATTTACACACAGTACATTCATCTATCCGAAGAGACGACTGCTAACCACCAACAACCCAAACCTATGCGCTTTCACTGCCAGTGTAAATGTGTTCAGTAGAACACGCAGTAATGGCAGTGGCGCTTGAGAACGCAACATATAAATCAGCTGCCGGATTTGTCTAGTCAAGGAGCAAGAGGTTCTTTATAATGGACAGCTTTTTATCCTCAGATGTTATTTATCACATGAAAAGAAATCAATCAAAAAAGAGAACGATATCTGTTATTCCATTGATAGTGTCATAAGTGTAAGGTAGAGCCAAAGAGACATGTTTTTTTTTGAGTTGATGTTCACCTTTCACTATGTCTTCACTGGATAAACCCACGCTTTCTCTTGCTGTTAATATACTGCCATTGTCACTATCACTGCTGCTCCTCCCACCTGCATGTATAAACCACCGCTGAATGAGACAGGTTCAGGCTTGTTTTGTTCGGGTAGTTGTAAATTATTCCAGGGAATAGAGTTGGATGGATTATATCGCAATATTGATTGATATATTGTAAGAAACTGTTTGGAAAATATGCATGGACAGAAACATCTGTTTTTGGCCAATTCAGTAAAGTGGATACTGAACAAAGGTCTTTCATCATGTCTAAAAATCTAATACTGCCATAAAACAATCCATTGTCAGCAATGTTGCAAATCAAGTCTAATACAACCAGAGATATTAAAGAGTAGTTAACTTGGTATAAATGATATGGTAAAATCTCTGACAGTAGACAAACTTACAGTATATTGTCGAACGGCATATATTGTCAAATTGCCCAATACTACTCGGAAATTTCGGAAACCACTAACTAATCTAAACGTAAATGAAGCATGTTGAAATGGCTAAAAACAGTTGTAAAAAGTCCATTTAATCACAAAATAAATCTTGGAATGCCTTAACGCTACATATTTATGGTACATAACATTACAAGTACAAGTTTCTTTATGCGTGTGTATTTTGTTAGAATAATTACCACCATGTTGTTTTTGGCTCAGTTGATCTACATTCATTGCTGTCTCAGTGTGCATCACTTGGTGCTTTTGTAACTTCCAGTTCAGCTTAGGTGGCTTTATTTTCCCGTGTGTGCGCTTGCATGGGCCAAAGCATGTGTGAGGGCAGGCAGTCTGAAGCCGTGGGGCACATGTTACTCGTTTAGTTTGGTTTTCATCAGCTCCCCTCTGAGTTCTGTTGTTTATACTCCCCCCACTACTCTTTTCTTTGCTTTCTCTCTTATCTTTTTATGTTTCCTTTGTCTTCGAGTTTCTTTGCTACTCTCTAAAGTAGTCACTGTTTGTTTAGACATCATCTTTTTAATTTCAGGTTTGTTTAATGACTCTGGCTCGTCTTCTGAGTCTGATTACTTAATGCTGGAGAAAACATAGCGGTCTGACGCTGTGTGGAAATTCCCCTTTGATGGCAGAGCCCCAAATCGAACAATCCTACAATGTCCTTAAGAAGTATCATATTTCTCACTTGATCGCCATGGTCAAGGGCATTAGGAAATGGAGTAGTTTGACTGAAATCTCAACTCTGAGTAATAATGGATTGAAGAAATGGACAGTTTTCTGTGCCTGACACCACAGATCCAGTGTTTCCCCTAGGATTTTCTCAGCAGTGGTAGTGTTATGCACACGCAGAGCCCACGTTGCCAGGACCCGTATTTGCGCACACCAGCAGTGAAATAACTTAAAAGTACTTTGGAATTGTTCCAGATAGGTTTATTCATGTTCATCGAGCCATGTGTGTGATAATTTACAGGAGCTTTTGACAGCGGAAGGACTCTGGAGGCCCAGATAGCTGTAGTTGTAATAAATGTCAAAGAATGAAATGCCTCAACACAGTCAGGGGGTTTCAGGGTTCTCACCCAAGAAAGTTTGATGTTGTTTTACTAAAAACTATGCATTTTCACATCAATTTAGACCTTACAATATTTTGAAAAAAAACAACTGGTTGTAGTTTTTCTCAGTACACTCAGACATCAGCAAGAAGAAAAGTGAAACAAATATGCTCACTGATAAAGTAAGCGCTATGTCCTGAAGTAACCCTAATTCAGAACAGGATTAGAATTGATTTATATTTTAAATAAAACTAAATACTGTTTCCAGAGCAGCAACAGTAATGTTTACAACAGCAAAGTCACTATGTAAACTCAATAATATCTCACTGGAAACAAAAATAACATATCAATAAAATAAATATTCCTGACATGAAAATACTGAGTGTAGTTTAAAAAGAATAAAGAACACAGACATCAGTCAGTATCACTCTTCCTGTCCTCTGTCGTCCTCCCTCTGCTGCTGGTGTGATTCACTGCTCGAGGGAGGGGCTGGTTTGGGAGGGCTGCCATCCCAGCCTGTAGCTAAGTTTACAAGAATTTGCCAAATTTTACAACATTTGGCAAACTAAGCTTACAGTTAGGCAACATACAGACTGCTTTTGTTTTAGCTTGTGCGTAACAATTCGCTATTCGCTTAACCAGCGCGCTGCGGTTGTGTAAAACATACCAGCGGTGAATGGAAGACTGCGGGCAAAGCAGTTTAATAAAATTATAATATATATATATATAAATTTTAATATAAAAATTATATGAAATCACTGGAATATGCTAGAAAGAAGAAAAGTCATAGCATGAATACCCTTGAAGACCTGAACATTTTGATATTTGAATGGTTTCTGTAGCTGAAATGCAGAAGTAGTTAACGATTGAAAAACGTGCAGAACAAGAATAAGTACATTTTTGAAGAGCAATATTTAGTAAATATTGCTTTTCTACATGTTAATGCTTGTTGAACAGGTGGTTTGATAAAATACATATTGGCTTTTCACTGCACTTAGGTTTTACTGCACGAAGGTTTTACTGCACTTACAACAATGAGGGCAACTGTCATCAACTCCAGTTAACTGTTACCTTTCACTTCACCTGTATCACTGTTTCCACCGCGGCCTCTCTATTTTACTGTCCACTCTGCTGTCCGCTCTGTGTGTGTGTGAGTGTGTGTGTGCGTGTGCGTGTGTGCGTGCGTGCGTGCGTGCGTGCGTGCGTGCGTGCGTGCGTGCGTGCGTGTGTGCGTGCGTGCGTGTGTGGAGGAGCTGGGCCCCGCCCTTGGTCAAATACAGACACGGAGCAGAGGAGAGGACAGAGAGGAGAAGCTGCAGCAATGACACCAATTCTCATTCGCTCTCCAGCAGCTGCTTGAAGCAGAGAAAGTGCACGTGGTTTGCATCTGTCGTGATTATTATGTACAATGTGGAATTTCAGCAGTGACGTTCATCATTTAGCAACAGTGTTGCGCTGCTGTTGAAAGCATGTAGGGAAAACACTAACAGATCTTATGACTGTAGGAGACATTGCTTTTGGTGAATCAGTGGAAATACACTGTTAGCATATAATCATTTACTCTCTTTTCTACAAATATACATTATCAGTAGATTTGTCTTTTGGTAGTTTTATGGGAATAGCCGAGTAGTTTGGAAGTACACCTGCTTTATGTTATCATGAATTACATTTCTTAATCTACCTCACCATAATTATCCTTTATTACGTCGTGTTTTTTTCTTCTTGATCAGATTTCCAACAGGAATAGTTGTTGAGTTTCCAGCACTGTGTTGACCACTAAAAACATGCTCAGTCATCGTCTCAGTTAGTTTCTCCACAAAACCAGCAGTGCCTGGGGAAAGTGAAAATGTTGTCAGAAAAAACTCCTGTTTCCAAACCAGTCAGTCAAGAATTGGTGGTTACTAATGTTGCAGTTTGATTGACATTAAGCCTCTTGCAAATTGTTTTTTCTGTTTGTGTCATCCTGATTGTGCCATAGCCATAGTTTCCAGTCTTGCACTGCATAATAAACTAAGACAATGAAGATTACTGTCCTGTGTTGAATGTTTGGTTTCTGTGTTTTTTCTTTTCTCAGCGTCAGACAGTATCTCTCCAGGCTGTGCCCAAGATAGAGGAAGCACTTTACCACTACAAGCCTCTTCATGTTGAAACCTATGGACCTCCGGTGCCTGAATTGGAGCAGCTGGGCAGACTTGGGTACAATTTTTTTTTTTTTTTTTTACACTCATGTCCACACATCTATCATAATCAGGGTCATTTTCACCTCCTTCAAGGGGGTAGACTATGAGTTTTAATTTAACACTGAGATGAGCACGGTTGTCAAGTTGAATGATAAGCAGAAGAAGGAGCAATAACCTTTTCCGTAATTTCCAAGGAAGTTTTCTGGAAAGAATTACGTAATTTGATTCAGTGTAGGTAAAATGTAGCCAAAATTCTGAGACAGTTTAGTTTCGTTACTTGTATCAAGTTCATAAGCAGTTGTTGATTTCCAGAGGAATTTCCTTGAAATATATGCTCCATTTAATCCCAAGTAAATATTCATTTATTATTCATGTATTATTAAAAGACAAAGTTTCACATTTTTGCATGTTCAGCTAACTTAAAAACTTGACACGAGCAATTAATTGGAATTAATTAACTGAAAGTGTACCAACTGAAAACTGTCTCACTTTTCCCTATGAAAGGTACCAAATTCCATTCCTTTTCTGCAAACCTTGTGTGAATTTACGCCCCATATCAGTTCTTCTCCAGGAAATTATAGGCAACTATGGGACTTGTAAAATAAAGTGCTGAATGTTGAATAAACTTCACTCGTAGAGTTTCTTTTAACTCTGCACATAGTTTAAGTGTAATGTAAAGGTTTTGTTGTAGAGTTAGAGAGCTGCTCGAAAGCCGTTCTGCTTTGGAAGCCTGGCTCGTCTCACTTGACTCTCCTCTGATTAACTGGGAGAGTGAAAGCAAATTAGGGGGAGGAGTACTGGGAGAGAGAAAGAGAGAGGGAGAGTGAGAGGGAGCAACAACCATCACCCTGCCACAAGCCGCCACGCTGCCTCTGCAGGAGCGTCCATTAACACACACAGGAAGTGCTTTCCCCCGACGGCCCCTTTGGGCCAATCAATCCACGACGCCATTGGTCCAGTCCTCACCGAATGCAAGCCATCCATCAGACAGCCTAGCGCCCAGCCGTCTGCAGTGCAACTGGCTGGCACTAAAGCCTGCCCACACACTAAGAGCGGCCTTTTTTTATTGGGTGACAGAAGCAAAACGGGGTCATATTCTTTTTGGGCGAGCTCATTGACGTTCAGCACTGCTTCACCCTGACAATAACCTTCATTTGGCTGAGATGTGCGTATTTGAATATAATGTCAGCATGTTTAGGATAAAGGTTTTCTAGTTTCATTGTAGTTTTTTTCAGTATTGTACTTAAGATAAAAGTTGTTATTGACTTTTGTTGCACAATCACATTTGCCTAATTACCAGAAAAGTACCTACATAAGGTGAAACGTTCTCTGTAAAGGATTACAGGAGAGTTTAAGCAGAATAACTGGCACTTATTTACATTATGTATTCAGTGAAGTGCTGAGGTCCTACTTCTTTTGGCCAGGCTGATCAATATGCAGATGAAACACATCTCACAATTTTTGCCGCATGCTGGTGCTCAGAGGAGGGAGGAAGAGAAGGGGGGGCCCGGTGTCAGCAGTTCAGGGGTCCAGGAGGACCGATGCTGGAGAGGAACGGCTCTGCCACAGAGATAAATGAGGCTCAGTTCAGTGAGGAACACCAGTCCCACTGGTGCATGCCGCAGGCAGCGACACAGACAGGCCCGTTCAGACAAACCACAACTCCCAAGATGCAATGTGCTGTTAAGTAAAAGCAAGGAATAGTGCTGACACTTCTGCGCAGTTGGCAGTTTGTGATTCAGCTAAGTTTGAGGTTTTGTGCATGCAAGCTCAGATACACATAGATGATCAAGCTTGAACATACACATGCACACAGAGAGTGTCCTTTAAACCTGGTATACATTTTGTGTCATGCGCACTCACACTCACCCCCATTATTGCAGTCCCAGCATTTTAGCCACAATGGAACTCAGTGTGATGTGGTAAATATTCACAAGTATGTGTGTGCAGAGAAGAGAGAACGCAGACACCGTTGAGAGAGTGAAAAGTGAGTCCCCTGTGTGGAGCGTTGGACTGCAGCTCCAGTCCTATGACCTGTGAAGGGAATATGCTTGAATGTGTGAGGAGATATGGATGTGCCTGAGCGTAGATGAGGTGAAAGGCCTGTGAGGGGGCAGGTACTTATTTTAAAACACGGCTGTTTGTCTTGGTCAAGGCCCACGGTGACAGCAGCACCACTGGTGATTTGTCTTAGACACAGTCATCAAATGAGACTGGAGAGTTGAGCTCACACACCCCCTCCCTGGTGGCCCCAGGGCCTCTGGGGCTGGACTCTTGCACAGGATGTCCAGTTAACACAGGACTGACTGGAGCCATGCTTTTTATTTCGACTCTCTCTTTTCTTCTCCGCTGTTCTCTTTCTCCTTCTGTCTCAGTGTCTGTGTCTTTTTCGCCTTGTCCCTTTGCCCCCCAAAAAACCGCAGGAGTGCTGCACGGCTGCCAGGAAAAAGAAGGGCCACGCCTCTTTCACTGTCTCTCCCTCTCTGTCAGCTGTACCTGAATAAATATGGGCTGAGCTGAGCTCTTATATTAAAGACAGCTGCCTCAATACTGGAGCAGAGTAAAGGCTGCATGTTCAGGCAACAGGGGCCTCCAAAAGTGCCCATTCAGCTTCTACCTCAACATCTACCCCCCTCCACACACACACACATAAATATACATATATATATATATACATATATATATATATATATATATCCAAATGCTCCTCCCATGATGTGCATAGGTGCGTTTGATTTGCCACAGAGGATAGGACCCCGACTGTGTGATGTTTCTATAATGCCAGTATAGTGCTGTCCATCTCATTGACTGGCACCTACCCAGAACCATGCGTGAGCTGTAAGAATTATGAGTAGACTATGAATCTAACACTACAGCCTGTACTCCAAATGTCCTGCCATGGCTCCTTGCTTTTATGTTGAACAGTAAAAGCCTTTAATAAACAAAATCAAAGAAGAAGTAAATACTCTATTGGAGACACAAACAGAAACACATGATGTTTACATTGACATGGCTATGATATGAATCTCAGCACAAAGCAACAAAGATTGAAGCAGTAGTCGTCTTAACTCCTGCCCCCTCGCTCCGATCCTGAGCCTACTGATGGACATAACCTGAGTGGAAGCACTTGCATACACCAAAATACACCGCACCAGTGAAGTCATGCTTGCATTATAGTTAATATAAGTCTGTTTATGTACATGAGCTCATGTAGACATGCGCAAAAATGCACTTTCTATTTTTGTTTGTGTGTGTGTAGATGAGCATCTGGGTCTGAGTTTGTTTTCTACAAGAATAGTTTTTAAGCTCTGACTGCGGCGATGAAAGACTGACTGGGATCTTGGACAAGGACAAATCATATGGGGGGAAAAAAAGGGGAAAGAGAAATTGGCTGCAGAGCGTTGAAAAATTCGACTCAAACCTCAAGTGCTGACAATGAAAGCTAGCCAGAACAGTTGTTTGTGTTGGCACAGGTCGCCCTGAAATTAGCCCATCTCTCTCTGACAGAGGTTGCTCAATGCACTTCGCCAAATGCCAGTGTGTATAATATTTTGAAGTTTTGCCTCCTCCCCCACTCCGCATTGCTTTCTATAATTGGTGGAAAAAGTGAGGTTTTCTGTTGGGAGCGCTTGTCAAGCATCCGTCTCTTGTCGGTGGGGTGAAGGGGAGCAGCTGAATGAGCAGTGTTTAGTCTGGAGCTCCTCTCCTGGGGATGCACTTCTCTGCACAAGGAAGTAGTCCTCACTTTCTCCCACCAAAACAGACAACTGGTCAGGTTGAAGGTTTAAACTAGAAGGTTCAGACAGTGATGGGTAGTTTTCTGTCAACTTTATTCCTAAACCATGGAACAACCAATCATTTTCATCGCCTGGAAACTGCCCCCAAGTCTTTATTTAATGTGACTCAATCTTTCTATGGCCATATGTACGTACACATGTACAAATGAAAGTAATACATAAATCACTTGTGCACACACATAGTCTAGCTATGTTTAACGTGTACTTAAAGGACATCTGCTCACTGTTCTGGTTGGGAGCCAGGGGTTAATGGGTCTCTGAGTGATGCTCTCCTCCTGCCTGTGTGCTTGAGCTTTCCAAGCATCCCTTGGTGGCGTCTGCGTGTTTATGTGATTGGATTGGTGTGTTTGTGTGTCTGTTTGTTTGTTTGTTTGTTGGCTTATACTGCATGTTAAGTGCTTTGGTGGGAGGGAGATATCCAGAATAGTCAGTGGTGCCATCATAGCCCTCAGTTCCTGGCAGTCAGCTTTGCTAGCCTCTCCCTGCCGGGTTGGCCTGACTCCAGGTCTAAGCGCTCCATCTCCCCAGCTCTAGACTAGCTGGCCAAAAGCACTACCAGTGACCCCGGATTTGGCTCTGGGAGTTAGCAGGACCACTAAACATGGTCCATAGAGGACTATTGAATCCATTTCTGCCATCACCAAATTGGAGTATATGAGGTTTAAATTGCATACAAATCATTCTTTCCTTCCCCTGCTTTCCCTCTCTCCCTCTGTGATGAAAGTGCAAGTCAGCCGTGATATTCTTCTTTTTCTCTAAATGTGCAGAGGACAGCCACTCCAGAGGAATGTCTAGAAACGGCCATGAATAGCTTTTCCATGTATCTCGAGTTCTCTGATCCCTGCAGGGCACATATCCATCTGATGGGCCTGACGGGCCTGGAAGGGCCGTGGGGGGAGGGATCAGAGGTCACTGACCACGGGGGACCTGAGGTGCAGCACCGGGACGTTAGAGCGCTGAGACTGACGGGAGCAGAGTGATGGCACCTTGGAGAGACGAGTCTCACATTCAGGGCCTCAAACAGTCATGCACTCAGGCACACTCTCACACAAACACAGCTTTGATGCTTAAGTTATGAGCTGGAGACTGAGGTGCCGGTTAGCATGACCTCAAATGAACTCCCTCAAGAGCAGTGGTCTTTGATCTACTTTTACTACTGTTAGATAATGTCTCAAGGCACATATTTTGCGCTCATTCAACCAATTAAAATATTCTGTGATGTTGCCCAACAGTACTATTTATTGGAAAATGGTTTATTTGGCTCTTGCATAACAATAGGGCTTTCCCTCAAATACTTTGGGGTTGCCACCATAACCAAGACCTAAAGCTGAACTTGGTTTCTCAGATATTTGATATCCTCTATTCTTCCACACTACACACGTGCCAGTATCTTGTGTTACTAGATCCAGCATAGGCAGAAACTATAGACTTCAATGCAGTGCTTCCCTGACCATTTAAGTGCTTCCATAGCTCAGATCTAAAAGCTTGACTGGAGCCACAGGGCTCACAGATTTTAAATTTGCATAGCCAAAAGAGACTGCAGGCGCTATAAAAGTGTGGAGGCTTGAATACACCTATTTGACTTGCAAACCTGTCTGTGTCAACAGGATGCCCCATCTTCACTCATCACATAGCCACCGCCTAGCTTCGATTCTCAGCTTCTCGCACTGTGGGTGCTTACTTTCCTCGTTACTAACCAGATCAGAAACAGAGTGGAGTGCGGCCACCGTCCAATCCCACCAGCCCCCACCCAGGCCATTATCCCGTCTGTCTCAGTAAACAGACCATTAACAGACAGCGCTGGTGGAGGCCAGATCACTATTGTTTTCCCTCCCATAGATCTGTGCAAATATTGATCTTCTCTTGAAGTATGAGTCAAAATAAGCACGCGCTGTAGTTGACTGGAGGCTTTTTACTTGTGGGTGACTCATTTCTAACCCAAAGAGCAGGCTGAAAAGGAGGGAGCATTACAGAATGACAGAGCAGGAAATACATTTGTCTTGTGTGTATTCTGGTCATCTGAAAGAGCACCGCTTTTAATGTTATTGTTTTCCCTCTGTGGGCCGTGTGCCAGACAGACCAGCAGTCTCCTCCTGCGATGAACCCAGGCCAGGCCAAACCAGGCCAATGCCAGTGAAGGAGACACCAGCGATCAGGGAACTCCGGGGATAACAGCCTCTCTTGCCTCCAGGTTTATTTGTGTCACAGCCTAGAGGCGACAGGGTCAACACCCAGCAGAGGGTGAGGTGATGTCTCCTGACTATTTTAACACACACTGATCTGTGTGGAGGTTTGCAAAGCAGCCGCTCACTCTCTAGGGTTGCATGCTTTGATTTCAAGCTTAATGGTGCTCATAACCATGCATACACGTACACGCACACTCAGTTTGTGTTAACACAAACACCAACAGACTGGAACTCTGTTCCTCTCCCCTGCTCTTCACCCCTGGGGCAAAGGGCCCGGCAATGTACAGGGGGATTAGCTGGCTCATTTTCCCCTCTTAAGAGCTGGAGAAAGAAAACAAACTCCCGTCATGTGAGGCTTGGCTGTGGGGACTTGCCACGCACACCTAATAGAAGGAGGTACTCCTCCACTATGATATATGAATTATGACCCTCCCCCTGCTGTACCTTTCCCTATCTTTTTGTTTTCCTCCATCCCCCCCTTCTTTGGTCTCTTCCCATCTTTCTCCCTAATTGAAATCCTCTTTGCCTCTCCCCAGTGCTTGAGGTGCTTCTGTAACTGATACCTGTGGAGGAGAGTCCCCCCAGGAAAACTCTATTCTTCTACTCTGTATCAGTGCTCTATTCCCAGAATGTTACATCTAACTGTTAAGGCTCCTTTTCTGTGTGTGTGTGTGTGTATATGGGTGTGCCATGTGCTAGCAGCCATTCACTGAACAGCATATGTTCTTCCATTGTTTACGGCCCTATTTGGTTAACGATGACACTGATGTCATGTCATTATCCTCCCTCTCCAGTCCAGTTTGCCCCCCCCCCTCCCCCTATCTTTCCTCTAAGCTCTCCAGGGGGCAGAGTTATCAAGTATCAGCTCAGGAGACGAAAGAAAGATGCTCTGTGTATCAAGTGGCTAGCAGGGTGTGTGATGCCTCTCCAAGCCCCTCGGCTGTGGTTAGGTGTGAAGCTTGTGGCTCAGCTAGTCAGCCAACCTCTACTGCCCCCATCAGGTTTGACTGAGGAGGTGCAGGGCCAAGACTCGAGAGCTCTGGATGAGTAGTGACAGGTGACGCTTGGACCAGGAAGTGAAGTTGCTTTTGGGTGCATGTAGCACAATAGTCCTTTATCGAAGGCACCTCTACAAGGTTGTCTTTCATAGACACAAAAACAAGTGTACCTCTTAGTCATTATCACTGATACCAGCAAGCTGCCATCTTGAGGACAGCTTAAGGAGTGTCAGTCACTTGACATGAAAATGTATTTCTATAAGCGTTAATGTCAAGTGTCAAAGCTTCTGTTAACGCTCTAAACATGTTTCCCCCTTAACTAAGTGTTAGCGATCCTCTCATCCCCCTCCTCCTCCTCCTCCTCTCTTTTGGGATCCTGAGGGGCAGACTCACCCTGTTAGTGATGATGATAAGACACATGATAATGGATAAGGGGTCCATAGGCTCGTGAGGATATGATGTAACCGCATGGAGCCCCCCTCACACACTCACAGAGTACAACTTGAGATAATCTGGTGGACAGTGGGTAGTCTAATGGCTGAGGATCTGTCTCACACACTCACACATCCCAGAGGAAGCTGCATTCAATGGAAAAGAGTGTGACCTATGACCTGTGGTGATGAAAGACTGCTGTTGACAGATATAGTATACCTGTGAGAGTCCTCTGTGTTTGGCTTGTCTGCAGGGGTTTTGTTTCTGGACCGCAGCCTGGACCAATTCACACATTCTCTGCTGCTAAAATTCTGCTCCATCGGTTTCGCCGTTAGTATTGATACAAACAGCTTTGCCCTTAGACAAACATGTATTCACACACATGTGAATTGTGTAGACACACACATAGGGGCATAAGCACACATCGCACATCCACACAATGCGCTCAGTGTGCTGTGTCTCTCACAGGGGTACATTTTCTCTCAGGGTAGAGTGTAGGAAGGAGGGGCAGATGGGGTAGCAGTGCTGTGAGTGAAACCGGAGCTGCCTGAGGAATGCAGGGGGTGTTTTTGGAGGACCGGAGTGGAGTTTGGGGGTGAAGAGGCAGGGGTGGGGGGGGGGGGGGGGTGACTTAAGGGGGTAGGATGGGTGATTAGGGGGTGACAGCTGAGTGCTGACCCCTCTATAATGACAAATCATCTGGCAGGTGTGTGGCTCTGCACCCCCCCTACCCCTCCTGCGGCCCCCTCCTCCAGCCCCCATCATTCCCAGGCCAGGAATCCTCAACCGCTGCTGGAGCAGTGCGCTAAAGGAAGACTTCCGGACATTCACTGTGCCATCCAACAGGCTCATGACTGGCCTTTCAGAAGTATGGGGCAGCCTCTGTTCATATATAGCATGCCCTGTGCTTGTCAGCTGCCCTCTATGTCGACTCAACACAACAGTCTAAGCTCCTTTGCTTTAGTAAACATAGTTAATGAGGCTTCAGTCCTTGGAGCAGTCTCAGGTAGAGTCGGGGTTATTGATTAATCTTTCATAGACGTCATTTTCCCCTCCAGTGTTGATATAACAGAATATTGGCGTATCTTCCCAACTTGCCTGAAAGTCAACTTACCCTGTTTGGGTCATGAATCATGCTGATGACAAGCTGAATCCAAAAAGCCTCTGATCCTTTGTGCTGTGAAAATAAGAGCTGACCCTGGATCAGTGAAGGTGCTGTGAAAGCAGACAGGTGCCAAGCTGAGGCCCGGTCTCAGGTCAGTGCTGAGACTTAAAAGGAAAATGCAAGAGCAGCAAAACTTCAGAATTTATGGATTCATACAGATATTGCTTTACAAAGAACTGTTTAGCTCCTTTGAACTTGCTGTATATTAAACAGGAATATAAAGTTTTCAAGTGTGAAACGCAGCCAAACCACGTACAGTAACTCTTCAGTGAGTGTTGTTTTAGACCGATCTGGGTTGCTCCATTGTCTCATGCATCTGTTCTGTGGTTTGTATGTTGATTTAAAGCCGTTTTCTCATATTAACTCCGGAAAATGTCCTGAGAATCAGGTCCAGACATTGTCAGGAGTTTCCCTTTCACACAAGTCCATTTAATGTCCGGTCCAACTGATTTGGACATATGTGTTCTCACATACAGTCCTACTAGGTGATGTCTAGATAAGTTCAGAGTTGCAGTGCATGTGTGAAAGAGACTTATGTGTCTTCCTGATGAAATAGCCATTGTAGAATCACAGGACTCTTTTCCATCAAGCCTGGTCTTCCACAGCTCTTCTTAATCCATTTCCAGCCAACACATGGAGTCTAGACAAGGGGCCCAACGCAGCCTGCACCTCTGCCTGATATCTCCTGTTTTCCCTCCGGATTCCCAACCTCGCAGCTATTTCCCTGAAGAACCCAGACACCCTCCACTCCACGGCGGCATCGCTGATCCAAACACAAAGAGGAGCCACACATTCTCAGCTGGAAATCACGCAGAACCCGCCGGAACATTTCACCACTTATCTTTTCACTTTGAATTAGAGATGGGGCTTTGCAGTGTTTTCCAGGCAGCAGGAGTGGAGAATACTTTCAGGGTCCCGTCAGTGAAATCTCTGACCGTTATTAGCATTAACAGGAGACATTGCCCAGGTATTCAGACTTCCAGACCCAAGTGGAAAAATGTTGTTAGCTCTGAACAGTTTTGATCCAACAACACATGGTTTTTTGAAATAGCAGGATGGCAGCAGACATTATGAGTAGTATGATCACATCATTTATGATTTTGAGATGTCAATATTTTCAATTTCACATTTTATAAATTTGACACTTGTGTTGCTGTTGATTCCAAATGAATATTACAATAATTCATGCCCATTGTTTATAGCAAGGAAAAATAAAAAAAACTATATTTTATTCCTTTTAGTTGTATGATAATGGAACCCCCCCCCCCCATCATCATATTCCCCAATGACAATTGCAGTCTGACACGCACACTGTCACACTTTGTCATTCAGTTGTCTTCATCACCTGCACTCGTCTTTTCCCGCTCCCCCCAAGCGACATAATGGGCCAGTCCAAAGTGACCCATATTTACCCAATAATATGAGGCTTTGAAAAGACCCATATCGAGTTGCAGCTAATGCTCCAGTGGGGCCCAGAGAGTGAAAGATGTTACCGGCCGAAACGGCTTGGGTTTCAGGGCCCTTCGAACAAAAGGCAGTCCAGTCCTTGGAGAGAAAGGGAGAAAGAGGGGGACGGGTGGGCGGTGATGGGGAGGGAGGGTGCGGAGAGTGTTAGCGCACACACTGAAACAGTAGCGTCAGAGGGGCTCGGAGCAGAGGGTGTAGGTCTGAATTTGCATTACATTTTATGATTGAAAGCACTGCAGAGAGTCTGCCTGTTTTCGTAGGCAAGAATGCAGCACATATTTAATGCATTTCGTGTCTTCGCGTGTCTTGGTTGTTGTCAGTCCACTCCTGATTGGTCGGCATTGTCAAGAACAGTCTTTAAAGTCAGAAAAAGAAAAAAAAAATTATCTTTCAGCCTTACGAACATCTAGCCGGTCTTGTGCATGTACATGTATGTGGTTGGCCTTTACAGGAAGATGCACGTACAAATTAATGGAGCAGAACTGAACTACCCCCGGGTGTTTGGGGTGAGCAGAGGGGCAGACAGGGTTGGTTTAAGAGAAGAGTATTTGTGATGATGATACCCAAAGGTGATTTCACCTCACATCCTCCCTCCTCTGTCTACTTCCCACCCACCCCCCTCACCCCCTCACCCTTTTTCCTCCCTCTCCCCCACCTTCATGTTCTCCTTTTGCTCTCTTGCTCTCTCTCTCCTTAGGGGCAGGCAGGTATAAAGTTACACAGAGCTCTCAGCTTTCTTGGAAGGAATGACCACATGAGTAGCTTGGGGATTAGATTAGCAGGAAGAGCAGACTTAGCCAGGCTGTAAATAGCCCACTTTTTTCACCATTAAAAAGGCCCAGTACAATATAATCAATAGATAGCACTCATCTGATGCAGGAAGCCATATGAGAAGACCTCCCTCAAGTGCTCTGAAGGACAGGCTACAGCAGCTTGGACTTAATGAAGTTATTATTAATCACTGGGCCTCCTGTTTTGAACTTGCGTGTTGTTTCTCTAGTGGGTGATGAGTGGTCTTTGTGTGCAAGACCTGATTGACATCTCTCGCTTCTCTTCTTCTCACTTTCACTCGTCTGTTGTAAGACCCGACAAGGTCACGTTGCGTGCTATTCTCGAATGTTTGACTTGATGTCATAAACATGCTAGCAAGTATGTTTCAACTTTATTTTTAGCGACTGTTTTATTGCGTTACGAGAAAACCTCTAATGCACCTTGTAGAATCATAAAACACCAAAGCAAAGCGTGATCTATTCAGTGTGTAATTTCACCAACACCTTTTTCTTCCCCGTCCATCTCTCATTCACATACACACACACACACACGGCTCAGCTCTCTGTCTCTCTTAGCCTCCCCACAGGTGTTAGGTTACTCTGTAAAGCAGCTTGAATGGGCACAGAAATCACAGAGGGCTGTCTGTGCTCTTGATTCCCGTCTCACTTTGAAGTCTCCCCCCGACTCACAGGAACAGGGGCCACAAAGCCAGACTCGTGTGAGGGCTTTAGACCCTTCTGCCATGACTATGATTTCTGCAAGGGGAGGGGGGGGGGGGGGGCAGTATTGACGGGCAAGACTACGTGTTGTCTCAGTTGCTGGAGGACTTTGCTTTTTTAGCTTTGTAGACAGATGCTACAGGAGAGGTGTACGACACATGCAGACTGTGTGTGTGTGTGTATGTGTTTGAAACAGTGGAGGAAGGATTAGAGTGGGTGGGGCCGCAGGTCAACACCCCCCCCCACAACACTCACACGACTTGTAACTTCTGGGGCGTCTATCACTGTAGGGACAAGATGTGGAGACTAAATTAATAGCTCCACTGTTTTTTCTGTCTGTGCACAAATGTGAAAATAAACAGTGACTTTTGGCTTTGCTTAAGAACCTGCAAAGAGGCTCCGGCAGGATACATCTGTAAGCACTTAAAAAATAAGACACCTATAATACTTTAATAGAGCCATGTTGGAGAGGCTTCTAGGCACAAGGTGTTCCAGTGTTAGTGTACTGGTACGTATGTCGTCGTCCATCTCTTCAAAAGGGCAAAGAGTCCCGGAGAGCCAGAAAAAACAACTTGAAGTGTGGATTTTCTGAAGAATAAACTTACACTCACGTTACTCACAGGAACTACTTTTGAAAGCAGCTCTTTGGCTGCCAGTCAGTCACATTATTTACAAAATGCCTCACTGATGTCACTGACAGTGGTTTTCTGTGTGTTCTCAGGTATCTGAACCATGTGCGGGCTGCCATGCCTCAGGACACAGCTGGAGGATACAACTCAGCTCTGGCTTGTCATCGAGCCATCCAGGATGCTTTCAGTGGGATGTTCCTTTGGAAAGGCTGAACCCATTCAGAGCTCAAACGGTACAACAGCAACCGAGTAGGAAAGTGAACTGAATGGACTACAAATACAGCACCGCCACCGCCGCGGAGAGGGCAAAAGCTGCTGTGTAGTGCTCAGACTTGATTTGGGTTAAGTTGTATATGGAGTTTTATATTTTGTGTTACTTTTATATTTAAATAAATCACAATGAACACTGACTGTTTGCCCATTATTATACAGATTTATTTAAAAATGAAACAACTCAGGATGTAAGTTATTGCATCCTGAGTTCTGATACAGTTCTGATACATACATGTATGAACAAAGTGGAGTCATTTACTGAACTAAAAGACATAAAAGCAACAGTAAACCTCAGTTTGGGGAAAAAAAAAAAAAAAAAACTTCTCAACTCAGCTGTCTCCTCTCACACTCTTTGTGATGCCAGGTTTGTATGATTATCACGTTGAATCTGTAGTCTCTTCACACTTCTGCCTCTTTGGGGCCGGTTCCTCTGAGGGCTCTGTGGACAATTAAATGAAAACAGTTTAGAATCTAATAGAATTAAACTTTTATGTACAAACGGTGGAAAATCGCCTTTGGAATATCACTAAATCACACACATAAGGCAACAAATACTCCAGGTAATGAAACACAACAGACAAAAATTAACAAAAACATTATCTCTACAAATTTGAGAAAATCATTTTTTGAGTGTGTTCATTTCAATTTATTCATTACTTTTACTTTTATTTGCAAATAAATCAATTAGGGGCAGATTCCTATTAACACCAACAGCCAAGTGAAAAACAGAAGAACAAAAACACAGACGGAAAAGAGTCGATACCAGCCTGTAAAAGTGGAGATGCATTGTAATAAGTGAGATTAAGTAATGAGTTAGGTCAAGTGATACTGGCCCTCATGTTATGCAAATAAAGCTAATTTTGGATCCCCCTGGACTCTGAACTTTTCAATTCAGAGTCCGAGGGGATGGTGCGCAGATGGTGACGTGGTCCTGTGGGCGTTCTGCCTAGACACCTTCTCCTGTTGTTATTGTTATTACTATTATTAGTCATATCTATTATTATTATCATTGTTATTGTTATCATGCTTCTCTGTGTCTCTCTCTCCCCTCTCCCCGTCCCTCCTTCTTTCTCTCTCAACCCAAGCGGTGAAGGTAGATCTCTGCCCACCAAGAGCCCAGTCCTGCTTGAGGTTACTTCCCGTTAAAGGGGAATTTTTCCTTGCCGCTGTCACCAAGTGCTTGCTCATGGGGGTATTGTTGGGTCTCTCTAAATTAAAGAGTATGGTCTAGATCTGCTCTATGTGAAAAGTGCCCTGAGACAACTTCTGTTATAATTTGGCGCTATATAAATAAAATTGAATTGAAATTGAATTACTGTCTTGAAGAGAGTCCCCTTGTCAAAATCTAGTTTTAAAACCTTTATTATTTCGGTTTTGTGCTTATTTGTTGCATATTCCTAAATTGATGTATAAAAACAAATCATCACATATAAAAACTACACATCTCGCACAGAGAGCACTTTTTATATACTGCATTTTAAGCACTGTAAGGCATCCTACAGTTCCTATACTATAAATGGCATTTTTGGTTATGTTTGAATGCTTAGTTTGGCTTTCATAGTTAATAGCTGTCATCATTATCAGTTTATTACTGAATTCCTCACTGTTTTGTACTTCTCACCTGTCTGTTCATGTTCACTGCTGAAGAGGACCTCTTTAGGGAGTGTGAAGCTCACACACATCATATCTTTGTTTGGTGCTACATTGCGCACAAAATGCACAGAGCATCGGTTCTCCAGGGGGAATCCAAGGCTGCGGGAAGCCCTCTCCACCACGTCCTTGTCAGGGTTGTCATCCTTAGAGAAGCCATAGCAGTGCACTGTAGGTAGGTTGTCATCGCAGGGAGGCTCCTGGTGCAGGAGGCCTCTGAATGCATCCAGGAACTCCAGAGCCAAGGCAGGCAGGTTCATCACCACATGAACACTGGCTTTTCCCTTTAATAGTGTGGGCAGCTCCTGCTTCATGGGTCCCAGGATGAACGCTCTGCCATCCAGGTTAAAGGTTCTGACTTTGCTCTCCACCTTGTTGAGTTTGCAGTTGTGCTGCAGCCATCTGTAGGATTCTGGGTTGAGATCGTTGGCTAATACATTGGCACCCGAGCGAGCAGCTGGGACAGCGAAGGGTCCGACACCAGCAAACACATCAAACACGGTGTCACCACGTTTGACGAGCTGCACCACACGCTGGTGCTCTGTGCTCAGCCGGGAGTTCCAGTATACACGAGAAAAGTCAAACTCATAAGTCACCCCGTTTTCTTTCACCTGCACCACAGACAGAGAAGATGAGCATCAGAGTTCAGGTCGGTTCAGGTTCTGAATATATTTGAGAACGACTGAACAAATGCACAATGTGTATATGTGTGTACTATTATACTATTAACATGACCTCATTGCACATTAGTGATTTAACCTACTTTGGCGACCATGTTCTCCTCCCCGGCCAACACTTCCATCTTGAAGTTGCGGTAAGTTGAGTCGATTATGTTTGTCTTATTGACCACGCAGGTAACACCAGGGTTTTTGTCCATGATGACTTGACCTGCAATGGAAGAAGCAATAAATATAATTTCCTGACTCTGAAATCTTGTCTGGTCATTTGAGTTTGATCAGAAATGTATAACTAAAGAAGAATCCAAAGCTGTATCTTAGACTAAACATATATAATTAAATGATAATATGTAGTACAGCCACAGCTCTCTGTACGTTGACACTATGCAACAAACTAATAGTTACATTCTTGATTAATGTGCAGATTTTTGTCTTGATAAATTGTTTTTTCTTTAACCTTTCAGAAAATAGTAATATGTTGACTATAATTCCTCAGTATCCAAGGTGACGTCTTCATATCGCTAGTTTTGTTCAATAAACAGTCCAAAACCCAAATATATTCAGTCGACAGTTATCTGAAACAGAGAGAAGCAGAAAATCCTCACATATAAGAGGACAGAACAGGAGAATGTTTGGTGGGTTTGCTTGAAAAATACATGAAACAATTAATCGATCTAGAACTGCAACGATTGATCGATTAGTCTATCAACAGAAAATTAATTGCCAACTATTTTCGTATTTGATTTATCGTTCTGAGAAAAATTTGTAAAAGTCTCTGCTTCCAGCTTCTCAAAGTGAATATTTTCTGGCTTTGTTAGTCCTCTGTGACAGTAAACTGAATATCTATGGACTGTGGACTGACAAAAAAAATGGCATTTTAGGTTGAAACTTTGGCTTTGGGAAACAGTGATTGACATCTTTCACCATTTTCTTACATTTTATAAACCAAACAACTAATCAAATAATAAAGAAAATGATCAAGAGATTAATCAATACAGAAAATAATCATTAGTTGCAGCCCTAAATTGGTCAACTAATCTTAAAGTAATAAATTCCAAAACCAGACGGCTGCTGGATCTCACTTAAAAATACCATCTTTCCGTCCTCTTCCAGGAACTGGTTGACCACATGAAAATACTGTAAGAACCACAGTTGTGGGTTTCCAAAGATTTAGAGAAATGAAAAAGAGGTAACAAACTAAATGCTCCAACACAACCACACAGCTTGTCTCACCTTGATCACGAGGTCAAAACATCATCCGTTATTATAGTTACTGTGCAGTGCAGAAAGGAAATGTTTAGAAAAACTCTCTAAATATCCATGTTTGTTTTTTTTCTCATTAATTTCTAGAGCTTTGGATACAGTCATCTACTGAGGAGACGGTGACAAACACTTGAATACAGACAGGTGACAAATTAAAGGAAAAAATGGTAAATAAACAAATGGAGAAACATAATGAATGCATACACTTATGTACAGGTTGCGATGTTGATCATATGCTATGACCTTCACAGTCAGCAGATCTCAACTCAAGTGAACACCTATTTTAAACCTATATGTTAGACACTGCTCTCCACCATCATAAAACCGAATGAGGGAATATTTTTAGGAAAAAGAGGAGAGAAAAAGAGTTCATCCCTCCAGTAGAGGCTCCTACACCAAGGAGCCCTGAAGCTTTTCTGGAGGCTTATGATGACCCAACATCTTTTTAAGACACTTTATGTTGTTTTTTCCTTTAATTTGTCACCTGTCTGTGTGTTATTTTGGCCTGAAATCCTTCTGTTACAGCATCTGGCCTCTCTCACCTATGAGGTTCCTGTATGGCAGCTGGTGGTCCCTCAGGTTCATGTGTGCGATGTGTCCCACCCGGCTGAACCCAGAGGTCACATCCTGACCCTGGGGGAGCACGGCCTGCAGCACTTCTTCGGTCTTCAGGTTATCATAGGTCAAGCTCAGCTCATAGTCCTGCAGCTCCTCAGCAACACCGAAAGACCTCAGAGCCTCGGCTTCAGCTTCACTGAAGGACTTTGGCGATGAGACTCTGTGAGGGTCCAAGAGCACTAACCGGACGTCACTACTCTCCTCTTGATCCTGGACCACCCTGGGGACTCCTGGACGCTGGATGGTTGACTTTTTCAGGCTCTTCACTACTTTGTTTAAGACACCAGTGGGCACCCGTAGAGCTGGGACTGTAATGGTCTGTGCGAAGGCTTCTTTGTCCAGAGAGGTCATCCCCCGGACCTCTGCAGGGGGCTGGTACAGTTTGGGCTCCATTATGGGCTTCACAGCAAAATCAGGACAGGCTGAGCACAAGCTTTGAGCAAGTTTAAGGTTGATTTGCGTTTGAACAGATGGATGGACTCTGCTGAGGAGCCTGAAATAACAAAAACGCAGCTGTTATGAGGCATAAAAGTGAATAAAACACAATCTAACAAAAGTTTGACAAAAAGGTATAACACACGGCTAAATAAATGTTAAATACACTATTATTATCGAGAAAAGCCACATTCAGAGCTCACCTCAACATCCTCCGTCCTTAAGCATGCTTGGAACTGCGTCATCAGTGGCAGACCAGAGCCGACGTGATTGGTCGAACGAGCGGAGAACCGATCTCTGATTGGTCGGTCTCCGTTCTGACGCTCTCGAATGCGACGGAAGGGGTGATCACGTGACATGCGAGTGATCAACAACAACAGTCGGCAGCTGACAAGTTGATAAGAGGAGAGTTTAAAAGTGACAGAAGAGAGGATGGTTTCACCAATCCGCCGACGCGCTAACTCACGTATTTGTGAGGTTTGACCTGAAGCTCTGAGACTCTGAGGTTTTTTGTGTTCGCTGAGTTTTCTGAGAGGAGAAAATGAGCATTAATGGAAACGCAAACGCAGACATTTACCGGGAATGCATCGCCGGGGACACAGAGAGCAACGAAACTACTCCTTTATTATCAAATGTAAGTACTGACAACAGAACTGTCATTTCTCACAGCGTAGAAACAGTGTTTCAGGTTACATATCTGAACTGCAGCGATACAATTTCAGTAGTTTTTTTTGCATGTACATGTAGACAAACTGTCAGCAGAAATGTTGGTTATGACAGACATCACGTGTTTTGAAAAACAGCATATTTTCAGTTTCCTCTCTGCTTTCTGCCTCTGTCAGCACTTACAGGAAAGTCCAGCCTCAAACAGAAATTACACTCATGTATTTCAGTGATTACTTTCTACTGAGTATATATCTGTAGTTATATTTATTTCCCATGCAAATACAAATAAATTCTACATGACATTTGGAACAAGACATTCAGTTTACTCATTAAGCTTGAAGCCACTCAGCCAGTAAAACTGTTATATAATGTGTTCTGTGGGTCTAGAGGGAGCAATCCAAAGTTTACATACTAAATCCTTTCATTTTATTAAACTTTAACACGTGTTTGGGCTGTAAACAGTCACATTTAAAGATATTGTAGTTTGTAAACTCCTCCTCAAGTCATTAAAATGTCCAAATTCCCAGCAGCAATACAGAGGACATAACCTTGTGTCCTCACAGCCTTGTCAAGACTTGAACTGACACTCATCATCACTGATTGTGATACTGTTTGGAGTCCATTAACACCAAACTAGCACCTGAAATCTTCCAGTTGATCATTGAAAATGGTTCTACGTTCCAGTAAAGCCATCAAGGGTGCTTTCAGTGTGTCTTCATGTATTCACCATTTATTGAGTATTTCCAGTTTTTGACTCAGAAACTTGTTGTCATATACTCTGTTAATGTGGTGTTGAGTAAAGGAGTAACTGGGTCAAACTTTCAAATCAATATTGGGGTGTTTTGAAGTTATTTTAGGGTGTTTTTCCCTTGAAAACCTTTAGCAATAGATATCCTGAAGCTGAGAGATTTGGAACCATTGCATTGGTTTTTGCAGTTAGTATATGTGTGATATTAGGTGGATGTCAGTAACCCCAAATCACCTTTCGGTTTATCAAACAGTGTCATTCATTTGCTGTTTCCATGTGATCAGAAACACACACTCAAAGGAGGTGTTGACTGTAGAAATAGCTGTGCAATTTAATTAATCATTGTCAAGATAATTCATTGAAGCATTCATGGCAAAACATATTTGAAATGACTTTACAGTGAACAAATTCTCCTGTTTTAATATAATTATTTAAAAGACATGAATAGAAAAGAAACCAGGTGAGGCGAGCTGTGATTCGTCAATATTAAGTTTGATGCTTTTGCTCAGCACTATGTTGTGCTGGTGACCCCGGTGTGACGCTGAACAGGAATAATCTGTATGAATGCAAGACTCCAAGTGGTTAGAAAAGTCACATTCTTGTATATCAGAGTTATTGAATTTGCTGCATTTTCATTTTACGTTGCAGCCAGTCCATATTTCATCCAAGTGGTGTCATAGTTTACTTGCTGCCTTTCAGTACTGTAACCCGTGGTGAATCAAATTCAGCAGCCTGCAGGTCAATCCAAGCTTGTTGTGACACTGACACCAGAGTTGCCACTCGTTCTCTCCAGGATATCCCCTATTAGAGAGGTCAAGCAGTGCGGGCAGCTCCCCTTATCCTGAGCTCAGGCAGCTGTCCCACAGCCACCAGCTCAAATCCCACCCCATCCATTTCCATTTCCATTCCCTGATCCTACATGCCACTGAAGTGTTGTCTCATGACATCCATCATCAGGGCTGGCCACTTGTTCTTAATACTGTCACGAGCAATTCTCATATAGCTTTAACAGAAATAATCACATTTCTTCTGCTGCTCTGTCTTCACACTCCTTGGTTTACCTCTTTATCTTTTATCTATGTGTTATCTGTGCTGTGCTGTGTGTGTGTGTGTGTGCAGGGAACAGTGCAGAGCAGAGCCAAAGGAGCTTCCTCCGCCTTATGTGTGTTTAACCTGATGAATGCCATCATGGGAAGTGGTATACTTGGTCTAGCTTATGCTATGGCGAGTACTGGCATAGTTGGTTTCTGGTAAGAATACTCTCAACGCATCATCAGCTGCAGCCAGCTGAGTCAGATAAAGATATATTGATACACTGATTTCTGCTCTGTCTGCTTTTCCTCTCTAGTATCCTGCTGGTACTGGTGTCTAGCCTGGCAGCATACTCTATACATCTCCTTCTGAAGCTATGTGACCATACAGGTGAGAGGCTAACAATGCATACACACAATCTAACTTTAGATAAGCACATCCCCGTGGGTTCGTTCAGGTCTTTTTTACCCACATCCTGAACAGACTTCACTCATGATTAGATCAGTGTGTAGAGAATCTAGCTGATATGTTGTCTGTTTTAAAATGATGCTATCTGTCTCTTTGTTTATTGACTTAATTCACTTCCTACTTGTGATTGAATCAGTTGACATTTAAGATAAGTTTCCAAATAGTATCAATGCAGCCAAAAGAGTAGATTAAAAAGAGATAAACTGACAAATAGTGTGATGTAGGTCATTAATTACTATCCTAACCATCTTTGAGTAGTTCAGAATGTCTGATTGTTGTCGTTTTGTCTCCTAAAGGTATCAATTCATATGAAGACCTTGGAGGACGAGCCTTGCAAAAACCAGGAAAAGTAAGTATTGTGTTTTGGATCAGTGTGAGAGATCGCTGTCCAAAAAAAAAGGGAATTTACACACTTATAACTTCCACATGACCGGGAAACACATTCACACTAACCACCCTTTCAAATTTCTTTTTAGGTTCTGGTTGGAATTGTTATTGTTATCCAAAATATTGGTGGTAAGTCCACTTCCTTTTCATTGGACAGTTGCATATATTATTTCTGACATGTCAGACATAAACCGATTTTGTGGTTTTTTTAAGAAGCAGAGTGGTGAAGTGCTGTGGGGGTCAGACTATGGCCACTTCATTTTGGAGGCAGATAGCGCCTCCTACTGGAGATCAGACGTCTCTGTCAGGGTAACTCCCTCCTTTCTGTAGGGCTATTATCCGGATTCCCTGATAACCTTTGACCAGAGTAGCCGCTGTCCTTTCTGCCCCCCTCCCCTGGGCATGAAACCTGACTTCTCGTCTAATTGATCATTGATGGTAAACCCACACCCACCCTTCTGAGTGTTGAGTAACCTAATGGGACCCCTCCCTTATTACCCCACCCCCTCACTTCTCTCTACTACTGCTGCCATCTCCATCCGTCCCTCAGCCGCAAACTGCGCTTCTCAGACAGTCGTGAGCTGAGGTGATAGCTCCTCCGCAGTCATTAGTGGCGCGGCTGAGTGGATTACTGCACTGCCCTCTGGTATGTTTGTGGTTTTCCCAGCATGGGGGCAGTATGTATGAGAGTGTGAGAGCCAGCACTCCAGCATGCATCTGTCTACACCCCGGGCCCCTTTTATAAGAGTGCAATTAGCCTCACTCTGAGTAAACATTCATCTGCACTGCCAAAGGCTGATGGGCCAATTGACCTTAATTACTGACCAGCCCAGGGCTCTCACAGCCTGCTTGTCCCCTCGCTCCTAATGAAATGAAAGTGTCTCTGTCTTATGTTGAGCACACTCTCATAACTGTGCTTACTTTGCTGACCACACACAGAAGGTTTACATCAATTTTCTTGAATTTTACATGCACTCTTACTATTAGGATATGTTTTCCTACAACTCGGCCAATAACAATCCTTTCTCTTCACTCAAGGGCCTTTTTGTTTAGAGACGTAAGTATTATCCCACCAGGGATTCCCATGAAAGTGTTGTGCTTACAGTAACCAACTGCATGAAACTAAACCATTGCATCATGCCCCGCTGTGTGATCCCCGTCAGTGTGTCTATATCAGTTTTTGTGGTTGAAAAGAAAAGTGTTTTTTCTTTTTTTTATGATTTGGTTAAATTGAAACTTGGCTAAAACACAAAAGCAACTGCTATTGACAGATTTTAGTGCTTATTAATGGCTTCAGCTCTTCTCAGAGTATCCTTGTGTCTGTGTGGGCTGGAGGGTTATTGGAAGAATTTTCTTTTATAAACAAACACAGGATCTAAGGGATTATGGTCCAGGCTTATTTAACGGCGAGTGCAAGACCTGCCCCGGGGCAATAAAGGTTCCAGCTAACTCTCAGGCTATGCCTGGCTTCACAAATTTAAATCCCTTTACATTATCTCCTTTTATCGCTGACCACACACTGCATCTGAGTCCTGTTTCGCACCAGAAAAACATCCTCTTCTACTGGTGCAATCTCCATCTCCCCTTCACATTTTCCTCACTGTGTTTTTGGGGCTGGTATGACCCTCTGGAAGTGACCCAGACACCCCCCCCCCCTCTGATTGGCTGTCCGGGGAAGGACGCAGGAGCCTGTCGGAGGCTGATAATATCCTGTTTCCTCGTGAGGTGGAGAAGGGGGAGAGAAATACCTGGATTAGCGTCAGAGATCATTATTGTTAGCATTCCTCCCCTTCACACCTCTTCATCCTGACTGCTACTCCCGGTCTCCAGCAGTTGGAAGATCTGCATAATGTCTGCTCCTCTGCACCGAGGGCTTTGCTGGTGATCCCCTTGAGCTGCCTGCCCCACCCATCTGCATTAACTCAGAGCCGTGGTACCCCTCCACCCTGCCTTTCCATTTCCTTATGCTGGAAAACACACACCACCCTCTCACAGCAATTTAGGATTGCTTGTGGCGGTCATCTGTTCAGTAGTTTGGTATGATTGTGTGCTTTTTTCATTTACTTGATTTAGAAAACAGTTTCTGAATCTTTTTTTCCTTTCTCTCACAGCCATGTCATCCTACTTGTTCATCTTGAAGTCGGAGCTTCCTGCAGCCATCAACAGCTTCCTGAGCCCAGACAACCCAGGGTGGGTATCCAGCCTCCCTCACCAATAAGGAAATTTGGTTCAAAATGTGTCACAGCTGCAGATAAAACCAAGTCATTCTTTTAGATTAGCTGGATGGATTTTAAAAGTCTGCGCTAAGATAACGAATGAGTCATTCCTGTTCCCATGATGTTGTAGATTATACCTTTTGGCCTTCAAATAAGTCAAATTTGACACTTATGCACCACAAGGCTACACAAACTGAAATTAGCCCAGCGGTGAGAAACGCATGAATAATGAGGTGGAAGAAGATCTCTCACCAAACCACACTGCGTTAATACTTTGTGAGCAATTGAAGGGAAACTTGTGCTCAGTGTTGTATAGCGTTAAGCATGTATTTACAATAGAGAGCCATTCATCACCCATCATCAGCAGCCTGTGTCTTTCATTGGTCTACGTGGAGCAGCCTGCAGCTCAGGTCTAAATCCCAAGCCAAGAATGTAACTTCTATCACTTTATTATTGGCCACACTGGTTTAAGCAAGAGTTGTAGCTGCTTTCAGCCCGATCCGTCAACATCTGAATCTTCCTCACACAGCTGCTTTGTATTAGTGCTCTCCTTTCACCCCCCAAATCTCTCGCACATGTTCTCCGGAATCAGACTGATACAAGGGGATATCAGTTTTGCCATTCTAATTACAGCTCACTGCTGAGCGAAACAAAACATTTCTGTTAATGAGTGGCTTTGGGATGTTAACAGACACATACTCAAGTCCATCAAAGCCTGAATAAACGAGTTGTTTTATGTTAAAACGCGTTCCTTCTTTTCTGGCTCATTTATCATAATGCGGCAGAGCGAAAGCGGTTGTGCACAATCTTGTAGTCTTCTTCTGTGCTAACAAACAGTGCGTTTCTCCCGTTGTGTTCAGTAACGAGGCCAAAGAAGTGGACAGCTGTGGATTCGGGCTGCGTTGGCCAGATTTATGCTGATCTTCAACACTTTGTGGAGATTGGCTCATTGGCAGTCGTACTCCAACCTTAACTGAGAGCTATCCTGCATCTTGTTATAGCGTGAAATGTTCCACATTTCATGGGTCTTCTAGGTATCCTGCGCCTTTACAGTAAGCCTCAAGCCTCTTGAGAATGGATCCTAATGGCGGTGAAGCTTTTTTTTTTTTTTACACTCCTGTGTCTGTAAAAGTGGAGGGGGGGGGGGGTTAGCTAAGCTTCGGTAGAGTGCCTCAGCTAAACTTAGGTGAGAGTAGAAGTGATTGGACAAGAGAGAGTCGGGGTCAGAGCAGAGGTCTCCCTGACATCCAGTTACAGGGCAGAATATGTGTAGACGCAGAGACGAATCCATCAGCGCCTATGGTAACGCCACAGCTGTGAAACTGCCAAACAGGGGTCAGTGGGTGTTGATGTGGTCATAGCAGGTGCTGCTGACTGTGGGAGCCCCATAAAGAGTGGTGGAGCCAGTCCCTCATGACCCCGTGCTGCAGTCCAACATACAGCAGCGCCAGGCAGCACCCTTCCCACCCGGCCTCGACCCCAGTGGAGCCAGCATGCCTTCCACATGTGTCACCTCGAACACCGCCCCTCCTCCTCCTCCTCCTCCTCTTCCCCCCTCTTTTAGCTCCCCAATCCCGAATAAACCGCCAAGGCTATCCCTCAGCAAAGAAAAATATTATTCCCCCTCTCCAAAAACCCGGCAAGTGAAATGTGGTCTCATCTGACGGAATGACACAACGTTTGCATGTGAATTACATAATTGTTATGGTTTTGCGAGGGCTAAAGCCCTTAATTCGTACCACATGATGAATCTGTCGCTCTGTATTTGAGCACGAAATGGAGACAAATTTCCAAAGCCAATCCATTTTTAAGGAACTGACACTTTATCTCTGCTGTCCCTGACATTTCGGGACCAGGGATACTATGATAGGAAATGTGGCTGAATTCAGCATTGGCCTTTAATAATTCATGTCCACTCCCTGTTTTCCAGAGGTGCCTGGTATGAAGATGGCAGGTTGCTTCTGATCGTTATCACACTATGTATTGTTCTACCTCTGTCAATATTGCCTAAGATTGGTAAGTAGATAGATCAAGTAGCATCTGGATTAACTGCCCTGACTTGTTTGAATCGCTCTCTCTTACAACTATCTCTGTCTCTCACCATCACAGGCTTCCTGGGCTACACCAGTAGCCTCGCCTTCTTCTTCATGCTGTACTTTACAGTTGTGGTGAGTTTTAATATCCCCCATCAAAATTAGTTTATCCAACTCTTCCATTGTTGACCTGTTGTGCTGTCTCTTCTTCAGGTTGTGGTGAAGAAATGGTCCATCCCCTGCCCGCTGCCACACAATGTAACTACATTTTCAGATGATTTCCAGGTAATAACAACCTCCATTTCCTTCACACAAACACATACATAAGATGCCATTGCTCTGAGGTAGGTAGCCTAGACCAGACGGTCATGGCCACAGGATTAGAAGAAAAACCCAGGAGATTGAATCTACTGATTGTTTCTGCTGATGAGGACCAGAGAAGACTACAGAGAGCTGTGTATGGTGAATGGTTCCACTCCTGAGGGGGAGGAAGTTCAGGTGACCTCGTCTGAGCCTGGAAATGACCTCTGACCTTTAGGAATTATACAGACCATACTATAACTCCAGACCTAGCATGGGTTAACTTAGATAGGTTGTTTTCTTTTTTTTATCCCCAAAGCCAGGCAATGGAATTTTTAGCTTTACCCTGCTGAAGTCATCTCCTCTCGGAAATAACAATGCTCCCTCTTCTCTCCCCGTTTCTCCAGATATCAAATTCCTCTGACTCAGAATGTACGCCCAAACTCTTTGTCATCTCCAGTAAGGTACGTACTGTATATGAAACCGGCAGTTTCTCTCTGCACACGCTGCACATGCAGAGTAAGTGAGGTGCTGGTGAGAAGCTGTTGAATGTAGGTCCGCTGCTGTTGTTTGACTCTGGTGACAAGTCGCACTCTCACCTATGAAAGATGGCCTATATATGTTGGAAACTCAAGTGCGCCGTGCAGCTGCCACTCACATTCATGTTACATGTAAAGGCCATATGTACATGTGGCATGCAGAATTACAACAAGCACATATTGGTTCCAGCTGTACAAAAATAAAAATAAAAAATGCCTGTGTCCTATTTAGAGGTGTATATTTACATCTAGTGTATGAATATATTCAAAGGAAGTTCACACCTGAGCTTTGCATCGTCACGTTCTGCAGCCCAGATGGTAGTAACTCCTATACAAACAATACCTTGACCTACCTGCCCCCTCACTGCTGTGTAACAGTGTAAGCTGATAATTTGCTAATGACGGCTCTGCTCTGACTGATGTGTGTTTCAGAGTGCCTACAGCATCCCCACCATGGCCTTCTCCTTTCTGTGCCACACAGCTATCCTGCCAATCTACTGCGAACTGGACCGGTCAGCGCTGCCACTTTTTTACTCTCACTGTTTAATTTAAAGTCATTGAATCTATTGTACATTAACATTACACTCCAGTGACTTTCTCCTCATGTCTCTCAGACCGTCTAAGACCAAGATGCAGAACGTTACAAATGTCAGCATTAGCCTCAGCTTCCTGCTGTACCTCATTTCTGCGTTGTTTGGCTATCTCACCTTCTACGGTAAGCCAGCAGGGACACACCACAGAGTGAAAGAAACTACTGTAAATCACTGTAGCCACTTTGCCAAGCCCTGTTATATGTGTTCTTATTGTAAACATCACTCCGTTGTTGTTTACTTGTAGCTCACGTGAACTCTGAGCTGCTGCTCGGCTACGATGCGTACATGCCGCGGGACATCATGGTGATTATGGTTCGGCTGGCCATCCTGGTGTCTGTGTTACTGACTGTGCCACTCATCCACTTCCCTGTGAGTACCGCCCCCTTAAAATTCTTCTTGCACAAAGAAAAAGTACTGAAGGGCATGTAAAGTATTCACAGTTTCTTAAACAAATCGTTTCTTTACTCAGTTCTGTTAAACTACTCATAATCAAGGTCTTTGAAATTTTGATGTAAAATATATTTTATCTGTCCTCTTGCTTTTTATCTTTGTATCTCTGCACGCTTTTTTGAAAGTTTATTACTTTTTATTTGTTTACCTATCAATTCTATGTCAATTTTATTCGATTGATCACTTTTTTCCCCCTTTTTAACTGTTTGTGCCTTTAAACTGCACTTTACTCACACATTCTAGATATATAAAGCTGAATTTCATATTACCTGTGTGCTTGCTCTGTTCCTGTTTTGCAACTGGGATAAAAAAATAGACCGACGCCTTCACTATCACTGAAGAAGTTGTCCTCCGTCATCCAATCCAAACAAACACTCTTCCAGATTCCCTTTTCCCTTCCTCAAGCATTGCTGTTGCTCACAGAACCATTAACTCAGTAGATTGTCGGGTCTTAAAGAGTGTTTTGTGTGTGTGTGTGTCTTCTCCAGGCTCGTAAGGCTGTGATCTTGCTGCTGTGTGGAAGTCGGCCCTTCTCATGGCTGATCCACGTCACAGCAACTCTAATAATCCTGGGCGTGGTGCTGATGCTGGCCATCTTTGTCCCTGATATAAGAAACGTGTTTGGAATAGTCGGTATGTGCTGTTGAGTTTGGGAGAGAAAAAGTGTTTGTTATGCTTGATATTACGGTTATATATATAAATCATACCTAAATATATGATTCATTTTTTTATTATTACTTAACAGTTATTTTACGTAACTCTTGACTTCACATAGTGTATCCTGATCTGTTTCCAACTACAGCAGACATTAGAAGCAGACAGAAAAGATCTCAGCCAAAATGTCAATATTCCACAATTATTGATCGTGGTGGCTAAAATCACAGTATCTGCTTATACATAATTAATGGTGCAGTCCTGCTCAAACAGTTTATGAAGCTGCTATTATCAGACATGCAGTACAGTGTCTGCACATTTCAAGAGCCTTTCCTGTTTGTCCCCCCAGGATCGACGACGTCCAGCTGCCTCTTGTTTGTCTTCCCCGGCATCTTCTACCTCAAGATCAGCAGGCAGCCACTCAAAACTTTTGACTCCATCGGGGTAACTACATATTGTTCAGATATATCTTAGGTGGTGTTAAATACAGAGATATAAAAACATTTTGAGCCTTTTTACTCGCTGACTACAGCCTTTACCTTTTTTTTTGTTTGTTTCTTAAAAATTTGGATATGCAGACAATTTCCTCTTATGTGGCAATGTTAACATTGTGTGTGTACTCGTTGCAGGCGATGGTTCTGGTGGTCCTTGGTTTGATTATGGGAATCATCAGCTTCTCTGTCATCGTCATCACATGGGCGCAAAGCTCCTAGCACCCCCCCCCCCCCCCCCCCCCCCCCCCTCCCTGTCTGCTTTCCAAAATCAAGCACAAGAGCAAATAAGGGGAAAACATGCCAAAGAAACTGAATATTGGATGAAGTAAGGGAACAAACAGATGCTAATCAGCATCACCTCAGGCAGATTATTTGTAGTAAAGCTGTTCTCAGTATTAGACATGAGACAGATGGGGTTTTTTTGTACTGTGTTACTGACAAACATGGACCAAACTCAGCACATACGAGCAAAACAAGACTTCCAGTCATTTTTACACATCTTTACCCAATTTTAGGGTGATGATTTGCAACGTCTGAAAGTTTGCAAATGCCTATCAGTCCTTGTTTGTTTTTAATCTGCATGGAACAACTGATGGGTGAAGTGTCAGAACAACACAAGAGGTGTCGAGCATTTCCATTACCTTCCTATTTATTTAAAGTAACATTTGTTTTGTTTTTTTCTCCGTTCCCATTTTAACTTTCAGCCATAGTATTGTTCTGTGTAAACCAAAAGTCTTCCACAAGTATTTAAAAAAAACAACTGTTGACCAAGTCTGAACCATAAATGTGTCAGGTTTACTGCTTTCTCTAATTTTGTTTATGGCACATTTTCAATATTACATACACAGTGACTAACTTTCACTCCATGATGTAAGGGATTTTAGTTTATTCACTTTGTTTTTGTTTTTTTTTCTTTTTAAGCTTCTTGTTTTTATCCTTTAATTAAGCATTGATTTATTTGTCACTTACAGTCCAAACCACATGTATAAAAGTTTCTGCTGCTGCTTCTGTGACAAAAACAGAAACTCAGTTTTTCTTTTGGGCCACTTAATTACAGTGTGGCAATAATGTAAAAATAATTCATATTATTCTTCAAATTAAATACATTGTTTATGTCCTACTGTCAGTTTGCTCATTAAACGACCAAATGTCTTTATCAGTGATGTGGATAACTCATCAGTAACATGTCACTTTCATTGCCGTGTATTTGATTGGCAGGCACAGTATTGATGCTGAGACCTGCTCCTCAGTGTTGAGCAGTGGGTTCAGCCTGTGGCTAATGAAAGCCACATGCGCGGTACGTTTCTAATCATGATGCTGTTTAGATTGTCTTCATGCTGCCTCTGGAACCTACGGCCACCCGACTGCTGCTTTTAATCTAAGGAATTAGGCAGACCAGCCCCACTGTCCCTGCAGAGAGCAGCGGCTGCCCACTCTTCACGCCCCCTTAAAGGAGGTTCCCCAGAAATATCCCCGTCCTCCATCCACTCCTCTGAAGGACACTCCCATGAAAAGTAACAACTCAATATGTATCTTGGCTGCTTTAAAGATGATCTGTGTGTGGTAATCAGTGGTGGAAAAAGTACTCGGATTCTTTAAGTAAAAGTACCAATACAACAATTTTAAAATACTGCATTCAAACTCCTACTTAAGTAGAAGTACAGAAGAATTTTCAGCAAAATGTACTTAAAGTATCAAAAGTAAAAGTACTTACTCTGCAGAAAAACAGCCCCAGTGACAGACATTTATTATGATGTATGCTTGATATATCAAGGCCTAAGTAGCATTTTGCTGTATAGCTGGTTAAGGTGGAGCTAGTTTTACATACATTGTTTACTCTACAGTGAGGTAATTTAGTCCAGTGGTTCCCAACCTAGGGATCAGGCCCCCTCCAAAGGGTCACAAGATAAATCTGGAAAGGTCTTGAGATGATTAATGGGATAGAAAGGAAGGAAAAACAAAGTTATGCAATGCTTTTCTCTAATCTTTGCTTTTTTGTCAAATATTTTGTTTTGACCTCTTTGTACCTCAATCAGCTATTTAAATTAAACCATCTGACAATTAAGAGGGTGAAAGTCTCTTTGCTAAGAGCTCGTAGATATTTGAAACATGACAAGGAGCTTCAAGTAGACACAGCTGTTGAAATGGGTCACAATCCAGAAAGGTTAACCTCTGGGTTAAAATGAACAATCCTGTATGCAATGTATTTTATAAGCTTATATGATTCTTATGTAAAAGACCCATCAAGTAAAGTACAAGTACTCCAAATTTGTACTTGAGTAAATGTACTTAGTTACTTTCCATCACTGTCAGTAATATCAGTGATATCATCAGGAGAAATCCGTGAAGACACAAGCTCTTTCAGGAATAAAACACCCTCTGACGCTCCTACACTGGTTCCTATGGGAACCAGTGAGCTAAACCCATACGTGACACAAGATTACCACCTACTGTCAGACTCTGTTCACAGCAGCTCACAGTTCACCCTCATTTCATTGACATTCCTTGCTTGGTTTATGAAAGCCTAACTTGGAACTAAGAGATAACCAGATGCTGCAATTTTCTCCCACTTTTATCATGTGCTGGAAACGTGCATGTTAACGCAGACCAGAGCTGTTTTTATGGAGGTCTGAACTGGGTCATGTGTCCTCAGCCTGGGGTGGGAGTGTTTTTGTTTAGTTAAACTCACTCACACCCTGGGCCCATGTCCAGCAGTATGACAACACCATCTCCCAGGGTTAAAGGATGGAATGAGACGCAGGAGCGATGGTGGGCTGAAATTAAACCCCTGTTGGCAGCCTCCGCGCTTGTATTGTTTTAAGAGGTGTCGGCTGTGTTCTTTGAAAATTATTTTCTGTTGATGGAAATCAGGATTTTTGAGTAACGGCTGGTTCTGATCCCGATGTCCTTACATTGACCTTTGACACAGATTAACATATTGCTTCATTGCTGTCTTCATAGGCTAGATTCCTCGCAGAAAGCACCCGACAGTCTAAAATGTTCAGTTTGACTTCGGGGTTGTGGCCTCCACAGATTAGTATTGGCAGAAAATGCCAGTGGAACATTTGACTTCCTCTTCCTGTTTGTGTTTCAACAACATCAGATCAACGTGCCTTCACAGGTAGTGGACGTCAGAAATCTGCAGCAGAGCAGAGAGCACACACAACATCTGGTTTCTGTTTACCCGCATAATCTTGTTCAACAGGCATTCCTGGCTGAAAGGTGCTTCAAGGGTCTTTTCACATAAGTCTTTTAATGCTGGCTGGCATGATGAGTGCTTTTCCTTGTTAGTCATGGTGGCAGACTGCAACTCAGCAAATGCCATCGATACGCAAGCGTCATCGCTGATGAAGTGCTCTCCATCTAAATGTCCCCCCCCCCCTCCTTCCATTCTCCAAGTTCCCTGCGTCTCCATAACCCCATGCTGCTTTTCTGCTTTTAATCGATTTCATGCTCTATCAGTAAACATGCTCTTTGTGTCACAGTAAGAGCATTCCTCTCTTTGAGGACTCTTTTTGAGACTGCAGATGCTTCGGTCTTAGTAGAATTTTACTCTTTTCACACTCATATTTCTACATGCTTTCTGTGAAATTGTATTGATAGAAGGCCCACAAATGAGGAAAGACTTCCTATATCAGCACACAAAGCATAAATTTATAACAGGAAGGAATGAGCATTATCTCTTACAACAGCTCAACAGGCTGTGCTTATCTTCAATGGTCCTTATGTACAACATCATGACTTTTATTGTCATCTGCTTTTCAGACAGTGTCTCAGACACTACATACTGCACATGTAGACTAAGTGACATGCTTCTCCTCCCCACCATTGCCGGTTTCACAAAGCTGTCTTTCACCAAAAAACACTGAAAACTCCAGTGCTTAAAAATTGTGTGCAGCAAACATGCTGCTGCCTTGAATAGAGACTCTCAAAACAGCCGTTAAGGGGAAGAATTGCCTGACATTCTCATCACCTGTCAGTCCACAATCAGGGCGAACACAATAGCAGCAACACAATGACATAAAATAGACTTGACTTCAAGATTGCTGTCACCATAGTCACCGAGACATAATAAGCCTGGGAGGGAGAATGGCGGCAATTTCATATTGTCAGTGTAGAAATCAAGGTCAAGAGTGAAATAAGCCTTTGGTAAATAAACAAGGAGGAGGGGGAGTTGTGATGTTTTAAGGCAGGGCTTGGTTATTTTGGCAGATGATGAGCAGGGGTTGAGAGGTAGAAAGGGTACTGACTGATGGAGGCCCAGTGGTCAGTGGCTCAGTATGGGGTTCAGTCTGTGTTTTTGGGGTGAGCTCGTCCCTCTGCGATCCTGTTGGCCCTGGGCTGAGCTCTTAATGCGGCCCTGACGCCTTGCTGGCGCAGGGGCCACGCTGCCTCACATCTGGAGCCAATTACCCATGGGGCTGTGACAGAGACCCCCACCCCCACCCCCTCCTCACCCTCCACGCACTGCTCCACTGTCCAACGCAGCTCCAACCACTCTCACAGTTGCATTCCTCTAGTTTTCACAAAGCCACTCTTATAATTTGTCTTCTCCGTTCTCCTCATCCTCCACACTGATCCTCCATACTTATCACTTTATTTTTCTCTAATCAGCTGATTAAGAGGAGGATGTAATGGCGGCCTATAGGAGTTTAAGACACTGACCATGTAATCGCAATGTTCCCTGTTTGAGTCCAGCTTGGGACTTTTGTTGCATGTCATCTCTCAGCTCATTTCCTATTGGCTTTAATAAACCACAGAAACCCCCCCAAAAAATACTACTTTAAAAAAGTGCACAATCAGCTAAATTACACACAGAACTTATTTGGCCTTTTCACCACATCTTGGGAAAAATTCAGTACAGTATTGCCATCTTAAGTCACATTTTCCTGTGGCAGTAAACACTACCTGAGAATAAAGCACCAAATCAGCTTTTACAGGTCAGGTGTGATTTATGGGAAAGCCCTGTGGATATGTGTGTATGTGTGGCTCACTTCATCATGTAAGCTTTCTATATATGACTCAAAAAATCTTACCTGAGGTGATTTTTTGGGGTCCTGTGACTGACTATAGGTATGGGAGCCATTTCTGTCACTTCCACCCAATGACTGATGGATGTAATTGAGTTTGTGGTGGTGCAGGAGGTGTGGTGGGGGGGTGTATACTGGCCCCACAGGATTTCTCTCACCGGGGTCAAAAGATTTGGGAATGGCCTTCACCATATCGAGTCCATACTCGCTTTATTCCCTACTGCCCTGTTTGGCACCAATGCTATGGTTCATTAGCTGCAGCTATAGGGTGTACCTGGGCAGGCAGCCAGAGGATTGAGCTGTCCTGGGTTACACAGACATAAATTGGGGTGTAGACTGTGAAGTGAATGTGGAAACTCTACAGGTGGCTGAAATGAAGTCATATACAGAGAATCAGTCTGCTCTGAAATATGCGAGGCTTTTGATAGCCGGCCTTGTGCTTGTGTGCAATAAAATGTTCTTGAGGAGATACATGTATTCCTGCCTGTGTGTGTATGTGTGTGTCTAAAGGCATGCACGTGTCTGTGTGTGTACATATACACATGTAGCTCACAAGTCTGTGCTCCTAGTTCAGTGTCTAGAGTCATGTGGAGCTGCAGACTTCTCCCATGGGAGCATAATTCAAGATTTGGCCATGACAACCACTTACAGAGAGAAAGTTAGGCTGGAATGAGGAGGGAAGAGATGGAGGGCAAAGAGCGAGTTTGACAGAGGGGGACTGTCGGGTAGAACAAAGACACAAAACAAATCATCCTGCACGTAAAAATGCCAGCTCTGGCTCCGGGCTGAAACAAGAGAGAGAGAGAGAGAGAGAGAGAGAGAGAGAGGAAGTAAAATATACAGATTTAAACAAAGTTGCTTCATCATGAGAGTGAGTCAGAGAGAGAGGAAGAGGAGGGTGGAAGGTGATGGGCAAAAAAAACAATAATGGTCTTATTCTGCCCTCTGCTGGATAGTTGGTAACTCAAAAAAATATCAGTGGTTGAATCTTCAATGAGCATCTTTTATACTGTAAATTCAACAGAATAAAGAAAAACTCATTAAAATACCTTGAATCTAAGGTGTTCCTTCACAAATAATGCAGGCAGTGAGAGTGCAAATATACTATTATGTTATTTTGTTGGTCAAGGTGATCTGCATCATAAATTTCAGGTGCAAAATGCTTCACTTCAACCCACCAGGTCCAACAGAAAAAAATTCAGCCTTGTTGCTGATAGGTTTATTCACACTCCTGCACCAAGGCGATGTGCTATCTGCCAGCTTTATCATCGTGACCTTCTCTGCTCAGTAAGGTCATGTCTAAGAGGTTGTTTACAAGACAGTCTGTATCCCAGGGATGTGTAAGATCTGGGACCTGGGTTTTTTATTTATAACAGCTGGAGCAGAGAGATGTGGTGCGCTGACATTTGGCAGAGTGGGGTGAGAGGTCAAGTCTAACACCAATAAAGTGGAGACTTTGATCGTGGCATTTATGGATGGAGCAGACACAGCTTAGAGAGAGAGAGACAGAGAGAGGGCATTTAAAGAAGGAAAGAGAAAAGGATGGTAGGGTAACATCTACAAGGAGAGATTGTGAGGGGAATTCGTTTATTTCAAATATTTGTCTTTATCTTTGCTGTCACCTCAGGATTTATTTTTCATTTGCAATTCACTAATTTATTTACTTCAAATATTCAAATAAAAATGTGGCATAATTCAAAACAGGGTGTCATCAAAACTAGGGCTGCACTTCAAGATTATTTAAATAATTGATTAATCTGTTGAATATTTTTCCAATTATATGATTTATTTTTTGGCCTTAAAAATGTTAGAAAATAGTGAAAAGCAGCCAGCACATCTTTCCAAAACTGAAGGAGATCATTACATTTGGCTGACCAACAGTAAAACAAATTATAGTGATAATTAAATTTACAATAATATAAAACAGACAAAAGCAGCCATGTTCACATTCAAGAAACTGGAACCAGCGAATATTAAATCTTGAATGATCAGATTAGTTGTATAATGTTTTCTGACATACCCCTAATTTATCAACTTAATGGTGTGAGCATTAATCAGAAGCACATCTGGTTGCTACAGATTTGTGATCAGCTGATCTGTCTCACATCAGTTCACTTGGACAATGAGAATCCTGCTGAGACAAAATTCATCATCAATCCATATTCCCCCAGTGCCACTCCTCTCCCAGAGGACATTTCTGATTAGCTACAAAACACCTCTAATTAATTAACTTTTTCTTCATTTCATTAATTTATTAATTGAACCATTCAATAATATGTTCTGTAAATGTTATCTTCCCTTCTTTCATACTGTCTCAAAGCACACAGATAAATAACACTGGAGGGATGAAATACTAAACCCCTTAATTATATTTTAATTTAATGTAATTGTTTTGGTAAAAGAAAATAAAAATCTAATCTGTGCTTTTCTTGCTATCACATGTCATATTGTGTAATCTTCTGGGATTCAAGATGTGGTGGAAAGTAAATAAGTAGTACTTTACTTAAGCAGGCCAACAAGTACAATTTTGAGGTACTTACATTTTGGCCTTACCTCAGTATTTCCATTTTATGCAACTGTATACTTCTTCTCCACTGCAGTTCAATCATTTTTATTCCATTATTTATTTAAACAAATATAGTGGGGTAAAATGTACAATAGCCTGGCTGTAAATTTACGGCTATAGATTTTAGATACAAATAATGTAGTTAGTATTTGTATAGATTTAATTGCACAACTCTACATAAAGCAGTTAAAATGACCAGATACAATATTAAAGTGTATGTTAATACATCAATGATAATGATCACATAATATCATATTATACTTTTTTTTATTTTTTATACTTTAACTTTCAGTCAGAGACTTCTTCAGCTCTGCTGTGACAGAGAACATTACAGGAAGTCAGTCCTCCTCGGTGTCGGGAGACAGGACGCCTCCTCTGACCCACCTGGACGTTTATTTATTACATTATTCATCACATCTGTTTCACATTCATCCGTATATAATCTTTCAAGTACCATCAGTATGTACTGTTGCATATGTATATACATTGTTTAAATTATTCAAGTATCAACTCTAACATCCATGGACATCATGCAGCTTACTACAATAAGCAATATCCACCACTGCCCTACAAAGCCAAAGTGCAGCGTCTGCCAAGTGTAAGCATCAAATTATATTTAACTACTAAGTGTATGATTGATTAGATGAGAGTGCAGTGAATTTCAAGCATATTGTAGTCTGACCTTCAGACTGACCTTGGCAGATTTATAGTTAATACTGCACTTTGCCTTTGTTTTACTGCAGTATAATTATATGGCCAAACAGTGATAAGTTGCAGTAAGTAAGAGTTGTGGGAGGAACATCTTAGTTTTTAATGTAACTGAGTGGACAATAAAGATGTCTATTCTATTCTATTCTATTCCAATGAAGTACAACAAAAATAAACAGTTACCAGATGAAAATGTCTTTTAATGTTATGAACAAACTCTTACATTTACAGGCCTGTATGTTTGGGTATGTGAACAACAATTAATATTAACTGAACAATTAATTGATATCAAATAATCAATTAATAAATACTGTATGCTTTGACAGGCCTACACATGTAATTCTGTAACTTTCACCAGCCAGGGCATCTTCAACAGCTGTCTCAGAAACTTATTTTACATGTTTATTTGTGCTTATTTTGGATCAAACAACACACTTTAATTGTCTGGACTCTTGTTGTGTTATCAAGACCACATTTGTTCATCTACCTTCATATTGATTTTTACTACATTTATGTTTGTACATGTAACTGACTCAAGACTAGTCACTGCATTGGCGATATAGCAAAATGATAATTGGTTATGGTTAAAACTTACCATTTCTGTATGCCTCACAGTTCAATTTAAGTTCCACTAGCTTTCAAGCCACGGGAAAGTGCCATCTTTAGGAATTTTTTCCTTCTGTCAAAGATTTCACATCTTGACAGTCACCTTGTTCAGGATGTCATCTATAAAGAAGCAATAACTAGCACCCTCGTTTTCAAAGTTGGTCCTAAAATGAAGGCAAACTACAGTATCTGACATTCTTCATGGTGAAACCAAGGCAAACTGTGGTTTCACAGTGCATTTTTGCAGATACTGCAAAACTAAAAACCCCAATATCCCCAGGAAATGAATCAGTAAAACAATGAAACTCTAACAGATTGAAGAGCATATACTGCACTTTGCCTTTGTAGGGCACCAATGTACAGTGTATAATAGCACATTAACATCACTGAACAGTGTATACTCAGCAAATATGATATTATAGTTATAGTTATGGTTATATATCTAGTCTCTATTCTATTTTTTTCTAATTTAATACTTTTTCTACCACTGAGTTCAAGGTTACTAGAATAATATCTTAGTACTTTTCAAACAGGTGAGAAAGATAGAAAAAGAAACTTGTAGTCCTGTCGTGTAGTTCCGGGTAGCCGCCGCCAGGTGGAGGTAATTTCTCACTAACAATAGGACAGGTGAGCCGTCACTACACGTACAGAGTGATGCATCATGGTCAATATAGTGCCTGACTCCTCTGTCTTAAACAAGGACTACAAATTCAGCCATGTGACAAGCCAAACTAACAGTGACAGGTTAGAGGTTATGTGTTGTGTATGCGCGCGCGCGCGTGTGTATTTGTGTTTATTGTGTACGCTCCGTGACAAGTTATGCGGAACTTGTGCCTCCTACTCGGCATGTCTGTGTTGTGGCTTCCTTCTTACTGACTTGTTGAAACAGTTCAAAGTGAGACAACACGGCGCGGTGGAGGCTGACTGTGAGACTGTGTTCTGTGAGGCGGGAGGTCAGGAGGCACTGGTGAAGTCAGCATGAGTGCGTCAGGACGCAAGACTTGACACCGATATGAGAGGATATGGAGTATGAATTTATTGCAGCACTGTTATTGTTCAGTGTTGATGTGAAGCGTGCGTGAAGGCTTTTTTTTAAATGATTGTTGTTTTGCTTTTTAATAGACTTTTTTCTTCAGTGTTTTTACTCTCCGCGTAAAGGTAAAAAGAAAATGAAGTTTAACGGTTATCTGAAGCTGCGCATCGGCGAGGCTGTGGACCTCAAGCCGACAACCTTCTCCCTCCGTCACACTGTCATCTTCAACAAGGCTGCCCCGACCCTGGACCCGTACATTGTGGTGAAGGTGGACGACTTCAAAATTGGACAAACTCACACCAAACAGAAAACCAACATGCCGACTTACAATGAAGAGTTCAGTCTCAATGTGAACGAAGGGAAACACATCGAGCTGGCTGTTTTCCACGATACTCCAATCGGATATGATGACTTTGTGGCAAACTGCATCATTCCGTTTGACGACCACATTAAGAGCTCCAACACAGGAGAGACTTTCGAGGGATGGGTGAGTAAATGGTGAATCTATCAGGGGCACAAACAAAGATGTAAACATGTTTTACAGCCTGCATAACCTTAAAAAAGGGGAGGTTTAATTTATTAGGGAGCCCCTGGGTGAATAATGTTGTTGGGTTCCAGTCACGCCACTATTAACCTCATATGAGCCCCTATTGACCTCCGCTATACATGGTAGTACTCTACAGCTGAAGTAATTAGATGATTAATCGATTAGTTGGTTGAAAGAGAATTAATTGGCAACTATTTTGATAACTGAGAAATCTTTAGTCTTTTTGAAATGTGAATATTTGCAAGTTTTCCATGATGATAAACTCAATGTCTTTGTCATGACAGACAAAACAAGTAATTTGAATATGTTAACTTGGGTTTCAGGGAATAGTGATTGGTATTTTCCCACTATTTCCTTCCATTTTATATACTATTGATAATGGACACTGGATAATGGACATGATTGTTGGTTGCAGCTCACAGTGCTCCTCTGATGGAATAATAATACCTTGCCCCAGTTTTTCTGTGCACAGGATGATAAAACACAACTTGACAACAAATAAGCACAATATAAACTAAAACAATTTAAGTCTAAAAGCTGCAAGTTGGAGAACCTCACATAGTTGATATTGTACTTCAGGGGTGCAAAATTCAAACAAACTTGCAATAAATCAAATTATGAAGACCCAGATGAAATGTAGTTTAGAGTGCAGCCAGGGGATAGCAATACTTTTTATAATTAAAAACAGCTTATGTATTATTATGTGGGCGAGAGCAGTGAGTCATGATTTATGAGCTGAATGTAACAGGCTACATTTTCATTACCACCAAATGATTTCTTTTTGCTAATTCCCTTTTAATTAGCTATTTAATCAAATGCATTAACACACAAGACAGTTAACTACGTGCATCACACAACAGCAGTAGTGAAGCAGACATTGCACACACTAAGAACAGTCATCACGTGTCTAGAAAAAATTTTTGTATCGGTCCGATTAATGCTATCATTGATACTCAAAACAAGACTTAGAGATGGTAGTATTGATACACCCACCTTTACTAGAGAGCCTGAAAAGTACCTGAACGCTGGAACAAAACCTCTACCCAAGTTTTCTGTGTTTGAATTAAAATATGTTAATTTGATTCACTACAACTTTATTTAGGAATATGTATAAAAAGGAGGTAAAACTACTTTTTTATTTGACACAGACGACAAGGCAGCAGCTGCTTTTGTTGATATTGAACTTTAGTGATGCAACTCTTCTAACAAATTTTTAGTTATTCAAACAGAAAAGAAACACTTGACATGCAGTTAACTTTGGGCTTTCGGGGCCAATGGGGAAGTTGCTTTTTACCCAGTTGGTAGTCCAGCCTTGAGCTTAAGAACCAGTAGACTCTTGTGGGTCTACTGGGCACTGACTCCGAGGCCAAGGGGTTGGGGGACCCCTAAAGTTAGAGCCTCAGTTTGAAGTGACTTAAGACTCTATCAAAAGAAGGAATTGCATTTTTTTTCATCCTGATTTGAGTCATTGTATGTATCTGCCAATAACCAGTCCAATCTGATATTTATTTTCATTCTGTGCTTCAAAAAAAATAAAAAGCTCCTATAGTTAAATTTAGATTAGAAAAGTCAACGAGTACTTGGAGTCTTACTGCTCCTCTATCCTGCACAGGAATGTTGGTGTTTCTCTGTGATAACTTTGACACCAGCTGAACAGTAATTGTGAGCAGGTTCAAGATACAAAACATGCTTGGGGCTATGTTCACTACACACTCACCCTGTGAGTAACTTGGCCTGTTTTTTTTTTTTTTGCATGAAAACATCAACATCACCTTACCTGCACTGAGCCCACCCCTCCTGCTCACTGAGAGGAGATCTAACCAGTTCAGGCTTACTGAAGGACTTCATAGTCACATCTTCATGTATGTTCATGTATGTTCAGTGCACTGGATGAGTGGTTTGTGTCTTGCCTACATCGACTCGGAAGCCTTTTACTGTCATCAAAAGCCCACACTACTCCTTTTAGAAGTTGTGAAGAGTGAAAGGTAAACCAGGCATAGTTGGTTCAGGTGTAAAGGTTGCAACAGCGTTCTTAAACATGCACGCTTCAACACTTCAAATGCAAAGTCGACAATTCAGAGAGACAAAGGGTCTCATTCAAGCTCAGCTCAAAATCCTCATGTAGAGTGTCAGCTTAATCTCACTCTCGTCATACAAAAAAAAACTGCCCCTTCAGACTGGAGTTTCCCTCTTCTGACAGACTTTCATCCCTTTAGGACCATAAGCCACTGCAGGTGTTGGAGAATGTAACCTGAACCTGTTCAGGCCTGGAGCAGGTTGAGTTGGTATCGACTATGTACCATGACACCCTCATCAGGTTCTTTCTATAGACACATAATCCTCTAGCCAATATTTATACTGTATATATTTTTCTCAATTGCTTAAGCCAAAAATTCTGCAAACTTTAAGTGAGATGAATCACCACAACGTATCACTTCATTTGCAGTCACACCAACAGCAGTTTCAAGATGAATCTTTCAAGAAATTTACTGTAACATTTATATTAAACGAATAATGCGAGATGTGCAAAATTTTCAGCCTTTTCACTGTTCAATTTTGAATTTACACTGTACATTAATGACAAATGCCTCAATACCAAAAAAGAAAACACCATAAGACGTAACTTCCCCCCCACCACCAATCTGACAATTGAAACACCTGTCTTTGGCCACAGTTTATCATCACTTCCCTCATCTGAATTGTTCTTGTAATACTACGTGAGAATGTCTCTTAGCACATTAGGGGGTCTGAAAAGTACCACGAGAATGTGAAACTTACACATCTTGCTCAACACATCTTAAAGAAATGCAGTTCATTAGAGCGAATCACCACCACTCATTGAATTAATGATAAATCTATATATTTCTAGGCAGAATGAGTCCAATCAATTGAGGAAAACCAACAAAAAAAACCCTATAACAGTCGAGACAGCTTTGTGCAAATCTTAACCAAGACCCCGCATTGAGGGGAAGTGGTGTAAAAGTAGAACTTGATCTGCAGTTTTAGAAGAAGTAATTTGTCAGAACAGTTTGCTTTCTCACTTCAGGACACAATGCTGAAGTTGTTATCTGCTATATCTGAACTGTGAAGGGTTATTGTTGCACAGAAGAAGTGCTGGTTTGGTGTGTTTCACATGTGAGGCAGCAAATATTAAGACACAAGCCTCCACACGCCCACACTGCTATTTATTGCAGCGTTCCCACCGTCGCTGATCACTGCTTGAGGGCTCGCTGCTACAACACTCACTCTCTATTGGTTAATATCTAGCTTCTCCACTTTCTCTTGTACATTTTTTTTCAGTGTCTTCACCCCTTCAATGCACATTGGATGCTCTTCCTGTTTGATGAAATTACCACGCAACATGTTGAAGGTCTGCTGCCGTTTTAGTGGCATTTGCTCAACTTCAGCAGAATTTTTTATTACTCATCTCCCTTTTTTAAACCTTGAGTGAAGTTAATGTCACGTCTGACATCATCAGCTGTCTGACACATTCACCATGTGACCTTGAAGCCAGTTTCCATTGCCACCCACCTGCCACTACATTGTAGTCTTTAATTCGTCACTCAGTCATTTACCCATTATTTTACGTTATGTTGTTTATAATCAGTATTGAAATAACTGTAGGTCTGTATGGACAGAGAGGTTTCTCAGGCTCAAAGCGATGAAACTGAAAGTGGGTTAAATGTGGCCCCCCTTTAAATTTTCCTGTCAAGTGTACTGCTTGCTCGACTGAAACTGTTTCTAAAAAAAAAAAAAAAAAAAAAAAAGAAAGAAAGAAACATACTTCCTCCTCTGTGATACAGCACTAGATGTTTCTGCTTTTTTTTTTTACTTTTTACCATCATGCTGTCACCATCTATGTGTGTCAGATCAGATCAGATCTGCTCCTCCTTCATCTGACTCCTTGTTTCACCAGAGAAGAGAGACATTTCACTAATGCAATTTTTAGGTTTTTCTTTAAAGAGTTAAAGCATCAAAGATGAAACACACAGAGGAAGTCTTCAATGGACAAGTCAAATTAGCTGTCTAGACTGTAGCTTGAGACAGGATATGAGCAGGTAACTGAGAACAAAAGTGCATATGTCGACAAAGTGAAATGAAAGTTTTGCACTTACTGTGCCAACTGAGTGGCCACTTAAACCCTTTTGTTGTGTGGAGTCATAATTTCCAGGCTGGGTGTACATGTAACACAAATAGATCTTCATTTGAGTGTACAATGACCAAAATTTCCACTCAATGGTCGCTGCAGGAAGTATCTTTTTTGCCTGCCTGTCTCTGTCCGCCTCCAGAAAAACCCTTATGTGTACACAAGTTCTCCACGCATACCTGGACATTTTGTAAGTCAACCTTCACAGCTGAGCATCAGGTCATCACAGTCCTCTGCAAACCAGCCCGACCTGCCGGGCCTGCTTTGTTGCCTTTCTGTCGCGGTGTCAAAATTCCTCCGACATAACTTACACACTGAAGAATGCAAAAAATCTCCAGTGAGATAGCTGCATCTTTAGTATACAAGCGCTGAATGACTGATGCTCAAATGTCAACTGATAACTTTACACATACCTTTCTTTAACTCTATTATTATAACGTAAAGCTTTCTTTTCTTCAACAACTCTTTCTGTGTTTCAAATATAATTTCAAACGTATGAAATACGCCATATTTGGCAACTTTACTGTTTGTTAAATGTTCGTTTGGGTGACATACATTTAATTCACTCTTAAATTGCAGATCATTTTTGAGAATAAATTGCTCTGGTGAAACTGTGGTGCCTCCTTAGTTCCTGTTTAGCTATTTGAATATACAGAAATATAATTGTGTGTTCATATGTGTGTCTGCAGATGGATTTGGAGCCAGAGGGCAAAGTCTACGTCCTTATTACACTCACTGGATCCTTCACAGATGGTAAGGCTGCTACGCTTTTTTGAAATGCAGCTCAGTGTTTCTCCTCATGCGTTAACATCTCCGCCTAGTTTCTTTTTCACACACTCTCGTGCAAACCATTTGTTCCTATTCAGTCAGCCCCGGTCTTCTCTGTTTTCCCTGCTGTTTTGAATAATTAGTGTCTGTGAGCTATTAAATGCCCAAAGTACACCTGTGTAATTATAGAGGCTCTGAAAATAGGTGTGCATGCATGCATACATGAATGTGGATGTTTGTGTGTGTGTCTGACTCAAGTAGGTTGGTATGTGCCAGGTACGCTGTGTCTGGCTAATGCGTTGTGATGAGGCAAACGTTTGTTTTCTTCAGATGTAAAAGGACATGAACATTGAGAACATCTATTGCTCAGACATGTACATGATGTTTCAGCTGATCAGATATCACTCAAATAAATTGTATGCAAGGAGAAGTCCGATTAGCTGGTGACTTGTCACTTTCTGTTATGTTCCGCTTTTTTTTCTTTTTTTTGCAACTTATTTTTTTATAGCATAGAACATTTTCACTGTACATTCTAGACGTTATGTCAAATTTTCTTCTCAATATGTAGATTAAGAAAGAAGATATTCTCTTTCCCCTCTTTCTCAACCATCTTTCCCTCACTGCAACAACATTTTGCACTAATTTGTCACATCATTATTCAGTCTATCTTGGTTTCACCCAAATGGCGTCCATCCACCCTGTCAGTCCTTCACGCTCGCCCGCTCTCCCACCAGCCACCCTCACCCCCCCCACCTCTCTCATTCCCCATCCCAACATTAATGTTTCTCAATCCCATACTTGCAGTAATAATATCTGGAAAAGAAATTCAATATTGGTATTACAGATAACACAGGAGCAATAACATGACACAAAAACAAATACAATAAATGAACCAGAACTATCACACCAAGGAAAAGTTTAAAACAATCAGATTGTATTATTACTTTGATATCTGCAACCTTTCTACTCATGAGTGCACCCAACTCTCAGAATAGCCAGTGTAGGGTCAGTCTTCTTCTATTACCTTCAGCCAAATTAACTATATCTCTGTAAATTGTGCATTCTGTACTCTCAGTTTAAAAGTTATTTTTTCCATTGAGTAAATTCCTTCAACTACTGATTGCCAGCTGTCATAGGCCAGAGGTTCCTTCTTGAGCCAGTTCAGTGTTACTGCATTTTTGGCAGCTGCCAGCAGTGTGTGTAATAAATATGCCCAATTTACTCTGGAAAAACCCCCAAGGATGGCTATCAGTGGGTCCCTAGGGAGCTGGTAACCAATTTTATCTAGTAAGTCAAATACTTCACTCCAATATTGATCAAAGACAGGACATGTCCAGAATATATGTGTATGTTTTGCCGTCTTCTCTCCACTCTTCCTCCAACATTCACCTGTTTACCTGGAGTTCATTCTGGATACTATGTGTGAAGTCTGAAAAAATCTACTTGCTATTTTCAACTGAATCTCCCTCCACATACTTATATTTGTAACTTTATGAGTTTGTGAGAAGATTTCTTCCCATTCTTCCTTACTAATTTCTGCCTCTAATTCATTTTCCCATTTATTTTTCCCATGTTAGACTACGCTCTGTATAATTTGGTGATTGGTTTCTTTGTGTCCTGACTATGTTGAATTTCAACCAGATATTGTCAGATGGGGGATTCTGATATTCTGAGCATGATCGAGTAACTTGTGCTTTTTATCTCCTGCCAACATGGTTCACTGCCCACCAAACTTAAGGCCGCATGATATTTTTTTCTGATTAATTGTTTCACTTTTAAATGTGATTATTTTACAACTTTAACAAAGATTCTGTCTCCATTTTGGCCTTCAATGTTGATTTCATCAACATTTTTTGAACTTTCAAGATCAATATTTCAGCACACTGTACATTGTGAAATGGCCTCTTTTTTATCCATTGCATTCTCTGCAGAGTTCACTGCAATGTTTGCTTTCCAGCATAGCCCGTTTCTTTTTCATAACTACTAGCAAACATTGCAGTTTACCCACCAAACTGTGCAGATAACTAGTGCTTTTTATGTGGATATTTGCAAAGTGTACAGACTGTATCTGTCACGTGACTGAAAGGTTACTATTGCTGAAAAGCTATACAGGTGACGTTAAAGTAAGGGGAAAAATATTGTCAGAGTGGTGCTGAACCTCAAGGGTTTTGTAGCTGCAAACAGCACTGAGCATTAACAGTCAGCCACAAAACATGCTATATAAAAACACAAGCTCTTAAGTGATCGCACAATTCTGGCTGATGTTTCAGTCAATATTTGACCTGAGAGATAATCAATATCACAATATTAATAAGAATATTTTTCTGATATTGAGATATGTCATGATATAGCTAGTGTATGCAAAATAAAATAAATTAAAGTTAATGTTTATGCACTGACCTCCTGTGCATTTCATTAGACTCTCTTTGCACACAAAAAAACGTAAATGATCCAGTTTGTTGGTTTTAATTACAATTTCCTTGAAATTATTAATATGAAGTTTGTTAATATCATCACAATATAAAACCTTCCACTAAAGGTTGATAAATAATAACAATGCAATAATGTGATTATTGCCCTGTTGTTGTCTGTGTGCTCTTTAAACTCTATTTTCATGCAAATGTTTGTAGGAAGAAAATACAAAACTATAAATCTTTCTGGTAAAAGGTGATTTATTTTTTGGATATTTTTTTTTATCAGACTGATTACAGAGAAAATCGAAGTATTTGTGCACAAGACAAAGGGCTTGAAGTGAATGTTTGAAGATGTTAGTTAGAAAGTAAAGCCCACCTTTTTTGACACCACTACCACATGTCTACGTTATTTGCAGGGGCATAGTGGGGCTTCTGCAGAGCAGTTTCCATATGCATGTGTGGTTTTCAACACCTCACAAATAGCTCCACTACATGCTGCTGCCTACTTATTAGTTAGAGCTAAAACACACATAGTCTAACTACACAAGCATGCACAAAAAGAAAAAAATGTGCACATGTCTTTAGACAGTATAATCCCTTTATGATTAGTTCAACCTTTCTTAAAATCCCTTAGAAAAGTAAAAAAAATATGTTTGAAGATATGTTTGTCACAGTTAAGCTTAGGTGAAAGTGAGAAAAATAACGGATGATATTCTTCTGAAAATGAAATCACAGTACTTGTTTATTTGTGGGAAATCATTTGTAGTCAGTGTCAACACATTGGGCTAACTGGTAACATCAAGTCAAACTGTGCTGGACCTGCAATTGTTAAGTATTAAAAAATCATTCCAGGGAACACTGAAATTATAAGTTGACCAATTTGTCCATCAAGTGAGAATTCCTTGACATCAATTTTGATAATCGATTTGTTGCTTAAGTCATTTATCAAGCAAAATGCCAGCTTTTCCATGAAATGCAAATGTGAAGATATGTTCTTTTTGCATATTTTTTATATAGTTGAATATCTTTTGGTTTTGGAGAGTTGCTGGGAGAAAAAACAAGCAATTTAAAGATGCCACATAGGGCTCTGCAAACTTTTAATGACCATCTTTAATGTTTTTGTTCATCTTTTAGACCAGAAGATTATTTGAAACCTCACAATCAGACTCAATAATTGCTTTGTGGTTAATTTAGACAACAGAATTGTGTGTCTGGATTCACAATTTTTAAGCCTGCGGTGTACGGCAAGCTGTGAACACAACACTGACATATTATCACCTTCTAAGCTGATACAGTGAACTTGGTAGCAAACAGCTGCTATTTACACATCCAGAAGGCACGGAGCAAATTTGCAAGTATTCCTTTTGGAGCGCTACACCAATTCCTGAGGGAAATATCTGGCTCTTTAGCTGCTCTATGCTCTGCTATGTTTACTGCATTGTCTCTAACTAATTCTGTCTGCTGTTTGGTTCCTGTAAAGGGCGTGTAGTGGGTGTTAAGTGGGTGTTTTATAGCTGAAAACCGCTGCCTGCCGTGAGAGTGAACATAAGCAGTAAAGTCGCAGCCTGGAAAACTAAAACAATGAGGTGAAAGATAATATAAAGCTCTTTGGAGTTTAGGAGAACTGCCGCGCTGAGTGACAATTATCAGTGGGTTCCTCACTATAGCGACCTCTTTCATGTGCAATTAGTCAATCGATATACTGACATTATGATAAGTGATCAATTACAAATTTGAATATATTTTCAAACCTAAGCTCTAATGGTATTGGGTCCAGGGATTAGTGTAGAGATTTCTGATTTATTATCAGCAGCACCTCGTCTTCTGGTGTTTGAACACAACCTTTTTCTCTCATCTTGTTTCCAGACGACGCCATAGTGAAAGAGAAGACCTACAAGCAGTTTACGAGGAAGCGGCAGGGGGCGGTGAGACGGAGAATCCACCAGGTCAACGGACACAAGTTCATGTCCACTTTCCTTCGCCAGCCCACCTTCTGTTTTCACTGCAAAGAGTTCATCTGGTGAGAAAGTCGGGCAAGGACGAATCAATGCCACCTGCATTTATTCTGTGTGGACTGTAAACTGGATCTGATTGTGTCTCTGTCTCTGTATATAGGGGTGTTTTTGGAAAGCAGGGTTACCAGTGCCAAGGTGAGCAGACCTCATTTTCTCTCATCTTTTGACACAATATTCAAACATACAGACATGAGTTGTGGACTTGACATTGAGTGATCGTGTTTTTTCAGTGTGTACGTGTGTGGTTCACAAACGATGCCACCAGCAGGTCGTCACTGTGTGTCCACGCATGAAAAAGACAGAGAAGGAACAGGTATGAATAGCTGACTGTAACACTCTTCCCGTTCAACAGTAGTATCATTAATGCTGGTACAACAGCAGTATTTATTTTCTTTACGGATCATCAGATCAATAACAAAGTAATCGGTGAGTTTGAAGGCATGTTGTCACTGTTAATCCACATGTCTTTTTTTGTAATTGATGCTCTTCATACAGGATATGCAAGAGACCTGTTAGACAGCCCCTCCTACACACTCACACCTCTGAACACCTGCAGTGATCAGCAGGCTGTAAAGGTTCCTGTTTCTGTGTTGAGCTGGTCACTGAGCCAGAACACTTTACTGTACACTGCTATACTTATATTCCAAATATGCTTAATATAGCATTTTTATATATTGCTATAAATACACTTGTGCTTGTTTTAGCATTAGAAAATTGCACTTTTGCAGAATTTCAGCTTTCAAATTTCCCTGGGGGAAATTCAGAGTGAAGCAAATGCAGCAATAAACAGAAACAATATCTCTCTATGACAAAAATAGGAACTAGACATTTTTTCACAATACACTGTGTGGCAGTTCAGGGTTATGTAGATTATGTACATGCATGGTTGGCCTTGCTGTTGAACACTCAGTGGTTAGTTTACAATATGTCTCTTTGTGTCTTCTTTTAGCAGCCTATAAACCAAGGCTTCAGCATCAACGTCCCTCACAAGTTCAACATCCACAACTACAAGTCTCCCACCTTCTGTGACCACTGTGGCTCACTGCTGTGGGGGATAGTCAGGCAGGGGCTGCACTGCAAAAGTAAGAACCGTGTCAAAATTTGTCTCAAAATCACAATCTCAAATGTCCTAGTTTGTCTTCCATCGCTTTGAGAATGCTCAATGCCTCCTGTCTGTGGTTTCTCTCTCCAGTCTGTAAAATGAATGTTCACATCCGCTGCAAAGGCAACGTTGCGCCAAACTGTGGAGTCAACAGTGTGGAACTGGCCAATAAGCTGGCAGAGATGGGACTGCAGGCTGGAGGACTCTCCAAACGCAACTCAGTAGTACGAAAGCTCAGTGGTTTCGCAATGGATCAAATGAGTGTTAATTCCACGTAAATTTATCAGATGAATCAAAATGGTGGTGTTGTTTTGGTTTTTTTTGCATTTGCAGGCCAAAAGCATGGTGCAGACGAGGATGCCTTCTGAAAGGAGGCCAAGTAAAGAAACTCAGCAGCAGGCTCCTCGGCTGGGCATCTCAAACTTCTCGTTTCTTCAAGTGCTTGGCAAAGGCAGCTTTGGCAAGGTGGGAATGATAGGAGAGGATGATGGGAAATACTCTGTAATGAAATGATGAACAAGGTGATGAATGAGGAAGAAGGTAGAATGTGAGAACATGTTTATTCAAAGCAAATGGTTCTTGTCTGGTCTGTTTTTAAAAGACACAAAACAACACATTTTACAGAATAAATCAATGTTATCTGTTGAAATGGTGACGTTGATTTGGGAAAAGTGAATTCTCATCTATCCGACTGTGTGTATGTTGTATCTGCAGGTGATGCTGGCAAAACAAAACGGCAAGGATCGAGTTTTTGCAGTCAAGGTGTTGAAAAAAGACATCATTTTGCAGGATGATGATGTAGAGTGTACCATGACTGAAAAGAGGGTGCTGTCACTGGCCCGCTGTCACCCCTACCTCACGCAGTTGTACTGCTGCTTCCAGACACCGGTCAGTACATACACCCACACAAGCACACTGATTTCTCGAGTCAATAAATTTGCCTCATAAGGGGAAATCTCTGCATTATTGCAAGTCAACAGAGATAATGATGCAAAGTTTTCATCTCAGACCGCTCTTGCCTTCCTGAGGAAATGTTTGCAGGTCAAGTTGTGGCATAAACAAGTACTGTTACACAAAAAGAGCGCTGTGCAGAAAAGAGCTCCTTCAATACCAAATGCAAGTGTGAAACTCTAAAACATCCTTTTACACTGTATTTGGAACTGCAGTAAAGGCTGCAGTAAAATACAGTATTTTCTGTCTTTCAAGTATTTTGATTGCAGTTAACTTGCCCACTAGCAGCTCACAAAGGTCATTTTAAAACATTAGTTAAAGTTTTAACCTAATTTAAATGCCTTGTTTGCTAGTTTTTATGTTACTTGCCATTACACCACATTTTTAATACCACTTTTCTTTCCGTATTTACAATTCCCTCTTTTTACATATTGCAGGTGACTTTTACAGTTTTAGTAGCCAATGCTGGATGTGTAAACTCTTTACCAATAGTCTTTACATCAACTTTAAATATTTCCTCTAAGTGCTAAAGTACCTTGGTGGTCTTTGTGTGGCACAGGTTCCATTCTTAAAGGACCAGTGTGTAGGGTTTAGTGGCATCCAGTGGTGAGGTTGCAGATTACAACAAACTGAATACCCCAACTCTACTTATCTGGAAATCAGCAAACTTGATAATTAGCAAATTCCACACTACTATTCATACTAACTCTAAGCAGATCTGGAAAAGTTAGAAAATTAAATGTACTCAAAAAAGTGACTATGCATAATAAATCCACTGCTGTTGATGAACACTAAAGTCCCATTAAAAAAAATGCACAAAGGGAATAGAAAAGCTATTCACAGCTGCAAAAATAAGTAATTAAATAAAATAATTGCAGATAGTGGTCTGACAGCTCCAGGAAGATCTTAGAAAACTGTGATAAATGTTATTTTTAGAAAACATTTAGCTTTGTCTTTGTGAAGTTTAATCTGCAGTTTCAAAAGTGATCGACATCTGCCAGCACACACAATTTCCTGTTAGTACACGATAGTAAAAGGCATATTGCTTGCATACTAACTCCAGTATACTATGATAGACTGTATATGTGCGGTTAACGTGTAGTATAGAATTGGGACACAGCATTGTAAAATACATGAACTTGTCAGCAGGTGGCAGCAGTTTCTAAGTCTTGTGTTTGTTATTGGAGACTCAGTCAGAATGTGTGACTGATGGCAAAGCTGCTCTTCCACCCACAGACAATCCTAATCTGCTTTAGGTGTTTGAACCGACACTGACCCACTTCACACTGGATCAAAATAGAGCAGCACAAAGTGAAGAACTGATCTCTCCTGACCCATTCACACCTCCAAAGTGCAGCTTTTATTGTGGCACTGCACCTCCCCTTTGCTTCTTTACTGTGGGTGTCTCTATGCCCTTTCCCTCCACAGTCACAAAAATGACTTGACATTTTCCTCTAAAGGCACCGTGGAACATTTTTTAGATTTTCTACAAACCAAACTTATATTTTAAAATTTCTGTGGTTTTAAATTTCTTCATAACATCTGTTCTCTTTCGAGACAAAATTTGCATCTGTTTTGTGCTTCTCTCTTTTGTGAGTTTTGAAAAATACACGTGAGTGGGCATGGAAACAGTGGGAGGGGGGAAGTGGTTGAGCCTGTGGTGAGGGTGAGGCGGACTGGTAACATATTTTTTCTTTTATGTCTTTGGAGAATTCTCCTTCATCACAGTAATACATCACCAACTGCTCATTTGAACTATTAAACAGCAAATTAAGTCCAGTCTTGCAAAGCCAGGCTTCTGTCTCATCAAGTTCATGGAGGTCGGGAGAAAATATTGCAAAATACATTAGGATGACTTCACTTTGGAAATTCAGAGTCTGTGAATTAAAAATGTCAGGAAACAGGATACTTTAATGTTTGAGTAAAAAATAAATTATCTTTGTAGAACTACATTTTTTAAAGTAAAACAGTGAATCAGGTTTTTGAGACCTTGGGACTCAGATATTTCGGTGTGATCAGCTTTTTAAAATTGTAAAACTCAATAATAGTCAGTAGAAACTGTCCTAGTGTGGAGTCTTACTTAAAGGCTCCACACTCACACACGCTCAGTTAGACCACACACAGTACTGCCTGCTTCGCTTGTGCCACACAGTCTTTAACATCATACATATAATCTCAGGTTAAAAAGTAGACCACTCTACACCACAGAGCAGTTAAACAGAGACCGCTGTGGCTTTCCTGCCCGCCCTGATCACTTCAGGAAGCTTTATAGGCCGATCTGTACATCATGTCTTCCTGCAGTGTTTTTTTTTTCTGTGGGCTCTCATCTTCTAGATCACATATCGACCATAACCTGTAATGAGAAAGAAAGATTTATGGGTTTGATCAGTGTTTTTTTTTTTCCCTGCTGACTTTAAACTGCAGATAGATGCACATGCACAGGAATCCATTATATAGACATGTGACATTTATGAGAAGTAGACCTTGAAGCATCCTTGAAGCAATCTCAGCATGTCCACGGTCATGCTTTCTTGGACTGTTTAATGACATGGGAGCTTCTGTGAGGCTAGTGTGGTTTGTGTGTGTGTCTGTGTGTGTGTGTGTGTGTGTGTGTGTGTGCAGGCACGTGGCTGTAAATGTCACCTCCTCGTGTATTTTGCAGGACCGACTCTTCTTTGTGATGGAGTTTGTGAATGGTGGCGATCTGATGTTCCACATTCAGAAGTCCAGGAAGTTTGAAGAGCCCAGAGCACGTTTCTACACGGCGGAGATCACCTCCGCTCTCATCTTCCTGCACAGCAAAGGCATCATCTACAGGTCTGAATCAGACACACACATATACATAGTACACAGAAAGATATCTAAAGCTTAAAAAATAGTTAACTGCCATAAAATGTCCATCTTAACTAGTCTTTTTTTTTTAAACTTTTTATTTTTGACAACGTTTCAAGTTTAATATGCAAACATGAGGCAGAGAACATGATGTCTTGTTGGTATCAACAAACATCAGAGACAGGTAGACAGGTACAGTTCATTGCGCAGCGATTTCAGTGTTGATGTCTACAGTAAGAGAGAGAGGGAAAAAACCCTAATCAGTACCTGTTTCCTGTGAGTAACAGTCCCATTTCCTTCAGTATTTTTCTCCCTTGTCTTTCTGTAGACAAATAGTATCAGTCATCTTTTCCATGGAACGTATACGATTCCCGTTCCTGTAAAAATGTCCACGGTTGGGGGATTTTTCTGAAGCCAGTATTTGGTGGCAGCTTTTTTAAGAATGTCATATTCTTGGTGCTGCCTATCTTGTCTTGTTTCAGAATATTGGCGCTCATCCCCAGTCATATATGGAAACTGCGCTGGAAACATGTAGAATTATCTCACCCCATTGGTTTAAATGCTCATTTGTTCTGGGAAAAATGCTCTTGTGCCTAAAAAAACCTAATAAATTGCTTGTTACTGTAAAAGGGTTGTCCACCTATTTTGCAAGCTAATATCAGATGACTAGTTGTGGGGAATATTTCACGGCCTGTAAAAAAACTCTGTATAAAGTCTTGCTTTGTTAAGTCTTACAAAATATCTCAGTTTGGGCTTTGAGACTATAAGTTTACAACAGAAAAACCTTGGGTACAAACCCATGGCATGAAGTTTAAAAGAGGTGAGCGTTTGCCAGACGGGCGGTCTAATGAAAAGGCACTCTTAAGTTGCATAATGGAAATCTTAAGATTCAGCAGTTTTGTAGCTCGACCCACACTAGGGAATACATGTAGGATACTGTGTCTTGGCATTTATTGCTTCAATTTTGACCATTTTTAAAAACGGTCTCTTTCAGATCCTTCAATTTATGGCAGTGAAGTACAAGATTTGCTTGAGTGCTCTTTTCAGATGAACATTCAGCCATTATTTCCTCATGTTCGTCATCCATGTCAGCTGAAACATCAGTCAAGTTTTAGGGGCCACAAAACATACTGTATAGGGAGTTTTCCTTTTTTCCATCAAAATTCTCCAAACACCTCTTATATGTACTGTATATTTGTGCTGTGCATTTATTTAATTTAAAGATTATTATCATTCGCAGTATATTTTCCTTAGTGAACTCTGGTCATGTCCCCTGTAATAGCAAACACAGTGTAACAATAGATTTTCATACACTACAACTGCATGGTCAGAATTCTTAGTTTTCACCTTTAGTAATAGAAATCAATATTTTATTTTTCATAAAGAAGTCATGGCCTTGCTTTTATCTCAGACTCAGATGTTTGATTGTATCCTTTGTGTTCGGATGTTTTGTTAACTTGCAACAAGTTACTGTAGCAGCGCTGAGGGCTCCATGTCAGTGCATGATGATAAGAAAGGGGGGCATCATGTGAGCTAACAGTAAGATCCTGAGTTATATTTAGTGTGTTCATGTGTTCTGTGTCAGCCCGCACCGCATAGCATGACTGTTAGCTTAGGAGGCCACACGCAGTCCACATGCTGCAACTAAAATAACGAGCCAAGAAGCAGCTTGCACATCAGGCCAGTGTAAGTAGAGCAGACCTTTAGCCGCCTCCTTAAAATAAAATCGAAGCCAATGTCACTGTGTTGTGTAACATGAAGGACTTTTCGTGACTCGACTAGTTATCTCTCCTTTAGCTTCAGGTAAAGACTCGATTTGAAGTCTCTCAGCAACAGTGTGTCCGAAAGTCTGAACCGAAATTGGCTGATTTCAACAACAGTGTAGTGAGGAGAGCCAATTAGGTACAAGCTGCAGGGGGTGAACATGATATCATGAACATCTCATGCAATCCAGTACAAAGCCCTGCAATAAACACTGTCTTTTTTGAGAATGCACCAGTCAAGTGTTTGATGTTAACAGGAAGAATACATTTCTAAAGTGTAATAAAAGTGCAGCAAAGCGCCAAATGTTATATTAAGAATGCTTTAACACATCGTGAAAAATAAGATGCTTCTAAATTGTGGCTAGTATCACCGCGATATAACCTTGAGTTGATTTTTATTTGTATAGATTTCAGTAGGCTGTAGCGGTATGGCCAGATGCACCATCTAACCACAATCACAAAAAAATCTCATTCTGTGCGTCATAGAGTCACCAGTACTTCCTCTACTCTTCTTTGGAAATTTTCATATTAGTGTAACTCTATCTCTTACACAGTCTGTTGTTGTGGAGTAAGGTAAAGTCCATTACCTCGATATTGTCAGTGGTTCCAGAAGTTTACTGTTAGTCAAGTCAATTTCATTTGTATTGCCCAATATCACAAAATCACAAATTTGCCTCTGGGTGCTTTACAATCTGTAGAGCAATACAACATCCTCTGTCTTTAGACCCTTGATTCACAACTATTACTGTACTGTGTTACTGTACCACACTGTCAGACTGACCCACTTCTCATAGAAACTGGTTTTGTCTTCCTAGTGTGAAGAGGTGGGTGGATGAAGGACTACAGGAGCACCTGGTGCAGTGGGTTATTTGCATTGTGAAATACGGAACTAAAACAGAGGTTCATCACTAGACTTTATACACACATGGTGCGCTGAGTGCTCTGGAGCATGAAAACATTTGCCAAATACCTGATCATTTCGTCTGTAGTAGAAAATAAGACAATTTTACTTATATTTTACTGAGGAATTAGAATTTGAAAAGCACTCTTTGTTTCCGTGTTAGCAGTTTTCATGTCCGGATGTTGTTATTCCTTGTTGTATTTAGCTCTTACATGCTCTAATCTGTGTACTCTACGGCTGAGTGGTCATGGTGTGTGGGCATCAGAGTTGGTCTCTTTTGGCCTGTTTTTAGGCTGCTAGGGACAAGCTCCATGAACATATGAGTCAGTGTTACACAATCAGTTTACGGTAGGGAAGAGCAAACCAGATTAATCCAACCAAACCAGTTTTGCTTGACCGTCAGTCTGCTGAGCACTTTTACATTCAGTCTCTCTGTGATTCTGCTTTTGTTCCTGTTTTGAGGAAATCAAACCAAAATCATTTTAAGGTTTTTGCTTGAAATAAGAACATGAAAAAATATATGTTCTTTCAAAGTTGTATGCATCTTCAAAATGTCATAATTTACCAACATTTATCAGCATTAGCCTGCGTTAGTGCATCTCTGTCTAGCTTCAGTCCATCTCCGTAAAATGACCTTGGTCTAAGGTCGGATCACCTGATCACAGATTGGAGTACAACTCCAGAGGCCACGGTCACACGTTTTAATCTCTTTGTCAGATGACAAAGCACCAGCTGACATGAACAGGATTTTTCCATTGTTTAGTTATGCAGCAATTTCACATGCACAGTCAGCGATGGGAAGTTACTTCCACATTTTATCTATTATTCATTTGCTAAGCAATATTTTTATTCCTTTTTTAAAAAAATACACAATAACACAAAAGACATTATGAACTAAAACTGCCATACAACTCAAAAAGAGGGAAAAGAAAAAAACTAAATTAAAAAAAAAAACTTTTTAAAAGATTTTATTTTTAATTCAGTTAATATTATTATTTAGGACTTTTCATTATTATTAATTTCTTTAGAGACAAAGGAGTTTGCATTTTATCAGCAAGTCACTTTAACAAATGCAAAATGATTTCTGTCAACATGGTCACTCTTCAGTTTGGTGACACAAAGAACACAAAACATAATAATTGTGTTCTTTGATAATAATAACATTTAAAAACTAACTGATCAATTTCAGTAGCCATCAGTCAGTTTTATTTAGCCCAAAATTAGAAATCACACATGAGCCTCAGATTGGTTTACAGTCAGTGCAATATAAAACAACCTCTCTGTCCTCTGAGTAAAGATTCAGATATGGGAAAAACTCAACAAGAAAAAACAAACAAAGAAATAAACAATACCCCAGGGAAAAACACCCAGAAGATCAACTGTGGGAGGAGGGTGGGTTCCTCTAAGAAAGACAGATGTGATATATTTGTTAAACATTTGCATGTCTTTGGAAAACAACCCACATTGTTAACCAAGAAAAAGGTTTTCCAAAATGCATAATTATTTATTAATCACTCTTCTACATTTACCATCTGGTTTACAGCACTATACTGCAAGTTGAACCTGTTGCTTTAAAAACAATAATTGAAACTTTGTCTGTCTTGGAAGAGAAATAATTATTGACATGAGAACACTTTTTCCTTCTTGGAAGCCTGAGTGGTCATCTGAATGTGTCATACTTCCTGTTTGTCTCTTAATGGTTAGGGAGTTGTCTGTCAGTGTTGCAGCTTCACCGTCCTCAGAGAACCTTTTCTCTTTGTCTCACCACAAATTTTTACCACCTTTAGATATTATTAGAAACAACACCAACAGCGTGTGACTGGAAGCTGAACACAAACTGACATTTAAGCAGCTGCTGGCGTCAATTGGATTTGTGCAGCTGATTAGCTTTCAGCCTTTACTCTTTCATATATTGATCCATTTGTGTCTGCTGAGAGTCCCAAAAACAAATAATTTTCTGTTTGTTGCCTTTCAGGGATCTAAAGTTGGACAACGTTCTTATTGACAAAGATGGTCACTGTAAACTGGCAGATTTTGGCATGTGCAAAGAGGGCATATTTGAAGGCGTGGCCACAGGAACTTTCTGTGGGACCCCGGATTACATTGCCCCTGAGGTCAGTTTCTACCCTTGAAAATTGAAAATTTTATACACACACACACAGTTTAAGAACCACAACTACTAATAACGACAGATATTTATCTAGCAGAGTTGTGACACAGGATGTTTTCAGATATGTTGGTGCTGTTTATATATATTTCGACATGGACCTATTGCAGCAAAGAATAAATGCAGCCACATTTAGCTTCTTCTAACACAGGTCTTCTGAGTTCATATGAAGTAGTTCCCAGTCCCATCCTTTCTCCATCACACCACCCCTCTAAAAACAAACACTGTGGTCACAGCCGTCACTCCAAACTCCCTCCTGACTGACTGGAAAGGCAGCGCACCTGTGAGGTCAGCTTGTGAACGGCGCTGTTGACTTGACATGCCCTGATCCCCTCATCAGAATGCGCCTTTACGGGCGTGCTTGGTTTTCATAATGAGGGATTAAGATGGTGTGTGTGTCCTCATATTTGAGGCATTTTTTTCTGACCAAGACTGTGCGTCTGGATTTATGAAAGGCCTCTTTGCTGTCCTCAACACTTGCTCCTCAGTGCAGCCCCACTGGAAACACACTAATCCAATCTCCTAACTGAACCTCATGGAGTGGTTTGCTGTTGGACTCTCTAATGCTCTCTGTGCTATGATGGTTAACTTTATTAGTACACTGTGACTTGTTTCCACAGATCCTCCAGGAGATGCTGTATGGGCCTTCTGTTGATTGGTGGGCTCTCGGGGTGCTGCTGTACGAAATGCTGTCAGGACACGCCCCCTTCGAGGCCGAAAATGAAGATGATCTCTTTGAAGCCATCCTCAATGAAGAGATTGTTTACGCATCTTGGCTCAGTGCAGAGGCAGTGAATATACTCAAAGCTGTGAGTCTGTTTCTAATCATTTTGTATTCAGTGGTTCATCAACAGTAAATATTCTGAAAACAGCATGATGGATGAAGTTGGATGTAGGCCAGGCGTTGCTGGTGTCCTTGTCTTTTTGGCAGACATTGACTCTTCTCATGTTGCTCCTGTCGGACTTTGTTCACGTTATACAATTGCTGGAAATGTCTGTGAAGCTTTTTTTAAACTGACCTAATGATAGAGGAAATCAATCTCTCCCTGGATTTGTGACCAGCATTGTGGAGAAAAACCAATAAGCTGTGAACATTTACTACAGGAGCGATACGGGGAATTCCTGAATAGTGTAGCTTGAGTCTGTAACATGATAGCAAAGGTCTGAACAGCTTTGCTCTGATTAACTTTGATCAGGGTTCGTTATTTGTTGTACTTCAGACTGACAGACGCTTTCTGACTCCAGAGTGACTGACAGCCTTACGTAGCTTTGCCAGCCAGCTGTTTGGCCCAGCTCTTACATAACTATATTAAGGCATGGTCCACTGCCCAGCCACAGCACCCAAGCTATAAATACAACGACACCTCCTCCCTCCATTCCTCCTCTCTTTGCACCCTGTTCACCCCTTATTCTTGTTGTTACTCAGACACGCTTGAGGAAGCAGTGGAAGACCAATCTCCCCCCGCTGATCCATGTCACTGCTCCCAGTGTCACACGTTACGTAAAGATGCATGTCAGTGTGAGTGGATTTGAACGCTGCTGCACTATTTATACTGAGGGTTGATCCGCTGCAAGGTTCTCCTTGTTCCTATAAGCGAGTTCGTGGAGTTCAGTTATCAGGTTGTTGAGAGTTTTGGGAGGATTTCTATAAAAAGCATGACTAATATTTAGAATGTTTGTTGAGAAAAAATACTTCAATAATTGAAGGTTATTTTAGCAGTTTGTGTATAAAAAGGTGGACACTGATAATTAAATGAAGCTATTTATTAGGGCCAAAACAAACAATTATTTTCATTGTTGAGTAATCTGTTTGTTGTTATTTTTTCAATCATAAAACAGTACAAAATGCCAATCACGATTTTCCAAAGTAAATGTGATATATTTAAATGTCCAACCAAAAATGTTCAGTTTACACTGATAAAAACAGCCAGTCCTCATGTTTTAGAAACTGGAACCAGCAAGTATTGAATATTTTTGTTTTATAAAGGACAGAAATGATTAATTAATTCAATCAAAATTGTCATTATCTGACCAATACTTTCATTTCTGACGGCTTTGTGTCTTTCTGCTGGCGTAGTGGAGAATATCCTTGTGTAGAAATGCTGACATTGCTAGTCTGGTAGTGAGGATGGCACAGCCGACGTGTAGCAATGGAAAGATGGCAGCTGAATAGTTTTTCTCCAGTTTTATGGTCTGTACGCTCCTGAACTCATTGACCTCTGCTCGTCTGTGTAACTCAGTTATTTCCACTTCAAGGGCCATACTGGTGTTCTGGAGTGGTTTTTTTTTTTTTTTTTTTTTAAATGCAACTGCAACCATTTAACTACAAATGACGTCATCAAATTATGCTCCCAGCTGCGTATCCCTGCACACAACTGCATTAGTAGCATTAAACTGTAATGCTTCTTTGCCCTCCCCCAAAAGAGATGTCTTGATGTTCACAGTGATGTTTCACTTGTTTCAAGCAGAATTCAAGTTTGTGCAAGATGATAATCACAGTGTTTAAGCATCAGTTAACAACAATAGCTCTCTGGAAGCTGAGATATCAATCTAAAAACCTGTGTACACCTCTGAAAATTCTCACTAGTGTTTAAGATTTATGTGGTTTGTAGTTAAAGGATCAAAACACATAAAACCAACAGTTTTAGTTAAACTAGTTTAACCTTTTCTCTGTATCTTTTCATTTCTCCTTTAATGCTGTTTCTCTGTCTGCTTAACATCTTTTTCTCTTTTTCTGTTTTTGCTGAGGAATGCAGAGTTGCTTATGCCAGTTAAAGTGTTTAAAAGTGTTTGGAGCTGATTTGGTGAGACATATTAATCTTTCCAATGACTTCGGGTTAATGTGGCCACTGTCACCGTGGAGACGGAGGCTCGTTAGTTTGTTGTAGCCTAGTCTTAATGTCACCACTGGCCCTAAGGTGTGCACAGACACACTGAGCTGTCCAAAACACATTAGTGGGGGGGTTTTTTTCCAGTTTTTTCCCACAGGCAAGTTAAAACAAAGTTTTTTTAATTTTGAGTTTGTTTTGTTTTGGCCTCTCCCTTTAGAGACCTACCAGACTTTCGTAGCAAAGAAACTGTTGGACTTTAACATGTGATTCACTGCTCTATTGTTTTATTGTGTACAACAGTCAGCTGCACTTTCCTGAACTTAGTTGAACACTCTCCAACTAAGTCACAGAGGGTGGTGTCAGATACAATCATGGGTGTGTTTTTCATAAGTTGGGAGGTGGGGTTTGACTGGATGTCATCTTGGATCAAGTCCAGTTTGGCATTACTCCAAAAAAGTCTGGTCTGATCCTGTTCAATAATATGCGTCACATTTCCTGCATCCTCCTGTGTACAGATCTTCAATGAAACATCTGACAGCATCCACTGATTCCAAACAGTTTGACCCTTCTTTGTTGTTGCTTTTATGCGCAACCCTATCTTACATCAGTTTTCTTGATGATGTTTTCTTTTCTTTTTTTTTTTTTTCTTTTCTGTTTAGTGTGACGTGTTTGTGAATTCATCCACTTTTGTGCTTTCACAGCTATTGACCAAAAACCCGGCTCGGCGTCTGGGCTGTGTGGCCTCAGAGGGCGGAGAGAACGCGTTGACTAGCCACGCCTTTTTCGATGGAATCGATTGGGAGAAGTTGAATCGTAGAGAGATAGAGCCGCCTTTCAAGCCCAGAATCGTAAGTCACACAAATAACTTCCTTTATTACATGATAGTGACAATATGCAGACATTATGCAGCGTTAAACATTGTCTCACCTTGTGGCTGCAACTGAAATCTTAAATATTCCCTCCCAGAAAACACCAGAGGATGTCAACAACTTTGACCCAGATTTTACTCAGGAAGAGCCCACCCTCACGCCGATCGATGACCCGATGATCCCTACCATCAATCAGGACGAGTTCCGAAACTTCTCCTTCACTTCGCCTGAACTGCTGGAGAGCTAAAAGTCTCCTCACTGATCCACCAGTCAGCCAGCACTTGTTTCACTCTTCTGAGCGTTTGTAGCTTTGTCTGAGACTGTTCCCAGTGGTACATACAGTATGACACTGTCACATTCCCCAGAGACATGAGGGTGCAAAGTGGCGAGGAGTCAGCCAAACACATGCTTGACAAGAACTGAGGCTGCACCTAATGAACTCTTAAGCACTCCCATAATTCTCGAAAACTCTCTGTGTGTGTGATCAGCTTTTGAAAATGACATTTAGTTTTGACTTTGATACAGTTTGATTCATGCAAAAGTCTGTGTGGAAAGGGTGTGTTTGACAAGTTGATACGTTTGTAAACCTGTTTGCCACAGATGTCCGTTTTATTGTACAATTGCTGTCATGCAGATGGATGAGTTTGCTTACAGTTACTTCAAATGAAAAAAGCACTTTTGGAGCACAAGGGCATGGTTTGTGTTTCATTTATGCTCCTGCACTGCTCAGAGAGTGGAATCAAGAGTCAATTTTAACCAGACTGCCAGCGTTTCCCAGAAAAGTTGGGCTGCCAGTTAAAATCCCGGAACGACTGACTGTGTATATGAAATAGTTTCTCGATGATGTGACTCTACTCTGGGAAAAAAACAAAAAAAACAAATACACAGACCCACACATGCTGGCTAGATGAGAACTGAGTCCCTTCATTTTCACACAAAAGGATAAAACTTAAATGAAGCCTGAAAAACAGCAGCATATCCAGCCTAATATAAAAAGGTTAAGTTAGGTAAACATTTTAATCAGATTAAAGATTTAAAAGGATGCTTTGTCTGAGTTGCCAGAGTCAGTTTCAGACAATAGGCTATTATTTATTTATCAGTCACACTCTGTAACAAAATCTTCTCCATGATTAGGGCCTTCTGTGTGTAATTTGATCAGCCAGGCATGTTGAGGATGATGCAAGATTTCATCGGGGTTGAAAGCACTGTGGTGATTCATGCTGAATGTGAAATATTCAGAAGTTTGAAGATTTCACCACGCAGTTACCAGGCCAGAGCAAGAATGCTAGGATTGTATTTGATTATTGCTAGAATCAAACGAGACTCGGTGTGTCTAAATGTTTCTCAAGAGGAACAGTAATCACTCAACTCTGCTGCTCTCATCTTACACACACTCTCTTCCCCTTAACAAACACAGGGCCTTTGAAACCTTCCAGGTCTGTGGGCAGATTGCCTGGGTACTGGAAGCTCACTGGGGGGCTTTTTCAAAACTGTAAATTCGAGAAAGTTATTAAATATTCTCCCTGCTGAACACTTAAAACCACCCTCTTTGCATAAACAGAAACAGAGAGGAAGTAGACAGAGAGAGAGAAAGAGAGAGAGCTTGAAACCATAGCCCTGCAGTTAGGCCAATCATCTGGTGGGGTCATTGCAAACCAGAAGAGAATAAACAGGAAACCACACAGCGTCATTACCGTCGCCTTTGATAGAAACAGGAAGACATGAGAAGGAGGAATGATGCTCTTTCTGTGACACTTGTGAAAATGATATATGCTGCTCGTAATAGAAATTGAAACTGTTAAAAGAAAAAAAAAAAAAAGTCTTATGTGGAGAGAAATCTTTTGTGAACAATGCTGGGTACACAATGATTAACCTGGCCAGACATGAACAGCACCTCCCTTTACAGAGCGGAGATGGACTTCCTGTTAGTTTGAGGGAGGAAGTCTTCAGGCTCCACATTACATCTGTTTATCTCGTCAGCCCCCTATCCTGTGGAGGGTTGTGCGGCTGAATAAATTGGTGGCTTCAGATGCAAAAATGGCTGCGTATATTCTGAACTTGCTTTGACAGCACAAAACGAGGAGCTGCTTTATGAAATTCATGCAAACTTATATTTACTGAAAGGAGACCAATACAGCTGCTAAGCCCTTCCTATTGTGCATCAATTCCTGTTAGTCTCTCAGATTCACCTTAAACATAATTTTAACTCAAGGTTTACAAATGCATTGATCTCAGGGATTTAACAGTAGCCAACTAATCTACGTTAAGCTTTCCTTAATGCAGATGTTGACGTGTGTTGCCCAGAGAATAAGACATTGGATTAAATGACTTCACCTCTTGTTTACCCGTTAATGTGGCCCTGTTTGGCAGCTTTCCTCAGGTACTGTCTGAGTGACAGGAAAGATGTAGGAGCCTTGTCTAAGCTTTCATTACTGAGACTTACTGATGGCTGCCAGCAGTGTCTCAGCACCGCTTGACTGAATCAATGCTTGACACCGCTGTCCAGCCTGTTTGATTGATAACCTAAAAGCAGCAACAGATAATCAAAAAGGCCCTTCAAAGACGTCACCTCCATGTAGAATTCTTCATTTTTGCCACTGTTGGACATTTTGTGCATCAGCAGCAAATATCTATATCATTTGTTCAGTGCATCAGACTGTAGTTGTTAATTAGATCACAAATCTCTCGAGGAATTGGCTACGATGATTGGGAGACTAACTCGGAAAGCGGAAGTGACCAGACTCTTCCCATTATTACAATGACAAAGCAATAGTTCTACATTTCAACATTTCCCCTTGAAAGCTGTGTTAATGATGACTCCTCAATGTATTTTAATGGAGCATCTAGGAAATGAGACAAAATTGTGCTACAATAAGCACCATCGGGTGTTCGTATTGTTGCACACTAGTAATATTATCCACACATACTCCCTTTGCCCTTATAAAATATGACTGAGAGGACTTGAAATACAACATTGTTTGAGATGGCACCATGCCCAACCTTCCTGATGGACCAATAGCACAGAAAAAGGTGTGGCTGTCACCTTAGAAACCTTCCAGACAACCATTAAGTTCAGATGGATGACTAAATATACAACTGTGCCAAAATTGAGCAATCCTTACGATAACCAGTTACACTGTATTTTGACCTCCATTTTGAATACAGGCAGAACCAGTTAGGAAAAAAATAAACCTGTAAGCTCATTCATCTTTTGTTAAAGTACAGTTCGTAGCTTAGTATATTAATATCCAGATAGAAGATTAAGATGAAAGGTGCATCACAAATATTGTTTAGCATCTAGCAAAAATTAACACCTTCATTAAGACATCCATATGTAAAAGCAGCAACTGATATGTAAAAACCAGAAGCCACAGTATATAATCTATGCTGTTCATTGATTTTCTAAACCATGTCATGGTTTATAGGCCTAAAAATTAAATTCAGGGTATGTGGCTAAATGTTGCATGGTCATATAATAATTCTTTCTTCATTGCTCCTGGATTTAATAGGATTAAAACTGATGGAGTTTTTTCCTTTATGTTTCAAGTAAAGTCATGGTTAGCATGAAAGGAAACCAACAAACAAATAAATGTCAAGTTCAAGTCTCGGAGTTGCAGACTGAGTGTTGTACCACCCAGCCAACAGTTCTGAGAAGTGACAACCAATGTTTTACTTCATGATCATAGCCAGATGTAAAAACCAACATGTCCTACTTAGAGGGTGGAGTATGGTAAGGCAATGTAGCAAAGACTAATTTTAATGGGAAGTGAACTTTGCTGGGGGGTTGGGGAATCATTCTTTCTTTTACAAAATGCAGCTGAATCACAAGTGACATGAATAACACAGTACTGGTATGAAGTTAAGACGTACCTTCCCAGAATATTGATGTACAGAATATAATATAAAGAGTTTAAAAATTATTCACACATGCTAGGAACAGGGCTAAATATAAAAACCCAACTCAATTATCCAATGTCAGACAGGGCAGTGTCTATGCCCTGTCTATGGAATCCCAAAATGGGTTGCAAGATAGAGTTTAGAGGCCTTTAGATCTTTAACAAGGAGGGAAGCATGCAACACAAAGTTAGCCTTAATTAGTTAGACTTAATTCACTCTTGTCTTTGCTTTTATCCTTACTGGTGAATCTTATATCTTTGGGACACTAAAAATTATTCTAAATAAACACAGGAAAAAAATTAGGTATGGTTTAACTGGTTTCAACTGGTAGACGTATGCAATCAATGAAGTGGGCTGACTGAGTATGTCAGTTATTTTGAAGGTTTTGTGGAAAGATTGTACTCGGGATAAACTGCAATTTGTATTAAAGAAAAGGATCAATTTTCATTTTACACAATATGCAAATTAACTGCAACTTTTCTAAAATGATAATCTGTTTTTTTCTCAGATGACGTTAATTACATAACTAATAATGTTTTGAGAAGAAATAAGTTAACATTTTGCAATGATGGTTGTTTCTTACAGTAGTTTATTCTTGGGGTCCCGACCCCAGTCGTTATGTTAAAATATGTTGGTAGGATCAGGGTTAAAAGGTCAAAGCCAAAAAGTTTGGGAACCATATGTGCCTCTGTGGTGGATTAGGCATTAGAGGAAAAGTACAAGCAATATAAATCTGTTTCAGTGTCAGCTGTTTTTGGTAAAATATCCAAAAGGGCAGTGAGGCCTGCCTCAAGTAGTGGCAGTGGCAGCTTCCAAGTGAGCTCGCTCTCTCTCCAAAAGGGCAGTCTTCCTCTCCCCTGTGATACTTACAAAACAAGGCCTTTAACAGCAACACATTAATAATAATAATAATAATAATAAGTTCACAATTATTTCATTGACTAGAAGTTAGCCCAATGAGAGAATGTGTAAGAATGACTATTCTGTTCATAAGTTTCACACTCCTCACTGCTAATCTGCCAATCTACAATATAGACAGTTATGGAATAATTAAATCTTATCAGATGGGCATCCCTGAGACTAGATCCTATCAAATACGGGTCCGCGGCCTGATGTGTATGAGTATGGGGGTCCTTGACACCAAAAAATGTTGAGAACCACTGGTGTACACTAGGTGGCTTGTACTTTCTGCGCGCTCTCGATGGGGCAGGCATGTGACTGCGCGTACCCGCAGAGGCAGGGGGCGGAGTCAGGAGCCACTCCGGTGCAACATTGTCCTCTCTGCAGCGTGGCACTGTAGCTACTCAAGAGTCAACGACCGAGCTGCGTTTACAGGAGGAAAGCTCCATTTCTTTGACGAAATATACACAGTGATAACTCTTATGTGACCCGCTTGAGGGTTTACGGATTCACGTCAGCGAAAAATCGTGGGAGTTTGGTTTATTTCTCGACGGGCCCGGATACAGCTTGATACCGATAGAGAGACTCAACTCAGGTCCTTTCGTCCTGACATGGACACAGGAATTGTACCCGAAAAGAAAAGGTAATGTTGACGCTAGCTAATGCTGCGCAGTAGGCTATCTCGTTGTTAAAAAGCGGACTGAACAACTTTAGTCTTCATTTGGGATTTGATCACTAGTATTGTTGTGACGTTGTGGGCTTTATTTGAAGGTTGTCTGCTAGTTAAAGCGTGTTTGTTCGACAAAATGCGTTTGCTAGCGACGCTATTATCGTTAGCATGTGGCTAACAGTTAGCTAGCAGGCATAGAAATAGCCTAGACTGGAGCTAACGTTATCGATTTGATACAGGTAGTAGCGAGTTTGATTGATTTTTATCTGTTTACCTTGATTAAATATGTTTTGAAACGAATTTTTACCCTGACAGTTATTGTTAAAACTACATTTTTTATGGTCAGTGTTGAGACTTCCTATCGTTAGAGGTAAGTTAACTAACGCTGGTGTTAACGTTATTTACATAAGTTTTGAATATGACACTTTTTTTCAAAATATCCTATTAATAGTAAGCTATATAAACAGTGGTGTACTATGAGGTTTGACTTGTCAAAATTGAAAGTAAAAAGCTGGCAGCGTTCATGTGATCAGTGCTGGTGTGTGGTTTCTTATGAAATATTTAAGGATTAGTGAGGATGGCCTTGGTTTGAGTCTCTTTTATGTTTCTGGATTGTTTCTTGAACTGTTTATAGTAAAGTTTGGATAGAGAGGTAATCTGCTTTATCTACATATCTATAATCTCACAGGGAAGTTTGTTATTACATTTTAAAATGAACCTGTTAATTCCACAAAACTTTTTTAGGGACTTAAAGTAGCTACCAAAACTACTGAGAGTGGCTCCTAGGTTTTTCTGTATCGAAGCCCAAAGCATCATTTGAAGGTCTATCTACTTAAAAAAAAAAAAAAAAATAGTGAAAGTGTTTTGGGAACTAGTGATACCACATACCACAGGGAGCACGACAATGGTTTCTATAGTTTTTCAAGAGTCAGGTTTATGAGGTGACAGCCAACAACAGGTCAGCTTAAAACTTTCTTTATCTTAAATTAATTGATCACTTGTGATTATTTATTTAATGTATATAATGCTGAAAAAAATAGAATTGACTATTGCAAATTATCAGAGCCCAAAGTGGTGTTAGAAGTACATATTTAGTTAGACCAACAAGAAAAAAGGTCCAGTTTGTTAAAATTATAATCTCATGAAATACGGAAAAGCAATAAACAGAGAGCGGTCAACAATGGAATAAATTTGTCTAACCGACTGATTGACAAGTTGTATCTGCGCTAGTTGTCATTGAGCAATAACAGTGAATCAAGCCGGAAGAGTCTATGTTGAATGTAAATTGTTGGTGGCATTCATGAGGTTTTTCTTGACCTATTTCTTTAAAGTAATCGGTGGCTAATTAATATTTGCTGTAGAAAAAGATAATTTGTATATACACGAGCCATGAGATAATCAAAATAGAGGTAAAAGTGATCAACAGGTGATCAGCAGAGTCATATAAGTGTGCAGTGGATGTAAGGTTCCTCTGCAGTCAGACTGGGGTTAAACAGCAACAGTAATATTCTCCCACAGAGGACTCTATAATAAAAAGCTTTGCTCTGTTATTGTCTCTTACAGGGAGTGGTACACAATATACAGGGAGGATGAACTTTGTATCAAGGTTTTCTTGGCAGTGTCTTAAGAGACAAGAGTAGTAAAATTTAGAACTGAAACAATTAGACAGTTAGTCAATTGTTTGTTTGATAGAAAATGAATCTGCTACTATCTGGATTATCTAGTAATCATTTAAGTATTTTTCCCCTTCTCCCTTTCTTACATAATTAAAAACCAAAAAGCCATTTGAAGACCATTATGGGCTCTGGGAAATTGAGATGCTCATTTTCACAAGTTTCCGATGTAATAGACTAGATAACAAATAGATAAATTGAGAAAATGATGGAATTAATCTGAGATCCTTGTTCTATCCACATTGAGAACGTAATCCATATAGTTTTGTTTTTGCAAAACACCCACTGAGATGATATGAAGGGTGATGGTGTAATGCACTAGTGGATGAAAGAGTTGAGTCGTATTATTTGCATATGTTTGGAGCTCTATCACCAAAAAGAATCACAAGTTGTGGGCTGGTTTAATGCTGTTTTGGCTGGTATCTATGAGGTCCCTTGGTATTATTTCTGTCTCATCTCTTAATCACCAGGATTTGACGTCAATAGGAGTGGCCAAATGTGTAGCGATTCACTGGCTGGCAATTTGCAGGTTGCCCTGAGACACTCAAATACAATTGCCACTTGTATGCAGGCTAGTTGGAACTTGAAAAAGAAATTGTTACTTGCTATTACATGTATTTTTTTTTTTTTTTTGCTTGTGTGCTCATTTTTTCTCCCTTTTATGTTTTGTGATTGTAAACAAAAATTAAGATATCATGTGTTGCTGAAGGGTTGCTTTTACCAGCCTGCTGAATCATTGATTTTTGTGGATGTCCTCGCAACAGATCAAGTTAGCATGTTACTATGTTTAGAAAAATGCAAAGGCTTCTTCCTAAATAAGAGGTTTAGGCTTACAAAGATTTAACTGGGAAGACTGAGTGGTTTGGTGAATTGGAAGATTGTTCTTTGCTGGAAGATGAAGGTTCATATCAGAAAGCATCTGCTAAGACTGTCTTTTGCTGTAAACAATTGAAGGAAATACCACTACAGCCAAGTTTCATTTGGCCTGACATCAAGATGGAATTATTGTTAATTAGCAACAGCTGATATGACCCGCAGCCTGCAATGTTTGTTATTTTAACTAGTGAAAGCAACAGTCAGCGCCAGCAAAAAATGAGAAGCTGTTGCCTGAATGTTATGTACAGTTGTCTTTGCTAATAAGAGAGAGGAGAAATACAAGATTTGATATCAGATTTGATATCAGAGTTTTTTGCCAATCCAGGTGTCAGTCAGTCAAACTAGTGAGCCCTTAACATTCACTCCTATATGCAATGAAATGCTCACACTGCAGGGCAACAATCCTCAAAGGTTGAGGTGGACAAAACACAGGGGAGAGTACAGCAAAGAAAGGATCAGCATCTGATCAGGTTTATTTCAGCCAATACAATCCAGTAAGTTATGCCTGGACCAGCCCTGATGCATTCCTAAGCTTAAATGCCTTTTTGGCTCTTGTATGTAGGGGTGGGGAACTTTGGGAATCTCATGATTTGATTTGATACTCAGTTCACAACCGATTATTGATTCAATAAATAGAAAGGGGGGCACTATTTTTAGGTTCCTGCTCCAGTTCAATATGACACCAAACCATTTGCTCTTGTCCTTAGTCCACTGAACTGCAATATAAAACATAACTGACAGTTAAGCTAACTGGTCTGGTTCCTGTCTAACGAATGGAAAAAAACAGAGGAAAGTGTGTGAGAGTTTGAAGATTTAACAGCATAAATTTGGAAGCATCTTACAGTCTTCAGCTTGTATGAGAATGAAGAAATGAAAGAGGTTGACTGTTTTTGTTAAAACAGAAGTAGGTCTGTGTGTAGAAGGCAAAAAGAGTTCTGTCTCCAGCAGTGGAGCGCAGCCTCTCTACTGCAAGACTAATGCTGGGGAAAGCCATCGTTTTCAGAGCTGCTGTACAGGCGAAGGGCTTTAGGAATAAAGCTGATTGTGGATCAAGTTATTTTCTTTGCTGTGTGTGTTGGTCAGCTGGTCTCATTTGTTATTGCTTGAGTGTGGTGCTCCGCTAACTTTTGTCTTTGGGTGTGTTCTTAAAATACTTCCACTTTAGTCTTGTAAAGTGAATTAAGTTATTTAATCCAAAATGCGCCCAGACGCATTTCAGTAAAAATACCTTTGCGAAATGCCACATGTATGAATGAGCCCTTTCATGTGGTCATGCAAAATATAGGTCAGTTTTTCTCTTTGAGCATTTTTAACATTTCCAAAAACCTCTTCATCACTGAACACACGTCAAAGATGGCGCTTTGTAGTAGGCTGAAGGAAATAAAAATGCAGGGTCAGTTGGAGACTTATGTGTACATCATGTCTGGTGAGTCAAACTTGCTGAACTCCAACTGAGAGGCTCTTTTTGTTTTTGGAGGAAGTTCATAGGATGGACTTAGTGGATGTATTTTGGCCAAATGTAAGCAGATGTCGTAATGTTTCTCAGGAGTGGAGCATAGTAGGAGGGAATACAAGTTAAATTAGCTTGGTGAACAATTCACCATGATGACAATTTTGAGTCTGTTGCTAGGACTAGAGCCTACCTTGCACTGAATCCTCACAAGCTTCAAGGACGTTTTGACCTCCCAGTGAAGATGCAGTGGAGACAAGAATCTCTACGGGGAATCATAAATTATTATTACACACTGTAATCTTAGACTTTATGGCACCACTGTAGTTGAAAGCCTTAAACACAAAGGCTGGTATACTGCGTTTTGAGATAAACAGAAACATGACTTTGCTTCTCTTATATTCATATAAGTAACCTGTTGTAATTATAACTGGTGACACACTCCAGTAGCAGCGACCAGAAATCCAGTAGTTTTGACAATTGAGAAATTGCCACTACCCAAAATACCAGTTTTTACCAGTCTTATGGGTCAATACTCTTGACGTATTGACCCATGTATTGTTTGTTTCGGACGGAAGTGACCTCCCGGCGATATGTACTTACATCAGAGTGGTTTATATCTCAGATCTGATGTTGCGCGGAGGTCCCTCTCAAAATGAAGGCTAAATCCCACACTTATTCAAATGTTGTGGGACAAGATCAGAAGAGCAGAAGTGGATTGGTTCACCTCACAAGAAAATGCACAGAGTGCACTGTGGTTCTCCATAAGTGCATGGGACGTTCCTCTACGGGGAGTGGATTCCTTCTCCCACCGACTGTAGCCCAGAGCTCTCCTTTACACTTTTCCCTCAGTTTTCCTGATTCCTCGCCTTTTAGCGTGTATTCAGGAAGAGGGTTTAGCAGATATTCCGGTGGCTCCAGAACACACAAGTGCGTTGTAGTTTCCGACAATGATACCATAGACATATAGATGTATATATGTCTATGAATGATATAGCTTCTGTTGGGGAAACCATGGCAACTTCCTTGGTGCAGAGATGCACTCTCTCAGCTCGACACTTACCAGTGATAGTGGATTGTGGGTTTGGCTCCTGAACGTCAGCGCTTGGAAAGGTTATGTTTGCCTCCTGAAGAAGTTCGCACTATTCAGGGTGCAAAGACCCTGCAATGGACTCTTACAAAACGTAATGGTTTACTTTTTTAGTGCTGGTGTATGGAGAGGGGCACAGATCCCACTATGTGCCCTCTATCTCATGTGTTAATTTCCCTCCAGCTGGCTCTATCTAAATCGGTTAAAACATATTCTCCTGTCATAAAGGCTATGGAGAGAGATCTTTCTTTGCGCATCCGCTGATAAAGCACTTAAAAGGAGTCTGAAGACGGCGACCTGTTATGCACTCCTTGGCACCACAGTAGGAATTACCCCTGGTTTTACGTGCTCTGGAGAAACCCTCTTTTGAACCACTTATGCAAGTCTCTGTAAAACTAATGTCCCAGCACATCTCTTAGCCCTGACTTTGGCAAAAAGAGTAAGCGATCTGTGTGTGCTCTCAGTCTCTGTCTTGTGTCATTATCAGAGATGAGGGGAGCTCAGCCACTCTGAGGCAGAATCCTGCGTTCATGCCCAAAGTCATTAACTAGCTCTTTCAGAGCAAGGGAGTTATTTCCTTGGAAGGATTTTTTCCCCTCCTCACAGGAATGAGATGGAAGAAACATCATATTGCCTCTGTCCAGTGCGCACGTTGTTCCATTATGTGGCATGCACAGCAGGCCTCAGACAGACACAGCAGCTGTTTGTGCATTACAGAGAGCATTCTCAGGGAAAACCACAGCGTTTGGCCCACTGGCTGTGTGAAGCTATCACACAGGCATATGTTGCAGCGGGGGAGGACCCCCTGCTTGGCATTGGTGCACACTTTACGAGAGCTTTGTACTCTCCCACAGTTCTCCTCAGAGGAATGGCAGTGAAAGACGTACAGCGGCATCATGGGCTTCACCATGTCCTTTTTTATTTGGTTCTAGCTGCGCAATATGTCTGGGTTTTCTCTAACTCATTCAGTATTGAACAGGCATGGCGACTGGCGATCAGCGACCAAAATAGGTCATAATATTCATTTGCTCATCCATTACAGTACAGACAAGGGCTCGACATTAGGACTTGTCTGCTTGTCTGGGACAAGTGGACTTTTTGTGGGACAACTGGAAGAGAAATTTACTTGCCCCACTGGACAAGTTAAAAGTCATAAACAAACAAATAATGTGTGTTTTCACGTTATGTGCCTCTCGTTACTCTGCTATTAAGTTAAATGAATACATTCAGAATGCCGACTTGAAACGGATGCACATTTCCCCCACGATACGTCCAACTCAGACTGGGATAGCTCAGTGCGTAGGTTGTGTGCGGTTGAGAGAGAGTGGACGTGTGACCATGAGGCTGGCGGATGGACCAGAGAGTATATAGTTAGCTGCAGTGTAGCCATGAACGTAACAAGTGCAATATGTGTACAGTTTAGACTATTTGTCTAAACTGTACACAGTCCATTCCCTTTCAAAACCTGACAGTCAGTAAGTACTGTAAACACACATTTTACATAATTTGCTTTGACCAGTAAATAATTACATTTACATTTTTTGGGCCTAGGTCATAGGAAACCTTATTGTAATATTATCATATCTATGTTCCATGTTTAACCTCGGTCAATGTAAATGTGAATGATATAATAAAGAAACGAAACTACTTTTGAACCAGACGCTATGGTTAACTCTTCTGCAGCCAGGCAGGAAAAATGCTGTGTGTTGCACTCTTTTTGTAAAAAACTGAACTAATACCAGCACACTTGTTATTTTTCTAATTATGTGGAAATCTGATATTTCACATCCCGGATGGCGACAGCATTAAAGTCCAGTAAAACGGAAGTTAGAGCATTATGTTTACTGGGGCAAGTGACATTTATGCCTGGATAAGTGAAAGAAGAAATGTCTTACAAGTGCCTCAAAATGTTAATGTGGAGCTCTGGCTTCATTTGCCTGTTATGTTAAATATATTTTCAGTATTACTTTGCTTTTCTCTCTTTTTTTGCAGGGAGGTTTTAGTTATGGTGTTTCCCTGAACTGAATTATATAATAGATAAGACCATGTTTGCTGTCAAACTAAACAGGACTGACAGATAGTGAGGATATTTCTCTAGTTTAAATAGGTCAGCCTCTAGTAACAAAATACACAAGCAACCCGTGTACTGCTGGCCATAATGATAAATGATCATTGTAAACTGGTTTATTTTTCCACTAATCTCTTGTATGTCCACTTTTTCACATCTGTAAACGACTCCAACAAATGTTGTTTTATATAATGGTACTCGTTCTTATTAGAAAACAAAAGGAGTATAATTAAAGTGATAAATGTGATTGTGTTTGCAGTGAAGCTTGTCAAGCAGAGGACTGCTGGGCATGCATGACCATGTGCATTAATCACGTTATGTAACGGTGGCCTCTCTACTCGCCTTTGTTTTAACATCAAGGGAACGCTTTGGTTTTCATTGCATGTTTCATGTTAAGGAATAAAAGCAGTTTGTTCAAGTTGGAGGCACAAAAAGCTGAAATTTTACTCAACAAGGATTTGTTTTAGACAGACACCTGAGTTGCAGGGCTGTACACTTCTTCAGTAATAGCAGGTTATGCTTTCGACATGATCTACTGCCATTTTGATGTTTTGATTTTACAAGTTTACATAAGTTTACTACATCTCCTTTTCTCAGGGGTGTTTATAGAGCGTTGGTATCGTAGCAATGCATACAGTGGCTGAAACATTGTGCTGCTTGTCATGTTGAATGTGGGTTTAGGTAAATGTCTTTCTTTGTATTGTACCTCTGTATTCAGCGGTGGTGTCGTAGGGGAATACTACAGCTAAACTTCATTTGAACAGGATTTGGATACAGTTTGTGCATGGCTAGTACTTATCAATCATCTAGCATCCTAGTGTGTTTACAGTGCGCAATGGCAACAGTCTGTAACACCATGTACGGAAGCAAACACTGTAGGACAATGCACAGAGTTTATCTGTCATTAGATCAACAGAGGCTTAGTTGGGGGCTTAGTTCAGGGAGAGGACATTACCTATTTGTGTGCCTTGTTTACAATGGCTTGTGATAATTTGACAAACGAATTGACGTTTACATGAATGGATTTTACTCAGCAGCAGAGCCTGTTGATGATTGTTGTTACGGTAGGAGCCAAAAGTCAGACTTAGAGAGAGGGAAATTTGTTGATGCAATACAGAACTGGTTGCATAACACTGTGATCACCTTACATGGTGTCCAGATATTCTGCGGGGTTGTCCTGTGGGGTTGACAGAATATATTGTAAATATTTGTCAGTGGTATTGACGAATGTGAAAACATGTGGATGAATGTATGTTTGTGCCTGTAGCTGTAAATACAGTCTGGGTCAAAGCATGTTTATATTACAGTACACATAAACATCTTTGAGAGAAAGAGCTGATGAGCACACCTCCAAAAATCTCAGTCGCACTTAATTCGTGTCTGCAGGCGTTTTTCATCAAATAGGTGTGTGTCGAGTTGTCACAGTGAGAAAACCACAGGTGTAAATAATAAAATTATGAATTCAATTTAGCTGCTTCAGTTTCAAGGTTGTGGTGCTGTGCAGGCTATCGCACTGTCTTACAGGGACACTTGAATAGAATAGAGTCATTGTTAATGTGTATCGGTGATACCTGACACCAGACCTCAAAATGTCTGCTATGAAAAATAGGGCCATCGTCCAGCAAGTGGTTTCTATTTGAGTTTTCCTGTTTGTTTTCTGCACAATCTGGACACAACCCCCTAATGCATTCTTTGTACTGTGTGCAACCATGTTGGGAGACACCTGTGCTATTTGTCGGTGCAAGAAACCCTCATTTGTTTACAGACTTGCAAGTAATTATCTGAGGCTTAGGTCTGTGCCAGGTCTTTGCCTTCCTGAGAGACAAAGGGCATGCTCAGACTTATTTAGATCTTTATACCCCGGAGGAGTAATTATATAATTTGTATAAACATCTGTATTCCATGGGAAAGTTTGGTCTAAACCCAAAAGAAACCTATCTTGCCACCCTGCCAGGTGGTTTGATACACAGTAGGCTAATTTTAGTTAGGTGGTCCATATTTTTGTCAGAGAGCTTCAAATAACAATATGGCCTTGGTCAATACTGCAAGTGCATAACAAATCGATTTCAATTAGGTGTACATTTCGGAGCCAAGGGCTTTTAAACTGTCATCCATTTTGCCGTGATGCCGCTCCACGGTGATCTAAATGCATTTGAGGTAATGAGATAGTGGTTGTGAGGAGAGTTATGGTAGAAATTCAGCAACATTCAGGTTCACAAACAGGCAGACTAATGCATTAATGTTGAAGATTTAGCCAGTTTACAATGCAAATAAAAACTCATTGGTGCTTAGTTTAAAAGACAGGGTTTCTTTTTCCATTGTGAGAAGAGACATAAAATCTAGAGAATAATCTTATTGTGTCCCTTTAAAGTCAGTAGCACTTTGTCAGTCTAAACTACTGCCAGGTCTTACGGTCTTGTTTACAGTGTGGTGAGAGTCCATTAGCCAGATCTGGGATAAATGCCTGGATAAATGCTTGATCTAAAATGGAGCTTGTATGAGCAGTAACTAGTTATGAGGGATACTAATGTAAAATAGTAGAAAATATGACGTTGTGTGTGTTGGTAGTTGAAGGTATCACTCTCTCTCTGTTTGTATGTGCTCTGTGTTGTGTGCCAATATTATCGTTCTCCTCCCCTCAGATCTGTTGAGCCAGGCTCGTAAATGTCTGAATGATTGGTGTCGCACTGTAGCTTGGCTGCGCACCAAGAGTCAAGCAGGAGAATCCATGCCTGTCTCGCCCCAGCCAATCACCAAGGGGGTCTACTCCACTTTCATTGGTCAACAGCCAATAAGACGATCGCAGATAGCCATGTATGTAAATGAGTTTGACGGGGGTTCAGACGGTAGCTTGGCTGTTGCAGACTCCAGCTGCATCCTTCCCCCAGTGGCTGACCAGTCTCTGTGCACACACTCGGTCAGGAAGGAGGGATGTCACCTCTCGTACTGTACATAGTAGGTTCAGAACCAAACTGTGACCAAACTGACCCACCACCTGTCTCCCGCAGAGTGAGTTCGGAGCGGAGGAAGGAGAAGTCAAGGGATGCTGCACGATGCCGGCGCGGGAAGGAGTCGGAGGTGTTCTACGAGCTGGCCCAGGAGCTGCCACTGCCCCACAGTGTCAGCTCCAGTCTGGACAAGGCCTCCATCATGAGACTCATCATCAGCTACCTGCGCATGAGAAAACTTCTTAGCACTGGTTAGTATCTGTAATTGTTGTAGACACAGTGGACGAGCTTTGGGGTGTAGGCGCATCTGTATTTCTTCAGTTTAGTCCCAAATGTCAACTGAATTGTGCAAATTGTTGTATTTAATTTTTTATTATATATACCTTTTTAGCGCTGTAGGGAGCCACAGTTAAAAAATCTAAAGGATCTATTGGAGGAAAGAAAGGACACCCTATTGAGAGTTAGTAAAATAGAGAATACAGTTTTACATGCAGAGGAAATCAGTGATAGACACTGAGTCAGCTGTTCTAAGAAATTGACTCAGACACCTGCAGATATAGATTCCTTTGCAGATACAACTGTTGGTACAATGTGTTTTCTTTGTACTGCAGCGTCCTGCCCCGCAACCGTGTACTTCAGGCAACAGACACTATAAATGCACTGTGCCTGATTTATAGAGTCTTGACTGCTTCTTTAATTCATGCTTTGCTTCGCTTTCCCTACCCTCCTTTTATCTCTCTCATTCCCATTGCCCCCCCCCCCCCCCCCCCCCCCCCTTCGCTGTTATCTTCTCCAGATGAGCCAGTGGCAGAAGAGGAAACGGAGCTGGATATCCAACTAAACAGCTCCTACCTAAAGGCTCTGGAAGGCTTTCTCATGGTGCTGTCTGAAGACGGAGATATGATCTATCTCTCTGAGAATGTCAACAAGTGCCTGGGGCTGGCACAGGTTTGTATGATTTGACTTGCATCTCAAAAATGATGAAAGAGCATAAGATTGGTGAGGAAAGGAGCCTGAAACAGAAAATTTAAGGCTAAGAAATGATTGTTTTCCAGTGTTATGCAACAGATACATTAAGCTTTTGATGGGAAAAGGTTGGAAACCTTCACACAATGTTCACTATGGCTGTTCCATGTACATATAAATGTTGAAAGGACTGTTCTTACTCTGTCACAGTTTGACCTGACTGGACACAGTGTGTTCGACTTCACACATCCCTGTGACCAGGAGGAGCTGAGGGAGATGCTGGTTCACAGAACAGGTGAGAGACAGCAAAAGTGAGCAGTGTCGCATCATAGGACGTTTCTAATGGAGAGACGGCCACACACAAGCGCTCTGTTAGGTCTGCCAGTGCTCCAGTCAGCAGGGAGCCCAGTTCACTCTGAGCTGGCAAATACAGACTAGGAGGCTGTCAGAACAAGTTATCATTGTCCCCACTGAGGTCGCAGTACTTTGGCCAGTGTGTGAACTTCAGTGACCCTTCACTCTGCTTTACTGGAAGAGTACGCTACATCACTGGCACATTTCCTGCTTCGTTTGAACAACACAGTTTTTGTTTTGAGTCAGTGGACAGAATTTGTTTTCATTTAGCTAAAACTCTGGTGCTTGCCTCTGAAATGTACTTCATAACACTAATTGGAGGGCAACGTGGCTTTTTTTGCCAGGAATTGCACTTTAGTAGACGCTGATATTATCTCAGCCATAACGGCTGGTAATGCCACTTCCTTTATTCAACTTGCTGCAGCTCATCGTAGTGCAAAGGTTTTACAACTTAATCTTTTCTCTGCATGCAAATGTGAACTTTTGGCCACCGGTTATATTCAACCTCAAACATTGTAGCTGTGTTACAATTTGACGGAGCTGCTGGGGAAACAGAACGTCACACTAAAACCCACAAAAACCACACACGAAAAAAGCTAATAGTCAACACAGAAATGACAGAACAACAGAAGACGCTGGTTTAAACTGCTTCTCCCCCTGCTTGTGTGATTTCAGGCTCCAAAAAGACCAAGGAACAAAACACAGAGCGCAGCTTCTTCCTCCGAATGAAGTGCACTCTCACAAGCAGAGGCCGCACTGTCAATGTCAAGTCGGCTACATGGAAGGTGGGTGTTAGTGGAAACATGGAGGAAATGAACCCGACATAATAGATTACTACTTTTACTACTAATATTAGTCATCATGCGCAAGAAGGTTTGTCAACACTAGAGCTGCTAGTGAGGGCAATTATTTCTAAAAACATTTTTAAAAGGCCTGTGTTGAAAATGTGAAATATCTTCTTGATTATTCTTATAACTTTCTAAATATTATATGAATGGCTCCCTGCAATATTGTATGGCATGTTGAATCTCATTACAGTTATGAGGCCATCAGGATGCTCTTTAATGACAGTTAATGGGTTTTTTAATTGTTCTCCAACACCCTCAGCCCACAATACTGCAAGTAAGCAGCTGGAATCATTTTAGTCAGGATTTTTTTCTAAGTGCTGACTGGTGAAGATCTACTTAATGTAAAATAAGTTCAGCATTTGTCATAATGATAATGTGAGACTTAAGAATTGCAGTTTGCATCCACAAACTAGAATGTACAAACTGCATTATAGCAAATGTCTTTATTGGTAGTAATCTAATAACCTAATGTACAAAGGAAATGCACCATTATGCTGTAAATCAGTCTTAATATCGATTAAGTCATCAGTGTAATAATTGATGTATATACACATAGAAAACCTACATTAGATGTAGCCATTGCCAGTCTGTTATGGATCAAGCATCAGTCCTATCAAAAAGACCAAAAGCATTTGAGTAAGCAGGTAAAGGAGAAATCTAATAATGATGAACTTCAAGCATTGCAGATTTATTATAACATTATGGATTGAAAGAACCCTAACATATTTGCAAGCCTTAATTACGAACTCAAAGGACTTAACTGCTTGACACTCATATTGTCAAATGATGTGAAATTTAACCTCAGTTTGACGTTACTCTAATGTTGCGAAAGTACAAATGAACAAGGAAAACACTAACTGATTTTGCTTATACAGAAGAATCTGTAATTATTACACAATTATGCAACTAATGCTGCAGCACTAAATGCAGCTGTTGTGTAAATGACACAAAAGTGACCCCCATGCCCAAAACACGGAGTCATTATATTATTTGAACGTCTGAACAAATGTATTTATTAGTCTAATAATCATCTGTCTGCTGCATTAGGAGATCATTAATCATCATTGCAGTCTGGAAGTCATAAAGTGTTATGACCCTCCTGATCTCGTTTTCTCGCTCCAGGTGCTCCACTGCTCAGGTCATGTGCGCTTATATGACAGCCACACTGAGCAGACTCCCAACGGCCACAAGGAGCCACCTGTCCCTTACCTGGTTTTGATCTGCGACCCCATCCCACACCCCTCCAACATTGAGGTCCCTCTGGACACCAAGACCTTTCTCAGCCGCCACACGATGGACATGAAGTTCACATATTGTGACGAGAGGTGAGTTTGCCTTTCTGAGTGAATGTTCTGTGCTTAAAAAGCTTAACACGGATCAAACAAGATTCAGCTTCTTAATCTGACTTTGTACTTTTCATTGACTATTATTGCTGAGGCTGTTAAAGTATAGTCATACTGAGCCACCTAGTGGTCAGTGTAGATACTGCAGAAGCTTGATCTCTAACTTCCCTTCGTGGGTCGATGGAAACATTCACCTTTTTATTTTCCTTCTCCAGGATCACTGAGCTGATGGGTTACGATCCAGAGGACCTGCTGAATCGTTCTGTGTATGAGTACTATCATGCTCTAGACTCAGACCATCTCACCAAGACTCACCACAACTGTAAGCATAACCACAAAGAGTGCATGGGACTTCCTGTAAATTGAAACTCGGAATGTCTCGCAAGTCTAGAACGAACTCCAGCTGTGTCATTTTGTCCCAAACCAAATTTTTTCTAATTTTTTCCCCTTTTTGTCTCTTTTTGCTCTTAGTGTTCGCAAAGGGCCAAGTCACCACAGGCCAATACCGGATGTTAGCCAAGAGAGGAGGCTTTGTGTGGGTGGAAACCCAGGCCACTGTCATCTACAACAACAAGAACTCTCAGCCACAGTGTGTTGTCTGTGTCAACTTTGTGCTCAGGTACTAGAGAGTCAGTACTTTCAGAGTAGACTGTTTTATTAAAGAATTTGCATGTATATGATGCTGAAAATAAAAATGATGATGTTCTCTCCAGTTCTAACTGAGTTGTTTTCAGAGAAATGGCAGTGAGGGCAATCGTACAGCACCATAACTGTGTCATGTTTCTCTTCTTCTACAGTGGCATCCAGGAGGAGAAACTGATCATGTCTCTGGAGCAGACCGAGGATGTGAAGCCAGTGAAGGAGGAGCAGCAGGAAGAGGAGAAGGCTGTGGTCGAGATCAGCCAGCCAGACATGTCACCGATCCTGCAGAAGGAGGAGGAGAAGGCCCCGGAGCTGGATGTGGTCAAGCTGTTCACCCAGGCGGCTGATGCCAAGCCGTTGGTTAGCCTGTATGATCAGCTGAAGGAAGAGCCTGAGGCCCTTACCCTGCTGGCCCCAGCCGCCGGAGACACAATCATCTCCCTGGACTTTGGCTGCCCTGGTTCGTGCACTCAATTAAACTCACAAATGTCTCTTCAGTGTTTATATTCAGGGTGATAAAGCACTCTAATCACATTCTGTCCTGTGGTACAGATTCAGAGATCCAGCTGCTGAAGGATGTCCCTCTCTACAACGATGTAATGCTTCCCTCCACCAGTGACAAGCTGGCTCTGCCTCTTTCCCCTCTGCCGCCCAGTGAGCCTCTCCATGTCACCACCACCGCCTCTGAGGACACAAAAACTGAGAGCTTTGCTCCAACCCCGTCCACCACATCAACCAGCCAGAGCCCCTCAGAGGTAAGACTGACTGAAATCCATTATTGGCTTTTTTCTGCACAGACAACAAGCCCTTAGTGCATTTAATAATATGTTCTGACCTGTGTCTCTCCTCTTCAGCCTGACAGCCCATTGGACTTTTGTTTCCCCATTGAGTCGGATATGAGCTCAGATTTCAAACTAGACTTGGTGGAGAAGCTGTTTGCCATTGATACACAACCCAAGACACCCTTCACCAAACAGGTAACAATTCCAGGAGAGAGAGATCACTGTAATAGATCATAGTTGATCTAATAAATGAAAACCTGTCTGTATTCAGAATAATCAAACCTTTTTTTCCTCACTTCAAGGCAATAGACGACTTGGATCTGGAGATGTTAGCACCCTACATCCCCATGGATGATGACTTCCAGCTGCGCAGTTTGACCCCAGATGAGCCTCTTTCTTGTGGACCAGTCAAATCCCTTGAAAGCTCTCCTCTCCACGTCGCACAGGAAGTCCCCAGCTATCCCAACTCCCCCTTCAGCTCACCAGGCAGTCAGACCTCTTCCCCAGCACCACCCGAACCAGTAAACCCCCCTAATCTTGCCACCATCATTGCTAAGAGGTAAAGTTTTCATCATGTTTATGTAATAAAACATATTTAGATGGCCTTTTATGAGGTTGCTAAGCATCATTATTACTGTGCTGCAGGACCCCACAGTTGGACAAAGAAGTCTCCCTCAGGACTCTGGCAGCCCAGAATGCACAGCGCAAAAGAAAACTGGGTGACATAAGGGAGATATTTGGAAATGTAAGACCTCCGCATCCACACCTGATTCACAGATCAGACTTCACATTTACAGACTGTGAATTTGAGTTTATGTATTTGATGATTTTTTTTTTTTCCAGGGATCTTTGCAGGAGCAACTGGAGCAGGGCAAAAAGCTGAAGGCCTCAGACTCCGGCACAACCAGGACCATACTTCTGCTGCCTTCAGGTGAGTAAACTAGATGTGTTGTAAATACTTTATACTGACACTTAACATCACAAGAATCAGAAGTCTAATGTTTCTTGTTCTCTCTTTAAGATTTGGCGAGTCGTCTGCTTGGCAGCACGTCAGAGGGCACCAGTTCCCCCTTCACCCTGCCACAGCTCACCCGCTACGACTGCGAGGTCAACGCCCCCTTACAGGGTCGCCAGTACCTGCTGCAGGGGGAGGAGCTGCTGCGCGCTCTGGACCATGTCAACTGAGTCAATGCTTATCCTGCTCACTGCTGGACTAGACTGGACACTACAGTTTTTCCCTCACACTGTCACTCCCTCTCCAAAGCCTCCCCCCCTCCTCATCCCCCTTACCTAACTCTACCCTACTGCCCCTTATTTATGTATCTGTATGAGTTTGATTATAGTTTGGCTGCTGTTTGCGCACATCATGTGATTTCCGCAGCATTCCACCGTGACAAACACCATAGCAGCATCTGGGTTTTGGTGCAAGGGATTCAGGCATCATAAGATGTCCAATTGTTTGTTATTGTTTTGTTTTTTCTCTCTTCCGGGGAGTCTGTCAGCACACAGCGCCTCTACAGATGACCCTCTTCCAGCAGGTCACCACAGAACCTGGCGCTACTGCCAGCAGTGTATTGTAAGCTTCAGTCGCACAATTTATATTTTCTTAAAAAGAAAAATATTACCAGCAATATATATTAAGCCTTTTTAAAGTAGTTTTAATGGGATTTGAACAATTTTATTTTTCCTCCCATACTTGTATGTTGTAGAACTCGTACCTAACAAGATGTCTTTAGTCCAGAAGTATGAACATATTGTTTAAACCTAAGGTGGTTTGAATGTTATCTCCATTTAATAGCTATCAGTCTTTGAGGTAAATGCATTTAATTGTGTAGCAGTCCAGTACATTTCACTATATTACTTTACTGTAAGTGTGTGTTACTGTACATATACCAGGGAAATTTTAATTTACTCAGTTCAGCTTCACAGCTTTGACTTTTACTGTCAAAATTAAATCTGTTCACCTTTTTGTTAGCTTCTTATCATGAAAGATTTTTCTCTATTATGAAATGAATTCATGTTTTTGGTTTTTACTTTTACTGTGTGACATAATCAAAACAGTCCAGTTTAAATAAGTGGGATCTCAAAAACTCATATTTTACCTGTGTGATCATCGTCATCCTAGCAGCATTCGTGAGTTGTCAAACTTGTTTGCTGTGTTAATAAGTAGTCAGTTTAATACTGTTGGTCCATGCCATATATGTGGGTCTCTCATGCTTCTTGTTGCTGTCTAACATTAAATGGCTTTATTAAAGTATATTGTTTCAAGTTTCATTAACTTGCACTTTACAAACACTGCATGTTAGGTGGCAGAAACACAAATCATATCATGAAACAGTAGTTTTGCTATTCCACCAGATAGAAGTTACTAGAAACTAAGACAATACTGTTGTTAATGTACTTTAACAAACCCAAGAATAAAAACTGGGATATTTGGTAATCCATCCAAGTCTTCAGGTCCTGACATCATGGTTCAAACTAAGAAAAATCTCACAGACTGCTTCAGAGGCGGTAAACGCAGTCTTATAACTCATTTACCATACAGTATCAACATATTTAACAAATCATCAAAAACTGTAACCCAACAACAAAATCATAAGTTAAAAAAACTCTTTCACATAGTCTTTTTGTAGACATGAATTAGTGACGTGGCTGTTTGTCCGTCAGGTTAGTGTCACTCTGTGTATTCAGGTGTCATTTGCAGTTGAAGCAATTCTTGTCCTCTTTGTACCACCATGGTGATTTTGTCACTGCTGCGGACGGCCTGGTAGATCTCCTCTGAGGTGTACACCTTCACCCCGTTGATCTCCACCACAACGTCTCCCGGTAACATGCCAGCTCTGAAACAAAGATGACAGCACTGTGGGTTAACAACAATTCATCATACGTGCTAAATACTTTGCCTACTGTTCAAATACTCACTCACAATGCCTGTGTGCAGGTTAAATTTTCTTACTAGTCCATATTCAGTTGGTCTATAAGCTGACTGACTTTTATCTAAATCTGACTTAAAGAAAAATACTATGAAACATACAAGATAAATATTCAACCACAAGAGCAGGAAGATCCTTTACCACACATCTAAACCCACAGTAGCTTACCTGTTTGCTGGGGAGCCCAAGATGACTCTGTGGATCAGGATGCCATGTGTCACATCAGGGAAGGTCGGGTCTCTCAACTTCAGCTCAGCGATGATGCTACAGCAACAGGACAAAACAAAAAAAAAACATATTAGAGTGCTGCTCTAACTAGACTGTGCTGTTTGACCGCAGGCACTACTGATGCTTAAGCACTTACCTCTGAGTCAGTGTCAGCATCATAACGCCAATGTACCGCCGCTTAGTGTCTGACTCACCAAACCAGGAATCTAAGAGAAAATGGGAAAAACAGGGTATGAGTATAATTTCTTTTGCAACATCTGATTCTCTCACTTATCTTTTATAAAGACAGGCAAGTACGCAGTTGGAGGCTTTAGAGAATATGGAAGAGAGAGAGAAACAGGGTGTTTTGTGTGGCTTTTCGTTTTTACTCTTTCTTTTTGCTGCTTGATCCAGGAAAAGTCTCAGGCGATCAGATGGAATAGCGAAGGAGATCCCTGCAGTGACCTTCATGGTGTTTATACCGATGACTTCACCGTCCTAATTAGATAAAAGATGAGGCGTTCAGATAATGTAACGCATGAGATACGACCTAATAGGTAATTGCCAGTGTAAAGTAGTTAGTGGTTTTACTGATAGTGATAGGATGCTTGAACATTATTCGCACAAATACTATTAGTCTGTGATAAAATCTCTCATTTTCTGTAATCAAACACAAATACATAATGTACAAACACCCACTATACAGTATATACAATGCATATACCACAACAACTGACAAAAAGCTGTATGTGTAGTACATTTAACCCTTCCTTAAAAATCCTCTGTACAGTCAAATGTTTAACGTCACAGCAGCCAGAGCAGGTTTGGCAACATTTCAACAGGATCACTGACTCACCAAATTAATGAGGGGCCCTCCGGAGTTTCCAAACTGTAAAACAAATATGTCACACGTGACACTCGGAAGTATATGACACATTTCTGAGTCACAGTAAGCTCAGTTCTCTTAAGCTCAGAGTCTGCGTATTTTTGATTACTCATCACACATTTGTACCAGACACTACATTAAAACAAATTATTTTAAAGTGAAAATGCATACATAAAAAGTATATACACACACACCTTAATATATAGCATTATAGTGGAAAAACTCACATCAATTGTTGCATCAGTCTGGATGTACTCCATGTTGGAGTTGGACAGGCCCAGCTCCTTACTGCCTCTCTGTACCGAGCTGATGATTCCTGATGTGATTGTATTCTTTAAGGCGAACGGACTTCCCATCGCAACCACAAACTCTCCTTGTCGGATATCAGCTGACCGACCAAGTGTGAGCGTGGGCAAAGGATTCTGCATGTCAGAGGAGAGGAAGCAGGGACAAAGAGCAGTTTAACAGATGTCATATACAGATGTTGGATTAACCTTTTGCTTTTCTATCACAATACAGCATACAACACATTGCAACAAAGAGTCTTCTACATAGAGAAGTCTTTTCTTTCAGTCGTTATCGATGGGACAAACAGAAGACTGCTAATGAGCTTTGCTTTTATGTTGTTTCATTAGATTGTATGAATGTTATTTTTATTAGAAAAATTTAACTGATTACACAAAAGAGGTTCAATGCTCTGATGTATGAGAGGAACTTGACCCTTATTGTTTTATATACTGTACGCTTACGGGCACTTTTTTGTCATCTAAGAGATAAACATGCCCCCTTGAGGACAAATAGCAAAACTTCACAATATATTAGAATTTATACTATACTAGTGCAGCGCCTGTTCGGAACGGGCTGATTGCTTATTATTTCTCAAGAACCATATAAATATGTATCAACTGACAAATGTATATATTAAAATGATAAGGAATTAATAAATCAAATGATTTTAATGCAGAGACTTCACCAGTGAGACTAAACTGAGGTTGAACCATAGAAGCCATTTACGGCCTTCCATTGGTTGATTCTGCTGCCAATCAAACATGTCTGTGCTCCTATTGGCTAGTTTTACTGCCTCCGCCTCTGTTTTTTTTCTCCTGTGTATGCTTGTTCTTCTCTCTCTGGCAGTTTAACTGGGCGGGGTGAGGGCCTCTGTCCTGCTCAGCGAGTCAGAGCCTAGAAGCCCCGCACTGCTGTGATGTGACAGTGTTTGTATCAAACAGTCCCTGTTGCACTCAGACACGGAGCTGTGCAGCTCACTGTTAGCTTGTTTATTCAAAATTTATTATACGTGTTGCATGTCAAAACAACTTCACACTCAACACTGCACTTCCTTGGGTCCTCAGCATTACACCCACCATGGGTGGAGTTGATCCGATGAACGGTTCAAGAGATACGCAAAGGACATACATACATACAGATTCCCTCCTTTAATGGATAGATACAGTCACAAGAACAAAGCATAAGTTTTCTCATTAAAATGCCACATAAATGTCACTAATTTTGATCATATTTTAGCTTTGTTACTATTGTCCTTTATCTTGATTTTATTTACTTTACTTTCTCTGATTTCTCTGTCACAGTGTCTGTGGTGAGGAGCTGTGTGTTAATGTGTAGACTCCAGGAAAATTAGCAACCACTGTGATGCAAGCTAACAGGAGCCCACTAATAAAAACATAAACATATAGGCATGAGCAGATATTATCCTAGTTTTTTTCTCACCTTGGCAGTGATTTTGATGGTGGCGATGTCCGCCACTGGGTCAACATCTTGCACAGTAGCATTGTACATCTCTCCATTGGTGAGCTTCACCCGGACGCCTCTCTTGTTGGCCACAACATGAGCATTGGTGACAATGAGACCGTCGCTGCTGATAATGAAACCAGAGCCATTGGACACTGGGACTTCCCGTCCTGAAAATGGGTTCCTGTAAAACAGTAAAAGCTGGTGGTCATATTTGGCTTCAGAGGAAAACTAAAAAACTCTGCACACAGAGGAAAATCAAAATATCATTTTTGCCTTTCACTTCTGGTTCAAGAGAACAAACAGGCAGCATCAGCACGATGAGGTAAGCAGAACATGTCATAAGGCCCTTCTAATGCCAGCTGATAAAGTGCTGTTAATAGAGCACACTCCCATGTTTGTAGACAAAGTTAATCACCTTAACACAACTGATACCCTCCCAGTGAACCTGAGGCTTTTGAGGGCCAATTGGTTATCCAGTCTGGCAATCTACTGATTGTCAATACTCATGACTAAAGATGTTTTTTAGTGCTTAAGACTTTAATTAGTTGATTATTTGACAGAAATAACAAATTATAATAATTATAACCTGTTACTCTATATTTCTTATGTCACAATAAATGTTTGCTGTTTTAAAGCATTAAAGTAGATTCACAATTTTTCAAGTCTGTCTTAAAACAACACTCAGGATTTTTCAGGTGTTACCAGTAACAAGTGACGAGAAATTGTGAGGCTATAATTTATGATGGACCTTTGGCACCTTATATGATAAATTATCAACTTGATACTGATAATAATCTTCAACTGCAGTCCTACTGTACAAGTGTTACACCAAACTCTGTGACACATACGTTTCTGTTGACAAGTTGTTACTGCAAGTTTTTCTTAAAAAAAATAAAAAAAATCATACAATCACATACTTCATTTTAATAAATGTTACCAAAATAGGTGTCCCAATAATATTTAGATAGTGTTGCAAGTTTTGATAGTTGTGACACTGGTGGACACAAGGTGTCAGGTTAGATGTTGGTGCTCTACAGACAGACCTCTGTAGATCTGAATGTTATGGGGTCACAATTTTTAGTAACTGCGGTCAAAATGTATGACCATATCCAAATAATATGGGGGCTTCTTTTCTGGTAACACCTATCAAACACTTGCACTGGCTAAACAGGTCACAGAATTTGGTGTAACACCTGCCAGGTAGGACATCAGCTTACAATTATATTTATACTGATTCATCATCAGGTGTCATTTATCAAATCAGATGACAAAAAGTCCATCATGAATTACAGATTCATTGGACTTATTATTAATAGCAACTGAATCTGAAAACAAGTAGCTGTTCTTGTATTTAAGTTGTGATATACTGTAGATACACTGGGGTCCAAAAGTCAGAGACCACTTTCCCAGTTTCTGACTTTTGGACCCCACTATATATGTTTTTATCCAAATAAATCAGTGTGTAGATTATTAAATTTATAACACCTTAATTGACTGCTCACCTGCCCACTATCTCAATGTAAACAACAGCTGGAGTGGATTTCTCGACCACATCTGCAATAAAGTTGTATTTATACCGGGGGCTGTCAGGTTTAAAGGGGGAGGCACAGTGAGCTGATGGCAGGATGAGTTCAAGAAACCTCTGGGATACTGAGGCGCCTCTGTCGTCCACTTTTTCTTCTTCTTCTTCGTCTTCTTTTCTGTCCAGAAGCGCCGCACCACACAGCCCCAAACCCACCGACACAGACAGGAGAAGAGAGCTGCTGCTGTCCCGACCACCTCTCCTCCTGTACCCGGCTGCAGCTCTCCTGTCCAGGCTGGTGTGTCCCTCTGCTCCTCTGTGGCTACATGTCCAGACAGAGGACACGCGGCTGACTGTCCTCTCTGCCGCAGAGTTTAGTCCACGGATCTGACAGCCTGTGTGTCTCCTCAGAGCTGATAGAAAACACCTATTGACAGCAGCTGCTGACATGTTGCATCAGTTCTGTCACCGCTTCAAGAGCCTTTAAAACACTTTATATCCAAAATATACGCGAAGTGAGAACGGCCTGGTTTAAAACAATTGTTTGTATAAATAAAACAAAAAAAAACAACTCTAACACCTCCTTTCAATTTCGATGTCATCTAACTTGAACGACACATAAAGCTAGCGATAGTTCAGACTAAAATATTTCCTGCTTACTCTTCTTCTTCGTTGTGTTTATTGGCGGATGTAAGCCAACCTTAAAGGTGCATACCGCCACCTACTGGATTTAAACTAAAATATCCACTGACTAAATGAAATAATCTGATTGCACCCCTCTCCCACTCTTTTTCAGGTGTTTGAGAGAAACGGAAAGCTTCTCTCAACATCTGCTGCACACCTTCTCCGGAAACTCCCACGACACCTAGAAATCTCCTTGCTGCATCTACAATTATGTCAATTTCCTCATATTTTCTTTCTACGCCAGCAGTACAGTTAATTACCATTGTCAAAAACTTCACCTGATCCTTTCAAAAGGCAAAACTCATCATGCCTCATGACTGATTTGTCCTCCTTTGCTTCTTGTCCCACATCATAATATTTCTTACCTACTTCCTCATGCTTAAGTCTTAGATCTGACACTGATTATTTCTGCTTCCCTTACTCTCTTTGAACAGTTATCTTCCCATGCTGTATGTTTCCCTTTGCAAAGACACTCTGCATCTTTCTCACAGTCTCCTTAACAATCATTCTCAACACATTTACCACCTGTGGCAAAACAACCACGAAAATAACATTAAGTCCTTCTTCTTCTTCTTCTTTGTTTTTATTGGCGGCTCGCAAACCAACTTTAAAGGTGCATACCGCCACCTACTGTACCATATGCATTTCCCTGAAGTCCTGTCCTGCTCAGTAATGATTTTAAACTCAATTTCTGCCCTGTCTCATGTCCTGTATTTCTCAATGTCTCCCTCTCTGAATTATAACAATATATTTGAAGGGTTTTTCTTTTCTTTCTTTCTTTTCTCTCTTGGTTTTACTGGCGGACCACTCACTGTATCGAGTGGGCAGAACAATAGCATTAAAATCATCCGATTTCTGATTCATGAAATGTAATTTATCCCTATTTCCTAATCCTGCCTCCATAAATAACACGTCAGCTCCCCTCTGGTTATTCCTGATTTCAAGAAAAACCTGTTTCAATTTCATTTGGGTACCTGACTGTTGTTTTAACCCTCAAACAGGCAGAAGTGGAAAATGAGTTGTAAAAAATAATTCAATGTTATTACTTATTACTTATCTCATTTGCACCTAAGTAAAACATTTCAACACAAATTTTCTAAATATTTTGTATACTTTGGATTTTATGAGTTGTATCTCTCAGGATATGTTGCCCTATTAAGGTATAAAAATGGTCATAATGGTAAACATTTTGATGTTTTATTTGATGAAGAGAAGTGATATATTTTTGTTTCCCTGGTCATTAACATCACACATACTAGTTTTTAAACTGATTTCATCATTTCTATCAAAGTATAGGCTACCACCCAGTTCTTCCAATCCAGTTCTATCAATTCTACCGATTCTAAAAAGGACAAGGCACACTCAAATGAACAACCATCTCAACTGATTCAAGCCATTGATTGACTTCAAGTACACCGGCCTCTGCCAGTATACCTATCCTGAAGGTCTACCGGTGTACCTATCTCTTTTCCCCAAAATACTGAAGCTCAGTGCTATGTTCTTGAGACCAAAACCTTGGCACGCAGTTTCCCACCTGACCAACCAAAAGCAACTGAGGTTAGCAAAATACCAGACATGACTACCAACACCGTGCCAACATGATGGCACCAAGATGCGCTTTTAATTTTACAAAATTAAAGTATTACAATAAGTGTTCATAAATAAACTACCTTACGAAGGAGGTCTCCACTCCGAGTCTCAAACTGGACTCTCCCAGATCATAGACGACTGTGCTGACTACTGAGCTAAAACTTTACTCATCACCTCATTGCAGACAGACCTCTACCTATTTATACACCATAACACACAGACAGCACAGCATATAACGTGTAGGGAAGAACTTAAAAGGCGATTCTTGCTTTGCACTTTTCATTTATTGCCTATTTTTTGCAACCTAACTTTGTGGAAAGGAGAGGAGGAACAACAGGTTATGGAGAATCCCTTAGGAGCACTTCGTGTGTGTCAGTGGCTCAGCTTTATCTCTGGGGAACACCCCCAACTCCAGGAGTGATGTCCAAAAAAGGAAATATGCGTCATGTAGCAGGTGGATGTGACTCCCCTAATTGAGATCTGCTGATAGACATAACAGCGGAGCAGAGGAGAGACACTGACATAGGATGTAACCGACCTGCACGCTGGTATTTGACAAGGAATTTTTTTCTTCCCGATAACAAATAATTTCTAAAATATTTCTATGAAACAAATATTCATTAAAAACCCACTATTTGTGCTTTGCCAAATAAAATATTTGTATTCGGGCACACTCCTAATATAAATATAAATATAAATATAAATATACACACATACATATATACACGCACACACACACATATATATGTATGTATGTGTATATATGTATATATGTGTGTGCGTGTGTGTGTGTGTGTGTGTGTGTGTGTAAAATAAAATTGGTATATTGTCATAATGTACATACCTGTGCATGATAATATCTGTTTTTGCAGTGAAAATAACATGTGGTCCAGTTTGAAACAAAAGTTTGAATACTACACATTGACCAATTTTTTTTTACCCCTAATCTGGCAACGTATCTAGTGGGATACATACATTTCAAAAGTTGCTGAATAACACCGTGAACACCTTTAGACATTTTTTCTTCATCAGCATATTAAGACATTAGTCATAGTTAGTGTTATAAATTTATATTGTTTTATTGAAAATAACTATGATTAAAATATAATTACTTACCGCCTGGTAAGCATGTCCTGTACCATTGGCGGCCATGAACATTTCTGATCAGGCTGACAAATAAACGACAGATAACCTGAACAAAGTCATGTGACCTGCATACCAGTACTAGATAAAACTTTTGATAAATGGTAACTTGATTGGGTGAAAACCTTCAAATATGCCCCCAACAGGATGTTAAAGAATGTGTATCTCCTGGTGCACGTTGCCTGTTTAAGGGTTAAGATATACCTAAAAATTGTGAACCCGTCTTTTAAGTAAAAACTTGAAATAGACTTCATTCATTATTATTAGATACTCATTTCACATTTTAATGAAGGTTATTTAGTAATTATAATACAATTCTTCATTATGTAATTCAAACATGGATGTAAAAGCTCTCATAATAACATCCATGAAGATTCAAACGGCTGCGCACTACTCCACCGGAAGTGACGCGTTTGTTTTCGAAGTACGTCACATAATTCCAGCCAAAGGCGGCAGTAATGAGACATTTGAAATTTGCGGGCTAGCTAGCGAGCTAGCTGCTAGCATGCGTCTCCGATAACATATTAATCTTTCTTTTTTTCTTTTCCCCGATAACTATGGCGTCGTTTCTTAATTTATCGCAACACGTAAACACTCGGTATGAATCTCCGGCCAAGGTGTTCGCCAAACTGAAATCTAAAGTGCAGCGAGAAGCGAAGGAGGGCATCTGTACAGGCAGGGATCCGCTGTTTAACGTTAGAGAGAAACATGGAGCAGACTTTAATTCGCCCAGGAGGAGAACAGAGAGCACCTGGATGCCCGATGAGCTCAAGGAGAATCAGAGGTTTGGTACTTATCGCAATGAAGCGGAGGCCTTGACACTCTCGCCCATAACCAGTCCTCAGAAAAGCATCGGTTATTCATATTTCAAGCCTGTTGTGGAATTGCCACCTGTGACTGACATGGGACATGCTCTGCAGTCAAGAAATCAACATTCACCAACAAAGAGAGCTTTCCTGGAGTCAACAGATGTGTTTCATCCTCTGGTCAATGGTTTCACTGGGACCAGCAGGACTCCAGTGAAGAAACTGCCAGTAGAAAAAGGCTGTGGAAACTGGATGTCTGAGGAGGAATGTGCTCCTCTGGAGAAAGTGATGTCTCCAGGCAAGATGTTTTCCCCCATGAGGAAGAGTTTAAGGAAGAGAAAATGGGGGCAACAAGAGATGAACAAAGTTAGCAGCAGCACAAAGGAGGTCTGCAATGAAGTCATAAGTCAGCAGAGGGCAAGGAAAAGCTCCACTGCTCTCAGTGAGGATGGCACTCACAACAACATCTGCGCGGAGGATTTGGGTACTGTCAGAGGATGTTCATTACTTGCTGAGCAATCAGAGATGAACCAAATCACCCATGAACCCACGTTTGCACAACCGAGATCCATCGCACAAACATGTGAGAGATTATTGCAGCTTTGAACTCAGTGAAACTCTTTCTTGTTTCATCTGTACTGGGAACAAATTGGCTTGATGTTTATGGCTTTGCTGTTTTGAATAGGGTGCAGAGACGCTTTGGATAGAATTCCTCCGATGTCTCCTGCCAAGATGTTTGCTTGGATGAAGGAGAGGGAGAACGAGCAAGAGCAGCAGGAAGTTCATAAAGTCAGCAGCAGCACAAGGGAACTCGTGGATGGGGGTGAGTGTATTATGAAGTGGAGTCCGACCCAGCAAAGACAAAACATGTACATGGGCCATAAAGTTTAGTTTAAGCTGTGTATGTACAGTCTTTGTTGCCCACAAAATCAAATTCTCTGTCTTGTTTTTTAAGTCAAGGCTCCCAAGTGTATTTTATTGTTTATATTTTTGGTTCTGGTTATACCTTACATTTTTCCCACAGGTAATTATCATCAGTCCGGAGACACGCCGCTCTCCACAGCTGACATTACAAGTGAGACGGAGGATGCTGCCTCCAGAGGTGTTTCAGAAAGTGTGAGTCCAGTCAACCGGTCCAGATTAGAGTCAGCTGACAGCCGGTCAGAAACAGAACCATCTGAAATCCCACCCCCTGCTGTGCCTTCACAACCTGTTTTGTTCGAAGATTCACTTGTACTCAATTCGCCACGGATCTCCATCCCGAAGAAAAACAAGGCTATGTTTAAGCACAACAAATGGTCCCAGCAGACAACATTCCCCACCGTGAGTAGAAGTTTGTTTAATGAAGAATACATCTTTAATAAACATTTAATTATTGTTTTCTCTTGGAGGATTTTGTCTGTCGTTCCTTACTGGGCTTGTGTTTTTGTCTCTGGCAGGAGAGTGTGATTCATCTTACAAAGTGGTTCTTGAGGAGTAATCGAAGGGGCCTGTTTATTGATGGACTCTGCAAGTAAGACATGATATGATTTTAATATTCAGCCCATTGTGAATGTTTCAAAAGTTTCTGTAAAGAACACAATGTAATCAAAGCTCATTATAGTTAATTTTCTAATTGCTTCTATAATACAGACATGTTTGGATTCCAGATTTTTCTTTGTTTGGTGTGATGTGAAAACTAGGATTTTTTTTTTTATTTCTTCTTCTACTCAGGGAGAGCAACGTACCATGGAACAGCAACATCATTGTGGAGAGAGTTTCTAACACTGTACTGAAGACTGTCTCCGGCAGGGTTTACATCTTGGTTGGCAAGATGCAGTGGGTTGCGGACTCTGGTAAGCTGGTTTGGCACTTATTCAGAATCTTTAAGGGTCTATAATTTCCATTTATGATATATGTAACATAGGCCAATATAACTGTAATGATTACATGGACTAATATGCTTTCTTGGTATTTAACTCTATCACCTTTTCTTGCAGAGTTTCCCAAGTGGTTTTTGAAGGAGTTCGCTAAAGGTTTCCCTCCGAACTGGAAGGAGCTTTATGAGAAGTTTCGGTCAGAGTCAAGAAAGTAAGACACATGACTGCTTTTGCTGAGAATGCTGAATATAATGCATAAAATGAAAAGACTGTTGCATGATAACCATATCTGCAAATAGGTAGGTCATTCAAACGATGATTTCTGAAGAGCTGGATTTTGTTTTGATGTAGCAACTCCAACAGGGAAACAGAAAGGAACCGTGAAGGGAGAAGCATTGTGGCTAAGACAACATCTAAGAGTTCTGCACGCAACTGTAGTGTGAAAAAGCACAAGCAAAAACCTTTCAAGACACGTAAGTGCAAGAAAAAAGCTCCAGAAGTAGATTAAAGCAGCAATAAATGCACTGCACAGGAGTATTCAAGGACAGCAGCTTTGTTTACTTGCATGTTCATTCTCTCTTCTGCAGCTGATTCCTGTCCTCCTGCCCCCTCCTCCTCTTCTACAAAAGTGTCTCGGAGTGGTCGGGTGATCAAGCCACCTCTGGAGTATTGGAAAGGAGGAAGAGTCATTCTGGATGCGCACATGAATGTTACCATCTACGAAGGTTACGATACCTCCATCTGCCAACCTGTAAGCACCCAACGTTTAGCTCATATGGGTTACTTAAAGGTGTACTATGCAGGATTTTCCTAAAAAAACAATGTATAGACTCATGCCAAAGTAATCCCTCTCAATCATCACTTATTCTGACCCACTAGAAGTGTGCGGCAGTGTATTTATATACACAGACCCAGCCCTCTACCTGTATTTTCTGTTTTTATTATTATTATTATTATTATTATTATTATTATTATTATTATTATTATTTTGCTGTGTTCGGGATGTTTCTGGGTTGCAACATTTGGGCAGTGGGTGTGTAGCCCCCAGCCAGTAACAGTGCACAGGGTGTGAGTGTATAAGAACGTAGTGACCAGGTGCCAGATCATAAGCACGCATCCAAAAGGAAGCTATGAAAATGGCAGACACAGCACTGATGTTCTGCTTGCTCAACAGTTGTTTGATAAATTGCTCGTACTGTCTCCCTCACTGCCGGATTTTGTTGCACTTAGGGCAGCGAGCAGCCATGGTCGACTCAAGTAAAGTCCGTTCCATTCTGTCCGCTGTGGACTCTATGCTCTGCAGCAGACTGCTGTCTGTTCTTTGTGTGCGTGTGCAGGTGTGTGGCTCAGCACCACCCTCGTGCAGACAGGCACACAGAGCAGAGGAGAGAGACATTGAGCCGCATTAATAAAGATCCTGAAGATGTTTTTGTCTTTGAGGGCTGCAGTTTTGCAGTTGATAGACCTGATTATAATGAATGTCATTATGAGTTATTTTATATCTTGCAGGAAGTCAATACAACGGTGTGTGCAAGTTCACAGAAACCTGCCCGAGTGCTCTGCAGTGAAGGTAAATATAAGCAGCATAAAGGTGCTATGGCTTTGATATTATGGGATTAGCTGTGATTTGCATGCTGACAAACTCTGTTTGTTTCTAGGCAGTAAACAATATGAGTCAACCAGTGACGGTGAGATGCCTGTACCACTGAGAAGAGTCAAACCTCCACTCCGCAAACGTCACAGAGCCAAGGTTAACCCTGAAGAGAAGCCCTCCAGTGCAGCTGAACCTCCTGTGGAGACACTGAGCCATTACATTAGCAGCCCTGAGGAATGGTCTGGCAATATAAGAAGGTCCAGCCGAAAAAAGCCTTCAACATGGAAGTCCAAAAAAGAGACGCACGACACCAACAGGCCTTCAGTGAGAGGCTCGAGGAAGAATCCGCCCTCAGAATCTCCCGCGTCTCATAATAAAGTATCACAGCGTCTTGAGACGTCGTCATCAAATGATGACTTTACTGACAAGAGAAAGAAGCGGGACAAAGGGGCGCAGAGGAAGAGGGGCGGGAAGGCTGTTAACAAGTCACAGCCAAACCGTATGTCTTTACGGAGTCAGTCCTCAGAGGAGAGTGAGAAGGAACTGAGGAAGACAACCAGGGTAACAAAACAGAAACAGAACAAAACATCACCACCCATAAAGCCTTTGCCTAAGTCGACACAATCTAGCAAGAAACACAAGGGACACAAAGTGATTCCACAAGAGCAAGATGAAGACGAGTGGACAGAAGCAGAACTTATAAAACTACAACAGTAAGTGTCATATTCCCGCAGGGTGAGAAAGTTGCTTTTAGGAGGAATAGAGTAATATATTTCTGTATCGTAACCTCATGGCTCAGTGCAGTAAATATCTATGTGTGCGTCTTTCTATGTTTGTGTTCTCCAGGGCCGTGTCCTGCTATCCCAAGCATATGGCAGGTTACTGGGCAAAGGTGGCAAGGATGGTGGGAACACGTTCTGCAGAGGAGTGCCACAACCAGCACACATCGCAGGGAAACTCCCAGACTCCTGCCAAGACAGCAAAGAAAACCAGAAAGGAGAATGTGGAAGCACCAAAAAAGTCAGGTAATGAAAAGTCATGCATGTAAATATAAAGATGGTGCACACAAGAATGCAGGAACACCTTACAATTTAGTACAATTCAATACAACATCATTATGAGCTAGTCTTAAAATGTACCTTAGAGTCACATCATCATCATTCTGATTAAACAATGTTTTCAAAGCGATTATTCTTGTGGGGGATATAATATTGTGTTGTATTATATTGTACCTTTTTAATGAGACCTACAGAATAATTGCATCTAGTAAGGTGTTAACTTGTTCTCTGACCCTACAACTAAAATGATAAAAGACTGAAATTATCAAAATGTTTATGGAAAAAAAATGGGCACAGTTAGCTGCTGAGATTTTGACAAGATGTGAATCTACATATGTCTAGCTCCAGATTGTCCCTTGATATCTGCCGGCGTGGGAACCTTTAAGAGAAAGCAGCAGGTGCGTCAGTTCTTGGAGGCCATGCCCAGAGACGATGTAGAGGACGTTTTCAGCTCGGCATACATGCAGAATAAACGGTTTGAGGTTTGTCTCTATCTAAGTTTTAGTATTTCTTTGCGAGGAGTCCCTGTTTTGTGATTTTGGCACTATAAAAGATGAGTGATGTGTCCGTCTTGATGGATAGATCCCCTCCATGTGTCTGAGTGAAGACCATGACATCGCATTGTCAGACCTGGAGCCCGTGACCCCCATGTCGACACGTCTCCTCGAAGCGAAGACTCCTCAGTGTCTACATATCACTCCTGGCATGATGGGTTCTCCAAGCAGGTGACTTTTGTATTCTAGCTTAACCAATTTTCAGATACTAACAGGAAGAGTTGTATTCAGTTTCCATCCAAATGTCAGCTTTCTTTGTATGTTTTGGAAGGAGCTTGTTAGGTGGCAAAACTGACTCATCTTGTTCTTGATTTCAAGGAACAATGGTGACAAGTATGTCTATCAACTCCAGAAGAGGATGAAAAAAAATCAGTTCAATGTCAACAAACAAGCTTTGTCTTCAAAGGTACCAGTTGCATATCTAAATTCAAATCAAAATTCTTGTGGTTTAAAAAAACAAACAAACCAAAACTTAATGTGTACAGATTACAATTGGCTTTTTTGTTTCTCACAGAGCTTCACACCCACGCCAACGATGAAACGAAAAATGAGAAGATGTGGAAACACAGGTAGGTTTCCTAAGAATTGCGCTGATCCTGAATTTACACCTACACACTACATCTCAAAATAACACTGTTAAAGTAAATGCCACAATGCCTGGTTTTTGTTGAAACTGTTTTATTGATGTTCCTTGAGGGTGTTTTTATTTACTGAATGATTATTACATTGTAAAGTGTCAGGTATGTCGCTCTATGTAGACGGAATTCTGACATGAATGTCTTTTGTTGGACAGATTTCAAAAGTTGTAATTAAAGCCTGTTACAGCAACACCTTCTTTGTAACATGTTGCTTCCATCTCAAACCATTTCTTTCATTTTTTCTCACTAGAAAACGATACCTTTGTTGTCTGGGAGATGTTCCCAGACCAAGAGCCTGAAAGTGGAGAGGAAGAGGACTTTTACTTCTCAGACAATGACTGATTGGAGTCAGAGCTGAAATGTCATGATTTTTAAAAAAAATCTTAAGTTGTTAACTTGAATTGAAATCAGTGGAAACGAGCAGAGATGTGACTTTTTCTCTTGTTTAACTAATCAAATGTGCACAATAAAAAGTTACAGTTGCTCTCCCCTGTCTTTCACATGTGAGTGTGAAATGTGGGGTGATTTATGTTTAATGTGTTAACTCAGGATCTCAAGTCAGTGTGACAAACACACACTGGCCCAACTGATTGGCTTGAGCTTTTTAAACAGAACATCAAAATGTGTAAAAAATTGTTTCAAAATAGTTTCTGTTATAAGACGTGTAAGATGCTGTTAAAGACTTATGCTGCTGTCTTCTAGTATGTCTCTATAAATACATTTTTTGTTCAAAGTCCTAGTCTTGAGTCTTTTGTAATGATCTTTTTAATAAACATTCTTTAATTCTTAGTTATGGTTTATTTCTATATATTATACATTTAGATTTTACAGTCATTTAAGGCAGAGCTTTCCAACCTTCTTGTCTTGTGACTCCTAAACAGTTAACTTATGACCCCTCATCACAGGCTACTGTCAAACTGTGGACATGAACTGTGAGAAGGATTTTTCTTTCCCAGATTGTTTAAAGTTTTCAGAGACTTGAAAAGGATAAAGTTTCCAGTATTTCTTGAGAGAAAAGCAAAAATTTGAGGAAAGTCAAATATTCAAAACAACCTTTTTTTTTTTCTTCTTTCTTTTCTTACCCATTTAACCATCATGTGAACCCTCAGATTTATGGGCCTAATGATATTGGAGATCCAGAACTGCATTTGCCTCAACCTTCCAACTCTACATTTTACTAATGGACATACTATGTCAACCGTCTGACATCACCCACAACTTGTTGCAGTAAGCTTAACAATATATTTAGAAGTGATAGTAATACAGGAAAAGTGTGTGTGATGTTTATGTGTCCTGTGTTAATACCTAAACATATCTCTGCTTTCACTAGTGATGATTTAGTAGAGACTTATTGTTATTTAGGCCCTTGCACTTCTAGACAACAGATATTCCATTGTCTTATAAGGTTATTATACCAGCATATAAGTGTAAGGAAATGATAACGCATCAATCAGATCTGAGTACCTGTCCTACAGGTGCCATGCCTGCATTTTTGGCCCTGCTCTGTGGTGCATCTGGAGGATACTCCTCCTCACCCACAGGTTGGACCAGGAACTCACCCATCTCTGGGAGAGAGATCTGAGAGAGTCACATTTATCCTTTATTGTGGGACGTCCCTACAGGTAGATTTGAAACTCAAACACATAACCATCACTGCATATGAGCTGGATCACACATTTTTCTCTATAATGTCTGGCTCTGACATTTAAAAATCCCCTGTAGACATGTTTGAAGACATAAAAATACTCTGCTTTGACTAATTAGTGTCTGACATTGTTTCTGTACACAAACCCTTAAAATGACACCTCCTCTCTCATTGAAAACACAGAACCAATGAATATGCAAATATTTTGAACTTAAAAAGTATAACTGCTGGACAGAAAAAGTTTCCACTTTCAGCAGATTAATGTGAAAACAGCCTTCTAGTATCAAACTCTGCACAGTGAAGCTCAAACATCCAACTGTAGGAACAAGAAGAAAAACACATTCTAGACTAAATGCTTTGGAAAAGAAAGAAAAAAAGTATATAAAAACTTTAAGGTGGTAAAATACATCAGAAATTGAGTCTTTTAGGCCTGTGTGAACGCATTATTGGGGGTTATACCATCCTTGAATAACAGAATTCGTTGTTTAGCTGATCACGTGAACGCATGTCACGTGACTCCTGCGTCTGTAACCGCCCGCCCAGCAGCAGACACAACAGCTGACTGGAGACCTCTGCAACAGCCGAGGACATGATGAACACCCTGTGAGTGTTTGTAAACGAGTCCAAAGTTATTATTTTTTTCTTCAGATAACGTTAATTTATTTTATCTCGAACGTAGCACAGCTCGTGTTTCATGTGTTTCACCTTTGTAACGACTTAGCTGCCTGCTAACATAGCAGGTGAAAGCTGCTGCTGTGACTTAGCAAACACTTCCATGTGTGTGTTTACACGCGTTTTATTTGACCTACTTAGCTAGTCAGTCACATTTAGACTTTGTTTTGTTGACCCTGAGATAATACACTGACGTAAGGGTCTGTTTTTAATATTTCTCGGCTACATTTGTTCGTACGAACCTCTGAAATGTCTTCTTTTATGTTTTGTTTCTCCTCCCAGCAGGCTGACCTTCTTCATCCCCTTGCTATCCAGCTCGTTGGTCTGGAGTGGATACCTGGAATATAATCAAGATGTCTTGTGAGAATAATTATTTTAAAAGCCATTTCCATTATCTCTGTGTCACTTAAATCGTAGTTAAAACCAATCTTGACTGCCAAATACTGCAGTGAAAACCTAAATCAGAGGTCTTGAATAAGATGTGTACATAGTTTATTTTGGAAACTGCCTGTTTTTGTATCTACAGTATTATCACTGCTCTAAGTATGTGAGGATTTAGTTCTGATTTGCACATAAAGTAGGGTTTAATAAGACCCAAAGGTTCAAATCTGCTGCGCAGTTAGTTGTGAAAAAGTAAACATTAGTGCAGATTTGATAAAGTTAAACATTTTTTGTGTCTAGGACCTGTAATGTCTTCCATCAAATGTGTGGCTGCTGTTTGTAAACTATATGGAAACCTTGTAAAGATCTCTGAACTGCAGGACAGAGTGAAAATCTTGACTAATACATTAACTTGGTCGGTCAAATTACTGTGAGGTTTCCAAAAGTTAATAAATACAGTTTAAATTCTACATGTTGGTTAGTAGCTGTATATTCAGTTTCTGTAGAGACAAATAATGTTTTCATAGTCTCTTTTAGTAAAAGGATAATAAAATGTTTTTGCTCTTTTCCTCAGGACACCAGAGGACTGGACTCATGTTGGTCGGGTCAAGCCAAAAGAGGAGCTGGAGCTGACCTTTGCCCTCAAGCAGCAGAACGTCGACCTGCTGGAGGAAACACTCAGACTTGTGTCAGACCCCGACTCAGCTCAATATGGTAGGACTGTGTCAGATTACTGCTGGTTGTCCTCAAGTGACCCAAAAAATCTGCATACACTTGCTTTGATAAGCTTTACAGCAGTGCTTGTAATGTATTCAAATGTATTTCTTTTTATGGCCTTTATAGTGAGCAGAATATCACAGGGGGTATAAAAATAACCGGCCTGGTCTGACCTGACAGTTTAAAAAAAACAGCTCTCATCTGATAAAACAGGAGCCTTTTCTTAACTTTGACCTCTTTCTCTCCTACAAACAGACCCTTCGTTACCTCACTGCTTCATATAATGTAGTTATGTAGTGACAGAAGCCTGTTTTGTCCCCTGCAGGTAAACACCTCCACCTGGAGGAAGTAGCCTCCCTCGTGCGTCCATCTGAACTGACCCAGAAGGTGGTGCGTCACTGGCTGCAGAGTCATGGCATTACAAACTGCCAGACTGTTATTACTCACGATTTTTTACAGTGCACCATGACTGCAAAGTAAGCATATCTTTTTAAAGCAAAATTTGTTCTGCTTACTCAACAGTAATTTTCACTTGCTCTTGAAGTAAAGTCAGACAAAAAGGTACTTTTCTGCTTCAGTGTGTAAATCATGCGAAGGCCACACGGCTCTTATCTTGTGAGCCACTTCCTCTTTTCTGTGGTTAAACTCAAACTAACTTTGAGGGTAAGGTTTTTGTAATTTTATAAATCTAGCTCAAGGTTATTAGATGTCAAAAAAAACTACACTGTTGGAGAGCATTTTTGGATTTGCATCAGTTTTGGATATAAGCTATGGGTTTCTCATATGCATAACTGGAATTTTGTGTTTGTTTTGCATAATGTGGGTATGCATTTTCTTGACATTTAGGCTGATTGTTTTTGTTTGGATTGTGTATTAAGGGTCGCAGAGACACTGCTTCCAGGTAGCAAATTCCATCGTTATGCCAGAGACAGCCATACTGTAGTGAGGTCTTCAGCTCCGTACTCTGTTCATGATGATATTCACCAGCATCTCGACTTTGGTAAGCACCTTTCCTTTAGCTGTCAACTGTTCATCTATCTTCTGCTGTATATTTGAACTAACTTGGGATGGGTTACTGTTCTTTTTTTCCCTGCTGCGACAGTTGGAGGGCTTCACCGCTTTCCTCCTAAAGGTCAGGACCCCAGCAAAGCCTCATCCGACAGGAAGCAAAAGCAGCCTGAGGCCGGGATACACCTGGGAGTGACTCCTGCCATCTTGAGGGCCCGCTATAACCTATCAGCAACTGATGTGGGAAAAGCTCAGAACAACAGCCAGGCTGTCGCTCAGGTGTGCCCCCTCTCACAGTATCAGTTCATGATGAAATGCTGCTATTATGTTTGTTAGCTCACACTAAAATCTCACTACAACTCAGTGTACTTTGTCACTTTAGCTGGCTGTTTGCTCTTTTTAGTTCTTGGAGCAGTACTACAGCCCTGCAGACTTGGCTGAGTTCATGATGATGTTTGGTCGGAGCTTCCAGCATCTGTCTCAGGTGGACCGGGTTGTAGGTACCCAGGGAGCAGGAAAGGCCGGTCTGGAGGCCAGTCTGGATGTGGAGTACATCATGAGCACAGGGGCTAACGTCTCCACGTGGGTCTTCACTAATCCAGGTCTGTAGCAGAAAGTGAGGCTTAAGTTGTGTTTGTGTGTTTACATGTATAATGTCTCAACCCTTTCTATAAAATTAAAAATAGGAGAAAAGAATTTTTTGTATTTGTCATTTGCATACAACATACAAGCATTAGATTAAAATGTTTACCTGCTGATCTTCTTGACAGCTGCATTAAACAGTTTCTGTGTTCTATTATTTTAATCATATTGAAAGATTAATAGAAAGAAGCCAAAAGGTTTATACAAAAGTAAAATAGCATGATGTTAAAAGTAAAGATATCAGTGAGAGGAGTTATCAACGATATTATTATGTGACTCACTGTCACATTCTGAAACAACATAGACACGCGCCCATTCACACTTCCTCATTGTTTTCCAGGTCGTCATGAGTCCCAGGAGCCTTTCCTCCAGTGGATGGTTCTGCTCAGCAACATGTCTGACCTGCCCTGGGTTCACACCATCAGCTACGGGGACGATGAGGACAGTCTGTCTACTGCCTACATGATGCGCATCAACACAGAGTTCATGAAGGCTGGCGTCAGGGGCATCTCTTTGCTCTTTGCTTCTGGTCAGTAATAGGAAGAAGTATGCAAAATTCATCGAGATAATGTATACTTATAGAACACAAAGACATTCAAGAACATTCACAAAAAACACCTAATTCATATCGTATCAGCAAAATATGAATGTCAGAGAGCGAACACAGAATAAAGCCTTGATTGTCTACAGGAAAGCGTCAGCCTATTATCTTCAGATTATGATTTAGTTCCTAAAACTGAGGCGACTGAAACTCTGCGGTAGTTTTACCACTCCTATTAGTTAAGGTCTGTGACCTTTCACATTTGTCTGTTTTAGTTTTTAATGCATCTAGTCCAGTCAGTTAAAAACTAATCCCTATTTTTTTAGTGGTGCAGAACTCAAAAAACTGTACTTATAATTATAATAAATGGGGAACAGTAAACTATAATTTTGTAACATCCTGTGAGCCAGTGATGAAAACGAGACCCGCCTTGGTCTCTTTGGTAACATGTCAACTGACTTTGGCTTTGCTCCATTCTCATTGTTAGATTATTATCTCACTTGAAACATGAATACACCACTATTGTTTCAAATAAAACACCCATGATGGTATGGTGGCTCTGGAAAAAAGTGTTCATATGTGACCTTTTTTTCCGTGACTTACAACAACACATTAGAGGCTGACAGTAAAATATGCTGCATGTTACATAATTTTCAATCTCTCTGATCATGTTTAATATGTGTTACATCTTTATTTTTTATCTCTGATCTTGTTTCATGTTCAGGTGACAGTGGTGCTGGCTGTAAGCATTTGGGTAAAGGGCAAAACTCTTTCAGGCCCAGTTTTCCTGCCTCAAGGTAAAACTTGAACTTGTCTTTCTTCACTGCTACTAGACCTCTGAATGCATTTGTCTCATGCATTATATTAGTGATAGGGGAATTAAACTGAATTCAAATGAATCAAAAACAAACTCCTTCATTTGCTAGTCTCAAAAAAGCACTAGAAGTCTAACGCCCTATGTCCTGCTCCTTGTTCTCAGCCCCTATGTGACTACAGTAGGAGGAACCTCATTCAAGAATCCGTTTAAAGTGACGTATGAAATTACAGATTACATCAGTGGAGGAGGCTTCAGCAACGTCTTCAAGATGCCAGACTATCAGGTAATCACATCAGGTCATTAATGTGCTTCTTGATGCTTAATTACTCAATGTAATTTAAGCAGAGTAATTGTTTTCCCACAGGTCAGTGCAGTGGACAGCTATCTGAAGACGGTAGCAACATCCCTCCCACCTCAGGTGTACTTCAATATCAGCGGCAGGGCCTATCCAGACATGGCTGCCCTGTCTGATAATTACTGGGTGGTCATCAACAGAGTACCTGTCCCCTGGGTTTCAGGGACTTCGGTAAAATATTTCACACTTGATTTATAGTTTTTAGTGAATAGAGAATTGATGGTTTGACACAATGGAATACAAATACAGGAGGACACATCTGTAACAAAGTACTTTTTATATGTAAAAACTACTGGTCAACTTTACGAAATCAACGTAAGATGAGCACAAAATGTCATGCAAAGTATCATATCAAAAATATGTTCATAAGTCAATTGTTCAATCATGTTGGTCAATCATTCAAAATATAATATTTTTGCTAGTCTATAGTCCTCAGGCAAGTTGTTACGGGATCTCAGAGCCCTGATGGAAAAGCCCTAGTTGTCTCTATTTTTCTCAACCTAGTTTTTAGGACAGTCAGTATGGCTCTGCTGGAGCAGGAGCTTAATGTAATAGGCTACACAAAGTTGTACATTTACAGGTAGAATACAGATGTCAACAGATATAGAACCATCAGCATTTCTGAGAGAATATATAGTTTTATTAAGCAATATTTTTTCTGAATGCTCACTTCATTGTGCAACATTACATTTCTTGATCTCCCCTCCAGGCGTCAACCCCGGTGGTTGGCGGCATGCTGTCTCTCATTAATGATCAGCGGCTGCTTAAGGGCCTGCCCGCCCTGGGCTTCCTCAACCCTCGTCTCTACAAGCTCAAGGGACAGGCTCTATTCGATGTAAGTCAATATTCTAGTATTTGCTCTTCGCTGGAGGAATGTTTTCCTTGTTTTAAGATTTGTTTGATGTAGTGATCCGGTAGTGTTTCCAAAATCTTTTGGGAGTTATGTTCTTACTTTGGGGAGATTTAATTCTCTTCACTGATATTATTTACTTATGTGTAAGTGTAGAGTTTATATACAAGCGACAATTTCATGACCCAAGCCCAAGGAGTCAAATAGTTATCATTCTTGCATAGAAATTTGATTCTTTCTTTAGGCATCCGATACAAAAAAAACATGCAGTATTGTGCAACATTCTTCATGAAAGCCACAAGACAAACAGTCTGGTTTTCAGTTACTTAACCACGATGATAGATGGAAGTAGTAAGCTTGTACATTCAGTAAGGCATTTTTTGAAGAGGCAAGAAGAAAAGCTTCTGCAGTACATTTTGTAGGCATGAAGTCTATGCATTCCTGTCTCCAGGTGACTGAAGGTTGTCACGAGGGCTGCCTGGACGAGCAAGTTCAGGGAGAGGGTTTCTGTGCTGCACCATTGTGGGATCCGGTGACCGGCTGGGGAACACCAAACTACCCTGAACTGCTGGCTGTGCTTCTGGCTGATTGACGGTCCCCAATTCCTGAAAGTTAAACAGTCAGGGCAGCTTCTACCCTGAGAGCAGGTATTAGACACATCCTGACCAGGCGCCGGATGCCGAAGGCAGGATGCTGACATGGAGGGAAAATGATGCCTACACTCTAAATTTATGCCTTTTTGTTTTATTCAGATGTTCGTTTGAGATTGAAACATTGCATTATTAACAGTCTGCAGGAATCTGTCATCATCTATTCTGTCCATTTAAGGATAAATTCTCTATCATACCAATTTTTTCCTCCAAAAGGCTTAAAACTTGTTCAAATATTTTTAGATCAGGGTTAGTGGTGGGATTTTTATTGCTTCACTGCAGTTGCCTATTTCTGCTGTTCACTGAATTTTATCTGACCCAGATTTTTCTGTGAATCTCTTACACATGAACTTGCAGGCAGATGGCTGTTAACAGTAATCTTGTGCTCTCAAATCATGCTGCTAACTATATAGCAATGAGAAGCTTGGATAAACTGGTTGCTATGCATACAACTTAAAATAATGCTGAAATACACACACCAATCACCTTAGATGTACACAAAGGTCTATTTGGATGTTTTATATACTGAACAAAAATATAAACGCAACGCTTTTGTTTTGGCTCTCATTTTTCATGAGTTGAAATAAAAGATCTAAGACTTTTTCTATGCACACAAATTTATTTAAGTCCGTGTTAGTGAGCACACCTTTGCCAATATAATCCATCCATCTCACAGGTGCGGCATGTCAAGACTCTGATTAAACAGTATCATTATATCACAGGCGTGCCTTTGGCTAGGCACAATAAAAGGCCACCCTAATAAAATGTGCAGTTTATCAACACAGCGCCACGGATGTTGCAAGTTTTGAGGGAGTGTGCAATTGGCATGCTGACTGCAGGAATGTGAACCAGAGCTGTTGCCTGTGAATTGAATGTTCATTTCGCTACCATAAGCAGTCTCCAGTATTGTTTCCAAGAACTCAGCAGTTCATCCAATAGGCCTCACAACCGCGGACCACGTGTAACCACGCCGGCCCAGGACCTCCACATCCGGCTTCATCACCTGCAAGATCGTCTGAGACCAGCAACCTGACAGCTGATTCAACAGTTGGTTTGCAAAGCCAAAGAATTTCTGCACAAACTGTCAGAAAGTGTTTCAGGGAAGTTCATCTGCGGGCTCGTTGTCCTCACCAGGGTCTTCACCTGACTGCAGTTTGTCGTCATAACTGACTTGAGTGGGCAAATGCTCACCTTCAATGATGTCTGGCACTTTGGAGAAGTGTTCTCTTCATGGATGAATCCTGGTGTTCGCTGTACCGGGCAGATGGCGTGTATGGCGACATATGGGCAAGTGGTTTGCTGATGTCAACGTTGTGAACAGAGTGCCCCATGGAGGCGGTGGGGTTATGGTTAGAGCAGGCATAAACTACACATGGGTGCATTTTATTGATGGCAATTTGAACACACAGAGATACCATGATGAGACCCTGAGGCCCATTGTCATGCCATTCATCCCCCGCCATCACCTCGTGTTGCAGCATGATGCGCACGGCCCCGTGTTGCAAGGATCTGTACACAATTCTTAGAAGCTGAAAACGTCCCAGTTCTTGCGTGGCCTGCATACTCACCAGACATGTCACGCATTGAGCTTGTTTGCTGTAGATCGGCGTGTACGACAGCTTGTTCCCATTCCTGCCAGTATCCAGTAAATTTGCACAGTCATTGAAGAGGAGTTGACCAACATTTTTCAGGGCCACAATCAACAACTTGATCAACTCTATGCAAAGGCGATGTGAACTTTTATTATGACCAACCCAAGGCACACTTGTGCGATAATCATGCATGAGTGCACTTCTTCAATCATATCTTGATCTGCCACACCTGTCAGGTGGATGGATTATCTTGGCAAAGGAGTGCTCGCTAACACGGAATTAAACAAATTTATGGAAAAAAAAAACATTGAGGGTAATAATTCTTTTGTGTGCATTGACTAAAGAGATTTTATTTCAACTCATGAAAAATGGGAGCAAAAACAAAAGTGCTGCATTTCTAGTTTTTTTCAGTATATTAAGACATTGCTACGTTAGATGTCAGTCAAAAATCTGCATACCGGATGCAACAATCTCCTCAGATGAAGGAAATTTAGCATTTAGCATGTCTATGGACATGTTTGGTTTGTTGTAAGATTTTGACATTATTCTGTTACGAAAGTCATTTCATTTAAAGACAAACATCTTCGCTTGCAACTCATTATTTGTAATAAAGCTAGAACATACTTTGTGGTTTAAGGTGGACAGGACCTGTAAAACTTGATTTTGAAATTGGTTTGTTGCCGTTTGCTCTGTGGCTGTAAACCAACCAAATGCACTGTAGTAAAAAAAATATGTGGGTTAAAAGTGATTCAGCAATTTTACCCACCAGCTTATTGTGTTTGCACTCATTTTTATCTTTTGACCGTGTAAATCCTCAAATCAGTTACATTTAATGTGAGAGACTGCCTGTATTGTGTTGTTTGAGAAAATGTAATAAAGATGGATTTTTACTTTGAGATGTCACATGATTGTTCGAGATTATCCGGAGTTGAGAGGATGTGAAGCTGCAGTTTTCAGAAATAAGCCAAATGCTAAAGAGGTGAAGTGTTGTGATAAAGAAATATATTAGATTGAACAGCTGCTGTGTTGAAATAAGACTTAAATTATACTGTTACTAACAAAGATTAGCAAAAACTAACAGTTTAGATTGCATTCATGTTATTTAAAGTGAGACATTATAGTACAATATCTCAAACAGACAGCATTAGAACAAATCCTTTAATTTCCAATGCAAATCTGATGTTCCCTCCAAAGTCTGTGTGATGTCTTGTGTGTCTCATGTCAGGCAGAAAATGACTTTGTTCAACTCACTGTTATACAATGTACAGTCAGATGTCATTTTCAAACCATAAGTTTCACTACTGGATACAATTACTGTATATGCTGAAGAATAAAAGAACCACAGTTTGTTACACTTCCTTGTTACTTTCCTATTTTACTAAAGAGGAAATGCGACATGAAATACTCTCCCAAACATCCATTATTAAACTGCTGGAGGCAATCTGAAATAGCAGTGACACATTCATTATTTAGCTGCAAAAATGCTTATTGATTTTCAAGAGAAAAATTAACTTTTAAAACCATATTTACATTGTCGTCAATGCTGCAGTAACCTGAATTGCTCCATTATTCAAGGTCTACAGAGCAGCCACAGGATTAGACTTGTTTATGGCGTTGCTACTAAAACACCTGAATAACATTATAAACGTAACACACGTTATGTTTATAATATTTTAAGACAAGTTTTCATTGTTAAGACAAATGACACTTTTTTTTTGTTTTGGGTAGTGCAAGGGGAAAAAAACATTTTAATTGTTGATCACTATTGAAAATCACATGGCTATTATCTACATAATTGTGATATTGCGTTGTACAAAATGAAAATATGCAAAGACCACCCAATTCCCCCTCGAAACACACTCACATGAAGGGGAAAGGGGGAGGAACTGTGAAATCTCTTCATACAGGGGCTACAGGGACTTTCTTACTACATACATTACCACAGAGCTTATGTCAAACAGTGTACAATATGCACACTTGGGGAGAGTACAAAATTGAAAAGGTGTCGTTGCTGAGGATCGATGCAAATTTGACTTCTATTGCAAAAACATTTTTTTATCTGGCTGTGTTAAGGTATAAATAAGTTTGTAGGTGCAGAACCATGAATTAACATCTTCACAAGAAGAAACCGTAAATTGTTCCATTCAGGTAGCGCCAAAGTAGGGTACAGTAGGAGGCCTGAGGGGGTCGGGGTTCTCACGAGTTTCTTGTTCAAACCTCCATACATATCGGAAAGTCTGTGAAAAGGTAATTTCTCTGTTTAAACCTTTTTTTCTAGAGACGATACAACGGGGACTTCTTATCTCACAACAAAGCAGGCCACGGGACATTAATTGTCTGTCAAGGAGCGGAGATACAGCTCAAATCCTCCAGTGTATGCTCAACATTGTTGTTGTTGTTGTTGTTGTTGTTCACCTGGTTCGGGGGTTGATTCACTGGTTGTTTTTAGCTTTTGCGTGTGTGAGGATGTGAGACTTCAGGTTGGTTGACTGAGCGAATTTCTTGTTGCAGCCATCAAAGGGGCACACATACGGGCGGTCTCCAGTGTGAATACGCACGTGTGTGCGCAAGTTAAAGTCCAGAGAGAACCGCTTGCCACAGCCCTCAAATGTGCACTGGAGACAAGAGAGATGGAGAATAGGGTTAACGCCACTGTATGTCTCAACTTGGCTCACAGATAAACTGATATCATTTTTCAACAGATGACAGAAAGGTTTGCAAATACTGTATCTGCTCTGACACAAAGCCAAGTTCATGTTTCAGTATATCATCCAAAAATGAAGAAAATGTGTGACACGAAGAGAAAAAAAAAAGGAACCTACCTGGAAAGGTTTCTCTCCTGTGTGTACGAGTTGATGCCTCTTCAGTTTTGAACTCTCCACAAAGGCTTTTCCACACTCTGCGCAAACGTGCACGCGAGGCCCGTGGGTGTGCAAGTGCTTTCTCATTGCTGAGTTGTCCCTGAACATCTTGGTACATCCCTGAGGAGGAGAGAGGTGCAGGGTGAAGCTAATTACGCAGGGTATAATCACTTAACACGGTAGTTTTAGAAACTCAAGTCAGCAGAAAGTGCTGAAATTTTCCTCCAACCAATAAAATGAGTACAAGCGGTGTTTTTACAAAGGTAATATCAAAAGTGAAGAGATGACAGTAAGGTATCTTTTGAAAACCGTAACTGAAAACTGATTATGATGTAATGCAGGAAACACTACTCACTTTGTGTGGACAGGCTATCGTCCTGGGTGCGTCGTCTTCTTTTACTTTTCTTGGTTTCATTCTGTTTATAAAAATAAAAGTGGTCACATTCTTAGAAACTACAACTATCAACACTCCTGGTCCAGGAAAATACAAAAAATGTTTGCTTATAAAAACATTACATTTGGTTTAACATGTATGAGTAAAAGGTCAGATGACACTGTTATTTAAGTCCATATATTCAATACTGTAGTTTTTGTATTTCACATTAAAAATGAGTGTGCAGAGTTGGTTTAATAACTGCATTATTTCTCAAACTTTTGCTTTTTAATAACGTTTTGTGAAGCAAGTACATTTTAGTTTTGAGAAGTGCTGTATGAGTAACATTGTTTTATATCTAACCACTGAATCTGACTCGCCATCATTCAGCCTGAGTGAACAACAACATCTGTGTCAACACTTACCGTGCAAACTCTGCCAGCTGTTTGGGGTCTGACAGGTCGATTCCTGGGATGCCTCCTGGAGGAAGCTTCTTCCCCGTCATGTACTCTGAATAATCTGGAGGCGAGTTTTCACCCGTGATTTGCTCTTCGTGGTCTATGTCTTTCTTGTCATCTGAGTGATGAGAGAGTCAGATAGTATGAAAGAGACGTCAATAATTAAAACAGTACCAGAACACATGCTATCATCTAATGCTACACTTTAATCACATCACCTCCTTTTACTGTTTACTGCGTTTCATTTAGCTCTCTACTGTTACTAATTTATTACCAAAAGAAAAAAAATGAAAGAAAATTGGTTTTAGCAAGAATATCAGTTTTTTCATACAACAAAATACAGTCAAAACCAACTATAAACAGTGTCTATATACATACTACTGATGTAAATATAGTTATTTGAGGATATTGTTATTCAGTGGGGAGTTTTTAAAAATATATTTCACCATTTTGTAGCTATTACAGTGAAACGAGTGTACACAATTTTGTATTTGTACCCTTTTTTGGCAAATCTCCACATCAGTAAACAACTTCAAGGGGACGTGGTCTCACTGTTTACAAACGTGTACTTACTTTTCAAATATCCAGAAATACAACTGACAAATATTAAATTTAACAATGGAAATACATTTTAGGCAGTAGAGTTTAAATTTGTTTATGAACACCGCCTTTTAGATGTGTTTTGTTGATTTTGCTATTGGTTTTATTATCTTTCAATGTATTTTATTTTATTATTATTATTTATTGTTAGCTTTTGTGTGTTTTTTTAAACTTCTGCTTATTGTGGGTTTTGGTACATGTGTAAATACAATGACATATATAATGTAAGTATATGTTGTACATTTACTAGTGCAAGGAAAGATTTTAAAAAAGAAACATTGTTAGCTTTATATTGTTTTTTTTGTTAATTTTATGTAAAGCACTTTGTACCTTATTATTAAAAGTGCTATATAAATAACAGGTATTATTATTCTTTTAAACCCTGCAGATAACATTTTGTACAGTGGGATACAAATTAATTGGGATATACCTCGTCTAAATTGAGTTATGCTCTCCATAATTTAGACCAGTGCTGTGCAGCACTAAGTTAGTAGAAAACATAGGAATTACTTTTGATCACAGGATGCAGTCCGCTTGTAATTAAACTTTCTAAACAATTTAAACGGGTACGGTGCGTTCAAAGCCTCAGCAATGTAAAGTCTGAGGGGTTCCTGAAGGCACCACTGTTACCGTTGAACTGAACTGCGCCACAGCGGCCTAGCGGAGCCAGCTGCACTCGCTCCCACTCTCGCCGCCATCTTCGTCGGCCAAATAAACGCCATTTTTTCGGGCCGCCATACTTTCTCGACCGGGGAAATATGGCGGCGCCCATCGACACATAAAACATGGCTTCCCATAAAAACAAAAACATTTCAAATGGAGTTTAAGTGGCTCTTAGTCGGGAAAATAGTTTCAACTTTAGCGGAGGACAAGGCCCCAGCTGGGCCCGGTCACACGGCACACACGCTGAGAACAAAGCGACGGGCCAGCTTGCAGGAATTCACTCAGTTCACTCTCAACTTACCCGATGCCCACATAGTGACGGAAAACTCCCCCTCCAGAGTCTTTATCTGGACTTGTTTCTGTTCCCACTTTCTGCCCATTTCTCCTGAGCTCATGTAGCTCTTTTTGCCCGCTTTCTTCCCGCTTCCAGCTCTCTTCATCCGGCCCGTCGACGAGCTTTTCCCCGCAACAGTAACCAGAGTCTGTTCGATGTAGTCCTCCTCCACGGCGGGCACCGGGATGAGGATCTGGTCCTCGAAGCCGTCGTCTGTGTGCAGCTCGGAGTCATCCTCGCCCACAACCTCCTCTCTTGTCTGCACCAGAATCACCTCTTGGTGCGGGTGGATGGAGTTTGGATCGTCCGTGTCGAGCGGCTGTAAGGCGATCATCGGCTGGTGCTCTCCGTCGTCTCCAACAACTGTTGTCTCGATTGTCTCCACTTCGATTTCGTGCAGTTCCACTATTTCGGCTGGCATTTCTGACCCGTCCGTCTCTATGTACAGGGTATCCCCCGATGCCATGATTAATTTTGTATTTCCTCCTATCTAAATTGTATTTTTCCCCCACTCTTGCTTTCCCTCCTCTCTACTCTCTGCCGTCCTCCTCCCTCTTCGACAACAACTCTTCACTGCTCTCGTCGCCACTATGCTCTAGTTATGAAGTATCGCGTGATTTGGACCTACAAGTCCATTTAAACATTACCTGCAGCTTGTACATTTTTTTTTTAGCTTAAAGTCTCCCCTCCACTCAAAAAATGTGTTTTTTTTCTTGTTTCTACAGTTGGATGGTTGAGCTTTATTGCGCAAATGATGTATGTACAGAGTTTGACTTTAGAAGGCTGTTTTCACTTTCATCTTAAGCACTTAAGATGAATGTGTATAGGTTTTATGCAACCTTTTTGCGCCTTGATTCCATCTTTACATATATATGTATGTTTGTATGTTTTTGTGTGTGCATATATATATATATATATATATATATATATATATATTATTGCTTTTTATATTTTGTTATATTTTATCTATCTATCTATCTATCTATCTATATCTATATCTATATATATATATATATATATATATGTTTATTTATTTATTTGTACTGTTCTTCTGTAATGGAGGCTCCCAACCAAAGTATTCCACACAATTGTACTTGTATAACTGGAGTGACAATAAACATCTTGAATCTTAGTGGTTTGGTTCCACAGTACATTTCAGACATGCCATCAGTTTACAATCCCAGCTCTCAGGTCTGGTGAGATGACAGCATTTATGCATCTAAAGAAAGGAGCAGTTTGCCCGCTGATCTTACACTTGCTCCAAAACTGTTCTTTTAAAAGCAAACTAAAGACCTTCCTTTTCAGTCAAGCATTTTCTTAAATGAACACACCGTATTTGTACAGTATGCATGTATGTATGTGTGTGTATGTATGTGTATGTATGCATGGATGTTTCTGTTTATAAGCACATTTTTTGCTGTTTCGTTTTTATGTAAAGCACTTTGAACTGCTTTTGCATGAGATAGTGCTATCCAAATAAAATCTGAATACAATTGAATTTATTTGATGAAAGCTTAACGTTTCTCTGTGCTCATTGAAAATTTAATTTTAAGGGGTGTAGGCCTAGGGTGTGATGTGGAAACTTGAAACACTGAGAATGGACTTTACAGTGAAGTAGGAGACATATCGTGTCCAACAGTTAAACTTTTGAGGTGAAATATATTTACATATTTATAGATTCTGAAGTTTTTAGTGAGGGAGAAGGAGTAGATGTCATTTCAAAGATTTTAACATGGTGATTATACTTTTTTTTCTCAGAAAAACATATCAGACACACATTATTGTTCCAAGCAGAGTATTTTTGTATGTCTTAATACATGTCAGGATGGGATCTTTTACAATTATGGTCATGAAGAAATTGTGTTTGTTATCAGTTATTGATTAGAATAAAGAAATTAACATTTTTCATCATAATAATCAGAATATGTATAAATGCTTCAAAACATTTTTGATAGCTGAAGCTACTGTAAATGAACCACTATTCTAAATCTTTACCACTTCTTAACTTCCTTATTTATACCATGTGATATGTAAGAGTTCAAACAGACCAATCAATCAATTATCAAATAATCTGCTGATTATTTTCTCAATTAATCATTTTGTCTAGAAAATATGAGAGGTAATAACAATAACAAAGGTATTAACATTTACAATAATGTAAAAAAGAGAAAAGCAGATAATTCTCACATTTCAGAGGCTGGGATCAAGACATGCTTGGCATTTTTGCTTGAAAAAATGACTGAAACTCTTACTAGTCATTATGCTATTAAACAAATTAATACTGATTTCAAATTTTAATGATTAAAATTAATACGTCTCTAGTCTACACTTACTGTGTAATGTAAGTCAAACTTAACAATGCGGATCTGCCCATCATATGGAAGGAACTGTGGGCTATTTATGGTTGAAAATACAACTTTCTGCTATGGTGTCATATATAATAATTCCATTGATGTTTAACAAGTTCATGTGTTACACAGTGATAAAGCAATCCTAAACATCTATATGAGATGCTGATGAACAGCTTACAGCAAAACGTTGCCAACAAACATTAAAAATTGTGGAAGTATGTTATCTGTACTGTGTTACCTTTTTTATTGCTCCATTTAAATGTTAAATGTAGCAGCCTAGCAACCCTTTAAAAAAATTTTTTATTGCAGTATCATAACATTTTCTCATCGAACAATGTAAACTTTGCATGTCAGAAAGCACCAGTTTGTATGCATTTCAGCAGGTGCACAGCCACCTTTGTACCTCCCTCAGCTCTGGGGAGGGGCTTTTGTGGTTACACCTTCAGCCTGCAAACCTGCAGACCTGTGTTGAGTGGGTGTGCCCCGATACTGAGAAGCTTTGATGACACACATAACGCCACAGTTGCTTCGTACACAGTAGTACGGGACAGTCATGGGGAAGACAGGTGGAAGAGGCGACTTTGAATGGGTCTACAATGACCAGCCGCACACTTCAAGAAGAAAAGAAATACTGGGTAAGAACTCTTAATGGGATGAAAAAGCTTTGTCAACACCGAGAGAATTTCTGGTTTATTTGTGTGAGAAGTTTTAAGTGTGAGTTTTTCTTAGCCTGCTTATAAAATCGTAGCCGGTTAAACCTGTTTACTAGCTGTTGCTTAACGAACTATCGGTCAACAATGGATGCAATGGAAATATCCTATAGAAACTGCCTTGTTAATTAAGATGAACACCATTTCGACGAAGTAACTTACATGTTAATGAGCGTTAAGCATAAGAAGAAATATTCTGTTAAAATTCCTTTAAAACTGCAGATTTTGAAGGTCACGATATTAATTAATGTAATTCAGTGAATATGGATCTTAAAGATGAAAATACAGTATTATTTCCTTTTAAAATGTGAGCTTCAATCGATCACATTTATGGCTGTTTATCACATTGCCTCCTCTCACAGTTGACTCAAATTTTGAGGCTTGCATCATTTATTTACTTACTTTTATTTTGTAAGCAAACGTCAGTTCTTCTTAGAAATAGCAAAGTCAGAAAAGTGCCTGTAAAAAAACAAACAAATAAAAAACAAACAAACAAGTGACTCCTGGACCCCGACCCACCCATCCCCACCCATCCCAACCCCAGGGCAAAAGGCATGATGTTAAAGTTAAGATACTCGGATAAGTATGAGAGGTGTGGAAATATTTCAGTCTCAGTCAAGTGACTATTTAATACCAGAAGCTTACTTAAAAAACTTGATAATGCTCATAATTAAATAAAAAGCAGGGGTTTAGTCTCTCTTTATGTAAACCTATCCGCCTCTGTCATCTTTTTCTCTGACCTGCCAGACAATAACAGCACATTGATAACAGGTGCAGTTCATAATGCCTCCGGGCTTGCTAAGTAACAAGACACATTCCCCGCTAACGACAAACACAGATAGAAAACCCTGCATGAAGTGAGAAGAAAGGCTTTGTGGGTGTGAGAGGATCCCTGAAACAATACCATTTATTCACTTAAACCACAGCTGCTGTCATCAGGTGATTAATGCAAAAGAATACTTGTCTAAACTGTGTATTGATTGCATGATCAAGGATATAATTTGTGATTTATTATGTAATTCGATTTTAAAAAGAGATTAGGTCTCAACCTGCTAATATATATTTGATCCTGGCTTTGTCCAGCTGTTGCATGACTGCTCTGGTGTGAAGGAAAGATCTAGAAGGTGTTGGGTTGTTTGACACCATTGACCCTTGAATTATTAAGGCGTTTTGTTTTAATTATCCTCTGCCCTGCCCTGAGGGGAGAGGCAAACGGATGTGCGTGTCAGAGGTCGCTGTGTTGCATTTGCTTTTACATTGTCTTGTGGGATATTTTAACGGACAGGTGGTCTTATGAACTGGATGGCTTGTTGTTTGGCAGGTGTAGGCTCAACTCACATAGACCTCATATTATCCTGCACATTCACTGGACATTAACACCTGCCATTACAGTAGCTTGTGAGGTCATAAGGATTAATTATTGTGACACTTTTTGATATTTGATCATTTTCAGCAGTTCTAGAAAAATGAGTTCCGAACAATGCACAATTTAATCTTTGCTTTGACTTGTACTTTTAACTGAAATCATTTTTAGTTGAAACCTGAGGCCGAAACCTTATACAAGTATCTCAAATTGAACAAAATTACTTGTCTCTCTAATGTGGTGAAGCTGCAATCCAGTGATGGCTGTACAAGGTGTTCCACACAGCCGCTTTAAAAAGTCTAAGCCCTTTCTTTTATGACGTCTGGTTATTGATTCAACTTTATGCCCTGGATGGGTGGGATACAATAGAATCAAGTCAAGAGGTGTAGCCTATAAACATTGCTAATAGTAAATCAAGCAAATAACTAATTGAAAGTGAGCTCATCATACAGTACGTTATAAAGGAGTTTGCTCTAAAGTTTAGTTTGGAACTGTATATTTACAAATTACCCTATTAAAATACAGACTGTAGGGAATTCCTCTTAGCTAAACATTAACTGAATAAATAGGGTCTGGTTGTAGAGGGGAGACCTAGCGTGCAATGCAGAAATGCCACTGAATCCAGTCTCTGGTGTCCTAAACCTTTTGTTACCTTGGTGAGCCCAATTTGCATAGAGCCATTACATAATTGGACTGAAAGCAAAGAAGCAGGCTAGATTTGCATGCGCCATCACCTGATGGTGCATCTTTCCCATCTAAAGCTGGGGTTGGCTCATCACCCGCCATGATCCTGAATTTTGGATCCCCTGACAAGCCTCTCCTAATTTCTTTGCTTTAAATCTTTTACTTGTATTAAGGTGTGACCAGCTCAACAGATCAGAACTTGTACATCCAAATGAGTGGATCATGTCAGAAATGTCTTTTTGTAGTTCTTTTTGTAACAGTAATTGTTACTGTTTTTGAACCACTCCCTTATATCTCCCCGTGTTTCATGTCCCTCAGTAAAACAACATCCCTGCCAATTAAAAATAACTTTTGTCAGACGACTTTTCCCAGGAGAAGGGCTGGTACCATACAGCATGCTTCATTGTGTTCATCTGCACAGTATCGTGTCACATTATGACAGGTTGATAAAATGAGAACAAGGTTTTGAAATTATTGTTGATTTTCCTTTTCATTTTCTCTTTCTCCTTCTTCATCACCTTCGCATTTTATTCCCTTTACTATCCTCTGCTTTTCACCTCCCTATCTGTTGTTTTTCCTAAACCTTTGATCCCCTTCTACATTTGATACTTCTTTTCTTTCCTACAACCTCCTCGTGTTCCTTTCCATCTCTTTCTACCTGCCTCTCTCCTCAGCCAAATATCCAGAGATCAAGTCCCTGATGGGTCCAGACCCCCAGCTGAAGTGGGTGGTATCAGGCATGGTCCTAACCCAGCTCTTGGCCTGTTACCTGGTTCGCGACCTCTCCTGGAAGTGGATCTTCTTCTGGGCTTATGCCTTCGGTGGCTGCATTAACCACTCCTTGACCCTGGCTATCCACGACATCTCTCACAACGTGGCCTTTGGCAACAAGCTAGCAAAGTGGAACCGCTGGTTTGCCATGTGGGCCAACCTGCCCATTGGGGTGCCTTACTCCGCCTCCTTCAAGAAGTACCACGTCGATCACCATCGGTATTTGGGAGGCGACCAACTGGATGTCGACATCCCTACAGACTTTGAGGGATGGTTCTTCTGTACACCTGCCAGGAAAATCCTCTGGCTCTTCCTCCAGCCCTTTTTCTATGCCCTGCGCCCCTTGGTGGTCAATCCCAAACCAGTGTCACAGCTGGAGATCCAGAATGCAGTTGTTCAGCTCACAGTAGACTTAATTATCTACTATCTGTGGGGGCTGAAGCCCATCGTTTACCTCATTGCAGGATCTATCCTGTGTATGGGACTGCATCCTATCTCTGGGCATTTCATAGCTGAGCATTACATGTTTCTGAAGGGTCATGAGACATATTCTTACTATGGATCACTGAACTGGATCACCTTCAATGTTGGGTATCACATGGAGCACCATGACTTCCCAAGCATACCTGGCAGTAAACTACCTCAGGTGAGGCTGTGATGCTGTGATAAACCATGCTTTTTTTTCCATGACAGGGAAAATTTGGTCTCTGGAGTCATTTTTTCCAAGACTATTATTAGTTGAGTGGTTGACAATAAGGACACTTACAACATTAACATCACTGCTAGATGTGTGCAGATAAGATGGGCCTCTCCTGTCTTTCAGAGTCTAAACAAAAAGGTATCAGCAAATGCCACACATCAGATTTTTTCTATCAACTGCAAATATTTAGCAGATGAAAGGACAGGTTTTGTAACTGATTAACTGCTGCCTTTGTAGCGCCACTAGAACATGAAGAGGTCTGTTTCAAAGTGAGTTCTCTGCCTACACCTTTAGTTTATGAACTATTTTTCATATTAACAGAGGGAATATTTGTTTTTTTTAGGCACAATAATTCATTTTTGAACTATCAAATATACTTTTTCAGGATATTATTTCAAAATGTCACTTAAAAATGTCATCCTGTACTAAAACAGCAGAGTATTAAAATCAGGCTGTGTTGATGCCTGTGGCCACTGCTATTATCAGAAATGTACCTGGTGGTGTTTTGATACGAGGCCTTTATAAATAGATACCATGCAATGCACTGTCATGCTCCGGTTCAATGTGTCTGTATCTGATTGTCATAGTGAAATAAAGTGTTGTGTTGAATTTAGAGATGTGCTCCTGACACATTACACTTGCATTTTAAATGTCAGATGTATTCTATGTGATTTTTGATTTCCATTCTTACACTTTTCTAAGCTCTGATTCTCACTCGTGTTTTTTTTTTTGGTTGCCAGGTGAAGCAGATCGCAGCAGAGTATTACGACTCCCTGCCTCAACACACCTCCTGGACCCGGGTATTATGGGACTTTGTGTTTGACGACAGCATCGGCCCCTATGCCAGAATCAAACGGGAATACAAGCTAAGCAAGCAGGAATAAATCTGTGACTGTGTTTCCCTCCAAGACAGGAAAGGGAATTTGAGTCGTAAAAATCTATGGACTACTGTTAAATACCATTATATCCTCTAGTTTAAATGTTTTTTCCCACGTAGTGTGTGGTTGTCACTGTATGGAAAACGTATAACATGTTGAACATCCTCAACTTAAATCACAGTAATACATAGTTCATCAAAATGGGCAGAATTCAGATACAGCTTGGATGGTTTCTTCACACCATTATTTATTCATGATTCTATTCCTGCTATAAACAGATGACCCGTCATTGTAGTGATGACGTTTCTTTGTACCCAAAATGATGTTGAAAAGCTGTGATTTTCTTATCTGTAGTTTGAGACAACAGATGATAGTATTCAACAGCAATAAACCTCATATTTTTGTTAAAGGTAAAGGTCACACACATTCTCATTAAGTTTTCCAGACATGACTGCCTCTATAGATTTCTTTTCCTGCCTACAAGCAATACGTCAGGCCTCTTAAGGATTTCTCAATGTGATAATTAGGCACACAAAGCCTCTCAGATTACCCAATACAATTTCACATCCATCACGCAGAACAGTGCTGAGGTGGAAAATGAGCATTGAAACTTACCTGTCAGTAAGAGGAGCCTTTTCTTCAGTGATGCCTCAGTCTGCTTGTTCACAGCTCTGTCTTGCTGTAAACTGTTTGGTTATGTCTACAGGGAGCGGACAAAATAACAAAAACTTTATAATGCAAAAAAGTAGTTCTTTTGAACATTTCAGTTAGTTTTTTGTTTTAGGGGTGTTGAATGAAGTTGATGGTCATCTTTGAGGCTGCATTTTTCATATGTTGCTCATCAAAAATCCCATAGAGTGTTAAGGTAGTGCCAATTTTATAAAAATGAGACTTATTGGGATGAGTACCCATCACCATTTTCATGCAAATATACAGGAACAACATGCTACAGGGCTAGAAATAGGACATACTCCCTCAATTGCTTGTCCAGGACAAAATATACAATTTTATGTAATAAGGTGAGGAGCAAAGTCTCAAGAAAACCGCATTTGCAAAGAAAAGCAGTAGTCCCTCACCAACAGGATAATGACAGCATCACAAACTGCAGCAAATCAACACTTCTGACCATCTGAGTTAAAAAAAGAGCTTAATCAAATTAGTAGTGTTGGTTTACTGTATTGTATGGTGTTTGTTATTTTGTCCACTCACTGTATGTATAATTGAATCGATGTGTTATGATAAGCATGATCTTGTGTCCTATATAAATATCCTATATAAAAAAGTAAAAGATTGTTATAAATAACTACTAAAAATAATGAGTTTACTGTTATTTGTCATTTCCTGTTTGTGGTAACCAGATGTCTTATTCTCAAGCGACCCTTTTTTTATTTACATACATATTTAAAATACACCCTGAAGGTGAAAACCACTTTAACTTTCCACACATACTGTATGTACCAAAACACATGGGACTTCCGCTCGAGATGGTAAGTGAAAACACACACACACACACACACACAGAACAGGATATTGCGCAGATGGTTGACACGTCTATTGGTTTTGTTTGAATGAATTTACTTCCAGCTTTGAAATCAGAACGTAGTTGAGAGCGAACAGAGTGGATAGAATGCAACAACCGATATTCAATCAAATCCTTCCTTCAAAGACACATTTAGCTACCATCACATAGGCCTACTGTACCATTCACTTTCTGCACATTCTTATCTAGGTAAAATTTGCATATTGCCAGAGCAACCCCCTCATTTTTTTTTCACATTGCTACCATTATCAAGTTCAACATGTCATATATATAGAGGGAAATCTTCATGGAAACAAACCACTATAATAAATGTACCACCGTTTGTGTGTTTTTTTTCCTTTTTATTACTTCTCAAACCAAATGAAAACTAATTTATAGAGGTGGGGTTTCATGCATACTCGGGAGGTTCACAAAGTATAGGATGACTAATAGATAGTACTACATTGTTTTATATCTAGGTAAAACCAGGTGGCACATTTACAGTTATCGGCCTGTTTTGTGAATGATCCCCAAGTTTTAAATGATCTCACACATCTGAACAGGTAGAGAGAAACCTTTACCTCGGTCACACTGGAGTCATAGAGCAGACTATTATTTCTCATGTTATTGACTTCCTTGATTAATTGCCAAAAATTGCTCATTTGTAACGTGTTATGCCTTGGATGTGGAGGAAAGGGGTAATTTCAAAGGCTAATTGTGATTCAAACATTGAAGTTTTCCAACATCTCTGGAGAGAAAAGGTTAGACACACAACACCAGTATGAACAAGGTCATAAAAAGCCATTTTTTTTTAAAATATGCCAGTTGAGGGCAGGTGTATCTGCAGCACCGTTTTGCCCATATTGTGCTTGTTATCATCAAATAGTTAGGGATAAACTAAACAAAATAAAAACAAAATAATAGAAAATATAAAAGGCTGACATAAATGGTGTGCAAGTTTCCTTTCTCCTTCTATAATATCAATAAAATACTCATTGTCATCAACAGCATCATCATTATCACCACAGTTTTTTTTAAATAATAAAACAGTAAAAACTTAGAAAACAAAAATATTTTCTTCTTAAGACTTGGACTGAACAGAGAACAAAGAGTTGCAACACCGGGCTGACTGAGTCTATAGGTGCACAGAGAGGACCACAACACCAAACTCAGCACGAATGTCCGTCCATCCCTCAATTCATCTTTTAGTACGTTTTTCATCCTCTGTTGAGTTCATCAGTCCTTTAATCTTTCTTTATACATACTTCTGTTCCTTCTGCTGCCTCTTTCTCATTAATCCCTTCTCTCTTATCTCTGTTTCTTTCTTCCATTTTTGCTGTCCAGCAGACTCAAATGTTGGCACAACATCTCTGCAACTTGCATCTTGGCAACGTGAGGTCACAGAAACATTGAGAGAACATTCCCCCCCCCCCGCCCCCCGGTCCTCGTGTCTGTGCATCTGTGTGTCCATCCTCCTCCAGCTCCTCCTCTTGCTCTCCTCCTACTGTTGCTCAGATGAGATTAGGATGTACTGATTCTGCCGATTTCTTGTCTGATGGCTGCAAGAAAAGAGCACGGCATTTTAGAGAATGAAACAACAAGGCTTGATATGAATTATTAATGATGTCAACAAGCTTTTTGATGTTCGGGTTCAAGTCGAGTGAGATGTAAAAATGAGCGTGTGGGAAAGAATAAAGATTAAACAAGCTTTGCACCACTGGATACTGCAATGACCTTTAAAAGTACTGCATTGCTTACCATTAATGATTTCGTCTTTCACCTTATGCAACTCGCGTACAACCTCGTCCAAAATTTCCTGCGAAACAAGACCTGCTTGTGAGCCTCTTTTCAACAATGCAGGGTGCATAAAATCAACAAAAAAGCGTAAAACCCATAAAACCATGTATGTAATAAAACAAGTAACACAATGGAGAAATAAACCAACCTGTTTCATCCTATCGAATTCTGTGTCTGTTTCACCAGTGCTACCAATGGGTCTCACTCTGCAACACAAAAGGATAAACTGATGAGTATAAAAGCAGCATTAGCAGAGTATAACAGACAACACATTTAAGGGTTATGTGTTGTTAAAAGGTTTTTTTATTTTTATAAAATGTAACCACAGTTCAGACTCTTTCTCTGTCCTAGTTCCTGCAATACAGAGGAGATTTATGCTGAAATCCCTGTGGTTAATAGCCGTTTTCACTGAACTCTGTACAAAGTCCTGAGAATCAGGTGCGGACATTTTCTGGAGTTGCCCTTTCACACATGTAGCACACAGCAGGAGATTGTCCGTGTCAGACACGTTCTCACCTGCTGGAAATGCTCTGTTTGGTTTAGGCGAGGGGTACAGGAGGCAGGACATGATGCAAAAAAATACACTGCGGTTGTAATTCAGCATTTTTAAGCTTTTCATCAAAAATAAAACTGCTTTTATTTTAGGAGAAATCACAGCGATGGCTTCACAGTGGAGCATATAGGCCCAGTCAAAACAATGCAGCTAAGCTGGCCTGCTGTGTTTATCCAGCACCACCCACATATGTAAAATAGTGGCTGTGGATTAGAGGGAAGTTGACAGCTGGAAGTCAAAGACGTCGTATTTGAGTTTATGTTCTGCTTGTTCAACAGTTGTTTGATAATTGCTTGTACTATCTCCCTTACTGCTGGATTTTGTTGCACTTGCGGCAGTGAGCAGTTGTTGCCCACTTGCTCGCTGTGAATTCTGCGAAAAATCCACTACTGTGGACTACACATGGGCTCAATCAGACATTACATGGACTTTGTAGTAGGGAGCTGGCAGGATAAAGTCTGTTTAATGTCTGGTCCAACTGATTCAGACAGTGCATGTGTGAAAGGGGCTTATTTCATATTCAGACCACACTCCCTTCACCCCCTTCCCCTCTTATCTGCAGACCTGGACACCAGTGAGGACTTTTCTGCAGAGTTGGATCGCTCCCATGGCTTCTTCACAGCATCTAATAAGCAGGAGAGAATGAATTATGTTAAGTCAAGCAGTCCCACAAATATAAAGTATTCAAAAGAGAATATATTTTAAAACTTGTAGTTTTATGGAACTAATGCACAATCTAGCAATTCAGGCTGTTCTGTACCTGTTGAGTTCTGCTGCCCCCGACCACCAGAGTCGTCCTACAGGAGAGAGAGAGAGAGAGAGAGAGAGAGAGAGAGAGAGAGAGAAAATAATGATCATTTCAAAATATTCATTCGGCAATAAACTGCAAATGATGCCTCGAGTGATTAACACTAAACAAACAGTGAAGAACTAACATTTGGTCACACAGACAAATATCAAGGCTCAAGACTTACTTCATCAGGTTTCTCTGAGGCTTTCCGTCTATGAGAGAGAGAGAAATTAGGAATGTAAGCAAACAGTATTATACAGTAACATGATTCAGTAACAAGATTGCGATGTGGATAAAATACTGTTTCAAAAGAGCTTATTTCCTTCTTGAGATAATCTTTTACAGCAAGGACGGAGAACCAGGGGGACTAAAATGGAAATACTGGTGTTATATGTTATGAACTGGCTGACAGAACAGGGATTTTCTTTGCATGATTCATTTGGGTGAATGGTAAAGGGTGTGTGTGTGTTTGTGTAGCTGTTTTACCTGCGAGCTAGTAAGGCATTCATCTCCTGCATCAGTCCCTCCCCACCACCACCACTGCCACCACTAGACCGGTTGGAGTCACTTTTGCCACTAGATCCGGGCGGACTGCTTTCATCCTGAAGAACAGAACATAGATCACTTGATTTCCCCATAAAAAGACACCATTAACAGGCTCCAACAATAAACACTTTAACCAGGGAGGCTCACCCTATGAACTTTACGTAGTTTGGCTCCAGCCAATGCTGCAGCCAGTCCTGAGGGTTGGTGCTGGACCCCAGGCGGTCCCCCAGGAGGCCCTCCACCAGTGGGCAGTGGAGGGGGCATGGGTGGGGGCACTGCCATTGGGGGAGGTGGACCCGGCGGTGGCGGTGGAGCTGGAGGACCAGCCATGGGTGGCGGGGCCGCAGCTGGAGGAGGCGCCACAGAAAGCATAGCCGGGTGACCTGCAGAGACAGGGGGGCCTGGGAGGGGCAAAATTAGAGACTGGTTAATGACAGTATCAGCTGACTGACCTTTTTGCCCCTTGGAAGGTTGACTGAACACAGTCCCAGAAATGATAAGCTACACCTATTAACTGCTTAGTGCAAGGCTGCTTGTCTTTGGGAAGGGCTAGTGAAGCAAGTAGAAATGATTGGCGGTGTGATTAAAGGTATTTAAGGTGAAGTGACCTTTGTTGTTTGGTAAACTGGCCTTAAACTGTGGCAGCCATTAGTTTTATTTCATTTCAGTGTGTAAATCAACTTGCAGAGACTTGAAATTAGCTTGCGATAGGTCATCCATCACAGTATTGGCTTATTTTACTATAAAATCATTTTTATTTGGCAAAGTTACATTATCATCTCATGGTAACACAGTTACAAACAAGGACAGTTTTGACTCCAACTCGGTGGTTCAGTAAGTGCTTGTGGGAAACTGAAATATTCAAGGCAAACTGCTTAAGTCTGCATACTTTCTTTTTCACACTGTCTATGTTTGCAACGCAGCTGGAGAAAGTGACAGTGGCAGCAAAATAAAACAATAAAAAACTCCTTGAGTGCATCATCAAGAAGAGCTATCAAAACAGTTACTGCCTGCAACCGCTTTACCATGTGAATGACTGATAAAGAAAAGATAATGGTGACAAAATGTTGAACTCATTAGATTCAAATAGTCAATCTTAAAATGTATATATGTAAAATGTACAGAATGCATTGAATTCATAGCATTATGACAATGATATGTTTCAATTGTGTTGCTTCTGTACTGGATTTGGAATGAAACAATTACTGGATTAAAGGTTGTGCTGACTTTCAGTTTTAATTTGAGCAGTGTGTGACTATGCTTTGGCTTTCAGGGGAGCTCACTTTTTTTTTTTTTTCTTTTTTAAATTGGGGGAGAAATTTGGGGTAAATTTGCGAGTAAGCTTCCTTGTTTTCTTTTTGACATATCTGTGTGCTGACTACAAAACAGAAATGAGTAATGGTGATTCAGAGAAATGCAGAGTAATGCACAGACTGAGTGGGACTAAAAAAGTTTGTTTTTTTCCTGATCTTTGAGATAAAGTGAGTTTATGATGTTATGCTGCCTCGATGGTGACTGCAAAAATAGCATGCATGCCAGTATCTTTATTAAAGTGAGTTAGTGATGAATCATCTTCATGCATGAATCATACATCAATAATAGCCTAATTTTATGCATGATCCATGACGATGCAGATAAAGAAAAATCGAAATGCATGGCAAAAATAGCATACTGTCAATATTTTAGAGACCCCCCAAATTTTCACAAATCATGTTTTCAAGGGAGCTAATGTCTTATTAAGAGGAGCAAAGTTCACCCTGGCTCCCCTGTAGTTCGCACCCTGAATTTGAGGTTGTTTACATCCGTGTCTAATGAACAGTGTTGAAATTGTAGCCCTTTTATGGTACTTGGGACAGAGAGTAATCGCACAGTGAAGGGTAAAGTTAAATGAAATCATCATATTCAAAATTTGTTTGCAGAGCCTTTGCATTTAATAACTGGCTAGAGTCTACAAGCCGCAGACATCAGGACGCATTAGGTACCCTGCCTGGTGATGATCTGCTGTGCCTGTGATGCTACTGTCTTCGCTTTTTTACGCTTTTTGTTTTTTTTTCCTTCTCTCTGGTTTTAAGCAAGTGAAACACCTACTGAAGTCAAGTGACTGACTTGGCCTGTCAAGAATATAGCACTGCTGGGTCATAAAAACTCCTTGGTTGCATTTTTGGTATGTTTAATGTTTAATAAAATTAAATATGCCTGAATTTCATTTAGCTGCTTCAGTTTCAGGGTCCTGGTATTGTGCATGCTGGCTCACTGTCACACTGTCATGATTTACTGTGACACTTATTAGTAACACCTGTGCTTTTCCTTCTATGCATTGTGCAAGTTTATCAATACTTTTTAAGGCGCAGCACAATCACACAGGCGTTTTCAATCACTCTGGCTGATTAGACCTGAAGACAGATTAAAGTTGGGTAGAGCTATCTTGGAAAACATGATGTCACCAAACTCTATGCACTAATAATAATAACAAGGGTGAGCTGTCAGGGCAACAGGGTGAGGGAGATCAGGCACAGGCTGTTCACACCCACACAGACCTGAGGCCCTGTTCACACCTGGCATTAAAATACGTCTTAGGTGATCCGATCACAAGTGGACAGCTCTAAGTACAAGTGTGAATACACCCAAGACGCATTGAGATCCAATCGCTGAGACCACATTTGGAGGTGGTCTGGGCTGCATATGGCCACATTCTTTTAGGGTTAGGGGGGACTGAGCAAATCTCAGGAGAGACTCAGCAGCCAACATTTCTCTGTCTGAGAGCGGCTGAGATTGTCACTAAATGAGAATAGCTGGTCCACCTTAAAGGTCAGTCCACCTTAAGGTCGCCAGCCTCACCATCACACATCCGCTCGCTCCCACCTTAAGGTGGACTGACCTTTAAGGTGGACCAGCTATTCTCATTTAGTGACAATCTCAGCCACCTCTAAACAGAAAACATTGGCTGCTGAGTCTCTCCCGAGTGAGGCCTATTTGGGTCGAAGAGTCAATGCAAAAAACAAAAAAACAAAACAAAACAAAAAAACTGATAAAAATAAAACAATAACAACAATAACGTGCATTTGGTCTTTGCAAACGGTAATGATGTACGTGTTTATTTGCATACAGAGCGGGGAAGTGAGATCTGATCACAAGTGGTCATTCAAGACGCATGTGGACACGCATTTTAATGCCAAGTGTGAACTGACGTACTCAGAGCCGTCCACTTGTGATGAGATCACCCAAGACTAATGCCAGGTGTGAACAGAGCTTAAAGAGGTCTAATCAGGCCAGATAAGTGAAAACAGCTGTGTGGGTGGGGCTATACTGTGCATGTTTTTGTTGCTCATGTTCTTGGTGAGGTGCATTCACTAGAGCTTAAGTCACAACACACTCTTTTACACACATACACACACATACTCACAAACACACACACACATACTCACAAACACACACACGCGCGCGCACACACACACACACACACACACACACACAGTATACACATCTAACATTCCTCTGCTGAGAGAATACCTCCTCCTCTCTCCACCTCATACTTACTGCTGCTGGCCATGGGGGCCTGCTGGGGGATGGGGGAGGGGGTCTTCTTGGGTGAGCCCCCGTCAGACAAGGCAGTGTAAGAGGGGGGCGAGGAGGAGGAGGAGGAAGTGTTGGTGGGGGGCTGGGCCTGCTGGTGGTACACCTGCTGCTGTTGATGCTGGTGCTGCTGTTGCTGTGGGTGGAAGGTGGATGAGTACTGGGGCTGGTGGCTGGGGGCGGGACCTGGGCCAGTCTGACCTATCAGAGGAGGCAGGGGGATGGCCTCGCAGTACTGCGGGGTGAGTGGCAGGTGCTGAGAATGAGGAGAGTAGCAGTCGTCTGGCTGGCCGTTGGAGTGAGAGTGGGGGTACTGGTGGGGGCCTGTCACGGCGCTCGGGTCAAGCGGTGGGGGCTTCATCCTAGCGCTCACGGGTGGGAGGGGGTGAGCCAACGGGAGGACGGGCTGCGGGGGCATACCCTGCCTCACATGCATGGCCATCATAACTGGAGGGGAGGTGGAGGGGGGCAACTGGGCATACATTTGCTGCAAATGAGAGGCGGACCAGGTGCCATGTTTAGGGGGGAGCATGATGTCTTGTTGCTGCTGTTGCTGTTGGAGGTGTAGGTGGCGGGCTGTTGTGGGAGGAGACAGGGGGATCTGACGGACCTGTCGGCCCTGGGTGGTCACTCCTGCCTGGACTGGGGAAAAGGCTGAGGCGAGCGAGGTGGAGAGCTGGGAGGAGAGCTGGGCCTTGTCCCTAGCAGCCCCCACCTCTTTCTCTTGGCAGGGAGAGGAGGAGGCGGAGGAGGGAGGAGAGGAGGAGGCCACGCGAACGTAGGAGGGTGGCAGTGTGCTAGCTCTGTACTGTCTGTACTCGGGAGGAGTGTCTGGGTGGATGGGAGGAGTGGACACTTTATATTGGAGGGTGGAAACGACTGTGACGGGCAGAGAGAGAAAGACAGAGAGAGGAGAGACAGGAAGAAGAGGAGGAGGAGGAGGAGGAGATGCAGACGAAGAGAAGGACGAAAGGAGGGCAACAAACAAAGGAAAACAGAAAAGAGAAAAACGTGAGAAGAATGAAAAGCAACCAACTGAGCAACCAAGCAAGTAAAAGATGAGAAATCAGGAGCAATCCAAAAAACAGAAGCCGATCGCAAATAAGAAAGAATTAAAATATCATAAAAAGAACAAGCAGCAGAATGCAACATGACTGAGCCATGATCAGAAAGCATATGGCATTTCCCCCCAACAGTAGCTGGAAGAAAAGAGATGGCAGTAGGGCATGTTGCAGGGACGGGCAGGGGTACTGATATCACCACTGATAGGGACAAAGGGGGATGTTTAAGTCTGTAATGTGTATTTAAGGGGCAGACTTGAACATTTATATATGTGTATGGATAAAAAAGCATAAGGGTATACAGACTGGGGAGCAGTGGTTGAAACTAAAGTGGGAACACAAACCACACGGGGAGAGCCTTTTTACCTCTAGAAACCTGCTGTATCAGGGTCTGGAATCTCTGGTATTTATCAATGATGAAACAACCTGTTTGCTTTAGGAAAGTAAAGCGTGCTTTGCCTGACCCAACGCTGATAACTTCCCTTCATTTAAAAAGACAAAGCAAAGCAAATATCCATTTGCCCCCGCGGCAATGTTGCTTATTGACAATTGGAGTCTTCTCTCAGGTTTTTTCATTGGCAGCTTTGTCTAAAATTTTTGTTTAGCTATGCAGCCTTCAATTCAATTTGGTCTCCGGAGCAGCATGTGTGTGTGTGAGAGAGAATGTGTGTGTTTGTGTGTGTGTGTATAGCCGGGTGTGGGTGTGTTTACCTGATCCTGACGTTCGTCGCTCCCTCTCCTTGTGTGCCTGCATCTGATGTTGCTCCATCATCCTATGAATCGCAAAGATGTCCCTGCTCTTTAACACCGGTTTTCAATCAGCCTGTCTTCATATATCAAGACTAATGTATAGCTTGACTGTCTTTCTGTTTATAACATTATTATTCCTGGTTAACAAAACATTAAAAAGTTGTTCTTAAATTAAGATCTGAAGGGGTTTCTAGGGATTACTCTGCACTGAAGAGTAACATGGGGCTTTGTTCTGTATTTCTATCTAAAAAGTCTTGTTCCGTTGTCTGCTTTACTGTGCAAACTTCACATATGTACTTGTTAGAAAACGTACCTCCTCTGTGCCTCATTTTCCTCTGAGGAGGGCCCGTTTTGGCGCTGGACAACTGGACCTGAAAGACACAAAGCGGGGTGAAAAAAAACAGATCAGCTACATGTGAACAGAAAACAGTATGAATCTTTTTGATATTTTCAGTGCTGAAACTATTAGTCCATTAGACAATCAGTCAATCAACAGAAAATGTTTAAGATAATCATTAATCGTTTAGGTCGTTTATCAAGCCAATGTCTGCTGGTTCAAGCTTCACAGATGTGATTTTCTTCCGCTTTTCTCTGTTTTAAATCATTGACAATTGAATATCTTTGGGTGTGGAGATTTACAAACAGTGGAAGTCATTAGTTATAGTCCTAAATAATTCCATTATAATCTGCCTCAGCTCTGACTATTAGCTTTTTCTGCAGGATACACCATTAGAAACATATAAAGCATATACAATTTAAGAGCACCACAGAGGGAGAAACATGACTGAATGACACAACATCATAAATAACACACCAATTTTTGACAAGTGGTTAGTTAGTGCTATAAATTGTGTCTCTCAACCTTCCGTCTCTTATATTTCCTCCTCTCCCTCTCTTCATTCCTTCCCTATTTTTTCTGTTAAACCGGCTCTTTCACTTCTTATTTGTATTTACTCTCTTCCCCCTTCCTGCCTCTTTCTTGTTCCTCTGGTTTTTCTTTTTGTCACCTCTGGCTCTACTTCCCTTCTTCTTTCTTCTCATACTCTCTCTTTGCTTCCCTTTTTCTATTCTACCTCTTCCTGCAGCGTCGTCCTTCACTGAAAAGACCATTAAGCAACTTTTGTTTGATACATACGGTATTTAACAGCATTAGCAGCTTTTTCACTCTGCATTTATTACCTCTTAGCTTTCTATTGCACCTTTACTGTTGAAATGGGTGGTCGTCTTGTGCAAGAGGCACAAGACGACCACCTTACCGTCTTACTCTTGTTTTCTTTTTCAATCCGAATGAAAAAAATGTGAAAAAACGTTCAGTCGTAAAACGCGTGAGCCGTCAAGTTTTAATGAATCTTATATCAAACAGTAGTGAGTGTTTACTGAAGGAACAAACCACAGCAGGCATCATGTGAGGTTCTGTGACTTTGCCCCCGAGAGCCGACAAGCTGTTTATACTGTTCATAATGTAGTTTGCTCAACATGTTGCCAACCACAGAAAACTGTAAATCACAGTAGAAAAGGATCTAAGAGAGCAGAATAAACAGAGATTGAATATCAGAGGGAAATATCATGTAAATACGAACCAAATCAAACCATATTGAACAAAAGCTACTAGACTTAAGAGTAGAAAATAGCTGGGAGTGGTGAGCCATAAAATAAAAGGTAATGACAGTGTTTCAGTCACTATGTCAACGATGTTTAATGAATGAAGTTACGTCAGCACAGGCTCTCTCTTAACAGCTGGTGCTTAATGTTGAATAATCAACATCAGCCACATGATCATCTCAGTTTAGCGCCGTGCTTGTTGACCAACTACAGTCAGACCCCCCCCCTCCCTTCTGAGTGACGGAGTTAGAGCCTCAATCTGGGGCAGCTATTAACAGGGAGCATCAGCAGGGAAAGCACTTATCACATATCACCAGAATACCGGTCATTAAACTTCAACGCCCACCGTGACACCAAGAACACCCGCGGGTGATATTTCCGTTCGCTGGGTCTGGAGCATGGGGGGGGTGGTAGGCGGAGCGATGGGGTCAGTCAACATGAGACAGACCTGTGTCTGATTCAGCACAGTCTGATTTTATCTACATGTGATTTATTTAAAACACTAAATTGTTAGGTTGCTTTTTTAACCAAATTAAAATCACACTTTTCATTTCAGTCTTTTTTATTTTTACATTTATTGTAATTTTGTATCAAATGTGTCATTTTCACATAAGGTGCTACAAGAGCTTTCCAGTAATGTCTTATGCACTTTTTTTTGGCTATAATATGACACAGGCTCCTTTTGCCTCAAACTCTAAATTATTAAACTAAATATTTACTTCATATAATACATTATGTAGAGGATAATGTGTGCTGTTATGACTGTAAAATCTTCTGAGACAAATTTCTAATTTTGGGCTAATTCACTTAACTTTTGCATCAAAACCTTATTGTGTATGAGGTGTTTTTTATTGTAATTAGGCAGTAACTGAATAAAAGCAGGTTTCACTTGCTGATAATGACAAATTCGACCTGGTTGGTGAATGTATTTTGTTTGGTGTTACAATAACGAGTCACACAGACGAAAGAAGCGATGCCCGGAGGATGTCTGTGTTTCCCTCGCTCTCTGACACTCCCCTGAACTCTGCTTGTTAGCTCATAGTAATTATCTGCTCTGCTGGCAAAGCTGCGCATTAAATTGAGCAAATATTCTGAGGGTTAAAAGCAAACTCGCCCTCTGCAAGAAGAGAGGACGCATAAATGATAACGGTTTGCTTTGATTGAGCTTGACTAAACATAATAGCAAAGCACTGCTGATCTAGAATAAGCTTCCAGATGACAAAGAATGAGATGTTGAGAAGAAGGCGACTGATGACAGCGTGACACTCAGTTCTTCGTGATATTTTTTTTGTACTAGCAGCCATATTTACTTGCAGAGACATAAATCTCTGAGAAATGATTCAAGAATATCAAGATACAAATACAACAAAAACATTACATGCTGCATGCAGCTGACTCTGTGGTCCACCTGCCAAAAACCACATTAATTTTTTTGTTAGATCAGACTTAAGGGATTCACTCTTCAAACATATAACCTGCAAGTCTTTCTATTAACACTTCACACCCCATCTGCATTTTATTAATAGGGAAGATGTGAAGGAGGCAATTATCACCCTGTGTTGCATGTGTATCCATGCGTATGGGTACATGCGGGTGTGTGTGTGTGTGTTTGTCTACTGCTGACATGACGTGTGGTATATGCCTCTGGCTGTTGTCATGGTGAAGGGTCAAAGAAGAACAGGAAGCCCCGGGGAAAAGAGGGCCTGATCAGACTTGTAGGCATTTTATGGAACCTCAAGAGATTGATGTGGGTGTGTGTGAATGTGAGTCATCTTATCGTGATCAAGAAAAATCAATTATTCCTCCCTCATGTACTTTGATCTTCTTTCTTTAGACAAATGCAAGAGGACACAATTAAAAGATGATGAATTACTAACAACACTGACAGATGGACACAATCACTTTGTCGCCCTCTCTTAAAAGTCTCTTCTGATTTTGACTCTTCTGAATGCTCTGCAGATCTCTGGTGTTGTAATAACCCTTTTGATTCTCTTAGTTTTCCCCAAATCATTCTTAAACCAGTTTAGGATTTCTTGTCTCAGTTACTGAAGAACAAATTTCCATAAATTCATTAGAGATTGGTGAATCTCCTGGTCCGGACAGATACAGTGTTGAGTTCTTCAAAGCATTTTCGGGCTCTATTTCCTTTATCCTGGCAGACATGTACAATGAATCCTTTAAAAAGGGTTAACTACCCCCAACATTATCAGAAGCCACTATTTGGGCAATAATTCTCTTCTTCAATATACTAGTTAGTTCTTATTCTCATGTCTCCCTCTAACTCTGTTTGAAGCGGGTGGGAGATAAAAAAAACAAAACAAAACACATCATATTTACTGTGTCATTTCCAGAAATTACTGATATGCAATGCTACAATCGAAATGTTTAGTATGTTAGCAACATAATGCACAGCTACTTACACAACCAAACAAATGGTCTCTTTATCATAGTGAGAAAATGGCTGATGCTCAACTTCCTTCCATCTGGTAAGCAGTCCTTTGCCATGGAGAGCATGCATGGCTAGTGGCACAACACTTACTGAGGGTGATGATGGTTGAAGAAACTCGTCTGAGCACACCAGGTGAAATCTCTGGAGTCAGCATGGTGACACTTTCCCTGCCTACCATTTATATTTCCACAGGCTACTTAGGATTAGTGCCGTATGATAGTAGACCAAGACTTCTTTCAACAAGAAACTCTGTAAACAACATGTTGAAGGTAGCGAGGAAGTGTTTCCCATGAACAGAGACGCTTTTGCTTTGCATGACGAGGGCCATGATCCAACATCCAAACGCACCCAAAAAAAGGAGCTCTGCCATGTGAGCTCAGCAGGGAACGACATTACGGCTCCTTATGTGATATTTTAGCCACCAATAGGAGGGTCACAAGGGTGGGATGACACCACAGTTAAACACTCAGAGATATTCTGTCTTGGTCTCTTTTACACATACACACACACACACACACACACACACACACACACACACACACACACACACACACACACACACACACACACGCAGCTTATAAGTAGCTCGTAACCAGAGCTGGTCAGAGGCTATTTAGTAAATGAAGAGTAGGCTTGAGTTTGGCTTCAGGTGCAGATCAGGGTTCCACAAAAAAAACATGTATCACTGTCACAAAATCACTGTCCATGTATGAAAACCCTGAAAACATAGTTACTTATTACAATATACAATATATCTTTAATATTGCAGCTTCCCCTTTAAACAGGCCTGTTATGTTATACATCCAATATCAATGGAAAGTAATACAACAATAGGTTTAAATTGGGATAATAAAACAGATCTGCAGTCAGAAACCTCCTGTCCCTGATACTGTTCCTGTCAGGTTGGCTGTGAGGAGTGTAGCTGCAGTAAACCTTATGAACCAGCAGAGGGTAGTACAGCTCAGTTAAGCAGCTACACTTGAAACGCTTTGAACATCCCAGTGTATTAATAATGTAGACAATGATGCTCAGTGTAGCCGAGACCTTCAGTATAACAAGTCATTTAAATGTGTCCATAGTCTATATTCATCTCCTTCAACATGGTTAAGTGGCCTATATACATTCAGTTTGACAGAGGAGGGTTTAACAGGATGTGATGAGAGAGAAGAGTTGAAAAGAATCTAATGGGGGTGACTATTGTTAAGAATACTAAATAATATGCTGCCCAGAACAGAAGAATCAGCGTATTTACTCTGCAATTAATTCAAAATGAGGTTGAAGTCAGTAAGGTACACCCTGATTTGCCCAGTCAGGTATATATTACAGCCACAAATCATGTGTTTTTGTTTTGTTGACTTGAACATGTCTGTGAGTCTGGGATGGCTGCTGGACTGGTAATATTTCAGATTTTAGTAATTCTTTTGGTTATTTATTGTACATTGTTCTCTTTTTGCACAAAGGGGACACTTTGTTATACTTATCTATTCTCTCTGTAAAACTTAAAAGCTGAAAAAAAAACAGTGTGTTCTGACTTTGCACTTTAGGAAACCACGTTTGTGTACGTGTACTTTCTAGTCTCCTGTAATGCTTGAAGGGAAATCCTAAACTAACCTTAAAGTTAAAAAATAGTGTGATATACTGTATATTGATTACCTGGATGAAATATTGTACTATAATACTGTAGGTACTTAAATCAAACTGAAAAACATTCAAAACTATGCAGATAATTTGATTGTGGTTACTTGACATCTGAGAACAATAATAGACTTATGGTAAAAGACAGTTATTTGTATTTGACCTGAAGTCCATTTAAGGTTCCACATGAGCAGGTCTCCAACACCAGCAAAAGATTCAAAAACTTCCATTTCTCTATGGAGATGAGCCATTTAATCTCACCCACACATTCAGAAAATATTTTAGAATAATTTTTCCTGCCACGAAGTCAAATGCAAATCTGGATCTCAGACTGAACTGTATAATAGGGTGGAGTAAACAGTGCATTAAATGACAAAATGATGCATTTATACTATTAATTTATTATGAATCCCTACCTCCACTGTCAGGTGAGCTGAGGACATTGAGGGCAAACAGCATGGCGTTGGAGAAGGTGGTTGCCTCCTCCTTACTGGCAAAGTTCAGCCCGTAGACCTGGCGAGCATCACGCCACTGATGGAAGGTCGGAGTGGCCTGATTGTATTTCAGACCCTTCACTATAGAGTAGTTGATCACCACCTTCAATGGAAGACAGAAGTTATAAATTGAAATGTTAAGTAGGTCTGATGTGCTTAAAGATCAAAAAAAATGGATGATGTGTGTTATGTTTGTAGTGTGAATAGCTGACACAATTGTTGGTTGAATTGTTGGCGTACTTCAGTAGTAAGTTTTTGAGGGAGCAGATAGAGAGTCTTACTCAATTTCCCACCCACATTAAACATTTAATACCAGGGTTTCTGTTGTCCAATGCACGATTTTTCTTTCAACTGCCTTAATCATGAACTTAAGCATCCTGTTTTGTGGTCAATCAAAGACTCCATGACTTTGCACATGTAACATTCATTCAAGTAATCCACCACAGAACAGCAAGAGTCACCAATTTCTGCATTGAAAAACGCCTAAAGAAGTGAGAGTGCAATGCAACCTCAAGAAATGTTGCATTATGAGTAAAGCCACAAATATTTAATTGAGAAAAAGCTTACAATGAATCTACTTGCACAAGTCATTATGGGATATGTAGGAAAACACTAACTGAAGAAGAAAGATGAGATGAGTCTGTTTGAGCAAAAGTGGATACATCAAACAATAAACACAAAATTAACACAAAATAAATCTTGGCATGTTATGAACATGTATCTGGGATGGACTTTTTTTAAATTTGAAGAAAATATCAGGTCCATATACGCTGACATGACTACTGACTGCTGGCATTAAACTGAATCAGCATTACAGACTTTCATTGCAGTGTGTGGTGCTGATTGCTTCCTTGCGTCTCTCACCTGCTGGTCCTGCAGTTTGACGCCCACCACTCTGAAGGTGTTGTTGGCAGTATTGTGGTAGATGTTGATGCGGCTGAAGCCCTGCTGCCCAGGCTTGATAGGCACCCACTTCTTACTGGCATCGTCATAGACCATCACTGAGGCCCGTGCCTGGCAGATACTCTGTTCACTGGAGGAAGAAGAGAGAAAACACGAGAAGAGTCCATTTAAAAATCATAATATTAATCTGTTGACAGTGGAGACACAAGATCCAGTGAATTTATTTACACATAAAGGATTTCTTTCATCTGTCTTCCTGCCTATATTTATAAGAGAAGCAGGAATTACAGGTACAGCTTTTAACAAACATACTGATCATTTTGTTTTCATCAGCAACAACAAAATATCCAAGTCTTGGCCACAGAAGATGCACAGAGGTAGTAGTGTGCACACCCAGTGCTGTATTTAGGCCAGGTTCTGGATAATAGATTGAAGAAAGGCACCACTCTGACATACTCTGGCCCAAATTTCAAATCCATCAGAAACCCAAAGTTTAAATTTTAATGGCTGGTAAATACCTAGTAGATAAATAACAATGCTTTATTTACTGGTTTGTAATTTGCTAATGATTTTGTAATAGTTTCCTAGGAAGTTACCTGGAAAGACCTACATCATTTATTATTTATAGGTTATTTTTTCAGGCTGGGAGTTGAACTGTGGACTCTGCAGTTATGTGGTATTAACCATTAGGCCACCAGGGCGCCCCAGAACTACATAATTTGACATTGATTACAGCAAATACAAGCATTTCATTGAATGAAAAGCCTGCACATCATGACAAAGAAGTTCTAATAATAGGCACAGTGAGGAGGGGCTCGGCCTGAAATATTTTCTACATAAGTCATGGTGTGCAGACTTCTCGGCTTTTAAGTTCTAGTACCCGAGCATTTCATAAATAAGAGAGTTGAGCACAAATCTACATTAAATTAAATGGAAAGATCCATCTAAACCCATTAGCTCCGTTTAATACTATTAGAAACTTTATTATTCACATGTGTTGAATTGCACGCATGCTTGATTGTTAATTCACTGTAACTCTGACTGGGAGTGTACTAACTAAGCACGTGTCCATTTTCACTATGATTACTACCAAATTAAGTTGTTCTTTTCAGGAAACGTGTTCGGTCTATCTTTGAATGTCGACAGAAAACTTCAGTCTCATGTCTTTCAAAAAGAGCAATAAAAGAAGCCTTTTATAGGAAATTAAGTTGAGCAATAAACGCTAATGGAACATAAAATAACCTTTAAGTGGGGCTGGAGATCTGCTTTCCATATAGTAGAGAATATTCAATTATAGAGGTGCTGCACTGTGCTTTTAATCCTCATACTGAACAGTGCAAATGTGACGGTGGTAAATAAAACACAACCAGGGAAACATAATTACTGTATGATTATCTGGTTAGCTGACGGGAGCCACACCTTTCTTCACGTTACCACATCAGGAATAACACACTGCCACTGTAGTTTATGCTTGTGTGTACTGAGGGGAGGGTGGGTTGCCATTTTAAAATGCTATAAAACAAGACGACTGAAAACCTCAAACTAAATCTGAACCTCGGAAAATTCCCCCTTTCCCCTGTGGCCTTTACTGTGGTGTGGAGACGAAATGCTCAGAGGCATCAGCGCAGGAGGGTGTGTGTGATGTGTCTGGTAATGATACAGTGTGTTAAACACACAAGTGTTTGATCAGCAAACATACCGCTAATTCATTAAGAAAAGACAAATTTGGCACCCGACTTATGTGTTTTAGCCCCATCACAAATCATATCACAAAATTACCATTTTCAGGACATAAAACTGCATAGATACCACATAGAGCTTGAGTTTCTATAAGTTTATAAAGAGCCACATGTGTAATGTGTGACTACTGTCATGATCTTAGCACCATATGTGCCTGAAGGTGGGAGAATAGCCTCAGTATAGAAATACACACAGCAGCAGGTGGAGAGGTGATGTGAACTCTCTGCTTGCAAAGCCTGTGAAGTGACTAAATGCTTCTCTAATTTTCACTTTCATCACCTCAGGGACCTGTTCTCTCCGGCAGTCAGACTCTAGAGTTTCTCACATTAGCAGTCTGAAGGTGCCAGGGCCACAAAAAGCAGAGGTGCATTATTGACATGCTCACTGACTGTCAAGGCAATTTAGTGCTTTAATCTCATCAATAGTGTCTATAAAATGAAATAAAATAAAATATAACATAAATTCAATTACTGCAGCAGCAAAAGTGAGCAGGTTTACTTCTGACGATTATCCTATTGATTATTTAGTCAATGAAATGCCAGAAAGTTCAGCATCCCAGAGCCCAAAGTAACATATTCAAAACGCAAAGATATTTAATTTACTATCATATATGACAAAGAAAAGCAAAAAATCGTCACATTTGAAAAGCTGGATCCAGCTAATGTTTGCCATTTTTGCTTAAAAAGAGATAGAAACAATTCATTACTTATCAGAGAGTTGCTGATTCATTTTCCTTCAATCGACTGATAAATTGACTTACTGTTGCATCTTTAAAATTCAATTCACAATTTCATATAACCTGTTACAGTTTTCTTGTGATTTGCTACATTTTCAATAAGGCAAAGGTATTAGAAAAAACAAAGGCAGCGCTTTACAGTACAAAAAAGGCAGAAATGCCAACAAAAACAATCGATATCTCCTCAGCTCACCTACAACAGCAATGCATTGTTTAACTGATTGTTCCATTCACTGGACTACTGAATAGAGACTGAAGTAAATGAGATAATATGGTGTAATATTACACCCTTAGCAATTAACTACAATTGCACAAACAATAAAATTGGCAAAAATAATCACAACGAGGAGGGAGAAATGTGAATAAGCAGATGTGCGTGAGGGCCTCCACATAGCAGTTATGAGGGGCTATCAGGGACTTGTTTCCAAAGCCCAGAGGACACCAGTAACATTCAAATGCCAACACATGACCCCCCCACAACCTTACGTTCAATGTGCCGCTCTGCAGGAGGAAGACAGCATGACACCTAAGAGACCCCCCCCCCCCCTCCCCCCCAGATCCATATAATGTGGTCCCTCTCAGCCGGCTTCCTCTCACTTTCCTGCTGTCATCTGCTCTCCGGTTCCCCTGCGGTCATCTGAACGGCCTCAAATAACTCAGCAGTGATGAGATCGCAGCACTTTTACTGGCTTCACTCAAATGCTGCATCCTCATATTCTTCAATAAATAGCTTTTAAAGTCAGACAAGGTTCTGGGGGTGACATAAATATCCAGCAGATAAGAAGAATTGATAATAATTGAGTTAATTTTGGATTAATTTCCCCAAAATTCACATTATGAATAAGACATTTTAAATGTTCTAAATGCTACAAAATAATCTATCAATCAGATGGCTGGATGTCAACATATATTAATTTCTAAAACTATTCTCATCTTAAGCTCTGCATAAAAGAGCCTATTTGACACACAACAGCTGTAAACAGATGTTTATTTCCGTGCAACAATATTGGAAAGTCTTAGTATAAACCGCACAGCACATCATGTAGTTCCTATGGAGGAAGCCTTTAAAGCTCACTTGACAGATGGATTTCAGCAGCAACTCCCACGAATACAACCACCCTCCCTCTGTCAAATATCCATCACTCCCCACTGCACAACTGTTGTCGAGTTAAACAGCAGCCATATTATACCGAAGCTATCAAAAGACAATTTATTCAAGACAAAGCCTCTAAACACACAGACGCGGTTTATTGTTAAATCACAGAAATCAAAGAGAGTTTAAAGTCAGAAGACATGAATGTAGATGCTGATGGCTGGAGAATGGTTACACAATAACCTCCCTCCATAAAGGGACTGACAGGAACTTCCAAACCAAACAGGAAACACATTTGTCATGAACACAAGCAGAAGTTCCTCAAATACAAATAGCAAGGAATGTAAAATTCAATAAATCACTCAAGATAAAATCTAAAATCCTGTTCACACTTAACCTCAAGCAAACGTTGTCCTCCTTCTCATACATAAAGTAGAAAATAGTAATCAATTTCATCACTAATAAGCCAGGCTGGAGGTTATAGATTATGGATTTAAGCCCCCTTCCCCTAAGATTGAGGAGAAGCTCCCCTTCTAAATGAAAAACCACAAGGTACAACTACAGACCTCATGTTTCCTACAACCCTAAATAAGTTTTACAGACTCTCTAATCACGTAACAGACACTTGTCTCCACTTCAGAGACCCGACAGACCACCAGAGTCTCACTGGGAAATGAGGAGGGAGGTGGCTGCATCACTGTGATGGATCTTCTTACAAAAACAAGCCCTATTTCTGGAGCAGTTTGGGCCAGAGGGATGGAGCGCCTCCAGCTTGATGCTGACGGTTTCAGTTCTCTTCAAGCAGTCAGAAATAAAGAGGCGTCTCGACTATTCCTTCTTTATGTACGTTGCTCAATCAACACATCATGAGATTTAAAGCTTTTTAAAAAAAAGAAGAGGAACAGGCGGAGAAAGAGGATGATGATCTGGCTGAGAGACTTTCTGTTCATTAGTTTCTTTGATTTCACGAGCTGTCGTGCTAATCTAGACCATCGCAGAGCAGCTCAGCTAATTTCAGTGAAACAAAGACTTCTCACCACTTCTGACAGCGTGCTAAATGGTTCTGTGTGTAATCTATTTACTGAGGGTGGTGGACTCTCTAGGTCACATGCAAAATAGGGGACAAGGCACAATAGGGCACATGACAGCTGCTTAACATCACAGCTGCTTCTACCACAAAAAAAACGGAAAAACAAAACAATCGAGAAGCCCAATTTGCTCACTTCAGCTTTGAAAAGGGTGATTGAGTGGAGAGATGACAGAGAGGAGATGGCAAAACAAACAGAGTGACTACAGTGTGTGTTTGTGATGAAGGGAGGACAGGCGATATGGTATAATCTGAAAAAGGTCAACCATTGCTGAAAATCACAATCCATGACATTAAAATAACAGGATGAATCAACCTGATGTTCAGAGAACAACTGAAGGTCAAGTTGAAGGACTAGAAAACTTTATTTTAGAATTTATATGAATCATAAATAATATACTATGTGGCCAATTTAACAAACCCAAATTCTATACTTCTATATTGGCTCTTCTGCTGCTGCTACAAGACTGTGTGCTCCAGATGATAACTGATACGCAATCTACAGTCTAGAGTCTACAGCCATGCTAGCTGCTCTGTGAGGTTGTACTTAGGCACAGTGGTGCTTTGAGCTAAATGCTAATGTCAGCATGCTAACATGCTGATGTTAAGAGGGTGTAATGTTTACCATGTTTGTCATAGCTTACTAGCATGCTAAAATATGCTAATTAACACCACCACAAAACATAGCTGATGCTAATGGCAACATCATTAGTTTTGCAGGTATTTGATCATTAACAAAAGTATCAGATAAAATCGTTTTTAGAGCTGATAATGACCCTTGAGGAAAAGTTGAGGGATCAAAGTTTAGAAAATTTCATCCTGAAGGTGACATGGACGTCTGAACCAAAATTTCCATCAAATATCTAACAAGTCATTTCACTTAAAACCACAAATGTCAACCTGATGGTGGCACAAGAGGAAAAGTCAGGGGGTCCCCAAAGTAATTAGGAGGCTTCTCTGAAGACCATGAATGTGTATATTTCATGGCAACCCATCAACCCCATAGTTGTTGAGATATTTCAGTCTGGACCGAAGGCGTGAACTGACCAACCAACACTGTCATGCCTAGAGCTATGCTGCTAACATGGCTAGAAAACAAGAGAATGTCAGTGGGTAACGTTCAAAAGTTCACTCCTGCTCTGTACAGGTGACTAAAGCTGTTTTTATAAATGTGCAGAATGCTTTTATGAACTACAGCAGACTGAACATTTGGACAGTTTTCCATTCCTGGACACTCCAATCCTCTGAAGGTTTAAGCCTGCTGGTCTTTTTTCTCTTGTGTATTTGATAGACTACATCTTTAAAAATGCATAAGTCCTTCCCCACTACCAGCTTATGAATAAAAAAAGAAATACACTTCCAACACATTCACAGACTAATGAAGCAAGTACATATTTTCAGACTATCTGTATCCCAAAATGCATTTCTTATTAGTTGTCCATATATTTATATTTCTACATGGAAAACACATGTATTTTTGATTTTTCTTTTTAAGTTCCAGTCTTCTTCTTTCCTGGAAAAAAGGATCAACCTGACAGTTTTGGCAAACAGCTCCTGTCTGCATTTCATCTTGTTTTTGCTGGACTATGCAGATTTCTCAGTGGAGGACAAATAATATTCACCTCAAAAGACAGGCTGAGAAGAGTGAGAAGCAAAGAAAAAGAGAAGAAGTAAAGAGCAGGCAGAGAGAAAGAGATGAAAAGACAGCAGAGAGAAAAACAAGAGCAGAGAGGATATGAAGGCTTCTGCAACACTGAGCACTTCCTCATGTCAAATAAGCCTCATAGGCGAGTGGTGAAAAGGAGGCCACGTTCCCAGGCTTTTGAATTAAGCAAAGCACTTCCCTGCACACATGGTTAGACATATGTGCCCCCCCCCCCCTCCCCTCCACACATATCCTACAGTATACATACACACTTTGAGTGTGTTTTCCCTCCCAGATCAATACATTAGAAGAACTCTCAGTGCTGAAAGAAATGATGCCTGAACTTGATCCTGTCCAGAAAATAATACTGTACAAATGATAGGTTGAATGTGCATACTAGATGTCATGTTTATGTGAGATTGGGCAGTTTCATGATTAGATGTCTGGACGTATTTGGGCCGGGAAAGTGATTCCTTGGCATACCGAGAGAGTGAGTTGGGGTGGCAGGATGTCCTCTCTGGGTAGCACCCGAGGGCAGAGCTTCTGTTATCATGGCAATTAGCTTTTGTTGCCGGGGTAATTGTTTCGTCCTGCTGGCTCACAGTGGAAGGCACCCGAACAGACCCGAACAAATGATGAGTCATTCAACACAGCCCTGCACAGCCCGGCTCATGACAGCAGTTCAGTTTGTTTCTGTGATGAAAACGAAATGTCCTAAAAAAACATGTTGGCTATCTGAGCTTCAAAGAGGTGTGCTGTCAGCAAAGGTCTATTCATGTGGAATCACAAAAACAAGGCTTGTCACAGGTATGAGAGTCATTAATCTGTGATAGTTCAGTTTTTGGAGGATTTGCCATCCTAGAAGTTTTCTAAAATGGTGAAATTAGCCTTGTGTGGCTTAATTATAGCTGGGTTTATGTTGTCAAACAGCAGCGCCACTCAAATGTACTCAAATACTTTTTCCAAAAATCGACGGAAAAATGGATTGCCACTTCTATATTCTATTTTTAAAGTGTTTTTAGGCATTTAAAGGATTGGGTCACAATTTTTTCAATTCTGTCTTAAAACTGCAGCCAAAACAAGGACTACAGACTGTGGATTTTATCCCCCATCACTTACACTGAAAATGCATTATGAAGGGATCTTTTGCTGGTCAGTATGAAGATGAGGATTAATTACAGGGAGAAAATCCTGTTTCAGTGTTCATCTTAGGACCTGATCATTGTTTTAACACAGACTTGAAAAACTGTGAACCTATCCTTTGAAATGGGAAGATGGGAAACAACATGCAATAAAGGTACCCAGCTGGAATCGAAGATGTTGCGGTTCAGGGTCTCCAACTTAAACCTGTAGACCACCAGGGTGCCCTACCGCTTCTGTGTTCTTAAAAGTCGATAACTTCTCTACTATCAAAGATTTAACATATTCAGCGTCCAATCCATTCCCAGCGTGTATTTTGTATTACTTCTGATGACTATTAACTACGAATGAATGCTGAGATGAGAACAAAGTATTAAACCCTCAGTGTTGGAGAGGCTGCTTTTTCCAACCACAACTGCTACTTGATCCCATAGACATCCAGGAACTGAGCTAAACTAAGCTAATCTCACCGATCATCATACAAACTACATCCAGAAACTGGAAAGACGCATCCATGAGTTCCTCGGACTCTGGATCATAGTAGAAAAAATATCTCAGTGACCTCAAAACCAAACGTGTGTCTTTAGAGGCATCACCTGCATTTACATGTTAGGTTAATGAACGCAAACAGAAAATCCAAATGAGTAATTTTCTCATTTGTCACATCACATACACAGATTAAGAATCCACCCAAATTGTTTGCTGTATCTTAGAGGTGCAGCCGTCGATCTTCACAGCTGGTGACAGCTTCATTTAACTGAATTAATCAATTAATTTCATGCTAATTAACTAGCTTGAAAAAAATCATAACCTTGTTTACAATAAAAGCCAGCTGAGGGAGACAACAGCATCCAGAGAGGCCTCCTGTGCAGCAGGAGAGATAATTACACAGTTTTATGCATCCCTGGTCGCTACTGTAGCTAATAGAGACATACAGTCAGTGTCAGGGAGAGCTGACTCAGTCCGGGGGATGCTTGGTAAATAAAAAATGCCATCCTCAGGTAGGCAATATTTATCTCAGCAGAGGAATATGCTGCAACTCATATATCTCACTGTCATGGGTGGAGGGAGACTCAAAATTATGTCTGTGCAAACCGATCTTCTAAATTATCCATCCTGTTTGTGCTCATGCTGGACAGAAGAGATGCAAACACACCCAATAACCCAACAGACGACTGCGAAATGTAACGTATCACACAGTCAGAGATTCAAGTACAATTTCCACTCTAAACCTCGTCTTGTTGAGGCTCCACAGTATGTTGTGATGTCCTGCCTCTCTTTTCTCAAACAGGAACAGAAATACATAATTATACACCCACGCACAGTATATTATGGTGCCCATACAGTACATGTACGTACGCCCAAAATAACGGTCACAGATATTTTTAGTGAAAGGCCAGCTTAGGGCAACAAAAACACACACACACACACACAAACACTTACACATTGGTTACTGTGTATGGATTCAGTTAGTCGTCTGTTATTATTATGCTCACCATGAGGATTACAGCCTCTAGGGTTCACAAGGTTTCTGGGGCCACCGCCTGTGTATAGCATGGGTGGGGGTGTATACATTTACCGTATGGATGTTTGGGTGGGTGTTGAGGTGTAGTTGACAGAAGGAAGAGGTCTGTCTGACTGGCTGGATTAGAGACAGAGCCTGACAGGCAGATCATTACCTCACTGCAGTCTTAAATCTAAATTAACCAGGACTTAACTCTCGTACAAGACCTCTAATCTGCTCCATGGGGAAAGTACTGTTCACAGGCACAAGGAGGGAAAGAGGCCTGCGGGAACTAAAAACAGCACAAGCACACTTTGTTACTGAGAATCAGTGTGAAGCCTGGTCATTTGTAAGTGAGCAAACGACACACAGTTAGCTTGTTTAAAGTCGAGATGAAATGCCTTTTTCCAACTTTTAAAGATCACATCCCCAGTTATATTCTGCACCTATTTGCCAATATATGCCAAAAAATACAAAAAAATCCACTCTTATGAAAATATGAAAATCCAATCATGTTTTTCTCTTGTAAAACACAATATGATGTGTGTTTACGTAGGATTGGACCAAACCATTTCAACCAATAATATCACGACATCCACCCATTAATCAATCTTCAAATACCTCCAAACGTTACGTCTCACCTGTCTATCCTGTTTCACTGGAAAATACGTCACAATGTGGAAGTTAGATACTTTTGAAATGCCGTTTCATCTGGATTTTAAAAGAAAGAGCGACATATAAGATAGATGCCAGATTTCAGGGATTGCAGTAATGTGATTTAACACTGCTGCCAAACTATATGTAACACAGTAAATAAAGCTAAACAAGAGTCACTTAATGTCCTTCTGAGTTATTATTAAAGTACTTTTACTTGTATCTACATCTAGCTTACATTTTCCCTGTCATTTTGTCATGCATGTTGAATTCAATTTGGTGATATTTAGCTTAAAATAGCAGATGGCCCTGCTTATAGGATGCCCAACTAGGGAATTCAAGTGAAAAATAATGTAAGATGTTTTTGTTAACTTTTTGTTAATTTTAAAATTGAGTGTTTAAGGGACTCTAAATCTGTTGACACTTTCAAACGAAAGACACCTCTTTTCACCACTGGTTTCTCCTGAAGTGCTTTTACCCAATGGTTGTGTAACTTGTCTTATCCTGTTGTTTTACCATAAATTTATCCTATGCTATGCTAAGCTAAGCTAAGCATTAGCTAAGCTAAACTGGTTAGGTTAGCATAGCCTAGCGTAAAGACTGGAAACAGGGGGAAACAGCTGGCTTCTGTCAGAGGGTATCAAAAATTTGTCTGCCAGCACCTCTACAGCTCTCTAATTTACATGTTATATTTCATTTATTTAACCTAGAAAACACTATGAGTAAAAACAACAAATCACTGTTTTATGAGAGTTATATTCCAGACTATTTCTTGGCCAGGACCATCTGCCAGGCAACCAGCGGAGACTCCACTAAGTTACTGGTCCCAGCCAAGAAATAGCCTGGCACATAAGCCCCCGTAAAATGGCAAATTGTCGTTTTCACACTTCGATTTTGCCTGTTTCCAGACTTCATGCTAAGCTAAGGTAACTGGCTGTTGGCTCCAGCTACATATTTACTGTAGAGACATGAGGCTGGCTTTTCTTTCTTTTGGCGATCTGGAGACAGTTTTACACGCTTTTATCACCTCAGATCTTGACTCTTATGTGGGACTCAGTCAGTCCTCCCTGTCTTGTCTGCAAGTGGTTCAAAATGCAGCAGCAAGACTCCTCACTAGCGCCAAGAAAAGAGACCATATTACCTCTGTACTGGCCTCCCTCCACTGGTAACCAGTGAAATACAAAATTGATTTCAATATTCTTTTGTTTGTCAAAGCTATGAATGGTTTGTCACCAGCCTTCATCTCTGATCTCTTCAGTCCATATTCTACACCCGGACCCCTAAGATCCTCTGACGAGTTACTTCTCTCTGTTCCCCATTCCCGGTCAAAACAAAAAGGTGAGCGAGCTTTTTCCATCGCTGCTTCCAGACTGTGGAACAATATGCTCCTCACTGTCAGATCCTCCCTATCTATCACTACTTTTAAATCCCAGCTAAAGACCCACCTTTATAGAATTGTTTTTGAGAACCCCTAATTTTTTATAGCATGATAAAACTATTAACTTTGTCTATTACAATTTACTCATCTATTTATTTTGCTTTGTTTTAATTATTTAATAGTATTTTCCATTTTTCTGTAAAGCACTTTGGTCAACTTCTGTTGTTTTTGAATGCGCTCTATAACTAAATCTGACTTGACTTGAAAAAAACAATATCAAACATCAAACACGACTACACTCAATAAAAAGGTGAAGAGTCACATCTTTTCCTGCACCAAAGGCCTATTTATCTGTCATATAGAGACAAATTCTACATTTTTATTTCTATTGTATGAATATGATACTTTCTATGTGAGACATTAGTACTGAACACAGAGGAATCTGCTTTGTGCAGTGACTAAGAGCAGAATAATGAAGATTTAAAACTAAGCTTTAATGGCATAAAAATGTCTCTTCCACTAATGTATCACAGTTCACTAAGAACAAGCCTGTTATATACACACACAAAGCAGTTCAGACTCTCATAATCTATACATGTCAGCAAAGCCTCAGTGCCCCCGATCCATCATGCTGTCCAGATTGTGATCACTGTGCTACACTATAGTGTGTTAACCCTTTCCACGCTGATACATAAAGTACAGTGCGACTGTGCACAATTAAGCCCAAAATAATGTGTGTGTGTGTGTGTATGAGAGAGAGAGAAACAGAGCAGAGTACTGCGGCCTTAATGGCATTAATGCAAACCGCATTAATGTGCTTATGTTCTTAGCTAAATGTCCCGCTTGTTTTGTGAAAAAAGCTCAATCTCATGCCAGGATGTATCAGTTTGCAGCGCTGCTACTTTTAATTCAAACACAACCCAGTGACAGTCAATGTATGACCTACATACTGCCTTTCCATTACTGAGTGATTTGCATGTATTACAATTCACTGAAATACATGTTAGTTACACATACTGCAGCTGCGTTAATGACTCTCATTACGGCTCCACTGGCACTTCATAAATTCTACAAAAAATTTAAATGTTTGTTTAAATTTTGTGATTTTTTTTTTTTTATCATTAAATAACTCATAATATTAAGTATTAATGGCCTGGCAGATACTGAAGCAGCAGCTGCACATACTGTACACATAAAACCTTATTGTCCTTGTTCCTTTCCCTCATGACAACGAGACGGCCAACAGAGCTGTTTGATCCTATAGCTCTCATGTGGGGCAGCAGCAGCAGCAACCCAACCTCCCTCCCCTCTCTCTCTCCATCTCTTCCCCCTATCTTCCATCCTCCCCTCTCCCGGCAGAAAACAGAAAGAAAGAGAAGGGCACTGGCCCGAAAGGCTGTCTTTTTAGCCAGAAGCTATGCTGTCTTCAATACTTGTGTGAATTAAACATGTATGGAGCCCTTACAGCGCCGTGCTATTCAGAGATGCTCTATGTGCGGCTGCCGAGTGTTTAGAATAAAGAAGATGCTCGGTGTAATGTCACACAGCGGGGCTGCATCTCGCGGGCAGCATCGCAGGCTTTGACTGAAAAGATGCGACCAGGCGGGAGGAAACAACTATACACACACACAAAAAAGATCATCAAAATAGATCAGAGTCTAAATATCTGACACTTGAGTTCTACTCTTAAACACAAGATAAAAAAATATGGTTTTGTTTGCAGTTTGGTGCCACATTAAATTATCTGTGCGCACAATAACTAATCCAAAATAACCTCAATTCTGTGGCTAAACGACAGTTTGTTGAGGCCAGATTAAGATTACAGATTAGTATTTTAGTTCTGATTAAAATACAACAGGGAAAGATTTGTCCGTCTGTGCTGCTGACATATCACAACACTTTTCTTCGCACACAATAATTTTACTATCAGTCGTCAAGTGCACACAATCTGAAAGGTCCTTATTTTATGTTTTCTTCTCTCTTCGCATTGATTCCACTTGCTTTCTTTGACATTTAACATCGATCACTCACCACTGACAAATACTGGAAGTCGAAACGAGTGACCGGCTCGCACACAAACTCACACGCTGTCAGAACAAAGTGTCGGTACAAACCTGGCAGCGATGTGGCTGTAAAACAACCCCGAGTCACTGACACTCTGAGGGAGGCAGTAACGCAGCACTTGGAGCCGGTGTATATCCATTTTGGTGAACAGGAAAAACCACAATAACAGGAGTGGCGGCGGCAGCAGCAGCAGTTTATGGCACAAACTCCCTCTGGTTCTGCCCCATTACCATAAAACTAAAACTCATTAAAAGCTATTTAATCCTCCTGCAGAAGGTCCGTAACATAAATGACAAAAAAAGAGCGATGGCTGTACAAACAACCAAAAACATCCACTTAAAAATGGAATGAGATTAAAATCGTCCCGCAGATTTGAATTCTTGCACTCCTGCATCCACTATGAGACTCATGATCCATCCATCTAGCAACAAAGAGATGACAGACAGACTGGCAGAGATGAAGTCATTGACCAGCCTGTTGTCTGACAGCATAACAGATGAGCTTGTGTGTGTGTCTCTGTGTGTGTGTGTGTGTGTGTCATTGAAACCTCTGTGCTATTGTCATACTCTTAACCCAAGGGAGATTACCTCATATCCGTCTCAATCAGCTTTTACCCCCCATCAACACACAGTAATGTTTAGTGAGTGTGTGTGTGTGTGGTGGTGGTGGGGGGATATTGGGGTTGCTGCTGTCAACCCCCCCTCCTCTTGACTCTGCCTGCTGTTGCCATAGCCACCCAGTATTAAGCAGAGTCTGAATTAACAACCCAGTGTAGTTGTGTAGTTGTTAATTAACCCACTGTGGTCAGATCCTATTGATTGGAATGCCCTCTACCTCAGAGGACGGATGTAGCGGGTGAGTATACACAAACATGTACAACACGCATTAACTGGAAGTGGCGTGTGTGCTAAATGCCCATTAACCTCTACTTAGTAATTCACACTCAATCGCAATTTCACGCACTTGGAGCAGGGGGGCATTTTGGAAGTCATGAGCCTGATCATTGGCTGGAGGGAATTTAATCAGAATGTGATCCTGATAGATTAAAACTAGAGACTAGACAGATAAATCGCCCCAGATGATATACTGTATCTGCCCATATTAGCTTATTACAGATATATTGGTATATACGGCGGCTGATGACTAACAAGAAATTTCAGTAGAGAAATGCCAAAGATATGCTTGTGGTGGTTTCTAAACAGTGTCTCTGTTAGAGAGTTTGTCCACCAGAGAGCACTGACAAGTTCCTTTTTGCAATGTTGGTGGATCCAAAACTCCAAAGTCTCAACAACTATTGGTGGGATTCCCATGAAATTTTGTTCAGACATTCAGGTTTTGGAGACAGTTCCTTGACTTTTCATCTACTGCCACTGAGTTTCATTTATCCGGTGAAACATCTAACATAACTGACTTTTCCTTTTGTGCCACCATCAGGTTGACATCTACTAGATAGATTGGCAAAAAGATTTATACTGACATTCATGGTCCTCAAAAGGCGAATCATGCTGACTTAAGTGATCCTTTTCCTCTAGCACCAACATGAGGTTGTCATTTGTGGTTTGGAGTGAAATATCTCAATGATTACTGTATTGGCTGGATTGCCATGAAATTTGGTACAAACATTCATGTCTCCTTCAGAATGAACTGTGATAACTTTGGTGATCCTTTACTAACTTTTCATCTACCAGCATCATAACGTCTTTGGTTTATCACCAAATACCTGCAAAACCAATGACATTCCCATCAGCCTCAGCTGTGTTTGTGATAACTAGCAAATGTTAGCATACTAACTAAGATGATGAACATGGTAAACATTATACCTGCCAAACATCAGCTGTGAGCATGTTAGCATGTTTGACATTAGTGTTTAGCTCAAAGCACTGCTCTGCCAAAGTACAGCTTCTAGCATCACTGTGGACTGAACATACTGTATACTGGTCACAATTCTTTTAAAAAAACAGATTTAATGGATCCTTGTCAAAAAAGTGTGTGTATGTTTATGTAAAAATAAATGGAAAGAAAAAGACTATCAGCTGATATACGGTATCATTATGAACTTCTCAAATATCTGTAACAGACTGAAAAATCCAGTTTCAATCGGGCTTTAAAACACGAAATATTCAAATCAAGAATACCACACACACACACACACACTCAGATTCACTCTCTTTTAAAAATACACATGCAAATCCCAGGACTGACAGTACTCTAGTATTAGTATGACAGAATATTAATCTTTGAACTTCGACCTCTCTGGTTCGCTGGCCTCCACTCTAATGGCTGACCTCATATGCCGCGTTGACAGCAAACTACACAAATGACACAACATCGCTGAGGGGGTGTGACTGGGCAGAAAATGCCACTCGTGATTGGGTAAATGAGCGTCATAGTCAACACTGATTGGTCGAAGAGGAGCTCCAGTCAACAGTGATTTCTTTTTCGGGGCTCGGAGTAACGCCTGCGCCAAGCTAAATTAACGTTGGCTCGTCTGTGGCTCTGAGTGTCCAGCTGGACTGCAGGACATTTCTGTGGCCGGCCGGGCAAATGTTAACGAGCTTGATCTGTGACAGACGAGGCTCTGTCGTGCCCTGAGGAGGGCACACTGCCTGTTCACTAACATTCATAAAATGATAACAGGCAACAGCTAAACTGCCCCGGGGGTAAGAGATTAAAATGAGCATTAAACATGTGATGGTAATGAGGGAATGTGAAGCAATGTGCCGCCCTGGGACATGGAAAGAACCTGGGATGATTCTTATTAGAAATAGAAAGAAATACTATAAAAAGAAATACTATTTATACAGCCTATGTTAGTCTTCAAATCATTGAATATTTTCACTATTTATAGATAAGTTTAGGTAATGGTTGGAAAAATTGACAAACCTAGGTGATAAAATACAAGTGTAAATACTAAACGAGAGGATATCAGTGTTTTAAAGATGTTATCTTTCTCTGTGACATAACTGACCTTTTTGTTTCCTCATACTTCTTAAATACGGCTCCTGAAAAAGGCCTCACACACTTTTTAATACCCTGATTCTAACTGAAACTCTTGCTCCGGGGTTTCCTTTTTTCTTTCTTTCTGTGAGCTCCAAAGATATCAGCATATCATGTCACATATCATGGCACATATTTTTTATTTGAATAATTATTATCTAAAAATTTACAACTCTAAGAACGTATACGCAGCCAGGTTCAGACCAGGAAAAGAGTAGATAAAGTCTAAGATGTATATTCCTTGCCTCACATCGCATTATCAGATACATATTGATATGCATGTAGGGCTGCAACTAACGATTATTTTCATTATTGCTGAATCTGCCAATTATTTTCTCGATGAATCGATTAATTGTTTTGTCTATAAAATGTCAGAAAAAAAGAGAAAAATACCCGTTATAACTTTTTAGAGCCCATGATGACGTATTCAAATGTCTTGTTTTGTCTGATCAACAGTCCAAAATCCACAGATATTCAGTTTACTATGATGTATGACAAAGAAAAGCTTTAAATCCTCACATTTGAGAAGCTGCAACCAGCAAAAATTTCATTTTCTTTCCATCAACTAACTGATTATTTGACCAATTGTTGCGGTGCTATATACAGTATGTAAATATCTCAAATGAGCTTTAAGAATTCTTTGACAAATGGTTGATTAGAAACCATTGTCTTAATATAAGGAGGTCATTTGTTGATGGCACAGCTACAGCAAGGAGCAATAAACAGGTTGAAATCAACATATCGACCCCGATAATGACATCACTTATTCATTCCACACTGATGCCAATTGGCCCTCAAGCTGATTGTCATGGACACACACAATATGGATAGCAACCCCCACTTCACTGCCACCCCTCCCCCACCTCCTCTTCTCCTCCTCCTCCTCCTCCTCCTCCTCACTCCGCCTTCCTCAGTCCTCGTCCTGTCACTAATCCTGATCCTTAAAGGGAAACGCTGCTTCCATTTGGAGAAATATACTTCATAGGTTATGTAGACCTACGGTAGACAGAGTGACTATGCTTTTCCGGATCTGTCAGCGGAGATGTCAGGAGGATGACAGGGAAGGAGAAGAAGAAAAGTGGCCAGATGAGGAATATAGTGCAGTAATTGAGGAGGGAACAGGAAGAAATGATGATAGGACAGTATGGATGAGGAGTTGAGCAGAGATAGTTTTCAACAACCTACAAATAACAGCTTCAAGGTCATGTTTTCTGAACTATTTAAATATATTCAGACAAGCAAACTTTGGAAGAATCTGTCAATTATTTTCTTGATTCATTGATTAATCGTTTTGTCTATGAAATTGGGAAAAATACCCCTTATAATGTCTTAGAGCTCATGGTGACGTCTTCAAATGTCTTGTTTTGTCCGATGAACAGTGAGAAATTCACAGATATTCAGTTTACCATCACGTATGACACAGATGAGCTAAAAACTGTTGCAGCTCTAAATTATATTTTGGTTTTTTTGTAGTATTTTACAATGTGCTAATCTGCACAACCATGTCAATATGAGCAGTCCCTCATAAATAATGAACACACTGTGAGAGAGAGGATTTCACTTTGGTGTACTGTATACTTTACAGTAGATTACTAGAGTGCATGCGGTTAAGCGTAAACCTCTGATGTTATCTCTTCTGCCCCACATCTGTATTTGAGCTTCAACAAATCACCACGCCCCGCTGTAATCTACCGAGACCATATTATACAGAGACCCCTCTATCATCTGGCTTTTGATAGTCCCACTCAGAGATTAGCGCGCTCTATCCCTTTCTTCCTGTCTTTCTTTCTCACACATACACACATGCAACGAGTCAGATGGGATCAATCCTGTGAACGACCGAGAGCAGCTGAGCGGACACACTGACAGCCAGGGAGAAACTCATTCCTTCTTCCCAGGAAAAGACTGAACCAATGAAAGACTGGCTGAGGGTAACCAATCAGGCTTCCCCGCTAACAGCTGGCTCGAGAGAAAACACAGACAGAGGGGCTGGAAAGAAGGAGACAGACGAGAGAAAGTCAGCAATTCCTGGAGGAGATTTTCCTTCCTCTCCCGTTTTTCCCCTCGCTTTCTCTCCAACTAAAGCCATTCAACAGACTGTACAGCTCGAGAATGAAGGAGATAGATACAGAGAGAAAGAGAAACACAGTACAAAACTATCCTACAACTGCTGTTTGAAAAAAATAAAAGAGACAGAGGTGATGACAAGGAGTTGTGTTGCCTTACCCGAAATCGTCCAGGGAATACATGTCGCTGAGGAAGACAGTCCACAAGTCCTCAAGCAAAGGATGAAAGGAGGTATAAAGGGGGAGATTATGGAGGAGAGGGGGAAGTGTTAGCCTGAGAGGAGAGAGCGGTGCACATGCTGTCCAACGCTGTCGTAAAACTCAACCTTTCCCTTCTTCACATCCTCTAAAAAAGGCTTGAAAATCCCCTACGCCAACAGAGCAGACATAAGACTGGGACACAGAGAGAGAGAGAGTAGGAGGGAAGGAGTGAGTGAGAGAGAGAGAGAGAGAGATGAGGAGTGTTGCAACAGAGTAAGGGAATGCGAAAGAGAGAGAGAGAGAGAGAGAGAACATGTGACCGGTACAGACCAGTCACCTCTCTCCGCTGCGAGGATTTGTCTTTCAACCTCCAAGGAATCATTTCCACTGGATGGAAATTACATGTTAGGCTATACAGCCAACAAGAGAGCGTATACACCCGCCTCTCTATAGCACATACAGTTTAGAAAGCTTTAAAGAGATTCCACGCTAACAGGATTTTTACGGTCAAAGATGCATGCATGCAACCGTAACCCTCAATCACAAGTTAACTACAGAGGAGGAAATAACAGCAACACACCAGTTCATTCATTCAGCTCGGCTTTCATTAAGGAAACAGCATTCCAGCTCAACACTGAACAGCATGAACAGATGTAATGATTGCGTTTTATATTCTTGCAACATTCATCAAGTGCAACATTTGTTGTTTCCTTGTGGCTTTATCACAGTTTGTCTTCAACGATGGTCCATCTGTCTGAAGCAAACTTAGGCTATTAAGCTTCTTTGCCACAGCGTGCCGAGGTAGGTGTGGGGTAACAAACAAAGAGCAATCTAGTCCACTAAAAGATTAAAAGGGCTTTGAGGGTTTAGAAAATAGTAAGAAACATGCAGACAGACCCAGGATCTAAAACTCAGCCTGGAAGGTCAGACAGAACATAATCTTCTTTCCCAAAACTAGGTTTGTATGATGCACGCTCACTTCCCTCACTGAAATATATTACAGAAGTGAGCTGATCCAGAACTACAGAACACATATTGTAGAGTTCAACTGGAGGATGCTGCATTCAAAAACCTGGGGAGAGAAAGCTCAGAGAGAGAGAAAGAAAGAATAGCATGCTTAGCTGTAAATGCTCTCCACATGATGTGGTGGGGTCATTTGAAGTGGCCTGGTGGACCTCCATTAAGCCAAAGGACGCATGATGCAGATTCATCATTAAATCTCCAACAATACAAAGCCTGTATGATGATGAGGATGTATGGGATATGCTAGGAAATGAGCAGATTACAATATGAAGGGTATGTGTTTAATGGTTTTGTGGTGTTTACAGAGCATGAACTGTATATGGGGCATGATAAGGTCAACATGAGATCATGAAAGGAGAATTATGGTTTGCTGAGGAACCAATGCACTGCAAATAAAATAAAGATCAACTAAAAGAATATGCAAATATGATGCAAACATTGTGTTGGTTGTTTATTTGAATATATCAACAGTTTGTATTTTACATGTGCTATAGAACTGTATACAATGTCACTTCACATTTATTGCTGACATGTACAGAGGAAATGGCTTGATTCTCAACAGAAGAATATAAGTCGCAATCATAAACACTGCTACAAAGGAGGATGCATGTTGATCAGCAGTATCCGGCAAGCAGCGCTGCAGCTAACAATTATTTTCATTGTCGGGTAATCTGCAGGCTGTTTTCTTGATTAACCAATTAATCACAATGTCATGCCCATCAAAATTTCCTAGAGCGCAAGGCTATGTCATCAAAAGGTTTGTTTTTTTCCGACCGACACACCAAAACTTAAAGTTTACTATCACATGAAGAAGAAAAACTGTGAAACTGAAGCTATTGCTGCTTTAAAAAAATGACTTAAAAGTTTAATCAGTCATTTTCTGTCAATCACCTAATCCAATAATTATTGCAGCTCTAGTTTCTGAATATTGTATTGGCATGCGTTTGGCATACAGTATGTTAGCATTATTTTCTTTGTGTGATAATACGTCTTCCCTCTCATAATTTCATATAAACTAAAGTAAAATGAGAAACTTTTTGAAAAATGTACCTGCAGTTTGGACACATATAATTTGTACCATTTGTACTAATGTTGCTTTGAAAAAAAGGGTTGATTACCAGACCTCTAAACACATGAGAAATGTTGCTAAATTGGATCCAAACTGATATAAGATGAGCCGTGTTTAGGCCTGGATATCAAACCAATACTCAGATGTGTCCGTGGCATCGAGTATCGGAAACTGCTGAAAGTTCTGAAAGCTGGTGTTTAACGTGTCATCAGATTCAAAACCTTGTTTACTTATTCTTTAATCAGATATTTCCTGATTTAAATCACAATTTCGTCAAAAATGTAAATGAACAGAGACTTTTGTAGAAAAACATTTATTGAGAGGAGCAGTTCCGGTATTGGTACTCAGTTACAAAGTTACATCAGGGTTAAAAGGCACTTTCCTCTCCCCTGATTCTAACTGGTCTCCCTGAATTCCAGGCTGAACTAATATATTATAGCTGTCAAGGAAAAGCTGGAGAATGGGAGTGTTGTCAGCCGGCTCACGTGGAGCTGATCAGCTTGCAGCAGCCTGCAGTAAGATGCATAACTCAGCGTTTTACCGTCCGCTGGCTGCACTCGCTCTCAGTCTACCTTCGTTACGATGAGTCACCACAACAAGCGCTTCAGAAATCATCCTGCGTTAATAGTACAGGATGGACGCCTCGCTTTTTGCCCTCCAAACCTTCTCTCTAACTCTCTCTCTCTCACACACACACACACACACACACACATGCATCCAAAAGCAACCAAATGACAGCAGCCAGGCTGACAAGGAGAACACAGAATTACCATTGCATAATGAAACCACTAACGTTACTAGACTAAAAATAACTTATATATATACACACACACGCGCGCTCGTGTGACATGGTGACGCACATACATAAATGCACATGCACGCTTACATAAATGCTACAAAGGGAGCGGTGATGCTGAACAAATTATCACATTGACTTAATTCTTCTTTTTTCTTCCTGAAAAAAAAAAACCTGGTCACTTTCTTGTTGCTTTATGGAGATTTAAGACTTCCCTTTTGGGCTTGAGTCAAAGAGCAGATCTGCCTCTGGCAAAAACAAACACACAGGACGGGACACAAGTAGCACAGCTTTACAGGGAAGGCGTGTTCATCCAACTGGACTGGAGGATATGAATCTTACATGTTTACTGTCTGAGAAAATAGTTCAGCTACTGGCTCTGAGTTGTGCGAGGTTACAGGAAACCGGCGTAGATCAGCACATGTAATAAAAATAACTGGAACAGTGGCAGTCCACTCAAGATATCCAGATGTGAGAGCACCTATGGCTTTCTCTTTTTCTTATTCCCTTTTCCTTTCTGAAAAAAAAACACCAAGACAGTACTAATACACACACTTACACACACACACAGACACCAGTAGCTACAGTAAAATCAGGGAGAGTGCACTTGTATCCGAGGAGAGCTGTCAGAGTAAATCTGAAGCCATAAAACAGAATGGTGCAGGCTGCAGCTACAGAGACACGGAGGAGTCAAACTACACGCAGGGGGGGAAATATAAAAGGCCTGTTTCATAAATAGAAAAGAATACAGAGACTCTGGAGGCTGCTGGAGAAGATTTGGGGCCCGGCGCATTCTGCATACCAACATAAGCAGGGAAAGGCTCAAAATACCACCCATAGGCTCCAATTTAGACTGTGGACTTAGGAAACAGACACATTTTCCACAAGCTGAACGGTGCATATGAGGATCCGTAGTGGAGTAAGTAGGCTTATGTAGGTGTGTGTGAGGAGGGGTGGGGTTGAGGGGGGGTCTGATGATAACCTGCCTGGCAACCACCAGAATAAACACTCCTCCTCCTCTTCCTCCTCTGGTTATATGCACCCTCACTTATCCTCCCCCCCCCCCCCCTGCAGACACTTACACTGGCCGGTGCATCTTTCACATCCAGCGTTTTATTTCACCTGGTGCACCGTATGTGGAGAAATAACGTGATGCTGTCGTTTCCATGACAACATTAGCCCGGCTTAAATGCTGCATTCAGCACAATGGGCGGGTCCGGCGATGACAAAAGATGGACAAATGAGGGGAAGACAAGAGAATTGATGTAAATATTTCGCCTGTATATTAAGCGAATTGTAAAGGACGCCTGTATGGAGCTGAGGCCCGGTGGGTGGGCCCCCTGGATGCTCAAAATACTGTCCCTGCATGGAGAAAAATGAGCTATAAGATGTAAAAGATGCTGCAGTTCCTCAATACATGATTAGCTGTTGTTTATCCTTATGAGATAAATGCATAAATGCAGATGCAGACTGGAGGCAGAGGGGCTGTGTGTCGGTGCGCATCTGTCATGACGCGTCTAACAGAGCGCATGGCCGCTTACCTCATTTTCTCGTCTTTTTATTCAACCGGAGATGATGGCACTGATGAGGCTGATCGGTATGAACACCAGTCCGCTTTAAATGTCTGAATGAACAGTCTGGGAGGCAGGAATCAGCCCGCCGGCCTCCACCTTGTGTCGCCTGTGCGCGTCTCTTGGAATAATACAAGCTGATGATGAGAGTCGTTGTTGAAGAAACGCTAAGCGAGAGCGCGAGCCTTTTCTCCCATCCGCTTTGTGCTCCGTTGTCTCTGCTCTCCGCACGCGCCGCTGCGTATCCTTAAGTCCATGTTCAGGCGGGGCTCGCGCTCGGTAGAAGACGGTGAACTGTGGTTGTCAGCCGCCGTCTCCCTCATGCCATATTTTCTTCCCATTCGGAGTGTTGTGATGAGGTGGAGAGATTTGGGGGTAAAATGCTAATACGGAGAGCGAAGGAAGAAGGAGGTGGAGGGGAGGAGGAGGAGGAGGAGGAGGGGGAGGTGGTGGGGAAAGCTGACCGGTTCAATGCTGCCCACCTGCGGCGAAGACACGCACATGCAGGGAATGACGACGATGACGACCCCCCCCCCCCCTCCCAACCCCACCCCAAGATTAAAGGACAGGCTCACAATTTTTTCAAGTCTGTCCTAAAACGACAGTCTGGTGAGCAAATGAACAGAAATGTTTTTCCTCCTGTTCATACTGACTTTTAAAAGATCTCCTTCAAATGTGCTTTCAGTGTAAGTGATGGGGGCCAAAAGCCACACTCATTTTGTGCAAAAATGCATTTAAAAGTTTATCTGAAGCTCATATGAAGCTTCAGCAGTCTGAATTAGTCATATCAAGTGGATATCTGACACATTTACAGTCTTTTTAGCATCAAATTCCCTCTTTGTGTTTCCTCGGACAGTGTTTCCCTGTTGAGCTGCGGTGGAAGTATAGTGACAAAAAGAGGGACTTTGACACCAAAAAGACTGTAACATTGAAAGATATCTACTTGATTTGACTCATTTGGAGCTTCATGTTAGCTTCAGATAAACTTTTAAATACATTTTTGCACAGAAAGAAGACTGCTGGGTCATAACTCGTAACTATATGATCATTTTCATAAAGGAATATAAACCCTTGAAGGAATATAAAAGTGAATTATATTTAAACATGACACCAAAGATTTGATCTTTCTTACTCTTCGACAAGAAACACACAAAAATAAAAATAAAAATAAAGAAAAAAAAAGGTGAAAATATGACACAGCATCATAGGAATTTCATGTTGCATTTACTTCCAGACAAATGTTAAGTGTTCAATGGTATTCTGCAGCCCGAGTGTTAAGTGATAAGACAAATCATTTTACATTCACTCTGTTGAGTGGTGACTTAATATCACTGCTGTTAGAAGATTTCACTGGTTTCTCTGATAACAAAACAGACAACCTTCAGGATTTCAAACCATCATACTAAAATCTGCTTTAACCCAATCAAAGAAATCTTTTTTTATTCATGCACGTGTGTCGTCTTGTCTTGCTGTTAACTGTAAACTAAGGAATGTGACATGCTATGTGCCGTACAGTAGATGCGACTGGATGGTACACAGCTTGGAAAGTTGAAAGCAGACATCATTAATTTGTGTGAAAAGCTCCAGTAAAGTAAGTGCTAAATGGTGATTTGCTTGCTCTTCTGTAAATAGACCTGCTGTATGTTTATCAGGCGGAAGCAGTGTATTATAGGAAAGAAAAAAACACCTCAAGAAGTTCAGTTAAATATCCTGCCAGTGACTGATGGTGCTCAACGGAGGAGCACATCAGACGTAAACAGTTACAGTGTTATGGTCTCATCCTTCCTCTTCCTAAACTGATCTGGGTGCAATAAACTTCGGTCAGATACAGATTTGAAAATGCTTCACATCGGTGAAAAAAAAACAAAAAACAAAAACTAAATACATGCTTGATTTTGATAAAAGCAAGATAAAATAAGCTCAGTTCAACTCATCCCAAAAATCTGAAATGGTTTCAAATACTGTAATTTCACCCAAATTTTCTCTGTTTCAAGCCTCTCAGTATATTTACACATCAGGAACTAAACAGGGATTTACTATAGAAAAAAAAAAAAAAAAACCTCAAAGGAACTGAAATTGGTGATAAAAGATTTGACTCATGATCAATAAATAATAATAGAAAATGTGTCTTTTTTAAGACCTGGAAGCACAAACACTTGGAACATGTTGAGATAATGTTGTGGAAAATTGTTCATATCCTATTTCAGAATGTAATTTTTCATTGCCCTAAATAATTTCCCAAAAATATTGTAGCTTCTTGACATCACATCTGACAGGGATAAACAATGCAGTACCTGTGTGTATCCTGTTGATCAATTCTATTCTCCGTAATTTATTAATATCCTCCTAATTCAGCATCTGTCCTGACTTGATAGTAGTTTTCATACACAGTTAGTCAGTGCACATAAATCAATAATGGTGGAATAACAGTTGAATCTGATATTAACCGTGTTTTAGCGAGATGTGTTTAAGGGCAGCCAGAGGCTTGTTCTTCTGATATGTCAATGTTAACAACAGGGAAGGATCCTGCTTCACTAGTGCTTTCCTGAGTTGTTAAATACAATATAAAAGAAAGTTTAACAATTAGAAAATCACTATGTTCTTTCTTTCCATACACAGTTTTTGTTCCATTGCGCTTGGATCTCCAGCTTGATGATATTCAGTCTGGAGCGGCTGGAAAACAACAGAAAACCCTCTTCAGTCCATTATCTGTGGCAGGAGTGTGCACAATACAAGAACAGTGAAAGCCAAACTGGACAAATGCAGCCTTTGGTTCTGTTTTGTTGGATTGGATCCGTTTTGATTTGTTTTGTCTTGTGTCATTGGTGAGTAGGCTACAGTACAAACGTGAGAGAGAGAAGAGATTTTTTTCTTTACATGTAGTGTGAATGGAAAAAAAAAAAGGAGAAATATTCAGGATTTTTTTGTATTTCAAGCAACCGCACATTACACCTCCAACAGTTCATCTCATTTGGGATCTGAGAGCAGATCAGGAAGGAAACCCGCAGGTTCCTCTTCTGTCAATTCACTTTTCAGTTCAATCAGATCCACGTTTTTTTTTTTAAGCGTCTGAGTTTGGTTCAGTTCAGTTTAGTGCAGTTCAGTTCAGCTGGGTGTCAGGCGCCAGCAGCAGTAAGAAGTCGACAGTTTCTGTTTTCAACTTCTCGCTCAGACTATCCTCCACTGCATCACGCTCATGTCCTTCCCTCCTGTTGACACCAGGTAGCTGTCGTTGTGTAGGAAAGTCACATTGGTCACGTGACTGCTGTGGCCACCGTAAAAATGGCTAGGAGCCTGAAAAGGAGAAAACAAATGATGAATGTTGACATCCTTTTACATTTTCATAAACTACTGAATCACAGTTTCACATGAGCTCCTTCTCAACATCACTGAGATGAAAACGTTCACTAACAGTACACAGTAACTTACCCTGAACTGTGAGCAGGGGTATGTGAAGAGGTGGACCTTCCCAAAGTCGTCTCCAGTGACCAAGAGGCTCTTATCGTTGGACCTGCATACGGCGTTGATGTCGGTGCCGTCTGAGCCGTCGGGCCACAAGCCTGAAGAGGAGCAGAGGGCGGTGGTAACTTTAAATAGACACAAACACACATACATACAAAGATATGTAGAAAGAAAAAAGGGAGAGAACCCACTTACCAAAGACCTGGAAGCCCAGAGTGCAGGTGTGGGTGGCCCACTCGATATCTCTGGTGGTCTCCACACTGACCACCTGCTTACACACTGATGGGATCCCTGAGAAAATACACAGAAACACACACCGTGTCTTAGTGTACTTTAATATCATGCTGGGTACTTTAAACCAACACTACTGTATGCCAGTGTTAATATAATGCAAGCCCATCACACCCGTGAGTTATTTTGACACGTTTTTAATAGGTTTGGCACACCTGCACCACAGCAGAACCAACGCACGTCAGCTTCAAATAACTGTCACTGAAAAATGTGCAGTTAATGTAATATTTCTTGTGGAGCAGAAAATTGGTTCTTAAAAAACAATCATGAACATATCAACATTTTTCAGTGATTTAGTGTTGACGTGTTTCAACTGGAAAGTGTGTCCACTAAGAACTGTTACACATGTGATTTTTAACACTGACAATTTTGCACACGCTCAGTGCTCAGTGCATGCATTGATATGCCTGGAGCTTATTATACTGAAAAAGTTAGGATAAAGAAATGAACTGAGGCAGAAACCTTTGGTGTTAATTCTACTGTAAAGTTACAAAGATATCATAACAGAGGCGGTGAGAGGATGACACAAGAGGATGTACTTACAGTACAGTATCTCATAGTCTCCTGAATTTGATACCAGGTATTGAGAGTCCACTGACCAGTCCAGGTGGGTGATAAAACTAGAGTGACCCTGAGAAAATAAATAAAGAGGAGGGATTATTTTTACTGCAGACACACAAGAACAAACTTCACAGTGCTCCAGTGGAGTGGAGGCAATATGGTTTTTCAAGCAGCTGACATATTCCTAAAAATATCGTTCCAATTGGATATACCAACTCTTAGTCATGATGTTTACATAGACACCACACCGTATGACTCATCTCATTGTCATTCATCATTTTAGGCCTGCTTATCAACACACAGTGAGGACAAAGTGTACATAGAGGAGGCCCATATATAGACCTGAGTGGGGAAACTATATATAAAAGCTGATATGGGGAGGAACTAAAAATAAAGGAGCCACAAATGAAGGGGGATTATAAATACAGGTGCTCACCGAGCACTTCCCCACTCGACTGTACTTCCTCCCATTTTCTGCCACAGCGTAGATGTAGATATAGTTGTCGTGGGAACCAATGGCCAGGAAGTTACCATCTAAATAAAATAAAGGGAGACAGGAAGATTATTGATAGGAAAGCAGAACATGTAAATGTTTGCAGAAGTTAATTTATTACATAGGATGTACTTTGTGGATGCAGTATGTGGCAAAAATTGTATTATTATGGTTATTGTGTAAGGATTACGGTGCAGTTACAGTTATGATAATCTTGATAACCTATTCAAATATGTATTCCCATGTGGCACCAATAAATCTCCACATACTCTCCACAGTATATCTGACAACAGGTGTGACTTTGGTCTCATCTTGGTTGGAGGTTAAATACTTTGTAGAAAGCTTTGCAAAAGCATTTAACTTGTTTTGAGGTTACAGCTTTCAGAAATAGAGCTAAACTACCAGTTAAATACGGAATATCCTGAATTTACTGATTATTAATGATAGATTAGGTGGAAAGTGTTGCCCTATAAGGGAAGACTATGTGTAACCCATATTTTCCCAGTTTACTGGGTTTAATGTTTTTAATGGTGTTAAGAAATATTATTCTCTAAAACATGAAATAATTACTTCTAGATTTTCTTGCGGTGGCATCACAACAAATGCCTTTTTTGTATTATCGTAAATATTTTTCCATGATGTATGCTGTATGCTGTGCTGTAAACTTCATGATAAATCAACACTGCATTTACACTGGCAACACACTGTCGACATCTATCAACATACCTGGCCCGTAGCTCACAACAGACAGCTGCTCATTCCCATCTGTGTGCACTGTGACTAAATCCTTAGAGTCCGTGTCCAGCACCAACCACCTGCAGGATTAATGGCAGACTGCTGAATAATCTGTCGTCTCATCATCAAGTCTCATGATTTCCGCTCTACTGTAGCGGCTGATGCAGACTTCTCAGTGTAACATTAAGTATTTATTAATGATTTTGACCGAAGCAGTCAGGCAAACGTATCCATTTCTGGATTAGATAGCCACTAAGTGTTTTTTGAGGATGGGTTTCCCTACCTGCCATTCTGGGTTCCTATGGCAACCACAGCTCCAGACGGGTGGAAGCCTGCTGATTGGGCAGTGTCCTGTCAGAAACAGGAATAAGAGGATATTTAATGTCAACAAAAATAACAAAGGAAAGGTTTGTTATTAACCAAATTCATGCAAATCTGAAATTATGGTTGTTTCCATGTACATGTGTACATTTTAATCACTAAATTTACTGTTCCCTCTGCTTCTTAAGGACATCAGAACTGACGTGACTTGACTCTGCATGGTCAGGCACCTGTGTACATCTCTGACCTGCTCCATCCCTCTATCACCAGAAGGTCACGTAGGTCTTCTGACCAGGGCTTACTGGTTGTCCTTAACTCTCGACTAAACACAAAAGGTGATTGTGCCTTTGAAGTTGTGGCTCTGACACTGTGGAGCGCTCCTCCTATAGACAGAAGATCTGCGGGCTCTGCTGGCGCCTTTAAAAAGCAGCTGAACACTCATTTATTCAAACTGGCCTTTGTCTCACCTTGTGCATGTGCTGTCTAGTCTTTCTAATTTTGTATGTTTTTAATGTCTTTCTGTTGCTTCTCTTTCTTTACTGCTCTTTATGATCTTATTATTAATAATTTTGCTTTGTTTTGTGAAAGGTGCCCTATTATAAATAAACTTTACTTACTACTTACTTACAAAACAGGGGTAGAATTATCATGATTTGGGTGCTACGTGATTCTCATGAGTGACCCCAGGGGGCAGTGTTGACTAAACTTACTTCCATGCTCTTGCTCCAGATGAGCTGATGGCAACTGGAGTCCCACAAGCACACCTGCCTGTCATAACCGCAGGTGAGGAAGTGAGGCTTCCAGGGATGGACAGCCAGACCCCACAACTCATCAGTATGACCCTGGAGAGGAGAAGTGAGTTTTTTCTTTTACGATATCTTCGCTCAGTATCTTTCTTCATCTGCGTAAATGTAGGAATGTTTAAGGAGTTGCACCTACCTGTGTAATAGACATGAATTCTCCGTCCAAACTGCCCTGCAAAACAAAGTTCTTGGTGGTCCCAATGAGCACAGTTTCCCCTCTGCCCTCTGCAACAGTCCGGATGGGACCGTATGGCTCAGGCACCTGCAGAGAAAAAGATAATTAATCATGTAAACCACCTGTTCACCTGAAATCCAACATTTATCAGAATGAATATCAACTAATCTTTTACTGCATAATGTGGCCTCTTTAGAGAAAATAAGACATGAGTGATCCACAATTCTTGTCACTATAAATATCCATGAATCTCACTGAGAGCACAAACCCATCTCATCCTCTGTAATATTTATGATATGGTGCAGTGCTCAGAATGCAAAGTCTGCCGCCTCGGGCAGGAGTGCAGTTTCTAGCTCATATAACCATCCAAGACCTACTTTAAAAGAAAGAACTGAATATGCAGCTTAGCGTTTTATTAATACATATTAACAGAAGGTAGTTATAGCTGATCAGAGCCCTATAGCTGAGCATTAAAAAGCATATTTGCTACTAAATCATGTTTAAAAGAACGACTAATGCATCTCACCCATAACATGTTGTGTGATTCTTTATTTAAAGTTTGAGTTTCATCTGTAAAAGCTTTTTTCTGAAAGCAGCAGTCGACTTCTCACCTCCACCGTTTGTATCTGTTGGTAGCTGCTGTCCCAAGAGACGAGCCTGCGGTCTTTACCTCCAGACACCAGCGTGCCATTCCTCAGCATGCACAGAGCAAAGATGCTGCCCTCGTGGGCTCCTTGGATGACGTGGCTGATGCGATTAGTGCCTGTGCAACAGAGATGGGATGAGATGGATGAGAAAGTTCAGTAGCAGAGAGTCAGACATAAAGGTCGACCGCATGAGGAGAGCAGATTAATGGACTGACAGACAGACAGAGCGGTGATCGATAGATAGAGCAGAGACTGTGAGAGATTGTGTAGCTGAGGAGTGCACTTCTCCTTCTTCTTCTTCTTCTAAATGTTTGCTCACAAGACGCAGCTCTGTTCTATCCTTGGTATGACCCTGCCCTGATCCCCGATCTCCTGACAACTCCAGTACAATGAAACATCTTTGAGCTTATGACCACAAAATGAGTTTATAGACGCAGTGTTCTTAAGGTGTTTTGTCTCACTCCTTCTCTTTTATTGTTCATAGCAACAAACTGTCTCATGCCAAAACTTTCCGGGAAAACTTCCTTATCTTAGAATCTACCTTACAGACATGATGATTATAACATAGAGCTTGTGACTTTTTGTGGGAACTGTAATTTACCTTTTCCCCACACCAGGATGTTCCCACTTGAGTCTCCAGTGATGGTGTCTCCATTTTCTGCAAAGGTCACACACAACACAAACTTGGGCTTTTCCTGTTTCTGTAAAAAAAATAAGACAAGAACACGTAAGTTTCAGTTTTGATACATGTAGTCTACAAATGATTGTCTATACAAGTTATTGTGAATGAATTTGTGCCTCTAAATCAAACTGTATTGTAAGTATGAAGCTACCGTGTGAGGAAGAGTGTGGTGTTTTACCTCAAACAGTCCTTGTTTCTTCACCAGCATGCCTTTCTCCAGGTTCCAGAAATAGAGATGGGACTTGCCACAGGTCACTACGATGTTGCTGTCTGTCGGGTGAAAGTCTGCCGCAAACACGGACTCGTTGGAGCACTGAAACCAAAACACACAAAACATGAAACAGTGAGTGCAGTTGAGATGTAGACTGGTTTAATAGAAAAATAATTTGAGCATGAAGTGATGCTATATCAACACATATACACACGTACCTTGACCTCGGCCAGTCTGTCTTCTCGCTGCCAGTCCCAGACGGAGAGGACGTGGTCATTGGAGTCGTCTACAACACACAGCGTGTTTCCTCCATTCTGATATGCAGAAACAGACAACCCATGTTTGTTTGCTGACAAATTGGTTAATAATATGTTGAGTGTCTAAGTACAGTCAAAAATATGTCAGAAATGGCCTTAAACTACCTGTTAAATGATAAGTCTGTATTAAAAGAAGTCAGGCGCCAACATGAGCATTGAAAAAGTTTCCCATTCAAGTGAATGCTACGGTGGACAACAACAAAAAGAGGCTATTTTATGCTACAAAGACTGTAACTTGGGAAGATATCCACTTTATTTGTCTAACTCAGACTCCTGAAGTCTCATATTAGTTCCAAATATACTTTAAAAAATTTTTTTTCACAGAGCGAAGACTGATTTTGTCCCCCATCACTTGCACTGGAAGCACGTAAGGAATGGCTCTCTTAATGTCCAGTATGAACAGGAGGAATGATTAGAACAAGCAAAAACTGCTTCAATCTTCATAAGGGCACCCAACTATTGTTTTAAGACAGACTTAATAATTGTGAACCCATTCTTTAATAAGTGCATCAACTGTGTTTCCTTACCGACTTGGAGAAAGCCAGGCAGACCAAGGCTCGGTCAAAGAAACCTACACCCAGAACATGGAGGGTGTTGAGGCTGACAGAGTCCCACACACGAACATGAGGAGCCAGCTGCTGCCAAGAAAAACACACACACACACACACACACACACACACACACACACATTGACAAAACACCAGGAGAGGTATATCATCAGTATGATGTGATATAAAGCTTACGGGTTACTGAGGCGCACACTGAATTCAATGAATATATAAGAGAACACAGAGTGAATGTTGAATATTTCACTGTTTATTTAGCAGAATTGTCTGAACCCGTGTGGTAAACGTAATTTCTTAAAGAAAATAGAAAAACCATAACTCCCCTCTACAGTAATAATTGAAATCTCGAAAGCTAAAGCGATAAAAAAAATGTCAATAAAAAGACCTCACTTACTTTTCCATCTGAAGAGGTGCCTGCCACCTGCCCTGTTGCTATGGTGATTTTATCGGGGTGGACGGCCAGGCTGGCAGCAAGAGAGACGTGAAAACAGACATGAAAACTGTTAAAAAAGCCTTTCAACATCAAAAGGACTGCTTGAATAAAGATGAGCAGCATGCCCACAGAACATGAAAGAGTGTGTTTTGTGAGTGAGGTTTATAAAGCTGTGAATACAATATTCACTGTTAGCTCCCACATGCTGTCTGCACTAATGTGGTGACGGGGAAATGAGGCAGTTTAAGACAAATTCACACACTCTTCAAAGGAGGAAGAATCTGCCTGCAATCCTGTTGATTAATAATTTGAACTTTGATTAACCCCTGAGTGTAATATCATAATTATGACATTGCTCATTGCACACTTTTCTACAGTCTCACTTTTACACACAAATACACCTAGTTGCTGTTACTTCCCTCACTCTGCAGCTGTGTGTGTATGTGTGCATTTTTTAGTTATCAGGAAAAGAAAACATGAATGTGAATAAACTCTTGAGCCTTGAGGTAGATGACAGATGTGATATGAGCTGCAGTTGATGATGAAAACAGTGACTGTATGTGGAAACGGTTCCTCGTGTCTCTTACCATTTGATGTCATCTGTGTGTCCAGTGTAGTGTCTCTGCAGCCGCTCGTCCACGTTGAACAAGACGACCACCGAGGCAATGAAATACACCGTTTCTCCAGTGGGCAACAAGTAAAGGTTGGAGCGACAGTCTCGGCCACGGTAACCGTAGCTGAACATGACGAAGGTCAAGGAAAAAACAGCAACGACAGCCAAAGGGTGAAAAGGTCAAGAATCTATTTGCTGACACTCAAGGGAGCAGGTGAAAGCTCTGTAATTCAATAATTCAATAAAAGTGAAGGTCAGCAACTACAAAAAGACATTAAATGCATGTTCAGAACATTCTGTCAAACATGAAATCATATTATCTGCAAGACTGATGTCCATTTGTCTAATGTATTCTTATAAACCATCTGTAATCCCGTCCATGCTGCACGGATTCAACATATATTGTACAGTATATGCAGCCCACATATCTATTTCTTTGTATGTGTGTGTGTGTGTGTGTATGTGCAAGCTTTTGTCCTCAAATTTAATCTTTTCTTTGTTTCCCCTCATGGCTTTTTCCCTTTGGGTTTCCGCTAGACTTAACAACACACCACATTCATTCCTTCATTGACAAACGACAGCGAGAAAGAAAACCACAAGTGAAACAAAATAAAAATAAAGTAGCACAAGAGGAGCTGCTGACTGCTTGCGCCTCAGCCTGCCAGCTGTGTGCAGGTTATTAGCTGCAGGGCTGCAGAGCGATGAGCCCAGCTCCGACTGCGGCAGAGAAAATGAACATCTGAGCAGATCTATCCTGACAAGCAAGGAGAGCTAGACGACGCATTCGTAGCTTCCTCTCTTAACTACATCACAAGACAATCTGGATTTACTTTCCTCAGAAGATTGCTTCTCAAAACTTTACAAATCAGAACAAGGATTGTGGTTGAACTTTAAGTTTCCTATGTGGGATTAAAAAAAACAAAAACTTGAGGTGTTCTCATACGAGCTAAACTAAGCTCTGTCTCTTGCTGTCTGGAAAGAGGCTGTAAAAGGATACACCCAGTCCAATTTGAGTTTGTTGCTGGGCAGGTCGACTCTGGCCTCCAGGCAGTAGCTGTCCACCTGGTCTTTGGGCATGAACATGGTGATGGGACGACCCTTCAAATACATTTTCACATAACCTTCCTCTAGAAAAAGCAACAGAGAGGATCAGTGAGATAATATACTGCACATGTAGACAAATAGAGATAAGGCTTGTGGAATTATGTCAGATTTTACGGTATCACGCTTTTTAAAATGTGTGACAGTATGCAAGAAGCACAGACAAGACAGAAGCGTAATATAATGAGGTTTTTTTTGATGAGAATGACAAGTGTGACACGTTGAATGTTGCGACAGAATTAGGGGATAATGGAGTGATGTGATATGATGTGATGAGTTTTTTTTTTTTTACTATGAAAAAGGACTAAATTAAAGACAATGAATGACAGAACTTGCAAACACAAACAAATGAGCTTTTTAACTGACTTTATTAGTCATTTCAAAAAACATTCTTGTGACAACACAGAGCGCAAAATCAACTGCAAAACACATTGTTAAAAACGCTCACAACTCATAAATATTCAGCTCACAGCAGAGGTTAACCAACATAAAATGCAGACACAAGCAGAGCGATGGAATTGTTATGAAAAAAAAAAAGAACAAATCCAAGCTTAGAAAAGGAAATAATGAGAAATACTCATCAATTTAAAACATGCTAACACTGAAAAATACAGCAAATTATGCAGAAAACATCAAGGGAACCAAAACAAACAAAGTTAACCATTAATGTCGACATGTTTTTTTTTTTTCAAAATTCATTAGAAGAAAACACTATTAGTGTATAATTATGGACTAATGGATGCAATTGGAAACCTGTTTTATTGGCTTTTTATAAGTTGATGCTCAAAAATCTCTCTTTGATATGAGAGGACATCTTGAGACCTCCATAAGATGGTTTTAATGGTACAAATCTGGCATAAAATGGTTCCGACTGATAAACAAATATGTCTAGAAATGGGCTCCTGTTGGCTAGTAACAAATCTGGAAGTACTGGCTGGGAGACTTGATGGGGCTGCGGTAACTGGGTGTATCAAGGGCGGAGTATGATGACAGACTCCCTGACTTCCTCAACTGGAGGTTAAAATTTGGGGGCTTTCTAATCGGCGGCACCTTCGCAGCACTGCCACTCTTTCTGGCCGTGCTGGCCTTACTGCTCTCTGGGGTTTGGCGGGGGCTGGCGGCTGAACGCGCCGTTACAGCCGAAGCCGAAGCCACAGGGCTGCCACTGGTCCCCGTCCGTTTGGCAGAGCAGTTGAGGTAAATCTGTACTGTGACTATTGTAGATGGGGGAGAGAGGAGAGGGCACAGAGCCGATGATGGAGAGGGGTGGCGGAGGTTGTCGGGGGGCCAGTTGGGTGAAGGGGCCAAAAAGGGACAAACAAGGGCGCAAAGAGGAGCCAAGAAGCAAGGGTGGAGGAGGTTGGTAGAATAAGTTAGACAAAAGAAATGGCTTTTTCCTCCTGTCATTATACATTTAGTTAAAGCATCATAAATTTGGCAAAACACAGACTATCAAAAGGAAACTACAGAAGTTGATATATATTATAAAACACCAGAATGTTGCTTACGAAGTAACATTTGGATTAATTCAATAAAATTATCTTTTTGTTTCACTGGTTTAGATCAGTGGTTCCCACCCTGAGGGTTGAGACCCCTGCAAGGGGCCTCAGGATAAATCTAGGTGTCATGAGATAATTAACAGTTTCTTTGATTTTTCTTATGAAATACTGGATAGTTTTTCCTCTTCAGGCCAAAACAGGAGAATCACTCTCTAGTTGAATTGCTCACAACACAAAGACGTACACAACTTTTAACGAAGGGTTGAAGCTTCATCACCAGCCAAAAAGGTTGGGAACCAATGGTCTACATGCTTTCAATGACACAATGTTCAGATTTTCTAAGAAAAAGGTTGTTTAAAGAATAAATCCTCCTGTAATAAGACTGGGCAAACAGCAATATATCTGTAAGGGAAATGAGCACGGCTTAAACCCCAGTCTTTTTAAAATTCTTGGCAGCTTTGTGAATACTTCGCTGAAGGGGACTACACACAAACAGACGACACTTCAGGCCGTGTGAGAAAACTACAAGCAGAAAAATCAAACAGACTTCAATGGAAACTACGTCCCCAAAAAAGAGACTGAGTGTGTTTGTAATGCAAATATTCATTCTGAGGGCAAGAAGATAATAAGAGCAGTGGCAAATCTACTCGCTCCAAACTGCAGTGAGGAATCTCAGAACAGAGGATTTAAGAGGTTGCAGGAAAACTCAAAGCGACTGCGGGGAAGCAAGTGTCAGAAATCTTTGTGTTGTTACTATGGTGACAAATGCCTATGAGCGAGAGTGAAGCTGTGAGCAAACAGACACACGTCTGGTGAAGCAGCAGCTTCATCTGTACTTGGACAGCAAGTGTGCGCACACACAAGTGAACTGTAACCACTGCAATCACACTCTGACGCAGCGTATGTGTATGCGTGTGTGTGTTAGTTAATTCAGTCTCAAAACAATCAAGGGAAGGTAACTTTCACACACACACACACTTTGTCAACCCACTCCTGCTCCTGTCTTGACAGCTCTCTGATCACTGCACCGAAAGGGAATCATGAATCAAATGTTGAGGCGGAAACTTTTGAAGTTTAAATTTCGCAACAACAGTCCAGATTTTATCCTTTGCCCCTGCATTGCAGCTCAGAGCCGAGGTGATGCATGTAAACGGATCACAACAAATCATCTGCAGTGTCCAGAGGGCTGTGGAGGCCGGGGAGCGTTTGGGGAGGGGGAGGGAGGGGACAGCCTACCTTTGCAGTGGGTCACACGTCGCATCCCTTGTAAAGGTCACAGAGAGAGACACAAGCACCAGGTGAGGGGTGGCATGGCTTCCTCACTTCCTGGTCTGTCCTAATATGAGTGAACTTCCTGTTTCCTGGTATTAATGAACAGCAGCTTCTGTCCTTAATGGTCTTAATGAATCACTGCTCCTTCCTTAACGGTCTTAATGAATCAATGCTCATTTCCTGCTTAATGGTGTCCCACCCTCTGCTCCTACATGGTGAGTAGTGAGTGTCTTTGTGTACCCCTTCATAAAAGAATCAGCTGTTGTTTTTTGTATATTCTTTGTGGTATAAAAGCCTACTAAAGCTCACTACTACTACTAAACCTGCTCGCACTGGCTTTCAGTACAGATTTGTTTTGTATCAAATTAACCACTCTGCATGTAATCACTTCATGTGTTGCAGGTAAAAGCGTTCTACTGACAAAACTTATAGCTGCAATTATCATTTGTATCGGCTAATTGTCAGCAAGTGGTAGTTTATGTCTGTGATACTGCCTTGATTATGCTGCTCTGCAGGATATTATCACTCTATAATTAATTCAGATGTCCAATAAGTGTTTTACAGTGGTGATAATTATCTTTGTGGCACAGTTTCTCCTAATAGTTTGCATACTACATCAGATAGCAACCATCTCAGAGGTATTTAACCCTTTCATAATGTTCATATTCTGACCCTTCACAGTATCCCCTCATATTTAGTCTCTAAACCAAACTTCTGATACACAAATCTATTTTTCATCATCAGTCATGAATAAATGGATGATTAATCCTTAATGAAACTTCCAAAGAGCAGAGAGAGTGTATTCTTTAGGTTTTGCACTATTTATTTATGGAGAAAAAATATTCACAATTTCACTATATCATGGTTCTATGTTACCTAAAACAGGAGAACATGCATGAATTTAATTGAATGCGGAAAACATTTTTGAATGGCAATTTTTGAATTTCTGAATAAATAACCTGGAATACTCTCTATGTACAAAAAGTGTATCAGCTGCAAAAAAAATAATTATAAAATAATTATATTTAATTATATATTTATAATTATGTATAAATAATTATTTTTGTGTATTCCGGGACACTTTAGGAAAAATCATACAATTTCATGCTAAAAAAATGTGTTTAAGATGTTTTTACTGCTCTCAAATGTAAAAATGGAACAGTATGTAAGGTTTAAAGACCTTTAACAGGTTTGACTTGCACAGTCACAGGATGATATGTGATTCCTTACTGAGAATACTGACTGCATCAACATTTCTGCTTTGTAATTTGATGGTTTCAGTTTGCAAATATCCAAGGAACATACATAAGTCTGTTTTATATGATCATATTTTCTAGAATTGGTCCTCAAGCTAAAAGGTGATTTGTTAGAAGGATTGAGTCAGCCAGCTGTATGCATCTGGCTCTCTGTGAGTCTGAGGTTTGCTTTGTTAGGATGCTGCCAAAACTGCAGAAATCTGGAGCCAGGTGTGTAAACCAAATGAAAAACAGCAGTTCAATTTGCACAAAATCAATAGTATGCTGGAGAGGAAAATGCTGATCAATACTCATTTCATTTCATATTCAGCACTATTGTCTTGTTACCATGTGTTTCCTATTATTGCTTAAAGAAGAGTTTACAGAAAAGTGTCGGAGATGCTCCACTTGCCTTATGCATATTTCTGGGAAGACTTTAAACTCACAGTTGAACGGGCGGCTGATCCTGTGTGTTTTTAGTTCCTTCTTTTGTGTGTCTCCTAGCTGCAGAAACTGCTCAATATAATATTGATTTTCTGAATTTCTACAACAACGGTGGTGTTACAAAACTATTATGACCCATAGTCAGAATGGCCAAAATTAGGAGAATAAGACTCTTACTGGAAAATATAATATCATTGAACTTAATTGGAAAAAAATTAAATTGTACACAACCAAAAGATTTGAAAAATGCAGAAAGAGCTTATTAAAAAGAAACGAATGAATGGGAGTTTGGATGTGAAGATGTAGTAATGGATGAAGTGGATTATAGATGAAGAACAAATGTTTTCACACTGATGTTTAAAACACAACTTCATGGACCAGAGCCCTTTGTAGTCCCCTGTGTGCAGAAACCAGTTCAAGGCACTGATTCAAACTTTTGTATATTTTGGGAATATACAAAAGGCAGATAAATAAAAAAATGCATTGACCTGTGACTGACACAGGGAGCCACTGAGCATATGGCGTGTAATGGCTCTCATTGTGTTGTATCATGTCTCTATAAACTATCAGGCTACAGTTCTTACCTGCATTGAACACTGGATCCCTCTGTTTGCTGCAAAGTAAATGAGTAAACAGACAGCTGTCAATCAGTATCCCCCTCAAGATAAACCATGTTTATTGTATGTTTCTGATTTGAAAGTGGTTTAATAGAAGAGCAACGTCCTGAATGGGGAAAACTGATTCACCATGAGCTCCATTCATCATTTACGTGTGTTACCTGTCGCTTCTTTTGCCACTGGAGTTGCTGCCGGTGGATCCGGCGCGAGTCCGGTTGCCTTTGGAGTCGCCTGAATCTTTCCGCGTGAGAGTTCCCACGTGTTCGTTTGAGTTGGCTCTCCTCACAGTGCTGTGGTGAGAGTGAAGGTGGACAGAGGCAGAAAGAGACAGAAGGGAGTGGGGGAGTACAAAAAGAAATAGGTCATAAAAATACATGACGCTGCTTTTCTAAAAAAAAGCTTTCATCCAAGAAATTGCTTTTAAAAACATACACAGGGACGATTTACTCATTTCATAACTCAGCTTAGATCTTCACATGTTAAAAAAGTCTGAAACTGTGTGCCCTTTTACAACGATATCAAAAAGAATTGCCCCAAAGCCAGAGAAAATGAAAGAAATGCAGATATTTTATTCCCTCCTCACACTTCCACTCTGTTTACTCCGCTGTGGTGATCTTGACTACAGCACCAGTATAGACCTGTGCAGATCTGCATATTGGGGGTGCAGACAGCCTGCCTATTCGCAACAATGAAAAGGCTCCATCAGCAATCCAAATGGCCAGTAAGCCCAGTCACCTAATCCACCCTATGGGAGAAAAGTCTATTCAAATCCTGAAACTGGCCAGTGGCCGTTATCCCTTCTGGAGTGCTTGTGTGTGTTTGTTCGCTAAAGAACAGAGCAGAATTAAAAAGTGAAAAGAGGGAAAGTGTTGTTTGCTATGTTATCCCGTGAGGAATCATAATAATTGGGCCACAGGGCATTGGGGAAGGCTGTTATGTGTATGCCAACACTGATGGGATTGTGACCAATCTGCAGTTTAGACTAATCCTAGATACACAGAAAGAAAAAAAAACACACACTGCTCCAAAGAACCACAGTTTAAACAGCAAACTGTTAATGTTACCAATGAATGAATGAAAAAATGGTCATCATATGGATTTTCATGTAATTTGGAGACAGATTTATTAACAGGAGATGATGGTTAGTATCCATAGTAGCTGTGATGTAGTGATGACGATGTTATATTATTGTGACCAGTGACATAACTCGGTGATACTCTCACCTGAGGGGAAGATAGAGAATTCTGGTGGACAGAGAGGACAAACTGGCAGGACATCACAGTGTAGGTGGATGGGATATAAACAGGATATAACATCATAAGTGGAAAAGAGATGTTATCAGAGAGAAGACAATACAGGAACAGGCAGGACAGGAAAGATGGGAAAGACAGACAACAGAGCGCACAGAAGTAAACAAAGGAGACAACTGATGACTGAGGCCTCGTCACGCTTGTTAAAACTCAATCCAGCTAAAATCCATCTCCTGCTGACTGCTATAGCAATCAGAAATCAGATTACATGGTGAGGATTGTGGTTTGTGTCACGAAAATGTGTCAAAATTCAAACACTTCATTCAGCACAGCAGCAAGAAAACTCATTTATTAGCTTCATCTTTGATCAAGGTCAAATCTCATGTATTCTTTCTGGAAATATTTTAACAACCTGGGAGGAATAAAACATACTAAACTAGTATATTATATGCTAATTTTAGCATTTTTCGCACTTAAATTTGACAAATTCTAAGCTGATAAATGAATGAATAAATAAAGGAGACAGAATTTTCCTACTAGAATGCGGAAAAAGGCTTTGATGTCAACAAATAGTCAAATTACCTTTAAGTACAAGTTCAATGTTTAAGAAGTCAAGCTTAAAGCAATTCATAAAAACTTCAGTAACCTCTGTCAACAACAAGGAAATACACAAGACCAAATCACATTTCCTGCACTGATACTGTCTTGCTTGCTTGGTGTGTTTCATGGTGTTTCCCTCTACGACTGACCCAACTGATTTATTTCCATCAACCATCCTCGTACTGGTTACGTTTCAATCTGCAGAGCTATTTCTTTTCTGTCCTCTCCAGTAAACCTCATGATGAAAAACAGTGCATATTAAAAGTATCAGCTCCCACCACAGGAAAACATCTCCTCCCTGACTCACAGCAGGAAATAAAAGTACAGATGAGGAAAAATAAGGAAACAACGACACAAGGGAGTTAACAGCTGTTTGGACTGGAACTGGTCCCCGCTGTCTGCTGAGTGTCATCTGATTATGGTAATGTCACCCAGAGCTGGGAAAAGGCTATTGTTCCCCTGACAGACAAGATTGATAACCTGTGCTCCGCTTGCATGTATAAACACACACACACACACACACACACACACACACACACACACACACACACACACACACACACACAAACACACACACACACACACAACAGAGAAGCAGAGACAGTGATAACAATACTGTTTCTCTGTTTATCAGCTCTGATAAATGTCACTTGCTTCTGCTGATGAAAAGACAGAAATGTGACGATTTATCGCTGGAATTATCTGATTTGGTGCTGACAGAAAAAATGTCTTGAGACAAATAAAATGCTGAGAGAGAAATATGACCTCACACTCTGGACGTCGTGCAGCAATATCTGGACTTAAAAAACACTACAAAATCTGCTGAATTTGTCAGAAAACACACTGTATACTATTATTTAGTATTATTACAGTATTATAAACCTTCCAGTCAATCATCTGCTTAACAGTAGGTCAATATTTCTCTTCAAATATTATTGATTAACCTCCTTAAAGACCTTTAAAAAAGACTAATTTTCTCACCTCTTGTTGGCTGCTGTGCTGGTGTCCTTCCTGGATCCAGATCCAGATGGGGAGGGCAGAGTGCTGGTGCCTTTCTTTGGTAGGATGGTCCCGTTGTTTACCGTGGGCCGTAACGGCAGAGTGGCGATCATTGGCCTGGCTGGAAGAAAAATGACAACAGCAGAGCATGTTCAGAAAAGGCTTCATATACTGCAGATCAAGTAGTCAGTGTGTGAGCAGTTATATTAGTTATAGTATGCTGGTCAGAAAGGTCGCATTTCTAAGCGCATGATAATCTTGATAATTGAGTTAAAAACTGTTGTGACTATTGTTTTTTTCCGTTTAAAAACAAAGAAAATGGCATTTTTAATGGAAATAATGCACAAACATGGACTCTCTTATAGGCCCTGATAGCCTGCTTTCTCAATCAGCGTCCTACTACAGTATGAGCAATGTGGTCCTACATGAACACAACATTTTCTGCCAAACTGCCACAGTTTGGGCTCTTCTTGCTGGTTTGAATTGGCCAGCGTTTAGATGAAAAACTGTGATGTCACGTATTTCAGAGCAATATTTCAATCAAATTGTGATGATAGTTTACTTATCTTTTATTGTTGTCTTATTCAGAGTAGGTTTTATTAAACCCTTTTCTTTCTAATCTATTATTATCTTTTGTTATTTAGTTTAGTATTCATTTGATTTACATTTTACAAGTCACTCAGTCAGTCATTTTTGGTATTTTACCTGTATCTTGATGTGCATTAGTCTCCCAATCCATATTTACCATCCTGTGTGTTTGTAAATCACTTGTAAAGCACTTTGAATTTGCATTCAACTTGTATGAAAGGTGCTGTATGAATAAAGTTTGATTGATTGATTGAGTTGTTGATGTAGCCAAGCCACTGTCAATCCACAGTTCAAACCACATCCACACAGCCTTGATGAAGCAGGTTAGCTTAACGTCTTTCACTGTTAAACTCTTGACAATGTTTTTCTTTCAAATTATAACTCTGATTGTTGCATACTTAGTCATATTTAAGTTTTAGAGAAATGCTTAAAAGACTTAAAACCAGGTTTTCAGTGGCTTTAAGAACAAAAAAGTGCAAATTTTGCCCAAAAACTTCTGTTATGATAAATGTGTATTTACTGAGACCCCACTATGTCTGGTCCGCAGGAGAGTAGAGCAGGAGAAGCTATTTTCTATAGGCTATAGATGCTACAGTATACAATATATTCACATATCATTTGTAGGAAATGGTGTGACAACAGAAAAGGTGCATCGACACACACAAGCACACACACACACACACCAGTCAGGCAAGCCCAGAATAACAAATCCAAGCTGCGGCTTTATCTGCAGTGATAAATATTTAATAGACACCGTTTCATCCGGCAGATAGACACATTCACTCACATACACACTCAGGCCTACACACACAGAGACATTGCTCTGTTATCTTTCATGTAGTAATTATGTAGCAGGGACGAACTGAAGATGTAATTTTGTTTGCGTGTTAAAGAAGATGAATGCGTGTATTTGTGACTGTCCATGTGCAGTCTGTGTGCATGGCTTAAGCTTTCTGAAGCAGATCATTGTGCTTCAGCAGAGGGACGCAGGCTGTTGGCTCCCTGCAGCTTTAAGTGGAGAAGAGTATAAGGGAAAGCAGCAAGAGTCTGAGTCATTCTCCCATGCTTTAAAATCAAACGGAAACTTCATCCGACCACAGTGTCACTCTGGAGGCTGAAAATAGCAGCAGACTACAAATCTACCTCAGTTTCATCACTCAAATGCACATTTTTGGACATAAAACGCAAAAATTAAGTGCAATTGATTTCACATGCAGGCTTCATCAGCCTCTGGAGTGAGGATTATATTCGAGAGACAGATTGTAACAAACACACCTCAGATGAAAATCGATTTTGCTCCAGTCACATGCAGAACTGTTGCACAATAAAACCACTACAAAAAAGCACAACCCTATCAACAGTCTATGATGTGGATTCTTCTTCTGTAATGAAGTACTGTTATTTACATTTGTAATGTCTGTTCCCTATTTTTCTCACAGAGACTTTATTGAGAGACTGTATGGGAACATGCTGCATTCAGGTGTGTGATATCAGGCGGAGAGAGCAATAGTAAAAGGAACAAGACAGTGAATGCTTTTCGAGTTAAGGATTGTGTCTTTACTAGTGAGGAAACCTGCAATATAGCTGATTTTCATTCTGAACTATTGAGGCCAAACTGCTTTTTTCTTTTACAAAGCTAATCAACAACAGCAGCTTTCTTTTATATGGAAAAGGAGGAAAAAATTGCCCTTTGAGAGAAAGGCTGCATACACAGAGGTTAATGCAAAATGTGTTCTTAGCAGCCTTAAAATTATCATTGAGTTCTTGGAAATAATAAAAAAGCAGGTGTAGTGACTATTTTAAGGCCACAAATTTCCCCTCATTGACAGTAAATCTATCTCTATCTTTGACTTCGGGTGTTGTAGCACTGAAAGTAACTGTGTGTATCCTGGTGAAATACTATGTAATACACAACATAATACTAGCAGGCAGTGACAGAAATGTGCTTGCTTTTGTACACACAACACCAGGCCTGGTTAGTGCAGTCAGCCTACCTGGCTTCCCAATTTTGCTGTCTGCTGAGGGAGACTTTCTCATCAAAGCAGGGTCTATACACGTGACGCACAATACATTTAACAACACAACACAGTCCAGAAGAAGAGAGGAAAGGAGGGAGAGGAAGAGGAGATCGACAACTAGTCAGCCAATAAGCAGGATTATCAGGAGGAAGAGAACAAAGTGGAAAAGGAGAGAGAAGAGGCCTCTTTGTGTAAATGTGAAAAGAAACTGTAATACCAGAGAACCTGATCATCCTGTTGCTTGATACCCCTATGAAAAAGAAAAGAAAAAATAAGCTTATGTACTGTATGTTACCTTTGGTGGGTCCTCTACGTGACCCCATGGCCTGCTGCTCCTCAGACAGGTTGAGTCTGCGCACCACGTCAGCCAGAGCGGACTTCAGCAGCTGAATCTCATCCTCCTGCATCTGGACCCTTTGCTCCAGGGAGGCAATGCGGTCGGTCACCTCCATACTGCTAGCTGCTGACGCACTGTCATCTGAGGAAACACAATGAGCTAACGTCAGCAGGATAATATGTCAGGCATATAGTGTATATCCAATATGAGTCAGTTAGTGCTGTCCATAGCTTTGATTATAGCAGGATGAGTTGTTCATAGAGGACACTTCTGTTTAATAAACTTTATTGCATCTCGTCTAAGCAAGACTGGAGAGTTAACATATCTGCAAATAGAAATTATGTTGCGTAAATGTCTGTGGGCAGCATTTTTATGCATTTCTATGTTGCTCTTTGATTTCAAGTTTACAATATATTTGTATGTATTTGTGTTTTTAATCTATGGTTATTTGTAAGAAGTATAATTATATACATCCAGTTGAGTGCAGTTGAAAAGTTACTGTGCAATTTATACTGATCATTTTTGATAGCAAAGTATATTTTTCAAAATATCCCTCTCATACTGCAACATGTCTCTGTCACCACTCGTCAATAACCATTTTTAAAGGATAATTCTCAAAAAATGTTTCTTTATGTTAAGTGCTTGCATAAAGCTGGTATATCATTATCATTTTTTTACACTCAAATATTGATATTTGCATCTGCCTAAAGCAGATCATATCTAGAGTCTATTCTTGACAGTATTATATTATTATATTGTACCTTTCCTTTAATTCATGCAGATGGAGACTAAAAAGGATAGAAAGGGCAAAGCCAGGAATAAAATACAAACAGGAAGACTCCTTTCAAACCCGGAGCTCAATTTTATGCTTTTATACTTTCAGACTCTTTGTTGGTGAGAGTCTTTCTCTCGCATGAGACAAAGAGCCGACGGCTTTCCTAAGAAAACCTTTATTCACCAGTCTGTTTGTCTGTTCTTTGAGTTTAAACTAACTTAACACATTATTATCACCTCTCCACCTGACACCCTGATAGAGGCCAAGCACTGGCCACCAGGGTCTGCTTTATTAATGAGCACACACGCACAAACACACACACACACACACACACAAGCACAGACACACATATGCAGGGTCTCCTCCATTAAGACTTTGATGTCACAGTGACTTGATGAAATATTAATGTAAATCACTTCTGTGTTTTCCCTGCAGACTTGTAATAACAATCTGATGAATTATGCATTAGAGAGCAGGCATCTGGTGATTAGGCAGATCTGCAGTGTGTGTTCCTTCTGAGAATCTGCGTTAAAACCCAGACTGCCTGGTAATGTTATGGAAATCTGAAGAAGCTCTTGACTTCCGTAAATAACATTTTCAAACAGCAGTATGTGAAACACGGTGAGACGATTCAGACAACTGGGTGAAAGCAAAGTGAGGTGATGAACCTCTGAGTCTCAGAGGACATCTCTGGCCAAAGCTTTGTCTAATATTTGTTTGACATAAATACTAAATACTGTTTATATTACCAGAAATGTTCTATCATTGCTGCAGCAACACAAATGTGGGACACAATATATACAGCCCATCCTCACAAGAAAAACAACAGTGTACGTCTAAAATTCAGGCTGGCAAAAACGACCTATAGTTACGTTTACGCCATCTAACAGTCGTCGTAAAAATGAACCAGGGAAGTGACGCAGTTCTGATGACGTCAATATAAGAGGACTTGATAAGATGATTTTGCCTTATTAGGAGGAGGCATGTTGGGTGGATGGCTAGCTAGTTGACTAGTAGTGAAAAAAAGTGCTTTGCTGAGCAGGAGACCACTGTTTGTTTCCCGTATCCAACCATGAGTCAGGATGGAAATTTATTTTTTAAAGAAGTATAAACCATGTTTCAAGTGATCACTTAAAACTAAACCATGATCTTTCCCTAACCTTAACCAAGTGTTTTTTGTGCCTAAACCTAACCAGACCTTAACCACAATGTTGTCATACCATAAAACATAATTATTTTTTAAAAGTGAATTGTAATGGTTTTGGAAAGCGGCATATTACGGACCTATGGGTCGTTCTGGAGTGCATTACTAAGGCCGCTAGATGGTGTAAATGTAGCAATAGGTTGTTTTATTGCCAGATGACTAAGCTGACTTTCAACCTAATATCATGGAAGAAACGTAAGATTAATATATATTGCTGCTCTTACTTACATTAACTAATGGTTAATATAGTAGATTAGTTGTAGTTGGTACAACCAAACCAATTTCAACTTATAAAAAAATACAATCGCGCTGTAAACATGTCATGTCAAATTTGATACAAATTGAGAATATTCAGGTAGCAAAATCCCCAAAAATATCAACCTGGTACACATACTTAAAACATGACAATCTTACATATTTTGTCTTGGATGTGTGAATAGTAATTAAAAAGATGTGTGATGTGTGTAATTGCACACATATATCATTTCATGACTTTATGCTTCACAACAATATTCTGAAGGACATAATTCCATAAGGACCAATAAAGTCATTTCAATTTAATTGGCATAACGTACTCGGAAAGTAATTTCACACATTTGTTTATGAGTGGACAAATTCCATTAGTGAGAAAAAAACCTGTCTGCCTGTATACTGGTTATGAATTCTTTTAGTTGGAGCGACCCTCGATGAGACAGGATGGTAAATTGGTGTATTAAGCAGATGGGACGCTTGACGGTTGTAGAAGAGAATGAATCAACCAATTACTGTTTGAATAACACACACACACACACACACACACACACACACACACACACACACACACACACACACACACACACACACACAAGTGTCCTCCTGTGCCCTGTTTTATTTAGCTGGAATCCCTTTAGTCACTGTCAAAGCCATTATTGCTGTGTTGTGATGAATAACTCTTTGTACACATAAGAAGAGATCCACAGCTCTCATTTAGACACTGCATCACACTGAAACTAAGAGTCTGCAGACATGCTAGCGGCTCTGTGAGGCTGCATTTGGGGACAGTAGTCCACCGAATGTCATTGCAATCCATTCAATAGCTGTTAAAACATGTCATTAACAAACCAAAGAGGTCGACCTCATTTGGGCTCAAGAGGAAAAATCAGAAGATCAGCAAAGTCAGATGACCTCATTTTCTAGGATAAACGAATGTCTGTACAAAATTTCATGGAACTCCATCCACTAGTTGTTGAGATACCAACTGACCAGCAGTCAGACAATGACACCCCTGGAGCCATGCCAATAGCGTGGCTAAAAATATCAGCAGGAATAGAGCATGACTGGAGTTAGACTTCAAGGTTCACAGAGTGTGACAGGCTGCCTTTTTATGATAACAATACCTCTGTGACACTTCATAGAAACAGCGTTTGTATGCATCATCTAATATTCTCACCTGCCCACCAAGTGAGAATCTTATAATGAAAACCTCCCCATCTGGAGGAACAGAGTTAGATGAATACAGAATACATTACACTCCCAGCAATGAGAAATATATCTGGCTCTGTTTATACGCTTATACGTTCACTTATAGACCGTTTCCTACTCAAAGGAAATGCTGTCTTGTTTCATAACAGCAATCTTGCTTCTTCATCTGAACAAACACTGACAAAGCCTTTCCCAGGAATAAAATGAATACTTTCTGCTCACCTGAGACACTTCCTTAGAAGCAAGTCCTTGTTCATAAATGAATATGTGGCACAGAGAGAGATATCCAGAGATAAGGCTTCTATTATCTGCTCAGCATCTGTCGTGGGTCTGCTCCCAACACTGACACAATGACAGCATGATACCATCCGTCGTTGAAGTACAATGACTGGCTGTCACGGCTGTGATTCCCCGTCTCTGTCACCCTGCTCTCCGGTTAAAACCTCTGGGGGCTAGTTAACGCCCAATAACATGTTTTACAGCCACATTCAGGAAGAAAATCAGAAAAAGGTCAGTGAGGGTTAGGTTTGGTGTTTGTTTTCATACAGAAGAATGTGACCGCAGCTCAGACAGTACAGATTTGGTTAAATTTGCTCTTGATGTGACAGCACTCTCAAGGGCTGAGGTCACATGAGTCAGTATCAGTGAGATGTCAATCGTCATTTAGCAACAAATCCATCTCCACATGCAGCCTTTGGGCACCCCTGTGCCTCTTTCAACCCCACAGAGCAGATCATCACACCCCACCGATCTCCTCTTGCTCCAGTGCGCTATTCACACCTGTCAGCCGGCTGCTTAAATTACTTCATTTCTGTCAGTCCTTTTCAGCATCTGCCCGACTTTCTTTTCCTGTCCCCCTTTTCATTATCTGGTCAATATGTTGGCTGAGTCACAAATCTGAGACGGATCTCTGAGCCCTATCTATCTGCTCAACCTAATGCATCGTGACACGCTGCTCCCTATTACCTTCCTCTGCAAGGCACTGTCTTTCTGGCAGGACCACCTGCCTGCTTAAAGTAAGTGCTTGTCCATCACTTTAGCCACAGGGGCTCAATGAAGGGCAAATAGAAAACAGGCACTCAGCTCTTCATTTTTCTTGCTTTTAAAAAACACACTCACCCGCCCCTACCTTCATCTCCTCCATATTTCTGAGTCATTCACTGACCTCTATAATGAACACTGGAGCGTGCACACGCGTCCTCTGACCCATTTCCCTCTTCTGCACTCTCATCAGCAACAAGGATCAATACAATGAAGGAGTAAAACGTCTAAAATAGCTCTGGGTAAACACTGTTGATCAACACAGAGGGAGCACTTTCACATTTTGGGCAATGCACGGTGACCTCATGTATAAAATATCTTCTGCATCAGCCCCGTGCTGATCTGTGCTGTCTGGCTTTCTAGCTGACTCACTCCTTCACTACATATGCACTGGCACATTTATAGACGTGCACTTCTCTACACAACATAAACACATGCTGGAGGAATAGAAGAAAAGTGGCATTAAAGAGATCCCCCCTGTGGAAATGTGATAAAAACCAGCTGTTGCAACATGTGTGAGTGTTCCTGCACACTTTTACAATAATCCACAACTGGAGTGATTGATGTCCATTTTCTTTTCAGTCAGCGGTGCAGAGAAGCCACACAATAAAGCTCAATTGACTTGATGGAAAGTTCAGCTGCCAGGTTAAACTGCACCTCAATGGGAGGTTTTTGAAAAACCACAACCAGTGTTTGCGGAAAACCAATAGATCAAAGAAACAAGAGGCAACGGGAAACGGCCTGTCACAACATTATGACAGCGATTCCTGTTTTTCAGTGACAGAGACGTAACGCTGATACCACACTGCTGGCACATCTATCTAGCTGCAGAAGTCCCCACTGCCAACTGGTTTTAATTTCATAACACAGATGCACTCGGCCAAATGGGGTGCTGCCAGAGTACCAGTTCAGCTGCTGCAGATTATGTCTTCAGAAAAGCCATTTCTCCAAAGACCGATGAGTCACACTTATTCAGTCCACTGCTGGCTTCACTAATGGAAGTCTGGACTTAATCATAATCAAGTGGGACACAGGATTTAATTTTCTGCCAAGAAGTAAAGGAGGCAGTGATTTAGAGACAGACAGGGAGACAGGCATAAGGATGAGAGTGAATGAAGGCGGGGAAATGACTCCCCTTTATAATAAATCAAAACTAAAGCGTTTACAACTACAGTAGCATCTCTGTAAGGCTGTACAGGCACAGCAATGCTCTGAGCTAACATGCTCACAATGACAATGCTAACATGTTTAGCAGGTATGATGTTAACCATGTTAGCATGTTAGCTAATTAGCACTAAACACAGAGTACAGCCAGACCTAATTTATAAATTACTTAGAGCTTCAGTATTACTTAGAGAACCCACAAGTAATTAACATTAGTGTTAGCTTGTTGTGCTTTGCTATTATTAGCAGCTAAATTATTGTTTTTGTCAAAACAAATTTGTAGCACTGAAACGTGTCCTATAAAATGGGAGATGGACATAAGGAGATTTTTACAGTCAAGAGCTAAATATTGTCAGTAAAAACAGTTGCTACATGTTTGTGAGCTTCCTTTACTTTATGTTAAATAGTCAACAGTGTTTGCTAGCTAACCAGCCAACATTACCCCTGAGCTTAAAGCCTTTTTGCTAACATTTTCTTATTCAATATGGCTATTAAATGCCATGTAGTATTAATAAGTTTAAGTTTCAATTATAGCTTTAGATAGTTACTGATAGGGGAGTGGTTTGGTCGTAAACATAGACACTAGGAGATAATTACTGGTAACAACATTAGTGTGAACATTATATGCATTGTGAAACTGTGCCCCCTCAAAAAAAGTACAACTGAGGCTGTAGGAAGTTTTGCAGGTATTTGACCATAAACCAAACCACCATGCTGCAAGCAATGTGGCTAAAACGATTTCAATATGTGTTGTCAACTTGCATATTCTTCCATTTTTTTCCCTGATCTCATTCACAGTACAAGACAAGAAAAATATCATGCTTGAAAATGCAACTTTTAGAAAATTATAGTCTTCCCCGCTTATGTCTAAAATCATCTATCAGGTACCTGTCAGCAGAATGAAAAATTGCAAAACCAATTGAGTAGGAGATTGGAGAGAGCAAAGAGAATGAGAGAAATGGAGGAAAAAGAAAGAAAAAAAGTGTCCCTTAAAATGTCATCAATCCCACGTGTCATCTGTAGCGAGCAGTGGATCACCTGACAGAGGTGTATTAGCTAATCAACCAGCCAGATTAAGGTGACGGACACTTGGTTTACAAGCTGCCCGGCCCTCTGATGTCTCCTGCTGGACCGAGGCTTAAGAGCTATAAATAGACAGAGGTGGATCAGAGGAGGGGAAGCCCTCACACTCGACCTAAGTAGAGATTAAAGAGGAGAAAACAGTGCAGGGAGAGAGAGACACATGGCAGGAGAGCCTGTTTCCATGTCAAAACAGAAGCTGAGGGATAGAGAGAGAAATGACAGAAGGACAGAGTGATTATGTATGAGTGTAGGGTCATAAAGTATACACATGGGGGTCTGAGAGGAGCACGAAGCGAGGCAAAACGACCCCCGTGAGAGATCTTACTGTCCTTGTACAAACCAGGTACCAACATGTTAAACCCTTCCTTCCTCCCATCAACTACATCCTTCCCGGGGTCAAACTGAGGTCAAATGAGAAGCAGCTTCCCCCCACCTCGCTGCTCTCACTGTCACACATGACTAACGTGTACTTTTGCAAAAATACAAGAAGAGAGATACTGGAGGAAATAATGTGGGGGAAAAAACTGATATACAAGCTGAACCTGGTATGTGCGGCTTGTTTTTAAGCCACTTGAGGGCTGAGAGCATAATTAGATGACGCAACAAACACAATCAGCATTTCTGTCTGCCTGCCACAAGCCTTTCTGAGACAGTGTGAGGAATAAAAATGAAGAGAGATAGGAGAGAAAAAGAAAAGAAAGCAGAAATACATGAATAACTCCTTAACACACACACACACACACACTCCTACACACTCTTTCCTCTGTCAAAGAGGATGTGTTCATGGTGTGGCGGAGGGATTATGCTGGATATGTGGAGCACATCTTGTTCAATGCTAGTGATCCCTAAATTCAGGAGGTTTGGGCTTAGCAGCAGGCTGGATTTATACTCTCTCTGTCTTACTCTGCCTAACATCTTTCACCTCTATTTCTGCACTGTATTTATCTGTCTCCCTCTCTGGTGGATTCTTGAAACAAGACCAGAAATGTACTGACAGGAATGTGGGAGGAAAGAGTGAAACTAAAGGATTACGCTTAAAGAGGACTTGGCAGTAAGATGTTTTATTTATTTATCCTCTTTTCCTTTTTTTTTTGTCAGACATGAGGTTGATACTGAGGGACACATGGACACAACACGCTAAACTCTATATGTCTCTGCCCAAGTTAGAATTGAGTAAATTCAAAAGAAAGACACCCTTCTTACTGCTGTGACTTTTAGGGAAGAATCAGACCACAGAAGCACTAAGTCATGCTCTGGCAGCGGCTCCAGGCTCTGACACAAGCCTCTTTCTCAGTCTCAACCTTTCTCCACATAAAACAGGGCATTGTCCCCCAGTAACAAACAACCAGGAAGGAACAGGAGGCGGGACACTTGTTCCATCCAATGTGTGTGTGTGTGTGTGTACTCATGTTGTTCCATCCATTAACTGTGTTGTTATGGGAAACCAGATTTCCATGTTGTGAGATAATGGACTCACACACACATAGACAGTGTGCCAGAGACTGTCGCACTAAACATCACGCAGTCGTATATTTACCATCTGGAGGGGAGAGAACATACAATGGCACAACATTATTACACAACAACACTGGTTTCTATTGTGTAGTGCACCTCCACACTAGTGATTTTGTGATAAAGTTTCGTAGTTTTTCTATTTTGCTTTACACGATTTCCCCAAAACCTGCCATGTCTGCATCTACAGCAGCCTGTTTTACCAGATAATGTCCTCATTGTATGTTTTGCATGAGTGCGAGTAGCTTTGCAAACCTACATCACACAAGTTTCTCCTTGCTCATTGTCTTGAAAGGCTCAGTTTCCTCGTAACAGGTGTCCGTTCAAGTATTGTATAAAAGATGGTTCCTTGACTGATGCACGAGCTTGAACACTTCCTACATCTGATGAAACTAAAACATCACTCACTGTTGTAGGTCTTAACTTGTTTGGCAAATGTCATATTTTTCCTAAGATTTTCCATGGAAAAAGGTGGAAAGTTTTATGAATACATTTGAGACAAGAAACAGTCCTTGTGTCATGCTATGTTTTATCTACAAGACCTGATTGTTTTAATAGCTTTTAAATAGTTTTTTAAATGCTTATGTAATTACCTTAACACCCCACTTTTCAGCTGGGCCAGTGGCTGTCCCAACGTAAATCTCTCTCTTAAATCACTAGATTTTGGCTGACTTTTAGAAGCTAGAAAGTGCCAAACCAAAAGTAACAGTGTGAAACGTCTCAAAGTTTTCCGTTGCACAAAAATGAGTTGTACTTGTGGTTACAACAAAGGATTATTTTCATTATCTATGCAATGTCAGAAAATGTGAGAAATGCCTATGGCAATCTCTGTAGCCTAAGGTGACATCTTCAAATGACTTGTTTTGTCTGATCAACAGTCCAAAACACCCAAATATTCGATGTACAATGATATAAAATAAAGAAAAGCAGCTGAGAACAAGAGAATATGTGACATTTTTCTCCATCACTGATTTGATTATTGAGTTATGAACATTTTTGTTGATTAATGTTTTAATTCTATTAATGTACAAAGACTGTGGCTTAACTGACACTAGTTGTTCTCTTTACTTAGAAGGTAACAGATGTTGATCCATATTGGATTCTACATTCATTGATGCTACAGTCAGTGGAGAGATCGTCTTCTTATCTTCTATGATGGATTTCTACCTGCATGACTGTTGAATGTCACTGTTTAAGTGTGAGTCTAGATGGAAATCCTCTCTTCGGTTCAAGGAACGAAAAGTGACATTTGTCTTTGATAGTTATGTTATGAGAATTTGAAATCAAACTGAATTATGGTATATCAAAGGAAGGAACATTTTTAAGGCATTTTTATCGATGTTAATGCATGGTTTCCCTTTAACTCATTATTAAAAGTGACAACAACAGAGGGGTAAACAAACAAAATAATCATGTCCGTCCTCTCTCCTCTCATCTCCGCACCTGTGTTCTTGATGAATCTATTTTTAATGGAATTTCTAATGGGATTCTCCTCTTTTCCCTCTCCATCTGTTACAGGCAGGTTGAACGCATGCAACGGGACACACACAGAGAGCTGGGGTTCCCCTCTTGGTTCTTCCATTAACAGCAGATGTAAGAGATCAATTAGGGTGCTGAGCAGTCTGTGGGAGCTGCATCACGGGCACAGAGAGGTTAATTATATCTGTTCACATCACAACTGGCCAGAAGAAATATTGGCCAGGATTCAAAGATGAGGAGCAACCAAATCGATGTGCCATGACTTCAACCTCAGTGGAGACAATACGCTGATGGAGATCATTACCATAAAATATAACACTCACCTTGTCACAGTAATTTAATTTATCTTTAATTAATCTTAAACGGTTTGGTGATGCACTCTGGGATTAAAAGGGAGATTTATGCACAGACATGCATGTGCACACATGAATGCTGACATGCATACCTGTGCTCACACAGACACACACTGATGATCTGTGCTGGAAATCATTTGCATACTAATTTGAAACACATTTGAATAACTGAATGTGCTTCATAGTCATATTGAAGAATTCATAATTGAATCCCTCTGTTATTGTTTACAGTTGTCTTGAATGTACAAAGCAGCTTCAATGACACTTTCAGGAAACAAGCAAAGGCTAAAAATAACAGCATTTCTTTGGGATTCTGCTGACTTGTATGATTTATTACCCTCCCCCACAGGTAGAATTCAACGCTCTGTTTAACACATTTAGAGTTACCATGCAGAGTGGAAGCTTTCGACTTCCCGCTGGAGCACACAGTTCTGTTTCTGGCTCTTTCATGGTATTTTTACGCATCCATGACATCCTGTTCAAGGACTCGTGCAGCCTGCATGTCTCCTCTCTTGACCTTCTAATGGTATGCACACACACACGCATGGTGAACTTGAAGATGGACACACACACACACAAACACCCATAACCAGAAAGCACTTCTCTCTCTCATGTGCCACTGCCAGAAGCATTAGTTACACATACATACACACACATAGTCAGAGTATGTATATATATTTAGCACAGGAACTCGCACACTCCTGCTTTACATGCCTGATTGTTTTAGTGGGTCATGGGATGAGGCTGCGTGAATGTGTGTCAGTGGAGGAAAAGATAAGAGGGAAAGAGAGAGAGAGCAGAGAGGGGAAATACTCAGTTCAGACAGCAAATGGCATCTTCTGCCTGCTGGCTCACTAAGAGGCTGTTTCCATGAGCACACTGACGTGCTGGTAACCTTGTCCTTGAATAAAATGTAAGACGATCATACCATGCATAACATACCATGCATAACATATCATGCATAACATGGTAATAACAGGAAAATAACGAGAAAATAACAAGAAAAAACTGACAAAATAAATAAGTTAAGTTTCAGCATCTTAATTTACATGATACACACACACACACAAATGGTATCATCAGTCTGTCTATCTGCTTGAGCGCATTTTTACGACTTGGTTTACTGGTTTGCCTAAAGGGTCATCCGTGATTTGAGACTTAAGCTATCACAGACACGTTATTTCTGTATCCCCTTCAAGCCCTGCCTTTTTGGAGCTGGCTCCGGTCTGCACATATACCCCTCTCACCCTAAAACATTTCATATTATCACAATATTTTTGTAAAGAAGGCAGATTATGAATATGAAAATAGTTATTCCGTCACTTAATTTCACTCAGACTTGGTTTTACTTCATTGCTGCCCTTTAGATTTGTGGGGCAAAAATGTCTGTTCACTGACCTCTGCGTGTATGTAGATACACATGTCAGTAACGCTTTATTAATGGGTCTGTACACATTTATGCCAAAATGCCCACCTGCATTGCTGATTTCTATTCTGCATCCTTTGATCCTGGCTCAGTATGATCCTGGCTTGTGGCCTATTTTTGTATACAGTCTTCTTTGCAGATATTATACACCAAAATGCAGATTAAGCTTCCTGTGTATATATTGTTTGTATAGTATCCATGGGATATGGTAAAAGTATTTAAGGCAGAAAACTCATGAGGACATCAGGATACCAGTGTCGAAGGGCTGGCACTAAAAGGACACCGGACTATTTTCATTATGTAAGTCGCATCATTTTCCAGCCACAGATCTGCTGGCTCCACCAGATCTAGAAAAACACGCAGCTTGACTCTACTGCAGCACAATCTGCTTGTAGTGGAGAGAATAGTAATGCGCTCAGTCTGGGTGCTAGTTCTGTGTTTTTCACTAGGTTCACCCTGCTGTGTCGGCCACAACACCACTTAAAGCCAAATCTTCCACAGTATGAAACAAAGAGCTGAGAGATGGTTGATGTGCTGTTTACTTCTTCCCTTTGCAGTAACACATACACAGATATTCCAGTAGTCATGCAATAACAGCTGGGTGTTTATAACATATGCACACATTTAGTTTACCCATATGCAGTAATATGCATAATTTTACCAAACCTAATATAAAAAATAATCACACTATCACAGCATTACACAACACTCATTACATGGGATTCTCAGACAGATATAACACTGTTAAGTTACTGCTAATGTTGACATAACACGTCCTATTATTTATGATTTGTGTTAAATCCTCCTGCTAATGAATTATTTGTGACAAATCTACAGGAATGCTATGTCCTGTCACCAAGTTAGCAAAGCCTCAATAGCAGTACAGATAACAACACTTGACATTAGCCACTTTGTATTGTAGCTCAACCATAAAACAGTGTTTACAGTAATAAAAGGTAATAAATGCATGAACATGTTTTGAACTTGGTTAAGTTAGGCATGAGCAGTGGATAGGATAGTAGGATAGGGGTTGGGGGGAGGGTGTCATTTAGCACGCTGTTACTGTGACAACATCGGGGTGGGGTGGGGGAGGGTCGTGTAATAAAGTGGGCGTGTCATGTAGTAAAGTGGGTGTGTCTTGTAGGTCTGCAAGACTGCAGATAGACCCTTCTCATAAACAAGCGTGCGTGAAACTGGAAATAATTAGTGTAGTGATCACATGGTGAGCACCTAAGCTCCGAATTCTCATCCACATTGGCTGACAGAAGTGATCTATAGCTGCATCAACACAAGGAAATACAATATCACAAGTAATGCAGCGGATAAATACTCACTTTTTCATTCACGCACAGATCACTTAATGAAAGTTATTGCACTGCACAACCATAGTCCATCACTCGACCAACACACTGAAGCACCCTAAACTGCGTGACGTCAGTTAAAATATACCATCAGCACCTGGGTTGGTTCCCCGTAAACAGACACTCGCCAGCACATTAGACACAGAAGCCCCATATGGGCAACAGTAATTAATACTCTAACTCGTAACTATCTAACTGGGGCCTTTTCTACACTGCTGTTTTAGACAACATACACCACAGAGCAGGAGATGCAGTGTAGCTGATGAGCCTGAGGTTTGTTCAGTAGCCTGCTGTACCCATTCAATAAAGCTGTACACGTTTAATGAGCACACACTGTCACTTTGTGTAAGTGTTAGCAGTTAATGGCTCTCTATTCTGCAGCATGAAAAAGAAAGTGCAGGGTGAACCCTTATCAGGAAAAAAGGAGGGAAAAAAGTGAGGGAGATAAGTAGAAGAAGAGGGGGGGCAGCAGCATGACTCGTGACTACAGAAACCCAAACTGCTCTGCTCAATATCTGACTGTCTGGAGATAAAAAAAAACCCAGAAAGCACTCTAAGCTCCACTTGGGGCATTCACACAAGATCAAACAAAGAGCGTGAGAGAGTCTGACGTAGGGATGAGGGTGAAGTGAAAATGGCAAGAAGCACAGCCTGTGTAAGAGGGAATGTGAAGCAAGGTGAAGGACGGACACAGTCAAAGTATGAAAGATAGAAGAAATACAACCACACTGAGAGAGAGAGCGAGAGAGAGAGGAGATAAAAAGAAATGGAGAGTGTGCATGTGCTCTCACTGATACAGCTATAGGAAATCAATGCGAACCTTTAAATGAATCAGCACTAGTGGATGAGTTAGCCCATTCAGGTCGATATTTATTAGACGGCTGCTCTGATACATGCTAAAGTTACAGATGTGTAACGGTGGACAGAGACACATCATTTCCCAATAACGCCTTCTCTCACTGTTTCTCCGTTGACATTTTTGTGCAGTTTTATTTGAGTGGAGACCCGAGGAAATATCAAAGTGCAGGTCAGCTTCCCCAGCGGGTGTTACTCGTCATTGGTGGATAATGTGAAAAAATAAAGAGGGCAGAAAAGGAAATAAGGAGACATTGAGAAAGAGGAGAAGATATTTGGAAAGCAATTTTGGACCATAACAAGTTCATGATTCATAAATAAATGAAAGAAAATAAAGACTTTATTGCTACTATATGAACATTAGAGTCAACACAAGTCAGTGGACCCTAAACTTTGCTGTATTAACACTCCAATATGCTTTGCACACATGATACCCTCTTCTTCCTCCTCCCTGCCATCCTGCCTTGGCTACTGTGTTTGATAACGTGAGCAGGGCTTTAATCCTAATCCCTCTACACGTGCCATCATCAATCCGGGTTTGGATGGCGATACCTATAGATGTACAGCCAAGAACGTGAGGAGACCGGATGGACTCATGTCACCTCTGCTGTGTATCAAAATGCTGACAGCAAGACATAAAATGAGCCTCCATCTTTATTAGTTTCCCTCTTCACCTTCGTCTGCTTCATCCATCTGCACTTCTATCTGTCTTTGCTTTTTGTTTAGAAAGGTTATCTTTTGGTTTTCTTTCTATGCACTTCACATTAACTGGTTTATCGCCCTGCCCCCCTCAGCTGTCTGTCTTTTGGTGCCATCTTGCAACAGTGCCACTGCCGGTAAGCTGTGCTGCAGTGCCAGTGTGCCTGTGGGTGTACAGCATGAGTGTGGAGCGCAGAGATAAAGGCATGTTTGATCCAAATCAGAGCAGAGATCATTAGCTCAAAAGGTAAATGAATGAATGCAGGTGAATGGATTTATCAGGATGGAGAGACTGGGGACTGTAAGTGAGCCGGATTTACTTGATAACAGATTTGCTTGTTAATACATCAGGAGCTTTTGGTGCATCAGGAGCTAATGAACAAGAAATCGCATTAAAGGATGTTTTTGCTCTACCGGTCGTGCATGTTTTAGCTGCACATCTCATGTGCTCAACATAATGGCCAATCAATTTCCAAAGCATCGCCTAAAGGTTTTTAGAATGATTTCTTATCTTCCATGCAGCCATTGACTTCTATTCATTTTTTCTGATATGAAAATTAACTTGCGGAAATTTCAACTTACTTCATATCAGAGCTAAAATGATTAGTTGATTAGTCAGCTGAAAATGAACCACCAACAACTTTGATAATTGGGTTTAAGTCAAGGTAAGAAAAAGGCCAAACATGTCCTCAAATGTCAGTGTCTCTGTTTTATATATTTTTTATGGGTTTTGGGATTCTAATAAGACAAAAGAGTTCTGGGAAACTGTGATGGATGGATTTTTCAATACTTTCTGTCACTTTATAAACTAAACAAATAATTGATTAATCGTATAAATACTTTCTAGATTAAACAACAGTCCAATGATATCCATTGTAATTCATCAAAATTAACATTCTCTGGTAATGCATTTGTGAGCAAAGAGTATGTTTAAAACATCACTTTGTGGTGCTTTCAAGGATGCTCCAACATCTGCTATTTGACATTCAACTTCCTAAAAGCATTTCTTTCATGGTGTAATTCAAAGATAAACAATAAGCAGACAGCACAATGGATGCTGCTGGACAGACGACTTCCAAACTGTAGAGAAATTAATGGAAATCAATCAGGATAAAATCAAACTCATGTGATATAGTAGGATTAGGAAAATGGTTGGAAGTAATGTTAAGACCAACAAAAACAACCAGTACGGTGCTTTAAAGTCACAATAACATCAAATGATCACTTTCTATCCCTTAAAATGACCAAGAATTCTGCCAATCTGATGTCAGAAAATTGGCAAATTATATAAAAACAACAGCAATCTCATTACCAGGCACACAACACAGACTAATTCGATCAAAACTGTCCTCTCGTCCGGAACCAGTACAACCCAAATGTAATTTAACACAGAAAAAAGGATTCACTTCCTTTACAGAGGCCTCCTCAGTGTGTGTGTCTGTGTGTCCGAGTGTGTAATGGGGCTAATTTTCAGTTAGCCTGAGCTAGCCCTGACCTCCTGAGGACAAACATGCAGCCCGCGTGTGTGTTTCTGCAGTTTAGCTGACCTAGTCTCTGAACATTAGTCTGGTTGGATGCTCCACAACACACAGGCTGAGAGACGGAGAGAAAGAGGGAATGAATGGCATCATTGCCTTTTGCACCGTGTGGATCTGGACGGCAGCAGCAGAACAGTATGATGTCACTCTGGCCTAAGGACCTAACACACACGCATAATAAAAACACATACACACACACTGGTCTTGCAGATGTGTGCGCACGCTCCATACATTCAAATCAGCTGTAGCTCGGACAGCCACAGACGCACACACTTATTTGAACTATAGTTCACCCAATTAAGCAGTCTGTTGGAACAGCGAACAAGGCGCTGCTCCCTTAGCGTGAAGTTAAGTCTGTGTTGGGTGTGTTTCTGTGTGTGTGTGTGAAGGAAAGAGAAAGCGAGACAGAGAGGGAGAAAAAGCAGGGGGCTGGAGGTTGGAAAATCCCTGGCAACAGCCCCTGAGCAGCATGTCTTCTTTCATCGACTTTCTTGTAGAGGAAACATGACATTGCGAAGGATTACAAACAAACTCACTGGCTCTCTCTCAGCTGTTGGGCATGATATGGCAGGAAGAACGAGGGAGAATCTTAAAAATGAGACTTAATATTTTGCTTATTAAATGGAGACAGAGTAGACAAAGGATAGTTTGGATTTTCCAGATGTTAAATAAAAGAGTCAAGCCTGTCACCAAACCACCGAGCCTCATGAGCAATAAAGGTGTTTCATACTGTATTACAGAAAAGCTGTGCCACTGCCACTGCACTGTTTGTAGGAGGTTTTAAAGGTCAGTCACTACCTTAGAGGAACTCGTAAAACTATTGTAACACTGTGCACCACTGCTACACCTGTTTTTCAGGTAAATCCAACTGGCCCACCCCAGAAGTTATCCTTGGCGCCATCAGCACTTTGCTTATCATGTAGGAATATGACATGTGAGTAGAAAAGATGCATACTGTCCTCACTGGAAGGCAACAAACCGTCACTGAAATCTGAAAACTTCGAACTCCAACATACAAATTATGAACTGGATTCAATCTGATGCCTCACCTTTGTTAGATATTCCAGTTTCCTTGTCACTCATGACCTTAAACTTTGCCACTGTGCCATTTTAATTAGTAATTTATAGCCTTGATGTACCAAGAGAAGCTGTTCAGGTACAGGAGAACAGTCGTCTGTTATGTCTCTTTATAACAGTATAGAGAGAGATATCTTTAGTCAACCTTGGTTAATTTTGTACAATTTACAACTTTCACAAACCTTTAAATTCTTGCTCTAATGCAGCACTTTATTTTCATCCTGCCTCTTTGCCTCTTTTATGATTGCTATAAATTTAATGAGTGAAATCTATACAGAATGAAAGCTTTTAACTGGATTCATCTCATCAGTGATTCATGAAATGTATCTATGGCAGGAGGTACCTCTTTGTAATTCCACATTCATGATTTGCTCTGATAGACACTACTATCCCCTCATCCCTCCACTGCTACTGCTTAGACAGTGTAGTAAATATTATTGATTTTTTCATTATCCACCAATGCCAATTACGTTCCTCTGTGGTTCAACAATGATAGCTTACACTCACTAACCAGCACCGCTATCACTGTAAAAAATCATAGATGTACACAATGGTGATATCTCATTGAGGGGGGCGAGTGACGATTTTTTGGGGGGTTTCACCCTGTAAATGATAAACATAAAATTTGTATCTTCATTTAACGGAAAGCCTGTTTTTAAGTTCCTCTGCTACAGTAGTAATCTCTGTTAGAGACACTGGTTATTGTGTTGGGGATAATCCCCTTTGTGCAGGGGGCTCAGTTTTTCAGTATGCCGGCAGTGATGGCATCACCCAACTGGGCAACAAACTGTAGAGCATCACTCAAAAACAATACATCATTTGAATGATACATCCTTACGACATGTTGAACTGGAATTAAATATGGGACCATTATGAGCATAGTTTAGTGATACTCTAAACAGCATGTGATAAATTTCTAAATTCAGCTTCTTGGCAATAAATCCTAAACTGATGTCATACTGATGTGTCATGCTGCTTTCTCTCTTCCCTGAGTCACTCCTCTCCCACCCATAACATTAGCAGCCTGAAGTATGGTTTCTCCCTCTGCCAGCAAATAAATTACATTAGGATGGCGAGAAAATCATGAGCAATAGTGTTCTGTTCCGTCATTCATTCAGCAAACAGATCCGTAATCAGCCGACAGGGGAGAAATATATGCATAACATACCCCTTCATCATATCAGACATGAACCAGAGTAATCAGGACAGACTGTTCCTCATCCTCTCTCTTTGTTTATTAGCTCTCTTGGTATCTGCTGGCTCACAGAGACTTTTGACATTATTCTGTAAATGTCCTCTGAAGTTAATATTTAAAGGGGACCTATTATGTTCTTTCCACTAGAGTAGCTTTGCATGATTCACAGTCCAAAAAAACCCTTAAATATTCAAAATCAAATGCTTCCTCGTGCTAAATCTCTTCTACATCTTTTGGTTAATGTAAAGAGCTGATAGCTTTTAACAGTGAGAGACATTTTACACAAGAGCATAAAGACTGAACTCCCTTTTTTTGCCAAAGCCCATAAGAGCTGCAGCTAAAATAGCTCATGTCTGTTACACACACACACACATACACACACACTTGGTGTCAAGTTTAGCCAGTCAGCTGGTGACATGTCAAGTCCAGAGAAACGACATGCAGCTGAGGGAAGGGCAGGATGGGAGAGAAGGAAAGAGTGAGGAGAGGATTAGTTAGTTTTACCGTTGCAGAACTGTAGCAGTGATGAGGTGTCATACAAGCTGCTGTAGCTGGAAAACCCGTCCTCCATTCTCAGCCCTCGGTGCTCTGCTCCTCTGCTCCCTCTGTTATCCACCACTCCTTTGCTCTCCTCTCTTTCTCTCTCTCTCTCTCCCTCTCTCTCTCTCTCTCTCTCTTTCTCTCTGGTGACTCCCCTCCGTTAGTTTATCGTTCACTTGGTGTCCAAGGCGCTCCCTCCATTCACTCTGCACGGGTCAGGCTCCCTGGGTGAGTCACCATGGCAACCCATTCACTCCGATTATGTCATGTGAACTCCAACCTCTCTTCTCTCTTCTTCTTTTTTTTCCACCCCCTCTCACAAAAAAAAAAAAAAAACAACTCCTAAACTACAGCAGCAAACACTCCCCGCTGAAGAATGACTGCGTTGGACCGCCGGAGACACAGAGACAGAAGTTAAGAGAGGCTGCTGGTGGTTTTGTTTTCCTCTGTGCTTGTCCTCTCCTCCCTTCTCCTCCTCCTCTTTTCCCCTCCTCTTGTCCTTCTTCTGTCTTCAGCAGAGGCAGCTGTGTGTCGTTAGCTCTCACTGATCTCCAGCAGAAAAACAGCTTTAAGAGGGCTTGAGCTGAGCGTGCATGCAGGCGGACTCTGGCACAGGCAGTTACTGTGTGTGTGTGTCTCTATATGTGTGTGTGTGTGTGTCAGAGCCTGTGTGTGTGTGAGAGAGTGTTTAGATAATGCTTGGGACAGCCCAGCCTTCCCCTGTCACACAGTGTGGACGAGTCAGAGCGCAGGGGGCTGGGCCTGTTGGATAGATCCTCCTCCTCTGCTTGATGGGAGAGGAGAGGAGAAAGGAGGATAGAGGAGGGGAGGAGAGAAGAGAAGAGGAAAGGAGAAGAGAGGAGCAGTGAAGACAGAAGAAGAGGAGAATGCAGGAGAGGAGAGGAGATGAAAGGAAAGGGGAGGTGAAAAGAGGAGAGGAGAGGAGAAGACAGAAGTGAAGAGAAGAGAGGACAAGGTAGTGAGACAAGAGGAAAGAGGAGGAGAGGACTAAAGATGAGAGAAGAAAGGAAAGGAAAGGAGAAAAGAGGGGAGGTGAGGACAAGGTTGGGGAGAGGAGGAGAGGACAGAGGAGGAGAGGAAAGGAGAAAAGAGGAGAGGAGAAAGGACGATACAGGAGGGGAGGAGAGAAGAGGGGAGAGGAAAAAGGAGGATAGAGGACAAGAGAAGAGGAAAGGAACGGAGAGGAGAAAAGAGGAAAGGGGAGGACAAGGTTGGGGAGAGGAGGAGAGGAAAGGAGAAAAGAGGAGAGGAGAAGGGAGGATAGAGTAGGAGATGAGAGAAGAGAGGAGAGGAAAGGAAAGAGTAGAGGAAAAAGGAGGATAGAGGAGAAGAGAAGAGGAAAGGAATGGAAAGGAGAAAAGAGGAGAGGGGAGGACAAGATTTGGGAGAGGAGGAGAGGACAGAGGAGGAGAGGAAAGGAGAAAAGAGGAGAGGTCAAAGTAGTGTAGGAGAGGAAAGGAGAGTAGAGGAGCGTAGAGATACAGTAAATAGATGAGGGAGGAGGGGAGAGGAATCACCAAAATGCAGAGAAATGAAGAAAACCAAACCAATAGTTATCAAAATGACAGAGGAGCTATTGGTCTACAAGGAGCAGTTTCACACACACCAACACAGACATGGAGTCACACATACTGTAGTGGTATGGAGTCACATGGGGACACCACAACAAACCGACGTCACATCGCCCTCTGCAGCCGCCACCAAACATGGGAGCTGAACACTGCCAGAGGATCGCTGCTGTGGCTAAACACGATTATCATTCTGTCCTCTGTCTGTCTTATCTGCCCCGCTGCAGACTGCTCAGAGACGAAGGGATCCTTAAAACAAGGACAAGAGGGAGAGAAAAGAATGAAAGGGGGTTGAGAGGAAAGAGAGAAATAAATGGGATGGAGGGGGGAGGGGACAGAACTGAAAGAGAGAGAGAACTTGAGGAGGGTGCGGGGTGTAGAGAGAAGGAGCAAATTAAAAAGTGAGCAGGGAGGGAGTTCAGTGAGAGAAAGAGGGGAAACCCTATAGAAAAAAAAAGATCTTTTTAATTCAGAGCGGGGGTGTGTATGTGCATGTGAGGGGGGGGGCCTCTTTGCATTATTTATAGTTCAAGCTTGTAGGAAAAAATAATATGCCCAAAGAAGACAGTGTCTGTGGCCTATATTCACGTCGGAAACACTCCCCCCTTTCTTCTGAGATCACAAGACAAAATTACACAAAGGGGGAGTTGCTCTAAAGAAGCAGAGAGAGCTTCTAAGCATATATTTGTTTCATTCAATGTTTTTATAGTAGCCAAGCTGATGTGATATAATATGAAGCTCTTTCCATGCAGGTATCTGTCATGATATCTCAAATCTTTTCTGGTTCAAAGGTGTCCCCGGCTAGATTTGACCTTTAACAAGAGGATGAAAGGGATGCAGTGAAGCACCTTTTAACAGCAGATGAGTGAAGCCTTGATTAGTTTATGGTTCAAGGCCTTTTTGTTGTTGACCTCAGAGCCCGTGTTTTTGGTCTCTCCCTCCTCTCCCCCAGGAAAACACTGCACTCCGCTTCACTTATTACACAATAACATCAAGCCACCAACAGATCTATCGAGCTCTGCGACGGGGCAGGATTATGGGAGAAAACAAGGTGCTCTTTGTGACGCATGTTGCGTTTGCACAGTGCAATAGCTGTTTTGTGAAATCACAAGGATATTACAATGTCAAAACATGACCTTTACACCATTTGTACACATTTCTATTTTTCTGGATTTACATTTAAAATTCTTATTGACAAATACAGAATGTGGAAAAAGTAATTTGCATTTTTTTAGGTAACATGAAATCTGTTTTTAACCACTAAAATGCAGCTAATTCCAGTGTTTTGATTCGGACACAAAAAGAAATTCCATGCAAGCAGCTCAAACTGTAAACATCTATTGTGTTTTGCTGCAAAGACTGTGAGTCATGCTGGTGTTTTGTCTGAAGGGGGTTCAGATTATTGTAAATCTCATTCTGGGGCAGATTTGGGATCTAGATTAGGGGCAGGTCTGGTTTTTGTAAGTGTCTGTCTCTCTGTGCATATGCTCACGTGGGAAGAGGCAGCTTAAACTGGAGTGTATTCCCGCCAACCACCCTCCCCCTAACACCCCCAACCCCTCTAGCCACCACCCCATGGGTCCCTAAACCCCACCTACAACACAGTGGGTGGCAGGTGGTGGAACCGCCGCTGCTCCACCCTGCCTCACCCCCCATTGTTCCCCCGTCTCCACTGCCCATCAGTGAATCCAGAGGGTGCACACACTTATAAAATAAACAGGATGGTGCTGGAGAGTGTGAGGATGTCCCACTGTTACTAACAAATACTGTAAGTGCCCGTCCCAAAAACAGACAATCTGTGAGCCCCAGTCAAATGTGCAAACAGGGAAAGCTACTTTTTACATATTTACTTCAATCTCTTAAACTCTACCACTGGCTCAATTTTAAAGAATTTGTAGTGCGTCAAAGCTGAATTTAGTGTAAAAGTGTATAAAATGAAGCCCAATCCACAATATTTTCATTTGGTGTAATGACACAGCTATCAAACACGGTGCCTTGGGTTTGACTCATAGAGTGTATGTAAAGATGGACATAGATACATATAATGATTCATTGAAAAACATTATTGACTTTGTATTTCTAGAGAGAAGTTGGCACTTTCTGAATGAGAGCCAGCATCTAGCGACCATTGGTGGCGTTGCACTTTAATGCAAACAAAACTCCTCGTCCCAAATGGAAATCAGAGCGTGTATGTCGTGTGTATCTCATCCACGAGAATCTATTTTGCCTGTTGTTATGGCTTCTTCTTGTTGTTTCACACGTTAATATGATGAAGTTGGTGCACAAATGAGAACGTACTTCCGCTTATGCAGAGGACGTCAGTTGAAGACGGTCTTTCAATGTGGCCCAGGACACCTTCGTGTACACACTACTAAAAGAATGTGGCCCAGACCACCTCCGAATGTAGTCTAAGCAATCAGATCTCAATGTGTCATCAGTGCATCTTGGGTGCATTCACAACTGTACTTAGAGCTGTCCATTTTTGATAGGATCACCCAAGACGCATTTTAATGCCAGGTGTGAACGGGGCTGAATGAATCTGCACTTTGGATTCATTCATTCGTTTTATGCCAGCACTAATCTGCAATGCACTGGCTTCAGCCTCAGGCTGTGGTAGTTACCACTTGGTTTGACTATTTTATCATGCAGAAGCAAAAATTCACTCAGTTAAAAAGTCAGTTGTGTGAGTCACATCCAGCTATCATACCATAATATAACTGGCAGGAGTTCAGTGTCTTGCACAAGAGCACTTTAACAAGGCTTGGCGTTAGGCCTGTAGGTCCCTGTTGCTTTCTCACCTGCCCTGCTGACTGTTTTTACAGCTTTGGCTCTCAGGAGGCACTTGAAGGTCATAATCAAACTGAACGTGTTTTCTTTTCTTTCCAAAGAAAGGAAAGAAACTGCTGACAATCATTTTATCCACAGATGATCAGTCAGTCTGTCAGTGGGCCAGGATTATTCACAATCAAATCCAGAGCTGAAGAGGAAACAAGGTCAATCCTCTGTACGATTCAGCCACCATCTGTGTGTCTGTCCTGGTTATTGGGCTGCTTTGTGCTTTACACCATGAATTAATCCAACCTGGGGTCTTAATGATTCATATAAACACAGAATTTAGATAAAGCCTTAGGACACATGCATGACCAGGTTGCCTATGTTTTTTTAAATAGATTTACTTGTCAGCTAAATACTGTATACACATACATGACAATGTTTTTGGACTGCTGTGTTGAGATATAGATAAAATATATGTTATTGTCCCCTCAGGGATTTTTTTTCTTGGGCTCAGCGTTACTGCATTACTACTTAAGTATTGTACATGCCAGTGTACATACAACAATAAGTTGAGATATGCTTCAACTGGTTCAATATTACAATCAGTTACAGTCAATTACAGTCCTTTACAGGCAAGATATAAGGAAATAAGATTTTTAAAAAATGAATAATTTGAAATAACAAAATATTAGAATTCATAAAAGCCCATGTCAAACATAACACTGGGATGATTTATTTTTTTACTGAAGTGATTTGAAAAATGAGAGGGGAATGTGTAAAACGTAAAATGTAAATGTAGCAGCAGGTAGTAAAGGTCACCCAATATGAGCCTGTGCCAAGGTGAAGAAAATGAGCCAAGAGGAAACAGTGAGCAGAATATCCTCACTGTGAAACAACTGCTATTCATTTACTAACTAGTGATAACATTCACATGAGGTTTATGAGTTCAAATATCTAGCCATTATACCAACACATTCAGTGTAGCAACTAACAGTGACAGACTGCAGGGCTGGTATTCATTTTTTGTAACCTGAAATAATAATTTTTTTAAGCCACACTTGTGGTATATATAGTTCAGAGGATTGCAATATCCATCTATGAGTTAGTTGTTCCACCACTTCTGTCCAGACTGAAATACCTCAAAAACTATCACATGGATTGCCATGAAATTGAGACGTTAATGGTCCAAAAGGATGAATCCTACTGACTTTGTTGACCTCTCGTTTTTTCATCTACTGTAGCGTCATCATGGGGTTGACATTTATGGTTTTGCCTGAAATGTCTTGACAATTACTAGAATTATTGCCATGAAATTTGGTGCACACAATAATGTTTCCCTTAGGTTGCAGTGAATTTATGTGAAATTATGACCTAATACCTGCAACACTAATGACATTCACATCTGCATTAGTTGTGTTTAGTGATAACTATGCTAACTAAGATAGTGAAAATAATAAACATTATACCTGCTGCATTAGCATATTAGCAGTGTCACTGTGAGCATATTAGCATTTAGCAAAAGCACCTCCGTTTCTAAGCCTCACAGAGCTGCTAGCATGACTGTAGCTGTCTCTTAGTTGAATGACTATTTAAATATATGGTAGGTATTTTTTTTCTTGATAGTAACACGCCCATATTTCCCCACTAGGAACATAAAAGTTTGATCTTTTCATATCTTAACTTAATCTTTATTGGTTGATACAACCTAGATCAATCCTCAAGGTGTGATGGTGCGACACCTCTTAACAGTAACTGTGCTACTTGTGCACCTATATGGTGAGGAAAGGCCAGTGGCAGAGGATGTAATACTGTCCATGACTGACAGGTTCAGCCTTTTTATTAACTGTCCGGACAGGAGAGCAGAGATAGACACACAGAGAGATAGATTGAATGTGAGTGGGGAGTAAATCAGCTGAGTGACTGTTGAAAATACATCATTTCCCATGTGCTGGGGAAAATAACCTGTCATTTCTAATAGATGCTTATCAGAGCAGTCGTCAAATCCAGATTAAAACTCATTTTATGACACATGAATTATGAACCAGGGCTCCTTCACGTCAGACATTATTAGCTTAAAGAACTGGAAGTAATTGAAAGTAAAGAGACTGAATATATAGATGGTCCAACATTATTTAGGAAACTGGCAACACAACCTCTGTCACCTGTGTCAAAGAGAGACAAATCGTGTACCTAGCAGAACAACCAAATCCATAAAGAAGTGCCATTTTGAAAATGTTTGTCACTATAAATGTGAGAAAATGGAGAAACTGTGACCTACTTTTTCTCCCGAGCTCGGCTTCAGAGAAACCAGAAGGTGCTGCATCACACATGGCAGCATAGATGCTGCATTCAAACCCAAAACACGATCTGTCCCCGTATATTGTTTATCATCTTGCCTGACATATTTCACTAAAAGAGGCTAAGCACGACTAAGAATTACAGTCACGCTAGTGGTTTTATCAGGCTGAACTTAGCTTTGAGCTAAATGCTAACTTAATGCTCACAATCACAATGCACACATTTTTAGTTCTAATAACACTGGTGCATTTTACAGACTGTACAAGAGTCAACATTAGCAGCTTTGTGACGCTTCACCTGAGCTAAATGCTAATGTCAGCATGCTAACAGGCTCACAATGAAATACTAACATACTGATGTATAATATTTACCATGTTCACCATCTTAGTTTAGTGTGTTAGCATGCCAACATTAGCTAATCAACACTAAACACACAGTACAGCTGAGGCTAATGAGAATGGTTGCAGGTCATAATGGCAAATTAAAAACTTTGACCTACTGGTGCTGCTGGAGGAAAAGTCAGAGCATCACCAAAGTCATTATAGAATTCATCCTCTGGGATTTACGCACCAAATTTCATGGCAATTCATCCGACAGTTGAGATACTTCAGTTTGGGCCAAGTTGGAGGACTGACCAACATTAGAGCCACATCACAGGCAAAGCTAAAAATGTAGAATATCAAATTATATGAAAACATGTATCAATACTTTATTGTGCCATCTGTTGCACCAAACTCTCCTTCTAAAAATGAATATTTCATCTGAAATACCCCAAAAAATTAAAGATTATACAGTGCATAGACACAAGCACAAGCTCCATGCGCAAATGGCAGCAACACACTGCAGCAAACTACCACACAAGCAGCAGCAATGACAAACAATGAGAGTTGAATATTATGATTCAGGAAAACTGGGTCACCACTTGTGTTTTTAGTGCAGTCTTTTGGTCATGGTCTCTAATAGCATTATGTATGTAGAAATCCACTGCCAGACTACAAAGGCCTACATTTACCCATATTTAAGAATTTTACAGAAAGAGGGAGTAATGACCATGTATTTTGCAAGCCTTACTGTGCTGCTAATTTAATGATAACGCATTTTAAAGATTTTAAATGTCAGCAGATCAGTTTGTCTTTTCAGCACTGTATCGGTAAAAAGGAATGCTTGATCAGCACGCAAGCCCTTAAAATAAATACTAAATACAGGCCCTGATATGGTGCCTGAAACAAAATGTCTTATGGGATTCAAACTGAATGATATTAAAAGTGTTTGGTGGCTTAGGCCTAAAGGAAAGAGGTCATATTCCCCTGTTAAGTCTCTATGGATGCCGTCTCAAGACAGACCTTTTAGAGCAGGAGAGAGATGGAGAAGGCATGTGAGTGTGGATGAGGAGAATCTGCTTTTGGGCTGTAAATAGCTCCTAATCCTGAGGCTATGGAGCAGAGTTACATGTCCTACTCTGGCTCCTCTGCACTGTGTGGTGCAATATACAACTCTGTCACTCACAAGTCGAACAGCACTGATGCATTATAGATCATGAAACCACTATCTGTTTATTATAATATACTGTTTATCTCTATCATGTAGGTTAATTGATAACAACTGGGTTTTCTAATGTTAATACTCAGCTTAGTATTATGTGACACAAATTCATTATTTGTTGTATGACATAAATTACACCTGTTACTATCTCATTTGTGAATTTTGACTTAGCATCATTAACTTGTCCAGTGTTGATTCCCAACATTAACTGTCACAAGCTGTCATTATAGCATGATGCTGCTTTAATTGGTGTGAAGCTGGACCCAGGAGATATTTAACATACAAATATAAGAGTGATATTGATCTTCTCATCTATGTTTGTGCTAGAAAGCAAATAGGCGTATTTCCCAAAATGCGCTTTAAACCTGCATAGTGGAATTTTTGTCTCCCCCTTCTGGCAGTGAGAGTAAATAGTTAAATAGTCAAGTTAGCAGAGGACTGAACTGGCAGTGTTGCCAACTGCTAATTTGCATATCTATGACTTCATGATGTAATTACATACAATATTTTAAAACATTTAAAGAAGATTAAGTTGAATTAAACTAAACTGACTGTAACTAGCTATATCATTTGCTATTTTTTTCAAGCAGCTCCTCAATGTTCATTTACCTCTAATAATAGAAAACTGTTTTATGCAGGCTGTTGTATTGACTCTGTAAATGAAGTATCATGAATCGAGAAATGATCATGCACTGGAATAAATTCACTATTGATTTCTCTGTTTTGACAAAACAAAATCAAACTTAGATAGTAAAGTTAAATCATTCAGAATAAAAACAATTAGGATTGATCATTGATCATTGGGGCACGTTCACAGCTCATTCATGTGTGTCCTGGAAAAACCTTCAAATGGGCCAATAAATCTTCAGGTGACCCACAACTTAGTATTAAACTCAAAACTTATAAGAGAAAAACTAAAAAAAACCCCACTGGAAGCTGTTAGAGTTCAATGTGAATAGGTTTACTGTGCATAAAGAGATACAGAGCAAACCAAGGCCTCTATCTCAGGATAAAGAAAAACCTAATGCAAAATCATGAAACCTCATATTATATACTTTTCATAACCCCTCCTATTGTGGAGCTTAGTTTCTAGACTCCACCTCATTTTTTAACTATATTCAACCATCTGTTCATTATTTCTGAGTTCATAAGTGACCTTGACGCTTTGGTGATAATACAAGTGTGACTTATCTTAGAAATTACTGTCTCAGCATCTTCCACCTTTTTCTCACACTAAAAATGGACCTGGCGGCCTTTAACCATTTTACACAGAAAACCAAATTGCTATATCACAGATTAGCCTTCTTGCTAACTCCCTGGGAACTGTCTTTTATTGGCATAATGTCAATTTTGCACTCTCACTGGCACATTTGTTTGATCATGGAAAGGCAGTTTTTCACCACACTGGCTGATGATTGGTTGAAGAGAAGAGAAGTTATGGCTTGTCAAAAAATAGATAGCTAGATATGTTGTTAGCCACTTTTTTGAAAAAAAGTTGCTAAACGGGTCTGAAAGGTTGCTTTATCCAGCAACAAAGTTGCTAAATTGGCAACACGGTAAACCAGAAGTTAGCTGGCTGGAGGAAGTCTCTGGTGCACTTGCTCTATGAGCACCCTTCAGCTCTGGCAACCCAATCATTGCTGGTTGACATAAAACGCACCACTACCAGTGCGCCAGAGCGGGAAAGTCGCCATAGACACCAGGTTTAAAAACTTTGTATACTGTGAAATACAGAGAGGTTTACCTGGCAGTGATAGGCTTAATCAGCATTGTGTGAACTCGTTTGGAAAGGGCTTGAATGTAACAGACATTCATTTATATGTAAAAGTCCTACACTCCAGCTTTAACTTTAAAATTCAACTAATGGTCTGATAATAACAAACTGAATATTATTAACTACAGAGAAAATGGTGCTAAATAAAGAACTGATGATGTCAGTAAATGTCAAGTGATAATCAATCGGTGTCAGCTAGCAGCAGCAGAAGAAGAAGAGTCCCTCCTCCAGGAGATGCAATGGATGTTGTATGTATAGAGAGAGATTAGATTTCCAGGTAGCACACAAACACTTTGAGAATTAAGTGGAGCTGCTATATTATTCTGCACTAATGTATGACATTCATAACATCATGACACCATATCAAATCCTATTGTAGGCATCACTTGAGCCTTCATTGCTTCTGTGTCAACCTTTAATACCTCTTCCCACCTCCTTCCTCCCTGCCTGACCTCCTCGCCTGCACACTAATGATGCCATAGAAAGACAGAGAAAGTACACTGACTTCTCTACATCTAATCTATATGTTAATGAGGCATAACTCGGACACAGGAGTAGAACCAGATTGGTGTAATTCTGGACTGCACTCCATGGAAATCTACTAATATGACCGCTGCTGTGTACGCCCATTTAAAACCAGAAAACAACAACTCACAGGTCAGTGGGAGACACTGTAATTCGTCAAACTCGCTACTGATGTGAAAATGATCCATTTATCTTAAGGACGGCAAGCTAAAGCCACCTCATCACTACCATGAAAATCAACACTGGTGTGTGTAACTGTATGGACACACACACATACACACACAAACACACAGTGTATCCCAGACTAAGCAAGGCTGTGTGTTCTCTCAAGCGACGACAACATTAATCAAATCTGACTCAGGCTGCTGAAACATCCATGTACACCCTTCCCCCCATTTCCTGAACAACCAAGAACTCTGCTCCACACTTTCTCTCCCTGTACAAGCCTACACACACACACACATATATGTATACATATATGCTGTGAATGCACACACAAACCTGATCTGACTTAAGTTTAAAATGCATACCCCTTTATCACACAGTGCTACCTTTCACTTGCTTTTCATGCACCACCTCCCACAGCTTTATATTATAAATTCTCTTTCTGTTTCATGTTTCTTTCATTCATTTTTTTTCTGCATCAAATGACTCTTCCTCTCTGCACTTCTCGGTTTCTCCTCTCACCCTCTGTCTTTCAAAGTCAGAGCTCAAACCCTTCAATCGATAACGCCTAAAATAAACTCTGCTGAGGAAATCAGGTGTCTGCTGCAGAGTTTGCTCCAATACATATGTTGTGGCAGTCAGGCTCCTCCCTGCACTGTCTTTCCCTCTCTCTCTCTCTCTCTCTCTCTCACACACACACACACACACACACACACACACACAAAACTGCAGGTGATTATGCTCAAACTCTTGTGACAAAGGACCCATTTTCAGCCAGTTTGCTCACATGAGGAATAGGTTTAACATCAGCAAAGCTACTTGTCCTCATATTCAGGGCACAGATGGAGGGCTGACGTCAGCGAGCCGTGACGCAGTCTTCATCTCTCATCTGTATTTCAGAAATCACTCACTCTAGTACACACACACACACACACACACACACACATACACACACACACACAAACACACACACAGTCTCTGCATACAGCATCTGTATTGAAGGCGGTGGCAACTGGATGCTGATGACTCTCTTCTGTCACACGAAGACTTGTCAGCACTCATTTATGCCCCCATGAGTCTCAGTTACATGACACACAGCAGCAGCTGATTTTATTTTTCACCATGATCTCCTAGGAGACAGACACTGCCTTGCTCTTCATTCCTTCATCCTCCCTACTCCATCCTGTTTCCTTCCTTACCTCCTGTCCTCCTCGCTCCCCTTTGGTTTCCCACTCCCACTCTCTTTTCCCCCCATTTAACTTCCCAATGTGCACAACCCTGTGCTGACTCCATGAGCAGTGCCATCATTCATAAAGTATGTTAATACTGCCACCTGCAGGAGATTTGTTGAAATGCTGCAGTTTTTTGTGCAATGCCTAAAAGTCATTCCCAGTATCAGACTCTCTTAAAGGCTTCTTTTTCTAAACAGTTCATTTCTACAAGTACTGCTTGCTTTAGATAATTATAACATACACACAGTGTTAACCTCTTCAGTCCCACAGATCCTTGGTGGGTCCACCATTACATCTGCATCTTTGCTCTGTTCACTGTACACTTACAGAACTTATTATTAAATTCTAGGGGACATTACAAGGTTTCCATGTATTTCAAATATTTGTATAAAGGAACATTTGGTTAAAATGTTATACAAAACATTAAGAATTACAACTTAATGAAACTCCTCTGTGACAGGAGAGGGGGTGCTCCTCTGAGTCTGCACTATCAGGCTCTTCTTTTTCCATTTACTAGCATGAACTGCTAAAATACATCACTGTGTATTAGTAGATATTGGGCCTCCACATGCCACCGGAACAGCTTCAATGCACCTTGGCATTGATTCTACAAGTCTCTGAACTCTTTTGGAGCGATGAACAGCATTCTTCAAAAAGATATTCCCTCATTTAACTAACAAGTCTGCCCAAAATCTCCCGTAGGTGTTCAATTGGATTGAGATCTGGTGACTGCGAAGGCCATAGCATATGATTTACATCCTTGTCATACAAATCAAACCATTCAGTAACCTTGTGCCTTGTGAATTGGGGCATTGTCCTCCTGGAAGAGACCACTCCCATCAGGATAGAAATGTTTCATCATAGGATAAAGTTGATCACTCAGAACAACTTGTATTGATGTGCAGTGATCCTTCCCCCTGAGGGGACAAGTGGACCCCATGACGGCAAAATGCCAGATCCCCTCACTGCAGGGGTCAAGCATTCAGACCTGTCTCGGTTTTTTCCTTTAATTAACTTCAACTATGATTTTTTTTTCATTAAAGTGCTGCAATAAGCAGATAGAGAATATAGGCTACACATATTCTCAAACTGTGTGCAAAATTACGTACAAAAGGGAAATTTGTTTGTAATATTGGGGTTCAAAAAGCTTATTTTTATCAGCTGATGGAGTGAATCAGGACAGGAGGATGCAAAAAAGGGATCAACTGCAAGGTAAAGAAGCTCTGGCATCAGTGATTTAATTTACTAACTTTGATGTAATTTCCTGTTAAATGCATGAAGCTTTGACATGATATGATAATGAAGGTGTGGTCAGAGACTGGTCAGCTGCCCATCTAATGTAATAACCACAATCTTGGCAGTTGTTGCCAGGGCTTGAGCAACATCAAACGGTTCTCATACCGCTGAGTCATCTTGAATTAAATTGAAGAGGGAATCATGCATGGACTGAACCAGAGAGGGAGGCAAAAGGGGGATGAGAAAGAGGATAAACAGGAAAAACAGAAGATAACAGGGCATTGAGGGGAGATAGAGGAGATAGAGGGAAGGGCCACCACATGAAACGTGAGTGAGAGACTGACTGAGTGACTGAGAGAACAAGACAAGAGGAAGGTTTCTATTTATAACTGATTGTTTTTGTTGGTGTGTCAGCCAGGCGGTAGCAGCACTTCAGCTCTCCTCTCAGCTTGGCTGCACTTGGGGGAAATGACCCTTCACTTAACGCTTGACTGCCCCACACGCTGCCACACACATAGACAAGCAGACACCTGCACGTACACACAACACATCTTTATACCATTTATCCCCAACAGCCAAGTCACACGTTATATCCACAAATCTTTCTTACGGGAACTTGCTAAGAACATCTGTAGCTCACGTTGCATGTCCCCCCCCCTCCCCCTCCATCCAACCTGACCCCCCATCTCTATCCTCTTTTTCATCTTCCACATACGTCTGATTAAAACATCTGCAAAGTCATTCTGTATTATTTTGACAAAACCAGAGTGAACTCACTCCACGTTTCCATATAAGGGCCCAAACTGAACCGGCTCCCCTTTGTAGCTGAGTACTTGCTGGGAGAGTTGTCCCAGTGGAGGGCTCAGACTAAAACAGGATGGGCTCAGAAACACCCCTCCCTCAAATATATACACAAACACTCACATAATGACAGAAAACACACACCCGCACCAATCTAAACAATTTACAGGCATGCATCCCTTGAATGAACACCCACCCACACACACACATAAACAGATGTGCACATTTCCATACATGCAAACTCTCTGTTTTCTCTTACCCGTAGGAAGCCCCTCACAGTCAGACATGGCCACAGAAATAGATGAGGATCAGGACAGTGTCTTGTTAGCTGAGTTACAGCAGCCTCTTCTGTATATAACCTTTCCCTGTTTTTAATATCTCTCTCTGCTTTACACTCTTAGCTTTCCAGCTCTCTTACTTTACTTTCTATCTTCTTATCCTTCCTCCTTTTCTCTCACATTCTCTCAACAAGGTGACCAGTGGCCAGTGGATATGCCAATCAAACTTCACACGCTGTGCTATTGGACAGTAAATTTGTAACCAACAGTCCTCCCTTGGGATACTGTTTCTCTCAGATATGGCAGGCCTTTTTAAATATAATTTCACTGACTTTCTCATATGTCTACAACACTTATCACACCATTAAAATATAATAAAACTAAGAAAACTGTTTTCTTTTCATGTAGCCTGCAACAAAACAAGGCCTAACTCTCTCATGACACACTCGCAATTACATTTTCAGAGCCACAGATGTTTTCCGTCATATTTTTCTTGCCTCTTCTCCTTATCTCATCAGTCTTTTGCAGATAACAGAAAGTTCCAGTGAACTTCTTATCCACTAGAAGACAGGTTGGCCAAAACCTGGCATTGTTCCAGCAAGATTCTGTATTTTTGGGGGGTCAGCTGTAGTAGCTTTTCATTCCTGTGAGGGGCGCTGGTGTCTCATTAAATAGTAACTCCCTCTCATAAGGAGAAATCCTTTGTTGTCTCCAGTTCTTTAAGTGGCCTGGATACCAAGAAATTTCCAGGGTCAAGCGACTCAAGACTGCAATCTTGACAACTTATGTTAATCTCAATGTTTTTTTTTTTCTTCTTCTTCTAAATAAACCAGGGGCCATGTTTATCAGTAGAGTCGCCAATGTCTACCAAACACAGACAGACAAGCACACAGAAAAGCAGAAATGAAGTTATCTTTTTAGTGGAGGGGTAGAGAGACAAGAAGTTAAGAGGCAACATAAAAAAGAAGAATCAGTGAAAACACCGAAGGAGGAAAGCAGGAGAATAAAAGACCACAGCCGGCTTCGGTTCTCCTGCTAAAGCCTTTCATAACAGAGGAGACAAAGAAAAGAGCTTGCCAGGCACTTCATAATTCTGTGCAGATTACTGCCCCACTTGTGCGTACAAATGTCCCTCAGAACATACTTAACGTTGTGCAGCTTTGACTAAGCTCACCGCCAACCTTTCCGTAAACTAGTTCCTGAATTACTTTTCAGCTTGCTCAGCTGACCCTTTGTCACTTGACTGGGAGGATTATCACGAGGGAAAGGTCCAGCATGTGATTAAGTGGGGTCAGATGGTATAGTTGTCCAGCAACACTAGTGTCAGAGAGGTTAGGATTTAGGACCAGGGACCGGGGTTATCTTGAGATTCAGAGGGAACACAGGGGGATGAGATGTAGGAGGGTTTCCTGCTCCGTTATCTGTCCTCAGGACCTGTCAGTGACCCCCCCCCACCCATCACAGCACCCCTGCCTTCACACCGGGGCCAGCTTTGCTTTGATGTTTGATCTCCAACTCTTGTTTGCAGAAGAGCTTGAGGGTCCTTTTGCAAACGTAACCCAAACCTTCACACCATAAAGGTCTCTTGACCCCTCTCGCTCTGGCAAACAGAAAGTGGAGCATCCACCACTGTGACTATTAAATGCAATTACTTCGGCTGAGGTAATAGACTACACAGTGTCCAAAATGGTGCCCAAATTATGCTTAATTAGATTGTTAAGTGGTTTAATATGAGTTTTTCGGGTTTATCTTGCATTGGTATTTTAACATGCACACAAGAAACCAGGTCACTGGGAAAAGTCAGGCAGAAGCAGAAAATCTGAGAAAATATTTATATACATCAATAGAGTGATGTTATGCTACCTGTTTGCTGAAGTACACACACCTTTAGAAGAATGGCATCAGCCAGTCACATTTACAATTTAAAACTCAATTCTGTAACATTACTTTTATCCAGCAAAGCACACTCAGGATGATCCCTCATTTTTAATAGTGTCATGTTACAATGAAGCAATGAGTGAAGAAATAAGAGCACAAAAAAGTGATAAAACAGGTTGTGAGATTAAAAGTTGCTACTTCAGCAAAAAGACACTGACAACAGTGAAAGGAACAATCAAGAGAAATTAGAAGCCATCAAATGGTAATAAAAGGTGATGAAAAAGTAGCTGAGAGTTTTACAATAGAACTTTAATAACATATGAGTCATTCTGATGATTGAGTATTGTGGGAAATGACTTTCCAACACATCAGACAAGTGAGGGCTGGAGGAACCTTGTGACGACTGGATTTATATTAAAAAAATAGCAATGTTATTATCCTCTACGCACAAAGAAGGCCATTGTGTATAAGACATGGTGAGTAACACCAAGAGTATAATGATAAACAGCATCAAAAGGTGGTAGATCATTATAGAAAGCAGAAAAACAAAGTTGGTTTCTGTATAATTAATAAGTGTTACATTTGTTGACCTTTCAACTTGAGCAACTTATCAAGCCAAATGCCAAAATATATCCAGTATGATATAATACATGTTAAATATGTGACAATCCGAGATGTAAATATGATTTTATATGATTATTTACAATTCTGAAAATATTTGGTTTAATCAGTTTAAGTGTTCAACATGTTAACTGACTTCTGAACGGTAATACATACACTATATGTTCTAAATCGCCAGCTTAACAAAATCGGCAAAACCATGTCATCAGCATAGAAATAAATGATGCTATCATGTAGGATTAAGGACATATTATTTATATAGGAAAAAAAATGGGACCCAACATGGATCCTTGTGAGACATGTTTGGTAATTTCTACAAATTCAGAGGACAAATTCACTAAATTTACACTCTTTGATTTGTATCTGCGAGTTGTACATGGTCAACTGTGTCAATCACCCTTACTAAATAAAAAAAAAGAGTGTACGGTGCTGCCTATTATTAAGCTACTTTGTCATGATACCATAAGAAAATGTTATTCTCTCTCCATGTTTAGTCGACCTCTACGGTAGCTAAATCTCTGTCAACTGAGATGTTTTTCTTTCTCTCCCCTCCCCTGTGTCTGGCAAGTTCTGTCTATTTTCATTGTCACTCTACAACTTGCTGCCACTTTCTCCAGTTCACATGTCCACCTTGACATCAAGTTACCTGCAGCCCTAATTATTTTTCCTGGGTATAGACTGTCTCTTTTCGCTTGTCTTCTAGCCGTGTTTATGTGTAATTAGACATGGCTGATTTAAACTGTTATCTAGTCTCTCAGTGTCGTGTACTTAAGTACAAAATTAATGCCTGTATACATTAAGATTAATGACGGATTTATTCAAATTAATTAGCCAGATGTTTAATATCATGTAGACATATAGACCTAATGAACATTTAATTATTTAATGTTATATATTGATGTAAATATAATTTCATCCTGATGTTTTGTTTTGTTGTTTTTCATCTGCAGATCAATTTTTGTGTTGTAGACACATACTGTAGCAGGTACTTTGATATTCATCATGTTATGCACATAAATGCAGTGTAATCTTTATGTGTTGATGTGTTATAGTGCTACATATTCAGGAGTCTCATGTTATTTAAGGTTTTAAAGCCTTTAAAGCTCTGAGAATAATATTAGAAAACTCTATTTACAGCCAGAATACCTTTAATAGAAGTCCTTTAATTATCATTATATAGTTTTTTAATCAATATTCATATTAGCATTTAAATGTAAATTTAATTATTTTGATATTAATTAATTGTAATTATGCAGGGTATAATTATTCAGTTTAAGACCTGCAGTTTAAATTTAAACCTGTGTTGTTTGGACTGCTTCATATCAAACAACAGTAATGTACTCATATACAAGAGTGAATTAAAATGTGTGTATATATTAAAATAAATCCCACTGATTTTTTTTTACAGGTGATAGCCAAAGGGGAACTAATATGTGTAAAAATACCCATTTAATGGCTGTATGTTAATGATCCTCCTATGGCAGCAGCAGTTGTGTATGCAGGTACTAATGAACTCTTAATAGTGTTAAATCTAACAGCCTCCGAATGATTCCACTAACTGTTTTATGACCGTGTGGGCAGAACCCAAATTGGGGACTTGTGGCAAAGAGCTGCAGTTCACGGCTCTCCACAGGTTTAACAACCTGAACAAGGCTGTTGAAACTGCACTTTAATTGTGCCAAAGGGAGAGAGAGAATACAAACAACTTCTGCAATTGTAGTTATAATCAGTAACTTAAGTTAATTTTTATCTAGTCATACCAAAAGTTTGGCCTATTCCACCCGGGATTACTGCTGTATACTGTATCCAACTTTAAAAATACAGTAAGACACATATAAAAAGCCAAAATAAAGACATCAAATAGCAGGAAAAAGAAAGTACTACTATTTATTCCGATAATAATTCTGATGTGCTTTTTTCCTTATAGGCTTATACTTCATCATAGCTGTCATGAGAAAAATTAAGAAAATGGTTAAACTTGTTTATGTTTGAAGACTTTGTAATCTTATCAAAATTAAAAGTGTTGAATACACTTTGAGTATAATCCTGTAACTCAGAAGGGTGGTCAGAGGATGTATTTCTAGTAGCCTAGAAGATTAACTATAGAGGAGGAAGTCTTCCTCTGCCTTGGGGCAAGAGACCCCCCCCCCGCTGGGAAACGACCGAGGTGTGACGGAGGGGATTCCTGAGCATGCAACAAAAGGCAGCCACTTTGATTTGAACAGCAGTGGTAGGCAGCAACACACACACACAAACCGCAGTTCCTGGTCCTCAGCAGCCCTGCCCTCAGGTCTCAGCCAGCTGAAAGTCAGGGGAAACTCCAGATGCTTCATAGAAGTTGTGGGCTGTGACTTGGAAGAAGAAGGGAATAGTGGAAGACTGGCAGGAGGAGGACACCGATGGAAGGTTGGAGTTGTGTATGAAGTGGAAAATTTTAACAGCAGCGGCGGAGGCCTAAATTAATAGTAAGGCTATCGAGGTTTTGGGCTGAAGGAGTGTTTCAGAGAGAGGGGAGACCAGCGGCAGTGCAGAGGAGGATGGGTGGGGTGAAAGGAGGCTCCAGAGCCTCCATATGATGGATGACTGGTGAGGAAGAGAGGTCTGTCTTTCTTTCAAAAGAAAAATGAATCGGACTGCTGCTGCTTGGATGTAGTGGGAGGGAATGCAAGGCAGCAGAACATGTGGGGATCTCATAACCAAAAAAGTTTTGCAATAACACCACAGACACTCAGACTAAACACTGAACACCACATAAATTAAGTATTTTCAGGCTTTTGTGAAATATGTGTTAAAGCTAAATGTGAATCTGCTGTTGCAGCTTGGTAAATGAAAAAATGAAAAATCCTTTAATTATCTCCGTTTTTGTTCAACACTGCAGTAATCTGTTTTATCATACGCCAGGAAACTATGCAGTGGGTCCATGGAGATGTCACTGGATACAACGCAGAGCTATTACACCTTTCAAGATGCTTCTGTGGCTTTAGTGGTATAGGCATAAACCTTTTGACTGGGGTTAACTTCAGGGCTTTTAAAACATGATCCAGCCACACCCCCACCCCAACGCAGACAGGCAGAAATGAAAACCTCTCCTCACACACACCTACTCGCTCTCTCTCCTTCAGGGCCTGCTAAAGCCATTATGGCTTTAAAAGAGATTGTATCGGCTCCAGGCAGACAGGCAGACTGACAAATAGTTAGTTAGATATACAGACAGTGTCCTGCAAACTAAGAGGCCTCTGTGCTGGGGACAGAGCGGCTAAATGTCTGGCTACTCTTCAGAGGCTCTCAGGTGTGACCGGCCGGTCTCTTGTGTGCCGCAGCCAAGGCGGCAGACAGGCACAGAGGTGTTCTGTGAGCCTGGAGTCGAGTGAATATCTGCTCTATCTCTCCGTCACAGGCTGCATACGTTCCTGCAAGCAGCTCAAACACAAGCCAGATCTTCTTTCCTGCAGAACTATGCAGGCTTTCATTGAGTTAATGCATATTTCTAGTCTGAGCCAAGGTCAAACACTTTGCCAAAGACCTGTCTGACACATAATTTCTCCCAGCAGCTGCGGTTTCAAACATTTGATGACTAACTTTACATTTGAATCAGAGACTTTAGCCAGACCACAAATGCATTGCCGTAGGATTTTAAGAGAGGATGATGGAGGCTTTGGTTCTTAGCTAAGTCATAGACGTCTTTCTCACTGTGTTAACACTGTTACATCGGTGGTTCCTTAGAGGAGCCTGAACTCCGCAGAAGAGGCCCTAATGTCCCCTCCCTGCACATGCACACATATGCACACACACACACAGACTCTTCCCTAAAATTGCTGATGGCTTGTTTTCATGAACATATATTATTTCCAGATGGAGGTCATGAATAAAACCCGACGGAAACAAGTCGGGTGAAACTGGAAACTAAAAAAAACAGAAATGGAGGGGTATGGAGCTGAGTAAAAAAACACAGACTTTCTCCTCCCCCTCTCCTTCCCTGAACCTTTAAAAAAGAGCAACTTGTCAATTACACGGTTAAAAACAGAGAAAGACTGTACCACACATGAACATGAGAACAGCATATGATCATTTTAAATGTTTCACCGCGATGCAAAAATGAAAACATCCCTAAACAAAATGTGACTTTCATAACAAAATAAACAAAAAGAGGCTCAGAGTAGCTCAACCTTCAAACCTCCACCCATTTTTTTCCAGCTAAATAAACAGAGTCAGGGGAAGAAAGGGAATACTTTCAGACTTAACTGAGAATACAAAAACTATGCTGTGAAGACCTCCTCTCAAACAACCGCAGGGGCTGATTCACCAACCTCAGGCTCTCCAAAAAACCTGAATATGAAGAAAGATGCATTGTTGTGCAGTGAATATACATCCAACTGAGTAATTTAATTAATCTATCAGTGTTCTGCATGCGTGATGCGCTTCAAAACATTTGAGCATAAAACAACATGTGCAAGCCTCAAACGAAGCCAGAACATCCGTTAGTTCTGTCAAAAACAGTGCCAAGACAAACCAGTCAGACGCCAGACGTTTTATTCTCTGAGCTGATGTGGAGGAGGATGAACCCCAGCTGGAAGCTTCAATGAATTAAAGCCTATTACTGAAGAAACTGGGATATGTTCTGTATTATCTTATTTGTGAGTAGCTTGTTGGAAAGTTATGGAACATGACCAGTTTACAGCTACTTTTAAAGGAATGGCTGGACATTTCTAGGATGATACACTGACTGTCAGATAAGGTAGATGAAAAGATTGATACTAAAGCTACAGCCATGAGGTGGTTAGCTTAGCTTAGTATAAAAATTGGACACAGGGGGAAACAGCTAGCCTGGCTCTTTATTAAGTTTAACAATCAGCCTACTAGCAGCTCTTACACTCACTAACAAACACATAATTTCACATTTGTTTTAGTCTGTACAAAAACCAAAGTGAACAAACAAAAAGTTGTGGTTTTGCAAATACCACAAATACAATATAGCTGGTTCCCTGTTTCCAGTCTTATTCTAAGCTAAGCTAACCAGCTGCTGGCTGTAGCTTCATGTTTACCATACAGACATGAAAGTATGGTATCCATTTTCTCATCTACTGCTCGGCATGAAAGCAAATTTCCCTAAATTTTCATCCTTTAAATGACTTAGCCTATATTAGCCGACCATTTATTTACCATCTTGTTGCTTTTCTAAATTACTGAGATATTACTGCTGAGTCCTAACCTACATATGTGCACTGGAGAAATAAAACAATCTAACAAGTTTAATGTTGATTTTTGTGTTCAGGTTTTTGTAACGATCTGTAGTTCTTCCAGTCGGATTTTAGGTATATTTACTCTGGCACAGATAAAACAGACAACTGTGGGGGATTCTTTCCCAACCATGCAACCAGTCCTTCTAGTCCGTCTTGCTGTGTTAACCCAGTGAGTTGGTTTGGTCTTATCTAATCTGACTCAGACTCCTTATCTCCATAATCAGACTCTAATCAGCCAGCTTTGTCCAGACAACAAGGGGCCAACATGAGGCAAAGAGGACCCTGAGGCCTCCCCAGTGTCTCAGCCATAAAAGTGTAATTTGTAGACAGGACATGTCCTTTCAAGTCAGAGGCAAAGAAGTCACCACATTCAAAGATATTTGTACTATACTTTAACTCTTGTAATTCAATTTTCCTCTCTTCATGGTTTAGAAAATGTCTTGGCGAAGATGTTGGTCAATTTAAACATAATTGAACATTAAAAAGATTTATGTTTCAATGTGACCAAGAGCGGGTAATTTGTTTCTTATTTGAGACTGGGTCATATGATCATCACCATTTAAGTTATTGATCGTTTCTGTCTTTACAAATGCAACAGGGAACATGTGAAGAGTGGGAGATGACAAGAAAAAAGTCTTTGGGTTGTGTCAGGACATCACAGGTATTTGGTCTGCTCTTTCTCTTCCACCACAAACTCTGTGACTGTTGAATCTTGATGCCAGAAGTCCTGACCTTACAAATACTTCTGTCTGCCACCCTGCACTCCTGCCCTTATCTCAACCTCACCAGGCTCCTCCTGGCAGGCACAGATGGCAAGCCCATTCGTGTGCAAACCGCAGATTAAGCTCCGATTGTCTTGATGACTGCCTTTGTCTTACAGTAATGCCCCCTCTCTCACCATGAGAAAGGGACGGTAAGTAAGCTCATTTACAAGTATTAATTAAGGCTCATAATGAGCCCAGCATGACAGGGCATTTGAATGCATTCCTTTGGTATTGTGCAAACTCTGCGGAGCTCTGTAGGTTTGCAGTCTCACCTATTCAGATGGGCTGCAGATTGTAGATGTGGGGGCATGCAAGCAGATAAAGGACTTAAACACACACACAAAACCAAGTCAGTATAGACATGCAAGTTTCACCTCCCCCACAGACACACACACACACGCACACACACACAGGGACACACACAAAGGTGCTAATGAGAAAAAAAACAGGCTGTTAGTTATAGTTACACTTAATACAATAAAAATGACCACGACAGCAAAAAAATAAGTAGAAACAATACATTTATAAAATTACAAATTGTAAAACTGTACAGTTACAATAAGTGAAGTATAAAAAAAACACTGAAGTGAATAATTTTTCATTGAAAATAAAGGTTTCACCCACAAGGTGCACATAAACTATAATGCACAATCATGTAAGAACAATTACATTTCATTTGATCATATAAATATTAATGAACTAAACACTATAAACTATGTTTACAAAAGTATGCAGGGACAGACTGCTCTGGAATGGTTTTAATCATCGTTGCTCATTGTTGATGTGTATATGCTTACATGCTTGTTGCCGTCTCATACCACAGCGCAGCTAAGCCAGGGAACCATGAAAGAACAGATGCAACCTCAGAGCATTAACATCAAAGTGTATTTGTATAAGAGCTTGTTTTCTTTTCTCGTCCTCAGGCTTCAAACGCCGAGCTGCAGCGGCTGTTCTTATTGCCTCTTTGGCTTAAAAAATCCTACTATGGTGACTCTGCCTTGCAACAAAAGCCAACACACATGGGAAAATAAAGACAAGGTAGAAAAAAAAAAAAACATGGCGAGGGCACAAGGCTCTCCCCTCCTTAATTGTACCTGAAGGGAAATCCCTTTAAATAGTAGTTGGCAGAGGCAGTGAGCTGGCAGGCAGATCAAACAGTCACTGAGCAGAAGCCCTATAAATACATCACATTCACTTGCCTCACTTCAAACGCCTTCTCCTCAGCCCAGCCTCTACGCTCCTCCTGCAAATCACAGAGCCGAGCTGCATTCGACATGTTTCCGAGGAGGACACAGTTCTCATCTTAAGCGCAACATTTTGCTTTGCTTCACATCGCCGGCTGCATTACCCCTTGTCCCACTCTGTTAATAACTCCAGAAACAGGCTCGTTCCTCACGTCACACTGTAGAAGTTTCAGGAGTTTTGGTTTTCTTCACATACACCTCCGATGTCCCATCAGGCACCAGATGACTGAAGCTGCTCCTGAAAGAGGCCAGGAGGCGACCTAAAAGCAGGAAAACAGATGAGAGGAAAATGTTTAACAAGTCAGCAACACTAACAAGGAACATGTTCTGACTTGATGATCACAATAACTATACATTCCTACTTTAAAAGCTTCATCAACAGATTAAAGAAGTAGCAGCTGAGTGTGGAGCATTTTCCCTGTTTGTCCATGAAACCTCTTTAATTTAAGTAGTACGTTTTATTCAGACTAGAGCGAGCTGGGAAACCATAACATTTCTCAGACTTGTGTATCAGATAACAGAGCAGAAGGGAGTGGAGAACTTGCAAAAAAAAAAAAAAAAAAGAAAAAGAAAGAAAGTAGTTCATTTGTGGCTTTACTAACCCGTCCAGGTTTTGTGTCCACTCAGACTGAAGCTGCTGCATTGAGAATGAGAATTACAGATGTACGCTGCCTCTCTGGCGCTGTGGACCGACAGCACGCAGCCTTGCTGGCTGTAGGACGGCCAGCAGCGGTACTCCACATTCCCAGAGGTCCCCATGCCTCGCATCATGGTGTAATCTAAACACAAGAGGAGGAGATGCCACTTCAATACAAGAGGCTACTGAATGATTTTTGAAGCACTCGCTGAGGATAAGATGAAAGTTGAATGATCCCTGCGGGGAAACTGATACAGAGCAGCATCGAAAGAAGAGAATTCAGATAAGAACAACAAAGAGGTTTCAAAGCTCCTACTGACGTAGAAGGAGAATTACTGTGGTTATGACTGACAGCTTTAAAAGCTTAAAGATATATGAACTCAATTCAGTGGTTTTACATTGATCAAAATGTCTAGTGGCCACTTGCTGGCAACAGCAGGATCCAGTTAGTTAAGTCTGGTGATATTCCATATTTTTCTTATTTTCAACAAATTCCATGAAAAGACCACAAACAACAATGATTTGATCCGACTAACTAGTATTATCTGTGTAGCCAAAGCATGAAAAAGCTAATTCCTCTGTGCCATAAAGCTCCACTGTTACCCAAAAAAAACAAGAATCAGTTAGAAGCAGCATGCAGGATTGGCCAACGTGTTTCTTCCTTACGATAAGCAGGAGCACTTTAATTTGTTGATTTGACAATAACAAAAACATAAAATATCACATCCTTTAACAAATGGGGGATGTGTTCTTGGCATGAAAAAAACTAAAAAGCAATCATTTAAACAGAGTTTTTGCAATGTCATAGCCCGGACACCCAGAAATATTTTCCTACATCCACATACTGTACATGTTCACAGTGTACTAAAAAAAAAAGATGGACACTAAGTTTATTAATTCTTCCTTCATTTAAACATATTGTTACCAAGAACCTTCTGAGTCCATGTTGGTCTATGTAAAAAAAAAAAATCTGTTTCAGTTCTTTCACAATGAACTGAAAAAAAAAAAATCACTTCACCTTTCTCCTCCCCAACATTTGTCTTACATTCATCATTATAATTCTTTCAGTCAGACGTCTTGTGGATCTGGCTTTAAATCATCTGCTGCACATTAGCAGAAGCCACGAGAAAGAGGCATGCACACATACGCTTGCACACACACACACATACACACACACACACACACACACACACTAGAACAGGACAAAAGCCTCGTCTGTGAGTCTGTATGGAGGAGGCACACTGTTACAAACTGTTAACCTTCCTAAATGGCAGGAGCCGGTGTGTGTCTGTGTGTGTGTGTGTGTATGTGTGGGTATTGTTAAGAGGAACAAGACACGAGGATCTGCCTTCTGGGTATGAGAAAAGGGAACAAGGAAAAGGAGTGTTTAGAGGATCCTTCTCTGGGGAGAGAAAAATGAGGCCTGTTGCGGAGCTAAAGGGTGGCTGGCTTCAGCTGTCGAGGAGACAGAGACGTATGAATATAAGCTCTTTGTGTTTAAGATGAAGGACAGGAAACTGTCTTCCTCTCATAATAATATACAGATTGTCAAACATATTTCTTATTTATTTTAGTGTCCAGAATCTTTTCCGCTTGACCTGTAGAGTTTACTTTTAAATGAATTCACTCTTTGTCTTTTTGCCTCACATAACTGAACACCGGCCCTTTTAAGAAACTTAGACTCAGCGCTCCTCCATCAAATCCCAGATGATCTCAGCTGTGGAAAAGTTACATCCACTTTACCAATGAATCTACATCTGTCAGCAATTTCAAATTAAGACTTGGGACCTGATAAGTGTCTTTCTCCCACACACACACACACACACGTGCACACACACACATATATTACTACAATATGTTCCTCTTGGCCTCTTTTATAAAGCATAGTTGTGTCTTTGGCTGCCATTCTGATTTTTTTTCTCTTTTTAGGGGAGACCTGTTAATGAGCCCATGTGTTTTTTAATACACAATTGCACAATCTGTGATTTTGTTTTTCTCCTCTGATTGTTTAATCATTTAAAGCGACAGTTCATTCCAGTTTCTACCGAACTACACCCACCAACCATTAGAGCAGATGCACGCTTCCTTCTGCGCGGAGAGACGGTTGGCGGGTGTAGTTCGATAGAAAGTAAATAGTTCCTATATGAAACTGCTGTCAACAAGGTCTGCTGACATTGCTGTTGAGTTTTTCAAATATATATTTTTTTGGTGCTTTGAACACCATGAACTAAGTGCCATCCGGTTCCATTGTATTCAAGAGAAGGCAGACAACTCTATGGCCTATATCTCCAAAACTTGGCAACTCACAACAAAATGACCTAGATGGATAAATAGCACTACAGGTAAAAGGAAAAATGTGTATTTTTGATTTTGGGGTGAACTGTCCCTTTAAAGCAAAAGGGATTTAAAAGACATTTTGGGAAATACACTAACTACTATTTGCTTTCTGCAGAGAATTAAATGAGAAGACTAATAAATATATATATAACCAGCCAGCAGTTGGTTAGCTTAGCTGTGCATAAAGACTGTTCTAGCTTTGTCCATAGGTAAAAAAAAAAAACACCTACTAGCACCTCTGGAGCTCACAAAATTCTCAAAAGTCTTGGTTTGTTTAATCCCATCAAAAAACAAATTTTTAAAGCAACTAGTTGTGATTTTAGGTGGTGTTATGTACCAGAATTTAGCGGTGCAGATTTTGTTCCCTTTGGATAAAAACACAAGGCTACAGTCAGCAGCTGGTTAGCCAGACAAACATGAGAGTGTGGTATACATCTTCTTATATTACTCTCGGAAAGGAATCTAATAAGCGTATTTCCCAAAGTTTTGAATTATTGCTTTAACTTTGGAAATAACTAAACTAAACTAAACTATAAAACGACAAAAAAAAGTGTGACCAGGCTTCTTCCACCACACAGAAACATACCCGTTTCTAGCTTAACCCACAATATGGAAAAATAATATCCAAACACATTTTTTGCAGGTCTTATCACACACACTCAGCAGCAGGGTTGACTCATTGCACCTCCTTGTTAAGCTAAAACATTCCTTTCTGGTGTCAGCCACAGCGCCCGGGCCTCTTTACCCTGAATCTGTGATTAAATTCACAAAGTGCTGCTATATAAACAGTCCAGCATCTGGGGGGATGGAAAATCTCACCACAGGAAGGCAACCAAGTCATTCTGTTATTAATATTTCATAGAGCTGAGAGGAACGGAGGGAGGGGGTGAGGGGTTTGCAGTGGAGTCGTGGCGAGCTGAAGGGAAGAAAAGTGAAGGACTTTCGGTGCTTATATGGAGAGAATACAAAAGCGAGACGGTAAGTTTGAAAAAAAAAAAAAAATTTACCCTGTATGGATATTCTGAAATGGAAAAAACTAGGTGTAAAGTAAAATTATTCTTATTTAAATGAATGAAGGAAAAAGCATGCAGGAAAAAAAATCTCTAGGTGACTTTCCTGAGAAGCAAAACTCTCTGTGTGTGCCAGTCCCTGTACTGTTTTTTTAAATGAACGCCGACTGTGCTTTCTGAGCCAGAGACATGCAGGATTAATCCCACTTTGTTGGTTTTGTCCTCTCATTCCAGCTGCCTAATAAACCTGTCAAAACAGCCGGAGCGGGAGAAACACCCACCTATCCCCCCCCCTTCACTTTTTAAAGATACAAAATGAAAACAGGGGTGTAGACTGTCTGCCTCTTTCTCTGAAAGTGGATCAAAAAAAAAAAAAGGGCTAGGCATTCTCTCCGAGGAGAAAGGGGTCTACAAGAGAGCCCACTGTACTTTATAAGAAGCAGCTTTCATTCCAAAAGCTCTTACCTCTGATTATTGATGGAGGCAGGTTGTCCAGGTGCAGGCCAGACTTGTAGAGGAGGAGGATGTGTTCAAAGGCTTCCAGCGTCTGATTGATGTCAGCTTTCAGCTCCCCTAGACACACACAATGCATTCAGTCTGGTAAACGAAGTGACTGAAGGCATAAAGTAATAGTCAGCCAATATGGATGATTTGTTTTCTCCTCGCTATGCTCTCCTGTCTAATCCCAGCTGTGTGATTTCAGCAGATAACAACTTGTATTCATTACCTTGTTTTACATGTCATGAAGCATCCTGTTGAGCTCATTAAATGAGGCACTTAAGGAAAAGGGCATGTCATTACACAACTACAATAACCGAATGATTTGCTTTCTGATCTTCAATAGTTAACATCCTGTCATGTCAAAACGTCTCTCATCCTCACCTGTGGAGTTCATGATGTGGTCTACCAGGTGTGTGAGGCCAGACGGGGCCTGATGAGGCAGCAGGTAGGTGAAAAAATACCTGGGGCCAAGCAAAGACAACTCAGTCAGTCAGACAGAAAGACAGACAGACAGACAAGCCCCGTCACATAGTCCCCACAGAACATGACTTGTCTCACACTGGTGTTAAAACAAACACAAGTCCATAAAGCTGTCAAAAATCTGAAGGCTTTTTAAAGGGAAAAGACTTTTTTTTCCACTGAAACTACCAATTTATTCATCACACCTTCTCCATCAAAACCACAAACTTCCAGCTGTATGTCTTTGCTATCAACAACATTTTAGGTGTCAGCTGAGCCTGTATTTAAGCAATCAGCCGTGCAGCCGCTTCACACTCCATCATCAATCGCACATTTATCATGTAGTAAAACTGTCACTTTTAGCTTTTTACCTGTAGGCGTTGTAAATGTTCATCTTCTCATTCAAGCCCTCACACACTCCCTGAGCCGAGCAGGGCAGAGTGAAATTTCTGTGTGGAAACTGGAGGGAGCAGTCGGCGTCTGTCTGACACGCAGTTTCCTCTGCACTGGCGTCGTCGAGGTCTGTGAGCTTTAGCTCACCCGAAACGGTAACAAACTGCCGGGGCTGGAAGTCCAGCAGAGCCACAGAGCCCAGTGGAGACTGGGACAGGAAGTGGAGGAGCCTGACCAGGTCCAGACAAACCTGGGAGGAGACCAGACATGCCAAAACCTGATCAGCTGGACTGATGATTTATTTAAGAGCACTGAAACTTAGTCACGGAGTAAGATCATTGTAACTCCAAGAAACTTGTAACTAGTAGTGAAACAATTAGCTGATCAACAGAAAATTAATCAGCAACAGTTTTGATAATCGATTAATCATGCAAGTCATTCATTGGTTGCATCTCTCCAATGTTAGCATTTGCTGTTTTTTTGTTTTTTTTCCCCATTTAAAATTAAATTCAAATGAAATATTTTTGAGTTTTGTACTGTTGGTCAGAGAAAATTAGGGCTCTGGAAACTTTTTCACAATTTTCAGCGATGTAATAGATTAAATATTAAATTGATAATTAAAAAAAAACAACAACTAAATGATTATAATAGTCTATAGTTAAAGCCTAACTTTTAGCTCCAATATTGGGTTTAGTTTTTGTGCTTTAACTTTTAGGAACAACAAACAAAACAAACAAACAAACAAAAAACCTAAAAAGTTGGAATAACTGAAAAAAATTGTGGTGTTCAAGCTAAAACTGACTTGTTTTTTCCTGAAAATGTGACATATTGACAATATAATTAAGTTTCATTATATAGCTAAAAATGGTAAAATATAAAAACCTCCGGTCTCACAAAAACACGGTGCTGGTGGCTTTTAAGACTTTTCACCAACCACACTTGCAAGCCATTTCCTGAGACGGTTTTTATAGTACTCTTTAAATCCTATAATAAAAAAATAAGTGGGCTACTAAAAGGAAAATAAAGGCATTAGCAACGCACTGACAGAGCATGAAATGACTGTCACACTACAAACATAGCTGCAGTGTTAGGTAATGCTCTGGGTCTCCTGGACGTCACTTGGTGGGATCGAAGTGCTGTAAAAACAGGGGTGGGTGAAACCAAACACCCCCGGATTACTGTAGCCTGCGCAGATGCAACGTAGCTGAAACTGAAAGAGGCCGCCCAGCTCGAGGGGGGTATTATGAACGGCTATTTGGGTGATGTTGCATGAGGCCCCGCAGTTGACATGATACTTGCAGAATTTGTTATTACACTTTCTAATCCAAAAACAGAAGAATGCGTGTTCTGACTTCTTTTTTTCTCTCCCTCCCACTAATTCTCTCTCTCTTTCTCTTTCATTCTCTTTCAAACACATCCATGCGTGAACACACCCACCCACACACACACACACACACACACACACACACACACACACACTCTTGGATCCCTGGAGTGTAAATTCAGCCTCTGTTGACTCCCACTGTGAGCATACCTGCGATGAGGTTGAGCTAGAGCTTTGTGTGTGTGCGTGTGTGTATATCAGATGAAATGACATTCCTAGCCTGCAGTGGATTAACTCCAGGACCCATCTCCATTCCAACCATGGCCTGATCAAATACACTGAGGGACAGATGTCAGACCTCCAGGAGTTTCAAATGTCCGCCTCCCTCGTCTTTCATTCTCCATCTCTTCTGCCAAGAGGCGAGGGCTGCACATGTATTACGTGCAATATGTGTGAGAGACACAGTCGGCCTCCCAGAGTGCAGTGTAGTGTAAAGGATAAAGCACAGAGCATGTGTATTCAACAGCTGAGAGCAGTAGTATATCGTGCTTACCCTGAATCTGTCCTCCCAGGGGCTCTGGAGCAGCTGGATCATCTGGAGAGGATTCCCCTGCTCCAGAATGACTGTGACTCTTCCTCCCCCTTGTCCTCCTCCTCCCTGCCCTCCTGCATCTCCTGCACAGTGACCTCTGAGCTGCGGGTTGGAGAATAACGGCGGTTAGTCGCAGTAAAACAGAGCCAGTGTGACTGCACTGTCTGATGGAATACCTTGCAACTTTTTGCTGATTTTAAAACTGCAGAAATTAGAGAAAGCAACAGGCTAAAGTGTCTTAAAGCTCTTGAACGTAGAAGTAAGCTGCAAGGACATGATGTTCTGCCAACCTTGCTCTCTCCGGCGCAGACTTGTGACAGTAAAATCACATTATCCTGCCAAGGGAATGAGCCCTATGAAATTAATCGATTGAGCTGTTTTGGACACACTGCTGTCACACAGTCGAGGAGAACTGCTGGATGTGAGAAGCAAACCTATCCGTTTAGTTTCAAACTAGTTCTGGATTGGGCCATAATGGTTTGAGTGAATAAGCGCTAGGGGTTTCAGATGCAACCAGGGATAGTAGAGAGGACAGAGGCACATTGTCTGCTCTTGCAAAACTGTACCCAAAAAGGTCAGAAGAGGGTCAGTGAATTTAATTAAATTACATGGGAAGGTCCTGCAGAGCCAGGGAGGCTTTTCATGCAGTTCACTGTGTGCGAGACAAAGGGAAATGTGAGCAGTGGGAAATTCTAGAAAATTTTAGTAATATTCACACAGGATTTTTCCTATAATGTTTCTGTTGTGCTTTAAAGTGAGCAGGAGTTTTGAATCTCTCATATATTCCTTAACTTTGCAATTAAATTATATATTTTCCATAATGTTGCTTTGGCATTTGGACAGTAAAACTTCTCAAGTGGATAAAAAAATAGAGTTTAAATGAATGCACAAAATGAAGGCAGTCAGCTCTTTACCTTTATGATATTTGGATGCTGCAGTCTCTGCAACAACACCATTTCTTTCTTCAACTTGTAAGACACGAGCTCACGGCAGCCTTGAGGGTCTTTAAAATCCTCCACACACTTTCCCATATCTATGCCCTGCTCATTGACCAGTTTTAACGCCACGGGCTGACCTCCAGCCAAATTCACTTTGACAACCAGTTTGGTGTATCCAGAGCCGAGGATCTCCACCGCCTGCATGTCCACCAGAGAATCACAACCCATTTCATCCATATGCGCTTTCCTGGAGCCATGTGTGATTTCATTCCACAGATTATAATCCAAACTCGATTCTAGTGCTTCATCACGTTGGGAAAAATGTCGACTTTCCCCTGGTAGTCCGTTTTCATCATCATCATTATCGAATAAAAGCAGCGGGATAATTTCTTTGCGCCTCTCGTTGAGTTGGGAATTCAACGCCCCGCGGAGCGACGCAAACTTCTCTTCATCACCAGCAAGAGTTGCATTGGAAAAGTGAGATATTGTGGCTCCAAACTGCTGCACGCTGCTAATCAAGAGTGACACCAGAATAGAAAGCACCACGAAAGCCAGGAGGGCAGCCGCGCGTAAAGAGTTGCCCATTATGGGCATTTTCCTCTCGTGGCACGGCTACTGCTGCGGGAAAAAGACGCACGGCCGCCGGCTGAGACGACCGCTCGCTACAAGTGAAAGGGCTTCTGACTTTCTGCAGGAGAAGTGATCAGCTCCTTGTTTCCACCTCCCCGGGAACTCCCTCTAGAGGTGTGTCCTGTCCGCTCGTAACTTTACACCCGCTGAACAACTTTGCAGGAGAGCTCGACCTCATGTTGTCACTCAGTCCGCATGTTCAAGCACTTTTACACAGCTGCCTTCACAACTGCAATCAGACTGTATAAAGAGATGCAACAGTCTGATAATATACTACATGTTGTATTGAACACAGACTTACACTCAAACAGACTTACTTTTTTAAAAAAAAGTTTAAATTAGAACTTACAATTTGATCATAAATAGCCAAAGTGGTTCTGTTTATATGCTGATTAACTGAGCTCGAAATACAATTAGTGATAATGTGATTATGTTGTTCCACATCAAACAACCAGCATGTATTTATTTTGCAGTGTGAAGGAGACACAGTGGGAGGTAGAGGACTGGTATCACCTTCACAATCTGTCCAACAGGTGGCAGCAGAACACCTTTTTATTCTCACCTTAAGAAACTGATGTGTTCAGAAAGAAATGGCACCAAAAAGTGCAATCCAATTTACACATAAACACATTTTTGTACTCCTTGTTTCCACTCAGCCTCTCGTGGTGTATTTCCTGTTGTACCTTTATTTATCCAACTGTGTTACAGATCTTGAGGCAGCATTGGAGCTGTAATGAAGCGTTTCCCTTCGCATCACCCCTTACTGGCAGAGATCTGCCACAGGAAATTACAATGGCTGTCGCCTCATTACCAGCCAGAAGACAAACCCCTTCTCAGCAGCCTCTCATTATGTGTGTGTGTATCTGGGTTTACGGTCAGGTTTTGGGTATGTGTTTATTTTTTTTCTTGTGTGTGTGTGTGTGTGTGTGTGTGTTTGGCAGGCAGAGCAGTTAACCAGTGTAAGTTAATCAGTGTCTGAAGTCAATAAGGCATTAGCTGTGTCAGCTGCAACTCAGGCAGCTCAGATAACTGCATGCCAACAACACAACAGGCTTTTGTTAGAATTTGGGGGCACTGGTGCACAACAACAATCCAAACAGGATCATGTATATAGTAAAGAAAATCTAAGCTCAAAGATCTACTTACTAGTATTCAGAGCTTTCAACTGCATCCCTTGTGCATGAAGCATAAAGCCTCTACAAGGCCATATCCTTACATAATCAGATTGATTGTAGATCAGTCTGATTCTCTCATCAAACACTTAATCAACCCAACAGACACATGTATGAATCAGTTTTTATTAGGCTACATCTTTGAGATGAAAATAAAGATATTCACCCTCCAACTGTGTCTGCCTCTCATTTAAAACCTTGAAATAGGACTTTGATCTCTCCTACAAAACTTTCTCACACTCTCTTTTTCCTGATCTTTGCTTCTTCTTCCAATAAATCATTTCCTTTTTTTTTACCCCAAGGTGGCCCCTCAGAGACAAGCGTCCTGCGCCATGATTCATATTTATAACCAGAGCCAGACCAGCGGCCACCTCATTAGCAGCGAGTCTCGCAGGTCTGCTGTGTCACAGTTTCTCCTTTTCCTTTTGAGCCAGTCGGCTTCGACTGACTCTCACTTCTTAATAAGTAGCCTTAAGTTATAGTCTGTTTTTTTTTTCTGTTCTCTTCATTATGATAAAAATAGAACAATTTCTAAACCCACCAAAACTTAATTCACCCAATTTTTTTTCCTTGAGAAACACTAAAGCTACTTTTTTGGCCAATACATCACCGTCAAACTGATGTCATTCTTAAATACATTTAAAAAAAATATTAAGAACTCCCTTTTTTGGCAAAGTCTACCAAAAAAAGCCAAATCTCTTTAGCTGCAGAGGAAGGTATAAAATACACTATTGAAGAGATTTTTGAGATACTTCTTGAGAATTTCCACTTCTGGTTGTACTCCGCCATATTTCAGACGGAAATATTATTCATGCTTCACTATGTAATGACTGTAGGCTTATTAAAAAATGTTGCATGTAAAACATCTAATGAAAATCTCATAAATATGATTATACTAGACAGCTTCCTAGTGTGGCACACCTCATAAAGGGTTGCAAGTGATGGATTTATTATTGGTTAATGAATCATTTATAACTGCTTTATAGAGTAGGCCTACAGTTATAAGCTAATAATAGGAACAACTTTTGGGGTTGCCAGTTTGTGAAAAACCCCTTTGGCTGGTCTGTTGAATAATGTTAGTAAACCATTAATAAATGCTAATGGATTTCTCACTTTCTAATGAGTCATTTAGTCTGCAGCTAGAAATGTTTATAGGTAACTAATAAATGTTTTTATCCATCATCTCTGCAGTTATACATGTTAGTAAATGGGTAAACCCTTCAAATGGATTTGTCATGACCTGGTAACCCAAAATATGTTATTAACAGTTTATAACTGCATCTATAAAGCATTAGTAAATTATTTATTAACCATTGACAAAACCACTAGTTATAGCATGTAATATCTTTATAAATTGTGTTTTATTAGGAATAAAGTACCAACCATGCTGCTCAATACTATGTCAGTAGTATCACATGGACTCGCTGACATTAAATGCTTTTTTTTCGTTAATACAACAAGATGGTAAAGGGACCAGGCTTCAGACTAAATTTTGGTACTTATGTGCTACTTATACTACTTAAAGGTGCAGTGTGTAGAATTTAGTGGCATCTAGCAGAACGGACTTTGCAGAAATGGAATATAATATTCATAAGTATATTTTAATTAGTGTATAATCACCTGAAAATAAGAACTGTTGTGTTTTTGTTACCTTAGAATGAGCCCTTTATATCTACATATGGAGATATAAGGCCGCCATGTTGCATCACCATGTTTCTATAGTAGCCCAGGAGGGAGGGAGGGTGGGGGATGGGGTATTCAGATGGTTACACACTGGTCCTTTAAAAGCTTAAATAAAGATGTGACAATGTGTAGGCTAAGTAATGAGACTATTTCTTACACTTTTGTTTAGAGCTGCAACGACTGGTCGATGAATAGATTATTTGCCAACTATTAAATTAATCACCAACTATTTTGATGTTCGATGAATCATTTGGAGTCTTAATTAAGTAAAGAATGTCCAAATTCTCTGATTCCAGCTTCTCAAATGTAAATATTTTCTGGTTTCTATGATAGTAAACTGAATAACTTTATGAGTTGTGGACTGTTTGGTTGAGACAAAAGAAAACATTTGAGGACATCATCTTGGGCTTTGGGAAACAGTGATTGATATTTTTCATCATTTTCTGACATTTTATGGACCAAACAACTAATCAATTAATCCTTTAAGCCCTTGTGCACTCTGATTAAATCAGACTTCACCTTTACTGGCTAGTTAAGCTTTAATAAAAGAAAGTGTTGAGGTACCGTGGCTTTTACCTGAATTCACCTTGTCAGTCCTGACAAGAATAATACAGTATGTTGCCAACTCATTCGGTATTGATGCACCGTTGATCAGCAGCTGGAGGTCTCAATTAAGTTATGGCTTTAATTGAACACAGCATCACTGTCTGTGGACCTTCATAACAAACATTAAACAGCAGCTGTAGCTCCTGTCTGAGCCAATTAACCAGGCACTGATGCCTTCTACCCGTCACTTTGTGTTCCAGCACCGCGGCCGGTTGGACAGCGACCAAGCAGCGTCCTCAGCATCACCGCGGCTCCGCCAATCAGAGCGCAGCTCGGGGCAGATTAACCCAAACAGCCCTGGTGCTGCTCTGTAGTAGCAGAAACAAGCCCGTACCTCTGATCCTCGTGGACTCAGTCTGGGCAGATGGGGACTGTTTATCTAACCCAGTCCAAAATTACAAGACATTTGTAATTGCCTTTTTTTTCTTGCTTCATTTTTTAAGGCCGAGTCAGAGGGAGATGGATGCTTGCTCGACAATAGGAGAAAGCACGGATGCGATTGTGATGGATGATTCTCCTACAAATGAAAGGGGAATTCAAGAGGCTTGCCAAAGGTGGGTTGTTGTTTTTTTCTTGCCTGTGGGTTTATTTGTAGCTCTCTGTGTAACTTGATTATTGACAGAAAAAATTGATATTCAGCAGACGTGAATGTGTCTCCTGTGGCCGCTATTGTTCAACAGCACTCAATCTAGCTGTGTTTATACTGTGGACAATGAGATTGTGTGCCATGATATGGTTTCTACTCTTTTTTATTTTTCCATAACACTATAATAATTGTCTTTACAAGATAACTACATCATTAACCCCTGATTAGGCTGCTCTCTTTCTACTGGTGGTGAAACCAAGAGAGGATCTTCTGTCAACTTACTTTTACAAATGTATGTTTAGTGATCACAGCATTTCAGGGAATATCATTATTTAGTACACGAGTACTTTAGGAACATGATAAAGGAGAGACAATGCTTTCAGTGCCTTCTTTAATTCATCATCATATAAATAGGCTTTTGTGCTCTACTGTATGCGGTAGCTCCACAAATCAGGGCAGCATCCATCACACACACTTTCTCACACTCAGTTGACTTGACAAAGATCTGAGAGATCTGTTCTGTTGGTCAGGCGAGAAGTCTGGGTCACTGATGTCACCCTGTCACTCACTCTGTTCCCCACTGATGCAACGGCCCTGCATGTAAAAAAAAAAACATCAAATGGCTGAGGGGGCTTCAAACATGAAAGTGGGGCTGGAAGCAGCTGAGGCCTGACACCCTTTACCTCAACAACACGCCTCATTTTTGTATCTCCCAGAAAGATATCCTCTTTTTGTTTCCTCTTCTAAACACAGAAGGCAGATCTTCTAATAATACCCACACAGATCCATCTCTGCCTTAAGGTTAATAGTTTGCCTCCTGAATACAGATTGAGCTTCTAGTGCATGTACATGTGTGTGTGATTGGGGGTTCAGGAAATGTTCGAGGACGTGACATTGAGTGGCATCCGGAGAGTCGATGAAAGAGACATGCAGATAGAGAGTGAGACAGAGACCTAGAGGCAAACAGAGGAGAGAGTAGAAAGAGATGAAGGTCTTTAACCTCAGAGATTCTTTGTGATTCTCCTTGCTGGAGTCTTTTGAGTGCCCCTAGACGTTACTTTGGCTCCAAACAAGCATCTCAGCAATTGACACTACCAGTCAAGCTTAGTTTTGACAAGAGGGAATGATGATTAAATACCTAATAAAGCGGCAGCTGAGTGCATTTAAAATGAAATGAGAGTAACTTTTATGTTGTATTCTTGCATGTTTTGAGGTGAACTCAGAGGTCATTCTGGCATCAGTGCACAATGTCAGTGTCCTTTTTTATTGTGGGGAGCAGCTCAGTGACACCTTCCTGGATGTATTTTTGTATTCATCTGCTGAAATATTGATGAGTTTCATGAATTTCTTTCCTCTTGTGTGTGTTTATATTGGCTGGCCTGTGAAAAGCCATGAAAGAGGAGTAATAGGCTTAAATATTCACAGCAGGTTACAGTACACGGTATTTGCTAATAATTTAGTGTACCTGTGTATTGTAGCCGACGTAGAGTACTGAATGGGGTTTATAATGCTACAGCAATAAAATATAGTGTTAAATGAGTTGACAGTGTTGACTTCCCCTTTATTGAATGTAATTATTTACTCAGTCCAGCACCTAAACAGGCTCAATCAGTTGAAAAACATCTGCTATGTAACTAAAAGCTGCTGAGTACACAGTAAGCAATTTATTATTTAGATCACATTACAGTTTTATTGTAATACGAAGACAAAATACTGAGGTTCAGTTCCTCACTGAGCTCCACCATTAATCAGCTCCATAATCCCTCTGCCACTGTCTACCACCAGTTCAACAGACTACTCATCATCGGTGCGCCTTATTATGGAATCCAAATAAAACTGTGTGAGGTCATTTAGCCTATGTTGACTTACTCTGTCGCCATAGTGACAAGACAGGAAGAAGTGCGGTTGCATCCAGTCGACTGTGGAAAAACAAGCATGTGGTAGACTACACAGACCTCATGCCCTCTTTTTACTGAGATGTAACTACAACAGTACTCAGTAGTTCAGTTTGGTCTCTAATTAGTCCAGTTTCAATATCATGAGATGTAAAAAAAAATCTGGAAATAGGCTGAATGAAGCTAAAATCCTATAATGTGATAATAAACAATTCTTAACATAAAGTTCTTGTGGCTGCACATCATCTTTCCTCAAATGGAAATTTTATAGATGTCTTGTACCTCATTTTATACAGATTTCCCTAAATTTTAGTTGATATACTCAGCATCATGCTAACATGCTCACAATGATAATAGTAACATGTTGACGTAGGCCTATAAATGTTTACCATGTTCTCCATCTTGGTTTGGCATGTTAGCATGCTGACATTTAGACTAATAGATGTTTTTCACAGCAGACATTTTCAAAGCAGGCAAAGCACCGCTACAATTAATAACATTAATGATGGCTGAATCACATTTAGTTTGTCCAAATTTATTAACTCCTGTATGGTGCATGGTTTAGCAGTATATAGCTTCCTTGGACAATTGAATGAAACTGAGCCATCATTAACGTTAGTTGAACCTGTGTAACTATTAAAGTATTGGACAAATAAAAAATTAAATGTAATGATGAAAAATAAAGGGAGATCACCAAAATTATTACAGTTCATCCTGAGGGAAACATGAATGTCTGCACCACATTTCATGGCAATCCATCCAACAGTTGTTGAGACACTTCACTCAAAACCAACAATGTGCACCACATAGTGGTGCTAAGGGAAAATTCAGGGGATCACCAAAAACAGTGTCTGTACAAAGTTTTTTTCATCCATGTAGTGAATATTGAGCTATTTCTCAGGATAAGTAAAAACATTGACCCACTGGTGGTGCTAGAGGCTAGAGGAGACCATCAAAGTCATTAAAGATCCTCTCCAGACATGTATAAAGACATGAAAATACTCTGCTTGGAACAATAATGTGTGTCTGATATGTTTTTTCCACAAAACCGTATAATTACGATGTTAAAATTCTTAAAACAGTATCATCAATGAATATGTGAATATTGTTTCATTTCAGAAGTTTTAACTGCTGGACACAAGTTGTCTCCTACTTCACTGTAAAGTCCATTCTTAGTTTATGTGCAATGGAGGCTTTAAGTTTCCACATCACACTTGTGTAAATTGAATATTGGACCAGGATTGGCTTCCAAACTAGTTGTAAGTCACAAATCCTGCTCATAGGCCCACCTATTAAAATCAGGTTTTTAATGAGCACAGAGAAACTTTCCACTTTCAGCAGATGAATGTGAAAACAGCCTTCTAAAGTCAAACTCTGCACATGCATTTTTCTGCACAGTGAAGCTCAAACATTCAACTGTAGGAATGAATAGAAAAACATATTTTTGAGTGGCAAGGGACTTTAAGTTCCATCCACTGGGGATCGTAAATGTCTGCATAAAACTGCGTGTCAGTATATCCAATAGTTAATTCAGTCTGGACCAAAGCGGTGGCCCAACACAACACTCCATGGACTAATAAACTGCGCAACCTAGCCATACTGTAGGAATGAGAAAGAAATACATTACTCAGAGGGGAGAAACATATCATTACACTTGTCACTCCAGGCTTCTCCTGAATGCTGCCATTACCCATGAGTCATCACTCAGCCTCATGTTATCTATCCTGGACAGCCAGCTACCTCTCTCTCATAATGGGGTCTCTGACATGATATGTACAGTCTCTCACATACCTTTCTTTTTTTTTTTTAATTGGGCCTCCTTATTTCCACTAGCCACAGTGCGTTACCCAGAAATCCATTCCTTACCTCATTAGTTCTGCTGGCTCGCTCAATTCTCCGTTGGAATATGAGATAAAGTTGAGCCAAGAATATAGTCAAGAAACTGAGATGTCAATCAGTGTGTGGTGGGGGAGATAGATTGTTATGCCTAAGTTTTACAGACATCACCTGCATATTTGCACTGTTTCACAGACAGAACTTTTGCACCTTCAGTCTAAAAGAACTGTTGCCTATATGCCAATCATTTCTTCTCTTCTGCTGACACATTTTCCTCTTCTCTTTTCTTTTCCTCCCTCCTCTCTTCCTCACACCCATCTTTCTCTCCTCCCGTCTGTACTCTCTCCTCCTCAGCGAGATCCCGGCGGTCTCTCTGTGCCCTCCCGACAGTGTGTGTGCTGCTGAGGCCCATTTGACAGTCATCCAGACTGAAGGGGAGCTATGTGACAGCTGCAGCAGCCTTGGCAGACCCTCTTCCTCCTGTCAGCTTTATCACCAAGTATGCATGAGCACTGACTGTACAGTATCTTGTTAAGGATAGATATATATGGAACCATTAAAAGTCGGACTGTCTCAAAAATAGGTTAGAAATAGATGTTGGATTTGGGAGGCAGTGACAAAAATAGTCAGTGTGTCACTCAAAATACTGGGGCATGAGTGATACAAGAAACAAGAATCCTCTATGAGAAGATCATAATATGCAATATTTCTGTTTCATCTATCTTTTTTTTTTTCTTTAGGTTCCCCAGGGTCCTCGTGCCGGGGCCTACGATTCGCTACAGCCCCGGAAATGTCCCCATTGCAGCCATCAGGAGCCAATTAAACCAAACACCTGCCAGGACTGTCATTCAAACACAACAGGGCCTCATGCTGAAGGAGTTGTAGTGGTCAAAATGGGACACAGTTGTAGTTCTGCACATCAATCACGTCACAGTGCTGTGAGATGTCACTGGCTGCACGGTTCAAACGAAGGCAGGACACAAAAACCGACGCAGCGACACGTGGTGGCAGTCAGGTGTGTTTACAGACATTTTCTGTTCATCCTTTTCAAATTTGTGTGGATCATTATTATAATAAAGTTTTCAATTATTAACAGGGATGGAGGATTCTACTGCATCCTTAGAAAGTAAGCACAGAAACCCATTTTCACTTTACAAACCCAGAGGTAATGCATGTCACACTTGTTATGATCATAATAATGAATCTTTACTCAGTGTCACTGACAGCTTCTTCTTCTGTGGTTTTCTATCTGGCAGTTATTCCCAGGTGATAGTGGATTACCCTTTAGCAGTGCTCATTGGTTGCGCTGTGCTGCTTCTGGGTTGCTCACTGGCTGGCCTCTTCATTGGTCCATTGCCAGACTTCTCTGACCCGCTGCTGGTGAGTCAGTTTAGAAGAAGTCATCACTCTGGGGAACAGGCGCATGTCTGAGACATACGCTCATACAAAAGCATACTGTTTATTACATTTATTCCTATGGTGTCCCTTAGTGCAGCTCATGTACCTCGACTGTCAAATCTACAATACAAACCTCCCTCATCACCTTAGGCTGAGTGTTAATTACTGTTTCCCTAATGACTCATGATCTCAGGCATATCCATTTACCTCAACCTCATCTCAAATTCAATGATCCACTATGAATTAGATCACACTTGCTGTCATCTTAATTAAGTACATCTTCTCACCTTTGAGATGGGTGCTTACAAGATAAACACTGATTAATGAATGATTCTGAAAATGCAGCATGTGAATCTCAACAATGAGTCATTACTAATATTAAAAAAAGGATTTACATACAAATTAAATATAATTGGGCCAACACAAGGGTTTTCTGATTATTTAAGTGTGGAGTCTGATGTCCAAGTAGTTCTCCTTCTTTTCTTTTAAAATAACATCAAACACATCACCAAAAAAAAATCCAAGAGTGTTTTTTAATGGCAATTCAGACATTATTACAAGGTACAAATGATGCAGATTTATTCAGTAAAATGCTGCAGTGCATTGATGGGCACCAGCATCCACGCTGTCTTTAGCTTTGATGTCTGTTTGTATGTGTGTGTGTGTGTTCTTTCTTCAGGGCTTTGAGCCACGGGGAACATACATTGGAGTCCGCCAGTCCAGCTTGTCTGAGCTGCTGGAGAACACTGGCCCGGGGAAAATTTTGTCTCCTTTACCACAGCAGCTCAGTAAAAGGTCAGAATGCAGACTTTCTACACAGCCGGTCTGCAGTACTGACTGCTGCACACAGATGCTTTACAGATGGAAACGAGCTGTACACATGCAGCGATGGTGGTCCTGTCAACTTATGTGTATACAGGTGTGGGGTTATAGGTTATAAGTATTGTTGCTGCACCTAATATACATAACTTTACATGTATTAACTTTATATAGCATAAAACACATTCAAAATAGATATAAAATAAAGGCTCATTAAATATAGAAATATCAAATAAATGTTATTATAGATATGAACATGTAATTAAAAGTATGCACAATCATTAACTTTATAATAAAATAAATGATTTAAGTTGCTCTATATTAACAATAATCAAATCATTCTCCTTCAGCTCTGAGGGAGCGTTTTAGTGTCTTTCAGGTCATTGTTTCAGTTTTCCCTCCTGTGACTTTGCTGTTTTGGGTTACTCTCACTGCTCTCATCAACCTTGTTTCCAGTCGCAGCAGACAGCAGTTTTCATGGAAAAAGCTCTGATAAACCCACAGTACACTAGACTCCCAACACTAAATGTTAGATGGACAAAGTTAGCGACTAGCGGGTAAACATAGTGGAGCATTTAGCCACTAAAGGGTCAGATATTTTTCTCAGTTGGAGTTGGTGGAGACCAAAACTGAGCCGAAAGCAGAGTGAATATTGGACTTACATTTGCCAGGTGGCCAGAAAACACACTGCCAAATGAATGATAATGTTGCTTTGCTCCAAGTCTGTTGGATGTGTAAATAAGCAGCTGTTTGCTGTTTGTTTCGTTCAACATTATAAGGTGACAATATATTATGTTTACAGCTTATTGCACTATCACCTAATGGCCAACAATAAATTAATGTAGATTTAAAAATGATCCTTATTACTTTTTAACATCATGTTTTAAATGTGTGTGTGTGTTTGTTCTATCTCTGCTAGTTTCGGGGCTGCTGTCAGTAGAGATGGCAGCGGCAGCCAGGACGCCTCCAGACTTCGGAAAAAGAGGATGCTGGCCAGGGACTCATCTCCAGATACCTTCCTCTGCGACGCTCCTGGTGGGTCAGTCCTAGTCGGTTCATCCCTGCCGACACACTCGTAAATCACAGAAAATAAATATATAAATTAAACTGCTGCTCCATTGATAACAGCAACAATAAAAATACAAACACCTTTCAAAATACATTCTGCAATTTCCAATTTAGGGTTAATGAAGTATTCTATCAGTTCGCATAAAATATCAATTCTATTCCTAATTGCAATATCTAGACTTGTATAGCACATTCAAGCAAGTTGCCAGGAGGAATATAAACACCGCTAGCTCCGGCACATTCATCAGAGCAGACAATGAAATGGAAATATTATAACACTGTAATCAAAGCCCATTCAGAAGCTGAGATACTTTTAAATATGTAAATTAAAACCCTTCAGCTTGTTAGGGATTAAGCAGCACTCCCAGCACACTAATGAAAACAGTGCAGCATAAAAACAACGGTAAGAACGTACTAGTTAAGTACAAATTTACAAAAACAGTGAGATTTTGAGATGTGTGTAATAGCTTTCAGTTGTGGCTTCAAAGAAAGAAGTTTGTTGAATGCATTTTCAGTTACTCCACATTTTCCTCTTAAAGTTCTACTTTGAAATAGACTGCTGTTGGATCAAAGACTATATTTCTGTTTCTGCCTCATAAAAACACCAGAAACTGCCTAAACGAATTTATTAGCAATTCCAAGCCTTGAGGTTTGCATTTCATTTAGAAGCCTAATTTATACTCAAAACAGACAGCAGGACACATGAAATATGTTTTTTGCCTTGTTTTATTTTTATTAATTTATACCCCCAAAATGTAAATCTTCTACTAACAGTTAAGCTATTCTGAACATTTCCAATCATCCCTACAAATTGATGATTCACTGCCAGTCATCTTTGAATCCATCTGTCTTTCTCCACGCAGGCGAGCATTTGTCCCAGCTGGTGTTTCGTTCAGAAAACTCAGCCAGTCTCTGGAGCCTGAAGGCCATCCATGCCATGTGTGAGATGGAGCAATCCAGGGTTCGCTCTGATTTACTCAACCCTCCACCTCACCTTTAGTCCTCTGCTTTTTGTTTCTTTCTTCATCTCTTTAGCCACCATCTTCTGTTAATCACCACTTCATTTTTCTTTCTTTCGTGCCTTAACCATATCCAAACCTTTAAATTCTCTGCAGGAATTAAAACATGATTTTTATGTGCAGTATATTACCTCATATGAAATGAATTCATTTTTTGTGTATTTGTTTCAAAACTGGGCATGTGTTCAAAAAATATTTCCCTTGTCTGATTCAGATACGCTCCCAGGCCCAGTTCCAGGACCTGTGCCAGCAGCATGTGAGGGTGGAGGCAGAGGGAACGTCCAGAAGCGGCTGCTGCCCCAGCTGGTCCCTGGGCAATTACTTGGCTGTCCTCACTAATGCCTCCTGCTGCCTCAGTCTAACCTCCCACCAGGTAGCTTTCTTTTCCATATCCTTTCCATTAAAAAATACCAGAGAAACAAATTACTTCATTAATTGGAATAATTACCACAAAGTTTTTCTAAGTTCAAAGCAATAGCCAATCTTGCACTGCAAGTGAGATGTGAGGTGCATGGTACAAATTAACATTTTTTTAGCATGCAGATACATTCTTGACCTTGATAAGAGACATATCTGTGGTAAAATATTCTGAGCACAATGTTCACTTACTTAGTTAAAATAGCTAAGTAAATGAAGCTGGAGTTTAGTATACTCTACCACTGATTTAACATTTTTTATTTTACATTTAAAGGTCCATTTAGTTTTTTGGAGGAATGTTTTTTCTAATTCTTGTCAATAACAGAATTAACATGAACTATGTGAGTGATATCAAGATATTGGTACCACTTTCTAAAGCCTTTATACCTTTATAAAGGGTTTATAAACTGACTAAATTATTTACTAATTCTGTCTCAATCAGTAATAGGCTACATGTATTAATAAGAATGACTGTTGGGTTTCAAGGCAGTGAAAAACCTCTTCAGCTGGTGAAAGCTTATTAGAAAGTGGTATTATTGTATATTATACCAATTCCAAGTCGTACACAAAAAGAAGAAATTGAACTTCTTTTCCACTCTCAGTTTTTCACCATTTAACATTCATAGAGACAAAAACTTTCTCAAATAAATAGTTGGTTTTGGCTTTTCATATGAATTGTGAACAATAAGAAAAATGTTTAACGATGCCACAAAAGATATAATTTATAATTCTACATTATAACATAACTCCTGGAGTGCATTAATGATCTGTTTGAAGGGTGATTTTATCAAGGCCTTTAATGTCATTCAATTTTCTCCTTTTCACGTCAGGTCTCTGAATCTCTAAACCTTCTCCGGAAGTGTGCTCTGTACTATCATGAGGGACATCTGGTTGAGGCTTGTGTTGAGAGACCTAAACATGGCAGCTGCTCCTCTGTCCCGTCCCGCTGCAAACAATCCCGCGTGGTGTTCCAAATCCTACACTTCCTGGTTGATAAAGACTTCCTTGGGCCGCAGACTGTTGAATACCAAATCCCAACGCTGAAGTACAGCCTTCTGTTCTTACCCGTGGACAAAGGAGAACACATGATGGAGATATACATGAACACTCTTGAAGGCAGGGACCTGACGTACAACAACACGACTATCACTGGCATGGACTTTGGCATCAAGCAGACACTCTTCAAGTATTACCTGGCAAGAGATTCAGTATACCCTATCCTAGCTGTTGTTTCCCTTCTTTTCACCATGGCTCTGTATCTCCACTCTCTCTTCATAGTAGCATTATCTGTGATAGCAATCGCAGGCTCCCTCCTTACCTCCTATTTTCTCTACAAAGTAGCATTTCAGCTGACGTTCTTCCCCCTGGTCAACCTCTCCGCAGCTCTTATTCTCTTGGGAAGTTGCTCCAATCAGGTTTTCATCTTTGCTGATTTCTGGAATCTGCAGCTATCTCAGAACCCCATGGCTTCCCTGGAGAAGAGAGTAAACAGAGCTTTGCAAGAAGTTGGGTATTTGATTTTAGCATCAGGATTAACCTCTAGCGCAGCATTTTTCTCTGGCTATCTCAGCAGCATTACAGCAATCAGATGTTTTTCTGTTTACCTCGGAACTTCCTCTTTCATCAGTTCACTTTTAGCGTTAGTGTGGCTGCCGTGCTCTTTCATTCTGCGTGAGCGCTACACAGAAGCATCCTCTGCATCTGTAGCAGTGCAGGGATGGAAACCATGCTGTTCCAAAAACACTGGTGGCTTCTGGGATACAAGCTCACGCAAGCGATGCCTCTTCACTCTCGGGCAGAAGCTGAGAGAATTGAAACGAGGTTTCGCTGACACCTCCAATTTGTTATTTCTCAAAATCCTGCCTTGCGGAGTGGTGAAGTTTAGATACATATGGGTGTGCTGGTTTGCAGTGCTTGCTGCTGGTGGTACGTACATGTCTTGCATTGACCCAGGTATGAAACTGCCCACCCTTGACAGCAAGGTCACCCAGCTTTTCCGCTCCAGTCACCCGTTTGAGAGATACGACGCAGAGTATCGCCACATGTTTATGTTTGAGAGACAGAGGAATGGAGAGGACAAGCCTGTGAGGTTAATGCTTGTTTGGGGCGTCAAACCAACTGATAACGGGGATCACTTTAACCCAAGAAGCAACGGCTCTTTGGTTCTTGACCCAGACTTTAACATGAGCCGACCAGACGCGCAGGTTTGGTTGAGGGACCTATGTGTACGGGTTCAGAACCAAAGCTTCTATGCTGCGCCATCACCAGAGGATAAAGATGCAACCACAGACCATATCTGCCTTGTGGAGCAGCTTATACATTGGGTATCTGTCAGAAGGTGCTCAGAGAGTGATGATGCCCTTCATTTCTGCTGTAATGACATCCCTTTCCCCTACCCTCCCAGCGTTTTTGAGAACTGCCTCAGTATGATGCTGGCAGAGAGGTACGCTGAGGGCCATCTGGCCCACAGTGGAGGTCTGTACTTCCAGCCAGATGGCAAGGTCGCTGCCCTCGTGTTGGCATTCAAAACCACATACCTCTACAGCTTCAACTTTAGTAGAACCAGTCTTTTCTACAGAGATATCCTGACGTGGTTTAACAGAGAAATATCAGGGGCACCACAAGGGCTGGAGAATGGCTGGTTCATAAGTCAGCTGTCTCTTTTTGACCTACAGCAGTCTTTAAGCTCAGAGACTCTGGTGGTAGCTGGCTTCTCAGTGGCCCTCACATTTGCTTTGCTTCTCTTAACCACATGGAATATTCCATTGAGTATATATGGGACTGTGGCTGTAGGAGGCAGTGTGTTTGTCACGGTCGGCCTCCTGGTTCTTCTTGAATGGCAGCTGAGTGGCATTGAGGCTCTGTTTATATCATCGGCAGCAGGGTTGTCTGTTGATTTTATTGCTAATTACTGCATATCCTACAGCTCCGCTCCTCATTCAGACAAAATTGGGAAAGTAGCACACTCCACTAAAAGGATGGGATGTCCTGTAGCAATAGTCTCTGGTGCATTTTTCAGCATGGGGATCATCATGTTGCCTGCCACAGTCCTGCTATTCAGAAAACTTGGGATTTTCCTGTTTTTGGTGAAATGCGTAGCATGTGGATTTGCAACCTTCTTTTTTCAGTCCCTGTGCTGCTTTTTTGGACCCCAGAAAAACTGTGGAAAGATCACGCTGCCATGCTTTTCAGACCAGACCGACAGTGTGCTGTCATCAAGCTCAGCAGCAGCAGAACCTTGTTCCTCATCTGCCTCAGCTGCTAATGGGGCCTTTGGCAGATCTAGAGTGAGGAGGAGTTATGACAAAGACGCAGGTGGCTATCTGTACCCCAACCACCAGCGTCAGCAGAGGCAGAAACAGAGTGGAGCGGGAGGAGGAGGGGGCAGAGGGCAGGAGCAGTACGAGCTGCAGCCGCTGGCCTACCGGCTGAGTGACAGCTTTGAAAACAGCACCTGCACCAGTAAGCTGTCCAACCGGCCCTCTGTGCTCTCTGATGAGATTGAGTACTCTGGGAGAGATGTGGATGGGGACAGTGAGGAGATGCAAAGTCGTCAACATAAGATCAGCCAACCGCCTCCAGCTCTCCAGACCTCATCTCCTTACAAAGAGAACACTCTGCGACCTGCAGGTCTAGCACAAGAGGACCTAACTAAGGACAGGCTGCTGTGTAAAACTTGCCGAAGTCAGTGTGGTGGGGTGAAACACTGGAGCAATACATCTTTCTCCTCATCTTCTAGCATAGAGGAGACTATAATCAGCCACACACTTGAGACCATCGACCAGCCATCCCTCTGCAAAGAGGAACAAACCACAGATGAGCTCCATCACCATCATCACTATCACCTCTCCTCCCAGTCTCAGAGCTCCTGCGAGGGTCTGGAGGACTCCAACGAAACGTGCCTGAGTGACATCGAACCAGGGCCTTCAAATACACAGCAAAATGAAGAAGAAGGGGAAGTTCATTTACAACCAGGACACCTAAATGGGAAAAGAGACACGCTTCGTCTCTCATTGAAAGAAACAGTTTATGAGACTTGTGGTAAGGGCCGCAGCAGCCAGAGTGAAGAAGTCGTTATTTTACCCAACAGTAAGCCAGACTTGCCGGACGTTTGGATAAAGAGAGACGGACAACGGGAGGATACATGTTGAGCAAAGCTGGAGGAATCTTTTTCAACACTGTGCATTTATTGCTCTGAATATATGAAGAGGAATCACTGTACTTACACAAGCATATAGGATTTACAAAGGGAGCACAATGCTGTTCCTTTTGTATAATACTAAAGGGAAATATAAGCCAACTGCAAATTTAACATGTGACAGCATGTTTGTCTAGTGTTGCTGCTAAGGTTGTTACCGTTTCTGTTCAGAGCATGAAAGTTAAATTGTTCAGCAAAAGGTCAAATCAAAGCATGATTTGTTCATCCCGGCATTTTCAGAAGAAGACAGTAAAAGATTAAGCTTTCCTTTCAGCTCTAACCTTGCACCAGTATCACACTTGAAGAAACTAAAGCTACAGTATGTGGTCAACAAAAGAATTATCAAGTACTGCACCTGCTGCCTGCTGTTGCAGAATTTACTTCGTGCCTGGAACTTTCTAACATCTGCACAGACTGGGTTACAACAAATACAATGCCACCAGCATCCAACCGCTGGCCTTTCTCCGTGCTCGAACTTATCTTAACAAGCCATATTACATTCAAGGACTTGACTGAAAACATGTTAAAAGATAAATGTGAGAAATACAGAGAAAGTGCTGCATTGTATGTGCCTGCATACAGAATTACATACAGTATGTTAGCCAGAACCAGTCATTATCACGTCAACTGTGACTTGACTATAGCCAAGATCCTACAGTTGGGTTTGTGATGATAATGTGTACAGTATGTCCTCTGTGACCATGATGTAGAAAATCAGAAACCTGCGGTTTGCGATGTGTTGTTTGTAGTGTCATGGCTTGTTTGCATTTACTGTTTCGCTGTCAAATTGAAAAAGTCATGCTGTTTATTCCAGTGTCAGTGCCCACAAATGTCATGTTTACTTAAAAAGGCAAAAAAGGGTTTTAATACAGATAGAACACTATATGTGGGTTTATACAATTTTGGTGAGTTGGTGCGTACTGTCCCAGGATCTGTCAATTGGCTGTGTATACCTTTGCCTTTAGTGAGCAGCAGTGAGCTCTAATTGAGATTACTAAAGCAGTAGTTTTACCATCACATGCTTTGACTTGTACATAAACCTTGTTGCAGCACTCTTAAGAGAAACTCCAACTGGCAGATATCTAAAGGAACAGAAAGCCTTTTAACACCCCCTCCCTCCCCTACTGTCAGCTGATTCTACATGTCTCATTACCACTCAAATAATGGTACAGAAGACATGTGAAGCATGTGCCAAACTTCTTTCAACAGATTGTTTCGAACGCTGAAACAGCTGTATCTGTGTGTTTTTGTGCCAAGGATGTGTCCTTTACAAAAGTAAAATAAGGTATGTGTTTATAGTCTTATATATTATATTAAGTATGGAATAAAGAGGTGTCAGAGGTCCAGAGAAGGTGGTTTAACACAAAGACCTTAACAAGAAGAGTCAAATGTGCCTATGAGCAGGGTTGTTTCTCATTGTAAGACGTGTTTGCTTTTGACATCTTGACTGTATAATCACAATTCTTCAATGAGCCTTCACTACAAATCACTCAGCAGAATGACCTGCCTTGGAGGTGAATTATACCAATCACAGGCTTTCTATGAACAAAATAAGTAAAAAGGTCACCACCCACTCTTATTTACAGGTGTCAATGTTGTAATTTTTCACAAAACTGGAATAAAATAAAACATTTATTTTCCTGCAGACTGGTTTTTAATTCATTTTACATCTTGGTTGGAGTGCCAGACAGATTTCAAGCTACACATACACTGAGAGCAGACTTTACAGTGAAGGACACATCTTATGTCTTGAAAACTTTTTGAAATTAAAATTATTTGCATATTTGTACATTCAGGGTTTTTCAATGAGGGAGAAGGCGTAGATGCCATTTTAAGGATTATAACATCATAACTTGTACCGTTTTTGGTTAAAAAAACAAACAAACCATAACAGACCTGCATTATTATTCCAAGCAGGGTGTTTTTATGTCTTTAAACATGTCTGGAAGGGAGCTTTAAATTAAATCTGTATTCTTGACATTAAAACCAAAGTAAAATGAGAGGGAATCCAATTCCATATTGAATTTATGCTTAAGGCAGACCTTCCAGAAAAGGAAATATATATCTACATGCTCAGTTCTAGAAAAAACAGAGTATGCTAAACACATTTCATAATCATCAATTATTTTGAGGCATTTGTTACCACCTCCAGAGAAGTTACTAAATTATAAACAGAAATGCATCACAGTAAATCAAAACTGGATTTCAGTCCATACTGCAAAGTGTTTGATAAACGTGCATGACAGCAGTAGCCTAAATACCCTCATAAATCATCAGCAGTTCATCAGTTTGGCTCTAATCATCTTCAACCCAGTCCTCTTTGGCCCAATCAGGTAAACGTGTAGAATATTCAAAATCTGGTCCTTTGTAGCGTAAAGCATGGAGATACATGATGAGTTCCTTCTCTGTGGGGTCTGGTCGCACTAGCTTACATTCACTACACAGCTTGTCTCTTGCCACTCGAGGGGTTTTCTGAGTAGAGTCGGTTTCCTCTCTTTGATTGTTTGGTAGAGGGCTTTGAGATTCTTTGAGTGAGGTATTGTTACTGTTCAGGTCTGTGCAGCTGGTGCTGTGACTCACCTCATTCACTGTCTCGCTGCCAGAGCTACAATCTGTCGCCACCTGTGCATCTGGCTTTTTGTCACCACCACACACATCTGTCTGTGTCTCATGATTTTCTCCACTCTTGTCAGGTTCACAGGAGTCTTCTATCCTATCCGTTTTCTCAGGTGTCTTGTTTTTCGCTGCCTCTTGTACACTTTCAATGCTGCCATCAGGTATGTCCAGCAGGTGCAGGCTTTCCTGACTTTGATGTTCCTCCACCAGAGCCCGCAGCAGCTCCTCATCACTCTTTCCCACCAGTCCCCCCTTCCCCCTGTGAGGGCCCCAGGCTGAGGATCCATAGATGGGATCATTGATGATGGGGAAGCCCAGGTACTGAAGGTGCACTCTGATCTGGTGTGTGCGGCCAGTAAGGGGTAAACAGCGGACCACGCTGGATTTTCCGTCAAAGCTAAGCCTCTGGAAGACGGTTCGGCACTCCTTTCCCTTGGGGTCAACGCGACAGAGACCAATTTTAAAGGAAACGACCAGGATGGGTTCCTCGCAGACCAGCTCAGTCTCTGGAAACTCCCCTTCCACTCGGCACACATACTCCTTTTCAAGCTGTTAAAAAGACACAGGACTTTTTGGAGTACTGTATCATATTGCAAATACATTGTGATGCAAATAGTATAGGACATATTAAAGAATAGCCCCAGACGAATCCTGACTCCTGAACTTACCTGTCTGTCTCTCACCAACTGGTCCAGTTTCTTTGATGTCTCCAGTGTCCTGGCGAACAGCAGCACTCCAGAGGTGAGTCTGTCCAGTCTGTGGACTGTATGCAGCTCAGAGATGCCTCGCTCTTTACCCAGAATGAAAATCACTGTGTTGTGACGGAAACGGCCACAGGGGTGGACTGGAATGGAGGCAGGCTTGTCAACCACAAGCACCTCACCATCATCCACCAAAACCTCCAGGGGTCTGCCGACAACAGGCGGCTCATGGCGGTGCACAGTGTTCCTCATATGGTCATTATTCTGCGGAGAGTTATTAAAGAAACAGAATAAAATGAAAACTTTTGCTCACCACTAGTGCTGAACACTGAGATGTTTCTAATATCTAAGTATACTTTCACTGATATAAAAGGTGAGGACAAAATATTAGAAACACCTCTTCGTATAAAGCAATACAAGTGAACACCACCACAAACTAAAAAAAGGGCATAAAGTTGAACCAACACTTCTCTAAAATATTTTGAACAAAAACTGAACACTATAACCTTCATGAAGGTAGAGTTTATTGTGGAGGTATTATATCAGACTGCATTAGTTTTAGCTCAGTGTCCCTGGGAACTGAGAGTACGACAGATTTGATATTGAAAAATACTAGTTAAATTTACTGCATAAGAACAGGATTTTATATGGGAAATAATCTGGACCTGTCATTGTCCAGTATTTCATATATTATTCTGGGAGAAATCGGACTCTGTAGTTACTTTGTTGTCTTGGACAACACATTCGTTTATCACAATTCAGAACAAAAAACATAATAAAACAGGAAAACAACACTAGGACTACATATAACAATTATTTTCATTATCAATTTATCTGTAAATTATCTTCTTGATTAAACATTTCAGAAAAATGGTGAAAAACATTTCCATTACAATTTCTCTGAGCTCAGGGCAAAGTCTTTGAATTGCTTGTTAAGTCTTGTTCAATTTTATTTACTTTATTTTCTAAGTTATTCAATTAATAATCATAGGTGACAAAGAAAAGCAGCAAATCCTCAAATTTGAGAAGCTGGAACCAGCCAATGTTTGTCATTTTAGTAATGCTTTATTTTACTGGTCCTTTAATTTTATACTAATTTCCTGGAAATGATCTGAGTATTTTTTGACAGTTATTTTTTAGGTCATCTTACAGAAAGGGTGATGCAATCTGGTACAAATGATTAGAAACAACTTATAAGACAGTGTTAAGTTGGTTTAGTTGGTATTTTTTCTGTAACTGACATAAAATACTCAATTTTCAGTGTGTAGTTTTGTGTGTCAAACTACATATCGGCATGTTAGGTTGTTCCTTAAAAACTCTGTAACAAGCACGTTTGCTGTAATACTTAATTACACTTTCAAAGAAATGTCCAAAGAATTATCAGTTACACGGCAGTTACTTTTAGGAAGTTATTGAAAAAAAACTAATATGCTAATGAGGTTTAGCACACAAAACTACACACTGGAAACTGAGTCTTTCAGTTAAAGAAGTAACAAAAGTCTACTTTAATGAGAAAATTTTGAAAAAGAACATCTATGTATGAACTCAAATAGCCTATAACGAGTGAGTTCTTACCAACTAAACCAACTTAACACAACTTAAACATCAGTTTTTTCTTATAATTTGTACCAGATGTGGGGCTACGTGATGTGGACAAAATTAAATATCACAATATTTTCGAGCAAATACCTCAATATCAATATTGCAACAATTGTAGGGATGACTATTGGTTCTTTCACAAAATATTTACACAATGATATTTTTGATGAATAATCATTGATAATGTGGATATAATGACTAAGTGGGTAAAGGCAAATAACATATCAGCTAGAACAGTCTGGTGAGTTCAGAAAATTACATCACTTTACAGTAATGCAGACTTTAAAACAACACTTATGCCATATTACGATATCCAAAATCTAAGATGATATCTAGTCTCATATGACGATATTGATATAACATCGATATATTACCCAGCCCTAACCAAATGTCCTAAAGAAATTAGCCATTAAATACCTGAAAATGACTCAAAACATTTTCAAGAAATGAGAATAAAATTAGGGGACCTGTAAAATAAAGTGTTACTGCCATTTGTATGCAATATCAAAATTGTTGCTGAATAATTTTGGTAATAATTAGTTACCTCAAAAATCTCCAGGGATGTATGGCATTTTCAGTATGCAAGCACACTGTGTGGTTACAGTTCAAGCCTCTTACATGAGAGGCACAAACTTAACATTTACTGAAACCCGACCTGATTTGACTTTAATCCTGAGTTATACTGACAAAACCATGCATGCGTAATAATTGCCCCAAGCTTGAGAACCTCAGACATACAACCACACAACTGTACTGATGATACTGACCCTGAGCACCACAGACAGGTCCTCCACAGGGGTCTCATTCAGCCGGATGCGGCCCTCTTTTGCAGCTTTCTGGTAATACTCTATGGACTCAGCTCTGAACTCGCTCTTGAACACCTCCAGAAGGGTCTTCCCTATCCATCGACCTTTGCAGTAGGTTTTAAAGTCAAAGTAATATGGGTGAACTTTACGAAGGCCACCTTCAAAGTAATAAGAGGTCTCGTCGAAGTGCTCCTGGCTGAAGCTGACACCGGGGTTCCTCTTCTGCGGCGGAGGGATGTACCTCTCGCCCGGGCGGAGCTTCTTTCCTCCGGCTCCTCTGCGCCTCTTCCCCCGGCCACTCGTCTCGGGGTTGTCCGGCTCGTCGCTTTTGCGTTTGCCGGTCACTGTGGCGTCTTTCACCGTGACTCCCTCCAATGACACCGGGCTGTTGTTTACCTCCGCCGGTGTTTCGGTGCCGACAGCTGCCTGCTCCATCGTCGAGCTGCTCTGTTGACACCGTAGAAAACCAACAGGATTATTTACGTTATAATGCGTGATAAGAAGACGATGCACTTGATTAAAAACGCGCCGGTTAACTTTTGTGCTGAATTGTATCATGTAGACTAAAGAGGGAGTCGATGCGAACAACTTCAGTCTGGATATTTCAACGCAAAGAACTTTTCTGAAAATTACACACGACGAAACTGTTCAAAAAGTGCACCGTTTCGTTCACCTGAAAAGAAAGACTGTGTGGTATATTTTGTAAAACCAGAAACACTCACGTGTATTGCTTTCTCGCTAAAGGTCCTTTTCACCAAAAGCGCGTAGTGATGACGTCAATATGTAGTCCAAGCAATCCAGCGTGTAGTCCCCCCCATTTCTTCTTCTATTTCCTCCTTAACTGCAAATAATCTTCTCACCGGGACATTATCACCACCAACTGTTCATACCCAGCACTTTAAAAAAATATTTACTAAATCCAGTGGATGACAACAAGCAGAGGTCATGATCACAGTTTTTCAGGTTTTGAAGGGTTTGTTTTTTTGTGTGAGAAGTGAGGGCTTTCGAGTACAACATGTTCTAATGTTTTGTCTGTGGAAATCTTTGGGAAATGATGATCAAATCAAAACTTAATATGTTATGCTTATGCCTTATGTCGTTTGTGTAAATGTGTGTATGTTTGGATGTGAGCATATGTTTTAAAAAAGGTTATTGAAAGTATTGGCAGACATTTACGGCAGACCGTTTATGTTATTTATTGTGAGAAGGGGGCAGGTAACGTAAGATGCTTCATCTCGCTGCTCATTTTTGATCATTATACGTGTATTACTTTTAATAATTACCTCAATTTTGTGTTGGATATGTACACAGAAGTGATTATTATGTTTCCTCTGCGGACATTGGTAACATTTTCCTGTGTTTTTTTTAATTACTTGTAGAAAACAATTTCATTCTGTCTATCCTGCTCTTATTTGACATAATTTTTTCCTTTTCCTTGAACTGTACCTCTCTCCCCTTTATAACAGTCCAGTTGTAACAAGAAAATTTCTTTCTTTGCTTGTGTGCCAATAATCATGCATTGATTTTCAGTAAAGATAGACAACAATACAGTATCAATGTTTTGAGTTTTATTAATAAATCTTATAAGCATACATATAATATCAACAATTTTACAGTCTCAAAATACTAAGTGCCTAAATGAATCATGTTTTGGCACAACCTCCCCCCTGTTCTATTGGGTTACAGTCTCAAACAGGACATATCATATACATACAGTATTGGAAGCAAGTAAGTGGCAATTCTTACCATGAAATAGAAATTACTTTGTTAATTTGCTATTTTTTTTAATTAAAAATTCCTTGGCGTGAACTTGGGTTCATCTTTAAGTATGGCTGCATTCAAAACCAAAGCATTCCCATAAGATTACACAAGATTCAAGTTTACCATTCATCTGAATTTCCCACAAGCGTCCAGAGGAAAACATGTAACACTGTAGCTATTCAAGCTATATTGCAGCTCACACAAAGCTCACACTGCTAGACTTCACAAATAATTCTGTGAATCACTAAAACCTCAGACAAGCTTTTTTTGTCATTCATTATCTCCTTGTCTACAACTATTCTCTGACTACAAGGACTCTTCGTCTTCAGGAGACGGTTCAGATGTGGTCAGTCATTCAGTCACTCACTGTTTTAGCACTCTAGGAAGACAATCTGGTCAGGCAAACAGAGCGAGTTCCTCCTCGTGCGTTGCTAGGTGACAAACCAGTGGGGCAGGTGGCCGTAAGACTTAGAGCTCAGTAAAAACATGAGGAGGTTATGGGGACCCGGAGATGCAGCACCAACGCCACCTCCTGCAGGGGCAACCACACTGCAGTCAGAGCTCACCTCTGGGGAGAGAAGGATTGCATGGATGTCATCAAGAACAAGCTAAAAGGTGCAGGTGGATGTGACTCATGACTGAATACAGAAGATTATAGTTGCACCTGATCAAGGTAAAACACAAAAATGCAAGTTTTTGGCAATACATCTTTCCCCTCTTTTCATTTATGAATCATAGGGAGTAATTTGTGAATTACCCAGGCCACTGATGCCTCTTGTCAGTTAAGGGGACGTAGACCACTCCCATTAAAGCTCTCTTGAGAAAGGTCCCGTCACTCTGACGATCGTATTGTTCGAGCACCTGACTGCCACCGTCGGGGCCCACTGGGAGGACCAACCGCCCGCCTGGCTTCAGCTGCTCCAAGAGCTTCCCAGAGAGAGAGAAGAAAGCAGGAGTTTCACATGAGGTGATCGTCCAGTTCAAAAGTCAAAACACTTCTGTTCTCAATATGTCAAAGTTCATTCACAGCTTACAGCACTTGAGAAAAGACCACAGACTGTAAGATTAGATGTACTACTGTATGTGCTGTAAATACACTGCAATATGTTCAATCCTTGTATTCACTATGCTTGTTTGAGGACTGTGGCAGTTGGTGAATAAGTGAATGATTTCGCCTATTTTATGCTTTTCTTTTTTCATGACAGTAAAAGCGATACATACAGCCTTAGGAACAGTAGCTGCAGCTGCTCCAACATGAATGGCATCATAAGGTGCTCCTTCTGGGTACCCGAGCCTTCCATCTCCCACTGTGGACAGACGTAGATGAGACTTTTATTATTTATTTATTTATGTATTTATTGAGACAATGTACAGTGTTAAACATAAATGTTACCATTTGATGTACTGTACCAGAGTTAGCTTATAGCTAATTTTCATCTCCAGTCCCTTCGGCGGGTCATAATTTAAACATATAACAGCACAATAACAAACAGTACAAAGCAAAAAACACACAGGACACATAATACAAAATACAAAGCTACACACAATAGCACATCACATACATTGTCATTACAGTGTTGTGTATCTGTAAATCTGAGAAGATACGATTTTTTCAACTTCTGACTCACATAAAAGTCTGATGCGTCCGGAGGAGAGCAGCTCTGGGTCATCACGTTGAACGTTCTTTATTGACATTTGAACCAGTTCATCAATGTGTTCAATGCCAACCACTCTGCCACTGGGTCCTGTCTACATTACAGCAGAAAAATGCGGCTGTTGTCATGTATTTTATGTCAACTCACGTCTGGAAATAACAACTCAATAGTAATAAGCGTATGGTGACAAACATGCTCAGTTTTTGTAAAACTTACCATCCTTGCAAAGCAGGCAGTGAGATAGCCACTTCCTGAACCCACGTCCAGAGCTGACGCCCCTTCATGTAGTTTGTCACTCAGCAGCTCCAAAGCATGGGCATGCTGTCAAGAAAACATTCAGTGAATGATGTGCATGTATATGCGTAAATGTTTCATTCTCCCAACTGCATAATACATCACTGCGATACAGTATTTGACACACCTGATGGTACTCACCATGTGTGGTGCACTGATAGTTGCCCTGTAGCCTGTGATAAGAAGCATAATAACACAGAGTCACAGCACACATCTGTCATTTGTTAAGGATTACAAAATAACTGCTCATGAAACAGCTTCTCTCTGTAACTAAGTAACTGTTACCACACTGATAAGCTTGTATGTTTATGTATTTGTAAAGAATGTGTGGAATGAATACCTATGGACTGCGGAGAGTCTGCATAAGGATAATCTCTGGAGTAGAGCCCTCTGTCTGTAGCCAGCATGGCATTGAACACTCTGTCGCTGTGGATCACCCCATGATCTGAAGGAGAAAAGAGGAGGCAGTGAACTGAACTGCAAAAATGTTGAAAAAATGTGAAATATGTGAAGAATGAAGTCTTTTGTGTTTGTGTTTCCCTTTACCTAACTCTAACCCTGACCTAACCCCAACCATGGAGAATAAGAAGTACAGAAAACACTGTGCGAAAGGAAAAGACTTCGACACGAGATATATTTCAGGAAATCTGCGATATAATGACCCAACATTGGATTCTAAATCTATGTGAAGGGGAAAACAAAGGAACGCAGGCTTTTAAGATCAATATACTAATAATATTTGGATCATCAGAACTGTTCTTATATGGGATTGTGGTCATCATAATATCATGGTATAGCTGACATGTTGTCTTTTCCTGCATTACATTTTGATTGTTTTCTGAGTAAAAAACACAATTAACTTCATTGTTAATCTGCCAGATATATTCTTGATTATTTGATTAACTGTTTTGTCAATAAATTGTCAGAGAAAAGTAAAAAAAAAAACATCTGTCGCAATTTCAAAACAAAGGAAAGCAGCCAAAAGTTACAACTGAGAGGCAGAAATGAGGAATGTTTGGCACTTTTGCTAGAAAAAGTCTTCAGTGATTAGTCAATAAAAAAGCTGCCAATTATATTTCTCTCATTCAACCAGTCAATAAATTGACTAATTGTTTCAACTCTAAATGAAAGGTAAATATTTTGACCTGGGTAGTATATCAATATCCTGTTTTGATTATTCTGTGGGGGGTTCTGATCATTATACTCTCATGATATAGCTTACATTTAGTCTTTTCCTTGTCTTTAAGGCTGATGAGATACAGATTAGATTATATACAGCATGAAACAGGGCTGCAACTAGCAGTTATTTTCATTATCAATTAATCTGCATTTTCTCTATTAGTAAATGAATTGTTTAGTCTATGAAATGCTAAAAATTTGTGAAAAATGGCATTCACAATTTCTTCAGCCTGCTTATTTTATCTGACTAACAGTCTAAAATGTTAAGATATTCAATTAACTGTCATATATGAAAAAGGGCAACAGCACATCTTCACATTTGAGAAGCTGGAACCATCAAATATTTGGCAATTTCACTTGAAAAATGGCTGAAGCGATTAATTGCTTACCAGAACAGTAGCTATTAATTTTCTGATTCATTTTCTGATGAACGACTTATCAATTAATTGACTAATTGTTGCAGCTCTAGTATGAAAGCACCAACATTCACACATAAATATATTGACATTTTGGACCTTAAAGGATAGGTTCATGATTTTTCAAGTCTGTCTTAAAACAACAGTCAGGTGTCCATATGAACACTGAATGAGGTTTTCCTCACTGTAATCATTCCTCCTGTTCATACTGGCTATTAAAGTGGATCAAGTGGATATCTGCCACATTTACAGTCTTTTTAGCATCAAATTCCCTCTTTGTGTGTCCTCGGGCAGTGTTTCCGTGTTGATTTACGGTGGAAGTATGGTAGCAAAAAGAGGAACTTTGGCACTAAAAAGACTGTAATGTTGAAAAATATCTATTTTATCATTTGGAACTTCATATTAACTTCAGATAAACTTTTAAATACATTTTTGCACTGAAGGATGTCTTGTGGATTTTGTTAATTACATTGTAAGTGCATTATAAAGGAATCTTCTGATGGCCAGTATGAACAGGGGGAATGATTAAAGCAAGAAAAACCTATTTCAAATGTCATTTGGGCATCTGACTATTGTTTTAAGACATACTTGAAAAATTGTGAACCTATCCTTTAAAGTAGTCAAGGTTTTATCAAAGGCCCTGACATCAGACTATTACCCCTCAGCCTGCTTATGAGCTCTGGATGTGTTTTGCCACTGGACATCCACGCCATGGTCCGGGACAGCAGAACACCCATAGGGACTGCCACTGCTGCCAGGCTCAACGCTGCTCGCATCTCCTACACCGGATCTCCCTGCAGTGACATGATGATCAGCGCTCGCAAACCTGAGTATATGACACACACATCACTGTAACATGCATTTAAATGTCTGTCTGTATCCTCCATGTGGTAATAAAGGTGACAGACTAGGTAATTTGTAATAGGTTTGTCAATCATCCCAAGCAAGCGGAAATTAAACAGTGCCAAAGCAAATTACTCATATGTTAATCTAAGCTTGACAGTTAGCTGCTCCAACCTTACAGTTTACGGCTTATATAAGTAGTTAGCGTTACATTAGAAACAGACACTATCAGAGAGTAACTGTTAATATTGGTATTAGTTGTTAGAACTAGCAACACTCACCACTAAAGTCATTCAGGGGAGGTCAGCTGGGCTTGTTTACCTATGTCACTGGCCACCGTTTCCTCAAGCAACTTGCGACACATTTCCTGGCCCGCAGCCGTAGAGAGCCAATCACATTGCAAAATAGATTGATGGGCAGCTACAACGTCCAATCACATTTCCCCAAATAAGAACATGGGCAGGTCGCTCGTTAAAAGATTGTGCAGTATTGTGGATCATGGACACAGTCAGCCAGCTAGCGAGGCTAATCTTTAATCTTTAAATTCAAACATTAGAGGAAATATTATTCAACCTGTCGAACATTTAACACAGGTAAGAGGTTCAGGCATGTTTGTGTGTTATTACAATGACGAACAGTTTGAAATGCGTAAATATATTTAACAAAGGTTTAAACTCAGTTTAGCTAAGGTATGTTAATGTACATGAAGTTAAAATCAGCTTTGATTTCTCTCATATTTTCAGTTTCTGTCTTTTATCTGAATGTCTCAAGAGCACACCTGTCTTAATGTTGCTAGAATAATCACGCCATTAATCTACATAGGATAAGTGATGTTGACATCTGTTTAATTCAGACACTGCAGCAGGATGATTGACGACTTTGAGAATAAGGAGGTCCTCACCAGCGGGGAGCTGTGGTCCCAGATCTGCTCTAGCCTGCCCGAGGTGCAAGCTGAAGCAACCCCGGAGAACAACACTGAGTTCAAAGACTCATTCCAGCCGGCAGCACAAGTCGGAGTGCAGGTCAATGGACAGTCAAATGGGACAAATACCAGTTCTCCCAGCGCCAAATGGGAACCCATGGAAGATTCAGAGATTTACATTGCCAGTTTAGGTATTGACCTGCTTCCCTGCTTCTGTCTGTCCCCTTCATGATTTGATATCTCATTTAGCTCACCTTGTTTTCCATCCACCTGATCATACTATCTATCATATATCCCTCAGTCTTTTCCTTGTCTTTAAGACGGATGAGCTACAGATCAGATTATAGAAAGTGTGAAAAAGGGCTGCAACTAATGATTATTTACATTATAGACTCATCTGCACATTATTATGTCTATTACATTTGTAGATATATATGATATAACTGACATGTTGTCTTTTCCTACATTACAGATCAGTGATACATTTTTCTGAATTTTGACTGTTTTCTGAGTAAAATACATTATGAAATAGGGCTGCAACTAACAATTATTTTCATTATCGATTAATCTCCAGACTATTATCTCTATTAGTCAATTCATAGTTTAGTCTATGACATGTTTAAAAAATGGTGAAAAAATGACATTCACAATGTCTTCAGTTTACTTGATTTATCTAACAGTCTAAAATGTCAAGATATTCAATTAACTTTCATTCATTCATACAAAAAGGAGCAACAGCAAATCTTCACATTTGAGAAGCTGGAACCATCAATATTTTGCAATTTTGCTTGAAAAATGGCTGAAACCATTAATCAAATTATCAGAACAGTAGCTATTAATTTTCCGATTCATATTCTGACACACAACTAATTGATTAATTGACTAATTGTTGCAGCTCTAGTCTAAACAATAACCACACTCATTTCAGCTAACATGAGTCCCACCTCCACAATGAAACATTTTAAATAACCACAAATACAAAATATACCACTACATGTGATTACATCTAGACTAACTCAACCCACTGTGCTTCACAAAGTTAGACCCCCCAATAAAAATGTCAATCACAACTTTGTTTTACAGTTACTTTTTTTTGTTTATATTTTGCTTCAGAGAACCGCCTGAAGAAATTGAAAGGCCAGTCCAGTGATGTGACCTCCAGGGACATGTTGCGCTCCTTGTCTCAAGCCAAGAAGGAATGCTGGGATAGATTCCTGCACGATGCACAGACCTCAGAGCTCTTCCAAGGCAGTGACATGGATGAGAGGTAGGGTGGGACTATGCTGCCACACAGACACACTGATAGGACATGGACATGACCTAAAAGATCATTCTGGTAGAATAGTGCTTCTGTTCTCAATTCACTGTCTAGTCAGCCAACTGCTGCCCAATTAAAGCCCAAATAAAAGACTCTATCCTACACACTTGACATTTAATTTCAGGTGTAGTTCTCCTTTAGTATGTTCTAAATTAGCCAGGCTTTGTGTCATTTGCAAAGAGTAAAGAGCTTGAAATAGACCACTTTTCATCTTAATACTCTTGACATTTTGTGTACCTCCCTTTACAGTGCTCTCGAACACTTCAAGCGGTGGTTGATTCCTGAGAAGGTGGCCATCAGCGCAGAGGAGCTGGAATATCTCCTGAGGCCATCGCAGAATACGGAACCAGCTGGACCAAACCAAACACAGGATGGAGAGGAGGCGGAGGGAGAGAGACACAATTCTGAGGAAGAGCACAGCCCTGAGAAATGAGTGTGTTGAAATAGTAACACTGAAAGAAGAACTAATTAAGGGTGCATTCAGTTAAGGTGACTTGTGCGCTCATTTTGAGCTGCGTTATGTCACAGCTGTGTTTTGGCCAAAGCTTTTGTTATCAGTTGTAAAAGAAGCAATTACAGCCTGTCATCATCATCTGTATCCCCAGCAACTGAGTGTTTAAGTACTTTTTCAGTCACATGTGTTTTTTGTCCTTGCTACTCATCCTTTCAATGCATCACACCATAAAAATATATAATACAGATTTGGAAATTAGACTAGTTTATCCTGTAATGGCAGAATTAGCATTTCATCTGTGACTCCTACTATATCTGTCACAAGAATGACTCTTAAATATGTATGAAAATGTTAATCCAGGACCACATGCAGTATCATGTTGTAAATTAGACTCACAACAATGTAACCAATGCATTATATTACAGAGATGTTATTTTTCTCTTTTTAAAAATTGTGATATCTAGTGTAGGAATACTCTGTGATATGTTCCTGAAAATGTTGTAACATATTGTGTAACATCTTTATTTTTGCCATGTTGATTTTACATATGAAGTTTTATCCAATAAAAACAAGTAGAACTGATTATATTCATTTGTCTGCTTCTAAGATGAAACAAGGGCTCTGTTATATTTAGCCAGATGTCTGAGAAGTTGAAACGCAATTGAAACTTATGAAATACTGTATGCCAGGGCACATAAGCAGACACTTAATTGTATGTGTGTGTGTGTGGACTTGTCGATCTCTAAGAGGACCAATATGAGTGATATACTAAGTGAAGACATTTGGCCTGTCCTCGCTTTGGGCTGGAACCTCAAAAGGCTGTTTACAGGTTAGTTTTAGGGTAAGGGTTGGTATTAAGATATGTCTCAAATATAGAAGTCCAAACGTGTATGTGTATGTGTGTGTGAGAGAGAGAAAGGGGACATACAGCGTCAGTGAAAAGAGCTCAGTCCCCAGTTGTGTACCTTTTTGACTGCAGTATATTTAAATGGCAGAAAAGAACTAAATTTTGTTGATCCACAATGAGTAGTAGATCACAATTCCACCGATCTCGTCACAGTCAATTTACAAGTCTCAGTGAGTGCTACACCACTTGTGAAAACAGTAGAATAATGTCTTGTGTAATTCTTGAGGAGCTTTGTCAAGTCTGAGAAAATAACATAGATATATCACCTGGGTATCTCTGCTTTTAGGTCTCTGCCTGGTCTCTGCCTGCTCCCTACTACCAGGCAATGATCCCTTAAGCCTTTGCATCAAGACATCTTTGTTGTCAGGCCAGTGGTTGACAAACTGAGATTTGAGGATCTTGTGAGGGGATACCCAGGCAGTTTCCAAGATATTAGGAAAAGTTTGATTCAATAGTAACTTAGTGAAAATTATTGTTTGAAAATTGGTAGAAAGAGAATGGTAAAAGTTCCTGCTCACACAGTGTTTAGACACAATGTTTATTAAGTTGCCAGTTTATTATGTACACCAAACTAGTCTACCCTCATCCATGTAAATGGGGTGGATAAAACATAGGAAACACATGTCAGTAGCAGTACTATATCACAAACTGCAGCCTCAAAATATGACAAAGTTGAATTGACACCTCTCTAAAACATTTTCAACAACAACTAAACAGTATAACTTCACAAAGTTAGTTTTTATTGCAGATTCATTGTATTAGTTTTAGCCACATATACTTAATAAACGGGCAACACAGTGTAATTCTGAATGAAATCAAACTGGGAAATCTTCTCAAATAGAGTAGATTTGAATGACAGAAAACATGGCTCCATTCTCTATTATGAATCAGTTTTAATTGGGGTCCTTGACATGAAATCCTTTGGGGACCCCGTCTTTAGCCTGCTGTTTACCTTAGTAAACCCAGAAGACTTTAAGTGTGGAATTAAATGAATTCAGCACAAGTAAAATAGTGTTTGTCCTCATTTTTCAATCATTATATTTTCTCAACATAATATTTGGACTGAAAGTTGAGGATCTTTGTTACACTTACGATGTCATTAAGAATCGTTAGTGACTTGTCAATCCTCAAGGTCTCATAGACCCCTGCCTTGTGATGGTGGGTTGGACTGGGATGACAGATGACACAAATGGCAGGAAATTAAAAATTTGTTTGGCACCCATATTTGAATAAAATGTCATTTTCATCTCTGGAAGGTGTTAATGAGGAAATCCACCTGTGATGTCTCTTGGGAAAAAAAGAGTGTCATCCCTGGGAAAATAATGAAAAAATGAATCTTTTTCTTTTTAAGTTTTTTTTTTTTTTTTACTTCAAATAGATTTTTGTATATGTATTTATATGATATTTTATATAATTTGTATTTATAGAGTTTCCAAAGAATTGGATTATATATGTATTATTATGTTCATTAAATGCATTTTTTTTCAGAATAACTTACTTTTACTTACTGTCTATTTTAATTTTTCTCATCAGCTCCTCACAAAGATTCTTCTTATAGACAACTCCATCCTATCCTCTGGAAAATGGCTCCAAGGCACTCAGGTGAATCTTGAAGTCCACTATCTAAAATGAGTCTTTAACACATTGCACTGAACTTTGATGATACTGCACACCATAAGGTTCTGGTGACAAGTGTGTAGGATCAAAAGCATTTAACTTGAAAACAGAAGAATCCTGCATACTGTCAATCATTTTAACCCACATTAATTAGTCCTCAGACCTTCATCAGGCAAAATTCATACAAACAGAGCAACTGAACTGAACAGAAAAATACATAAAAATACTACAGACCCGTAATATTTTTTACAGTATTACAGTATTTGTTTTAACATTCATGATACATGTACTATAAATGCTAAAACAAATACTGTAATTATTTTCCATCTTTTGATTTAGATTAACATGACTTCTAAAACAATGGTATGAAAAAGGTGATTGCAATGTAATGTAGCCTAATCTTAGTGATATACTGTATAACATCCTTGTTTCAATATCTCCAAGAACAATGTGGCTCTACTCGATTACTAAATACTAGATCATTACTGCGCCCATAAGCTGTGACATCAGAATTAGAAGATACATGCTGTGAATTTGATTGCTACCCATAATTGTGTTGATTCCGACCATAAACAAGACTGAGACGGACCACAAACGCTGTTCTTCAATTCATATAAAATCAATGATGATAAAAGTGCTTTAAATGTTTTCCACATCCTCCAGTTCACAGACATAATTAACTTAATATAATTAACAATCAACCCTCTTTTCCTTTCAAGTAGTTCTATGCTAATGAATTTTGTCCTGGATCTACCCTTTGCAGATACTCGCTTGATGAATCACACCGTCACACTGGTTTTGGGTATAGCTCTGGTAACAAGCATCATAATTTTCAATTCTGTTTTAGTATTATGAATATTTAAAATGTGTACTGCTGCATGGAGAAACATTGTGGTTTGTCAATTACCTGTTAATTGTTTGTTCTATTCCTTAATGTTGGATTTCTGGGTCTGTTTGTCAAGAATGTCGCTGCAAATTGAAAAATCTCAGCTGGAAATGTAACATGCAGCATTAAAAATTATTCATGGTACGTGGGGTGCAGACTTTTTATTATGTTTTTTTTCTCCTCATAATATTCAAACAAAGCCAGGTCTTTCACTCAGTTGAGATGTCTGTAACAGGATAAATTTAGGACACCTACTAACATAAGTGACAATATAAGGAGAAATAATATCATAAAATGTGTCAGGGTCACTATAAATTGACTGTTTAATACCACCGACACATAAATCCCAGTAGAAACATTATAGTGATTGTAAGGGAGATAAAAAAAAAAAAAATCATAAAAAGGGGCAAGATCATTATAAATGCACTGTTTATTAGGAGGGAGCCACTATAGGTCCCAAGAGGAATATCATAACAATGACTATTCATTGTGGATGATACTGAGTGATATTTAAATGACAGACAAGGCATGTTTTTTTATTTCATACTGGAGGTGACTCACATGAATACGTACTGTATGCTGTGAGAGGGAGAGAAAGAGCACACCTCTTTATTCTGAAGCAGAGCAGGCTGCAGTGCACAGCAGTGGGACTCCCTGCGGACAGAGGACACTAACAGGTGCTGGACTGTGCAAGTCATTTTAAAAAAGTCTTCATGACATCTCTCAGAGGTACTCTTTTATTTTCTACTTAATGAAGAATTATGAAACTGTCAAATTTGCATTAGATTTGATTAGATTAAACATTTATTTAATTATAAGATTTAGGAGTTTGTTAGAATATTTTTAATGTCTTTAAGTCTTAGTCATTGCTTTACGTGAATCAATTGATTTCTTATCAGGTCAGGTCAATGAGACAATGATCTAACTCAGTTTTGGACACGATTCAACAAATCTTCTTGGGAAAATTCAGATAGTTTAACAAGAGGAATAACATTATGACAAATACTGTGGTCAGGAGGTCTTGTTCAGTCTAAGTAGGTAATTAATAAGCACTTATTCATGTTTTACAGTATGCCAGAGAAGTTTTTTCATTTACAGATGAACATGTAATGATGCAGCTTCCAAGTTTCTTTTGGTACTATTTGGAATTCGGGTGAGACGATATGTGTTTTGTAGATCCTGGTGTGTTTGTTGATTTTGTACAATTGATGCAATTAGATTTATTGCTTTTCTATGAATGAAACTGATAAAATGAGGATGGCAGATTGTATCATTCTCATTCAATCTTGCAAATTTAAAAAGAAAATACAATGAAGTGCACCTGTCTGACATATGTTTTTTAACCAAACAGTTCAGTCAAAGTCAGAAACAGCTCGCTTTCCAAACCTTTTGTGAAAAAATATAGAACAAATCAGCAATCAAGCCCATTTTCATGCCCTTGCATAACATCTGATTGTACAGTGTCAGACTGTGAGTATTGCTGCTTAGCAATAACTGGATCCTTGATGTCAGTGTAGATTACATGAGCAGGTGTTTCAGCAGATGCTCAGGATGACAATCTTCAAGACTCAGTTTGATTGTAAGGGAGGACATTTGGAGCTAAGAGAAAAAGAGGTGCCAAAAAAAAGCTCACACGGATTGGACTGATGATTGCTTGCTGGTTATGAAAAGAAGAAGAGGAGAGAGAGAGAGATGAAAAGAGGAGATGGAAAAGACTTGTAGAGGCAGAAAGAAATATAAGGTGATGTAGAGTGAACAGTGTAGGGGGATGAGATGCTGTTAAGATGAAAGTAAACAGATTTATTATTGTTAATGGTGGACATACAAGCCCTACTTCAGCTTCTTAATGAAATTGACTGGCTGAGGGTTTTGAAGATTATCACTAATTAGTCTCTCCAAATGTGTCTCAGTGCACGCTTCATGCTGTATTTCATCTTGAACTTGATATAGGCTAACTTTGTTTAATCATATTATTCAACAAATTATATACTTTTACAGTATATATGTAAAATATTAAGAAGGTTATTTGGAATGATCTCACAATGAATTGTTTGCTATTCTGTCTTGTGTTGTCTACAGTCATGGATTGGGAGAACCAATCCAGGGTGAACTCTTCTTCTCCAGTCTCTCCTTCATCACCCTCCTTCTCCTCCTCTTGTTGCAACTCCTCTCGCCCCTTCTTCTCCACCTCACCGTTCTCTGCTTCTTCCTTCTCCGGGCTGGACCTCCTGTTCAACCTGAAGCTTCTCTTCATCCCTCTTTACTCCGTCGTGGTCCTGATCGCCTGCTCTGGCAACCTCCTCCTGCTCTTTCTCATTTGGCACAACAAGAAAAGACATAACACCACCAACTTCCTCATCAGCAACCTTGCATTGGTTGACCTGGTCATGTGCATCTTCTGCGTCCCTTTGACTGCATCTTACGCATTTGACAAGCGTGGATGGGTGTTTGGACCCTACATGTGTCACTTTGTAACTGTCATGCAGTCTGCGGCTGTCTACGCGGCGGTCCTGTCCCTCATGGCCATCGCAGTGGATCGTTATGTTGTTGTGGCATATCCCATCCGCAAAAGAGCAGGCTGCCAGTTCTGCTGCTGCCTAGTGGTCCTGATCTGGCTGTCCTCTCTGGCTTTATCCATACCCACAGCGCTGCACACCGTATACCTGGACCTGCAGGCTGCGGGCCTGGATATGGCCGTGTGTGAGGAGTTCTGGGATGGCCAAGAGCAAGGCCGTCTCATGTACTCCTGTTTCATCCTGTTCTTCTCTTATTTTGTCCCACTGGCTGCTGTCTCAATTTCCTACTGTGCTATATCCTGTCAGCTGAAGCAGAGGACCATGTCAGGCTTGACAGCGTGTCCAGAGCTGAGATCTGCACGGGCCACCTGGAGCAGAAGGAGGAGGAAGACCTTCTTCTTGCTGCTGGTGTCCGTCCTCTGTTTCGCCTTCTCCTGGCTCCCCTTACAGGTACAGGTGAATGGAAAGAAAGACTGATGGTTTGATGTGAAAAAATTAATAAGTGAAGGAGTAGTTCATTCATTTTTGCCAAAAGTTAATTGTGATGAGAAATGGTAAATATGGAACTATAGCTAGTAGCCAGTTAGTTTAGTGTAGCATAAAGACTAGAAACAGCTAGTCTGGCTCTATAGAAAGGTAACAAAATCCACCTACCATTAACAGGTTACATCTACTTTGTTTTGGGGTGGCTGTGGCTCAGGAGGTAGAGTGGGTGTCCTTGGGCAAGATACTGAACCCCAAATTGCTCCCAATGGTGTGTGAGTGTGTGGTTGAATAGGTGTGCGGCATTAGAAACACTGTAAAGCAGGTTGGCACCTTGCATGGCAGCCTCTGCCATTAGTGTATGAATGTGTTTATGAATGGGTGAATGTTGGCATGTATTGTAAAGTGCTTTGAGTGGTCGGGAGACTGGAAAAGCGCTATGTAAAATGCAGTCCACGGTTTAACCCGTACAAAACCAACAAGTTTTAGTTTTGTGGGGGTTATGTGCCAGACCATTTCTTGACTGGGAACAGTTACTTCAAGAAGTCATCAAAGTGAGGTTGCCAGCCAAAAAGTGGAGACTCTGCATTAATCCACAAGGTTTTGTTTTTACTCTTTGATTTTTGTATGGATTAAACAAATGAGACATAACATGCTAATTAGTGTTACATTTGGACAGAGCCAGGTTAGCTGTTTCCTGTATTTATGCTAAGCTAAGCTAACCAGCTGCTGGCCATAGTTTCATATTTGAATTATTGTACTGTCATGTGTGGTATCAATCCTCTCATCTAACTTGCGGCAAGAAAATGAATCAGCTTATTTCCTAAAATATCCATCTACTTTTAAATTCCTGAAAGAATTAATTATTGAATTAATCATCTTTGAATGAATGCTTTGGATAATGTAGTTTAACTTTGCAGGTGGTGAATCTGATCCGTGACCTGGACACGGACTTCTCCATCTTGGGGAAGAATTATGTTAACGTCATCCAGGTGTCGAGTCACCTGTTTGCCATGAGCTCTGCCTGCTACAACCCTTTTATTTACGCCTCATTACACGACAAGTTCCTGTCCTACCTATGTCGTCATTTTCTGTCCCGGAGGAGAGGGAAAGGAAAGGACAAGGGTCAAGGGTCAAGCATCCTGACAATGTCGCACAGAGTGCCACGCATTCACACTTCGTCTTTTGTGGCAGATTTACCAGGTGCTGTTGTAAATAATATTGTTCCTCTTGACAACTATGCTTAAAATGATTTCGAGCTGTATTGGCACAATGATTTTACACATTGGTGTTTTTGGCAGCTCAGTTAAATTGTTGCATCAGATATGATGAATTGCATATTAACTCCAGATGTGATGGGAATGTTGTCTGTCTTCATACTGACAGACAGATGGACTGAAAGGAGGATTTATTTAAAGCACATTGATATTCAAAAACACCAAAATTCACAGAGTTAGGTAGCAAAGCTTTACAGTGATACACCAGCCACAGTGTATACAGTTGGTCAGAGTCACAAACAAAACTACACAAGTTCTCTTTAACTGGTTCTGTACAGGTGTAAAAACATCAGCCTGCTATGATTAAAAGGATTTATGTGACTGATGATTTATAGTCTTAACATGTATGGATATTTATGGATTGAATGTTTCATTGACACTAAACATCTTGTGATATTATATTATATATGTGCAATTGTAAGCTTAAAAATATACTTTAGACGGTGATTTTGAACTTGTCTTTGTATTAATACACAATAGATTTTAGAATTTTTCATTGTTCTTCAATTAATTGTTGTACATATTCATATCTTTGTGCATTTCTACACTGTACTTCATCTTTGTAGCCTGTTTATGTACATATGCATGTGCTGTTTGCTGCCCACTTTAACTGAGAGTATGTTTATAGTGGTAGTGGGTTAGTGGGACAGTGCGGTAGTGGGTTATTGTATGTCAAGTGTGGTATATGTGTAATATTACATCATTTTTGATAAATGTCACTCAATAAATAGGTTGATTTAAATCATCTTTCTTTCTCCATTTATTTCATGCTGGTAAAAGGATAAAACAGGAACATGTCTCTGTATGTGTGATAATGAATGAACAATTTCTGTAATTCAGTCTGGCCTTGAGTCAACAATTGCTTTTCACACTCTCCGCTGTAACACTGTAACACTGTAACACTAACAACAACAGCTCAGAGCAGCTCTACTGAATCATGAGTCACCTTTCACTGACAACAAGCAAAGAAAACTAGCAGTCTGCTGAGTAAGACACCATTGAAGAGTTTCTCAGCATTTTCTGACCTGTCGACCCTGTTTGCAGCGTTGCAGGGCCTGAAGATGACATGACCTCAGCCATTAGAGAGCTGTCAAGTTGTCATCTAAATGCGACTGTGGCATTCTTCGGTAAGTTCCTCTTACAACAGCATAAATGGAGCTGCAAATTAAATATAATGTAAAGATTAATGTTATATTTCAAACCTAACATATGAAACAACCTGGAAAATTTCCTCTCAAGCAAGCCCACAGTGAGTTATGACACCAAGGTTCAAGAACAGTATTCTTAGTAATCACTTTAAAGTTGATGTTATTCAACATTTGCGGTGTTCTGCTCTCTAATGAAAGCCAAATATCATTTAAAGAAGGCATATTTTGTAAGATCTTTTGAAAAGGTATTTTTTTATATTATCATTTTGATGAGACACAAGAAAAACTACTGAAAATAATCAGTAATATTTCTGAGTGAGTCTGTTGACTAAAGTCATTAAAGTGCAATTATATCAGAATATAATGCAGTCAATTATGCAGTCTGGTATCTGGAAAAAGAACAGTTTGTGCGCACAGTTATCACTTTATTCCACATTAAGTTAAGCAGCTGAGTCGTGATTTTAAAAAATAAAACAAAAGCCACCTAATGCATTGCATTTTAAACTCTCTTAATAGCTCCTTTTTGTGAATCTCATTTTCTCCCACAAAATTTGTAATCTTGCAGGATATGTGTTTAAATTTTAGCCACACAGAACTCCTTTTCAGACCAGTTTACAGAGTAAATATACCATATACATTTTAGCAGCTGATGTCTGGGAGAAGATTGCCAAGAGCAGGCAGTGGAAGTGGCGATGAGCTGCTGAGTCTAAATATATGAGTAACAGAGGATAAGGAGTGACACTTCTGCTAATGTGTCCTGCTGTCCTCATGTCTGTTTGAGTTGTGAGCATCCTTTATGAAAATGCAAATGTGAGCAGGCTTAATAAAGTCTTCACATTCAAACGTCAGTGGTCTTGATAAAGTAAGTGCCGGTAGTTGTGTGCCGTGTGTATAAATTTAGGTGATGATGATTCTCTTTCATTTTGAAGCTGTTGAACGCTTTGCATTTGTAACGAAGAAAAATGGAAGAAAAACTCATGAGCAGAGAGGAAACAATATAAATCAGTTCTTAAAAGACTATGGTGTTGTACTGATGTCTACTCTCATTGTCTGACGAGACAAGCACAAAACAGTGAGCATCAAACAAGACAATTCTGGAGAAACCTTGCAGGGCATTGTGAGTTGAAGAAAACAATCTGCAGGCTTTCACTTGCTCTTGTATAACATTGTTTTCCCTCTAGACTCACAAGACTCTTAGAAGAAGAAAAAACCTCCCATGGAGTCACAGATTCACCTGGAGGGTAAACTGTAGGCAGCGGTTTTAAAACACTGCAGAATAATTAGTGAGAGTTTTGATGGAGCATGACAGTCTCGAATGTTAGAGAAGTAATGGCTTAATTGTTTCCTCTGCCTCCATGTGGAGAGGATTTTGCACACAAAAAAGAGCTGTAAGAAAAACAAATATGTGACAAGCATTCAGCTTCAGCTCTTAAACCAGCACCATATTTTTATATATATTTTTTACAACTTAACAAGCAGAAAGTGTATAGCATTTTTGATTTTCCTGTAAATGTTGCAGAAAAGACAAAATCAGCACCAAACCTTCATGATAATTTGAAACTTTCCAAAAGGTAAAGCCAATGTGACTGTGATTCACTACATCACTGGTGTATACAGCTGCACAGAGGCCAGGAAAAGTTCAAAAGCCAGGAGAGTGGTGCAAAATTGGAATGAGTCATTCTGTGGCAAGTGTGTAATTTTAACACCTCAAGATGGACTCTTGCTGAAATACACTTTCACTCAGCTCAACCCCTGCCATGCCATGAATTTGAAGCCTCTGTGTCTCACCTCTCCTACAATTCTGACATCTTTTGTTTGAAAGACTTTGGGGACAAATGCAGTTTTTCCTCCAAAGTATTTGTATTTCCAAAAAATGGATAATCTCAGTGATTTAATTGGTCACATCTTTAACTACCTATTTCCAGTGGCAGAATGTGTTATGACCTGGTTCAAGTGGCCACAACAAAAGGGAGATACACCTTGTCAAAGTTTAACAAGTTAACTAAACATTTACAATATGGGGTGTGGGATGTTAGTAGTTAGTGTGAGGTGCGTGATGCATGAATAGAGGGTGTTTGTGTGTAGGTGTCCTCAGGTGCATGAAAACAAAGTAAATAACTAACACAATATAACTAAACCAAACCAAAATGGGTATCTGGTGGGGAGAGCAGAGAGCAGAGAGCAGAGAGCCGCAAGCAGCAGCGACCAGCAGTCGGAGGAGAATAAGAGAGAGCCTGTTAGCTGTGGCCAGGTTTTATCCCCTGGGAACACCACACCAGGTGTCCGCAGTTGAGCAAATGAGCCACTTGTGGAGCAGAGCAGACAGTGAGGTGAATAAACAGTAAGCCAAAGATGACAGGGGTCATCACAAATGTAACTAAGTAATTTACTCAAGTACTGTACAACTTTAAGGTACTTGTACTTGTACTTTTGTATTTCCATTTTAGGGAAATATTGTACTTTTTACCACACAACATTTATTTGACAGCTTTAGTTACTTTTTTTTTTATTTTATTTTTTTTACATAAAATATTATAATGATGAGTTTATAAACTACACTCACACTTACAAATTACAATTAAACATTAAACCTATGATTCCCAAACATTTTGGCTTGTGGGCCCTTACAAAAAAATCTATTTGTGCCTCTTTGTCATGTTTCAGATGTCTATGAGTTATGAGCAATTCCACCAAAGAAACACTTCCCCTTACATGGTTTTAAATAAATAAGACCTAAAGAGGTAGTACTCTTATTATTCCAATATTTTCAGAAATTAATATTATATATATAATATAGATTAAAGAAAGGAAAAAAAGAATCCATATTTATACAACAGAACTATGCTTTTTCTTATTTCCTACCCAATCATCTTGTGACCCTCATGAAGCAGTTAAAACTAGCTCTGCCTCGACCAACCAAACAATAAAATGCTGCTTATGCATTGATTCATTAGTATTAATTATATATTTTGGTAAATTTATTTAAAATATCAGTCACAGTCTGATTTTCTGCAAGTGTTTTTACGTCAGTACTTTAAGTAAATTTAGCTCATAATACCTCTATACTTTTACTTAAGTAGGATTCTAAATGCAGGACTTTTACTTGTAGTGAGGTATTTTTACATTGTGGTATTGATAATTTTACTTTGGCTAAGTAAAGAATCTGAGCACTTATTCTACCTCTGCCTATTTCAATAAAATAATCATTAAAAAAATATCTGTACTAGCTGTCACTGCAGAAAACGGGACCAATATATTCAAGAGGGATAGCAGCAAAGTCATAAACACACATTTACCACACTATTATTGCGCACACACACACACACACACACACACACACACACACACTCACACCATGGCCCCATGAATTGAAGCAGCAGCTGAACTTTCTGACTCTCATCCCACACATGCCCGCTGTTTTTTATGCAAATTATTTACCTCCTTGTGCCATTTAAAACCTCATAACCTGATTGAATAGTGCCAGAACCCTCATAAATATTCATGGGAGGTCTGATTATTGAAGTTAGATGATTTATGTCTCCTTGTGTCTGCTTTCAAGATGCTCACACTCTTGTCTTTCCTGTCATGATCTATGTAGATAAATGGGATCGTAATCATTTCAGGTGGAAACGTAAATGACATCCAGCGGAAGTAAACAACACAGAAGCTAGTCCTGTTAGCTGGTTGGTGTCCTGTGCTTGGAAGAAGTCTCTCAGCAAGATAAGGAGTTGTCTTACTTGTAATTAATGATGTTAACGTTACATTGCAAGTGCATCAGCTGGGTCACATCACAGTGATCACTTGAGCATCACAGCCTGTCTGATAGCCTGTGACAGGCTGCTATGATTATGCTGTGTGTGCCAGCTTGAGATTTAGATAGCACAGGCAAATCCGGGCACACCCGTGGCTACGCAGGTGACATGAAGACTCAGGATCAACAAGAAATGCAGAGACAAAACCAAAGAAGAGACATCACAAGAGTGAAAATCACACCAACAATGAAGAAAACCCTGACATATTAAAGACTCGGGGTAATACCTATACAGGGAAACAGTGTTTTAAATGTGGCACTTGTGGGACAACATTTGAGTACAAGTCAAAATTGCATGCACATCTGAGAGTCCACACAGGTGAGAAGCCGTACCCATGTAACACCTTTGAGAAAAGATTCTCTGAGCAAGGAGCATTAAAAGTGTGTATGAGAATCCACACAGGTGAGAAGCCGTATAATTGCAAAACTTGTGGAAGAGATTTCAGACTTGGACATCACTTGAAGATCCACATGAGAATGCACGCAGTAGGAAGAGATTCGGTCACATGCCAGACTTGAAAAGGCACATAAGAATTCATCCAGATGAGACCCGTACACTTGCAAAACATGCGGGAGAGCTTTCAGACTTTGTGGTGACTTTACAATCTGCATGAGAAGAACACCTGTGTGAAAAGATTCTGTCATGTGTCTGACAAGCACAAATAGCCTTAGATCTGCAAAACGCTGGAGAGGACTCATTTGTAGTGATTCATAGATAAAACACACAAGAACATGTAATGGCAGCACGTTGGCAAAAAAAAATCCATAAACATAACCAAGGGCAAAATGGAACAAGCAATTGAGCTGAAACTCCTGTCCGCAAGTGTTCACCAACTGAGGAGAATACTCTTGCAATAGCTTGCAATAGCTAAATATCTTTTTATATGAATGTAAAATATTATCCATGATTGAGAGGTCACAATGTCTGTGAGGAAGGTGTAGTTTCCTTGCTATTACTATGTGCTGGATTTGTTCAAAGAGAACCTGCTGCAGGTGATCGATACACAGATGTCTTCAATTTTTATGTCTTTATTGTCAAAACCACAACCACAATTCTTGTGCAATGGTCTGATGACTGAGTAGTTCTGTGTAAATGAATATAATAAAATCAGAATAAACATGTCAGATATTTGTATAAAAATATGTAGAAAATGAAAACTACATTGCTTTCTCAAATGTATAAATTTACACTGTACAAGGCAATACAACTAGCAAACAGCAGATGAATAATGTGGTTGTGTATCAAACAGGCATATCTAAGGCTGAAACAGCAATATCCCTCTTTAAAAGTGAGTTAACGGCCAACAGTGGTGCAACACTGCCCTTATGCCCATTATTATCAGTAGTATACATGCACGGCATCAATAGTGGTGGCTAAACTAGCTGCTGAGCTACACATGTTGTGCATGCGTCATTAATTAATCTGTAATATAGTAAACCAACATAAACATAATGTCCTAACAATATACCTAAGACATGATACCTATTTACAGCTAGTAACTGAGAGTAACAGTCGCTACTAATATGAGGCCACACAGTTGGCAGAACACATGAACATGAGCCCCCTTAGATTGGCTAAAACACACTTCTGAGCACCACTTTGCAGACTTGAGGAGGCCTTTCTTGATGGCACTGAGAAGATTGAAGATGGCACAGTTGTTGCGCGATTGCTTGCTGGAGCTCATATTCTAACCAGATCGTTAGTGTGGGGATAGGTATCCTTGGATGGTGGATGAAACATCTTAAGATAGATCTTAGATCATGTGGAAGTTTACCTAGAAGGCGAGAAATGTGGGATCCATGGTCCAGTTCCACTCTTCCTTTCCTCCCCAGCTCTTCCAACAAGCTTACCAAAGATCTTACACGCAAGGCAAACATTCTGAATGACTTGGTGTCACCACTGTCGATGTTGGGGGCATCCATAAACTCTGCGATATGCTGAAGAGCCAGCTGATGTGGTTGCCCATATTGCTGGTTCAAGGCAGCCATGGTGTCTGTGAAGGGGTAATGAGAATTGCTGTAAGAGTCAACAATGAGCAGAGCTTCTTCCAGCTTCAGATATTCCACTAATATCTGGGATTTAAAATGTTCTGTGGCATCTTTAGGCAGGATATTGTCCAGAGCAATCCTCAGTCCAGCAAACTCTCTTGGATTAGGGTATGTCCATTGACATGGACATACCCTGACATGGAGCTGACATGAAAACTGTTTTGATTCAGTAAATATCTGCTGTCTGTCAGCCTGGGGAAAGCAATTTAGCCGGCCGCTATCCACTCAGCTACCCAGGATAGACAGATGTCTGCTTATGGAAGACAGAGTCAGTGTGGATTGGATGACAGAACGCTTACGCGCTGCTCACATCTCGCTTCCTATATGGATTCCCAGTTAGGTGTACCGTTAGGAAATTATGTTTGATTTACATTGGTTTACTATTTTACCCATAGAATAGTGGACCAAATGGCCGCTTGTACGTCTGCTCATTAATTAATGGAGCATGCACAACACGTGTAGGTCAGCAGCTAGTTCAGCCACTGGCACTGATGCTGTGCATGTATACTACTGGCCAATAGAGGGGGGTGTTGCGCTGCTGATGGATATTAATTCACTGTTTAAGACAGAATATGCTGTTGCTGTTTGCCAGTTGTATTACCTTGTACAGTGTAAAGTCATACATTTGAGAAAGCAATGTAGTTTACATTGTCAACATGTGCCTGTTATATTTTCATACAGATTTCTGACATGTTTATTCAGATTTTATTATGTTCATTTACACAGCACCACTGAGTCATCAGACCATTGTACAAGGATTGTGGTTGTGGTGGTGACAATAAAGGCATAATAATTGAAGACATCAGTGTGATTCTGATTGATCACCTGCAGCAGGTTCTCCCTGAACAAATCCAGCACATAGTAATATATCAAGCAAATTTTCTGCCAAAACTTAACAAACAAACAAAGCATGTTTTACAAACGCCCAACAATTCACCAACAAACACAGTGTGGTTTGCAAACACAAAACACCATTGACAAACTAATGTATTTTGTTTTACAAATATAAAATGTACCTATCAAACAAATACACAACATATTTCTAATACATCATGCTTCAGAAACACATATGGCGTGGCTTACAAGTACACAAATATATATCCTACAAAGACAAAAAAGTTCAAGTGACTTCTGGTATTATCTTTCCGATGTGGTGAGGATTTCCTCACAAATGTCCTGAGTTATTCGCTCTCAACAGCAGGTAGTCATATGAGTTCATTTAAACCTGCAGGGATGTTGAGCAGAGCAGAGCAGAGGGTTTTGAACTGCTGGTCCAAGAAAACTTTGGGAAATTGTTGAGGGTATTTTCACTATTTTCTGACATTTTATAGACCAAATGATAAACTGTGAAAATATGAGCAGAGACGTGTATAACTTTCTTTTCATATTATTAGTTACAGGTGTAAATTGTTGAAGTGTTTCCCATTTTTCTTTCATTATTACTATTATCATTTTCTAAATTTCCTGATAAAAATCAATACATGATGGAATCAATTAACCTTAGCTGTAGTTTTTTATCAACAGGTCTTCACATATTTTTGCCAAATTAGACCTTTCTTCCTACTACAAAAAGTAATTTTAATAAACTAGTTTTTAATTTGAATGAATAAATGTTTTTTTTATTATTGTGCCATGCATACAATTATTTATTCTTTTATACTTACAGGACACCACAAAGTAATTCATGTACATTTCCAAACAACAGAAAAAGTCCAAGAATAAAGAAGCACCTTAAACAACTTTCACAATCAAATCTTCAGACCTTCAATATCTACAACAAAATTCATAAATCCCTTCGTGTTATAGGATCTGTGTTTGTTTTTATTTGCTGTAAAGCACTTTGTTAAGAAAGGTGCTATATAAATAAAGTCCTCTTGTCCACAGTGGCTGGCAGTGGCTGTTAAATCTAATCTGCTCTGCTCAACCTCCATGTGGGTTTAAATTGACTCATATCACCTCCTGCTGTTGTGGAGGGCGAATTACTCAGGACATTTATGAGAAAATCATCTGCACAATGACAGCGGAAAGATTGTAAAAGCCACAAGATATTTTTTGTCTTTGTAGGATTTTTTTTTTTTGTGTACTTGTAAGCTATACTGACTTTGTTTCTGAAGCATGATGTATTAGAAATATGTTGTTTATTTGTTTGATAGGTATGTTTTGTATTTGCAAAACAAAATGCATTAGTTTGTTAATGCTGTTTTGTATTTGCAAACCACACTGTGTTCGTTAGTGAATTGTAGGGCATTTGTAAAAATGTTTTGTTTGTTGAGTTTTGGCAGGAAATTAGCTCCATAGTTATCAGCTATAACAGACATTTTCAAACACTTCACTCACTAGATGCACTTAACACCAGACGACAGATAGTACACAGTTAAGTCCTTAATCCAGGAAAGCATCTGAAATATGGGGGACTTCACGATATTTTTGGAGGAAAACTGTGGGCCAACGTAGCTCAATAGTGATTGGCCCAAAGTCCGTGTAATGTGAGGCAGAGCTCAGGTGGGGGAAGAGAGAGTATAGGGGAACAATATGGTGCTATAAGGCCTTTTTGACAATGTCTTTATGTAAGTTGTACGTTGTCCACAACGCTATCAAATTTAATTAAACTTTTCCTTCATGTCACTGTAGCCTGCAGCATTTCTTTAAAAGAACAACAATCTTCCAAATCTTGGTTAAATTTTTGTTTCACAATGTGTGCACAGTAATGGCTGTGAAAGTGATGGTGCCAAATGTTATGGATTCAAAAAACAGAAGTCTGCATGTATGAAGTTTTCCAGAATAATTTCCAGAATTTGTATTTTGAGTTAAACAAGGACTTAAAATTCATGTACTGCGGCTAGTACTTGATATTTACAAATGACTTGTACACACCTTTCCAGGAAATCAAAATTGACATTTGAGAGTGACTGACATCACTATTCTATTTTACCATATAATAAGTCAAAGTAAATTTGAATTTTGTCTTGGCTAAAATAATAACTTCGACAACCAACAGAGCATGGTTGTGAATGAATTTACTGATTGACATTTCTTTGTTTAATGTCAGTACTTTGCTAAATTTGAGCTGTTGGATTCTGTTGGATAATAATGAATTTGATTTTTTTCTATTTACATACACTACCTCAGTTATGTGAGTGGATTGTGAGCTCTTTGATGTTGAAACAGAGAAACCCTCTGCTGCTGTTGGCTCACTAAAGTTTTCACACTGCCAACTAGAGTCTTCTTGTCTGCAGCAATTTTTTTCAATTTTATAATTTCTATGTATTTTTTGATCATTTTAACTTGAGATAAGGTGCACCTCAGTAGTCCACTGGCTAAGAAGGATGCCATATAACTGCACTGTCTGCAGTTCGAATCCGGCAGCAGATCTTTGTTGCATGTCACCCCCAATTTCTCTCTCCCTTCGCTTCCTGTCATCTCTCCACTGTCACTATAATAAAAGCATAAAAAGGCCCCCTAAAAATATATATACATCAAAAAAGAAAGGTAAATGAGTCACAAAAGTAGAAACAGAAGGGAAAGGCCTGTTGCATCACAAGAAAATGGAGAGTGATATCATTTTGTTTAGATAAAACATATTTTTCCTTGTGTTTTTATCCACTTGAATAAAAATGCAAATAAGAGGGATGAAGGCTATATCTTTTTTGCTGGTGTCAAAAAGAGGTATAAGGACTAAAAGAACATACTTTCTAACACAAACACAATTAAACCCCCCAGACTCAATGCAGGAATCTGAATAGATTTCGAATTAAATCGTCCCTACAGAAAGAAACAAACAATAAACACGTGGCTGAAAGAGAGCTGCGAGCTAGATGCTGTGAGAATTAATTGATTCCATCTTGAATACACATGGAGCTTGACAAATCTCATTAGGTTTGTAATATATGGATACAGCTCACTGCCTCAATTATGCTGCAAGATGTAACTAATTAAAAGTCCTGTATTAACCTTTTCTGCAGAGAATCAACTTGTTTCATGCATTATTTGACACATTAATGTTAGGATTAATCTTTTAAACCCTTTAAAATCTCAGTGTCCTGGTCACTGCAATGACTGTTTTTGATAAAACTTATCAAATGTAAAAAAAAAAATTGGCTGAGTGAGCCACCATGTGGACAAAAACTATTACTACAGCTGTCAACCTATGCCATATATATACTATATACAGTATTACAAAACAATAAATAAAACTCTCGCACACATGTTCAAACTCATATATTATTTATTACAATTAAATATCTTTCTTATATTACAGAGGTCCATTTGAAACCATACAAATAATCTGTGCTGTGATTAATATTTCCAAGATATTTCCAAAATGCCATGCAAAGAATATGAACATAAATTCACATCAGAAGAACCAAAGTTTAGGTTTTAGTACACCTGGGAATGAAATTAAATTCATGTGTCAATACCCTCCTCCCTCCTCTCTCTCTCTCTTTTTGGTGCAACATTTCTTTGCTGTGATTCAAGATCGGACCAGCGTCATCTGACAAAAATGAAAGGCATTTGGAAGGTGCGTAAAAACAACAGTAACTGCTTGTCCTTCTCTTTGTGGAAAACACTTGGAATATACACGGGTTACCAGGAACAGGCACAGAGAACCAATTAAGACATAAGTATCACACATCTTGATTAAACATAATTAGTTTGCTGAGTGACTCCTAAGGCCACAGTATGTGCTGTGTGTGGTTTCTAACTCTGATCCAGAACACCCAGTGGGATTTAAAATGGCTGAACTAAATCAAACCAAATGTAGTTTGCCTAATTTTGCTGTGTTGTTTTGTACTATGTGGGCTTCACTACATCCACAATCAATCAATATTCAATAATATGATTTAGTCAGTGGAGAAGGTTTGTTTTCATTTTGAGACTGACTGAGAAACTTTGGTTTACAGAGAAGGCAGACTCACATGGGTTGGAGTCTTTCCAATTCAGCCAAATGGCATTGAATGTAATATGAAAATCATTTTTTATCCATTATGTAATTTAAATAAAATTTAAGCAAAATGAGTCAGTCCCATACTTTGTGCAGGAAATAAAGCAGAAGTAGGCAGGATGTGGTTATTTCAAAGTTATACTCCACCCAAAATCTATCTTTTGACTATCAAATAATCACCTCCTGGCCCCTGTGTATGTAAGGTGGCTGTAAATAGTTTGCAGTTTCCTCTTCTAGGGGCTGTGGTCAGCTTGTCTAATGTCAGATACAAAATGATGACGTTTCAATAAAAGTATTAAAATATCCATAGAAATGATTCAAACCAGTCCTGCAGCTTCTCTGTTGTCTCTCTGCATGTCCAGTATATTCAGTGTGTCATAACTTGTGTGCTATCACCCTTGAAGCTCGGTTAGAAGTTGTGTCATATTTTAGCAAAATGAGATAGTGAGCAGACGGTCAAACAGTTGAGAGGTGGCTTATGCTGCAGAAATGATTTGAGAAGTTTCTGCGGACGTTTTGATACATTTTGTCTGCCATGAAAACTTGTCACGACTGGAATTCGTCACAACTGATACAATTCAAGCTGACCACAGCTGCTGTTACTTGAGAGGAATGAAACAAAAAAATTTTTTAAAGGAATGGTTCGACATTTTTGGGAAATATGCTAACTGGTTTCTCACTGAGATTTACACAAGAAGATTGATACCACTCTCATATGTAGGGGCAAGAAGCTAAAGCCAGGGGCAGGTCAGCTTAGTATAGCATACAGAATGGAAACAAGGGGAAAAAGCTAACGACAATTTGGGTTTTATGGGAGTTTACAGTATGCATCAGACTGGACTAGATTCCAGTGGTTATCTGGCAACCTCAGTGTGATGACAAGACTCCAAAGAATCACTGCACCCGGCCAAGAAACAGCCGAGCACATCATCCCCTGTAAAACCATAATTGATCATTTTTACACTTTACTTTTTGTACAGATTAAAGAAATGAGATATAACTTGTTAATTAGTGAGCTTTAGAGGTGCTAGTAGGTTGATTTTGTTATTGATGTAGCTATTTCCCCTGTTTCCAGTGTTTATGCTAAGCTAACTGGCTTCATCTAACTCGTCAAAAAAGCAAATAAGCATATTTCTCAAAACAACTATTTGTTTAACAGCCATTAAGTCTACAGGTGTCGAGTTTGATACTAAAAACCATTTTAAGTTTGACTCAAACTTGAGCAAACAGATCAGATGAATGAGATGGACCTCAGATGCGTCTCAAGCATCCAGGAATCAAGGTCAGCACACTAAGAAGATTCAAAACTCCAGTCTGAGATGGGTGCACATTTCTAAATGAAAGGCTGGGAATGTTCTATAAGGCAGCAAGATCAAGGGCACAGGCTAATGGCAAGGTACTTTTAAATCATTGTGGCATTCGGCATTTAAAGGTGAAGCGGCAAAGCTTTAGAATCTGAGGAGAAGTGAAAGGAGAATGACAGGAAGCTGGGAGAGGCCAAACTAGGTTTTGGTCCTGCAGGTAAGCATCTCTGGTCACATGTTAACAGACGTCCTTCAAACTGTATCGGAGATCCTTTCAAAAACTCAAAATGCGTCCTCAAATCTGCTTGGAGGACTTCATCATTGCAACACAACATTTAGTAGGCTCTTACTGGGCAAGCAAGCTCAATCAGTCACAGAAATACTATTGCAAATGACTCACACACTTTTCATCTTAGACAGTGCAGCTAAGAAGGAGAGACAAACTCGACCTCCTTTCTAATCAGGAATGAAAGCCACTCATCTAAAACTCTATTCTTTAAAATTATCTTTTGAAAATAAATTATATTTTCTCAGTACAGAAATAAATACATATCTTCTCTCAAACATAGGAATGAATCATCATCACAGATCTAAATGCTACACTGAATACATTACTCACCATCTCATCGGTGAAGAAACAAGAATATAGGTGACTAACTGAGGCCATCTGCCGTGAACATGACACTCATCCAGATATATAAATGCAAATATACAGTTAGCTGACACCAAAGTCAAAATCACACCTCTGGCAAACAGCTTTGAGAAAGTAAAATATTTCTCAGCAATGGCATAACATAAATCCCCTCAATGCTCAGCTCATTGGACATCTTCACATTGCAAAACCAAACAAACTGAACTGGGCTTTTGGAGTTACAGATGTGACATAAAACCATTAATGCTCCCAGAAATTCACAAGAGATGTGGCCAAAAGAGCATTTCATTGTGTGCTGTGTGTGATCAGTGGTAATAAAGAATTGGATTTAAAGGTGCAGTGTGTAGGATATAGTGCCCCCCTCCTCCAACCCTCAAGCATGTGGGAGAACCTACGGTGCCCACGAAATTCACAAAAAACGCAAAAGGCCCTCTCCAGAGCCAGTGTTTTGTTTGTCTGTTCTGGGCTACTGGTGATGCAACATGGCGGGCTCCACTCCCTATGTAGATATAAAGGGCTCATTATAAGGTAACGAAGACATAACAATTCTTATTTTCTGGTGATTATACACTAATTAGAACATACTTATGAATATTATGTTCCATTTATGCCAAGTCCATTCTGGTTGATGCCTCTAAATTCTACACACTGCACCTTTAATCAAACCTTTTGATCAACAACTTTCCTCACAGCTGCGTTCAGGGTTTCGGACATGTTCCTCAACGACCTCAGAGTCAATCACAATTACATGAATATGGAAAATTTAAAAGGAATAGTTTAGAAATGCAACGATTAGTTGATTAATTGATTAGTCATTCACGCAATGATGCCAAACTTTTGATAGTTCCAGGTTCTCAAATGTGAGAAATCACTGTTTTTCTTGGTCTTACATTTGTAAATTGGACATTTTCAGTTTTGGAAAACAAGACATTTGATGACCTGACCTTGTACTCTAGGATATTGTGATGAGCATTTTCAACTTTTTCTGACGTTTTATAGACCAAACGACTAACTGATTATTTGAGAAAACAACTAGCAGATCAATCTGCAATGAAAATAATTGTTAGTTACAACCTTACAATAGATTTCTTGCACAGATTTACTGTAGATAAGAAGATCAACACCACTTCCATGTCTATATGGTGAATATTGCAAATACTAGAACCAGCAGCTAGTTAGCTTAGCTTAGCATAAAGAATGGAAACACAGGAAAACAGCTATTCTGATTATGTCCAAACCAGTCTTTGTGCTAAACTAAGCTATTCCTAAAAGCACGTTCCCAAAACTATTCCTTAAAAAATGCTTTTGAGCTTTTTTGTAAAGCTTCACTATAGAGTGCCTTGTAGGAAACTGCATGTTCCTACATTCACAGACAGATACCGAGCAACTGTAAATTACAGAGGAGTCCAATGACAAATGTGATCAAGTCTTCAGCCAGTCAGAAATCTCTCTCTTGGTTTCTCTTTTCTTCACAAGAACCGCTGTGGCAGATATGCCTCAAATATTCTTTGTCTATGGCGTATCATTGAGACACTTTGTCTGTCAGGCAGATAGTAACATTATTCAACATGTAACACCGACCTCTCTTCATATCTATGAAATCTCACATGTCTACAAGCTACAGTAGCATTTTCTACAGCAGATTAAGTTCCAGGTTCTGCACACAGCTGCTACAACACCAGTATGATTAAGACCATTTACACTGCCATAATAACTCTTACACAACACATCAGACCATTATTCTTATTTCATAAATGTGTGGCATGTAAATATGAAATTTCAAAACAAAAGAAGCTCATCTCTAAATCCTTCATCCTAAACTTCCAGTTCCTCTCTCACAGAAGCAGCAGGTAGGTATGTAGCTAATTAAAATTGTGGAGGATGAAACCAGAGTAACATTATCTCACGTCCCGTAGCATACTGCATGTGTGATGCCCTGTCAGAAGCTACTGCAGGTTCTTGAGGAGGCGTCCGTAGCGGAAGTCATAGACATGTCGACAGAAAAACACCAGCTCTGGGTCGACGTCATCGGGCACACAGTGGTGGGTGGGCATGGTGTTGCCAACAACAGGTGGCACCACGAGGGAGGCGGCGCTGTCGCGTACGCCCTCCCTACGGCGTTTTACCAAGGCACAAAATCTGGAAACAGCAAAATATAGGACATCAAACTCAATCACCTTCAAAAAGCATTCAGGGAAAAAACAATAAGTGTTTCTTTGTAGCTTCAAACTGTCTGAGAACTGAGAAAACCAAGCCTATTTTTTATATTAAACATCATCATTTGAAAAAAGCTTCACAAACCAGCACTGTAGTATTTTCACAGCAGGGCCATGTAATCTTTCAACGGCAATATGTTTAATGCAAAAGAAACATACTTCAAAGGAAAACACTACTACAAAGTGTAAAAATTCTCTGTTTCTTACCGGCAATACTGTGCCAATGTTAGGACATAGCATTTGTCTTCAATACAGGCCACACTGTTCACATCCTGGTGACGAGACGCAAAGATCTCATTCTGGAGAAACAAACAAAAAAAGCTCAAAATGAAACATTTGATCCCAGTGAACCTTCACAGTCTGCGTATGTAAAGTGGGACCTTGAAAGACTACATTCTCCGACAGTGAACATTTGTCTCACTTCACTTCCAGATGTAAAGACAGATTCACAGGAGGAAGATGTTATACTTTTTCCTCTGAGCCAAAGCCCTATTACTGTTCTCACAGTGCTGTTCTGATGTGTTTGTTGTTTGTTAGCACAGCACTGACAACAGAAATGACAGACTTCATGTGGTTTATTGTTTCTGGAGATTGAATAAAGTGCAACTTGTTCCTCTGGGAGATTACTGACAACAGGAAGCGAACACAACAGAAGCAGTTCCTCAACATGTGCGTGTGTGTGTGTCTCTTTGAGTCACATTGTCAGTCACTGAGTTAAGCAAAAAACTCAGAATTCTTTTCTTGAATTGTAATAATTTTATGTCAGGGGATGAAAGTCATTAGAGTTCATCCTCTGGGGACCATGAATGTCTGTTCAAAATTTCATGCAAGTCAATCAAATAGTTGTTGAGATATTTCAGTCTGGACTTTAGTGGTAGATTGACTGACGATCTCAAGGTCAGGGTGAAAAGCATCCTTACATGACCATTATTTTCTTATATACAGCACTTACATTTACACTTTTCAACAGAAAAGGGAGGCTGTTTTTAAATTGTCCTCCACAATGCCTGTAGTCACTTAAGCTCATGGTTATATTAGTTTCAGCTGACAGGCATAAAATCTAACACAGCATGAGGCATAAATATTGTATTTATGCTTAAATGCAGTTTAAATACCTTGCCAGCTGATTTGAGTATGCACACTGTTGACTAGAACTGATTTTCAGGTGCCCAAGTACACAATTTTAATAAACTACCAACTAGTCAGAAACAATTTTCTGACTAGCTGGCCTTGGTACAAAGTCATTTGCTTCTCACCTCACAATGTACACTAGGGTTTCGTCCCCCCTGTGTGTGTTCTGGACGGTAGTACCAAAACAAACTCATCATCAACTCTCCTGAGGAAAAAAAAAGACACAAACACACAGTTACAAATCAAGGCCAACTTAAACATAAAGTTAACATCAATTCTTCATCTAGTGTTTATCGCAGTAATTCTGCATTTCCTGTGGTGTAAGTAAACATTGTGTTACAGTACATTTCCTACCTGACTCTGGCTCTTCCCACAGAGCTGAGATCTTGGCCACGTAAGGCAGAGTCTTTTTCCTAGGTCCAGATTTCAGTAGAACAGTGTCTCTGACCCGAATCAGCTCCCCGTCCCTCTGGACTCCCTCGAAACACTTCCTCAGCACCAGAGCCTCCTCTCCCTGGGAACACAGGCAGCAGGAAATACTGACTCCACACACAGCTAGAAACTGATAAGCTGTGAGAGGCTGATGAGTAAAAAGCTGCAGGATGTGATTTGTATTGAGTGACTTCTGTGTCTCCACAGTAATGTGGGCAGTCAGTTGTTTGGATGAAATTCAGAAAACAGTGAATAAGCCCTGATGTGACAATGATGCGGGTGTGATAAATCATTCCAAACTCTCTTAGGAGAGTCAAGTTAATTTACACCAAATTTAATTACAAGCGGCGCCATCATGGCTGCATCAAAAAACAACAGCATGACTTTATCAACGTACCACAGAGAAAACCTCCTTCTGAAAGGGCAGGCCAACTGGCCGCCAGCCGTTGGTGGTTTTTTGGCGGCCGTTCTTCAGCTGCTTGGCAACCGTTCGCCCTCCAATGCTGGCAGAGCTGAGCTTCTGTTTCTTTTCCCTGTTGAGAGGGCAGACAGCCGAGCTGATGCTGCCGGTGCTGCGCGCGCCAGACCTCGACCCGCTGGGCTGCTTGGCACTCTGCGGACACTCCTTCGCCACCTGCAGCGGAGGCTGGGGTTGGCTGGGGTCGGACAGCGGAGTCTGAACGTGGGGCACTGATTGGCCGGCTGGAGGCACAGTGGGAATGGGGCATCCAGTGAGTATTCTTGGGCTGGGACAGATGGGGATGGAGGAGGGGCTGTGATGGTCATTGAGGGTTGATGAATAATCATCTGTGGACCAGAAAAGGCAAGATAATGAAGAAGAAAGAGTGACAGCAATACATGTACACATAGTCCTTTATGGAGCAGCCCCGGTGATGAGCAGCGTTTAACAAGGTTACAAAATAGACATGAACGACACTCAGTTGTTATCAGTTCCACTGAAGCAACAGAAAAAACAAACAGAGCCTCAATTAAGGTCAATTATAGCTTTTAACAGAGCAGCCACATGTGTACACACACACACACACACACACAAACATTATCCTATCTCACTTATGGGGACATTACCTAGACTTACATTCATTTCCTGGAGACCTTCCCTTACCCTAACCTTAACCACTGACCCAAAAATCAGCTTTTTCCCAATTGGGGACACTTTTGTCCCTAAATGGACAAGCTGTCTCCAATTAACTGGTCTTAAGTCTGAAATTTGTCCCCAAACGTAGCATATGACAGACAGACACACACACGTGCACAATCACATACGTACACACGCACAAATGCACATCCCCATAAAACTGACACTGAAAAGCGCAAACACTAGCATTTTCCTGTGTGTGTGATAACAAGAATAGGTTATGTGCACTCCCATGATACAACTGTTGTATTATAGTGAATTCATGATCAATTTATTTCAGTGTGTGTGATCTCTCAGCTCTCTGGAAACAAACTTCATCAGCAGCCTTCATTTCCGTTAACTGTTAGCCAACTGAACTTCTGGAAAACATATTTTTAGATACATACAAAGAAGAAGCGGTAGATCATAAACTAAGTACATTTACTCTTCCTTTTTATACTTGTTTCCACTGCATTTTGGAGAGAAATACTGCACTTTTTACTCTTTATTTGCTAGCTGTATTTAATTTGCAGATTAAGATTTTATGTACAAAGCATTTGATAAAGTATATGCTCTAAAGTGGTTCAAATTAGCTCCACCCTGACTAGCTACAACATTTAAGTAATGCTTGCAGTAATGATAATCCAGTGAGTACAATGTTTTAAGTACATTTCGCTACCAATACGTCTATATTTACTTACGTGAAACTTTAAATGCAGATGTTCTACTTGGAAGCATCTTAAACTGTGGTGCTGCAACTTTTATTTAAAGCAAGACCCTGCAACTTTTGCTGAGCAGTGGCCACTTGTGCCAACTGCAGGATGATGGTAAATGCAAAAATGTTGCATCACAGTAGCACAAGTAGAAGAGAGCTGTAAAGTCAGTGAACTGACTCTGTAATGTCAGTTACACAAAAATATCATCAATGTTATGTAATTAAGCTACTCACAGACCAAGAAAGACTGTAGCAGCAAAACCCCCAGTCTGTTAAATTGACTATGGTGCATTTTATTGCTAACAGTGATTTTTTTTAATTTAAAAGGAAGAATGTGATATTTCTTCTGACAAAAGTTACAAAGTGATGCTTTGAGTAAAAGATTGGAATACAGATGGTGACTTAATTATTTTATTAGCTATAATTTAAATGCTTTGCATCTACTTCCACACAGGTGTTTTCACTCATACTGGCTAATTAGACCTCTGCTCAAGTTGAAGGTGGGTGAAGTCTTGCTGGCAATTACATCCAGTCACCAAAATCCACATACTAATAAGGTGTAAGTTGTCCTGCCACAATAGGTGTAACAAAATCAACAGAGGGAGCAAGGGAGATGTCAATCAAACCTGATTTGTACATGGCCACACAGTCCCAGAGATCCATGACAATAACTTGTCATAGTATGAAAAGCACAGGTGTTATTCTTAATAATATTAACAATGGCTCAGTTCTATTCAAGTGTCCTAATAAGAAATGAAAGGGTGACAGTGAGCTGGTATGCACACTACCAGGAGCATGAAACTGAAGCAGCTAAATGGAATTCAACCATCATTAACTTTATTATTTACGCCTGTGCTTTTCCTACTGTGACATGTCAAAATGGATTCCGTGAAAATGACCTTTTGGTGTGTAGGGCCATTAAAGCTACACAACTGTTCCTCCCTTTTTTTTTATTAAGGGCTACTGCTTCACACACAACAGATTTCATTTGTAAAGACTTCCACTGACATGAAGGTTGACAGCGCTCTTGTAAACAAAAGTGAAGCAGCTCAACCCTCACAGCCTGACCTGATTTTGACTGTTGGAGACCACAGAAAGAGACAGTGTCTGTGTGTGTGTGTGTGTGTGCACGTGTGTGTGTGTGTGTATGTGGGTGTGTTCATGTGTAATTATTGCTGTTTTGAGGTCACGTTCAGGTGCTGTTAACCATGTATTCACACATTATACGAGCAGACACGCAGACGCTCATGTGCATACGTTGTTTGTGTGATACACCACAGAGTTTTCCTGTTCTGCTTCACATCTCTGACTTGAGCTCAGTCACAAACTGCTGACACTCATACAATCAGCTCATTAGGTTTCAAATGCACAGGCCTTGTTTTCACCGTCCGGCGGCTTGTATTGAAAACGGAGACAAAAGAGGTCTTGTCCTTATCTGATATTTTTTTGTTACTTCCCACTCAAGTGACATTCCAAAATGGGAGATAAAAATGCTATTCTCAGTGCATTGTACTGCTTTGGCATCAGGATAACAGGGGTTCACAGCATACAGAATAACCTAATAACCTACAGTGTGCTCATGAACAGTTAATACTTAAACTTATCAGGTAATCCTATTGTCTTAATCAGCCCATCTGATCAGCTTCATGATCTCTGGTCTTCACCATCTGACAAAACAGTTTGTACACCACCCACGTTTGCCATGCAGTGTAGTTATACTGTATAATCAAATATTGCAGGTTTTTTTCTACCTCAATATCTGCACAAGCCAGTATATTCCAAGAGCTGACACTCAAATTTAATGCCTTAATCTACATGGGAACAGAGCAAAAAGGATGGCATGCAACAAAGGTCCCTAGCAGGAATCGAACTGGGGATGTTGCAATTGCATGGTCAGCGTCGTAGACCACTAGGACACAGAGACACCCCCCCTTTTATGAGTATGTTGCAGCTTATTCTACAGTGACTTTACATCATTAGACTCTAGCTTAAAGGTGCAGTGTGTAGAATTTAGTGGCATCTAGCGGAACAGACTTGGCAGAAATGGAATATAATATTCATAAGTATGTTTTGATTAGTGTATAATCACCTGAAACTAAGAATTGTTGTGTTTTCGTTACCTTAGAATGAGCCCTTTATATCTACATAGGGAGCGGGTCCTCTTCCATGGACCCCGCCGTGTTGCACCGCCATGTTTTTACAGTAGCCCAGAATGGACAAACCAAACACTGGCTCTGTAGGAGGCCTTTAACGTTTTTTGCAAGTTTTGCAGCCACCATAGGTTTTCCTATATGCTTGGAAGGGGAAGGGGAGAGGTATCCAGTTGGTTGCAATCTGGCACCTCACTGCTAGATGCCACTAAATCCTACACACTGGTCCTTTAAACAACTAAATAAACACTATTCCACAAATAATACCGTTGGTAGTTTTTTTTTTTTCTTTTTGTCAGACCTCAATTTCTAAGGTCAGGAATGAGCCTTTAAGGATGTTTTAAAACCTGCCTTGTTCGGACTCTGGTTTGTTTTCCCTCTTGGTGCGATTTGTTTGGGCAGATTTGCGCAATCGGTTAACATATTTTTTCTGTGTGAGAAGAGAGTGCACCAACTCATCCACTGATCTGGATTGGAGCAAACGAACTACAGGTTGAAAATGCCCTCAAACTAAGGAAGTTGTCAGTGTTTGTGCATGTGTGCCACCAAAGACAGATACCTGTGCATTGACACATCTTAGAGATTTCTGCAAAAACAATTCTGATACATTGCTGGATGCTCACAAAAAGTAAAGTCAACCTCGTGTATGCTCACCTCTTTTGATGCCATGGTTACATTTGGTGCAGTCTGCAGGGCTGAAGGAGCAGCCTCCTCTAGCGATGGCTGGAATCACACTGGTATAGGCGGAGTAGCCATTGATCCTGCAGGGCTCTCCGTAGCACGCCTCCACTGAGGTGCAGCAGTATACTGGATGGGAAATCCCTGAGGGCTGTGGACCAGAGCTGGGGAGCAGCTTGGGTCTCTTGCCGCTCCTTGGGCATAAAGTGAGGGGTGGTATGGAGGAGGATGAGGTGTCCGGGCGGCTGAAGTGAACGCAGTAGCTAGGGAAACAGGTGTATGAGTGTGGGCTGATGGTTATGGCTGCTGGGTGGGATACGGAGTGAGGGGACTGGAGATGGTGGTGATGATGATGATGGTGGTGGTGGTGGTGGTGGAACACCTCTGAAACAGAACCGTCCTCGGGTTCCTTGAAGGTCTTGTCCTCCAGGAAGAGGGCCAGTCTGTGACAGTACTCAACACACCTCTCCTGGGAGCAGCAGTAGCAGGAAGACACCTCGGTCTCTACCTGCTCCTCTTTGATTGTTTTTAAGGAGAATCCCAGCGTGGAGCCATGGTGCAGCGCATGTTTGAGACACTCCTGCCCCCCTGAGGCACCCTTCCACTCTGGATCCAAAGCCTCTGTCCTACATAAACTACAGCATCCCTGGACAGTAGAGCCCAGCTGGGAATGGACCGGATCCTCTGTACCCTGTTTTCTGTGCTTAAGTTGCTCGTCATGTTTTGGATGTGTTGTTCTTTTGGTCTGTGTTGTTCCTCCACACACAGGCTTACCGCTAATCTCATCCTGAGTCATAGCTGTAGCTTCACTTTCACTCGTTTTCTTGGACTCTGGCTTTTTTTGCCGCTTGGTCCCGTACTGGGCACTGGTGAGTTTGAGCAGCGTTGCAGCAGTGAGGCCTGCCTGACGCCGAGGCGTCGGCGCAAACAAACTCAACCAGTCGATGCTCTGAGCCTCCGTTGCTGACCGCTTCTGTTTTTTAGGTCTTTCTTTGAAGTCTGCTTTCACTCCTGGAGGAACCTTTTTGGTTTTATGATCTCTATGTTCAGTTTTAGCGAGACTATCTTTAGTGGAATCTTCATTGGAAGGCTGCCGTTTCTTCATGAGATGTGATGTGAGAGAATCGTCTCTGTAGAGCAGCAAGCTATTGACAGCCTCAGCATTAAGAGAGGCCATTCTCCGCCTGCGAGGCTCAAAGACGGGCGTGGGCAACATGAGTAAGGCGCCAGATTGGTTGATTTTTGGTTCCAGTGCTTTCTGATTGGCTGTGGAAGTCTTCTTGAGTCCAGATTTACCACATTTGGTCTTTCTTTGAGTGGAGCTGGAGTGCAGCTTCTTTTTGACTTTAATGCTCTTTTGTTTCCCAGTTTTTGGTACATCCTTTACTTTACCCACAACCCTTTTCTCCTCCAGACGGGTGAGCAGGACACAGCAGTCCAGTGCATCTCCATCGCCAACTGCCAATGTCTTCTTCTTACGTCTGTGTGATTCCTTCTTATCCTTCTGTTTCTTTCCTCTCAGCTCATTCTTTCCCTCCTTCCCTTTTTTCACACCGCCTCTTTTTTCCTTGCTTCCCTTCTCCCTCCGGGGCGTCCTGCCTTTCACTGGCTGGTTCCGCTGAGCTTTCACCATGATCTTGTCCTGGGGCAGATCCACCACCTCTTCATCCACGGGGTGATACGATGGCGCGTTTGAGCTCAAAGAGGCCCTTCAGCGAGCATCATCACGGATCATCACTTGGGTCCATACACTCTCTGGGGAGAGACAAGAGTAGACATTTAACTTTTAAGCTCGAGCCACACATAAACCCTCCTTTCCTGCAATCTTTATGTGAGTGTGACTTAATGTAAGAGACAGGATCAGACAAGATCTTCTGATGAATTATTTAACAACCGGTTTTACTTAGTTTGCTGTCAATTTCCAGGTCCCTGGGGCATATGACCACTTAGACAACCCTTCTCCTTAACATGCAAATACTCTGCACACACAGGATGGTGGAGAAATTGAGATAAAGAGCACATAATATTGTGTTAGGGTATAGATTTAAGCCTGAAGCTGTATGCTCTCCTCTTTCTCATGTGTCAGTTCTTTTGTAGTTATGTAAAATCCGCTCTTATTATAACACTTAGATCATAGTATATTAATTGTTCTGTATTCTAGCTGTTTTAATTTAGGATTGCAGCCAAAATAATAAAAAACCACTGCCTTTTCATCCTTTGTATCACTAAAGAGCATTTTTAGCTCATTGAACCCATATTGAAGCAGATTAATGACTCACACAATCCACTAGGAGCCCAACATTACAAGTATTCACCCACTCACAGCAGATCAGAACAAAAACAGATCAGGCATTTAGGTGATGTGTTTAATGTACAATATGATGGATGCTTTTAGAAGTGATTTGGATCTGTAATTCACAATGCCACACCAATTTAATTTTAGCTACAGCTACAGTCTGCAGCTGATCTCAGTACAGTAATTGGTATGGCTTACCAAAGAGTACGTAATTAGATTAAACATGAAAAGACCGTTTCACTCCAAAGGAGAACATATTTCAATCATCTACAAGGTCAAAGGGGCAACAAACTCTTTTAAATCACTGTGTGGTATGAAATTAAACAACAAACATGATCAAATGACTTGTTAATTGATCATTATTCCACCCATACTGGTGGTACATAAGCTTCTTCAGTTTCCATGTCAACAGGCTGGTATCAAAGCATCTCCAGCAACTTTATAGTAAAAGATGCATAACAAGCTTTACAACCTCTCGTAATTCACAACACACAAAAACACCTCACCTCCAAGAACTAAGTCAACATGGGTCTATTTTATATTAAGTGACTCTTGAGCCAGAAAACCATTGAGCTTACACAATTACACACTCTCTCAGAAAAGATTAAGTCCCCGGCTCGGTTTCCATTAATACCCGACACGTGTATGATCAATGTGGAGACTGATTTTTTAAAAAACTCTTGCTTATAGTAGCACATTTCTAAATTCTTTCGATGGCATACGTACTGTTTGATTGGCTGTTGATTTATCGATTAGTGGAGTGACAAAAAATAAATTGGAAATTTTGATAAGTCAATTGATTAAGTCAATTACCAACCAAAAATGATAAACATTCTTTGAGGATTTACTGCTTTTATCTGTTATAAATTGTAAATTTCATATCTTTGGATTTTAGATTGTGGAAAAAACATGTGAAGACGCAGATACGCTTCGTGCTCCTGGAAATTGTAACAGGCAAACCATTTTCAGATATTTTATAGGCTTAGTGCATGATGAAAAGAATTATTCTTTGGAGCCGTACCTGTCAAGCAATCTCATATATTTTTGTTAAGTCTTTCTGCACCTGCAAACTTCATTTTTAAAAGAGGTATTACATTACATTTCCTATGTCAGACTGACAAGACAGACTGCTTGTGCTGTACTTAAAGTCTATCAATCAAACGAACCTTATGCTGCTCTCCGGTTGCTGTACGAAAGTTGGGATTTTCTATGATCCACAAGTGCAGAGATGTGACCTTGAAAGGCAGACAGTATGGAAACCTCATTGACATGTTATATTGATGTCCTCTATTTTATTTTTGAATGAGAATGCATCATCTTACATATAAAATCCCAACTTGATGTAAAAAAAAAAAGGCTTCATCTGCAATAATACTTTTTTTTGAAGCACATAACCTGTATTAACTCGACAATTGGGTCAAATTTCCAGAAAAGTTTTTCTAAAAATCATAAATCTGGGCAAAAATGATTCCCAGCAACATCTCTAGGTAGAAGACTACTATTGACAATAACTGACTGCAGCTGATGGTTAAGCAAGAAGCTCTTACAAGCTCATTGTAACAATGTTTATGTCATTACTGATGTTTTCTTTCTATAAATCAAAGTGCATCACATCATGCTGTAATCTTTTTGTGCCCATTGTTGCAACTGGGCTTAAAATGATTGTGGAGTGGCAGTGAGCAATGACAAACGTGACAAAAATCTCATGCTCTACATCCCAATGCTCACATCTGTTTGCACTGTACCATATGTTTTCTTAGATTTTAATAGATTTGATGTTGGTAACAACCATTTGCAGCCAAGCAAAATGCGTCAAAAAAGAGAATAATGACGTGTTTTGACTCAGAGATGCAAATTCTGCTAGAAGCTGTTTCTGCACTGCATAATAATAACAACAGCGTCATTTAATCAACAGCTCCAAGAATTTACACGACTTCACCTCATCGCTGAACATGCAACAAATCTGCTATTCTTTTACTATGACGACTCGCTATCATGTAACACCTAATGAAGGGCTGAAGAACCAAAACCAAGTGTGGTTCTTGTTGAAGAGCTCCAAAGAACAGACAGAGTGAAGAGTTTTATTCTGTTCCTCCAGGATTTTTTTTTTTGTCTGTCACTAACAATATTCATCGTATGTAAGATATTCTCCACAAAAATGCTGGAAACATCTACAGGATGTCTCTAAAATCTGAATATATTTTGACTCCTTTAATCCTTCCCAACATTTGGAATCAGCAGAAATCCTTTACTTTCATGTAAGCTGTCTGATCTGTTGCAGCATTTTTCATAAAATTGAGAACATACCCTGAGCGCAGTGGTACTGAAAACACACTTTGACTCTGGAGTGGACAGAACTCTCCGGCTGGACGTCTCGAAAACCGTCTCATAGCTCAGTTTGCCCTTACTGCCGAATGACTCAGTGAACCGTGAAATGCAATCCATGAGAGAGAAATTTAATTTCCAGATAACAAGAGGACAAAAGGAGCCTCGCATTGAGTTTCTGTCTGTGGATATCAAATCAAGTTGCTTCATTTGAATAAGACAAGCATGCACAATGCAAGGACAGGAGCTCACTGAAGAACATCGTCATTATTTCCCAGCTAGACCTTTACCACACTGACCACAACCAATAACACAATAGATTTTTGGGTAAAATTAATACAGTGGTCATATATTTGCTGGTTTTTTCTCATATCGAGATGGTAGTTTACAAGTGTTTTTCACTTTACACACTGAGCCTTACATACACCTGTAGCCACAGACACACACACACACACACATGATCACACTTTTACATTTTCTCTATTTTTATACCAATTTCTTATATTTCTAGAGACTATCAAATACATGTTGCCCCCTTTAGAGAGAAAACTGTGGATGCTTTCACCTTTAAAATGTATAGATGAACCACTGACTATTGGTTAAACACATTCTTTTTTCTTTTTTTCTTAACAAATGGTAAACTCAAGTGCATAGTTTCAACAATTTTACTTCTATTTTTAACCTAAAAGAGCTCCTACAGGTGTGCGAGAAATGGTACAAACTAAGTAACATCTCTGAGGCTTAATTTTGTTATTTTGAACAGTGGTGGACCAGACCCGCCCAACTTCTTTTTTCTTGTGAAATCCTGAATAATTTTACTCATTCAGGCCTCTAAACATGATTCAAATGGTACAAAGTGAGAAGGGAAAATCACTTATTTTTGACTGGTCAAAACACATATTACACCTGTGATGAGGAGTCACACATGTAGTTGTTTCAAGGGGAAAACAAGCCAGAAACAGTTGGGAGCCAGTGATTTAAAACAGTAGTTTTCAACCTTTTTGGCTTGTGACCCCTGAAAATAAGACAACGTTAATTTGTGACCCCTCATCACAGATTGTGGCCTAAATTTTTTTTAGATTTTTAGAGGCTTGAAGGGGTGAAAAAGCAATAAAAGAGAAAAAAAAGTTAGAAAAATCAAACATAATTTTGCATAACATCTTCCTTATCTTTGTAATTACCTTGTGACCTCTCAGATTTATCCTGCAACTCCATGTTGACCCCGGGGTTGGGGACCACTGATTAAGATCAAATGGAAACACATACTTGTACTTAATTACAGAGCATTTTTGTAACAGAATTCGAGAAGCCTTCCTACAACAATTAGGATATTTAAAATAGACATAAAAAGCCTATTTAAGAATAATATTGCACCGTGGATGTCTCTCTCTCTCTCCTCCTGATTAACTAAATGTAATTTCATGTCACACAGAAGAGGCGTCGGAGCTGACTGGCTGCCACACAGATTCATTCAGAAGAAGGACATGGTGTAGAGCTGTCATCATGAGAGAGAAAAAAGCCCTGAGGCAGGATAGCTCTCAGGCATCTCAACTGCTGTGCTGTGTGTGTGTATGTGTGTGTGTGTGTGTAGCTTCACTCACACACTTTCCTGGAGCAAATAATCAGCAGTTAGTACAGTCCTACACTACCAACACACTATAATAATCATCCTCCACCACCATCCTCCACCTCCATGCAGGTTGAGGCACCAGCAGCAGTTACACACACACACACACACACACACACACACACACACACACACAGCAAAGCAAAGGGGGGGAAAAGCAATTAAGGGCAGCGTTATGCATATATTGTAAAGAAGCAGGGTTTGTGGAAGCAGACTCGCCAACGGGAGCTTGTAGTTGGCCATGGTGGTGGTGGTGGTGGTGGTGGTGGACAGTGTTAATCTGACAGCATGCCGTAGCAGGAGTGCAGGCTGTGATATCTATCAGAAGTCCCAAAAAAAATCTCCTCAACGGGGGTAAACGAGTCAAAAACACCCGAACATCCGCGATCAATCGGGGTTGTGGGTTTGGGAGCGGGCTGCTAGTTAATACCAATATCATTAGGAGCTCGTGTTACAGCCGAGTTGTCAGAAAGCAGGCTACCCACCGACCCTATCATCTCCAACTGTGACGGGAATTTACAGTCGCGGATTCATCATTACCTTGTGTGTCCCGTCGGGAATGAAGAGGGGAAAAAAATTAAAAAAAAAAAAAAAAAAAATCAAGTCCAGTTTTCTGGTGGTCAGTTTCGGGCTCCGTGTGTCGACCTGGGGAGCGATCCGCGGACCGAGCAGCCCACAGTAGCCGGAGACATGGTGAACAAATCGGTGAGCGGTGACCTACTTCCGAAGTGGCATGCTGGAGATAATATTCATGCGCTGCCTGCATTCACATTCGCCGATGCACCGGGACATCCCTCTGTATAACGCGAAATCATGTTCCCGTCATAGTCCTGCAGGGACTAAACTGCCTGCAATCATCTAGTGGGGATTTTTCCACACTTCACAGTATGTTTAATCTCTAATAGAATAGGCACTTGTATTTTTTTCTCCTGCAATGTGTTCTATAATATCGTTTTTTTTATTAGAGGAAAGTAGCTCTATTTTGAGAGCAAAAAAAAACACCCCACTGGAAAATACCAAACTTCCTTCAATAGGCTATAAAATCACTCCTTGAAAATAACAAGTGATCATCTGGTAGCCATGCAATGAAAGAAATTCATTTTTGCACCTAAAATAAGCTCCACACGCGGGGAAAATCACGAGAAATGCAGGAAAATGAGCAAAACGAGTATCTATTTTTTCACCCATTTGCTTGTGCATAATTGTGATTTTATATGTTTAATTATCTTTGTTCAGCTTGTTGTCCTTGTGTATTTTTCTGAAGATTGTTGTGTGTAAGTACATTAAGAGCCACTAGAAACCAGAGTCAAATTCCTTGTACAACATACTTGGTCAATAAAGCTGATTTTGATAAAGCAGATTGAATGTCTAACAAGTCCATACTGAAATAATATAAAAAACTATCGATTCACTATAAACTCACTTTGTAGCTATAAAGCACAGTAAGTGGAATTAGATGCCACTCAGGACACAATTACCTCAGCAGTTCTTGTATCTTTAATTTTATTGTTGACCACATTTTCAACAGGGCATTTTAACGGAGTGCTTAAGCTACTGACAGTTTATGTGCTTTCACAGATTGTTGCAGTTTTTTAACAATGAAAACAAAATACGGCAGTGGGCTATGACTGTCGACAGAAAACATAAAATAAAACCAGATAAATACATATTTAACAACCATAAATGCACAAAAATAACCTGGTTACAAACAATGTATAATTGTAAAGGACACTAACGTTCCAAAACGTTCCATCAAACCCACGAGGAACTTCCCAGTGATTACACAACTCAACACACTGTTGTTTATCTTCAAACAGAGTTGACATTAATGTAAAACCTGCACCACTTCTCTAGTAAGAAATTACAATAGCTCGGTGTGGCTTTATACACGCTAACATTACCTTACAATTGAGAACACAGTAGTCACCAGCTGGTGCCAAATTTCCAGGATATGAATTCCAGTAGCGTCTAAATCTAAACCATGCTGTTAAAATATCAACAGATAACATAGTTTAAGTATTTGTACAGGAATATTTTACAAGATAAGTGTGTATTTACCTACTACTTTACACAACAGGGTCACAGCACCGTCCACTTGGCAAATCTCCAGGTTTTATGATGTGACAACGGTAAGGTTAAGGTCTGTATAGATATGGGCTTGGTTAGGGTTGGGAAAGGTTATGGTTGGGGTTAAAAGGATCACTTGAAACATGGTGTGGGTTAAAATTAGTATTTCCTTACAAATCTTGCCTTGCTCGCAAGGAAAAAAAAAAAAAAAAAGACCAAACCTAAGTAGAAAATTACATCTGAATAGATTTACTACCCGGCTAATTATATGTATGTATGTATTTTTTCACCCATTTGCTTCTACATAATACTGATATGTTTATATTTAATTATCTTTGTTCAGCTTGTTGTCCTTGTTATCCTTGTGTATCTTTCTGAAGATTGTTGTAAGTACATTAAGAGCCACTAGAAACCAGAGTCAATTTCCTTGTATGCTTTAACATAATTAGCCAATAAAGCTGATTCTGATTCTGATAAAGTAGATTGAACGTCTAAGTCCATACTGAAATAATATAAATATAATATAATATAATATAAACTATTGATTCACTATAAACTCACTATGTAAAAAGCACAGTAAGTCTCTATATGTATACAGTTAACAGCAACATAAACATATAATTGATTAGTCGGTCAACAGAAATTTATGAGCAGCAATGCTGATAATCAATTCATCTTTGAGTATTTTTTTCAAGCAAAAATGGTATTTGGTTCCATCTTAACACTGAGAATTTGATGCTTTTTCTTAACATATATGGTTGTAAACTGAATATCTTTGAGTTTTAGTCTGTTACACAAATTTGAAGACGTCACATTGGGCAATTTTTACTATCTGCTGACATTTTATAGACTAAATGAACTGAACAACTGGTAGATTAATCAATAAGGACAATACTCGTTAGTCAGAGCCCTGAATAGACACTATAAAATATGATGATTACATTACACAAGATCATAATGAACAAACATCCCTTTACGGTGTAACAGCAATATAAACATCTTTAAATATAAGATCACTTTCAACTCACTAATGAGTGTTACATCCATGATATAAAACCCTCGAGGAGTATTGTAGTGATTTCTTTTAGTCAGATTAATGACAGCAGATAATAAAAGCATTCATCCTTCTTAATTAGACTCATTTACTGTATATCCTCTTAATGATACATGAAATCTGATAATGGCGGCGAGTGGCTGCTCATCATTTATTACCTTACTTCTTGAGGAAACACAGATAAGATCGACCTGTTACGACACACACACACACACACACACCCTGTCAGCGGTGACAACTCAGCTGCTGGAGTCACTTAATTTACAGTACAGGAAAACTTCAATATCTGCATCAAACAGCAGGTTCGATCCTGAAACAACAAACTAATTGGAAAGTCACTATGTTATCAAGTTAGCATGTAGTCAGAATCAAGCTTAATTGGGATAAATGCTGATTGTCCTCATCAATATCAGCTTTACAGTGTGTAATTAACAGCTGTAAACGAGCTGAATGTGTTGAGTTAATGAGGCGTGAGCACTGAGGGAGTATAGGCTGCTGAGAGCTGACCTGCACTGCAATAAACACACCGCGGAGAGATGCACAACACCGACCCGCATGACTAAATGCTTCCTTCCTCACTCACTCACTCACTACTGGTGATAATACAGAAACAGTTCTGACATCTAAAGAATTGCCAAAAAAGCAAATACTAATTAAAATCTCTCACAAAATGAAATCTGAAACAAAAAAAACAATTAAAAACACAGAGCACAACTGTCATTTTGACTGACAATGCTGTCCAAACAACTGAAACAAAGACAAATCCACAACTGAAATGTGATTTTGAAAATGACGGATATCAAGACACTTTCATTCGAGCTAAATATGATATTTATTTTGTGCATATCTCAAGCTTTTACAAGATATTTAATACTTCCTTCATCCAGTGTTAAACCGCAATAATGTTTTTTTGGCCTACTTATGGACAGTACAGTTGCCTATTTACACATCCAGCAGACACGGAGCAGCATTAACATTCATTTGGAGTCATGTTTCTGGCGACCTGGTGACTGTAAGTCCAATATTGACTCTCCTTTTACCTCTGTTTTGCACTCCATCTGGGAAATATCTGGCTGTTTAGCTGCTAAATGCTCCTTTATGTTCACCAGCTATCTGATCAGAGCTGTGAGAGTCAAACAAAACGGCAAAGTCGCTTTCACATTACACACAGCAATTTAATCCATTGTCATATTAAAAATACTGGAAGCTTTAAAGACACATTTCCTATAGAAATAACACATTTATGGGTTTCAGTACTTTGGTCATTGTGGGAGTTGTGATTGTTCCCTGATAAAAGTGAGCGTATGCATTCACTGTGAAAACTAGCCTGCGAATCTGATTCTTTAAAGTGCCAACTAATGTGAAGCAAACCAAACAGTGTGATTTTCTTCAACAGTATATCTTCAGAGCTCTATGGTCTTTTGTCGTCTTGGTGTGTTCTGGATCATTTCAACTTCAGACATCTCCAAACTCATCTACATTAGGCTACGTACCCCCCATCCGACAAGATCTTACCCCCAGAAACTCATCTCAGGAGATATTTGCTGAAGATGATTAATTCTTCGTACTGAAGGTAGAGAGATAGCAATGAGGCCAGTGAAATAACACTGTAATACTTTATTGATCCCTTTCTGCGCTCGTCCCTGCCTGAGAAGTCAGAGCTCAGATTCTGCAACAGACCAGCTGCCCTCGAGCTGCCCGAGGTTCAGCTCAGTTCACTTGGACTGAAAGATTTTTTTTATATAAAAAGACAAATTGACAAGCTGCACCTTTGACAAAAAAAACATAAACAGCTGCCATGTGAGCTCTGCTTAATCATTTAAAAAGATGTTAGACGTATGAATCACAGCACAGCAGAGCTGCATTTAACCCCTTAAAGCAAAACCTTCATCCTCTTACAAATGAAAAGTTGAATTCATAAAAACTAAAATACTCAACTCAATACTCTGAAGGGTTTTGATGTCACATCTTATGGTGGCTAATGTCAGCTAGCATACTTAAGCTGGATATTGCTGTATAACTGACATTTCTAAGTCAGTTCACTGACTTTATGGCTCCTCTAAATACAGTATGTGCTACTGTTACATTTTAGCACTTACAATTATCCTGCAACTGCTAGAGTCCCTTTCTCCTTTTATTTCACCTTAAGTAGCTTTAAGGTTGGAAAAATCACACACAGTCTAACAGTATCATGTATATATTTATATATGTGCTAATTTAATCTCTCCATGAAGCTATATATTCATTATGGCTGCATCATTCCAACAAATTGAAATATTATAGCTGCCTTGAGCATCATTTTATACACATTTCCTCAAAATTCACCCTTGGAAACTCACTGGAAACTCAGTATGTCAATGGGGTTTAAATGTATGCATCAAACGAAGGGCTTGTCAGATGTCGGAACAGCACCGTTTCCTGATATCATGATCGGAGAAGCTGTGTCCAACTTAAGTTAACAACTTTGTAACTTTCTGAAACTGACAATACAAAAAGCCCACCCGCTTCACACAGTGACTGGCAGGAAGTTTGCAGGGTACAAAAGTTTCTCTCAACTGTTCAACTATTTCTGTTACTTTTTGTGTCTACAACCGAGTGCAACCTGTGAGGTGAGACTGTCAAAAAGAGTAAGCTATCCCCATTCGTACTATTTATCACTTCCTGCCGCTCAATGACAGCAGCTTTTCCATTCAGAAGAGGTTTACACTGTTTTGTCTTCTCCTGACCTTCAGCAGACTTCCACCAGCTACGGAGGCTACATAATAAACAAATGTTGTCAGATTTCTCTTCTTTTTATCATTCTTTATTCAAAATATAAACTTCTCAAATCCATCGGTTCATGTTTGAGGCTGAATGCGATCCAAAATATGCAAGTGGACAATGTAAACAACCCATGGAACAAGCTTAGCAACAAACGCTACGGGATGGACGGCCGTTTATGGTTGCGTGAGAATGATCTGATGTCAGTTTGATGGGGAAGTAGAAAAAGAGCAATAAGAGTGTTCAGAACATGCTGAAGCGTGAAATTTTTACATACTTTCACCTCACGTTTTGGAACTTTGACAACATAACAGTATATAAATGACAGAAAATCACAAAAAGAAGCATGACGGACCAAAAGTTGAAATCTAAACCTAAACCACCTGTCAATGCCATATATTTCAGCACATAGAGTAAAGCAGAAAATAGCCGTTGGAAATGGACTGGCAGTACTCATAAATGTGAGGTTGAGTGCTTACTGTCAATTTCACCGTACAGTCAGAGAGGAAGAGTACAGCTCATTTTTGTTATTAAATAGAAATGTAGTGTCAGTATGATGATCCACACACTACACACCAGTGAAATCATTCAGGAAGGCTTCATCCATTCTAACCACTTTAGCAACCTGTCATTCAGCCAGTTATACAGCTGTAATAGTGTCATAAATTTCTGGTAGCTGCAATGTGATACATGACTAATTTGTTTATGTGACAACAACGTTATTCATGCAAGATAGTGTTTGTGTGGGTTAATAAAATCTTTTGAGGGAGAATACTGAAAATTAAGGACTGGAATTTATCATGTCTGTTTGAAATTTACAAAAGATAAATAAAATCAGTTGGAATGTGGCATCAAAACAAAACTGATAGTTGATTAACTACATGTGGAAAATGAAAGCAAATACAGATGAAGCAGAGAAGACACAGAATGATGCTTAAGCCTGGAAATAGTTGAGACATAGATGCCGCAAAAGTAGATGAAAGTCAATATTCTTAAAATGATCGTATGGACTCAGCTTAATAGACCATCAGCTTAAATGCACATGTTTAAAATCAAAACACAACTTAAAAAGGTATAAATTGACACGAGCACAGAATAGCACATCAAGCTGAAAACCGTAACTTTGCTACACAATAGAACAAGTAGTAAGCTGTTATTTCTCAGCTTCAGCGTGTAGTCCGCAGATGCAGAGATGACAGTTCAGCACTACAGAGCAGATGCAGGACAGGAAGTGTAATTATCTGCTCCTACTGTTCATCTTCAAAGAGACGGGGCAAGATGCCAGACAGCCTGACTGGCAAAGCGGGAGAAGGGTAAAAAAAAAAGAAAGAGAAGAGAGCCAGATAGAGAGAGATAGTGATGACGACTGAATTCAAAAAAGATCGAAGCAAAAGTGCTAGAGAGGAGTGGGGAAAGTGGAGAGGGAATCTCACACCTCACATCTCTCATCGAGCAGGAGAAAAGTCAAACTTGGTGGAAATCAGAGGGGCAATTTTTCACATTCACCCTCCTGGTTTTCTTTTGCTTGACAGCTCCTCAAAGATACAGACGTCTGACATAGACTTTGTGAGAGAGCGAGCGAGAACAAGAGGGAAGAAAAATTAAGAGAAAGTGTGAGAGACAGCGACGGAAAGGAAGGGGGGGGGGGGGGACAAGAGAGTGATGGATTGAGATAGCACAGAGAGTGGAGACAGAGAGAGATTGTCATCATCATCATGAACAATGACTCCCTGATAGAGGAAGCCTGTCGCTGTATATTTTCAACCCAGCTGAGCAAGGAGTGAGGAGGGGGACGGCCGCCCGCCTGCCCACCTGCCAGGGCCTCAGTCATGCTTTTAGCATCTGCCAAAGTGAAGGACGCTTGGTGCCATGTGCTTTTCACTGAAGGAGTCTGACGTTTGTCAGTCACAGTGAGGGCTTCTGTTCTGTTTTGGTCTAAGCCAAACAGGGTTTAATGCCCCCCTCCCCCCCATCCTACACACACTCCCACCCCATGTAAACAATCCCAGTGTGTGTGTGATAAGTGATCGACACACCGGCTCTGTAAGCTCCACATCCACTGCAGCTGTGGGCCGGCTGACAGCTGACGCCGAGCTGTGGATCTATGCTCTCTTTCTCCTTCCTTCTCCACCAACCCTGCCTCCTCTTCTCCTATGTTTCGATGAAACAGACCTGTAATTTTCACAGCTGTGTCTCGGGCATTGTGCCAGGGTGAGTCAGGGAAAGAGAGACACAGAGAGAAGAGAGAGAGAAAGGGGTTGGCTAATGGCTTTTAGAGGACTACAGGCTACAGCACGGCTTTGCTAATCCTGAACCACTCAAGATTCACTGCTCATTCAAACCGGTGAAATATTCAAACATCTGAGCAAGATTAAGATCCAACTGCAAAACTCACTAACATTACAAAACATACAAGCGGAAAATCTTGCAATTTGTGTGGTTCGTATGGTAGCCACAAAAGATACTTGGGTCTTATTATTGTATTTATGAAAAGTGTTTCCCAACCATTGTGATGCCTCATTGCAGGTTACGGCCTGAGTGTGGACATCCAGTAAGGAAATATCATTTTCTCAGTTATCACTCTAATCATCTGGTGACCCCTCAGGTTTTTCTCAGAAACCCTTTGGGTGTCCTGGTGCCCAAGGTTGAGTAACACTGAGTTTTGAACATTATTTCTAAATTTGTATTCACATAAGTAACTGCTGTGGTCTGGGAACACGCCAACCAAACTACAACTAAGTCCAGTGAGGCAAGAAACTAACAGTTGTGATCAGACAAGTTGTAAACATGCCAGATTATTTTACACTGCTTCAAATGGGCACCGGGCACACCCAAAATGTCTGTAATAATAATCTCTCGTCACGCAGGAAAAACTACACACAATAGGTCAAAGTTGAGCCAGGAAGTGGGTCTATAAACTGTGATGAATGTTTACGACGGGCAGTTTGGGTCATAATTTTACTGTTCTCCTTCGTTTTTCAAATAAGTCGTTTAAGTCCTGCATGCTTGTGTTTCTTTCCCCATTGGAAGTCTTTTTAATGATATCGCTGTTTTCCTGGATCTCAGTGATTAACTTGTTGAATAGTGTTATAATTACCAATAGAAATGATGACCAAAACTATGAAAATAAGACCAAAGATGTAATAAACCTGAATTATCCTTTAAAATGAAACCTGTGCAATTAGCAAACATTATTCAATTTCACATTAGGCTGTAACATATTTTTTACTAATGTCATACCATAAGCTCGGACATCTTTAGTAAGATTCTCTGTATTTGTGTATTTTGTATAAATACACAAGTTCCCTGCAGCCACATCTTACATCTGCTGTAAGTGACTCTAGCAGCTGAAGTGACTGAAAATGGAGGAAGTAATTATCAATAAGTGACAGCAATAGGTTGAAAAGTGATTTTGTTCATTAAAGAAGGAACCAGGTGTCCTGTACTGAGTGGTATCCAAACCCATTGAGCCATCAGAGTTCCTGTTTGAACATCACTCTGTGTACTTTTCCTGCAACGTTATGAACAATAAGCCATTCATACTGTGTGGCATGTTGTTTTCGCTTTCAGGAAATCTTTCCCTATACTAAAAGATATTTGTGAGTGATTAAGGCGCAAAGTGACAAGAATGAGCCGCTGATTTTTAAAATGTTCTCGTGTCAAAGCGATCTCAGTGCCTTCCTGTTTGTTTATATTGTATCAACACCTACAGTATTCCATATTATTCTATTGTCTGCTTCCTTTCCACCACAGGAAGTATTTGTCTCCTTCAGGACAGCAGGGACAGTGTGTTTGGGTGACAGGAGGCACGTTCTCTCCCCCCCCCTCCTCTCTGTCTATAGCCACAACAGGACACTTCTTCAGAATTAATGGGATTATGTCCAGGATTGATATCCAGCTTTATAGCTCACGTGTGGGCAGTGCACCTCTATTCAACACGCTGCTATGACAGGCTTGTCAAGGTAGGCTGTGGAGAACCGACTAGACACAAATCTACCACGACCTCCAAAACTGAAGCTCTATTGTCTGGCTTTTTCTGTTCACGAGAGGCTTTACAAATGCCATTATACTGAGGAACTCACCAGGCAACTTGTATTTCATGCATCATGACCCTGATGTCATGTCAAAAGCCACATTTTCCAGTGGTGCTTTACAGCAGGAGGTGAAAAACTTTAAACAAAGTAGAGGTTTATGTTCTTTATCCAAATACTAAAGGGCTACAACTAATGACTCATTTTCAATTTATTACTGATGAATGTTTCGTCTATGAAATGTCCAAAAAGGTGTAAAATGTCCAACACAAGTTCCCAGAGCACAAGCTGAAGTCTTCAAATTGCTTGTTTTGTCTGACCAACAAAAGAAGTATTCAGATCCTTAAGTAAAAGTACAAATACCTCTGTGTGAAAATGCTCCATTACAAGTTAAAGTCTTGCATTCAAATGTTTTATCATTATATCACTGGGTTATTACTACAAAAGCATTTAAATAAGCAGCAATTTGATGTTATATCAGGTTGAGGTGGAGCCAATTGAAACTAATGCTTTTGGGAAGTTCAGTTGACTGTATAATAATGCATCATAGTTTATATGCTCCTTAGAGGTTTTTGAAATCTTAATTTGCATAGTAACTACAGCTGTCACTTAAATATAGCCCAAAGGAGCGTGAAGTACAATATTCCCCCCTGAAATGTAGTGGAGCAACTCAGCATAAAAATACACATGTAAAGTACTTGTACTTCAAAATTGTACTAAATAGGATACTTGGGTAAAATTACTACAGCTGACCAACAGTCCAAAACCAAAAGTCAATTAAGACTAAAGAAAACCAGCAAATATTCACTTTTGTCATTTTTTAAATTAAAAAAAAATATGACATAAGCAATTAATCGATTATCAACATTGCTTTTGATTCATTTTCTGTCAGCTGACTAATCGATCAGTCCAGTAGTTTCAGTTCTGGATCATAAAAACAATCACTGTAAAATTCCAGCTGCACCTTTAAAGTGTCTCTACATCTGTTGGCTAAGCAGACGCGCTTTGGTATTTCCAGACACTTAAAACACTGCAGTTATTTTCCATCATATCTTTCATCTTCAGCAAACAACCAAAAAAAAAACAAAACAACCTACAAACAAAAACTCCACGGCGGCAGAGTCGAGCCTCAAACTTGAGCCGCACAGAAGCTGCTTGTGTGACATTTTCTGCGATCACGAGCCGGAGACTCAGTCGAGGCTCTATACTCACCATTTTGACGAGAAAAAAAGAGACGACTGTGCCACTTGCACATGTATAACAAGGATCTTTAAAAGTTTGAGCTTTAAAGATCAGCAGGACCAAGGATCGTGTTATTTCTGTAGCTGCCACATTATTCCAACCCCGAGCAGTCTCATCGCTCGCTCTTGTCCTGCCTGACACTTTCAGTTTAGCTTGAAACGCGATAAAGAGTTGAAGGCTTTGTGTCTTACCGCTTTTGCAGACTGGAGAATAACCCAGCAGAGACGATTTTAAAAGGAAGATCACTTCCACAGGGCAAGAGAGCGATGCGTCAGGTGTACGCTTCCCGCAAGTGAAGGAGGAAAACAGAGTGGAGGGCGACTCATGTTGAGTTGATCGGCTGAAGCCCTTTTTTTTTCTACTCCAAACTGCGCTGCTCCATGCGCTACGCGTAAAAATCGCCAGTCGTTTTTACACTTTCAACTACAATCCCGGTTGAGAAGACGAAATGAGGTGTGCCAAGCATTCAGCAGCGCTCCAGCAAACTACGGCTCACTTCAGCATGTTTTTACATAACAGCATCATCCGCTTTTTATGTTGACGCATCATGTAGCGAAAACATGGAGTTTCTTAAAGGGCCACGGACGCGCCGTCCACATGTCACCGTCCCCGGCAGCCCCCGCTGTGGCTGACAGATGGCTGCCACCTAGTTAATGTCTTTAAGCCCTGTTCTTTTGACACATGTATTAACCCTGGCAGCAGTGACAGAAAGAGCTGAGGCTGAATGAGGGATCGGCGCCTTGTTCATGACCAAACCTGCTCTGACATGTGACTGCATGGTGCCTCCTGGAGCACTGATGCAGAGAAGAAGTTGTCTCTTACATGTGACATTGTATTTAGTGTTATTTTAATTAATTGAAGCTGGGATTTTGTCGTAATAGGCCCGTGTGAATAATATTTTGTCCTCACGTGATGGCTGTCATAATGAAACTTTCTTGTTCAGATTTCCCCCCAATTTCTACACCACACTGAAGGAAAAGCACATGCATTTCATCATTCATTTTCTATGTATTTTAGACCACTGCATCATAAATGCAGTCATCTGACAGAGACATTGCATGATTGAACCCCACACAGACAGGTGCTGATATAACACACGTTTGCATACATTAACATTTAGTCTGCAGACAGAGAGAAAAAAAAACAACTACTGCAAGATGCCCTTCTCATCTTTATTATGTGCTTACTTCAAAGGGTATTCATTATCTCAAATAAATTAGCCATTATGATGCAGACATAAAAAGCGCTTTTGAGTTGTGAAGCAGATTTTGGCAAATACACATTTTCATGTCTATCCTCTATCAGAGTAGCCTGGTTTTCCTTTTAGCCGGTTCTTTATTAATCAGGTAGGACACCTCCCATGGATCCTTTGACTGCCATCAAGGTTAAAGCATTTATCAACTAAGTTTAGACTTGATATGAACTAAGATCGAAAATCTTCTCTTCACAATAAGGAATTCAGTTTGCATCTCTCCCTCAATGCAAGGGCTCCTTCCAGTTTAATGAAGAGCTGACAGAAAGTACACAAGAGAGCTTCTTCCACTGAGATGTGGACTCCTGGCAATAAGTTATAATCACTAATTACTGATCTGTAGAGCATTAAATGATTCATTAACACCTAAGAGAATAGTGACATCTTAGAACCTCTTCATTAGTACTGTGTAGCTTACCGTAAAGTGGTTCCTAATCTGAAAATATGCCTATAAAGTGTACAATATATATTTATAAATTAACTTCTAATCAGTAATAGTCTATGTGTATATAACTGTGGCGTGACAATGCTTAATCATAAGAGATTCAAAAAGACAAGCATATATGATTAGTTTTCTATAAACTCACTGCTGTGTGCCACAGATGCTCGATCATCTCTGAACTAAACAATCATCCTTCATCTTGTCATTGTGTTCTTGATGGGAGAACGGGCCACTGGCCACATCAGGACAGAAAGCTGGCAGAAATACTTTATCTGAGGTCTTCTTTCCCTGCGTTAAACTTGAAATCAGTCCAAAAACGAGAGGGCATAAAACTCAACTTGTTTAATTGTAATATAATTGTAAATACCTTTCGCTTGGATATTGATCGATCTTTAATTTTGTGTTTAAGTTAAGATTAATTACTATAAAAATTGAAAACAAAAACTACTTACATTTTGAAAAATAATGTATCATTGTCAATTAAAGAGTATGACTAAAAAGGTGTAGGCTTACAGCAGATTTTATTACACCTACACTTCTCTCAATATAAAAATGAGAAAATATATCCCCTTCATCATGATTATATCGCTTGAATTTTGCACTTTAGAAAATCACCATATCCTTCAATTAATAGGATGTGATCTCTTGCATTTACTGTGTGCTAACTCATTAGTTTTACTGAGACAAACAGACCTTTTGTCTTTCATCACATTCTTAATATAAATTATAAATCCTTCATAATTTTGTTATCCTTTTCCATGCTGTATTTCTGTAATTTGTCTTTCTTGTTCTCTCCTGCACACACAACATGTATTGCATGTCTGCCCGCCCCTCCTCTGTTGCTCTTCCATTTTTTCCCCATTAAAGGGTTTTTTAGGGAGTTTTTCCTTAGTCGAATCAAAGGTCTAAGGACAGAGGATGTTGTATTGCTGTACAGACTGTAAATCCCCCTGAGGCAAATTTGTGATTTGTGATATTGTGCCATACAAATAAAATTAACTTGACTTAACCTTTTTCACAAACTCATCATAGCAGAAAAAGCACAGGTGGAAGTGATAATATTAACGATGTCTCTGTTCCATTAAAGTGTCAAAGGAGGCCGTAATGGAGAACCATCATGCACTGTACCAGGGTCATGAAGGGTTACTGTTATTGATTACACCTGTGCTTTTCCTGCTTTGATGTGTCAAACTGTCTGCTGGGAAAAAGGCTTATTCTGACACCTACATGCATTATTGCACTAACACATGTAAAGGTTTTAGGTTGGATTTTTGAGAGCTAAACTCTCACAAAAGAAAAATCTAATTTCTAACTGACAACATCTCAGTTACAGATAATGTTGTTTACACGCTGACTTATTTCCTGTAAAAGGGAAACTCCACCCTGAAACAGAGCTCCCATATATTATTCAAATGCACTGGGATGGTTCAATCATTGTTTGAACTGCTGGCTCCCTTCTGCCTTTTCAAGGAGTTCTATGTTCAGCAGATACACAGAAACATGTATGTTTTCTTTAGACTGTTTTCTGTTTTAGATCACAGATGCATCTGAACCATAAATTCACCCATATTTCAGGGCAAGTGCAGTCATCTCTGATTACAGTCAAAAGAGAAGATGCAGTGTGTTTTACATTTCTGCAGCGTGCTGAGAAGCATCTTCAAATCTGAAATGCCAGAAATGCCACTGTAGGGTAAAAGAATAAAACAACAGACTCTGAATACTGTTAATCCTTCAGCCCAGTGCAGTGTTGTTATCGCAGAGAGCTGACTACGACACACGTTGAGCTGTATCAAAGTCCAACCAAACAATCTTCTGCGCATCAATCAGCCTGAGTCAGAGGAGCTGACAGAAATGAAATGACAATAGATGGATTAGAGGCAATAAGCTGATGATCCATCATTTTAACAAGTGACGGACAGAGTTTTGGTCTCTGCAGCAGGTTGCTGAGAGAGAGAGAGAGCTGACCAAAAGAGTATTCATCCAAGAATGATCCATTCAAGAAAGAAGAGTGTGACATGGCAACAGCAAGACCTCTTAAAACTTTTTTTCAATTTTATTTTATTTATTCGTGTTAATTATTTTAGGCCTACACAGAATTAATGAGTTTTTTTATCAGCTCAGAAACAAGTGTTTTCATGAAAAAAAAGCTTTGAAAAGAAGCTTTGTGCCTCAACTTTTCAGAAAATTAGAAGAAACAGTTACATTTCCATTGTATTTTTTGGCTTTTCAAACCCACAGTTTTCATTTTGCACATTTCAGGGCTGTTAAAACTGTTTTGTTAAAACTGCTAATGTGGCCTCAGGATTTAGCTCAAAGTGCTCCTGTGCTTAATTATAGCCTCTGTGTGATGAGTGCCTTCAACCTACAGGACTGAATGAGGATGTAGATATTTACAGTTTCCATTTGATCAAATTTGTTTTTTGTTGGTGTGCACTTTTTTCCACATACGGCATTTCAGCAGTATTTCTGAATTTACTGAATTTAGTATGAGCACTGACAGTATGAATCATGGTGTTATTTGTAGTTTTGTATGTTGATGCCATTAAGTCAGTGGTTCTCAAACTTTTTCACGTCATGGACCCCTAAACTGACACAAATTAGACCACGGACCCCCATTTTGTAAGATTTTGTTCCAGGGTCCCCCATCAGATAAAATTTTTGCTTTAGGATGTTTTATTACAGAATGTGTATGAAACCCATGACCAAAATAGTCGTGCATTCTGTCATTGTGTTACTTTTGGATGGAAATACAGTGAAAATAAATGATTCCCCTTTTTGCTGAGGACCCCCTGGACCCCCCCAGAAGGACCCCTGGGGATCCCCAGACCACACTTTGAGAACCACTGCATTAAGCTACTGCATGTTGTCAGTAGCCTACCCCTGCAGAGTTTTATTTATAAATGTGGCCTCAAGATTCCAAGTGGAGATAACATGATGACATCATCAGGGGGACATTATGCAACTGTTTTTAACAGGCTGGACAGCGCTCTCCACAACTCGTAACTGTATGCAATCAAGACAGATAAATGAAAATCCAGGCTTATTTTGATGAGTCTCGCTAATTTAATTTTTTATTTCTGTTCCATTACTGTGGTTAATAGGATTCCTTGCTCAGTAATCAAGGTAACTCATACCGTTGAACTAACCTGCTCTGTAGCGGGCTAACTGTTTAGCTTAATTTAGCTGTGTGTCAAACAATTTCCAACAGGTGGAAACAAAATCCCAGAAGGCAGTTCTGTCAAGTGTCTTTCCACGTTTGTATCCCTTTTGTCATGTCTGTGTTTGGAAACATAATTTCAGACCTTTTTCTCACAATGTGACCAAGCATGAATTTACGTCTTTACTTTAGTTCCAAAGAACTACTGTCTTCAGAGACAGAAGTAATCCACTTGGTTTCACTGATGAGCATCTGTGGGAGAGGTTCAGGTTCTGTAGGTCCAGCTTGGGTTACCCATGTAGTCTACTGGAATCACATAAGGAAGCAGACTCATTGTAGCCAAGCCTTGACCACTGTTCAGTCTGTCTGTATAGCTTTGTGTTTCTTTGCATGTGGGGCATTCTTGTACAGCATTTGTGATGCGGAAGGTCTTGCTTAGGCAATTGTGTGCCAGGAAATAAGAAGGTCATCTTGAAACAAAAAGAATCAAGGAGGCCTTTTATTCAGTTGCAAGTATGTGACTTAAAATGTTAAGTAGGCGACAGGTTGACAATCCTCTCCTTCAGGCTTCGCCAATGTTATAGACACAATAGACTGTTCCCATGTGTGTATCCAGGCCCCATCTGGACCTGGAAATCTTTCCATAGCATAAATGTACATGTATGTACTGGGAGCAGCTGTTCATACACTGTCAGGCAGAATAATAATAATTGGATTTGGATGAAATGTGCACATCTGTGATAATAGATCAAATTAGATGTCATCACTTCTTTGGCTTTAAATCCTGTTACCCTGGCAGTTGTTCACAGAAATGTCCATTTCAATGTCATCTTTACACAAAGAAGCAACTGTACTGTGCAGAGATAGTGATTCACTTTATCTTATCAGCAAAGATCGATGAATGAAAAATCAGTCATCACTAGAACTCGTCAGCACTAACATGTAGCTGCATAGGTCTTTGCAAAACCAGATTTGAAATCTTACACAATGTCAGACCCAAAGTTCAAAATATTATTCTGGGATGCATGACAAATGTTCAGATAATTCTGACCTGGATTTTACATTTTCAAAGACACCACTGTATCAGCCCTTCTTAGTCATGCTGAGCAATTTTTAATAAAGCAAAGTGTGCCACGTCATTAAAGGTCACTCTCTAAGCTGTCAGATGATCTATGATGGAAGTTGCCTGATATCCAACATCGAAGCAAAATGGCCTGGCTCTGTCCACGATTCAAGAATGTTTTGAGCATCATCACTGTCACAGAGGTTTGCAGAAGGCAAGACAATGTTGTTACTACCCAAGTTTACTTAATCCACATGAAACCTTAAGAGTTTCATGTATATTTAACCAACAACTCTATTCTGTAGGGGAGTTTAATGGAGTTCTGCTTGGGGACAGAGGCTATCCCTGTATGCCGTACTTGCTGACACCCTACACAGATCCAGCAACAGAAGCAGAGACGGCCTTCAACCATGCCCACACACAAACCAGTTCACGAATTGAGATGGTTTTTGGCCAACTGAAATCTAGGTATCAGTGCCTAAAAAGCCTCAGGGTTACTCCAGACATGTGATATCACCATAGGCTTTGAAGTCTTGTACAACATTGCCACTCTACGCTGTGAGAGACTGCACAGTATGTCGCTAGAAGAGCAATGGGAAGACTTTGACCCAGACCATCAGGAACCCATAGATGGAAGAACTGTGAGGGACCTTTACAAAAATACCTATTTCAGTTAATCCCCATTTTATTAATGGTCATCTTTGTTTTGGAGTGAACCCTTTTTATTTGAAAGCTTAGCATTTATAATTTAAGAAAAAAGTGCCAAAGTTGTTTTGAGGTAATTTATTCATTCACTCATGTTGTTCAAGCTGTGAGGACATTAAATAAAGTCAAAACCATAACCTTCAGCTGTGTTTATATTTATACTTGCATCTTTCTCCAGTTTATTTATCTCTCAATGTCCAGTTTCTGACTTTCAATGCCAATAAGCAGATGATGCTTGTAAATTGAACTGACATCCTGTGAAAGAGAAAATGTGTCAAAGAGTAGCTGATTATATAGTTGGTAATAGCAACATGAATAATTACTTACTTCATTCCTTGCTGAAGTGCTTGTTGTTCCAGTCAAGACCTGCAGCAAGGTGTATGGTTTTACATAATTTGAAGAATGCAGACACATCCAAAACATTTCACATTTGGTCTCTTCTCTGACGTTTCTATGACTGCAGAAATAGTTTCCTCGTCAAGGGCTCTAGACATGCTGGCGTCATCTCCCTGCAAATAGAAAAACACTGCAGTTGTTAAAGCAAAATAAGAAAGAATTGTATAAGATGCACATTGTTTTTGCAAAATAAGGGCTACTCACACATGATAAGCCTTGGGCATCTTGAGTTGGGGGATCTAGCAGGCAAATAGTGTCTCCACTCAGTGAATGATGTGGGCCAGCGGAGACCTACTTTATGAGGAAAAGCAGTAGACAATAGCTTCCACATATTGCTCCAGAGCACCTTGGAGAATGATGTCTGATGAGGTCCCCTCCCCATTAGTGGGTGCTCCTGGTTGTAGCTTAACACTAGCTCTTCTGTGGGTCTGAGGTCTTCAGGTGGGTCTGAGGTCCACCAGTAGCAGTGGCATCTGTTTTTTTGGTGGCAAGAATGGTACATATTTAAAATGTTTTTATACTTCATTTTCACTTGTTGCTCCATTACTTCTTGGCTCTTTATATGGTTCCTGTTGAAATGTAACAGAAGAATGAATAGAGGCCAAGGGTCACTATCAGATATTCTTCAATTCACTGAATCGGGCTAATTAGCAGTAAATGCATTGTAGTTATGTCAGTTCTTCTAAGTTAGCAACACCAGAGTTTTAAACATATATCTGATATTATCTAGCCTACTGATAATATAGCCACAGTCTTACTGTATCTAGTGATCAGAATGTTCATTTACTAAAAAATAAAAATAAAACAATAAGTAGCCTAGTATAACTTACACATTTAATCTGCCAGCAATTTTTTGCCAAGCCATCTCCCCTGCTTGTTAATTGCGGCAATATTGCAGTACTGCTGAGAAGAACAGAAGCTCTAGTTTTTTGCTTCTTTTTGCGACATAGTATCTTCTTTTTGACAATGGCATGCTCCGGGCTGCTTATATACTCTGTACACATACATAATATAAGATTGTTCAAGGTAAATGTTAGGTTGGATCAGCTGGAGCGTCAAACTTTAGCGAGTGTGGTGACGGTTAGGGTCAAGGTTAGTGTTGAGGTTAAGGTTAGGGTTAGGCCTGAGGTCAACGTTGGGGTTAGGGTTAAAGTTAAGTTTACATGCATAATGAAGAAACACACTGCATACAAATCTTGCAAGAGTTTGGTAAATCCTCCCTCTGGCTGATCCAGTCCAGCACCAAAATTTGTTCAAGCCTGGTTTGAGTTAACATTGACAAGACACGGCTAAATTGTGTTAATGGAACAGCATGAGCCCTGAGTGAAAGTTGACATTAATTCAAACCGGGCTTTTTCAATTAAGCGCTGATTTCATTAGCAGCGTTGATGGAACACCCCACAGGTCTTCTTCCATCTGAAGTTGATTATAAATCAAAGCAGATTGAATTCCGTGAAATGCAGCTTAGACTCTGAATTCTGACTGCTTGTGGGACATAAAATTAAGGACTAACACACCACTCACACAAATTCAAGTCAAGAAATAAAAAAAAGGTTTTTATTTTTATTTACCGCAAACAAAACTACTACAGTTCATACAATCTGTACATACTGACAGTTAAAATCAAAGTCCTTTGGAGAGGAGAAGACAAACAAATGAGGAGGGTTTCTCCTGTTGGACTGATTTAGACAGTATACAACAGTGGAATATGTTTGCTCCCAAAAAGGAACAAACAGGTTTCTAATGATTCTCTACAACAGAGTTCCCACAGACATCTTTTTTCCTCATTGATGAAAAACTCTTCAGTGTGCACTGAATCATGAAAGGAGGTTTCTGAAGATTTAACCCAAGGGGAAGGTACAAAACAAAACTCCACACATTTATGAGTAATTAAAGTAGAATCATGAGGCTTTTTTTAAATTAACTGTAGTGATAAACACTGTTAAGGTTGGAGAAAGTCATTACTGGATGTACTTGAGTTTTATTCCAGCAACAGTAGTGTAGCCAAGTGTCCTGGAGCGACACCAAGCTCCTACCAGCTCAGCCTGCAGCCTCAAAATCATCAATTTGCTGATTTCATACATTGATAATAATGGAACAGTAATCAGAAACCACTTGTTCTTACAGCAGTTGAAATGCCAATTTGACTGGATGAAGGAGAAAGTACATGTTTTCCGTCCAAATACTGAAGCCAAAACTCTTGGCAGCAGTAGTTTTTGGAGCTCTAGCAGGAGTGTTCAACACGGCACAAAAATCAGCTTTCATCTAGTCCAGTTGAAATTAAAAGATGTATCAACTGGTTTACAACTACCTCAAAGATTTTAACATGCTTACTTATTTTCATGACATGGCAGGAAAATATTATATGTGCGATACCGCCTATTTAAAAAGTTAAATAATAATAATTTTACTGCTTTATTGGCATTTCAATGGTCATCAAGTGACTGTAACGGAGACTACAGTTAGCCTAATATGAAAAACAAAATGACATCAAGGCCACTTCACATTGAATCATCATTTAATTTGTTTTGCCTGTCAGTAACTGTTAACTCTTACTGAGTGATTTCATGTACATTATATATATATGAATTAAAATCCTAGGTGACAGATTCTGAGACATATGACAATCCAACAACATCCTAACAGCAGCAACATTTCATACGATGTAAGGCCCTGTGTGTGAGTAACTGTGTTCATTCACGGCAAACAGCTCATTCAGTCTTTAGAGATCAGTTCAGCTTATTTGAACATGGCGTTGAAGGCTCGTCCGATGATGAGCCGGCGTACTTCGCTTGTGCCCGCACCGATTTCATACAGCTTTGCATCACGCAGATAACGTCCCATAGGGTAGTCGTTGATGTAGCCATTACCACCTGTTGATGAGGTAGACAGAGTGACTAAAATAAGCTACATTGACACATAGATCATTACTCTTTAACTTTATTCTAGTGCAACAAAGTTATAAGGTTAGTGTGCATTTTTGTGCACAATACACACAATGTTCCCTTGAGCTGCTTAAAATAGTGATCATCTGCACAAATAAAGTTTATTCCATCCATTTAAAAGCCTGATTCAACCTTATATATAAATTGCTATTTGAAAATGTGACTGACTTTACAAACATTTAGAGCTGCAACGATTAGTCGATTGCCTGAAAATTAATCACCGACTATTTAGACAACTGATTTCAAGTCACTTTTTAAGGAAAACAAGCAAACAAAAAACCCTAAACTGACATGTTAAAGACCAAACAACTAATCAATCAATCGAAAAAATAATCCAGATTAATCTTCAAAAATAATCATTACTTGCAGCATGCAATCATTAATCAAGTCAGCCAACTGCAGCATGTGGAGCTGTTTAAAATTTGCTGAAGAGGTCTAAATTAAGCAAGATTATAAAAAGGAAAGATATGAAATGAAACCATAATTAAGTTGACATGCAAATTTGTTTGCACAGATTATTACATTCTGTATAAAATACAGAAAATTAAGGCACTGGTCACAGCTCAGCATGAGGTAAAAAATAGCAACAGGTGGTCCAACATGAGCATAAAGTATCTCAGTCTTTTTAAAAACTGCATGCGACATAAAAGTAAATCATCTGTCAATCATTCTCATTAAATGACATCTATCAAAAGTTTAATCAGAAAGACCACTCCACAGTAGGTGTTAACAATACAATTAATGGATGTCACTGTAAAACTGAGTGTTATTTCTTCTCTACACTCTCAGTCATTACTTCCACTAAGCCACATCTCTTGGCTTCCAAACTGTTTATAGTGTTTTCCCATTTCTCTCTATTATCATAGGAGTTTAAAATCTAAGAAGCACATCTTCCCTCCCTTTGAGCTTGTTTTCACTGTTAATAGTTTGACCACCTTCAGGAAGACGACTCTCTGACATGTCCTTGAAAGACATCAGCACAGCTAACATCGCCACATCTGAGGAGGGAAGACCTATCCCCAGTGAAAGATTACTGAAGGCATTTAAGAGGGAACTCTCCACCTGAGCTATTACTTGAACTGACCATTTTTATTCAAAATGTCACACCAACTGAAAGCGAAAGAGAGTCAAACCAAAACAGGAAGCAGCTCTAGCAAAGTGTCCATTGAAAATGTCACAAAAGGTTCATCTCCCCAACTCCAGTTATCCAAGCTGCTCCTGTTCCACTTCTATTTCCTACTATGACAAAAACATGACAGTTGCCTTCAGTTTAAGGTTCAGTTGTCATCATTTTCTTGGCACTTACCCAAACACTGAATGCCATCCAAAGCAACCTGAGTGGCGTTCTCAGCACAATACAGAATCACCCCAGCACAATCCTGCAATGGCAACACAAATCAACACAGTCATTGTGTGCAGTGGTGGGAAAAATAGTAACAGATTGGGATTTTGAAAGCTTATTTTTCTTGGTAGAAGCATTAGCATAAACCAAGTAAACACACTGTTTCAAAGCTTATAACATACCTTTTAAGATCCAAGGCCTGAAATAATCTATATTGAACACCTTTCAACGCTTTAAATTTAAAAATGACTTTTTTTCTATATACCAATTATATAATGCCTAAAAATGGAGATGAGCGAGAAATCCTCTCACCATTGCACTGAAGTGTCCCTTGTCACAAGCCCGGGCAACATTGTACACATATTGTCGACAGGAGCTCAGCCTGGTGTACATGTCAGCCATCTTGCCTTGCATTAGCTGTCAGACAGATGAACAATACACATTAGGTCAGTTTCACTCAAGTCAAATTACAGTTTTTAATTCTGTAGCTAACAGCTTCACATCTGAGGTATTATCTATTAAAAACACGTTTTTCTATTTGACTTTAATTTATTGTATAAAGTGAAGACTGAAAAACCTGAAAGTGTCCAATCTTCTGTCCAAAAGCTTCTCTGACATGTAGGTAAGGAACAGAAAAATCCAAAACCGCCTGCATGATGCTGAAAAATAATGATACTGTTGAAGGCTGCAGAACAATTTAAGTCTGGGACACCAACAAAAAAAGTGAAAACATTCATTTTGATGTCTGTTATGGAGTTTTCTTGGATTTATTGCTCATTTCTTTCATGCTCCATAAGCATGTGGAACAAAGCAATAATGTTCCAACTCTCACTTTACAACCATTTCTAAACAGTAACAAAGGGTTCAATAAAATTTAAACACTGACATCCTCATTCATGTACAGCAGACGCATGTAAACTGCACGTACATGCAAACTAACTGTGTTACTGTGTTTTTGGCTCCAGTCAAACCCATAAAAATCTAACCAACAGACACAGTGTTTACATTTTAATTACTTCCTAAGAAAAACCCGAGGGAGTGCTACGAGGTACAATACACAAAACCAAAAGGTCAGATTAATTAGCAATTACTTAGGAAAATGAATGAGTGAGCATGGGGACTGGATTCAGGCAACTAACGGACAGCACTACGCAAAACTTCAGCTAAATGTTTTGCAAATATGCTAGAGGACATAAACATTACACCAGACATGTCACATTTTATGCATCATTTTCATATTTCTGTCCGTGTTGTAATTCAAGCCTAGTTCTGGTATGAACTTACCCGATAGGTCCTGATGAGAGAACCAACCTCTCCAGATCTAGGCCGCTCATCATCACATAAACACCTTTGTTCAACGGACCCAGGATGTTCTTCTCTAAAACAAATTAAATCAAAATAAATTAAAGGTCTACATGAAAAAAAAAAGAAAAAAAAAAAAGAAGTTAAATCTGCACACGGATCACACAACACACACACATGCAAAGAAATGAGCCGAAACAAAGATGGTACTGAACCGTGGATCCTCCTGTTTTACACAAGTGCATTATGATGTAGGGCTGTGAGATATGACAGAAATCTCATATCCCGATATGGGTCATTTAATATCCAGATAACGATACATATCACGATAAAGTGCATTTTCTGTAAATTCAATGAATAGTTTATATATAATGACCACATGGAAAGGCCTGTTTCTTATTACATTTTGAATTATATACTCCACAAATAAAAGGTACTTACTATTTGATTATTTTTCTCCTTTTATTTAGAACCTTTGTGCAAATTTTCAATTAAGCATGTAACAAAATATGAAATATTAATGTATAAAATATAAAAGGTAAGTAGAAACTTATTGTTTGACATGATTCTTGTGTATGTGTTCGAGTCTGTTGTGGGGAAAGGTCTGCAACGTAATTTGCAAAGTACAGTTCTAGTCTGTGTCAGACTTTTCATAGCCAAACCACGTCAATGCAAAGGAAGTAGCCCCTCTTTTAGGTACAAGCTCTTCGTTTTGTCTTGGCTGGTTGGAGTCCTTCTCCTGTTCAGAATTACCCTGATCTGTGTCATGTTCACTCTCCTCCATGTTCGTTTGTGTTGCCTTCATGCAAATTTCCTGCCTGCCATCCGTGCCGTGCAGAAGAACGCAAAGCGTCGTCCAAATGATGACAAATATTGCAGTAACAGTGTGATTTGCAACATGATGAAATAAACGATAGAGCATAATATGAAACGACAGACGTTTTTCTATTGTCACACAATTTACAGACGGGTGACAAATTAAAGGAAAAACCAACATCAAGTGTCTTAGTAAGGTGTTGGGCCACCATGTGCTGCCAGAACAGCTTCAATGCGCCTTGACATTGATTCTACAAGTGTCTGAACTCTACTGGAGGGATGAACAGCATTCTTCAGAAGGATATTCCCTCATCTGGTGTTTTGATGATGGTGGTGGAGAGCGCTGTCTAACACATCAGTCCAAAACCTCCCATAGGTGTTCAGTTGGGTTGAGATCTGGTAACTGTGAAGGCCACAGCATATGATTCACATCATTTTCATACTCATCAAACCATTCAGTGACCCCTCGTGCCCTATGAAATGGGGCATTGTCATCCTGGAAGAGACCACTCCCATCAGGATAGAAATGTTTCATCATAGGATAAAGGTGATCACTCAGAATAACTTTGTATTGATTCGCAGTGACCCTTCCCTTCCCCAAAGCATAACAGAGCCACCAGATCCCCTCACTGTAGGGGTCAAGCATTCAGACCTGTACCAGTTTTTCCTTTCATTTGTCACCCGCCTGTATATTGTCATATGGCATAGCCCTAATATGGCAGAGTGTGCACTTTAACACACCTGGGACTTTGCAGTCTTCAAAGATCAGCTCGCAGGTGTTGGATCCCCTCATGCCGAGTTTGTCGAGCTTCTGTGCTGTGGAGAAACCTGGCATTCCCTGCAGGACAAACACATGCATTCAACGGCTGAGGCAGTCACATACCAGGAAACAGACCATGAAAACATGTAAACCATCACATCCCCTTGGCCACGAGTGAATCCTGAGGCGGGGACAGAATACATCTGCACTTGACTGGACTTACCTTTTCAACAATGAAAGCTGTGATGCCTTTTTGATGGGCCTCAGGATTTGTCTTGGCATAAACAATAAGGACGTCGGCATCTGGCCCGTTTGTGATCCAGAACTTGTTTCCATTCAGAACATAATAGTCACCTGTGGAAAAACTTCAGTTAAAATAAAGATCGAGTGGAACTAAAACTGAGTTACACTGCAGAATTAAGATTGTGAAAACACCTGTCTAGATCCATGGTAAAATCCCTTACACCATAATCTTGAATGAGCACATATTTACAGGTGTTACTCACAGGCTTAAGTAGAGAAAGCATGAGTGCATTTAATAAGTACCTTCTCATAAAACATTTAGGCAATCACATTTTCAGACACCTCAACAATAACTTCTCTCATCCTGACAAAACCTCAATCTCTTTGGTCAAACCTGCACAGATCATAACACTCACCATTACTCTATCATTAACCTTGCAAACCATCAATAGCTTCTAAATAGTATTTATAAGGCACGAGGTAAGATGCAGTCACCAAATGATCACATCCTAGAGCTGATGGCACTTTGACATGTCATCTGAAATTCATGTTTATGTATCTTCTTTTATGCCATTTTGTTTCCTTTTGATGGTTTCCTTGACTGGCTGTCATCATGCTTAGCAGCTGGCGGAATACAAATTGCTGATTTTATTACTTATCTATGCAGCAATGTGTGATCCATGTCTACGTCCACTTGTCCACCACTAGCATGCAAATGTAGCTATGTTCTAAACAGAGACTACACTTATGACAGATAATTTAAAAACCAAATTAGAAGCAGGTTTGTGAAATAAGTCACAGTTAATGTTGGGAAGAGACAACTTAGGAGGTTCTAAACTTAGCTCTGTGCATGCTGTGAAAGAGATTAAAACATCACTTCTTCTCTGTTCCTGAACCCTCTGCCGGGCTGCAAAATGAGCAGCCTAAATAGTTCTCTTATCAGGGTGCACAGCTTGTCAGTGACTCGATGTGACATGAGATGGTGTTAACTTAAATACATACAATGCAGGATAGACCATCTATCTCAGGGGGGACTAGTCTGTGGCCCTACAGGACTAAATTATAAACAGGTTGTAATGTTTTGCTTTGTTGTTTGTTTGACTGAAAGAATTCTGAAGAAAATATTTTCAGCTCTCTAAACACTGCTCACACTGACAGTCTGGCCATGTAGCACACACATGCCTCCCTGCTGTTTCAGAGTCACTTGGTAAATGTGATATTCAGTGTAAAAAGGAATAATTGCCATCAGTGGGTTTTTTTTTTAAAGCCTTGATTCAGTAAAATAAAAAAATGATGATTCTGATCAACAGCAGAGAAACTACAGAAACTAGCACTATTTAGTGGCAAGGATGGCATCCATATACATAAATGAATATAGATCTGTTCATGTAGAGTAAATATATTAACAAGTCAGCACACTGTTGAATAATTATAGTATGTAGCACTGATGCAGAGGAATGAATCACCTTGCTTCTTGGCTTTAAGTTTCATGGACACGACATCAGAACCAGCGTTGGGCTCACTCATGGCCAGAGCTCCTACATGCTCCCCTGTCATTAACTGACAAAAGGAAAGGCAAAGATAACAACAAAGGATTAAATCAACTTTCCTTTTGTGTTTTAGGCATTTTTCAAACTGTATGAGCTGCTTTGTTCCTGACCTTTGGCAAGTACTTTTCCTTCTGTTTCTCGTTTCCGTGCCGCACCATCTGATTGACACAGAGGTTAGAGTGGGCACCGTAACTAAGAGCAATGGCTGCTGACACTCGTGACATTTCCTCCATAACAATGACGTGATCTAGGTAGCCCAGTCCTGTGCCTCCATATTCCACTGAAAGAAACATACAGTGTAAATTTACTGGGAAACACCAACAACAACAAAAGAGAACAGCTTTGAATCATTAACTCTGATCACTTTTTTCCTCCAGCTGTCTTACCTGGAGCAGTGATCCCAAGGAGTCCCATCTCCCCCATATCTTTCCAAAACTCCTGGTGGAAAGGCAACATAAAAAGATAATTACAGTACCACAACAGCTTATGATGGTTTTATCACCAAAACAAAAATGCTGCTCAATAGGTTTCATGTTAAATGGAAATACAGATCTTCCATAAGATATACAGCAAGGGTGTGGGTGGATCATGTTGAACTTTCCTGAATTATGCAACTCAACCAGTGAACAACAGGTTATGTGCACAATGAAGCACTTCAACTCACCCGCATTCCTGGAAATTCATTACTTTTGTCGATCTCATCAGCATGAGGTGCAAGTTTTTCTGCACAGAATTTACGAACAGTCTGCCTGAGCTGTGCAAAAGACACAAAGGATATATTATTAATTAACAAATGTATATATATCATTGTTTTTCCCCTCATTTAACTGCAAGGCAATCATGCATAAATGTGTTACTTGACATTATATTAAACTTTATAAATGACCAGGATTGGAGGGCAGACCCTTTCATCCAATCAGATCCTTTATATGAACCCCACCCCCTGCTCTCCTCCCTACCAGTGTCCAGACTGCCACTTGGTACCAACTATCTACCACTGACCTCTTGTCACCTTGTAATGTATATATAAATCTTAATGGAAAGTAGCTTCGTGTGAACCTTTAACCCCTCGCTACCTTTTCAAAACACACCGGCCAGCTGTTTTAGCTACCAGGGCTAATGCTAGTTCAAGCTAAATATAACGCTGGCCCTATGAGTTATTGATACCGCAAACATTTTTTTAAATTAAGCGAACACATAATGAATGTCAATTTACGTTAAATAGCTGTCGAGTGCTTAAAATCTGTTTAAATGGTTAGCAAGGTCTGCTAATATCAAGGGCTACCCTTAGCTAGTTACGTCATCACGTCATGTGCACTACGTCCTTAAATAACAGCCTTCTTATGTCCTTAAAACTTACACCATCCTGTAATTTAACTTTGTTTTCATATCACTGGAGCAGTTGTTTTTTTTTTTACCACAAGCTGTTACACTGCAGAGAAAAGGTGGACTTTGTGTTGCTCCTTAGCTCGTTAGGCTAACCTGTATCTGCTCTTCGGTGAGTCCGTTCACCACATCGTCCACCGGGATTGCAGCCCCGGCGCATCCCCTCCTCGCCACCGCGGGGATGGATAACCTGGATCCGAGGCGGAGGACGTTTCTGACGGCAAACATGATGTTGCTTGTGGGACCGAGAGATGGAGAATATAGTGCCGAAAGTTACGTAATAGGTACCCCGGGGAAGCAGCCCCGGACGTGTCTCGATGGTTACCAAAGCTAGAGTTGAGAAACTCTCGCGAGAGTTGTTTGCGTTGTTTCTTAATTTTGTGCGTTGTACAAAATAATTATGTTTTATGATGTGACAATGCTGTGCTTAAGGTCTTGTTAGGTTTAGGCACAAAAACACTTGGTTAGGGTCAGGGAAAAACCATGGTTTGGGTTAAAATGATCACTCTCGCGAGACCTTTCGCGGGTCTGGTATTACCATCTGTACACGACCAAGCTGCCCTCTGCAAGACAGAAGCAAGAGGTCTCACTCTGGCAATATTTCTTGGTACCACAAACGTCATCCACACAGGCGTCCCATCTCCGGTACCATCTTGACGTATTATCGCCACCAACTGGACTGGAGTGTATATCATTAGACTAAACTGACGGTAAACAAACACAAACAGACCAGCTTATACAGTAAATTAAACTACGATATATAGTTTCCCCAAATGCCTGTAGTTTTTATTTTTTATTTTTTATTTCTATGTCATGCCAAACATTTGGCCCATCCTGTATGAGATTACAAGACACCACTATTTTGCAAAACATGCATCTTCCAGTAATACATAAACAGAAGCATGAAAAAGAGAAGAAACACAAACAAATAATTGAAACAATACAAAACAAACATCCCAAATGAACTGTTCATAGATTAAAAGTTTAACATATCTAGAGATTATCTCTGTAAGGGCTTTCCCCCCCATCTTCTCCCAGGCTTTCTCCAAGTAACTGGCTAATTCATATGTTTCCATTTGACCAGCCAACTCAGTCTTTGTGCATCATCCATGTTTACAAAGTCAATATATATTTTTATCTTACTAAACAAAGGATTGCACAGTTCCCAATAAAAAGGACAGTAGAAAACAAAATTAAACTCATTTTCTGTATTATTTAGACAGCACATTGGACAAATCTGCTTTTAAAGTATCCATTTTTATAGTAGGATTTATAGAAGGCTTTTAAATCCGTTATTGTCTCTCCCTGTCCCTGTGTACAGTTTCTCTATGCTGAAATCTTAGTCGACTCCAGATTTGATGTGTGGACATTTTTATTAAATACATTGATTTTGGAATATCCAACGTATAGATAGATACATAGCTGAAACAATTAATTCCTTAAAACTATATTTTTTGACCAGGTTGTAAACAACAAGTGCTGCATATTCCCAAACAAATTTTGAATTGAATTAGCACAAACCACTTGACAGAGTAAACCTGAGCATTTGCGGCCCCTGGAGGTCAGCCTTGCCTCAGTCAATGGTGGAATGTAACTAAGTATATTTACTCAAGTAGTGTACTTAAATACTATTTTAAGGTACTTGAACTTTTCTTGAGGATTTTCATTTTATGCTACATGATACTTCTACACTTCATTTCAGAGGGAAATGTGTACTTTTTATTGTACAACATTTATTTGACAGCTTTAGTTATTAGTTACGATTCAGATTAAATGTTTATAACATAATGATAAGCTTATAAATTACAATGCATTATTATGTATTAAAACAGTGGTTTCCAAACTTTTTGCCTTTTGGCCCCTTCCAAAAAATATGTGTATTTGTGTCTTTTTGTCATGTTTCAGATGTCTGTGAGATGTCTGCAGTTCCAACATGGTTTAAAATAAATAACAGTTTGAGGCCCAAAGAGGTAAAACTTTTCAATATTTTACCAAAATGCAAAGATTCAAGAAATGTTCTGAAAATGTATCCAAATTTTACAGTAGAACAATGTTTTTTCTTCTTTCCAACCCAATCTTTCATCTCAGATTCATCTCATGACCCTCACAAAGCAGTTCAAACTGGCTCCACCTCGACCAGCTAAAACAGTAAAATGCTGCTTATGCACTGACTCATTGGTATTAATTATGTACTTTGGTAAATTTATTTAACTTATCAGTCACAGTCTGATTTTCTGCAAAACAAGTACTTTTACTTTAGTTCTTTAAGTAATTTTAGCTGATAATACTTCTATACTTAAGTAGGATTTCAAATGCAGGACTTTTACTTGTAATGAAGTATTTTTACATTGTGGTATTTATACTTTTACTTAAAGAGAGGATCTGAGTACTTCTTCCACTGCTGGCCTCAGTATTATGAAAGTTAGCTTTATAGCACCAAGGGAAGGTTGTTTTTTTTGTGGTTACTTAACCTCGGTTACAATGCATGTTCACACTGTGGTGACTCTCAACGTTGTTTTCGTTCTTCTGTCTTTCACCAACCTGAATAGAAATCTGTGTTTAATATATTTGATGAAATTTAAGTAACAAAGCAAACAAAAAAAAACCTAACTTAACAAACACCCCCTATGTTAAACCAGGGCTCATTTAAAGGACATCACCATTGGTTTTTCAAGCCTTTGCATCAGACTCATCCAGCTGTGGATCTACTAATGCATGTATCAATTGTCTATTTGTATTGTCATCTGTGAGGGTATGGTCCAGGTCCAAATACTTTCCCGGTAAACATGGGATGTGTGGAGACTGTTTTTGACAGGAAGTGCCAATCTCAGTCACTACCACAAAGAGGAAGAATGGTCCCAAAAAAAAGAGGAAGGGAACAACTGTAAAGACAGGGCTGTGATGAAGACAGAGAAGAGGACAAAAAGTGCCACAGCATGTTTTTTTTCATAACAGTGGGTAAAGTTGCATAGCGCACATGTGGATGCAGGTGTTTATGTACAGTATGTGGGTCTGTGTGTGTGCATGCATGTGACAAGTAAGATGAGTATGAAAAGAAGAGGAGAAGAGGAGATGGTATTTTGGTCAGAAGCCAAGGCCAAGTTCCTCCTTGCATCATGTTGATGTCAGAAAGCATGTATATGCTAGACTGCTAATAAAACTTAAATGAAGTGCTGGTGTTTTTGTCATTCTGTGAGTTCTTCTGTATGAGTACAGGTTGTTCCCATCTGTACTTTTTATTTGAGAACCAAAAGGTAAAAGAGTAGAAATTGTAAAGGATTTCTTGTCATTTCCATATAATACACGTGGATGTTACAGAAATGATGCAACTTAAGACAAAATAGAGCAGACAGTGAGATTTATTAAAGATGTTTTTAACTGTTCAGGATTGTACATGTATATGGACTGTCGTGGAGTGAGGACACTGCCAGAAAATAGGCCTCAATCTGACTGATTACACAGCAGATTTGCTTAAGATTAGATACTAAAATCATTCATCTACCTAAGTGGAGTGTATTATATTCTTATCTGAATCATTATTATTGCTTTTATTCCTTTTATCCAACTTCTCTGCCCCTCACTAGTCCTTTACTCCTTTCTTGCCTTTGCAAATAACACCCCAGTCACATTATCCAACCCTACCCTCATGTCTTGAGGTAATGTGTAAACCTCCAGCCTCATCAGAGTGAAGCCGATCTCCTTCAGACTTGCACAGACCTGGGTCTCATTCAGCTGGACCACAGAGATGTTTACCCTGGGCCCCATGACATAGTAACTCTCTTGCAGGTGTCAGGAGCCCATGGATGTGGCCCAGAGCTCTCTTAAAGGCAGCCAGCACATCAGTGGGGAGGATGTTGGTGGCGACCAGACAAAGTCTTGCAGTTTTCTCTTTCCATGCTACATAATATGCTACATTTGATCTTATCTTATACTCATATTTGGAACAGAAAGCAACAAATAAGTGGAGCTGTGGGACCTTTTGATATGATTTAAGATTAGTGATAGCATTATGAAACCACTAAAGAAAACACCTTGTAAATGCAAATCACTTCCTGATGACAACACTTTGTTACACCTCTATTGTCTCAATGATTATCTCATTGTGGATTGCAACTTTTCAGACATAGGCCACAGAAGTAATAATTAATCTGTTCATACTGTGGTCCCTCCAGCTTGCAGACGTGCTGCAGGTATGGTGTCCAATCAACACCGCAGTCTCCCTCACCCTGGAGCCAGCGCCTCAGGTCCTGTCAGTTGAACTCCCACCCTGTACCTGGTACAGGGTGGGACCTGAACCGATGTCCACCAGCAGCAAACTACATCAAGCATTCTGATGGTATTAAAATAGACTCCACATCCCACTCATGTATCTTAAAGGTATCATGTGGAGTTTTTGACCACTAGTGGCTCCATGGAGCAATATTTGATTACTATTATATTGTCTAATGCTGTACTAGAAGGAAATAAAATCATTACGTTTGTTAGACATCAGTGATCTAGACTTATATCTAGATAAACACTAAAAGAAAACATAACTGTGTGTGTTTACAAGAAAAATCCACAAGTGTTCAAAAGGTCAGTATTATTTCCACTCATGAAAAATTGACCCACGTCTCAGAAATGTCATCATTTAGCTCTCTTGAGATGTAATAAAGATGTTTGACCAAATTGACCTACTGCTCAGGCAAAATTGACCTACATGATAGGAATTTTTCTTTTTCTGAATTACAGTGTACATTTGACAACAGTTTCTTAATCAAGCATTTTTTTTTACCAATTCTATAGGTGAATAGATTATGATGTTCACTTATAAGGACTCAGGCATCCTTATAGTTGTTCCCTAAATTGAATGCCGATGATCTGATTTCAAGGTCACTGTGGCACCGAGTCAGCCATCAGTATGGCTGGATTGATGTCCGAGTTCTCTCACACAAAACAGGGGCCTCTTTGTTTTAATTGTACATTTGTTTGGGATTGGGATGCTAATACACAGTATAAACTGAAATCATAAGTGCCTTTAGCTCCTCCAGTTTTAACTTGTCATGTGGAAGGGTCGTGTGTCAAAGGTACTGGAGTACTGGTTGATTTTTGGGACTCTCTTGGCAAAATATAATGAAGCTGTCGTGTGCTCTGTGCTGTGTGCACTGATGCAGTTTAGCCAGTCCTGTCAAACTGTGAATTTCTCTAGAAATCAAGGTAATGTTTAAGCATTTTTTCCTCTTTAAAACATCTTCATTACATCTCAAGAGAGCTAAGAAAGTCCATTTTCTGCACATTTCTCTTGACAGTATAATATAAATTTTGCAATGATGTTCAGTGTGGCCAAAACCATGATGCACAATATGACTATGTACATGAGTTGATGACAATGCCACATTTTCCCATAGTTTAGTTAGTATGCCTGAAAACACTGCAATACTATTTTTACCTTTTCATATCATTGCAGCAGACACCACAAAAAAAAAAAAAAAAAAAATTAAAGATAGATGGTGATTGCAAATTCATACACTTTTATCAAGTAGAGGGTCTTGGCTCACTTAACAGACGCCAGCTCTATTACAATAAAGGGCCATTCTGTTTTGCATGTTTTAGCCTATTTAATTCAAATGAAGAAGCACCTCAGCCCCATCAAATGTATGCTTCTGCTGGTAGCCTTAACTGCTTGACGGAGGAGGACCACACACAGACTTGTTTGTTTCAACTTCTTCTTGATTCAAATAGCATTGTGCTGAATCAAAGTCCAACGTTTCAACTTATCAGGGGCCAAACAGGAACATTGGGTTGAAAACCACTTTTTATACATTTTCAAACATCACATAAGACATCCTGTAGGATAATCACATCATTCAGTCATCAAATCATCATCTGTGTCACCTCTATTGTTATCAGTGTTTGCTTTACACTTTATGGCACCATCTTGTGGTAAAATCAAAACAAATCAATCCAGCCAAAAGAACAAACAAAAAATCAAAGTCCAGTGTAATGTCCAACAATTAAGGAGTAAGGAAACACCTCAAGTCTAACTCTTCATTCAGTCCATGTGGTGATAATGTGTTTAATTGATGTCTCCGAAATGCCTCATGTTTCAAAAGCAACAGATCCAGATCGCCAACTTGCTTATTGCAATTCACTTTCTCATTGCCTTGAAAGTGTAGACTAGAAATTGTGTAGCTTGTTCTAGAAACTGTTTTGCTATAGTATAAGTTAGATCTTATCTCCTAATAGTGCTGTTTGTGTTCTGAAATCCAAATTTTCAATTGCTGTTTTGTGTTTGTGGGAATGAAAAAACGACAATTGAAAAGTTGGAGTCACAGTTAAAGTCAAATTCAAGTTAGACCATTTACTTCACATATAAGCCTACTTTACATCATAGTTCATGTTTGTTTTAAAGTAATGCAGAGCAGACTTTTCAAATCACTAACCACTAAACTATTAAATGAATTGCTTAAAACTGATTTCTCTGCTGATTTATTTTATTGCATACATATTTAAAATTAGTGAAAATCAATGGATGCCTGCAATGATTAAAGTCTGTCTTAAAACAACAGTCAAGTGCCCATTATGAACAGTGAAAGAGATTTTGCTCGCTGTAATCATTCCTCTTGCTCATACTGACTATTCAAAGATCCCCTTCAAATGTGCTTTCAATGTAAGTGATGGGAACAAAATCCACAGTGTGTCCACACAGTCATTTAGTGCAAAAATGCATTTAAAAGTTTATCTGAAGCTCATATGAGGCTTCAACAGTCTGAGTTAGTCATATCAAGTGGATATTAAGTGTGTTTCCTCGGACAGTGTTTCCCTGTTGAGCTGCAGTGGAAGTATAGTAACAAAAAGAGGAACTTTGGCACTAAAAAGACTGTAACGTTGAAAGATATCTATTTGATTTGATTCATTTGGATGGCTGAAGCTTCGTATTAGCTTCAGATAAACTTAAATACATTTTTGCACAGAAGGAGGACTGTGGATTTTGTCCACCATCATTTACATTCTAAATGCATTATGAAATGATCTTCTGATGGTCAGTATGAACAGGAGGGATAATTACAGCAAGAAAAACTTAAATGTTCATCTGGGTACTTGACTGTTAATTTAATACAGACTTGAAAAATTATGAACTCGTCCTTTAAGTCCTAAATTGGCCTTTTAACATTGATCCACAATATGGATTTCAGGAGGTTGGTCTGTCATAAGTGAATTCCCAAAATGCAAAAGTTTAATCTACATTTATTTTCAATTTCTATGTCTTTTAAGCATTTTGGAAAGATGTTTTCATCTCTATCAAATGTGCTCTCAAACCATTATCTCACCATCAGTGAAAGCTCTGTGTAGGCATCTCAGTTTCCATGACACTACTGTCAAGTCTGTCAAAGTCAGAGTGTAGTTAAACTCCAGGTCAAGCCCAGGAAGCAGCCTGTGTAGTCACTGTCACTCCATCTTCTCTTCTATTCTCATTCATCATTACTCTTTAACTGTGTATCACACCTCAGCCCAGTTTCATTGAAGCCGAACCCTCACAGATCTAAGATGACCTGACCTGCTACATCACGCCTTTGTCACGCCTACAATATGTTAATACAAGACAAACAACCTAATCATATCTCACTGAATCAAAACCAGGCACATGTAGCCTGGTGACACATAATGCTGATACATATCTCACTTTCAGTGAAAGTTTAAGTTTCAGTTCTTTCGTTTTTTGTTCTGTTTTATCATCTGGTTTCACATTCTTCACACTCAATCTTTGCTCTGAGGGATTTTCTGAAGATATGTGTCAGCAGTATAACAGCACAGGAGCGTCACCCATCTGATAATTTAATGTTCAAATATTTTTTGTTTTTTTTATGTATTTCCCGCACAATACCACTAGTGAGTTTATAGAGACAGCATGCACCGTCAGGCACCCCATAACCGAAACGTTGTGTCTCTAATAAACTCGCAGCAACTTAAATAACAAAAATGTTAGAGGGCTAAACAACTTGACGACTATAAATTCTAGTTTAAGTCATTTTGGTGACAGATCTCTTCTTCAACTACATTTCAAACACATAACCTGCCAGCTGCTTCAGTCGGGAAGTCAATGCGGAAGATAATAAACCTGGTACAGTTGTGAGTGAGTGCGCCGGCGCGTGCTCGTGTGCGTGTGCACGGTAAAACCACGCAGACGCTCGAGCCACGCCACCACCATCAGAGAGGGGTTCCCCTAACCGACAGCACGCAAAAAGTAAAGAGGCTGACGGAGGCATTTTAAGTGACAAATCTCGGAAAAGAAACAACAAGGAAGTGCAGAGTGAACACCAGAACTCACGACGGGCTGCGTCTGAACTCTCTGGAAGTGAAATGATTTGATCTGAAAGCTCTCGAGCTTTAAGAGAAGCGGCGTTGCGCATCTCGTCGTGCGCCCTCACGGCGGATTCAGGGCTCCAATGCCCAAAGAGTGCAGAAGGAAGACTTCCAAGGACCTCGGGCTCCCTGGGACTGGTATAAACAACGAGGGGTCTCGTTTAGAGCGAAGACCAGCCGGGAAGTCAACCAAGATCTGCGATGAGCTCATTCAAAAAGCCGCTCAAGTCGCCCCTTCGTCCGCAAGCGGAGCGCCGACGGTGATGGACGCGCGCCGGGTACCGCAGGTTACCATCACCCCGGAGGGAGGCGGCTCCTCCCGGGAGATGCAGCAAGAGGACTGGGATGATGCGGTTGACGGCAGCCTGCGCAGGAAACTGTCCAACTCTTCCATCTCCTCTACAGGCTCCTCTGTCGTGGAGTCCGAGGATGACTTACTCAGTGACAACGAGAGCAAAAGTAAAGGCATCATCACTCTAGAGCATCTGGTGGACACTGGAGAGGTGAGTAAACTGCAAAGACATCAAGTTTTATTGCAAGAAGGCAATAAGTGGTTCTCAAAGTTGATTTTCCATGCAGGGGTCATAGACAGGATTTCTGTGGGGTCACCTTTATTTGATTTTATGGTATTTTCCTATAACAGAATATATAAAATAATTCAATACACTCTTTTGCCTCTACTTTCTGCTATGTAATGCATTACTAAATCAACAACAGCTGAAATTGGCAGTGGTTCTTGACCTCCTGTGTATCTTTGCAAGTCTGCATCTTCTACATTAAGCCCGTTACAGTATAGGTCTAATAGCTGATGCTTTGAAAACAATAAACAGTGAAGCACAGCAGCACATAGACAACAGTGAGCACTCAACTTCCTCACGGGAAGACCAGTGGGATCACTTTGACTTCAAAGAAGGGGCATAGTTACAGAGTGATAACAGTGTTAGTATTTGTGTAAAGTTTGTAGATTCCCCATAAGAATGTGTAAGTGAGCTCTCCAGTAAAGACTCCTCCTGGGAAATTAGTCACTTCCACATTTCAGAGGGTTTTTTTTTCTCCTGCAAATCTGTTTTGTCCTCATGTTGTTTTGAGATCTGGGAAATTTCATTCGTCAGATGCAGTGATCAGACTCATATGTTAATTCGCTCTCGTCAGTTTGAGATCATGTAAAAAAAAGAAACGTTTGACAAGCTTGAGGATTGATGCTACAGAGAGTGCAGGATAATCTTCAGGTAATTTGATTGTGCCCATTGAAATCACGTTATCTCTCCTTATGTTTAATGGGTTATCAAAACCTTTCACATCACCTTAATGATCCCGGCTGTTGCATGAAAAAATCGAAGCGAAGAAGCTGTTAAACCTTTGTTGTGACATATTATCGACCACATGGTGCATATATGACAAATAAAACACAGCAGCTTTAATGATTTAATGACTCAAAAACCACAAACATCCTCTTTCTTAGTATTCTTTGAGCCATCTGCTATATTAATAATCATGTTTTTTGCACAGTAGTGCACAAAATATGCACATTGAAAATAATAGAGATGCATCTGTTGCATGTCAAAAACAAGTCATTAAATTGGTATTTTGGAACTGTAAGTATGACCTTTGACACTATGCTTCCCTCCTTCAGTACACACACACACTAGTGTTGAATGACTGGCCTTTAGCTCAATAGATGCTGACGGTGGAAATTTGTTTGCCTTTGACATTCTTGGCTGATAAAACTCTTCTTGGGGCAGACAAGTCTCGGTCTGACTGAACATGCTCGTATATGCGTTTGAATAGCGCTGTTTACCTCTAATGATATTTGCTTCCTTTCAAAGAGAGAAAAAAAATGTTTCTGCAGCTTTTAAAGCTTTAAAATGATCTTTCCATGTGAATTGTGGGGAAGTGTGATCGTAGTGAGTCACCTTAGCGTTTCTGCCCTTTAGTTAACAACATAATCTGCTTTTTGTCTACACTGTCACCACATTAGACTTTGTTTCAGACTATCATTGGGTGTGTGTGTGTGTGTGTTTATTTTCTTATCGCTTCTCTTTGCCTTCGCCATACAGGATCTGTGGCTGTCACTTTCTTTCAAACAGACTGAATACACATTGCTTTTTAAGCCTGTGCCTTCATGTGAAGGAGAGTTTAGCGTAGCTGAATGTAACATTGTCCAATCAAGTCATTCTCAGTGTGAATTCTTTCCTAAACAGAAGCTCTTTCCAGCCACTTTATTTTGCTCTTTTGGACATTGTAATTTAAATGGAAATATGTTGATCACGTCAGCCCACACATCAGCCCACACACATACACGCACACACACGCACACACACAGACACAGTAAGGCAAAGGCTAGCATGTCATTGTGTAATGATGTTTTTTTGTGGTCAGTCGCCAATTTGAGCCTTGTCCTTTGACATTTAACAAAGAACCACTTCAGGAAGTTAGAAACACTTGTGTATCGGCACTTAGCCTGTAGTAGTTCAGACTTTAAAGCACTTATGACACAGATGAATTCCTAGTAGACAGTGCTTTTCTTGATGGAGATTCAAAACAGACAAACAGGCTCATCATTGCAGCAGGATTAATTTGTTAAATCTTGCTCTGGTTTATGCATTAGCGCTTCAAGATGACAATACAGCTGCACGTGGAAGACGTGTGCTAGCTGGCCAACAAAACCAGTCTGTCTGAGTCACGTCATGTCAGCATTGTTCTAATCACTCCCTGGAAATGTCTTGGAAATGTTGTTGCTGTTGACTACTCTGGCTGCTCAGACCAGCACGGTTTTGTGTCAGCTTGTCAGGGCAGGTGCTACAAAGAAATGGAGTCTCTGGCAGAGCAGAGAGCAGGGTGTAGGGTGCTGAGGAAACCAATCAGAAAGCAAACATTTTGTCTGCTTGAAATATTCAGCTCCTTTTAAGACTGCAACTAACGATTATTTTAACTATTCCCGCAATTAACTGATTACTTGTTTGACCTATAAAATGTCAGAAAATGGTGAGAAATGTCAATCACCGTTTCCCAAAGCTTTGTTTTGTCCCAACTAACTGTCCACAACCCATCTTCATCTTCACTATAATAAAGAATTAAAGAAACTAGAAAATATTCATATTTAAGAAGCTGGAACAAGAGAATTTGGCCATTTTTCCATTAAAAATGACTCAAAATGATGAAGCCATTATCAAAATAGTTGCTGATTAATGTTCTGTTGATCGACTAATCTTTGCAGCTCTAGTTTCTTTTAATTTGTGTCCTGTTATTTAAGTTCTAGCTTGAGAGTGAAACCAGTATTATTGCAAGCATTATCAATACAAAGTCTTGTGGTTTCTGTCATCAAGGTTGACCATGACACCGCGGTCAGACTATGTTTGAAATATAAATATTGTCCAAAGAGCTGTGGGGTTGTTATGTTGCTGTGTTGTCGAGGTGTTCCTTTCCCTCTCAGTCTGTGGATAAATAACTCTACTGTATTTCAATCAAAATGCACTCAAGTTGTAGTTGATATGTGCCTCGCCATATTTGCTTGCAATAAGTAAGCCAATGATTTGCCCTGTGTGGAAGTCTGACACCTTTGCTGTGTGATATTATCAGTAAACAAGACGCACTAAGTGAAGCATATCGCCTGACATTTAAGAGAGACTTGGCTGGCTGCTGCAGAGTTCTGCTATTAGTGTGAATGATGAACTGCGAAACACACACATGAGCTCAGTGTTCACTAACACAAGAGTCCCTGTTTCATTTCCTGTTTCAATCAGAGCATGCAGAATGAAATGACCTCTTCAACACCTAAAGACAGGATCTAAGAACACTGGTTTTGCTTTCCAACGACTGAGAATGAGTTTATTTGGTTTATTTTGCATTTGAGCTAAGTATGTGTCATTTGAGTTTTTTTTTTCTGGGAGGGAATAAAACAGGCAGTTCCCCATAAGTGTGAAGCACTGCTGTGTCTCTGTGAAATATACAAGCTGTTACTGTGTTTTTCTGTGTGTGTGTGTGTGTTTGTGAGGTAAGAAAGGGAGAGAAAGAAGGAGAAAGGGTGGGAAAAAGGAGTCCTTGAACAAACAACCATGAAAAATAAACATTTCTGCAAAGAAAAGATAATTTGCTCCCTCAGTCATATTTTTTCTTTGTTCAGGATTCAGTGTGGACTTTGTTTGCTGCAAACAATCATATGACACCAAGAAAATTCAGAGTTGAGAGGGCAGTGTCACCCTGGATTATTTGGCATCAAACCTTCAGATTTGTCTGTAAATTATGTCAATGTTAGAGTGTGAAATTCTCAATCCTATTTGAGTATAAAAGCAGGAACTTTCCTGTATAACCAAAAAATGTCAAAATCATGGTCCTGCTCCTAATTTTAGGCTTCTCTCTGTGTGAATCCAAGTTATGAGCCCACCATCGCACCGAAATGGAGGTGCTGAATAGAGATGTTGAGTGCAGATATGAGTTTCCACAGAAATGGCATTTAGCTGACCTACATCAGAGGTTTCCCACAGTGGAAAATCAAACCCTGGCATCAGATTTACCGGGTAGAATAGCTTATGTAATCAGATTCCTATTCAGACAGTATAGAGTGGACCTAGGTCGGTGACCTGCATTATCTCTTCCTGTTCATCAGATAATTTATGTGAACAACGACACACGGATACACCCAAAACTTGAAACAATGCTTCACTTTAGTACATTACAATTGATTAGATTTAGATCATTTAATTTCCTCTGTTGTATTCTATTCAATTCTGTTTGTATTTCTTCATCAGAGCAAGCCATGGTGGAAGTTAAAGACCATCGTCCACTGGCCCTTCAGTGCTACGCAGAGGAGAAAACTAAACTGGGTGCAGCTTGCTGGGCATAAAGGTATGACCTGTTCAGATCATCACTGTTTGTGATGAAATCTAATGTCCTGTTTCACTTGTTCCCTCTACTGTGAGTATTTGGTGTGCAGTCTTTAACATAAAGTAAGATATTTGTTTTTGATCTTGTTGTGTGATTTTTGTTGCGTTGTGTCAAATTTTCTTTCTACATTTTTATGAAATAAGAACAAAAGAGGGTCATAGATCAGACATTAAAAAAACACTTGCTGTCATAGATGCTTGAAGCTTGGCCTGTTGTTTTACCACTGCTGCCCTGCACATGACGCAAGCATTGATTGATTTGTAAGAAGGAGAAGTTGCTGGAAGTCAGAGCCAAAATTTCCCTCTAATCCTCAGATTTAGGATCATCGCTTGATAAAAACATTAGGGTATCTTTAAAATGCTGAGGCATTTTCTTACATCTGGTGCTCTTGAGTGCTCGTACAATAATGCCTTTATCTCACGTCAGGTAACTTCAAAGCAGCAGATGAGGGCACTATTCTGAAGAAGTTCTCAGAAAACGAGATGCAGTGTTTTGAGAAGCTAAAGGGTGACGCGCTGCTCTCATTTGTACCCGGTTACCATGGCGTTGTGGAGAAAGACGGAGAGTCTTTCCTTCATATGACTGACCTGCTAGCGAATTTTGACCTTCCCAATGTCATGGACTGCAAGATGGGAATTAGGTAAGGAAGTAAGGTATTTATTTGCTATGATAAATATTCATTTTTTTATGTTTAATTTCTTTGTATGGATTTTGATTAGTTAATAATCTAAAATCTTTCATACACGTGTTTCATTTCTTTGTATTTTATTTCTTCTACACTAAGTGCAAATTTAAAATGATCATGTCAGATAATTACAATATCCTTGTTTATTTATGTATTTGCTGTTTATATTAATGTTTAATGCTGTTATTCTGTTGAAATGGATTAATGAGACATGTGCAGACTGGTGACAATGCGTGCTGTCTAAAGCATTTTTGCTCTACAAGGGAACACCTGTTGTAACTGCAGGCTATATGCTTGGCTTCCTGCCACAGCGGGCGGGGTGCCTCACTGTATCATGCACACAGACACAAATACACATGCACATATGCACAAAACTCACACACACATGATAAAACACACATAAACAAATCACTTTATTTGTCTAATCTATGTCTGTATTTCTGAAGCTACATACACACACACACACTCACACATTCAGGGTGTCCCTGGAGACTCCCCTTTGTCAAAAACACTTCTAACCACAAAGTTGCAAAACCGCTAACTTGCACAAACACACACTGAGACTTTCACATAGTTAAACTCTGTGCTCTGGAGTCTCCTCTCAGCTTCCCTCTTCAGCACAGAGGAAGTGCAGCTCACAAACTGAAACTGAAATTTTCATGTTTGTCCATAACTGCCTAATATAAATAAGCCAAGTGTGAACGTGCATTACTCTACTGTTCAACAGAAGTGGATTCTTGTACAGAGAGTTTCTCTCAGCCGTGCAGTTCATTAGTGGTATCTTTATGCAGTGCTTGTGTCTTCTCTTCCTTCTACTCTGGTTCTTAGTTCAGCAAAAGAAAATCTATCCTCCTTCTCTTAATGAGAACTGAAAATGTTGATTTTGTAGCAAAAAGTACTTTTTATATTCTTAACAAAGCACCATTTAATTTTTTAATCCAATGCAAATATACTGAAGTCACTTTGGCTTCATAAAAAGAACAGCATGAGTCTGTTAACTATGTGTCTTGCATGTTGATAACTTGAGGTGTGAATACAAGACAAACCCTGAAAGTAAACAGCCATTCCTGTTCATGTGAATGCAGATCAAATACAAATACAAAGATACAATGCAGATGTAAAAATACAGCTCCTGCACCTGAAGGATTTAGTCATCCTCCTTCTGTTTCAGAACCTACTTGGAGGAGGAGCTGGTGCGAGCGCGGGAACGGCCCAAGCCGAGGGAGGACCTGTATAAGAAGATGGTGGAGGTAGACAGCGAAGGGCCAACCCCCCAGGAGCATACCCAACGTGGTGTCACTAAACCTCGCTACATGCAGTGGAGGGAGACGATGAGCTCCACCAACACCCTGGGCTTCAGGATAGAAGGGATCAAGGTAGAGGGAGACAGAATATGGGGAGTGATATGCCACTTACCCACAATGAAAGTGTTAATAACAGGATAATTATGGTGTAAAGCTAAGGAAAGCTTGTTAATGACTGGATGATTTCTGGGGTGAGGTTAAATATGAATGAAAACACACTTACACAGTTAATGAAGCACTAAAAACATAGAATTGCACTATTCTGCTCTATTCAATATTTTTAGTTGAACAATGGGTTAAATGACTGTGTGTAATGCGATGAAGATTGCTCATAAGGATAAACCCGCCCATGCTTATCACTCTGTGCTCCAGTTCCTTGAAAGTTTTAATGTCTTTCAGCTTATTGTTTTGGTTTTACGCCAGCAACCTTACTGTTTTGACTCAGTCCCACAGTTCTAACCTGTCATTTTTGGCTGCAGCAGCCAGATGTGAGAAAGCCACAAATTAAGGGTCTAGATGGTGAACACAGTGGAGCAATTAGCAGCTAAAAAAGCCAGATATTTTCCATCAGGAGTTTGCAGAATCTAAAAGAAAGTTAAAAGAAGAATGAGTATTGAAATTAAATTTGTTTGGTGGCCAGAGACACAACTCCAAATTAATACTAATGTTTCTATGTGTCTACTGGATGCATAAATAATTTTTATAAGGTGATTACATATCAATGTTTTGTTTACAGATTGCCCCCAAGTGGCCAAATATATCATTGCAGGTTTAAAGAATGCATATAAATGCAGTCAAATCAGAGGTACATTGTCTGCCTATGTCTTGACCTGTGCTGCAGAGTCACAAAATGCTAAAATATATTGTATGTTATGAGAAATACAGCACATGCACAAAGCTTAAGTAAAAGACCTGGTTTAAAGTCATTTTATTGTTCGATCTTCTTATTCAGTCCCTTTCTTCTCTTCAGAAATGTGATGGCACATGTCGAACTGACTTCAAGAAAACCAGATCAAAGCAGGATGTCATCCTGGTGTTCAAAGACTTTGTTGGAGGGAACATCGACATCATAGTACGTGGCAGCCAGTCATCTTCTGCACATACACAGTACATACCCATGCATGTATGGACAAACAGAAAACACACTGTTCTGTGCATACATACAGAGCAAACTTCCAGGCATTACCTGAAAGGCTACACAAACATGCCAGATCAGTTTGGTCTCACATCCGTGTACATTCATGTAATTATTTTGTGTATTCAGTGTTTACATTTGAAGAAGGTTGAAGCTAGTCTAATGATGAATAAAAACAGCTTGAAGGTGTTTGAACTGCATAAGCAAACCGCATGTCACAAAGCAAATATTCACACCGTAATACTGTTTGAGTTATCTATTATGATGGGAGGTTCCCAAATATACACTGTGTCTAAACCTTTTAATGTTACAACATTATTAGTTAGATTCTAACTTCAGTTTAAATGCTATTTGAGATTAATGGCTTTAAAGTTCAGGTGATGTTAATATTTTACTATACATCCATCTCTGTTTCTGTATAACACAGAAGTCCTACTTGAGCAGACTGACGGAGATCCAGCAGGCCTTGAAAATGTCAGAGTTCTTCAAGCAACACGAGGTGATGACTAATTTACAGTTCATATGGGTGACAAATTAAAGGGAAAACAAACATTAACATTAAAAGTAAGGTCTTGAGCCAGGTTTGAGGTCAGGTTTTCCTATATATTAGGTGCTTTTGGACAAAACAGTTCTGGGGACTCCCTGTGAGGAACTACCCACGGAGAAGCTCCCCTGAAAACTACATACTTTCAAGGGCTTTTTTTCTGTTTGCATTCACAGCGCCAATAGCAACGCTGAAGTGACGTAAGCCGGCGGGCGGTTGGTATAGCAATGTCACTTCTGCGCAAGATAAAACAACAAAAAGATGGAGGATGCTAATCAGAGTTGTGTGTTATAATAATGGAAAGGAGTTGGAAAGGAGATGAAAATATGTATATGTATATGTAAATACATAAAAATGGTGGTTTCTGGAGCTGCATTGGCTCATGTGTTCGACAAATCACTGTACACTTACGTCACTCAGGGTTCCTCTTGTGTTGGGAGAGTACCTACCCTGAAGTAGGAGTTAGAAAAGTCCCTCAAAACGGCGTTCCCAGTTCCTGCACTGCAGACGCAGTAAAAAAGGGGTAGTTCCTCCAACAGTTCCTAGAAATGTGAAAAAGTTCCTGCAGCCCGAAAGCACCTATTGTCACCATCTGCATATATGGATTGATAGATTGATAGAAGCAGAAGAAAGCTCAATATTAAACTCTTCTTATTTTCCTCAGGTCATTGGCAGCTCTCTCCTCTTCATCCATGACCACACTGGCAACGCACAGGTCTGGATTATTGACTTTGGCAAGACCACGGCGTTACCAGAAGGCCAGACATTAAACCATGACATTCCCTGGCAAGAGGGCAACCGGGAAGATGGTTACCTGTGGGGGTTGGAAAACCTCATCCACACACTGGAGTCTGTAAGCTGTGAAGGGGGCAGCGAGGAAACCTTTTGCTCAGTTACCAAAGAAAATAGCCAAAGTACAGAAACAGATGGTCAGTGACCTTTGACTTATAGATGCGTGAAAGGAACTCAGACTGTTTTAATGGACACCACAGAGAGGTGTCACATATGCTTTGGGTGCTCTGTGAGCAATGTTAAAAAGAGGTTTTGTGTAGTCCAGGAAGAGCTCAATAAAGCTCATTAACAAAGTGCAGATATGACCAGAACCCACAGTAATCCCGGGCTCTGGTTTTTACCAATTTAAGGTACAAGTGACCATATTTGATACTAAACTGACAGAAAAGATATACAGTAACGGACACTGAACAGAGAGGAGGCAGCTTGTTACTGAATGACTGAGCAAATGAACTGACACTAATTCAGCTTCCTACAAAATGAGAAGAAGTGAAAGTGTAGGGATTCTGTATTTCAGTTTCAGGGACAAGATGTTACATGTCAAGGGAACGGTCGTAAAATCTGAATTAAAACAAGGAAAAAATGAGCAATCACAAATCACAGACCATATCCATTGAGCTTGTTTTTACATCTGTGAGTGTAATGTTGAAGTTTCTGTTCAATATGAAACTCCGACTGGCTCACAGACCTCAGTCACATGACTACATCTTAAAACACATGGTCATTACAGTGCTATATACTGCATAATGATTAGAGTGGATCATCCATTTTGCTGTTTGACAAACTGTCTTTCACTGTATATCAATTTATGTTTCTTTCACTGATTTTATTCTTATAATCAAACATGTAATTAGAGTAATTTCTTGTGTTGTTGCAGAACTTGTTGGATATAGATGCTGCTCTGTTTGTTAGAGCACATTTATTTGGTCTGGGTCATTACTGTAGCTCAGAATACAACATGTCAGTTTTTTTGCAAATGACATGAATGAAAATATGTGTGGAATTAAAAAGGGGAAAAAACTGTTGCTCGTATTTTCAATAGTAAAACTCTATTGCGGTATCTTAATATGTTAGCCAGGACACTTGTTTTTATTTTATAAGTGGGACAAAACTGTGTGTTACTGATCAAACCCACACAAATGAGGTCAATATATATGTTGATTTATTTGGGGCACAGTTAGGTTAGATGAAAGTGTAAAAGACAGCATATTGCATAGAATGTCTTTGCACTTTTGGTTGAGGCGTAACACCACCAGCTACATAAAGAATACAGAAACGTTTCAATGTGAAAAAAAAAAAAAAAAATGCACCAGGCCGTAAAAAATATACACTGTGAGTAAGGTGAGGGTGATTTCTTCTTCCGTCCATTAAAACTCTAAAAGAAATTCCACAGTAATCAATTATTTCTAAATGGCACAAATGAGTCTTAAGAAAACTATAAGAGTAAGATGTACTTTAGTTATTTTCAAGTTGAGCAACCAAGAAAAACACTAACATCAGCAGGTCTGAGCATAAAAACATACAGTAAGCCTTCAGAACCCTTATATAAATTTAACCATTCACTTAACATATTCAAAAATAAACTATCAACATGTTTAGGCTCAAAATAAAGACACATATTGGACTACCAAGTCGATTAAATAAGAATTACCTAAAACATAAATACTGAATTGAATCTTTGATTAATTGTATAAGACTGAGACACCTGCAGCAGCTTGTTTGGTATTTCAGAGCTGAATACCTCCCCCTGCTGAGTAAACATAGGTACTACCAGCACTACATCCCTCGATGCAGTGCAGTGGCATCTAATGGCAGTGATCAACTACAAATACAGATCCATCATAAACATAAATGAATAAACAACTACAAATGCAATGGGGTTAGTCCAGTGTAAGGAAGTGAGTACAAAAATAGCAAATATTTTCACAGCTGCATGGTCATCATATTAGACTTGTACATGTATTATGAGACCTCCTGCAGTCCAAGTAAATATTGGGACACGGGGAAAGAAAGTCAGGAATACTCTGAATTATGCAAAGATAAATCAAGATCAATGTAAGCTAGTTTGGCAAAATAATTCTCAGCACAAGCTCCTATTACAGTATTACAGTATTATTACAGTATATACAAATATCCAGCCATAGATTTAAAGTCACAAGGAGTCAGCGCTTACAGTTCAACATCTTAAAGAAATAGTTGCGAATTTTCAAAAACATGCTTATTTGCTTTTGCTTTTGCTTTGCATTTGAAATGAGAAGATTGATACCACTCTGAACTACAGCTAGCAGCCAATTAGCTTAGCTTAGCACAAAGACTGGAAACAGGAGAAAACAGCTAGCCTGGTTCTTTCCAAAGTTTGACGATCTGCCTACCAGCACTAATTTACACAGTACATTGTGTTTGTTCTAGTCCAGACTGAACTGTAGAAATGAGAAGTTGTGGTTTTACAGAGGGGTTACGTGCAGGACTATTTCTTTGCAGGGACACAGTGACTTGACATGCAACCAGGAAGTCATTGCGCCCGACATAGTAACTGACACACACACACACCCACCCTTTTAAAATCACAATTAAACACACAAGATATAACACATTTAATAGTAGGTGGATTTCGTTGTCTTCAGACAGAGCCCAGCTGTTTTCCCCTTGATTCTAGTCTTTATACTAAACTAAGCTAAGCTATTCATTTTATAGACATGACATCGATCTTGTCATCTGACTCTCTGCAAGACTACAAATATTGAACTATTCCATTAAGATCTTCTGCTGGTGCAACCTAAAGACACGACCTCCCTGGAGGGGAAACCTGGAGTGGTGCATGACATCACTTGCAACAACTGTGGGGAACACTGCTACATCAGTAAAACAGCAAAAGACCCTGGACAAGAGACTGAATGAACACTGGAAACAGACAAGTCCATTCACATCTGACACCAGAGACCATCCTTGAACAGAGAGAGGGATTACATTCTCCCCCCAGATACTGTACGACCACCTGTTACCACTTACATTTCCATACTTAGGCCACGTGATAACACACTAAACCATCTCTATGACAACTGAGGAGCAACTCCATCTGCTGAGGAAGGCCACAAGACATGTCTGAAAACTTCAGTAACACCAAGTTTTTTTTTACTGCTGTTTCAAGCACAAGATCTATGTAGAAAAACTAGGAAAACATTTTCAGAAAATACATGTTATTGCAGTAAATTGGGAGGATGTGTGTTTTCACATTATCTGGGGAGAAAGCAAATCAGAATCACTTAAATGCACCTACTAGTGCCGCATGTTCCAAAAGTGAAAATGTGAAGATGAAACACATGAAAAGGGTTTTAGTTACTCTACATTAAAAAAACCTTTTTTGAATTTGTGACGTCTGAAATTAAAAGTTATAATAAAGCTTGGAGATTCTTTTCCCAATGGCTCAATATTTGTGGCTTGTTAATACTACAAATTCCAACCGATTGTTTACAATAATGCAACATATACTAAAGCTTTCAAGAAAGAAAAACAGAAAGGAGTCCAACCACAGAAGTGTTTTTTATGGCAGCTTTCACCAGTGTTGTAGACAGTGAGAAAGCGCAGGGCTGCATTTCGTCCAGTGTTTCAGGGTCAGTGTTCAGCTACCAGTGTACCAGAAGCCCAAAAGGCTCTGAGTCCAGGCTCTCTATCACAGTGCAGAGGAGTGTGTGTGTGTGTGTGTGTGTGTTCCAGCATTCCAGGAGCTCTAATAATTCGATGTGGCGCCTCTCACACCGTGGCAGAGGCCTGGTGGTCATGCTCTTCATTCCAGCAAACGCAAGTCTCAGTTTGCGTGTCCTACAGTGAAAAGGGGCTCCAGCTGACATTTTAGTTTTAATATCAGTCAAAATGTTTCTTAGATAGGAGTAACACTGAGGTCTTCTGACAGAGAAAAGCCTGAGTCTCGGTCACGTGTTGGTTTCTCAGCTTTGGTGTGTCTCCTCACGTCCTCGTGTCCGTAGCTGGCGTGACGCTTCAGCAGCAGCTTGGGCATACAAGATGAGGAAGTATGGAGGCCAAGTGCCAGTCCCAGGCTGGTCCCTGAGGAGACACTGGGGGCAGAGCTGGTGTTTGTGACGGCTTCTGGGGCTTTAGGCATAACCAAAGGTAGGCTCTCTGCCTCGTAGCTTTGCTCATCATAGGCGTAGTTGACGTTGCCACAGGGAAAACTCTGAAGCTTAGCCAGGTCCATGCCAGCTTTGGCAGTGGTGCCACCTGTTGGGCTCTTATGGGAGGAAGTGCTTGGAGCAGCTTGGCAGGAAGGATAGGGAGATGAGGAAGTGCAGAGGCTGGAAGGGCTTAGGTGGGTACAGTTGGTGCTGTCACACCCAGCCTCGCTGCACTCTGAGGTTGTGTTGCAGGTCTGTGGAGCCTGTGTGTTGGAGGTGGAGGACGTGGAGCTTGAGAGTGGCATAGACTGAGTGTGAGCAAGGCTTTTCTTCCCTCTGAAGTTTTCTAAGACCCAGGAGCCATATGTGGGGTTCCACAGGTTTTTAGTTTTGTTCTTCAGCCTCTGGCTCCCTGAGGAGGAGCTGTTTCTGGAGCACGGCCGGTGGTGAGGAGGCTCAGGGTGGAGCCAGTGGCCTCCTGTGCACACACCCGGCACTGCCGCTGACAGCGCTAAACCGGGGGCAGGAACAGGCTCGGCCCAGGATGGCTCCAGTGCCTCGCGGCACGACATCACTTCGTGGTGAACAGGTTGGGTTCTCTGGAGGAGCAGGCGGGGTTTGGTGGGCTGTGGAGGAAGAGGGGTGGGACCCAGGCCCAGAGGGGAGAGACCCAGCTGGGAGGAGGCATCCTGGGAAACAGGGTGGGACACCAGGAGTGGAGAGAGGCTGGTGGGGGTGTGGTCAGAGGGACGGATTACTGTGCTGCCATCGTCCTCTGTGGTGGGGCCATATTCCACTGGTAGGGGTGTGTTGATCACATCTGGGTCCTTAAAAAAGGCAATTAAAAAAAAAAAAAGCAAAGAATTAATAAAAAACATATTTCAACATATATTTATGTAATAATAAGTGAAATTCTATGTATCTACAGACAGTTGTAATATAAAGAATACCTGAGTGCAGTAGTTGATTCTCTCCAGGATAGTTGAGAAGTTGGGCCGGTGTTCGGGACAGTGTTGCCAACACTGGGTCATGATCCGATAACTATACAGATACAGAGTCCAGACATATAGTTTAGGTCATATGTAACACTTATAACAAAGAAAGGAAGTTGAGATGAGTTTCGGAAAGTTCAAGCAAGTCCTGTTCAAAGGTGGTAGACCAAACTGATTCTGAGCTATTAGTTCCACAAGGATTTGTGGTGAAAAACAAGCAGGGGCTACTTTCTCCACTTTGGAATAGTTTTCACAACAACATTTTATAAATGTATTTCTAATGTTAGCTTTGTCTCAAAAAAGACCTTTGACTCCACAAACTGAGGATCCATTTTGCATCATCACTGCATCCCATTTCAATAAAGAGCTGAAATAGGGACAATAGACGTTAAGACATTTCCACTGAGAAAACCTGCTTCACACTGACGAAAACTCATGCGAGCCTGATTAAAACCATCCCAATTTGGCCCTGCTTGATGTTTACATTCAGACACATCTCAGTCAGTACTCACACAGGCCCTGGGCAGCCCTTGGGAGGGTCCATCCTGCCTCCGCTGGTGACAAACTCCAACACCTCCTGGTTTGTCTTACAAGGATACGGCATGTAACCGAGAGAGAGGATCTCCCACAGCAGCACCCCAAATGACCTGCAGGGGGAGACACAGATCAACTACTGAGCAGACTTCATCATGTTTGTCACATGCTGAAGTTCTGCTCTGGTGTTCCTCAGAATGAGAATAGCAGAATCATTATAGTAAATTGCACAAAAGAATACTCGAAAAAGCCAGAAATGCCATTTTGAGACTAAAAGCAGATGGTGAATTGTGAATGGTGAAAAAATTCACCTCCTTTGTTTCAAACAACAAACCTCCCCAGCAGTTGGTCATGTGGTTTTCCTTTTGGTGAAATGATTGTTTGTATCCTGCAGTTTTCTGACAGCTGAGTCCCACTTCTTTCTCATCAGCAGTTACAACAGTATGGTATACCAAGTTAGGCCAAAAAGTCTGAGTGCATTACCAGGAACTCTGATATATCCAAATAGAAAATGTTTATAGAAGACAGTTATATTTATATCGTTTTAAATCATTAAAACAATCTCCAATATCTTGTTAACTATTCACTATAATCAGAGTTTATTGTGTCATTGTGACTGTTTGTTTGTATGACGTTCATTTTACAAGTTTCTGCAGAATTTGAGAATCCATATTATTCCAGCTCCATGTTAGAGTCTCCCTGATGGTGTTTGCAATAACTCCCTTTACAAATGTTCTCACAGTGGATTTGATTTCTGGTAACTGTGGAGGGAAGGCCACACAAGCCAGCGCTCCTTGTTTTTTTCATTTGTTCTGGGTCACCAAGTTTGAAAATGATTCCACATCCACACAGCTTTAAGTCTGAAGGGACAAGGCCTCTCTGCAGAGCTCAGTGGTGACTTTTGGTCAAAGAGTAGCTCATGCTGATCTATGAGTTTTATTGACTGCTGTATAAATCCTTGCAACTGTCTCATTAAAAATCTGATTGTGCCTTTTAAGTTCAAAATGTTAATCTGTTAACAAACTTCCTCCTGTCTAGTCCAATTTTGCTTTTTTTCTGGCCCAAGCTAAATATTTAACTTGTTTTGTCATAGAAGAAGTGGTTTGGAAATTCGCTACTCTCCCATTACAGCCACAGTGTGCCAATTGTGTTTTGACTGTACTTTTGCTAACAGTAGGAGGGCATTCTTTGTCCAGTTGGCTCTCTGTCTTGAATACAGATGCTGTTGTGTCTTGTAAAGATGTTCGCTTGAAACACTGTTCTTAGGATGTTGGGTTCTCTGTAGGTCTGCCTGGTTTTGTTTAAAATGTAAAAATGACTTGGTTTGCAAAAATGCTTGTGAAAATGTCTTCAGCTTGTGTTGTCCTGATTGCATCGCATCGCTTTCAAATTAGCTGCAATTTGGTGCTTTGATACTTTTTCACAACTCAAGAGAGCAATTTGACTCTTTGACAAGGTTGGAAAATGGAAAATATTTTTCAATGCAAATCTGTTTTCAAATGTTAAGTACAGCATCTGGCATGGATGGGCTGTATTAGTTTTTTAAACTGAAACAGTTCCTCTTTGTGCACTCAGCCTTACTGTATACATTATTTGAATTATTATTATTTGAATTTATATACCATGTATCAGTTTTGCAGGTGAAGATTCCCTCCATGAAGGCCTCAGGTGGCATCCATTTGACTGGCAGCATGGCACGGCCACCTTTCCTGTAATAGCTGGCTCTGGGAACGGAAAAGCAGCGCTATGAGATTTAAGAATGTCCATTTATCATCAAGTTTAGAAGAAAAGGTAAATACCAAAAGGCCATGAACTCTCTAAGCAAATTTAGAATGTGGAGGAAAATTAGATTGCTTTTCAACTGGTCCCCCCATTTACCACATCAGCCCAGTGCTGCCTGGACTCCTGCTCCCATGAGACACATCACCGTAAATCATCTTGTGGGTTTTGCTGTGTGAACTGCCAGTGAGACAGACAAACCTGTATATGTCTCGTGCCATGCCAAAGTCTCCAATCTTGGCAACTCTGTCTGGTCCAGGGCAGGTAAGCAGGCAATTTCTAGCAGCAATATCTCTGAAATACACAAGATTTGTTACATATTGTAGCCTCACGATTGCACTAAACTCTCAAACACACCAATATAATTTACTGTATGACAAATAAAGCTCATAGTATGTTGGTTTATGAATACCAGGGATGCACCGATGTGACTTTTTCAGTCCTGATACCAATACTGATACCTGGGCTTTGGGTATCGACTGATACCGAGTACTGATGCGATACCAGTGTTTAATTAATAAGCTGTATGCGTCACTGTGTGGAAGAGACTGGGATCATTCTTTTATGTGTAAGACAAAATCAGCCTTGACTTAAGCATTGTTTTCCTAACTTTGTAAAACAAAATTTAACAAATATATACATAGATATAAACTTACTGAATTGTTATTTATTAAAATAATGGTATCCGATACCAGATCAGCCCAATGTCACCGATACCTGATCCAGCTATATGAGTCAGTATCGGGCCAATATCCGATATCAGTATCGGTACATCTCTAATAAATACCCATTTTATGATTTTTTTGAGAAATGTATTTAAAGATTTAGATCCAGCTAAAAAATGGTGTGTTGTTGCTGCAAGAAGATGGTAACAATTGTATTTTTCAGCAAACTAGGTCCACTCACAAGGAAAATGTATAAAATTTGCTGAGTCTAAAAAAAAGACAGTGAAATTGCAGAATCATTGCCATATTTTTGTAATATTATTTTTTAAATCAGAATTTCACACAGTTTTAAGCATTTACAATAAGAACAAATATACTCCTGGATTTGCCTGTGTGAAAAAAAAAATAGTGAGACCTAATGAAGTGTTTTTGCCCCAGTGTCTGTGGCATCATTTCAGCCAAAATATTCTCTCAGCCGGAACTACACAATGAATCTTTTAATAACTCTCACAGTTGCACACTCAGCCGTAACAGTAGTAACATATTGTGTTTTTGTGCCTGGGTGGAAAAGTGGTTGTTCAGTTTATATTCAAATTGAACTCTTAGCCATAATAAGTGGGTGTGGATCCGAACCTGTGTATAAAGTGGTTCTCCTCCAGGTAGCGACAGCCACAAGCGATGTCTCTGGCCATCCGCAGCAGCTCCCGCATGGTGAGAGAAGTGGCTTGGCCCTGGATACAGCACAGTTCAAATTAGTGTGTGCCACACAAGCACACCTCAGATACACAAATACACAAATCAAGGTGTAGGAAAGACGTACAGCTCGTGGCCTGTTCTGTCTCAGGAAGCTCTTCATGTCTCCTCCAGTCATCAGCTCCAGCAGGATGAAGCGCGGCAGGATGTTGAGACTGACGCCGATGCAGCGCACAATGTTCTCATGGCTGAACTTGCTGCAAAGACAAACAGTGACAAAAATCTGGGTTAGCAAGTGTGCAATTTGTGTATGATGTGCTCTGCAGTACTACAAAATTGATGATGCACATTTGGATAAATGCATCCCAAATCTCCTGGCAATTAATGGAAGTTTATGAATGATAATACTATGAAGCAACCACAAAACAATTTCAAGCTTTAATCACTCCGTAAGTGAAATTTTAAGACACACAGGGACAGAATTGTCAGCATGATATAAGTTTTGAGCAAAAAAATCTGGATTTGTTGCATGCTCAGTTAGAAATATTCTCTCTGATTTCTCTGAATTTAAAATACTCTTTCCAATTGCTCTGGCAGATTCTGAGGAGTGCGACAATGACAATGTAAAAAGGGACCTTTCAACTTCTTTTTTTGCTGACAAGCTTAAAAAAAAGCCATATCAGTTTCTTTTTCACAGTGGGATAAATTGAAAAGCTGATGGGAAGTCTAAAAGGATGATGTTTCACTTCCAGTTCAGACCTAATGGATTTTACTTTGCTCTTACATGGAGTTCGCCTGTGCTGGAAACACACTGTTGGAGTAATAGAGCACAGATCAGAATCTAATCTGAATTAGGAAAGTTCTCTGATCTTGATTAAGCCTTCGCTAAAAACATATCTCCAGTAAAGCAAAAATGCCAAACAGATGTTTGGGAAAAAGACTGATTACTGGTATTTATCGACTAACATCACTCAGGTCATAAAATTAAATTAAATTAAGTGAATTAGAGTTATTTTCCGGAGATCAAAATATATCCCAGCAGACACGATAATCCTGTGGCGTTTTGGCTAATTCGATGATAATTAGCTGAAACAACTTGTGTTACAGCTACTTGTGAGAGGCCAATATGCTACAATATGTAATGTATGTTACATTTTAGTACTGGTTAAACTTCAAGTTAAGTGTCACATCTCGCTCCAGCTGTTATTGTAACTCAGAAGAAAATGTTTAGCTATAAAACAAAGCCAGTTGCTGTCTGACGATGTGAGCACACTTTTTGTGTCTTCACACATGTCAGAAGGATGCGCCGGGTGAATCGATGAGTAAACTAAGTGATCTGGTGGCCATGATGTGTGTAATGGACACAGGAAGTGTAAAGCTGCATTAAGGTGCACCTCATAATCAGCGCCTCCATCAGGAAATCCATTTCATCCTGTTCAGAGCAGATTTCGGGAAGAGTCTGTGGAGCAGAGAGAATCAGAAAGCAGTTTGAGGTAAGCGTGTGCCTGTGTATGAATATAACCGACTGCCATTATCATGGGGCAAGACATCATTAGACGCAATCAGCAGACTACTGAAAAGCAGGCAAACCCATGTGGAGCACACTCAGCTTTTTCTTTTTTACACTTGTGTAGTTTATAAGCCTGAGCCGCCTGATGGCACTGACTGAACAAATTTCCATTGATCTTTTTCACAAATCATCAGTCATTTTGTGCAGTCACGCTGTATGTGATTTCATTTCATTACACAACAAACCACTGTATCACATTTTCATCTGGAGGAATAAGAAAAGCCAATATATGCATCACAAAAACCCATCTTGTTAAATCCTACATGCATGTGTGACCTTTAGATCAGTAGGAGCACCCCCGTGGAGTGTTGCTGAGTGGATTACATGTAATGAACATAACTCCTGGTGAGGTGCTCTCATCTAATATTTAGGTACAAGTTGTCCTTGTGTGCCTAACAGAATCCGAGCTGACCTTTATGGCCACCTGCATGGGACTGTTATCACCGCTCATTCCTAGAAGCTGCCCTTCATAGACTTCGCCAAATGCACCATGGCCAAGAGCTCTGCAAAAAATAAAGTGACAAAAGCAACAGTTTAGATGGAAACATCAGCACACAGGCACTCTGTGTAACATTAGTATTGACATTGTGTCCACGTACTGCTGTACCTAAGAAGCGTGATGTTCTTGCGTGGCACTTCCTTCAGCTCACTTAGCGACGCAGCCTTCCCTGCAAAGCAGTAATTCGGGTTGTAGTCGGTCATGATGGTGGAGGAGCGGATCTTACTCAGCTTGTACTCTGGACTCTGCAGACGCCCCCTCACTGCATGTAGATCGTTCTTCCTGCGGTACCACACTGGAGACAAAGTCAAGACAGAGACACAAACAAGATTGTTTCACTTCAAAGTCTATGAAATTTTAAATAATCATAACCCTGACTGATATCAGGACCCCACACAAGCAACTTCCTGACTCTCTGCTAACTGTAGGAGCGGTAACACAAGGAGGGGTCAAGCTGCATCAAACCGCTGGATGCTATATTCTCGATTGTAAAAAATTGAGAGTATTTGTCAAAAAAAAAAGGTGCGCAGACAGTCATTTTGTTCTCAAGAAGACAAATCCTTCCGCACACAAATATAATGTTTTGCACAATGCATGTGGGAATGTCCTCTCCTTGGTTACTGCTCCTAGACCAGTGAGTGCCAGTGAGTTTGGACTCACCCGCCGTGGAGGCAGCCCACGTCCCCGATGCAGGTTGGTAGTCTGCCAGGGAGGGGGGCGTTGCGTGCAGGTAAGAGGTGCCGTCGAGCCATCGCCCGGTGCAGATGCTAGGGACTCAGGGGGGGGTTGGGATCAGGGGAGGGTTGAGATGGAGGAGGAGGAGGAGGAGGAGGAGGAGGAGGAGGAAGGGGTAGAGGAGGAGATGGGGCGCCCAGGGAACAGACTACCTCCCTGCATGGGGGAGAGCTCAGGTGAAGAGACACCATTAACCTGGAGGGTTTGCATGTGTATGTGTGTGTGTGTTTGTGTGTTTTGCTGCCTGATAAACCAGCTCTTGTTAAATACAAAACTTCCTCTTTTTATTTTAAAGGATAGCAAATGTATGAAATTAAACAAATATAATGGCATCAGTCGTTGTTTTAGTACTTGATTTATTCACTTTCAAATTCACACCATTACACTCAATGCAACTAGTGAAGAAGTCACTCTAAATACTTCATCCATTTTTCATAAAATAAGAGGTTTGCCCAAGTATGTTCTGCATAGAAGTCAGCTCAGTTTGCAATTATACAATGTCATGCAGTTGCAGTCATAATTAACAAAATAACCACCTTATGTCCAATTATTATCACTGACAATCTGCTGATTATACAGTGAATCTACTGTTCTGTATGTTCAGCTAAAAAGACTATTTATCTGATGACTAATATTTCCAGACCTTGCCGACCTGATCCCTAGCTAGCTGTCCTTTTCACTTTAATACGTTTTCTATTTTTATAAAAATACGACTGTCTCCTGAAAGGACAAAGCTCTCTAGAGTAGCTCTCTTGTTTTAATAGTTTGCATCTGCAGGATTTATCACTGTTTCTCAAATTGTTCTAGTGCTGTACTCCACTCTGCTGTACTGTTGTAAAGAAAGCAATAGTGTTTTTCCAATAAACATTTACACATTCATATTAGCAACCACATCCAATATAAATATCATATCATATGATGGTGTACCACTAGTACTTATAAATGTTAATAAAGAATAAAGCTCATGGATTGTCCACAATGGAAAAGAATCCACTTCTTTGGAGCATGAATGTTGGTCTAAATCTGCCAATTTGGTCTTTAAGATTTCCTGTTTGGATGAAACCTTCCAAAGGCGTCGACATTAGGGAAAAATACAGTTTCTTCACGCTGTTAGATTCACTTTACTTTCAGGAATGTGATATAATTGTGTGTGTGCTGGTTCAGTCAAAACTCAAACTGCTTTTGTCATGCCTGCTTTTCTTGTCAGACATTGTGCAAACCCCCAAGAGCTGAAAACGTAATTGATATTTTACAGGAAGTCAGCGCTATGCAGATTCCCTCCAGAGGCCTTCACACAATGTATAGATTCACCAAACACTGACTGTGGGAAAGAGAGATTGAGCAGCTTCCACAGCCGAGCTTCACTTAATATTCAGCGCTTTCAGTGAGCTGAAACTGACAAGGTTATGGAGAGGATGAGAGAAAAAGAGAGAATCTGCTGTGTTCAAACACACGAAACAGCACCTGGTGGAGAATCAGTGGGTCCAGCAAAATGTCAGGATTCCCTTCCCATTTCTCTGCAGCAGACGGTTGTGAAAAAGGTGATAAATGTGCAAAAAAGTATTGTTATCTGTATGATCCCTCACTGTCCTATATATAAACTGTATTTATGTAAAGTGTCTGTGGTTAATAGCAGCTTTTGAGACGAAGTTTAATACTAATGCAACATTATTAGCTAATGTTATAATCATAAAACATATTTTAATTAGATTATGGTTATTAATTATCCCTCAGTTGTCTTTCTTTCCTCTTTTCCTAGAGTGTATAATTGAAACTACAAAAACAGTTTAATTGTTAATTCCCTAATTGTTCCTACTTTAAGCCGTTTATTTGTGCAAGAATGATCAGTAAAGTATTTTACTGCATATCTGACAATCAGCTTGTATCAGATTACAGAAACACTGCAGACAACAGAGCAAATCTTTCAGAAACAGATTCCTACCCTCCTCCAAATACTCCATATCACAGTGCTTTGTGTAAATAGCATTTTGCTGTATCACAGCTGAAGTCATTCTGCTAATCCTAAGACTCTTATCATAAAGAATCAATGCCCACGGGTTCAAATAAACAAATTAACACTGTGCACATCCCAAAATGATCAAAATGACAATCTTCCATCACAGTTTTCTATATTCCCATATTGTTTGTACTGATCTTCTTTTCTTTATAATCATGACTGTTCCTATTTTTTCTTCCTTTCTCAGCCACTGAATCGCAACGCCTGACATTTACAGCTATGTAATCTCACTCATCAGAACACATCTCCAACTGAGAGAATCCTTTGAAACTTCCTAGTTAAATGTCAGACCTTTCTGCTTGTCCTTTTTATAGCCAAAGATGCATTTTCATATTAAATCCATACAGTGCCATTTCATGCCTCTATGAGAGCAATTGTTCTACTGTAGGAACTAAATACGACACATAAACAATACGGTATTTAACCTCCATTATCTCACTTCTCATCTACAGTATAATCTTGTTTCGCACTCTTTGGCACAAAAAAGTCACAACTTATTTCCACTGTATTTGCATACAGTTGGCGAAAGGAGAGAATCACCTGAAATTAGTGCTTATTATAAAAATGTTCATATTGTGCTCACTAGATTTGTAAGCAAGGTAAAATTCAGAACCATCTCTCTCTCACGGCTCCTTTAATCATCTGGCGCACAGCCAATGGAGGGCACTTCAACCAACACTTATCAAAGCTGTTCCTGTCTCTGCTATCAGTAACATATGGAAGCATCTGTACGTCCAGCTGAGCTCACAGCCGGTGGAAGGTGGAGGGCACAGACTGCACACAGAACTGGAAGAGTCTCTTACTAAGGATGACGCTGGCGCAGATCAGCGCAATGCCGCTCGCAATGGTGGAGGTCACGACCGCCAGGATCAACGTCGTGGACATCTGGCCCTGTGGAGCCGGGCCTTGGGGAGTTGCTGGAAGAAAAGATGATTGAATAATATGCTTAATAGAGTGTAGAGTTATTTTTTTTGGATGGAAATAATTTTAAGGGATTATGGTGTGACATAAAAATTAAAGCTCTATCAAATAATAGCAACAATTCAAAAGAAAAAAACAGTAGAAATGCTGCTGTTGTAAACAGTTTTTTTGGATGTATTTCCGTACCTACAGCACCGATACATGTAACGTTGTCGCTGGCTAGGACTTCGTCATCGTGGCAAAGACACAGGATAAGGTGAGTGTCTTCCTCTCGTTTGCAGCTCTGCGTCTGACAGTGGCTGCAGTTCAGCTGCACCTTGATCTCACACTCGCCGTGACTCTCCATGGCTAAGAGAAACAACGCACACAAACACATAAACACACGAAAGCAAAGATGCACGGACAAAAATGTGTTAGAGGGAAATCGTTAAATCTATGGAAAACCAAGATACAACAGATGTTTTACATTTTCTCCTTGATTGTACTAAGGTATACTTGATTATTATCCCAGAGGGGAACTGGTTTGTGGAGGTACAAAGCATATATGGTGTCATATGGCACATAGGCAGAAGGGAAACAATACAGCAATAAGCAGCACATAACCAGTCTGCAGTGCTTATACAAGTACAGTAACTTAAGAAACTGGCGTTAGTATAAGTGCAAAAACTGTATAAAGCAAAGAACAATACACGATACTTTCAACCACTATGCAGCAGTAGCTATGGATCTGATATAAGTATGTGTGTGATAGATTTTGTGTGCATCTGTGTAAAATAGTATGTATAAAGCAAAACCCCAGTTCTGTAGTATATTTGATTAGCATTAACACAATACATCAGTTTGTAGTTTGTTATTAAGTTACTACATCTAACTTCTGACCTAAACAATGCTCATTTGTTTCTAGACGCAAATTATGAAGAAGAATGTGCTCCATATGCGACATACGTTAAACTTCCATCAGAAGATGGTTTAACTGCATTACGGAAAAACATATTTGCCTGAAAACTCAATTATGATCATTTAAGTTAATCCGTTTTTTTTTCTTTCCCAGATCTCACTTTGAATGTGTTTTAAGTTGCAGAGGCAGCCATTGTGTTTTGAATGCAATGACTGGGAGCACACGCAGTGACAACAACAGTGTCTTTCTCTTGAGAATGTTCGGCGCCGAAGGCAACAGGCTCCATGAGGCTGTGAATTAGTCAACTGCCTTCCTGTTCCTCCCGCTAAATAATGAGAATCAGATGGCCGGTAGTCTCACAGTAAAAAAAAAAAACAACACTACATATATCTGTGTGCACTGCGCATGTGTGAGTGTGTAGGCTAACTGCCCAGACAGATAGTTTGGCACAAACAGGTTCAAGCACATGTAAACACACACACTGGTACACGCTGAGGCATTGACTCGATCAATTTCTTGGAGAACAAAGTGCACAGAGTGTTTATTTGTTTTAGCCTGTTCACCTACCTCTGTACATATTCTGATTTAATACAACTATATTTGTGTATGTGTGTGTGTATGTGTGAGTGTGTGTATTATTATGTATTACATTATTTGTGTGGATATATGTGGGTGTGTGTATGTATTGTATATGTGATTTGTTTAGGTGGATTAGATTGACTCTTTTGGTCATATCATGTCATGTGTTTAGACTAGTGGTCAGGGGATTGTTTTGGCCATGACCTCGAGGACAGTTGTGTGTATCTATGTACATACAGTTTATGTTGTATGTTCTATATATATTTGTCTCAAAAAAAAATAAAAATTGAGGGTGTCTTTTTGCTTTGCCTAATTGCAAAGGAATAAAAAACTTTATGCCAATTTTCAATTTCATTTTTTTTTTCTCCTGATTTTCTATCGAAGTAATTTTGGACTACCAATACTTATGTAGTATAAGTTTGTTTGAACTTGTTTTTCCTATTTATCTACAAATTCATCTCTGTGTTTAATTTTTTATTAGTGCTATGAAACCTTCAACGGTACTTCCACAGTATTACTCACCACTGATAAGTTGTAACATTCATGGAGATGATGATGGAGTTAAAGTCCCCCTCCACTCAAAAATGTGTTTTTTTTCTTGTTCCTTCAGTTGAATGTTTGAGCTTCACTGTGCAGAATGATGTATGTGCAGAGTTTGACACTAGAAGGCTGTTTTCACATTAATTTGCTGAAGTAGAAAAGTTTCTTTGTGCTCACTGAAAGTCTAAGGTTAAGGCGTGTACCTAATGAGCATGACTTGTGACATCACAACTAGTTTGGAGCCAATCGTGGTGCAGTATTCAAGTGTGACTAAAGGTCCACTTAACTCGCCTTTTCTGGGGCTATCAGCTGCATCTCATGGTCTTCATTAGCAGATGGAATTTTGTTATCTTTTTTTCTATTCTACTCTTCTTGACACTACTGTACTCTAGCTTGACAAAATAATCTTAACCCAATGTCCACTTACTAGCTTTTATACAGAGCTTTCAACTGTATGTCTTCATCAGTGTGCTCTCTTTGCACTTTATTCTATTTTATTCTTCTTTATTCTCATCTGGCCTGGTCATTATTTTACCATTGTCTTCATATCATCATGACAAGACGTGGTGAGTCAGACTGGGTCTCACCTGCTAGAGGCTGGAGGAAAATCTCTCCCATTGGATGAATGAATGAGATTCCATCCTGACCGTCAGCTGTGATCTCATCCGTCAGTGCAGCGTCTCCTCCTGTCACAGAATTTATGTTGTGAACTCTCCTATCAGTCAGTATTACAAGTGATGTCAAAACCTTCCAATTATAGCAGTTTATGCTTGTCAGTTTGTCGCCACCCGATGAAAAATACCATGTTGCACAAAACCTTGTCTACCTGTTACCCTGGCAACAGAAAGTTGAAAGATACACAACTGTGATTAAATTAAAGTGATGTTACAATTAACCTCCTCCATCCCGCTAGTTCTGGCTGGCTATTATGTCACTCAAAGATAAGAGAATACAAATGAACAAAAATAAAATGTATAGCTATTATGTACCATTACTACGGCAACAAACTAACAAACTATCCAAACACACTGCAAGACTGTCCTTGATATAACATTGCAAACTTAGACATGGATGTAAAAGTGACTATTATGCCCCACAAATTTTTTTTTCAGTTAATAATGTGAAATTTCTCACAAAAGTTGTCAAGAATGAGCAACCAAATGTAAGTATGATTCAGACAAAGACGGGTAAATCTTTTAAGAAAGACAGAGATGTCACAAAAGGGATAAATACTCGTCTTTAAGGAGTTGTAGAGTGTCTGAGACAGAAGATCAATAAGGAGACAGACAGAAGAAAAGACTTGGGTAGACATAAAAGTGATTTCTGTTGTAAGTGCAGGAGGGAAAAATGGTAAATTAATGTCATGTCAAAGCAGAAGATTGTTACCTCTGTACCCTCCTCCCCCTCCTCCGGCTGTGCAGGCCCCGCCCCCACCTCCAAAACCCCCGAAGGTGGACCAGCTTAGTTTGGACAGGGCCAAAGGACACGAGGACCCCCCTTCAGCACCCTCTACCAGAGACTTGCCAGCCCTCAAGTGTGGACTAGGACTGTCTTTCCAGCCTCCACCTCCACCTTCCAGGAAACAAACATGAGCCCAAAATTAAACACTAACATATCCATCATTAGAAGCCTTTGGGGTCATCCACTGCTTGTAACATGTGAGATTTGAAAATTTGATTAGAAACATTAAAAAAGCAGGAAAAAACACATTCTTTGCAAAGTTTGATTGCAGCATGGACAAAAAAATTATTCACCAATTAGAGCTTAATGTGAAGAAATTCTGATTTTTTAGATAGTCTTCACATGGAGTGAACTTCATTCCAACTACTGGAAGTGAGCGGGTAGAGAGAGATGTTGCGGGGGTACTCCAGTAAATTAGAATTGCACTTCCATAAAGATGGGGGATTCACAAGAGGTAGATTTTCTTTAAAATGATGCACAGAGAGGCTGAGATATCCTTTTAGTTCCTATCGGTCCATCTCCAAAAATGCATGATCCTACACTTCCCATAAGGCAACTTGACAGTGTTCTTTCAGCGAAAACCAATGTCTGTCAAACTTCACGTCTCCAGTTTGTAATGCAGGCTTTCGATTATAAATAAAGTCGCTTGAATCACTTGAATACTTTTCTTAGATTTGACGAAATTGCCTCCACAGCCACAAAAGACATTATGCAGCTATTTTCACAGTCTGATTAGTTCACCTCAAAAGGTTTCATTGAGACTGTTTACAGTCTGGGCGGCAATGATTACTGTGTCATGAACGGTGAAAGGGCCAAAGCTGACAGTCGCCAGTAGTTTTTGCTGTGCGTCTGGCTCCAAGCAGGTTAAATTGGCGGTGGAAGCATTCAGTGAGAGAGAGAGAGAGAGCTGTTCGGGTTCAGCTTGTTGTGTTAGTTATCAGGAAGTCTCAATGAAGGTAAGATTTTTCAAGGAAAGTGGAGCTCAGTCTTGTTGAACATGGTGAAGTAAGATATGCAGCATAGCAGCAATAAAAGCAGAACTCATGATGTGTCCAGCAGTTTTTGTTGTGTTGTCTTATGTAATTTGTATATTTAAAGACAGGTTGTGGGCAGACATGAGAGGATAATCAGTAAAGCCTGGTCCACTCAGTCTCTCTCTGTCACACGAGAACACAAGTCTTTGTTGTTTTTGCCTTTTGTTTAACAGCACACAACATGTCAACACTTTTCAGTAATCCACTCACACTGATGTCACTTACAGATTAATACTATTGTTGAATAGCAGCTTTTTTAGCAGATGACATTAAACTTTTGAATGTCAGTCCCAGACTATGTTAAAGTTGTGTGTTGGAGAGCAAGGATACAAGAGAAGAGCGTGTATGGTCATCACAGTACAGTGAATCAACATGTTAGATCCACAGGTGATCAAGGCCTCCAGTCAACGCTGATGAGCATAAAAGCAGATTTTAAATGAATCGCAGACGTGCAGCGGGAGCCATTAAGCCTTTGCAAATTTCACAAATTCTTTAAATCCCCACCTGTGATTTTTGATGACATACACGTTTACTGAAGCTCTACACTCATGTGTTTTGCAGGATGAGCGGTTTCAACACCCCCAGACACAGTTCACAAATACACACCAGCAAATACGCAACTCTCACAAACACGCATAAACACACACACTGTTAAGAGGTACATATTTCCCCTGACACTCAGATCTTTATCTAAACAGTCCCACAGAGGTCTCAATGAGATGAGCTGATAGATGGTCTGTGTTGAGACTCCACGGGTCAGAGAGGATTTACCAAGAACGTTCCAGCAGGCATTTCCAGGAGCAAAGAGAGACCTCTCTGCCATATATGTACTGCTGCAAAGGTCAAGACCTGTCAGGCAACTAAAAATATAATCCACATAGATCCCATTATCCACAGGACAAACACATCCTGCTGTGTGAGAGCATGCACGCATGCCAATGTGTGCTGCTTCGACTGTGTGTGTGTGTGTGTGTCTGTGTGTATATATAAAGAGCAAACAAATCCTCTCGTGGCCTTCAACCAACGTGTCCTGATGTGCAGGATTTAACGCTACTTTTAACAGAAATGAAGAACATGTTTTCAGTTATAAACAACAGTTCAAGCTCACTTAGTTTCAAGGAGAAAAATAACAGAACATGACCAAAAAAATAGCAACCATCTTTCAGTGTCATTTTATGTATAATTTATACTGTACGTAATGTGTTATTTAATGTTTTATTCTGTTCTTTCTTTCGTGCTGCCCATACTCCATCAAGTGTCAGTAAAACAGTCTTTATTTTAACCATTATGTAAACACCAATAACTCATGCACCTACAATGAAAAATGAAATTTCTTTCTTTTGCAGCATTTATATGAACTTGTTGCCCTAAACCTCCTCAAGTCAGAATGATTTGGAGGGTTTTAAGAGGTACAACAAATATTGTATATACTAAACTAAAACTATATATACAGTATACTGAAAAAACACAGTTTTCATCTTTAAATATATATTTTTTGTGCAATATTCAATGTATGCTGTTCTCAAGGTATACTCCACAAAAAATGTCCAGTTTATTGCTTAAGAGGTAAACTTAATGCCATTTTGCACCATCAACAGTTTTCATTAGAACTACTTTTATTAAAGAAATAGTCCCTATGAAAGCTTTTGACCACATGTTCTGTACATCCCGATTAACATGAACACTGATTCTGAAAAGTAATTTTTCATTGTTGTAAGCACTAAACATAAGATTCCATTTACCTGCATTGTATTAGAGAGGAAGGAGTAATCTCAAAGACAGATATCTCAAAACCTGGGCACATAAAAATGAAACTACCTGCATGGCGAGACACCACTACAGGTAAATGAGAAAATATATGTTTTTATAGTTTGCATTGGTAACAATATAACTTATATTGAAGTACCTGCAGCGCCGGTTTGACCGTTGGTACTGGGAGCTATGGTGCTATTTTCGTACTGCTCCAGTGGTATCTGGTCCAGACTGGACTCCGGGTCTTCCAGGTAGGCATTTCCTCCTCCGCCAGCCGCAATCAGCAAAGGAACCAGCTCACTGCCCTCCATCTGGCAGCACAGCATCACAGTAAATCTCATTCATTTGAGGCCTTTTCAACTATTAACATGCTTAGCGTTGCATGCATACATCCTTTACTGCAAATGGGAAAGCATTAGAGTTTTGCAAGGCATAAGTCTCAGCAGGGCAAATTAGAGCAAATTGAACGTGACCCAGGAAAGCTCCATTTTATTATAGATGGCAGATCGTAATGGACGAGAACCTTCTTTTCTTTCTTTTTTCTGCAAATTATATGATAGAGTTGCTTTTCCATCCCTAGTATATGTCCAATCTACATTTAAACCTGTGGATTAAAGTGTAAGATACCGTTGAATCGTTTCAGTATGCCCACAGACATTTTGATGCCATTCAGTATGTAGACTTAACCTTTACAAGGTATGACACAAGCGCACAGTAGCAAAACACAATATCGGAACAACACAGAATTAAGTATTTGCTTTCACCTTAAAGATGTAGGTAGCTCCCCCTCCTCCACCTCCTCCTCCAGCCCACTCTGAGCCCGCCCCTCCCCTGAGGTCGTCTTCAATCACCGACGACTCTCCCAGGCAGATCTTCTGGGTGTGGGGATTTCTCTGCACCAAAGGAAGAAGGAGAGTCAAGCTTCAGAGAAAAGCCATCTTCACACACAAAAAAATGAATCCAGCAGGCAAGAAATTTTTTTTATCTAGGTCATCCTCTCTCTGGCAAAAGATATCCCACCGGGACATCAAACACATCAACGAATCCATCCAGCCTGTCTTCGCGCTCACCCTACTCACCCCTGGGCATGCGTCCTCTCCCTGGTGGCCCACCAAGATGTAAAGTATGTCTCCTTTCTCCAGAGGAAATATGGCAGATATGAAGACCCCATGGTTGCGTTTGTTGTGGTTTTTGGCTCCTTTCCCTCCTGCAGCCCCATAGGCAGAGATCCTGAGGGAGATCATTGCACCGCGAGGGGATTAAATGCTGTGACTGAGAGAAATTGCTTTCTGGCCCAGGCTCCACAGTATATATCATACTGGATACACTGCAGTATACTTGAGAAAACAGTTATAGACATCTATCAGAACTCACAAATCAGGAGACACAATCACCTGTGGTTTTATAAAGATTTCCTTTGACCATAAAGATGCCCTGTGTTGATATTGGCAGAGACTACAGTGTAATTTAGCCAGAGTAATTTAACACCCTGTAAATCCCATGATTAATCTTGCCACTTTCCTGTTCTCACATCCTGTGTCGTGAGTGTGGTAATGAGGTCCCACGACTGGCTCTGCAAAGACAATCAAATTGCTTTACGTCTTGATTTGGCAGGACAATAATCAGTTACACTGAGCATGGCCAGAACAATTTATTCCCCAAGCTTGCAGTTGCACCTCTAAATTGTCACTTAGCCCAGCTGTCTGAGTCACACAACAGTATAAACGTATGTGGGTTTGTATCGTCATGGATGACATTCATAAAGACTAACTCTTTCTCTTAAAATAGTACTCCACCCATTTAGCACTGCACTCCAATGGACTTCTGACTCAAAATCAATGCAGCAGAAACAGATATATTTTTTATTCAATGTGTTTTTCTTCCTTGTCAAAAATTGGAGTCTATAGTTCCCAAAATGCAACAAGATCAGTTCAGAAATTTGGGTGTGTTATGCTAGTAGCGGCTAATGTAGCCTTGACCTTCTAGACTCAAGCAGCTGCAGACATGAGGGCCATGCTCCAGACATCTGTTAACTTTCTAACTCCACATCTTCAGATTTTTTTCCATTTTCAAACTTGTAGTCTTCAGCCCCAACCCAAACCACAAAAGGCTTTATACAACTTTTTTTTATATAAGTAGTAATACTCCCCAAGACCTGTAAACAGATTACAAAGACAGGGGTAACTTTAACCTTAAATCTCACATAGATGAACATCAAATCCCTGCACTCTATTACTTACAGGTATCTGTTAGTAGCAGGAACCCTCCATATTTGGACTCCTTTCAAGGGGCCTTCCTTTCCCACAGTAACGCTGACATTTTTGTTCCTGTAGGTACTGTCACACTGGGCCTGGGTCGGACCATAGGGTCCACTGGCACCACATGAGTTAAACCACCATGTCATCAAAGAAACCTCTAGAAAAATGGAAACAAAAGAAAAAACACTGTGGGTGGAAGTATGCAAAGAATAAAGTACACAAAGAAATAAGTCCTGTTCTGTGAGTGTCACACAATAAAGATTAACAATTGAACATCGGAGCAAAGAAACACACATATGGCGTCTAGGACGGTCACTAGAAACTGCATGAATAACCTGGTATGTGAGTGCTGAATGCAGAATGGATTAAACGCTTCTGGTCGGTTGATTCAGTAGATAAAGCCTCAAGCCGCAAGGGAAATTGCGACTGTCCACAACATGGTATGTAAATTCTGCATGCAGAATGGATTGAAAATGACACGATAGACAAGGGACGCTTTGGAAATTTACAAGGTAACCAAGGTAACTACCTGAGGCTGAAGGCTCTGGAAGGGGGCTTAAGAAATCCTCCAAGTCAGCCATGGGCAGGAGAGAGTTGAGATCTGAGGAGAGGCAGAGAAAGGTGGGAGGAAAGAGAGAAAAGGAGTCACATTCATCCACCTGCATCATCAAAGATCAATGGAAATTAAAGAATTTTAATTAAGTAAAATGGATGGATTTCCTTAGACAAAGAAGCATTTATTTCCTTTACATTTATCAGTCAGTCAATGTACTTTCTGTAAAAGCTGACTGTTACAGGTTAGTGTTGTTCTCACTTTTCCCAACCCTAGATCTGAGGTTCAATGTGCTGTCCTTTAGCAGACCCCTTCCTGAAACCAATTCAGTATTGTTGAATTTGCATGAGCCAGCACAGAGAGAGGACATAAATGTTTAATTTACGTTATGGCTTACTGAAGTTACTCCAGGACCCTGAATTGACCCTGATATCAGTTAGAAAATGTTGTGATCTTGCCCAAATGGAGCTAAGCTACAGTCATAAACCACTGAAAATCAGCCTTCCCTTCAATGAAACACAAACAAAAACAGACTTATCCCTTTAATCGCAATTCACACGTGTGTATCAACTCTAATACCACACTAAATACTAAAATTCATCACTTAGCATTCAGTAGAGGGTTTTTGAAAAGTCTTCACATAATTCTGAGAGTAAAAAACCAAAGTATAATGACAATAACACAGGAATGTTGGCTCATATTTTTACTGCTGTATTGTGGTAATGCATTTGTAGCAAAGCCTTTAATGTCGGTAACCCTCATGTCACAGCCAGTAAAAGAAACAAACCACTGCAGCTCTGAACGAAAGACAGCAGTCGTCAAGCAGTTAAGTCATCTGTAAGTCTCAACATTCAAGGACTCTCTGTGCTCCTCGACTCCCTATTTCAGTCAGCAACAGTTTGATTCCATCGGGTGTATGTACAGATCATTTCAAGGAATGAGGGGAGAAGAAATCCAGGACTGCAAACTCAGAGATAATGATATAGAATTTCAACACTTATCACTGAGGCCAGTGGTGGAAGAAGTATTCATATCCTTTACTTAAGTAAAAGTACCAACACAACAATGTAAAAATACTTCATTACAAGTAAAGTCCTACATGAAAAATCCTACTTGAGTAAAAGTACATAAGTATTATCAGCTTGATGTAGTTAAAGTATTGTAGTAAAAGTAGTGGTTTGGTCCCTCTGACTGATATATTATTATATATGACATCATTAGATTATTAATACTGAGGCATTGGTGTGTAAGCAGCATGTTACTGTTGTAACTGCTGGAGGTGGAGCTAGTTTCAACTACTTTATATACAGATAACTAGTTTAGTCCGGTGGTTCTCAACCTAGGGGTCGGGCCCCTCCAAAGGGATGAGATGATGAGATGATTAATAGGAGAAGAAAGAAGAAAAAACAAAGTTCTGATACACAAATCTGTTTTCAGTTTTTTGACTTTTCCCTCTAATCTTTGATTTTTGGTGAATATTGGATAATTTGAATATTTACTGAAATGAAACCATGTGAAAAATCACTATTTGGTGGAGCTGTTAACAATTCATCCGAAGGTTACACACACTCCCTTTACAACTCGTGTGACCTCTAACTTACATGGTTATTAACTCCTAAACTGAGGTGGCCAAAGAGATTTCTTGACTGAGACTTAACAGACCAAAAAGCCATTAACTGTGACTTAACTGTGTCCAGCATATCATGGTGATGTGTTAGCAGCAGCTTACCTGTATCAAAGCAGGCTGCTCCAATTGCAATATCATCAAGAGCAATGTCAGCATTGGAGCCTTGTCCCCACACAGCTGTCACCTTAATATGGAACCTGGGGCAAAACACATACCATTTGTGTATTCAGAGAATCATAGTTTTGTCTTTATGTCTACTTTTGTCTCATGGCAACAGGAGATAAATCCTGTAAATGTATAATCACAGCTTGTAGTAGAGAATGGGTCAAAATGCTTCAAGATGATTACACATTTCTTAGATGAAAGCAGCAATTTTTGTCTTTCCCATCATCAATCTAAAAGATGTACTCATCCTCAACCTCCTCACCATGATTGTAAAATTGCTGCTTGAGAACAGGAAAATAAAGGAAATTAATATGACAGAGCCTGATGTGAAAGAACTTTTGTTTCTGAGGGATTGGGAAGGAAAAGAAGTGAGTTAAGTTGAACAGCAGTTCTTTTAAGGCACAAGAGACCGTTCCTGATTCTCATTTGTTACATAATTGTCTGCTCCTCTACCCTTTTGCTCTCCTATTACATACTCATGATGAAGGCCAGTCAGCTGCAGGGCAACATCTTCCCAGTCGTCTGTCCACGGACCATTTCGCTCCCAGACCAGTGGCGTGGTGGCGCTCTCATTCTCTTCTATAGCCACCAACAGTGAACCATTAAAGTCTCCAAACAGGTACAAAGAAAAACGCATCTGCACAGATAAACACAATTTCAGGAAATAGTTAGAACACTGACAAAATCTTTTGTTGAAGAACAGCCTCACAAGAGAATAAAAATACCTAAAGGAATTATTTAGCTACTATATAACTGACCTGGCAGGCATTAGTGGAGACTGGAGGAGGGAAAGAGGAGCTCCGAATGGACGCCTCTTGAAGGGAATTACTCTCTCTCACCTGCAGAAACAGGAAGTGCCCTGCAGGGTGCACAGTAAAAGTGACAGCAAAAAGCTTAATGGGTCATACTGTACAACAAATTGCCAAGAAAACAATGATATTGGAGACAGAGGAATAGTTTGAATACTTTATGTTGTACTTGTATGTTGTACATACATTTTGACTGTACACAGAGGGATGAAGGCAGTTAGTAGCAGAGGGTTAAATATAAACCCATCTTGAGCTCTGCTAACACAAATATGTTCTGCAGCTGGATTTAAATGATCCATATGAACTCTTCAAGGTCATGTGGTATAACTTCATATGGTATTAATCTCACAAGGCGTACCTATTATTAGCTGGGTCTAGAAAGAACAATAAATGAAAAACCTGTGTGATGTGTTTTGACACTTGGCAATGTGAGATTTGTGGTCAGAAAATTGATTAAATATTGAGTTTTTAACTTCTATCTCTCCACACCACATTAATATATCATCAAATAAATTAAGGGTAAGAAGTGTTAATATGTTTCACATGTACACACACACATGCACACACACACACACTGCCAACCTTGTGTACTCTGCAGAGTGACTCCCTGCATGTCTTCGTTCTCCAGGAGTTTGTCTCCAGCGACCCTCCTCCAGGCCGATTGCTGGTTGGACACGGACCAACCACATGCATCCCATTCAAATGAGCAGTGTGAGCCAAACGGAAGAGCACCTGAGGAAGATGCAGATCATTATCATATTTTACTGAAACAGAGATTACAGCTGTTAAGAAATCCATCTATTCCCCTCGAATCTTAATTCCCTGATGTAAGACAAGGAAAAAGAGCAGTACCATATTTTTGATTGTGTAAAATGTACAGAAGTTATGTGTGTTAGTCGGTCACATGATCAATATCTATTTTATCTCTGAAAGACAGCTTATGTGTCTAGTCTGGTTGCAGGAGGAACTGTCAATTGTGAAAAAACACACCTTCCAACCACTCCAAAGCTGTCTTATTTACATGTTGTATCATGTTAGCTAGCATGCTAGTCACCAATACATCCAAAAGTCACTGGGTTAATATGGTAAGTTACAGCGTCATAATGAAGCTAATGTGCCCCTGATATGAAATGTGTCTAAAACCACTAGGTATATCTGACTTTCTACGTCTACACAGTTTAAAGACATTGTTCTAATATTTTGGGAAATACACTTATTTGTTTTTTTCCTGAGAACAATATTAAAAGATTGATAGCAATCATATGTCTGTGTGTTAAGCACAGTGGTGGAAAGCGACAAGAGGTATTTGTATTTTACTTGTTTCCATTTTATGCTACTTTATACTTCCACTCCACTACATTCAGAGGGAAATATTGTTCTTTCTGCTCCACTACATTTATTTAACAGCTTTAGTTACTTTCCAGATGAAGATTTGACACAATGGATAATACAACAAGCTTTTAAAATACAACACATTGTCAAAGATAAAATCATTTCAGATGTTGAACATGGTTGTTGTGGTGGTTAACAGCTCCACCAAATAGTGATTTTTCCCTCTAAACGTCTCACATGGTTTCATTTCAATAAATGTTCAAATGAGCCAATATTTCACCAAAAATTAAAGATTAGAGAAAAAACTGAAAACAGTGTTTTTTCTTCTTCCCTCTCCCATTAATAATCTCACAACCCCACTGATTTATCTGGTGACCCTTTGAAGGGGCCCAACCCCTAGGTTGTGAACCACTGGACTAAACAAGCTGACTGTATATAAAGTAGTTGAAACTAGCTCCACCTCCAGCAGCTACAACAGTAACATGCTGCTTACACACTGATGCTTCAGTATTAATAATCTAATGATGTTCTATATAATAACACATCGGTCAGAGGGACCAAACCACTACTTTTACTGCAATCCTTTAACTACATCAAGCTGATAATACTTGTACTGTACTTCTACTTAAGTACTGATTAAGCATGGATCCAGAGCTGGGAGCTGGTTAGCCCAGCTTAGCAGGCTAATGGGAGGTATAGGCATATTTTTTAATTTTAGTGAGGCTTGCAGGTTCCTTCTACTTCCAGTCCTTATGCTAATAAGCTAGTTCACCTGACAACATGAGAACGGTGTCGATCTTCTCATATTAAATAAATATATATATTATATATAAATATATCATATTACATTTTTCACACGATTCGAATATTATCACCCAATTGCATGGGCGTTATCAGGGGTTATCAGCCTCACAGATATGAGTTAGAAGGGGCCTGCTACACCTACAAGCTAGGTTCAGAAGGGCATTATCGTCCATTATCCATCCATCTATTATCATCCATCTAGCGGCTGTAGTAATTATGACCCGGGGAAGTGACATAGTTCAGATCACGTCAATATAAGATGACTTGATAGGATGATTTTTCCCTTGTTAGGAAGAGAAGGCGATTTGGCTGGTGGAAGGCTAGATGAACCTACAAGTTGCAGGCAAGAGACGACAGTTCCAGACCACTATTTGCCTCTGTTGGGACATTTTTACCACATTTTACTGCCGTTTAACCTGACATTTTTACTGCATTTTACTGTTGCCACATTTAACCACGTCTCAGTTGATCACTTTAACCCAAATCATAATCTTTCCCTAACCCTAACCAAGTGGTTATTGTGCCTAAACCTAACTAGACCTTAACCACAGCGTTGTCACACAACAAAACATAATTATTTTGTAGCGTAACGTAACGTAGCAGCATATTACCAACTGGTAGGTGCCACGGTCCTAATCCAGTGGGCTGATATGCACCTACTAGTAGGTGTAGCAGGTCTCTTCTAACCCATATCTGTGAGGCTGATAACAACCAATGACACACATTCAATCAAGTGATAACATCCAAAAGAGGTGAGTTTTTTTCATCTCATTTTGGATAAGATGGCAAAAAAGCATTATATAAAATGTTGGAGTGTCCCTTTGACATCACAAAAAGAGTATTTTATGAGCACTCACACAGGATAGATTTTACTGGTGGGCCATTGAAGAAATTACACCACCATTGTGACCCAGGTCTTTTCCCCCCGGGGATCCACAACTCAAGGACTCTAAATAGCCCTGACTACATTGATTTCATTACTGAGTGAAGCGAGGCCTTTTGATTCTGTATGGTGAATTGTTTTTCTATGCACTGGATGATTAATGTTTTCTAAGAGAAGGGAGAAAGCTTGTTGCATTTGGGACTGAAGTGGGAGGAAATTAAAGGTATTGATTGACTGTTTGAAAACACGCTTTTTTTTCCCTCAGCAGCATTTTTTTTTCAAATCTGGGATTTCAAAACATGAATAAATCCATGAGGATAATAAATTGTTGAATATCTCATATTTGGACATCTTAAAGGCATGATTTCAAGAGAAAACTGTCAGAAAATGGAGGATAATTATTTCCAGCTAATGAGACACTAGCTGATAGGAACACTTGGATTGAATTATCCATGGACTGAAGAATGGCCATATAATAGTTACTTTCTGCATTTTAGATATAATGTGTGGGCAACGGAGGCCCTTGGCTGGTTGAATAATCTGGTACCTCGGGTCAACGGATTAAAAATTTATCATGGATTTAAACTTTAACAGCTAATGCAAATGGATTACAGCCTGCAAGTAGCCCCACACTCTGCCTTAGGACTGCTGCACTGCTGGTCTCACTTAACTCTCTACCCACAAACACCAAATCTAAAGCACTAACACATTCAAACCTAATTGTTTTTTCATATTGTTCTCCCACTCCCGCTCTCAGAAATCTAACAGTGCAGATCATTGTAGAAGGGGAAACCTCTAAAGGCAACTGCAGAAGTACATTTTTAAGTTATTACTTATCGAAATTCACAATCTTGATTTCACTCAAAGCAGCAGCCTTTACTGCATTTAGTTATTTTTTTAAAAGAAAAGGCAAAACCTCACCACAGATGAAGCCCTCGTCCTCTCCTAAAGGACAGTCAGTGTGGAAATTGCACACTTGGCTCTGGTCGATGCAGCCTCCTGAGTTTTCACAGTGGAAAGATTCCCCACAATCCACATCCAGCTCGATGTCCTGGTGTTCTGAATCCCAGCAATCACACAGCAGTCATTATACAACGCAGTAATCACACATCCTTTATATCATAGAGAACCAACTCTAACCCACTGAAATACATATTTCCATATTTAGAAGTCATTTAAGCATGTCTCTTTAAAAGAATAGCTATACATTTTTGGAAATATGCTTATTTGTTTCTTGGCAGAGAGTAAGATGAGCAGATCAATACCACTCTCATCTCTGAACAGTAAATATGAAGTTATAACCAGCAGGTAGTTAGCTTAGCTAAAAACTGAAAACTGGGGGAAACAGCTAGCTTGATTCTGTCCAAAGGTAACAAAATCCACCTCCCAGCACCTTTAAAGCTCACTAATGAACACAATTCACTTGTTTAACCCAAACAAAAACCAAGCTGTAAAGATGACAATTCACCTAACTGGTTGCTGGCCTTATATCTGACGAAAAAATATGAGAGTGGTATTGATTTTCTCATCTAACTTTTCACCAGAGAGCGGATAGGTGTATTTCACAGATTGTAAAACTATTGCTTCACACAAGTTAAGCCAACCAACTTGCCAAACAGGTAAGACAATTGTACCTGTTGTAGCAAATCAACTGTAAATAATTTTGTGTGTGATCTGAGTGATTATCTTGACACCAGATCTGATCTCTTAACAATGTCTTATACAGTACTGTGCGCTGATATTCGTTCAAAATAATGCATGGGTCACAACTCCAACAATACTTGTAGTATTAGAGGATAATTCCAGTTTATTTCAACCTGGTGTATTTTTCATAAATGTGGCTCTATGTTTCATGCTAACTTGCACAAAACAACATATATCAGGACAAGATGCGCCACACTCCTAAAGCTTTCCAAATAAACACGATTTTTCATGAATCATTTCAAACGCTTTTCTCTGAGTCTGAATGAAAATCCGGGGCAACTTCCATATTGGCTTTTTTATGTGTGTGAGGTCCTGAGTAGCCTGCATTTAGCGTAACTTTATGCTGGAGTAGACGAGATAAAATGCTTCATGCCTGCAAGTTTCTGAATTGCAAGAACAAAATGACGGCACTGTGCGGTACTCATGGACTACCGCTGGACAATGGATGCTTACATGTTGTAATCCCTCACTATCTGTTGTTGCCAGACTTTACGATGGATTTCGGCTTGTGGCTTTCATCAGGATCAACCTGGGCTTTAATTATGGTGGCATGTAAAGCTGTGCAAATATTGAGCATAACAACAAAGCCCCTACTGCCAGTAATCACCTTTACATCAAACTGTGGAAATCTTAATAATGAACTTATCTGCTTTCTAAACCAGATGTTCTAAAACGTGTACTACTGTGAACCAGCAGGTTTTAACTGCACAGCTGGTTCCTTCTGTTTGGTCAAAGATGCTTAACTGAAGAAACAACCTTTGAAGTGTTTAGTTTGGACAGAAATCTGTAAATCATAGCTGCAGAGGACAAAATGAACTGACCTGATTCACAGTCTATGAGCTCCAGAGAGTCGAGAGCCACAGTGGCTCCGTCTTCACCCACACAGGCAGTGTAGAGTAGAGTCACCTGAAAGGGCTCGTCCACCCGGCCAATCACAGTCTCCAGAACTTCCCACTCAGCCCTGCATCAACCAATCACAAAAAAGTATCTTTTCAAGTCATCTGTAGGAATTCTTACCTTTTTTCATTTTTAAACATGTATCTTTAATAGTGATTTTGGCTTGTATGGATACATTTAAAGTTACTCTATTAAAAGGGGTGAGTAAACATCCATGTACCAGCAATTAGTAAGAGAATTTTATAAAATCCTGCACAGGCAGATGTACCAGCAGCATCCTTTTGCTGTCACTAGGCAACCACAATCACCTGCTGTCAATCACTGAGCTAACATGGTTAATAACATTAGCTAATGTCATTAGCAAACTGAAAAACAAAAAGGTTACCGTGGATGTCAGTTGCAGCTCTCCAAACCTGATGTAGTTTTTTTATGATATTATTGCTGAAAATGGCTTCAGAAACAGAAACAACCAATATTTTCTACATTTTCCATTTTTATAACACATCTTAGAGAATAAAAAGTGTGCCTCTGCTTGTATCTGTTTGGACATTTAAGACGAGTCACAGTGATTTAGGGCAGACTCAGCTTTATTTTTAATTATTTACAAGTTTCCTTAAAATCCTTTTAAATTAAATACACAAAAACGTCTCTTGAAGCAAAAGTTTGCAAAATTTGAAGTGGAAAAACTGTAGCATAGAGCTTACAATAGTGACATGTAATAAAGAGAAATGAAAATATTTGAACTAAAAACATAATAGTGATTATAGCTGAATTTTGTTTTTTTCAGTCATGACAGGCTGACATTGTAAATGAGGTAATTTTGTGATGATTATTGGAAATAAAGGTACACCCACTGTTGTGTTTTATTAGGATAAAATAAATCCACGTCCAGACTGACCTCATAAGACATAAGACATTTTAAGTGTATCATAATAGTTTGTTCATCATGAGAAAAAAAGCAAAAAATACTCACTCCACAGCTTACTACTGAACACATAAACATCTCCGACATATGTGATGATTCTCACACTTAGTCATTGCTTTACTTTAAATATTTATTCCTGGTGTTGTGTAATCACACTGAATACATTCACTTTGCTAAATATCATTTTTGCTGCTGCAATAACCAAATTTCCCTGTGGGCATCACCGTTTCATCTCATATCATATCAACTACTCAGCTCATAGTTCTGATGACGTTGCATGTAATTAAGAACTCTGCCTTCTTCATGTGAATAAACTCATAGCTCATCAGTAAACCCAGAATTAACTGAGGCAGTTTACAACCAGCGTTGTGATATGTTAGGCTCAATGAAACCAGGTATAATGGTTACCTTGAGAATTTTTCTTTATTGTAAACAAAGACTTTGTTTAAACATGCATCACTTCTCGCCAAAATGCCTCCTGAAGGCCTAGCAAACATGTTGAGTACATTTACTACCTCATAAAACATTTCCAAAGGCTTTTTGGCTTGTTTTGAAACCTGTATTGTTAATATGAGTTTGCAATCTTCATCTTTACCTCTTTTATATTTCTCTAGAGTGCCAGCAGTAGTAAAAAAAAAAAAAAAAAAAAAAAAACCTCCACAGGGTGCCTTTAATACGTCTGTCACCTTATGATGTTATTGTTTGGTTCCCACATGACACTTTAGAATTTTCCTGCCACAACTTGTGCAAAGCAGAACACATGCAGTATCTCCGCTTGTGCAACAGTGTGATTACAGTGACCATCACAGAATAAAGATGAGCCTTTTTTGTACCAGTATGTCACCCTGAATTCCCAGTGCAAGCTTCATTAAGCTTTACTTAATGAAGCTGAGAAGTGGAGCCCATTTCTAAAAATACACCCATGTTATTCCTGTAAGTCGCCACTTCAGACATACAGTAGAGTGGGTGAGTAATGTCTCACTATAAGGCGCATACAGTAAAATGAAGATAATGCACATAATCTAGGGGCCATTATTTGGGCCATTAAGCCTTTGTTTTGCAAGAAAATGGTTAGGTTAGGACAGCTGCTGGCTTCTGAGAACAGTCAGTACAGGTGAAACGTCACAGCACAACACACATAGCACTCCAGTAAGAGCTGCTTCACATCTTATGGGAACTGTGCTTTAAATGGAGAATACATCCACAAGTTAGATCTACAGGTTAGTAAGGGATGAACAGTGGGCTGAATAAATGAAACCACTGTCTGTGTACGTCGCATAATGGAATTGCTTAGTCCATTACCGCACAGACACTAACAAAGCCAATGTACAAACTTATTGCATATGCCCACCCATCCCTCTTCTGTCCTGACCAATTATATATAAATTCATTTCCAGAGTCTACATCTAGAGACAAGAATGCTTTTAGCTGGTCTAAAGATGGCTGTGCTTCAGCATTAGATCAATAGGAAATACCTGTCCACATTTCCCAAACAATACTCAGGGGACTGTTGTCCCCATATGGTCACAATTCTGCAGTTCTGTCCCATGTGGCAGGTAAGAAAAATGTTCTTCATGTAACTTTAGTACCACAGAAGTAAAATGTATTAGTCTCTGTGCCCTTGCTCTGCCTGAAAGCCTGTGTCACCTTTCATTGCACTGAATCTAAGCTCCCTTTTATTCATTTTACAGGCTGTACCTCAACTTGACAAGCACTTCAATCAGCGAAGATGCAGGGTTTTGCTTTTTGACAATAATTAAATGGGCATGTTGGGCATAAAGAATGCAGTAGGCACCATATTTAATATATAATTATTCTGCACAAACAGCAGTGAGTGTGTTTGCTGACCTGAGGTCATCTCGTCTCCTGTGGTTGAGGTCCACAGACTTTACAGCTGAACCCAAGAGAACTGGTTTGATCAGGAGTGTGAGGTTCCCCGCAGCTGGAACAGTCTCATAAAGAGCCAAATGCAAAATGCAGTGCGGGTCACTTCCTGACAAGACCGGGCTGGTCAAGTGGTACTCACATCTCCCAGAAGCCTCAGCGACAGGGGAGGAACTTAAGAGAAGGAAGTGCCCTAGGGTAATGAAACAAAGTAGAAATTTCATGCTTGACAGTTTTATAGCAGCCTCATAACACTGTCACCCCCATTATTCATTTGATAAATGGTTCAACATTAGGAAAAATTTCAGACTTTGTATTAGAACATATCAACTACAAATTCAGAAAAGCTTTATGTAAATTCTCCCAACAGAAGTCTACATGTTCTCTCCGAAAAATGTTTTACAAATGAAAAAAGCATGTATCCTGAAGCACTCATTTAGTTGAACCTCAGTGAGTCCCTGTATTGTTACCGTCAGAGCTTCCCACTGAGTGGTCGGTCACAGGCATCATCCCAGCCTGTGCGCCTGTGTTTTCTGGTTGCTGTGGAGACACCACTGACCAGTCACTTTGGTGGCTGTGATTTGATAAAGTCCAGAAGCAAACAGACTCAAAATCACAGGAGGTAACTGTAAGACATAAAGAAAAGACTGTTATTCAAAGATATGGACACTTTAAAAAAAAAAAAAGCTGGGATAAAACACATAAAGAAATCACTATGATTGATGGAAATGTCATTTTTGTCTTGTTTACACAAAACATGAATGCTTGGAGCAGAAACAAAGGATAAAGTATACCTATGAAACTTACCTGACTTACAGCTGCCAAAGCAATGTTTATACACTCTTTACTTTCATAAATTGCCAAATTCCACATAGTATTTGCCAGCTGTTAGCTATAAAAATAGGATTTTAAAACAGGATAAATATTGAATTTTCAAAACCAAGTAGTCAAAAAAACTTTGGAGAGAACAAACAGCATCCATGACTCCCCAAAAAACGAGGCAAAACTGATTTCGAAGATGATGTTTTTAGTTTGTTTTCTTTGGGTCACGAGAAATATATCTTATGATTTCAACATCACAAGCTGTTTTTCTGAGATAACAAAACATTCAGAAAAAAGTAAATACACGAGGCCGTCCACCAGTCCTGCAAAACCCTCTAACTGTATTATTTTGACAACAAACAAAAGTTTAGAAATTTTCAACTTTTTGGATCCAGAAGTGTGATACATGTGCCAGTGTTTTTTTTCATGTGAGTGTAGTAGTCCACACTAATAATGCTTAAATAATCTGTATGATAATGCTAAATAATGTTTTAAAAAGTCCTGGACTCACTAGGGACTTCCAAGTCCTTGGTCCATGGCCTAAATTTCGTCTAAATTTAATTGAAATGTAACAGCCAAACAGGCAGACTCTTTGTTCATTTTGAGTGATTGTGTGTCTGTCTGTGTTGAACACAATGATGAACAGGATGAGAAAGAAGGAGGCGTGCGAGACATCATGTGATGGCTGGAGAGGAAACTGCCACTACGACTAATATGGCAAACAGCCATACGAATCCCTCTGGGGGATAAAAGGACAGAAATATGAGGCGCATTATTAAATCATTATTTCTTTTGAAACCCACTTTCATTTCTGTCTGTCATAAATCAACTAAAAATAAGCTTCCTTTGATCATAAATGACCCAAAAATGTGGCGGCTTTTCTTTTTCACTGCCAAATAGTTTCACTGGTGTCAGCATGCTGCTTGTGTGCTGCTTTGTTCTTTCAATTCCCCAATCTAACAACCCAGTGTTGTTACACCTCGAGCCAAACTTGTACCTGAAATTCATATTGAGCAGTTTTCCATTCCTGAAAGGTCAAGTTTCTCGTGGTGGATGATTAGCCACATAGTCATAGTTGACCTTTAAACAGATTTCAAGTTTTTATGTGCTGTGTATGTGCACTACACACTATCACAGTTTCCCCTTTTAATTGTGTTTTCCAACCAAGCCAATCAGATCAAGCTGCGTACGTTGATGCAGGTAAACATTACCAGTGAAGATAATGATGATCATGGTAATACATATTATGTCAGTAACTCTTACTTTGGCTGTCATCATCTGAGTCCAAGTGATGAGGAAACAGCTGATCTGAGAAGTTTTCCTCCAGAAATCTGTCCAGAAGAGCATGGCAGGTACTGCTAACTGAGGAGAGACAAACATAGAGAGAGAAAGAGACAGAGATTTCACTTTTTGCTCATGAAGGGAGGTCATATTTACGGTATTAAAGCTGTTGCACAATGCATTTCATGTTCCAAGGCGTTTAAGTTGTAATTGCAACTACACTGGCCCGACAGCAGAAGTAAACAATGACACCAACTGCAGATCATGGAGAATTTGCCAATCCAAACTGAGAGAATGAAAAGACATGTCCAAAGAGGTTAGGTGAAATCCAAGCTCTAAATTGCCTGCTGGCATGATTGTGAGTGTGACTGTCAGTGTAAACATGTCACCCCTGTGATAGACCGGCAGCCTGTCCAGGATTTACTCTGCCTCTTACCTAATGTGAGCTGGTATGAGCTCTAGGACCCACGACCCTGCAAATGGATAAAGTGGGTACAGATAATGGCTGGAATAGAGACAGGTTGAAATAAAAGTTTCATGACTACTTAGTTACATCAAGGTTTTGGATTGGGAAGAGGACATGTGACAATTAAAACGCTATTTTATGTTGTTGTTATTTTTTTTTCTAGTAAATGATCATTGAACATTAAAACATCACACATGCATTTTCAAGGGATTTAATGGCCTATTTTCTCTTATAACATATAATATGGTTTAACAGTTCAAAATAGTTTTAAAATGAAATGAACAATAAAATTAAAATAAAATTTAAATTTAATCAGTTTTGTTGTGGGTAAACCTTTAAAAGAACAAAGTGGGGTTCTGGCACAACTTAACCTACTCGATCTGTACATGGAAACGGGAGGAAGCTACAGCAATGTTTTTACACATCAATATGTTTACTTACAGCATTTCTTGAATACATGAAACTGGATTTATTAGGCTTAATTGTCAACAAACAGAATCCTTCAAACCACCAATTACTAGTGTTATACAAAATACTCAACACGATGGAAATCCCTGCAACATGTTTACCTCATGGCACTTTATGACCAGCCTCCCAGTGCATTAGATGAGGCAATATGGAGGCAATTTACCAGCGCCGTAGTGTGGATCATTTGATGCCCTTCCTGCTAGGAGCTGCTAAGAGTTTCTTATTATTCTAAATCCTACAAATCAAGATTTGCTTTGGCGGTTTAGAAATGCACTGTTATGTAAGATAATCAACCTTATTATTGAAAATAATAGCACATGGGTTAATAGCAGGGCAATATGGAGGCTCAATGGTTCGACATCCAAAAACATGCTGGTCAGAATAATGTTGTCTGCAAGGGCATCATTTCCACTTGGGGTGAGGGGTGAGGGGTGGACATGTCCCCCACACTTTTAAAAATTATTTTTTGTACTTCCATTTTTACTGGTTCAGTTTGATTTACTCACTAAAATCTGTCTAAACAGTGTCATCCTACTGTCCAGCTGTCATCATACAGATGACAGAAGCACTAAGTTGATAAAAATTCCTGATTAGGTCTCCTTCAGTTATCATCATGCACTCATAGCAATAAGATTTATGAGCAGCACAAGTACTTTGCGGACATTGCGCAGGGTTTTGCCTCTAAAGGTAAAGGCTAACCCTTTAATTGGTCTGGGCCAAGTGCAGCCCTCCAGGAAGATCTGTAACAAAACAAAAACTAGTGACTAAGTCTATAGTGACTGAGTAAAAAAAATACTAACATCATGCTAACATGCTTACATGCTGTTTTTAGCAGGTGTAACGTTCACCATGATCACCATCTTAGTTTGGCGTGTTATCATGCTAACATCTGCTAATTAGTACTAAACACAAGGTGCAGCTGAGGATGATAAGAATGTAACAAATTTTGCAGGTATTTCGTCATAAACCAAAGTATTGGAAAAATGGAAATTTTGACATGATGATGTTGTTAAATGAGAAGTCAGTGGATCACTAAAGTTAATTTAAATAATCCTGATGGTTGCATGAAGGTCATGTCATGTCATGACAAACTATCCAATAGTTTTCGAGACATTTCACACAAAACCTTATGATGGTGCACCTGGAAAACATCTGGAGATCAACCAAATCAGAGGGATTCATCCTCTGGGGAGTGTCTGTTCAAAACTCACAACAGTTCATCCTGTACCAAAGTGGTAGGCCAACCAACAAACTGACATTGCCATCCCTTTAGCCATCTGCTAGTATGGCTAAACAACAACAACACCAATTACAACCTCCTCTGGATGTTTATTGCGGAAAAACATCAATATTGTCATTGTCATCAATGGAAGATGAGGCAATAAAGAGAGTAAAGAAGCAAATTATCATTAAAGGTGTAATATGCAGGATTTGTCAGTTGGTGTTTGTAAACAGCATTCAAAGTTGGCCCCTCCTTTTTAGGAAAATCCTGCACCTTTAAGTATTAATTCAGTGAAACATGTGCATTACTAATACAACAATTTAAATAGCATTATAATTCTTTTGTTAAACTACCATTATTATGGAAACCATGACAAACAATTTAATCATAATGTGTTATTGGCTAGATTGATACGAATGTGTTATAATGCATGTTTTGCTCAGTTTTTTTTTTGAAGAACCCAAGTCTCCATGACTAAATCCAAACCTACAACCTTGGTTGGTCTTTCTCCATTAAACCATTGATAGACTGGTATACTGTCTAATGTGCACCCTGCCTGAGTCGCCTCAGTCCCCATAACTGTGAATAGAAAGTGTTATTGATATTTGATGGATGTATGAACTGCTGAGTTGATCCAGAAATAGGGTTATTGCAGACTGACCAAACACTCATCAGCCAACAAACATGGTCTTGTTTTTGAGAGAAACGTCACTGGACATGGCTGCGGACTAACACGCTGAAGGAGGATGACTAGGAGGGAGCGGACTTTACACGTGACATGACATTCAACACATTAACTAGCATGACCAGCAGACAATGAGGGAGATGATCATATCTGAGTGGGTCATCGCAACTTAACCCCTGTAATGGCCTCCCAACAGTGACATTATTGTGCTTCGATGCCTGTAAGGAAAGGTCACACAGGTCAAGCAGGACAAATCGAATTATTGTAAAGACAGTTTATTAAAAGCAGTTAGGGGGGTCATGCAGTTGAATGGCAGCTTAGCTATTCATTGGTAATTATGGAATAAAAGGAGCTATGGATAGATTCCTGAGTACGGAAACCGGAACAATTTATAGTCCAAAATGAGGGGGGATTCAGACCAAAGAAAAAACATTTTAACAGACTGTTATTAACATAAAATATCAAACATTTCTTTGGGAATCTCCCTTAAATTCAAATCAACTTCCTTCCAAAGTCTCCCACTTGTTCCCTTTTTGCCTATTACAGTTTGGATAGAGAATTAAAAAGAAAACAAGATGACACTCTCTTTCATGAAACAGATGGAATAAGCCAGCAGAGTAGCTTTGATGGTGATCCAGATCTCTGGCTGTGCTACTGTACCACGGGCTTTGTAACAGAGACTTTTTAATGCTGTCAGTTCTATAGAAAGCAAAAGCTGACTTTGAGTACTTTGTTAGGAGAAAGGCTGTATAAAGAGTCAAGGTGAGTCATGTTGTAGAAACTCAAAACATTTTTTTGGACTGGAAATGGTTGCTGGATGTAGTTCAATTTAGTTCAAGGCTCTGTAATAAAAGTTGGAACAGTGCAGCAAGATGCTCAGTGGTCGCAAAATAGCCAGGGCCACTTTGCCACTGATAGACCTGGCCACCAGCAATATGTCTCCTCTCCTCACCATCTTCCAGCTATCTTCCATCTCATCTTTCATTTTCCCCTCACAGAATGTTAGTTCACGCCACAGTGAAATGTGTGAGAATAGAGAACATCTGGGCTTGTTTTTGTAGCTTTTTGGCAAATTTTTGTGTGAATACTGGCTGGTTGTCATGTCAAATAATACTGAAAGCTAGGCCATATGTAAAATAAAATAAAAAAAACAAACTAAAACAAACAAAACAAAACAAAAGCCTTTTTGCAAGTGTTTCAGCACTTTATAATAATCACATCCTCTCTTCTTGCACCCATGAAAGACATCTGACAGCCATGCTAGCAACTCTGTGAAGCTGTACTTAGACACAGCAGTGTTTTGAGCTACTTGCTAACATGCTCACAATGACAGTGTTAAAATGCTGAAGTTTAGCATAATGTTCACCATCTTTGTTCAACATGTTACCATGCTAACACTTGGTAAGTAGCAAAAATAAAGTACAGCTTGTGGCTGGTGGGAATTAGTTGTTTATCCTTTTGGAAATTTTTCCTTTTCATTTTTAGTCTTGCAGGTATCCATGAAAATTTTTTTTTTTTTTAACCTGATGATGGCTCTAGAGGAAAAATCAGGGGGTCACCAAAGGTATTATAGTTCATCTTGTGGGGAAATGTGTGAACAAATCCTGAATGTGTGAATCAAATGTAATGGCAATCAATCTCATTGAGATGTTTGACTCAAATCCACAAAAGTCAACCTCATGGTGGCACTAGAGTAAAAGTCAGGGGGTTACTAATGTCAGTAGGATTAACCCTCTGGTGACCAAGAATGTACAAAATTTCATGCCAATCTATCCTATCTTTTGAGATATTTCAGTCTGGATCAAAGTGGTGGACAGACAGACACCATGGCCATTCAGAGTCATGCCACTGGCGTAAAAAGACAACTGAGATTATTGTATCATTAACATGCATTGAAATTCATGCATATTTCCTTTACAACAGGGGTGCAGCTCATCATCTTGGCAATATTTCAATGTGGCTTTTGCACCTCACAAAAGTGTAGAAATGAGTCATGTTGCAAAAAGAAATAAAACATTTTTAACAAATTTGTAAGTGCAGTAGGAGGTCTAAAAGGTCCAGAATCCATCCCTGTGTACACTGAGTCATCATCTGAGAGTCAAACTTCATCTCTCTCTCCACCTACTTAACCAAGTCCTGATCCCCTTGAATCACTCATTCCCTCCCAGGTGTATCCCTGATTCCCACCACAGAGGCACAATCACAGCTGAACTGACTATAGAGAGATCAACAATCTAAAACATCCACTGACAACTTCACTGCATCAAGTATGGAGACAGATGGAGGCTTAGATGTGGATTCATTGACAAGGAAAAGAAAAACATATGGCAATGAAACACACAGGACACAAATTATACACAACTTGCACCTACACAAACATGTACACACACACAAAAAGCTTTTTTTATAGAAACTCACATAATAAAAGTACTCACTGGCTTATATTGTAAGTAGTTTACCCATGTCCTTGTCAACATAGCTATGTGAGTTTGAGCTGTTACACACATTTAAGTGTGTCTCAGAACCCTCCGAAAAAGTCTGAGAAAGAAAAAATACATTTAAGAAGCAAAACAAGCTGAAATACAAAAGCATCACCCACAAAACGTTCACTCGATCATCTCCTCTGAGAGGAGTCTACTTTTGCACTGACTGACTTTACAGCATGATCAAAGCACCGCTTCAGAGGGTATTAATGTTGTGTCTGTCACTAAACCAAACCCTAAGAACAAGTTTGCAAAGCGTCAACAAGATCACTGAAACAGCTGGAGAGGATGAGGGTTTTCTTGGGAGACAGATGGCTTAATGGTGACAAAGAGATGACGTGAAAAACTGACTGTAAAATTACAGTGCTCCAATACGTCGTTGCCATTTAGCGGAGCCACTGAGGTAAGAGGAGTGCGTAGGTAGATGTTGCTCTTTTATAAGCAGTGAATCACTCACAAATTGTTTTCAGAGAAGCACAATGTAAAGAGAGACAGAGCTAGAGAGAACACCAGCCTACCAGACACATAAACAGTAACATAGAGGTTCAGTGACCCTGCCAGAGGTCACACATTACAGTAGCTAAACAGGCAACAGAGAACACAAGCTTAAAGTGCAGCACATAACAATTTCTACACAGTTAGTGTTATGGAAAGTTGATCCTCCAGGGTGGAATACTTACAGCAGCTTTGACAATATGTCCATGTATTCAAGGCAGTTAAGATCATGGTGTTTCTCCAAGTTTTCTGTCTCTTTAATGCCCCCTTCCCAATAAGTCCACTCTGTTCTGATTGGTTAGCTTCTGGAAGCTGCATCACGGCCTACTTCTGCTGGCTCCAGAGGCTTCTCATTAAAAAAATAGTACTAGGATTTCACTTCTTTTTCTCGTTCTTTACTCAATATATAAACTTCTCCAATACATTCGTACATGCTTGAGCCTGAATACGATCCAAAATATACAAGGGGACAACGCTAAAAACCTACGGAACGACCTTAGCAACAAAGAGTATGGAATGGACGCCCGTTTGTGGGCGAACAATCTGACGTCAGTTTGATGGGGAAGTAGAAGTAACTTTGCAAACGAGCATTTGCCTTTCAGCAAACATTTTTACATACATTCAACTCATGTTTTGGAACTTTGACGATGTTTAACATAGACATCTTGCATTACAACAGTGTATAAATGACAGAATATCATATAAAGTATGTTACATCCCCTTTAAGGGTATAATTTGACATTTTTGACATTTGACACTTTGCCTTAGCGCTGCAGCCAGCGCCAGTTAGCTTAGCATGTTAGCATGCATCTTGTTTGTTTAATCCATACAAAAATTGAAGTGTAAAAATGACAAGCTACGGTTTTGCACGAGTTTATGTTTTGGCTGAGAGCAGATACTTCCTTAATTAGTGACCTTTAGAGGTGCTGGTAGGCACATTTTGTTACCTTAGAACAGAGCCAGTAGCTGCTTCTTGGTTTCCAGTGTTTATGCTAAGCTAAGCTAACCAGCTGCTGGCTCCAGCTTCATACTGTGTTTACAATACAGACATGGCATGCCATGTCTGCAGTTTCTGCAGTATAACAGAGTACTGCACATGTTTAAAATTAAAGGCTATGATTTACTAGGTATCTTTCGCAGAGAGAAGAAAATTAAACCCCCACTGCCACAAACTGGACACAAATTGGAGAGACTCACTTTATCATTCACTGGGAAAGCAATTTCAAATAAATGTCTGTTTTTATCTTCTTCGATGAGAATGTGAGGTTGTTTCTAGGTTCTGAAACAACGCTCAAGGCTGGGTTCAATCCAATCAAATGTAGTTTCAATGTCCATTTAATGTCAGCACATCATACTTAGACACAAATCTCAGTTTTAGTGCGGTATACCAAGACCTCATCTGAGACTGTATTTCTTCTTGGTTAAAATGTTGAGGTTTTTTAAATGTTATTCTGGATACGATTTAACTCAAGATATAGGACAAAAACCCAAGTATGATTCAGTTCTTTACACTAAAAAATGAAATAAACACTGTAAAACAAAATATATTGAGTGGGTGAGTCTGGTGAACAGACAGGACTTGTTTTCAAAAGGGAATATTTTTAGAGCAATATTGCCATAAAGAACACCCCTCATTATGCTAGCTTTGCTTTTTTACACTGAACCAAACACAGTCAGCATAATGTCGCCCCTGTGAGTGATTTTCAATAACATGCCGGAGCTCCAGAATCAAAGGCGTGACACGTAACACAACAGTGTCAGAGTCTAGTGTTGTCCTGCCATGCCAGCTGTCCCTTTAACACAGACGTTGATCCGGCAATGTGACCGCCTCCGCTGCTGGCTTAATGGCAGAACAACAATGCCCTCCCATTCCATGTTCGTACCATTTATAAAGAACGGCGATGCGCAACATTCCCTCCTTGAACCTGAACTTATTTACAGTGACTATAATCAATATATTTTTTAAAAACATTGTATCAAATGACAACTTGTAATATCAGAGGCATCGCTCATAGTGCTGAGCTTTACAGAGCTTTATAGTGAGTTTCAGCTTATTGTTTAGCTGTCCGGCCCACAACTTTTCTGTTTTGGTTCACTTTAAGCACACTCATTGTTTTGTTTTCTGCTGCAGCATGCAGCTGTGCACTACCTGCTCAGCACCAAACAGCAAACAGACACTAGCAACTAGCTTTAGAAGAGCATTTAGAGCCAGATAATTTCCTCTGGAGTTGGTAGAGAGCAAAAACAGAGCTAAAAGAGAGTGAATATTGGACTTACATTGGCCAGGTGGCCACAAACAAGACTATAACAAGTCGAACTATGACAAGTTTGAGAAATCAACCTTCAAAGGTCAATGTTGTGTTTCCCCAAAGTGGCTAAAAAATCAGTTAAATCAATGCTCATGGCATTACTTGATCTTTTAAAACATAACATTGGTTGGAAGGCACATGGCATGGTGTCAGTGATTTACAACTTTCACCATTTTTTCCCCTGTTTATGGGGTTTTTGGGGGAGTTTTTCCTTATCCAAATCGAGGGACTAAGGATAGAGGATGTTGTATTGCTGTACTGATTGTGAAGCCCCCTGAGGCAAACTTGTGATTTGTGATATTGGGCAATACAAATAAAACTGACTTGACTTGATGACTCATCTTGGCCCTGATTTTTCCCGAGTGTCCTCTCTACCACTCCAAACCATATCCTCTCAGTACTCCAGTTTCATCACAGACTAAATTCATGCACCTACGGTAAAATTAAAGACACAAATCTACCAGAGAGCGAGCGAGTGTTAGTCACAATGCTGAGACTGACCCTGAGGAGTAATTAGTGGCATCTGGAGTCAGGGCCCAATGCTGATAAAAATGTGAGTGTACAGTCATTCAATATTCATTCAACTTCTGCTTTGTTGCAAATTTCATTAATCAATAAGTTACTGGGAATGAATAGGTTTCCAGGAACAAATGATCCACAAGCATTTTTCTCAGCTTCAACTTGTATGGTAGAACTATACAGTATGTCTTTATTGTTGCAATAATAATACAGCCTAAATCCAATTTCCTCTCTGAGATCAATAAAGTTCAAAATGATCTAATTAAATTCTTGTACATGCATACTGCAAGTTATTTGTCATAAGTGAGTTAGTTCTTACAGTATTGGATTCAGTGCAAGATGTTACAAAAAGATAAAGAAAAAACTTTAAGAAAACAAGTTTGCACATACAGGCATACTTCACTAACTGCACTATCTTTTTGTTTTTGTAAAATATAGATGAATTAGTCAAATATAGTATTTGACAACCCTCCAGTCAAGTCAAGTCAAGTCAGTTTCTTTTATGTAGCCCGATATAGGCTTTACAATCTGTACACATGACACCCTCACACCCCAGAACCTCTCAACCTTGGGTGGTACATTGATGTTTAACTTTTAAAAATGGCAAAAATAAATATATTAAAAGTAAAAGCATGTCATTATTTCCATATAATCAATTGGATTTCCATTCACACTCTTAAAAATACATACATTGTAGAAATTGCTGGGGTCATGATGATTTTATGACATGTAAATAGGGTTACAGGCAAGAAAAGGTTGAGAAATTTAAACCCTTGACTCAGATAATAGACAAATTCCTCCAAAACCCTTTCATGGGAAAAGTACAGCACATTGTCTTGGTAATTCCGGTAATATCAGACACCAAATGTGCAGCTCAAAGCATGTAAGTTTTTCTTCCAGAAGGGAATAGCTTGTTTATACAGGTGTTTGATACATTACCAGTCAAAAAACCTTCCATATGAGGGAGCTTCAGGTCTAAAAACATTATGGTAATCATTACAGTTGAGGGTTTATTTTTATAATTACAATGTGCAGCAATGTAGCATTAAACAAAACATTAAACCTAAACTCTAAACATATTATTTGTGACATTTCATATCTCTCATCTGCCCGTCACACACAGCAAAACACATCTGTGCTCTTTTCTGGGCTTAGAGGTCTGTCCAAAAGAAGCAAACACTCCTATCTTCCAAAAACCTCAGCTTCAGACGATCGCACACATATTTGGAAACCATTTGTACATACCGGCATGATTCTGAACCATAAATCTACTCTCCACTCTGATTTTATGTCAGTCATGTGCAAGTTTATTAGAAAATAGGGGTATTAAATATGTACAGGCAAACTAAAAACTTTCTCAAGGCCCCCAAATGGGTCCTAATGTGTTCTGAGGTTTAAACAGGGCAAATAAAAGAACAATGTTTAGGCATCTTGGGAGCAATTTCTGACAGCTTTCATGACTACTGGAAACTGAAGCAAACCTTTGCTCATAGTTATGTTCACAGTTATTTAATCATCATTGTATTATTGAACATTTAGACCATCTTCAGTAGGCTGCTGTGTGTGTATTTGTATGTACAAAACTATATGCTACCATAATTGGTAGAAGGTCAGGTGTCTTACCCAGGGATGTAGCCAGGATTTTAGAAATTTTGAGACCCAACCTCATCCAATTTCAAGTCACCAAAAGAGTATTTTTTCACATTCATTTTTATTCTTTCTACTTCCAACATGTTTAAAAACCTTCTCATCTAATTCTGGTTAAGAAATACAAAATAGCTTTACTTTACTGTATGTGTTTGGCCTAGAACAGCCAAATTTAAGAATAATGAATAAAGAATGACAGAATCAGTTTAACTGACCTTTTGCTCAACCCCCAAACATCACTTAGTAACCGTAACTATGTACAGCAGATTTGTCAAACTTTGGATTTCACCACATTTTAACCTTTCCAAAACCAAAAGTACAAAGGCAAAATTGTAAGGAATGGATTGAACAGGGTCCAAAATCATTCCCTCCTTCACTCATTCACTACTCTCTGGACACTCACCAAATATCATCATTTGCCTCATCACTATCACATTGCATTGTGGGACTGTTAGCAGAAAGTAGGGTACATTTTTTTTGTTCCAGTTTGGAATTTTTGATGGCACTATATATAGTGGATATATTTACATCAAGCAACAACTACCATGGCTTGAGCCAAGGAAGTACCGTGATGCTGGCTCCAAAAAATCCCTGGTTCCAATTTACTCCCATTCAAAAAGCGTCAACTTCTCTCTAGAAATATTAGGTCAATTTTTTTTCCAATGAGTCATTATGGTCTCAATCTCTACATTCAGGCCCTCTAGTAAGTGTGCTAGTGGTCATTTAGGAAATTATTGCTCTGTTAAATAGATTTTAAGACTTATAGTGGCTTTGATGTCTGCCGTGTGGGCGTTGATTGACAGCTGTGATTGACTGTTGGCTTACCTGCTGCTCTCCCCGGCTCCAAGACTCGAGTCGGACTGTTGTTGCGATATTTTGATAAGTTTAAAGTTACTTGATTACGATACCTGCCCTGTTAGCACACTTTGGTTAGGTAACTTGTTAGCCCCAGTGTGCACTGCTTGGTGTTCCCAGTCAGTTATTGTTAGCTTCAGTCCAAGGTAACGGGGTGTGTTTCCAGAGTGTGGAAGGCAACAACCTGCACTCCTTATTTCTTTCTTCCTTATGTGGTAGGTCCTAGCTCCAAACAGAACAGATGGTGCTGACCATAAGCTGCAATTCTGGGCTTCAAACTGGCTCGAATGCAAACCAATGGGTAGCATCACATCTTGCTACATTCATCTTTATATACAGTCTATGATTTACACATTCAGAAATGAATGGCAAATGTTTAAGATTGTGCTCTGTGTTCGTCTACCTCTGCATGATATCTAAGACACGCTATTTTCAAAAATGACTGTGGATTTCAAGTGGTAAATCTTCCTCCTATATTAGCTCGAATGGAAATCTTGACAGGCTTAACAACAGTAACAGGGGGCCAAGGTTTAGCTAATAGTTAACTTTTATGTAACTTCTCCTCAGGTTATTTAAACCTCAAATTAACAGAAACAAGCCAGAGGACGTGTGTCCTCAATGGGCCTTTTTCACAGCAGTTATTTTGACTCATCACAGGTGTTGCTAATAACATCAACGATAACTGTTTTATTCAAGTTTCTCATTAAGTCATGCCAGGGAGCCAGCATGCACAATAGCAGGACCCTGAAACTGAAGCAGCTAAATGGAATTCAGCCATCATTCATTTTATTATTAACACATGTGCTTTTCCTACATGTCAAACTGTCGTCTGTGTAAAAGTGCTATGATACTCACTGACTTATGGAACTTAGCAAAGCCCATATCTAAGTACAGACTAGAATTAGATTATGTTCTGTTAAAAATGGAAAATAGAAACAGGGAATAAAAAACACCTCAAACACCTAAAAACATCTCATCTAATTGACAGAATAAAGAAATTACAAAAGTGCTGTCAGTAATTTGTAAGAAGAATATAAACATAATGCTGTATGACAAAATCCATGACAAAAAACTTTTCATTGGGAAGCATCAAAGATTTCTCATTTCTGACTGTGAAGTTCTATTTTTCCTTCTGTTCATTACCTACAAGGCTGCTCTTACACAACTTACATTTAAAACTCACATGGCCACACGAGCTGGTTAAGAAGAGTGCAGAACTTGAACATTATGAAACATAATGTCTATAACACTTCTTTTGTATTTTATACTGTGTTCAAGTGAAGTTATGTGACAATTCTATATCTTTAAGCACTTAAGGGCTACAACAGAAATCATCTGGAAAAAAATCACATTGTTCGCTGGACCTAATTCAGCTTCTACATACAAAAAAGGTTATGAAAGTAAACTGGTAATAAATGGAGCAGCTCCCTGAAGAAACACATTAGAAAAATCAAGTTAAAGCTTCAATGACATACATCTTACTTCTCAAAACACTCCCTTGTTCTTAGACAGTGAAGACTTAAAATAGATTTGGAGAGGAGAGTCATTTTTGCAGTGATTTCAGTAGGGGATTTCTCAATGTGACAACTGAACGACATACAGCAAGAAAATTGGCCAGCAAGAAAGAAAAAATACTTGCATAAAAATTCTAAAATTTCCCATTTATGCAACTTAATAATATGTGTCTAATAGGTATTGCATATGTCTTTAGCTACTTGAAGTGAATAAACAGTATGGAAATATCTTCTCCTCTGATTCACAGATAAATATTATACCAGTCCATTAATTCACACTGACCCACTCTGTCCATTAAGTCAGTGGTTAGGGTTAGTGGGAGGACGGGCTCCTGCTTTCCTCCTTAGGGTGGGATCTCTTATATCAATTTAATGTATTTAATTTTTTTCATGCTAATCTGTTATTGGCCAAAACACGTAAAATGACAATCAGAGGGAGGACGTCCACCTACACCCACAACACAGACATTGCGTTGGTCTAATGACAGTTTTAAAATTTTGAACTCTCTATCACTGTATGCTGTAAAGCGATAGATAAATTCATACAGTAGCATATTAGAAAAGAAATTATAACATGAAAATTGTGAACTACTTTTAAACACATCAATAAAAAAAATACATTTTATTTAGGCCTTTTCAATAGAGTCCAAATTTCCTTATTTTGTTTTTTCTTCAGATTTATGTTAGCTACTTGTGTTAGCCAACACAACAGTTAGCTTGTTGTTGCAGCCCTGAAGGACTGTAAAGGACTGTTGTTAAGCTAACGGGAGAATGGATTTGGACTGGGCGGCGTGACAGTGGCAGGATGCGACTGTGGGGAGCGGATGCAGAGCCCCGCTCTGCTGGCACGGCCTCAGGCTTCACTGCCTCAGCTGTCCGGGCTGGACTCCAGGCGGGACTACGGTGGGGTGCGGTGGCCCTATTATGTTCTTAAGGTTCTACAACAGTAGAAAGTTAACAGCATAATTTAAATGAAACAACTGGGAGAGTTAGTGCTGCTGGTCATTGTTGCTAATGATATCAGACTGGTTAACCAGCAGCGATACAAACAAGATGACCAACAGCCACAAATGCAGCGGGACGTTATGACGTGACACGTTATGAGATGACAAGAAGATGACATCAGATAACATGAGTTAGATACAGCTTCTCTCTCTCTGTCTCTTTGGTCACTATTTTCTTCTCTAGCTAAATGTCTCTGTGGCTGTTGTATGAATTCATTTCCTTAACAAAAATGCAGCAAAGATCATATAATGTGCTGTAGGTAGTTTTCCTGGACACTGAAGCTGTTGAAGAGTTACAGTGAGCTGTCTGGACTCACATGGAAAGAGCCTGATTCAACTGGAATTTATCCAGTTTTTAATTGAGTGGTTGTTCAGTCACCAGTTGATGTTGTGTGATTTGTGAATGAGTGTGTAGGACGTCTGGCTGCTTGCTTTTGAGAATTTCCTCAGAGTTGTTCGTGTTTAAGCTGAGCCCTATATTGAGTAGTTAAGTTTTAGTAACTAGAATTAAGACTTTTTAAATACTAAAAGCAACTAGAATAACAACAGTGTTAACACTGTCAACTTTGTAGGCTATTTTTTGTATGACTATATATAGATAAGAGTGTGTAAGTCATGTATTTGATACATGTATTAATACTTTTTTGATGTGAACTTACACTTTTAGATCTGTGAATGTTTTTAGTATTCAGCACTGATCTGAACCTGTATCAGATTATAAACTTTGTGGTACTTTATATATGTCAGTATACTAAGAAAATACATAGGAAACACATGTGAATCATGTGATATGTTGTCTGTTTTTGATGAGAACATAAATCTTTTGCCGAGTCAGAACAATACTATAAATCTGAAGTTAACTTTGTTTAACTTTGTTGGTAAAATGACACATCTGAACGACTCCAGGGCTAAAATGAGCACTTCTTTGTTTAGAAACAACATGTAAATGCTAAATGTCTTTAAAGAAGAAGCCTTTTCACCACTCAGGGGTTTTTGGCATATAAAATTTTCCCCCACTCGATGAAATCCAAGGAGGGGGACATAGTATGATGTGGATTGTTGTTAGATTCCATGGTACATTCAGTTTGAATATGGGTTGCTATACTTCAACAGGTTAAGCTAAAAATTATGTTGGTGTATGGTGTTTTAAAATTTTGTTCCATGTGCCCCTTTATAACTTTGAGCACCTGCCCCTCTAAATGTCTCTGCACTGCATTTGAACATAAGAACATAACATAACTTGAACATAAGAAAGTAGAGATAAGTAGCCAACTAGTGTAAAATAACATGACGCCATGGGTTCATTTTCCTCCTGTCCTCTCCAATTTTTTGAGTCACCAGCCGCCACTGATCCAGACACACTTCTGAAGACCCATTCATGTGCAGTGAATCAGGCTTTTGGTATTTCCAGAAGAATTAAGTCCCATAACTCAATTTATGTTTTAATTGGTTACAGCTTGGCTTCAGTTAGCTGGTTTACGGTACCGGTATGCAGTTCTTCTCAGACGTTCCTTTTTCAACAAAAACACCCCGTGTGCTTTCTCCCTTTCTCTGACAAGCAGATATGGATATGAAGATTAAAGGCAGTGTAACATAGGCTAATAAGCATTTTAATTCAAGGTGACTTGCAGCAAGATAGCTGACATGGAGGCAGAACATGTGATTTTGATGAGTTGCATCGACTAAAAGCTTGGAGTGATGGTGAAGAGCTTTCATTCCATTAATGTGATGTGTTTTAGCAATGCATTCTTCATCATTTGTATGATGTGTATCATGAAACAGCACATGTCTGTAAATGTCAAGCTCTGGAGGATCAAAGCTTTTCTAGATTGATAGATAGAGAGATGGATGGATAGATGGATAGATAGATAGATACTTTATTGATCCCAAAGGAAATTTAGGCATCCACTAGCTTATCTAGCCACCAGAACTGCTACAGAGAGCTGTCACTAATATGTGCCAATAGAAGTAGTGCACATGCAAGGTGATTAATAGTGCAAGAATAATAATTACTGTAGAAATTGGAGATAAATATATAAACAAATACAAATACAGGTTAGGGCTCTCATAGCCAGTAACTGTCAGTCCAGCAGCCTAATGACTGAAAGCAGGTGAGTGTGGGTAGCAATGGAGAAGCAGCATCACATTAATTAATAGTCAATTAATCCATTGACTGGGAGGAGTTGAATGGCTGTATGTCCCAGGGGACAAAAGATTTCCTCAGTCTGTCTGTTGAGCAGGACTGAGACAGCAGTCTGCCACTGGAAAAGCCCCACTTCACCAGCCCTCAGTCCTTGGTGCTTTTGCCAAAAGTAATAAATATAAGAAGGACAGTCTGAGATGGCTGCAATGCACGTTGGCTGTGTCTAGATATCTCGCAAAGGATATGATGTCTTTTCACACTGTGGAAAAGGAGTCTTTCAAGGAGTTGCTCAAAACTTTTGATAAGATCTCTACAATAAAATCAGGGCTGATATAAATGAAGAGCTGGAGGCAGCAGACTGTTGTTGTTGTTGCGCTGACTACAGACATGTGGTCAACTACCAATGTGGTCCACTATGAGTGTTACAGCACACTATGTCACTGAAAGTTGGGAACTGCAAGTGAAATGTCTAGAAACGACACATGTTCCCGATGACCACACAGCTGTGGTGCTAGCTGAAGAACTGCAAGAGTGGGCTCAAGAATGGGGGATCATGGAGAAAAAGGTGTCTTGTGTCAACACAGATAATGGAGCCAACATTGCTAATGCCATCAGGAACCTTGATTAGCCAAGGCTTAATTGTTTTGGACATAACCTTGACGTGGCTGTGAAAAATGCCATTAAGAAAGAGAAAGCAAACACTGATCGAGCCTTTGGTGTATGCCGATCTGTCAATGGAGCATTTGCGCATAGTTGGCAGAGGCGACTCCGAGGACCTTGACCTTCTACTACATTCCCTGATAACGGTAAACCCATGCCAGGTCTATAGAGCTCAGAAATAATACTAATAAAGCACATTTGTTCCACCTAATTGGTCTTATTTAAACATAGGTTTTCAGCTTGCATCAACCGTCATCATAGCCTAAAAACTACACTGAAAAGCAAGCAACAAACCAGCAAATAATGTCTGTAGTTGGGCCAGCATTGTATTGAAGTACAAAACAGCTTTTTCATTGGGAAAAACATACATTTTTTCAGCTGGAAACAGGACAGTGGCATGAAGTGTCGCAGGGTGGTGCGTTGTTGCACACAGCTGCCAGTGTGGGGCGGCTGTTTTGACACACGCCATTCAGTGTCTTGGCCTTGACACAATTTGTTTATTTTTGGCATAGGGATAGCCTACTATTTCTTTAGATTTATTTTCATTTACATTTCATTTTTACATTATTCTTTGTTCTTTATTTAAGTAATAAGCTAAAGGGCATTTTTGGCCCAAGCAGCATTATCACTATTTTGGCATGGCAAATGGCATGATTATTTTGCACTTTATTTGTCATAGTTCTTTATTTAAGCAATAGCCCACATTACGATAGGCCGTAGCCTATATTATTATTATTATCATTATTATTATAATTGTGTGATTGTTGTAGACCAAATATTTATTGTGTTCGAATAAATTTGTCCTCTGACATCCACAGTCTTTAATGTGTTTTTTACTGAAACATCACAGCCTATAGGCTACTCTTCTCAATTAAGCAAGATAAATCACCTTGAGATCTTTGCTAAGTGATAAGCTGTAAAGACAGGCTGAACAGCTGTTCGATGGCGTCAGATGAAGGATGCCTCTGCTTGCAGCCTCCAAATGAACAAACAGGTGGGGATAACAAAACTATGCTATTAAATGATCAGGGTGCACAACTGCACATACAGTTTTTGGTCTAGTTCTCAAATATGATTTATGAATTGACTTTGCTTTTCAGCACCAATCGATTGGACAGCAACCTCTAAAGACGGCTTAGTTGTCATTTAGTCACTGCAGTCACTGTCTTGTTTTGCGAAAGACTCATCGGAAATCAGTGCAACAAGAACATGCATATGGCCCAACTCCAGCTGCCAGTTCCTATTCACACACACTTTACAGGTTAATTATTTACCGAGTTGGATTCCCAAGGAGGCAGGCCATTATGTTAGCAAAATAAAAGGACAAAAATCGGCCAAAAAAAACAACTGCAGATTGGACTCAGCCAATATATTTGTCCAATCACCCAAGCCTAGAATAGAATCATAAAAAAATATGGGGATTTGTCTTTTGCCGTAGTTAAATGCACAATCTATTATCCGAAAGGGTCACCTCACTAGCAAAAATCAGGAGTAGTATCTGGTATCACTCCCAAACGTAATTCTAAGTTAGTATTTTTTGGGCTGTTCAGATCAGTAATGTTTTTTGACATTACATACTTTAATGCATACATTGAAGTAAAACAAGGGCTTGTTGCAAGTACCAGGTTTAGTGAGTTTATCTGGATAACTTTGCTGAGTGAAACCTGGAACATAAACCAAAGTAAAAAAGACATATTCTGGGTTTGACAGCAAATTTGTACCAGATAACTAAGTCAGCCACTTTCTTGGAAACAGCCTTGGAACTGGGTGACTGTCCTTACTGGAATAACAACAACAATGGTTGTTTATTGTACCACTTAAAATGACTCATGTTCAAGTTTTCCCCGACAAGAAAACTGCTTGTAGCCGAGCATATAATGACAGTAGTGTGACGTTATGATAGCGTTAAAAAGTGAAGATCGGGGTGGATGGTTTCTATTTTTATTTTACCAAAATCTTTCCCTAATCTTAATCAAATAGTTTTAGTTGCCTAAACCAAACCAAACTTTAAAGCTGCACTAATCAATATTTTTATATCACCAACAGAAAAAATGAATATGTTTAATGTGAAAGGGGTCTCTCGTAATGATCCCACAGAGAATAACTTATAATTACAGTTCCACTCAGCTCTCTACGTTGCGTTTCAGCATGTTTCAGGTAGTGTTTTTTTCAGCACACAATTTTACTGCTTTGGTTCACTCTCATCGTTCTCATCAATCTAACTTCTCAACTCAATGTTTTCGGCTAAGAAGCTCTGACAAACAGACTACTGACTACAGTGTAAACATTCAGCTGCTAGAGAGCCAGATATTTCCTTCAGGAGATGGTGGAGACCAAAAATGAGGTTAAAAGGAGAGTGAATATTTGACTTAAATAAAGAAAAATGACTGCAATGAATGCTAATGGTTTCTGTGCCTGCTGGATTTTTAAATAGGCAACGGTTTGCTAACACACCCACCATATCAACTTTGTGAGTCGATAATATGTCAGTGTTGGTTTCCAGCTTGTTTTGCTTCCCCCAAGTTTCCCCAAGTTTCCATCAACTACCTGCTGGCTTTACTTTATCACCACGTTTCACTCCATCATCACATTCTGTCCTTTTTGTCTTATCTTCATATGGGCATTCCTTACTGAAATGATATCCTGTGCTCTATTACTTAAAGCAGTCATGATGTACAAATAAGCACCCTGCTTGAGAGCACTTCAGCAGCACTGCAGCCATTAATTCTGCCAACAGTGGCCTACTGTCATCTGTCTGGATAACATCCTGAGGAGGTGGAGGGGTGTTAGGGGGACTAAAGCAGCCCTTCTCATCTCTAACCACAAAGTCAAACTCCCACACAGTCTGAATGGGCTGGTGAGTTGACCTTCCTTCACTGAGATCAAACAGCAGTGTCTAGCAGTGGCACACACCTTACTCATAAACTATGTCTTTCAGTTCAGCACTGACGCATAAATTAGGCCAGAACATCAGTGTGACCAACCAGAGCCAGTGCTGTCTTCTGTATGACTCACTGATTTGCTTTAGCGGACATGAATGAATATCTGCTATCCAGTAATTTAGGACTGATTCTTTTTAACGGTGTGTTAAAGCAATGTTTCCTGTAACATGAAGAAAACTGAAAACATGAGGTCAAATATATTAAAATGCTGCCTGGTTACAAAATATGGTTTTCCTCTTTGAGCTTTCTGACCACCAGAAATGCAAAAAAGCCACCTTGTTTATGATTTCCTTAATAGACTGACAGAGACGAACAGCGGTCTGTGACTGCCCTGGTTGATGTTTTCATTCTCTACCAAATAGCCCAAATCTATTCTGTCATATTATCATTTTATTAACTCTCCACCTTTGAAACTTTTGCCAGGAGTCACAGCTGTGTGACGGCGGAAACTCGGTCAATGAATTGACCAGAATGCGAAAAGACTCCAAACATGAAAGTCTTGTAATGAATTTAACATGTAACCTTGAGTCCTTGACATCACACACTCTGTTATTCTGTTTTGTCCTTTTGCTTCCTCTGACAGCGGCCTGTTTTCATTCAACAATGTCAAGTCACTCCCAAGTTATTCCTCGCCACATGGAAGTTGGGGTCCGTGAAATGCAAAGCATTTCAAGTCTGTAAGCGAGCTTCATTCAACTCCATGTCACGTACAGAAAAAAGAAGAAAAACAGTGGAAGACAGTTGCACAGATGTTGGAAAATGCACAAAACAGAGTCATTAAAAAACAACAAGAACTTAAGTGTCAGCTTTCTGTAATATATATCTTATATGTCTTTAATCACAGATTACATACAGTATCTTAATAATAAACAACATTCCTTTTTTTCACACCATGAAATAATTAATAGTAGCAGTTATTTTCATTATTGATTAATCTGTTAATATTTTTTTTCAATTAGTACATGAAATGTTAAAAAATCTAATCACAACTTCTCAGAACCCAAAGCTAAATCCTCAATATTTTTTAGTCCAATCGAAAGTGCAAAACACAAATAAATGATTGATCAGTTATTAAAATAGTTTTTCTCTACTCTCAGCTCTACTTGCAAAACGTTTTCTTACAAACAGATCTACATATCATCTTTTAGCACCTCCTATATAAACTGGAAAGTATTTATCAATGTGAGCTAAACTGTGGCTGTCATTGTCAAGCTTCCTGCTGAAGGTTAAACATCAAATGAGGGGTAATAAAGCTGAAATATTATCATCATCACTAAAAGTCTTTTGGATGTAAATATGTTTCTCGCATAATGACTGCCTATCAAGCTTATAATTCTCCAGTATTACTCAACTTTATTCCCAGAGACACAGATTCTCTTAGCATTTGTTGTTGCATAAATCACAGGAAAAATGACCTGCCATCTGCTTGTTTCTCTGCTCACTGTGCTGCTCCAAGACAGTTTCACTTCACCTGATGAAACAAAGCTATAAACAACAGACAGATTAGCACGATCTGTGCCTCGACATATTCAAGATCAATTTCACTGAGAAATGTTCTTTAATTCACTATAGTCCTCCTGATAGTATCCCACTGAGAGTCATTATTTTACAGTTTTATCTAAGAAAAAAGTATTTTTTGGAATTCTATCTATTTATTGAGATAGTTTTGGTGTGATCTATTAAGGTCTGGAGCTTATTATCTGTGTGCGGTCAACCTCAGTTCAAGGAAGCCCAACAGTGCTGTATGTGCCAATGAATTAATTGTAGAAACTCAACAGCAATGCCTCTTTCCAGAGTAAAAAACACAGGATTTTTGCCTGTATTATTAGCCCTGGTGCTTAAAGAGCAGGCTGAAGTCTTTTTTTTTGTTTGTCTTTTTGTATTTGCATTAAACTAACCCTTTATGAAAAGAGGCACAATTAAGAAAAAACACTTGATTTGTGCTCTTACTTAAAAGAAACAGTCATAAAATATGCTAGACAAAACAGAGCAGATATGGTTTTGATTACTGCCACTTAAAGTCAAATATGCGAAAAGTGCAAAGTGTGCTGCCCTGGAACTATAAAACCTATTTACACAAAGCAGAATCAATGAAGCGATTATTCTGTTCCTGCTTTTCATGGCTTGAATTTCTATTCAGTATTGCCACTGGAAGAAACAGTGAAATACTGCAGAAGTCAAGTATCTCACTCCTGATGGGAATTTCTTGCCAACGGTCAGCTTGATGTCATGTTTTATCTCTAAATGTTGCAGGTTCTTACCTATTTTCATCCTTCTCTCTTTCTCTCTCTGTTGTTTTTGATAATAATAAAAAACTTTAAACAACACCTAACTAGCTTTGCTTCGACCTCTGGTCGCCCTTGAACGAGAGAGATGCACAGCTGCCTGCTCATGTGTCTGTTACCCAGCCCCTGAGGCAGCGCTTTGATCTGCTGTCTCTCTCTCTCTGCCGGCTGTGGAAACATCATTACACTCTAACTACACCTGAGCAACAGACATTAGACTCTCATCCAGCAACTTTACTACAAGGACACAGGAGGAAATGCTCTCTCTTGGCTCTTTGTGTGACAGACTGTTGCTGGTTTAGGAGGCGGATAAACACAAAGAGCTCAAAGACAAAAGTGAGACGCAATCACAAGAAAATGAGATCTGTTCCGAAAGCCTGTCAGAGAAATTCTGAGAGGAGGCAGACTGAGGATTCGCAGCAAGGAAATGATGAAGTTAAATGCAAAAGTGATCAAGTTTGCACCTCTGAGAAACAGCTGAATTGAGCGATCACATTACTCACCAGCAAGACATCTGACTCATGAGATGTTCTAGTGAATAAGCACTTAGTTCCAAACCATGTTTGAAACTTGGCCTAATCAATTTTCGCCTTAACCAAGCTCCTCTTTTAGAGTTGGGTCAAGGTAGGGTCAGCCTTTAAGGCTTCCTTTGATCTCTAAAGAAAAGATCACATTACCATTTATATCACTTCATTTCAGGGTGAATTCTGTATCTAAATTCAACCGACAGCATTAATCCAATTTAAATGAAATTAAACAAAACGTAAATGTTGGAGGTGTGTTTGTATTTATCGCAAAATATATCAAAGCATGAACTCTAAAAGGCCCACACCTGGTGAAATTTAATCACTCAAGTGATGAGCTGACTAACTGAGAAGCTTTGACACGGTTGTGCGATACACACTGCCTGCGCCTGTGTGCACTGCCTGCACTAATGAGATTCAAACTCCTCTGATTAAGTGCACATCAGCCCGTCTTTTTTAACATTCATAGAGACACGCGGGAAACTGAGAGGTACAAGATAAACACAGGTGATTAGTTTGAGAGGGATCATTAAAGCTGCATGCACACACACACAAACACACACGCACACACAGCACGTTAATGCTGTTTGAGAGTCATTGCTGTTCAATCAACAATCAGACTCTTCAGTTATTACCTGATATTTATTTCTGAAGCACATATTTTCATTGCAGTCATACCCTGCTGGTTTCAGAAGGAGTTAGTCATATTCACTGAAGTAACCTCAAATTAGGTTTGGTTAGGCTCTGTTTCAGTCAGCCGATATCTTCAATAACGCTAAAAGCTTAATTCAAATCCAAACTGGGACCTAAACTGGGATATATTATTCTTGTGGTTTCTGTTGTTATTTGAGGCAGGAAGCAGGGTAGCATACTGAAAAGGTACATATACACACTCACGCATGAATGTATGCACTCAGACACAGAATTACAGGGTGAGGTTGTACTTTTCTATCTTTCTGCATATTTTAAGTTCTTTCAAGATGACAAAACCATTCCTTCTGATCCTCAGGGTTTTTTTTAGAAATTAGCAGAGGCTTCCTAGTAATCAGCAGAAATGATGGCATGAGTCAGTGTGAAAAATGCTTTCGTGAAAGACTAACGGTGTAGTTGCATTTTGGCCGTGTTCCCCTCTGTGCCATTTTGAAAAGATGTAACTTGGCTTTTAGCAGAGTTGTTAGAGGAGGAGAGAAGGGAACAGTTAATGGTCTGAAACAGTGATGTTAATAGCACTACTGTATGCACTGTACAACTTTCCATTCTAGGCTGAGATGAACCACAAAAGGAGCCACATGTTAAATATTTTCATGATATAATAGTAGCAAAGTAATTGCAAAGCAAAGCAATTTCATACAGGTATGTGCCAGGATCCTAATGCACCGTAGAAAAGACAAATATGTTGTTGGCGTTGAATAATGGAATAATTTACAAGACAAACTTCATTTGGAAACATTTCCTTCATACCAGATGTTCAAACACTACATTCACATGTCTCTTGAGAAACATGAATAAATAATTAAGCGCTCTCTCCTTTATGACTCTCAGGTACTTCATTGTTGTGCTATATGCTTCATATGAATATACATGAAAAGAGATCATGTATTTCGCAAAACTTCCTGTTTAAATAAAGGTTAAATAAATTTGTACAAACTTGTTAATAAAATATTTTTTACATATGTTCTACAAAAACAGGTGGCGCCTTCTATATTCATGTTGATGTCTCCTGTGTTCTCCTTTTAACAACATCTCATTTCATATTTTTCTTATAGTCAAGCAGTGGACATGTTAGAGGTCAGAAGGTTGAACGTTATGAGGAAATCCATCTTCTTTTTAGAATACCTTAAAGGATAAGGTCGGAAATTTTCTATATTTTTCTTACTGTCAACATATCTCACATGCAGAGCTAAACCAACAATGAACTCATCCTACTTGCAAGTATTGTGTGTGTGTATCCAAAGCCTGATATATTTTATTCTTCTGTGCTGTAGACCTCCATTGTTGTTAACAAGACTGAGTCAAAGCCTCGTATATGGTTGGCAACACATGGCGACCAAGCCCCCAGGAAGTGCACCAGGCTTTTACTAAAGCCAATTTGACGCAGGGCTTTTCTCAATATCAAGTACTCCAAATTCAGACTTGCCAAGTTCGACTCGAGAGTACAAACTTCCGAGGACGGGAGGATGCAGTACGGTCATTCTGCAACTGGAAGAGCAGTGCACTTGCTGACAGCAGCAGCTCAGTTTCAACACAACTACCTGACATTTATTCTGTCTGTAATGTAGCTATAATAAAAATCCAAATCCAAACAAAATTTTATATAGACTGATCGGTTCATTTTAATACATTTATAGGTATTGAAATGTGGTGATATATGTATATATGGAGCCCCAGAGGCAGCACTGTTGTTCTGTCCAGTAAAAACATGAAGTTTCACTTTACATTCAGACAAACTAATGTGGCAGCTACAATTGTTATATTTCATCTGTGAGACCAACATTTGTCTTCCAAAAGGAATTATATCATATATCAAAATGCTACAGCATAAATCATCAAAGAGGTGCACAGATCGGTTGATCGGATCATGTTCTCCCCGGGATGACGATGGATGTTGACCAGTTGATCATGTCAGGAGTTGGGCTGCTAGCAACTGAGACATCACCCAGACAGCAGCTCCAAAACATGTCCAAAAATGTCAGAGCAAATTTCCAAATAGACATTATTTGGATAAACTGACCATATATTGGGAATCTAAATTGTTATTTTCTCACCTGAAAAAATCTTAAAACTTAATAAAGGGACATAATAACAGTCCTACAGCAACAATTACAACAGCTTTTTCTCTGGCTCAAAATCTCCGCCATCACTGCCAGTTGGTGCGAAATGCATTCTGGGATACTTGGCTGTCTCAGGCTTTGGCTGCCTTTGGCCAACCAATGGTGCATCTTCATCATTTGGTCAGTCAGTCAGGGACAGACATTTGCCTTTATAGGGTTGTCCCCACTGTTACAGTCCAGCCAAAAACTATTAAAAACATGTCAGTGAGCCACACCACTGCACTGGCTGACAGGTTTCTTGTATTAAGAAGTGTTTGTGAACAGTAGTTTGTTTAGAAATGTCTCCAGAGAGTAATAACAGAGATCATGTTTTCAGTCTCCGGGGAGCAGTTCTTTGTGAGCCAGTAGTCACTGGAGTTTCACTAGCATGCTGTGCTACATATTATAACCTCGTGACTTTGTACTATATTATAGAAAGAACTTCAGTACAAATAACAGAGGAATATGATATATCAGACTTTGGATACACACATGATACATGTAAGTAGGTACAGTTCATTGTTGGCTTGGTTCTGCACATGACAATGAGAAAAATATAGAAAATCACCAGCAAATCCTTTAAAGGGGTTATATGTTAGAATAGCCACAGCCTGTCCTGTCTCGTAATACCACTTTGTACCTCAAGAGGCGATAGTGAGTCACTGCAGCGTCCTGTCTGCCCTCAGTCTAACATGAAGGGATGAAGAAATCTACTGTTTACAGTGAATCTGTGATATGGCGTCATCAAGATATCAAAAGGCTAGAGAGACATTAGTGTCAGCGGTAAATCACCAAAGAGCTGCACAGGTCAGTTCATCAGATCATGTTCTCCCCCGGTATGACGACAGATGCTGACCAGCCGATCAACTCAGGAGCCGGGCTGCTTGCAATCGAGATGACCGGCTGGTCTCACCCAGCGAATTTCCAGGCGTTATTTGGATAAACTGACCACATATTAAGAATCTAAATGGTTACTTTCTCACCTGAAAAATATTAAAACTTAATAAAGTGACATAATAATGGTCTTGGATCGAAAATTACAACATGCTCAAAATCTCAGTCATTGCTGCCAGTTGGTTAGAATACACCCTCGGGGCAGCGCTTCTTCTTCATCCTCTCATGTTAGACTGACGGCAGACTGGACGCTACAGCAACTCACTGTCGCCTCTTGTGGTACAAAGTGGTATTATGAGACAGGACAGGCTGAGGCTCTTCTTACATGTAGCCCCTTTAAGGTATTCCAAAAACAAGGTGGATTTCCTCACAACATTCGACTTTCTGACTTCTAACATGTCCACTACTTGAGAAGCAGCAGAATAATGAGGGCAGTCACATGATAAAAGGAGCAGCAACTCTGTCTTGCAAACTCGCTCATGGCAAAGGACCACTCACACATTATCTCAGCTCTCACTGGCATCCAGCCAAGTAGCCTAGTCTGCATGCTGCTACGAGAGAACTCTCTCTCACCCGCTTGGTAAACTGGGCTGCATGCTGGGTACGACTCAGGGTAGAAGATGGAGGAGGATCTGACATAATGCTGTGAGTTTTGGCAGGGCTCACCCCGGGCTCTCTCCTGTCACTGGATTGACTGCAGTGAGCAAATACAGAGGCACTTACACTAGTCTAGCCAGCGTGGCTACTAAAGCTGAGGGGAGGCTTCCTGTGTCTCTCAATTTGTAAAATAAGGTGTTGCTGAAGAGAAGTGGATAAGGAGTAATGGATACCATAAGGCTCATCCTGATTGGCTTAGCACATATAGTGTAATAACAGCGCAAACTCTATGTGCAGAGCTGCTGACAATTTCTCAGAAAACAAGCATGAAGAATCAGTTGGTGATCAAATCTCGCACTTACATGTAGAAGGTTAACTAAAGTGCTCCATGGGAACATTTAAAGCCAGATGAAGTCACAGTGATAGAAGTGAGCTCATCATAATTTCTGTGCCCACATGACATGCCTCTGCTGGACGCAAACACTCACTCCATTCATATGACATTAAGCCTGATTAAATCTGGTGAGCAAGGAGCACGAATAAACATTATTTCTCTCCAGTATACAATGTCATTTGGATTAGATACAAAAAGAAAAGGTGAACAGAAACTGACACTGTGAACTATTCTGATCACTGTGTACATTTGTTTTTAGTCTTTTTAGTTATGCTACTACAAAACACACAAAAGTTAACAAAAGTACATTCATTAGCACCATATTCTGATTTTTTAAAGAGGAATATCTCATCATTTTCTCTGTATTTTAATCTAATTAAAACTAAAGGTCCAATATTCTGCAAATGAGCTGTTCTGAGATTAGTTGCAGAGCCCATTTCTTGCCAAGTCTTGTGGTCGTGCTGCAGTGTAAATGAATGTAAATCAAACTGTGCTTCAAGAGAATATGACACCTCGCCTCATGCCGTTTCTCACGATGGATGTGAAAACACCTTTGGATGTACTGTACGTGTGCATGGCAATTAGAGAGTTGCTACACATTCACAGGCTCTGAAATCAAAACCTGCAACAGGCTCAGACTAAATTCTGGACCAAACAGTCAACTGGTGATTCTTTTAAACACGATGAAAATACAGAGCCCTGCAGAACAGCAGCAGCAGCAGCCAATTAATTTGACACATTGTTAGCAAATTGATTAATTCAGCAATTTAAAGAGAAAAAAAGTGATGAGGGGTTGAGAAAGGAAAAGTTGCAGAGATTTAAATATTTCATCTTACTTTAAAAAAAATTACTTACTTATCAAAATGACGATGGAGAGAAAAGTGGTGTGGTTTTTTATATAATCCATGGCTCCCTTTTTCAGCAGAAGTCCGTGCAGGTTTTTTGTTGTTGTTGTTGTTGTTGTTGTTTTTCTTTGCACCTTTACGTCCTCATTTATACGTTCAACAGACCGTCACAAACAGGCTCGTGAAACACGGTTAACGGACACTCGCTCGCCCCTCCGGACACTGTAGTTGTTTCTCCAAGTTGCGCACTGCTACTCATTCCGGTGACGCTGCTGATGCTGCTGCTGCTGCTGCTGCAGCTCTTAGTGACGACAGACACACACATTCTCTCTCTCTCTCTCTCTCTCTCTCTCTCTCTCTCTCTCTCTCTCTCTCTCTCTCTCTCTCTCTCTCTCTCTCTCTCTCTCTCTGTGTGTGTGTGTGTGTCTCACTCTCTCTCTCTCTCTCTCTCTCTCACTTCAATCCAAAGGGGCTTTATTGGCATGAAGGTTTCCAGAACAATGTTGCCAAAGCATCAAAATGCAATTTGTCCAAATATTTGGACAGTTCACAAGAACAATAATATGAACATTATATGAATAGTATATCCTATGCATGTATGTGTGTGTGTGTGTGTGTGTGTGTGTGTGTGTGTGTGTGTGTGTGTGTGTGTGTGTGTGTGTGTGTGTGTGTGTGTGTGTGCTGATGAAGGGTGTTGGTGGTGACACCAGCTTGTCGCACAAAATAAAGCCAAAATCACAAAAGCAGAGAGAGGAGACCAAAGAATGTTATTTTCACAGTGGTGGAAGACGTAAAAGTTGCAGTAACACTGTGTAAAAATACACTGTTACAAGTCCTGCATTAAACATTTTACTTGAGTAAAAGTACAGAAGTGTTAGTAAAATGTACTTTAAGTATCAAAAGAAACCTTGAATTTCACTGGACAGATTGTATGAACATGTGACAAATAAAACCACTGAACTGTGAATTGTTTAAAAAGCTCAATGGGGGTATCATCATTATCAACATTTTTATGTTTCAGTTGGTCAAGGTGAAGGAAATTCTTAGAGTTTAAGCAATTACAGTATGATACACATTGTTACTAACAAAAACAAAGATTATTGTTATTTTCTTAATTTAAAAACAATACTTAAAAACTTGTAATTTTCTATTACTTGACCATTGAACAGTTTGGGGTAATACGGATGTTTGCTATGATATCATGTTTTATGTATGATAATTTTGTAAGATGTATTGGTGTTATGTATGGAAGTTTTGTGATGCTTCACCTGATGAAGGTCGGACAGACCAAAAAGTTGTGAAATAAATAAATATTCCAGCAGTAAGAGAGACAGCATGCAGGAGCTCTTCTCATTGTTTCTTAACAGAAAATAACGGACAACAATTTTTTACGTTTGTTATTGCTTCTCTGATGTGAGGATTTGCTGCTTTTCTCAGTTTTACATCCCTGTAAACTGAATGTCTTTGGGGTTTGGACTGTTGGGCTGTTCACTTTTTAAAATATGTAATACATCAAAAGATTTATTAATTGTTAAATAAATAGTAATTTCTTGGAGCTGTACAGTCATTTCCTTACACTGTAGTTTGTTGTGTAATAATGCATCAGATGTTATAAACTGATCATTTTGTCCTAATCTGCAAAGTAACAACAGATGTGGAGCAAAAGTAGTCAAGACAGTAAAAAGTACAATATTTCCCTCTGAAAAGTATAAAGAAGTATAAAATGAAAATACCTGAAAATTGCATTAAATGTTCTTTACTTAGAAGTAAAAAAGTTTAGTTTAGTTACTTTCTGTACTCCAAACATTCAACCATGTTTTTTTCACCTTTTAGGTGCTGCCATGTGTTTCTAATTACAGTTACTGTTTAAACTCACATATACACACACATGACCTCTGTTTTGAAGAGGTTTTCCAACTTTGAAGAACAAAGATCAAAATACTACAGTCCTGGACTAATGACAACTGGTGTTTTACATTAATACAGAAGTGAAGATGTGGCACGAATAACCACTGGTGAACATGCAAAACTGTGTGGATTATGTGGTTCACAAACATAATATTTAAGCTCAGTTTGCATAATTCAGGTGTATTTCAGAGTCTTGTATAGTCTATAATATAATCACAACTTACACCTTTTTGTAACGTAAATTTTAATGTTTATGTAATAATGTCTAAATATACTGCAGTGTTTGTATGTTATAAGACAGCATGAAGAAATGTTTTTTTAATGAGTAAATGTATGGATGCACATCAAGCAGAATTTGAAATGTTGCCACATCGACTTTTTCTGACTTTTTATGTTTTTACAGAGATCAAATAATACATTCAGTACTGAAGCTTGACGTGATGTATTTTCTGAAAAAATGGAAACCCACAGCCAATGTTAGGACACACAAAAAGAATATAAATTTTGCTCTTACTGTGTATAGTATAAAGGTGGAATGACAATAGTTGAGGAAGAAAATGGACAAATATGCAAAAGCCAAATGATAATTGTTTCCGACTCACTAAACATCCTATTTTAATACATATTTCTTTCTGCACTATAGTGCCCCTCTGTTTTTCTTTTTCTTTTTCTCTTAATGCAACAACTGCTTTATGTGGAAGTCCTTCTGTCTTCTTCAAACGGATGCTGGCACTTCAGTCATACTTGGCTTTGTTCATCAGCCCTCTGGAGACAACCTTTATGTTCATCCGTGAACCTGTCAATCAAAGACATTTTGAGGAAAATGGATTTCCCTTCAGAGCACATCACACTGCAGATTTGCAGAGTGACTGGGTGGCTCAGGAGTGGGAGGAAAATCGCTTCAGGATCGAGGAACATAGAAGATGTGGAGGAGAATAATAGCGTCTTCTTTTAAGGATGAAAAATGCTGCTGTTGTCACTGCAGTTAGAAAGGCACCAGGACATATTCCTGATTTTGAAGGGTCATCCTTTCAGAGGCTTCAAGAGCTCACAGGAGATGTATCTTTGAATGGAAAACACTGTAGGAAGAGACCACGGGTTCTAAAGAGTTCTTCAAATACTCCTCTTTACTCACCTACAGTGCATGAACGTGCCGCTGAATAACAAATAAGAATTTGTCACCAATGCAGCATCCACATGGAATGATAAGCACAAGAAATGTGCAGAAGGAAGAGTACCCATAAGGACGCCATGTGCTCTGTTCATTAAAATGCTTTTAAGACATTCTATGTAAAGATAATATAAAGAAGTCAGATGGCATCCTGCTGACTCAGTCAAGTAATGTTTGTACCAAGACACACAGTTTGAAAGTGACAAGTCTTTGTTGTTTGTGTTTCACACTCTCAGCTTGCCTTTCCTCCTTCTCTGTAAATTGTCCAATACAGCAAAATATGATTTGAAATGATTTTTTAATAATTTAGTACTTTGCCCAGAATCAGTGGCACCAGACTGTGCAGCAGCAGCCACAGATGTTGCTTCTCATCAGTCTTTGATAAAGAAAAAGGCAGATACCTCTGATGTCCAAGTTGTCCTTCTAGCTATCCTCACCTGGATTCAGACTCTGCTACAGGATCATTTGGATAGTTTGAATGTGAGAAACACTTCTAATGAACATCATGTTAAAATGCACCTTATCAGATACCCGCCATTGCGGTTTCTTGATATACCTCAGTATGTCAGCTGGAGATACTTATGTCAAGAAGTCAATCATTTATAGTTACGCAGTTAGCTTTGCTGTTTGAGGAAGCTCTCAAATAATCTGAGCAGCAACAAGGATTCCGTTGGGAAAACAAATCTCTGCTCAATAAACACACACATGAATATTCAATTTTATTTGAAACAACAGTGCCAAAAATATAAGGAGGGAGCTGCAGCAGCCAAAGGCAATGCATGAGTGTAACAGCACAGTGTGTCCCAAATCCATACAACATATTAATTATAAGCAGGTTTTCATTCGTAGTGTGGTCACATCGGGAAAGTGACAAAATTAAAGATTTGTTTTAAGACATAAAAAATACTTGACTAATGATTTATGTCTAAGTTTTTTTCCACAAAGAAGATTAATTATCTCGTCGAAAATTCTTAAAATTATATCTCCTCCTTTTCCCTCATTGAAAACTGCAGAATAGGAAAATATTGTTAATATCAAAAGTTTAAATCCTCTCCTTCTCTGAAAAGTCACAAATCATTCTCACAACACAGATGGGGGGGGGGGGGGTCCTTAAATATATGTAAACCAGACAGAATGCATATTAATATGGCATTTTGTATAAATGTATGCTTTTTTGTAATAATGCTTTCAATTGACTCTATTCCCCCACAGTGCAATGCACAAAGGAAATGAAGGAGCTGCTCACAGCTGAAAAACATCAGCAAATTGTAAATAGTGGTGTGACAGCTCCAGACTAGTCTTGGAAAATAGACAAACAAACAAAAAAAAAACCAGCAATAAATCTTACAAAGAACAAAGTTCTAACTACTAAAACAGTATACTGCTGTATGTACAGTCAGTATGTAGTACATGCTGTATAGAATTAATATGTAGTACAGATTTGGGATGTGCCAGTAGTGAGAACAGGTTACAATGGCCAAACCGTACAGACGCATGAATATGATTGTATGTTTCTAGTCAGCTGTGAATGAGATGATGATTGGGTAGCATGAATGTAACAGCTGATGCCAATGAGCAACAGAGCACTGAAGACAATGACGTCAGTGCTCTGCCTGAACCAACACTATGACACATGTAATATGCACAGAGAACAAAAATTACTACAAAGTCACAAATCAGAAGTTGTTTGGCATTTTACTGATAAACGCCAGCTTCCTGCTGCTTTGAATAAATTGGTCTGAGATGTTTCCAACAAGAAATATCCTTTTTCTAATCCTCTTAACATACGCAGCACTGCAAAGGATTGATTTCTTTTCACCCTCGAAGGCCGATGTGAGAGGGTTGAACCGAGAGGTGTCAGCTGCTGCAAAGACAAAGGAAGAAATTGGCCACTTTCTAACTATGTATTTACATTTTGTTTAACAATGTGTCCTTTTCAACAGTTTGAATGTCATCTCCCTGCACAATATTATGTCAATAAGATACAATCTTTAAACAACATTAAACATACTTTAATGAATATCTATCAATCAACTTGACACTTTTACGAGGGAACAAAATAGTCTTCAGGCTTAGATATAAATGAAACTATTAACTGCAATTTGGACTCTCTGCAGACTGTCACTGTTTTATTTGTTTGCTTGTGTGTATTTAACACACGGTTTGTATGCAAGACTTCCTGGAAATCAGTATTGATATTGAGGGGATTTAAATCTTGGTGAAACACAGTGAACTGAATTTAATTTAACTTAATAATAAAAAACGTCAAAATGTGTCTTTAGTGACAAAACATTCTTTCATTCATAAATGTGAATTTAAGTCCGAAAGTGCTTACCCACATAATAATGACAGTAATAAAAACTTAAACTATATTAATCCTATATCTTTTAATGCATTTTTTACTTTATAAACACAAACATAATATTTAAAAAAGTACTTAAACCACAATAATGTCCCCTACCCAAATAACATAATGCTGCAAAACAAAAGCAACAACAAACAAACAAAAACCCACCAGGGCCTGATCACTGTCTCTCCAAAAATGAATAGAAAGGAATCCAGATTTCCTGGAATATTGTCCAATTTATATTTCAGGTTGTAATGATAGATCATGTATAATAAGATATATTTTTCTTAAATTTAATTTATGGCTGAGGGCAAGAAATTCTCCACTATCTAATGTCTCATCAGATTCAGACAAAAAAAAAAAAAACAAACGCAGTTGAACCTTCAACAAACAAACCACATCACTAGCTGACCACCAAATCCTCTGAGTTCCTCCTTAACTCTAATCATCTTGGCACTAAGCAAACTGCCAAACATGAAGATGTAGTGGGAGATTATTCCTTCTCAGTTGTCATGTCGTCACCACATTTGAAATATATACATCAAGTCTTCCAATGTTGGCAGCAGGTCTGACAAGAAAATTCAGCAAGTGTCTCCATAGGCTCAACTTCTGAGTATCCTCTTTCCACCACATTCTGCCATCTCTAAAGCTGCAGAGCTGACCTCTTGCGTTTTAGTTATTGTCCTGTCAAAGGCGACCCAATTGCAAAATGTCCCTCATGTACTCTGTGGGATCCTTTTGCCATCATTATTCTGTCAGAAAAAAAGAGTAGAGAGTAAAAGTGTTTCCACAGGGGGATTTGGCCACAGTGGTTTCTACAGACCTCAATCACTGTAAACCACTGATTGTGTCAGTTTCATGTAGCACTCCACCAAAGTCTCCAATGAATCACCTCAAATTGCTCCTCGCTACATCTGCTGTTGTAAAGGAGAATTCCCTGTGTTCAAATTATACGGCTGCTATTCAGCATCCAGTGTCTCCACATCCTTTTTTTCTTAAGATTTACATCCAAAATAAACACCGCTTGACTCATGCTGCTACAGCTACACAGTATGGTTTTCTTTCCGGAGTGGATTCTAACGAGGCTGAGAGCTTTCTATACGCAGCCTCCAACCTGTGCTCAGGATAATCTACTGTAATACAAGAAAATGGCTTCACAATTTTTTTCCAGTAAGGTGGTTTCTGCAGCAGTCCAGTGGAGTATTCCATCAACGCTGCTGATGAAATCTGCGCTTAATTGAAAAAGCCCGGTTTGCATTAACGTCGACTTTCACTTTAGGGCTCAAGCTGTTCCATCAACACAATTTAACCGTGTCTTGTCGATGTTAACTGAAACCAGGCTTGAACAATTTTGCATTGTACGCACGCACAGAGTACATAAGCAGCCCAGAGCAGGCGATTGTTGAAAAGAAGATACTGGCTATATTATCAGTAAGCTTGATAATATCAGATGTATGTTTAAAATTGTGGTGTCAGCTAACTTAGAAGAACTGACATAACTACAATACATTTACTGTTAATTAGCCTAATTCAGTGAGGTGTTTGAAGAATATCTGATAGTGACCCTTGGCCTCTATTCATTCTTCTGTTACATCTCAACAGGAACCATCTCAAAAGCCAAAAAAGAATGTCACAACGAGTGAAAATGAAGTATAAAAACATTTTCCTGAGTGGTAAGTAGCCTATAATGACATGTGAAATGTATTTCAATCAGGAGAGACAAGTGAATGAAGCAAAAAGAAGTATTTGTTATGCAGATGATATTGAAGATTAAGTGCTAACAAAAGTCTTTGGTCCTGAGCAGCAGCAAGATCTGTTGGCCTATATCATTCACTGAGTGGAGACACTATTTGCCTGCTAGATCCCCTAACTCAAGATGCCCAAGGCTTACCATGTGTGAGTAGTCCTTATTTTTAACAATAAAAACAATGTGCATTTTATGCAATTCTTTCTTCTTTTGCTTTAACAACTGCAGTGTTTTTCTATTTGCAGGGAGATGACGCCAGCATGTCTAGAGCTCTTGATGAGGAAACTATTTCTGCAGTCATAGAAACGTCAGAGAAGAGACCAAATGTGAAATGTTTTGGATGTGTCTGCATTCTTCAAATTATGTAAAACCATACACCTTGCTGCAGGTCTTGACCGGAAGAAACAAGTACTTCAGCAAGGAATGAAGTAAGTAATTATTCATGTTGCTATTACCAACTATATAATCAGCTACTCTTTGACACATTTTCTCTTTCACAGGATGTCAGTTCGATTTACAAGCATCATCTGCTTATTGGCATTGAAAGTCAGAAACTGGACATCGAGAGATAAAGAAAGTGGAGAAAGATGCAAGTATAAATATAAACACAGCTGAAGGTCTTCAGAATAACTTCAAAACAACTTTGGCACTTTTTTCTTAAATTATAAATGCTAAACTTTCAAATAAAATAGGCGAATCAGGCAACTTCCATCGCAGATCATCTGACAGCATAGAGAGTGACCTTTAATGACGTGGAACACTTTGCTTGGCAGAGCATTTATTAAAAATTGCTCAGCATGACTAAGAAGGGTGGATACAGTGGTGTCTTTGAAAATGTAAAATATTGTGTAAGATTTCAAATCTGGTTTTGCGTAGGCCCTCTGCAGCTACATGTTAGTGCTGACGAGTTCTAGTGATTTGTTTGTTTTGTTTTTATTCGTTGATCTGTGCTGATAAGATAAAGTGAATCACTATCTCTGTACAGTACAGTTGCTTCTTTGTGTAAAGATGACATTGAAATGGACATTTCTGTGAACAACTGCCAGGGTAACAGGATTTAAAGCCAAAGAAGTGTTGACATCTAATTTGATCTATTATCACAGATGTGCACATTTCATCCAAATCCAATTATTATTATTCTGCCTGACAGTGTATGGACAGCTGCTCCCAGTACATACATGTACATTTATGCTATGGAAAGATTTCCAGGTCCAGATGGGGCCTGGATACACACATGGGAACAGTCTATTGTGTCTATAACATTGGCGAAGCCTGAAGGAGAGGATTGTCAACCTGTCGCCTACTTAACATTTTAAGTCACATACCTGCAACTGAGTAAAAGGCCTCCTTGATTCTTTGTGTTTCAAGATGACCAGGAAAAGTGATGAAAATATTCAGGTACTGCTTTAGAGCAAGGTATACCCTTCTTATTTCCCGGCACACAGTTGCCTTCGCCTTCTTCATCACCAACACTGTAGAAGAATGCCCCACATGCAAAGACACACAGAGTTATGCAGACAGACTGAACAGTGGTCAAGGCTTGGCTACACTGAGTCTGCTTCCTTATGTGTGGTTCCAGTAGACTACATAGGCAAACTGTCTCTGAAGACCCTTGGGGCTGATGGTGTAAACACTCTGTGTAGAATCTGTGCGCCTTCATCCACAAGGTTGTTGAGGAATGGACATGCCATAGTTGGTTGTAACAAGTCTTTAAATGCACCACTTGTATAGCCTAGGCCTATGTCAGTTAACCTATTGGCTTTTTAAGACAGAGAAAGCGGTAAGACATGTTTTTCTTTGTTTATTTTTATTAATGCATTATTTGGAACTAAAGTAAACACATAAATTCATGCTTGGTCACATTGTGAGAAAAAGGTCTGAACTTGTGTTTCCAAACACAGACATGACAAAAGTGATATGAACGTGAAAAGACACTTGACAGAACTGCCTTCTGGGATTTTGTTTCCACCTGTTGGAAATTGTTTGACACACAGCTAAATTAAGCTAGACAGTTAGCCCGCTACAGAGCAGGTTAGTTCAGCGGTATGAGTTACCTTGATTACTGAGCAGGGAATCCTATAAACCACAGTAATGGAACACATCTCTCACTTAAATTACTGAGACTTATAAAAATAAAAAGTATTTTCCTTTATCTGCCTTGATGGAAGAGGGCTCTGGAAGACATAACATAATTCAGTTGAAACTCCAAAAACATCAGACTCTAAACACAAAATCAGTTAAGATCAAACTCAATGTTTTCTTTTCTCCACTTATGCCAAAAAATGATAATTTCACTGCTATTTTTGGTGAGGGGAGCGACATACTGCTGTCACTAAAGCTTCAACCCCGCAGAGTAAACTATGCTCAAGTTACAATTATACAAGATGCTGGTGTGAATAAAAACACCATCAGGCTTTTCTTTTCTTCCAGGCAGAGAAAAAGAAAAGCCGGTTGTTATCCTTTCTTTTTCTTTTACAACTTGATGTTAATGACACCACATGTTTTAAAATGGACCAGGAGGAGATATAGCAATGGAGAATGCACAATGGAGAAAGATTTTCCTTGATTTGATGTACTTCCAGCTGAAAAATGAGACAGGCGGGTGGTGTAGGATCATCACATTTCTCTATTTCCAATGTATGTGCAGTATGTACGGTTTTATTTAGATAAAACAATATGTTTCAGTTGGTTTTATCAACCAAAAACTTTTGATCAGACAATATGGTTCCAATGTGTTTTAATGGAAGTGATAATGTATAGAAAAATGTAATTATTCAGTAAATGCTGATGTATAGACATAGATACTACAAGTGAAAATATTCACCAACTCCAGCAATAAGATGTGGAGCTCAGTTCAGGAATGAAGTGGGTGGTATCAGAGACTGGATTTTCATCTGTATCCAGTCAGTGTGTAAAAGAGATAATTATTGTGCTGCCTAATTATCCTACTAGGCTAACACAAATTAAGATCAGCAGATACAGCTTCCATATGTTATACAATATGTTTAAAGACACCAAATGAATGTTAATTTTGCTCTGTATGTGTTGGACACATAAATAAGCAGCTGTTTGCTAACAAGTTCACCATATGTTAGAGTTGTTTTTGCAGCTTGTCTCTGCTGCTCACAAGAAGCCAAAAAACAATCTGTTATTGCAAGTTTAAAGGGGACATATAATGCACATTTCCAGGTCTATATTTATATTCTGGGGCTCCACTGAAATACATTTGCATGATTTACAGTTCAAATAACTCCTTATTTATCTTATACTGTCCCTTTATTCGGGCCCTCAGTTCAGACTCTGTCTAAAACGGGCAGTTTTTGCTCCTGTCTCTTTCTGGTTAGCCAGCTCTTGGAAGCTGCCCCTCGGCAGACTTCCGCTGGCTCCAGAGGCTACGTAAACAAACCATGAAACCAACTATAGTAGAGGGATTTCACCACTTTTGTCACGTTCTTTACTCAAAATGTCAATTTCTCAAATACATCTGCACAAAGTATGCAAGTGGACATTGCAAACAACACATGGAACAACCTTAGCAACAAACAGCCATTTATGGGCATGGGGTCAGCTCGTCAGCAAAGTAGAAAAAACTGTCACAAATGAAGTGTTCAGTGAAGGCTGAAAACTGGGCTTTTAACTTATAGGTTGCATTTCTACAAATGTTAACCTCAAGTTTTGGAACTTGGACAATGTGTAATAGATATCTGACATTGCAACAGATAACAGAAAATCACAAAAAGCATAATATGTCCCCTTTAAGATGTTTTGGAGCTTTACTCCAAATCTCTGAAATGCTTCTTTGGGGTCTCTTTGCGCTACCCTATAAAGTATTCTTACACAACACATCCTCATAATTAAACAACCACATAGGTCAATTGCACCATATACTCCAGAGTGACCTGTAGGAGCGTTTTCTAATATGCCGCCTCTATTGGTGCTTTCCAAAACCATCACAAATCACTATTGATTGACTGAAAGATCATGGTTTGGGTTAAAATGATCACTTGAAACATGGTATGATTCGCAGTTGGAAACATGACACTTGCGGTTGGAAACAGGAAGTGAACAGCAGTCTCTAGCAAATAAATCCACTTTTTGCCATCTATCTATTTAGCCAGCCAGCCACCCAGCCCGCCACCTCTGATTATGGAAATTTGTCACCTTATATTAACGTGCAACAACTATGGCCGTGAGATGGTGTCTGCCACTCAAACGTAACTATGGGTCGTTTTTGCCAGCTGAATTTTTGACCTATACTGTTGTTTTTCTTTTGAGGGCGGGCTGTTCTTATGGAGTGTCCTGAACTCTTCACAGAGTGCTCTGTAGGTTCCTCCCAAGCCCCCAGGAACTGCGCCGGGTTGTGAAGCCAATTTGACATAATGGCCAAGCCGTGTAATTACGTCACGTGATGATATTGGGCCCAAATAGACTTTTTCCCATAGACTTACATTGTGAAAGAGACGTCTGTAAATCAGCAGATAATTTTTTTGAGCATAACAAGCCCCGCAAAATGACTCGTCTCACTATCAGAATTTGATCCGTTCGGGCTGATCACATTTGGAAAGTCTAGAAGAGTTGCACGATTGAATTGTTTTATCCCCATTCAAGTTAGCCGGAGGGCTAAACTGGAAGTAGCCAGCTTGGCCAGCAAAAGTCACTAGTGTGCTTGCTTTATGGGCCCAACAGATGCAGAAGCAATGCGGGAGAAGTTGAACTTTTTTGGCTTCATGCGCCACTGAGCAACTTTCATAGGAATGAACAGGGCCCTGCCTCTGACGCTGTATCCAGTTCTCTTTATACATCCATGGTTCCTCCTCCAACACTCCTCAGTGCTCTGTTTACACACTGTGATGTCCTGCTGAGGTCTTCTGCGGTCACTGGGATTTGTTCCTTTCCCTTCATTGAGAGCATTTCGTGATAACCCTCCAACATCATGCAGCTAGTCCAGCATTAAGGCACCTAGCTGTCGTCTCTCTCACCATGTTCCCCTGACCTTTGTTTGACTACGTATACCATCTCTCAGGATGATCTCAAATCTAATCATGTAATTCGATTAGAAGAACCTCATTACTTTGAATCGCCTGCAGAATTAAGGCTTTGTCTCAGGTCTCATTACATGACATTTCTCCTTCCATGAACGCAGTCTGGCTTGTTGGCAGCAGGATGGGTGATGGGGGACGAGATTGAGAGAGAAATACAAAAACAGGGGGTCTTCATTTTGAGAAATCAAGACCACACATCGTCTTTTTCTTATTAGAGGAGCATGATCCCTCTGACAGCCGCCAGGCATTTCCTCTCTCAGTATTTCTTAACTTAAATGCAGCAATTTAAGCAAGTTTTTCCTTTTTTCCTTTTTAAATGATCACTTTGAAGCTTATTATGTTTAATATCTGATTTGACTGTATGAGAAAGGTGTTGATTAAACTCTTTTTGACACAGTTTGTTAAATTAGACTGCAATATAATGATGAGTGTTTAAAAAGTTGCATTACACCAGCCAACCATGTGGTTTTAAAATTTTCTATGAGCCACATCTGATTAGCCTGGAGTCCAATGATGTGACATGTTTTTCTTCTTATTCCATTTAGCATTGTTTGGACAAAATGTGTGGAAACACAATGTGTTTGGAAAGTCTCTGACCACTTGTGCATTTGAAAGAATGTATCACTTGCCAAAAAAGAAACACATTGATTAAAACAGGCCTTTTTTTTGTTGACATCACATTGTCTGTTTTTGTTTTACCTTTGTTACATATATACAATAATTCACATTCAGCTAAACTTGCCATGAATATCCATTCTGACATTTTATTGTTCATTTTTCCTCTGCAGGGAGGTCAGCGTTCTGGGTCAAGTACATTTTTTATGGAGCTGTTGGGGATTTGATATCTTGTTCAAGGACACTTCAGACATGGTGGATGCATCCCGCAGTGACTTGAACGACTTGATCCTTTGATTGCAGAGCTGCAGCCAAATAAATGTGCACTACATCTGGTCAATTTAATATGACTTGAAGTGGAATTTCACTGCCAAACCTCCTACGTACATTAAATCTGACTTGAGCTGTCCAGAAATGTTTTCCACTCACGCTGCTGATCATGCAGATTGCTTGAATATCTAATATGACATGAGCTGAACACAGTTATTCACTGTAGAAGTCCATGCTCGTCATGATATATTACGAGTTAAATGTCAAAAACATCATTTAGGATGATAAATTTACCTGTGTGCACAGTCTGGAAATGTTTTTTTTTTTTCTGTTGGATTCAACCCAGAAACTGCTATATGTTCGCAGCATTTTTACTTCTATTTTTCTGCATATCCAAAAAACTGAAAAAAGTAATGTAGCACACAAAGCTTTGGAGCTGAAGATAACGAGGATGACCTTTAAAGCTGTGACGAATTCTTGATTTATAGATGCATGTGTTTCCTATTCACTTACTGTAAAAGTTTACAATATGCTAAGCCTCTCTAAATCCACCTAACTTTATTAGCTAACAGAAAGATGTATTGACAGATGTTGTCATGCAGCGGCGAACATGTTGTTTACCCCCACAGTCGGCAGGAAGCTACTTGCTCTTGATGTCTAATCTAATAAATGTGAAATACTGAGCTGTCTGGGTCTCTGTGTGTGAGGAGGGGTGGGGGTTGAGGCCTCACAGAATTGTTCAAAGAAAGTCCTCTGTTTGACATGACAGTTTACAGACCAAAACCCACCTTATATGTCATCCACAGGAGGTGGAAAAGTAATTTCTTTCATCTCTCTTTTCTCCTTGTTCCCATCCCTCTTGCCGTCTCATTGGTCCAAACTGTTGGACATGACAGAACAGTTAATACCAAGCAGATCAGATTCCCTATCTGTGCAGGTTTGCACAAGAACCATATCTAAGGCAATAAAGATCACATTTCCCAGTTGATTTTGTGCCCATTAGCTCAGGATCACTTTATTTAATCTCCTACAAGGACATCATGTAGTGCAAATTAATTTACAACAACAGAACTACAGAAATGTAAAATCAGTTTTAAAAAATAAATAAATAAATAAAAATCAGACTTTCTCCAAAATTGTGGTTTGTTTTGCTGCTGGAAGTTTTAAGATTTGATAGCGTAGAAGATCTTGGCATGGGAGGAAAATCTATGACTGGATTTGATTTTCTTTCTGGCAAAACACCAAATCCTGAGGCAAATTTTAAAATTGTTGGAAGGGCCGTCGAGGACCTTGATGCTGGTCAAACAATGAGGTGATGCTCTCCTAAGTGGAAAATTCCTGAACAGTCAAGGGAGGCTTTTAAAGGTATTGTATAACTGAGGACCAGAGTGGAGAATTTTAGAAGAGAAAATGGTTATACTCTTCACTCAACCTGTAAAGATATGATTTATGTTATTCTATATATTTTTAATAGCCAACAAATTCATGAAAAGACTGAAACCTGCAATGTGCTTGTCTGTGGCTCTCAGTCCCAAACCCATTTGTTCTTACTGAAGATGTAGTTATTTGAAAATAAGTAAAAAATATAAATAAATGAAAATAAATAATTTATTCCTAAAAATTTAATAAATTAGCGCATATTCATAAATTTGTTGCTGTGGTGAGTACATAATTAAGTAAACTACAGTGTCCATGTTAATTGTGATCAAGAAACATGTCTCTCAACGCAATGATGTGGTGCACTGATGAGTTTTTAAAACTTTCTGACAACACTGGAGTGGAATAAGCTATTTTATTCTTTAGCTACACAGACAATACTTGTGAGTGGGATCAATCAATTTATTGGTGGTTTTGGAATTGATCACAGTAAGAACAATTTATAATACCACAAGATTATCCTTTAACCTTAACTCCACCATTGTACTATTATACACCGAAACATACGAGACATTAATAACATTAGCAGAAATTGACAGAACAAAGCAGAGAACAAGGGGCAACCCAGCAAATATGGAACTGAGATAGAGAGGAAAGAAGGACACATGAAAGAGAACAGAGAGAAAAAAACAGGGTGGAGACATTTTCATAGAGAGCAATGAGCCAAGTGAAAGAAGAAAAATAAAGGAATCATATCAGAGAGACTGAAATATTGCTGGTACTTTTCTGTTCTGTGAAGAAACCTGCTAATGTGCAATCCACCCTTGGGAAAAAATCATATTTATTTTCTTCCTGAGAGTTAAACGGGAAGATCGATACTACTCTAATGCCTGAAAAAACATACACACCCACTGTAAGATACCAAGTGTGTGAGAGAAGACAGAGTCAGAGTTAACGCTGAACCACAATGCTTTTTATTGGCACTTAGCCTACAGCTAAATCTCTGCTAACACCATGCAGTAATATAACTCTGGGGGAATACACACAGGCCAATTACGGAAGCCTACCTAGTCAAATAGAGCACAACTCCCAACAACAATACATTACACCTCCCCTTCTAGCGAAATACAACACAATATCAAGATCACCACAATAAATGCAGCTACAGCACGTTTCAGGAATATCACAAAAATAACAAAATACTTCTTGTCACTAATGCTGTCTACAAAAATAACGACATACTCATGCAAGTGTCTCTGAATGCACAACAAACTTATAATACAATCTGCATCACAGCTGCTAGCTTGGAAAGAGGGGTCTCCAGGACAACCACTTCCTTTGGAGTCTTTAAACACCTGCCTCTAACTATCACACAGTCTCTTGAAGCTGGAATGAATTATAAGTTCAGTTTATCAGGGTGTTTTACCACTCTGCCTCGTCTGGCGGTGTACAGTGTAGTTGGCTGAGTCTGGGCGGCGCTCAGGTGTTTCTTGGGTGGTGAACTGGGTGAGTCGGGGGAGGATGGAGATTGTGGTTCCCTGCCTTGTGATGAATCAACCGGCTCTGTCCAAGGCTCATCCAGGATGATGTAACGAGCCTAGTTCGCAGCTGGTGTACTCTTTCAGAGATGTTGACTGTTGTGATGGAACTCTTTGAACTCATTGTAGATTGCAGCCAACGCTGTTTACAATGTAAGACCTGGGAACACTGTGTGGTCAGATAACAACCTCTGGAGACCACCTGGAATGACCTGGCTACGGCCCATTATCAGTTCAGATGATGACAGGAATGCCATGTCTGTTGAACTGACCTTTTAAAGCTTCAGTGGCAGTACAACTGTGCTGGTCTTTCAGTTAATCAACTTCAATGAACTTTGAGTAGTAGTCCACCAGTGCTTTCCTTCAAACTCAAAAATGTCTGAGGATACTTGTCCAAATGGCAGTCCTGGAGTCTCTGTCGGCTTGAGTAGCTGTTTTGAAACTCTGCACATTTACTGCAGTTTCTGACCATTTCCTCTATTTCTGCAGACATGCCTGGGCAGTAAAACACTTCACAGGCTCGCTGTTTGCTCTTAACCATTCCAAGGTGAGAATGGTGTATAAGCCCTAGCATGTGTCCTTGCATTGCAGGAGGCACCACTATACACAGTCCTATGTCCACTACACATCAGAAACAGCCAACTGGCTTCTTGAGTCCCAGTATGGATGAACAGGAAGATGAATCTCCCGCCTGTGATCTGGCCAGCCCTGCTGAATTAACTTTTGGAGAAGGCTTAACTTGTCTTTCGTATGTTCCTGTAGTTATATCTACTTCTGGTCACTAACTGAAATGTAGCTGAGCATGGACTCCATGGGCTCCATCTCTAGAGCACTATCACTCAGCTGCGCTCTTGACAATGTATCCGGCAGCTCCATGTCATTTCCCCTCCTGTGCTTAACAGTGAGGTCATACTGCTGGAATCAGAGGTGCATCCTCAGAATGTACAGGATTAGAGAGGAGTGTTTTTTTCTAAACATATCCTCAAGTGGTTTGTGGTCGTTATAGATCATGACATGTTCTCCAAATGTGTAGTGATGAAACTTAATACATTCATGGACAATTGATAGCGTCTCCTTTTCAGTTTGTATTTGCATATTGTGTTTCAGGATCTGTCAATGATCTTGAGGAGAGCACCAAGACCACAACACAGAATATGTCCATAGGCTCAGCTGGATCATTATATTTGAGCACTAGAGGATGTGTGCACAATTCTTTGAGCCTCTCAAAAGCTTGCTGCTGCGCTGGCAGCTATGTAAACTCCACTTTGCTTTTGAGGAGTTGCCGCAGCGGGATGCCTTCTTCAGTGAGGTTTGGAATGAACTTTGACAGATATGTCATGAAACCCAGGAAACGGCACATCATAGCAGAATCATGGGGAAAGATGGGAAGAGAGAGAAGGCCCATGGTGACTAGGAACCACAAGTGGGGTGACGCTCCCCAGTCTCCCCAAAGCATCATTACCCTCCAGGCAGCCACAGAGGGTCCAGGAGAGCAGAGTGTCCAGCGGGGAAAGACGAGGAAACCAACTGAGTCAGACAGAACATGAATGGTGGCCGCAGGCTGGCCAGCCCCAAACAGAGTAGAGCACCCAGAGTACTGCAGCATGTCACGGATGTCTCTGCCCAACTGTGTGAGTACTGGAGACAACAGTACTCTGGGGAGCAGTTGGGTGGGCTGGTTGTGGTGGGACTAGTTACTGCCAGTTATTTCGTGCCATCAGGGTACCAGCAGAGGTGGGCATCCCACCAAAGGACCCCAGCCCTGGGGAGGACGAGCCAGCAGGCAACCGACAGACGTGTCTCACCCACGGATAAGGCCAGCTGGTACCTGAGGACATTTTAGGCCAGTGGTCCAACCCCCCTCTTGTAGAAACTTATACTTTACTTGAGTATTTCCATTTGATTGGTGAAAAAGTCCAAAAATTGAAAACAGATTTGTGTATCAGAGCTTTGTTCTTCTTTACTCGATCCCAAGTTGGTAACCACTGGACTAAACTAGCTAACTGTATATAAAGTAGTTCAAACTAACTCCACCTCCAGCAGCTACAACAGTAACATGCTGCTTACACACTGATGCTTCATTATGAATAATCTACTGATGTCATATATAATATATCAGTCAAAGGGACCAAACCATTTTTTTTACTAGTATTTTGACATTGCTGTATTGGTACTTTTACTCAACTAAAGGATCTGAATACCTCTTCCACCACTGGTATTTAACATCACAAATTGTCCTTTTCACGCTTACAGGAGATACAATGTGTTAATAGATGAAGTTTAGAAGTGCTGGTATGCAGATTTTTTTCCTTTGGACAGAGGTATAAGCTAGCAGTGTCCCCCTGTTTCCAGTCTTTATGCTAAGCTAAGCAAACTGGCTGTTAATTGTAGTTTCAGACAGATATTAGAGTGCTATCAGTCTTCTCAGCTAACTCACAGCATGAAAGAAAATTAGCGTATTTCCCAACATGTCAAACTAAATTAACTTTATCATTTGAGTTGATGTAATGAACCAGACTGCCAGAGAACATGTTTGAGGGCGTGTTTCAGTGTTTATTAATGGTCAAATCCATTAATGTCTTGTTAACAGTATCACCAATAAAAAAATAAATAAATTTTAAAAAATGGTCAAATCCAGCATTGTGATCAGGTCTCTGTCAATATTACTTTTAGCAGCTCGCTCTGCCACGCTGCTAATCACCCAAATCAAAACCTTTTGAGAAAGGAGAACAAGAATTTTGAGCTCAGCAGGGAATATTTTTTCAAGGCCTTCCAGAGGTTTGAATGTCAAAAAGACAGAGCTGGGGAAAATATGATTTCCATAGAAGGAAACTGCAACGTTCGATCAGTCAGAAACACACTAATGTTCCTCTTTCCTGGAAGAGCAAATGCACAGACATATCTCTAGTGTCTGAGCATTTGCAGAGATAGATGTTGTCCTAGTGTTTGAAGACATATTCCCATCTGCCATTCCGCCAAATGTTTGTTTCAGCTCATATCTCCGTTTCTACTGATTATTATACAGTAGGAGGAGGTCTTGGCACAGACAAGAGCTGCATAAAGCAATCTATCACCAAGCATAAGGGAGTGCATTATACAGCATTAGTGGGCATGCTTGTATTTGTTATTACCTGTACTTAGACCACAGTTCCCAGCAGGCTAAATTGTCTCTCCCAGCATGACATCCTGTGCAGAAATCCACATAATAACACACAATTTACTCACATGTTGGCAGTGACCATTCAGCTCACAGGAGAAAGCATCTCTTCTCTTTCCATCAGATACGGTATGTCCACATTCCATTTTAAATATTTAACATGTTGGCCCGGTTATTGTGTCTTATTTTTTTCCAACAATAACATTCCAGGTAGAGCAGCGCTGCCTCTGTAGGGGTAAAATCCTTTCTGAAACAGTATAAAATATTCTCATCAGTTCATCGCAATATATGTATATTGCAGGAAAGGTTTTGCATTGTCAGACAAAACAGTAACCACAGACACACAATTAAAAATTTAGACATAAACACATGCACATAAATCAATTTTGGATGATTCATTGGAAGCCTACACATCATACACTTGCACATGGTTAAGTATTCATTACTGTGCATGTAAGATTAATTTTGAATTTTAAATGTCTTTTATTGACAAATCCAATAAACAAGCAACTTTGTATTCACTGTCATAACATGCTACTTTTTTCCCTTAAGCAGTGAAGTGCATTCTTTCTGCCAGATCCTGCCAACATCTGTGGGGTTTTGTTTTTGGCTTATCCATCAGAACATTTGCATGCTTTCTCTGCTCAGTAGGAGCCAAAATAAGTAGGTAACTGTCAAAGTGACTTGTTTAACCAAGGATGCTGGTGAAAAGAGTTCAAATAGACCTGTTTAAATTATCAGTCTGTTAATTAATTAGACAATTAAAATTGAAATTATTTTTGTTTGTCATTTATTAAGTAAAAATGAAAAATATTACTTATTTCCAGCCTCTTAATTGTGACGATTTTCTGCTTTTCTTTATCAGACATTTTGACTTGTCATAGTAGGAAAAGCACAGGTGTTACTAATAACATTAACAATGGCTCTCTTCTAATTAAGTGCACCAATAAGCCATGACAGTGATGATGCACAATATCAGGACCCTGAAACTGAAGCAGCTAAATAGAATCAGCCATCATTAAGCACCTGTGCTTTCCCTACTGTGACATGGTAATACATCCTCCATGAAAAAGTCCTAATGTGACAGACAGTTTTCACCATTTTTCGACATATTTATAACCATCAGGTTTATGAACAATGAAAATGTTAGCAGCCCTAGTTTACATTGCTTCTCGTGGATGATAATCCAGTCTATGTGTTACGTGGGGTGGATTAGGTGAACCCAAATTCATACACAGGTGAAGAGACAGGGATATGGTAGGAACAAGGTACTTATTTTTAGGCGGAGGAAAGGGAATGCAGGCCTGGGGAGGTTTGGGCAGGTAGCTGAGATGAGCGGGGATCCAGGCCAGGGAAGCAGGGCTGACGAGACAAGGGACAAGAGACAGAGCAGATGGGTCTGCAGGGAACAAGAGAACAGGACGAGTACCAGAGCAACGGGCAACAAGAACTAAATAGAAAAACTGGTAACAAAGTTGGCTCAAAGCGTAGTAACACTGATGGATAGCAGAGTCTACCATCTGGCAGAGTGGAAGTGGCAGCGCTGAGTATTTGTAGAGGATTTGATTACTGAGATGAGGTGCAGCTGGTGTGACTCTGTCTGAGTCTGGCACACCTGCAGACAATCACACACACAGGGAGAGGGAGGGAGAGAGCTACTCAGGGAATGACAGCAGGTTAGGGAGACACAGGATTGTGACACCATGTTTGAGTTTCTCACCCTCTAACGATGTAAAAAGTCCAGGCGCAAATAGTTTGATGAGGGAAGAACAGAGTGGAAAAGCAATATATTGGCTCTTGCATGCTGAAAAAATGTTATACCTTTGCTACATAAGGCCATTGTCTAATTTTGTCTTTCTTCACAGGTGACCATTTGTCACATAAAATGTCAAAAGATGAGTGACTTCACTAAACAGCCACGCAAATATTATGCTACCCTCTAAAACTAAACTTAAACTAAACATTTAGTTTAGTAGAACCTTTTTGTTTGTGCTTGATAAAGGCTACTCCACTGTGTTACAGGAGCCACGTTATTGTAACAACCTCATGAACAATCCTCCACTGAAGGCTTTGAATGAGTGGCTGGTAGATTGAAAGGTTCAGTACCAATGTCCACACTCACGGACTTTGAGGTGTGTTCCCGTTAAGTCTGGGAGTGCTGTCCCACTGTCAACTCATCAAGTGCGTGAGGGCTCTCACACAGACATTTTGAGCCCTTTATGCACACTTTCTGTAAGTCTGCATCTCTGTAGACTTTGCCTGAGGGAATTACCCACACTTCATAGCGTTGTGACGTTAAATCAGTGTTAAATATGGGGTTACCGGGGTAAGCTATTAACAAGGATCTCTCATCAAACATCTCTTATTTTTTGATGATGCTGTTTTGACAAAAAGGAGTAAATTGATTATTTGACAATTCCTCTCATCCACTCTGTTAGGCAAGAGCCTGGAAGATGTTCAAATTAGACAGTCAGTCCCTCACTTGACTGTCGTGCACATGATTATTTTATGGGTATATTACCTGTTTTATACTTTGTTTAATGTATTATGTTCTTTATGAGTTAGTGGTTTTACTATTTTGTTTCAATGAGCTCACTGAGACAAGTCCCAATCAGTCATGTTGATATGGCAATAAAGTATTGAATAAAAAGTCCCAAACCCACAATCATAACATGTTTTGGTGTCGTCAAGGTAACATGATATGTCGCAAAGTGCTGTCCTATTCCTATTTAAACCATTTTGAGCCCTTGCAGCCTCTCACGCTCAAGCACTTACCAGGTGACGTCAATTAAGTCCGTAAGAGTTCAGGGTTTAGGGCTTGGAGAGGACATTGGGATTGGGCCAAAGTAAAAGACTCTTCACCTCAACACCTTGATCACTACCAGAACCCCAGGTATTAGATAGTGACACTCACACTCTTCAAACTCAGATGTCGTATAAGACAGAGTATGACCTTTTTTCTGACATGCACAAACAGCAGAAGAGACAACCGGAGCGCAGAACAGTGCTCACAGTCCTCAGCCACTAGCTTAGGCAGAGTACTGTTTAGGACCTGTCTGAGGGGCCGGGGCAGGGGCTCGTAGACTTCAGCTACAGCCTAAAATAGCAGCTTTACTGATCTCAGGCCAGGCTTCACTTCAAACTCCAAGTGGCCTACTTTAACACCCTGCCTCACATAAAATAGACTGCAGGCTGGAAGACGACAGCATCCATGAAATAATGAAGGAGCTGAAGAGTAATGGGAGACAGTGACAGAGGTGACGCAGACAGACTCGTGACTGCTGTGTAGCTTGAGCGTTTTGTTAATACTCTCAAAGGACCCATCTGGGATTCTCTTCAACTGAAGAAGAGCAGTTTCTGTCATCTGTGGCTTAAATATCCCAATATAAATCAGTGGATTGTGGTTTAATTGCAGCTGTATTCAACATTATGTCAGCACCACATCTACATACATGTGGATCACACGCTGTGCGTAGGGCACTAAGTGCCGGAGGAGGCACCCAACAGTCTAATGATCATCATGCACTCACACGAATGCGACCACATGAAGTGAGTAAGTAGCTAGCAAAAAGTGGAGCTAAAGTTTTTTAAATTAACATTAGTGTTGTTTTAACCCTCCAGTTTATCTGGTGCTGCTGAATGACATCATAGTAATGTTGATGTAGCTTGATAGTTTTGATAGCTTGACTACTGATGTATTCACACTGTGTGTCGTTTGTCCACAATTACCGTAATTAACACCATACAAGTTCTGCTTCATGCTCACTCAGACTTTTAAAGGGAATGCTCTTTACATTTTCAGAGTGAGTGAAGGAATCAGGAGAGTGAGGAAGAATCACAGGATGTAATGGTGTTGAAAGAAAAACAAGGAGAAAGTAAAGAACCGATTCAAGATTCAAGAAGGAGGAAAAAGTTTAAGGAGGAAAGAGAAATACACAGAGGCAGCCCAGGCATCAGATGATGGAGAAACATGAACACATTCAAAGCAGGAAAACTGGTAAGGTCTGACTTACACCAGAGTTACTGTTCTGGTAAATATTTTAAAGGCACAATCTGTTATCCAAATGTAAACTAAAGGTAAACTAAACTTACAGATCTTTGAATGCAGGTATTAACACTACACAACAACTCTATTAACATGTTTTCTTAAGCTGATAAAAGGTTGTTGACCTCAGTAACTGTTGTAAACACATCACTAAAGCTGACAGATAGTTTCTGTTAAGAAACACAAAAGGCTGATTCATCTATGAGTCAAACTGTTGTCTTGATTTGGCTTTAAGTTTGAGCAAATTAATTCCCTATAAGTCAGTTTTGTTATTTTGATATATTACAAACATTGATTATATTAAGGACCATATAGGCGATGTGGCTGAGGTAAAGTACGGTTTACCCAAGCTTTTATTTACCACTACAGCCATGCTTACAAGCAAACCAATTTCAAAGTCATCGCCAGATTCTCACATACTGACGTACTGACATTGATGGCTGAGTCGGTCAAGTCCATCAAGTCTGACAGTCTGACAGTCAGATCGCTAGATCAAGGACGTTTAGACAGATGTTTTATGCACTGTCACCATGGCTTCCAAAGGACTTTGATGATGATGATGATGATAATTGAAAGCCTTCTGTTTTAATCTTCATGGTGATAATTGTGTGTAATTTGTTATTTGTTCGTAGTTCATTTGCACCTTCATCTTTATGCCAGTTTCACCAGGCCCTATAAATAATACTTTGAGATTTGAGAAATGATTTTGCACTTTTATCTTGATCTTGCTAGTGTCACTTTATAATACTTAATTTTATGTTTACTGAACTACGAACAAATAACAAATTACACACAATTATCACTATTAAGATTAAAACAGAAGGCTTTCAGTTATCATCATCATCGAAGGATGAGTCCTTTTGGAAGCCATGGTGACAGTGCATAAAACATCTGTCTAAACGTCCTTGATCTAGCGATCTGACTGTCAGACTGTCAGACTTGATGGACTTGACCGACTCAGCCATCAACGTCAGTACGTGAGAATCTGGCGATGACTTTGAAATTGGTTTGCTTGTAAGCATAGCTGTAGTGGTAAATAAAAGCTTGGGTAAACCGTACTTTACCTCAGCCACATCGGCTATATAGTTTACATTTGGATAACAGATCGTGCCTTTAAAATATTTACCAGAACAGTAATTCATCTGGATAAAGGCGCAAGTCAGACCTTACCAGTTTTTTCTGCCTTCTGCTTTGAATGTGTTTGTGTCTCTCCATCATCTGATGCCTGGGCTGCCTCTGTGTGTTTCTCTTTCCTTCTTAAACTTTTTCTTCCTTCTTGAATCTTGAATCGGTTCTTTACTTTCTCCTTGTTTTTCTTTCAACACCGTTACATCCTGTGATTCTTCCTCACTCTCCTGATTCCTTCACTCAAGCTGAAAATGTAAAAAGCTTTTATTTTAAAAGTCTGAGTGAGCTTGAAGCACAACTTTAACTTGTATGTTGTTAATTACAATAGACAAACGTGTGAAATTGTGGACAAATGACACGCCGTGTGAATACATCAGTAGTCAAACTATCAAAACTATCAAGCTACATCATCATTACTGTCATTGAAATCAGCAGCACCAGATAAACTGAATGTTTAAAACAATACTAATATTAATTTTAAAAAGTTATGCTCCACTTAAGAGTTTTTGCTAGCTACTTACTTCATTGTATCTTGTCTAACGGATTATTATTTGATGCTGCACACATTAGTTAAAGTCTTATATCATCCTCTGAACTCTTGTCTGTTTCATGACAGCGGCTCCAGTATGAAACCAGCATAGCACAGGTGGGCGGTGGTTTGTTGGTCCATGTTAACAGTAACAGCTGTCTCTGTGTCTCATACATAGACTGTATAAAAATAATGGACTTAGCCATCGTGACATCACCCATTGATTTGTGCACTCGTGTTTTGAAGCCTCAAGTTTGGCATTTTGACCATTACCATCTTGGATTTTTGGAGCCGGAAGTGATGAGAATTGACCATATTTGGATGAGAGGATGAAGCTGACCCTAACGCTAGCTGGTAGCTTGGTTAGCACTGTGCATTTAGTCTATGGTTAACTGTGATAATGCTAATGCTAATTTTCGCTAGTGAAAAACAGGCTTAAAACAATTAAAACAAAATGTACTTACTGGAAAAACCAAACATCCAACTCTTTAGAGGTTCTTTTAGTACAATCAAACACTAAACAAGACTTTTTTAAGCGAACAAAATGTTGCAATTAATTTCATGAACTGAGAACACACTGAAATAGCAACAGCTGTAGCTACACCTAAACTCTGTGAATCTGGGGTTACACCATGTTTACGTTACGTGACCAACATTGTCACCGTGGTAGCAACCTGGCAATCACAACGTAGTCATGCCCTAAAGCATACCCTGCTTTATCGTCTATTTTTCTCTAAATGGGACCATAATTTACAAAATAAACATCATGCTGTATTAAAGAAGACTTGAAACTGGCGATTGAGACCATAAACTTATTAGGAAAGTGTTTACTGAGGTAATATATCAACTGAGAAGTAGGGTCATTTTCTCATAGACTTTCATACAATCTGACCTCTTTTTGCAGCCAGTGGAGTCGCCCCCTGATGGCCATTAGAGAGAATGCAGGTTTAAGGCACTTCTGCATTGGCTTCACTTTTCAGAACCAGAACCACCCATTTGGTTGGTCCGTGTTAAGAGTAACAGCTATCTCTGTGTCTCATACAAAGATACAGTGTTCAAACAGAAAACAAAACTAGTGCTCCTAGAGGTTACAACAGAAAGTGCAGGAGGAAGCCAGCTGTAGTTAACAGTTAACAGCTGTAAAGTGATGGAAAGTTTGCATAAATCATTTCACATGGTTGCACTGGTGCGAGTGCATGATGATCATTAGGCTTCTTTATTGCCCTACACATAGGGCATGTGATGCGCGTGTACGTAGATGTACAGATTGTATTTACACCTAGCTTTAACATTTGTTTTCCTTATCCACATAACATATCGAGAAACAGATCACATGTAATACCAGATATAAATGAGGTATAAAAGGCAACACAGGTAAGAGTTTACACAGCTCCATCAAAAGTCAGGGGGCAGGTTAAAGCCTCTGATTGGTGAATGAACAGTATTACAGACTCAGCACCAAACAGCTTTGCTAGATCATGGATTTTCAGGCCACACAGCACGTAATGTTCAATTGTGTCAGCCTGTGAATCAAAAGAAGGACGGCCAGGTCGATCAACATTGCTGTTGCAGCACTCCATCATATCACCCTGCAGCCTCAGTTGCTGTACTATCTCCGTGAGAATCGTGAATACAGCTCCATTCATTTCTGTGTCAGTCAGGGCCGACATCATTCCAATTTGTTCAGCGAAGCCCTCAGTCTGATCTAAAAAAGCATAGGCATTGGCATTTGCTTCCATCTGTTCAGCTACAGCCAACACATCTACCATTGTAACATGCAAGATTTCATTAAGATCCACACCGGATGCTGCCATCTTGAATTATGCAAAAGAAACAGATTGAAGTTCAGTCACCAATCGCAGGGCAGAGTCCAACCCCTGAATTTTGATGGACGAAGTTGAAGATTATATATTTAATGTCTCGTTTAATTTGTGATTTATTTATTCATGGTGACAATTAAGCATTAAATTACATAATTATTATTCATTTATTTAAGCATTTAATTATATAATTATGTATGTATTTATATATTTAGTTTCAGCCCATAAAATCGTCCATACCAATGTAGCATCTCCATCTTAATCACAAGAGAGTTTGAGTATGTTATCTCATTTTATCTCACATCCATCAAATAGGAAAAAGACAGGAGTGTGACAAAGGGACTGTTGTGTAAATCTGCTGTGCTTACAGGACAGAGTCATTTTTTTGACAATAAACTTCAGCTACCTACCACTAAGCATTAATTTTTTATGGTTTGCAGGTCAAAACATCTACCCAGAGCAAAATTTGACCATTTCAATGTGTAGTTAGGAGCTGCTTCACTTTGAAATACAGTTATTCAAAAGGTACCCTAAGGCAATCTTTACTGTGATGGTGAACAGCTTTTATGAAAATATATTAAAAAAAAGGGCAGTGATTTGCTTTTCCTAATGGTCACACCAGGACAAGTTGTCCTTTTTCACTCTGAAAAAAAGCTGTCAAAGAAGATTAAATGCTATTGAAATGATGGCTATAAAGCAAAAAAAAAACAACAATGTTTCAATCAAATTTAACCCAGTTTCAACCTTGACATCTAGACGTCTTTTGACCTGCAATAAATGTTTACTGCAGTGTGTGTAAGTAACCTGATGGAGACGTTTTATGTCTGGACACGTTGTGCACTCTGAGGGTACAGCAGACAAGCAGATAAGTTAAAGATGTTGTGATGGCCGCACCTGCAGCCACACAGCTAATTTAAATGTCGGTAACCCTCCTGCACTCAAACGCCTCACATGCTTTTCTATAGTTTACACTTTGTTGTTCATTTTGTCCTCATTTAGTTTACTTTAGTTGACTTTATTTGACCTTATGTACATCACATTCACATACATCAGCAAACAGATAAATGATATGACTCATACATCATACTCATAGTTTGTCTAGTATTTTGACAGTACATTACTTCTATTTGTTGTGAGCACATTTAGGTACTTTCTGTATTAGTAAGTGTACAACAAGGTAAAACTAATAGTGTTAGCTTTTTGATACTTATTTACGTTTAGGTTTATTGTTAATATATTTAAACTGATATAAACATTGTCCAGTGTCGTTGTATTTGTAATTTAGTGATTAGTTTTTAGTGTCTTTATATTACCATTTGTTTTGAAAATGAAAACAGTCTAATGGTCTGATTTTTTTTTAATCCACCTCATGCCCTCAAGCTTAGTCCCTCACATATGTTATGGGATTTTTGAATATTTTCAGCTTGAAAAACATCATTATACAGCATGTATTGCATTTATTATTTCAACTTTTATGGCATTTCAGTGCAATAATTAACAAGTAAGCATGTTAGGATATGTTTGTATGTTCTGATGTTTCTTACAAACTCTGTAAATAAATACTTATTGTTGTTGAGGTTTCTGGTTGTAGCTTGGATATTTCTTTTCTTTATGCCTGGCTGCAGACCTGAAACTAGTATCTCTTGTTTACCAGACTCACAAACTGACAATGTGCATCATGGTCAATAGGAAACTCGCTGCTATTCACAGCCAGACTTCTGCATAATTGCCATAATTAAAAACAAGTCAAATAAGCTCACTGACCTGTTAAGGCCTTTGCAATTTGCAACAAACAGTTCCATTAAAATGTCGATTTGAAGCCATGCAGGCACTTCAATGCCTCATAAAGGCTCCTTTAATCACACCAGTGTGGCTTTAGATGTGCAATACACGCCAGAATGTTTTTCTACGTCTGTGGCAGGAAATGCCAGGATGTGCATGTAACAAATGTATTTAAGAATAATTGATCAGTGTTACAAAGTGAAGATTGGTGGATAGAGATATAAAAATCTGAAATGTGGAAAAAAGAAATCATATTTAATGCTCTGATGGATGTTCTTAGCCAAGCTAGTGGTGTCAATCTGTGAATGGTCGGCCACTTCGATCCAAAACGAAATAGCTAGTATTAGATGGATTACCATGAAATTTTGTACAGACATTCCTGATGCCCAGATGATTAATCCTACAGACTTTGGTGATCTCTTGACATGCCCTAATACTTTGGTTTAAGACTTGTAATAGTGACATTCCCATGAGCCTCAGCTGTACTGCAAATGTTAGCATGCTAACATGCTAAACTAAGATGGTGAACAAGGCTAACATTACACCTGCTCAGCATCTGCATGTTAGTACTGTCATTGTGAGCATATTAGCATGCTGACGTTAGCATTTTGCTCAAAGCACCACTGTGTTTGTAGTCTTCAGAGAGTGTGGATGTGTAATGATGTAATATTGTAAGAATAATAAAGAAATATTTCAGTAATTACTCAAATATAACAACCCAATGTGGGAGACATGAAATATGTGATTGTGTTTCAGAGTGAGCATCCATTTCTGCATTTTCATGACTTCAAAAAGACGTAAATATGAAGGCATCTCCTCATTTATAAAAGGGTGTGGGTCAAATGCTCAAAAACTCAAGGGACATTGACTAAAAGTACAACATAAATATGTTACAAGCAGCTGGTGTGTTCAGTATCAGTGCAAAAGAGTGATACAAAACAGACTCAAAATAGGAATGGTTTCAATAGAAAATGTGGACACCATCAATATCTCAACCACTGCATCATTAAAACATCAGAAAAACTCCAGAGGGCTGCAATGTGAGCCTAATGTTTCAACACAAGGGTCACTAATGATTTATTAGAGGTTGTTAAACTGTGTTCACCTAATGTGTTTTAATGACTGAAAACAAATAGCTGAGAGGAAAAAGATGTTAACAATTTGGCCACAGCTGGTAAAACTAATGCATTTTTGTTCATAAACATGTAATGAAAGCTTCAGAAGAACATTTGTATTTGAACAAAAGTTGTAATTCTGAAATGAAATATAACAAATACTCTGTTGAATCATGTCTACAACTGTTACTTTTGTTTGCCCTTTTCTGTGCAACTAACGCGTTTATTCATTCATATGAGCTTGTTTTGCCTTTCGTATTTATTTCCACAAGTGCTCTCTTTGTAAAAATCTATAATCTAATAGAGCAGAATAGTATCCAACTTTCACGAACTGGGGAGCCAAAAGAGTGCAGCGTAACTACTTAAGAAATGCTGACTGTCTGTTTTCTATCCCTTAAAGGAAGCGATGAGGTAATAGGAATACAATGACGGCGCTGAATGCAGGCTGAAAGAGCGACCTGCTTGTCCTTCACCTAGCCAACCTCTCATTCTTCTCCAGGATTTGGCTTTTGAACATAGCAGAAGCAGCAAAAATCTGATGCTGCGAATTCTCCCTAGTCAACACAAACTGCATACTGCAGAGAGACCTGCAGGGCAAATACTAATTTGAGGTTTAAATCTGCGTTCGGCACAGCGTGGACTGGTCTTGTTGCATGTATTTCATACAATGGAATAAATCCATGCATTGTATTTGATGCCATGGATTTACTTTCCCACATAGATGGACTTTTCTATTCATACTAGATCAATTAATCCCTTGAAAACCAAACTAGTGACGTTCTGTGACCAAGAGAACCATGTCATACAGGACAGATGTGTGGAAACTGTTGTGTTTCGAGCGGTCAGCTGAGGTTTTGTGTTTGATGTGATGATTATGCCATTACCAAAGAGCAGATGCTGCCAGTGGTGGAAAGTAACTAAGTACATTTACTCAAGTGCTGTACTTAAGTACAATTTTGAGGTACTTGTACTTTACTTGAATATTTCCATTTTATGCTACTTTATACTTCCACTCCACTACATTTCAGAAGGAAATATTGTACTTTTTACTGAACTTTTTAATTATTTATTTGTCAGCTTTAGTTACTCTTCAGATAAAGATTTTGCACAATAGACAATATAACAGGCTAAAATTAAAATACAACACAATGTTAAAGATAAAACCAGTGGTTTCCAACCTTTTTGGCTTTTGACATCTTACAAAAAGCAGTGTGCAGTCGGGGTCACATTTCAGATGTCTATGAGTTGTTAACAGCTCCACCAAATAGTGATTTTTCCCTCTAAACTTCTCACATGTTTTCATTTCAATAAATGTTCAAATGATCCAATATTTCACCTAAAATCAAAGATCAGAGAAAAAGTCAAAAAAAACTAAAAACAGATTTGTGTATCAGAACTTTGTTTTTTCTTCTGTCCTCTCCCATTAATCATCTCACGACCCCTCAGATTTATCTGGTGACCCTTTGGAGGGGCCCGCCCCCTAGGTTGGGATCCACGGGACTAAACTAGCTAACTGTATATGAAGTAGTTCAAACTAGCTCCACTTCCAGCAGCTACAACAGTAACATGCTGCTTACACACTGATGCTTCAGTATTAATAATCTAATGATGTCATATACAATAATATATCAGTCAGAGGGACCAAACCACGACTTTTACTGCAATACTTTGAGTACATTTTGCTGCTAATACTTATGCACTTTTACTTAGGTAGGATTTTTCATGCAGGACTTTTACTTGTAATGGAGTTTTTTTTACATTGCTGTGTTGGCACTTTTACTTGAGTAAAGGCTCTGAATACTTCTTCCACCACTGAATACTGCAGTGTAACTGGTATTTTTTTCACATTTGCGATCTGTCATTACATTTTTGTGTGTACATGGATGACTTGAGGATATAAGAAACTCTGTCTTGTATCTTATATCATGTGCTAGTGTTTCAGTTAGGCAATGGGCATGCTTGTTTAAAACTGCATTTTTTTACTGCTTTCCCATCAAAACCAACAGTTGCTTTTCAGGCTGCCCAGTTTTATATCTCCCATCGTTTTAATCTGACAGCAATAAAAGACTTGGAGCTGCATGGCCTGCGTTAATCCCCATGTTTGAGCATTTTTGAATTCTAAATCAATATTTACTCATAAACAGCTGCCAGCAAGGATCAACAATCACACACAGAAACTGTGTCTCCTACAACAGACAAAGACCCTTTGATTAGAAATCAACAACACTGAAGTGCTAACAACTAACAGAAAAGATGTGAATTGTTCAACTGAAGCTTTGTTTGTTTTCTCAGCTCTGAGGAGGGATAGATGAAAACGCAAAGCCCGATCAGATGAGCGTACACTTTCATTGTCATGTTCTAATGGATATTACAATATTATAAATCATATAAAAGTGTATATTGTTACAATTACCGTGTTTAGCAATGACTGGTCTATCTTTTTTGATGTTTGGTCAAGTTTACGATAGCACTACAACTGTACCATCTGGAGTGGCAGACTGGACATTTCAACCATTTTCCCATTACTTTTAACAATCTATTTTGACATCTCTACTCAGTAATAAATTGTTTTCACAAACTCTCATTTGCAGCATGTGGTGTTAAAGGAACAGTTTGAAATTTTGGGAAAATATGCTTTTTTGGCTTTCTTGCCAAGAGATACATGAGATTGATTACCCTCTGATGTCTGTACACTAAATATGAAGCTACAGCCAGGAGGCAGTTAGCTTAGCTTGGCATAAAGACTGAAAACGGGGCAACGGCTATCCTACCAGCCTATCAGCACCTCTGAAGCTCATTAAATAACACGTTATATCTTTGTTTAATCCGCACAAAATCCCGCTGGTTCCCTGGCAACCTCACTATGATAACAAGACTCCAAAGGTGTTAATTAGTGAGCTTTAAAGGCGCTGCTAGGCAGATTTGTTTAATTTTTGACAGAACCAGGCTAACTGTTTCCTCTTGTTTTCAGTTTTTATGCTAAGCTAAGCTAATCACCTTCCCGCTGTAGCTTCATATTTAGCGCACAGACGCGAGTGTGTTATCAGTCTCAACTAACCCTCGGCAAGAAAGCGAATAATTATATTTCTCAAAATGTCAAACTAAACAATTGCTAAACTAATATGCTAAGCTAAGCTGATCGCCTCCTGGCTGTAGCTTTATATTTAGCATACAGAAGTGAGAGTGATATTGATTTGGTGTAACTGTCAGCAAGAAAGCAAATATTTCCCAAAATGTCAAACCATTCATTGAAGGTGTTACAGTTGACTCAAGTCGGTGGGAAACATATTGGTAGTTTATTGTTATTGTGACAGTAAATATATTAAAGATCAGCATCATACAATTTGTTCCACAATCTTTTCATATACACACCCTGGCAACTGCAGAAGTACCGCTGGTTGGGAATTGTTATTACAACACAGACACACACTACGCAGTTCAGTCACTCATCAGATTTCAGGTTACATCAACAGAGCCAGTCTTCATGGATACATTAAAAAAAAGTGGGACACCTTCCTGACTCAAGAGGAAATTGTGAAATTCCACAACAAATTGACTCTGCGTGCTGGAGCCAAGAGAGGCAACTAGAAACTGTAAATCCAAGGGGTTTTTCCATGTGAGCTGAACACATGCAGCAGCTTTAAGGAATAACTTCGACAGGCTTTCACCATTCCTTACGGACGTCTCCTCCCTCTGGACTCCACTTTTACAGTATTTGCATCACCATACAGAAGACAGGAAATAAATCCATGAGGATGTACATACCCGGTCTACAGTAGCTGGTTAATCTGACAGCTATATAAACCTCGAGTGTGGAGCATGAGGAGGCTATGCCTCGCTGTGTCAGCTTCATGTCAGGAGGTATAGTGGGGGAGGAAAAAGAGGATTTTGGTCCAAGAGGAAACAAAGAATCTCGCCTAGTTCCTCTGAACTGAGAACCTGCACTCAGATGGATTTATTAAAAGTATATCATTGGCTGTGTTTTCTACATGGGTCTGACAGGAATGACACAGCTGCTGTCATTAATGGCCGTGCAACTCTCTTATGTGCATTTCATTGTTAATGTGTACTGGAGGGTGATGGATGAGTGTGGTGATAAGTTAGCACAAGTAGTTTGTCTTCAGGCCCCTTTCTCCGGTCAAAGCAAAGAGTCTTGGGATCACTTGTTCAGAGATAATTTATGATCTCTGTGTTTCTGGCAAAATTTAGCACTGAAAGGAAGTGAAATAGATACAAGGATATTCCTGCCTAGAAGAAATCATGCCAAACATTTTCATAAATGTATCATTTTGAACGATGTTGGTCGTTTCAAATCTCAGCTCAAATCTCTGTGGGGTTCACAACTTGGACATGAGGGATAAAAAGTAAGAAGATGGAAAAATTGTCAATGAATTGTAAAATATATTGTAAAAAATATTCTATCTGGTTGATTAATCCTGTATTTTAAGAGGTCACCTTCCAAAAATGTGTACTTTTCTTACTCTATTTGTGTCTTTGTGTGACTGATTTAAGAATTGCATTTATTTCTTTTCTTCTCATATTTTTGACATTGTTTTTTTTACACATTGATATACAGTGTGTACACTTACAGGTATGTGTCATTGCATACATGTTCATATCAAATTATTTAAAAAAATATAAAAAGTGTCCACATTACATAATTTGAAGGAATTGTCCATATTATCCAGCTGACCTCTCTTCAGGGTGTTATTGGCCATCTGAGGAGCAAATCCTTATCTGGAGTTTAACTATGCAGGCTGACAGCTTTTTCTCCAGACTTCTGGAGTAGCATTCATGGTGTCAGGACTGCACTTTGAGTGTACCCAGATGACTCTTTAATTGATTAAATGTTCAGTAAATCTTTTTGCATAAGACATCCAAGACTCCTGATATTTCTGAATTAACGAGCTCAAGATTTCTATAACACATAACAGAAAAAGGCTAGAAAAAGGAGGCTAGAAATGCAAATAGTTTAGGTTTAAAATAGCTCCTAAATTAAATAGCTCCATTCTGTTTACTTATTTCTTTCATGTTGCAGGTTTCCTATTCACCAACAACATTCTTTTTTTTTCCCAACCACAACATGTACACAGTTCAGACACAAAGCTATCATGAAAGACACAGCCCCAAATTACACTTGAATCTGGTCTGAGAATTGTTTATTCTGACTGATGTGAGGAGCATTTCTCTCTGAAGTTTATGGACTTTGCAGGGTGGGAATGATGCGGTCCTTACAGAGCCAGGAATGTCATGGACGTCTGCACACACGGAATGTCAACACATACACACACAAGCACACACATGACACACACACACGCACGCAAGTCACCAGAACGAATGTGGCTCGGCCTGCCAGCTGGATGTAAGTGCGTAAAAGAGAGAGAGAGAGCCAAAACAGCAGGGGGTGGGGGGACATTTATACTGCATTATCAATCTCAGCCTGAATGGTTCAAGATCTCCCAAATTGACAACAAATTAAAATCTCATCACAAATCACGTCAAATGGTGTGAGAGTTAAATAGCTGGGAAGGAAGGAAGTTAAACTCCAGATTTCCCCACAACAGCATGAGCTGCCTGCAAAGGCCGAGCTTGAGAGCAGTGCACAGAGTGGTGTGTATGTGGTTGTTCAAACATACACACATATTTGTGTGTGCATGTGTGTGTTTTCGCACTTCCATGTGAACAAAATGTCTTAAAAAAATCCATGTATAAGTAAAAGTGAGGAGGTTTGGTTGGTCTTTAGGCTTTGCTTGGTGATCAAAGTTCAAATAAGGATTATTTTAGGAGTTAAAGCAGCCATAATCAAAGTTGTTAAAGTATAAAGTATAGTAGTATAAAAATAGTATATAATATATATAATAGTATTAAAAAATAGCAAAGTAAATAGTAAAGTATCTAATGGGTCACTTGTAGTGCCAGATCTGTAGAGAATTATCACCTGACTCTACAGTTCCTCTCAGATCTATGGAGCATTTCAGCTCATTGTTTTGGATTTCCAGCCTTCAGTCTTTTTGCTTTCATCAACTTCATTTTCAGCTGTGGCAGGCAGCTGTTTCCCGCTAAAAAAGCTATGATGAAACCCACACAACCAGCACCAAACAGAAGACAAAGATTGCAGCTGGTGACCACAGTGGAGCTTTAGCGGCTAAGAAGCCAGATATTTCCGTCAGGATTTGGTGGAGACCGAATGCAGACCTAAAAGGGAGTGAATATTGGACTTGTATTTATCAAGAGGCCAGAAACACAACTCCTAAAGAATGATAATGTCGCTCCATGTCTGTTGAATGAGTAAATAGGCAAATGTTTACTAAAAAGTTCACCATATCGACTTAAAGTTCTCCTCCAGTCAGAAATGTGTTTTTCTTCTTGTTCCAAGTTTAGCTGTTTTCACATTAATCTGCCTAAAGTAGAAAGTTTCTCTTTGCCCACCAAAAATTTAAGGCGTGTATTTATATCACAATTTTAGAGCCAGTCATGGTCCAGTATGCAACTTACACAACTGAGATGTGGAAACTTGAAGTGTGCAAACACTGACTCTCTTCCCAAGAAAAAGGACACAATAGGTCGTAATGTTGTATTGGACGACTTTGGGAATGAAGTTTACAGTGAAGTAGGAGACATTTTGTGCCTAGCAGTTAAACTTTTGAAATGAAAAACATTCAGAGATTCTGGATTTTTCAGTGAGGGAGAGGAAGGAAATGTAAATTTAAGGATTTTTAAGGAAAAAACATACCAGACATAAATTATTGGTCAAAGCAGTGTATTTTTATACGTCTTGAAACATGTCTGGAGGGGATCTTTAAAAGGTGATATGTCTGCTGCCACCCCCAAGAAGCGTGTTTTTCATTGTGTAGTCCTGTATTGTATAATGACAATAAAGTTGAACCTTGAAATATCAACCTGCAGGTTGGTGCAGGAGAAGTCAGGGGATCTCATGACTGGCTCGATTCAAATGATACAAAATATGCTATGAAAAAACTTTTCAAGTGAAGTTGAACTCCACATTATCTCCACTGCTCTGGATAATCCATAAAACACGCTGTCAACAGTTTTCGTAGGAATGTTTTCTTTGGTAAAAAATAAGTAATGCTCCAATGAAAACTGATCTGTAACTCTGAGAGCAGTTTTAAATGCAATTTTTCAGAGCTGTGACTAACACAAAACAGTCACACTCATTATATTGAAATCAATCAACGAGCAAAACCTCGCTCAGTCATCTGTGTCTTTTCAATGTTTCCAAAAGTCTGCCTCAGTGAAACACAGTCCTGGGTTTGGCTGGGTCGCTGCCTCGGTCAACTAAAGTGGGATGATCCTGCCGTCCTGCACATACGCACACAATCAATTCTGTGTGTTTGAAAGTGCTTTTGTGTGTGTGTGTGTGTGTGTGTGTGTGTGTGTGTGTGTGCATCACACTAAGGCTGTTTAAGAGGTAATGATTAACACAAATCTGTTGTTCCAAGCGATCACTTCAGTATTGATTGTTTTAATGGGTTTATAAGCACATCTATACATACACACTGGCCCTAACACACACACACAAACACACTCACACACACACACACACACACACACACACACACACTCGGGTCTAATTAATTAGTGTGCACTCACTCATTCACTCTAACCTCCTGTTGTGTCACAGTGAAGTTGTCCTTATTGTAGGTTAATGGCTATAATGGGAAAGCTTCATTTACATTTCCACCTTTTCCATTTACGGGGATGTTAATGTGTTTTTAACACTCTCAGGGAGTCGTGTAAACAGAGGTCAGTCGTCTGCGGTGCCATCATCACAGACTCAGAGGGGTAGAAAAGAGACAATCAGCATGGCTGATTTTAACTATGATGCCATGAGCAAACAATCTTAAATGTCCCCAATAATAAATGGTGACTTCCAAGGAGGTTAGACAAAGACATAAAACACTCGATAATGAACTGATACAAAAGTGGGTCATATTAAGCCGGATGGCAATGAACAGCATTGGTCAGCTACAATAGAGGTTTTACAATCAGACATTTATTATTCACTGCTTTAAAAGCAAATTGAGAAAACAAACAAATCTAAAAAAAAATGTATAAAGAGAGGCGGTGGTCAGATTTTGAAGCTTTCCCACAGAGAAACAATAGACATAAAACAGTAGTGATATAGCAGAGTTTGTAAGTCTAACCTGTGTATTTTTGACAGGTAACATTTGTCAAAAGTCTGAGTGTATAATATTCTTTTGTGTGCCTGTTTATATCAAAACATCTTTGAGGGAGAAACTACAACAGCTGTAACTCACTCTGGGCATTTTCTCTTTGTTTTTTGATCACAATCATTTTAAAATGTATAGAAATACATCAAAGTTTAAACACTTGAACATGTAAAGTATACAGTACCCAAAGCAGCCAAGTGAACTAAGACAAGAACTCTCACACTATGCTGACATGTGGATTCTTTTGTTCATTTCTGATGTGATGTGTTAAAATGATTATGCCTCCTATTCATATCTTCAGTTGGTTTCAATATGATGTATTTTAGAGTAAATTCTTGAGATAAATTGATAGCAAAAGGCGTTCACTCTCACAAACAATAGTCTATTTTGTAAGAGACAGACAGACCATCACTGGGTTGGTACACGAGGATACAGTTACACACATACATGCAATACAAAAACCTCAATAAGGAACAAAGACAGAATTTGTAAAATGTTTCCATACTGAATGTAGCAAAGTCATACTGTCAAGATACGACAGCTGATGTTATAAAAATTGCCTCCTTAAAGTTGATATTAAAGTCCATCTGAAGTCACATTTGGTCATTGCTTTCTGCAGTCTAAAACAATGTCAGTGTTCTTCTGTATTTTTTTAAAATTGTCAATGACTTTTTAATCATTAAATGGAAAAAAGAAAGTATTTGGGGAAATATCAAAAATGCTTCTTTATTGTCCAAGCAGCTGTCGTAAGAAGGAGACTCCAGCAAGGCAGCTAATGTGGGTTGTTGTTCAAAGTCTGTAGCTCTTGTGTTTGTGTTTGATGTATAGAAACAAGGTCTCCATCTACACAGACGGAGAAAGATATTCCAAAAAATTTCTACAAAACTTGGGGCCATCATCATGAAACCCAAAATATATATATAAAAAAAAAATCTCCCTTTTGTCTTCTGATTTTTTTCTCACAGGAGGACACAGGACATGTGGTGGATGTAAGCAGACACTGTATCAGACAAAAAAAACATTAATATGGATTCCATTATGTCATTAAATAACTGAAACCGTCTTATCTTGAGAGATTCATTGTATCTCAGTAACTCATAGGAATTCAAAAGCTTTATCTTGATTAATTTGATAGATGAAAGAAGAAGCCCGTACTCGGCTCTGGGTCGCTTCATTTCAGCAATCAAGTGAGAATTGATGAATCATTGAGCATATGTGGCCTTTAAAGGCTTCATGAAACTTCATGCATACGGGCACATTGAGATGACAAACTACCCTCATGAACACTGAGGACGTTTGAATGAAATTCATGCAGAAGGAATCCACATGTTGCTCGGATCCTTCCTGTTCAACAAAGATAAACAAAGAGGTGCTGATGGAAGATTCAGGGCTGTGCAGTGCAGACTGACAGAGGTTATAGGAGGATGAATCCTTTGTTGTTTCAGAGCATAAATCCACAAGCACATCATTCCTACCAGTAATAACCTTCTACTCTGCAAGTTAATTGCTGAGATCCAGGATCCAGGAACCATATTACGTAAATCAATATCCTTATATTAACAACAGATCAAATGACACTATATAAAGTGAAAGTGGTCACTTGTAGTGACAAACCCACAAGCGAATTATCATCCAACTCTCCATTTCCTCTCAGCTCTGTGGAGCTTTATAGTATCTCTCAGATGACTGTTTTGGTTTTATGGCCCTGCACGCAGCTTTACTGTTTTGGTTCAGTCTCACAGATCTCATCAACTTTGTTTGAAAGAAAAAGTTAGCAACCGGCTGGTGAACAAACATGTGAAACATATGTGAAAACATATGAATGCATTTTTTGCTGAGTGACTGCTGATGTATAATAAGGTATTTTTTTGCTATAAAACACTCATAATTACTTTATACTGTGATAATATGTCACTGTTGTTTTTACAGGTTGTTCAGCTACCCCACGTGGCCAAAAAAAAATCAATTAATTTATGAGTCAAGTATTTGTCAGTGCAGCTACCAAACCTGAGTACAATATCAAAAGTGATAGAAAAAATGAGACCCAAGTTGTAATAAAAATTAATTAAACTTTAACTCTTGTGGGTGTTTTCATGTTAAATCAATTAAGATCTGCAAAGTATTGTCAGAAAAATGCACTGTAGGTCAGGTGGTCAATGGTGCACATGTACAACTTATAAACTACACCCCAGTCTAATTCTTTCCAGCCTACATAGATAATCAACACTGTGTCTGGCTATTGTCACCGGGGTTCATATACCTGGCACAGAAAATAAGGAATACTGAAGTTACATAACCCCTGAAACTCTCTTTGTGCATTTCCATATGTTACTGTTTTCTTTCCATATGTTACTGTTTTCTCCATCTTCCTCTCTTCCTATCTTCATCTTCATCTCTCGTTCCCACACACACATCTTTCTCAACTCAAACAAACACACAACACAGAGAGTGGAAGTGGAGGAATTCCCAGGTGGCTCCGAGTTAAAAAGAAAAAACTCATCTCTTTTAAATTGAACATCTCATCACTCGACAGGGCCTTTGAAAGAGTAATCTGGTGAATCCCACTGTCTCCCTTTCATGCCGGGACACGCAGCCCCTTCAGCTCGCACATCTCAGCCTGGCTCAAGAGGCATGGCCCTCATTAGCTGGGTGTTAAATATTTAATACTCCTCAAACTACAGAGAAGGAGGAGAGGCAGTGGACAAAAAAGAAAGAGATATGAGCAGCAAACCTGACAAAAACACAAAGTGGCAGCAAGTCTGTGTTTCTGTGCTTTTATGTGCTGTACCCAGAAGATGACGTAGTTTGAGGATGTTGGTGCACACAAAGTCAGCTTTATTGGGATAATAAAATATTATCTATTTAATTGTAGACATTGATTAATATTTCCTCTCCTCTTTCTGTCTGGTTTTTTATACTTTTTTATGAATGGCCTTGGGAGAGCAGGTGATGGTATATTATAAGTTTTTAACACATACACACATTAATAACACACACCAGTATTAACATTAATATATTCAGTGTATTTATATGTAACACTGACATCAGCGAGGCTCTGCAATAGGCACAAATCTGTATTCATTATTAAAGCTTTGGTGTATGTTATGTATTTTAATAGATGTAGTTAATTTACATACTACATATGGAGATAAACATGCACAGACAGTCAAATGCATGCTGAGGTTTTATAAATGCAAACAATATACATTGCACAGACCCCCTTTCAGAAAAGTTTCATATCAGCAGCTTTGTTAAGTTGAATTTGCATTTCTAGCCTCGTTTCCCCTTACTCTATCTCTCTCTTCTTGTTTGCCATAAGAGTAGCTGTGGCCTGAAGGCAGGCTTTGTTAGTGGGACATCGTGAGAGCATCATGTCCTCCCTCTAATATAATCAGTTTCAGTGAATTACAACAGCGCCTAATGGCATTAGGACCTGGTGACACTCATTTAGTCCACTTAGACTCTGCATGTCTCAGACTTTGGAAAGTTGGAGCAGAGGGAAGAGAGAGTGACAGCTGTCTAAACAGCATCTCTTCCTGGTGAGACGGGAGAATTACACTGAGGGTATTTCACTTTGAAACACTAAGTATTAAAAAACTATTAAAAAATCTTGCTCCAAAACTGTCCAATTCTTCAAAGAAGATCTGTTATCTTGACTTGAGGCACTAGTTGAATCTTTAGCAACAATAATCTGTCTGGAGGTGCTTTTAAGGATATACACAATTCAAAATATTTGTCCAAAATGCAAATCCAAAATCACTAACTTCAGAGAGAGAGGAATGCTCTTCCTCTCCCTCCACTCAACTAAAGATTATTAATTAGTGATTATTTTCTCCCTTAATCGTTTAGTCTATAAAGATTATAAAATGGTGGAAAATGCAATCTCCTAGAGTCCAAGGTGAAGTATAAAAATAGTTTTTTTCCCCTTACAAACAATCTAAAACACAAAGATTTTCAAAGGTTTTTACAAGGTTTTTTTTTTTTATTCAAGGGCTCTAGTGGATTATCTGTGCGTGATTTATAGTACAAAAAACTTTTTTATCTCATACTGGTCATCATACAGGTTTTGCAGCCCCTCAGTTCAGCCTCTGTCTGAAACAGGCTGTTTTAGCTCCTGTCTCTTTTAAGGCCCCCCTCCCAATAAGCCCACTCTGTTCTGATTGGCCAGTTCTTGGAAGCTGCACCTCAATAGATATTCACCAACTGCAGAAGCTACATCAACAAACCATGAAACAAACAATAGTAGTAGGATTTCACTACTTTTTGTTGTTTTTTACTCGAAATGTCAACTTCTCAGATAATCTATACATGTTGGAGTCGAATCCGATCTGAAATTAGCAACTTAGCAACAACCTTAGCAATCAAAGCTATGAAACAGACATCTGTTTATTGGTATGCATTGGTATGACAAGCCGACGTCAGTTTGTCGGCGAGGTAGAAAGAAAACATCACAGATGAAGCGTTCAGTGCAGGCTGAAGCCCTGGCTTTTGACTACATTTCTACATATGCTAACCTCAAGTTTTGGAACTTTGATGATACTTAACATAGATATCCAACATCATAACTGTATATAAATACAGAAAATTAGAAAAAGTAATATATCCCCTTTAAGCACAGTGGTGCTCTGAGCTAAATGCTAATGTTAGCATGCTAATATGCTCACAATGACAATGTAAACATGCTGATGTTTAGCAGCTGTAATGTTCAGCATGTTCATTAAATTTATAACAATTAATTCTGAGGGGGGCATGGACATCTGTCTAATCATTTGTCAAAACTGTTGCCAATTAATATTTTTGTCAATTGACAAATTGATTAATCAACTGTTTTAGCTCCACTCTACACACACAAAATATGAATTACAATCTCATCTGTGGCACTACATTGTTAAACGTTCTCTCAAGAGGATTTATTTGAACTATTTGAAATAAAGGGAGCCAAAAAGATACTGTTGCCTTTTTCTAACATAATCACCTTTTTCAGATTAAGTACACGTAAGCAGAGGCCAAAGTCCCACCATCATGTCTTCATACCTGAGCTGAGGCTCTATCATAATGCTGTGATAAAATTCAGAGGCGCTTGCTCTTAGCATGTTAAACATAGCATGCATTGACATACCTTTGAAGATGCTCTGTATGTGATTCTGAAACTAATGAGATTGAGCTACACACAACATTACAAGGGGTTATTATTCAAATCATCAAAGCTCACATGTTTTACGCCAAAGGCAGAACTAAAACAGTAAGTGATGATAGTTGTGAGCTCAAGGGTGTCATCATTTAGACATACAAACATAGATGTATTATTATTCAACTTGTGCAGCGGACTTACTTAGTAAACAACACTGGTCATAAATAACAGGCACACTCTGAGGTCAGAAATACAGTATGTACTGTTAATAATCCTCCAGGGTTCTTGAATGAACAGCTCATGATTTTCATGATCACAGAAACCTCAGTAGCCATTTTGTTGGACGTCGTGCCTTATGTGTCCAGCAGGAATGAACATCAGACCTTTGCACTGCAGTCACTTCAAACCATATCTAATCATTGGCATATTGATGAGAAAAGACAAGATTTAAGACCCAGGTTGAGTATCTGATGAAGCCTTTAATATGTAAAATACCAAATAAAAACAGTTTTTTCCCTGCTGGCAGTTTTCTTTGACTCAGCATGTTCATGGAGAAGCTCTTCAGGAAGATGACCTCATATATTAACCTTTTATGACTCCTCTCATGCTGTGTTTACAAATCAAACTACAGGAATTAATGAAAGCAGAGCAGCAGATTGAAGCAATAACTTGATAAATAGTTTGCTTTTTCCTATTTTCTACAGTGTACCTGTTATTATGAAAATATTTATCAGTTACATCATTAATGTTGACAGGTATCCACCACCATGGTATTAAAATGCTTTTAGAATAGCATGTTCAAGGAAAAGGGGTTCTCCATGCATCTTCCAGCAAAATGCAGCTGAGCCAGGTACTTCTCAGTTCAAGGACAACAGACCTCCAGAGAACAGGGAGTGGAGCACACTGATTAATTTACAGCCTTTACACTAACGTTTCGAAACTACTGTGTTCTCATCAGAGTCAGAATGTTCAAGGAAGTCGGGATATTTTCCTATATACTAAGTATATATCACATATGGAAATGTGGGCAAAATCACATATGAAATAAACAAAACAATGTTCAAAGCAATGAACATCATACAGATTGCATAAAACAAAACTCATTTTGTTTGTTTGCTTGCTCAGAATCAGTAATTTAGACAATAGAAAACTGTAGGACAATAAGATATAATAATTAATGATCATAATATCCTTTATTTATATAGAACTTTACAAAAACAAGTTTACACAGAGCTTCACCGACATAAAACCAGAAAATACACAGTTTAGTTACAAATGAGAATAAGTTCAATGCAATCAAGAAATGGAAAAAAAAAATCTTGCAGATAAAATTAATAAAAAACAGTTTAATCACATCATCATATTATGATTCTAGTGACAGTCGAGAAGCCACTGATGATGGCTTTCCTCTGAAATATGTTCCTGATCCTATAAAACGTCTCCAGGGCAGGAGTCCAGAGCCGCCCCCACATTAAATTGGCCTTTAGTAGGCTGCCAATTGGTAACAGTAAGAGACGTCAAATCAGAATAAGCTGAAACTCAATGGCACGTATCATTTTCTGGACCAAACAGTAGAAACTTTGGTGTAGTATCAAAGTAGTTCTGAGTAACATCTTCACTGTCTAGAGCTGATCCAGCAGGATCCGTGAATACGTGAAGAAACATGCAGCGTCCCAACTTCTCCAGCCCTTTATGTTATGACAGCAAGCTTCCTTGCCAGCGTACTCCTTGTGTGGTGCACAACATCTAGATCTATGCTCGTAACTAAACTCTATCTGCAGAGCTGCCCATTTTTGGAGGAATTGACTGAACTATCAGAGAAAACAATGGTAAACTGTTTTAAATTAGATTTCACTTCACGGTGCATTTATTGGCTCCCACTTACCTGGGAAGAATTTTAAGGCATGACTTTTATTAGAATAATAATTACTCAGGATATTACAATTGTTTCTTTTTCATTTCCTGAGTTAAAGCAGCTGAGTGAAAGAGGGTGAATCAGAGGAGATTAGTTTTCAGCAATGTCAGAGTGTTGAATATTCTCCAGTGTTCAATATGTTATCTGATCCTAAACCCTAAAAAGCTTTATTAGCTGATGGAAGATTGAGACGTCCCTGAGATAAACTGTTGCGTGTGCTATCTTATCACACATAATCCTGTCTGACGACTTTGGAGGCAGATGAATCCAACTGTCCTCAGCTCAGTTAATGCTTAAGTTTTAGAAGTATTAAATTATGATCTCACCGTTAAAAGAACTAACTACTTTGCCAGCAGGCGAAGACTGCAATCACATTATTTCCTCCACTGACTTTATGGAAAGTAGCGTGTGCCAAGGCATGTTGTCTATCAACAATAATCCATGTTCCAGGTCCAGCACATGTTCATAAATCTTCCAATGCAATCATCACTGCATTGAAGAGCTATAAGATAATCGGTGATAGTCCCACTGAGCTGGGCTGTTGTGGTAGCAAGTGTGGATCCAAATGTGAATTTACAAATTTATTTTTCTGCAGTGAAAAGACTTTGGAAAAGGCTTGAGAGTTGCAGGACACACAGGGATTATTGTCTTCAAAATCATTTTCAGTCATTTTCAATCATTATTAAACTTATTTACTACTGGTATCAAAATAAAGAGGCACATTATGAAATATTGTGTTATATTAGGAAAAAATATGTCACAGTAATTGCCTAATTTGTGAAAATAAGTCTTTTATAACCCTGTAGATAATTTACTTTTGAGCTGCATTGGTCAACTTTACGATTAAATTAAGTGAGGCTGTTTGCAGATTCCTCACTTTTGTAGCAGAACAGTTCTGCATATTTCCTCATGAATGACACCAAAATACAGACCAGATGTGGAGTGAAACTTGTGACTACTATTAGTACCCACAGGAGGTGCCATTGTCTTTCAACGGCTAATTACATGCTAAAGAATTTCACTGGGAAATAAGAATCTGGAGCAGACGCTAAATCAATAGACATTTTGTCTTATGAAAACAAGATCAGGTCAGCTTAATCAGAGGGAGTCAAACAAAGGAAATGAATAAAGAACATGACATCAAACTGCCTGGTGCCAGTCCATGCTCTGACATGTTATGTGAAAAAATCTGCACAGTGGTGAAATTGGAAAAAGGAAAACAAATCAGTTTAATAAGAAACAGAAATTCCCCTCAACAACCTTGGCGTTGCATAATGAATTGAAAGACAAATACAAAGTGGATTAGAGGCCTATGAGTGTTTCATAAGGAGTTTGTGTGTTTGGTTGTGATGCGGAGGTTCTCGTATATAGTGCAAGAACGAATTTGTTCCGTCCCTAAGGCACGCTGGAGTTTGGTGTTTAACTGTAAACATCCTGCTCTGTTTGACAAAGATGGACTCCACCTGTTGTAGGGATCAAACCAGCAGCCACATGACACTCTCCATACACTCATTTCATCTCAGCATGTGCTTTACAGGGCATCAAAACCAGATAAATGACTGTATGAATAGTCTGTCAAGAAATGTGTGTGAGCCTGGAATAGACTGATCTCGCTCCAGAAGAGAGAGTGGATTTTACAGCTGCAGTAAAAATCTTAATGAGACGTGTTGGACGTGTCAGGTTTGCTGTTAAACATTCAAAGTTCAGAAGAGTGAAAGTTATTGTCCAGAAATTGTTTAGCGACATCAACTTCTGCCGGGTGAAAACTCTCAACAGAAACGGAAACAAAAGGGTCCAGTCGTTTTCACACCTCATTGCGACCTATGCCAAGGAATTTATGCTCATATTCATTTGATATGATGAGTTATGCTAGTTATTGTTATTGGCAAGAGCTTCCTTTTCCTGGAGACCATCATTTTAAATCAGTTCCTGTTGGAGAACAACTCTACTTACGTGTAATTGTATCGTGTTGTTGTGTATTTTGAGTTGCTATGCTATTGCTGGGAACCATGCCAATATCTCCTCTAGAAAAACTACCTTTTCCCCCCAAGTGTATCTGGTCATTTTGTGGCTTTAAAAATGTTATAATAGAGATGTACCCTGCCTCAATTCATGCTGGGATAGGCTCCAGTACACCAGATTAAGTGAATAGATAGAAGGATGGATATAATGTAAATCAAGAGTTTGCTTTACTCAGAGAATGTAATCCTTAAACTGATTAAAATATTCAAGATCAGCTCCAGACATGTTTTAAGACATATAAAAATACTCTTTGATTCATAATTTGTCTGAGTGTGTTGTCTGATGTTTTTTTCATTGAAAAAGAAAATTCAATTGACTGATTAGAAATTCTTAAAAAAACACATCTACCCCTTTACCTCATTAAAAATCCAAAATCTATTTGTAAATATTTAAATTAAAAAAAAGTTTAAACGCTGGACACAAGATTTCTCCTACTTAACTATAAAGTCCATCTTAGTGTGCAGTATGTGCACCAGAGGCTTCAAGTTTAGTTGTTGCCACGATTGGCTCAAAACTATGAAAAAAAAGATGATGATGTCACAAATCACGCTCATAGATACACACGTTAAACTCAGATTTTCGGTAAACACTGAGAAACTTTCCCCCTTCATCATGTGAATGTGAAACCAGCCTTCTAGCGTCAAACTCTGCAAATACGTCCTTCAACACAGTGAAGCTCAAACATTAAAATGAAGTAACAAGAAGCGATACACATTTTTGAGTGGAGGACGGTTTTAAAATCACCAAAACCTGACTCATAAATGTGCCTAATGTGCCTGTACTGTAAACATTATAATGCACAAGTAACGCAAAAGCTATATTCACTCCCTCGAGTTATTTGTAAAAATAGCCATGATGTTTGGTATGTGCAATGGGGTATGTGAAAATGTGTTATTGTTAAGCAGTTGGACTAATTTCATTCCCACAACTTATCAAACTTGGCACAAGCAGGGAATGTTCAAACACATGCACCGAAAATACTACCTACTGGTCCCTTATGGGCATTTTCCAAATCTGATCACTGGCAACACTTAAGCTAGCTTCAATGGAAAAGTAATAGGGTCTTTGTTGGAAAAGGACGTCAGAGTGAGTGTTATTGATCAGTGACAATATGCAGTAACAATGCATTCTGCTTGTCTCGATAGTTCCCAAGAGACACAGTCTGGATGAGTTGTTTGCTGGGTTTTTAATCCAATCTTTAATTATTTAAACACTTGAGAACAACATTCTTCTTTCAATTGTAATCAAAATGTGTGTGTGTGTTCAGGGTTAGTGATGTCTCAATCAGAACTTGCCCTACAAGCTCAATTTAAGCATTGTTGTTGTCTATTGTTGCAGTGCTGAGCCTTACAAGAGTGATAACGGTATAGAAAAGTTAACATTACACATATTTAGAATCATGTTTTATTCACAAAGAAAAAGACAATTTCAGGCACTTATAAAGTAGGACATTTGTCATTACTCTGAGATGCCAAGAATCATCCTGGGCTGTTTTTCAAGCACAGCAGACACAGTAACTGTGGCAAAAGAAGCTGGAGTCACAAGGAAGAACATTTAATTCCTCCCATTTCCTTTGAGGGAATCCATGCTCCTCTGAAACTGCACTTTTTAGTATTTGTATTTAACCTTTGGTTGTGTTGCAGTTCAGACATGTTCAAGTATCCTTAGAAAACCAACAAAAAAAAATAGATTAAAGAAGCTTTCATATCATTTCCAGTGAAAGTCCTGTATTATTAAGTGCTAAAAATAATTTGAAAATGCTTCATCATCCAAGAATTTGACTGGCTATCGACCTCAAGTTGGGTCTCCGCTAAGAAAAAGAGGCCACAGAAAATGTTCTTGTTACCATGTTGCCTCCTTGTCCATCTTGATGAGCCGCCTCTTAGCAGTTGGAATAAATGTCTTTGTCTCCCACCTCCGACCTTTCTTTCCCAGCATCCTCTCCTCGAGCTCTCAGTCTTATACTGTCATTCCTACTGCATCTTCTGTTTTTGGCTCACTACCTTTATTTTTTTTCCACTCCCTGTTCCCCTCAGTCTCCTTTATCATCGCTGCTGTCCTGCAGTCCCACAATGCTTTCCAAACGCTTTGCTCTAATGGGAGGCAACTGTTCGTACATGTCGAAGCCGACGTCTGAGCGTGGTTGGGGCAGGCGGAAAAGTAGCAAGTGGTTCTTTAACACCTGGATATGAGGAGAAGAGAGTTAGGAAGAGGTGATAAAGACAGAGAGAAACTGAAAACATAAAAACAAGACAAACAAAAACTTTGAGATGTAAAACTTATAAAAAAGAGAATAAAGATGAAAGTATCATGACACATAATTAAGCCTGAGACATAAAAACAAAAGAAGATTTAAAACCATAACCATAAATGGTAAGAAAAAACAGTCCCAGCAGGATAACAGCGACTTGGCCGGTGGTCAATAAGATGAATAACAGCAAGAAACAGATTGGTTTGTCACAGGAATGAGGACAGATTGTGGAGAAAACATCATCAGAGAGTAACGTGAGCAGCGAGGGAAGCATTGAGTACAATGAATAAACAACTCGCAGTGTGTAAACATCAGAAGAAGAAAAAAACGAGGGAGAGGAGTACCTCATCAGTCAGGTAGTAGATTTTCCTCAGCATACCATGTCGAGCTGCTTCAACCTCCTGTAAGGACCAGGGGATTAAAGATCAAAAGCCTCATTGATGTACTTCAGTTTATGTCTCTGTATTTACTAAAAGTCCACCTGCATGTATGTATGTTTTCGGCTTCACTGCTCTAAAATAATGTCTTTGTGAATGGAGTAAATAAGTTTGAGTTGGCAAATGTGTTTCTTATTCTGGGACATTAATCCCAAAATCCTCACAGTTAAATAAAAATCACATACCATGACTTGAAGGAGCTGCTCTGAGGCTGCTCCATTGACAGTTAATCAATAACATGAGGACTGGTTTTGTGGACTGGTAAGATCTTCAAGATATTGCATTCAATGAGCTCATATTTGACACAGAAAATGTGCATAAAACCACTGACGGCTTCCCACAAATCCAGCCTCCCAGTCGGTACAGCTGCAGCACCTTCTAGATTTGCTAAATCATCACATATGTGTCTGTTTCACTGTGGCTGATTAAAGAAACCCACAAAGCACAAGCCTAACATAATAAGATCATTCAGAGAAAGCAGGGCAAGAGACAGTATTGGATTCCCTGTTTGTAGCCTTTGGAGAAGCTGTTTTTCATATGATATACAAATATAAAACATTTCCATCTGTTCTAAGGTATGTTTTCCATTCAATGCTTCACACAAATACTACATGTTTGCAGTGGAGTGCCTTACCTGTGCTGCAGCATCCTGAGAGAAGATGAAAGAGTTGACGTGAGACAGGACAACCACGTACAAGACAGGACACCAACAAGGCTTCAGGGTGCCTGTTACCAGAGAGCGGAAGTAGAGACGCAGGAGAGGGAGGGAGTCTTCAGGCGGAGAGGTGAACCGCTCGATAGGGATGGAGAGCTTTGGATGAAGAAACAAAGAGATGATGAAAATATAAAATAAAATCATGTGTTATATAATCATAGAATATGTGTGCTATGAAAAGAGACAGACAGCAACTGTGACTCCAAAAGACATTTTTTTATAGTTGAAAATAAAAAGTAGTAACATCCTCTTGAATACCTGTTCCAGAGTGACCCCCAAAGACCTCAGCATCCCTACATGCTCTCCAAACACAGCCAGCCTCAAGGTAGCGCTGTACCTCCTCTGCAGGGGCAAGAGGACCCAGCATCCAAACAGCCGGTCTCCAAAGGACACGGCTTCATACTGAGCCAAAAGAGCAGAATACAAATCCTGGAAGGAAGCTAGACCTGGAGGAGGGACATTCAGGTCCAGGGAGTCCAGCCTGGATCGCCTGTGTACAGAAGAGCTTTTGTTTATCATCAGGAGCTTAGCCGCCTTTCTTTGTGCTATAAAAAGATATTCAACATGTTTTATCAAACCTGGTCAGCAGTCTGAACAGACCCCAGGCCAGTTTCTGAACTGGTCTCTCCAGGAACAAGTCACTGGAACACAGGAACACACAGGACAGGTGGGCGAGCTTGGCAACGGGGAGGATCACCTACATGACAAAATGCTCTTTATGTTAGTTACAGAAACAGATATGATGTAGACTAGAAGGCAACCAGTATTAATGATTAGTGTTTATTTACCAAAGTTATATCGTTATTATTATTCACCCATAAATAAACCTCAATCCAGTATCAATTTAGCTCTAATATCTATATTTAAAACTTAAATCAAGTTTAACTTGAGAGGGAGAGGCTGAAAGGCAGATATTTTAAAAATCAGAATTAATTTTGGTTTGTACCTTCAGAGCTTCCTCCCTCCAGACCTCCAGCAGCAGCAGCCACTGCAGACAGTGGGTCACCGTCCTCAGAGCCCCCTGAGGGAGATCCTCCACCGCCAGCCCGCCCCCGTCAGACACTCCCGTTTGCTCGTACAGGCTGACGAGCGGGAGGAAAGGCCAATCAGACGGCAGGGTGGGACCGGTGAGCTCCGGGAGGAGATGGGAGTTGATCCACGGGTTGCGGCTGAGGAGAGCGTCTTGGGACACCAGCACTGATGACTCCAGATGGGCCAGGTGAGTGAGGAAGCAGCCCCGGATAGACGGCAGCTGGGCGCAGGCTTCTCTCAGGAGAGCTCCTACAGTCTGGAGGGAAGGAGAGGCGTGATGGTGCGTCTCCTCGTGGAGCTTCAGCTCCCCCAGCTCGACAGCCTCGGGCCCTCCGCTGTGGCCCTCTCTGGAAGATAAAGAGACATAAACTGCTGTAATAATGTAGAACATCACTTTTGATGAAAATGGCTCGCCTGCTATTTTTAAATTCAACATTGAATATAAGAACATAGACATTTTAGGCTCTTTTGGTTGATTATTTTCTTCTTGCAATTTGGAAAACTTCATGCATGTACTTAATGCCAAGTTAAAGCTAAACTCACGATATAAAGTCTTTGCTGAAGATGATGGTGGAAAGCAGTTCATGCGCCAGGTATTCACTGCCTGGTAGTAACCATGGCAGCAGAACCAGCGCCACCTGGTGGTACAGCGATGCATGCTTTGCAACTTCACGCTCAATGGGAACCTGAGAAAAGTCAGAACAGGATGGAGGAGAAAGAACACAGCAGAAATGAGGTTTGTGAGGTGAGAAAACACAGATTCAGGATGAAACATGTCCAGGACCCAAGTATGAGGATAAAGAAAAATCTGTTTATTCCAACATTAAAGATGAGATTACACACAGACCATCCAAAGATCAGATAGAAAGGAAGTCACGCTGGCCTGTACCTTCTCATGATCTCTTTTTGGACAAGACTTTAAATGATATAAAATGAGTGATTTAGCATTTACTACAGACATGCAGAGTGTATGAGCTTGGAGCAGAACATCTCACAAGGTAATGAGTAACAAGTAACTTCAAAAAAAAATATTTAGGGTGTTTTGGAGTTTGATCTTACCAGTCTATGTGCCAGCCGCAGCAGCAGGTAGAGAAGGTGGTGCTCATGACGGAGAAGCCAGGCCCTGGTGTGAGACAGGGTGGGCCTGGCCTGACTGCAGCTCCGCAGGTAACCAATCACAGGTTCAGACAGGAGGAGACCAGTGAACTAGATAGTGAGAGATAGTGAGGGGACGGCTGAGATAAATATACAGGATTTTCTATATGCTACCACAAGGTGGCAGCAAAATCTATGTTTGTCCTAGCATGATAAAGACTTACCTTGCAGCTGAGTCCTTTGTGGATGCCTGTGATTGTTTCCAGGAGGAGGCCCAGGCCTGTGAGAAGAGGGAAGGGGGAGCTGGGAACAACCAGTCCCGGACGGTCCCTCCATCCTGGGCAGGCCAAACTGGGGAGGCTAGGAATGCTTTCTGGCCCCAGATGACGAGATTGGGCATTACATACCACTGAGGAAGACCTGGTGTAACACAAAAGTAGCGATGAAAGAGTTAAGAAAAATTGGTATTATGTGACAATATAACAGAGTAATAAGAACTAAAATGACTACAGTGACTTCTTAGTAAATGAAACATACTTGAGGTTCTTTATCAAGTCTTGAACAGCATTGTGGGACAGCAGTGGGAAGAGAACCTCAGACGTCAGCAGCTCTAGTTCCTGAAGGGTTTCCACTGGCTTGAAACAGTTCTGAGGAAGAGAGACACATGATTGTAAATATTTGGTATTTTCCATGTTACACTTCAATTGAAGTGTACTCAGAGCTAGTATATGATGAGACTTAGAAGCTTTTCTTCATCAACAATCTGCTTGATTTAATATATATTGTTCGTGGATTTGTAGTTTTGTAAATTTTAGTAGTTAAATTATGCCGGTGTGGCCAGATTTCCAAAAAATTTAAGCATCTTCTTTCTTGGTATTTGTTTGTTTTTTAGTCTTATGAATTTGCAATGAAAAGAATCACTTATATTTGCTAACTTCTTATGTTAATTTACATGACTTTCCAGTGGCAATGAACAACCAACATTTGGTGCTACCACTTACATTTCCCTGCAAGGTAATGAGTACAAGGTAGGAAGACGTACTTGTCTGGAGAGCTGATAGTAGTAAGCTTCTAGGTAAAGGAGATAAGCTGGTATCAGAGTCAGGCTGCTGTTTTTCTGAACTGGATTATCAAGGCTCTTAACAAAGCCCTTAAAATGCCCCAACAGAGTTGCCTGCAACCCTGTGACATGACCCCATGACACTGGAGGAGGAGGAGGAGGACACTCATCTCCCTGAGAGCTGAAAAAAAAGAGAGAAAGGAACATGAGAAGGAAAATAGTTTGGTCGATTAAAGATTCTGTTAATGAATAATTTCATCAGTCTATGTAGGTCCTCTGTACCTGACCATGCCAGCCTGTAGTTCCTGGTGGCAGCCGGCGGTGTGTGTAACCTGCGTGAGCAGGGAGAGCAGGGCCAAGACCCGCTGCAGCTGCAGAGGCAGCAGAGGATCTGAGGGGGCCAGCACTCGGTGAACAGACTGCAACGCCTTCACTAAGGCTGGATACAGGTCTCTGGGGAATAAAAATGACGGTACAGCAATCAAAAACAAGCACTGTAAGGGAGGAACTGAGGTGAAAATTAAGCATATATTAAGCCTTGTGAGTTTCTTTTATTGTTTTTCTGCCCCTAACGGTCAAAATGCTTAATAAAGCTTTAAAGTAACATACATGTATAATTTGCAGGCCTGTCCGTAGCCAGCAGCTAAAGCCAACAGCCTGTAGGCCTCAGTAGTGATCCTGAGGGCCTCACTCGGCTCCAGCAGCAGCTCACTGGGCTCAGCACTCAGCAGACAAGACAGACGCTCCCTCACTCCCAGAGAGTTTAACTGGGGGAGAAAAGAGTAAGAAATACTATTGATGTTAACACACATAGGAATGATGGAATAATTGGAATGACTCTTTAAAACTACATCTAATATAGCACTTGTCATAAAGATTTTTTTCGAAAGAGGATGGTTAGATGACTTGACTCTTAATTTTATGTCTTACAGACAAATAATAAATCCCAAAAGTTTGTTATTGATAATATGCATGCCAGTTGGCTTGAAGAATAACATAAAGAATAATGATAATCTCTCGGTCACTAAGTAGCACCTTGTCAAATCTAACATGCTGCTTTAAGGCTGTTCTCATTCATACTGCAGGATGAAACAAACACCTTGCACTGAACCTGACAGATTCCACATGGCACTTACCAGTCTGGCACAGGCATGTCTCCCTGAGGTGGCCAAAACTCTTAAGAGCTTCATGGTGCTGGCTAGTGGGAGTCCATAAACAGACTGAGGAAGGGGAAAAGACGGCGCTGTCCAGGAAGTGGGAAGGAACTCTGACATCACCGTTTCCATCAGGCGAGGACAGTCCAACACCTGAAAGGATAAAATATAACAAATGAAATTTGAAGAAAAATATAGACAGTGTTAATTAAATTTGTGACTGGTATTGTAGCTGTTACTGTTGTTACCCGAGTGGCAGATGAGGAGGAGTGTCTAGCAATACGGGTCAGGACCTCCAGGACATCCTGTACCACCCGGGGAGAGGGCCGGACCACCTCAAGGATGTAACGAAGTCTGGGGAGCAGTTTCATCTTTAGCAGACCCTGAAACAGACACGACTCCTTTATTAGATTTACAAAATACATAATAAATCAGAAAAGTTAAGGCAAACAAGTAAAAAGATAAAAAGGAAAAATGACTTTCTGTCTAGCTTTTCTAGAGTAAACATTATTGTTGGGTTTTTTACCTTGACGACATCCTGCCTGGCCACATCATGATCACTCTTCCTCTCTTCCTTCTCCTTGGCTGTCACCTTCATAATTTCATCCAGCCCTTCATCATCCTCCTCCTCCTCCTGGGCAGACGGCAGCAGAGGGAAGGAAGCCAGGCCGCGAAACCAGGAGAAGGTGCAGTCCAAACATTCCTGAGAAGGGAACAAATCTTTTGAATCTGAAGGACTAGATATTGGATTGAGGTGATGGAAAGCTACTGTTTATTCAATCTTCTATCAATTAGGTGTTTAATTAGGGCCTGAGCCCCAAAAGGGCTGTATTTTGTGTGTTTGTTTCTTTCTTCTTCTTCTTCTTCTTCTTTCTTTATTGTTACGCCACTTCAACCCTTAATTTGGCACACATATCAGGTCTGGTGAAAAATTTGATGAAATGTAAAAATTATCCCCCAAAGTGCCAAAATGTGCTCTATAGCGCCACCTATGTATCTAATATGGCTGCCACGGCCCGTAGGAATGTCGTAGAGAGATCGAACCAAAACTCAATTATTCGTCTCATCAAGACCTACAAATCATATGCTGACACCCCTGACCTAAATCCAACAGGAAGTCCGCAATATGCCCATCAAAGTATGACTTTGCACCAATTTTGGACCCTCAAGAAACTTTATCTCCTCCTAGGGCGTTAATGGTATCTGCTTCAAACTTGAATACATGACTTATGACACTATGCTGAACAACAGTTATTAAAAACTTTGTAATAACTTGAACGGTTTAGATATAATAAGCCCTGAAAGTTGTAGTGCCACATCACACTTTACAATGTAAACCAATAGGGAGACAATCTCTAGGCATGGACTTTGTGTCAAACAAATGGTTCTGATGTCTAAACTCTAAGTCTGACCACTTTGAAACCTGTATCAATGGATTAGCGACGAAATTTCCTTTAGGGGCCCTTTGGGGCCCCTTTGGGGATCAGGCCCTAAAAATGTGATTTTTAATGTAGGATTTGGCCAAAGTCATGAGATTTATGAGGATGTTTCACAAGAAGAGTGACATTCTCCTCTCCAACTGAGAGGGAGAGAGAGAGAATGGGAGGGGTGGATGGATAAAGTAAGACCTGTCAGCCCAGGTCTGAAAACATCTACATGCCTGTGACAGAAGGCCTTGGACTGCGCCACACTCCAGTTACTTAGTGTTTCTACACATCTGACAGCAATGTTCAATTCTTACTTTTTTTTCAAGGAGTACATGTGCTCCTAAATTAAAAAAATTAGGAGCACACATATAACTTTAGGAGCACACTGAAAAATGTTCAAGTAACAGTTTCTTAAAGAAAACAATTCATTACATACATATTTAAACTCTTTGTGTGTGTGTGTGTAAATCACAATTTATGTTGTTTTTTCTCGATTTTGGCAAAATTATCTTGTTCAATATTGAGATCACCATTATCTAACACAATTACTTTTTGACTTTTGAATTTTTGCCAGTTGCCGATGTTCATATATGCACATATTTTTTCCCACTTGGCTGAGGAGACTATTACACATGCAATCATATATTGTACTAATGAACAAGAAAGACTGTAGGCTATATGAGGGAAGAACTCAGGAAGACTGGAGTTCCGGAGCTCAGCATTAAAACTTTAATGGACCTGCCAAGACGGTGGAGCAGCAGTTTTGTTTTGTAGTTTATTAGACAGACAGGAATAATGTGTAGGATTTAATCATTGGTACACAGTCCGAAGTGGAGGGTGGCAGTAATGCACCTAATATGCTGGTTGCCAACCGCTGTTATAAACCAAAAAGAGGAGAGTAAAATATTTTTCCAAACAGAGGGGTACATCCTGTCAGCCGAGGGATTTCCTATCTGTGCAGCTGAACACAGCAGCTCCTCTACAGACTGCTTCACCCTGATGGTCCCGGTATTTCTTCCGCAGGTTTCACTTCACTCAGCTGGCCAACAGACCCGCTGGTTCTTCCCACTTTAACCTGAATAACAAACCGGGGCTCGGTGGTGTGGTTGGATCCAAACAGAGAGCTGGGTCTAGCTGAGAGGCTAGCGGAAGCTAACTGGTCGTGCGTCTTTATGGTTATGCTGCGGCCAATGCTCCGCTAGCCTCCCAGCTAAGGTTAGCTCCGGCTCTCCAGGTGGATCCAACCGGAGCACCGAGCCCCAGTTAGTTATTCAGGTTAAAAGGGAAGAAGCAGCGGGTCTGTTGGGCAGCTGAGTGAAGTGGAGCCTGCGGAGGAAACACCAGGACCATCGGTGTGAAATAGTCCGCGGACGAGCAGCTGTGTTCAGCTGCACAGATAGGGAACAGCTCGGCTGCCAGGATGTACAACTCTGTTTGGGGGGAAAAAAATCTTCTTCTTTTTGGAGGACAAAGGAAGTGATGTTTATCTCCATCTTGAACTGTCTGAAAACAGCCCGGGTCTGAAGACACCTACATGCCTGTCACAGAAGCCCTTCGATTGCGCCGCAGCCCAACGTGCGCAGAGGTGCGAGGACTTGTTCAACGCTGCTTGCAGTTTTAATTTAGTTTCTTATGACATTTTTTGTGTCAAATAGTCTTTGCTGTTAGTGAACACTTAAACTACGGGCCTTTTCTTTGTAATGGTCATCGTAACAATTATTTCTTTTATTTCTTGTAGTTAAAGGATAAATTAATTTGGTAGGTAACTTGGTAAAACTTGGTAGGAGCTACCCAGCAAAAGGAAATTACAACAATTGCTGAAAATTTGTGTGGACTGAGTTACATCCATTTGTAAATGAAAATTACTGAAAGAGTGGTCTTACTTCATCCTCTGCACACACTAGGAGTGCTTTGAGCGCATGCACAGCCACAGACATCACTCCCTCCACGCCATCGTCCAGCGCAAAGCGGAGCAGGAAGAGCAGGCCGGCGTCGAGCAGAGTGGACATCACGCTGCCTTTCAGAACTGGCAGGTATTCTCCGGCACGTGCCTAAGAGGGTAAGACATGCAGGCTGAGCATGAATGACAACAGAGTATGTGCCACTGAAGGTATCCGCATGACTGTGTGTGCATGTTTCTGTACCTTTGATAGGATGTTGGCTAGAGTGTTGAGTGCCAGACTCCTCTGCTGGAAGATCTGACTCCGAGACAGCAGGAAGAGCTCGTGCAGGGAGTAACCTGCCCGCTGGAGAGAGAGCCTCAATGTCAGAAATTAAAACAGAAGAAAAACCAAAAGAGCAGGAGCCAGTCTCAAAGAGCCAGATTAGCAGCCTAAAAAGCACAATTTGAGAAGACTCTGGCTTTTCAGTGTCATGGTGCCTCACTCTTTACTGTTTTACTGCGGTAAATAGAGGCACAATACTCTTTAAAGGCCAGTAACAATTCAATCAAGAGTTGGTTAATGCTGAGGCTGTCAGATCCAGTCTTTGTCTGCAACAATCCAATTACTATTTCGACTTTTTAATTAAATTTCCAAAACCAAATATGATTTAAACATAAATTTCTACTTGTTTCAACTTGTTTTAACTACAATAACATCATGAGTAACAGACTTTAAGGTATTGTTCTTTTTTAATGACACAAAAGCATTAAAAAAGACTTATTGCCTACTGACCTCAGGCTCCTCCCCATGGTGGTGCAGCCCCAGGTGGGTGGGCAGATCCTCAGTGGGGGGGATTAAAGTCCCATTAAAATCAAAACGAGCCTGCATAGCCTGTCAGAACACAAAACCACAAAATGTGTTGGCTCGGGTAAACAACTCAGGTTTAACTCAAGAGAACTAAACTAAATAGAGTGTCATATTTGAATAGAAATAAATCAAAGTAGTATCTGTCTTGTAAGGAATCACTCCTTACCTGCTTGGTTCTTTTGCTTCTGGGTGCAGGTAAGTCTCTCATCCACTCCAGCTTCTCTGGCTCCAGCTTATCCATGTGGACCCATTCCTTCTGAGGCTTCACTGGCAGATCCTTCTCTGAATTCACACACACACACAAACACACACACACAAGGGGCGAGAGCATGTTGAGAAACAATGTAGAATTGCTCAGATCACATAGTACAACTGTCATTTGTTGTAGCCACCACAAACAAAGCGACAAATCCAAAAAAACAACTTCTACACAGTGAAAACAATCCACAATTGCAGTCTTAACACAGTGGTTTTCTGTGAAAGGGAGGTACCGAAGAGGAGACAGTAAATCATCTTAGCCACAATAACAAAGTGACAAAAACAGCTTTGTTTATTCTGTTTTTTTTGGAAACTGTTTAACTGATGTGCAAGATCTGTCTTTATATGCACGATGCAATAATATGCAGTATACCATTAGCAACACTTTCATCAGGGCTGGGAGCTGTCTTTGAATGATCTGCAGTGACTTAATTGCAGAGAGTGGCTGCTTCTGGCTCTTCTACTAATCACACAAAGTGGAGCCAACGATTAGCTTTATGTTTGGATGTTAGCCATGCAGCAGAAACATCCCACATTAGTTATACAATTAGAGAATGGATGCTTAATAGAGTGGGGAGAGAAAGAGAAAGCAGAGAGAGGGAAGGAAAATGATCAGGTAACAGAGATAGGTCAGGAAAGGAGGGAGAGGAAGCTGGCAGACAGTCAGGTGTGCTGTTCTTTTTGACAAAGACTTTGACAAGCTCAGCAATGAGGTTACAATTTCACCAAGCCAAAAAAAGCAAGAAGTGGTATGAAATAATCATATAGCTTTGTCAGACATATAACTGAAGTGATGTAGATTCATTTATATCTCCAGCAGCAGAGATCAAAAGCAACCGACAAGGTAGAAGCTTTAAAAGGGTTTATTTTGAATCCATCATACCCGTCACAGCAGGTGGTGGTGACAGTTCCTCCTCTTCCTCCATCTCTACTTCTTGGGGTTTCTGAAACAGCACAGCAGCACTCGGGGAGTCTGACTCTGCGCTACGATTTTCGAGAGGAAAGTTTTCCTTGATGCTTTTGCCCTCGGGGTGTTTGGATGGGGAAGCAGAGGACGGGACGCTCTGGGTTTTACGAGATCTAACGAACTCCACCAGTCTAGGATCTGGGACGCAGAAATAATCATGTTATACACAGCAGTACCGACAAAATGAAAGAAAAAGTTTTTTATGTACTTCACTAGTCAAGATACAAACTCAATGCAGATCATGTCTTCGTTTCAACATACACTTATTAACTATCAGAGTGGACAACATCATTACCTACCGAGCTGAGATAAGAGTTTCTTCTGTTCCTCTAGTATCTCAGACTGAGACATCGCCTGGATCTTGGCCTGGTTCTCCCTGTGGATCCTCACGATGTCTCCTGAGCTACCTGGGCCCACAAGCCCCTGACCAGACACTAACCTTGGGCTTGAGACTGAAGTTGGCTCTGGAGAGTGGAGAGGAGTGAGTAGACAGAGAAAAGGGGACAGAAAAACACACATTTCCAGACATGTTTCACCACAGACTTTGTTGTCAAACATAGAGCAAAAGTGTAGGGTGATCTGGGCAAACAGACTGGTTATTAAGAAGCACAGCAACATCAGCATCAGTTATTCTGGCATTCAGAATAACACGATCAAGTACTTTACTTACGATCTGTATCCATACTGGTCTCAGGAGGAAGGTTCTGCTCTCTGGGTTCATTTTTCTGAGCAGCTGCAGGTGCACAGCGTAATGGTGTCTTTCCCTCCATTAGTCTCTGAGCTGCAATCTGACAAGCAAAGATGCTCTTCTTCCCACCAGCTGAGGGCGGCAGCACCTGGTTGAAAGAGGGATTGCTTAAAAATTAAGATGAATGTAAACCAGAATCATTTAACAGGGTTGACAGATGAACGGTGAAATATCACATATTTATAAGTACTTTTTAGATAATATGTATTTCTGTACATAGAAAGAAGCAATCTGTCTAAATAGTAAATTGCAATTTGGTTCCAAATTTAGTTTTTTATGCACTTAAACATTCAAAATTTCAGAGGAATAGTCATTAATGCCTTTTTACCTGACTGCTGGTTGCTGAGCGGTGCATTACTTTGGGGAAAGCCATGCCTGTAAATGCTGGTAGAGATATTGGAGTAGAGCTGGTATCTCTCTCCTTGAAAGAAAGAACAAATGTTACAGATCCATGAGTGGAAAAATTAAGAAAATAACAACTAAAACTGTGTATTGTGTAAAACTAAACGAGACACCAGCCAACTCTGAAGAACTGAGAAATCTGCAAGCCCTCCTATTTAGCATTTATAAGCAGAATATAAACATTTAATAAATGGTTTATAACACACTATAATGTAATTGTAAGCAGATATGTAAGCAGATAAGTGTTTATGAAAGTATTTGTCAAGAACTATAACTCTTCCCTTGGATGCTGACATATAGATAGATAATGAATGAAAATGTAGTAAAACACAGTTGTAATACTATAAAATATGTCTTCACAGGAGAAGTTAATTGTTGACAAATGATGTACATTAATTAACATTTTAAAAAAATGTCCTTATATCAGCTTACAAATAGATTATAAAGTGTTATAAAGTATGTGTTAAATGTTTATATATTTGTTATAAATGCTAAATAAAGTAAAGTGTTACCAGCTACATTATAACCTTGAGGAAAAGTAGGGGTTCGGTTTTATAACGCTTACAACAATCTTGGAGAGAACAGCACTGATGTGAGTGTCTTGTCTGTCCAGCCTTGCCTCAGCATCCTCATCCTCGAAGGTGACGCGGCTGGCTTTAAAGCGAGACTTCTTAGGAGGGGCTGGCGTCAGAGAAGGGAGTTGGTCTGGAAGATCTGGAGAAAATGTTACAGTTTTATATTAGATGTGGAGTTTCAGTATTTAATAATCTTACTGATATATGGCTCATTATGCTGTTAGAAGTCACATCTGAAAATGTCCCATGATAAACCCTGAAAATAAACCCAGAGAGGATGAGGAAAAACAAACATATATTTAACCTTCAATGGTGACCACATCCCTCTGACTTCCTCCATTCTCCCCGTTGTGGTCTTCTTCTCCTCCTCCTCCTCCTGCCTCGCCTCTCCTCTTGTCAGGTCGGCGGACAACGCTGGCAGCAGATGGAGCACCAGAGGTCAGAAACTTCTGCTGCTCTCTTAGGAGGTCTGCCTCCGAGTCAGTTGGCTTGGGACGTCGCAACATCCCTTCAAATGACACAGACAATGTTAAGACAAAGTCAATGATGTGTTTCCCCTTACTTTAACCTAAACTCAACCAGTCATCTCAAGTAATCTTAACCATAACCTAAGAGACAACACAGGACCATCACTGTTTGAATGAGAGGTGATGATGATTTAAAGGTGCAGTGTGTAGAATTTAGTGGCATTTAGGGGAACGGACTTGGCAGAAATGGAATATAATAATCATAAGTATGTTTTATTTAGAAAAATACTGGAAATATGAATCGTTTTATTTATGTTACATTGAAAAGAGCCCTTTATATCTACATAGGGAGCGGGTCCTCTTCCATGTAACTCACCAAGTTTCTAAAGTAGCCTAGAACGGACAAATAAACACTGGCTCTTGAGAGGGCCTTTTGTGTTTTTCGTGAGTTTCGTGGCAACCATAGGTTGTCCTATACACTTTGAAGGGAAGGGGAGGGGACGGGGAGAGGTATTCAGCTGGTTGCAATCTGCAACCTCACCCCATGATGCCACTAGATCCTACACACTGGTCCTTCAAGGGGCCCACAGCTGGAGGGGACCCAAAGAACAACAGCTACGCCCCTGATGACTTATAAAAGATGGGATCTGAATGAATTAAAACCCATTCAAGGAGTCCTCTGTTTCATTACTCTGTGTTTAGCTGATGGTTAGGTCTTGTAGATTGAATAGCATCCTCATTTAAGATTATATTGTGTAACTTATTCAACATCATGTCTCACCTGCCCACGACTAACGTTAGAGGCTAAAAACAATAATTACCGTCATCTAGGAGTGTAAGAAAGAACCGAGAAGCGACAAAGTAAAACTAATTAACCTAAATAAACTGTCTATACCTAGCTATCTTAAATATAGCTTTGTTGCTTTCACATGTCTTTAAGTTTACATCCAACACGCACCGGGAACGAATGTAACGTAACAGTTAGCTTAACGTTAGCTTGAAGCCCCAGACTTTCCTCTAATGTAGCTGCAATATTCAAAACATTAAAATCATTCTAATCACACATTGTATCACCACAGAGCAGCTTTTTAAAAATCGTTTTAAAATGGTTTGTAATAGCGCTGGCTAACCTTCAGTTAAGTGGCGGCTCAGTCTTGAATTTAGACAGGAAGTACGAACACCCGGACGATTTTTACTATGACACACCACACGCTACTTTCAAAATAAAAGCTCTGCCAATATAAAGATAGCGCGAGGCATGACGTCAGCGGCTCCTTCACCTTCCTCCCAAAATTTAGAGAGCCCGAGATGTTTGGCTGAGTTGATGTCAGAGCTTTTTTGCTTATTTGTGTCATTTGAATCTAGGAAACAGATAAGTACATGAAGGGTTTTCTACTTCCTCCTCCAACTGATCATACTGGACATTGCTTCAACATCTGGATGCTGCGGTGGTGTTTGTAAAAGATGATGAGTGGGTCTTATTAGGTGATTCTGCCTGCCTAAATAGTCATACATTCTGTCATTGTGTTTCTTCTCCCTGGAATCCCCTCAAGGACCCCTGGGGGTCCCAGGACCCCACCACTGCACTAAAGTACTGGTATATACATTTAAAAAAAAAAAAAAAGAAACAAACAAACAAAGCAGAACCACTGGTGCTTTTATTCTGAAGAACCAGGCTCGTCTCGGGCCGGAAGCTGTGAACTTGAAGCTTCCGGTCAATAGAACGTCGGATAACAACAACAGTTAGCAGTTAGCTGTTAGCAGTTAGCGTGGGGGTTAAACTGTAACCGGTCAGCGGCGCCGTTAAACGTGAGGATTTATTTACTGTGAGCGGGAAACCGGCGACTTCCGGCCGCCGTTTGAACAAATTAACAGCTCTCCGGTTCACGCACCGATGCTGGTGACGCGTCATTTGACATAGTAACTGTATAGTAATATTACTGAAATCCTATTAGTAACGCGTTATATTACGTAGTTACTGCTAACAATATTATATTACTGTTCCCCAGCACTGCCTGCCGCTGGCCACAGAGAACCGCTTTCACTGACTGCATCATGGTTAACCTCTGCTGCCTCTGCTGCGGTGAAATCCCTCAACCCCGCCCCCCTCTGTCCGCCCAGCCGGGACCACCGCGGGATCCCCGCTCCGTGCAGCAGCAGCCCGCTGGCTCCAGACCAGCTGCGGGGCTGAAAGGGGGAGCAAACGGAGGGAAACCTAGAACAGAGCAAGTTAATAAAGAGGAGTGATCTTTACAATCTGACATGCGAAAAGTGCAGGATGCTCTCCTCCGATCTGGACTCTGCGGAAGACACGGGAGCCAGCGCTCCCAATGATGCTGAGGGAGAGCAGCACGGGGAGGAAGAGGAGGAGGAGGGCTCACCGGCTGAGAGTGATGTCCAGGAGGAGGTAGGTATTATCAGACCCTCGGTTCGTTATCTCTACTAAAAGAGAAGAGATAAAAAATAAAAAAAATAAACTGTACAAACAGAAACTGGGAGTAGACATAATTCTGATGAATGAATGACTTGTAAAAAGGTTTTATATAAATATACAATGAAACCAATTGTGAGCCATAAACTCACTAGTGTAACATAAATATGGCCATAGTTTGCAAGTTTCCTATCCTCATTTTGTTATGTTCCTTTAAAATATAAAACGTGGAAACACTGCATTTAGATTTTTTTCCTAGTATGTCACTGGAAAAATAATCCTTCTTATCTTTTGACCTGCTCTCTGTAGTATCACAGTGCAAGTGCCTCCACCTGCAGCCAAAACACCATTTCTGCTCGCTGAAATGCCAGAATAATCCCTTTCATGTAGTGGCAGTAGAGTCCAGTGATGTGGAAAGCTACTCTCACTGACAAACATAAATTCAGCTCTGGAGAGAGTTGCATACAGAGTATAGAAATTCTGTCTCTGCACCAATTATTTTTCAAAACCCTGCCTTTGTTTCAAGTGATGACCAGTCATTTGAGTGTATGTGTGTGTGTGTGTGTGTGTGTGTGTGTGTGTGTGTGTGTGTGTGTGTGTCTTTGCTCTACCATGCTCTCTGTCTTTTCTGTCATGGAGTAATTACTCTGGGGAATTGGCTGTGTGCAGTCAGCCATGGACAGATAGTAAAATGACTTCAGATCCACTGTGCATGCAACTACTAAGTTCTGTTTTATAGCGTGGGATAGATTAAAGTACAAGTCTGCTCCGTGGATGTTTCACCAGATGAAGTATTTATAAAGGGATCTAAAGTGTAAACAAGACCAGAAATCTACAGCCATGCTATGTGAGACTCCACCTCTGCACAGTGCTACTTTGAGCTTAATGCTAACACATCTTCATTTAGCGTGATTACAAATCCTCCTGTGGGGAACCAGACTGTCTGAAATAAATGTCATAGTAATCCATCCAATAACTGTCAAGACATTTCACTCAAAACCACAAATGTCAACTTCATGGTGGCGCTAGAAGAAAAGTCAGGAAATCATCAAAGTCTCTAGGATGAATCCTCTGGGCATCGTGTATATCTGTACAAATTTCTGTCTCAATCCGTCCTGTAGTTGTTGAGATAATTCTGGACCGAAGTGGTGGATCGACTGACTTTCAGACCTCTAGGTGTGTTTTTTTTAGGTAAATTAGTAAAAATCTATGTATGGGCGATAACATCTGCAGTCAGGAGGCCTGGACTACAGAAAAGTCCGTCCTCTCTGGTACACAAGAAATGAAATCCCTGTTTGTTCCATAAATAACTGAGGTGGAACCAGCAAAGTGACATCCCCACCCCTGTGTCAGTGCAGTAATGGATGGCTGGTTGTCAGCATTAATCCTTTCACTCCATAAAACACAGGAGGTAGGCTGCAACAACAAAAAAACAGGATCTCATGGGGAGGAAGATCCAGACAAAAAATATCAGAAAGAACTACAAAGTGATTCTAAAGTCTCGATAATATTTAGGATTAAATTCATTTTTTAATGGATGAAACTCCTTAACTACTCAGAGATACATACCTTAAATAATATCCACTTCTGATTGAATCTCTTCATGTATAAAGCAGCACACACTGGCTTCTTCTTACTGTCAGTGTTACTGATGAAAGTGTTACTGGCTTTAGGCCAGTGTCTTTGCTGAATGGGATAATTTGACTTCTGGTCAGTATTGCAAATGTGAGCACTTTGTGTTTCTGTTTGTCTACCCTGAGCTAACCGCCCAGTACTCATCAGATAAGTGTAAAGAGAGAGATTTGTGTGTGTGCGTGTTTGCATGAAAGCTAAAGCGCCTGTATGCGCCTAAGTGTGTCATGTTTGGCTGCAACTAATTATTTCTGTCATCAATTAATGGCTCAATTATTTTTTTTGATTCTTCTATAAAAACATCATGAAATTGTGAAAAATAAAATGCCAGTTACAAGTTTCCAAAGCCTGGTGTGACAACTTCATATAGTTTGCTGGACCCAACAGTCCAAAACTAAAAGGTATTTAATTAAAAAAGCATATATATAATAGAAGATGCAGTAAATCTTCACACTTCAGAAGCTGAAATCAGAAAATGTTTGGCATTTTTCCCAGACAAATTACTTAAACAATTAATCACTTATCAAGATTGTTTAAAATGTATTTTTTGAGTCTACTATTTGATGAATTAATCAATAAATTCAGCAGGAGTGTCATGTTTTAACCTGTAGTGGCTGGTTATAGTGTTACAGTATAGCAAAGATAGCTCCAATATAAGTTCTATTGTTTGGACATTTATTACACAGATTTTAGTATCTAAGGATTAAAGATACACTTTGTGATATTAATGTGACAAGTTTACTAGCAAGTACATTTACCCCTGTGCAATATAAATTATATTAATTTCAGAGACAGATGTGTGAAAACACCTCAATAAAATATTTTGTCTGTCAGCTGCATTGACACACAGCCTCCGAGGGACACTACATGGTTTAATTGAATCCCACTGAGCTTTCTTTAGTTTGATTTACTTTGTGCTTACGCATGGAAAAGCTTGGCAATTTATAATGCAGCCACATTCATTTGCATTTCTGCTGCAAGTCATGATATCACCGCCATGTTTCAGGGGCTCATTGCTCTAAGTGCCTATTCCTCATTACTCTCTCTCTCTCTCTCTCTCTCTCTCTCTCTCTCTCTCTCTCTCTCTCTCTCTCTCTCTCTCTCTCTGCAGCAGCGTCCAGTGAAGCAGTCCCTGGGTGCTTGTGTCTGCCGTGAGTCCCATTGGCGCTGCCTGCTGCTCTCCCTGCTCATGTACAGCTGCCTGGGTGCGGTGGCCTGGTGTCAGCTGACCCGGGTCACGAAGATCAGTTTCAATTCCGCCCTCACCTCCTCCTTCACAGCCTCCTTCACCTCCTCCCTCCGGGGAGCCTCTGGGATGGGAGTTGGTGGACACTCAATGATCTACCACGACAGCCCCTGCTCTGACGGCTACATCTACATCCCTCTGGCCTTCCTGCTCATGCTCTACGTCTTGTACATGGTGGAGTGCTGGCACTGCCGAGCTCGCAGCGACCTGCAGTGCAAAGCAGATGTAGACAGCGTGTATGAGCGCGTGCTGCAGATGCGCCAGGCCCAGCCTTGCATATGGTGGAAGGCTATCAGCTACCATTTTGTTCGGCGGACGCGGCAAGTCACCCGGTACCGTAACGGGGACGCCTACACCACCACACAGGTGTACCACGAGAGGGTCAACACGCATGTGGCTGAGGGCGAGTTTGACTACAGCCACTGTGGGATGAAAGATGTATCTCGTGACCTCAGAGGATTGGAGGGACATCCAGCAACTCGCCTGCGCTTTACCAAGTGTTTCAGCTTCACCGAGGCCGGACCAGAAAACGATTACCTCAACCAGCGAGCCAGGTTCTTCTCTGAAATCGAGGGTTTGGATGATTACATGGAGGCCAGGGAGGGGATGCAGCTGAAGAATATGGACTTCAGGGAAAACCTGATAGCTTATGTACACCCAGACAGGATGCCTTGGTACACTTCACAGGTAGCCTTCTGGCTGGCAGCTCTCCTCATGCTGTCCTGGCCTCTGAGAGTGCTAATAGAGTACCGCACTGCATATGTTCACTACCGAATAGAGAAACTGTTTGGGTTAGAGTACAGCCACAGCAGCCCTTCTCCTCTTGATGAAAACAGGCCTGTTGGGAATAATACTGGCTGCATTATTCCAAGAGTAGACACACTAGACAGCACTGAAATGGAGTGGCACATACGCTGCAACCGCCAGGTGATTCCCAGCTACTCAGAGGCCATGCTGATAAACATGAGCACAGCAGACTCGAACTCTTTACACGACACCGAATACACCACATCCTCCAACTGCTTCCTGTTGGACAGCAGCCAAACGACTCAGAGTTACGGAGCTCTCCAGAGCCAGGACGACTGCGAGCAGTGCAGCGTGCTGAGCGGACAAGGGGACGGATGGGGAAGGAGGAGGACCATCACCAGCTCCAGCTGCTCCTCCATCTTCTCCTGTCGGGGAGCGCTGTTCCACTCCCACCTGTCCTCGGACACGTCTCGTTTCTCGCTCTGCCGCATGTACGGCTCCCACCGCACCGTGGCTCCGTGGAGGAGCCGCAGCAGCAACCTGACGGAGCCCTGCTGCGTGGACGAGCAGTGCTGTTGCTCAGACTCCAGTCAGCTGGCGCTCAGTGATAGTCCACCCACTTACAGGGATGCCCGGTTCTTCCCGGTTCTCATTGTGCATCGGTCTGACGGCTGTGGCAGCGAGGAGCGGAGGGAAGTGCGGCATTACTACATACGGAGAGGGTCGTCGTGTGTGGAGACGGCTCTGTGAAGGATAAACAGAGACTGATTGATTAGTTAAGAGAGATGAGAAATGAGACAATTAGTGATATAAGAGGGGGAATTGTGCTCTTTCAGGAAACACTTGAATATGAACTAAAAGAAACTTAAATACAGACTTTATATTTTTGATCTGTCACCAAAAGTTCAAAAAAGTCTTGCTGTTGTATCGCACATGTCCACACTACAGCTACAGGTGTGGGGCAAACAGTGTGTTGTGTCACACCTGGGCAGTGTCGTTCTCTGTCAGGAGTGTGTGTAACTACGGTAATAACTGTTAAATCTGATACCTGCCACTGATACACAAAACTGCACGATCTGAGCATCCCACTGTGTTTACCACCCATATTTTTCAGAAAAGTTTGATCATGGGAAACAAAACTTAACCACTTCTTACACTGACCTTATTTGTGTTAAGTATGTGTGTAGGAATACTTGCTGAAAATTGGCATATACATCCCTGTCAGAGGTATATGTAAGAATACTACAAAAAAAAGAAAAGTTGCATGTTATTACCAAAGGTATTGTCTTTTAGTTAATTAATAGACAGCAAGGTGAAGCCAAAGAGTATTTTTTTTGTTTCCAAAGAATTGTATTGAACATTATAAAGTATTTATTGATGAGAGATATGCTGAAGTGAATGTCAAACTGTAAGCAATAAAGGTCACTCTGAAGGATAACTTCATTCCGTTCAATTAATTTATGAATCAGTTTGATTTATGAAGAGCATGTTTTCAAAGTGGAAATGCATCAAAACAGTATTAGTATTGAGTGTTTTAAAAGTGTGTGTCAGAAGTTTAAAAAGAGCAAAAAAAAAAAGATGGAAAAGAGAGATCAGAGTAAGATTTTTCCTGTGATCAAGTTGATCTGAGGTGACGATGTCAGACATTCTCAGTCTCACAACTCACTGCTACCTCTGTTGTCCTCATGTATAAATATAAGGGAAGAAACACTGAGGATAGATTCAGAAATATCTTCACTGACATCCAATCACTTCAACTAACACCTTTTCCATTGTAGTAGGGTGGTACAAATAAAACATATGCACACAAAAGTTTAAATTCAGTAAAGTAATTTTAACTGAAGTGCCGCTTCTGGACAAAGTGCAGGAAAGAAACAAATGGAGCAGAGGAGAGAAACAGAGAAATAGGTTAGAAAAAAATAAGACTATAAAAATACAACCTGTTATTTTTTAATGGATAACAAGAATAAAATATTTTGCATTTTAGTACAGTTCCCTCAAATGGTCTCAATCTGAGACCATATACGGTACATTATGTAAGGTATTATGTTCATGAGTTTTTTTTGTTGTGTTAAAGATTTCTCAACACATATGAACTTAATAGACATTTGTACACAAGGTATATGTAACATCAGAATTGAGTATTTCAAATATAAGGCCATGAACCTTCATTTTAAACTTCATGGCTAATATTTCAGTCTGTTAACTCCATTATAAGAGATTTCTGTTTTATCATGACATCAGTGTATTTTTACACTGTGTGATGAAGTGAAAACCACAACGGGCAGAGAAAGAAAATCATGATCAGGGGAGGAGAAAGTATTTTTATCCTTTACTTCAAATCGATGCCACAAGAAAAAAAAACACAAGTAAAAGTCCTGCCTTCAAAATCTTACTGTCATACATAAGTATTACCTGCCAAATATACTTAAAGTAACAACAGTAGAATGCTATATTATTATTACTTACATTATTGGATTATAATTATTGATGTATTAATTTGTGAGCAGCATTTTAATGCCGTAGTTGGTACTGAGTTGTTTAATCAATGCGGATGCGTAATGTTTTATCTGAAATCTAAATCTGCAAAGTAACAACAGCTGCTGAATAAATGTGGTGAAGTAAAAGTCTGATATTTTCTCTCAAATGTAGTGGAGTAAAACCTCTACTAAAGTTAAGTAAAAATGTTTGAAAATTATAAATGCAGTACTTGAGTAACTTTACTTTCCACACAATATAATATAGCAGCCTAGTATAGTAAAATAAAGCACTATAGTATAGTCGTGTATAGTATAGTAGCCTACTATAATATAATAAAGCAATATAGTACAGTAGTGTATAGTATATTATAATATGCATTATATGGTATAATACCTTTTGACCTTTTGGGGAGGCCTTTCTTTCTTCTGACCACTAGATGCCACAGTTCCCAAAGACTAGGCTATGTTTATGTTTATGTTTATGTTTATGTTTATGTTTACTCGTGTTTTATGCAGGAAATTTCTGCTCATGTGTTTTTATATTTCTTTGTGGATATACTCAAGTATTCGTCTCATTGAAATGTTTACTAAACCATTTATGAAACCCATTACAATTCATTTACAAGCTTTTTGCAGAACTGTCAGCCACATCTCACAGTGTTCATCAGTAGATGGTGTTTGCTCCACTGTTGCCATGGAGATACATCAGAGTGAGCTTCATCTGCAGAGGAAGAAGCTCCAGAATAAGCTGTCCCTTTAAATCAAACATCTACAGGTACATTATTTATAAAAAGTGACGCCAAGACAAGGTTTTGTTCTTTCATGTGGCTGCATTGTTAAAATGTCATTTTTATTATTCATATTTTCTGCAGAGAGACTTTACCACCACATAATTGTGTTACATATTATATATTTATCTAATTAAAGGGTAAATATTACACCAAAGAAGCTTTTTTGACAAAGAACACAGAATGAAAGCTGTCCAGATATCACAAAAAATATACAAATATAAAAATTAAAAATAAAGGTAATGAAAAGTTAAGGTAATAACGTTTCTAAGTGTTTCAATATATTGTGATTATAATCTAATCTATCAGTTTACACTGTGTACAACATCACAGTCTTTCAAATATTCCTTTTTAACTTTGAACAGCAGAAATGTTTCCTTAAAATCAACAGCTATGTTTCTTCTTCTTCTTCATGTCAGAAGAAGATTTTAATGTAGGTGCACTCACAAAACAGATGAATCCAGGTTTCATCACATCTTCCACAAAAAACACACCAAGTATCCAAATCTAGTTCATATCTAGAGACATACATCTTCACTGGGTAACACACATGTATTAGCCTAATTTAAAAAAAAAACACCTTGTTTTTTAATAACAACAACAACAACAACAATAATAATAATAATAATAATAATAATAATAATAATAATAATAATAATAATAATAATAATAATAACCTTAACCACCTCCAGTTAAAGGACAGGTTCACAGTTTTTCAAGTCCATCTTAAAACAACAGTCAGGTTCCCACATAACATTTGAAATAGGTTTTTCTTGCTGTAATTATTCTTCACACTTTATTCACACTTACCATCAGAAGATCCCTTTATAATGCACTTACAATGTAAGTATTGGGGGACAAAATTCACACTCCTCCATCTGTGCAAAAATGTATTTAAAAGTTTATCTGAAGCTTATAAGAAGCTTCAGCCATCCTAATCAGTCAAATCTGGTAGATATCTTTCAACGTTACAGTCGATTTTGTGCCAAATTTGCTTTATGTAACAGGGAAACACTGTCCAAGGAAACACAAAGAGGGAATTTGATGCTAAAAAGACCGTAAATGTGGCAGATATCAACTTGCTGTGACTAACTCAGACTGCTGAAGCCTTATATAAGCTTCAGATAAACTTTTAAATGCATCTTTGCACAAAATGACTGTGTGGACACTGTTGATTTTGGCCCCCATCACTTACACTGAAAGCACAATTTGAAGGGGATCTTTTAACAGCCAGTATAAACAGGAGGAATGATTACAGTGAGGGAAACCTCTTTAACTGTTCATATTGGGCTCCTGACTGTTGTTTTAATGAGTATCTTTCATCACAGCAGCTGTTTATCTGCCTGTCTCTTACCTAACGTGAGACCGGGGTGAGTTAACAGGCGCCACGTGACGTCACTTCCCACGCGCGGGATCATGCTAACAGTAGCCTCACCGACCAACTGTCATCCGAAAACTCTCCAGGATCCTTCACGATTTGTCAAGAAACCGTCGAGCAAACCGCGGCAGGACACGAAAGACTTAACATACCTTACTGACGACTGACTTTAGTGTCCTCGGCGGCCGTTCAGACACGGTTCCAGCTGCTGTTGACATCCGTGACGAGCAGGGATGTGTCACTAGCAAGTTAACCAGCTTCATTCCGCGGAAGTTTTCCTCTGGCATGCGTTTAAAAACCCTTCACTTCACTCTGACTGGGCGCTGAGGCCGTGGAGTCAGTCTTTTTTATAATAGTTAAGTGATTGAAATGAAGCTCCAGTGTGATGTCGAGGTCGTAAATCGTATGCTGCCCACGTTCGGGATGAAGAGTCGAGGGAAAGGGGCGAGAGCGGTGCTTTCCATCGGGAAGCATTTGGACAAGACGAGTCAACGCAGCAGCATATACATGATGATCTGCACAGCTAAAGACAGAGCGGGCTCCAAGTACAAGGTGTGCTGTTCAAAGCTCGAAGCTGTTCATTCATTCATAACTTAAAGGGCGTGTGTCCTCAGTTTGTTGTTGTTTTCTTCCAAATTAGGCTAATTGCAAGTTATATTTGTTATATATATTTTATTAAGTTGTTTCGATCCAGATGTAGTTCAGAGACGTGTTGTCCATCCTTCCAAATAAGTTAGCATTCAAGGCCTGGTCAATGTCTGAAAACAAGGCACGTCATCATAAACTGCCCAGGATACACAGATGCAATAGGAGGATGCCTTACAAGTAAATAAACAATAGCGCCATATTAATAATAATGTGAAATATAGTTCACAAAACATGCAGGTGCATCTGTCTTTCTATATAGTGTATTAAATCGCTGGTCCCTTTACATTTACTAATCTCATGTCTGTAAACTTTTGTCATTTTGAGGGTCTGCTTATGTTTTAGGTGGCAGGGTGACTGAAGACTATCCCAGCATGCATTTTTGGCGAGACAAGCCTTCTATTTTTGTTATTATTTTTATATTGTAATAATCATTACATGAGTTAAGTACAGTTAAGTCATGAAAACTGTGCGTATTCAACCGTATTGTTGAATTAACTGTATAAAAGCAGCATTAACAAAAACTTTTCAAAACATTTTTATCAACTTTTATTGACTGTATTCTTACTTTTCAATGAGCTCAATCACAGGAGTCACTTGAATCTACTTCTTAAATTATTCATCATCATCTTTCCCAGATAGACCCAGATTGGAAACCATAGATGTTGTTTTCATGGGTTCAAATGCTGCCTTCAGGTGCCCCTACTTCTGATTTTAAAAGCTCATAGATTTCAAAACCAGATGTAAACAAAAAGGTTTGAATTTCTTCACTGTTCCTGTCTAAACTTGTTGAGACAGTGATTCACTCTGCTGTGAATGATGATGTGCCCTGATGTTGTGAAATGGATTTTTCCACTACTGACATGTGCCAACTCTGTCTTGCAGCTAAAAGACAACATAGAGAAGTTCTTCACGTGGTTTGTGGAAGAAGGCAAGGCCACCGTGAGATTAAGGGAACCAGCTGTTGACATCTGTTTGAGCAAGGTATGACATCCAGCCAGCCTGATGTAATTACAGTCTCAATATGAAGGATGTTTGTATGCAAGGACTCTGTTTTTGGCCCAGAACAAGATTTTCAGGTTTATGATGAAGCAACTTCATTCTCATTTCCTTGGAAGTGTTGTCACAGATGATTCACAAACGGTACAAACGTTAACTCTTTTTAAATAAGATTTTAGCATGTGAGAAAACAACACAACAGTCAAACTGTCCACTCACTCATTTATCAACTAGACAGACACACATACGTGTGTTTTGACTGCAGGGGATGCCTGGACAGATGCCATAGCAGCCGCATTGTTTCCAGCGGCTGCTGAGCCCTCCTGGTTGTTTTGAAGCGGCGGTGACCTTTTACCTAGATTCTAACATAGTTCAACCTGTCACATTGACAGAAACACACTCTCACATACACAAACTAACTGACATTGTGACAGCGAGTAAGCAGGGAAAACACAAAATCCATAACTGAGTCCTGCTGACCTGCTTGGCCACAAACGTATACTGTCATAAATGACTAAATTTAAATGAACAGATCTATGATTTTCGACTGTACTGCATTATACATATGGAGGTGTTCATGATATTGTGTCCAACCCCAGTAGTTTCCATTCTGAGTCACACATTCATTTTTATTCTCTACAGCATAAAGTTCATCATGTTCTTTCAAAGGAAGTGTGTCATGATATTTTAGGCCAGTGAATTTAGGTTAGATAATTCAAGAAATCTGGTCACACAGAAGGAGCACCTCAGAAGACGCTCTGAGGCCGCTTTCTCTGTTTATTGATATGCTGTGACTATAGATGTAATACATAATTTTATTTATTTATTTATAGGCTGATGCAAATAGCTTAAAGAACTTCCTCTCGGCCGCTCGTCTGGCCGACAGAGGAAGTGACACGAGCAGCCTCCCCCTCTCCACGCTCACTCCTGTCCGCGCCAGAGATGTAGAGCAACCCAAGAAGAAACTCACTATCGTCTCCAAGAAGGACTACCCGCTCACCTCCAACTTCCCCTACTCCCTGGAGCAGCTGCAGGTCTCCTACTGCAAACTGTCTCGTGTGGACATGCGAATGCTGTCCCTCAAAGGTACACAAATGCAGTGCGGTTTTTGTCTGTAGTGTCAATTTATTCTTTGCCAAATATTCTTAGAGTTTGGTAGTGCTTTATTTTACATTCTGTTTTAAAGTTTGAGAGAATAACCTTGGTGAATTGCATTATGGGAAATGTAGGATCCACATACAAGGGACTAAAAGAGTTCTCCGTTCAGTTGTGCTCTTGTTTCTTTTGTTTTCGCAGCTCTTCGCAAGCTAGACCTCAGTAACAACCACATCAAAAAACTCCCCGCCACCATCGGCGACCTCAGCTGCTTGTCTGAGCTCATCCTCCACAACAACCACCTGGAGGCCTTCAGCGAAGCCCTTTGTCTGTCCACCCTGCAGCGGACCCTCCAGCTTCTGGACCTGAGCCAGAATCGACTGCAGTCCCTTCCTGCTCAGTTTTGCCAGCTCAGAGAACTGGTGAACCTCAAACTAGACGACAACGAGCTGGTTTGTCTGCCGTTCCACATCGGCCGCCTCTCCAAGCTGAGGTTCCTGTCGGCAGCACATAACCAGCTGGCCGTGCTGCCTGGTGACTTCCGCAAGCTGAGTCTGGAGAACTTGGACTTGTTTGGAAACCCGTTTATCCAATCCAACCCTCTGGACCACACAATGCAGCTCACGTTCCCCCTTCCACTTCAAGAACTAGCTTCCAGAGCTGTGGCAAACCTCAGGTTAGAATTCAACACCTTCTGTATGTCATACTTTTGTTTTCTTCTTAGCCACAACTTTGCTTATTCTTTCTGATTTACATTACAGAATACCGTACGGACCTCACCTCATCCCCGCCCACTTGTGTCGGGACCTTGAAGTAGCCAAGAACTGCGACTGTGGCCGTGCGTGCATCAGTTTCTACATCAAGACGGCAGTGAGCATGAACCTTCACCAAGTGTCCCACACAGTGGTCCTGGTGGACAACATGGGAGGCACAGATGCTCCGGTGCAGCAGCACTTCTGTTCCCTCTCCTGCTACTCGGAATTCTTGGACAACTCACTCCAGAGAGGAATCAGATGAGGGAGGAACAAACTTTTTTTTTTCTTCGTTTGACAGCAAAGACACGGACAGCTGGATATTGCTGTGATACTGCAATAGTTTTTGCAATTTGTGAAATACCATAGGAGAGTATCTGAGGAGACGAGAGGAACAGCAGTAGTGAATAGCGCAGAGGTACAATTTTTGGTGGCAACGCCTTCAAAATAAAAGGACAGTATTAACTCTCTTTTTTTTAAGCTTTGTTTTTAAAAGCACTCCAAGCTACCTGTTTTACACTTACATTTGACTTATAATGCACATCTCACATATCAAACATTGGGGAGACAAGCGTACCTTTGTACCTGCTCCATCTGTAACAGAGTGGCAGTGACAAAATGTAATAATAATGGACCGCTACACTGACACAAAGTGACGGTTTGCCTGTGCTGCCGGTAAGTCTCACGTCTTTTTTTCTGCTCTTCCTGTCTCCCCTACTGACCTACTTCTATTAGGCAAGGGAATAAAGAAATTAGACACATCTGAGTTTCTTTAATGCCTGAACACAGTGCCTCTGGGTCCATGAGCGTTGGCTAAAAGGAGTTGGTTTTTACTGTGCTAATGACCCACAAATTTTTTTTATATGATATTAAAAAAATGTATGAAATATATGTGGAAAATTCAATAAAATAAAAATACTCACTGTCTTGTCCTAAGTAGTTTATTCCAGGACTTTGAAATAAATTGCTATGAGTGGAGTTTTTTTGTAATGTGTCTGAATTAAAGTGACTGAAGAAGAGTCACAAGTAGTGAAAATATGAACGTCCTTTTAATATGAGACACTGCTGAAGTTTTGACTGATACGACTTTCAAAATCTGCTCAGTCCAGCTCATACAGGAGGGAGTTTTGGAAGGTGAAGTCAGCCGATGTGGAGTGATCACTGATGACCGTCTCATTTCCATCTTGATCAATTTCCCTTAATAAGACAGGCGGCGGCTTCTTATCAGGCTCTGGGTTTTGGATGATCTGCTCTGTTGGCAGGTCATCTTCAATTGTCTCCTCTGAGCCCAGAGTGTGTTCTTCGGAGAAGCGGGTGACCCTGTTGCCTCCTAGTCTTGACTTGTTCTCTTCATCCAGTGCAGGCGCTTTGCTGGACTCTTCGGCCCGCTCAGGAACGCAGCAGTCCTCCACGCTGTTTGGGCTTGAAGTGTTGGTCGTCGCAGGTTTGGAAGAAACAACATCAGTATGGGATTCCTGGTTTGATGCGGCATGGATTTCCACCTAGCACAGAAGAAAAAACAGTTTACAGAAGCTTAGTTTGAGCACAATGTCTTCAACCTCAGGATCTGTCAAAATGACTCACCTTCAAGTTTCCATCTACAGTCTCTGTTGTCTTTTCTTCTTTTTGTATTGTTTGTTGGTGCTTTTCACTCGTATCACACTGAGAACTTGTTCCGCAATAATCCTTTTTTAGTGCTGCTCTGTTATGTAACGTTCTATCTTCATGTAGCTCATCCTGCTGTTTCTGTTTCCCAGTTTCTTTTCTCTCTTTGGCTTCCCTTTTCTCAGTTTTCTGCTCTTTCAATTTCTCCTCCTCCTCCTCCTCCACTCTGCTTTCATAAATCTCATCACTTTTCTCAACTTCCATCTGCTGCTTCCATGTCTCCTCCTCTTCCATCTCATATTTATTGTCCTCTTCTTCACTTTTCTCCACTTCTCTATTTTGCTGCTTCTCTTCCACCTCTCTTTCCTCCTCCTCACCATTGTTACCTTCCTTCTCCTCCTCCTCCTCCACCTTCTCCTCCTGCCTCTCATCGTCATCACTAACAGCCTGAGCGGTCCCTACTGCGAACTCAAATGCCTCATCAGAAGGAAGAACGGGCAGTGTGACTGTCAGCTGTCCTCTCTGTCTGTTGAACTTGGCCTCTCCTTTATCCTCATCCACAGGGTAGGCTAAGGGCAGCTCCAGTCTGTAGGCGGGTGTCTTGGACTCCAGAAGCAGGTTTTTCTCTTTTACTTCAAGGTTGGCATCTGTTACTGACTTCAGAAGCGGCACGTAGATGGTGACCACAATCGCTTTAGGCCTGGGGCTCCTGGCTGAGTCTCTGGAACATCTGAAGTCCTGCAGATCGATGAATGATCTATATTTTACTGTATAGTCTGGCTTGGTGGGCTCTTTGGGTTTCTGAGGCTGGATAGGTTTGCTGTTGTTTGTTGCTGGGGATGTGGTAGGTTTTTTTTCATCCGGGTATGGGAAGGCAAGAGGGTCAGGCTGCTCTGAGGGTACCCTGGCTTTATACCCAGGTATGGGTTTTCGCATGACACAAGCCTGAGGTGTGCCTTTATATTTGGTGCTCATCTCTCTCACGTTGCTTTTGTCCAGAGTCACCTTGAAAGCATCCTGGATCCCCTGAATGGCTGTGCTATCCACCATATCCATGAATCTGGTGTTTCTCCTTGCTATGTGAAGGGTGTCAGGGTGGAAAATAACATCATAGATCATGATTTTGTTTCCCTTTGGGTCTGTGTCTTGTCTCCCGGGGTGCAGACTGTGAGGCAGGGACCAGCACTGTCCTCTGCGGCCTTCCTCAGACACCCCCCACTTACATTCAGGTTTACCGACTTTTTCATTGGCGCAGATGTTGATGTAGCACTTCTGCTTGCCGTTCACACTTGTCCTGAGAGCCCTGAATGGTTCCGGGTGGATAAACTCGATGTTGTTTCCTCTCTCCTGCTCCAGAAGTTTGATCTCCTCTTCATATTTTTTCTTATTCGCAGGGTCTGATATTTCTTGTGCGTAGTCGCGCAGCATTTCCCTGAATTTCTCATCTTTAAAGGCATCAGTGAATCTGCTGATTTCATCCGCTGTCATCTTAAGTTCTTTAAGTTTTTCTCCCACGTCCATGATGTTTTCGTGAATTTCCGTGAATTAAATGCCCAAAAATTGTTCAGCCGCGAAGTTTAAATTAACAGACATTAATTGTCACAAGCTGTCCTCGCCAAAAATACCGAAAAATACTGTTTTAGTTTTGTTTTATGTACATTAATGTGTGTTTTATCTCCTGTTGGTCGACCACTAACGCCAAACGGCAGCAAACTAACGTTCCCAGTTGTGTTCCTGTAACCATAGCAACACGAGAGTCATTGGTGCAACAAGGAAACACTTCCCCGAGAAATATGTTTCTTTTACAGTTCAGTTCCGACAGCTTTTAATTAATACATTAATTTCAACAATAAATTAGAAAATTAAGAATAAACTATCAATTTACTCGAAAAAGAAATAAGCTTAACAAAAATAAAATCATAGCGTGGAGGGTGAACACACACTACAGTGGCTTCAAAAAGTATTAACTAATGGTGTTACGTATTTTATTAATAGATTTGATCTAATAATTTCTCAAATGTACTTTTGGCGATGTGGATTGTGGGACCCCACATACACACACAGGTGGCTTTCTGAATTATGTTAAGACGTCTTAATGTTATCAGAGCAAACAGGAAGCACCTGAGCTCAACTTGGAGCATCGTTACAAAGAGCCTGAATGTCTATATAAGTGATAGATTTCAGTCGTTGATTTGGTTTGAAAGGAAGAGAGAAAGAAAACCAAATGTGTTTTCATGTCATTTAGCGTCATAGGTTTAACTACCAAAAAAGTGCAATAGTTAAAGAGCTCAATGTTTCCAGAAGTCACTGTGTCCCACTACATGCTGCAAACAGGGCCCACTCCTGCCATGCTGTTCGTTTATGCCAATAATTTTTTTTTTTTTTTTACCTAAAAACTAGTTTTATCTCAAAATCACATTTATCATTTTAAGCTTTAAGGGTCTCTGTGTGCTAAAACGTACAACTACATGTAAAATTGTGCATTTAATTAATGTTTATAAAGACAATTACCTTTAAATGTCAAATTTACAACAACTTAAGGTATTCTGTTCGGGGTCATGTAATGGACTTTGAATAAATACAATAGACCTTTTGACATTAACAACTCATTAATAACCCCGTTGATTCATACACTAAAACCCCTCAATTAATCAACAACAACAAACAAATGGCATTAACCTGTACTTTTTTAAGAAGTGGGATTTTTGTCAAACTTTGAGCTCATATACTGAAAACAACAATACATGTTCAAGGAGCAAGTGAAAAACACAAGAGAACTCACAACAAGCTAAACTGAGGAGGAAAAAAAGGGAAAGGAGCCTCAATAATCCCAGCCTAAAGCCACACAAATCCACTGTTTATCTTTCACTCATTTTTTTTTTTTTACACATATTTTAAAACACATTCTTTTTGAAATATCACCAGCGAAGTGACATCTCTCGACCAGCAGGTGTCGCTGTTGACCACAGCTCAGATGGCACGCGGCCAGCCAGTATGTCGGTCAGTAAGGCAAAGGGGCGGGTATGCAGGGAAGAGACGTGATTGGTCGCACCCCCAACAGTTCATATTTCTCCCTGTCTGATTGGAAGAGGTGTGCTGTTACTGGGTATGAGACCACTGCTGCTTTAAGTGTGTGAGAAAGACAGAAGATAGAAGCCTCAGAGATGACCAGTCAGCATCCAAATAGTTTATTGTTTCCTATATAAATATTATGTACTATTATATAAATATGTGCAATACCACACCTGTGTACCAATGTGCAATATAATGTATATTTGTATATATTTTAATTCGTCTCTCTCTTATCCTCCTCTTCTGTCATTTTTAAAAATCTTTCTCATATATTTTAAGTGGAACTAGAGCTGAAAGAAGGTAAATTTAACTGCCTTCAGTGTTGTCATCTGCTGTATTGTTGTGCATGTGACAATAAATCTCTTGAATCTAAAACGCTGCAGTTTCTCCAATTAAATTTCTTCCTCATCTTACATGTTATTTCTAGGGGAAAGGGTAGATTTTATAAACACGAACTTTCTCCTTTCATTTGTAACCGCTAACCACAAGAACAGGTGTTTTCTAACATACACCAGGCTGCGGAGAGAGATGTGAGATCTTTGAATGAGTGAAACTCCGCTGTTGCTATTCTATTATGCAAGAATCTCACAGCCTCGTCGTCTTCTCCTCCTCATTCCCATGTGACAGAGCTGAATGAGCTTAAATGATCTTGTTAATGAACTCATAATACAGGGAAAACAAATCTCTGTCTGTTTTGTCTGTCCTGACTCATCAAGCATTCTGGCTCTGAGCTAATGAACAGGACGCACTGTCCCCAGATGGTCTCACCAACAGAGCTTTTATAACACCAAAAATTCATTCAGCCAGCAGGAAGCTACCCACAGGCTAGTCAGCACATTTGGAAGAACACGAGTGAGTTTCAGCTGACCAAAAGAGGGCGGTGGTGGGGGAGGGAGTCACAGTGTGACGCACACAGGATGTGGGAAGGTACTACTCACTGCATTTCTGCGTAAGACAACCGGGAAAGATTGCTGACTAAATCTACATCCTACGTCTTGTTTTTCATAGCATTAGATACTGGAAAGGTCATGAGCAAAAGTGGACAGAAAGAACCAAAAATGGCTCATTTAATCTTAATTTTAATTACAAATTTGTATTAAATAATATGAAAAGTTAGACAGGGAGATATAATCAAGGTATAATCATAGTATTGAGGATTAATATTCATATTTACATAGTTTTTCATGTTAACATTTTCCCAAATATGACAAATAAATGCATCTCATAGTACAACAAACAATACATTCACTTAGACATATATATCAGTATTAACACAACAAAGACAAATAAAGATGAAGGAAGGGTGGAGAAGATGAAATGTATAAGACAAACTTCATACAAAGGCTTTGGCAAGAGTGCATACATATTATCAATTATGTAAAAGTAAACAAAAAAATGTACACATGAGCAGTAGAGAGGAAAATAGAGTCCAGTGCATGTTTTTCTTTAATTCCCGTGAGTAAAATAGCAGCAGCCTTGCGTGCTGGGCTGCTCCCAGCGTCCCTGTGGTATCTTGGGAGTGGGTAGGATGGCAGTGTTTATTGTCTACTTAGAGCCTGCAGGTACCAGCATGCTTATTGTGGCAAGGCCAGGTTTTGAAGGAGGTGTTTTGCCAGCAGCCATTTTGTTCAGGCTCCGAACATCAGCCTGCCAGGAGGGAATTTTCTTTGTGGTCATGTGGCGCCGTGCATGCTTGGTGAGGTGGTCGCTGCGCATGAAGCGCCGGTCACACACGGGGCACACAAATTTCTTCTCACCGGTGTGTGTTCGTCGGTGACGGGAGAGCTCGTCGGAGCGGGCGAACCGCTTATCACAACCTTCCCAGCTACAACTGAAGGGCTTCTCACCTAAAGGAGAAAAAAAACAGGGAGTCAGCGAATGAGTCACGATGCAGTCATAAAAATCTTGTACGTCCTAGTGTGTTGTCTGAGATACAACAATGAGCTCACTCTCTTCCCATCATGGATAACAAGGTCAAGGAAAGAATGTTTTACAAACAGGATGCAACACTCATTTGTGGTAGTCACATTTATTTCCACATCCTCATGAGTGCACAAACACCACTCTGTAAAACGCTCACCTGTGTGTGTCCGAAGATGAGCCTTGAGGTGTGAGCTCTTGAAGTATGTCTTCCTGCAGCCTGGGAAGTTGCAGACATAGTTTCTCCTGCGGGAAAAGTCCATCTTTGTGGCTGTGGTGCTGCCGCTGGGCCCCGCTGGCACGTACACGGGGGCAGGAGCCAGAGGTAGCAGCTTGGTGTTGCCCAGGGTCATGACAGTCTGAGGGCAGTGAGGGGCCTGAGAGACGGAGGACTGAGGGAGAACCAGCATCACCGTACCCTGGGGCACCGCTGAGCCCACAATCAGGGACTGCTGGACAGAGGCGGTGTTGGCTGAGGCGGGCTGGGGGAGGATGGGAGTGGTGGTGGTCCGAATTCCAGGACTGGAAGCCTGAACCGCACTGGGGATGAAGGCTGAGATTATACCTGATTGGCTGCTGACAGGGAACATCTGGCAGATGATTTGGGGGCTGGTGACTGGAGGTGGGGATAGGGTAGCGGGAGCAGGGGGAGTGGGTGGGCTGTGTTGAAGTTGGGTGTTGACAGGAGCAGGCATGGGGACATTGTCCAAACAAGGTTTTGAGGGACTGACCTGCTGCTCTGTTTTTGATGTGGACAATGTGGGTGTAAGAGGAGCAAGAGGAGATGGAGGTGTGGTTATGAGCTCAGTCTTTGTAATACGTTGTTGCTGCTGCTGCTGCTGCTGCTGCTGCTGCTGCTGCTGCTGCTGTTGCTGCTGGCAGACTGTTGCAGCCATTACCGTGTCTCTATTTTTCTGTGGATTGGGGGCCAATGGAATGTGGTGTTGGCAGGGGGTGTTGTCTGCGGTGTGGCGGATGACGCTCGTCGCCATGGCTCTGCAGGGCTGTGACGGAGGGGGGAGGGAGGGGGTCTTTTCAGCAATGGGTGCCAGCCCAGGATGATGGAGCCCACAGCGTTGCGTGGACACAGACGGGCCGGAGGTTGACTGGAGCGCTGAGCTGGATGTTGAAGTCTCAACAAAGCTGGGGCTGTGAGGCGGAGTCATACACTAGAAAGAGAAGGGAGAGACAAAAAAATGAAACAGTGTGCTCTATTCCATCCATAATACCAAAATCAACAGAGGTAATGGATGTTCTTGTCTAATTTTACAGGGGCTGCTGTTTGCAGAGATAAGTATCCCAGGTGGCAAGCAGGTACAGAAGAATAATGATCACTCTAAGCTATAAACTGAGATTTTTATGACCCTGCATCTGAGAGGAGGAACTCTGTCTGAAGGTCAAACCACCTTACTGTATCAAGGTTTTTTCACCTGCCCCAGACTCCTCTTGTCATAAACCTCAGTTATCTTTAGACATTCACATTAAAAAGGCCAAGGGGTTCAATACAAACCTTGGCTAGAATATGTTTACTCATCAAACATCACCCTTTTTCATTTCAGTGCCTCCTCACAGCTGAAATTATTAATAGCAAGAGGCAGAAATCTGTCTGAAATAAACATCTCTTACCAAGGAGGAGAGGGATACAAAGTCTTTTGGGGGTTCTGGGAGTTCTGGCGGCAGGAGGGAGTCACAAGAGTCCGAAGCCGGGGTGAGGGGTCTGGGCTTGCAAGGGCTCGGTCTGTTGCCTGCAAGGAAGTGGCCCTGGCCCCAGGAGCTCATACACACCAGCGCTTCAGCCGCCTCCAGGTCTGTGTACTCCAGAGCGGAGGAACAGCTGCTGGTTCCGCTGGAGACTGACTGCTCGCTGTCATGCCTCCTTCTCTTTGCGTGGGACCCACAGTGGTCTGTGTACTCTGTCTGAAAGGAACAATGACATAAACATAAATACTTCAGTAGTGCCACATCACTGGGTAATTTCAGCTGTATGATACACCGTGCGCTGTAACTCAGATTTGATCATGACACATTCGCAGACAAAAGAAAAAATTTCTATTCTAATAGTTATCATCTGCTCCGTCACTATTCCTGTATCTAAACTTCCCGGGCCAAACCGCAAGATGCTGCCAATAGGGGAGGGGGGGGGGGGGGGGTGTTGGTGACTACACCCCAGCCCAGCATGGACTGCCTCTGGCTCAGCGCCAAGACACCTCCCATTGCCAAATATAGACCAAAGTGTGACGTGCTGCCGAGATGAGCCATGTGAAATCCCCATAAAGCGGGTTTGCATCAGGAAGTAAGCTTATACAGTACATTACAACTTTGTTTTCTTAAAAAACAATATTTAAAATATTTTTTTTCCAGTAAGCAAAGCATATTACAGGAGCTGACTGATTCTCAGATGAAACAGTTTGTCGACACTGCCAAGCTTCCGTATATGTTTAAATTACATTAAAATGTTAAATTATCACACAAAGGCATGACTCATACAATGCTTAATGTAAATAAATGAGTTTTTAAAAATTGTGTTTACATTATAATTTAATATAATTTGTTTTGCACCACTGGGACGCTGACAAAATAATAATAATTTAAAAAATAGATACAATTTGATATACAGTATGTTGAATTTAGCTGGTGACATAGCTTGATTAACTGACATCTCAAATCAGTCAGTAAACAACTGGATGCTAGCGGACTGAAGAGAAAACACAAAAATCAATACAGCGCTAAACTGAAACAAGTATTTAAACATTTTTCTTACCCCGTGTGAGTCCATCTCTATAAATTTTCGCGATGGCATGGAGGAACAAAATATTTAAATATCACTTTTTTTTGTTGTCAAAGCCAGTATAGAACAAAGAGACGGCGGTTGCCAGTGCTGCTGCCTGTCCAGTGGTCGTTTTTTTTCTCTGACTGGCTCCCTTTTCTCTCAGCTGTGTGTGTAAAACATGAGGAGGAGGAGAAAAAAAAAAGAAAAACAAAACTCACAACAAGCACCGGCGGGTGGCAACACTCAGCCAATCACAATCAAGTGTGTGAGGAGCTTCAGCCAATAAGAGGGCAGAAGGCGCGTGAACAGTGCGTGCTCGCAGGGCGGTTGGAGGAAATAGGGTGCGTGGCCGTTGGTGGGCGTGGCCGTTAGAGTCAGCAGTGTCAAGTAAACCCGATGAACTGTCGTCCGCTAAACTAGGCAAAAGGTCGATCCAGTCTATGCTGCGTTCACGGGCTGTGGGAATAACCTGGTGAAAGCGACTTAACGGTTCAATGAAACATTTTTTAAGCGTTTACAATTAATGAAAGTTATTGTGTAAACGCAATCATGCGCATTATAATTGAAATAAATATATATATATATATATATAGACACATTGTGTATTTTGATGATTCTGAAGAGTTTCTAGTATAGTTTCTGGGGAAAACACAAACCAAATATTATCTTCACAGTAAAAGAGAACCTACTGTATTGTTGCAAATTTTTATGGATTTTTAAAAATTATTTTTCTGCATATTAGAAAAAAGACTCCTCAGAATTTGCTTTATTGTGTCTTAGATTATTTGTCCATGATGAATATATTTAGAAACTATAAAATAGTAGAGGCATTTCCAACTGTATAATAGCTAGACCCCAACAATAACATAGTTTATTTGTTGTTGTTTATTGTTACAACAATCTGGTTAATATTAGAACATCTGAGGGCAGCACAGACCCTAGGCTCTTTTAAAGAAGGCATAAAAACTTTTCTATTCAGGAGGGCTTTTTCATCTTAACTCTTATTATTTTCTTTATGTTGTGAGTTGTATGTTTTTAATGCTGTAGCTCTTTCAGATCCACTATGAATGAAAAGTGCAGTACAAAATTGTTATTATTATCGCACGCTCATATCTGATTATATGTGTAACATGTTTGGTGCTGTAAAAGATTCATTCAGGTCATTTACTTAAATAAAACTAGCTATATCGCAATATAAAAATACTCAATTACAAGTAAAAATCCTGAATTCAAAAATGTACTTAAGTAAAAATACATAAGTATTGTAAAACATGATGTACTTAAAGTATCCAAAGTACTTATTATGCAGAATAACCCCTCTCAGTGTGACTATATATAATAATATTGGATTAATATTACTGTTGCATTACTGTGTAAGTATGGCATTTTCATGGTGCAGCTGGTGGAGGTGAAGCAAATACTTTATATGCTGTTGGGTAGTTCACTAACAATGTATCATTTAATTTAATAAACTAATCATGTTTTGTATGTAAAATCTGAATCCGCAAAGTATGGTTCGCACATTAATGGAGTGAAATAAAAGTACAGTATGTCTCTATGAAGTTTAGTGAAATTGAAAAACTCAAGTACCTCAAAGCACATTAAAATTGTACTTTAGTAGAGTATTTGAGTAAATATATTTTGTTAGATTCCACCACTAGAAGTAGTGTACAAGTGAACCAAAATCAGAACTTATTATATAAACATAATTATTTGCTCAAAAACATTCTAATCAAAATGAATATATAGCAACATATTTATTTTGATTTTGATAGACTAAGTGTAATTATACGTTAAAATATTACATAGTAAAACAAACCCAAAGGTCTTTTCCTTTACACCATCAGAAGATGCACAATATTGGACATAAATGGCTTGCGGTGCTGTGCTGAAGATTTACTTTTTTTGCAGTGTTTCTGCTGTACAAACTAGTCTGCTGAGAGTTTCATTCTGCAAGGAGGTTTTGTGGATCCACAAATGTGGGTCACAAATTGATCATGTATGTTTTTGAAACAAATTACTACAATACATTTATTACTGTATTATATGTGTACATGTTGAAATAAAAGGACAAATAAAAGTCTTTTGTTGTTACTGTAGGATTCTTTGAAGTTTTTAGCTCACACTTTGAAATACTTAAAGTGAAAGTTGTGGTTGGCTAGATTATTACACCCCATAAACAATTCATTGTGGGGTTTTTTAATGCTATTAGATATGGATGTATTATTTGCTTTACTTGACCAGCGATTGTAAATATAGGCCAAGCTGCATTGTGTAACTGAGAGCGATGAGACGTGCAGGAAAGTCAAATATATCACCTCTCCCACAACACGTGAATGCAACATAAGTGCCAGATGAAGCGCGGGTTTCTGACTTGTTTTTTTGGAACTGGTTGTGCAGCTTTCTCCTAGAAAAAACAGATAGACAAATGCTTAACTGTCGTCATTTAACATCCCATAACACAAACACAAAGTCATTAATCTACAAAGTGAGTAAAATGCTCAGTTTTATGCATGTTACCACCATATCAGTGTATCAATTTATAATCGTCTCTTCCAAAGCAATTTATAAGCAAGTTATTTTAACATCTGTTATTTTTTGTGGTTTCACAACAAAGAACTTCAGGAGAGGTCAACAATTAAACTCTACATTAGGAAATTAATTAGGCAACAATGTCATTGATATTTACCCCAATCTTGGTCATGATCTTGACATTTGTTTTGTCTGTGTGTGTGTTTGTGTCTCATAGGCATTCAAGTCTGCAGATGAACTGCTAACTTGGTTGCAAAGCAAATAATTTTATCCTCTGATATTGAAAATATAATTAACACTTTATTGAAATATTCATATATGGAAGGTCACTTTTCCTGTAACATAGTGTCTGTTCATTTCTGTGAGATCATTTCCACAAATACATTAATGGGAATTCAAGTTAGTCTTGACCTATATATGAAGTTATATCACCACCCAACTGTATTTGCACAAGGGGAAAATGTGTCACGAGTCCCAACAAACTTCTGGAAGCCATGATATGAAAAGGGCGGCAATTAGATGCTTTTGAAAGCATGAATTATTGAATATAATCAAGATGCTTTGGTTAAAAATAATAGTAGGCACATTCATATCATTAGATTCATGTGCATCAGCCATATTAGTTCATACTGTTTCTGCATCTCCTGCTTATAAATAAACAAACCTTTTATGGCCACACATTACCTAATGTCACTCTTAAATTGCTTTTTGTTTGTGCCCGCAGCAGAAGGGAGTGTAGCAGGTGTGTGGGCCGGGCACTAGCAGTGCCTGGCTGCTAACGAAGACCTGTGCCTCGGTATGACTCACATAAGCATGACCTCAGGGTGCAATGAGGGCTTTGGAGGTGTGGCGGAGCAGCTTCGATGCCAGCAGTTAGCAAGAAGAGAGGGGAAGAAGGAGGAGCTACAGGGAAAACGAGTTAGCACACAGGCATGACAGGCAGCCCGGGCCTAAGTACAGCAGCCTGTTTGTGATATAAGTGGGGCAGTCCGCCTCAACTTAGTTAGGGAATCTGGAGGAAAGGTTATGCTGGCCCTATCTGGGCCTCCACATGCACACCTCCCGTGTCCAGCCAACTCCCCCCTACTCAGGAACTCCAGGAGCGGACTCAGAAAGGGGGGGAGTTGCCCCAACAGGGTTAAATTTACCAGCCAGGGGCTATATTTCAATAACAGCCCCTGAGCTCTGACAGGCAGCTGTGAGCAGGGTCATGTAGACAAGAGAGTCACTTCCACATGAAGTATTTCCACTCAAAATGAAAAATTTGATTATGTTAGTTACACTTTCGGAATCAGTTTGACCATAATCGACACATAACTTCTAATCTAATCTTGTTGCGGTATTCATTTATAAATTGCCAAGACGAACAGCATGAGGCCTTGAAATGTTCATTCATTAACATTGTTTCAAATTGTTTTGAAGTTATGTAAAAGTAAACACGTTTATTTCTTCTAAACTTGCACTAATAGTTAATAGAGGCAACAGATGCACATCTTTGCAAAGATTTTGCTAAAATGTTAATGCATAAATATAGATAATACACTGTATATAGAGGGGGTGAAGGCTTAGCTGATACCTCTTATGCCTCCTCTTGTTATGTTATATTGTATATTATAAAGATTTACAGGTAAACTTTACCGAAATTGTATTTAGTATACGGTATACTGCCTGCACTGGAGTACAGTGATCTTTACCGATAGCTGTTACCATACCAGTCATATCCAGCTTTATCATTTCATATATTTTGGAGGACAGCAAAAGGAAAAAACGAAACAAAAACCTGCGTCACATGTAACAAAAAGAGGAATACTTTAGTGTTGTGAAATCCCTCCCGTGCATTTGTCAACTGGTTTACATTTTTTGTTTTGATGGAATGCAGAGCCGAAATGGATCTTACAGATTATTGTTGCCATAAATGTAACAATGCTGGGCTCTAAATTACCTCTTCAACACTTATTGTTTATTACATACTTTTGTATGGTGAGGGTGTTTGTATCAGAGATGCCAATGTGACACAGATACCCAGAATGCCTTGTGAAGTCATTTGAACTTGTGTAAAACGCTGTCAGCCAGTGGATCCTCCCCGCCAACACTGGAAGCTGACATCTGGGTGAAAGGACACAGTGAGTAGAGAGAATGGAAAACCTGTAAATGAACCCCTCGGCCTTCCTTTCTTTCCGCTCTTCTTTTCGTTGCCTTTTTTGGTTGTTCTGTTAATATCAGATCAACGGAACTGGACACGGACATAGAAACATGGAAATATCCTACTCTGCCCTGTTTTTAAGTATAAAAAATGTCAGAAATCACAGCAGGAAAAAAACATTTAAAAAAAATGCTTACTGTTGCAGATATTTTCTGTTGAAAACATCTAAAGTTTATGAGATAGCGTGGGAAAGAGCCCTTCTTGAAAAAGTGAAAGAATGTTGACTCCCCTAATTTCTGTAAGTTATGCTCAGTTCCTGTAACCTAATCTTTGTATGGCGTCAAAAGAAGCAGAACATGTAAGATAGTCAGCACTTACCTTTGTAATTATAAAATTTCTCTTTTTCTTTCCTTTCTTTTTCCCTTTCTGTTCCTCTTCCTATTTGTTTATTTATTTGTTTTTATTTATTTATTTACTTGTTGCTATTATTATTATCATAATTATTATTAATTTCTTTATTTTTTCTCTTTGCGCTTATAGCCCCCCCCCCCCCCCCCCCCCCCCCGATTGCTCCTCTACGCCTACACACACACACAGGAAACCATTTCTTTCTTTTCTGCCATTACCGCTGTACGTCCTAACTGCATGTTTTGTCTTGTTGTGTTATGTCTTCTATTGTATTACGTTCTGTCTTGTCTTGTATCCCTTGTTTTGTGTCATCTCACTAAAAAATAGAAAGAAAAATTTACCTCAATAACTCAATAATAATTCATGTTATGGTCACATCACATGTGCATACTTCAAACCAACGCTATTAAGGAACACTTCAGAGATAAAGTGGTAAATATTGGTGTTTTAGATGCACATTTCAATCATGTAGCTTTTAAGTAAAATACAAAAAAATCTGGAATATGCTTTAAAAGCTATATTGAGAAATTGGCCTTATATCTTCAGTGGATGGTTAGACTTTAATTGAGGAACCCTTTAATACCGAAGACATGTTTTTAAGAGTTGAGAGATTCAGATTATGCACTGACAATCTTTGGCATGATTTCAAACCACACTGAAACACAAGTTACATGTTTATGAGGATGTCATTTAAATACTGTCTCAGTACTTTGATAGTTCATACAAAGAAACTCAGAAGCTTCTAGTTAATATTCAGAAAACTATTCCATTGTTACACATTACATACAATTCGTAATCATTTGGAGATTCATTTGTGCTTAGTCGATGTTAGAGAGCATTTTTTGGTGAGTTAATTAAGTGACAAATGGCAATTTTATTTCTATTTTTTGTGTTCTATAGGTAGTAAAGATGGTCAGAAAACAAACCACAGATGACTTGTTGTGCGAGCCATCAAACTCCACACTGAAGGATGCTTTGTGTACCACACAGCACGTGGCCCCGCCCCCCTCTCTCCTCCCGCACATTAGAGTGGAGACAACAGGGATTCCTCTACAAGCACCTGCCTCCTGATTGGTCAGAACTGGATTCTAAAGCCAATCTGTTGCTATGCGACACTGATTCATGTGCTGCTAGCTCGCTGTCTGTTGTCCTGGCAACATGAGGAACAGGAGGCAGGTTTGAGGGCTCCCTGGAGGAGGTCCCCTGGAGACGGTGTGAGCATGTGTGGTGCCTAATGATGATGCTGAAGGCACAGAAATCTGTGATTTTTAAAAAATAATTCACTTTCAGTAATATTCAGTCTGGTTGTTTGCCTCGGGGAAATTTTATTCAGTCGCACAGCATACAATGACAGAAATATGTTCTTCTGCATTATCTAAGGAAAACATTCAACATCACCTCAATTTTCAGAGGCCTACAGTAGCATATTGAGCGATTGCTAAAGCCCATTATGAATCTGCAAAAAACTCAAATCTGATAGTCACATATGCTAGTTTTTGTGTTAGTATCTACACTCCTACAATTGAGAAGAGTATAGATCTGTGTGGGTACAGTAGGTGTGAGACTATTTTCAGTGTGTTGAAAAAATCAACATCGACACGATAATAAGTGCTATTTTCAGTACAGACTGAATCACAGATGCACGATAAAGAGCCATTTCTTCCTGTTATGTCACCAAGTGTACTAGTGAATCATTTCACAGAAGGAGGGAGTTTTTTACTTTAAAGAGTTGCTTTGTTAAAATTGCTCTGAATCATCCAGAGACACGCTGGAACATACTGACTCAAACAGAGAGGACAACGCAGACTTTTTTTGAATCCCTGTGATTAAGATTGGAAGTTTCATGTCTCTATTGACATTCAAATAACAATCAAAAAACAAGATCTGTGATGGACAGGAAGATAAGGCAACACATACTGCTGTAATTTTTCATATAAGAAATTAAAACTCATCTGCACATCTGTGCAAGAAACCAGACTTTTGTTAGGTATTTCATACAAACTTTTGAAGGAGAGATTATCCCTAAACTGCATGTGCAAAAAGGTTTATCTGGACTCCAGCCTGATACCAGATATGGAACAGCACGTTTATCAGAGGTAACCTGAGAAGGATTACAGCGCAGCGGGAGGAATGTGTTTAGTTTTCTCAAAGTGCGAAACCAAACGGAGTTGCACTTGAGATGTTTGAACAGCATTAAAGTAGGTCACTTGTGGTCTGGTCTAACAGGGGTATATGGGAGTGTACTATGCTGTCATAATAATGTGCAATTTGAGCAGGGCAGAACCCAAACTGTTGCTGCATTTAACCTCAGAAAAACTCAGAGACGTCAAGCTCTAGACAGCAGTGAGATTAAATATGACTCATTTGTTTTGACTGAATCTTACAAAAGCGAGTGAATTACCACGTCAGGCTCTTAAACAAAACAGCTGCACAGCCATGTAGACTGGATATGCTTTAACACAAGCAAGGCTGCAGATAAGGTGCAATAAATACATGCATTTACTGACAGTTTGACCAATGCCTCAACTTCAGATTATCATACAGCCACATTTACATTTTTTTGCAGTGCTCCACCAACTATGTGACAGGACACAACAGTGAGTCATCAGTCTTTACATTTGACTTTCTGAATTTTCAGTGTTGGGGGAGTTTTTCCAGCCATCAGAAAATTTCCAGAGATCAGCAGTTTAATGTAGAAATGCGTGAGGATTCGATGTTTGGCCAGCAATGTCACACATCCATCCAACATCCATGTTATGCTTAATTCCAATTCGTTAATGTGGCGTTTGAATAAACTGTTAATAGGAAAATATGAGAGAAAGCAAAAGAAGAGAGACCATATGTCTGAGTTGGACGTCCATACGAGGACAGAAGCTGCATCTTGACACCAACTGTGGGTTGAAACGAGGACATCTCAGGAATGAACTGTTAACTGGAAGAAGAGACGGAGAGAGAGAGAGAAACAGAACGAAAGAGACAGTAAAAGATGGAGAGACCAGATGGCTTTGCACTTAAGGGCAATAGGAGGACAGTGTGGTAACGTTGGCGTCGCCGGTTGGTTAAATTATAACTAAATGAGGCTTCAGGCCTCTCTGTACCTCCACACCTGAACCTCATCTTTTATGATTCTGCTTGTACAGATGCCGGCAAGGCGCTCACACTCATCACTCAGAGTCCAACAGGTGACACTTATGATAAACACGTGAAGCGCAGTTTTATAAGTGACACCTTATAAAACATCAGGAGAGAGGAAAGTGATTTGTCACCTTGGGTTAACAGCAATATCACAACACTCAGAGCTGATGACCAAATTTTATTCTGATGGGTTATTCAAATCTAGTGCAAGCAACAGATTACATATATTATAGATATTAGATGAGATTCTTGAGTGTTTTATCTTCTATTTTGAGTATTTCACAATTCAGAGTATTTATTATTATTATTTCTAATATTTATCCTGAGTAATTTATTGTAAAACTACTTTTTATCTAGGTGTTTGTGAGATCTATGATGTGTATTGCTGTTAAATTATATGGCAGCCTTATGTGTCCTTATCTTAATAGACTTACGATGACTGTTAATGTATAATGTAGGGTGAGGTATAATGTTAACCATGTTCACCATGTTAGCATGTTAAAATTTGCTAATTAGCACAGCTGAGGCTGATCGGAATGAAAGCGTTAGTCAAGTTAATAATTTGACCGGACGATGATGCTAAATGAAAAGTTACAGTTCATCAAAGTAATTAGATTAATCCTCTGGGCACCATGAATGTCTAACATCCCCCCCCCCAAAAGGACCCTAACCCTGAGAAATAATCCAATTGACCATATTTTGATTTAATCAATCTGCTAGACATTTTGAGAGGCGAGTGTATGTAGGAATTTGTGGCCAGTTTCCGACAGGGCAGCTTCTCTGCAGCAGGCCGTCCTGTCATGCCTGTTTCCTGGCCACAGGGTTAGGGTTGATGCCCAGACATCTGCTCCTGTGGACAGACTCTGGCACGGGCACAGTTAATATCTGCTAGTGTAACATGGAAAGTTGTTAATACGTATGTTTGAAAGGGAATAAAATAGTGTGAGTGAACATCAGTAAATCAAGAAGCCTGAGACAAGCAGGACAGCTGCTAAAGAGCTTTTATTGGGCACTTTGTGCATCAAATCCTTTACAAAAATGGAGAACACAACATCCATTAAAAATATTTAATAACTTTTGTGCCATGACATGTAATGTTAGAATAACTTCATATAAAAAGGAAAAAAAACATTATATTAGGAAGAATAGAAATTTGGATATATATTGTAGAAAAAAAACCAAAATGATGACCCACATCCATTCTCTTAATAAATATATACACAATAAGTACTGAGATAAAAAAAGATGGATCATATAGATCCTTTTAGCATGTTTTCTGTGGATATATACATCAATATTTTCATAAAAAATCTGGTTTATCAGTTAATATGTATTATATACTGTAGCTATGGCAACAGAGGACATTTTTCTGAACCTAAATATCATATTGCACTTCCAGTACGGTCTGTGCGGACTGTGCTGGACATTCATTGACCTTTTTCATCAACATTCAGAAAATTACACTACGGGGGAAGGGTAGCTGCATTTTAGTATCACTATCATTATCTTTACTGCCTATATAATACTTACAAAGAAGCCATTATTTAAATTGATCTGAGGAAAAAAGCCATTTCATTCACAAACAGCATGTAGCCTATATGCTAAACAATACAACAAACATCGATACAACGCTACCCTAATTGTATGATGGCGAAGAAAATTTACACACTAAATACTGCCATGTTGTTTAGTATTAATACACTGAACCACAGGGGCCCCAGCAACAACAATTTGCTGCCTTCATTTTATGCGCTAAATACCCAACTTTACAGATTGTAATAATCAGTGCTATGGCTTAAGTAAAAGACAAGCCGTTTCTCCTCATAATGTTCAAATATTTGAGAAACACTGCTGCTTGCATAGCATGAGGTATAGCAGCGCCACAAACGCTCTGCACAACACATTTTTTTTACAAAAAAAGGCACCAGGCACTCACTGAATACAAAATTGAAGTGTCATAAAAACCAAACTGGTCCTCACTTGTTGATTTCTATGCACAAAAAGGTTTTAAAATTAATCAAAAATGTATAACTTAATCTCTAATTGACATTGTGGTTTATTAAGAGCTATGGCTTCTTAAATACTTCTTGTGGGACTTTAAAAATCTGTTTGTTACATCACAGAGACGACATGATTTAAGATAGCGAGGCATGTAAACCACTACTCCTGGCGGCTCCGTTTCATTCATCCTCCATCCCTCTGTTCTGTTCTGGGTGAGGTCACATGGTCCTGTCCAATCAGATTTCAGTGAGGGTGAGTTTGTACATGCCGCCCAGCTCCTCCATGGAGATCTGGAAGGTGTCTTCGTTGGAGTAGTGTTTGATGATGTTGTCGTCCATGTGGACTAGAATCCTGTTATAGGACAGATGTGAATGTGAGTGTCTTGTTTACTTCATCCCACAGAACAAAGCAGCTTTAAAAAAGGACAAATCCTGACTTATTTGGAAATAAATTGACAATTTAATGAATGCACAAAGAAACCAAGAAATCAGTCAACTGTGTGTATGTATGTAAAAGAAATCCAACAAGTTTCACTGCTACAAGATTTATTATTTGCTGTGGCTTTACCTTCTATATGCAAATGTAATCATCACACAATTTAATTTGTGTTAATTTGTGTTCAATATCCAAATTATGGCGATGCCAGTCAAGCCTGTATGAATCTCTCCGCAGCTCATGATTGGCTGATGTGTATTACAGCAGCTAGTTTGATTGCTAGAGCTCAATCAACTTGCAAATTACCAACTAAAGACCTTTTAGAAATATGATTGAATGCTCACTTTTTTCGGTGGTGATTCTATTGCACACTGTGTTTGACCTTCGAGTAACGGAGAATGTGACATAGATCAGCCAATCATAAATATGAGAAAACCATTGGTTTGACTGACACCGTCATTATTTTCATTTTGAATAAATTAGGTTGCAGCTTCATTTGCATATTGAAGATAAAAATGTTTGAGCAAACCCTGGAGGAAAATCCTACAGAAGGAGAACAAACCATGATGTGAAAGTAATTGTATCAGTTCACTCATTTCAAAATATGTCAGGTTTTTTTTTTGGTCTTTCAAAAGTTTCAGGCATACAGTAATGTGTTAATGGCTGATACTCACCCTTTCTTGCACTTCTTATAAACCTTTCCGACCTTGTCCAAAGGCAATTCATACTTCTCTGAAATCTGATTGAGAGAAAAATACAAGTTAGTGTTAAATTCTTGAAAGGAACATTTAAAAACAGAGTAATTCTTACTTGAACACACAACATACACAAAAAAGAGCCAGTTGTTCCATCTAAGAGGCACCTGGCTTTAGTTCATCAGCTCCTTATTCCGTTCTCCATAACTACTGTACATGACCCTTGAACTCCTTCTGTCTTCACACTCAGCAACCCCTAAAGTAACCTTATACCTGCCTCTTTCTTTACTTCCATTTACCTTTTACCTTTTACATACACTTTTCTCACCTTCTTCTTCTCTTTTCTCCCCCCAGGACACCTCCACCTCCTCTTTTTATCAACTTTTCTCCTATCCATCCCTTCAAGTAGCCCCTTTTGTACTCTCTCTTGATTTTATCATCCCCAAGAAACTGCCTGTTTTTATTCTCTCCCTCCATTATTTCATCCTCCTCTGGTACTCAGGACACTGGAGGACAGGGTCGGTGTCCTGTCACAGCTCATTTATTGACTATAGGTCTCAAGCTGCAGTGTGCACGGTCGCTAACGATGATTAAACAGAAAGTGTAATACCAACAAACTGAGGACAACTTACAGCTTCCACCAGGCCGTTCAGCGTGGGATTCTTCAGCATGACGGCATCAAACACCTCCTCTGTCTCCTTGCGCACGTACAGCAAGACTGTGGGGGGGGAATGAGAAGAGGCAGGCAATGTCAAAGCAAAGCATGTATGTTCATGGATGGGATATAAAACACACATTCAACCACAGACAAAGGTCACTGGCAGACGTAGAAAGTTTATTTGCGTCTGCGGTTTTAGGATTTGTGGCTTGATGCACCCCTGTCTTGATTTTGAAGTGGTGAGGCTTGACATATGTTTGATCCATTATTAAATTTAAAAATATATATTACATTGCAAGCCATTTCAACTTAATGATCCAGACTGTAAAGAGGTGCTACAGGACCCAGACAAAGCACACCCAGAAACCATACGCATTGCTGGAAAGAGAGACACACACACACACACACACAAACAAACAGACCTCTCATTCATTACACTGAGTCTCCTCAAAATAGATCACACTCTAAATAGATTTTCTCGTATTGTTTTCCGAACCTGCTGCAGGAACTTGCGATATTTGTGGCCTCTGAATAAGACAAATCTGTTTTTCATGTATGCCTCTATTTAAAGACTCAGTGACGTTTTTGCTAGTTTGAGTCGCTTCTGTGTATGGACATGAAACAAGTAAAGAAGCGGAAGAGTAACGTAGATGACTGTGTGGTCATGTTTGGCCTCATACTGCTATGTTGTGGTCAAGCCACAGATTTGTTTCGGTCATTATAGTCTAGAGCTGCCACGCATAACTTTGTTTGAGACAGACGTCATTTCAGGAAAGCTATGCAGCAGATGATTGACTGTTTTCTCCTTTACTCAGACATCATCATAACAACCTTTCTCTCCGCTTACTTGACAAACCATCAATTTTCTAACTGGAAAAAACTTGACAGCTGTTGTGGAGCAGTTATAGAAGTAACCGCTTAACCTTTCAGTTAATTTAGTTTGATTTTGAGTAAATTTGAGGTGAGAAATTGCTCGTACAGAGGTTCCGAGGTGTCTAGATTCATTGAGTTGCAGCGGCTTGGGGTCCCAACCTTTTTGCCTTTTTGGCTTGTGGCTCCTTAAAATAAAGTCATGTCCACTTGTGAACCCTCAGATTCAGATTCAGAATCAGAAGCAGGTTTATTGCTGAGCAGGTTTGCATATACATGCCTTGGTGTTGTGGTAGGTGATCATAAAAAATACAAGTAAAATTTTCCACAAAAATGTAAAAATATATTCTAAATGAAAAGAGCTATTAGAGTTTAAAAAAAAATACATTGTACAAGATATTGACTGGAAATGTGCAAATGTTCACACAGTATAAACAGAGTCTCATCATGGGTTTTGGCCTTAGTGTGGACATGTGTTGTGTACTCATCCCAAAGAGGGATTTTTAGGGGCCTGAAGAGGTGAAAGTATTCAGTATTTCACAAAATAAGCAAATATTAAAGAAAAATCAGAAAGAGTATACACTGTTTTGTATAATTTAACTATCCTCTTGATGAGAATCACTGATCTAAACACTCACAGTGGTTCTCTGATTGGTTTCGTATCTGATCAGATTCAACAGAGTTTCTTTTGATAGTCTCCAGAGTCAAATCCGGCAGTGAAAATCTGTCTTACTGGATCCAGTCTGACTTTTGTCACTGATTATACAAACTCAGGTGTATTCATGCAGAATCTATGTGAAACAAGCTTTTAATAATCAAGGAAGTACTAAGCTGCTTGAAACTTTCCTTCACACTTCTTTCAGTATGTATTACATACAGTAACAGCCAGTTGTCTGCCTATGAATAGGATCTAGAGTAAAGGGCACTGGCTTGTTTGCATGTGTGTGTGCATGTAGTGATCAGAAGTATTTTGTTGGGTCACTGGAGGCCTTGGCCACGTGTGTGTGTTTTGAAAGACCTGGAATAATCACATGGCCCAGAGAGTATGTGTGTGTGTGTGTGTGTGTGTGTGTGTGTGTGTGTGTGTGTGTGTGTGTGTGTGTGGGTGGGGGGTGGGGGGGGGGGGCCTTCAGGGGCCGACCACAGCAAACACATGCATGTGCACACTCTTTTACATGCTGATTTAGCCCCAGAGAAGAGCATCGTTGCAAGACCCCTGATCAGCATGTGAACAGTGGAAGCATTGCACTGCAGCAACACACGTGCACACAAACACGCACAACACACACACACACAGTACCTTTCTTTGGTTCATCCACTCTCGGCATCTTGTTGGGGGGAGAACCGAACTCTTCATCGCTGAAGGGTAATCTCTTCATCCCTGAGCTGCAGTGGACACAGATACACAAATTACGACCAGCTAACAGGCTGTGAAACACAACACATATTTCTCAGAGACAACGTATGTAACCCTGTATGCCTTTTACTGGGAAGCTGCCAAAGGTTGCACGTGAAAAGAGGAAATGTGAAATCAGGGCTTCCATGAACTCACCTGTCCTCTCCATCTTCTGTTGTGAAAGGCTGGAAGAGAAACAGAAGGACAGAAATTAACTTAAAAGTAACAAACAACCAACCATATATCAGAAATTAACTTGAAATGCTAAAAATATCAGCTGTAGGTGTCCAAGTATCCTGTATATGTGATCGTAACTGACATAAAAATGCACTTAAATATGATTTTAATCTAAACTCTCCTCACTATACCTAGAATAAATCAGCTTATGGTGCCGTCAGTCATTTTGGTCTCTGGAATTCCACATGATCTAAGATCTGCTACAACAGTGTCTTCTTTTAAAAGCAGACTAAAAACATTTTTCACAAGCTTTTAGTTAGGTTTAAAGTATACGGTTAACAGCTAAAACTTTTATTTTAGAATCAGTATTATTATTATTATTATTATTATTCCCTTTTTAATAATATGTATGTTTTTTTATATGTAATACTTTGTCATGTATGATTTTGTCATGTATGATCTTTGCCTATTTTTCTTGCTATCTTGAAGCACATTGGGACTACGTGTGTCGTATGAAACGTGCTTGAACTCTTTTAGGGAAGTTCAGTTTGAAAATGTACTAATTTGCAACTGCTGCAGTTCTAACACTTTGTGTGGAGCAGCTACATCAGCTAAACAGTTCAAAGAAAATGTCAGCAGCCAAGTCCAAAAGGTTTCCTACATGTGCTCTATGTTGACCCACTTATTCTGTATTCATCACTGAGAACTGATCCCATCCAGCTCCTCCACTGTATAGCTATATGTGGAGCAAGGCCTGTGCAGTTACAGCTGGAGAAACAGTGATCAAAGTGCAAGTCAGGACCTCGCTGGGGTCACAGGTTACTTTCTGAGAGTCAGAACATTATTAATTGGATAGGACATTATTTATCTCATCATGAATTCAGTTATTTTCCACAGTTGCTCCTTTTTTAGGGGCTGTAAACCACAAAGCGAACAAATCTTCTTCAACGCATTAATTATTTTAAAAAATGCATGAAGTCAGTGGGGAAAAAAATGTATTTTTTATTCTTGGAAAGCTGCAGTTTTTCTGCACTTTTTGCCTTGCGACTGTATTGATTGCAGGCGTTACTGTTAATAGAATTCTATTCTGAGCGGGAACTCAGTAAACCCAGTTTATCAGAAACTGATAGCAGGGCCATGGAGGGTTTAGTCAGGTTCAATGTCACTGGTAACACCAAAAATAACCTCCTGTCCCTCCCTCTCTGCCCCACTGCTAGCTAAGTACACTTAGTGAGAGAAAGAATGAGAGAAGCCTTTTTTTTTTGTTGGTCGGACTGCTCAGAATGTGACCAGCAGGGGGGGCTCAAAGTTCACAAATAGTCAAATTTCTGAATGGGTGTAAATCATTCTCCCTGTGAAGTGATCTTCCACATAAATAAAACAACTCATCATACATGTCCGCTCAGGGAAAACATAAAAAAAGCCTCATTATGAACCAAAAATCTAATATGTGTGTAGGCGACATGTACACACACACACACACCTCTGTAACTGTCATGTGACATGTTCATCTTAGCTGGAAGAAGCAGAGCTCAGAGTCCAGCCACATAGAAGATGGCTGCTGCAGGTTAACACTGATAAAAACTTGACAAACTACAAATCTTTCTATACTTATACATATATGTATGAATATATATCTGTCCTTCTCTCCTCTTCCACTTTTAGCATCCACACATTATTAACAAAACCTCTTCCCTTTGCTCTGAGCATAAAGGTAGCAGTGCAGGCAGTATCTTCTAAACACCCTGGTTTGTTTTGAGTCATTGGTAAATGATTCATCCTGTGAGTAAGCATCTGAAATCCCGCCATCAGTATCTACGACTCCTATCAGAACAACCAGAACTCTCTATTCTTGCCAACAAACAAGCAAGCAGGTCACTCCGACCCTGCTGGCTGCTGATGTGTGGGTGGAGGCTGGAAAAAAACAAACTGTTTATGGACCACCTAAGATGTGCCATAAGTGCTAAATCAACACAGCTAAAGACATGTTTATGATCAGAAATGCCATTAAAGACAAACAACACTGCTGAAATTCAAGCTTCATGTCTGTGAACTGACACTCACATGACGCTGGAAGGTAGAGAAGTGAACGTCGGGTATGAAAAGGACAGGCTGGGTCTCCATGTCGGTCATCATCTTGAAGATGGTCACATCGTTGCGTTTCTGGAGGATGGGCACTTTGACATCCACATCTAGGAGCCAAAAAGAAGACACAACAGGGTGCAGTTTAATAAGTGTGCATTAAGTGATTTTTTTGGCTACTTGGGGGCAGCACAACAAGCTGTAAATTCAACACTGACACATTATAATCTCATAAAGCTGTTTTTGGTAAATGTGTCAGCAGGCACAGAACAACATTAGCATTTATTTTAAGATGTTCCTCTGGCTATCTGACAAAAGTAAGTGCAATAGTCACTCTTCTTTTAGCTGTCTCTCTCTCTCCAATAACCTCTCACTTTAGCTGCTAAATGCTCCACTATGTTCACCAGCTAGTCACTAACTTTGTTTTTTTTTAGCTGAAAACAACTTCTGCTCCACCTGGAAACAAGGTTGATGTTCACAAGAGTGGTGAAAGTGAATCAAACAGTGAAGTTTTGGGCCATAAAACCAAAACAATGAGCTGAAAGTCACTAAAACCATCCATACAGCTGAGACAGACTATAAAATCAGGTGATCATTCTCTCTAGGTTTTCTTTCTCATTAAACATTTAACCTTTGGTTCACATAGAAATATTGAATAGTGCAGCTTTAAGACAAAAAAGATCATCTTATGACTGTGTTTTAGGTGATTTGAGATGACATGCAGGCAGTCATGTCTGAACTTGTCAAATTGACTGTTGTTTCTTTGTCTGTCATGAAGTGTAACCGATGCCAAAACTGATGTTTTTTCAAAGGAATCATTACATATCTATGTGTCATCACTATGACAATACACCTAATATACTCCTGAATGGGTAGGTTTTGGTTAGGGAGGATCAAATAACAGAAGTTTCACACCCCTGTTTATTCATATCATATTATTAACTATTCCTGAATGACTCACAGGACAGGCCAGGGTTGTGCTCAGGCACCTTCCCTTTCCGGCGAGACTGTTTCCTCTCTTCGTCCCGGATCTTCCTCTCAGCCCCCTTGTCACAGAAGACTTTAATCTGGCAGTAGGCGCGATGGATGGGCTTGTTGCTGCGGTTGTTGTAGCTATAGGTGTCGATCTGCAGGTTGAGGGGAAGGCCCTTCACACCCTTCTGAGAGGAGAAGTCTGTGCTCAGACAGTTGACCGAGATGAAGATCTGTAGTGGTTTAGAGGAGAGAGCAAGTGGGGAGAAAGACAGGAGCAATTAGACAGAGGAGACTAGAGTTAAAAGCAAAATGAAAGTGACAAAGTTAAACACTTACAAGCCTTGTTTGTCAAAAATAACCAACAGCAACTTTTAGTGATACTTAAATCATACAACAGCAGCTTTTATATCATAAAGTTTTCAAAGCAGCATCATTGTGGATCACTGACAGCTGCGTTTCTGCAGCAAGCACTGCCATTGTTCAGTCATCAGGCTGCTTTCAGTGTTCTGTGCTGACCTCTATTGGTCGACTCAAGTGATCACATGCTTATTTTCCTACGGTAGGGATGCTCCTTTGTCCTCCTGGTGCTTGTATTGAAAACAGGTTGACATCATTGTGTCAACAAAGCACACTATCATAACAGAGCAATTGAAAACACCCTGCAGAGTGGATCCTAGAGCTACGCTGCATATAGACAATGAGATTAATTTTAAAAAATAAAAAAATACATGTACCTGAATTCATTTGTGCATTTAAGCAGTATACTTAAAAACTAGATTATTATTATTACCTTGTTCAAGAAATCAAGTTTAATTTTTCTTAGTGGACATTTTCACTTATAGCAGCTACATGGCAAAACATTTAAAAACAGAAAACAAACAATCAACTGAAACGAGATCATTCTCACTAAAAGACGTTAAAAAAATATACAGTTTCTGTATTTAACCCCAGAGCAGGTTAACGTTAGGGAGAGGCTGCCCCTTGCAAATACATATATACACTGCAGGGAAATCGCCCCGGGGGCAAGCCACAGTTACACACCTGCTCACACACACACACACACACACACACACACATCTCCATCTATCATGTAACACCTCACTGATGAGAGGCTCAAACAACCTGGCGTGGCGGTGCTTACAAAAACACACACTCAGTAATGTCATGAACACACACAAGGATGAACATCCTATGAACACAAGCCTCAAGTCATAAGACAGTTAGACCCACATCCGGGTGTGTGTGTGTATGACAGAGAGAGAGCGAGAGAGGAATGTTTGTGCAAGCAACTGTATTTATACTAAGTAGCCTAAAGAAAACTATTGCGAAAGAGATTAGCCGCAGCACCATGTTGTCTCTTTATCTGTTTGTGAGCCTGTCAGTCATCTTCCATCTCAGACTAACAGTGCCAGAGAGCAACATGAAGGTTAACAACAAACTCAAGAGGAAGCCAACTCAAGAGAAAAGAAGAAATTCATTCCTCCTCTTTGTCACCTCTCCTACCAGTCGAACAGGATTTCAACAGGCTGGACGGTAGAACCGTTCAATCTGGTCCCTGTGCCCCCCGCCGAGTTTCCTCATTCCTACACTCTTTGTTGTTCCTGTGTGGTTGTGCGGAAATACCTCAACATACAGCATCACAATAGGGGTGACAGGCAGGTTGGACCAGTCAAGAAAGCGTGTGCAAAGCGCAGGAAAACTCGAATGCACACACCTCCTTGTCACTGCGTAACCTGACCAAACACACGTGGAGGGGGCAGCAGATTGACAGCATCATCACTCTTCTATTCAAGCCCCCGTTCTCCGCTCATATTGAGAGTTCAAGAGAAGGAAGTGTCTGGAAATCAGCGATCTTATGAACCAAACACTACACTTGTTCTTACATGCATACTGAAGAGGAAAAGGTTAGTGTGCAGATGTTTATTTTATCATCTTACTTTGGCCTCCTCGTTGGTGTCCCAGGTGAAGGAGATGGCGTTGTAGGAAATCTCCTCGATGTTGCCGATAGTGTTGAAGCTTTCCTTGTAATCGGCTGTAACAGCAGACAAAATTCAATCATAAACAAATCAACACCTGGTTATTATTTACTAAGTGACTGTGTGTGACCTTCTGTGGTTTTAAAGTCTGCAGATTTAATCTCCTGCCTGACTAAGTGAACCTGTCAAAACCAAAACAACACACCTTTTTCTGTCAGCTACCACTAAGCTGCCCTTTCAAGCAACCACTCAACTGTGCAGACACACAAGGATTAATCGTGTTAAAAATACAACCCTAAATGCCTCAGCTGTCAGTCAATCAGTGTTTCAGGATGAATCATTGGATCATAACACTTTTTTTCCTACCAAATACTGCACATTTTTATTTAGTTGAATCAAAAAACTTTCAATATTCTTACCGATGTCAAGACATCTCTGCTTGGCGGTGTGCTGTCTGGAGTGCCAGTACTTCCAGTGTTTCAGCTGATCATCTCTGCACTTCTCCTCTCCAAACACCACCATCACGACACTCTGGCAATGGAATAAAACAGAATGACAATTGTAAATACGAATAATTTCATGTAAATCTGTTTTTTCATTGTCAATAATGCTCATATAGAAGTTCTTATGTCTTCATTTCTTACCCTGACTTTGGTGATGGGTTGCTGCATGCCTTTGTTGTCAATCTCCCTGAGGGTGATTGGGTAAAACTGGCCCTTGTTGAGGTACGTCATCGTCCCGTCACCTGTCTTCTGACGCAGAGACTTGGATGCCTCAAGAGTGTACTCAAAATTATTCCTAAAACATACAGAGAGCAGACTCAAGTAAAAATCAAGAAAAAACATGAGTTCTTTTATGTAAAACTGGATAACTCTGCAATTATATAATCAGGAAATGTATGTATGGCTCAAGAGAAACTAAAACAATATGGTAAAAGTGAATGTAACACGCTTCATTTAGCCGCTGTGGCCTAATCGTGACCTAAAATCAGTGTGGTGTCACAGCGAGGGCCAGATAACGTGTGCAGACTCTGTCTTTTCACACGGTGTGGAGTCTGGTGTTTCTCCCCTGTGACTGCAATGAATAAGGCCATTCTGCAAGTGTTGTGTCAGAGCTGAATGGTGGTGTGGCGCTGGAAGCCGGGCGGTGGGCCGGCGGCAGCACGACTTACCCCGACACGGTGTCAAAATGAGTGTAGTCCTCAGGCGCCATGGAGGCCATACGTAACTGGAGATCCCCTGGGAAGGAAAACACCTGCACCACACAAAGAAGACAGAGAGAAAGACAGAGGGAGAAGTGAGATACAGGAAAAAAGGATATTAAACAGCTACTTGCTTTGATTTTAAATGATTTATTCTGATAAATGACCTGAGGAATAATCAGTATTTTATTATAGTGCCCCTCAGGGATTTACTTTCTCTCTTTCTTCCACCTCTTATCACAGTTTTATTGTGATTTTATTAACTCATTCTTCCCCGTCATCCTCATTTCTTTTAGTTCAAATGGATTTTCCCTCCCCTTCACCCACTCCTGTACAGGGGTTTTGTTGGGTTACTCTTTTCTGAGGTAATTCCCCTCCAGGTTAAAAGGAGAAAGAGGAGAGAGAAAGAGCTTTGGCTATTGTAGGAGAAAAGTACAGCACTTTATTGTGTTGGTGAGACAATGGCATAATAACACACTGGCCGCTATTTTGGCATGTTCAAATAAAACCAGGGAAGGCTGAGCCCACCGCTGGCTCCATGGGATCAGGTGAATATCCTATTGTCTGATGGGAGAGATCTGAGAGGGGGAGAGGAGAGGAAAGCGAAGGAGAGGAGGAGGAGGGTGGTGTGGGAGAGCATTAGCGGGATTTAGAAAGAGGGGGTATTGGATCGAAACACTCACCTCCTGGGAACCGTCCTTGAAACTCTCTGAGAAGGTGGAGTCGGGGGGCGTGCGGGAGTGGGTGCTGGGGCTGAACTGGACCGAGTTGTGGGTGAGCTGCCGGTCAAAGACGCTCACGTGGCTGTCGGTTTCAGTGCAGTTGTTTGGCACGGTCACTGAGAAGCCGTGGGTGGGCACCTCCGTCTTGATGGGTGTGTAGTTTGGCAAGGTCGCAATGGAAACTGTGACGGTCGTGTCTGAAATACAAAAAACACAGACAAAAATCAGATGATCAGGTTTTCTGTTTTTTTTTAAGCTCTTATCTGTTTATGTGATTAAATGTGAACAGACCTGGTGAGGCGAATTGGGCCCTCTTGTCCTGGGCCAGCTGAAGAATATTGAAGGGCCCCTTGAGGACCTGGATTCTGCTCTCCATACCGGCTTCCTGGAGAGGAGCAAGAGAGTGTCCTGCCTGAAGCTGATGTCTGCAACAAGAAAGAGAGGGGAAAAATATGATATATAGCATACGACTTTATCCAAAAAAGCATATCATTTTAACATATTTAAACAGCTTTCAAGCTAAATTCTTTCATCCTCTTCTAAGATCTGACAGCTTTGTTAATTAATGACTCTTGTAAAAGGCTTTTTGTCTTGCTGAAAAGGTTTGGAGAAGCAAAGTGCTCACACAAGAACAAACGTGAGTGCAGTTAGATGAGCAGACTCTACTATGTCCAGCTCCCTCGTATATGCAATGAGCACACAAAACTGAGAGAATGTGAAGAGCTTGAATCTCTCCATTCCCTTCATGCGCTGGTTCCCTTCTGCTGTGCTTTCATTTTTAAAGGGGGTATTAGGTGAGGGCTGCCGCTTACCTTTTGTTGGGATCCACATCAGAGATCAGTGCATCTGGCTTGCTCTGCGTTATTGTTCTCTTCTCCCTGGGCACCTGTATAGGAGGGTAAACACAGCCGCTCAGTGTCTGACCACATCACATCCAACAAGCCGGGGTCATCCTGCTGTCTATATGGGTAGCTAGATCAGTTACATGGCATGCGCTCTGCCTCGCAGATGTTGTGTATTGGTGGGATTTCATTATTAAGGAAGATCATATAGGTAAAGCCTGTAAGGATTTGGTGACTCAAAAGCAGGTAGCTCCAGGTCTGAAAACTGAAGCCAATGCAGAAGTGACTTAAACCTGCATTCTCTCTGATGGCCATCAGGGGGCGACTCCACTGGCTCCAAGAAGAAGTCCATTTGTATAGAAGTCTATGAGAAAATGACCATACTTCTCACTTAATTTACTACCTCAGTAAACACTTTCATAATGAGTTTATGGTCTCAATCGCTAGTTTCAAGTCTTCAATACAGTTTGATGCTCATTTTATAAATTAAGGTCCCATTTAGAGCAAAATAGATGATACAGCAGGGTATGCTTTAGGGCATTGCTATGTTGTTATTGACAAGTCGCTACCATGATGACAACATTGGTTAGGTAACATCACCATGGCGTAACCCTAGATTCACAGAGTATAGGCTTAGCCATAGCCGTCCCTATTTTAGTGTGTTTTCAGTTCATGTAAGTTAATTGCAACATTTTGTTTGCCTAGAAAAGTTTTGTTCAGACCCTCTAAGGGGTCTGATGTTCAGTTTTTCCAGTGAGTACATTTTGTTTAATGGTTTTAAGCTTATTTTTCACTAGCGAAAATTAGCATTAGTATTAGCATTATCACAGTTAACCATAGACTGTAAATGCACCGTGCTAACAAAGCTAGCAGCTAGCAGCTAGCGAAAGGGTCAGCCCCACCCTCTCGTCCAAATATGGTCACTTCTGGCTACAAAAATCCAAGATGGCGACGGTCAAAATGCCAGATTCAAGGCTTCAAAATGGGTGTCCACTAAACAATGGGTGATGTCACGATGGCTACGTCCATTTTTTTTTTTTTACAGTCTATGGTAACTAATCCCCTCACATAATCTTTTTTTTGGAGAATCATTTTCCTGATACCTTGTAGTAGTCGTAAAGCAGGCCGAGAGCTGCAGCACTGTCCTCGTCTCCATTGATGCTCATCATGGCCTTGGTGGCTGCTGTCAGCGGGTTCTCCAGAAATGATTTCCAGGCTTCGTCCTCTGTGGTGAAGGAGCGACGCTGGCCGCCATAGCCGGAAACCAGGACCGCACGCTTGCTGCAAGAGAAGAACGTTTTATAAGTTACTGTGTACAAACCAATTACTAAGTTAAAGCAGCTCTTAAAAAGGACCCGTGTGTACAATTTAGTGGCATCTAGCTTTGAAGTGGCAGATTGCAAACAACTGAATACTCCTCCAAGCGCAAAGGAGAACCTACGGTGGCTGTGAAACTCGCAAAAAATGTGAAAGGCCCTCTCTAAAGCAAGTGTTTGGTTTGTCTGTTTTGGGCTACTGCACGGCGGTGCAACATGGCGGACTCCATGGAAGATGACCCGTTCCTTATATAAAAAGTGCTCATTCTAAGGTAACGAAAACACAATGATTCTTATTTTCAGGTGATTAATTAAAACATACTCATGAATATTTTATTCCATTTCTGCCAAGTCCGTTCCACTAGATGCTATTAAATTCTACACACTGCAACTTTAAGGCTGATACCTGCGTATGTGGTTTCATTTTAAGCTTTTTATCAAAATTATATTCTTTTAAAAAAGTATGTTTAATGTCAGCATTTGAAGACAGTACTGCATGGACACTACAAGAGATAATATAGAGCCTAGGATGATATATCCCTTCATGAGCTTCTCCTCAAGCTTTCAACAGACTAACACTCCTCACTCACTTCATACAAGTCCACAAAGCCAAGACCTACAATCACAGCCTCGTTCAAAACAGACAAACAGGTTACAAGAGAGAGATTAACGACATAGATATTCTTTATCTTTCTTATCGGACCAGTTGTTCAAGCTTTTCAATGATTGTGCAACAAATCTCAGCCGTCGAACGGCCAGGGTTTCTTGAAAGAAAGATGCTCTACAGGCTTGTCCAGTGTGACGACTCGTTTGCAGATTACCTATTGGCTGAGAAGTTGACCGCAAATGACGCATGTGACTCTGCTACATTCCTGTGTTTTAACAGCTCTGTGCTAATGTTTTTGTAAGACATCCTGCTTACGAAAAAATAATCGTGAGCAATAATTGTCACTGCCTAGGTGACGCCTTCTCATCCTCCTGCACATCGAGAGGCCTTGAGTGTCACTGCTTTGTAAACTGAACTCTGACTTGGACCAGTAAGAAAACAACTGGCATAGCATTTGTGTTTTTTGTGTCTATCAGGTGCTTGTTAAGTTATATGTTAATTCAACTTACAGAACTTGCCTTAAATTTAAGTGAAAATGTAGATAAGGCACCTTGTTTCAACATGTAAGAACAACGTGAACATTTCAACACTGAAATTTACAGTAAATGTTTGCACAGCTTATATTTACTCAGATGTGTTAGGCCTGATGACTAGATCAAAGTCAGTCGAGTTCTTGCTATTAAAGTTTCATCTAGATCATTAGCCCTCCTTGTCAAACTTCAAACCCCTATAACACATCTTCAACCATCCTGGCACCAAAATCCATCTGCTGATTCTCTGCCACAACAAAGTAATTATGACAAAGTGTAAACAGACTGGCTCAGTTTCCAAGTGGAGTATCTACAACAAATACAGCCTTTTTCCTCTCAATGGTCAAAGCAAAGTGATAATTAGTAATCCTATATCTAATTGTGCCATTCATAAAGCGCAACCTGATAAGATTCGGTATTTACTGGCAATAAAACTCTCAATGAAATGCAATCCATTAGTAAAACAAAGAGTGTTTGTTTGGCTGTCAAAAAAATTAACGTTCAGATTTAGAAAATAAAGTCAGTAATGCAGCATGAGTTCACAGACGTACGTCACTTTTAATGTACATGAGCACACACATATCACAAATATACACTATTTTTCTTTTGTATAAACATTTAGAGATGTGTGTGTTTAGTTGTCTAATTTTTAAGCCCCAAATTTGACAAAACATTTGAGTTAAATCCACTAAAACCTCATACAGCCCTGTGCTTGCTTACATTGTCTGTCTGGCCAACGCCTAGCAGGTGTACAGTTTCACCTCTGTCAAAAGTCTCCTTCTCATTGCCCTCAAAAACCATACAGAACATATAAGCTAAACATCTCTCACAGCATGAAAAATTTTTTATTTACATCCTGCTCAGTGAATCGGATGATCAAACCTCTTAAATGGAAATAAAAACGAGTTGCAGATAGTTTTTTTTTTTTTTAGCTGACAGCTCTCTGCTGATGTTTATTCCTGAACAAACATCATTAAGACTATACACATAACTGTTAGAGCTTAAAGCAAAATCAAACACTAAACCGCCCATCTGTATCATGGGACAGTTTTTTTTATTCTAACAGGCGCCTCTGCTCGCACGACAGGTGGAGATACACCTGTACAGGCTTGAACATGACAGGTGAAATAAGCGGAGTTACACCATGGGAAACTACGAGACAGTGTAATCACTTTCCCTCTTGGCAGGCAGTCTTACAGTAAACAACAAAAAGGAGCTATGTCAATCCTAAATATTCAATAAAATGCTGTACAAATAGGCTATGAGAACTTTTTTTTTTTTTTTTTTAAAATATCAGGCAGCAGCTGCAGGTCAGAGGTGGACCGCAGCGGGCTTTTAAAATCCACCTGTGCCATCAGCTCAGAAAAAGCAAAAACAGTGTAAAAAGAAAATCCAAAGAAGTATTTAGAGTCAGTATTAAAAGCTTATAGTGTCAACCTGTTTCTTGAGCAGGGTAAAAGTGGAGAGTCAGGACAACTTACCTGTCATGCTCCTGTGACATCTCGGTCGGTCGAACTGGACTTTCTAGTTGGTACTGAAAATCCGATCCGTCTTCTTTACCGTGGAAGACTCCTCCGCTAACACTGTATGAGGGCTGCGGCAACAAACAAGGTCCCCTACTGAGAGAACGGGTTTTGTCGGCTTTTCTCGCTTTTTTGGGGCAATGCTGAGAAATTGAGGCCGGTTTTACCTGTGACAGGGCCGCGGATTGGATTACAGGTGGACGTGGGGGCGGGGCCAGGCTGTCAATAACCCGCTCTGAGGTTGTGATTGGCTCACACAGCTGGCCTACCTGAGATGTGGAGGGACTCAGGGTGAAGCAGTGGAAGAACAGGGTTTAACAGCTGTGATTTTATCATGTTTGGATCATTAGTTGTGGAGAAAACCATATATGCAAAGTTATAGTTAATTGAGCGAAGACAAAAACAAGATTATAAAAAAGATAAAAACAGAAGAGTGAAGTTCAAAAACTTTAAAACATGCAATCAGCTGATCAAAACCATGAAAAAGTTTATAATGGTATTAAAATAAAACAGAAAAATAGTTCATTTATTCCCAATTGTTCTTGGAAACTATGCAGCACTAAAGTTAAAAAAAAAAAAGTGAAAGAAACAGAAACTGAATTTGTGAATATATGGTTGGTGCAGGTACAAACACTGAGTTGGCTGTTCAAATATGAAACATTTAAACCATAGTTAGTTGGTGAAAGCTTGCGAGTTGAGAGATAAACTTTAGGCTTGAAGCAGTTTCTTTCTTTATTTCTTCTGCTTCTCAGTGTGCAGTTCATCTGAAAATTGAAACACGTGGAAAAAATCACTCCATAAAATAAAATAAACTTTTTAAAAGTGTGTAAATTGAGTCTATGTGAGGTTTTTTTCTCCTCCACTCCACCCTTGAATCCTGAAATCTTGTTTCAGACGACCACTCATGCAAATCCTGACTTCTCAGTTGCAAAATATTAACGTTTCTTCTACATGGCCAAGGGCCACTTTTCCATCATGATTAACTGCCTTTCTCATCTCTTTATGAAGAAATCGACCCACCTGTGTCCCTGTTACTAAATGATGACACAGAGTTGTTTACATTCTGCTGGAGGACAGATTACCATCAGCCTGCACAGCTGCAGGTAAGAAGCAGGCAAATTATTCCCTAAACCTCCAGAATCATCAAAAGCGTGCAAATGAAATGATGAATTAGCATGCAACCAAATCAGGGGTGGAGGGCATTCTAACGGTTAACAGAAATTAAAACAATTACAGTCGCTTGCCAACTTTAAATTAGTTTTTAAATGCCACTGCAATTCGCTATAAGCCGATTGAGACATGAAAAGATAAAATAAAGATAAATTTACAATTAAAACCTTAAAACCTCACAGCATGAGATAAAAAGAAACACCCTGAGTGAAAACAAACAGCTTTGTTAGAGACTGAGGGGGCTTAAAAGATGCTATCAGCAATATTCAAAGTTTCTCCCCGCACACACACACACACACACACACACACACACACACACACACACACACACACACACAGTGGGACAGAAACTAACAGTAACTCCCCCTCCCCCCCTTCTCTCTCTCTCACTCTCTCTCACACACACACAACCTCCTGCTCCTGGATCCTGGTTTACTGTTTATTTATCCCAGTGGAAGGACACCTGCTTCTCCTGGAGCTTGTTTGTGTTTGCACTGAGGACATGGGATATAACAGTGAGGGAGGGATACAAGGATGTATGTGTGTGTGTGTGTGTGTGTGTGTGTGTGTGTGTGTGTGTGTGTGTGTGTGAGGCTGGGAATATGTACCTGTGCTGCTGATGGTGGATCTGACTAGATGCTGACTCGACAGAGTGCAGAGAGGCCAAAACAGACAAAAGACAAACAGAGTCTGGATCAAACCTGAGAAAAGACCAAACAAGTGATTCTCGGGAGTCTTCACAAGTTCTCAAAGAGATGAAGCCTCAAAGACAAAGACCATATTAGAAAAAAGTAGTCATGTAGATGCATATGACATTCTTGATAAGTTTCAGTCCAGTTTCCTTCACACTCCACTGAAAGAGCACTTTTCAGAGTCTCAGATGACATATTGATGCAGGGTGATGCAGGAGAAAGTACTGGCTCTCTGTAGACAACAGTATCTTGATTGACAGACTTGGGCAGTGGGTGTGTATCTTTCTCCTCCTACCTCTCTGACAGGAGTTTTTCAGTTTCTGTTGGTAACTGTTCTCATCTGCAACTCTGCCTTGTGGTGTACCCCAAGGTACCATTCTGGGTCCTATCTTGTTTGCCTTGTACATGCAATAATGCTAGTTTAATAAGTTTTGAAGGTACATCTTATCACTGCAAACTATGATGAGCCTTTGGATCCAGATGTGTTTCCTCTCATTGTGTATTCCAAAAAAAAATAATTATAAAATGTTCTTAAAACAATACTTTAAGTGCCATATTTGATGAATTCATTCAAAATTGACACAGAAGTGATACAAAAGTTAATTGATTTAAGCTGTTCACTGGCTTGTTAATATTGTTGTTGTATGACTATTTATCAAAAAAGAAAAAACAAAAAACAAAACTTCAATGCCCAAGCTGTAGAAGTGCTCCAACTCTCAGTCACCTCACATGTTTCTGGGAATAATTAACTGTACTTTTAGTACAGTTTTTCTCTGGGGCACTTAAAATAGCTCCTCACATTTTGAAACCCTACACAGATGATGTTCAATTACACATCTTGTTTAACCCTCAAAACTTGAGAAAATTGTTAACTTTACACGACTGTCTAAATAACATTAAAAAATGGCTTGTACTGATAACACAGAGGTCCAGTAGAGGTGCAGGAAAACCTTGGTTGCTTCTCCTCATCTGTAAATCCACACTCAGAAATTCAGGTGTCACTTTTGTCCAGGTACTATCTCTTGATCAGATGTAAAATATTTAATTCATTCCTGTTTTTTCCAGCTGAAGAATATTGCTAAACTTAGGCCCACTGTGTCAAACAGTGCTTGTATTTCATCCCATCTATATTGTAATTCGCTCTTCACTCTTCTAAGCAAGACATCGCTGGATTATTAAGAAGTGGTCCAGAATGCTGCTGCAAAGCATTTGACAAGGTCCCCCTCAAATTCAAAATCAGATTCATGACTTGTTTTTACTTTCAGAGCTCAGCAGGATCATGCACCCGCCTGTGTTAGAGATCTTCTGCAGCATTATATCACCAGTGGATTTCTAATGTCCTCTGATCAGGGTTTATTCCTTGTTCCTTATTTAGGGACTCAAAACTTAAGGAAACTGTGCTTTTGAAATCATGGTTCTTACACTTCAGAGCTCTCTGTCTGGAGCAGATCTTTCTTTAAAGCACCCCAAGACCCACTTTTTAAACTTTCATTTGCTTAGTTTGATTTATCTTTTTTCATTTAAATTATATATATATATTTATGTCTTTGTCTGTCATTTTTTTCTTTTTGGGCACTTTGCCATATCTGCTCTAGAAATTTCCTCACTTTACTTACTTACAAAAACAGAGTTAAACCAAAAAAGAAAAAGAAGACCCAGTTTAATCATCCCTGTCTTAAGGAGAGAGGTGCTTTTTGATATCTGCTTTTATTTCAAAGCAAAGAACTCATTTGCCAAGCTTTTTTTTGCTTTTGCTCTCCAACAGAAGGTATCCCACACCCAGGCCGAGCTTTCTGTGGTTAATGGTGTTAAATAGCCTGCAGCAAAGAGATGATCTCATGACTGTTTGGAAGAGACAGAGAGACACAAACATACAAGGGAAAACGAAAAGAGCTGCCTGCAATAGACCACAGACAAGTGGACAAGGAACAGTCAAACAGTGTCAGTGCAGTTTTTAAGTGCAACCCAACAGTTTCCAACGACTCAAACTCCTCCAGGACACTTTATGTCATCTCTTTCTATTTGCCTAGTGGGACATAGCCCCCCCCCCGTCCTTTCTCACATCCCTCTTTTCCACCCCTCCCCATCTTAACACCCCTCCCTCCTTTCCCCTATCACCTCCCTCATCCTAGAAGACAGTTGGTCTATACCGCTGTCCCGCCTCACTCCAGGCACCTATCTAGGATGGAAATAAGATGCAAATCCGCCCTGACTTTTCTAGCATGTAAGCACTTGTCTGAGCCGAGAGCGCTTGTAACTGTATTGATAGTCTGTTTGAGTCACACTGGACCATCAGTTCGGGTGCAGGCTTGAAGTTGGAGAGGTGAAGCTGTTGTTGGGTAAACAGGAGACGAGCCTATATGAACAATGAAACAGTGTAGTGATGTGTTTGAAGATGATTATCATGTTGTTGGTCTTTCTAAATGTTAACAGACACTGCATATGTGCACACAGAGTATTTGAGGTTTGAATGTGATGTTAGTTGTGCAGGACCATTAAATAAATCTACTCAACTTTATCTTGATGACAGATGTGTTTTAATCACTTTATTGACATTGTGGGATTGTCATCCCTCCCTTGTTACTGATTATTTGTGGTTTCTTTTGCTATTAGAGCCTCACTGGTTGGGACTTTCTCACTCTCATTTTTAGATGGATTCTTGATCTAAGAGCTTTAAATGGGGAATATTTCAGCTTTGCAGGGTTGGGTCTCAAACAGCTCGATGGTCGTGATGTTTTGCAGTGTTTTGCTGAGGCTGGGGTTAGATGGTATCACACTGTTCCCACTGATGACAGTAAAAACAGTCACAGACACTGAGGGCACGGCAGACCCGCATTCTGCTCCGCTACTAACACCGTCGCTGATGCATGCACACCCACACACACACACACACTGAGAGGGAAACAGGTCAGGGGTTTTTCAGGTGTTATGGGATTCTGGGATTCTTGATGGAGTGTTTGTGTGTTTTGCTTCACAACACTGCTGATGTTTTAGCCCTGAGCTGTGAATATTACTGCCCATTAAGAGAAACTGAAGTGACCGTTATTAGTCACAATATTTGTAGATGGTGCACGGGCTGAATTAAATTTACTGTGAAAAATTTTCATTATGTGCCTCATGAAACAGACCAATAAGTTGGGTCAATATTCCTTGTGTTGTAAAAAGACTTTCTTCTGAACTAGACCATGTTTCCATCTTCAGTTTATCTTATTTTGATCAAACTTCAAAGTAAATATCAAGCCATGCAAAAAAAGTTAATCTGTCTGTTTACTTCATCACCCCCGCAGAGATATTTAGTCTATACAACTAGCAGCAGTATGAAAGATATAAAAACATCTCTGGAAAAATGAGATATAGCAGATTATAGTGTTGGTCAATACAGCTTAAAACAAAGTGCAAAATACACTGTAGGTGTGTAGAGATTAAGGAGATTACAAATTGCAGTTTTGGATCAATATGTTGAAATGATGCAGGAGAATACACAATTTCTTATCATCAATATTCTGGGTTCAAACCCATTGGCTGGCTGGAGCCTTTCTGCGTGGAGTTTGCATGTTCTCCCCATGCCTGCATAGCTTCCCCCCACTCCAAAAACATGCAGGTTAGGTTATTTGGTGACTCTAAATTGGTGATAATGTGAAAATGGTTATCTGCCTCTATATTACATGTTAGCCCTGTGATTGACTGGTGCCCACCCCCACCTCTCACCCAATGTCAGCTGAGATTGGCTCCAGCCCCCCTCCCACGACCCTATAGAGGATAAACGGTAAAGAAAATTGATGGATGGATTATCATCAATTTTTTCAACAAACATACAGTACATACATCCTCCATCACATATCAGCATGAACAGCATATAAGAGGAAGAATTTTACACACTACTTCCCTCTCTCATTATCGCCCTACTTTTATCTTCTGTTACATTTACAGTATAGATTTGCGAGAAAATGTAAAGGAAAAAAACATCAACAATGTCTACACTGAAATCTACAGAAATACAACAACATGAAACAAATATACAATAGATTTAAAAAAAAAAATTTAAAGCTGACTTTTTACCACTTAGAAAGTATACCAACACATTTATTCAATCATGACTCACTCATGACAAGATTCCTAACACTATATCTTATGGTAAATAATGCTTATTTTTCAAGTCCTATACAAAAGTCTTCTTCTATTTCAGGGCAATATTTAACTTTGCTTTTAATTTGCACATAAAGCTACTCCATTTTTGCTCTCAGATTAATATCTGGGGGGTATGAGTGAAATAAAAACACATCAGGTTTTAACAAAATGTGAAGTTAGTTCCAATTTTGATGGTTCACACATTTTGAAAACAGAGGGAGGTGTCTTGTATCAGCACAAATGATCTTTGTGGCAGTATTGAGAAGATTTGAAATTGTTGTGGATTCTCATAAAGAAGACCTGTGGGAAGTTGTTGCAGTGATTTGATGTTGATGCACAGTACAGTAGCTGCTCTGTGATCTATACACAAACAGGGATATTGAAAGACCTGCCCGACCCAGGACAACACACACACACACACACACACATGCACGCACAAACACAAAGGTGATAAAACTGAGGCAGCACTGTCTTGTTCGTTGATGCTGACACAATAGCGGACTGTACGTGCAGCCTCTGACGCATCTGTGCAGTTGTACTGACATAAAAAAAAACAGGTAAACTCCTGAACAAGATGGCTGTCCCGTGCCATATTACGCAAAAAACTGTTGCAAGAAATTCACAAATCATCTATTCAACACTGACAACCACTCCTTCATAACTTAGACTGTAAATCAGGTGTCTTTGCCTCTTTAAACTGTAAACCAGAGTGTCTAAATCTCTTTGTGTGCATGTGAACTCTGTATTATTCATCTAACAAGGTGAGATGATGATCTGTGAACTCTTAGTGTGAGATTCAGACACCTAATAGATTTCCATGGGCAAACATATGGCGATGTTTGCAGGCAGAATACCCAAATTACATTCAAAACATACTCTTTAAGAGTAAAAATATTCTTTTGTGTGCATCTGTGATCTGTTGATCTTTCTCATCCAGCTTCTCTCTGCTGCCTGTCTGCTATTTTGATGCATATTTAATCCCCTAAAAAGTGACACCCTACTAATCGTCTTGTATCTACAGTCAGCTACAGTAGAAGTGTGAGGTTTTTATAAGCAGCCAGGCTTGGTGTGTGTTGGCTGCTCGAGGAATGCAGGCAAACAGAACGCACAACATTCCTGTTTGATCGTGGACGCTTCAACATGCTATTTTGAGACTCACTTCCATGGGAAATTTTGTCACCTTCATTTGAAATGCACATAGAGAGACGAGTATTTCATGAGCAAAGTAGATACATAACTCTGGAGATACAAAGACAGAGAAATCTTTAAATTTATCTGCAGAACAAAGATATGTCAACACAGATCAGCCTCTCCAGTTAACTGCTATTAAATGCAAAATCCATTCGACTATTTTGAGAGTTTACACTCATTTGAGGGATATTTTAGTCAAAATTTCATCAGTTAAAATCCCTCAATCTCTTCATCAAAAGGTGGTGGTTTGTCTGGATCTGCTAAAGTGGCTAAAATTAACTTTTTTATTTTCGGTTGCCGGATGTTAACAATCTTTATATGTCTTCTAATCTCAGTTTTGGAGTCGCCCTGAGCTGATAAAGTACCCAAAGTTCAATACAATCAAACACCACCCTCTTTTTTCTTTGTCAGACAGCGGTTGATAATTGTTTAACCTTACTCATCACAGTCTTGTGACTTATACAGGCACATTCATACAGATAACAATGTGTGCACTTAATTATATGTCACATAGAAGCCAAGCAGAAAGGTGGAGGTTCATAGACAGGATGCGTGAGGTGACTTCACTGAAGGCGGTTATTGTTGAAGAAAGCGTGGGAGACTGCCAAACGAGCTCTTCCACTTGTCACCTGGTTCAGCCTCCCATTCTTCTCAGTCAAGTTTTGTTTTTGTCGGGATTGATTCTAAGTCACCCGCATCAACAGCAATCACGGCCTGTTCACTTATTCCATGGAAGAACCATTCAGATCTTTTACTTCAGTAAAAATATCAATTACATAAATTAAAAGTGAAATTCTCCCGTTAGAACTTTCAATATTTGTGTTTTTTGTTAATATTATTAATAGCATATATACATGTAAGTATATTCTGAAGTCCCCTACAGAAAATTACTTAAAATTAGGAAACGTCATGAAGTATTAAGGTGATAAAACAATGTTTTGTATGTTTTTTAGGCTCTTAAAAAACAAAATATCAGGGTTAAGTAACTAAAATTAAGTATATTAACAGTAAATTGGACTGAGAAAGAAAAGTGCTTATGTTTAATATTTGTTTCAAAAAGAAAAACATATTGATTCATTAATGTATAAGCAGCTCATTATGAATCTGAGTCTGCAAAGTAAAGATTAAGTAGGCCTACAACTGTCAAATAATTGTAGAGGAGTAAAAAGTGTAATATTTCCCTCTGAGATTTAGTTGTGTAGTATAGTATAAGTATGTAAGTAGTAAGTAGCATAAAATGGAGAGAGTAACACTTATGAGCACATGTATTTAGTTACTTTCCAACACTGCATGGACTAAATGGTACACCGTATCAACACTGCAATCCAGAGGGAAGCTGTTCAGATAATATTTTCATCCATCTGACAGTAAAGAAACAAAATAGGTTTAGAAAAAGGAAAAGCAATATTTATACGTGTTGTGGGATTTGTCACTAATATGTATTCAGACTAACAGTCGGACTCACCCACACACAGATACGCTTGTGTGCTTTCTCAGAGACTCACCTGAGAGGAATCCTTCCTGAATACATTTGCTGTTAAACCTGAAATGTGTCTTCAGGAGGAAGCAGGAAACAAAAACACAATCTCAATCACTCTGTTTCTGGAAAATGTACTTTGTTAAACAACAAGCTGAGATTCAGCGTCATTTTAATGTGGTTGGATATTTTCCTAAAGCTATGATATAATATCTCACGATAGATGGATACTTGATCTGTTAGGTTATGTGTTTTTTTTCACTTTCATAGCTGTCAGAATGACACAATGAAGTATGTATGGCCTGATGCATAAACTTCATATCATCAGCAAGTTCACTGAGGGGACTTTGCACAGAAACAGTGTAGTTCCTTCTGCTGCCTGATGGTAGAGATGTTGCAACACTGCCCAAAGTGTCATCAAGGATATTTTCTGTTTCAATAAATGATAAAATTTCCATTCCCCCTTTAAAAAGGGCATTTTATTTGGGAATTATCATTAATTAGAGGTCAAAGTCTTCCTCAGATCAGTATCTATTGTCAACTTCACCCTCGTGTCAGGTAAGAGAAGAAGTCTGGGAAATATTACACATTAAAAAAGAAAATTAAATCACTTTTGCTTCATCAGTGCTCACAGTGATTAAAATATGTGAAAATGAAAGCAGAGAATTGGAGAGCATGTGACAGGGGAGAAGTTTCATTAAAGATTATATTTTGATTCATTGCTACACACACGGGCACACGCACAGTCTCAGATTTGATTTTTCTGTGGCGACACAGTCAGTAGGATCTCACAGGGCATGTATGAGCCTGCAAGAGTTTCTGTTGTCTTCGGGCCAACCGTTGCTACTTGGAGATTATTGTGATCTTTATATTGTGAAGGAGCTGCTGCAGTGAAACCAATTTGTTCTCTCCACCCGTTGAACCTGTAACATAAAGAGAAGCACAGAGGAGGTTGCAGCACTGAGCAAGCCGTACCTCTTTCTGTAGAAGCACAGGGATGGTTTTGGGGGGAAAATCTTTGAGAAATTCCTTAGAATGAGGACTGATTTAGTATTGTGTCCTGATTTTATCTGGGTAAGTGATTCGGGGAGGATCCCTGTTTTGGTGAAAAGTAAGATGTTGTCTCCAATAAAAGGGGTTGTAGCTAAGTGACAAGATAACCAAAAAGGTTAACGTCAGGCCCCGACAGAGAGAAAACAGAGGAGTTTCACTTGAACCAGGGCCAAGCTTCTCAGCCTCAGGGGAGGTGAGAATCAGTGATATGTGTGATAGTCAAAATACATCACAAAATGCATGACAAATTTGACTATAATAACTACAATAATGGAAGACTGTAGGTAAGTTCCTCATTAGGCTGAATACCAAGGAAATAAAATATATTAAGGCCTGATGCAGGATCATAACTTCCACTGAGGACACTAAAGTCACATGTTATGTTTTTTCCAGAAATTTGGAGGTTTTAGCTTTCTTGGCGGAGTTTACACTTTACAGTTAAAACTACATTTTTAGGTCGATTCAAGTGTTTTAAGACTCTTTTTTAGACTCAGTTAGTATTTAAATTTATTACTTTTAGGCCCAATAAATAAAAAATTTGGTTCTGTCACACTTACAGGTTTAAAATTTCCTAATAATTTTGTAGGAAGTTTCCAGGAGAGAAATACTGTATGTAATCTGTTACTCAGTACAGACACAGGTCTTTGAGCTAGAGATCAATTAGTTGTGTTGTGAAAATGTTTCCAGAAAAACTTCAGGAAATGTTCCATTTAAATCAAACTTGCAAAAAAATACAATTTAACAGCGATCTAAATAAAGAGATTGAGAGATACAATCAATAAAAAAATGTTCAGATGCCTTGCTCTGCCTGATTTTGAAGTATTTAAGTATTTTAACAAGTTTTACTCACTAAAATCCTATCAAGGTCTTTTTGCAAATCTTAGCTGATTAACAGATTGATTTAATCTGTAAAACTGCTGTAATCTCAATTTTCCCTCGTCACAGCATCAAACTTCAGGCTGTGAAAGTGGAGTGTGAAACTTCTGCTAAAACAACATCTTTAAATGGATCTCTATTGTTAACGGATCCATGGACCAGTCAAACCAGCAACACCTCTGTCCTTGGTCCATCCCAGGGTGGAGCAGAGAAATCACTGCGGTTAACAAGTTGCATCAGGCTAACCGTCACCTTAGGTTTTGATTTTTATGTGGGTCAGGGTTTCACTCTGTGTGCCATGTGTACAAACACACGCACACACATTCTCACAGAAAATTTTGTGACAGATTTGTTTTCCTGAGTTTATTCCCTTTTATATATTTTGAACACTCTAAATCACTTTGACATGACTTAAACATTTTATAGACATAATAATTTGGGTTTTTGATTTGCTACAGGAAGAGCAGGGCAATAAATGCACAGTACTAATGAAGTTTAACTTTTCCAAATCCAGGTTAATAAGTGCTTCACATTTACAAATAAAAAATGACAGTACATTCCAAAATGAATATAAAAACATTTGCATAGGTATATAAATCAAGAATAAGCAAGAGGATAAAATGCATTTAAATAATCTGATGAATGAAGCATTAAAATATCTTTAAGAAAAATAAGTCATGAGAAAAACACCCTGCAGAGTTTGTCTGACGTGACCACCAGAGGGAGACGCTCCACTAAAGCTCGGGCACAGGAGTGTTGAACTCTGAGCGGGAAACAACCAGGAGACCCTTTTTTCTGATGACCTGAGAGGCCTGATGGACCTAGATGCAGGACCACAGCTACAACTGAGCTTATGAGGTTATTTTAGGAGATTTAGAAACCTGTTACCATGTGTACATTTAAATTTTTTGTGGAGGTCAGGTGTGGAAATACACCTTGATAATGATCGCTGACTACACGACTTTGAAGGAGGGAGTGGTTTAGAGAAAGTGATTTAATCAATAATAATAAAAATCAACATTACATACTATACGGTCTGTCATACAGCAGCCTTCTTCACATATTTATTCATTCATTTATCCAACATTTACATAAAAAGTAAGATGTTCTTTCATTACTTCTTAATCCAGTGTGTCTGGAAATGATCCAGTAGTTTAAATACTTTCATTTTTGCAATCAAATTAGGCAAAAAGAAAAAAAAAAGCCTCACCCAGGATTCACCTCAGTGTTTCTTCTTTAAAATCCCTACACTGTCAACGTGAGAGCAATTTACTGATACATGGTGGATCCAAGTTGTGTAAGGCCTTAAAAGTAATTAGAAGCATTTTGAATTCACTTGTAAATTTAATAGGAAGCCAGTGTAGTGATTAGTTCAAACAAGACCACGCTGCATCACAGCGGTGGAGACAAATGAAAGGATGATTTGTTCAGGATGTTGGAAAAGTAAGAGGTGTAGATGAAATAACACGACTGAGTGACATGTTATGTAATGTGTTTCATAAAGTTCAACTTGAAATCAGCAGCGATCAGTTAAAACTTACATACTGTTCATATTCTGACACTTCACAGTATCCCCTCATAATAAGTCTCTACACCAAATGTCTGAACTACATGGACACAAATAAAAACCTTATTAGTCATTAATAAATGGGTTATGAATCCTTAATGAATCTTTCATAGAGCAAAGAGAGTGTTTTCTTTAGGTTTTAAGTGATTTATTCATGGAGAAAAAAAATCACAACCACACAATATCATAGTAAAGAACATTTTTGAAAGGTGATTTTTCAATTTTTAAATAAATACGGATCAAATTTGACCCGGAAAATTTGTACAAAAATGTGCAGCAGCTGTATAAAATTTTTACATTTTTAAAAAAGTATTTTTGTGTATTCTGGGTCACTTTAGGAAACATCAGGCTAAAATTCAGACCAAAGGAACAGCGTTTCGGGTGATTTTTCTGCTCTCAAATGTAAAAACGACCGAGAGACTGAAAGAAAGTGAGCTACTGGGAGACAGAAGTGGACGATGAAGCCAAAAGTCTTGATCCAGACTAAATAGGACATTTTCTGATGTTCACCTCTTTGACACTTTACAGTCATCACCTGATTTTTTTGGAACAGAGCACCAGTACAATCTCTCCATCTGACAGCCAGAAGAGGGCAGTGTGTGATAACGTTGTTTCAGCAATGCAAATCCATCTCTGCCTCTGTTGTGTTTTAAAAGAAACAGGTTGTATAACATTGATCTTTTTTCAAAGATTTGTTCCAACACGCCTTCTGTTCCGACTTCAGGCAAGAAACTGAGCGTCATGCGTGTGTGTGCACGCACACACACACACACACACACACACACACACACACACACACACACACATCTACACTCTGCCTTTCCTGACCCCTCTATTTTTATGCAAATATCTTCCTGTAGGACAGTATATAGAAGCTCTTCTCAGTGTAAATTAGAAACAAGCTGAACCTGACGCTGCAGCCTTGGTAAAAGACAATGTATGATATGAGGCCTCTCAGCTGGGAGGCCCCTTATTAGGATAATGCTGTTTTTTCTGGGTTTTTTCACCAAGACAAATTTATTCTCACACACACATGCAGAGCTCTCCCTCTTTGTCTCTTTCCTCTCTTGCTCCCTCGTCTCTCTTGCAGACATCATCCCCTCATGAATATTTCACCATTTTCATTCCCCTGTTGAGTTTCGCTCTTGCTGGCTGCAAGAGGAAAAAAGGAAGAAAAAAAACCCTTCCTCTCTCATCCTCATCTCCCCTCCTTGCGTCACTCTTTTATCTTGATGAGTGTTAGGGGGGTGGTATCGATCTGTGTGTGTGTGTGTCTGCAGCCCTAGTCACAGCAAAAAAAAGAAAAAAGGATTTATTATTATCACAGATTACAGCATGAACAGGAGGGCAAAGGAGCAACACTTGCAGGGTAATGAGCTCTTGCTTGGTTTGTCATCTGTGTCCCGGTGCATGTTTTTTCCTTTTTAGACTGGACCCTAAACTTCCCTGTGATGTCTGAAAATTATTTCTGTGGCAATTAACCCTTAGATGCACAAGTTAAGAGGCAAAAAATAAATACATTAATATTAGAATGTTTATGTTAATAATAGATATATTCATCTTCATAATTTAGCACAAAGCTGTGATCATTTGATGACAGTTTGGGTCATCTGCATGTCAGCCGTGTATCTAACAGCCATGTCAACACTACAAAATCTAAAGAATTTCAATGGATCCATATGCAGCTATATGTAGTATAGATAGTACATTGAAAGCTGAAAGCTTTACTAATCAGTAAATAGGTTTGTGAAAAGAATACCCATCATGAAGTTATCAAAATAGCAAATATTCTAATGCTACCTATGTAAATTAATGATGTTGACAATACATCTTTAAACCTCCAATAACTGATGTTGGTCACTTGGGGGCAGTGGAAACAGGACATATCATCACCTTTAACAGTAGGTTGATATGTTGAACTTGTTAGCAAACAGTTGCTTATTTACACATCCAGCAGTTACGGAGCAACATTAGTGTTCATTTCGAGTCGTGTCTCTGTCCACCGGATGAATGTAAGTCTAATATTCACTCTCTTTTATTTCTGTTTTTGGTCTCCACCAACTCCTGAGAGAAATATCCTGAGGGCTCTTACTGGTGCTTACACTGAAATTCATTTTGCCTCCTCAGGCAGTTCAGTTTAAGAGGTTGACACACAGATTAAACATACAGTTACATATTGTATATGACACAGCTGTGCATAACACATCAAACAGTCATGACAATCATACACGACACATCATATCCTCTTGATTCAGATCTCAATTAGCAGCACATTGATAGACTGATGTATAAAAGAATTCTTCAGCTTGTTGTATTTGATCTGCAGGACTCTAAATCACCTATTAGAGGACAGAAGCTGGTATTCTCTGTTTAAAACATGCAAGGACATTACACGTTGTCATTTGATAGATTATTATTATTACAAATATTGATTATAGCTGCTTTAACATATATAACATATGTTAGCTAAAAGGATAATTTGATTATAATATGATTATTATATGTAGGCATAAAAACTTCTCAATATCAGCTTTGTCAAGTCTGCTGAAATAAAAAAAATACAAATAATACTTACAGTACATGTATCAAATATAAAACCGTCTTGTGTAAAATAACTTAATTGAGTGGTGATGCTAATGACAGTTGATGTGTGGTCCACAGAATAATTTATAGGCTACCTGACAGAAATAAGTGGTAATGAGTGATAATTAAAGGTTCTTATTAATTTCCATAATAGATACATATGGCTTATTTTTGTCCTGCTTATGGAAAGTGGGGTTGATGATACAAAAACTAAAGTAAAAGATGTTTAAAAAATCAAATCAATGGGAGGATTTCAAAAACAGGATATTTGAGCAATACCTGAAATATGAAATGTGAAATATTTTTGTCACGAATACACATTTATACATATATACTGTATATACTGCTGCTTCATTTTTGACCCACATATGCATCTCTAAGATCTAAGAATCAGATGTCTCCAAACATGCACAGAAAGAGAAAAGCTGAAGATTTATTGACAAATATGACAGCTGGACCTATTTGAAAAGGCAAAGGAAGGGATGAGGAGGATGGACAGACAGAGGAGGAACTCCACCCAACACATGAGAGGAAACAGGAAACAGGATATCAAGACAGGAAGTGCAGCAACAACATCATTCCCTCCCCTGCTGTTCCTCTCCTCCTCCTCCTCCTCCTCATCCTACTCCTCCTCCTCCTCCTCACCACACACTCACACACAGATGTTCCCATGTAATTCCCCTCCCTCCCACCCATTTTACTGCCCTTGCAACGTTGGCGTGCCACTGGTAACCATGGAAACCGTGCTTGAAATGTATTCACAGCATTCACGCTGTGAAAACGGGACTATCCCAATGCCTGAAAGGAACAGAGGCAAAGAGGCCGCAACCATCACTATGACGAGGGCAGTGCTGGCTGATAATGTGGCCGACTTTACTGAACACACAACAAGTTTGATCCAAGAATAACATCTCCTCTTGTTTCTTTTGTTCCTCTGACAGCGCAGGGTGTGTGGATGAATTAAAAACACAATCAGAAGGAAAACAGGGGCTTCAACACCTTGGATGAGTTTTGAATGGATCCACGTGTCACATAAATGCACGCACAGACTAACACACACACTCTCTCACATATGTCAAGGTACACACACATACACATGTTTATACACATGCTCATTTGTTTTATCTTTTTTATTCTGAATCTGGTTTGTTAATTTGATTTTTTTTGTTTTTAAGCTGAATTTGAAAGCCTGACTAGAGATGGCTGCAAATTTGCTTTATTTAAATGCTCTACTGTATATAATACATCTTCATACATTTCCTTCTTCTATGTGTTTATCTGTAATTATTAGATAAAATATTTCATCTTAATAATAATGAATAACTTCATAAAACGTATTCCACTCTCTTATCTGTCTTTCTGTCTCTCAGAAGCCTTAAATTTTATCATTTTAATCCTTTATTTGTCTCTAGTCACTGCATTACGTTTTTTTAAAAAGTCATTAGGCTCTAATGAGTCTGCAACACATTTATTTCTGAACTGTCAATGCTGTTGATGTTTTGGACAGATCTATCTGCTTTTATAACATTCAAAATTTTGATGGATTGGATTTGGATATAATTTTCACTTATATGGGTTAAAACGTTTATTTTGCAGACTAAAGTAGGAATCTGACTTCTACTTGATAGATTTTATCACAATTATAAACCTAGTTTTATATTCATAAATGTTAATATTATGACAATAAAACTTTTTGTCCAAACTAAATTATTAATGAGTGTGATGATTCATTCTTGACCTTGGTAAAAAAAAAAAATCAAAAAAATCAAGGTCCACTTATTAGCTTTATCCAAAGCCTTTCAATCACATACCACAATCTCCCTCCTCGGATCTTAGCTGGAGCTGGTTGAAAGCTCTGGAAAAAGGGTAGGAAGTGGACCTTGAGTTTTTTTTTAATGAAAAAAATAATTGCTTACAGTGAGAAAAGAAAAGCAGTGAAAACATGTAGTACCTGTATGTGATATTATTATAATAATATTACATTTTTGTGCAGGTCATATCTGTATATGTGTGTATGGTATATATATTTATATATAGTGTATATATGTACGTATATATAGTCTTTTGCCTTTAGTTTTTATTTTTCACTCACTGGTTTTCTTCTAATTTTGCTGCATTTTAGCTGCTGTACTGTAACAAGTGAATTTCCTCTGTGGGGATCAATAAAGTTTCATTCATTCATTCATTTTAAACATGAGTTCATTTTAAAAGAGGAGGGAAGTAAAATAATAAACAGCTTAAAACAAATTTTAAAAATGAATAAAATGTGTTTTTATTTAATCCTTACCTTTTTTGTTAACCCTAACTCTATTTTCTCTCTGTCTGTATGTATAACTGTATATTTTCTGCAAATAACTTTATACAACATTCACTTTTGTGTATTTATTTTGTTTTAATAAATAAAGTTTGTTTAAAAAAATCTTTCATGAAACCCCACCATCCACCTACCCACACTCACACCCTCATGTCTCGGTGTCTGTCTGGTTTCTCTCATTGTGTCTGCTGGTGTTCACTGCGGTCCAGTTATCAGCCCAGTTAACGCCCCGGGACAGCTGTCATGCTGGAATGTAAACCTCACTGATGGAGTCACATCAAGACTCATGAGATAGAGAGAGAGACTGTTAACACTAGAAGCCACAATGACGACACAGACTCGCCTTTTATTCTGTCATCCCTCCTTTGTGTGTGTAACACCAGGTGTCGGCCAGATTACTGACCAGTCGACGGTGACACACTCTCCAGGCATCCAGATCCTGTCTGTCTCTGTCTATGTTTGACTCTCTTCATGTGTCTGTCTCTCTCTTGTATGCACCACATGACCTTACTGCCCAAAGATCACGCAGTGATACCAGCAAGCACGTCAATCTGTTTTTTTGATTTTTTTTTTTTCCGCTGCCCTTGGTCTCCATGGCAACAGTCAAAATCAGGGAGTGGGAGAAAGAAAGAGACAGTGAGAGAAGCAGGTTTGTGGAGATTAATGATAGCAGGATGCAGAGCGTTTAAGGCTCTGAATCACAGGGAAATGAGTAATTAGCTTTACAAGCTACTGCGTTCATTCAACAGTGGATTAAGACTCCTGCACATTGTTTTAAAGCTTCCACTTTTTCCTGTTTTGGGGACACATATGTACCATATTATGGTGATGGCAACACATACACTCACAATAGAAAACAAACAAACATCACCACTGTCATCACATTCATCACCATCATCAGTCAGCACAATTAATGAGCTCAGTGTACGAGTATATTAACAGACCTGCTGCCAGTCCCCAAACAGAGAAATCCAACTGGCAGAACATCTAATCTGAGATTCATTTGTACAGTCAGGCTGGATGTACAGTACATCCAGTGATCATAACACATCTATTATTTTGGTCTCATTACATTTTCATCATTTGTATTGCTTGTCAGTCATCCCTAAAGCACTTTGAATTGTACTAACCTGTATGGAAGGTGCTGTACAAATTATAGTAATAAAGTTGAATGATTGATATTCAGATTTTCTTTAATCTTCATTCTTCGTTCGTAATTACTCTCTCATATAAATAGCTTGAATTATAATCACAGCTTCTTTCCTTTTCTTTATTCATTATTTTCATTTATATGCATTGGCAACACAGGTATATTTATATGTCAAGTAAATAAAGCAAAAGTTTATATGTTTTAATTTACTTTTGATCTTTTTTCATATTATGAGGGAGGTATTTTCAGGAGAAAGATTTGTAACATGTGACTCGCAAATGTGACCTTATTCCCATGTAAATAAAACATTAAATATATAGGCAATTAACTAAAGCAAATATTTGATATGTGGGCTACACAACTGTGGAGTGAAAACTGGTTTCAGATGGACAGCAGGGGAGGACACACAACAGATGACTGCTGCTGCATCATCATCATCACTGAGTAGGGTCACCTTGGGAGAGAGGAGAGGAGGTGAAAATAGAAATGAGAGCAGAGTGCTCGTCATCAGAGCAGAACGTGACCTGAGGCCTGGACACAGATTGAAGACTCTCTCTGTCTCTCTCAGTCTCTCTCTCTCTCCTCTGCTGTCTGTGCTGCTTCTAAGCCTTTTAGCTAGATTACCTCAGTGAAACAAAGCCGTTGCGTTGACAGTTTTGTGCCCGTGGAAGAAAATCATTGATCACAAGTGTAAAAACTAAAGACTATGCAGATCTCCATCTGTGTGAGTCTGATACTCTTCCATAATCAGCTCAGAGCAGACAATAGTTAAAAAATAAATTATCTGTTCCTCCTGTCATACACCACAGCGCTGTTAGTGTTACGCTGCTGTAAATAAATATGCTGAACTTTTGAAAAAAACAGAAAGCGTAATGATATAACGCTTACTGTAAAACAGCATGAAACATCTTATCAGATTTTCCATATTTGGGTCATAAATCACTTCCTGTTGAGGCATTGTTTCCAGGAAGACAGTGTGGCAGCACTTCCACTAGGGATATCCTTTGTGTGTTTATGGACACAGGATATTTGCACCAGACCTGGCTCTATGCCTGTTCCAAATATAGCATTTAAAGGATATGGCTGCTCATATTCTGTATTTTTTCTTATTGTTATCTAATCTCCTCTGCAGAACCAAACCAACAATGAACTGATCCTATTTACTTATTGATTTGCAGCCCTTAATAGTGAAAACAGACCAACATTTTGACACTACTGTGTCTTCAAGTGATGGCCTGTTTGCATTATTAAAGGCTACAAATCAATCAGTGTGCTCACATCTTTCTTATCTGAAATTTGCTGTCCCTGAAATGTAAAGCACTTGATTCAGCTGCATATTGCTGGAAGATGCTTTGTATAGGAAACCTGATATATCGTATTCCTCTATGCCGCAGATCACCATTGTTGTCCAAATACTATTAAAAATACGTCAGTGAGCCACACTGTATTACTGGGTGATATGTTCCTTCACCCCAAAGTTTAAGGTTACGTAAGTTTGTTTAGAAATGGCTCCAAAGACTAATAAGAGCAATCAGGTTTTAGTCTCTGGAGAGTAGTGTCATGTACAGCAAAGCTTCGCCAGCTTGTTGTGCTCAAGTGGCAACTACCACGACTTGAGGCTGGAGACAATGCAGAAGTCCCTTAAAGTGTAACTTCTATCTAGAAATACTAAGTCATTTTTTTCAACAAGTCATTATGGTCTCAATTGCTAAATTAAATTGAGGCCATTTTGGAAATTATTGCTCTGTTAATAAGATTTGAAGACTTATAGTAGCTTTGATGTCTGCCGTGTGGGCATTGATTGACAGCTTTGATCGACAGTTAGCTCACCTGTTGCTCTCCCCGGCTCCAGGACTATTATTGTAATATTTCGGTAAGTTTAATACATAGACTGTATATAAAGATGAATGACATGGCTCCACTTCCAACCACGTCATTTACAGTCAGAGTCTGCACAGTCGAGTCCAGCAGCGGAATGACGGCTTGCGGGACACCCCCCCCCTCAGTCGTCCTGTTTGAGAGCAGCTGTCATAGCTGTCAATCATGATGTCACACCCCCTTTTTATATTGTCAAATAATTAATTAAATACAAACTTATCAGAAAAATGAACACTTAAACAAACATCAATGCGATAAAAACTACCTAAAATGACAGAAACCATCTTTCGGAAAAATTTATTTGACGTGCACTTTAATTTTTTGGTTTGGCTCAAGTCCCATCCGCTAACATGGAGTGGGCGAGACTTATGACCTATACTGCAGTCAGCCACCAGGGGGCAATCAAAATATTTTAGCTTCACTTTTGGGGAGCTGTCATGATGTCCATCTTTATATACAGTCTATGGTTTAATGTTACTTTATAACAATACCTGCCGTGTTAGTTAGCTAAGGTTAGCCCAAGTATGCACCACTCGGTGTTCCCAGTAAGCTAGCATTAGCTTCATCTGAGGTAGGAGGGTGTTTCCAGACTCCATATTTGGAAGGTCCTGGCTCCAAATGGAAAAGATGGGGCCGACCGTAAGCTGCAACTCTGGTGACATCACACCTCGCCAAGTCACCTCTTGACTTTGTACTGAAGTTCTTTGAGAGCTGGAGCTTAGCTCCAGATCTTTTCAAAACCTAAAAACATCCCGGTGCATTGCTATTGTGACAAGCAGGAGGTAAGAAAGACAAAAGAATAGGAATCAAGAAAAGAGTAAAGAGAAAGCAGGTATCAATTCATAGAATGATAATAAATCACATTAGACAGAAAATAAAAGGTAGACACTGAGATAAAGAGGCTCACAATAGGACATGAGAGGGGAGACGGCCTCTAATATCATATCTAATGCAAGGGTAATGTTGAAGAGGAAATGTCAGCAGCTCAATGGTATCTACAACAAACACTTGAGCTGAAGGGCCTCGGTATGGTGGAGGCCTGTGTGGCATTCAAATACACCCCCATACAAACACTCACACATACACTCAAAAGCCCTCAGTGAGCCAAGTTAAAGAAATAGTTGGACATTTTGGAAACTGAACTTATTTACTTACCGAGCGATAAGACGAGGCCACACAGATACCACTCTCATGCCTGTGTGGTAAATATGAAGCTAATAGCCAGCTGCAGCTCAGCTTAGTTTACTTCACTAAATAACGTTTAAAAATAACACCTTGTGGTGAAATATGTGCCCCACTATTGTTTGGCAGGGTTCGAATTAAACAAACAAGTTCATTTGGGAACTTGAAAGGTGCTGGTAGACAGATTTTGTTTCTTTTGGACAGAGGTCTGATTATAGCTAGCTAGTTAGCGTACAAACATATAAGAGTGATATCAATCTACTCATCTAACTCTCCAAGAAAGCAGTTAACCTGCTGATGTGTGTACAGTATATCCTCAAGAGTGCAATACTTAAACAATATCTCATGACTATCTATGGTAGGCTATATTGTGATTATATCACAGCATTGTTCAACCCCCTTCACTGTGATCTAATCACAATATACCACAGCCATGAGTGAGATATTGAAAATACAGAAATTATAGACACAATCCAGTAAAAACCGTTTTATTAAATAACATTTACATTACAAAAGTCATTCACAAGAAAGTAGTTCCTGGCTGTCTGCGGTTGCTATGCAACATTAGTAAGCTGCTAAACTAATGTTCAAGCTAGTCAGCAATCTAACCAGAGTTTATTTATTCACATTAATCTGAATATTCCCATTAATTGTACACCCATGGAAAAACTGTCCAACATCACTGGGGTCACGTTGCAAAGTGTTTGCAATAACGTTAGGCCTACTAATTATTTAGGAGATGCATTGCTTGGTCCGGCGAGGATGCTGCTCCACCTTCTCCGGACAACAAGCTTTAGTCGCCAAAAGTTCTAGAGAGCTCTGACGTTTGTGCCCGCTTACAGACGTAATTTCTCTTGCTTCAAGGCCCACATCCGAAAGCTTTTGCACCATGATGCTGCGGAGACAGTGGTTGATGTATCTCTGCATCGTCCCTGCTTGCTCACAGATTGCGGGCAACATTTTAACAGTAGCCGTAGAGTGATAATTAAATTAGAACTGTAAAAGGACATTAAACGTCTTAGCCATAGTATACACTCATTACCATGGCTATCAACCAATCAGATTGCAAGATTTTAACTGCACATTTTATAATGTTGTTTAGCTTTTTCTCTTTGTCAGCTGTATTCCCTGTAAAATGTTCAATTAGCCAACAGAACTAACTGTCGTGTCAGTAATTTCAGTGGGAAAGCTGACCTGTTTTACCTGCTGTGTCTCATATATTCTGGTACAATCTCCCCCACCCCTCCCCCTACTCACTCTTCCTCATTCTCTCTCCTTCTCTCTATTAGGGCTGCAGTCTGACCCGGCTAGCTGTTGCTAAGTTTATCTCCGTGCCAATCTGTGCCCCAGAGGCTTGCAGAGGCAACCCAGAAAAGACAGAGTGCACTGTCAGTTAGAATAATCAGGGGAGGGAAGAGGGGAGGAGGATGGGATGAAAACTCATGATGGCCTGCTCTGTTTTTTACAAGCGCTACAAGCTGTAATCTACTGCAGAACAAGGGACGACGTGGGCGAGTATATGCACGTATGAGCTAGTGTTTTTTTGAGCGTGTGGGTGTGTGTAGAGTCGCTGAATTTGCTCTCACATTTTGCATTACGTAACAGTAGTATCAGAATATTAGCTGGAAATGATAGCAGGGTGGCTTTGATCATTAAAAATTAGCCCTGTTCCCTGTGACCTTTCTTCTGCTGTTTGCATGACTCAACCACCTAATAATTAACAACAACCCCTCAAACCATTTCATCTGGCCCATGCTAATGATGCCATGGTTAGAGAGGCACCTTACTGTGTGAATATGTTTTTGTGAAGCTCGCTAGTTTTCCAGTCAGCTATGCTGCAGCTTTGTTGGTCATGTGTATTTAAAAAAAAACAGGGCTTGTTGTGGTCACATCATTTTTGTCTTTTGTTGTGGGAACAATGAGGTTTTCTCCTCGATTAAACCCTTGTGGTTTGCATAAGAAACCAGATATATATAGAACACGCATGTATGTTAACATCTCAGAGAGCACCAGGAAACCAGAGTATAATAGTGCAGACCAGCACAGCAAACTGTGCACTAGAATATACTCCAAACCTAGCAGTCAATATATTGATCCAAAATGAGGCATGCCTGTGAATAATTGAGTTTGTGACCTCTATGCAGTGAGCTGACATCATCACTCTGGTCTGGAGCCAAGCGCCCCGCTGCACTGGAAAAGCCCCTCTGGCCAGTTCTGGGAGTCCTGCTGGTGGTGTGCATGATATGATGGCACAAGGATAGGGACACTTTGACTGAGGGCTTACACGATGTAAGAACCACATATAGATAGACACATATTGGTATTTGGTAAATTGTGTCTGTTGTAATCACACGCTATATATGGTCTAACATTATTTAGGTTCATGCAACAGTTTATGTACAGTTCAAGTATATTTTAAGATTATATGCGGATTATAGGCGGACTTTGCTAAGGTTATGTATACAGTATACTATATTTTTATTGTTTGCGACAGTGGATAGTGCTGTAAGGTAGTTTTAATGTGCATGTGCATAAAATGACCCAAAAACATGGTACTAAGATGTGGAGGAATCTACAAATAAGTTCAGATCAAAACAGGTTTTTGACTGTGTATAACATGTTTAATGTGTACATGAGATAGCGGGTAATAACGTGTGTGTTACAGTTTTGAATACAACATCATGTAGGTAATAGACCAGGCTGTTTGCTTCCTGTGGAATTGTAAGTATAAAACCAAAAATTGGATTTAATTCAGTAGAACACAAGTCAAAACTAATGTACTGGCCTAGGAACTTGGAACGTGGTAAAACGTCCACTATACACACACTGTACAGTAGCCGGGTGTTTCTTTCTTGTTTTGTTTTTTTTAACCTTTGACATACAGTAGTTTTGAAAGGAGATTGTGTAACATGTCATTTCTTATTACATCATAGGTGAAGAAGGCTTCTACAATGGCTACTAAAATAAATACATTTTCTCAATTGTTTTTTCAAAAGTCGATATATCAAGTATACAAATCGATCTATAAATCACATAGCCATTATTTGTCTTTAATTTATCTGCAGCAGCTTTCTCTTTGGGCATGTTGAAGCACAGTCAAGGCGGTGTCTGCTTGCCTACTGGCCCAATGCTTGAGCCCTGCCCTCTGATGACTCATGAATTACTTAAAGAGGATATTTTTACGTGATTGTGCACTTTGAAATTATGCCATATTGTATGCTATGTTGTTGGTCATAATCTGCTCATCCGCTCTGCAGCCACAGATGGTACACAACCCCGTCACACATTACCGAGTCTGACTGTGCGGGACACAGCAGTGTACCACTCACCTCACCTTGGGGGGAAACCACAGGGAGTGGCCGACATATCATAAAAGCTTTAGTAACTTTCCATTTCAGTTTACCTAACCACAGAGGAGGAAGGGAGAGGCTTGTATGACAGCCAGAGAGCATGCTTCAGCAATGTTTTATTGTCTGAAAGAATCACTTACAGCTCTTTAATAATATCAAACTTGGGAACAAAGACAGATATTTCAAATTCAAACAATGCTCCATGCTTAACCAGAGCACTCCAGGGATTAAACATATATCAGATGTTTATACATTTCCTGCTGCTACCACTAAAAAATGCACTGCTACAAGCACACCAATGCTACTCCCCTCAGGAGACACGTCCTCATCATGCGTACTTCCTGGGAGAATGCGTTCACTCTCTTTTCACCGTCTCTTCCACCTTCCTTCATTCTTGGCTGCATTCCTGTGCAGTGCTGGCTGCGTCTCATCTCTGCAGGTCGACACAGGAGTCTATCAGCACTCCTGTCTGATCTCCTGACAACATGCACTCACAGTGTTGGCATTTTTGGGTGTGTAGCTTGCAAACACACAGCAAACAATGCTTACTACACGGATAAAGGGATGTTTCGGAGATGGGAGTCTGTTATATCTTTGCAACGCCAGCAGCACAAAGCAAAAATATATTGAACGCAAAGCAGGGATGAAAATGAAACAATGAGATAGAGACAGATGGCAAATGAGAGAGAAAGAAGAGCACTTCAGCCTACTCCTATCACTGCTTCATTTGGCTGAGTCTCTGCTACTGTAGCACACTGGGTGGGAGTATTGGAAGCCCACTTGTTGTGTAACACCTTTTCCCTCCTCCACACTATCGCCAAACTCTGCTACAACAAGGTTGAATCACGCCAGCTTTCATCATCCGGTGTGGGATGATTCAAGTTTTCATGCTGTTTTATGCCCCCTCTCCCCACTCCCCCCCACATACACTGTAAAATCAGCATAATTTAGCCAACTGCAGTCAATCCATCAGAGCAATAAGTCTACCAGACTCTGTGATCACAGCGTAAATACTCCATTGACAGAAGTCTTTGCTCAATCAAACCTGCAGCTTTGAAACTGCTGAGTCACTTCCATATCTGAGGCTGACTGATTTACCAAGAGGCTGTTTACACTTGGATTTAAAATGCGTTTCAGTGATTCGAACACAAGTGAACAGCTGAGACACATCGCCGCTCCCACCTTTCTCTATCATTTGTCTCCCACGTGTCCAGCTGACCACTTGTGTTCAGATTTTGTTACTGCCTACGTCACTTTTGCTAGAAGGTCAAAGGACCCGTGCACAGTTATTACGTCAGTCTGTCGCCAGACAAGCTCCAGATTTGTTTTGCACGGACTAGCTAAGAAAACAAAAATGTTTCAAGAACTAATATACATGCACGGGCTATTTCAACTGTTGAGATTGGCAGGACAGTCATTTGGCGTTGGCACACTGTCACCAAAACAACCACCACGTCCTGCATTGATGACATATTTTCCTGTTACATCCTCGTCTGGGATGCATCTTGGTGGTCATTTACACTTGTATTTAGCGCTGTCCAATTGTGATCCCATCACCCAGGATGCATTTCAAGTTCAAATAGGGTCTAAATGTGCCACTTTATGAAGTCTCAAAAAAATCCCTGCTGAGAACAGCAGAAAGCTAAAGATCCCTAAAGATACACCACGTTTTATTAATTTATTTTCTTCTTTCTATATATATCTGGCATTCTGTCATTACTTCCATCTCTTCGGTGAATTGGAATAAAATACATATTTACATGTGCTGAGCTCATATTATTAGACTTTTTCCCTTTTTTTCCCCTCACTTGTTTTTCTCTTTCTCTCCCCTTTTTGGGGTTTATGATGCCTTGAATATGTGACATCATATGTGTTTTGTCAAAGAAAGCATAAAAAAATTAGAATACAACTCACTGTAGAGAAAAAATCAGAGATAAAGCAGGTTTTATTTAAGTTGTCACATTACTAAAAAAACCCTGAAAGTCTACTTCTGAAACAAACCTGTTTTTTGCACTAATAACATTACTTGGTTGTCTTACATCATCACCATGATATCTTTTACATGACGTTTATCTAGCCTGGGTGTTATTTTAGGGCTTATTTATCTACAGAATCTTCTACTCCACCTTCGTGATGATGCCACATAGTTTGGAAGCTGGACCGAAGTAATATTAAGCCAAATTAAGTGATAAAGTCTCAAAAGTTCTCAAACCACTGCAACATAGTTTTGTGTTCATCTGAGATCTGATATTGTTAAAGAGCAATCATGTCTCCTGACAGGCCATTGATTTTCAGTTTTCTGCTCTTCTCTTGACCTCAACTTTACTGTAGCGCTCTGTTTTGCTGAGGTGGAGATTGGCTTCCTTGCATTTCTAACTTCAGGATTAATGGAGACAGTGATAAAACAGCCTCTACGTCAGCATCTAATGGTAACTTCACTCTATTCGACATTGACCTGTTATTGGACCAGGCCAATAACACCACAGCTGACTTGGCTGGTGCGGCTGTGAGACTAATTACACCACAGACATCATCAATAGTTGACTGCCATAGCATTCGATCGACTACAGCAATAAAATCCGAAGCATTTGTTGTAATGATGACCTTTCACTTTTCTTCATTTCCTCTCTGCCTCCTTACACGTCTTCCGGCTCAGATGGAGCAGCCCGACAGAGAGGAGCAAAATCTGGCCAGAGCGTGCCTTGCTCGGGGCTCTTCTGCAGTCAGCTGCCACTCCGCTCTGCAGCGAGGTGGAATGATGCTTAGCAGGCACAGGTTTGATGCTGGGAGTGCTGCAGCATGTTGTTTGTGTGTGAATGAGACTGCTGTGGGAGGGACGGTGTATAGCCACATTATTTGAAATGCTTTGTTAACAAAAAGGATGCAGAAAACGAACATAATGGGGAAAATGGGCACGGCTCTGAATAAGCAGCATGATTCTCCTCCAGTGATGAGCAAGTGCATGTGTGTGCCTGAACACGTTTTAACTGACTCAGCCTTTCCAGGCTGGAGAGCAACACAGGGTGAGAGAAAAAGAGAGATGGGAGGGAGAATTATTCTCAGCAGACTCCATACGTTATAAAGCAGAGCAGGTGGTAAAAGGAGAGGCGACAAAGACTACAGAGGACACTCTTTGAAGGGTACTGCATCTGAATTAAACTCAATAAACATGTGGTCCCATCAGATAGCAACCTTTGCCAGTATGTGCTTAAATCTATTTAAAAACCTGTTAAAGGTGCTTGTTCCATTTTCCTTTGAGCACAGAATTTTGGATTCAAACCATGACGACAAAGCAAGAAAATGTGTGACTTTCAACAAAGTCACACTGAAACTATGTTATCTCCGAAGCAGACTAATGGGAGTCAAGATGATTGCACCACTCTGTATCGCAGGTGGCATCAGGACTTTATATGTGCATTGCATTTAGTCGTTGGATCACTTGCATACATTATTTGCAGGAAGAGTAATTGCTTTGCAGCTGTAGTGGTGTGCAGAATGAATACAAAGGCTCAATCTGATGCTACACATTCAATAAAGTTCTTCTGCATGTATGCATAGCATTCATTACATGAATAATCAGTCTTAGTTCACACCATCAACAGTTGGACTTGAATGAATTTGTAAATGAATTTCCCTATTTAAAGTGACTATAGCATCTACTATAGCAGTTTAAGTATTTAACATTAGAAATCACTTTGTTCAATAATCAATCTTTTTTTTTTTACAGATATCCTTTCTGAACATTTTCCAAAATCACAATACATTGCTTAAATAATGATTGTTAGGCTACATAGAGGAATACTTCAGTAGCAAAGACCAATTAGCACCTTTTACGCTAATGGTTGATATTCACCATTTTTCATTAGTCCCAATGATTGTAAACCCATTAGTTTGACACAAACCTGTCACTTGCTCACGCTTCATTTTTATTTTTGGATGAACTCTGCTTTTTTCAGTTAACCATGTCAGTCAGCGAGGATAGCATGTGTCAAAATACAGAGGACTTTTTTTTATTTCATTTTTATTTAATCTTTATTAAATCAGGCAGTCTCAGTGAGATTAAGATCTCTTTTCCAAGAGAGACCTGAGAACAAGAAACATTCATAAGACAAGAACACAATCAGCAGACACAAACAACACAACTACACAATAAACGAGGAATTAATAAAAACATTGACAAGAATCATAACATCAGATAATAAAGCTTAAAAATCTTAGAGGTTACTGTAGTTACTAGATTTAAATGAGGGAGGAGATGTGAGGTAGTTTAGAAGCTTTATAAATAAATAACATGAAATGGTTATTTCTTCTTTACTGTAAGGAAGTCCAACCAACCTTGAGATATAGAGAACAAAATTTAGTATGAAATTTGTCATTTGTGATAAAGCGTAATGCACTATGACACTCAGGGTTAAACTGCTGAAGTGTTGATGGGGCAGCATGACAATACAGAATATCACCATAGTCAAGGACAGACATGAAGGTTGACTGAACAATAGTCTTACAGCTAGAACAAGACAGACATCCTTTAATTCTATACAAGAAGCTTAGCTTGCTTTTCCTTTTTGGGTCAAATGTTGAACATGAATCTTGAATGATGTCTGCTTACAAGCCAAATTCCTAAGTATGTGTATGACTCAGCAAGAATAATATGGGTGCCATTTAAAGTTGTAAAGGCAGGATAGTCAGAGTCACTGGTGCATGTGGAGAACATGTGTGATTAATAGTAATAATAGTCTGTGATTGAGGAGTGTTAATTGGAAAGCATCACGGGCAGACTGAAGGCGAGTCAGGGCCTGGACTTGGGTGGAGCCTGATGGTAAGAGGGTTTGACTGAGCACCATCAGTAACAACAGTCTGAATTCTCTATGTAAGGTAAGAGTGGAGCCAATTAAGTGTGGCTTCATCTAAACCTATGGACTATAGTTTATGGAGTAGGATTTTATGATCAACGGTATCAATGAAGAGAGCAGCACAAAATAGTTTTTTTATCTAGGGAGGAGACGATGTTATCAGTGACTGAAACTGCAGCTGTTATTGTGCCGTGACCTCTCTGCTACTTTCTGCTACTGTCAGTCATCATCACAATCCTATAACTCTTCTTTAGATCTAAATATAAACTGCAGAGGTCATTGATGTTTGCATTTTCAAGTGCCAACTCAAATACTGCATGTGGCCTTTATCCTGGAGTCATATTTACTCCTTTGGCAGTAGAATTAAATGTAAGTAATTTAAAATGTGCAAATTTTGGTTTGTTGAGGGAAACATGTATGAACCATCATCTGATGAAGGTCTTCCTTTCCCTTTGGGCATCTAAGGATGATTACTCATCTTTCTCAGGGTGCCACAATATAAATGTATTTGCTCTCCTACAAGATCACAAGGTACCGTACCGACTGACTGAACTGTAAATCTTTTATAGACTGAGGGGAGAAGCATGACCTTCATCAAATATGACTTTTGATGCTATATAGTGATGGCTGCAATACGTATATCCTATTTGACAGAAAGACTGACATGTATATGAACACACATACACACACACACACACACATATATATGGAGCTTTGGTGTTGCAAAGAGAGAATCTCTACAGCGATGTGCACTTAGTGAGCCCAGATGATGCATTATTCATATAAGCAGTCAAAGAATGAGAGTGAATGCAACCTGCATACCAAGCTAACTACCACACACACACATACACACACAGCAGTTGCAGCACTATATTTTCCACATATGCCTTAACAAATCGCCTTTGTTTAAAAAGCAGTGGATGCAAATGTACAGAAGCTAATTTCCAGTGTGTGGAGAGATAAGTGAAGCACTTCAGAGCCTTGGAAAACGGCACAGGCTGCAAGGAAAAGGCACTTTGACATCGCTAAAATGGAACGAGCAGAGTCTAAATCCTACTTGATAATTCGGTGACATTCTATGCTGGATTTAATTAGAGCCTAGACCTTATTGAAATCCTGGTGTGTGCTTGCATCTGTGTTTGTATGTGTCTGTGTAAGGGAGAGTGACAGGAAGGCTAAGGGTGCTTTAATTACCTCTAATTAGAGCCGAGAGATGGGCTGTGAACTGGAGCACAGAGGCCTAATTGCCATGCGACGACCTCCCACCACTGTACGGTGTGGAACGGAGACCACCGTCTACTCTTACAGTGAGTCATTTAGCAGCCACAACCCACTAAATGATAAATAAAATGTATTGATACAAATTTCTAATCAGTAGCCACATTAGAGAATTAATTGTGTAAATTATTGTTAAAATCAGTCTATTACAAAGACAAGGTGATGCTTCTTATACACGAGAATCTAATGAGGTCTACGAAACAGCTTCGTCTCTCATCTATTATTCAACCTCTTGCCATCAGCAGCTCTAAACACACACACACACACACTGTAAATGTGCTGTTGAAACTTACAAAGTCCATTTGCAGTAGCACATCCACAGCACATCTGAGGTGAAATGAGATGAGAAAGCATTAAAGTGCTCCCTGTGTGTGTGTGTGTGTATGTGTGTGAGGTTATGTGTGTGCACAAGTTGCATGTGATTTTATGACATTTGCTAGTGGATGGTTTGTAATAGATTGTTTTAAAATCAATGCTTCTCTGTCTTTGAATGAGAAGGATATGCGTGTCCTTTTAATAAAGCATGAAACCTGTCCAATTCATCAATGCTCTTTTCATAGACAAGCGCAAAGCATTTTATTATTGAACATTATACAGACTATTTTTAGATGTCCAAGCACACAAAAAGACAATAAAGAGACTAAATCACAACATTCACAAACAACATTAGTAAGGTAAAGTACGAAAATTATTGGAGTGGGGAGGAGGGCTGAATCTTATATTTCATCACTTTGAGTTACAACAAATAGCCTAAATAAATATAAATTAAATCAGATAATGTTGTTGCCTGATTTGTATGAGATCAGATGTCTGTCTGTCATAAACAAAGTAATACCATGATGTCATGTCGCATGGCCAGGCATGTTAAAGCGGTTACTTCCAGACAGCTGTTCAAAAGGCCGCTCTATTACATATCAAATTTACTACCATCAGTAAATTAAAGTTCAGTGTTTGCTGACATGTTGAAGAGAAAAAGAAATCTGTGTGTAGCCTGAATTCTCAGTCTGTTGACCAGTAAGCTTTTTATGGATAGCTGAGTTGGCTTTTACCGCTCTAGCTTAGCAAAATAGGCACAGACTCAGTGTAAGGAAACTTAATTTCATATGTTTGTCTGCTTAAATGTTTCAAATTATAACTAAACAAAAATATCTGTTTACAGGACTAGTGATTTGGACAAACATAACATAGGAGTTTGATTAAACAAGCTGTATAACTTCTTTAAACTGAGTTAATGCTACTATCCGTCCCTAAAGTTGAAGCTTTCTATTTTGAGTCTATATTGTATTTGGGTTTGCCATGAAACTCTGTGTCTTTTAATTAATAATAAGGATAATCCTAATATGCCATTGGCAGTTATTTTCAGTTAAACATTCTGCCGTGGCCACCGTTCTGGCAGAGCGCCACAGCAGTCGCAGTTCAACTGACATGTGTCCGAGCAAATATTGACAGGTGTCTAATTTCCGCTTTGGATCCTGTTGAAGATGTAAATGTTTAAAGATAGCTCACAAATATATTGTGTGTTTTCTTTGTAGACTCAAACAGGAGTAGAAAGTGCATTGGTTGGAGACTATTTTCAGCTGTGGACGTGGTGCTCTAGTAAGGATTTACAGTAGCAGGAAGCACATTTCAATTCCATGACTCAGTCTCCTGGATCACGGTGGATCATGTGATATGGTCAAAAGCTCCAAGCTAAATGGGCCCTGAGGCAAGATTGTTTTGTCAACTACAGTGTACATGTTCATTGTAAAGAAAGAGCATGTATGTATATATGTATGGTATATCAGGCTTGGCTACACAGTCAATAATAGGATCAGTTAATTGTTGCTAATAAAAAAAATAGGGAATATCACCAGGCATATCTTTTAATTTGTGTTTATTTGTTGCAGACTTCTATCATTTTGCTTGTAGAATACAACAGATGTGCCTTGTGAGTGTATTAATGCCTATATACACATTATACAGCACGTATACGTATAGCATTACTCGCTAATAACTGACTCATTTATTGCACGGCTTTACAGGCTATAACACGAGATAGCATGTGTTGCTGGGAAAACAATAAAGGCAATTTCTAAGTACTCAGTCACCCTCTTTAAAGGTCTGATCCAGTTCCTTCTCTTACATAATACAAACCTTCTCACTCTGACCTTTGTACAAGCTTGTTCCCCACCTTGCTTTACCTCTTAGTCACAGAGGAAAGCGGACTGACAAGCTGCTAAGGTCATGAAAAGGCGTGGGCTTACATAATGTTTAGAAACCCTTAGGTCTAGATGGTCACTGAAACATGTCTTCATGGCAACCGCTCTCATTCAGTTTCTTTGACACTTTACAGATCAATGTGGTCAGCAGACGTACTGGGGTCCTGTGCAGCTTGTTTCAGGTCTAACCATGATGCAGCCAGAAAACCTCACTGATTGGTCAATAATTCTTTTTGAAAACATGAGACTTTGATCCACATAATGAAACTGTATGATTCTATGTCAAACCAGCAATATAAATAATATGGAAAACCTATTTGAGATAAATTAATGTATATGTTTTTGGGCTTGACATGCAGCACAAACAGCCTCATAAAACAGCCTCAGCTTTCCTTCTATATTGTTATCTGCTTGTATCACAGTCTATATTTTTTTATATATATATATATATTTTTATAGATGGCGTGTGCTTAGTCATATATCCCCGAGGTAACCACGGATGCATTATTTATCGTTCCTGACAGACAACAATTGAGCTAATTGGAGCTTACAAGGCCTGAGCTGGAAGTGACTCAGACAGAAACACAGACAGGATTAAATCTCAGGTAAGATGACACTCACTTTGCATAACATCTTCATACTTCCTTCTTCTTTGTGTTAACAGTTGGACGACGTTTCCACAGTGTAGCAGTCGCTACCTGGGTCATAGGGAATGATCATCAAGCAGAACATCGTTGATTTTTCCTTTTTCACAGTTGACTGCAGGTCTGCACTTGTAGTCAAATGAATTAAAAATCGACCTGAGTTATTTGAAAGGAACAGAGCCTGTTATTTATTGCATTTTCACACCTTCTCTTCTGGTGCTCATCTAAATTCAAAAGTTTTTTGTTCTAACAATGTTAAACCTCAAACACACAAAACTCCTCAGCACTTAAATAAACTGTTCAAACCTGCCTGCTGGGTGTGAAACGCCCTGAGTTAAGAGTCAATTCAAAGTCAGTCAGTTGACAGCACAAATTCAATTTTATTTTAATTAATTCACTCCAAACATGTTGAGTTACTGGTTCAAAATGGGCACAAAAGTAATTCAAGTCTACAAAACATCTATTGAATCTTCTGTAAAAGGCTATCTAGTGTCTAGTGTAGAAAATACATTGATAGTATAACATTTTATTGTGTAAATGAATGCTTTGCTCATATACTGTATTCCTTGTTCTCATGGATTCTTTTTTTTACCATAACTTTGCTCCAAATGATGGTTTGCAACCACAGTATTAGATGCCAACTCTAGTCCAAAACTGACTTCAAAAGTTAAAGAATTTGTTGCACTTCAGATGCAGGTTTGGCTCTCAATATCAGTAATATTAATGTTAACATTCTTGCTGAAGATAAAGCCAATGTTGTACGTGTGCTGATATTTTTTACAGAACAGTTTTTGCACAGCGAATGCATCCGCTCCTGTCAAGCCATGCAGATGTTTCCTATAAAGAGCTCATCAGGTATTAGATTCAGCACTTGACCACGTGCTGCGTCAACACTGACAACAGACGGACAGCGTATGAAGACTTGCTTTCACATTATGTCAGCAGTGCAGGTCCAGAATGTACAATGACAGCTACCATTGCTCTAAACAGGAAAGAACATAAAGGTTAGCATCCTGTGTACGTCCAAAGCTAACCACAGCAGGCTTGCTTTTAGAGACTCACTTAGAGACTTTTAGAAACTGATGAATAGTTTCCATTCATATTTTAAGAGTAACTGCAGCTAATCTAAAAAAAATCTAAATCTAGTTTTAATAGATGTTCAGAAGTTTCATTGAATTGTCTCTCCGCTTAGGGTAGTGATTTGAAAAAAAAAATCTAATAGATGAACTCTACTCTGTGGACATGTATTCTGAATTAGGTGGTTTTACAACTTCAGTATCTTCAGTGAAACATGCTTTTTGACTTTCCAACAAGACCAAGTCCTCTCACTCAACTCAAAAGTCTATATTTGAATTACTGCTACCACATTTCACTCTGTAGGCTAAGAACTAAGGCATCTCATTTGGGGTAAAGTGGAAAGATGTGGAAAAAGACAAAGGCTGATATCCAATTCAAAAATATGACTGGGGATTAGAACCTACACATGTTTTCAATAACAGTACATGCATTAGATATCCGGTTTAACGTATAACATTCTGAAAGACGTAAATGTATTAAAATGGGTAGGTTACAATAGTGATTTCAAACCAGCTCAGTATGACCACGGATTTAAACAATTTGCAGTAAAAAGGAATTTCAACTCAATGTGTTTTGGAAAAAAGAGAACGGCAGAGTCTCGAGAATTTGAGCAAAGGTTTGATCTGGGGACACATGAATTCTACAGATACCTGCAACTAAGAGATTATTTCAGGAAAGAAATAAAAAAGATCCCTCCATGGAAGTGAAAGGTTTGATCCAAATCATGACATATGAGGAAAGTAATGACTAATTCTAACAATATATCAAGGTTTGAACATCAATAATAAGCATTTAACTTAAAAAAAACAAATACTAAGATATAAGGTCCCTATCAGCTGTATGGTTCTATATCTTTGTAATTTCCCTGAAGAAAATGTGATGGGAAGCAACAGATATTGTTAATGGCAAGTCAAAAATCTATTACAAGAAATTGGAAATTGGGAAGGTGGCCCCTCCTGCCAAAATACCAATGGCTGGTCATTGAAAACTGCAAATAAACTCATCAACAGAACTGCATCAAAGTGAATGAACTTCCTAAACTGTTTTTTCTTCCTTTTTCCCCCTTTTGATTTGTTTTACGTTTATTTCCTAGGTGCAACGTTGAAAATCTTTGGATAATAAAGATTTAAGTGGGGAAAAAAGAACTAAGGCATCTATTTCTGTCATTAGAAATGGTGATCTCAAATGAAGAGTCTCTTGTCCACAGTAGGCCAGATGGTTATAAATAGCAATGGTTAATAGGTTGGGAAATCCCATGGCTTCAGCTCTAGTTTTGAGCTGCTCGTGTGGATATTAGGCAGCAGCATGGCAGCTTCTATAGCTCATGTTCACATTTCCCGTTGTTTCTTCTGCTATGTGCAGTAGTCAGGCGGATATCAGGTTTGAAACAATTGTGCTTACATGCCTGACCCAACTGAACTGGACTGGTACTGCTAAGTTTGAGGCGCGGACCCAACCACAGACCTTGAAGCTACAGTATATTTTTGGTTTGTTTCATCCATTACTGACCATTTGCAATGGAACAAATTGGTTATACCGCTCTTGTCTTTTTCTCTCTTCCTGCTGGACATTGCCTCTCCACTTGCAACACAACACACATGAATGCAGGTAATTGGAACAGTCAGAGAGAGAAAGATGAACATTTCTTCACAAATTACATTTAGAAATAACTAAACTCGCACCTGACCTAAACCTGAAGCTTAACAAAACAAAAAGTCTGGTTCAGCTTGGGTATTAGCGTCATGTAACGTACAGTATATCCACTGAATATTTGGGACATTGAATTCACTTTACACTTTTATGAAACAGTTGGTTCATTCTTTAGCAGGCCCTAACCAGGATATGTGTTTTTTACAGTAACTTATTTCTGGGCCCCTGTACATAAGACTGAAAGTGATTCACTATTACTACTACCACTATTCACTAAGTTCTGTAAATGTCTGTAGCAACAAGAGTTTTCTCTTTCATGACAGCTTCTTACTCTTTTGCTGATGTTGTTACTTTGGTTGATTATGGACAATTGTGGGGTCTTTTTCAATACTCACAGATCATTTCAGTGAATGTTCACAATGTTTGTGCACATACAAAATTAGATAGATGTTGCCAAATTTGCAATTGCAATTGCTTGTGGTCAAAAGCTGACTATCAACCTGGAGTTTGGTGTTGTAGTCGTCACAATCATCATCAGTACAGGATTCAAATTGTTCAGCATAACCCAGAAGTAATTCTGGATCTGAACAAGTGGGTGCTGTAGTCTGCCTGTCACTGACTTCAGTCAACTCTGACCTGGTGTCATCAATTTTGTCTGGTGGAGTCAGAGCTTCAGCGGACTCTGGCCTAATGACGTTGCTTTCCTCTGGTGGAGTCAGGGCTTCAGTGGACTCTGGCCTAATGACATCACTTTCTTCTAGCGAGGTCAGGGCTTCATGGGACTCTGGTCTGGTTATGTTGTTTTCGTTTGGAGGGGTCATTATTTTTGTAATTAGGTGATCGATGTCAGTTAATGCATCAGACATTTCCTCGCTGTGACTTGTTTTAACTGGATCCATCTCCAATCAGAGTAGCACCTGCTGGCATTACATACAAAACATAAGGAGAAAAGTCATCTCTGAGCTCTGGAGGTTCCTCCAGAGCCAGACAGACTTCTTCCCAGTGGAACTATGGGACTTTTATGTCTGACCAGCCAACAGATGATCATACATTTTATCAGCCAATGCTCTCGAAAACCTCCTGATCTCGTCACTGGACTTTTTTTTTTTTTTTTTTAGTGTTTTGCTGGCACCTGTCACACATTTCTCTGTTAGGCTTAGTTTATTGAATAAGCTGTGAACATCGTTCTTGATCGTTCTTGGTCTCAAAATCTACCAGAGCCAGCTGCTTTCCCACATTGATCATTGTCAACTTGCTGTCAGCTCTAGATTCAGGCTTGGGAGAGTCTGAGGCAGCACATGGCAGAATGTCTTCCTCAGCTGTGTCAGCTTCATCTTCCAAGAGTCTCAGCTGATCCTGAGTCCCATGTGAGACAAACAAGGAAGTCTACGTCTTTACACTGAAATGCGATCTTCAGTTCTGCCAACATCTTTAGGAGTTGAATTCTGGCAAACTTGGAAAACCTGCATTTACACACTATTTGATTGGTATTGAAGGCGTGCTTTGAACGAGCAGACAGGGTGGCAAAAAATTTACTCACCTTATCTTCACCTCTAATCACCTTCATCTCAAGCAAGCCATTTAAAAAGACTAATGTCAGCAAAATAAGTGAAGAAATGTGAATTTGTCTTGTTGGTGACACCATTTAATTTACATGATGTAACACAAAAAGAACCAGATGAATATATAATGTGTGGAACGTACAATAATTTAAGGATTTTAGGAGGACACCTAAATGTTCTGTTTGTGTTTTCAACAGCTGCCGTCACCACGACAACCATGACACATTCAGCTGAAAGTCATCAGATAACACGGTCACTGGTTAAACTGAAAAACTGGCTGGCATGCTAACCTTTCAAATTTCCCGCTCAAGCATCCCCCTTTCACGTCGTCAGGCCTGGGTCTTGAGCCCCGGTAAGCTAGTGCATTAAAACAGCATTGATGCTGATTTCTTCTGGAGAGACTAATTCCAGCATGGGCAGGCCTGGCCGCCCCAGGACTGCTCCTCTGTGTACTGCTCCTCTGCTGTCGAGTGTGTCTGTTTGACTGACACACACACATGCAGAGCAGAGAGTGGGCATGTTTATTTGTCCTTTAGAACATAACTGCTGTGAAACAATCAGAAAATAACGTTTTATTTCTCTGATTCATGGCTTTGTTCTCACCAGCACCACTTGCTCTCTTCATTCACTCTCTAGCTTGCTGACCATCACTGCGTTAGGACGGGGAGGAGGGGCCAACTTTGAATGATGTGTGTTTACAAACACCAACCGACAAATCCTGCATAGTATACCTTTTAGAAAATAGTAAGAACAAGGACAGAATGCCATATTTAATGTGACATAAGATGGAAAATAAAACCCATTTGATATTTATTTTTATGTCAGCGTCAGTGGCGGCAATTTGAGATTATTAATTTATTTATTATATAATTAACGAACCTGTGTAGGCTACACTTATTTATCGGTGCCTAGGTCTCTGAATTGGTAACTTTTTCTGAACAAAATGACAAAAGAACAGACTGTATTGAATTTGTTATTTGTGATATTTTTTGATATTTATGTATTCCATGTTTTTCTTACTCTCAACAAATCTCACAAAAAGATCAAAATCAACAGTGTTACTCTCAGGGAGGCACAGACAAGAACCGCCAAAAATGTACAGCCTTTCTTGCCAAATGCAATTAGGATGCTGAATCCAGCTTCCTTTGGGATTTCACAAAAAATGTAACCCTTCTCCCATTTTATTTTATCATACTTTAATTTTTGGTGTATTTAGCCAATATAAGCTAGCCCATTTTAAATCATGCTGTTTGCTGATACAGTGTCCTGTTGACTGAAAAGTGTTCCTAATATTTTGTCTACCCCATTAACATACGTGCATGAGGGAGGCAAAATATTAGGCACACTTTTCATTATGCACTCCAGTAAACCAGCACCACCCACTACATCTTCAATAATAAACATAAAATATTATTATTACCTTTCCGACAATGTCAACAAAAACTGAAAATGTATTTTGTAAAAGTAGAATTTATGGCAGAGCTGCTGTATTGGATTGCATTAGATTGCATTAGATTGTTCCTAATAAAGTGCTCGGTGAGTGTATTGTGGAATACAATGCACTCATTCTTGGCACCAGTCTGCAACTGGACTGAGATCGCCACACCCTCAACTGCACCTCTCCTGCCACCGTGGTGCACAGTGAGTCATCAAGTTACCAGAGGAATGTCCAGAGATGTGCAAAATAATATGATGCTGATATTGGCCAGTAATATCACATTGATGTAGACCAACTGAATAATAAAAAAAACATGTAAATGGAAAGTTTGGCTGTTTACAGGTAAAATGACTGATTACACAGTTTGTAGAATATGGTTGTTTTAAGTTATTTTACCTGACTGCCAGTCTTACACTTAATAAAATATATGCTTGTAATATATTTGTATGTACTTTTTTCAGTTATGTCATTAGCTTACAGAGATGTAATTTGACAGTCACCACTAAACATTATTTGAAAATTGTTCTATAGTATAGCAGTCTCCTGCATGTAAGATTTCTATTGTTTCTCCTCAGAGTTCATCTCATTGCAGCACAAACAAGGTGGAATTAAAGAGCCTGATATAAACACATAACTGAGCAAAGAACACAGACCAAGACACTGACACTATATTCATATTTTTTAAGTGTATTAAAGCTTCATCTGTAGAGTTTCTATAAATATAAAATAGATATAGAAGTCAATTACTAAATGTGTACTCTGGCTTTAAATCTTGGCTTCATAGTAGGCCTATAGTAATAACTTAGTATACTCCTGTTACAATGAATGACAAAAGTATAAACATCAGTATAGCTGAATGAATAAGGGCCTGCAGTATACATATTAGTGCATAACTGAATGGATAGTTCAATCAGTTTCTATCACAATTAATAATTTAATAATACAAATATTTAATCTTTCAAACATCAGTCATTGATATACAACACTCAAAATAAGTTTACAAGGCTGCACAAGTCATTAAAATCCATTTTTTTGTCCGTAAATCCTGATGTTCTCTATGAAAGAGGCACTGAAAGAAGTTTTCCTCACTGTAATAATTCAAATGTGGCTTTCATCAAAATCCACAGTGTCCACAAAAAAAAAGTGCAAAAATGCATTTAAGGGTTCACCTGAAGTTGAGCTGCGGTGGAAATATAGTGACAAAAAGAGGGACTTCAGCATTAAAAAGACTGTAATATTGAAAGATATCTACTTGATTTGACTAATTTGGACGGCTGATGCTTCATATTATGTTCATATATACTTTTAAATACATTTTTACACAGAAAGAGGACTGTGGATTTTGTCCCCCATCACTTACATTGTAAGTGCATTATGAAGGGATCTTCTGATGGTCAGTATGAAGAAGAGGAATGATTATGGCAAGAAAAACAGTGTTCAAAACAATGGTCAGAGTTCATTTGGGCACCTCCTGGGCGTCCTTTAACCATACCCGATTTGGGATACACGTGAGTGGGATCAGATAACTGATGGTTCAGTCTGTTGGTGGGAATTTGTTGACTCTGGGAAATATAAAGATTATCACCAGACTTACCCAGTAATAGAAACTTGAGAAAGATAAATGTCTAACTGGAGGGAGTGGGTGCCACGCCTACGCTACAGCGCCCACAGCGTGTGAGAGCAGGGGGAGTGATTGGATAAACATCGCCATGGCAACGCGATGACGTCTTCTCCCTTGCTCTAATTGGAGGAAACCCCGTGGCCCCTCCATCAGCTGCAGTGTACCGGTCTGTCAAACTATCCCTATAAAAGGCCCGCCTCTTTCCCCCCGCGCTAAACAATTACTGGCTTACACCGCTAAATCTGCCTGTCGATCAAATGAGATAACGCTTTACGATTGGAAGGTGGACTGCCAGATGAACCGCCCTATTTTAGCAGTTGGGTTTTCGCTGCTGCTGCTGCCGTTCTTTGCCTTTCTGACCAATCTCTCAAATCGGATCAATTTGTGGAGCAATCTTGGACCTCAGTAGGTCAGAAACGATGAGTATTTTATTCCTTTTTCCTCTTTAATGATATTATCGCTGGTTAATTGCTAAATTGACAAAATGTGGCTGGTTTAGGGTTTTTTTGTATGAGTATCGCTTAGGTGACATTTTTTTATTGAAAGGAGTGGCCCGTGTAGCTAAGGCTAGCTAGCTTTTTTTTTGCTAACTTGATAGCTAGCTGCAGAAGACAGCTTTGTGGCGGGTTACGGTGCCAGCAGATCATTACTCCCGATGCTGGCAGCCAAACTCAACTTCAGATCAATCACGATAGGAGTTTGTTCGTTGCGCTATACTTGCAAGTGATGAGACATCCTCTAACGGTGGTCAAAGTTAATTTAGTAGCTTAAAGTAAATGCGGCTGGAAAGCTATTTTAATGCTCGCTGTTGCTTAGATAGGGCCATTTGCAGTCAGCTTCCTTCCACACCAGGCGGGTGCATGCGCTTCTATATCACCGTGATGATCGGCAGGTTATTTTGCTCTACAGCTTTATATTTTATCTTAACCTACTAATTTTAAACATCTTCCTTTTCGCAGCTCGAAGCGTTACTGTGGGGAATAACATCGCCGAGCCCCCTTGCTACACCCATTCTTCAACTTAACAGTCCTTGACTGTCATACCCTTTTCCCCCCGGATTTCTGATTTATCAGTCCCCCCCTCCCCCACAAAATATATATATATACACACATATATATATATATATATATATTTATATATATATACACACACATACATATATATAAACTATGGATAGAACGGATCTTATCCAGAAGGCCAAGCTGGCAGAGCAGGCTGAGCGCTACGATGACATGGCAGAGTGCATGAAGGAGGTTACGGAGAAGGGAGGCGAGCTGTCAAACGAGGAGAGGAACCTGCTGTCCGTCGCCTACAAAAACGTGGTCGGGGCGAGGCGGTCCGCATGGAGGGTGATGTCCAGCATCGGGCTAAAGACCGAGGGTTGCGAGAAGAAGCAGCAGATGGTCAAGGAGTATCGGGAGAAAGTGGAGAAGGAGCTGCAGGATATCTGCAACAACGTTTTGGTACAGTGACAGATTTTTTTTACCTAGGTTTTTTTTTAAAAACCCAGCTGCATGGATCCATGTTACGCGTGTGTGTGTGTGTGTGTAAGCTGAGCAATATTGCTTCACTACATCATTATCATTTAACCAAGTTCAGTCAGTGATGCATATAGCTGCAATATGGTTTCATTAATCCACCCCCCTCCCCTCCCCAGACTGCTGTTCTTAAGGCAGATGTGAAGGGATGGAAGTGTGTGTGTGTTCTTTTGTATTGTGTGTAATGTCTAGTCTAATACACTCAAAATTGGTAGAAGAATCCACATTTTCTTCACTCAAAGGTGAACTTGTCCGCATTGAATCTCCCGCAGCTGTCAGTTTTCACAAAATTTATAGTGACACACGTGATTATTTTAGTCCAATAATGTGTGTGTGTGTGTGTGTGTGTCAAATGGCATCTCCCCTGTTTCCTGTGAGCTCCTCTGTTGTATTAATATGGCCTCCAAAGCCAGAGAGGACAAGGAAGTATTATGTAGTCCTCCCACTGTTCCTGCCTTTTGGGAATCTGGATTTAGAACAATGGGCCTGAAACGCAGTGAGGGCGTGAACTGACAAAAGGTCACAGTGACTGCTACACCATCAAGGTGTGTCTGAACGGGTGGAGAGAGAGAAATCTGGACACACACACAGGAAAGACGCCGTACACTCTGAATTCAGTAAAGCTGCGCTATATGTCCACGCAGTCCCATCTGGCAGATAGAAGCCTAATGTGGGTAGCCAAGTGCAAGAACTTACATGCATAAACGACTCATACTCTCCCTAAAGCCCAGTTTGCACAGATCTTCTTCTAAAATGACTCATGCAGAGCCACCTATTGAAACCAATGAGAATGCGCTTGACTGTTGAGACAGTAGATGCACTTTCAGGCATTACACTCCACATTTCAAGCTCAGCTTTACTGGAATACTGTGGGGGGTATGCTTTCACCTCTTGTTTAATCTAGTGCAACAGCAGGGATTGGTGCTTTACATTATTTCTAGCCTGCCTTGATAATGGATTAGAGGAGATCTGGGTGGAAGCTTAGCTGTAAGATTGAGATAATTTCCCCGAGCTGCGGTCTTTAAAATGTACCGAAAAGCTGCAGGGGCTATTAATTTTCAACTAGCTTCCCATGAGTGTTCCTGAGACTGTACGCTTGCACGGTCGTGACTCAGCCTTCAGTCTCTCTTGAGTGTGAGTGTTGACAGAGGGTTTGTCAGTAGAGGAGGGTGTGTCGGTCTTCATGCCTTAACTTGTCTGCAGAAGGCTGACAGGTTAGTATGCACCCACAAAGCCAGAAGTGCAGAGACCGCAGTAGACGAGTATGCTGCTTGCGTGCCCCTCTATCTTGATTTCCGATTGTGAAACCAGAGGCACTTGCATCTCAGCTGAAAGCAGGTCTCACGGTTGGGAGGCAGCAGAGGCTTGAAGATGTTTTGGTTCTGCACAGGATGTGAATGTAGGGCTTGTAGACAGACAGGGTGCCATTTTAGCAGATTGAGGTTATTCACTCTTCATGACATGACACTGTAGACACACTGTACCTTGACACCTGAATCTTCAGAACGAATGATATGCTATAAAAATGTGGATCAGTTTCTCTCATCTGGATTTCCAGAGTAGACTTGTCTGGCATTGTGGTGGACATATGGGCATTTCAAAGTCTTGTCTCAGTAGTCATGGAGACTGCCTTATGTTTTTCATGTCCAGTCATTAATTTGTCTGATTTTTCACATTTGCTGAGTTATAAAAAGAAGCAAAAACCACCTCAAACCTGACCCTACAGCTGATTGTAGTGTTACTAACTGAATTGAATTGATAATGAAGGATCAGTCAAAGCTTGAAAAAAAAAAAATAAATAAAAATAAAATATATATATCAATGCCTGTTAGACATGTGAAGGCACCCAGACAGATAACCAGTCAGGCATTCATCCAGCAACACTGTTGTGCGCTTTCTTGTGAGCACTGGTGACTGAAATTAGAGCTTTGTGTGAAAGCACCGAGAGCGAGGCAACTCCTCTTCTGTCTATTGTGCAGAGCATGCAGTGAAAGAGGAATGCTTAGCACTTGAGACATGCGCATGTTTCGGCTGAGCCAATCTTTGTGTCAGTAAATGACTGGGGAGGGGCTGCTGCGATGGGTTTGGCTCAGACTAAACCAGCTTCTTTCTGCTAAGGATTGGAAAGGGAAAACTTCTTTTTTTTTTTTTATCATTAAAAAAAAAAAAATTAATTAAATTCTGCAAGTTAAAGGCAAAGAGGATGTTTATATCCACTCCTCTCAGTCAGGACTGTCATTAGGTTTAAGGTGTTGGCAAGCATTCTAAGTGAAAGCATTAATCTGCTCTCTAAATCTGTTAATTTGAGCATAAACCACGGTTTCACTGACACAGATTAGCCCTAGTAATCTTCTCACGTCCATTGAAAGACCCATAACATAGCCTAGCGTGCAAACACAGGATGTCATTTGTAACATGTGTTTTATATTTTTGCTACATTACTACAGGTTTAATTTCTATTTTCTTGAAATCCTTTTACTTTGTTGAAGCCTCTTATTTGAGTTTTTCTAGAGAATAGTCTCAAACAGCTGCAGTATGCCTTCTGAGTGGGCAAGCACAGATTGAATCTTAAAGTTTTAAAGTCTTTCATTCTGCTGTTCTGCTGTGTTTTTCGTAATTAAATTTAAAAAAAATTCAAGATGATCCAATTTAAAAAGGAGCAGGTAGTTCCTCTCCAGCAGTAAATTCATAATCAAACATCTTCGCTCAAGTACCACATTTTTTATCTAATTTCTGCACGATATAGACTTGCCAGCCAAAGATAGAGCTGCCTTTTGTTTTCTTAAATATACACAGACATGCTGCAAGCATGGTCCTTTTTTAGCTCTGTGGTTTCAAGTAATAATTGGGAGTATGATGCATACAAGCAGCAGTGGTGTCTGATAATGGAACATTTGTGAGCACATCTCAGTTGAGAGTGAAATAATGATACCAAGTCTGTCAAAATCAGCAATAAGCAATAAGGCTGGTGTCAGCAATAAGACCTCAAACTTTGGCATACAGTGCTGATTGTGGAATCTGGGGCAGAAGACAGCTGGGGACACAGCAGAGGCCTGGCCTGATTGTGGATGGTTTGAGCTGAAATTGACATAGAGCAAGATGTTTTTTTTTTTTTCTATAAATGACACTAGATAAGCACATGCACTTGACTCCTGCTGGAGCAGAACTGTGCTCATTAATAATTGAGCTGAGCAGCTATTAAGAGCAAAGGGAGCAGTGCACTCTGGTGGATGGAGGCTAATGGGACACCTGTGATGGGTGAGGCCCACCTATGTTTAGTGTTGTACCTTCTCACACCTTAAATGTGTGCCCAATGTAGCACAGTTAGTGACTGTCTATTCTGTGAATATAACTGTAATTTAACTGTAAATATAGCGAGATTTGGCTCCTGATCTGTCAGTCGGTTTAATTGATTGTTCTTTAGGATATTCAGAATATTTGATCTGTGCTTGTAATTAAATTGATATGACTTTTTTTTTTTCTCCTCACAGAAACTGCTGGATAATTATTTGATTGGAAACTCCACAAATCCCGAGAGCAAAGTCTTCTATCTAAAGATGAAGGGTGACTACTATAGATACCTTGCTGAAGTTGCCTCTGGAGACGACAAAACAAGTGAGTTTTTCCTGTTGTAATCTTTTTCATTTAGAAAGGTGTTTTTCTTTATCTTTAAAGTGTCCAGTTATCTTTTTTTTTAATTGAATGTACAAGCTTAAGTATGCGTCTTTGTGTCTTTTTGAAACTGGGCTACTTCACACTGCAAATAGGAATGTGTCAGATTTTGTCTCACTAAGAGCTGGAAATGACGTCAAGCAGGTCGGTGAGTCACAGTCGTATGACCACAGGGCTCCATCTTAATAGGAGGGCAAAACAGGAGTGTGTGGCAGCTCACTGAGAGGGCCTGCAGCTTTCCCACAGGGAAAAATGTAAAGTGACTGAATATTTCCCCACCTGCCATCGCTGTTCTCCAGTCAGCATTGTGTGATCCAGATTGATCCACTTACTTCCAAGTATACTGAAATTGATCAGTTATCTGGGCAGGTTTGCTGATGCTAATATTAGTTGTGAGCTGTTATTCAAGAATACTTTAAGTTGATATCTACAATGCTCTTGTTCCCAAAAACTCGTCGAGTATCACCACTGCCTTTGTCGACTGGTTGTCATTTTGCTACTTTGATTCCACGTGTCCCAGTATTACATGTAAATGTACCTTCAGATAGTCTCAAAAAATCACTGACTTTAGATTCTCACATGTGATGATTTAAAGGCTTTTCGTTGTTAAACATGATAGTAAATTGAATATCTTTGGTTTGGTCTTTATAAAGGATTGTTTTTGACATTAAGAAAAATATAGAATATCACTAGTGTCGTGGTTTAAATTAGTCGTTTTGGGAAATTTGCTCATTTGCCCTTGCTCTTGCCAAGAGTTACATTTAGAAGATTGATACAACTCTCACGTTTGAACGGTAAATATGAAGCTGGAGCCGGCAGCTGGTTTGGTTAGCTTAGCACAAAGAAAATAGTAAAACAGCAAAAATAGCTGGCCTGGCTCTGTCCAAAATTAACTGAATTCATCTACCAGCACCTCTAAAGCTCAATATAAATATGTCTTGTTTGTTTAGTCCATACAAAAAACAGTGTTGAAACAACAATTTACTGGGGGTTATGTGCCTGACTATTTCTTGGCCAGACCTGAAGTCTCCGCTGTGTGGCACATAATTCTCCCTAAAACCACAATATGTCATTTTTGTTTGGCCAAACTATTGCTTAAAGGTTGTGTTTGTCACAGTGAGTCAGTTTTATTTGTGAAGCTTTGACTAGAAGCTTCTTTAATTTTGAAAGACTAAGTTAGTATCTAAGATGCCATGTTCTGACATATTTTATGTGTGTGTGTGTGTGTGTGTGTGTGTTAAGAGGTTTAAATTGATTTAGCTGGAATTGGACTTGTATGTCAACCTTGATTATATACATGCATGTATTGACCATTATATTCTGTGTGATTCCTTTCTCTTTACCCAGAGACCATTGAAAACTCACAGCAAGCATACCAGGAAGCATTTGACATCAGCAAGACTGAGATGGACCCCACACATCCCATCCGCTTAGGCTTGGCACTTAACTTCTCTGTCTTCTTCTATGAGATCCTCAACTCCCCAGAAAAAGCCTGTGAATTGGCTAAAAAGGTTTGCAGACTTTCTCACACACACACACAGTCTGTCACTTTACCTCGGTGTCCACAGTTGTACTTTGTTCAAGGTGTTGACGTTCTCCTTTTTGCTCGCAGGCGTTCGACGAGGCCATCGCAGAGCTCGACCAGCTAAATGAGGAGTCCTACAAAGACAGCACTCTTATCATGCAGCTCCTCAGAGACAACCTGACAGTGAGTGTCGCAGTCTAACAGTAGCATCTAAAAATGTCTAAAGGCAAAAGTGTTTAAACCTGTTCCTAATGGCCAAAAGCTTGCTGTCGTAGAGAGGGATGAGACACCGTTAACCTCAAAAATGGAGACATTTTTCCTCTCTAACGCATTCTTAAGGGTTTCCAAAAATGGTGAAGGAGTTTGGATATCTGACAAAACCACTGTATCTTAAACAAATGTGTGTTTGTCTGTTTCTCCTCAGTTATGGACATCAGACAACGCCGCTGAGGAGGGAGACGGCGGAGAGGCAGGAGAAGGCGGCGAGACTGAGAACTAAATACAAGCCCTCAGTGTTGGGGTCATCTCCAAAAATGACAAAAGGAAAAAAAAACTTTTTACACATCCTTCATTCCTTATTGCTCCACTCAAACATTGTACCAATGAAACCCATTGTTGAAAAAGAGTCGTGTAAGGAAATAAAATGAAAAAAAAAGAAAAATCATTCTTTTCACAACGCAGATTCGGACAACAACCCGTGAAAAGAGAAAACCCTCCATTCCTTTGGTTTGTGTTCGTCCTGGCCTTTCCATTTGTGCAGTTTCAGCTGTAGAAAAAGTATTGATAGCTTGACATGGTATTAAACTCCTAGATCAATTGGCAGAAAAGTCCCAACGTCGGAACAACTGGAAGTTCATCAAGAAAGAAGGTTTGGATTGTTTTCCAATAAAGAAATGTTAGATATAAGAACTAGTTTCCCTCCCCCCCCATACTTTTTTAGTGTGTCTGTCTCAACACAGTAATGTGGTACGGTTACAGCAGCTGAAATCCAACTTCAAACATAGAATATTCATTCTGCAGGGAAAGCCAGTGTACCTGCTGGCATCAAATACTATAATACAGCCAAGTAGTGCCCCATGGTTAAATCCTCACTTTCTGCCCTGGTTATGATGCCACTCTTTCACTGAAGCATGCCTGTTTGGGGGTGGGAGGGGGGGGATTGTGGGGCTTGTCTGACCAAACGCAGGGACCTTTTTAATGGGAAGAAGACAATTCTGTCATGCATGTCTCTTGAGATATTACACTGGAATGGGAACAATGCTGTAACACACACACAAGTGTCGAGTTAAATAATTTTCAATGCAGGTTTGTACACATCCTAAAAGAGGGTGATTTGTTAGTCTGTCCAGTGATTGTCATTAGAGATTTGGACCACTATTGTTTTGCTATTCATTCAATTGTAGTCCCCAAAAGCCTTGTGGAACCGTTTGAATCCCTATGTATCAGCTATGTTAACATGAATAAAACATTTTATAAACCAAGTTCAATTTGCTGCAATTTGTATTTCACTCCACTTCTTCACTTTAGATTAAGACAAAACATATTCAGAGTTTATAAAATGTGAGTAATATATTAAACTACCTGTAGTTGCTCTCAAACGTTTTTCTTTTAGCAATATACATTTTTATGTTCCATTTTCCATCAATCTAGATACTATAAGCAATGCCGTCCACATATTTCATCACCCCCCCACCCTAGGTCACAAACATAATAACATAAAAACAAATTAAATTATATGCAATGAGCCAAAATGATATCTTTACCAAAAGTCCATTAAACAATATCTTTTTGTAACAAAACATTTACTCCTTTTGCATTTTCCAAATATGAGATAAAAGGTGACAAAAAATCATAGAAAGTACGTCAAGTTTTGTTTTCCAATGACAAATTCTCTAAGGGAAGAAAAAATCTCATGAAAACAAATTTTAAATCAGAGCTACTCATGCTCAACAGAAATTAATTGTATGCAGGAAAAAGAAATCCATTGTTCATATAGTAGTTTTGTTTTTTCTCCTCAGCAAGCAAACAAAGAAATCATGGCAATAGAAAATACTAAATAAAAAATGCTTAGAATAAACCAAGAAAATTTCTTAGGTTCTGAGTACTGCTTCCACCACTTTTTTTTAATTGAAACTCTATTGATCATAACACATTTCCATTTTATCACAGTCCAAATGTTAACCATTGTTAATTGAAATTATAATGAAGTCTTGTAACAGGAAATACAAAACAGATGGATAAGGACATTGACAAAATTAAATTATAATAAAGTTCAGTAAATATATATATGAAAATAAAATAAAGGCAGTTATATGTGTTTTAAATCATAAATTATTAAAAAATAACCATAATAATGGATTGTACACATACTTCTTCCACCACTGTTATAAACTCCCAGTGGGTGTGTTGCATCAGTCCCTCACTCACTTTTTCCAAGTATGCTAAAAGGGGATGTTAACATCCTGAAGCTGTGCCTTGTTTATTTTGGCATTGTTACTATACAAACAGACTCTGGCAAGAGGTCTCTAAACTTATTAATGTTACATTTATGGCTGATTTTGCTTCATTGTATAAACATGTACTGTTTGGGGTTTTAAGTTACAACAGAAACTTGTATCTTATATACAAGTATAATCTTATAATTATGTTAGCTAAGTTTCATAATTTTTCCCAAAAAACTCTTGTTTTTCATTAAGAATGTGAGCAGTACTTGCAGAACATTAAATAGCGTATTGCACTAACAAGAAGGCTGTGAAAACTATTGGGTGTATTGTTTTTAATGTCTTTAACTCTATTCTGTTGTTTTAATTATTTTATGTATTATTTTATTCATTATTTGTATTGTTATTGATTATTCTTCCTTTTTCTTTATTATCATATATTATTTATGTTCCCAGGAATGTACCTCATGTTCACTCAATAAAGTTGATTCAAAAAAAGCGGATGTTTTCCATTCTGTGCTCTTCCGGGTTGCTCAGCTAACTGTCCACACCACAAACTGAGAAACCTTTGACAATGACAGCACAACTGTAGCGGACTGAGCTGCCTGAAAATGAGAAACATACTCTTAATTGCCTTTCTGGCTCCTTGTTGGGTCAACGGGGCAATTAAGTCGAGAACTACAACGGAGGAGAGCCGCGAAGAAAACCCGGAGTTCGGTAAGTAACTTAGCAAGCTAACGGTAGCTTTAACGGTTAATCTAACGTTTTTTAGAAGAATGGGCGTTAACGACGATTACTGTAACTTTATGCTTTATTCTTATGTAATGTTTTATTATATATATATATATATGAACGCTCATTTTTGTCTGAAGTGTTATTAAAGTGGTAAAGACATTAAGTCAAGGCTAGCTGCGAATAAGGAGCATATCATCAGATTGTCGTAACATGATTTAACCGCCATACTCCGCTGTTTGAAATGAACTAGAGCGGTTTCCACTCCGTCGTGAATGACCACAGCCGCCGGTTTATGTCTTTCAGATGGTCTGAGCTCTATCCTGTCAGATTTTGAGGTACTTCCGGTGTCAGGCCTCCAGCTGCACTCTGTAAGGAAGAGAGACGTTCACGCCCAGTCTCACCTGGAGCGACTGGTGAGCTTCAGAGCCCTGCACAGGTACAGCAGCACCCTCATGTCTCATTGATATAACGTTACGCCCACTTCAAAGTGAAAAGTTAAAAAAAAGTTATTGGTCCACCGCTTCATACTAGTAATTCAGAGATCCCTTCTTAGTGCAACTCCAAAGTAATATGTCTGGATCACAATCCACAATCCTTGTTTCATTTGTGGATGTCAATTTTGATAATATGACAAAAATGACATTATTTTTAGTAGGAAATCCCTCCTTGCTCTATATCCACTGCAACTCAGCAAGGAAACCCTATCAATAGAAACAAAAAGTAATCATATCTGGATTAATGTAGATATTATGGTTTTATCTTCTTTTCTTGACTTCAGAAATTTCAAGCTTTACTTGACCACCAACACAGACCTTTTCACCGAGAAATTCCAAGCTGTGTTTGTTGATAAACACGGGAAAGAAGAAAACTTCGATGTTCAGCTCCAGAACTATTTCACTGGACACGTTGTTGGTGAGTGGATGATGAAGGTCTTTTTTAATATGTTTTCCCTGAAGCCGCATTTTCCATGAGTCGTAGTTTGCATGTGCAACATAGTCTGAGCTCTACATACGTGCCTGTCTGAAAAATCTTTAAGACCTCAATCTGAGAAATCATGGTCACATAAATGTCACTTTTGACTGAATATGATCAACAACAACAATAATGCCGATACGCAGGGTGCGATTTGCCAGGGGGATGGTAGGGATTTCCCCGTCTCTGGTCTATATTTTCCTGCCTCTGCTGAATTAGTTAAATCCTGGTGGTGACAAAAGTTTATCCTCTCCATAGTGATTTATGCTGCTTCACCCATAGACGATATAAAATATCTAAAATAAAATAGACTATTTTAAAAAAAAAAGTCTAAGTAAAGTGCTGCAATGTGAGAACAGTTTATAGTGCAAACAACAATAAAATCAGAAATGGACTGTCACTGTCAGTGCTTGCATGACAATAGAGATGACATCGTGTCTAGGCTATGTGATGACAAGTAAATGGACCAGGGGTTGCCTCCTTCCTGTCAGACTGTTACCTTAGTCTGACAAGTAGGCATACTGTAGCACATTTATTTCATGATGACAGCACGTTGTGCTATTGCAAGTTGTGATTATTTTCTATTCAACATTGAAGTTGTTGCTGCGCATAGAGCTGAATTACAGTGACTTGCAAGAATGTGTATGTTAAGTGTATTGGCACGTCTGGCAGAGTGGTGCTATCTGCAGTACAGAAAGAACAGTACGTTGGGGTTTAATTCTGGTATTTTAAATTAGCATTAACCTTCTGTTTTTTCATATGGTAAATGGACTGCATTTATATAGCACCTTTCTAATCCTATTGACCACTCAAAGTGCTTTACAATACATGCCAACATTTACACACACATTCATACACTAATGGCAGAGGCTGACATGCAAGGTGCCAACCTGCTCATCAGGAGCGATACAGCGCTTCCTATCCAAAGCGCCTCACAATGTTTCTATGCTCATCCATTCAACACACACTCAAACACCAATGGCATGCCATCTGGAGCAATTTGGGGTTCAGTATCTTGCCCAAGGACATTTTGACATATGGACTGGAGGAGCTGGGGATTGAACCACCAACCATCTGATTGGTGGACGACTTGCTCTACCTCCTGAGCCACATATGATCACATTTTCTATGTGTCTGCATGAGTAAAGGACAAGGCATGAACTTGACATCACATTGCTGACAGTGAAAATATTGCACTACTTGATGAATTAAATCTTAAAAAATGGATTTAAAATATTCTGCAAATGCAGTGGTCAAGTTCTGTAAATGTTTTTATAAATGTTACTGTTACAGCTGCAAGAAATAGCCTTATAGGCTCCATAGTCTATATAGGCCCACTGTGGTTCTGATTTATTTCCATGAATAAAAAACAACCCCCCCTCTGATTTTTTTTCACAAATAGCACCCTTCAAATATGGCTTAATTAAGATGATACTGGCTGATGATAATAGTATGCTGATGTATGTTTACTTAATAGATCACTGGATTTAGTTCAAATTTATTAAAAGTATAACTTTTATTTATTTTGTGTTTACAGGAGAAGAGAATTCACATGTGCAGGCACACATGGACGGAGATGAGTTTTCTGCTCACATTCTAACCAATGAAGCAGAATACAATGTAGAGGTAAGGAGTGCCTTTAATGTCATTGGGCCTCATGCAGAAACATGTTTGTACACTTATCCTAAAACTCTTTTTCTGTGGTTTGTTGTATGAGTGATGCAAGTCAGCTTCAACAAACTCTCTTAACTGCCCGAACTTGTCATAAATTGCTTGTTTCAACCCGTTGAATGTCACCCATTCATGAGTGGGTGCCCGTTCGTGGGATTTGACCTTTTAGTATAATCACTGCCCCTAAAACTGCCATATAAGGCTACATGTTCCGTCTTGTTTGTGGCATGTTTCATTCACCAAAATGTCACCAAAGACTAAAAAGAAGAATTTCACACAGCAGAGCTTTAAGTCATGCTGTGAGAAATCAATAGACAAAAAGTAGTAGCAATAGAAGATGATACTGGACCGAGACCCTGAGGCTGCTGTTTCCAACAGCTGCTGAAATGTAGAAGTTGCTACACCAGAATATGGCATTAAAAATCCTAAAATCTAAAAAAAAAAAAACTTGACAGCCATGATTTTGATTTTGATACCATATTTAAACTCATTAATTCATTCAGATTGAGTCAAACAAGTGTTTCTCTTGTGAAGAAAGACAGAAACTATCTATTCATGAATTGTACAACAAGTCTGGACCAGTTGTAAATTTTGTTCGGACCTTCAGAGAAAATTCTAAGTACGAGAAAATGGATGAATGCCACAAATTTTCTTAGATCACTCGAATGCGCCTCTTAAGAACGAATCTGTTCGCACGAGTGGTTCTTGCAAGAGACCCATTGTTTCTATTTGGAATCCAAATAGAGGGGGAATTGACCCTTTACCATCTTTTTTGTAAGACACTTAACCCTCGGCCATTTTATCGAAGGCATTTGACTGAAGTTTGACAGTAGAGAGGCCACATTGTTGAACCCTGTGATGGTTCTCAGCATCATCAAAGCAAAGTATTGCATGCACATTCAAATATTCCACTGGGTGCACTTTCAAAAAGGCAAAACGCAGGCTGAATGCTCCCTAAAGCATTTATTGAAACAGTGATGGGAAGTTTTTCACTGTGTTTTCAGTGTACTATGTCTTGGTATTGCTTCCCAGCATTATAAAAAATGACTACTCAGGCACCTCTGTATTTCACTCAGTTGAGTGCCATATTGCTTATACTTATCTTTACTCTGTCATTTTGGATGTACTGATTTTTTAAGTTTTATTGCTGTAATCTTTTCAGCTTGCAGTCTCTGATAATTAAACGTCCATCAAAGGTTGAACGTTGCCTGATTTACCAGTCCAGTAGATTCCACTAGTAGCTGATTTAAAAGATACTAGAGAAGGAGACAGTTACATAATAAATGCCCTGTAGCCCAGTTTATCTCATAATGAGCGTATTTTGCATCAGCAAAATTGTTCTATCAGTCCATTACCATCGCCATGTGTCTTTTTCCTGTTATCATTCCTCACCTATATCTTTATATCCGTATTTCCTCTGTTTTTGTCGCTCTTGTCTTTTTTTTTTCTCAACATCTCTTCTCCGAGTCCTCTGTTTTGCTCTCTAATGCCGTCTCTCTTTCTCTGGCCATCCAGCCCTTGTGGAGGTTTACAGATTCCCCCAGTGATAACAGGTTGCTGGTTTATCGCTCTGAAGACATCAAGAATCTGAGTCGCATCGTCTCTCCAAAAGTGTGCGGTTACATCCATGCAGAGACCAAGGACCTGCTGCCACAGTCGGCCAGGAGGGATTGGGATGGGCAGGAGGAGGTGGACGAGATGAAGGGTGAGATCAGCTGTCTGGTTTCCTCTCTGGGTGTGGAGAGTCCTGCACATGTGTGCGTGTTTATATTTGTGCGTTTGTTGTGGAAATATGTAGGAGGAAGATGGAGTATATAAGGGGTTTGAGATCACTAATACGAGCTTAAGAGCCTAGGCTTTGTGCTTTTGTTGGTTGTTAAGAAGAGATAAAAAAGAGTAGGAGTATAACAAATGTTTAAGGTGGAGAGAAGGAAGGAGGAGGCTCTAGTAGTGAGACAAAGGAGGTGGGCGTTAGATTCTGTAACAATCATTTTAATAAAAGCCTTAACCTAGCCTATTTTGTGCACATACACACTACTGACAGGAGATTATTATGTAAAAACCAAATGCCTTTTTATTCTTTTGTGCTGCTGTGTAAATGTAAAGCATATGACGGTGATAATGTTCCAGAGGCGATATCTAAAACACCTCTCACTGGCTCCCAGTTGAAAGCACTCACTGGGGATATGAGTTGAGGTGAAGGTTCTTATGGAGGAGGCATTAAAATTCATGGAGGCTCTGCTGCCCAATGAGAAGAATCGTAGTCGTCACTGGTCTCCCACTGCTTGTTGTGGAAGCCAGAGCAGCGCACACCCACACTCCTTAGCAGTGTTACAGCCAAGTGTATGATGTAATGCTCAAAAGAGGTGTCCTCCAGTTGTCCTTTTCTGTTTATTCTGCAACTACTGACTGTTCAGAGTTGAAGATGTATGAGGCATCTCTCCAGAGTTCCTGGGTACACATGTTTTGTAGGAATTAATACTTACATATGTTGTATATTGTATGGTAAAATACAGGAATAATATCTGAATATATGCATTTAACAGTTTAATTAATTGGAATAATGAGGCTGCAACACACTATTATGGTGCAGCATTCTTACCTAGTTCTCTAAGGAAATCCCTAAAATATTTTCTTGTCACCTCTGTTCAGTTTTATTTAATTGAATTCTGAATTTTATCACTTATGGAGGCAAGTCGTGTAGAAGACAGAACATGGAGGCTTCACAGACTCTATGCTTTTCTGTTAGGGATGCACAAATCCAACTTTCTCTCCCCTGTTTTCCTGCACCTCCACTCATGTTATCTGCAGATACCGAGTACGATCTGATACCAGTTCCCAAATTAAAAATCTGTATATATCACTGTGTGGAACACTTGGTTTCATTTTTTATGTAAGGTAACATGAGTTCAGGGTTTTGCTGTAGCACTAAAAACTGAGACAGCAGCCCACAGTGATGAATGGTAATGGAATGAATGTAACTGATAGCGGAAACACTAAATCTTATAATGACACTGATAAAGAAACTGTATTTAATATGGGTCGGTCACATCATGGCCGATACCTGATCCACTCGATCAGGTTATTATTTGTGTATCACTATATTCTGTAACTGAATTAAAGTAGAGTTTTTGAGTATTAACGATACACTGAATATTTTGGGGGGTTTGGACTGTTGGTCGACCAAAACAAGCAATTTAAAGGGCTCTGGGAAATTTTGATAAAGATTTTATAGACTAAATGACTGATTTATGAAAGAATAATCAACAGATTTCTTACTTATGAAAATTGTAATGTTTTGCTCAGGGCTGCAGCTAATTGCTAGCTGCAGCCCTGAGCAAAACATTACAAAGTTGAAACTGAGTACCACAGACGGTAAGTCTTGCATTAGCATCATCTAATCTGTGAGGTCATGTTTTGTAGCAATGGATTAATCACAGAATCATTTTGTACAGGAGACCTTTGAGTATATCATGAAAAGCTCTGCCATAGCTGGATAATTGAGCCTCACAATATTGCCCTATGTCTATATGTGAAATCAGCTTTAATTTACTGAGGCTACCTCGTCCAGCTGTCAAATATACAGTAGACCTCATCCACACTCATTATTATGCACTCAAGCCTCTACTATAAAGGTAAACCGTGGTTTCATTCTGGCTTGAAGAATAGAGGCAGAGCTTAATCAGTTCACAGGCAAACAAAAAAAGAAGACGGGTTGCTAAATGTGAAAATGAGGGCAATTAACAACGGGATACTGGAGCATGGCCTCATTGTGTAACTTCTTGATGTCTTTATGTATCTATCTTCATGTAAGCTTACCCTTGACTTATATGTTTGAATACGGCAATGCTTTTTCCCCTCTGTTTGTCAGCCTGTGAACATTTTTCTTGTGTATGTGTCATTAAAACTGCTCCTGCTTCCTCTTTGCAGAGTATCACCACAGAGAGAAGAGACAGGCTCACGACCACAAGAAGAACACCTGCCCCCTGTTGCTGGTTGCAGATTACCGCTTCTTCAAACACATGGGCCGCGGACAAGAGAGCGTCACTCTCAACTACCTGGTCTGACTTTATCATCTTATGTACAAAACCTAGTTCAGTAGTGCAGAAAAGGAATCACCATGTTTAACATGCATCCACTGAACTAGAGGAAAATTAAATCAGAGAAAGTCAAAATAATTATTTGTAGTATTGTCTATATAATTTTGTTTGCTAATCATTGCTATATGATTTTTTTCTTTTCTCATTTCAGATTGAGCTGATTGATCGAGTCGATGACATTTATAGAAATACAACCTGGGATGATGAATTCAAGGGCTACGGGGTCCAGATCCATCAGGTGTGTGTGGCTGACTGTGTATTTGTTGTACTTTGTTGAACTTTAGTTCAACTATGACTCTGGAAACAATTTGTGGCACTTCAGCATCAAACATCACCACTCCCAGCAGCTTGATGGCTGTGTGACAGCCGGAAGTGAAGCTGAAAATAACACTAAATAACCCTCAGTGGGTTTGAGAAATACATTTTTAAGAGGAACTGAAAGCTTTTGTGTGTGCCTTGTGGGGTAATTTAATTTGTTCCACAGGCTTTGGTAATGAATGGAGACACTGTTTGTCATACTATGAGGCCCGGGCTTTGTCATTGAAAAGATATGCAGTCATTTAGCCACTCCTATGGTTATGTTCTAATCTTCTTCACCATAAATATAATAAAAAATAACTTGTAATGTGCCACTTTTAACCTCAATAACTTTAAGGAAAATTTTAGGCTTTTAACGCAACCCCTTGAGTGCCATATAGAAAGTCACATGGTCCTCCCGAAAAATGCTATCTGCTTTAAAGCTATTGCTACTAGTTGGTCGGTTGCTGGGCAACTTCTGACAACAGTGACACTTATAGAATTTGTGAATGAATGGGATATTGTTTTTATGATTTTAGCAGCTAATTATTAAAAATGCCACAGTAAAAGAAAAAAAGGAAACTTTCTCGTTTTGAACAATCTTCATGGCCATTTGAGTATAGATTTCTGAGTTTATGAGGTACACCTAAATGCACCATGTCCCTTGTTTTACAGTCTATGGTCAGCACTTTACAAAGTGATGTAGACGCACAATCTATCTTTAAGTGTGTGCGTGTTTAAGTGGAGACAGCCTGACCACGCCTCTCAAGTGTAGATGACGTGATGTGATCACAGGGTAAAAGCTCAGGGGAGGCTATTTGTGTGCAGCAGGGGGAGAGCGAGTCGGTGCAGGTGTGTCCGCGTCTGTCTAGGAGTATATCAGAGAGAGACAGCGTGAGAACAGGGTGCACAGCTCCAAAAATAGAGAATCTATCTGTGGCAGGCAAAGTTTTATTGTGGTGGGCCGCCACAAATAAATGAATGTATGGGACTCTAATGTTCTGTATGTATCTTTAAAATCTGGACTATTTTCAACTGCAACAGATGTAGCAAATGATATGAAATATTCCATGAAACATTCATTATGAGCAGTACATCAAGATTTGTGACATGGCTATAATTAAAATTGTATAATTACACATGATGAATTGTTCATAAATGGTGTCTTTGGTTACCATTCTCAGATTATCATCAACAAGGAGCCGACAAAGCCTCCGCCTGGCCATGCTGGCACCGGTTGGGTCCACTATAACATGGAGAACAGTCCCATAAGTGGAAAGGAGGTCTGGGACGTGAAGAAACTTCTGGAGGTAGGAAACCGAGACGAAGAGAAAAAAAATATTTCTAGGTAGACAAAGTTCACTGTGAGAAACAAGCTATACTGTAAGCATAAAGTACATGGTGGGAAGGGAGGGAGTGGAGTCTTTTTTTCAGTTAAAACCTTGGGACTGAATATTTAAAAAAAAAAAAAAATCTCAATGGATTCTCTAATGACACTTGCTTAAAATGTGTAAAATGCTCTGCACAATCTTATTTGTAGTTTGAGTGATGATAGTTGCAGGCAGTAGCTTTGGCACAGTCAGTATAAAACATTTTGCCATAACACTGCAGTTTGTCCTCATGATGTCAGAGTTAATAAGCCTGGTTTAGATCCAGATCCCACGCATGTAATGGAGGAGTGATTGTATTACAAACAATAGCTTTTTTCTAAAATATATTTTTGGGCCATTTTTGGCCTTTTATTGGATAGTGACAGTGGAGAGATGACAGGATGGGAGAGAAAGACAGAGGATGACATGCAAGGGTCCACTGATTGATTTGAACCATGGACATTACAGTTATGTGGCATGTGTCTTCACCGGTGGCCTGGGGCACGCCAATAATAGTGTTTCTAAATATTAATATCTTTATTTTTATCAGTTTTTGTAATGTTGACACATATAATTGCTGATAGATAATGGTCTCCTGTGTCCCTCAGCAATTCAGCTCAGACATTGCAGACAACGCCTCCACTGTGTGTCTGGCCCACCTGTTCACCTACCAGGATTTTGACGAGGGCACATTGGGACTCGCCTACGTGGCCCCTTCTAAAGCTCAGGCCCTGGGCGGCCTGTGCCCCAAACGTAAGGACACCGCCCTTCAGTGAAATGGCTTTCTTAGAATAAGCTCAGCAGTAAATGCTATATACAGTATATTGTCACAGCACAGCAGTACTGATAAAATGATTTGTTGAGGTCTAGGGGATGTAATTACCACTAAGTCTTATAGCTATCCGAGCTATGAACAAAAGTTACACTATCAGCAACACGCCACTCTCCTCTCCTCTTCCTCTACACACTCTCTCTCTGGCATCTGACAGGCTCATATTAGTTAAGACCTGCCTTCTTGACGTTTGGAAATCAAAAAATAAAAGACAATCTGTGACTGTGACAATATATACATCTACATCTTGAAACATCTGCAATACCAGTATATGGTTGATAGAATGGACATCTGTATGTAAAATATTTTACAATGTTATTACATTTTGCTCTGTTGTGCAGCTTGTGTATCATGTCTTGAAGACCATCTATGTTGCAGCACCAGTAAAAATCTCTTATCTGTTCCAGTCATGTAAAGGGAAAGTATTATGTAAAGGCTGCTAGTAGATCTGTTTACCAGTAGGACAGATTGTAATGAATACTGGTCTGGTCATGGAAAAGAGGGAAAATATACTAGATACTAATGTCTTTCTTTGGTTGTGTTATTTTGTAGCATACTACCCATCTCACTCTGTCAAGAAGCCCAGTTACCTCAACACAGGCTTGACCAGCACCAATAACTATGGCAAAACCATCCTAACAAAGGTCTGTTTTACTTTGTTTTTTCAGTCATCATCTTTGATATATAACTAATTACTGAGCACACTCAGTTTCAGCCAGGATCTTATGCAACATGTTATCTTGCCAAGTCTGAGTAGAACAGACACACCTTTAGTGTGGGTGTTATGAGTAATAACATAAAAAACATAATAACATTTAAAAAAAAAAATCTTGTTGCATTTTGACACCTAAAGTTTCTTGCACATTGAAACAGTTTACAGCCAGGTTTCAAAACATACATGTGAGCGTGGATTAATTTTTGGGATTTGGGGGCTGAGACTTGGTGTAATTAGCATTATTACTAGGAGAATGTGCTGTACTTAATCACTCGTGAGTTAAATAAGCAACACTTCTATAACACCAGCGTCTTATGAGTTTAGACTTGGTGTCAGTCTTGCATTTGCTGCTGATAGAAATGTGTGATTTGTTCTTAATTGATTTTACACATTAGTAAACTACGTTCATCATGAATGAATCTGGTGTGTTTGGGTCCCATCAGGAGGCAGATTTGGTGACCACTCATGAGCTGGGCCATAACTTTGGAGCAGAGCACGATCCTGACAACATCCCTTACTGTGCTCCCAGTGATGACCAGGGGGGGAAGTTTGTCATGTACCCTATTGCTGTGAGCGGAGACCATGTCAACAACAAGGTACCCACCCTACCAGTGAACAAGTAAAACATGGTATTCAACCACAACACGGTATACCACAGAAGCATTACTATCTAGTTAGTGTCAATGTGTCAGTATACAACAAACTATGCTGTCAGTTTATAAGATACAGTGAGTTAATGATGAAAAGTGTGATATAAAGTGTGAACCCCACCACAGTGTTGGATAAGTGTGACTCACAGTTGTTCCTGTGAAATATCATGACATACAGTAAATGTGCCTCCTCCACCATTGGCCTTAACAGCTAATGTGCATATGACTTTTCTTGCAGTTTGAGGTGAAAAGTGGTGCTGTTTATCTGTTGTGACTTTTTCTGCACTTGGAAATATCTGCAGGGTTTAAAATCGAATCTTGAATCACATCAATCTGCATACAAAGGCCATGAAACCTGTAAATGCACGATCAGTTTTGACAAAAAAGATGCACTCATTGCAGGAAGGAATTGAGTAAATGACCGTTGAGAAATGTTTGCATCAGATTTACATCAGTTATTTTTCTAGTATTTTAGCTTCATGGCAGTCCTTCACCACTATCACCTCTCACATCTGAGCAAAAAACATCCACTCCTAGTTAAATTTAACCCCTGTCTACTTCTCTTCCCCCCACCCCAAGCGTTTCTCCAACTGCAGCAAGATCTCCATAGGAAAGACGTTACGTTTCAAGGCTCCTGTGTGCTTCAAGGAGAGGAACAGTAAAGTATGTGGGAACTCCAGAGTGGAGAATGGGGAGGAGTGCGACCCTGGGCTACTCCACCTCAACGACGACCCGTGCTGCACCTCTGACTGCAAGTTTAAATTCGGTGCACAGTGCAGGTATGAACTCCAAATGACACATTATCACAGTTTTACAGTTGATTCAGTTTCAAATGTGCACAAATAAGTCCATCCCATATTGAAACTGTTAATTCATAAAACTTTTATTATTTTATTGAACTTTAAATGTCTGAAAATCTTTGTTACTAGCTTGAAAATGTTTGTTTTCTCCACAGCGACAGAAACAGCCCGTGCTGTAGGAACTGCATGTTTGAGCAGGCAGGAACAAGGTGCCAGGAAGCCATCAATGCTACCTGTAAAGGCATATCCTCCTGCACAGGTGAGCGCCCTCTGCTGTTTGAACACAAGAATTGCAGCAATCACTGTCTGAAAGGCTGTTAGAAATTTAAAAATGATCAGTTAAAAATACTGTGAAAAATGGTTATAGGTTTTGTAATTTGGAGAAAATTTACCACACAAGGTGATTCAATAGATCTCTCAACCTTTCTTTCACATCATAGGCAACAGTAGTCAATGTCCACCTCCTGGAAACGCTAAGGACGATACTGTGTGTGTCGACAACGGCCGGTGTCGCAACGGAGAGTGCAACCCTTTCTGTGAGGCCATGCAGAACCTTCGGTCCTGTGCCTGCAACGGTAAAGAGCCCAAACTGAGAGAAGCTCAATGGAAAAGTGTTAAATGCTCTTTGAGTTAATCTTCTCCTCTGTTTGCAGAAACAGAGAATTCCTGTAAAGTGTGCTGTAGGAGAAAAGATGGCAGCTGCACTCCCTTCATACAGACCAACGAGAGTTTCCTTTTCCTTCGCAAAGGAAAACCCTGCACTGTGGGCTTCTGTGACGGGGACGTGAGTGACCCGACCTGTTAACAGTCCGCTCCACAGAGAGGATTCCTGCTGATCCTTTCATTTTTATATCATGTTTAGTTTTTTTTCTTTTTTCCTTTAGATCCAAACAGTCCAACACATAGATAGAAAATGTAACAAACACTGCAACAGATTTGTAGATTTGCTTTATTTGTTTGGAGAGTGTAATGTTCCGTTTATCATCACAGGGGAAGTGCATGAAGCAGGTACAGGACGTGATTGAGCGGTTGTGGGATTTTATTGACAAACTGGACATCAACACATTTGGTAAGTGGTTTACAGCAGGCTACTTTCCCACAACAGGCATATGATTATATGGAAAATGAGTCTTACGATTTTGTATTTATTGTTCATGTCTATCTTAACCCCACCTCTCCATCAGGGAAGTTCCTGGCTGATAACATAGTGGGCTCTGTCGTGGTGTTTTCACTCATCTTCTGGATTCCTCTCAGCATCCTGGTTCACTGTGTGGTAAGAAACTGCCGGACATCAGTTTACACTAGTTGACTTCAGTGTGCCATGAACTGCTCTTTTTGGATTCTGTAGCTTTGTGGTTTAAGATAAATCTCTTCACCAGCTACAGTAATGGTTTTAAAACTTTTACTTCGTTAAGTGCTGATGATGCTGCTGTTTTTGCGTTTTTCTTTCCAGGACAAACGACTTGACCAGCAGTATGAGGAGAACACAAAGTCCTTCTACTACCCTCCGAATGTAAGTTTGTCATCTCCCAAATGCTGTGCTCGTATATGATCTTGTGCATCAGCATTGCTGCCACACTAACCAAACTAATACACTCCCACAATGCTTTTTGAAACACACTGCCATCTTTTAATAAGGAGGGGAGAGCATAAAGGTTTATTGTTCAAGGTGAGGTATTTCTTTTCTTTTTTTCTGAATTGATTCTCTCTCTTCATGCATGGTCTGTCACCATTTATCCAAAATCCTATTGAGAGAAAACAGAGATTACCAACAATGAAATTATGTATTTACACCAAACTTCTCTCTGCTATATTTGGCAGCAAAGTTAAAAAATGTTGTAAAATAATGTTTAAACTTAAGAATTACCCATATGTCTGGCTTATTTATCCTTCAAAAGTTTTTTAAAAAAAATTATATTTTTGCAATCACAAATGCCTTCCTTTGTGATTTGTTAGTAGATGATTTTCTTGTCAGACATTATATTTATTGTCTCTTTGACATGCAGTTTGTGCTACTGCAAAACATTCATACTCTTAAACCTGACATTATTTCCAAGACACACCTGGTCTTATATATATTGGGACAGGACATGCATGGATTTAGAATCATAAAAAGCTGTAACTTGAAGCAGTGTGAGCTAGCGGTCAGGCCTCACTGTCACTGCTGGGCTCAATCTCCGAAATGACCTGTCCATCACTCTTTGCCTTGGCCCCTTTCCATCCTCATTGGAACTGCAGCAGATGGTGGAAGTTTGTAGTAGAGCTCCCGCCATAGGTGAGTGCGTGTGCCATGGCTTGGTGTTGCGATGCGTTGCCATTGAATCCATGATGATGATGCATGGTCAGTGGCCCGACGTTTGGGATACTCCTGCAGTCGTTTACTCCTTGATGTAATCACTGATCTAGTTGCACATTTTCCAGCTCTCACTTGCGTCTTTCATCCGAGAGATGAAGCGAGAGAGGCTTAAACTGAGGCTAATGTGACTGAATAACCGTCAAGCATGTTCCTCTGCACACATGTCATCCATGCAGAGTCGTATCAGATCAGAAATTACCTCAAGAAAGCAAGATTGCATTTTCGGAGTATTCAAACAGAGAGAGGACTGAACAGGTTTCACCTTGTTGTCTTTTGTGGAATCCGACGCAGTGTGTGTCAACATTTTAAGTTTGCATCTGTTGCTGTTTAAAGCCACAACAAGAAGAGGGTAATGTCATCTAGGTGTTTTTTTACCCTTTTGTTTTCTTTTTTAATGGCTGTTTGCTGTCGAGTCCTTTTTTTTTTCTTTTTTTTTAGGTTTGATTGGGAACACGTGGAGACTGAGGGTACATTCCTCTGTAGACCTTCCTCACTGTAGACATTTTGACTTGTAACAGCAGGAAAAACACTGGAGTAACTAATACAATTAATGATGGCTTAATGTCATGTTGGTGAGCCTGTCAGCCCTGCATGTGAGCTGACAGGCACACTATCAGGGCTCTGGTGCCCCTAAATGGACTTAAGCCATTCTTAATATTAGTTACTCCTCAGTTTGATGACACAAAATGTCCACCATAAGGAGGGTCTCATATTTTACTCATTCCCACTTTTAAAGGGGATATTGGGGGTGGTAATGGGGATGGAGATGGCACATAATTATTAATGAATTTCCCTTTAACAATCATGGAAATAAGATGAAGATTATGATAATAAAACTACTGTATGTCATGTTAAGTTCAGGGGAAATTCACAGAATGGAGTAAAACATGGAATGGATCCCACCTCAGTCACTCCGACAGCTTTGATTTTTTTTTTTTTTTTTTTTTCTGCTGTCTCACATTGTTCTTGTTCTTCAGAGTCAAGACATGCTGGGCAACCTCGAGTCAGCGTCCATGCGCATCGTCAAGCCTCCTCAGCCTCACTCCTCCTCCGCCGGCCGGACCGTGCTCTCCTCCCTGCCCCCGCAGCCTCAGCAGCTGAGCCAGGCCGGGGCCCCTCCCGCGGGCAGCAGTACCCAGGCCCCCGGTCCGAGCTACGACCTCACCCCGGACAGCGCAGGGGGGTTACGGATGGCAACCATCCAGGAGGACACCAGCAGCGACTCTCACCTGGGAGAGGAGGGCCTGTCGGAAGATTTCACAACCGCAGGAGCCTACTCGTCGGCTACGAAATCCTCCTACGAGGATCTGACCGAACAGAACCTGCCAGCCAGGGACAGACGGCGCCTCAAGAGGCAGGAGTGCATTGACACTAAAGAGACCGAGTGCTGAGATTCAACAAGCAGCACTTTTTTTGTCGAAAAGTTCCAACATGGAACCTGATATGTGTTTTAGAGAACATGCAAATGCGTGCAGCATCATATGCATTTTTCTTGCCACAAATCACAGACAGCAACTGGTGAAAGGTAACAGCATACATGTTTCATAGGTCAGATTTTAGTGTTTAACATTTCAGCCAATGCTAGATGTGGATAGTATTCAGTCAGCTGTAACTTTGAGCCACTATACAATTTCTTGAATTCCTGACTACAGTTAAATTGAAATGTGATTTCATGTTTTCATGTATCGGTGCTGAAACGATGCTGTGCCTTTTTTCAGTTTGGTAGGTGTTTCTTGGCGAGATGAAACCTGTGGAAGTGAATCTAAGTTGCAGCCCTTTGTGCTAGGTTTATCGCGGACCAGTGACCCAAACACATCATATTTAAATGATCTTTTTGTTGTTTCTACTGTGGTTTCTCTATATACAGATAAAAAAAAAAACGATTTATGCCTCTATCAGCTTTTGCAAGCATGCTGTGTCAAAAAAAAGTGAACAAAGGTTGTGTTTCTTAAGTAATCTAAGCATTAAGTTAAAAGCCTAAATCTTGCCTTTCCCCCCCTAAAACACTCGTGCACAAAGTACTGTCTGTGAAGCAATGTGACCTCAGGTTTGCTCCGTTTTAAAAGTGAAAGATGTTAATATTATTAATGTAGCTGCGGTTATTTTCTGTTAAAAGAAAATATTTCAGTGTGACTCACGGATGCTGAACTTAAAAGATAATTGTTGTATCCTGAATCAAAAAAATAACTGCACTTGAAAGTATTGTTCGCATTACTGGAGACGTGAATTATGTTTTATAAATGTACTTAATGTGCTGTCATCAGTAGTTTGTACATTTAACTTATAATGCAACATTTTGATTCTGTGCAAGGATTTGGCAGTAGACTCTACAGTATTACACTTATTTTATATGACCTGTAGTTTAAATTTTAAGAAAGTAAGTCTCCTGTAGTGTGATGCTTTAATGATTAATCATGTACTCTTTCTGTGTGGTTGATCCCTGTATGAAACACTTTGGTGCCTTCTTCTTATTGTGCAGGAACCGTTCCTTCTGTTCAGACAGACGGGGGAAAATCCAAGTACATGCACATGGATCTGGACATCCTGAGTTTAATTTTAGATACCTGAAGTGCTCAGATGTTATTTTTCCAACATCCTGCCGCTTGGTTTTCGGTCCTTGTGCCAATTTGAGTCCATGCACCTCTTTCACTTACTTATGCTGTTTCACCACTGTTGCCTGCTGTGTCACATGTTAAATTACTTTTAAAAATGTATTAAGTGGAGGTCAAGAAAAAAGTAAACTGTATCTAACATGGAGTGCTGACTGGATGTGAATTGTTACACAGACAGATTTCACGTGTCGTATCAGATGAATGATGTGTATATTCATAATGTTTTTATGCTTATAATTTTTTTTTTTTTAAGTCACATGCTTGCATTACTTACACTCCTCTCAAAATAAAGATCTTTATTGTGCATTTCAAATCTTGACATAAATGCAGTCCGCTGTACATACTGTCAGTTTACCAGGCAACACAGAAATGCTGGTGAGATATTTCATCTCCACTGAATGTCCAGCTCTGTTGGATCCTAAAGGAAAAATGTTTTCCATACAAATCCAACGTCCTCCTGTTCACTGGTCACAGAGCAGGCTGCTCTCTGGGCTCTTTCTGTCCACGTCTCCCCAGTAGGGCAGGATGAGAGGCAGGTCAACTACTCGCCTCTCCAGCAGCGCCCACAGGTGCTCGGTCACAAACTGGTTGCCCTTCTCTGAGAGATGCAGCCCATCAGAAAGGTAAAGTGTGTAATCCTGTGGAGCAGAGAACAACACAGGATTTTTAAAAGATTAAATACTCACACTTGTACTCCTTTAAGTATCATATATTAAAGGATGAGAATGAACAGTTACAAAGCTGCTACTTTTAGGGAATTGTTGAGAAAATGTCCTGGAAATTAGTAGGAAAGTTAGAGATCTATAAAATAAAGTACCTGAAATTATAGACATTAAGTTTAAAAAACAAAACAACAACATAATATGCTTATATATTGTTTAAACTACATGCTGAAAATAATGTTTTTTTTCTCTCTTCATATGTTAAGATGCATATGAATCCAACTATAAACCAGTTGAACCCCCCGTTTTTCTCATAATTTGCATCACCCTTTTTGCAAAATGTCTAAATCTAACCCATACCTGCAAATTAGTGTAAAATTAAAGGAGCTGTAAAATAAATCATCATCATTCAGTATTCAATAATTTTATCAGCTGATTCAGAAACATAGAATTTGGATGAACTGCCAGTTTCATTCATGAGTTCAAAGTTTTCAAGGAGCTTTCCTGAAAGGAACTGTGTAATTTGGTACTAATTATAGAGGAAATGGAAATTTCCTGAAAAGAAAAAATTCAAGTAAATATTTATGTTTGCCTGTAGACAAAATTCACATTTCTTTCATGTTCAGCTGAAACTTTGTGGAAATAATTAAGAAATGACAGTTCTGTAAAATATCGCAATGTCCGCAATGTTTTCTGTATGAGGACTTCATGTTACAAGTGCTGCCCACCTGTCCGTCTCTCTGCATGAGGGTCCAGAGGTCTAGGACGTCTGTACCACACTGACCAGCTGCCTGGACACATGCCTGGGCATACTGTCCTGCTACAGAGTTGAGGCGATTGAGAGTACCTCCTGGAAGACATATAAAGAGGTATTCATGATCTTTGCAGGCCCGGATTGTAAAAAATAGTTCTATGCGACGATACAAGAACGAGAGAGTGTTACCTTTCAGGATACACTCCTTCTCCCAGGCTGGCTCGTGAATAGGAGGAGGGGTGATGAAAATAACTTTGTCAGCTGACACTCCAGCTGAAGCCAGGAGCTTGGAGATCTCCTTCAGGTTCTCTGAGTACTCCTGCAGAGAGATGTGTTGCTGAGGGTTCTTATCTGCACGACAGGAACAGATGGAAGGAGGCAAAATCAGAAAGGTATATTAGGAAGGAATGACAAATTCTTTGAGCAACTTTTTAACGTGAAACTGCTTTATTCAGCGTTTTTACTGGTTTTAATCACTTTGTACGACAGTCCAACATGCCCCCTTATTGGATATCACTTATTGATTGGACGCTGCAGCTGATCAGACTGATCTGATACATCACTGCAGTTTCATACCGAAGTGGAGACAGATTACAGATTACAGATTAAATTTAAGTGTATCATTCCCAAGTTTTATGTTTATTTATATATTCATCATATAGTTAAAAATCTGTTAATTGTCGGTCTGATCAACAAAAGAACCATAAACAACTTTCTTCATTTATCAGAAAGATTTTTTTCATGATGTTATTTCCTCCATTAAACTGTTTCTTGCTGACAGACAGACTCTTCCTGACTTTAACTTTATCCATAATAACAGTTAAACACATTTGTATATTACATCATTTATCGTCCTTTCCATTCAGTCACATGTGAGGCTGAAAATTCCTGAGTGTCGAGTTTGATATGAGTTACATCATTTCCATTTGCCCTGAAACATTTAGCCAAATACATATTTTCCAGTGGTCAGGAGACACCCTGATCATATTTTGGGTTATTGAATGATGAATTCACTATCAGGGTTATCAAAAAATACAGATGGAAATGATCAATAAATAGTATACACGCATTCTGCCAGTAGAAATGGTTTCTACAGCTGTTAAAGCCGACTGACAGCTGATCCAGGTGTGATCAGCTGTGATCAGCTGTCGCCGTCATCAGAAACGGACGTCGCTTCACGTGACGCTTCAGAGGAGAGGACGTCTCATGTCTCTTAAAACAAATTTCCTCGTTTCCTCTCTCCTCGCTTGATTTCCTTGCGTCTCTCCTTGCATCCACGGTGGGAGGGACTAAGACGCAAGGAAAAGACGCAAGTGAGGGAAACGTTGATGCAATTTAAGAGATTTGGGATGCACCCAGTGTTTGCAGCAGCAATGCTTTATCAATACAGTGGGTGTACTTCCGGTCAGAGTAATTGTACCTTCCAGGGCACAGTCGTTGGCGCCAAAGAAGACAGTGACAGCTGCAATGTTGTTGTCTGCTGAGCTCTGACTGTTGATGAGACGAGGAAGAACAATTTTGGCCCATCTGGAGTTGTAGCCAGAGAGTCCTCTGTTCACAACGTCACACTTTCTGAGGGGAAATTAAATGCCGGGTTAAGATATTGGTCAAAGTTGCATGCAAGATACAAAATCACAGCCATGTGAATGTCTAAAACTGAAGCACTTAAAGGAATTATATTAAAAATACGACTTAAGTCAAGAGACATTAGATGGGAACTGACCTTGCTAGTCTGTTGGCAATTTCTGAGCCCCACCCATTGGCTTGAAATGAAAACTGAAAGAAACACCATTAATACCATTAGCTCGCAAAATAACAGATAATGCGAATTAACGATAAGATAGCAGCGAACAAAATGCACAATATTGCAGTAGATCTCCATGCATGATCTTACCTGTGTGATTGAGTCGCCAAATAAAATCACTTTAGGCCAAATAACTGTTTTGTACTTGGACATGATTATGTTGCAGAAAACTAGTTGCAGTCGCAGTGGACTGTACTTCCGGTTGTGGGAGGAAGTGTTTCACCAAACTTCACAATAAAAGTCTTGACATTATGACTTTTCCATGAGAGATAACACCATGTAAGACATTTTTGTCCCTGGGTAGTAAGTGTTAATATCTAAATGCTTATGCCTAAAAAGTCTAGAAAACGGCTGTTATTCCCTTAAAACGTTGCTTTTGTGACCAGGACAATGATATTTTGAAATATACTTATTTCCAATGGGAAAACTGGCAAATCTGCACGTTTTTATTCACATAAAGTCAGAAAAAACAACACATGAATCATAATTAACATGTATTTATACTAAAGTTAATCAAAAGTGACCACAAAAGATTAAAAAGTGAGTCGTTTTTCGACGTTTACAATTACACTATAAATCACTTCCACGAATCATCCCCCAAATATTGTCTCCCATCATCGTCATCATTAATAAATCAATCATCCGGTGATTCATACGTTGTTTTTTCTGACTTTAAGTGAATGAAAATGTGCAAATTCGCCCGTTTTCTCATTATTTATAAGTTTTCTTGCACCACTTAAAATCAAGAAGGTGCCCCCCCCCCGGTGAAGCTTTGGCGACCCCTGGTGGGGGTCGGGACCACCAGTTTGGGAAACAATGTTGTAAACACCATATTTTTTCCTCCACCTGCATTCCGCGAAGACCCGCCCTGCTCTGCCTCTGATTGGCTAGTACTCGTTACCTTCGGTGGTTAGATTGGTTAGGTTTAGGCATGGGGAGTGAGATGATTGGGTTAGGGTAAGAATTTTGACGACAGACCCAATCAGAGGCAGAGTAGGGGCGGGTCTTCGCAGAATGCGGGTGGAGGAAAGAAATAACACCTCTTTGATGTTACTTTGTCATACTCACCGCTGAGAGGCGCTGCAGTTAGATCAGCTTGTTATATCAGCTTTCTTTGGCTCTGCGAACATGGCGGAGCTCAGGCTGCGTTTTGGCAAGGGAGCAAACGATATAGCGCACAAAATATGTCACCGTCACCTCCTGGAAACTCAATACAAACAAGGTAAATGTGCTACACACGCTTCGTCTCTACCTGCTGGGGTTGTGGCGGTTGACATTCAAAATGGCAGTCTGTGTGGAGCCGAAAACGCTGCAGAGGTGACCGTTGGAGCTCCACGGCACGGTTACACAAGGGTAAACGCGCCGCTCTGTGCAGGTAACAATGCGTGGGGAAATGGCTTTGTCGCCGAATATGACCATTATATTGGACTTAAGAAAGAGTATTCACTTTCTAAAGAGATTCGCGTTCAAATTAGAGGAAGACTTTTCTCTCGGCACCGGTGTCAAGCCGAGTTTCGGAGGACTTTCTGCACGTCAAGGACTCCTCGTCGATACTTGTGGTGGAGACATGGACAGGTTGTTTTTATCAGGGCTTACACCGGGAATGGAGACCGCTCTGTGCCGCTTTACAAAACCAAAACAGGCTATTATGAAATTCTGGAGGTGTCACCCACCGCCACTCACGCCCAGATAAAAACAGCCTACTACAAGCAGTCCTTCATCTACCACCCGGACAGAAACTCCGGCAGCGACGAGGCCACTGTCCGCTTCTCGGACATCAACGAGGCCTACACCGTGCTGGGCAACAAGGGGCTGAGAAAGAGGTACGACCGGGGTCTGTTGAGTCTATCAGACCTCACTGCAACAGCTAAACCCTCCGCCAAGGACACCGCCGGGAGCCCGGCCAAGCAGCAAGCCGGGAGCCGGCGGTCTGCTGTGACTGCAGACAGCCGAGAAGGCGTCTTTGATTTCGACCAGTTCTTCAAGTCCCACTACAACGAGCAGCTGCAGAGACAAAGAGACATCCGAATCCGCAAAGAGGACATGATGAGGAAGAAACAGGAGACGATGGGCGAGAAGAAGCTGGGCAGGATGATGGAGGTGGGAGTCGGGGTGCTGTTGGCGATGGCCGTGGGAATATTAATAAGCTTAAAACGAGGGTGACGTGAGGAAGGATGGAGCACTGGACACTGATGCTGTTGGGGCCAAGGGCTGGGCAATATATCGATATTATATCGATATTGTGATATGAGACTAGATATTGTCCTAGATTTTGGATATCGTAATATGGCATAAGTATTGTCTTTTCCTGGTTTTAAAGGCTGCATTACAGTAAAGTGATGTAATTTTCTGAACTTACCAAACTGTTATAGTAGTTCTGTTATTTGCCTTTATCCACTTATTCATTATATCCACATTACTGGTGATTATTTATCATCAGTAATGCTCATCCCTACAATATTGTCGCAATATCGATATTGAGGTACTTGGTCAAAAATATCATATTTGATTTTGTCCATATCGCCCAGCCCTTTTGGGGCCCTTAAATCATCACCTTTCACATCCATGTTTAACTAAAACCCCTTCTTCTTCCCTGGAGACTTGAACAACTAAATGTCAGTGAAATCACGATTGATGACTCACCTTCATCCTTTCGGTCAGTGTGACAGTGCAATAGTGTAATTTGTTTATAGATCACATTGTTCTCATGTAAGCTGCTAACCAAAGATTTAGCTGTAATGTGCATTAGAGCTGCAACAATTAGTCGATTTAATAGATAAGTTGATCAACAGAAAATTAATCAGCAACTATTTTGATAATCGAATAATCATCTTAGTCATTTTTTAAAGCAAAAACACACTATAATACATGATGGTTAACTGCATATCTTAAGATTTTGGACTGCTGTTCAGATAAAACAAGACATTTGAAGTCACCATGTGCTCTAAGAAATTGTTTCCACAATTTTTTTTGACAAAAAGATTAATCAATAATAAAAATAATTGTTAGTTGCAGCTCTAATGCACATAAACCTGTAACGATTGCTCAGTTATTTGATTAGGAGATTACTGGCACCTTTTTTGGAAATCTTAAAGTAATTTTTGAAGCACAAATGGCAAACATTTGTCTGTGTTGCTAAAATATTTTGACGTTTTTGGACTGACACAGACAAAACAAGCAATTTGAAGACATCACCTTGGCTTTAGGAAACTGTGATTGGCATTTCTCACAATTTTAGGGCATTTCATTAAAATGATCAATTGCCACTGGAAATAACTGTTAGTTGGAGCCCCACATGTGCATATGAGCAAGCATGTGCCACAGAACAAGTGCAATTTTTCCATGAACACAATATTCATTCGTTTTACTGTAAAACAAAAGGTTTGATATGTTACCAGTTTCTTTTTTTTGCACTGGTTTTAGCTTGGTGGTCCAGTCTCCTGTTGTTCAGTTTGTCAGTCATATTGTCAGCATTATGTCCTCACCGTGTCAGCATATTATGAGCATTTCATCACACGCTGACAGAGAAACCCTCAGTGGTTAACAACCTTTTTAGTGCAATAATTCAACTCCTTTTGGCTTTTATAAAGTCATCTGTCACACAGATTTCTTATTTTTATGGAAGCAAGTTTTGATTATGGTTGCACTGTTTCTTGGGAGACCATCAAACAGGAAATGTAAGGTTGTGGTGAGATGGTTCAGTTGAAGAATGTGCCTTTGATGTAAAATCAGTAGTTATATTGTCCAGATATTTAACTAATAAATGACCTCTGAGCAGTGCTGTCAGAGGACAATGTGTGTGTCTTTTGTTAACATGCTTCACCAACCCGAGTCATCAACACAAACTGATTAAAAACATTCAAATAACCTAATTTAAAAAAAAAATTCTGGCAACAGCTGATGAAATAAAGTAACTTAAAAGACTCAACACACACAAATGTATGTAAAAGTTTTTATTTAAATGTTTTATTTACACTGAACACAAACATTTAGTGCATGAAATTCACAGTAAACGTCACAGATAAAAGTAAACATATCAGTGCATGTTAGTAGCGAACTCGAGTCAAACAAAACCTCCAGTGCATCAACACAAATACTGTTATTAAATAATATTAAAAACTCAAATAAAATTAAAAGTGCTTGCATATCAAAGACAACACTAAAAGCTATGGAAAAAACTACTTAGCTTATTTAATTTCTTCTCCTACACAGACTTTCCTTAATGTTGAGGCCTATCTTTTCAAATCCCATGATTTTGGTTTGGTTGCTGAGGCCGTTAGTTACAGTGAAATTGGACCACAGAGACAGACAGCAAGATCTTTTTCAATTAGGATCTAAATAATGAACATAGATCAACCATCTGCACTATTCTTATTTCTCTTGTCAAATTTATTTTGGATAAAACAATGAGTTGTGCACAAATCCAAGTTGCTTATTCCCTTAAATCAAGCCCCTTAAAAATATTTTTAGCATTTGTACCTGCAGTGATCAAGTCTCCAACCCTCTTTAGGTCAAAGGTTAACTGTAAGTGGTTATGAACGCTGCAGTCGTGTCTGCACACATTCAGATGACTGGGTTGAGGGCGTCATAGAGCCGCTGCACCGCCAGCTCCACCATCTCTCTCAGGGAGTCGTCCTCGGTGCAGTCGTCCTCGCAGCACACCGACTGGTGAGGGGAGAAGAGGCCGGTGAGAAAGACCCAAAACAACAACAGTCGCACCAAATACCTGACACCGTCCTGTGTCTTAGTATAACAGGCTGAAAGCTTCTCACCCTAGTTTCCAGGCAGATGTGAACCGTCTTCCCATCTACTGTCACAGAGATGTTTTTACCATCACTGAAATCCACAAATTCCTCTCCAAACATGTCCCTAAAGACAGAGGACAGAGAATATATTACAGTATACCCACCAAACACTGTGATCCATGTTTACAACGTTATAAACAAGTGAATAAACTGTAGATATAAAAAGCTTGGGTAGCACTCACTGCAACATGACCTCTAGTCGTGCTTGGAAGACGTCCATGTCCATAATGGCGCTCTGGGTCTCCATGACTGTTAATAAAACACAAATTTAATCACATTCGATCAAGACATCATAGAACCTTTCTAGTATTTCAATTTCAGTGATGGTCAAAGAAAAAATATAAATAAAATACAAGAAAAGATGTTCATAGTTTGATGTTCCAACCTTTCTGAGCCTTTGGGTTGGACTGAACTTCCAACACTACAGTGGTGACAGCGTCAGCATACATGTCATTCAGAGGATTCGCAATCCACTGAAACAGGGAAAAAAGGGTGGTTGAGTTGACTGAAACCTTTATAGAAAGCAGAGTATCCACAATGTACAGCACCTATAGAAAATCATCAAATCCTGTCAAAATCCTTACCTTTAGTTACCGTGGAATTTAAAACATTAAACTTTTTCCATCTGTATTTATGAATAAGAAAGGATATAGGACAGCACACCTAGTTTACTTTTTTTTAATTGCCACACAGACGTTTCGGGCAAGACGCCTTTCTTCAGTGTGTGTTCTGGTAATTTTCACAATCAACACAGGTGGGATTAATTATAGATATCCACAATTGGCACAAAAGGCCCATCCCAGCAGAGGGAGCTACAAACATATAACGTAGATTCATGACACATTATAGAAATACAATAATAAACAAAAAGCAAAAACGAGTTCTGTTAAATCTCCTCATTCAACCCATTGGGAATGAGGGTATTAACATACATACTTATTGCATAAATGCTTAGCAGGACAACAGCTGGTTGAAATTGCCTTCACTCTTACCTCCAGCAGCACCATGCCCACTTCATGGATCAGAGTGATGCTTTTAAAGATCCTCAAAGTGTTTTTCTCGGTTCCATCCAGCTCCTCCACGTCACCTGAGACGGAGAAAAAAAACGGCAGCACTCTGTATGAGGTGAACTCAACTATAAACATACATTTGTAAAAGTGCACATGCATATAATACCAGTCAAAAGTTTGGACACACTTTCTGATTCAAATGTGAAGGTGTGTCCAAACTTTTATGTATGTGCTGTTAAATGCTTGGTCACTCAACGCACACACACAAATATAGAGGTCCTCTTACCAGTGAGGTTCCTCAGATGGCACACAAGCAGCGAGTAAGGTCCAGTGAAGGGGATGGCCTGGGTCTGTTTCACTGTGCTCATGGCCAACTCTGTGTATGCTGCAATACAGACACATCAGCTTAGCAACAAATCTCTGAACAGATTCACACCAGCAGCTCCATTTCTGATTTGTTGATGACCCTTTTCATTTTAGTCCCTGGTGGTACTTTGCTGCAGGTGGCGAGAGGATTTGGGGAATTGAAGGCTACTCACTAGACAGGTCTGATGGATTGAGGATGTGGTAGTTGAAATTCTTCTTCACCAGTATGCCTGACACCCTCTGACCCTGAGCACACTTCTTATCCGCCAGAGAACCCATCACCTGAGCGGAGGAGCAGAATCCACTTTTTAATGAGTGGATTTGTGTTTTAAGATGACAAAACTAACTCGACCTGACATTGTTAAGCAGGAAGGGAGCTTAAAAAGTCTCATATAGACAAGAAAAAAATTGACAGAGGAAAACAGGCAGTTCACTGACCTTGGCTAGTTTCTCTCCTCTGAAGTTGAGGGTGACAGCTTCTGTGTTGCGAGGGTTGTGGACTTCGATGTGAACCTGGTCATTATCCTCATACTCCCTGATCAGCGCAGCCTTCAGACGGGCCATCTCATTCTGCTCCCCGTGGACCAAGATCTGAGGATGACATGCGGACGAGAGAGCCACGGAGGATTAAAGCTTTTGTCATTTACAACTGACCTGACTGTTAGGTACAGAGAACACACAATTTTAAACTTTTTATTTTTCCTCGTACCACGTGCGGAGGTTTGAGAGCCCTGATGAACTCGCTGGTCTGCTGGTAGTCCGTGTGGGCGGAGAAGGAGATGTAGTCAACAGACATCTTCAGCTGCAGCTTCTGCCCTGACATGGTAGTGATCTCCTCCGGCTCAGACATGATATGCTGTAGAACGTACACATTAACCACAGTGATTTGAATTCATATATTATTATTATTATTTGTAAACATTTACTGCCTCAACAGACACATCGGATTCGAGTGTAGATGAGCAGAAAATCTGAATAAGTAACAACGCTTCTATCCCAGAAGATAAATCAGCTTGTTGATATGTTGATACGTTCTGTCCTAAAACAACAATCAGGAGCTCAAATGAACATTGACATGTTTTTCTCGCTGTAATAATTCCTCTTGTTCATACTGGACTTTAAAAAACGAGTCCTGTCATGCTCTGACCTTGGCCAGCGTGCCCTCCACACAGTATCCAGCGATAATGACTCCATTCCTCTTGTCAGTGCACCAGCTTTCAAAGAGCTCTCTGGAGAGGCCGCTCTGCATCATACCCGGGGACGCCATCACCACACTGGGACCGATATCATCGAAGTGATCCATGCTCTGGAGAGGACAGACGCCACATTTAGATGATGAAGCCTAAATTTATAAAACAGCGTGGGTGTCTGGGTCTGTAGCAGCTCTCCACCTTGAGGTTGCTGATGTGCTTGAAGACAAAAGGGTTGTTGATATTGATGGCCTTGCGGATCTTGTCGTTCATTGCGTTGACATAGGTCTGGTACACGGCCATGCACTTCTTGGCCAGGGATGAAGCATAATAGATGGGGATGTCATGGAGCTCAGGGTGGTTCTGCCAATACTCGTCTACAGGGGGACATGAAACAACCTCACAGCTTCCTCTCATCTCCTCATGATTGAATGAAGACGAAATGTTAAAACAAGTGTAATACAATGCAAATATGTGGCACTTTTCCATGACAGAAGATCAAAACTCTTAGATGGGATGGGAGAATTTGGAGACTAACAATGTTGTTCAGTGGTGTTTTCTCACCCAGGATGAGCAGCAGCTCCTGGGCCCGTCCCAAGGCGAACACAGGGATTAAACAGCGACCTTCTCTGTTGACAATGTCGTGTACTGTGTTACAGAAGCGAGCCTCACGTTCCTCCCTCTTCTCGTGGATGTGTGTGCCGTAGGTCGACTCCTGCCGAAAGAATAGCAGAATTCATCGTGTTGTGATCACATTAAGATCCATTAAAAGTAGTGTTTAATGTGAATTCTTTAATGTAAACATGATGCATTTTTGGCGTACTATGATTAAGATGTCAGGTTTGACACTGGGGATCTCAGCTGCCATCAGATGCCTGTCTTCTTGTCGGGAGAAGTCTCCTGTGTACAGCAGCTTTGGAGGGAAAAAAATGGAGGAAGTACATCTTAGCAATGCACACACATGAAAAACAGACAGATATTAGACTTTATGAATGAACGACAGGGATCTCTGAAACAGAAAATGTCGTTATAAATACAACAAATCAGAGTGTCCAGTAATTACAGGACTCGTTACCTTGACTCCAGCTATTTCAATCATGAACATGGCAGCTCCCAGCACATGACCAGCGTGGTAGCACCAGAACTTGATTCCCGCCACCTCCTTGACCTCGTGAAAGTTAATGGTCTCAATCTTATCCATGCTCTCTTCCAGGTCAGTCTCAGTGTACAGCATGTCATCTGCAGAAATGTTGCTGCAATATATTGAAACGGTGAGTGAATAGCAAGAGAGTTACATCACAATTCAGCCAATGAGACGATTGCTTCTTCCCAACCTGACTTTGACGTAGTCTGACAGTAGCCAGCGGTAGATGGCCTTAGTGGCGTGAGTCATGAAGGTCCGGCCTTTGAAGCTGGTCTTCTGGAGGAACCAGGGTAGAGCTCCACAGTGATCCAGGTGGAAACTGGCAAGAGGACAGAAACATCAATATCAAGTTAAACATCCTTTCAGTTATCATGATCTTGCACATAAATCACTTTGATAAGCAGAATAAAAGCACAAGAATTTGTCTCGGTGATGTTGAAGCAGGAACATAATACAGATGTGTTGAAAGACCTTTAACATGAGGGCTTGACTGATAAATTGGCCAATAGTAGCTTATTGCAGATACATTGATATGTAGATCAATAAATATAATATTCTTTTATGATATTATAATTTAAAAATGAAATAAAGAAATTAAGGGAACAAATATCCAAAGCATTTGTTTATGTTATGTAGTTGTGTAAAAACTAAAAGTATTGATATTGGTATCAGCCTTAAAAAACCAGTAAGGATCAGGCTACATTCCTCACATAGACAGTACCATAGACCAGCTACATACAGTACAGAACTCAGCTTCCAGGCTTTTAACCAGAGTAAACAGGTTTGAGCACCATCACCCTGGTTTTAGCCTCTTTACACTGGCTTCCAGTATGTTCTATAATTGATTTCAAGGTTCTTTTAATTACTTACAAGGCCCTAAATGGTCTGACTCCTCATTATATCTCAGAGCTTTTATCCACGTATGACCCTGCTCACACTTTGAGATCCTCAGGCAGGAGTCTTCTATCTGTTCGCGACTCTCGGCTGAAGACTAAGGGGAACAGAGCTTTTGAAATTAGAGCTCCGAGGCTCTGGAACACCCTGCCCGAAGAAATAAGGTAGGATGAGTCAATGGCCTCTTTAAAATCTATAATCCGTCCCTGATTTTACTTGATTCTAGTTTTATTCTGTTCTATGGGTTTTTCTATTTTTAATTACTGTCAGGCTGGCTTTTTTATGTTGTTTGCTTTGTGTTTTATATTCTTTTATTGCTTTGTGTTTTTATGTGAAGCACTTTTTAACTGTTTTGACAAGTGCTATATAAATAAAGATATTCTTTTTCTTCTTCTTATTATTATTATTATTATTATTATTATTATTATTAATAAAACATAGAAGAGATAAGGCAGTACTTACTGGCTGATGAGCAGCAGGTCTATCTCTGCAGGGTCAATCAAGTCTATGTAGGGGAGAGCATCCATTCCCTCCAGGCCAGGGTGGATGCCACAGTCCAGCTGCCAAACACAAAGTCAGAACACAGAACTACATGTTACACTATACTACATATACAGTATATACTATATATATATATATATATATATATATATATATATATATATATATATATATACATATATATAAAGAAAATACACCATAATCTTATAATTATTCCTGCTCACCATAAATTGATTATTATAGTAGTTGCAGATATGTTACTGGGTCAAGCAATATTATAATACTCTAGTCAGGCAGGTACATAAGCATTTTATCTGTTAACCTTCATCACCCAAGAATCAATTATTCACCATGATTTTCCTTCCTTTGAACTCCAGGATGATGCATGACCTCCCAACTTCCTGACCAGCACCCCTGGGAGATGTAATAAATCAACATGTAAGCTAGCATTTGTTAATATTATGGTTATGTTATAGAAACTGACTATAAAAACGATTGAATTGAACTCACAGCGGACGGATGAGGAGCTGGTCACTCTCCTCTGCGGGGACGATCACCTCTATTTTGCGTTTTGTAGCCATGTGGACTAAATATTACAGGTGCATTGTTAAATATTAAAATTAAATTTGCTCATAATAATAATACTGTGGTGGTTGAATGAATGAGAGGGGCGGCCTCTCTTGGAAACGGCTAACTTCCGGTGGTGTACCAAAATACCGCCGATCAGAATCAAAGGCGTTGACAAAAGTTCCGAGACAGACGTTGGTCGGTTTTTGAATAAAATGATATTAAATAAATGAAATAAAACTCAATATTTACAGTCATAAATACATAAAAAGTAGTCTGACAATGTATGTAACCTCAAGTTGTGCACACAATTATCCACAGTCCTACTCCTGTCGGTTTAATATTCAACTTTAGAGAGAGCGTTACTTTTTTGGGGGGGTTGAGTAACAGCTGCGTCCCCTTTAAGTGATGTTGGGTGGCGGCTGTGAAACTCAAAGGAAGCTAAAGAGTCAAACTGAACGTAAACAGAAAGCAATAATCCTCTTCTTTGAAGTAAAGACTCCCCGTTGACGGTACACTGAGGCGGCAGCGATACGAGCAGGTACGCAGTTAAAATTATTAAATGCGTCGTTGATGTGTTTGCCAAGTCCCGGTGGAAGTCTCTTCAACTTCAGCGTGAAAATGAATGCGGTGGGGAGAATATTAAAGGAGGAGAAATAGTTTCACTCGTAATATTGGGCTTTTTAAAAAGGATGTACATCATAATATATTGGGTACAATAGCGTAGTTTCTGTTTTGTAGCTTGTATAGCAACGAACATGACCTGTTGGCTCAGTTTTGAACAGTCAGCGGTGGTGTATCATATTTGTCATTGTAATATTGTAATGGCTCTGAACCTCAGCTCAGTGCAGATACACCCTCCTCCTTCACAAAGACCGTCAGTGTTACTGGCAGGTGGAACAAACTGGTTTTCAGTTTAACTAGACTTCATCACAGTGAACTCATAGTTATTAACCACAAGCCACAGCATCAAAAATGAACAGCAGTCGAATCGACACTTCTGAAAAGTCATTTACTTAATATTGTAAGCACCGTAAAGGTAGTGTTTGTTACAGTCTTATATCATATTGTCCAAGTGTTACTTTATTATTTTACCCCCTCTAACTATTGTTTTCTTACACTGTTCTATGCATTTGAATGGGAATGTGGTCAAAGCAAGGGGAAATGCTTCATCCTGACTGTAGCTTCTGAATCAGAGTTAAGAGGAAAGTCAAGGGAAACAAATAATGATGTTTAGCAGCTTAATCTCTGTTTTCTCACCACTTCAAAAAGCGTTAGGCATCATAGCAAAAGCCTTAACGCTGTTTAAACCCATTGTTTCAATTTGTGAAACCTGTATTTGGCTTATGTAAACACAAAAAAGGATAATTTCACTGATATTTCTCCATCAAGATAACATCAGACCAGGTCCAGATCAAAAACCACTATAAGTAGACTTGTCAAATCTGGACTAGATTACCAAGGAGAATCCAGAGACTCTTTAAAATACAGTTTCAGATTTGTGAAACCTTTATTCTATTTGTGAAAACACAAAAAAGGGTGATTTCACCGATATTTATCCATCCAAACCACATCAGACCAAGTCTAGATCAAAAGCCATTATACTTATCAAATCTTAATAACAATAATCTATTCCAGATTTTTTCATTTTTTCATATTTTTTTGATCAGGACGTGGTCTAATGTGGTCTGGATGGGGAAGAAAAGCAGTGAAATCACCCTTTTTTCATAAGTGTAAGTGGTGAAAAAACAGATTCAGATGCTAAATATTATTTATGTTTACTTTAACTTTCCCCTCAACCCCGAATCAGAATCTAACTTCAGCACATGATCAGTTGTCTGTTCATCATTTCCACTGAGGCTTACAAAGCAGTCATGTGGTATATTAAACACTGAGGTTGGTGACGTTCAGGTCGGCGGGGCTGGAGGGCTGGATGCGGTTATCAAGGATGCGGTGAAGGATGTTCCGCAAAGTAAAAAAGCGCCACAGCAGCAGCAGCTCTCAGAGCAGTGAGATCAGCACCAAAAGTAAGGTACAGTAACACACATACACACACACACAAACACACTCAGAAACGTTATGACAGACTGTCTCCTTGTTAAACACTTTTCTTTCTGTTTCTCTGCAGTCTGTGGACTCCAGTTTGGGAGGACTCTCCAGATCGAGCACCGTCGCCAGCCTCGACACCGACTCCACCAAGAGCTCAGGTCAGCTCTTCTTTTCTTACTCCAGCTCTCCCACCCTCTTCTCTCTACTCCCATTTCCTTCTCTAACTGGTTGTTTCGATGTATGGCCTCCGTAGGTAACAGCACGTCTGAGACCTGCGCTGAGTTCAGGGTGAAGTATGTGGGAGCCATCGAGAAGTTACAGTTTGACATGAGCAAGACGCTCCAGGAACCTCTGGACCTCATCAACTATATCGATGCTGCTCAGGTAAGAAGCAGGAGAAAGACAGGGACACATTTCAAGTAGGTCTGACATAAACATTTTACAGCAGTCAATATCATATCATTCATTTATTACACTACATAAAAAGCCTCTATAAATATTCTGCTCCTTTTCACAGCAAGATGGAAAGCTGCCCTTCGTGCCTGGAGACGAGGAGATGATTCTGGGAGTGTCAAAATACGGAGTCAAAGTGGCCTCACTGGACCAGTGTGTGAGTCCTGGCTTATAATAGCAAAGCAGTAAAAAAAAAAGAAGTGATATACTGTACTCCAGATTGAATGGTCATTGATTAGACTGTGCAGTACTGCTGGGTCATCAATAAAGCCTAACAGCTTGGTTATGAATTAAGCATCAATTTATACTTTTGACATGGTTCTGCACAAAGCTGCTGACTCAGATATTTCAGAAAGTCCCGAATAAAACAACGTGGTGTTGTGCTGCACTAAAATGTTTAGTTTTAATAAAGAAATTTACCAACTCTGAACTGATGGATGATGCTAATCAGAGATCATGTTTATGAGTCAGTAATCAAGTGTTTTTTTTGTTTTTTTTATTGTACCCCAGGATGTGCTCCACCGCCACCCTCTCTACCTGATAGTGCGTATGCTATGTTACGATGACGGCCTCGGCGCAGGGAAGAACCTCCTGGCTCTCAAAACCACCGACGCAAAACAACAAGACTGCAGCATCTGGGTGTACCAGTGCAGCAGCTCAGTAAGTGAAATTTGAAATGAACATACTTGGGGTACGTGTGGTAATTTATCCAATTACTGACTGCTGCTTTATTTCCTCTCCCTCCGTGTCGTCATGTGTCTGAACAGGAGCAGGCTCAGTCCATCTGCAAGGTGCTGTCGGCTTCTTTTGACTGCGCTCTGACATCAGACAAGTCCTGAAGCCAGGAGACGGATAGGAGAGGAGAGAAGTGAAACAACTGCAAAACCAACAATCAGGAGACCACCACAGCTGCATTGTGATTGTCAAATTATCTCAACCATTTCCCTTTTCTTTCAACTTTCCTTTGATTTTTTTTTTAGAGATGTTATCTGGAGGGAAAATCCTGCGTTTTCTCTGTTAGTTCGCAGGAAAACATGATTCAAGCCTTTTGAATTAATAGTAAAGTCACTTTGAACCATCCTTTTCCCGTCACTCTCCATTTAAGACAGAATTACTGTGAATTCGTCTGAATCATTTCCGCGGGATTTGTTTCCTTTACCTCACCCGTTCCTTTGACCTTTCAAATAAAGTAAAGAGCAAAATTAAGGAAAGTTCAGAAAAAAAGGGAAATGGTTGCACTATTTTTTGAAAAAGTATTGTAATACAGTGCACAGATTTCAACAATGTAATGTAAATTAATCATATTTAATATAAATTATGGCACAAAATGGTACATAATGTAGTAACCCATCCTTACCCTGCTAGTGTCAGTATATGATAGTTCATGGGAGACATAAATCAGCGAAGAAACTACACGGTACACTTTTTATTTTATTTTTTTGAGACAAACAGTATTGGTACGATAGCAGTTGCAGTTTGACTGGCAGGTACATTACAAATATGCTTCAGCTGTGCCCCACATCCTACGTTTTATTACCTGTGAGATTTAGCGGTTTTTAATGATTGATTCCTTGGTACCAAATGTTTTGTGTGTTTTTGTGGTTTGTTTACTCCTTGTTTTAATGTTGTGATTAAATCTGCATTCAGTTCATTAGATTATCTCACGCCACTGAAATCCTAAAAGGCTGTTAGACGCATTGGAAAGAGTTCAGAGGGAAAAATGTGTTTACAGTTCTGGTACTAACTTGACTTCACTTTGTACATAATTACAGCCCCCTGCCCTTTTTTTTCTGTCCTCTTCACCTTTGTCCTGTTGTGATTGGGTTGAAAATGTGTGACAATCTGGTACAATAAAGGAGTGGAAGTGTTTTTGATAATTATGTCACTGATTGAAATGTCTTTTTCGGATTCTGTCATCGTCATATCTTTTCTGCACTTTTAGCTTAGACATTTAACAATTTAGCTACCAAATACTATTTTCTCATACCAGCCCCCATGAAAAAAAGCATGATGTACATGATGTATCTGTTTACTAAAATACAGTCCTTCACTTAGATGTAGAGAAGCTTTATTCCCCATCAGAGGGAGCTCTTGATACATCATCTGACTATTAGTATGACAATAAAACCAATCACACGATGCAAATGAATCACAGAAAACATTTCTATACGAGACAAAGTCAATATTTTAAATACAGGGCATTTGCTTAAACAGTTGTTTGTACATAAAAGATGTAAGACTGACAGATCCAGAGAAAAACCCACAATATGCTCTCTTTCACACCAGCCATAATGTTGTAAAGTTAAGCTTCATAATTCACTAAAATAAATTGATCAGTCAGTCAAGAATGTTTTAAAGTAACAATTTTAACAAACAGACCAAAGCGTTGTGTTATTTCATATTTTATTCCAGTTTCAGTTTCCCATTTACTTGCACAATAGAGTTAAGAGTCGATGCAGTGATCCACAGACAGTTAATGAGAACGAATTGAGTTTATTTTATCCCAGTTGTGTGTGTCTGTATTTGTGTTTTTGACACACACGCGCACACACACACACAGGTCCAGCTGAGGTTGTATCTGTAACTTTTCATCACCACAGTGCATTTAAAAGACATTTACTGGTTAACTCTGCTCTTTTTTACATTTAAATATCAACAAACAAAACCAAATCTATTTACACGTATAGATTATTAATAAATCTTCCTGTTTCCAGTGAGTTCATATTAAACATGATGAAGAGAGTTGTATCAGCTGCGATTCACATGCTTCTCTTCGCGTCATTCACAAATCCATGGAAGGCTCTGGTTTCAGGTTAAATGTCTAAATATCAACATACAGTATTTATACACAGAAAGAGAGTTGCTCTGCAACCAAAATGAAGTAAATTACATTGAATGTTTTAGATTTATTTTATAACACTATAGATAAAACTCATCTTTCTACATTATTTGACCCCAGAGATGTACAGATACAAGAGAGAGGCTTAAGCTGTATGAAGGATATTCCTTTCTCTATGCCGGGTTGTACAGACTTAATATAGGAACAGAAAAAAAAAAATCTGCCTGTCAGAGTGTGAGAGCTCTCAAAGGCAAGATGAAGAAACAAAAAGTCACAGAGCTGGCTCCTGCTTTTCATCACATTCCCACACTCTTTTTTTTTTCTTTTTTTTTTTTATTTCCTCTTACTTCAATATTCTTTCAGCCTCAGCTTATTCTGTGCAGACGAGACATTCGCACTCACAAACACACACACACACTTCCTATTCCTCTAATAAGGCAGATGACAGGCGAAGACAGCCTGAGGTGTCAGACTCAGCATTAACATAATTACTGGCTGCTGCAGCTCCAGTCAAGAGTCATCGTTTGACTTAAAACAGTGAGGGGAGGAAGCACTGGGGTGTTGCTGTTGAATATCATCTTACACGCTAAAAACAGTACAGGCAGAATGAGTGCGTGTGTCGTAAAAGTAGTTTATATGCAGCTCTATTACATTCACACGCGTGATAAAAGCGAGTTCTCCCAGGTGTGATGAGTTGAAGGTTATTTTTACATGCAGCATCTCCCCTTTCAACGCTAGTCTGTCTCTGAAATGGGGCCAGGGAGCTTCTAGCACAATCAAGGGTTAATTTAGCACCATTAGGAAACCTCCACACAGGAGGCCTACTACATACAGAGTTCAAAGGTTGCACCTATAAAGCATAGGCATCTAAAAATCGCTCGTGCACAGAGGTGGAATGTAAAGCATGTTGACTAATGTTCACATTTACAGTTGTTAGTTAAAGTTAAAATACATTGCTGTAGTCATCTCAGTACTGTCTGTACAGTGCAGCTGAACAGAAAACGGATGAAATGAATACTGTACATACAACCTTCATTATGTCAAATGTCGTCGTTACATTGCAACAAGGATAAAGACAAGGAAAGTGCATTTATTGCGAGAGGTCGTTCACTACAATCATAGTTTTTAAATCTTTAGCGAAATGTTAACAGCAAGCATTAAAACCGCATAGAGTCCGGTGAGTCCTTGGTCATGAGGAGAGACGCCCAGACTTTGTGGCGTAAGTCTTTTATGGTTCCACAGTGACACTTTAACAAGCTAGTTGATGATGCCGGTAAAGATGATGTCGAAAGCACACTGGGACGAAGGCTGGTGACTCACACACACACACACACGCACACGCACACACACTGACAGACACAGAGGGCTGAAGGAAGGACGCTGCATCCCGGGACACTTCCTGAGACCCGCCTTTCAGTCAGCGATGAAGTGTACAAAAGTAACCGGGAAGGCTCCTCTTCTCATCGGATCGCCTTCGATGTGGCCCAGCTGTGAGGAGGGAATACGGAGGCGGGGTCAGAGGAACATTTTCAGAGTCAGGTTGGGTTTCAGTTCTTATTTTGGGACATAATTTGAATGAAACACCAAAGGATTTGACTGCTAAAGCACATACATAACACACAACTAATCACTAGGACTGGCTAAAAAAAAAATAATCGATTCAATTCATCTGGATTTTCGGATGAAATAATCTATCGATTATTAACAACAACAACAATCTGCATCTTACTTTCTATAAAAAAAGTACAGTTATGGGATGAATGATGTACTGAAAAAGGTACAAAGTTCTCAGTATCAAGATTCAAGAATCAAAAAAAAAAAGTATCAAAATCAGCCCCACTAAACACCACCTAATGGACCACATGGACTAGACCTACTACGAGACGCTCAAATCTCAACAAACACCAGTAATATTTAAAAAGATATTCCCAGATTATTACCTTGCGTGATAAAGACGACAATACTGAAAACTCTCCTTATTATCTCCATTTAAGTCATTTTTAACGTCGTCTATACCTGAAAATAAAAAGCTAAGAAATGTTTCTGCTCCAACAAGATTTGTACAAGCGCTAAAAGTTGAACATGACTGTAGAAAATACATGATAGTGTTCAATAAAAATAAGAAATGGTGTTATCAAGTGTTGAGACAGTCTGAAACCTTTAACACATTTTCAGAGACAAGAAACTCAAAACGAAACTCGGAAGCTTCGTCTCATAAAAGGCCTGTTTCCAGCAAAGGGAGCAATTAAACTTCCAACAAAAGCCCCACAGAGACGCTCACAACCACTGACTCAATTCCTTTTGTGCTGCCTCATCTGTGTGCTATCATATTGATACTTCAGATGCACGAAACACAGACAACGCTGCTGAATGCAGGACAGAGAGGGAGCATGGCGCGGACCTCAGGGGACTTTGAGTCCACGCAGGGACACAGAGATGGTGACTAAATACGGTCATAACGCTCATAACTGCAGAGGTGGCTCAGAGGAAAAACAAGTTGCAGCTGGTCGACGTTCACACAAGGGGCTCCACAGAGGAAGCAACAGCAGGCGGAAAAAGAGGAGGAGGATGGGGGATATCGGCCAGGATGAGGTCATGGCTTTTTTGCTTCAGCTACCATGGTTACCGAGGGAGCGAGCGCGCGCTGACATCCACATGGCGGAGATGGGACCAGAGAGAGACCTGAGTCGGACTGGGAGCGCTTTGTGCTTTTTCCTCAGAGAACATTTACACACTGAGATACTGACCCACCACTCCTGGTCTTCCTCTCCGTCCACCACGATCACCTCGCCCTCGGAGAAGGTCAGCTCATCCGGGTTGTCCGCTACACAGTTGTAGATGGCTTTCACTCGCTTCGGCCTCTGCTTCTGAGACACAAGAGCAAGCAGGCAAAACACTTCATCAAGTTAGCGCAGAAGAGAGAGGAAATGTTTATTTTTATAAAACATTAAAAGTTTTTTAAAAAGTTGCTAATAGAGGAAATAACGCGTTGAACACCACTGACTCATCCAGTGATAACATGTAATGGTACAGCATGGACTATGAAACAAGGTCAGAAAATGAAAACAGAAGAGAAGGAAGAGTTGCTACAATCATGTTGTAAATTAGGCCACTTCTTATACTTTAAAAAATGAAAACAGAGCTGCTTCTCCAAAAAAACTGAGAAAGCAGCTCAAAGTTGGAGTACAGGAAGGAAATTTACTCCACAATTAGACACTTGGAAAGTTGATACAAGAGGTCGACCTGCAGTGTCCAGAAGAGAAGTGAAACACTAACAATAACAGCAGAATAAGCCCATGAATATGTTCGACAGTATGCATGAATAAGCACTTTACAATGTGCAAAAACTGGACGATAAGGAGAGGAAAGAATGAGCGACTCACTGGATAAGCCTTCCTCGGCATGGGAGCTGGAGGCAGAGATTGACCTATGGAGTTCTGGGGGCATCCTGGCACTTCCTTAGCTGGAACAGGAAGAGGAAATTACATCACAATGACAACAAACTCTCCACGTTTCCACAGAAGAAACAAGGACTTGACAGATAGTGAAACGACAAGTATGTAACTTTTTGAACTTGTTGAGCAGACGCAGATTAGACGGAGTTGATATTTTGTCTCGTTGATCAGTTTACTCACCTGGTCTTTCGATAGATTGCGTTCGATTTAGAGGTCCTCTGTTGAAGCTTTTATCATTCCTGAAAAAACAAACAAACAAACAAACAAAAAAAAAGTTGCTGGAAGGTCTACTGCTCTCATCAACAGCCGTATATATTCACACACAGCGTCTGGCTTTCTAAGACTCTCCACAGCTCTGTTAGAGATTTATTATAGCACTCTCAGCCCTGTGGGAGATAAAAAGACAAAAGGGCGACTGTGGAAGAGAGTTATCGCTCGTCTGGCTCGACGCAGAGTTTAGCCTGAGAGCTAATGACGCGTCTGAGCAGCAGCCATGTAGGCTCATTTCTCTTGGGAAGCAAACAACACATTACAACACTAGCTGTTCAACAACAGCAAGATACACAACCGCAGGCCGATGCACAATGTTTCTGTGTATGTGTATTAAAATACATGAGTCGACTGTGTAGCTAATGAGGCTGTGAGGACACAACTGAACACACTCTGGCCTTGTTTCTACACATCTTTACATTTTATTTGCAGCTGCAGACATTTCACATTGTTAAAATTGTGTTAGTTGTTTATGCATCCGTGTGTTTTTTATTTTCTTACCCTGCAGGTGATTTGGGTGGCCCTGCTCTGGACCCCGGTGGTCCCTGGCCTGACTTACAGTGTGTGCTCAAAGCTTCCATCTTCGCAGCAGGAGAACCCAAACCTAAGACACAAAGAAACACACCCTGTTCACTTTTGTCTGTTTCTTATCTTTACAAACTGAACACATGGGGTTTTGGGTTTTCTTGACTGTCTCTCAGACAAATTGAGCCATTTAAAGACATCAGACATTGATAAAATGAACAGATATTCAATTAAACAGATGCTTTTGTTTGTTGACAGTAATTATACTATTCATGCATTTTCTATTTCTGATTATTCTTTGCAGGATCGTGAAATAGTTAATTCAATATCAAAAAAATGCATTCGTTCTGATTTACTGATATTAACAGCAGTACTACAGTTAGGGCCGCATAGATGAATGTATTGTGTATGTTTCTGGGATTTACTGCATATTTGCACAACACACTAGTTTCTTTCTTCTCTTTTTTTCTCACTTTGAATCTTTGTACATCATAAGCTCTGCAGGACAGTGCTGTGTATTTTTGCGTATTTTTACTAAGAATGTATGCTGTGTGTGGACTAAATCTTACACTGCTGCTGGTGTATGTTTAACCAATAACAATAATCAAGTTAATCTAAAATTTAAAAAAAAAGCTCAATCAACATATTCAACAGGAAAATTAAGGTAAATTTCGAAAACTTTGGTTAAGATTTAGGACAGACTTTGGTTAATCATGTCTGTGTAGAATAAAAGAAGAATTGGAAACAAGATAGCGGTGTGGGGATACTTTTTCGTCTTTTTGTCCCATCACCTGTAAAGAATTTACAGTGCTTCTTGTGCTTCTTGATGACTGTAAGATTTAGGACAGTCTAAAGAGAAACATTTGAATGTCTCCATCCAGTAACATTTACGACACTCAACTGGACTCCACGGACATAAACGACTTTAAACCTAAAACACTACACAATACAAACATATGGAATAGATCTTATGATGTTCATACCTCCGGTTGAGGTGAGTCTCATGGGGGGGACAGGAGGGTGCATGTTGGGGGGGTCTGAGGACGACCTCTGACGCCCAACCAGGTCTAAAGAACCGGGCTTCCAGCTGCTGGATGCTGGAGACTGACCGATTCCTCCGAGACCGGATAACTGGGCTGAGAGAAAGAGAGAGAGACAGACAGAATGTGCTGCACTTAGAGAGTATGAACGAGTGTCCACTTTAAAAGTCAAGCTGTTTCCATTTGAGTGTAATTGAGAGCGACAGTTAATGGGGAGAGGGAATGTGCAGAATGCCGGGGTTGGGGGCTGCGGTGGGCAACACAGCTGGTTGTTTCTCCTCTGCTCATTGGCAGCGATCCAGACGCCCACTAATTTTATTAAAAAACTGACTGTAGTGGACGTTTCATGGATCGGTTGACCTGTAGAGCTATGATGAGGTCTTTTCAACGGCACATGAGCAGACTTTTATCAGTCGAGTTTTAAGATTTTCTTCCCATCGAATAATATTGTACATTTTGAAGAACCTGCCTCTTGTAAGAAATCAAGTTTTGTATTCCAAAACACTTCTTTTCGAATTAAAATTAAATTCTGCCCTTTAGATTTGAGACGGTTAACATGTTTCTGACCGGTCAGCTGCGAGCTTACCCATGTTCCTCGGGGGCAGAGGCGGAGCGGAGGTGGTGGCGGGCATGCCAGGCTGAGGTGGGTTGGTGTTGAGGATGGTGCCGTAGGTCTCGTTGTTGACTAGATTGGGCATGTAGGAGCGCTGTTTGTCCTTACCGAGGTTGACAGCGTCGCGGCCCGCGGAGCCCAGGCTGGACTGGAGGTGAGAGTTGCTGCTTGGAGTGTAACAGCTGACCGGACGCTCGTCTCTGCGGTGAGGGCTGGGCTGGACGGGTGGCAGAGGGTCAGAGGGTCAGTAGTGGTCATATGTAAACAGGTAGGAACGATTTGTATGGAATTCATGGGATGTGAGACTCTTATGTGACAATGCCTTCAGATTCAAATTCAATCAGGTTTCATCTCTTCATTGTATAAAGTATGTTTACTATGTACAGTGAAACGACATACTGTGCAAAAAGGCACAAGTCTCATATCTTTTGTCATCTTTACCAATATATTTTAAGTCTTGTCTTCTTAGACTTACTTTGACATGGTTTTTAAATTTGCTCACTTTTGAAAATTGTGATATTTTGTCTTTTAAGAAGATGAAAACACTCTTTGTCTACCACACCTTAGTACTAATCCCTACAGTAATTACCTTGCAATCCCAAAAAACACAAAGTCAGCGCATTCCAACATTATTTATCCATTCATAAAATTGCAATTTCATCAACATTTAATTAAAAATCATATTATTCTTGAAAGCTAATTCAGTGACCGCTCTTTTAGATAAAATGGTCTGCTCCAAAACCAGACTCAGTGAATGGATATTCACAAACTGATATCTTACAAAAAATTTCAGCACACAGAAATTCACTTTGAGAAAATCTGCTACAATTTCCATAATTTCATTTGGAAATAATCACAAAACACAGAACTTGATCTGACTGCATTACATCCCATTAAATTCAGCTTTTTGCTTTTGTAGGCTCTCTGAAGTTTTTCTTTTCTTCATAATTTCCTTGTGTTCTTTTTATAGATTTATTTCTTGTTTACATATTAAGCTGTATAGCGGTCTATAAACTGTGTTGTGACATGTCTATTAATTGCAGCATCATTATCAATCCTTACATAACAGTCTCACCTTCTCATCCAGATCCTCGTCACTCTCATCCAAGTCTTCGTGCTGCAGACACCATTCATACTCAACGTGGACGTGGGCGTTGAATTTCCCTGCCAGCGCTTGATTTAACTATACACAGAAAGAAAATCAACCACATACAGTGACAGTCCTTACATGGTGTCAGGAAGTGACATGTTTGCAGGCATAAAGTCAAGTCTAAACATAGTAAGCTCACCAGCTCCTCACACTGTAGGTGTTTCAGCCTCCTAGCGATATCCAGCGGCGTCTCCCCAGCTTCGTTAGCTGGAAAGGAAAACAAGGAAAAACATAATCACTGTTGTATCCACATGCCACATGAGCACAAACTAAAGGCCCATTTTCGTTTCTCTCTTTCCCAGTGACATGAGAAATGTGTAATTAGACTGTTTCCCACACTGAACAACTCTGGTTTCTTTCTATCCTCCTCCTCTGTGTATCTATTATCTGGCTGTTTTGTTGATGTCAGGACGGAGCAGAAAGATTAGTGTTGTGAGAAAATGTTGTCATGGACCGTTTGCAAAGACCGCACCTCTGGGAACTAAACCTGAAAGACTTGGTCTGAGGGATATATGTGTGCGTGTGTGTGTGTGTGTGTGTGTGTGTGTGTGTGTGTGTGTGTGTGTGAGAAAGAGAGCATGAGAAGCAGAGAGAGAAAACTGTCTGCAATAGCGGTGGAAGAAGATCATACAGATCATTTACTTAAGTAAATAAGTAATACTACAATGTAAAAATACTCTGTAACAAGTACAAATCCTGCATTAAAAAGATTTCTAAGTACATAATATTAATAGCCAAACATATTTGAAGTATTAAAAGTAAAAGTACTCTTTATTCAGAATGGCTCTTTTCACTGTATTACATATATTAGAGGATTATGATTTTAAATACTTTATAAAAGGTGTTGGGCAGTTTCATCTGCAACATTTCTGTCCATAATTGAATCCTAAAGGCCTTTTTTTGCAGTGGTGTCTGAACCTGTTTTATTTAAATGTTTAAATGTTCTAGAAATGAGTGTCATTATTTTGAAATGAACAATGAATCTTGTTTTTAAAAGGCTGCAGATGTTTTGTATGTATGAAAAATAATCTGCAAAACAAATTAACCAGCATCTACAGCTGTCAGAAAAATGCCCTGGAGCAGAAGCATAAAGTAGCAGAAAATGGAAATACTCAGGTAATGCGTATTAGTCTTCAACAAGAAGACTATCCAGAAAGATAGAGACAGAAGGTAAGAGATGGACAGTAAATGCACCACAACAGTCCTGTTTACTGCACAGTGCTGCAGGTGTGTTTTCTTACCGATCTCTATGGACGCCTTCCCTCGCAGCAGCAGCTTCAGACACTCGCTGTTGTCAGTCAGACAGCAGTAGTGCAGCGCTGTGCTGCCTTTGGCTGTCTGCTTATCTAAATTCAAACTGCCAGCGGACACAGACAGAGAAAGAAATAACAAAACTGTTAACACAAAACAAAGCTTTACTTTCTCCTGTCCAGCTCCCACACTCCACTGGACGTCATATTTCCTCCAACAAAATTAACATCAATCATAGACAAAAAAATCATAAGATTGCTGAGATATGTAAAATATCTGAATTTGAATTCAAGTGCAAAGAGGCATCATCAAAACCAGACGTGGTGCCCTTATGAAGGTGTTTGCTGCACAGACAGATCGACACATTCAGGCATAATGTCTGCTGTAAGTAAAAAAATGAATAAAAGCGAAGCACAAATGATTGTTGTTGTTTTCTACCTGTTCTGAGTGAGGAAGTCGACGATGTGAAGAGAAGTTCTATCCACCAGTCTGACTGCTAGATGAAGAGCTGTCTCTCCTTGTTCCTGAAATAAAGAAACATTTGCATAAATCCCCTGGGAATATGAGGTGCTTGTAGAAAAATATAACGATGCAGATCAGCAGTCAACACCCTGGATGGAAAGTTACTGGGATTAAGTTAAAACTTCACCATGTAATGACAGACTCAGTTAAATATTTTGTGTACTGACGTGTCCGTTGGCCAGAGGTATGGGCTCCATGAGGTCGACTCCCTCGGCGTAGACCTGGATGAGGGAGAAGATGTCGCGAGCCTTCACTGCGTCACACAGCGTGTGGAGCCGCGACGTCGCGTCGGGACACTTCTTCCTGGCAAAACGCTTCTCCGTGTACTTGGCTGTGATGAAGTCTTTTCTCGCCTGCCTGGTGGAGGATGTGAAGTGGCAGCTGTTCAGTTAGAGCTCACAGATCACTCCTATCATTGATGTCAATGTGAACTAATGCTGATGATAACTGGCCAATAATAATGTGATCTAAATTTGACATCTGTGATTAAAAATTACCATTTCAAATCTGAAATCCGAAAAGGCAATGAGATATGGAAAAGGATGTGTTATATTACAATACAATCAAGTCAATTCATCTCTTTGGGAGATATTTAATTGAGCAACAATGCAACGCCTAATTAGCAGCTACTGTAGAAAAACTTACATTGCCTCCAGTTCAGGTCGGCTCGATTAACTTGTTAATTAACAGAGATTGTGATGTTTTTCACACAATAACATAACTTACAGTAAATAGACCATTTGAAATTGTGAAATTGTGACACTGACAACAACACAGGTCTTGATATTCTTGTTTTGTTTTACTGTCCACCTGTTTAAATTGTGTCATTTTGATGTTTTTTATAGTCTTGATGTAATTGTGTTGGTTGTAACTATATTGGTTATTTTATGTTATGTAAGTGCAAACATTGTTTATATGTATTTTATTCTACTATTGACCCAAGGATGAGTAGCTGTTGCCAAGGAAACAACTAATGGGGATCTAAATAAATAATAAACGATGAACAGGTCGACTATATACCTGTTATTACTCTGCTTTAAGAAATAATACAACATTCCTAAAATGCTTTTTTCTTTGGTTTGAGAAAAAAAAGCATCTATCCCATTTAAAAAAGGAGGAGATCTGTGTAAAACGTGACACGTTAATCATGTAAATGACTTCAGCTGCAGTCCACAGAACACGATCCATCAGGAGACTTGTAAAAATTCATGCAATTCACACTATGTTGATATTATGCTTATCTGTGGTGAAATGTGACAAAGCACACACCAACTATACATGTGTAGGCCTACGCCCTGCAGTTATCAAAGAATCTCCCAAACACTGCAACAACACTGCAATTTTCACTATCATTGGAAATTCTGGGTGATGTATTGCCGGTCATATTGGTCATACTATTTAAAAAAATAAATGGTAACCAATCCGATTCAGAAACCTGATCAATGTCTCATCAAGGTGTCACCAGTTGAGTGTAATGTCAGACAAGAGAGAAGAGAGAGAGAGAGAGAGAGATGAGGGGGGAGAAGTGTGGGGGAGAGAGAAGGAGACGGATAAGGATGGAGTGCAGAGGAGAGAAACCGAAGGGGTGACTTACATGTCACTGGCTGGGTTGGGTTTCACCACATTTTCAGCGCTTAAACAAGCTTCCATGATTTCATTAAAGCCTGCATTCCCCACATTCTTGGCCAGCTGTGGAGCACACAAACACACACAGAGACACACACACACACACAAACTAGTTATATGGCATTTTCTGCACCACATGTGTTAATTTAAAAAGTTCAACTCGCACCTCTATCAGCAGAGATCCTAAACGATGTGTGTATGGAGCTTTCTGAACTGCGCTAGTCTGGCTGTGGTTAGCGGGACTGGCGTCTTAACACCGAAGGAAGCAATCATGACTGGAAGTATTTAATCCCGACCATCCCACAGGCGGTAAATCTCTACACCAAACAGTGATTAGAAAAGCCAAATAAAATCTAAGCTATTCTAAGTGTGGAGACTTCCAGAGGTCTCGGAGGGGAGAGGAACCAGGCCCTTGCTTTCACCTCATTTCCCACTGTCCTCATTCTCCTTTCTCTTCATTCATCCTCCATCTTCTCCCACCTTCCCTTCCCTCTCCTCTAGTTTTATCTTGCCTAAACATCTCCAGAGAGATTTGCATGGAAAATCAATACGACGCAATGACTCAAACTCGGACGAAAAACAAGGGACGTGATTGAAAGGAGGAGACGGACGCCAGTAGTGATTTACCAAGAGCTCTGAGGTGCTGAGTACATCCAGAGTGAGAGACTGGATCCTAGAGTAGTGGACTCCGAGCTCCCTGTGGATCCCTGAACATTCGATACAGGTGAGGATGCCCAGGTTGGTGGACAGCCACGTCGGGTCTGAAAAAGAAAAAAAAAAGGAAAAATAATTGTGAAGAGAAAGAACAAGAATTTAAAAGGTGAGATGAGGAAAGAGAGATAGATGACATATGAGGGACAAGAGGGGGGGACGTGGGTGGATACGGGTGATAAACTGTCCTTGGGCAAAAAGGCGAAAGTCATTTCTGCAGCATGTGAGCCAACTTTGACGTGTCCTTGCGGAAAGCTGCTGTGAGCTCTGGAAAGTTAATAGCTGCCTGAAGGCTTTTTACTATCTCACAGCACACAATGTCAGAGGAAAATGACCAAGCTGAACTGTAACCAAGTCTGGCCTAGATACTGCGCGTCGTTTACATGTGGATATACTGCATGTATATGTCATATACAGTACAATATGTTTAAGTACACTATGTCTGCAGGGAGGAATATCATGGGACATAAGAAAAAAATGACTGGGGGACTCCATTTATTTGAGAATTTTCGTGACAGTATATTTCCACGAATACAGAATCTGCAAGAATTTCATAATTTTCTGCACCAAGGACCATACCTGTGGTTTGACATGCCTTACAGTGCTTCATAACTATGCATATAAAGCACATCCCTGCTAACACTTTCTCAAGGCATACCACACATCTCTGCAAATATCCTTCAAATAATCCTCTGGCTTCATTTTTTTGACAAAGTCACTCTGTCACAGCATGATAATGTATCATTGTTTCATGATCTAAGAAGACAAAATGTTTTATCTTTACAGGGTTTGGTGGCACTAGTGGTTTTGCATAGTAAAAATTGAGTATGCTTTATATTATTGTGCTTCTTTGTGTATTCAAGAATGATCTAGTATTTTCAATTTTAGAGTCCTTTATGAAAAAACAATCATTTCTTGCAATGAAAATGTTTATTTAGGAATTTCGTTATCACGCAAAAACAATGTAACAAGGAGCAAGGGATGCAATTAAATATGCTTATCTCAAGCAAGTAAGTCTACACAAGTTGATTTTAATACCGTAGTGAAATAAAATGGGAACCAAATGCTGCCTGCACAGTAGAAGATCAATCTACAAACCTGCAGTAGGTTTAGGAAAATGGTCTGCATTGTTAAAATGGTTAAAATGACACATTAGATTCTTCTAGTAAACTGCGCTCGTTTAAAGAGCCTAAAATTTGTTTTAATTCTGTGCTGTCCATCATTTTTGAGGTGAAGGTTTCGTTTCCCTTTCCATCTTTGCCACTTACTTGGCGCTCCGCAGTCGCAGCACACGTCATTTCCTGTCATCCTCTTGACCTCGCCCAGGATCGCCTTGGTCAGCTCCTGCACGATGTTGTTCTCGCCGACATGCTGGTCCCCTTTGAAGGCCTGGTTCAACGCCTCCTCCTTACTGTTCTGTAGAACTGAGATCCAGCTGGAGGGAGAAGATGAGAAAGGAGGGACGCTGAGTAAACGTGAGTCAGGCAAAAGAAAATAAGAATAATGACAAAGAGGAGGAAAGGTAAAGGGAGGAGAGGGAGAAAGTTGGTTAAGAGGTGGGAAGGGGAGCGGACAAGGCGGAATGAAATGAGAAAAAAGTGAGGGGAGTTTAAAAGAAAACAAAACAGGGAGACAAGACAAGACAAGAATGGAGTAAAAGGCAATAAATCGGCAGGAGGTGGTGGGGGGGGTAAAGATGAGGCCAATCGTCTGGCCGGGTGTGATGTAGGAAATGTGTGGAAAGTGACCGAGGTGGTAAACAGGATGCACTTAGTGACCAGACTGAACACACAGACACACATACAGAAGGGAAGAAACAGGCACTTACATCTGACAGTCCTGGTCGTCCTCGGCCTGAAAGTGATACGTTCTGTCATCTAAAACAAAAAGAAAAAAGATTGACAGAACAGAAGAAAGAGGTGGGAGAGGAAAGAAAAGAGGGCATTAAAGTATCCTGACAGGTTAAGACTGAAGGTGCAGAGCTAAACAAAAAAAACAACAAAAAAACCCCTCAACTCTTTAGATGTGAATGACTGACTGATAACCTATTTTTACACCAGTTGTATCCAAAGCAACTGAACTATGCTGTGTCTCTGCTGGCTGAGGCTTAAGCCTCTTCAGCTCAAAGCCAGCATCTCTTCTGAGAGGAAAAAATGACCAAACTTTAAATATGAGCAAGCAGCCATGTCTCACACCCTGGCCAGAAAAGACAAAAGTACTAGTGATTCCAAATAGACCGTTTAGTGTATATTGTGGAAAAACCTGCAGAGCATCCCGCTTTAGAAGTGCTATTAAAATTTGCTAGTTTACTCTGGCTCTTAGACAAAATGCCATGTGTGCTAGGTGTGTTATTTCGCAATTTTTCCAAGGTGTTTTGTGCAAAATACTGCAGCCAACTGTCATCATCTTTCAAACGTGTAAGTCATCTGGTAGCGTCATAGAAAAATGACTAATGACATCTTCCTCCATCCAGTTTCTGTGCAGATGATCACGTCGTCAAGTTAAGTTCAGGAACAACTCGTATGATATAAACATATTTACACACAAGAGGTGACTAAGTTGTACAAAGGCACCTCAGTTCATACGCACTAAGCAGGCAGACATAGACAGACAGTCAACAAGTTGCTCATGCAGAAAAGACAAGTTTAATATATCACTTTACTACTGACTCATTGTACGTAAGTCTCAAAGAGAACCGACGACAGAAACACAATTTCAGTGGTTTCCTGTCATACTGACATATTTCTGCTGACATTTGACATAAGCAATGATGAAGGGAAATGTCATTTTGCTGTCCGTTTGATTAATTAAATTACATTTTTTGACACATAAGGTAAATGTTTCAGGTGAAGTTGCACAGTATAAACTGGTGTGGTGATTGCACTTAATGTTTTGAGAGCTGCAGCAGTGTTTCAGAAAATGTGCCTAAGCAACAGAGACAAACAGTAAAAGCAAAACAGCTGCAAATCCTCCTGCTGTTTAACAGATCAAGGCTTGCTGCTGCTGGGATGAAAGCGGCTACTTAAAGTAAGGCATTTGAGTACAAAGATCTAAGGGTCTAAGGATAGAGGATGTTGTATATAAGCCCCATAAGGCAAATTTGTGTGATATTGGGCTATACAAATAAAACTTGACTTGACTTAACAATCACAGATTCAGGAAAACAAAAAAGAGAAAAGAGGTGGCCAACAGTGAGAAAAGACAAAAGGATAAGGAAAAGTACATACAGATTAAAAAAAAAAAAGTAGTAGAAGACATCAAAAGGGGACTGAGCTTACGGGATATGAGGTCAAAGCTCCTCTTCTCTTCAGGATTGTGTTTCACCTGGCAGGTGAGCAGGTTGAGTTTAGCTGGCGGTCGGTTAGCCTGCCAGAGAGAGAGAGAGACAAGGACGGAGAGGGGAGGGAGGGTAATAACAACAAACATAAATGAGTGAGAGCGTTGCCTTTAACCATAACAGACCGCAGACAGAGCCAAAGGAAACATCTGATAAGCTTCTATCTGTGAGATGAACTGTGTTAGCGAGAGGAGTTGACTGGTCCGCAGCTAAATCTTTATATGGGAACAAACAGAGTTCAAGTTAAGGGAGACTCAGCTGAGGCAGCGATGTGAGAAGAATGTCAATTTATTAATTCAGCCAGCGCTCTCTGCTGCTCGCTGTTAATATATTCACGGCTAATGGATGAGGATAATAACCAGCTGCTATCCTGGAGTCACTGAGTTTACTGTCATTGTACTGAGTTTAAGATGGCAAAGACTAAATGAAGCAGTTTGTATTTTTTAATCAGAACGAACTCATTGTTCCTGTCTTGTGCTCAGCTGTTTTTTTTGAGAGTACAGAGACAAAAAAAAAAAAGCTCTCAGCTCTGAGGTGAAACCTTGGATGAGTTTTTGTTTGCTTACAGTGCCATGTGAGATGGTGAGGTATCCGTTCTTCGCTGTGCACTTTCTCTTCTGCCACACTTTCCTCAACCTGCAACACATAGAAGATAATCAGCGTGTCACATATACGCTGGCACAGTTTACTCTGAATTCACAGAGCGGACACATTTGATAAAAGATTCATATTGTCACATGCTACAAGTGGGACTCCTCTTTATCATGCAGAAATCATGCAGAACATATGCATAAGTTATGACACATAGGCTGAGCAGTGTAGTCAGATCTATAATTAAAAATGCTGCATCGATGGTTTAAATGATTAGTTGATTAACTGATCCATAGTAAATTAATGTCTGAAACTACTTTTAATCGTTTATGTTAGTTTTTGAGCAAAAACACCAAACATTCTCTGGTTTCAGCTTCTCCAACATAAGGCTTAACTGTTTTTCTCCATTTTACATCATTGTAAACTGGAAAATCTTTGGGATTTGGACTGTTGGTCAGATAAAACAAACAATTTGAAAACTGTGTGTTTTTGTGATGTTTTTGAACTAATCGGTTCAAATCTTCCCTTCACTTTCTAGTATGAAAGAATCTTATTTGAATGTATTCATTACAAATTTAAAGCTCAGTAGAGAAGAAAAACTCACTTTGACACCTGTTATGTACAGTAATCTGGTGTTTATTTCACCTGCAGTACCACAGCTGATTTTTAAAGTTATTTTAAAAAAACGCACCCATCACTTTTCTTGTAGAGGTACCCGCTGCGCTCAGTGCCGTGCTCCTTGTTGCCCTGCGGCTGGTGCAGGCTGTAGGTGGTGCTCTGCCGCACCTGTGAATCCTGGGAAAATAAACAGATATGCAACAGAGAAGACAAATCAGAGCTGTTCCTAAACACACACGCACACGCACACACACACACAAAAAAAAAACAGGAGCTGCACATATGATTTGCAGATCGCCACTGCAGTCAAGTGGGAGCTACACAGGCGTTAAATGGTTTTGATTTTCACTCCGCTTCTGGGTCTCCTCTGAGAATTTCAAGGCAAGTATGGACAACAACAGGAAGATTGCTGATGTGAGTCTGTATGTTTTTGGACACATGGAGATTAGAAGATAAGAGGAGATTTTACACCTCTGAAATCAGGATCCGCATTAGCAGATGTCCAAATGTTTAGTCTGAAGTAATGTTGAGAGGCACAAAACATCTTTACAGATACTCAAGTTCAACTGCGATGTAGCTCCCACAGAAAAAAAAAGAACAAACAAAGGCCAGGATTCTGCACAAAATGTCATTTCCTGTCTGGAAACAACATGGGAAACAGAGAGGATGACTTCTGAAGGTCGGCGTTGACGCGGCTTTAATGATTTTATTGGTGTTTGCTGTTATCAGCGGACACACACAGCCGACAGGATAATCTTGGAGGAGCAAGGTTGTCTGCAGCTTTTCTCATTGAAACGTCGTAATTAAAACAGTTCAACTGACATTAACCAAAGCACTGAAAAACTGCAATGTCATATTTAAGCAAAAACACACAGATTATCTGCCGCCATAAAAAACAAAACAGAAAACAAACTAATGATCTAGCATGAAGCACTACAACTGAAATAACACCACAATGAAAACTGGATGCAAACAACCACAGAAAAGTTTTTTTTTTTTTTCAAGGAATCCACTTACTCTCCTAGACTTGTTTCACAAAAGACGGAGGCAGCGGAGGAGAAAAGAAAACAATCTTCAGGTGAGACCAGGAGCTGCTGTAGTTTGCAGCATATTCATATAATTCACTCAGCACAGGGCCAGGCTCAGTTTAAATTCAGGTCAATTCATTCAGGTGTTGTTTTGTTCTCAGCCTATTAAATACAGATTTATTTTCAGTTGAAGCACAGTGCCGTGGACCTCGACCCTGAGTGAGTCCTACATTAGTAACAACAGTGTTATATGAGTGTGTGTGTGTGTGTGTGTTCATGTGTGTGCTCCCGGTGAGCTTTGAGTTGAAGGTTGAAGAGTTGTGAGGTTCAGAATTGCTTCATATCAAATATAATCTGATATTAGTGGAGGTTTATGGATATAAAGGATATTAAAATGTGACTGACGTGTTCATAGAGGACCTTCGGCACTCTGTGTGTGTGTGTGTGTGCGTACATTTGTGTTTGTGTGTTACCTCCTTCTGCTCCACCTGTAGTGCTGACTTGAGGACGTCCCGTAACTGAGTCAGCTGCTTCCTCTCCTCATCCTGCACCTGCTTTATCTGTTGTGAATGAAAGATCGAGAAATGCAAAAAACGGAGGAACATATTTGATGTAAATCAGAGAAGTGTCAGAGTCAAGTGAGGTAAAGAAAGGTTTGCCGTCGTTCTCACCGTGTGCAGATCTGTGGCCAGTTTTTCTATGGAAGGCTTCAGGTTGTCCACAGCTTTCAAACCGTCCTGAAAGAAACTGAAGAAGACGAAGGTGATGTTTTATCTCCCAAATGTCACTTTGTTGTTCAGGTTTACTCTGAACCAAAGCACTTTAATAAAAAATGTCTTACTTGCACTGTGCATGGAAGTACTTGATGAGGTTCTGCAGCAGGTCCACTCCCTTCTTGATTTTGATCTCATTGACTTTGAGGAGATACTGTAAACATGTTGAAAACAGATCCGGTTAGACGCAGTGAGGCCCGGTTCAGTCAGAGGGAAAGGCAGCTCTCGTTATTTATCTCAAACATATACATGCCTTTCATCTCATTCACTTCAAAGTCAAAATCTTCATCTTTCAAGTAAAGCTTCATTAAAGTGAATCTTCAAAAAAGGCACAGACCACACGAACTACATACATACATAGATACATACTAAACATACTAAAATGTTTTTTAGTTTCATATTAAAAAAATAACATACACCCATTCTGAAATATTTGACTGTTGCCTCAATGAATGACATTTTCAGGATCTAATCTGTATCAGATATCAGAATGAAACTGTATTTTTTATCACTCGTTTTGTAGATTTTTTGAAATAAATTACAGTCATTAGTCAAACTGACCTCACACATCTGCAGCTGGAAGAATCTCCTCTCCTTCTCCATCTCTTCAGCAATTTCCGCTCCGCTAATTTCAGTCCTGATCATCCCATGCTGCCTCGCGTGCTCCTTCTTCTCCTTCTCTATCTTGGTGCTGCCAGGAAGTGACATCACAGGGGTCAAAGAGCACACCTCATCTCCATGACGGCACCACAAACACACAAAAACTGTGGTACTGTGTAAAATCAGCCCTACTGCTGCCTGGCAAATAACAGAGTGATATTGCTGGGGAAGCTCTTGGTTCCACCAATATAATACTGATAGCTGAACTTTTTGGCCTCATGATGTAGCAGTGGTATCAGTGTGTTTGTGAAGGTTCATTTCAGCAGTCAAGAATACTTTTTACTTTAAAACCAAGACGTTTCTCGGTTCAGCCAAGTGGCTTTTTTTAGATCAGTTAACAGGTGAGGTAACTTCTCCTTCCCCCGAACCGTTTCCAAAATTAAGATTTCTCACTAAAATGTGTGGTTGGTGGATCAGATACACGCCAAATTCAACACCGACTCATAACACAGTTAATTCACCGTCTATCGTGTGTGTGTGATGGTATTTGATGAGTTTTTTTGGCTATTACCATAGTAACTAGGGTGAATCAGTGTAATGTAGGACACCTGAGCTTGTTGTTAAATTGGTGAAATATGCATTTAAGCATGTTAAATGTGCAATACCAATAGTTATTCAGGGATCTTAAATCTTGTAATGCTCAATTTTAACTTAGATTATTACTAATATTAATACATAATACATTACTATACTATCTGTAACAGCAAAAACATTATAATTACTGAAATGACCAAATGTGGTCATGCACTTCGGTATCGAGTGTTACTGACCAGATAAGTTTTCATTGTATGAATTAGGCTTTTCAGCCTCCCAGTGAGTGTCCCAGATTTCAGCCTGAACTGTCCCATATTAGGAAAGGCACATAATCTGGGACAATTTGGCACAAGGAACACTTTTATATTTGCCATTTCTTCTCTGAGTGTGATGTCTGCATTCTCTTTTCTGATATGATTAGAAAATATCATGGGGATTTCAGAATGGTATTGGGTGCAGATATAATGTGCTGGCTTCATATCAAAATATATTGCTGAAGTGCCAATTGCTGAAATTGTCCCACATTACTCAAATTCACCCTAATCAGTTTGCTGCTTTCCGTTTATGCGCAGACATTAAGAAAAGGGTTGTTTGACAGCGAAGTTTAGTTTGTTTATTTATATGATTTCAACACGGATTTGTTGTTCACAATGTAGCATTATAAGGGAAAAAAATAGTTTGTGTTCCCTGGATGTGTGGATAGTGAGTTTACTTTAACATCACTGACACTCTGAGGCAGATTTTTTTTTAAAAAGTGTTGTTGTTTTCCGTTGTGAAAATGACAACTGAGACGGCTACATAAAACAGAAGTTATTAGACAGCAGATGTCAGACGGTGAGAATGGCTTAACTAAGCAGTCAGACTGTGTGATGTGTATCAGGTGTATTTGGTTATGTGTGGGTATTACTATGTTGGGAATGATTAAGGTTAGGTATAGGTTTCGGGCATTAAAAGTCAGGGTTAGGATCAAGGGGGGAACAAGCAAATGTATTACAGAGATTTTGATTGGTGTAGCATGCCGGCGCTGGTTCTGGTGAAACCCTTCACACACTATGTTGCCTAATAGTTAGTATTCAGTGCTGATTTTACACAAAGACCATAAATTCTGCATACAGTATCGTCCACAGGCAATCGGGAAAACACACCACACAAAAGGAGGGGAGGCACCATTCCATGCAAGAGGGCATTCTTTTCCATATGCTGTTTTTTTTCTGACAGCATATTCCCTTCAAAAAGGATGCAACAGTTTGTTCTCTCTCAGAAAGACGGGAACAGTGTGTCGGTGTCTGTGATGATTTGCCGCAGTGCGGATGAAGTTTGAGAGCTTCAGAGCTGTTCGGCTTGGTTCATGTGCATCTAAGATGAACTTCACTCCCTGATATTCAGCTCTGTTCTAAGATATCTTGGTACATTTTTAGACAACTACAAATAAACAAAAAAGGCCACTGCAAAACTCAACATTAAGAAAGGGATATCAAAGCACTGTGAGTGCATGAGCCAGCTTTTGTTATGTTATGACAGGAAATTGCAAACTTTTCTGAACATTTCTCCTCCACTGCACTGTTACTCCCTTTAAATTGTGATTCATGATGTCACATACCTTTAAATTACTCACTTCTTACAGTTAGCTCAATTAAAATCTAGTGTTTTTCAAGAAAAGTGGTCTGTATCAACTGTTTTTTATGATAAAAACTAAACTAAATTTGGCATGTTCTCAAAGGCTGTGTTAATGTTATTTTACTGTATATACAGTGCATATTGTCTTAGACATGGTTGGAAAACCAGAAACAAAGAGACACAAGTAGTGAGTTCTGACAGCTTTAGTTTCGGTCATAAACTCACCGTTTTGTCAGTGTGAACATGCCAAATTTTACGTAATTAGGAGGACAATGTTGTCCTCTGTCAGCACATGAATCTTCAGCTCTGACAGCATTACAGCATCATCAGTGCTGCGACTAATAGAGAGACACATGTTAGCCAGGCTGGCCGCCAGCCAAGCTGACAGTTCGACTGATGATGGGGTAGAGAATCCATTAACTTTCAGTCCCATCAATCCAGGAAGTGATACACAAATGAAGATAATGGTAAAGATACTGGATTGGGGGTTTTCTACATGCATTCTGCATTCAAATTGAAGGAAAATTGACTGATTTTAGTCATTAAATTAAAGATTAAACACACATTCCTGAATAAACAGCATTCAAAGTGAGACGATCCCCAACCTGGAGACTGAAAACAGGACTCAAACTCAGGTTGAACAGAGGGAGCTGGCAAACCAGTTTCAGGCAGCAGAAAGACCAAATAATTTAATCTCTCTCTGTCTGTAAATGTGAAAATAGTCTGTTATTGTGAGAATAAACAGCAGAGAGATCAGAGATTTGATCACTCAAAAACAGAGGACCACTGAGAAAGGAGAGCAGCAGGACATGTTGGCATGTTTGGGTGATTTTTCCAATCAGGCAGAAAACAGGACTCTATTGACGGTGGACTGAGGCCATCAATAGAGTCAAATCATAAGAATAGAGTGGGGCGGAGGCGGACAGTCATATAGCATCCAGTTGAACTCTTGATGTCAGTACAAAATCCGTACTGTCTAATTGAAATGTTTGGAGAGAAGATGTATTACCCTTTCAGTAAAGAATGTCCTTTGCAGCTTGTAAAATATATGAAAGTGCTATAAAAAAAAATCATGTGTTCTTTGCATGCACAATCACAATGGTGTGTCAGTGGAAATGGTTTCTCAGTGCAGAGGTGGAAAAGGTGACAGTGAGGGTCGGTTATTCACATTATTAAGGATGCGTTGACAGATAATCACAGGGGGAGAGTGGTTAGTCAAGACAGTCACAAGTCAGACAGAGACAAGACACAAACTGCACATTTCAATTTAACATACTGCATCACACATGTGGCTTTAATCAGGAAAATAAGACTAGTTTGAAACCCTGAGATGATAAATCAATCTAATTATGACTATATAATCACAAGGTTTTACACACTGGGTTTAGGGTGTTGCACAATTTTTTAGCTAATGAAGTGAAAAACCACCAAACGTCTGGTTTTATTAAGGAGATTTATGTATACATACAACAGCTGTTGATTAGATATTTTAAGTGTCTTACACTTTTGTTTCGTAGTCCTTCCAGGCTTTGTCAAAAGGCTTTTTCAGATCCTGTGAAAAAACAACACAAAGAAGAAAGTTTAAATTATAAACAACAGGCAGGAATATGGTGCTAAAATTACAGTTTTGGTCAAGAATGAACTTTCAATGGCAAAAAATGGCAAACATCACTAGTTCTAGCCTCACAGATGTGATAATTTGCTAATTTTTTTCACCATATTTTCACATCTTATGGACCAAATGATTGATCAAAAAATGTGCAGCCCTATAGGACTACAAATATTGCACTGAAATACACCAAATTAACAAAAAAAGAAAAACTGTGGTTAAATACTAATTAACAATGGATATAAAGCAAGAGACTGCACACACACAGTAATGCAAACACACATCATCACAGCACCACGAAACACAAAGATATTCACCATCCTGACCAGTGTCAGTTCACTGATCATCACATGCTCAGAAAGGTACTTTCCTTTCTCACTCACTAATGAGCAAAGTTGCAGGTGTGCAGTTCTTCACTATGTGAATCAGTAACATGAATCATCCTCCTCACAGATGCAGAGCAGCCCACAGCTGTCTCAGCAGGGAACCGGGTGGGGTTACGGTGGAGGGTTTTTGGGAAGGCAGGAGGCACTGCGCGATTGCTTTTGGCTTTCGCAACATGATTCCTCTGGTCACATCGACGACAGGCAATGCTGATTTCTCATTGTCATTGGTGAGCTTTTAACAGCTGCATGGACAAAACGCTTGATTAAACAACATCCCTACTGCTGCGGTGCTGATTAAACAGTGATTAGGACAAACAAAAGCAGACGTTACTGGGTGCAATTGACTGTGTCATTCCCTAAAAAAGACAATTCAACAGAATTAATTGTTGCCTGTTACCGGAACAGGGGTGCAACAAATCTGCTCTACAGCATGTAACAATAATGAACCCTTTATAATTTAACACCAAAAAATGTAGTAAGAACCTGCTGAATCACAACGCTGATGTGAGGTTTTTATCCAAAGAAAACTAAACCAATCCTAACATTTAAGCATTAAACACCTAGGGCAGCACTACTATCTGGCTTACTGTCCATTTCTGTACAAAAATGTGAAAAGCAAACATAATTTTGTTCGGCTGGATGGGCAGCTTATGGCTATAGTGCCATTGTTAGAGCAGCAGAGAGGATTTTGATCCTGCTGTTGACCTCCACTTCAGCAGCAGAGGAGTGGCAGACTCAACCTGTCAGCCAACAGGATCAGGGTCTGGTTCACTGGGCCAAGTCAAGGAGCACTCAGCCATTCACTCAACCAGCTCGAGGGCAGAAACCAGAGGGAAGAGCGTATAAAAGACCATAAAAATACAAAGAAAAGCTGAAAACCAAAGTGAAAAAACAGGCTTGTGAGGAAAACAGCCAGAGAGAGAGAGAGAGAGAGAGAGAGAGAGAGGACGAAGCGGCTGACAGAGACGGCAAAGAGCGTACTACAGGTCAAAAGAGAGCCAGAAAGAAAAGAGAGGCTAAGCGGAAGGAAATGTCAGAACCAGAGAGAGGAGAAAAAAAATTGTAACAATGGCTAAAAATACCAGACACAGGCATCGCTGGGCAGGGAAGGGCAGAGCAGAATAGGCTAAGACACAGGGCAAAATACTCCCTCAGAGAGAAGTGAGCTCTTAGCGCCCTGGTTCCCTTTCTGGCTGATTCTAAAAGGACAGAGGAGGAATGTCATGCCCTTGGCAACGGCCCCCATTGGCAAACTTATCACCTCCTACTACCTACTACCACGAATGTCCGAGAATAGCAGCTCCTCTTACACATTCCTCAAACCTTTTCCCACCGTCGTGCAACCAGGTCAGCAGCAACGAAGTGTGGTTAAGTATAACCGGTGCAGGTTTGAGTGTACTTAAAGGGTCAGTTTACTAAAATTAGAAGAAAATGTGTTCCCTCTTTAATTCTAGTGGTACCTGGTCATGAAGATAGCTTTGGTTTTATTTGCCCAGTTTTCAAGATATCCCTCTGATTCCATCCCAGTGCATTGGAGGTGAATAGTTTTTTTTGGTTCTCACAGCTTTGAAAACTTTGAAAGATTCAACAACGAAAATCTGTTTCCAGAAAAAATGTCCCTGTTATTCTGGGATCAGACCACACAACATTTTTGTTTTTCCAGATGGTCATTGTGTTAATAAGGCAAACATAGAGGCATAAATTCTTGCCATGACATACTGTAGATAGTAGACTCCACTTTGGACCTTATCCAGTTCAAGCAACAACTACAACAGCTTGAGGCTAAAGCCAATGTGGAAGTACCTTAAAGTGCAATTTCACCTACAACGGCTAGATGCTGGCTCGAAAAAACTCCCATTCAAAAAGCATCAAGTTTTCTCTAAAAATGGTAAGCCCATCATTTTTTCAATGAGTCATTGTGATCTCAATTGCTAAATTCTTGCCAAGGACTGACTTCACTGTTCCACCGCCAACAACTTCCTCTTTTGCTTCACCAAATTCACAACTGAGAAGAGCGCTCTGTGCTTCTACTGTAGGGGTCAAAGTCACAGAACAAGCCGTAAAAGTTGTCAAACCAGCAGGAGAAGGCAATGGGATGTTGTGAGGTGTCTCAAACGCTGCATCAGTATTCTGCTACTGCACCGGATAAAACAAGCAAAAGACGCACCAGATACTTGTTTCTGTTCCCTGACGCCCACAGATCTGCCGGATTGGACTGATGTAGTCTGATCTCTGCTTTACTCTGAGTAATCAACAGTACACAGAGAATATTTCTTTTGTAGAAAGTCCATTGTATTTGGTGTGTCAAAAAACTCAGAGACATATATCTCAGCACTTGGACAAATTAAACCAAAACTATCTGTAAGAGTAAGTGAGAAAATATGCTTTTAATAATTTAATCTTCTCCTAAGGCTGTTTGTTAATCTTTGGTTCAATTACTGTTCAAACTACTGATGCTGCTGATATTCTAGGTGATAACAGAGTATGAAATATGCAAACTAATGAGAAAAACCTGTGATCAGTGGACAGGGATCTGCTCTTATCTAAAAATCTCTAACAGGAAGCATGAGTGGGCGGTTCGGGTGTTCACGACCCACTGAACCACAATGAGGCGAGGCGCAGCTGGACTCATATGGCTCAGTCCGAAGGCATTAGACCACAGACCCCCCCCCCTCGCCACTCCCCTTCCTTACGCAAACACAGTCGATTCTACAGCATCCATCCAGACACTGTGATTGAATAGTGATAAGCTGATACGACTCATGGTGGGTTAGAAACACAGGAGGTGCTCGCTGGTCAATGAGCAGAGGATGAGAGGGTCGGCTGCAGGCGTGATATCATTGCTGGCTTCCACTCTAAAAATCCGCTGTTAGCAGAACGGTCTTGTGGACTCATCACTTTCCATTTTCCACTGACTGGGAGTGTGTGTGTGTGTGTGTGAGTGTTTATCTTTAGCAATAAAACTACTGACCCATCCTCAGCCATTTTTGCTAGTAGTGCAGTGACTGCGTTGTACTATTTCAGTTAAGAGAAAGGCATTTTACTCTAATGTCCCAAATGCATTGCCTTCCTGTATCCTTCTATTCATAAACTATACAGGAAGTATGGAAATTAAAAGGCAGTAACCTAAAAACGACAAGGTCATTGATTTTTTTTACACATGAAATCCCATTTGCCCTGTGTGGTGAAATGGCCATGGATGTAGATGAGGTGGAAAATTGATGGTTTTTAGCTGAGTAACAGCGGTGACAGGTTGCTAGGTAGTAGCCCTCTAATCACAGAGCCATTAGCGGCTGCCTCCCTCGGGGTTTAGTTCAACGCACTCGTTGCCAAAGACAGCACTGGCAGAATATTAACAAGCTTTGGGGGAACGACGGCTACCAGAAAGCCATTAAGTCCTCAGTTAAATCAGATGAAAAGACTGGTGACTATTAAAGCAGACACACAGATGCATTAATTGTGGAGCATTTTAAGATACAAGACTGCATTTTTTTAATCCACAATGAATGAAAATTAGGATTTACATTTTGTAGGGTTATTTCATACATGCACCAGCTACACATTTTCAGTGAGATGTTACTTTTCACACCCCTGAAAACGGTTTTCCTCTTCCTCTTTTAGGGCATCCATATCAACCCATTACATCATCTCACTCCCCCTGCAGTCTAAACAGCCTGTCATGCGGGTCTGGATTTCTTCCTGCTTCCCCCTGTGCTCCCAGGTACTTCCCCTGGGAGAGAACAGGAGTGAAGGAGCAGGATAATGACAGAGGAAGAAGATGATGATGAAGGGGAGGGGAGGGATGAGGGAAAGGCCTTGGGCTGTGGAGGTGAGCAACAGGTTGGATTGAGGGTAAAGCCGCCAACAAAGACAAGAACTAATCCATCATTTCACTTATTTTTCCAGCTACTCCAAGTTTTCTTTTCTTGACACTGAGGGCTTCATTTCTGGGGTTTGCTTGTATTACAACGGCGATGATATTTCTGTGTGTGTGTAAATGTGTGTGTGTGTGTGTCTAGAGGTAAGAAATAACCGGCAGCTCATTTGCCCCATGTCATTGGGGTAATGAGAATCATCCGAGGGCTAATGAGTAATAAGTGGGTAAGCATTACAGATGTGACTGGCTGCCACTGCCGAGCTGGAGAGTGAGGGGGGTGGGCGACATGGGGACAGAGTGACAGAGACAAGGGGGGAAGGAAAGAGGGGGAGAGAGATTGAAGTGGAGTTAAGAGAGAGACAAGAAGACAAGAAGGAAATCATGAAAGAGAAAAGCAGATGGAGGCTGAAAAGAAAACATTGCACTTAAGAGACGTACAAAAGAGCAAGAGAAGAGAAAGGACGAGAGGGGACAAACAGTTCAGAGGTCTAGACAAAGCCAAGTTGCTCAGGGTAATGGGGACGACTGGCGTTTCTATGGTTACCACCCTCATTACAGAGCTGGCTTAATCGCATCATACCTTGGTGGCGACCACAGCCAATCATGAGCCTGGAGAGTGAAAGGTCACAGGCCGCCGTGGACAGTAACGAGCTCTGATTGCATTACAGAGCTGCAGAGACTGTTAACGAGTAACTGTCTGGGTTCAGTCCGGCTGGTGGACGCACATGGCTGACTAGCTAATAGGTTGTATCGCTACATGGAGGGTAGGGCACAAAACTGTTTTTGGCACTGACCAAAAAGTGCCCGTAACACAGAGTATTAAAAAGTAGCCGCAGATTTTAATATTGTTAACTAATTCTCTGATCAGATACTTACTGATTTACATTAAAAATTGCAAGTTTTAGATTGTTTTATTTTGTAAAAAGTTGTTGTATGCCTGATTATGTTCAGACAAAATTTAACATTAGAGACTTTGGCTCCTTTTTTTAAAAGATAAAAAAGGGTTTTGTAGAAAAATGTGTATTTAACTAAGCATTCAATACCAAAACTGGATATTGTGTTGACACTAGCATAAAAAAATGTCAAACATCACCCATAAAGTCTTTCAAAGCTAATTCAGCTTTGGGTATAGTTTAAAGAAAGGCAACAGGTTTTGGGGAGTCTGACTTGTTGGTGAACTTAATAATCAATTGATTAGATCATAGAGTACAAAATCATGTAAAAGTCAGTGACAGATTGTTTTCCATTATGCTCCATACAAACACAAATGCATTCTGTTGAGTGATCGCAGGCTCCACGCTCACACTTGAGCATACATTACGTTGAATGATTATAACCTTCATACTGACAGTTCTGCAGAGCTTCCATCATGCTGAGTTATTGCAGGCGTCACGCTAACACTCACTGGTAAGTGAGAGGTGAAGTTTGTGGTTTTTATTTTCCGGATTCTTAAATGAACTCAAATGAAGCCAGGAATATTCTTGGAACAACTACTATGTCAACTATCTAGTTTCTAATTAACCCCACTTTGGCTTTTTAAAGGAAACAAAGGAAACTGGCTTCAGGTAGATCAAAGCAGTGTGTCATTAACCTTGTCAGAGCGACAGCAGGGCTTCAACAATGGCAACTGGTTACTTCAAACCACTTTAAACCAGCTGGGTGTCAGAAGATGTTTGGCCTCTTGTTACTCCTTCTGAGGCTTTTAGACTCGTAGCGGTTCCCAGAAAAGATAAAGCCTCGTCCTAGATGAGCCTGTTTTTCAATAAATATTTCAAATGAATTATATCCTTAGTGTGGGACAAGGCTTAATCCCTGCCAGGAAACAAGGCTTGGTTTTGTCTTTATCATTGGTTGGGTTTTTGTGTTAATTAAACCAGATCCCTCATATAATAAAATGCTCTACCAGAATGATCAGAAAATTGCTGATTATTATTTAACTACAGAATATAACTCTCGTCTTTTACTGCATGCACCATGGGGTCTGCTGTAATATTAGTGAATAAATGATCTACTAATGACACATGGATGATTCAGCGCTTGCATCAGTTAAATTAGGATATGGTCCACTCTTTTTCTTGCTGTTCTGTAAAGTCACTGATGATTCAGCACAACACTCAGCGCTGTTCATCTACACATGCAACACTTCTGTTTAGCTATAAAGTGACAAAAGATCATGCTGTTTTTGTTGCCTTACCCCTTTGACTCCTTTCAGGTCTCCTTTCAGCAAGCTGTCCAGGGGAAAGGTGATGATGTTGTTCATGTTTTGGAACTGGAAAAGGTTGAGAAGAGAGACACATCAGTGTTGAAAGGTTACGTTAGAGGATTTAAACCTGCTGGAGACTGAAAGTCAGGGGCGCCTGACACCTTTGAGATGTAATCCTTTCAGTGTCTGGGGGGTTGTTTTTGTGTGTGTGTGTGTGTGTGTGTGTGTGTGCATGCAGTGTCTTAAAGGGAAAAGGAGATAAACCAGGTAAAAATGACCAACAATATTATAAAAACTAAACTGGAAAAAACTTTCCAAGTATTATGGGAGAGGATGAAAGAGAGAGGATATAAGAGGATGAGAGAGCAATGCCACCTTAAGATGAAGTAATGCCATAATAATATTATTAAAGTGGCAATCATTTTTCTCCATTATTTCAAACAGTGATAGAGGGCTGCCAACCGAATTGAGAACACACCTACGTCAAACCAATTAATGACAAGTAGCCCGCGTACGTGATGACGACAGGAAGTAGGTATGTCATGTAAAGTTCTTAAGTGCATTCGCATAATTGCAATTTGACACCAAAACTATACGGATCAAATGTACACAATATACCAAAAACATGAACCTTGACTCAGACTTCCAGGTGTGAAAAGGCCCTAAATGTTTGCACCGTCACCACCATTTCCATCAACTTTTAATCTACTGAGAGCAAAGATATCTATGGAATTTAATAGGTACAAAAGTACAAAATTATCCATTATGTGAACAATACTTCTCCTGTTTATAAGTTACTGTGAAGGCCGGCCACTGTGTGTAACGTTGCATATGTAATCTAGCAAGCCAGAGCTTGCTAAAGTTTTTAGAGATTACATCTTGACATCTAGGCCAGGCAGCAGCTCATATTTCTTTAATATAAGTTGTTGAGGTAATGCTAATACCAAATCTCAAGCTCCTGGTCTCAGTGAGAGTCCAGGGGGAGCGACAGACCTCACATGATGGTGTCAAATTTTTTTAATAAAGCTTTGGACTCCATACAAAATCTGGCTTTAGCAGAGGGGGATCGGGCTGATTTAGATCCAGAAGATACTGTATTTGGTGTTGCAGTGGCTCTTTGGCCGTCTCAATGGAAAACTAGAGCTACCTCCTGAGGGCTTTAAGTTCCAGCTGCACTTGGTGTGTGTGTATGTGTGTGTGTGTGTGTGTGTGTGTGTGTGTGTGTGTGTGTGTGTATATTAGAGAACACACACAGTGACTCAAGGGGATACAGACAATTAGGGACGGGATGGAAATCTTTCTTTGTCCCAGAGGATTTTACCCTCCCAAACTGCATCCACTCCTCCGACCCACACTCACACACACATACTTACACACACACACACACACACACACATATATATATATATACAGCGTGAACTCACCAGGTTTTTGAAGAGTGCAGTGAGCTCCTTGGTGAAGACGGAGAACTTGAGGAAAGCTGAGCCCAAGTCAGGATCATCTCTGTATACGCAGTTTTCTCCAAATTTCTCCAGGGCCTGTGTGTACTGCTCCTCGTTCTCCACGTGAGCTGGAAAACACACACACACACACACAGAAACAAAAGGTCAGCATTGACAGGTACTGGGAATCAAATCAAGATCTTTCACTCTCTGATAGTTACAAGTCAAAAATCAATCTCTGGGTATTAATAATGTATGGTAGCCTTTCAGTGAACAAAGATCCACTTTTCTAGCAGTTCAATCCTTCAATTACAGTTCAGGGTTTTCCCCAGGATATTGTTTAGCGGAGGCAGTAAGCGTATCCCACCGCTGATTGGGCTGTTTGTCTCTAACATTGCAACGTGCTGCTCTGTATATTTTATGAAGCAAACATACAAGCTCATCAATCAGTCAACCAATCACCTGCAGAGTTGAATCAGATCAGTTGTCAACCTGTTATCAATGTAGTGCCACACTAATTTTTGCTTATATTATATTTTACAAAAGTATAATAATTTCCTCCGACGTCAATTATTTCAGGTGAGGAAGTGTTAGGTGAACTGGCATTACTGAACGGAGCTGAAACAATGAAGTCTATTAATTATTTAGGGATCAACAGAAAATTAATCTGCCACAATTTTGGTAATTAATTAATCACTGAGTTGGTTTATCGAGCAACATTCTCTCTTCTCTCTGTTTTACATGATAAATTGAACATCTCCGGGTTTCAGACTGTTGGTTGAACAAAACAAGCAATTTAAGGATGTCAACTTGGACTCTGGGAAGTGGTGATGGACATGTTTCATTATTTTCTGGCATTTTATAGGCTAAAGGATTTTAAAAAATTGGAAAATAAGATAAAGATAATGCAAATAAATTTTAGTTGTCCCACTACACACATACACGTCTGACAATAAAAAGGAGAAACATGCAAATGTAAAGAGAGAGGAAGATGTGGTGGTGACATTTTTTGAAATCTATTTACTTTTATCCACAGTTTTTCCATTAGTTCCATTAGTACTTCCCCACACTCAATTGTAAATTGCTTTTTGATTTTGCTTTCCGCTTAAGCGAAAAAACTCCACCAGGGTTAAGAGGATATTTTGATCCGTGGTTTGAATAAGATTTTACTGAGAGAGATCATAACGGCACTCAGAGTGAGTCAGAGAGGAGGGGCTAAAAAGAGAAAAATACACCAGCGTGGCTTCCCAAACAAAAACATACTCCCAGTCAGTCACCAGCCAGAGAGAAACTCATAAACAAGCCGCAACCAAAGTCTCACAGCGTGTCTAAAGTCCACCTAATCTACCACGAGGTTAGGCCTAGATGATTCCACTTAATACACTTCACGCCAGACTAGGCAGCTGATAATAGCTAATGCCACTGGGACAGCAGTGGAGCGAGAGATGGAGCACAGGGGACTGTTGCTATGACGACACTCACCGAGAGACGTGACAGAGGGGTGGGGTGGGAGGTGGGGTGGGGTGTGGGGGGTTGTGGGTGCGTGGTGGGGGCATGAAGAAGGGACCGCTACAAGGAAAGAAAGAGGAGGGGCGTGTAAAAAACGTGAAGGTGAGCGCTAAAAACACACCTGCTGCCACATCATGACTCAGCTTTTTATATGCCAAACACACACACGCACCCTCTTTCATACACACACACACACAGATAAATTAAGAACAGCCAGACACTGTTCATAGATGTGGCAGGTTTATAGATGGAGCTGGATAAGCTCATGTCTCGGCCGCAGAGATATCAATCATGTTATTAAAAGGGGAAAGCTGAAAGCCTCTGAGTCACTACATGCAGACCTCCTCACATCAGACAAATCAAATTTAAACCAAAAAATATCAACTGATGCAATAGGTGAGCTGGGTTGATAAGCCCCCTATGAGACTTGGGGCACAAGTGGCAAAATGAGAGGGTTAAACAGATTTTAGTGTAAAGCACCTGAGATAGTAGAGTTTGCCGTTGTGTTTGTTTTTTTTAAACCACATCAAGAGAAAATCAAGCCCACATATCTAGGATGAATTATGCCCCATTTACATTCTCTAAAGAGATATCATCACCCCACATTTCTAAACAAGACTACAAGTCTGCAGCCACACTTGCAGCTCTGTGAGAGTGGTTTTTTTTAGGCAGGAGCTTTGAGCTAAATGCTACCTTCAGCATGCTAACATGCTCGGAATGACAGTGCTAATGTTAATGTTTAGTAGGTATAGCATTTACCATGTTTACCATCTTAATGCATGCTAACATTTGCTAAGTTGTGCTTAGTTCTGCAGGTATTTGGTCATAAACCAAAGTGTTGGACAAACTGCACAAATGTTGAGATATTTAATTATGGACCAAAGTGGTGGACTGTCTAACAGACCAACATCACCATCCTTACAGCTGTTAGCATGGCTAAAAAGGATATGATGCCCTTCATACAGCTGTTCTGTGTCAATATTTGTTTTTAAAAGAAGTAGCATACTTTCCAAATATTGGATCCAAAACATTTCTGATTAAATTTGTGATCATTCACCAGATATTTGACTGTTAGACATTCAATATGGTTGGTGACATTTGAGGATACAGAAAAGTTTCACCCACAAAACAGCACAAATAATGCACAAAAAAACCCAACATCATTTTTAATTCAGTTGCAAGCAACAAAATTTGTTATAAACGGATAACAAAACATGTCAATCACTGTCATGTGTCAGACACATTCACCCCTACCACACATCCGCAGACTACTGTTTACACATCAGCTCCAGCTGTTTGGATGTGGCTCTGCCAGGCGCTGAGCCAACAGGGCGGTGGCATGCTGTTGTTTTTGAAGTGGCACATGAGAGCACTCAGCTCAGCTATTCAACGCCGACAAACAGCACAAAACCCCCTGGGCTGCTTACTGAGTACAGTATTTGTTGTAACATGACCTAAACACATCACACATGCAGACTACAGCGCAGAGGAGTGCTTCAACCTCAAAGGGCCGCATGTCACACAGAGCTGGTTTATAAGCAACGTGGCAGAGAAAGGAACCAGGAGAAGTCACACATACATTAAGCTGGAGTTCAGTGGCTTACTTAAAGCCACGTCAGTTCCTATTTTCAACGTTATATTGTCTATTGTTAACGCTAATTTACTAAAAACTATTTTAGCAAGTTGATGCTGAAGCAATGTGATTATAAATTCACGGAGCCCTAAAAGGAGGAAAATATAAATAAAGTCTTGGTTGAAGTGACATCATTTTTATTTTATTTGAAAATGACCTTGATCTGGAAAACTTTTCACCTGAACCATGTTTTTCAAATGTTACTTGCATAATCTACATGTTTGATCCTGTTGACCCTCTCAGTCTGTCAGCTTTTTAATAAAGGACTAATTAAGACTTTCATTAGAATCAGAGTTTGCTAATCAATTGCTGCTTCAATTAAAGGTTTTTGGGGTTTTAGTGCAACTTTGTAGACACCCGGCAGTCCTCATGGATGCCAAATGTCAGCTAACAACAGAGCTATACTATCAAAAGAAACTGAAGAACTCTGAAGATGAACTGACAAACGTATTAGTATGTTAAAGGGATTGTTTGATTTTTTTTGGTAAAAACGCTTATTCCCTTTCTTGTTGAGTTATATGAGAAGATCAATACCACTCTCATGTCAGCACACTGAATATGAGACTAAAGCCAGCTGCCGGTTAGCTTAGCTTAGCATAAATACCGGGAACGGGGGGAAACCACTAGCCTAGATCTGTCCAAAAGTGACAAAAACTGAAAATCAACTAGCACCTCTAAAGCTCACTAATAAACACATTTTATCACATTTCTTAAATCAGTATGAGTAGTGAAAACGTCAATGTGTGGTTTTACACCGGATTATGTGTAAGACTATTTCTTAGCTCAGAGCAGTGACTCCCTTGAGTCTCACAGTCACCGTAAAGTTGCCAGGCAACCAGCGAAGACTTCATGAAGTTACTGGAAGACTGTCATTTTATTCCTTAATATTGCTTAATTGTAGAATTACTCCTTAATGCCTCATCAGACTTATAAAGATATAGGTCATTTTGCGAAATAGAAGTCACTAACACTCCTCAATTAACTCAAGCATATTCCTTAGCTGCAATTTCTTTTGACTGCCAGTGTATATTTTTCTCTCTTTTCCCACATCTATGACTCATGACAAAGCAGTGTGATCTGTTCAAAGCTGAACAGGCAAAACAAGATATAGTTTCAGGTTCAGAAAAGAATCTGAAAGTAGTGTGTGTGTGTGTGTGAATGAGTCAGTGAGTGAGTGAAGAGCTCCTGTTGCTTGACCCGAGGAAACAATGATCTTGTGTTTACAGGAGGACAGAGGCCATATAACACTGTTGAACACACATACACACACTTTTACAACAGACACAAATTCTCCTCCTTATATCCAGTTTTGTACAACATTCATTACTGTATCTTCTCTCTAGAAAACACACACACAACTGCAGGCAGGAAAAAAAATTTACAGCTTCCAGGCGTCTGCAAAGGATTATCTAACATCCCAAAGGCTTGTTTTGCAGCTTCTTCCATTTCTCTCTCTCATACACACACACACACACACACACGCACACACACACTGAGGGTTTAATCACCAGATAACAGGCTGGCCTCTGCTTCCTCTCCTCATCTCTCCCACACTCATTCCCTTACACACGGCTCCATCAGGCCTGGTCGGCTGACGCTCCAATGCTCACTTACACATTGTGTGACTGACCTCAGATCAATTCCAGATCTCTCTACGGACTTTATGAAAACAATGCTGAACTCCGAGTCCACTTAACAATATGGACACCATCACAAAAAGAAGGGAGTGCAGTTAACTTTTACCCACAGAGGACAGAGAATTATAGGGTGTGTGAGTAAGACAAATAAATAAAAGAGAAAATAAACTTTGTGTTTGCGATAAAAAAAAGAGATTAAGTTTGTGATTTTGGAAAGTATTGTTTATCCTCTTTCTTGCCGGGCTTAGCTTAGCATGAATATTGGTAACAGGGCGAAACAGTCAGCGTGGCTCTGTCCAAATGAAAAACAACACTAACGGGCCGTTCACACATACGGACTCTGGGACAAGTGAAGCTGAGACAGAAACAGCTGCTATTCATTGTGAATGAGACAAATATTACAAATTTCAGGGCAATCCACCCAATAGTTGTTAGTAGTTATCCTCTGAGGAACATGAATGTCTGTACAGAATTTCATGGCAATTCATCCAATAGTTTTTGTGATACTTCAGTCTGAACCGAAGTGGCAGTTCAACAGATCCACAAACCTACATCATCCTGTGAGCCAGGCTGCTAAAAATGGCTAAAAATCCACCTATCAACACCTCTGTGTTTCATTTTTGTTACACTTTCTTTTTGCATCTTCTTCCTCCTTTAATTTCACTGTCTCCTCATGTCTTTTTCCTCAGACATCCATCCAGTTTAATTACATTAGAGCATGTGGGAGTCTCATTTTCTTGGTTACCTGGCAGCCAAGAGAGAATGTGTGCATCCGCGCTGCAGTGACCCAGAGTTTAACAGTTTCCTTAATGCAACGAGGGCCGAGTGCTGCATTATTCAGTAACTCCATGCAGCCTTCCTGTATACCTATAGGTACAACAGCTGGAACACGGCGTTCACTTGTCTGCCTCCAGTTGTTTTCTGTTCAGCTGCTTTGGCAGGTCTGTCCTAGCGGCTCTGCTCGATCAGCTCCAGCTTCTTTAGGGGTTTGAGATACTGCTGCTGGTTTATTCATCAAAACCCACAACCTGACAGGCTGACAGCTCCCTGCAGCAACACGGGGCTCTCTCGCTCATATCTACTGCTTTCCCCATATCCTCCTTTCTCACCTCTTTCACCCTCATTTCTTTTTTCTCTGGTATAAGCTCATGTTGTCCATAGTGTGGTAACTCTTGTAACCTTGTTTATTTTCCATCGCCATTCTAACCAAACAGTCACCCTCTCACCCTCCTTTTCCTCCTCGTCATTACTAGTCCCCATGTCACAGCCAGAAATATCCTTGCGGTGCATACCAGGAGTATATTCTCTGAGTATTGAGGCAGTCAGTGTTGAAGCTCCCTGTTGTGTGTCTCATTATTGGGGCTTTTTTCCAGCATCCTCTCTGGAGAACATTAGGAAAATTCTGTGCTTTCACTCTCTAAAATACAGATGTTAGAAATCTGCTTTAGACAGTGTAGCACAACTGCATCCCAACATGTCAACATCAGTTTATGCACATCACTTACTTTCTGCAATCCCATGTTACTTTGTTTAGATTTTATGACAACCATATTGGTTTTGTTTTGTTGTAATCTAACTCCACAGAGCTGAAATTTACACTGATTACAGTCTTCAGAAGTATTTATACCCAGACAATGGAAACTAATTACTGCTGTTTTAATCAGGTTGCAGACTGTATATTGAAGCTCATTTTTGCTTAAAACATTGTGATTGCGAGTTTTAGCACCTTAACTTCATATCATGTACAGTATACTTTAATATTTTCAAATGATATACAATCTATATGTAGTTTAAATAATGATTCATTTGAAAAGTCTAAACTGCATTACCTTAAAACAATTATATTATTTTGAGCCAAAATTCATTTCATTTTCATTTATTGGTTTATTTAAAATGATGCATTAAATAACTCGAGTAGCTTTTCAGGATTGATTTGCTACTCATAAAGAAATGAATGGAAGTCAGTGGATGCCTGTAAAGATAGAAAATTACTTTCAGATTTCCCAAACAATGCAGCATGGTTTTCAAAATGGTTACTAGGGATGTTACACATGCACTTATTTATTTTTCTGAACACTTGGGACAGCACAACAACCTGTAAACAGTATCACATTATAAAGCTGTTACAGCAAACGTTGTTACCTATATACAAATCCAGCAAACACAGAGCAACATTAGCATTCATTTGGACTCACATTTCTGTCCACCTGACAAATGCAAGACCAACATTCACTCTCCTTTTAGCTCTGTTTTGGTCTCCACCAACTCTTGAGGGAAAATCAGACTCTTTAGCTGCTAAATACTAAACCATGTTCAATTGTCAGCTGCTAACTTTTTCTGTCTGCTGTTTGATGGTGGACAGGTAGCGTATAGTGGGTTTATCAGAGCTTGTTTTTGCTTAAAATGGCTGCTTGCAGTGGCTTAAAAAAAAAAAAACGCTGATGAGAACAGTATGTATTAACCAAATAATACATTTGTGGGCCATAAAAACCAAAACAAAACAAGTTACAAGACACTCAAATGCTCTGTAGAGTTGGGTGATAATTCTCTGTGGGTTTGTCACTATGATCAATGCCTTTCACATTACACATAGTACTTCGATCAATTGTTAATATAAAATATTGATAAGTGCAGCTTTAAGTATAGGTGATTTTTAATAAATAGGCTAAAACATGCAAAAACCTCTGGTATGGTCCTTTAACACTGTAATAGGCTAATTATTGACTAATAGCAGACTCTGCCCTATATGTGGAACATATAGATCTGTTTTTCACACATGTGTCTGTCCCCTGGTATAGAGATACAGGGTTGAAACATAAATAAAACTGAGGGCTTCATGGAGCCATCCAGGTTGTATTATAAACAGATCAGAGTCTGGACAGCTCTTCCTCAGTGATTGCTGATAACAAAAGGTGACCTTAGTTCATGTGAGCTTCTGTTGGCTAAACTGTAAATAACAGCATTCCTGGCATGCCAAATGTTTCTACTGCCAATACCAATAAAAAAATAAAAAAAACTCATTTAAAACCAAAAAGGTTTATTCATTTCCTCCCAATTTTGACCTGAAGCAAATAATCCTGTTCATAATTTAAACAATTTTCAACTGTCTGTAACACCTTGTAAATCTCAGATGTGTAAACTGCTGTATTAACTACACATTCAAATGACAGTAATTTAATTGACAAAGTGAAAGTGGTTTTGGCAGCTGAACGGCTCCAGGAAAATGAACAGGTTAATGTTCGACATGTACACCTGTGCATACACACAATATCAGCCTTTCATGTCATTGGATGACACCACAGGGGCTCTGAGTCTGGCACCCACAAAGAGGCAATATGTATATTTGTAAATGCATGTTTAATAGTGAAGTGAAGTGAGAACAGAGCATGTCCATGCTTCAGCACCCACACATAAACACAGTGTGTATGTGTGTGTGTGTGTGTGTGTGTGTGTGTATGTGTGTATATGTGTGCACCCCTCCCCAGCTGTTCCTTTGAGGGTCTGGATCAGACAGCTGTCCCTCTGGCCTGAACAGAGCTCACACTGTTCAGAAAAAGACATGCTCAGCACATTGTTCAGAGGTCTCTCTCCCTCTCTTTTTCTCTCTCTCTCTCAGCGGGGTTCTGTCAGGCAGGCCAAACAAAAGACGCTGGAAACACCCAACACTGGCACAGCCAGCCACAATGAGCATGGTAAATACACACACACACACACACACACACACACACACACACACACACACAGGCAAAAAACTACCCTCCCTCCCTCTGCTTCAAAGCTAAAAGGAACAAAAGTATTAGAGATGCAATTACTGATTATTTTATTTTTCAATCTAATAATTCAGTGAAAAGAAAATATAAAAGGACAAAAAAGGGAAAAGCTTCTCAAAGATCCCACAACTGAACGTGATGTCTTAAAGGTCCCACATTTTACAGTATTCCAGTGTTTTATTTGGTCTTGATATCCATAAGAAGATATTTTTGTGGTTTAAAGTACCAAAAACCATCTCTATATAATTTTACATCTCCTCTCTTGTCTCTGGATCTTTACCAAGAACAAGCTGTTTTGTGTCTGCTCAGTGCCCCTCTCTTCTGATTGGGTGACTGTTGAGTGACGCACGCCCAGGCCAACCACAGGTAACAGATTGTAGCCTACTGTAGCTACTGTAGGTAAAACCAGGGCTCTGGGTAAAACTCACTGGTAAATTGCAATAGTCACCACAGTGGATAATGTTATCCGACCTTTGGAAGGCTTTGCAATGACAAATTTTCTCCATGACATCCAGCAACTGCAGAGCATTTCCTCCGCAACTGTGTCTCCTCTGCTCTGCTCTGTGTGTGTGGAGGGGCTAAGCCCCGCCCCCAGTGAAACACAGAGAGCAGAGGAGAGGAGAGAAACTAGCGCTTACATAAATGACAGCAAAATGCAGTAAAGACACTCACACTAAGCTGAATTAAACAAATGCACATAAATTAGATAAATAACATAAATAAACATATTTTGTTTCTTTCAGGAGGCGCAGAGGTCCACCCCTCCAAGGCAAACCCTGAGTGTATAGTTGTGACATCACAGCCTTATGGAAGTCAAAACCATTTAAAGACACAGTTTCTGAATACGGGCTACATGCATTTCTCTGTAGGCTGAACGTTTTGTTACTTTCACAGTATTTATATTGCACCTAGACCTGCTTTATAATCAAAAATCAGAAATTAAAATCTCCCTTTCTACAATATGGGCCCTTGCTTGCTTAGACTGTATAGCAGTCACAAAACCCCAGTTTTTTTCATTTTAAAATATCCAAGAGAAAAGCAACCGAGTCTTAAAAAGTTATGGACATTTAATTTTTAAAAAACCTATCAAATAACTAATTAATTGAATGATCATTTCAACACCAGAAAGAGCTAGTCTTTCATTGTTAAATTGAGCTTGAAATCAACTTGAAATTCAGAGTGTGATAAAATAAGCAAATAATATAATCCTGACATTAACAGACAGGGGGACTCACCCAAACCAGACGTGTAGATGGCCTTCACAGACTTCTTCATCTTGTACAGAACGCTGCGGTCCACATCTAGAGCCTGAAACAGACAGACAAAGAGGAAAAGAGTGAGAAGAGAAATGGGGGGGGGGGGGAAGAGATTTCATTCAAGTACCAGTCACTCAAAGTAGAGTGTTATTTTAATGAGAATATATTTTGAGTTGGAGATGCTGAGTCATTGTTTACCCTTCATGAGTTTGTGCTATTTGTCTATTTATCTGTCTGACAGACGATTCAGGGGGCTCCACTCTGTATGCTGAAAATCTATATCTAAACTAAACAATGTATTCTGATATAAAAGCCCTGTGATGATATAGTATATGACTTTTGAAAAGCTCACACTGTTCAGAGACTGTCGGAGATGTTGATTGAACTCTTTGGTCATTTTTGAGGCTGCAGTTTGTACTGTTGCTGTACTGAATTGAAGTGTTTGGTGTTCCTGCTTTTTAGTCCACGCCCTGAATGCATGCCTGCATGTGGTGGGTACTGTGTGTTTTTGTGAGTGTGTGTGTGTGTGTGTGTCTATGCCATCCACTCTGGCTGCAAGTAATGCATTATTCAGGGCAAAGCTAAGAATAGACCTGAGCTCCCTAGTCGGTTATTGTGTTAGTGTGTGTGCGCATGTGTGTGTATTTATTAGTATAACAGATTGCAGGACGAGTGCAGCGAGCATCTGATGTCCCCTACATGAAGGACAAATTTCCTGAGATGTGTATACACACACACACACACACACCTATGAATAACCAAACGCACACACACAGTCATGTATAGGCCTTTCCATGCATTGAGCCAAGACTGACTCACACACTAACCAGAACAAACACTCCAAGTCCAGCTGAGACAATGCACCACTGTACCAGTGATGAGTGAGGGAGTCTCTCAGGTGAGGGGGATTTGGGGGAAATTAGTTTTTTGGGACTTTATTAAGTATGTCTGCCCAACCGGACTAAAGCCGGCGCCACTTTTCTCTGCCCTGCTCCCCATCTGACTGACACATACAGTATCAGATCCCCCAGACCCTGTTAAAACAAAAACACACAATGGCTCCCATTCACCTGCAATACACATTCCAACACTGTGCACACACAGTCCTCATTTCAACACCACTAGATGTGGTGACAAAACATTAAATCCATAAATCAGTGCTTAATATCCAAGCTATGCGCCATTTTGCTATTGCAAAATGGAAGAACCGCTCAGTTTTCCCCAGGGTCATATTTCTCTCACACACACAGACACAGACACACACACACACAGGCACATACACACACACACAGACACAGACACAGACACACACACACACAGGCACATACACACACATACACACACATACACACACATACACACACATACACACACGGAACAGAGAAAGAGACAGACAGAAGTGACTTTGAAAGAAAATGACAAGATAATTTAAGTGCCGCTGGTGGAGGGACGGGCGGAATAAAAGAAGGACACACAGGCTAACAGACAAGACAAGAGCAATGACAATGTGCTCTTTCACTCTTCTGTCTGGACTTGGCTGGGTGTTAATGGGGCCACCTACAGTATGAAGTGCAAAGAAGGAAGCCCAGACAGTCTGTTGGGGTATAGAGCTGTGAAGTGTGAGGGGCCGCCGGTTCTGCAAGTGTCTGCAAGTGTCTGCGTTCCCATTTCATGTTTTTCTTAAAACAACATCCTCAATGTTAAAAACTTTGTTAAAACAGAAACATGGAACTCTCCCAAATAATGTAATGATCATATACGTTTAGGTTGATGAGCACCAGTTTTAATAATGTCAGCCGTTTCTGAGAAATCATGTTTTGTCCGTCATTTTGGCATAGGGGAACGGTCTAAATATTACAATACCCATGAGGCTCGCCCACTGTTGCCATGGAGAAGAAGTCAGCGACCAAAACATTTTGTCATTGCAGTTGAGAACAAAATTTAATTTAAGCTGCAGACTGTGTTTTCAGTTTTTCTGAGGTTTTTCTGTCTATAGGCTTGTGATTTTTTGATCAAAGAAGCAGTCAGACATTGTCAAACACAGTAATTGAAGTTGTTCATCTTCTGTACTGATGATTTAACCAGAGGTGTTTAATGCCAGTCCAAGCCACATAAGTGCTCCGTCTATGAATCACCAAAACTTGTCTATCAGAAAAAAATGAATGAGACTTTTATTTTCAGAACTGCAGACACCTGAAATAGCTCCTTCTACTTTATAACTTTAAATGGAAAGATGAAAGATGAGCAGGAAAAAATTCAAATTATGCAGGCAAAATGCTGCCTGATCAAGCTAAGAGTGAGATTGTCCACATATTTTAGATTTTATTGCACTTCAATGAGTGAGTGCTGTAAGATTTCAGTTTGTTTTGATGGGAAGAATAATTCGGGCAAATTTCAGATTTGTCATTTAGCTTATCAGAATAAAAAAAAACAGCTTTGTTGGGTTCTCTGGTGGCTTTATGGTTACGATCCATCACTGTAATCAATGTAGCCTATTTGATCCAGATGGGGGATCTTTGTTGCATGTCACTCTCGCTACATTTCTTGTCATCTCTCTATTGTACATTTTTAAATAAAGGCAAAAAAATGCCAAAACAAATCTTCCGTGAAATAAATCAATTTAAAAAGAGGCTCTATCTGTTGCCATCCATGTGACTGCATGAACTCAAAAGAAAGTAAAAAAAAAACAAAACAAAAGAGACAGCAACCATAACTCAAATTCCTGTCAATTTAGTGATGGATCAGTGTGGCTGCAGTTTAAAATCTTGCCAGCAGTATGTGCTTCCAGCACACTATTTCCTTTGGCAAAGATCCTAACAGTGACAACAAAATACATTATTCAATTGAGAAATAAAAGCAAAGTAAGTTGCAGGAACAGACGCAGAGATGTGATCACCCAGCCATGACCTCAATCTGACCTCTGAGAGACAGCCTATGGCACATAGTGTAGCATTATTGTCACTGTCAACCTTTAATTGGTGCTACTAAAAACAAAAAGAAGCAAAAAGTGAAAAAATACAAATCACTCCTAATATATATAATACTAATAAGAAACACATTTTTTAAAAATTGCAAACCTTTGCATTTCATCTAAATAAACTTCCAGACAACAGTATTTGGTAAAACTAAAAAATGTCTTTTATCAGGGGAACTGTGCAAATTAAAAGTAGCCGACCAGAAGCTACTTGTTCCTCTGAGTAAATGTAGCACTCTCAGCGCTGCGGTTTTGGTTCCTTCAACTCCTGTTAAATGACTCATCTGTTACATATGCTATTATCCCATTAGCTCTGTCTGGCTCAGAGAGAGACTCTCCAACTGTAGCTCAGACCCCACACAGGCACGCATGCTGGTGAACAGGTCATTTTCAAAACAAAAGCAGACAAAAAGATTGAGAAAAATGCCATTTCACTACAAAGCGACACTACTCTGTCTACACCGCCAGACCAATCCAACCACACAGATACTTTTAAAAAGGGTAACTGGAGACGACCACTGAGTGTGTTTTCTTAGCAGAGCTGATACCACCATGGGCTCAGCTCTGAACATTAAATCTGATATGCTGGCGCCTGAGCTTCTGTAGAAGGCTTGATAGTGATTTTACAATGATTTCCTGTTAAACAAGAGATGTTTGTAATTCTTGAGGCCTAAACAGAATAATGGTTTAAGTAATTTTTAGTAATTCTTTTTTTCACTGCAAATATGTCAGCATGTTTATTTAACAAGAGTTGTGTTCAGACATCTCACAGTTTTAGTGTGTGCATGTAAATCTCTAGATTTTTATGGACATCACTTTGATCACACAAGTGTATCACTCCTTTGCTTCAGATATGTAGCAAGTAATTCTAAAACGAGCCCATAAAATTTACTTGAAACTGCTACCATTTCTTTATGGGTTGTTTGATGTTGTGAATGGGTTTTGGCGTGCAGGAAGTGAGGTCAAACAAGGGTGAACAACTGAAGTCAAAGCATGTAACAGTGTTTAACAGTTGAGAGGTGCAAAGAATCAATTAGACATCAGGCTGCCTGTGTAGGTTTAATTCATAATATGCAAAGAGAACTGCAAAACTGTGTCTAGACATGTTTGACACAATACAGAAAGAGAAAAATGACTTTTTAAAGTGTCACCGCTGAGTTAAATAAACATATTACTAATGGGAAAATACAGTATGTAATAAAATGACGAGTTGAAATAAAGCGCCCTGACCAACTCAGCCGGGCTCTCTGGCAGTAGCGTGAATGTTGTTGTGGAGGAAGACAAGCCAAATGGACAAGAGATTTATAGCAATCTGTTCACTTTGTGACTAAAGCTTTCGGTGCATATGCTGCATCAACACAGTCAGATGGCAGTTCTGTGCTATAATGTAACAGCTTTAAAGACTTTCATCAGCCGCTTCCACACAAACTGCATTTCTTCACTGGTTTACGTTCAGATAAACTTGCTTTTGATTCAACTCCAGGAGCAACCTTGTGATCCAAAATGCATCAACTTAATTTCTACAATCAGGGTTTGAAAATGGGTGTGAGAAAAAGTTATTAAACTATAATAATTAAACATTATCTGCATCCACAAATGTCACTTTATTACATGAGATGAGATGCAGCTGCTCTAAGAGTCAAACCTCAAATCACTTTATTGTGACTAAAATGTCAACGTCTGCTGGCAGATCGGTAGATCTAAGCCCCTGTTTGACCTCCATATAACGTCAGTAATCAGCCTGTGAATCGATTTGACCAGCCAGAGCCTTACATGCATATCGACACGGACATCATAGCTCCCATCGACCCAAGGCCTCCCTCGCTCTCGCTCTCCCACGAACACACACACACACACACACACACACACACACACACACACACACACACACACACACACACTCGCGCAGTATCACGCTCCAGCAGGCCCTTTCAATCTGCAAAGAGTGGTCTGTCGGGGAAAGGGGCAAGACGAGCAGGGGGGACAGACAGGCGGGGTAATAAACCAATCCCAGCTGAACACAACAAACACACTGCCCTAAATCATTCACACTCTCACATGTACACACACACACACACACACCTCTTCAATCACTTTCACACATTTCCACTCTGATGTGCTCTCCAGGGTTGAGAGAAGTGACTCTTCACTGAGCACCAGGCCACCCTTTGTGCGAGCCCTCTTGTCTGTAGCACAGGCCGCTCTAAAATTAGACTGTTTTAACCCAAAAACTATTCACACAGCGAGAGGGGAATTCCACTGCCCTGTAGCCTTTCAAACAACTCAGGATCAGAGCTGAATCCTCGCACAATAGACCCAGCCTCCGAAGCTGAAGCTGCTTCACAAGCACACTTTATATGACATTACTGCAATGTCAGCGTTTCTCCTGATAGCGGCTCATAGAAGCTCTTTTCTCCCGCCCTGACGCTAACCGCACCGGCCTGAGCAGGAGGAGGAAGCCAAACTGAATTGAATTAATCCTCGTCTTAATGCATGACATCATCACCGCCATCATCATCATCATCACCGTGATTACAATCGGGCACCATCTGCTGCGAGCCAATCTGCGCAGACTATCACAACACGGCTGGGTCACGGGGGTTGTTGCCACGGTGATCCATTCAGTCATGGTCGTGCATTTCCTGAGTTGTAGAGTACCATGTGTCAGGTTACTGATCTCTGTGAGCAGAGTCCAGATAGATAGTGTCTAATGTGTGTTCAGACGCAGATAGAGAAGAGAAAGGAGATACTGTAAACCTAATTAATGTTGAGGAAATTCAACTCGCTCACAGTATGAAGGTCGGTTGGAGCAAATAATCTTCCCAACCGAGAGTCTACAGTCATGCTAACAGTTGTGCAAGTCTGTACTGTAACTGCTAATATCAGCTAACGTGCTCACAAAGAGAACACTAACATACCAATGCTGAGCAGGTATAATGTTCATCATGTTCATGTCATCTTAGTTTAGCATGTTAGCATGGTAGCATTTGCCAATTAGCACTATACACAGACTACAGCTGAGGTTGATGGGATTACTATTTGCAGGTATTTGGTCAAAAAGCTGTAAAAAGTATCGGACAAACTGACATTTTGACCTAACGGTGACCCTAGATGAAAAGTCTGTACCAATTTTCTTGGCAATCCATCCAATAGTTGTCAAGATAGATATATACACAGTATATATATGACAGACCGACAATGCCAACCCTAAAGTCACACCGCTAGTATGGCTACAAAGGATTTTCCCTGATCCGGGCTTCACACCTGCTTATTGTTGGCCTCGGAGTTAACACAACCAACCTTTTGGGAAAATAAAAACAGCACAAGCAGAGTAGAGCCCCAGAATAGGTGATCATCATTGTTGGTATAAACTGACTGCGGTCACGAGGCAAAGCTCTGCTATGCAAGCACAAAGTTCGACAACAAGAACCCAAACCAGAACTAATAAATCCAATGTGTTTGGCCCAGTGTTTGCCAAGGTCTTCAAAACCAAAACAAGGAGGGGATATTAGCAAAGGGGGGGGGTTTAGTGTGTATTCTCATAATGCAACCATTGTCCACTTTCTGAGTCGTTCACATTAAATATTGAAGTCCTTTTATTCCTCTACTATGCCAGATGAATGCAAAGCAAATTCTGGATACAAAGCAAGGCAGTGCAATTTGTTTTGGATTAGTTTCCTAAAACAAAAAAAAATTATATTTTTAGACTGTAATATGCTTGTGAAACAATCTGGTTTTCACTAAAAAGCAATTTTCTGGATTATCTTTACAACATGAATCATATTCATTTGAAGTTTTTTAAAAAAAATAACAATCTGGTCTTCCTAAGTAACAAAGGGAATTTTAGGCACTGGTTCCTGAGACTATTAGAGACTAATATGTGAGCTACTGTGAACAGAAAGAGCTCACATTTACATCAACGCAGAGGGACATAGAGGAAGAGGGTAAGGCGCCCCCGACTACAACAAAAGTGAGTCCAGCGAACAAGTCTGTTTTAACTGGCGCTCTCCTCCTCTTTGTCCGCCATCTGAAGAAGAAAGGCATTCCTGGATGATTGCATGCTGGAGTGACTGACAGACAAGACAGAGACCCAGCCCCATTGTTTCTGCCGTTTAACTATCTGCTGATGACAGCATGTCTGCTCGGCAAGACGCTGTCCCGCTTTTCTCAGAGGCCCCATCATGATACAACGCACACATGTCCAATTTTGACTAAACACAATCCAAGCAATCCTCCCCGTCTGTAGTATTACTATCGTCATCACCGCACACTTCTTTAAATCTCAGACAGACACACACATCTGGGTTATGTCTGGTGACGCTTTATAACATGTCTACTAACCTCGCCTAACCCTTTAAGCCTTCCCCCTGCGACAGTCATGCGAGGAAACCGTCTGCCACATACTGTGGAAATCAGGCAATAAGAAGGCAGCAGTCTGGGTTGTAATTATCCAATTTATTTGTTGCATGTGTGGGTACATTATCCGTGATGTCAGTGGTCGGTTTTAATCCGAGTTTTATTGAGGTACCAGATGTTACACGATAAAACCAAACAAACTTCACTCCTCAAAGAAAACTACTAAAACTTCTAAGGGTGTGTTAAAAGGGATAGTGCTTATATAGCTCACACATACTGAAACAAAATACCCAAGCATGCCTGGTTTTGATGTGCAAATCCTGGGCAAGACTTGACATCACGTTAATCCTATTAATTTCACCAATGTGGTTACTGTTTAGAGAGGCAGCGAAAAGTGAAACTGCGTCTCTCAGTGAGACAGATCTAATATATTTTCCTTGTGATTTTCACATCAAAAAGCAGCCACTGACGGTGGCACATCCACAATATCCGTCCTTTAGATATGAGTCACTTCGCAATATTACAATTGAGCTGTGATATTTTCATAAAAAGCCAAATGACATCTGAGTAAAAGCAGCAGATCTGACCACCACCAACATATCATGATACGTTGAGTTGTTATGTGTATATGGGGTCAAATCCTTTCTACAGTGGTTTGGTTGCAAAGTCATCAGTCTGTTTAAAAATAAATAAATAAATAAATCAGATCATCAAACATCTGAGAATTGGGGAGGCTGCATCCAAAAATGTTTGTAACTATCCTTGAGCTGCAACGATTTGTCCATTAAAAGATTAGTTGGCAACTACGAAGTTAATTGCAATCGATTAATCATTGAGTCATTTTTTCAGGGGGGAAAAAAAGTCCAAATTCTCTGGTTCCATCTCAAATGTGAATATTTTCTGGTTTTTAAAGTCCTCTATGAGAGTAAACTGAATATATTTGGGTTGTTTGATGATGTCACCTTTGGCTTTGGGAAAGAGTGACATATTTCACAGCCCTCAACTACCCCATTTCACATAAAAATTGTCCAGGTCTCTTTTTCTTTCTCCATTTTTAATCACTTTTCAGAAATACAAACGAGTGCAACACAATGAATGCCTTTGAGGACACTGATCAAAAACAGAATAGGCCATTTAAACAATTCATCAAGTCTCACCCCTCCCTATGACAGCAGGCTTTTCACCCCGACTCTAGTTTAGGCCATTTAAAAACAGGTGTAAACACTTTTGCCAATAAACATGGTTGGACAACACTTCGTATGAACTAGTTTCAAGCATACCTCAGCTTTAAAGACACAATCCACTACTGGGACTGTCACAGTCGTTGCCCCCCCCCCCCCCGCCATACCTCCTCCCTCTTGCAGCACGTGGCATCACTGTGGGGTGTTAACAGGGAGGACAAATATACCAGCATGAAATGCTGTAATGAAATGCTGTAATGAAATGCCGGTGTGAACAGTTGGTGTAATACGCCACAATTCTGCTCTCCTCTATGGCTGCCAAAGGTTTCGTTAGGTCATCTCAAAGCACTCAATAGAGAATTTCCTTGTAGAAAAATAAATAAAACATCACATCTTTGGCAGGCATTCATGTCCACTACTTTAAAGAATGAGACATGTCAGCTTTTATGCAGGTGTGGCATTAAAGCGGTCACTTGGTCCAGTGTGTTTTCTGCTGGCGAGCTCAAGGCCGGACACAGAGCTGCCGTCCACAGTTCCACATGTGGCACAGTCAGGGTAAACACAGGAAGGGCACTTGCTTTCTACCTCAACATCCTCGGAGGAAAAGCTGTGACTCATTCAAAACATATGTCAAATATACAGTTCAGCCCTGCAGGCCTGGAATTATCCTGCAGACATTAAAGAGAAGGCAGATCCCTGAGGAAGCTGTGCTCAAGTCAAGCTGTTCACTGAAGTTTATGTACTACAAACGGTTGCGTTATCGAGCTGTCTGACTATGGCAGCTGTAAGATCGACTTAAGTACAGTCTCGATTTTGAATCCACTCAGTGGTGCCAAAACTACAAATCCACTGTAAAAAAATAAAAAAATAAAAAAAAATCTGAAAACACCCTTTCAAGTGTTTCATTCACAACTTCTCTCCATGCTGAGTGAGTAAAGTCAATATTTGGATAAAGTGGGTTCCATCAAGCCGACCGCTAACAGGCCATGGTTGCAGGGTTTCTCTGTTCTCCCAGACAGCTGAGATGTGTGTAGTCGGCCTGCCCCGGGGCAGAATGGAAAACTCCAGGCTGCAAGTGCAGTGGGAGTGTAGGACACAGAGAAAGGGAGGAGGTGGAGAGTGCTTTTTACTATGTCATAAGACATGCTCATTAACACACACACACATTATGACACATGCTGAAGTACACGCCACCACAAAGCTACTGAAATCTTACACTATGAGTCAATATCCACCAGAGATGGATCATAAACCCAGGAGAACCCAAAACCACTTTCAAACTGATATTAAAACCTCTCTTGTGGGACTTATGAGCTAAGAGTCTCAATGCTAGCAACCTGAATGTGTCCTTCCACCGTTTTACAGAGACCCTTGAGCAAGTTTTCTGTACAGGTCTTTTTCAGCCTGACTGCAAGTTATTCAAACATCTCATCTACCTTCTGGTATTTTAGCACCGGGACACTTGGTGCTTTACAGCTCCTCAGTGTCAGCACTACAAAGACAACTGCTGGACCAGGGCCTTAACCACAAGCTGCCAGAACTCACACTGGGATGACAACATCAACTGCAGAGCTTAAAGTGTTAGAGAAAACAAACTTTCATGTTAACTGCTGAGGCGTTGTTCAGGGTGCTTTACGTTTTACTAGGCGAGAGAACCGGGCAGAACTTTTGTTTCCGTTTGGTTTTCTCACACAGCTGTATTGCCGCTTGTTCCACATGTTCTGGTGTAGATATTTCAGTAGAAATGGTTTTAACTGTGTCCTGTCAGAGGAATCCCCTTGCTAGCAGACTTATCAAAGCATTACACATAAACCCAACAAAGTGTTAAGTTTAATGCCGTGTTAATTGTTGTCCTCAGGTGAAGATTGAATTTCTTCACACATGATCAAAGGACTTTCAAGTGGGTTAATGTAAGGAGTAAGCACATGAGCAGACTTCAATCAATCACATCTGTCAGGCTATGAAACTCTCTGAGTAAAAAGTCATTGTAGACCTGACGGCACCATGTTTAAAACCTGTTAAAATGGTGTGCCCAACCTTGAGGAGTGTATTTAATGAAGTTTATAAAGTAGCAGGAGGCTGATAAAAAACTAGTTTGAAGGAGGGGCTGGTAAATAAGGACCAAATGTGCTGCGTTTTGAGGAGGGAAAAACTGACTTCACCTTGGAGTTTCTCTTTGGCTCTTTCATATAGTCGTATGTTGTTAACCTCATGGTGTCAGAGTAGAAGCGGAGCCAGAGGCAAAGTGCCCAACAGTTACCACAAGGTTCTGATGATTCCTGAGAGAGACAGAGGGAAAATTACCTGCTTTCTCCTGGAAAGCGCTGCAGTGAAACGAGTCCCTTTGAACTCCACTGGGAACATAAGACTTGAAAAGAGTTCCACTTGACCTGAACCCAGCCTTTTGAAGAAACCGAGACAATCTGACAGATCTCAGACTTCAGGAGAACCCCCACAAACAGCCTCCACATATAAAACTTTCTGCATGGGTAAAATTAGAGCGGGTATCATTTCAAATACGTTTTTGGTTTAATGAATGAAAAATGTCCATCAAAAGAGCCAAAGGTGACTCCTTTGAATTACTTGTTTTGTTTAACAAAGAGTCAAACACCTAGAAGGTATTTAATTTACAGTAATATAAAAAAGCAAATATCTGCAAATCCCCACAATTGAGGAGCTCGAACTAGCCAATGTTTGGCATTTTTGCTTGATAAATGATCTAATTATAAAAATTTCTGTTGATCAACAAATCTTTGAATCGACTAATTGTTTTGGCACTACACGACACAATCTTGTATTACCAAACATTAAAAAAAGAAGACCAAAAGGTAGCAAAACCCACAACATATTCAAACAAAATACCTTGACTCAACTGTCTAATTGCGGCATCTGATTTTGTTTGGCTTGTCAAAAGTCATCTGACTAAAACTCCCTCAAGAGCCTCCAAGGAGTTCATGTTAAAACATTCCACCAACAGAGAAGAAGTCTTGGGTCGACTCTGAGTGAAAGTGACAGCAGGACAACACAACTGTGAGGATTCACCCCTCCCACCCCACACTGGCCCCAAGCAGAGCAGAGTGGCCAGAACTACAAATCAATAGCGGAGTTCATTAATGAAGAGGCAAGGCCTGTCTGGGAACAATAGCAATCAACAGGAGCCGTCTCGGGCAATCTGGGCGAGGACACTATGATGGATGAGAAGAGCTTTATGTTCCCCTTTACCCCCTGTGCCCCTAGTGTCCAACCCCCTAACCTCTACGTAGGACAGCGAGCAGCCAGTCTCCCCTTCAACCTCAATCCCCTTCCTCATGCCAGACTGAGAATTTCAAACATAATTTCTCCTCCAAACCACTTGGACCTACCAGGCCTGACAATGGCCAACAGGCTCCACACAAAAGGTAATCAATTCACTACCAAGCCTCAATACACGCACACACAATGAGGTGAATAAAAGTGTGACAAACCATATCACGTCTGAACAGTCAAAACCCATTGGGGGGGATAAACGAGATCATGGCTTTGAATCGATTGGGACAGGACCGTGACCTCCGCCCCTGGTAGATCCATGGGGAGGGCTGCTGCATCATAATGAGGTCCTGGGTAGAGCCTGTCTCAGGATGATAACACAACCCCTGGTCTACCAGACCCCAGAGGCTGGAGAGACACCTCTCATTTCAAACAAAGATCCCTTAGGACACATTGAGGTCACATAGAAGATGCGAGCTGAACTGTTTGGTACAAAATATACAAAGATACAAAATTATACAAAATAACTCCAGTCTTATTAATCTAATAAAGTCTAATAACTGTCTCGTCTTGGCACTTACAACAAATTCAAAAGTGCAACTTGGAAGTGCAAGGTGCCAAAAAACTTTCAGTCATAATGATCAGAGTTGCTCCGCCAATAAGCTGTCTATGGAGGCAGTCACAGAGCCGGATCGACTGTGTGTGTAAAAGGGACAGCCAGCACGGTGGAACAGGGAGCTGACGCTGCTGTGTTACATGTCACGCCTCTGAATCCAGAACGCTGGCATGCTATGTATAAGCACACATGGGGGTGGCATTCGGCCGGCTTTCTTTGGTTCAGTGTAAAAAAAGCAAAGGCGGCTTAATGACAGATCTTTTTTGCGTCTACAATGCGGGATATCTGTATAAAAGAGCCTAAAGACTAAAAAAACCTGTGCAGTTTGGCGGAAACAAGTTTTATTGGTGGTTAGTCCAGACTTTGTAGGTTTCTGCTAGTCTTCAGCTTTGTCTCAAGCTTAACTAGACCGTAGAGGACACAGGACTCAAGCTAAAAGTGGTTGAGCCCCTCTATAATATTCTGGTGCACCCTTGTGCAAGACCAAAATGATAACAACTCTATGAAGAACTTGCTCATCGTTCTACAACGCCTGGTACAGGTAAAGAAAGGAAACTCATCTACAATAGAAAAACCAAGAGTTTTCACTAAGGATTTGTACGAATGAATGAAGTTGGCTTTGCTTCAATGTATTTGGCCTACTCTGATGCATTAACTACAGTAAGGCAAAGCCAAGGGACAGTGTGGACAGGGGATGTGGAGTTTGGGTGAAGGCAGAAGCCAGGACTGCACTGATCCTGCCAGAAATCCCTTTTCAATTATAGGGAGCATTAAGCTTCTTAGGTGGTATACTCAAGACTGGCCAGAGTGGCTGGGGGGTATGGTTTGCTCACTTGGGCCAGACTACACATTTAGGCCATGTGTGCGAGTGCTTGTCGATCCACCCGTGTGTTTCTAAAGCTATTAGATGTGGATTGTCCCTGCATCGATAATCCTACTGACTGAAGCCTTGTTAAAACTTTCCTCCAGGCCACCTGTTCCGGGGGGGGAGGGCGGGGGGCAGCTGTTGTCCCCGGCCAGGCCACAGCCGTTCCCGCCAGCCATGCCTGGAATGAGGGGAGGAATCTGGGCTGAAGAAGGCCAGGCCTTTCGTTGGCCCGGGAACAACTCCAGCATCAACACAAGCTGACAGACTGACACATGGGGAAGAGTTACGAGAGCACACTTGCCTTTGGATGTTAACACATCAGCCATAAATCATTGCACTCTAAATGAGACGTTTCGGCACAAAGCAGTAGTAGAGAGTAAGTGTCTTATACTGCAACAACCGGTTATGCAAAGACAGAGCAGAATATCCAGTAAGTCAGCTGGAAATTAAATAAGATATCATCTTGTGTTAACAGAAAATAAGGGTTAGAGTCAAGTCAAAGCATGTAAAAACAAAAACAACTTGTGGCCTGAAATTAAGCTTAGAGGTGCCATAAAGGGATAAAAGACTAAACACACTCAAAGCGGGCACTAAACTGTTTTTTTTAATTCATTCATTGAGAATCTACTTGCCATTTTACAAGCCTCATTATCTTGTTATACACCGACATCAGGAAAGCTAGGGACAGTCTTTGAGAAGCAGACTGAAGGCTGGTAAAGCCTTCACAGCCAGTGCCAACAGTTGCCTATGCGTGCTGTGAATACCATCGCCATTCCCAGAGGTACTCCCCAGTAATCTCTCTACAAAATCAAGCAGCAAGGCAACGTGCCTTACCAGCACATAGCTGGCATACCAGTGTGATGGACTTCTGTTGGACAAAATAATAGCCAGATGGAAGACTAATGACGCTAGCCTTCAGGACCGAGTCAGACCGCCCCCAACCCTCCTCAACACCAGTAATGGCCCATGAAAAGCTGACTTGGCTATAAATAACCGTTATTCATCCGAGAAAAATGAATAAAGTGGACAAAGGGATATGGGACAGAGAGAGAGGCCTAGTGGGTGGGTGGGTTTCTGGCACTATATACTGTAGAGGACACATGCCATGCCTCTCTTTAGATATAGGCCTACAATCACTGCAGCACTGGACTGCAGGATGGTTATTTGGACTAAAGCGACACACAAGTTCCTATATTGCTTTGATAATATTCATGTCTCCTAAGATGATATATAATCATGCAACTTTAGATAGGAAACCAATAAGATGTCACCAGTGCCATGTTCTCAAGAAATCAAATGTCTTAAGTTTTGATAATTTCACTAAATTTGCTAATGTTAAACTTATGCATAAATGATCAGCCTCATAGTGTGCTCAGCGACACGGTAAATCCCCTCAGAGTTTAACTCAGGGTGCATAAGTGAGGAAACACGCCCTTTAGTAAAACCTCCTTTGGAGAGACATTTATCTCTTTAGGGGATCAATTTGTTAAACTATCTTCCCAAAGAACTAAAAGGGGATCATGATAAACTCAAGTCTATTAACTTTAATGATTTTTTGTGTGCTGACTTGTTTTCCTATTCATCTGTGAGTATTTGTATAAAAGACTCATCTAGGGACGATGAGCTTAGGTTATGAATGATGTGGTATGTGGCATTAGTTTATGTTATCAAGAGGCTGGCTGAGAACATCAAGTGTGGGACATTACTTATGGCTCTAGAGGGTTAGGAACGACTGGGGGATATTTGTATTTATCAATCAATCCATCAAACTTTATTTGTACGGGACCTTTCTTATAGATTACACAAAAATACATGAAATGTCTCAGACTGCATAACAAGAAAGAACTCTACCTGTCAAGCAACTAACTGTAAACTACAAAGCAGCTATAATGTCATGAAACATGTTGCGTCTCTGTCTGTGAAACTGTGTGCAGATCTTGAACGTCAAGTAGTGATGGTTGTTTTGCAGCCACAAGCCCTGATACTAAGCAATCTTTCACAGTCTACTGTATGAGTAAGACCCGTTTCTGACTCATTGTATGCATTTAACGCTTAGAAAGGCCTGTTGATGTAATACACAGTGGTCCTAATAACTGATCCACTCTGCAAGAGAATTAATAATCCGTTACAGCTTTAAATGCCAGTCACAACTCCTCAATGAGCCATTAGAGCAATACTGCAATATTATACAAATATACCTGCCTGAACTAGAAGTTGATGCACTTGAGATTTGTTCAAGGACTGAACTCTATTGATTGCATCATTTTTGTCTCTCTCTGCCTGGCAAGATTCAGTAACTGGAGCATAAAAACAGTCACAGGTGCAAAAAATAGAACCGAGACGACTAAAATGTGTGCCAGTTCTGGCCTCAGACAGACATCCTGCAGACATCCTCGTAGGTTTTTCTTGGGTGAGACAAAAGCACAGGAGCATTTTCACCAAGATCAATACTTAACACAGAGGTCAGTTCAGCCCTCAGGGCTAATGCCTCCTTCAAATGGAGCTTGTGAGGTCATGTTTTTGACACAGAAAATTGAGTACACAATAGGCTTTGTGTTAAAGTGGTTTACCTCACGAAAACACTGTTCTGTTGTTCTGCAGATGACAAAATTTTTTTGGTTGTTTTTCCTTTGAAAAAATGAAGAATAAGCTTGTTTCCTGCATTTCAACCTCAAACTATAAAAGAGTAATTAACAAGATAACTAAGTTGTACAAGCTCTGCTATTTCTAAAAATGTAGGCAGAAGTCACAACTCATGAACTCAAGAGCAATTAGAAATCTCCACTTACAAATGTATGAATACCTTAACAGTGGAAGATTTAAATTGTCTCTTGAAGGCACCATAAATGCTGGTGTTCTGCCTGAAAGTCATTTATTTCCAGGTACTAATAAAAATACACTGACCTGTCAACTCTGTAATAATTAAAAAGTCACTTCAAATCATGAAATCAATACATAAACATAAATTATCAGGCAAATTTATTATTGTCTGGTCTTGATTGTAGCATTAACAGTGTACTAGAGAAGTCAACACTTGCCACACAGATCATTTTGAATGAAACTGTGAAAGAAAACCCGGATAATGGAGGTCTTATTTCTGAAAAAGTGTGGACTCTGGTCTTCCCAGAGGAAAGTCAACACAAGTGTGGAGGAAGAAAAGCCATGCTTTACAGGAGCACAAAGGGAGGGTCATGACACAAAGCTTAACATCCTCTTACTGGATAAACAGGTTTTTATTGCTGTGGTTTTACCAACACGCACACACACAGACACACACACACGCAAGCTCTCTGAATGCCCTCTAATAGCCAGCAGTTTAAGACCACTAGCCTAATTAAGATTGTGTCAGATGCAATTAAGTTTAGAAAGAAATAATTGCACAATATTGTACACCCATTTACGTAAACCCTCTGAGTGCTTGAGTCTCTTCTCCTGTTAATGTGTTTAACCTCTTCCACTCCCCCCTCCCTACCATAGACCGATTTTTGTCTGTTTGAGGGGGCAGGGGATCTTTAGGGAGAGATAGCAGGTCAACAGTATATGCCACATAAAACTGGTGTGCATCATCTGAGAGCTGGGAACCTGAAGATTAATTTGAGGTGTAGCTCAAGTGTATCAAGTTTTTCCTGGTCATAAATCTGTAATACACATTGTGTTTTGGTTAGGAGCCTATTAAAATTTTGAAAGTTATAAGGCAGTAGTGTATAAGGTGTATAGTGTATAAGGCCTTAGAACATTATGATGGAAGTATATGATGGCCATTCTCATCCTCAATTATGTCTCATAAGTTGTTGCAGCAATTTTTGAGTTGATACCATTTGTTACACATATTTGGTGCAAAATTTAACCAGTTTTGACCACTCGAGAATTGATAAAAATGGTCAAAAATCCATCCAAAATACCAAATTAAGACACCAAGACCTTGAGGAACACTATGGAAAAATTAATGCTGTGATTTTTTTGAAGAGTTGCATTTTTTGGCAATTGGATGGCAAGCACTTCTGTTCTGGAAATTGCTCAGAAACCCTCTTATTGTCAATATACCCAGGAAAGCCATACATCCTCTGAATGCCCCAGGTCTCTCATTTGTAAAGTTTCATGAAGCTGTGACCTCATCGTAGAGAATCATAGAGATGAAATGGCTACTGTGGGGACTAACATCATCACACATGAATACAGCTGGGCTCTTTGAATCCACAAGAGTCTCAGCTTTCCAGTCATACCCAATTGATGCAATTCCAAGACTGTTTAAGGACCCCAGTATGCAGAAATATTCAAATACACCATGTTTAGTATAAATAACACATTTATACAAAAAAACTGCATGGTTTTTGCCCAAAACTGCATGGGATTAGCATAAAGTGGGCTTGTCTGTAAAGGGGAGACTTGTGGGTATCCATAGAACCCATTTCCATTCAGATATCTTGGGGTGAGAGGTCAAGGGACCCCTTTGAAAATGGCCATGCCAGTTTTTCACTCGCCAGAATTTAGCCTAACTTTGGAGCATTATTTAGCCCCCTTCCCAACAAGCTAGCATGACATGAGTGGTACCAATGGATGCCTTAGGTCATCTAGTTCATATGCTACCAATATCTTCTAGTTTTAAAACTGAGCCCGATACAACCTCTGAAAGACTAATGGCCAAGGATGCTGGTGTCCTTGTGGAGTTTAAGAGGTTAAAGGTTTCCTATAAACAACAAGACACAGAGGTCAACTTTAAGTGCGACAGCTATTCTGCACAAGTGGAACCTCGATTTGGAAACACAGAACATTGGATGTGATCCATTTCATACAGACAAGATAAGATAGTATGAGGGAGAAGCATACGGGAACGAGGAAAACCTTTACTAGAGAGACCTATAAACGGCCTAAACAGTCACCAAAGACAGCACTGCTGATTTGCCTAATACAGTTTTGCCATTTGTTCTACATCATTAACAACATTTTGAAGCAGACTGAAAACCTTCCTGTTTTCCTGTGGATTTGATTAGTTTTAATGTGTCTGATCGTTCTACTTGTTTGCCTACATTCATGTGTATATGTATAATCTCTATATGTTTTTATTTATGTGAAGCACATTAAATCTCCCCTGGAATGAAATGCATTATATAAATATTAAAGTTTGCTAAGATTTTAAAGTAACCATAACATATTACAATACATGCCAGGAATATGACAGGAAATTAATCATTTTTGCACAATAAATAATATAGTTAATGAGAGAATACTTTTTTCCATCATGTAGTAGCTCTGCACTCCTACATTATTAAAGCTGCACTATAGAGTGCAATGAAAATCATTCTGTACTACATATCTACTAGAGTATACTATCAATATCAATACTAGACTCGTGGTTGAACGTTTTTTGGATCTTATATCTCACAGTTTCCGCATAAACTTACATAGACAAACAGCTAACTGTCATTCAAATATTCGCACACTATGCCAAAAATGGTTATAATACATCTTTTTAAACAGATAGCATCTCCATATATAGAATATGTTAAGTAGGACCAAACAAGATTGAAGTCAGCAACAAAAGAGACATCTCACTATCAAAACTCATAGGTGCCAGTTCACAAAACTGAAGACACCTTCGGAAATGATACGTCGACTCACTGTAGCGTTACAGAACACTCTGCTGCTGCAATCAGTCTGTCCTCAACTGTCTGATCAAGGGTAAAAACTAAAAAGAGAGGATTCATATAACAAACTGCTGATCCAGAGAAGGACGAAACCAGCAAAAAGCTTCAAACTCAGCATAATGCTGAAAACAGCAAAGTCTGATATTCCTATTTTCATTTGATGGTCATGAATATACAGTATGTGGGTGTGTTTTGATACTCAGGGGTGAAATCTGATTTTAAAAAGGTGACTTAAAATTTAGGAAATGCCGAGACAAATATGAACAAAAAAAAAAAAAAAAAAGCACATTGTTAAATTTTAAAATATGCACGCGACTTGCGGATGCCGTGTACACACATATATGTAAATGTGTTTTTGTTTGTGTGCGTGTGTTTGAGATTCCAGGCAGGCCGGCGGACAATAAGTGGAAGTGTTCCCCGTCCACTGCAGTGTTTAATTAGTCAAACAGACCAAAGTGAGCGGGGTCTTGTTGTGCCAACAATAAGGCCTTGTGTTCTCTGAGCCAGAGCGCTGGGAGGTCAATGTGAAACAACAACACGCTACTCCACATCTCTGGAACAACAATTCAGCAGCTTCAACAGCAAAACTCTCAAACAAAGTTGCTGAATTAGATTCTCAACCCGACAATTCAACCTCACAAGCCAGCAATTACTGCTGACCTACTATTTAAAAACAGTAAAATCTACACATGGATTTGCTTACTCCTACCAAAAAGAAAGAAAAACACATTCCACTCTATGAGATGCTGAAATCATTCCCAAAAGCAGATTAATTGCCATTTCAAAACCGCCAGCAGCAGGAAAGGTTTGAATGAAATAGTGTGTAGAAAGGTGTCTGGTGCTAAATTGAAGCACCTGTCAGCCTGAGCAGGTGTATGTCTGGCTGGCTGGCTCAGTCTACTCCATAAACACAGGTTGAAAATAAAGCCACAACCCTCACTAAGGTGTGGAGGATCAAGCAGCTTAAGATGAAGTTGACACTCAGCCCAGATGTGGATTAGCTGAGTAAAACTGACATTAGAAGCCAATGAATTATCTCGTCGCTGCACATCTTTTTACACATCCAGACGTCTATTTTTACAATTTAAAAAAAAAAAAAAGGTGTTCACAAAAACGTCTGTCACGACTCCATTTGGACGGCAAGGAAAACTTTTCCTCAGCAAAGTCAGGAAGGAAAGATCCATCCCCCCCCCACCCTCCCACCCCTCGCATCACGTCACCTAATGTCTTCCAAGCGTACCCTAACTTACAGAGCAGAGACACACTAACACACATACACACGGCGGTGCTCATGTGGGAAATTCTATTTTTACCATCAGGCAGGGCGAGGCTCTGCCAGGGAGCACACAAAGTAGGGAAACTATAACAAGAGAGGGAGGGAGGGAGGGAGGGAGGGAGGCTGCGGAGGGCTGACAGGGAACAAAGCGGAAGTGTCCTTCCTCCTGATGACCTGCAAGTTAAAGGAAGAACACAAAGTGCTCTCTGTCCACATACAGTGCAGTGCTGCTGTAAACTGGGGCAGCAGCGTAACACATTTCCTCTTATCACTGTGGGAATGATAATTAAGCCAAAATACATGCAGTCACCACAACTGAAAAAAAACACTGTGTATATGCAGACGATTGTGACCTTTTTGTTTACCCTCCAATGTATACGTAGGCACTTATATTTCTCTACAGTGTACTTTCACTATTAGTGTCTCTGTCTGCACTGTACACATGACGTCTGCTGCATGTCTGACCATCCTGGAAGAGGAATTCCTCATCAGTTCCTCTTCCTGAGGCGTTTCAGGGAGGTTTTTTTTTTTTCTTATCTTAATTGAGGGTCAGAGGATATAGAGTAAAACCTTTTATGGCACGTTTGCTGTTTGTGATTTTGGACAATATAAATAAAACTGACTTGACTACACCTGCTCTTGCTGGCTCATAAATGAGAGTACAGACCCGATTCAACTGGTTCACTATAGTGCCCGCAAAGTTATAAAGACCTCAATGAACAATGGCCAAGATTGAGGTTGCTAGAATAAAAATATGGAGGATAAGGCATGGGAAGAGGTGTAGTGGGAGAGTGGAGCTGATCTACTATTCTGGACTGACTGTCAGCTCTTCCTCAATGAAGCAGAAGATGCATTTACTCACATCTACACCCTATTTTATTTTATCTCCCAATGAAAATTATTATCAGCCATATGTTAATATTATCCTAAAAGATTAGTTCTCTTATTTAGTTCAGATTGGTGAATGTTTGCCTTCATGTTTATGGGAATAGTGGCTATACTCCCAGTCCCACCAGAGTCACTCACCTCCTCCAGAGCAGTCACAGTATTCCTGCAGTGGGACATCCTGGTGGTGAAGTTAGAGGCAGTCGGCGATTTATAATCTTCATTCGTCTCTGCCACAAACTCTGAAACTGTAATTTGGTCCGGCATAATTAATCCCTTTTCTCATAAAAAAAGAAAGAAAGAAAGAAGAAGAAGCAATTTTCTTAATCCCCTTCTCGTCACTAGTACACTTTTAGGATAGAAAACTTCACAGCAGCAGTGTCTTTGAAGGCTTCTGCGGATAGTAAACCATCTCTGGGGTATGTTTATGTCATTCCCTTGTTCTGCTGCCAACACAATCCGGTGCAGCGGTGTTTGCACGCTGGCTGGAGGAGTTGCAGCGTTGCCGCTCACACCGCGCGGTGCCACAAGGTGATGGATATCCCTCCTGCCTTTCAGCTAAACTACTCCCTTTCCATTCAGTTTCACGGGGTCGTTCCTCTGCTCACAGGAGAAAGTGAAGCTTCCTCGACAGAGCCCCGGTGTCCTCTCTCGGTGTTCCCAAATTTTTGACTGACTGAGCTGGGGGTGAACTTCTTCTTCTCCTTCTTCTTCTTCTCCCAAAGCCCCGGCGGGTAACAACAACCAGCCGTTTCAACGGGAGCGCAAGAAATTGACAAAGGTAGAGGAGGGGGATTCAATGGACGGGCAACAGCCAATCAGGAACGCAAGCTGGTAATTGGGAGCCAATCAGGATCCATGGAAGGCGTGAACTCGTGCTGCCTTCAAATGCTCCTCGTAAACTATCAAATCTTTGTGGTAGTGTGATTTCTAATGTGGCATTTAAGACCTCAACACTGCTTTTAAAATGGATTCACAAGTAAAATGATTCAGTTAAAGATACAAAAGAATCTAATTTGTATTAAATTAGAAAACAAACTAACTGACTTTTGCACACAGACTACAATAAGTAGAAATATAACTGGCCTGTGTAGATAACACAACTGCATATTTTGTTAATATTTTGTATTCACCTCTTCACCTATATAACAAATACATATACAGCTACACCTACCAGAACATTTACATCTGCACATATTTTGCACAACTTTTTTATTTTTACAATCCACAAGTCAAGTCATGTATATAGCCTGTAAGTATTGTGATATTCATAATGTATATAGATTGAATTACATTTACTTGACTTCTTATTTTGTTTGCATTACTCCTAGTTCTTATCTGTTTTCCTTGTTCCCAGCACTGCTGTAACATGCAAATTTCTCCAGAAAGTCTTATCTTATCTTATCTTAAACATATTGGACAACCCTTCAACATCTCTAAATAATATTTATATAATTTACATTTACTCTGCTGCTAATGTTTCATTTAGGATAAAAAATGCCACTGAAAATTAAGAAAGCAAAGCTAAAACTAACATGGTTTGGGTCAATGAATTTTTTGAAAACCAAAATACTCTCTTATAAAATTGTAACAAAGTTAAAAACTTTTCTCATAAAGTATTCACATTATTTTTTGTCATGTCCCAGGATGATATAAGGTTTGTCAGCATGTAGCTCATTCTTATAGTGAAGTGGTTATGTTTATGGCTTACAGTACACCCACTGTAGGTAAAGTGGGGTTTTATAGTTATCAAAATATTGTGGTGCAGATAAACAAGTCCATACAATTCTTGACCACTCTAATTTTCCACTGGTTTCTTGTGTGCATGTAAATACAGACAATGATTCTAGTAGAGAAACACATTTTATATAGAAACAGTTATGTTACATCCTCCAAGAGAACATCTTTTATCTGTTGAGACAAAGGATATGGAGTAGAAAACATTCTCTGTGCGTTCAAAGAGCTTTTGATGGGATGAGGAGACAAAAGGCACTCTGTCTTAATGGAAGCTGATGGGTTTCTTTTGTTTTGTTCCCAAAATCAGTCGGCACAGATTGAATCTCTGTTGTGGTGTCAGGAAGACACATGCTGTATATGTGATGCTGCCACAAACTGATATCAAACAAAACAATTTTCAATCAAGAATATGTTCTTAGTCTTCATAGCATCCCTTTTTAAATTCTTTGGTATAATACAAAATTCCCCTTAACAATTTTCCACACAGTTCAGTCATCTCCACTTAATTTGTAAACCATATATTTCCTCCAGCATTTGAAAGCAGCATCTCGATGACAGCACCACCACTAGTTTCTCTCTTAAGGTGGAGATAGAAAAAGCACTGTTTCATTTACTTATGCAGTAACACAGTGGCAGTGTAGTTCAGAGTGTGTTTCTGTGCAAATGTCTGTAATGTATAGAAGTATTAGCAAGATGCAAATCCAATGTAATATGTCAAAATGAAAACACAGCCCATAACATTCTTATGAAAGGAGATATTTATTGTTGTTGCTGTTGTTTATGTATTTTTTTCAGTCAGATGTTGACTTACACACAGTCAAGTATTAGTCAAAGACAGCAGTTTAATGTAATAGCAAGGAGAATATTCACTGATACTTTACAACAATACCTCCATTATAATATCAATTTAAAAGTTTAATTTAAATTGAATATATATAAAAATGCATCTAAACTGAACTGAGACATTTAAAAAAAAAGCCCTTCCTCGACACTAATATCAAGAAAACCTTTGAATATGTGTTCTTAAGATGATTTATCTTCAGATGTGCAGCTACCGGCCATTTAAATTCTTTTCATGCCTGGAAAATCCTCTCTTTCTTAATCCTTCTGCCGTCCCCTAGGTAATGTCAAATGTTCAAAGAGTTTGTTATCTGCATTTTTCTGAATTCATTACTCATTTAATGGAAATTTCACGTGGCAATACAGAGACACAACAGCACAAAACTACTGCTTCATCATTATGCACACATCCCTGTACCATACTGTTTATAATATAATCTTCTGTGTTGTGACGAGTCGTTTTTTGCATATGGTCAAAATCCCAGTGTTGACAGCTGACTGAAGATAAGGTTTGTTACACCTCTGATAAAGAGAGGAAACAGATCAACACTTTTGCGATACGCCTCAACAGGATCAACACTGATGCTGGTAATGAGCCCCAGTAGTGTGGAATCATAATGTAGCAGATAAAAAGGCTAATTAGACTAGTAATAACAGAGTGCAATCAACTTTTTATCTGTGTGTGCGCTCCAGAGTTCACATGAAAGTAGCTACTGCATTATGAATCATGTGAGAATATGTTAAGTTGTTCTTTGTAGGCCATAGCCAAGAATAAAAAAGACAGCCGCATCTCCCAGAAGAGAAGAAAGAAACATTCTATCATTAGAGGCAGACTGAAACTTGTGAAGACTCTCTCCCATGCCTGAATTTTTGTCAACGGGAGCTTGAAAAAGCAACAGCCTGTTTTCCTGGGTTTTGGGATGAAAAATCTGCTGATGTTTCCCAGCTCATTCAGCCCAAGTGTCGGTATAAATAGTATCACAGCGGCCAAGGCAAAAAAACCCTGGGCAGCCTTTAAATCACAAACTGGGCAGTGTTCACACATTCTTTCAGCTCTGCAGCGTCTCCTGGCAAGCTGCTAAATGAAGAGCCCAAAAGACCCAGGCTGACCCTCAACCGGCTAGCGGGCCTCGACTCCCATATGAAATGAATATACACACACTCCCGACGAACATCTGCTCTCCAGAGACACAGCAGCTCAGTCAGTGAGGTCAGCAGAACCAAACATCACCAGCCCTCCTCCTTCACCGCTGACAGTTTTATACTCTTCAGTACCATCTGCCTTTTTGAACACAGGTTAAATCCTTTCAATCCAGACCAAACCGAGCTAAAAAAAAAATCTAAATGCAATGGAAACCAAGGTGAATGAGGTCATCCAGCAGGTGCATGTTGGGAATATAATATGAAAAGCACATTGTTTTATATTTTATGGGATCTGGAAAAAGCACAACCAAGTATATCAACGAGGAATCATAAAAATAACTGTTAAAAAACACAGTAGTTAAAATGTACTTTGTCATGAATGTAGCCTTTTGAATAAATAATCTATATTCTGTTTTTGTTACGTCATGTAATCATCAAAGCCTCGTAAAGTTCAGATTTTTAAATTTTACTACCGAGCTGCATTTGCTGCCAAAGCAGAAGCTGCCAGCTGCTTTATTAAACTGAACAGAGGCCTCATTCACGAGCAGGGACCATCCTCAATATAGACCTTGTTTGCATGCAAGCAACTTACAGCCTTGAGAAACAAGTCAGAGAGGTAGTTATTTGATCTGCTGTGTATATGGCTGCTGTATTTGAATATTTTATAATGTTTCAATGCCACAACCAACTGAAAATGTAAGTATTTTTCGTCACTTAGCTGTACACAATGTGCCATTTTACTTTCTTTTAAAGACAAATGAATCACTGTGTCATACAAAGTTGATTTGGTAATGAAAACCAAATGCCATCATGCAGCTGCAGACAGTATAGCCAAAGCATATGTCATACTGTACACAGACTTAGAAAAGATGTCATTTGTATTGTGAACAGGGTGTGTCGGTACACTCCTTCTTCTTCGAAATGAGCCACAAACATCCAATGTAGTTTTACTGATTTGGCATTTGAATGTTAGCAAGAACATATGACATCTAATAGTAATAAATGGATTGAGGTCTGAGTGGGAGTCACTTTTTCCTAATTGCGCAGCCATGACATCATGATTGTGTAACAGGTGGGATAACCTCACAATCCAGCTGCTTGTGCTTCAAATAAGTGGAATGAATGACTTCTTTGTTTAAAATAATTTGCAACTAATTCCTCTCATTCTGCAGCTGAAACTTTCCAACACACAAGCAGACGAAAAAATAAACAGCATATTCTGGTCCAAGCTCGGGTCCACTTCTGAAACATCTCACGGTCTGGACCGTATGTCAACTTCTCATGGATCATGCATCACATTACTGACTAAAGGCTACATTAAAGAAGAGCTTGTTAAACAAATGAGATAGCTGCACATAGGCATGAACTGAACAAGCAGTGTCTGGTGAACCTGAGCAGTAGCTGCACACACTGAGACTCCTAATGGCAGAGGAATGAAGAGAAAAGGGGAGGGGAAGGGTGAAGGAACAAGGGGAGGGAGGGGAGTAGTGAAGGGAGGGCAGTCAACTGTAACGAGGCAAGTCTTTTCTCACAAATCCTCAGAGAAGGAGCTCAAGCATAAGTTCAGGCAAAACTATTTTGTACAAGAACCTATACCTTCTGTGTACATTGGTTGCCCATCAGTTTCTGCATTCATGGTCTCACACCAGCCAACATGTCTCACATGCTTATGAACCAGTACGGCCTCTTAAGGCCTCTGGCATGAGTCTTTTAGTTGTTCCAAAGTGCAGAATTGAAACTTTTGGTGAGGCAGCTTTTATGCTCCGAGCTGTTGGAACAGTTTGCCTGAGGACGTGAGAGCAGCTGGAAGTGTTGATCTCTTTAAACGTAGACTTAAAACCTGCCTCTTCAGCCTGGCTTTTGACTAAGAATGATTTATAGACATTATTTACCTTATTTTATTCTCTTATTTTATTGTATTCATGTTGCACAATTGTATTATTATTATTATAATTATTATTATTATTATCATTATTCCCTCTAATCAATACTGTCTTTGTTTTTTTATCTATTTTTAAAATCAAATTTGAATTTCACTCTATTATTAATATAGGTTCTAAATCTATTTTATTTTATTTTCATAATTTTTATTTTTCACATTAGTCTCAAATTGTTTTATTGTCTTATTATTGGCTTGTCAGTCATCTGTGAAACACTTTCAATTGCACTAACTTGTAGGAAAAGTGCTATATGAATAAAGTTTGATTGATTGATTGATACGAAGTAGAAAATAACAGTGCAGTACTGATACGGAACTCAGTTTACCACCACATGGAGCTATTTTTTTGGCAAGGCAAGTGTGCAGTGCATGTAACTGATTGGGATACTACTTTAAACCCTATTTCAGCCCTGTGTTTAGATATTTCAGTCATGCAATGATCTCAAAATTAAAAGGAGAGTAAATCTGAGGCATGACATAATGTGATCAATACCCAATGTTGGATCTTTGCAATATTCTGTCCTGTCTGTTGTACTGACAGAGACATATGTTATCTTAAAGCCAGGTGACAATGTCAATAGGGTCAAAGGTCAGATGCAATTACACATTGTTCAATCAACAATGGATATTTAATTAGCTGGTGGAGATTAAAAATTCTCCTGTCCTATGACTGTAATGTATGACCTGCACGTTGCAACGTATGATTAATTGTGTTAATCTTCCTTTACTTAATGGCAAACAGATAAGGTAATGTGATATTTAAATAATTTGAATTATTAAGATTTTCATGGTAAAAACTAACAGAACCATCAGCTATGGATGAGGAGTTTTTACAAACCTTCCCTAACTCTGAGTGCTGCAGTCACCAAAGCGTGCCCGCTCACTCCAGGCAGAGGAATGGTCTGGCTCATGATTTTCATTTCACCTTGCTATCCTGAAGGACACCCAAGAAGTGATGTTCGGTAAAATAATTGCATGACATTTTTAGCCAGCCCCCACCACGCACACACACACACACACACACACACACACCTATCTGAGCGATGATCTCAAAGAGCTGGGGGTTTGCAGCTGCTTCACTATCATCATTAGGAGCAAGTGGCTTTTACAGTAATTATGGCTCCTCTTAGGATTTGCCCCCCTGAGCCTGAGCATATCCAGTGTCCCTGTACTTCATTATACCCTGACAGGCTGCATGTCAACCTGCCCCATCCTCCCTTAGTTTCCTAGTTACCATAACTCGAGATGCTTAATCAAGTGTTTCACTTCCACTTTGTGCCCTCGCAGAAAAATCTCCACTCGGCAGGATTTTTGTCCTGCATACTGCAGCAAAAACAGTTCCATTGTTAGTTCGTTCCAGAGTAGAGATTCCCATTTTATTCAGTGTCCCCTGAGACAGTATGAAGACGAGGGCATGTCCAGTGAGCTCTCACCGGCTCATGAACTAAGAAAAGGTCAGTGCCAATGAATACTCTCTTTGTGTATGTTGCTGATCATCTCCTCTGGTCCCCAAGTGATGTAAACCACAGGAAATGAATTGTTAAAGCACAGAACAAAAATACAAACACACACACACACAAGCCATTATGACCACTGAAGTCTTAACTGTTTAATCCCTGTGCCTCTGTGTTATGAATGTACAGCTGGGTAAACTCTTTCTATACCTTTCAAGCAATACAGACTAAAAAATGCAAAGCAATGCACAGCCTGCTGCACAGGATCTCCTGTTTAAACGTCACAAGGTCAGTTCAGACAGTCGGATGTGTGCTGACAGTACAAAACATCTCATTTATCACAGTGTCATCTGTTTTAATGTCCACCGTTAAGTATTCATTTCTCATCTTCATTTCAGTGCAGGTTTAGTGGTTCCCATGAAACAGTTTATGCACTGTAGGTACAAACGGAGGATAAAATGTGATAAGCTTTGTGAGAGGACAATCACTCTTGACCTCTTCTAAGGAAAGTCACATTGAAAACACACTCAGTATATCGATATATATTTGCTCCTTACTGTATAAACGCATACACACAACCGTATAACACCTCATTTTATAGTTTTTTCCTGTATCCAATTGATCTGAGATGTGACAGAAGTGGACAGAAATGTGATCGCCACTTGGGGAAACTGTCTTGTGCTAACTCTGTGCTCATCCACATTAATTTAATTTAACTCAGGGTAAACATTTAACCAGAATATATAGCCCTGACTGAATCAGCATCTGTGCAGCACCATGAATCCAAATCAGGCTCATTGACAGTCCTGCGAACTCCCCCGAGCCACTACAGTCATGGTGCAAATTCCCAGGCTGCCTTGCATCTGTTCCAACACCACAACAGATGAATTGAAAGCCTCTCAGGCATTTGAACTATAGCTGTATTGAGATCTAGAGCAATAGGATAATGGTGGCAGATAGCAGGGGATGAAAGTCTACCTCAAGGGTGTTTGTATTTTGCTCTGTATTGCCTCAATTAGACGATTAACGTGACAATCTTGTATCCCAATTCTCAGATCGCTTGAACTGTCTGGTAAAGTTCAAACAGAAAGAGGAGCTGCTGTATGGTGAGCCGCAGGAAAAGAAGAAAGTGGAGCAAGTGTGGTACATGGAGCGAATCTGTCAGTATCCTCTTGGGAATGCTAATGGAGGGGCAGCGAGTTCAGTCCATGTAACTCAATGATTGTGTCCGTCCCTCCCACTATGAACGGTTCAGACAGACGGCGCGCAGAACAGAGTCTTCACATCCATCATCTTCATCCATCTCCCTGACAAGATAGAATTTTAGCCATATGGAAAGGCTAATCATGGAAATACAGTCCTGAGGTAAACAGCGGCAAGTGAAAACTCTGAGACTGGAAAAATGGAAGCTTGTCATGTTTTCTATGTCAGATCGATACTGATGCCAATGGGGACATATTACATCTACCACAATTTGGTTATTAAAACATATCCATGATAGATCACTTCATTTATTTGATCAGGTTAGCCCAAAGATTAAGCGACTGACATCAGCCAAATCTCTATGGTAACTCACTGCCTCTTTGCTCTATTGATTTTACTGTGAATGGTGACTTCAAAGAAAAGCCTCTACCTGTTATTCATCTTAATCTGTTCACCTTATTGGAATGAACACCAGAGCTGTTTAATTTAAAAGAAGGAAGACAAATCAGTTCAAAATGTTCATAAAGTGTTTTTAATAGCTCTGGTGAACTCAATTTTTAAGGTTAAAATCTTAATACATAATGAGTGAATGTGAGAAAACTGTCAGGCCTCCTTAAATTCTTCTACACTCTCTCCCAGTTACACTCCCGCTCTTCCCCTCCCCTGCAGCCTCTATTGTGTGTCCACTTTGCATGCTGCTGCATTGGTTTGTGCAGCACTGTTGAACTTCAGTGTGCTGGCCATGGAGTGAATATCATCTCAATCTCATCTCAAGGACCAGCCAAAAATAAGGAAATTATTCTCCAATTGCGTATGATTTTATAATCTAAAGATGTATTTTGTGCATTCATCACTAGACACCATTGAAAAAAAAGGACAAAAGGCAGGAATAGCTGACTGGAAATTAAGCTTAGATCAAAATTTCTTTGCTCTCCCTCTTTTGGGGCACCTGACACCTTTGTGAGCTTAGAACATATTTTTTTCTTACAGCACCTCAACAAGGATAAGCATATTTGTTGTCTCCTTTTACTGAAATGGATGCAAAGGTGGTAAAATAGAGAATAAAGCAGGAAGACAGAAAGAAAAGAGTGGGAGAGAGAAGAGACATTTGTTCACATAAGGTCAGACTGAAGTGAGAAAAAAAAAAGAACGATTGCCCCACCCTTCAGCCAAATGTGGGCATGTAGAAATTGAAACAATGAGCTGAAAGGGCTCATGTTTCTGCCGCTGAAATAGATGGTGGTTACAGATTTGACTCCACGCTTCTTTCCAAATGCATTGTTGATGTGGGGAAAAGGATGGGCGTGTGTTTCTGCACTCAGCAGTCTAGCTGGGGATAGATCATAGCATGTAACTGATTTCGGGTGTTACTAACTCCTCTCCTCTCCTCTCTCCTCTCCTCTCCTCTCCACTCCTCTCCTCTCCTCTACTCTCCTCTACTCTAGTCTACTCTCCTCTAACATAAGCAGGACACTCTGGCCCAGCGCTGATATCGAGGGACTCTCTCTGCATCATTTATTATTAATGTAGAGTAACATAAGTATATTTCTTAGTTTTTGGATATTACGCCACACTTAGTCATTCAGGATGTTTTAACTTTTACATCCAGGATCTCCAATATTCCCAGTGTCCCAAAGCTGGGATTTGTCAGTGAGTAAGAGCTTATTGATTGGGTAAGACTGTTTATTGATTGGGAAATATGGCCCCGTTCTTAAGCAACATCTCGCTGCACTGCTACACTATTTTTGAGGGATGATGATAATGTGCTTGCAGAGAAATCCCACCGGGATTGCAAAACCATTAAAACGGCCAACACTCTGCTTGCTAAGTAAGCTTTCTGTGTCTGCAGGCGAAGATGGAAAGGGAGGCGGATGGGGGGGGGGACCAGAGCAACAAGAGTCATAACATGATCTTCAGACAGAGAGGATTGTGGCAGTAAACAAACAGCACATGTCCATCTCTGAGGACCTGTTCTATTTCAAGAAGTCTCATCCAGTGGGGTCCAAAGGGAGAACTCTGGCCTGACCCCCAAACACAAAGACACTTCCTGTCTGATCTGTAAAGAGAAAGGCTGCATGTCCCTGGAGGAGCCAGCCTGAGTGCAAAACACCAAGTATTGACTATAAAAGGAGCTTATGGACTTTGTTACCACAATACAGATCAGCCAAACGGCTTGTAAATAAACATCGGTCACAAATGATAGGAAGTATTTTTGGAAAGTAAAAGAAAAAGAAGACTGAATGCAAAGATGATCACAAATGTGTACACTTGTGAGCTGCCTGGCCTTCATTATGAATGAGTGGGAACCTCCATTAACTCATCCGCCATTCACATTCCCTGCTGCAGCCTTTTAAATAGATTAGTTGAGGCTTTAGTCTCTCTCTCTCCGCTTTCTCACCGTCTCTTTTCTCTCCTTGAAAATTGCACTCTTTTAGGTGGAACGTCGGCCTGCGAGAGAGAGGCGGTGAGAAAGGGGATGGGGTTGCCATGACGATGCCAACTTGACGAACTGTGTCTCCCCTCATGATTGTGAGTTTTAATGAGATATCATTGAGGAAGAACAAAAAACAGGGTTGAGTGGAGTGACATGAATGCAATGAATCTGTGTAGATCTAGCTGTCTGCCTGCCTGTGTGTCTTTATGTCTCTCTCTCTCTCTCTCTTTTCGTGTAGTTATGAATGATTAATGGTGATTATATAAGAGCTGTAGTACAAGAGGAGCATGGTGAGTGTTCCAGGAGTGTGTAGTCCATCAAGGAGAAGAGAAGTGACTTCTGGAGGTGCTTGGCATAAATAAATAACCTACAATAGTAATAACATTTACTGTATGTCATATAATCTCACATGTTTTCAAATGAGTGAAATGTTTTGTCTATTTATGGAAAATTCATTATTGTCAAGACATAATTAGTTACTATAATAACTGCACTTTTGTGCTCTGTTGTTATGGAAGTTGTTTTGGCCAATAGTGTGTTGGGAAAACTGATTTTTGCTCAGCCAGCTTTTCTTTAACATTTGATGGAATCTCTGCATTCAGTATGATGTGCAGTTTTGAAAATCTCTAGGATACACCAGTGATTGTTAAATAATTTAATACGCTGTTCCCTCTGATGAAGACACACACACACACACACACAATGCAGCATGTGCTGAGTCACTCTTCCACATGCGCTCAGCGTGACTGGGGTTCAAAATCAAATTCAGAAAAAACTGAAAAAATAAGCAGGTTTTGACACAAACTCTTCAAAACAAACAAAAAATTGTAATTAAAGTGAAGCGTTGATGTGATGCACAATCACAGGTTCAAGTAACACTGGGGCTGCAAGCACTGAACATGTATGAAACAGCAAGAAACAAAAAAGGTGTGCTTTATGAGAAATGATACGCAAAAATGATGACAAAAATAATACTTGTGCTTCAGCAAGTGGAGGTTTATTGTACGCTCTGCCAGAGCGGGTTGGCTGGGTTACAGTTATTGATGCACTGTGACTGTCTGAGATTCCAATATTTGTATCAGACTCATATATAAAAAGGCTTTGCTTCACAAACACAAATACAAAAACAGCTCAACAAATAAAAGAAGAAAAACAACACCAAACAAGGCCAAGATATGTCCACTAAAGCTGACCATGCTATCACTGTCTCTCTGCAGAAAACAGCTTGGATGCTCTCAAACCAACCCGATGTGTCTTTTCATTAGGAGCCTTTCTCCTAGTCAACAACAACTGACACATTTCTATAACTGAGGTTACATGAATAACAAAATACTGGTGTATCATCCATCTTAACACAGCATACAAATTAGCAAATACCTGTCTTGTAGTAGTACACATCTTATGAAATTGTTAATAAATGCATTTAAATTTACAGTTAGATTTCATTTTGACTTCAATTAATTAGGCAAGGTTGTGTATTGTAATGCAAATCAGTGGCACATGCTGTACATCAGATAAGGTTGTGAAAGAATCACTTTCCAGTTTCTTGATCTACCTGCTTTATTATGTGATGGGGCTTCCTTCATTTTTTCCTCTTCTTCACTCTTTGCTCAGAAATGAGAAGAGCTCTGATGTGATAAGTGGAGCTTGTTCAGCGAGGCACCTGAAAGTCTACATTCATTGGATGTTAGGCGTGTACAGATAATTTACGGTGTGGGCAGCATCTACCAACAGATAAAATAACTGTGTTGAACTGTGTCGGCCTGTATTTGCTGACGTGGAAATTTGGCACTCTTTATCTAATTCAGTGTAACTATGGTTGATCTGATCAGTGCTGTGCTGGATGTGTTTCATTTTGTATCCTGAACACTGAGGTGATGCTTCTTATTAAAAGCAATAGTAAGCAGATAAGAGGTCGAAGTTACAGAGCCACGAAGTTTTATATATGCTCTGCTGCTATATGTGATATGCATCTACCTTCTATTTCATGTGTCATTTTTTAAAAAGTGTGTTTGCATGCATTTGCATCAAAATCTTCCCTGTGAAAACTGTCTTGTACCAGTGTCACCAAGACCAATCCCTCTACATTTTTTAGCTCTTATCAATGGCGATTCCCACTCTGATAACAAGATAATGATGATGATTCAGCAGCAACACAGTACATGATGTAATTCTCTGTCATACTTCATAAACCTCTTATTATTTACTTCCCATTTTATTGTTTTATACACGTTTGAACAATTTAAATAGTTTATTATATTGCATGAACCCTGTGAATGAACACCAATGGAAGATCACAGTCAGTTGAGCTGCAATTGTTTTGTGAGTGCTGCCCTCTGCTGACAACAGTGAATAGATGCAAATAAAACTTCATTCAAACAAAACATAACTAGATTATTTCAGTGAGGGGAAAAAAAACATTAGTTAAAAAGTATGATGACAAATTCAGAATAAAGTAGAGCTTATTGTAAAAAAAAAAAAAAAAAAGTATTATATTAACATTTTAAACTTACAAATCTTACTGTACATACTATATTAAATTATTCATTGTATATCCCTGGTTTTGAATCCATTATCATATAAATATTTTCTTCACAGTATATTTATCGTTTTATTTATTTACTAAATGCCATCTAACTAGGGTTCTAGGTATAACTGGCAATAACCTCTAGATGGTGCTGATAGGCAGTGAATAATAAAATGCTGCCACAGAGGTATTGCATAATAATTCAGGTAACTAGAAGTTATTTGAATGCTCACAATAGTTTAATTTCCATAAACAAACAGCAGTGCTCACTTTACCCTATCTTTGAAATGCTGTCATTTTCATATGCTATCGAGACATGTGAACATATTTAAATTCTTTTGTAGCTGCGGGTTATCGAGGTTATTTAAATTCACTCTTAACATTCACCAGTGGGGGAAGAAGTTACTAAGATCTTTTATTTAAGTAAAAGTAGCAACACCACAATGACAAAATACCCAATTACAAGTAAAAGTCCTGCATTCAAAATCTTCAAGTACATAAGTATTGTCAGCAAAATGTACTTAAAGTATCAAAATGTAAAAGTACTCATTATGAAAAATAACCCAATTTAGAGCGTCATATTCATCATACATGTGTATATATATAATTTTAATATTAATACTGATTCGTTGAACCAAATTTAACCTCAATTTTTGTTACAAGGCAGAGCTAATTTTAACGCCTTATACTGTTAATTAGTCTAATCTATGACAATGCATATATAACAAACTGATCATATGTTTTACGTGAAAAAATATTGATCTGAAAAGTAACTATAGCTGTGAAATCAGTGTAGAGGAGTAAAAAAATACGATATATCCCTTTGAAATGTAGTGGAGTGCAAGTATAAAGTGCAATTACCTCAAATTGTACATTTGAAAATGATCCATTCCACCACTGCCTTTCACTTTTAGATGCATTCCCCTCATTGCAACTCCATTGTGCAGGGAAGGATAACTTCCTGCCCCATATTCGTTCTTTTGCTATTTTTGTCTTTGCAGCACAGCCAAACTGCCAGCATAATGTATATTCAGCAGCATGTAGTGATTTATAATGTACACAATCAGCTATAGCATGAAATCTATATCACATACATCTTTAGTTGGTATATTTGACTCTTCTCTATATGGCCTACTATTCCCACACGGTACAGCATGCTGAAAATTATGTGAGTGTGGTCACTGTTTACAAATTGCTGGTGATCTCTTTTTTATACAGCTAAAAAGAGCAGTGCAGATAGTTCACTGACCATTCAGGCACTTTGGAGGACCATCACTGGCCTCTTTGTAGTCGTTGCCTCGACTGAACTCTGCCAAATACCCCCCCCCCCCCCTTACGTCACATTTTTCCTCCTTCATGTGAGGATTGCTGTAAATGTGGGAGTGGGTGGGGACCACATGCAACAGTGCTCAGTTCAAATCCTGTTTGCCCTGAAGACTGTTAATCAAAGACCCCCCCCCCCCTCCGCCCCCCCGCCCTTCAGTTTCCTAAACTGGGATTGGCTGATGGATTTTTCACTTTCTCCACATGATAGGTCAAAATTGATAGTTATTACGGAGGGCTGGGCCGGCCATCTCTCCACCCACACTATCACCATTTTTTATTGTCGTCAAAGATACTCTGCCATCAAGATAGTTCACTCCATACTCTGGCATAATAGTAACTGTTGTCTCATTACACGGGTAGCATACTTATACTCGAAACTGGATGAGTGAGTAAGCAAAGAAGAGGTTAGCTAACAGGTTCGTACAGCTTCATTCATCATGACAAAAACCGGTGTTTCGCTTTAGCGAGTGACCGTGTTAACTGGTGACTCTCAGCCGAATGCGTCCGTGGTTGTCATAGTGATGGCAGCTGTTGAAAACACGAATAGAACACCTAGGTATCCTTTTACCTTTTAAAAGCCTGAAATTGAATGTTTAATACAATATTCTGGTCCCTTTATTCTTACTTCGTCTTCCTGAAACTTTTCGTGTGTGTGTGTGTGTGTGTGTGTGTGTGCGTGCGTGGGGGGGGGGGGGGGGGGGGTTATCTTGGCAAAGCAGCTAACGTCTCATAAGGAACACAATTTAAATTCCGTAAACGGTTAATGTATAGTAATAACACTAAAGGCTGTTCTGTTCGTTTTTTCAACAGCTGCCGTCACTACCAGCAACCACGACGCTGAGTCACAAAATTAACATGCGCAAGCTCACAACAGAAGCGCCCGTTAAGTTCTTTCTAAACCTCTTAAAACGTGAAATTTGGCATATCTCAACGTTTTTGTCAGTCTGCTAACACCAGAAACTGTATTCATTTAAGCAAATTAAAATATAAATACACCTACTACAGGGGAAAAACACCATATGTGTGGTACTCGGAAACGTCGTGTTCCTAAACGGGCCTCTGACGAAAGAGGAAGTGGTGAGCAAGGAAAATCTCGCCGCGTCTCGGTAATCTTCGTTGGATGTGTGCTGTGGATGACAACTGTCCAGCCCGTCGCAACAACAGCAGCGGCAGCGGCGGCAGCAGCAGTGTATTTATCATCGCAGCAGCAGCCGAGGGGAGTGAAGTGAACCAGAGGAAGGGAGAGAAAGGAGAGAAAGGATTTACGGACACCAAGCAACCAAGCATGGCTACCCAAACGACTGCATCATGCACTGGATCCACTCTGTTGCAGCCAATCAGCGAAATTATCAATCTCCCCCTCGACCAGGTACGTTTTTGGATGGGAATAAATATTGACTCATCAACCGTCTGAGTTGAAATATATGTTTAAACAGCGTATCTATCGTGGTTAGCTAGCATATGTGGACGTAACGTTAGCAGAGCGGGATGATGCGCAACGCTATTCTTCTCAAACGTTAGCTGGTTTATGTGGAAACGGGCGCACAAAATTCCAGTTTGTGTTTCACTACCCTCTCCTCATCAGCTAAGCTAGTCCCTGTCAAGCTACACCATAGCTAATGCCTTTTGTCTCCTCTTGTCTGATATGCTCAGAGCTCAATCCATTGCTGCCCAAACTGGGGTCAGAGGACCCTCAAAGATCCTTTGATCTGCTTTACATCGGATCACCAGGATAATCTGGACGCACTAGTTAAATTTCATTTCACTTGAAATTAGCCCCAGCAGAGTATTAGTTAAGGCCCCAGTGATTATTCTGATATGTTTCCACAGTTTTCTCACTCTTAAGGTAAAAGACAACACAATGCAGTGTTATGTAAGAAAAAAAATGTGGTTGTAAAATGGTTTCTCAAGGTGGAAAATGTTGAGAATCTTTGTTTTAATCTATTTGAGATGAAACCACGTTTTGAATTGAGAGTTACACTTGGAAAGTCCCTCAGTAGTCTTTGGTAATTCACACCCTGTGTCAATCGGTACACTGTTATGAAGCAATGACCATATTTCAGGTAAAATCACATTTTATGGGCGTGTATACTTGTACACACCTTGTAAACCCCCAAAATGGTCAAAATGAATGCCAAGAACAAGTATCTCATAGTGTTCATGGATTACTTTTTCTCATCACTGCTCATGTAATTAGAGTAAGCATGACAGCTTCTCTGTCAGTCTTCCCACACTGTCAAACACGGCTGGTAGTTTGGGTTACTAGTAGGTGTGGTCCACCTGGATTTATTGCTTAGCTAGTGATAGTTTTCTGATGTGGGATTCATGTGTGAAAATGGTTGTATTGTAAACATACATTTCCATATTCACACAGGCACCACACCTACTTAAACACACCTCAGTGGCTCAGTCTTCTCTGGAGACTAAAACACCCCCGATGAAAAACCAGTTTGCTTCTCTTTCTTTTCTTGGTCGTCTCAACTGTTGATCATGATTAGTCTGTGGTAATGCTGCTGTGGCTTTCCCGAGGAAAGTTAGAAATATCCCATGTTAACCACAGTGGTTTCCTTCAACTACACTGTGATTTCACCGTTTTTAACACGTCAGTGTCTATTAGTGGGTGTACCGATGTTTCCTGACTTAAATATCTCAACAACTTCTGTGTAGACTGTGATGACATTTTGTACAAACATTTGCTGTCCCCAACGGATGAGTCCTCCTGACTTTGGTGATCTCCTGACTTTTCCTTTTAGCTGCACCAGCAGGTTGACGTTTTTGTTTTTTAGTGAAATATCTCAACAACAATCGGATGGATGGCCATGAAAATTGGCACAGATGTTCATGTATTCAGTTTGGTGATCTCTTAAATTGTCCTATTGCGCTATCATCAGGTCAAAGTTTTAATTTGTACTACTAATACTGTACTAGTGCTGTAATACTGTAATACTTGTGTTTATGCCAAAATACTTGCAAAATGATATTAACCTTCTGCACTTTGTGTTAGTGCAATTTAGCAGATGTTGGCAAGCTAAAACGCTAAACTAACATGTGAACATGATAAATTATACTTGCCATACATGATATTGTGAGCGTGTTAGCTCAGAGCAACTATCTAAAGTGAATCATGATCTCAAATTGAACTTTATTGATGGTTTAAAGTTCAATGTGAGCACCAGGGAAGCGCTATCATGTCCTTTGCCAATTGATACCATCAGTCTGTTACAAAGCACAAAAGCTCTTCAAAAAACATACTCTATCCTTCTTTCTTCCTTTGCTGGCATAGCTTTCATGTGCATTTTCGCCCCGTCGCCATCAACAGTAGAATTGCTTGTTTTTATCGTCTCTCTTTCCTTATCAGCGTGGGGTTACATGCAGATGAGTCTATTTCCTCCTACTGCCAAACGCTACGTAAGCCTCAAGCCCATGACTCACTCTACTCTTCCTATTGGACCTTATTATACGCACCTGAGTTTGTAGGTGTGTACGAGAGGAATGAAGTGTGTTTCCTCAGCTGTGATTCAAGTGAAAGTTTGTATTTTTGAAATAGTATAGGGGGAAAAAACAAAGTCTTTGTACAAAGTCTGAAAATTTATTATATCAGAATTAACCCCTTGAGAAGTATCATCTTGTTTTTAGGGGGTCCCATAGCCGTGTGGCAAGCCTCTAACTCCTTATCTTTCTCGAGGCTCACGCTACGCAACACACCTATCTGACTATCTTTCATCCTCCGTCCCACCTGCATGTGCAGACTAGAACGTCTCATTATGTCTCTCCGTCCTGAAGCGATCCAACGTCTGCCAGGAATGTTGCATGGCGGGAACTCACTTGTTAAAGGATCTGTTCTGCATTATTAAAAACAAATATTCTCTGAACTTGGAAGGGAGTTCATTTGCCTTCGTATTTTGGCTCTAACAAGACGAGCAATGAGGACACATTAACGACTCCCCACAGATGCCTTCTGCTTTATATTTGTGTTGTTGTTACAATAAATATTTGTAATAAGTAAGCAGTGTTTATAGAATTATTCTAATAATGATGATACTGCATTTTGTAATTGTTAAATGTACTCTCTAGAGGGAAATACAAAGAATATGTGAGGTTAAACTTGTGTATTGATCTGGCTGCTCGGCTTGTGTAGAGCGTATCACTTATTAACTCTACATGATGGCTGTAAGAGCAAATGTTTTGACCTGGTAGCCTTGTAACCTGCAATATTTGACATGTCATATACTATAATAATGATAGCACTTGTGTTTAAACTCTACAAATTACCTCATGTCTTGATTGTTTCCTTGCTGTATACCTTTGTGCCATAGAAATGTAGTCAAGAGGAAGTGAATGCAGGAAATGAGAAGCCAGCCACTTTGTTCATTGAAATGTATTGACTTGAGTTGTTTGCCTCTGGTTTTAACTCCTTATGCTATTTGATTGAGTAAAAGAGGATGGTGTTGTACAAATTGAGCATAAAATGATGGGGTTTAACTACGTTGTTGGACAGGTGTCACTCTTGTGACAATGTGGTTTGTTAGCTTCCTGTCAGCTGGGTGCCCTATTGTGCCAGCAGCACGGAAATCAATACAGTCACTCAGATGCTGTATGATCTGTGTGGCCTGAAGACATTGACACTCATTTTTATAAAGCTGTTATAGTGTGTCTGCGTGTGCCCCTCACCCGACTGTATGTTGTCAGGACTGTATGTACGGTATCCCATGGGGGAGACAGGCCTTTGCACTGGCCTGTGTCAGAGCTATAATTGGAGCTGTGAAATCTGAACTGACAGTATGCTTCTTCATCTCTTCTTCTTTTTCTTCTTCTTCTTCTTCTTCTCTGCCTTTCTTTATCTCTCTCTCACACACACTCAGCCTGTCCCATCTTTGTAACATTATTTTACTACTTCAAATAAGGCTTCTCACTGCATTTTTTTTTTCCTGCACCCACACAAACATAACGATCACCCACTCTGGTTCAGGGGTTCTGCTATGAATGATACGCTCACAATTATTAGTTGTACTTAGCTGTCTTCATCGGTTTGTCATAAACTTTGTGGAGTGAAGGGAAAAGGCATGAAGTGCTGCTCTTACTCAGGGTTCATCAAGAAACTCCTTGACATTTCACTGCATCTCATCTGACCTTACCACCCTGTGTAGCTTACACATCCACTTGTTCAACCTCTGCTTTAGACTTCTGTTATCCACTGAAATTACAGGCCTCTTTCCAAGCTGCCATTTCTGTGAGCAAGCAGCTAATTTCTTTGGCCAAAAAACACACGTTTAAACACGAGTTTTGCTCTCTCACATCAGAGGCTCGCGCTGCTCCTTTTGAACTGCAGATGCTCCATCTCAACGCCTTGAGACTTCAGTATTTGATATGACACATCGCACAATTATTTAGTTTTCTAGATAGACAGATTAGCTAGAACCTTCAGGGTCGGTGGTAAACCTGATCGGGTGGAATCTAGTGGGTAGCTAGAAACTCAGTGCCAGAAACTTGGTTACTTCATGTACTAACGGCCCAAACTAAGGTTTGAGGCCTGGTTAAAGTTTGACCCACTCGGCTTTACCCGCCCGGAACATCTTAAGTTTTGTTTTCCTTTAGTTGACCTTGAAACAATTATTTCCTCTAAGACGGGACTTGAGTAACTTGCTGTGGTCGTAGCATCAGCTGTGAAGACCTCACACAGCTGCAGCTGTTTCAATATGCAACAGCTGGGCTCCTGATGGATCCCTCCGTTGGCTCCTTCACACAATAAACCTTCACAACTTGCTGTTTATTTGTGCAGCTCTTCTCTGTCATGTATCTTCATGTAGGCTAAAACTAAAGGAGTGATGATAAATGCTCTTAGAAACTTAAAATGTATCTTTTTGTTTTTGGTAAGGTAACAAACATGAGTTAATGAGGCTTGCGTTCATCATGTTGACGTCACTCCTGTTGTCACCTGTGCAGGTCTGCAGGATGTCCTTTTCCACCTGCACCGTGTCGCGTTTGGTAGACAGTCTGCACGTGATGAGCTGACATTCATGATGGTTTTAACCTTAAAATGTCTTTCTTGTTTGGTGAATATTTAGTATTTTGATCAGCACAGATCTTGAATGGTGGAATGTTTTTAGTGTCAGCAATGGCCGTAGAAACAGGACGGGAAGAGAGTGAATGGAGATGTTGTCAGCAGATTAAACTGACTATATTAGACAAATACTTCTCTATCCCTGGATACTGAGAAATGATATGCGGTGGCTGATGCATTGCTCTTTCTTGTCTTAATCTTAATTGCAGAATTTGAATGCTTTTACCGAGGAATTAAGCAGTCGACACGCTCTCTTTGTAGCTCATCAATCATTTTAATGTACCAACAATGTCTGATGTTTTTCTGATCTTGAGCGCAGCCTTACAGGTGGCAGCTCACAGCGTACAACAGACGGTGGGCGCTACTGTGTGCCATAAAAGGCCCACTGCCCAGCTGTACAATCAGTCGTCTGTTTATGTGACATATTGGATTGCAGTTTGTCACAGTCCACGGCCACGTCTTTAATCACGATAACAAGCCGCCTTTTGTTGTTGTTGCTGCATTTTCCACCAGGCTATTGTACTGTAGGCCTCTGTGCCTACACAGCGCCGAGAGTTCGACTCTTAGCTTTTCCTTTTGTCCACTGACAGTACCCTGCTATCAGGGATGTACGTCTAACACTATAATTCAATGAATGCCTTGGTTAAAATGAGTTTAAGTGAAGTTTGAAAGCAGTCAAAAGTTGGTTATTCCTATATCTCTTGATCCCTCTACATCAATCAGCAGGTTAATCTCATTATCCTTAAGGTTAACGTTTCCTTCCCTGAGTGGATTTTTGAAGTGCTGGTAGGGTTTTGGGTAGCTCTGCCTGAAGAATCTCAACTTGGCTTCCCTCTAAGGTCCCCTGCTGCTGACTCCATAAAGTGTACCCAAAGCTCACAGGCTTGGGACGGCTGGTCTTACTTTAAAGCCCTTGAGTCCTGTCAGAGTTTCCCTACCTCCCCTTTTGTCTTTAATTGGCCGCCCTCTGGGGAGCCTTATCCTTCCAATTGATTTTCTTTCCCCTCGGCTCTCTCTAATGGAGTGCTGCTGGCTGCTGCCATCATTATGGTGCACAATCAACACAAGCATGTGTGATTCCTCTTGAGGAATATGGAAAGACTTGGCCGTGTTGTTAACATAACTGTGCAGTTGACAACGAGCGACACAGCAATGGTAACAAGAACGGGCAGCTCTTCAAAAAGGTTTCGTAGATTTTTATAGTCATGTGTTTAATGGTGCTTGTTTGTTGTGAGTGTAAAATGTAATCCACAGAAGTGGAAGAACTGGCCAAGAGGGAAGAGTCAATATTGTCAGAATGCCAGTCTACTTGTTTACCCAGCACAAATACAATAGCGTTGTGTGATGCGTTATTTGGGATGAAGATAAATAGTCTTTATTGATCTGATTAAAGTTCATTGCATAATATCAGAGTAGATAACTTTGCTCTTCTTTGAAGTGGTGAATCTGCTTCCTCAGGGGATTCATGTTTACCATGCTCTTGCCTCATCTTGTTAGGGTTAAAGCATGAGGATGACTGGGTGTGGGTTCATTTCCCACCAGCAATAAATACAGTCATTGTGTTGCAAGCCATTAAACTAAGTCATCAATCAGATGTCATATGAGGCCTGTTTTATGTTCCTTTACATGCCGAGAAAATAGTCCTTCCTCAATCTTCTGCAGGTCTTTGTCCTTTCGATGAAGTTGTGTCATAGTATAGGAAACTTGTGACCATGACAGTGTTGTTAGCTTTTTGTTTTTTAACTCCGCTTTTATGTGATAGAACACTTTAGGCAAGCCACCGTAGATATACTCAGGCGAGTGCTTGGCGTCGCCACAAAAGTGAATGTCCACACGAACTCATTAGTAATGGTAATGGCGTGGTGTTGTGAGGGTGGATTGGGTTTCTGTGCTGAAAAGCATGCACTCTCAGCTTGGAGTGGTGGTTTAATGTTCAGATGGAATGGCGCAGATCAGCATAGAGACCATGTTTTTAGAGAATCATTTTAACAGCTTCATATTCCTCAAAAAAAGATGAATGCTAACAAGCAAACTAAGTTTTAAAGATTTGTCTCTGGTTATAATAGGGCTGTCACAATTAATCTGTATGCATTTCTTACTGTTAACTCCATTTTTAATAGTTATGTTAGTCAGGTCTCTATAGCATTTTAGTCCTTGTGTTAGGAGTCATACATCGGACTGATACCTATAATTTCTCCACAAACCTCATACTTATGTACAACAGCTGTCCCTCTCTGGTTTATTCACCGTGCACGGCCAGGAGTCCAGCGGGATGAAGGAGGTGCATCCCAAATGAATGAGAGGACATGAATATTTATCAGTGTGACTTTGCACTGTCACTTGTAACTCCATTGAGGTAAGTCTTGTAGGGGCATTCAGCTGATTCACCTTCACAGGAACAGATAGACTCTGACACGTTCACCAAGCCTCTTTCATCTTTCTTCTCAGTACTACCACGCTCCAATAAATAGTCAATCTGAGTATTGATCGTCCCTAAGTACAAGTTGTGCTGTCATCTGAAAAGTTCGGCTACTAAATGCAAAATTGATTCACAATGTTTTCTCCTTCCAGGCCTTCTGCCATTGATTCTGTTGAACCTGATCACCTGTGCAACAAAATAATCTGTGATTAAAGGCATATGCCATTCAATTTATATGAATTCTCATTTTTAAACACAGGCAATTCAAAGTGCTTTACTTAATAACAAAAAGTACTTAAGTGATTTAGCATTGCACTACTATAACATGGTCAGACTCACAATGGACAGTTTTTTAAAAAAAAAAAAGGATCAAAATAGATGCAACAGCATCCAGAAACGTTCTTTTTTTAATTCCAAACATTCTTCTTCCTTGTCAAAACATACATTACGCACAATGCAACTTAACCGCCAACATTTCAGTCTTGAGATTTGGGTGTGTTATGCTAGTAGAGGCTAATGTAGCCTTGAGCAGCTAGTCTCATGCAGAGATGAGGAGGAGGCTACAGGTTTCTGATAATCTCACTTCTTTTTAACACCTCAAGATCTTGCACATGTTCAAACTTGTAGTTTTCAGCCCCAACCGATGATGACTCAAGTGATGTCACACTGAGTCACAGTGACTTGTACTTTTTTTTTTAAATTCACATATGCAGTAGACCTGTAAAGAGACTTTGATGTGTATAATCTCCTTTTAAAACAACATTTACGTGAAGTATACAACAGTTAAAGTAGAATAAAATGAAATAAACTCTCAGCTCTCTGAGTGAAGACTTGATCAGATGCCTGTTCAAAAAAACGGGAATGATTCAAGTCAAGTTTGAGGCGGTTCAGATTGTGAGGGTCTATATTTGGCAGGGCCTCATCACCACCCTACTGTGAGAAGGTGGAGCCCAGCTTTTGTCTAAGCACACAACCACGAATTGAACGAAATCTGTCTGTGTCAACAATTCTTGACATTTGCAAGATGACTGGCTGTTCGTCTCTCTCCAGTCAATGAAACTTCAGCTATTTCTGACACCAGCATGTGCATGCCTACCGCTACCTCAGTGTTGCTGCAATGTATCTGCTGCCACTTTGAAAACAGAAAGTGACCGCAATGAGACGGCAACTAGATACAAGGTTTCATTTCTGTTCAGTTTCACTGTCGCACTTTCTTTCTTTTGTTTTTTCCTTTCTTGTGAGGTGTGAAATAAAGCAAGAGATCAAAGGTGTCATGAGTTTGGAACATGCATGTGTGTCCCAACCAAGACACTTCATCTTGTATTGTGCTATGGCATGTCATGAACTCCTGTTGTAAATCACACTTGTGAAATGGGACTCCAGATGCTCTGGGGAAGTTGATGTTGTCAGTAGTGACATATCAGAGCAGTGCTATAGTAAAACAACCACAGAACATTCACCCAGCCAGGCAAATGTCAGTTACTTAACAGTCTTATGTAACATTAGCCTAGCTTTTACAGTCTTTTACAACATTACAGAAAAATCCACCTTTTAGTGCTGCGTTCACTTCCAATACTTGAACATTATTGTGGAGTGTCCAGTAGCGTATATTGAGTGGATCGGTATTGTGAAGTCGTTCTAAAGCTTTGAGATCTGAGTGCTTGACTGCAGATTCTTGCCAGAGCCCTTAGTCATTTGTAAAGATCTGTTGTTTAAAGGTTGTCTGTCGTTTAAAGGTTGTCTCCTCGTGCTAGTTAGTACACCTTGAGGACTTTTGCATATAAGCTGTATCATAGCAACTGACTGCTTTCTTTTCTGGCTAGGTAGTGGCTGCCAAAGCTGTGAATATTGTGTGTTTCTTCTCTTCCCTGGAACTATTTTTACAGAGTTGGAAGGGATAATTACAAGGACGTATTAACTGACAGCATAAGTCAAATTTAGGTGCTGCTTTCCACAGGCTTACGGCTGTTATCTGTCTTTTGAACCAACTTGTTAAAGTGCTCTGCTTCACACTGATCATCAGCGAGCTAATGAGCAGACAAAACGCCTTCTGCCACACTCGTAATACTGACCTTTTAGTGGAGGTGGGCAGATTGAACGCTACCAATGAGGCATGGCGTGTTTGTATTGTCGGGGATTGGAGCTTCTGAAATGTTCAAGGCAGTCCTGCTTGTATTCGTGTGGATCTTCTCGTGTGTTATGTGACTCATAAACCTCACGTTTTCTCTAAAAGTGAAATGTGTTTGAGAGCTACAAAATCAGACCCGTTCCGCCAAAGCTGTCAGGCTCTCGTGGATGTAAATGAATGTACTGTAATAATAGTTCTCAGTGGGGGCTCAGTACTCATTAATGGTTTATATTTTTCTTGAGAGTTCATGCTTCTGAGTTTAGACCACAGAGCGACAGGATTGAAGCCCACCAGGGAGGGGACAAAATTAGTTGAAAGGAGCCAATTGGGCTTGTTCTTCCAACCATTTTCCCACCAATCCTTATGTAGCTTTCCAGTGTACCCTCAAGTTTCTTACACATGCGGACGATTAGCTACAAACTGAACACACATGGAGAAAAGCTTGAAAGCATGAATAAAAGAGGAGGATGCCCTCTGGTTTCAGAGTTACTGTAGATACGATGATTGCACTATTTCATTATTCGAGGCTCAGCAGTTCCAAAGCCCGTTTATTAAAGCAAGACTGATCATGCATGGCAACATAAACTCCCTTTGAACCTCGGTCTTTATACATTCCATGTTGAAGAAATGCCCAAACGACGTGAGGGCGATGAGTTTGGCTAGAGGCTGTGTCAGATATTAGAAGGAAAGTTCTGGCTGTTCTATGTGAATGAAATAAGGGGGAGCAGAGCAGGCAGCTGTCCAGTTTTTCCTCGGTCAAGAGTTCGAGACGGCACTCGTGACTCACTGCCTATTAGCTGCGTTGGCCTTTCACATTTTATCAGGGTCTGAAATTAACACCTGCCAAGCGCCAAATGCGGGTAGATTTTCTGTTTGGCGTGTAAATCTTGGAAGGCTATCCGCCACACTAGTGGGTAAAGGTTTGTACCAAAATAGTCATGTAATTAAATATCTGTCATGATGACTCAAAGGAAATAACTTATGTTTGTCCCTAAAGACTAGAAACGTGCATCATATGTGTTTTTTTACATGTGTCTAACTTTTTTTCATCGATTGAACGTTATTTAGAATAACAAATTACACAATCAGGGTCCATAATTAACACCCGCCAAGCGCTAAATGCGGGTGGATTTTCTGTTTGGTGAGTAAATCTTACAAGATTATCTGCCACACTGACGGGTAAATGTTTGTACCAAAATAGCCATGCAATAAAAAATACATTTTTTTCAGAGTGCCTTAGCCAAATGAACAGCAAAAAAAAAAACTATGCTGAGAGTCTCTACCGTATTTTGCTGCCATTTACGGGCACGCTGCTTCTGTCCTCTCTGCTCTCTGTGTTGGAGTTTGACCGAGAGCGTTGCTCAGCTCCTACACACACACACACACACACACACACTCAGAGCGGACAGCAGCAGAGAGGCTACAGTGAAGAGACAGCGAACCAGGTGAAACGAAAGATAAAGTTTTGCTCGAGTCGACGACGACTACGCTCGTTACCGAGAAAGCAATAAAAGCTTCACGAGTTAAAAACCCGATAAGAGTAACTTATCAAAACACCTGTTCAACAACCACAAGCATGTGGAAGAGAGATATTTTCAACTGCTTTGTCCATAACAAATGTTTAAAGCCGTCTGTATGTAGCTTAACAGTTTAGCTTAGTTTGCCACAAATCTTCAAATGTGGCAAATTCCTGTAAACTTAGCGGCTGGCTGAGACGGCAGCTCCTCCGCCCTCAACCAGCAGCAGAGGGAGGAGGACAGAGGACATTGAATATGCTTTTTCATGAGTCAAAAAGTCAATTTCGGACACTGCATTATATCCACTACCTACCATCAGAGTATTAAAGTAAAAATCCATCATAAACTCTTACAAATTTCCTATTAACTTTCCCCTATCTCTCTCTCTCTCTCTTGCTGTGTCTCTGTGCAAGTAGTGTTTGCGTTTCAAGTGTTATAAATCAACTGATTGTGCTGCTGACAGTTGTTTGCTAAGAGTTATGTGCGTGTGAAAAGTGGATGTCAAACAGTGTTTCCCGGTTATGTTTTTATGCATGCACGTTATCTAGTGCTGTGGAAGAGAGGTGCACCCACAGGAAACAGGAATAAATCAAATACATGACATAACTACTCAGCAATATTCAATTTCTTAATTTATCTGCTAAAAATACCTTTTTATTTGGCCTTGCTGCAGATTATCACTGCCAGGTAAACCTCGTCTAACAAAGCTCCCGGAGAAATGCATGAAACGTGAAATGCCAGTAGAAGTAGATAAAAGAAAGACGGAGAGACGTGTCTGCACTCAAGGGTACGCAGACAATGGCTGGCACTCCATGTCTGCAAGGCCCACACAGGAATTTTTTTTCTACAGAGAATTTTGGCTAATTATATATATACAAGATGTTGTCTCTCTGCCTCTTGCTCTCCTCTCGTTTCCTCCCTCCTGCTCTTTTTGTTGCTCAGCGTTGGTTTCTGCGCTGACATGGTAACGTACTGTGTACATGAGCTTGACTGCATCAAACCAAGGTCACTCATCAGGTTGTAATTGTATCCTGCTGTGACAACATGACTTCATCCTTCTCCCCCATTGACTACAAGGATAGGCTGCTCAGAGCACAGATGACCAAATGCAGGCCTTTAATCTCTTTTGCTTTGGTCGGGCTGATGTGTTTTAAGAAAGGAGCCACACACATACACATACTCACATTGTGAGCCTGGTTCTGGCCCACTGCTGCTGGCTGCCTTGTGGGGAATGGCTGATTGTTTGGCTATTAATAGCCGGCCTGACTGTAGAGCCTGACTGGGATCTGTGGATCAGCTCAGAGAGGAGAGCGCCACGCTGCAGGCCTATCCGTGTGGCACTTCTCTTATTATTTCCAACATCCACTATATCAGCCGTTATGACTGTCATAAATCCGTGGCTACCAACCCATAATTTGATTTTTTTTTTTTAACGTCTTGAGGAGCGGGTCTAGTTCTGCATTTTGAGGGATTTTTTTCACTTTCATTTATTTTATTCAGCAAACAAACTGGCGACTTGAGGTGAATAACTTGTCAAAAAGCGTCAAACTTTTCTTGTCTTTGATTTTTCTAATGTGTGTGTTTGGGACTAGGGATAGAGGGGGCACTGCCAGTGGCACAAAACAAGTCAAAGCTTTGTTGTATTGGTGCAGAGAACAAGGATACTGTTGTTCCCATACTGTCAGCATGATCTAGTTGCACTGAGTGCACGCAGACACACACACACACACACACACACACACAAAAGTCTCTGTCCCTCGGAGCCATGAACAATTGTGCCGCATTTATTGGCCAAGACTACAGTAGTCATGACATTGCCCGTGTCTTTGTCTGGCTGCAGGTAATGTGTGTGTTTGCAAGCATGTGTTCACATAACCTGACGCGTCATGTTGTGATCTTGTGAATCCAGCTGCCTCACAAGGTAAAGATGAAGCAGCATTACGTTCCCCACTTTGCTTTTTTTTGGCTACATTCTTCTGTTGCGATGGAAAGCTAAATTTCTTGCTTATATCCTGCATTTTCGCCACATTTTGCAGCCCCGTTCCAGAAATAACATTACTAAGCTGTGTGTTTCTGTCTCGCTTCTCCTTGCTCCATCCACACCCTTTATAACATTTGCAAACACTCTTATCACCAGCTGTTTTTTAATCCTCTGCGGGAATTAGACATCAATGCTCTCTCCAGTTCTCACCTAGCATGAAAACTGCTGACAACCGTGTGCTTCTATATGCACTAGAGAGTACTCTCTAGGGAGCATGAGGACAGTATGTGTACTGTAATGTGCCATATATGCTCCATAGCCATTTTCCTCCTAGAATACAGTGTGTGACCCTAGTTGAGTTTAACTCTGAGGCTTTGAGTCCCTCCCTCCACTCTGGCAGCGCTGTGAATCTGCATGAGTCATTGTGGACTACAGCTGATGGAAATGAAATGAGACTGTGCAGAGCAGGGCTGAAGCGTCTGTGTGCACATGCGCACGTACATAGGCTGAATGGGTGGAGGAATGGGGAGCGGTGTGACTTAATGACACGGAAAAAAAGGGTTTTATGCTAATAACTGTCTAAATTTATCCCCCACTTTGTGTAGACACACAGAAACAGATGCACGTACACACACACACACACACACACACACACACACACACGGACATGAACCCACCAGTCGCTGTGAGTAAGGCTCAGATAGGAAGGAATCTATACTGCTCTTTGCAAAAGGAACTATTTTAGTCTCTGTGTGCTAAACATGGAGCGTGCTCTGGGAGGGGAGGGAAGAGTACTATTTATGAAAAGTGATATTACCCCAGTAGTGTGTGTGGGTGTGTGTGTGTGGGTGTGTGTGTGTGATGCTCATTGAAGGAGTTAGTCATTTTCTAAGCAAAGAGCGTGTTGTGCACCTGCAGAGAGCAGGTCAGACTCAACAAGCCAGTTTTACAGAGATGTTTATCTGCTTCAGTGCCCCATGGGAACCTTAGGCTCTGCATTTTCTCCAGACCTGTGATCGTACACAGACCCGCAGAGGCAGGTAAATAAAGGTTAGAAAGTGTCAGTCGTCGGGGTTGATCAGATTAGCTGCAAATTCTCCTTTTATCCCTGAATCCTGTTATCCCTGAGATATGTGAGACCTTTGGATCGACTTTTCCTTTATAGGCTCCTCATTTATTTCCAAAAGCTGCAGGTGAACAGTGCAAGTGCGTAGCTTTTAATGCTGCCTGTGGTGGTTTGTTTTTTTTTTTTTTTTTTTTTTTTAATAGAAAAGGAAAGAGGAAAAGCTGTGCCCAGAGGAAAAATGACTCGCCATCCGTCTCTTCTCCCCCTTCCTTTCTTCACACCCTCACTGTCTTTTCCGAAACTGCTCTCCAACATGCACACCTGCAGCTGATGACTTAGATTAAAACACAAGCAGAGGGAGAAAAGCTCTTAAATCTTTGTAGTGAAATGACTGCAAGCGAAGCGTTTCTTTTGGTGATACATTTCAGGAGAAACAGACACAGAGCATAACAATAGGAGGAGCAAGTTAAAAAGGGAAACAGAAATTAAAAGGAAAAATACAGGAAGTGGTGTTTAGAATAAGGTGAACAGTTGCCCCGAGGAACTTTCTGTTTCTCTACCTTACACGCACGCAGACACAGAGACGTGCACGCTTTATTTCACTCAGGAATGAGCTTCAGGAAGCTGGCTTATCTCTGTCTTCCAATGCATCCACAGTGACTCCCCCCCCCCAGCCTCTTTCCCTCTGCCAGTCTGTGTGTGTCAGTCTATAATGTAGCTTCTTAAAGCCGAGCCGAGCCCTGTGCCACAGCTGCCAGGAGGAACTGCCTGACAGCTTATTGCCCTTAAGCACTAATCTCTCACTGGCGCCTGCTACCCATCAAAACATCTGCATGTTGTCTGCCTGCCTCGCTGTGTCTCTCTGGTCCATACACACTGTAATATTTGTTTGACTGTATCTTCAGGTATTGAGATTAGATGAAAGCGTGTTGAAGACGAAGGGAGAAAAGAGCTCCGGTTGAAGCTTAAGGGTGTGTGCCGGAGATGTTTATTTGACCTCTCGGAGTGTTTACTGTCTCATTGTTTGGTTGTTTGTTTTTTCTGTTGAGACAAATGATGTAACATGTAAAAGGGTGGAAGTTCTGCATCGACAGTCAACAAACAACTAGACCTGCAAGCAGATATACTGAGGTCCAAGCACCCAACGCAACTCTAAACCAAAGGCTTAACAGAGCTTAAACAGTTGATGTAGTGCACATTTATTTGTACGCTTGGACAGTGCTCACTGCCACAACCCTGTCTCTTAGAAATGATGTTTAAATATTACTAATTTCCAATAGAAAATAAGTTTTGACGGAAAGGTAATGCCACCAAAATAAAGTGTTTTGATGAGAAAATGTTAATGAACCAGTGATGAACTGTGACGATTGGACTACACCCATCTAACCTCATCTTCACACCTCAGCCAAATCTCTTCCGTTCTTCACAATTTGTAACATTTAATTAAAATTCAGTTGTGAAAAAGGTTAGCATCCATAAATGAATATCTCCCTTTTTCTGTTGAAACAGTCGCTGAAATGCCCACGTTCACCCTCTAGCTGGCGGAAGTTGTCTCTACTTTATGGATAAACAAAGCCTCCCTCTTAGAGGTGTAATCTGATTGGTTAGTTTTCATGTCACACTAGATTGTAGCTTTATTTAGATGTACTGATAAGGCCACCTACAAATTTGCAGAGCTCCCTGACATATTTTTTACCCGGTAACCAGCCAAAGTTAAATGGTGATTGAAATGGTGTTGAGAAGGTTAATTTTGACATAGAAACATTTAGATTTTATGGTAAAATTAATAAAATGGAAGAAATGCGTTTTACATATGTTTTTACAATTAGATTTTGATTGATTGATTTTGATCTTAGACATTCTGTGAGAGCCTAAAGGGCTGTGACGGTAGCAAAATGCGTAGCATTATTAACTTTTTTTGTTGTGGGCACTGGCAACACTTATAACAAACATATAACGGTATAAGAAAACAGAACAGAAAACATACAATATGCCCACACAGTCATTGGGGTTTAGACAGGTGACAAATAATGATGTCTGTCCTCTTCCAAGCACACTTTGATGGAGTTTGGTAGGAGTGAGAATAGCAGGCTATCAAAATCCATACTAACCGGTCCCAACTTTTGTTTAAAAGCCCTGGTTTGCTAGTAATTGGCATAGTTTTCTGGGTTTATCCACAGACACAACTAAAGTTCATTCATTATTTTTGGTCCTCCAACCCGTCCCCAGTTTTCCCCCACACTGTTTAGTCTATTTTTTTCCACTAGGACAATATTTCAGCAGGTTTACTGCAGTGCATTTTTCCAAAATAGTTTCTCCTCTTTCTCTTGTCCCCTTTGAATCTCTTTGAAAGCATTCTGCAGCACAGATAATCAGCCTTACTTTCGGAAACAATAAGAGCGCTGTACCCCGGGGTAAATTTGTTTTCAGAGTGAATCAATAATGAAAGAAGAGATCTATGTATTATGAATGAAGAAACAATGTACCCTGGCACAGGAGCTTGTCTGTTGCAAAATGTTTATTCAATAAACTACAATCCCAACACTGGCAACAGGCAGAGGGAAAAAAAACACTTAGTCATAGGATTTGTTAAAAGGCATCAGAAATGATATTCTCACTAAGCTTTCAGTCTGTCGTGCAGTGCAATAGCTACCACAGTTGCCATAACTTTGTTGTAAAGTATATTATACACCCAAGAGGCATCAGTGGTTGCTACATATCCCATAAATCTTTGCATTTATGTGGAAGGCATCTTTAATATAAGACTGGAATCACAGCCAGGGTGCTGTGGCATCAGTGTAAAATCACATCTGTGAGTGAAATGTAACAAGTCGACTGGCATGCGGTCAGATTATAGAACTGCTGCAGTTCTGTTTACTCAGACAACTGCTGGCATTCACTTCCAATGTCACTCTACTACAGCAGAGCTCCATTCAAAATCACTGAAAAAAGTGATACTTTTTTTTTACGTTGTTGTGAACACAATGACATCAGTAGCTGAAGACGGGCCTTGAATTAACTGATGTAAAGTGACGCCGACCCATAGCATACAGTGGTGAGAGATCCTGCAAGGGGTTAATGTACTTTTTAAAGTGATTGTTTTTTTTGACATACAGTCATCATGATCATTATGATCTGTAACTAAATAAGAGTCTTAATTACTTTCTCTAGGTGTGTTCCAGTTCATCCATCAGAGGTGTTTTCTGTATGGTAGTTTTTCAGTGAGTGCTACCGAAGGTCTCTTATAAACCAGCAAGTAATCAAAAGGTCCAATTACAATTCTGCATGAAGAGACAACAGCAGGCTTTTTCACACATGATTTCCATGCATCTTACCACCACCAAAGAAAAGCAGGTTTAACTAATCTTATCAAATAACACAAACTGGCTGTTTACAAATTCAGAAATGTTTGTTGGAAGGGTAACATTAGAAAGCAATAGATGTTCTATTTGCCCTGTCAGCATTGAGTTTGATAGCTCTGTTCACTTGTCATTTATGAGAAACTGATGACTGAGGCGCGTAGGTTTGGGAAGAGGAACTGCTTCAAAATTCCTCCACATCTCAAGTTTTTTCTGTGCAACACTTCTTAAAGTGAATAGGGTGTGTGAGTTAGCAGTAAGAGTTGAAGAGGCTCAGTGAAGGGCTGCTCCACAAGTTTTTCATGAATCCACTTCCAGTTATCATCTAGTTCCAAGTTCTCTTTTATTCTATAGTCATTATTTATGCTTCAAAATCAAATGTACTACTGTAAAAAAAGTTAACCACTGCAGTATTAATCTTCTTATTACATGAAAAGCTTAAAAATAGACGCTTCACAGTTGATAAGTTGCTTTTACCACACAGCTTTCAAGCAGTCACCCACAGCTCTGCTCTGCTGTTGCCTTGAACAATACAGTTCCTCTGTCACACCCTTCCAGTCCCCCATATGAAATTCCTTCCTTACAAAGGAACATGTTGATATCTAGGGAGGGGCTGATTTCACACTCTTACAATCAGGCTATTACAGAGACAGAAATTCTCCAGGGTCAAGTTCAACTTCTAGTTCATTTGTCAAGGAAACATGCACTTGAACAGTAGTTGTAATAAACCAAGATATACAGTAGATATATACCTACTGTTTTAGATTAATTTACCAACAAACTACATACATGCTATGTGCTTTGGAGGCAGAGTCCATGCAAATGCATATGCGCAGAAAAACTAGCTCGATTCATGCTGTAACCCTCCTAACTATTTGACATTCCTGGCTATTTTTGCCTCCGTGGTTTGCTTTGATAAATCAGTGTCTATATAGTACGTGTGGGATGTTTGCTGGTTTGCAAATGAGCTAGTCAGTCATTCTGTGGGCAAGCGCACACACACACACACACACACCGGCAAAGTCAGCTTTTCATTCAACCAACCAGCAATGACGACTTCTTCTCCTAAAGAGCAGCTTGAAGTAATCAAAGCGTGAAATGACTTCCAAAGCTACAGATTGGGTAAACACTGTTTGAAAAAGAGACTCACATTAGGAGGGGAAGCCAGAGGGGTTATTTGATGTGATTTGTTATTACCAAGGCATCATATTTTATTTTTAAGCACTTTAGATTTTGAGAAAGAGAGGGGATGATTCGCGGTTTAACCTGGGTCTACTTTTGCCAGATTAGTGACACCAAAGATCAGAACAACAGTGATTCACACAAGTAGGGAATTTATTTGGACTAGAAATAAGCCTGCTTGCTGTATTTTTCATGGCTGAAATATGGAAATAGCTGACAGTGTCAATATGCACTCATCTTTTATTTGCACACACCCAGGGTTGGGTTGTTTGCCTTTGATCCATAACAGATAGGTAGATGACTGGTAGTCTGCTTTCAGATGCCATAGAAACACAATCTGCAGCTAAAATGACACACCTTGACAGAATGGCCAGATAGCCGGTGTCATGACTTGGATTATTTTGATTGTGTTGTATAGATTTAGTGTACAGGACTCACAGACAGTAGCATCAAGACCAGCTCACATCCTTATTTTAGGTTCTCCTGCTGGATTATTTGTGAATTATACACATCTTGGTCCTCCCTTGAACAACACCATCCATGACAATAGAAGAACAAAAGAGGCCAGCTCCTGTTATTGAGGCTCATGTGTGTTGTGTATGTGTGTGTATTCATGTATACATGGATAAAACAAAGACCCCAATATGCGCTGCCAAATGCCATCTGATATGATACACTCAGGCTAATGCAGCAGATGATTTGTCGCTACATCTGTTAGCCATACAGACTAAAGGACCAACGTACTTAAGTCTATATCTGTCCCTCTCTCTCCCTCCCTCCCTCCCTCCCTCTCTCTCTCTCTCTCATTAATCATGCAGGATCCATAGATAATGGATGGCGTTTATGGTGTCTCCTTTCACTCGCACTGGCCAGACGGATCTGTTAACATGACCTATATACATGAGCATGCCATTGTGCTTTCAGATACGCATCACCGAACGTGATATAAAACAAACATTGGAATCAGCATAGAGTGTAAAACACAATTTAAATGCCTCTCCATCTTGTGCCTTCTATGGATTTTCTTCTTCTGCTTCTCTTTCGCCTCAAATCAGCCTTTTAATACTCTAAAAAGATGGTTTTCAAAAGATGTGTACAGTCACGGACCATGTATAACCACAAATGTGAGTTGACGTCATTGTACTGGAATTAGAGCTCTTGCATTGCAATCACTCATACGGGCCTTGCAGACTCAGTTTGTTTGTGTATTTCCATTTGTAAGAGGAGACTGAAGTCAGAAACAATTTACAAAAAAAGAAAGAAAACAAGTCTTGAAGGTTTTACTTTCTGCATATATACAGTATACAATATATATCATGATGAGAGTAATCCTTAAAGGCATTCAACGTAGGATTTTCTGAAAAAACAATGTATAGACTCACACAAAAGTAATCCCTCTCAATCATCATTTATGACCCACTAGAAGTGTGTGGTGGTGTCTATATCTGCAGAGACTCTGCCCTCTTCATGTATTTTCTTATTATTTTGCTTATTTCGCTCCTGGGCATCAACCTTTGGGCAGTGGGTGTGTAGTCCCCAGCTAATAACAGCACGGAGTGCGAGGTCGGGACTTGTAGCAGAGCTACCGGGTTACAATGCTGTCTCCGTCTCTCTCCTCTGCTCCGCTCTGCTCTGTGTCTCTGTGTCATGAATGTATAAAGAGCTGCAGGTCTGTGTGTCTTCTTGACCGAAGGCGGGGCTGAGCTGCACGCACGCACGCATGCACACAGAGCAGAGAGGCCACAGCGGACAGGGCAGCCAACTTTGAATACTGTGTGTTTACGAACACCAACAGACAAATCCTGAACAGTTACCTTTTAATAGCGAGACACATTAAACATTATCCCTGAGCCATCTCTGTTCACAGGGTGAAAGGACATATACGCACAAACACTGCAAACATTACCTACAGTAATCATGCCAAACAAAGAGAAAATAACTATTCACAGTTCAATAGGTGGGCTGTGGTCATGATTGTGTTCCAGTCAAAAAGTTTAAGGTTAACATAATCTAGTCAGATCAATTGGATATGATGTATATGCCTCATCCTTTCTATCTTACTCCATATGGTTCCGGACGAGTAGAGATAAAAGGTTAGTAATCAAAAAAAGGTTTCCATTGTTCCTCCCTCGATGGATCCAGTCAATCTCACTATTGTCTGGAGTAAAGCCTCTTTGCTGTGCCATTAGGGGATGAAACAGCATCTCAAACACCCACTCTCACCCAGCTTTAATGGGAACTGTCAGATAGAATGTATGCACAAATACAACATAATAATACATACTGTATATTGTTTACAAGAGATTGATCTCTCTTGTCTCTTTGTGTAGTGGTAGACAGACTGCAGCTGGAACCACACTTTTGTTTTTACATGTTTTAACCCCTTAGCCACAAAAGCGGATGAAAATAATCATGTATGTAACTGAATTTACATCAACAATGATCTTTTATTTGTTATGATTATCATAGTTGATTAAAGGAATTACCGATATGTACAATGTGCATGCCTACTGTAGCTAATACATTCAAAAACAGTAGCATAACACTTAAAAATAGTCAAAGAGTACTTGCAAGTTTCTGCAAAGCATTTATAATTTTTTCACAGTGCTCTTTGTTAACAGTTACTGTGAAGAAATCTGTGACCACCTCCGTAGCCGGCTTATTGGCGGAGCAACTCCCTCCCTCCCCCACTCCATGTCCATACCTTTTATACAGAACAGCGAGGCGGAATAAAGGTGCAACATTCCAGCCTTGAACAGGCTGTGTAAAAGGGGCTATTAACATGATAAACAGCAGGGCTGTGGCTACATACTGACACTCTCCCGTAGACACACACACTGGACAGCCTCTCAGTGCTGAGCTGCTAACGTTAGCTTAGCTACAACACAAGTACCACACAGAAACTTTTACAAAGGGCCATGAATTTGCTTCTAGTGACTGTCAAAGCTTAGTCTGACAGCAGCTGCTCATGGCTGGTTATTTTGCTTGCATTCCTTGTCACCTACAGTTGCCATTCATCCGACAGTCACCAGTCTGTTCAGTGCCTCTATAAGGAGGAGGAAGGTAGTGGCACTCTGGTAGTGGTGAGCCAAAGTAGCTCAATCAATTCAGTTACTGTTGATCGATTAATCGACTAATCTTTGCAGCTCTAGTTTAAAACACACATTGAAGACTGTTCCTGATTAATGAATTAACTTCTTGTCTGCGGTCCAACACGAAAAAGTGAATGATAGTTCAGTTCCTGTTCTCTTACTGATGCTTCCCTTGGAGAAACGGTGTTCTCTCAGAATACAGATCTTGCATCAGGCTGCCCTCAGTGTATTTAAAGTTGAGTCTGTTTGACAAAGACCTGAGCACACACCCACACACAGCACAGCAAAGCACAGCAGGTGGTAGCTGACAATGGGCTAAGACAGGAAGACATAGTAATGACTTAGTGTTAAACATAAACTGCGGAGAAGTCGGCCCATTACTGATTTAATAAACTCTGTGTTACTTGAACATTTTTCACTGTTCTTCTAAATTTCTTTGTGTGCTGCTAAATTTTTTATTTAGGAGCACATGTACTCGGAGAAATTCCTTTCAGAAATGAGACATTTATGTTCATGTATCTGGGCTCCAGGCTTTACCTTATTTTGTATTTACTGCCGGTGACCAGTGTGCTAATACCCTCTGTACAATATTTCAACATATTCTACAGTGAATCATGTGAAGTCTCACTCTCATATCTTTATCTACGTTAATGTTGCTCTTATCACAGAACTTGGTGTGGGTCCAGCTTAAACAATCAGTTTCTCTTCCTGATTTCGTGAATCTTTAACAATGCTGTCGTGCTGTGTCCCCTCTTCACATGCAGGTTAACTTTGTGGCGGGTCAGCTGTTCGCCCTGCTAATGGCTGTGTGGTTCCGGATCTACCTCCACCCCAGTAAGACCAGTCCCTTCATCAGACATGTGGTGGCCACTCTGCTGGGCTTCTACTTGGCTCTCTTCTGCTTTGGCTGGTGAGTCACTCACTGCTGTCAGCTGTTTTATCCCGCAGTTCTTTCTTTCTCATCACTATCCGGTTATAGTTCGCTTCTTCCTTCCTTCCTCTTTTCCTCCCCACATTATTGTGTATCAGATACTTGCCAATGATTTTTTTCTGCTGAATGTGGCCGTGACCCAATTCGATGTTATTGTAAATACATCTTCATATGCTGCTGAATTGTTTGAAAGGATATTGTCGCTCTCATGCTTCAGTAATTGTGATATGAAATGTTCTGTAATGAACGATGTAATGAAATGTGCCACTTCTGCTTTGTCCATTTCTGCTTCAGTTAGTGATTTCCTACATTTCCCAGAATGCCTCTCAATAAACCACAGGGAATGCATGTGAGCATTTCAGCTAGAGGGGAAATTGGATAGTTGATTGAGAGAAATTTAATGGGCAGCTACTTTGATAATAGATTATTCTTCTAAATTTAAATTTATCAAGCAACAATTCCCAACGTTAAGCCGATTCCAGCTTATCAAATGTGAAGGTTTGTTGTTTCTCTTTGTCATATATGATAGCAAATGGAATATTTTTGGCTGCTTGTTAGATAAAACAAGCAATTTCAAGGGAAATCATAAACACATAAACACATTTTTCCACTATTTTCTAACATTTTATCGACAAAGTAGGTAATCATTAATTGGGAAAATGATCCCATTAATCGATTGTGAAAATAATCTTTAGTTGCAGCCTTAATTTAAAATGCATTTTTTTATATGTAGGTGGAGAAAAGTGCCTTTACTGGAAGAAGTTTTTCCATTTAAGCCTCTAGGGCAAAACACAACCGGTTCTGTGACTGCACTGCATAAAGGTCGTTGATATAATCATAGAAAGCTAGACTGAGTGTGAAAGGACTGAATAAGAGAGGGAATGGCATGTCAGAGTGGGCTAACATTCAGTGAACACCAACCCTGACTGTCTGCTGGCAAACTAGCATTAGCATCATGGTGAATTTGTGGAGTTGTGCTTGTACATTAACAGCTAGTTAGAGCTCCTGTTACTTAGATTTGAACAGATAGACGTGAACACTGTCCGCACATTGAATAATAATTGAATGTATCCCGAGCACAAAGTGCAAATGATAAAACAATGGACATTAATTTGTCAGAGGAAAAACATATTTTATATCGATTTGAAATTAGATTGTTTGTACATGTTGAGTAATTAATTTTGAAATGAAACAGAAAACAGAACAGAGCACAACATGACTTACTTGTGTCATTTAATGGGAATTCAATTAACTGTTAAATTAACATTTTAAACAGTATTAATTAATAATTAGTAGTCAGTAATTACTTAAACGGTCTGAAATGATAATATAGGCCAATTAACATTATACATCAATTTCTTCTACATATGGTAGGTTGCCTGTTGGAATGAGAAATATACGGTACTGAAGAACAAAATGAGTTATGTGCTATTTAATAACAGTATTTTAAGGTGGATTTTTCTATGAAGGAGCACAATTGCCTATTTCAGTGTTAATTATTGTATTATTGAGGACAACGAGGACATGTTCTGAGTAATAAGTGTGAGTTTGCCATGTCTTATTCTGCTTTTATTCCACTAATTGTCTTGCCTACACCTTTTTTTCTCCTTTTTATGCCATCGTCTTCCCCTCTCTTATTTCACTTCCGCCCTTCCCTTTCTCGTTCTCCATCACTCCATCCTCATTCCCTTCATCCTTGCCAAAGCAAATGGGTCGATCGGGTGGTAACTGATATCCAATTAGAAAGCTATTACCCTGTAATAGACAACCCACTGTACCTCTGGCAGTGCCTCTCAAAGTGCCGCTGTGTGTGTGTGTGTGTGAGCAAACATAGGAAACATTAGCCTGACAGGCAGCCAGCGAGTAGGAAAATGCTAACCAGGTGAAATGTTACCTGGTCATCAGGTAATGGGTGATAGGGCTTTATTTGATCACCTACAGACAGACGGGTTCATGTACATAGTACGACTAACACAGAGCTGCGGTTGGATGATATCATTTGTTGTGGCTACACGGGAGAGGTGATGTAGTGTAATATGTTCCTGAATCAGAAACAAGACACGGATATCTGTCATCAATAAAGCAAATCTGTAATCTTTTGAAATAAATTTACATGAAAAAGGAGTTGGCCCTCTCTTCATATGAGTAGGTAGTTTTATCACAATAATAATAATTTTGTTTCAATGTTTTATCTTGATAAAAAATATCTTATGTTGTTGATTTACTGTAGTTTAAAGGTAAATGTTTCAGATTCTGCTTGTAAATGTTTGGTTTTCTCTTTTATTTCATTTTCATGAATCTCATTTTAACATGAAAAAAAATGAATATCCAGTAGAGGTAAATAAATATACAGTGGCGGTTAAGATGTTAGAACCTGAAACCTTCTGTAAACCTCCTCTCGGCTCATTTCTGGAATCAGAAGATGTTTCCATTTTTAGCAATTCAACAGAAATACATGAATGTGCGTAAAAATAAGGAACTGAAATATAGAATTCGAAAATAAAACGACTGCACTGTAGTCACTGAGCTGTGATCGACCGCTGGTTCACTGGGCAACGAAACAAGAATTGTAAAAATGACGATATAGTATATACAAATAGATACACAAATATCAAATGACAATTAAATTAAATAATTAATTACAGAGTTCAGGAAGATGGACTGGCCAACTTGATGGCAAAATATGATTCATCCTGTCCGTTTGACATGACAGCCTGTTTGTCCAAATGGGGGCAAAGAATCAATACATATAGTTTATGTCCATGAAAGCCTGCCAGAGAGTTTTATTTGCTACAGTAATTAATGCATTATAATCCTCTATAAATATCTATAAGCAGGTATATTTTATAAAGCCAGCAGAGGGTATTTTATTACACTTGGCTGAATGCTGTGGGCTAAGTATTTTAAACATGTTCACCTATATAAATTATACAGTAATTACAGGAATATGTCAAATTATTAGATAAACTTGTCAAATAGAGTAAGGTCACATTAACTTACAGTAAAGCCATGCACGTGTTTATTACTTATAAGGATTCTAATCAGCTTCTGCCAATGCAGCTTGTTCGTGTGTAATGCATGAATGCATCTGTGCACATGCTTGCATTTGCATCCTTTTATTCTCATGTACACACTCACACATAGTAATTTAAACTTTCATTGCACACACACATACACACTGTGCTGTCTTAGAGGGCACCTGGCCGTAGCCCTGGAGGAGCTGCCACACAGATGCTGCAGAGTGTTGGTTTATTTTAGGATGTGTTCCCTCTCCGTCAGACAGACAAGCTCATTTCTGAATGTCACTGGAGAAAACAATCAGAGATCGGTGAACAGTCGGAACATTTTCCTCCATCAAAGGGCAGAGAGTTTGCTTTAAGTTGTGTAGATATATGAAGAGATTGTCATGTTTGATTAATACTACCCAAACCAACAGGTCAGGCTTGACACTGTCCCTTTGTGTAAGAATTTTAGATATCTCCCCCTCTCCCTCCCTTAGGCATGACTACATTCTTAACCATTTTATTTGCTGAGCAGTTCATCTAATTCACCCGGCCTATGCTTCCTTATTTCTTGCAAAGCCCTGATGCCCTTGCCCTCTTTGTTGACTCACTACTAACACAGTGTGGCATCTCTCGTCTCCTGGGGGTTGGCATGACGTCGGGAGCATCACACACTGCGCCCTTCAAAGGCCCATCTGTTAGCTGCTGCTGCTGTTGAACCGTGTGTGTGTGTGTGTATGTGTGCTTCACAGGAAGAGAGAGAGGTGGATTTAAGTCTTCCAGACACACACATGCACGGACAATTCCCTCCTAATGGTGATATAAGGAATCTTGCGGCTGAAAGGCATGGGAATCAATTAAAAACAAAGTGTGATGCTGATGATCACTATCCTGTCAGGCTGTTTTTTTCTTTAGTCCTTTGACTGGAAATGACACATTTCTGGTTACAATGGTCTTGCCTCACATGGCTGATGGTGTGACTGTGGTTTCATAATGCTGTAATTTCCTCTTCTCTTCCTAATGACAGTAAGGGATGACAAAGCAGGATGTGGATGGCAAGAGCAAATAGTCTAATGTAGCTTGGTATACAAAAGAGGCGTGTGTCTTTGGAAGTTTTCCAGTAGATGACAAACCAAGAAACCAAATGTCAAAAGTTGAATATGGGAGGATCATGTACATTATTATTTATGTTGTCTGTCTCCCTGCAGGTATTCTCTTCATTTCCTGGTGCAGAGTGGTCTGTCCTACAGTGTGATTGTCTTCGCCGGCCTGGAGCACATGCACAAGTAAGAGCTTGTGGAGTACAAATAAGATGCAAAATTTAATTTAAAGATTTATCCGAATTGCTGTTTGCCCCCTTTTGTTCCCAGAAATGTCACAATCGCACAGAATTGCAAACAGCCTCTTCATTTCCCGCATGAGTGAAATGCTAACGCCTTAAAGGGCAACTCGATGCAAGACAAAGACGTTTGACAAAGTTGTAGATCCTGTCAGCGCTGTCAAATCAATCTCCTATATGCGTCTTTATTCGTTTGCCTCGGTCACAATGACGATGATTCTGCCTCCCAGGCTTCCATCTGTGTCCACGGCTCATCAAGACAACCACACACACACACACACACATTGTCTTTGATATTATTTTTACCAGAATTCAAGGTTATGAGTGCAGGTGTAAACAGTTGATGTTTACCCTTGGGGAGAGCACTCTAAATAGATGCTAACAAAACATTAATCACAATAGCAACTGCTCTCAGAAAGAAAGATCTCATTAGTACAATGACAGACTGACAATGACCTATAACAAAGGACATGTATAGCCAGACTAAAATGTGACATTTCAGCATCCAGCAATGTTTTACATCGAATGTCAGAGCACATATTTCCTGGAAGTTAAACCCAGACGTAACAGCTGTTCTGCCTCTTGCGTGCGCAAGTGGGTAGATGTGCAGCGTCCGGTCCCTCTTACTGTAACTATGATGAAACTAAAAACTGTGGCCAAGCCAAACCAACCCACTTTTACTGCATTTTTGAGATAAAGTTCACCCAGCCCCTGGCTGAAGGTGCAGTTCTCGGGGGCAGAGAGGAGGAGAGCCGCAGAGATAGGACACACTGACATGTTCATGTTTGCAGAGGGTGTTGAACCCACTGCTGTAAACCCACTGGGGTTTTGCATAACAAATGTTCCATTATCTCAGCAACAGGTTGAGATTTAACTCAAGCTGTGTGCTTTTTTGAGACAGCACACATGCAGTGGCCTTTGCTCTTTGAACTACTCCCAACTTGCCTTATTGTCCCCTTTCTCTCAGTCAGGTCTCTTCATTTTTGTCCTGTTCTCTCCATCTTTTTTGTTACTATATGTTTCATCTCTATCTCCCTGTTAACCATCCCTCCTCTTTATGGTTTATTACACAACACACCAAGGGCTAAGACTCCTGCTAAAGATAATACTGCTGATAGAGATTAAATGAATCAGAGCAATGCAAATATATACACGTTTCCCTTTTAATAAAACCTCCTATTATAAGACTTGATTGCCGCAGTAGCAACGGCTAGGCTCGGACAAACTTTAGAAACACTGTACAGCATGTACAGTACACCACTCCCAAGACCAGTGCACTGTGGCAGCACTTGTGTTATCCCTATTTTTTTTGTCGTCTCAAAGGCTCCCACTCACCAGACACCCAGCCCCTAGGGGAAAGTGTACAGTGAGTGCAGTGTGACAGCTTTATGGAGCTGCTAAAAGCTCTTTTTTTTTCCTGGACTGCGGGAATGGCCGTGAATGTGAACCTGTTGTACTGTGGCTCTACACCGACTAGAAACTCTTTGTTCAGTGATAGGCGTCATATTTCATACCATTCTGTCTCTCACAGCTCCAGATCTCTCAGTCTCCCGCTCCCCCACATCCTTTGACAGCTCACCTGTTGAGTGTGTTGAGCAAACAGGGAATGTTCTGGAGGCTTTCCTTCTCGCCTCACGTGTGAACACAGCGCTGCCTGCTGGTTGACAATAAGGAAAGAAAAGACAATAAGGTGTGGTGTAACCAGTAAAGAAGGTTTTGACAATAATGCAAGTGACCTCTTGAATTGATACAGGTGCTAAAGAAGAACCATAACAAAATTATAGTAGCTCAAACTGCTTAAGAATCAAAGACATGCCAACAAGCTTCATGTAAATTAGAACTCCAACTAACAAATATTTTCATTATCAGTTAATCTGCTGATAATTTTCTTGATTAATCGGTTTGATCCGTAAACCACCAAAAAAAACGTCCAAAGTGCTGATTTCCTAAAGCCAAGTACAGTCACTGAACGCTTTGTTTTGTCTGACCAACAGTCCAAAGCCCAAAGAGAATCAATTTATGATCATGTTGGAGACCAAAAAGCAGCAAACTCTCACATTTGAAACCATCAAGTTTGGCATTTTTGCTTAAAAAAATGCTTTTAATGGAATAATCAAATCAAATTGATTAATCAATCATCAGAACAGTTGTTGATTAGTTTTCTCAGTTGATTGACTAATCAATTAATTGACTAATTGTTGCAGCTTTAATGTAAATATCTTCTATTCAAAGGATCATTGTAAACTATTGCACTTTATTTTAGTAGAGGATATTCTGTTTTAGTGAAACAAATTGACACATTTACATGGCAAACTGGTATTTTTCTAGGTCAGTGTCTGTTTGCAACCTCTAGACATCGGTTGCCTGTGTTAGTGGTTGTAACCATCAAAGAGGAAGTTTCCCCTTAATTTGCTACCACCCTGATGTCGTCCTCAGCTCCAGCCAACTTATCTTCACTAAGGCGGCAGACCTGAATTGAGGATAAAATATACAAAATTATTACTGGATGTGTGAGATAAGCATGCAATTTAATTGGAATTCATAGGAGTTTTGTTGTGAAAGCATGACTGTGAACCTGACAGTGATAAGTGTCTGAATTACTGCCTCGCAGTCGCATGCTGAACAGATGGAAATTTCCTCTGGATCTGTGCACGCATTTGAGCAAGCATGAAGTGTGCTTCGAGGCATTTACAATGTGTACACAACCTTAGGGAGAGGCCTTAGAGTGTTCAAATGGTTATTTAAAGCCTGTTTTTTTGTTTTGTTTTGTTTTCATTGCTCCATGTACAGTGTATTTCCATACCTGCGGCTCCTGTCTGTGCACTGACCTGTCTACTCCTGTCCCACAGTGGGAGGCCAGCCTACTTTAGTCCCCGTCTCCATCCAAAGCCTTGAGTGGAAATGAAACACCCCCCTCTGAGCTGTGAATTAAACAAACACAAATCAGATGAGGATAAAGACGGGATCCCTGGTGGGCCCACTGCAGATATAGTTGCTATAGCATATATAGTCTATATACACACTGACAACCACAGCTGTGTGCTGCCAGTAGAGCAAGATGATTTTTAGCGAAACGGGGATCTTGCAAAGGATTAAAACTGTTTGTAGAGTCAACAGAAAACCTTTTGTCACTGGCTTCAAGAAAATGTCAAATAGAGAAAAGTGCATTGTAAGCAAGTGAAACCGATCTGGCTCAGATTTGCCTTTCTACAAGTTGTAACACATCAGTGAATGAGAAAAAGAATCTGAAGAAGTAACCTAAGCTAGGAGACACAAAGGTGATTAATTGAGAAATGTTTTCACAACCTTTGTGGTCCAATGCTGGGGCGGATCCTGGTAGTGTGCAGTGCAGAAGGGCATCTCAGCCTTCCTGAATGTACAAACTGCATATTAAACCACCCATTGAAGCTATATATGGTATCTTGGTTGTTCCAAGTCTGTGCACTTTTGGTTCCAAGTTGTGGGCGCTTGAACCCTGATATACCTGGTTGCACGTTGAATTTAATTCTGCTTTTTTATGTCCCATTGAGAATCCAATTAACCGATATTGAGCAATGTGACCTTTAAGTAGTGGCATGTTTTGAGGCCTTTTTTTAGAATCAGCTCACTTAAAGGCATCAGAATATTTGAGACAGTTATGCAAGCCAGGTTTCTAGAATGGTTCTCAAAGTGAAGTCTGAGGATCCCTCATGACTTCTCAAGTTTGACTTGACAAAATTAGCTTTTGGCTTTGATTACTACTGGAGTCACTAGCTAGCCGTGTTACTGTAAATCCATTTAAAATAAAAACATCCATAAATATTTGTCCAGTAATGAGCACTGGGGCTGTCGTGGAAAAATAAAGACTCCTCAGCCAAGAAGTCTCAGTTTGTTGAAGCTTGAAGAAAAACACAGCTCTACATGACAGGAAATGCTCTCAGTTCTCCCAACTTTGGGTTGGGAGTTGTACAAATTTATGCCATTTGTCTAGAGGTGCCTGGACATCACCGAATACTCCCAACTTGTTCCAGAGATAAGATGTTCCAACCACAGATGTGACCTTGAAACTGAAAAGATTCACCATCTTACACATGAGCGAGTTAGATGGGTGATATAACTATAGAAATAAAAAATTACATTTAAAATATGAAATATCAGAAATACAGAAAAAATATATTCAAAGTGAAAAGAGCTATGGAATTGTAGAAGATATTGATTGAAGGGGGATGTGAAAAAGTTCACGCACCATTGTTCAATGTGATGGTTTCACAAGTGTGCACAGATTACTTAAATTGATTAAACAAGGTTATAGGAAACACATATAAGTAACATTCTATGTAGAAAGACTGTAGGCTTTATTGGACAATGTTGGCTAAATACCGCTTGTATTTTGGGTGTCCAGTATAGAAGCCCTGCATTGGTCCAAAAATAAATTACTCACCTCCACACACACACACACACACTTAGTATCACTGAATGTATACATGCTGCATTTAAATGAGCCCTGTTGCTGCAGAGCTGGTCTAGGAATATGGTGAACATTAAGAGCCATACACTCTTCTGTATGTGCAAGATGCAGAATATTGTGCATTGTATAACGATTATCTTCTCTTCGCAGTGCATTCTCTAAGGGTTTTGTGATTAATAGTAGTGTTAAAGGTCTTAAAATATTTTATATTGGAGCACTGAAAGTGTGTTATCTTGTGTTTATAAATGCTCGGCAGTATCAGATCGGATGTTGTCTTCGCTGCATCTTAGGGCTGCAGATACAGTAGGCTCTCAGAATCAAGAGGTCTCGTTGTGTCTTACCTCTGACGCAGCCTAGCTCTAGCTGATGTGTTGTATTCCTTCTCAGAACAGAACAATCCTCTTATTGTTTGCAGCAGGGGGATGCTAGTTAGCTAGCTTTGACTTGGGCTGATCTCTACAACAGCTTTGTACTAAAGGCTTTACTGCTACTCTGTCTTCTGTTGAAAGGTTGTGTTGTCCTCTGTCTTCCTCCACGGACATTGACACATTATTGGAGCCTCCTCTGGCCTTTTGTCGAATCTTTGACCCCCGTCCCCTTTCCATAACTCTCTGCCTTGTTGCAGAGGCCACTGTCTTTTGTATTGTACTGTAAAGAAAAAAGTAATTGTTCTGCTAATGCGATGGACAATGTTCATTTTCTCTCCACAGAACAAATGCTTCATATCGATGTGTAGATTCAAATTTTGGAGATTGAAAATTAAACTTGGAAGAAATGCAGCAAGATTTCAAATTTGCTGTTTCTATTTTTACATATTATTTAGCTATGTGCAAATTATAATCATTTATTCTTCTCTTTTTTTTATGTCTTTTCTTTATTTCTCTGCACAGGTACTGCTTCATGGTGACTCTTGGCTATCTGATATTGTGTCAGATCACGCGAGTCTATGTGTTTGACTACGGCATGTACTCTGCAGATTTCACAGGGTAAGTTACACTGTAACAACACACTAGCTCACTACAACATTTGTGATTTTTAATTAAAACTGAAAGCTTCCTTTGGTGTTAATTTTGAATGCAAGATGTACTACGGATGAAGCTTAAAAGAGAAGTTAACGTCAAGCGTCAGGGGAACGTTGGATATGACTCAACCAGTCTGAGCTAAACAGAAACAAGAGCATGTCACATTGTTCAGATGTGTCCGCAGGAGGACGTTGATGGGGACTATAGTTGCTTGCCATTGGTTCCCACTCCTCCAGACTGTCTGACAATTCAAGCAGACAGCCTGCAGTCCCAGCAGGGTGGGGGTGGCTAGTTGCTAAGCAACCCAATGCAAACCCATACTGCCTCTGCGAGGGCAGAGATTTCACTCTTTCAACTACCTCATCTTCTGTCCCTGTTTTTCTTGAAAATGTCAAATTCACTTTTTTTTTTTTTCAAAATGTCAGTGTGACCCTTATAGCAAGGACCAGGTAGTTGTAATTTTCCTCAAAACTTTAAAGAAATTTTAATTAAAAACCAGACAATCTCTGGCCTGTTGCTTATACTTGATGCTGTTTTTTTAATTTAATGTTGCCACAAACAGTTTTTTAATGTATAAAATTAGTCAAGAAATTGTACTTGCTGATGCAGAACGTTGTATATATCTAAATACAGGCTAAAGGACATGAAATCAGGCTGGATAATTCTTTAAATATCTTGCTTTATGATTAAAAATGATTGAATTAAGTCAGTAGGAAGCAGGCTGTGTAGCAGAGTGATTCTCTGACTGAATCAGGGCCAAAAAATAGCTGAAGAATAAAAAAGACCTGCACTTATTGTAGAGGAAACTTCCCATTTTGAAGCCCATACTGTTACTGTTATTAATGGATTAATTGGCAGCTAAAGTCATTAGTTTGATCATGCACCCAAAAACTTTCCAAATCCCTGCCATATAAAATACAACAGTCTACAACAGACTATCAGTTTAACAGGATAAATCTTATAAACTAAAACAGATAAGCATACAAATAAAAGGTTAAGTATGTAGGGGGGGGGGGGGGGGGGAATGTCATCTTGTGAAGAAAAAGTCAAAACACTGTGATGAGCTGGTTGTATGTTTTCCTTGTCCTTATTAGGCCCATGATGGTTATAACACAGAAGATCACCAGCTTGGCGTTTGAGATACATGATGGTAAGGCGAGCATCAGTGTGTCTCTCAAAGTGTGTGTGTTTCCTGTCTGTGTGTGTGTCTGTGTGTGCCAGTGTGTGCATCCTCTGTGAGGCAAAAAAACAAAAAACTGGCAGACGTGACAGAAGTGAAAATGCCGGTTCAATTCTCCCAGGAGTTTAAAAACAGATCTCATGGGCCACATTTCCAAGCCAGTAGTCAGTTCTGACAATGGACTAGTGAACCAGAAAGAGAGCATCAACACAGTTATGTAATAGAGCAATGACCAACTATGTTCTCCCTCTCTCTCCCTCTCTGTTGAACAGTTTAATGGCTGACTTAAAACGAACAGCGCGTAGTGTTAGACATTTATTTATTAGCAAAACATAAACCATGCCCGGATGTGTGTCGCACAACAATCCTTTGCCACAGAAATACCAGCAGACCCTCAGATTTTTAAGGCAGAGCTGCCAGAGCGGAAGTGCACGGCGTCCAGTCGCTGCTCCACTAGCTGACCTGGATTGACGCAATCCTTTGTAGCGAATGGAGAGTTTGCTACCATAACAGGAAAACCACACGTGCTAATGAGCAATAAATAAAGCTGTAGACCTGACACCAAGGTTAAAATAAACGAGCGTGATCGAGCTTCTGTGGCGAGAAGAGGCTTAGAGATTGAGAGGATGATGAGAGTCACTCGCAGCTTTTTAGTTCCCACTTGGAGTCTTAAGTCCCCTCAGGATATTCTACACTGAACACAATCAGCGGTCTAATAATGATTTGTGTATTGGTATGTGTGCACGCGTGTGTGTGGTTACATGCATGTGTATGTAGCACGGAATTGCATAGTCTTTTAAATTCTGTTCAGGTCACTGATTCTCCTTGCAACTGTGACTCTAATGAGAAACTAAGACTGTAATCCCCATCCTCAGCAAACTGTCACTCTGATACCTGCCTGCTGTTTATACTCTCTCTCTCTCTTACACACACACACTGAACAGTATGTTGTTATGTCTGTTTTATATGGCAAAATATGTGAAGCCTCACGCGTCAAAATTCATCTTTTCATTTGTTTGGCTGGGATCAGAGGAGCAGCAGAATTGAACTAAACATCGCCTCGCAAGAAGAGATCTATGCTCAATATGTATCCCATGATGCCAGAGCTGGCCATGAGTTTTTCAGTCTAATGAGTTGCATAGCCACAAGCAGCTCAGGGTCTTTTGTAAGTATGCAATAAAAGAGAACAAACTATGAAAACAAATTTAGTCTAAAGAATAGAGCAGACCTTTACTAACCTTCTCAGTAACCCCTAAAATTAATGTTTACCTGGCTACACGCCAAGATGGCACACCTCCTCTTTGTTTATCAGTACAAGGCCAATGCAAAAGTGCTGCCAGAACAATAGTACAACCTGTGTTAGATTTTTAGCGAGGTTATGTACACAGCGGCCTGCGCTTTCTGTTGCGTCATTGTTTCTCGCCACTCTCTGCTCTCCCGCTCTCACTCATTCATCGTCCTGAGCTAACTCAGCAGAAGGAAGCCGGTGTTGCTGGGCCATTCACAAATGCCCTTTCCTGCACGTTGCTATGCAGTTACCCCAGTTACCCCTGACCCCGGCTAGCGTTGGTTGCAATACCACTCAACTCTTGAGAATCAGCACTTCTCATTGCCGTGAGCTTGAATTTGAAGATTTGGCAAAATAACGCATGTGAAACTGCTTTTCAGAACATGATGGATATAGATTAAATGTATTTTTTTAAATGTACAAAGTGTGTGTGTCTGTCTGTAGGTTTGACCAAGCGAGATGGACAGCTGACACCCAGTCAGAAATACCTAGCTATCAGGTATGTGACTCAGGTATGTTTTTACTGCTCTAGGTGATGAGTTGATGTCAATTAAGGATGTCTGCATTTGTATTAAAAAAGTTGTCATTGTGTTAGATTTGCATTCAGGTTTCCCATGAGCTCAATCTGAAAGAAATGATGCTCTTAATTTATTTATTTTAATAAAGGGGTCATTGCTTATATTGCTGCATAGGAAATCACCACATTGCCTGCCACCCCCACCCGCCCACTTTCAGTCTCTCTTTGGTGCTGTCAAGCAATAATTTGGAACTTGGTATCTAGGAAATCACACATTCACTGCTCTCATGTGACCTGTATTGTAGGAATGCCCTAACCTCCATCATTCCTGCATTATTACAACTGCAGATTTCTTTTCTCTAACAGTTTCTAATGGAGATGTCAGTGCAGCTGAGGTAAAAAGGAGGATTTGGTTAATATGTTGATAACATACAGTAGTTCAACAGAACAGAGATTAGACAGGACTGACATCTTGATATCATTATTGCAGGAATTGCTAAACAAAAGAAGAGAATATTTGTTTTCTGTGAAGCAGAGTTGATGCAGTGATCATGAGCTGAACTGGCCAGTGTCCTTATAAGGCAGGCAAATAAAAGGCATTAAATCTTTGTTTTATAAACCTTCGCTGGGCTGCTGTGAGTCAACAGCTATCTCTGAGATGGCTACGGGGAAGGTGAGGAATTAGTAGTCGAGGCAAAAACAAAAGCTCCCATTCGGGCAGTTAGATTTTGTGGGGAAAGAAATGATTCAGCAAAAGACCATAAAACCCAAATTGTTCTTTGTGCATCTATGTGGCTGCTAGGGAGCATGAAGGGGGCTGTGCGTGACATGAATTTCATCATCTGCCCATGTCCGTAAGGGTCCGTGTCATACACTTGCAGACACCCAATGTAGTATAAACAGAACTAGTATAAACTAACTGCTGTGTGTCTGCTGTCCTTGTCTGCCCTTGTTTTTTACCTTACTTCTTTACTTGGAGAGTTCAATAGAATAGAACAATGGGCTGAAATGGAATAGATGCTAGTAGCTCAGAAGATAATTTGATTCCCTGGTATTTGTTACACTATTATATTTTAAATCAAATCACAAGGCACAGTCCATGCAAGCATGATGTCCTGGATTTATTCAGTCCTTAACATTTGAATCTGGACTGTCTTGTTAATGTAAGACAATACAATAGTATAACACAAGTTTTTTTCTGACATGTCTATGCTTGTCTCTCCCTCTTGCACTTCAGGCGGATGCCAAGCTTGCTGGAATACCTTAGCTACAACTGTAACTTCATGGGCATCCTGGCAGGGCCCACATGCTCCTATAATGACTACATGGCTTTCATTGAAGGCACGTGCTACCAGCCACGCCACCATGAGAATGCCAACGGCAAGGAGAACGGGAAGTACAAGCAGAGCGAACCCTCGCCCAAGGTACAACACGCAGCTGTAGAGATGCAGTGTAGTTGTAAGAGGCACAATTGAGTCCCATTCAGCTTCAGTTACTTTCAGCTGAATCAGTTTGAAGAAGAAAGGAAATCTGGTATGCAGACAGGGTTTACAATGAACACACACAGTGCAACCACATCACAGTTTTTTACCACATTAAAGAGAAGGGCGTACAGCAGGTGAAGTCTGCCAACACTGAGGTAAGATAGGGGCAATATTTTGTGCTACGGTGGCCAGAAAGCTTTCTAAAATGCTTTTTTTTGGTAACTTGAAACCCTCAAAGAGAGTATTTGAATACATTGAGTGGTTATGATATTACGAAATGGGACTTTAAACTATGTAATTCTCTTTAATTGCATATTTCTGTAATGTTGGAAAAAGGCCCTTAGTAGAGCAGCTTTACAAGGGTGCAGGGTAATTATAATGCATTCACTTTCCTTTAGAGAAACAGAAACTAAAACATTATTGAGAATTTAATGACGCAAAATGTCTAAACCTCCAGGTTACTTATGAATTCTTACTGCAAAATGCATTAATAATTAAATTACACTCCCAAGATTTGAGCGTGTATATGTGTGTGTTTATCTCAAATGAGAAATGAACGGAGTGAAACACAGACATTGCTAAATATAAAAAACATGAGAGAAAGCTGAAGGACTTGAGTTAACCTTGAGTCTGCTTAACTGAGTGTTTAAAGTAAAAATATCACTTCTCTTATCGAGTGGTTACTGTTTCCTTTTGTATATAATGCAGCGTAATGAGTTTTAACAGAATTGATTCTTTTTAAAACGCTCGCTCCTCTCACCTCCTCTCAGAATGATGTCATCTCCAAGCTGTGTACGTGTGCCATCTCGCTGGCCATCTATCTGTCGCTGTGTAAGCTGATCCCAGTGGAGCACTCAATAGACGACAACTTCGTCAACTCCACACCCTTCCATCTACAAGTCATCTACCTTTACCTGGCCATGCTGGCTCTGAGGCCAAAGTACTACTTTGTCTGGACACTTGGTGAGTTTCACATGACGTCCAGGCCAAGATATGTATTTTATTTTATTGTCGGAAAATCAAATCTTGACATTCCTCCAGTTTTTTCAGTCTGTACTGTACTTGACCAGTCACAACCTTTGTCTATATGTCATTTCACAACATTTCTTGACATTGCAGCGCCATCTAGTGTTCAATCGAGAACTGCAGCCATTGTTACATATCAATGACAAATGCATGTAATGTTGTGTCACCCATTGTTTCACAAACAAATGCGTTCTCAGGACATTGAGGCTGTTTCTGTCATAGCACTCAGAAACATCTGTACCTTTCTTCTGCAGCTGATGCTATTAACAACGCAGCAGGATTTGGCTTCAATGGATACAACAAAGATGGCTCCCCGCGGTGGGACCTGATATCAAATCTCAGAATTCTGGACATTGAGGTTTGACTCATTTTTATGAGACACTTTATATCTTGATAATGCCCTTTTACAACTGCTGTCTAAAGGTGTATTGTTGCGGCTCTGATTTCAGTTTGCCACCAGTTTCAAGATGTTCTTGGACAACTGGAATATCCAGACTGCTCTTTGGCTGAAAAGGTAAAAGCATACTACTGTATAGCATAATACTTTACTTTGCTCAATTTGTGTGAGAGCTGTAAGATGCATATTTTATACTGTTATCTTAAAAAGTGTTTTGATTTCAGTCATGTCTGAATGAAATCATCATTTGAATGGTTTGATTCCAAAAATGCCACATAATCATTTTGCAGAAGATTTTACAAGCCTCATTGGGTTAGATTATTTAAAAAACATACATTAGAATTTTCTCATTAAAGAATCTCATGAGTTTTATTGCAATCCATGATCTTTTGTATATATATTCTCCAGTTATTGACTTTCCTAGTCAGGAATATAACCTTTCATTTGTTTCTGCTCAGTCATGTGAAATGTTTTGACTGAATACTGGACGTGTGCCATGTTGGTTCTTTCCCCAGGGTGTGTTATGAGCGCTGTCCCATAAACCCTACTGCTGCTACCTTCCTGCTGTCAGCCATGTGGCACGGGGTGTACCCCGGCTACTACCTGACCTTCCTCACTGGCATCGCCATGACCATGGCTGCACGTGCAGTGAGTACACAAACTGTTTCTGTCTATACATACAGTACAGCTGTTTGAGCTCTTCCCAGCCCAGAGATCTTGAAATGTATAACTATAAATTCAGCCACATATATGTAGGTTTATCAATCTACAGTGGAGTAGTACACTCTTGTTGTATAGCAATCATGATAGTGGGTTCATCCTATAGCTGTTCCAGGAAATTTTGCCAGTAAATTTGATTGATTTGCTTCCCCATCTTCCTGCCAGAGTCTAGGAGCTCTTTAGATTTACCACAGCTACTTAGCAGACCAACAAACACACACCGAAATCCTTTAATGGAGAGTGAGGGTGTAATGATAAAGTAGTATACCGCTTATACCTCATTTTAAGTGTGAGGCCATTACCACTAATCTCTGCTCAGCCAGACCTCTTCACTCTAGTCTTGTGAAAGAAGTAGACAAGGATATTTATGAAGGGTGATGGTCCAGGGGGGGAAACGCTGTGTAATTCTGGACTATCTACTCGGGAAGGGTTGATTAACTGAAACGCCAGCACAGTAAATTTGCTGTGTAGGTGAGTTCTTGCAGGGACTTTCTTCTTCTTTATCTAAAGGAGGACAATGAGACCACTGACCCAGTTCCACCATAAAACTCCTGGCTTCTGCCACATAGGCCTTTTCAGATATCGATTTCTCTGATGAGTTATTAGATGGAAAAAGACAGAGAGGGGGAAAAAAAGAGATGAGCAGATAATAAGCAGAACTAGGCAGGGAAAAAGATTTGAGAACTAGGTCAGTTGAACTCATAGTTGACGTTACAGTAGAAAGAGCGGAGTGCAATTTAAAGTTTACAGATTTGAAAATGATGTTGAGATCTTATGTTTTCTTCTCTTACAGGTAAGGCACAACATCAGACCGCACTTCCTGGTCTCCGACTCATACAAGTGCATCTATGATGTCATCACGTGGGCATGGACACAGGTTGCCATTAGTTACACAGTGGTGCCATTTGTCCTACTTGCTGTGGGACCTTCACTCAAATTCTACAGGTACGTATGTGTTGATGTTGATGCCGCACGGCTTTGGTTTGTACTACTGACTCTGGATTTCTTTTAAATAAAGTGTCAGAATACCAGAGAGAATACAACAGCCTCTGCTGTTCTCTGAAGTAATTAGCAGAGCAAGTTGTGCACACCCTTGTTGTTTAAAATAATTGTAATATTAAGCACGCAAATGAAGTTCCTGCTCACAGTGTAGAAATATGAACACTTTTTCATTAGCCTGGTTCCCTCTTGTGCGGCTGTAACAGTTAACGAGACAGCTTAATGAGCGTAGGGTTCGCAGGATTGATGAGGAGGAAATTAAGCGAGCGGCCTTGACATTGCCGGGCCACTGCTATGAAATAAAAACCCAACAATGGCCAGTGTCGTTCAGATGAAGGCTATAGTTAAATCAGAACGTGGCTGCTCGACAGGCAAAATAAAACAGACTCATTAAAGGAGCAGGGAGGTGGGAGCTGAAAAATATTCACATCTGTGGTTATGGTTTAGGTCCATAACGTAATAGGAGAAATTAAATAGTTTGATATGGTAGATTTATTTCCACATTTAGGTGAGCTTAACACAAAAAGTTGTCTCATTTCTGAAAATGTTCGGCAGCCTTTTTGTTTTACTACACTAAACTTTTTTTCCGCTTTGCCTATATGACACATAATTAGCCACTTTACATTGCCTGTTTTAATTATGATGCATATAATAGATATATATACATATATATTTGCCAAACCCCTTAACTTTTCTCAAAGCTCTTTTCCATGTTTGCAATCATAGAGAAACTGCATATTAGCATGTTAACATTTGCACTTAATACAGCTCAATCTAAAAGGAATATCATTGTTTTTAAAGGACAAATTCAATTTTGACCTGATGATGTTGCTACATGAAAAGAAACCAAAAAAACTGACCTGTGGCTCTGTGTTCATTCTCCAATTAACACTTATAATAAACTAAATGAGTCTCTCTTTGGGATGCAGGTCATGGTACTTCTGCCTACATCTTCTGTGCCTGCTGGTGGTCGTGGCCCTGCCCGTCAAATCGAGACGCCGGCAGGCTAAAGAGCAGCAGGACGGCTTACAGGACAACCAAACTGACCACAACAGCACAGACAACAACTGCAACCAGAAAGACAAAGCCACATGAGGCTCAGGACGCAGACGCGCAGTCCCCTTCAGCAGCAGAAACACTGAGACGAACTAGAAACCACTGAGAACTGGAGTGTGGCGAGTCTGTTTACCTGACAAAGAACCAAATATTGGACGTACTGAGAATCCTAACAGACAGAAAACACACGTCAACGTCCTGTCAAAACTTCCAGTAGCAAGGATGACCGCGATCACACTTCTTACACGGATAAGAGACCAGGATTTAACAATGGCCATGGTGTAAAACTAACGAGTGATAGTGGTTACATTACATTGTATTAGTGGAGATGAAGAAAAACTGACTTCCAAGCTGCCTTAAACCCTCTATGTACTCAGCAGGTGAAATAAAAGTCTGGATGGCACGCTGCAAGAACCCAAACGCAGTTAACACCAGTGTGGTGTCGGGTTTATACAAACAGAATAGAAGTGCAGTATGTGGAGGGTTTTTGTCATTGTCTGGATACAAGCCTCTTGTTAGTTGGAAAAGGAAAATGTGTCCATGTAAAAGAAACATAACCTTTTATCATCAGCTGCCAATTTCAAACAGGCCTTAGGATCCTCAAAATATTGTTTGATTTCTATGTCTTTTTTAAAATCCTTACTCGAAGAAGAATTCACATTGTACGTGTTTTGTATTTAGATGTCTGTGACAACACTATTTGAACACCATTCTTAACGCTTTCTTTCTGGGATGAATTGACTTCGCCTGATGTAATGAACCTATAAAGAGTCCCAAAGTGGAATTCAGATCTCGTCCATCTCCAGCAGTGGAAAGCCACTCAAGAATTACTAAATGGATTTCTGTTTCTTTTTATATTTTTCATATCTGCTGCTTTTCTTTTTTGACAAACACTCATCAGTTTCAGATAAATGTGTGTTTCAAAGGGAGATTATTTACTCTTTGGTGATTTAGAATACTTCTTTTTTTTTTTTTTTTTAAAGACCATTTCTGACTTTGGGTTCAGGGGTATTTGTGTTTTGTTTTGTTTTTTTTGTTTTTTTTATGTGTTCGTATTTTTCACACCACAGGTTTCCTCTGTGTTCAAATGTCTTGCCTCTGTAACATATGTGTCCAAAACTATTAAATGAATGCAAGTCCGAAATGACAAAATAATAAGTTAAAGACAGTGGATTGTTTACATCACTGTTGAACAAAATTACCGCAACAGAGATCTAATCACATTCACGCCACGTTCACTCAAGACGTTTAACTGTCAAAAGATTTTGTAGCCGTAATTATCACAAACCAATTGAATGTAGAATAGAAGTTTTCAAAATTGATGCACAGTACATAAAAAAGCACATATTGTATTCAGGCTACAAATTATGTAAGTGTGCAATGTGCATTTGTCGGCAAGGAAATCTGATATTTATGTATGTGACATAATAATAATAATAATAATAATAATGTACAAATTCAAAGACGTAGACCAGCTGTTGTGGTAAACGGTCTTATTTCATATTGTGTGCACATATGTTAGAATAGGGGATGTTTCAGGGTGCATTTACTGTATGGTGTAAGAGACACTGGTTCCTCATGTTGTTTTGGTCCATGGCTCGCTGTAAGCCTTTTAAATCATCAGTTTACAACACAGAGAATTTTAAGACAGCCACCACCTGTGACTGTTTCCTGCACCGTGACATATTTTATGGATTTAGTAGATAGAAATGTGGAAATGTGGTGCAGGCAACTTAAAATGCACCTCACTATTATTTAAACAGAGTCCAATGACACATTTTTACATATCCGTTAAACCAGGAATTAGTCTGGGGGATTCGAGCCCACAGTATCATACAGACTTTGAATTTGTCCATTTTATTTCTGGAAGACAAACAAACAAAAAAAAACAACAACTGTTAGTCATTTGAGTCGAGTTTGGTGCATTTGTGTTAGGTAAAATAATAACAAAGCAGCAGAGGTGAGTTTTGAAGTATGGACCTGTTTTTCATTTTCTTTTTAAGATTTTCTAACATTTGCATATTCCTGCCATAACTGTGTGTGTGTACCAGTATTCATGTGATGTCGATGTGGTCTCAAGTAAACTATATTTGTAGCCTGGGCCCAGTTTAGGCGAGTACGGCCCACCTAAGGGAAAGGGATGTCATTCTACAAACATTATTGCACTGCATGGCCACCCAAACCAGCAGATCAATGCAAACTGCTCCATATGTCCAAAGTGCCAAATCATGAATGGCGCATTTTTGTTTTGTGTGCATGTGTGCCTGCGTATGTGTGTGTGTGTTTGTTTGTGTGTATGTGTGTGCGCATGTGTCCATGTAGTATGTGTGTGTGCGCCTGTGTAACATAATGGTTATTTTTGTGTCAGAAGGAAATTTATTGAAAGATTTGTATAACAGTACATTAAAATTCTGATTTATGTGGCAAAATAAAGAGAAATTATTTTTAAACACTAACACTGATGTTTGAAAATAAATGTCTTTTTGTCCAATAATAGAAATTAATATTGGTACAAATGTTTGAAAAGAAAAATGCTTTTTTTGTTGTTGTTAATACTGAAAATTAACATTGGCATGAACTAAATTTTAGCATTCAACACTTCAAACACAATAAACTCACACAGAGAGCATGGAGGATCCCTACTAACAGGATCCCTACAATATAACAAAGATTTAAAAGACATTTAAAGAGTTAAGTCAATGCTGTAACGCTGTTGTTGCTGAAAGGTTGAGGGGTCTGGTCACAATACTGTACAGGTGCACCTTTGTCAACATAAAGTGTCCTCTAACTCACCACTGATGATTGCAATAGAGCAGAAGACAGTTTGACATGTCACAGTTGGAGAAGCACAGGTGTAAATAATAAAATGAATTATGGCTGGATTCCCTTTACCTGCATTGTGCTTACTGGCTCACTATTTGGCTTACTGGGACATAGAACCGAGCCATTGTTAGTGTTATTAGTACTACTTGTACTTTTCCTACTATGACAGGTCAAAATGTGTCTGCCATGCAAAGGGGTTGCTGAAATTTTATGATGAAACTTTAAAAAAAAATTCTTTGTGAATTTTAGGCCATTGAACAACATTTTAAATCTTGTTATAATGACGTACTTTACAGTAGGATGTTGCTGTGATATAAAACATCCCTACCACTATGACATACTTCAATAGTTACAACACCACAGCATCAAGGAGTTTCAGTAGTATTTCCCAGACATTGCAAACATAAGGGAGTAAAGGGAAAAGGGAACAACTGTAGTTTAGTGTCAATACACTAAATTATCATAATTCAAACCATTACGTCCAGAATACAATACAAGTGTTGTTATCAAGGTATTTGTTTCTGTTATTCATGTATGTGTAGACTGGCTGGCTCAAATAAAAGATATTTGAGGGATATGAATGAGCAACATACAGTATATCGTGATAGATTGACAGTCATTTTGGGTTTCTCATCTATTGTTTAATGCATATTCAATTCATAAATATAATATATAAGCAATAGTTGGAACCCATCGGCTATCTTTAGCCTTTGGGCGATGGCTGATATTTGAGAAAGGTCTTTTGGCGGTCTTGCAGACCTACAATTTGCTTCCAGAGAATGGAGTTGGAGTTGAGAGACGACGTCTATGACCAGATTGTTTCATAAGTAGCCAGTTTACACTCAGTTAACAGTTTAAAACCAAACAAACATTGATACTTTTTGTAGGTGTTTTAGGTCCAAGCAGGTAGCTCCAATGGATGTATTATAGGAGCAACGAGTACTAGCCAGTCAGAGGCAGAGTAAGGGTGAGTCATGATTCGCCATCCTAGGAACAAAAAATTTGGCTTCCAGTAGAAATCGCCCGGACAGAAATGGAAACAAAAATGCCTCCTATCTCAAAATCTTGTTCCTTGCCTACAGATATCTGCATTCATATGAAGATATCTGTTTATAGAGATTAGCAATAATGTAGAGGTTAGAGGGTGAAAATACATTTATAACCCTTAATTATAAGTCTCACTAACCCTTCCCAACTTACAGTACAACCAATTAAAAAAAAAAATTAAACACTGGCTGCCAACAGTAATCCTGTCAGCTGGGGTTTTTCCAGGCAAATCTTATGAAAGTGGGGGAGGGGTTCCTGATACTGCCCCCCTCTGCTCCGCCACATGTTTACGCCACTGTAACAGAGAAGAGGCGGAGCTGTTGACTTCACCGTAGCAGCGTCGGCTCAGGTTAACGTTGTTCTTTAAAACACACAGAGAGGAGAGAAGAAGCCGCAGTATGATGTGAAAAAGCGGTATTTTTTGACTCTCCGAACCGGAATCAAACTTCAGACGTTTTCAGAGCAGCCCAGCCTGGGTAAGAGGACTTCAGGTTGTTTACTGTACTTTTTTTTGTAACTTAAAAAGTATAAAGAGCCGTTGGGAGAGCTAGCCACTCTGCGTTAGCTTGTTAGCCGTTAGGAGTTTAGCTAGCGACTGTTTTTGCTGTTGCTTCCTAGTAATTCGTGTCAAATTCAGGAAGTTGTCTCTCTGTAACATCCTTGTCAAAACCCATCTATCTGAGAACAGAAACAAAGTATTTTAATACTTGACTTTTATTGATCTAGCCATATTTGAGGCCATGTGGTATGTGTAGTCTATGTGTGTCATCCAGATGTTTTTTTTTGGATACGCAGAGCGGCTGATGTGCCACACCTGTTGGTATGAAATAGTATTTAAAGTTGCAGATAGAGTCAGGAAACATGCTGTATAGACCCTACAGTATGTTTATCACACTGTTGTTGACACTGAGCCCTGGCTGACTCTCACTCTTGTGACCAGAGATTTACTCCAAACAGCAGCTTTACAGAGTTATCATAACAACTCTGCTGACTAAAACCCAGAAGCCCCTCAAATGTGGAACAAAGGCTGATTCACAAAGAGCAGCTCCAGGTTTGGCTTTTTAAAGTTTTCCAGACAGCTTAGTAAACCTGCTTTTTGGAAGAGACCCCGGTATGTGTCAAAGAGCTGAGTCCTCAGCAGTTTCATACCCACATGACAAGCCATAAGAGCTGACTGGTTAAATTTAGAGAACCTTTTGACTGCGAAGTTCACATGTTCACATAACAGCAAAGCTGACAAGGAGTTTTGTAGATTTTTCATCATGATATCCAGTGGTTTGTGTTTTTACATAAACATTGAACCATATCTGACCCTATAGTAGATCTGAGCGATTACGTGTATGGATATAATATTTATATCTTGACACCAGACAAGATATCTTCAGGGATTTGTATGTTGACATAATTAAAAATGGTGTTTTTCTGTATTACAGTTATGTGACACAATTTTATAAGCTGTTCTGGTGCTCAATGCCTTGAGCTGTTAAGTTAACACATCCACTTGACTATTGATTTCCTCTTTCAAAATGTATTCTTATGGGCCCCTTTTTTTCTTTTTTTAAACAAATGCATCTCTCTAAAATAGAGTTGAAACAGTTAGTCAATCACTCAATTAGTAGATTTACATATTATTTAAAAAGATTTTGATAATCGATTAATCCTTAAAGTAATTTTTCAGCAAAAATGTACTTGTTGCAGTTTGTCAAGTGAAAAGCAACATATTCTCACACCTGAGAGCCATGAATGTTCGGCATTTTTGCTTGAAAAATGACTTTAACGATTATTTGATTATCAAAGTAGCTGCAGATTAATTTTCTGTTGATCGACTAATCGTTGCAGCTCTAATAAAATACCTTTGGATTTTGAAAAATTTACATTGGTTTGGGGAAAAAAGTTATCAGATCAATGAGTATTGAAAATAATAGTTGGCTGAAGCATTTTTGACAATATATCAGCTTTCACTTTAAAGTATTGTGATGTTTATTTGAATTTGTCAATATTTTGCAGTGCAACTTCATAGATTTGGAGGGTCCTTGTGGCCAGTAGTAGTGGATCTTTAAAGAAAGACACAGTGTACCAGGATTAATTTAATATTCTGGCTATAACTGGTGATAATCTACCAGTGACAGCTCCTTTTAATATCAACCAAATGTTTGGGTTTTTTTTTTTTTTTTGCTTTATTGCAGTCCACATAAAATTAAATGACACAAATTAGGCCAACATCTTAATTGTCTCTCCCCTTTTCATCTGCGTGTGATGCCAAGCCAGTGCATGTAATGAATGGAAATCTAGTTGCGTGTGTCTATTGTGTTGGGAAGAGAGATGGGCGTAGGCCAGCCCTCTCATCTAATATTCAGCCTTGAGTAAAAGGGGGGGATGCTGAGCGTGAGCCTGGCAGTGCTTGTTGATACTGTGTGCGAGTAAGCAAGGGATAAAGATTGGTGTTGAACAGCCAAATATAAGTTTCACCCTACACCGAGGTAAGAGCTTCTTCTTTAAACACTGTTTAGTCCCTTTTTTTGACACTCTCATACTGGCTTTATTCCATTGTGTCACTATTCTCATGGCTTTTACTGGTTTGGTTGGTGTTTTTTCTTTGCCGGGTTTTTACTGGGTGCATGTTGTGTTAAAAGGATGTGTGCGAACTCCCATCGGACCATTGCTGAACAGAGAGAGAGGGAGAGCTTAAGGTTTACTGATTGGTTCTTGTGTGGTATAATTGTCCACCTATTGTACTGAGAGACAAGGAACTGAGGAGGGTGTGTCAACAGGCTCCTATTGCCTTCACTGTAAACAAAGGATTTTTTTCCATTTATGCTTGACACTGTCTGATATGGGAGAACAGAAGGCAGGTGATCCTTGACAAAAGAAATGTAGTCTGACTTTAGAAAAAAAAAAAGAAAAAAAGATGAGGATATGCATTGATCGGCCACTCTGATTGGACTCAATTGACTGTTTTGGGCCTTTGTGCTACTGACAGCCCAACAGGCATGTGACATTTTAGCGTTTATTGACCCGAGCCTGAGCTGCTTGTCCCAAGGATTATGTTGAAATATTGAGCAGCGTGTTTGGTAATCTTTGTGTGAAACCCATTGCCAAGGCAACTTGCAAGCAATGAATGCAGCTGCCTAATTTAATGTCGCTGTGGCCGGACGCAAGTCTGGCGAACAACTTGATGAATCATTGATGAGTTTTTTATCGATCGGCTGAATCCCTACTCCAGCAAAAGCAACCATTTTTGATGTTTTCAGGTGGAGCAATAGGAGTAGTTGTGTTTTATATTATTGTTCTGGGGAGATCTTGTCTGAATATTGGAGGCAGTTAGATTGCAGCCTGGACAGTGATGTGAGTAAAAGAAATCTTGGCCATGCTAGTCTGAATTTAAAATAAGTCTCCAGAAGGGTGGAGCCTAATTACAGATAATCTCCCCAAAGTGGGCTGTCTGTATTGATTTGTCAGATGCAGATCCTGCTACTTCGTTTTAAAGCAGTTCCAGTGAAATTGTGCTGCACTTTAATGCAGAGCTGAACTCTTTTTCTTTTTTTCGGTTACACAAATTTCATTAAGTCCAATTTAAGTAAAAGGAGAAAGGCAGAACTGGCTTTAGTCTTGATATAATTGGAGCACACAGCCGAGTGCACCAATTGTCCAAGTCATCATTACTTCAGAGGATGAACTTTTACAGACTATTGTTTGTCTTCAGTGGTATTTGATGACTTAGTGCAGTTTCTTGAGCGAAGCGTCGTGATCGCTCTGCCTTCATTATAGTGAGCAGACAAATTTCAGTTCATGTTTTCAGCATGAGCAGGCAGGCTCATGCGAACGTAACTGAACTGAACTAAACGCCTCTGTTAGCTCTCGTGTAATGAGCATGTTGAGTGCATTATCCTCCTTTCTTCTCTAAAGACTTGCATATGTTTTTTTTTTTTTTTTAAGATAGTACGTCATCTTTTCTGATTGTATCTTGGGATGTTTACAGCTTGGCTAGCTTTCTTTTTTTGTTTTTATGGGTGAGTTTGTGCGTGTGAGTTGGGTTTGGGACAGCACTTGTTTTTCTCCTAGCATCACTTCAATGACACCACACCCTCTTCAAACCCTCTTCTCGTCTCATGGTAGTGTGTTACATTTTGCCGTGCAGTCCAGATAGATACCACAGGTTTCCTTTGCCTATCGTGAATACTGACTGGCTTTCCTCTTCCTCTACAGTGGTGTACAGGTGGTTAGCATTCAGCCATGGATACCACCACCTCCCTGAAGATGACCTCTCTGGCTGTCCAGAGTCTGTTCGGCTACGTGGAGGAGGAGAACCTGGCTGCCATCAAAGCACATTTGGACAAGTTCAGAGATGTGGACAGCAGGGGCGATGTAAGTCACAACAACCCTCCTGTTCACTCAGGTTGTTTATTTCAGGGAGGAGTACGCAGTAATGGGTGGCTCTTAAGGGTCATGCGGCAAATTTTTGTGGGAAAAGGGATAATAGAATCTGTTGTGTGAGGCTGAAAGCCATTTGCAAAGATAAGACAAAATAGTATGAAGCACTATGAAAAATTGTGTTTGGCTTCTTAAAGTTGATATTTTCCTTTTAGATTGGTCATGAATGAGTTACTGTGCCTAAAAATAGTATTCACTGCCCTTGGAAGATTTCATGTTTCATTGAAAACTTCTAAAGGAGTTTACTACTTTTTTATAGAAATTAAGAAAAACTTCACATTGATGTAATGTACCCTGAAAGAAACAAAGGGACAGTTTAGAGGGGTATGTGGTAAGCCACTAGCTGTTAACCTGTACATACACTGTACACATTAGGTTATTATCTCACAAATTAAAATAAATACCCACTAGAGCACCAAATGTGTATTAATCTGCAGCTGAAGAAGCCCCCAGCAAACACACTATTTACTCCTTTTGAGTAACATTTGATAAAAAAAATACAGTTCCCAGTTTTTTTAAGGAATTTACTTACCTTTTTTAAAAAAAAACAACAACAAGTGTTTGTGACCCTTTTGAAAGGGCTATTTCTTTAGTAGGCATGAATGGGATTATTGCTACAGTGCCACTTCTTTTAAAGCTTCCTTTAAAGTTCCCCACCACTCAAAAATGTGTTTTGCTCATTGCTACTTCACTTGAGTGTTTAACCTTCACTATGCATAGTGATGTATGTGCAGAGTTTGAAACTAGAAGGCTGTTTCCCCACACTGAAAATCTGAGTTGTACCTTACGAGCATGAAATGGACTTATTACTCAAAGTATTTTTATATGTCATAAGACATGTCTGGAGGGGATCTTAAAGTCCTAGCTAGTAGACATAATATAAATTTAACAACACAAGAATGCTCAAATATAATGTTGCCACTTCGCATGAAGTGGTCATTTATTATATTGCTGTGCAGCATTTAGAATCACAAATCAAGTGATATCACCATCTGTCAGTTTTCTGATGAATTTTCAGATAGTTAACTGCATAATTAATTGTTGGCATGTTTTCAAATAGTTTTCCTTTTTCCCTCTCTGCTTATTTCAGAACGGACAGACTCCCTTGATGGTGGCGGCAGAGCAGGGCAATCTGGAGATACTGCAAGAGCTCATCCGGAGAGGAGCCAACGTTAACTTTGATGATGTTGTAAGCACGCACACACACATACGTACGTCTAAAACTGCCCCGTATGGACACACCCCCACACGCAGGTGCATGTGGCGTTTTGGATTTATGGATTTATTTGTGGAGAACGCATGAGAGTCCAGGCACAGGTGGAAAAACAATGTGGTCATTTAAAACCGCATTATCCGTTTGACAAAGACGATGTAGCTCAACTAGTGGCCTTGATGTTCTATCTTGCTGAACTCGCCACACGCAGGCTTAGTCCACAGCTATTACGAGCCATAATGACAACTCATTACACACTTTTAACTTAACTCTTTCCACTAAATGACAGGATCCACTAGCTGGCCAACACCCTTTTTCTACAGAATCCAGCCCCCACACACGCACACACTCACGCATGCATACACCCTCCTACTTTGGCACACACACGCACGCTCGCACTCCACACCTCTCATTAACATTAACTCACGTACATGTAACCTGCTATTACACACCGCACACTCAAACTTATGCTCACTTTCGACAAAGAAGAGAAGGTGAAGCATTACGCTCCTGTCTCTCACACTCTACTCTCCTGACTCTTCTGTCTGTCCCCTCCTGGCACCCTGTTCCCATGAGCACCTGGTACGACCAGCTGGTAGGTACAGCGCTTTGACCGTTCCCAAGCCGTACCACGGGGAGCTAGGACAGTTGTTCTTTGAACTGGAATTGGAGCATGATGGGAGTTCCCACGGTAACAGGTTGTCTCTGTGCACAGGACTGCTGGACGGCGTTGATCTCAGCAGCTAAGGAGGGCCACATCGAGGTGGTGAGGGAACTGCTGGAGAACAATGCCAACCTGGAACACCGAGACATGGTGAGGATATAGATGGAGACAAAAAAAAAAAAAAGTGATGTGGTGGGGAGGAAGATTTAGCCCAGAGAATTACTGGAACGTTATTATAAATTCTGCTGAAAACATTTTGTGTCTGTTTTGTATCTGAGAAATGAATTGTTACATGCCATTATGCAGCATATTGATATTGTATCATGTTCTCCAGAAATCAATACAGTACACTGTAAGATCAAGATAAAGTGAAATAGATTAAGTAGGCAGGGTGGAGCAAAAACTGGCGATAGTAATGTATCCTCAGTGCTAAAATGACTCAACAATTAATATGTATTAATATGTATAAATATACTCAAAACATCAAACTTCAGAGATTGACTAGCTGCTCAAACTCGGGCTCTATGTTGACTCTGAATATGTAGCCTTTATACAGTTTAGAATATAATAAAGTTATGATGTCTTGATTTTATATACATAAATGTTTTTTTATTCAGTGCAGCGCTAGTTGAACTATATGATCCATTAGCCTTGAAATGGACATAAAATGAAATTATCGATTGGTTGATGGCTCCTCTCTAGTAGTAATCCTATTTACTGAGCTCTGGTCTTCTCCACATGGAGCAATGATGTGATTTGCTCATAGGATCCAGACCTGTCAGAGACAGACAGACAGTCTGCAAGCGTCAAGTAGCAGCTGTTCTGTATATTTATGAGTAAACTATTGGCAAAATGCAAATGAGATACATGTGTTTATTACCTGAGGGTGATCATGATGGATGTTTTTATGATGTAGATGTCCCAGCTCAAGAGGCAATGTGCATTTCCAGCAGCCAGAAATGCTACAAATGCATTCCTAATGAGCACTAACCATTGTTAAGTAGTGAAAAGGGTTTATAAAATTTCTATTTCCTTCAGTATTTTATCATGCATGACAAGACAGGTAGAGTTGATTTTAAATTCTTAGCGTCTGTGACTTTAGGTGGTGAGTCAGGACGTCAACTGAGTCATTGCAGTGAGGGCTGTGTCTAAGCTGCACAGGACAGATCACAGCTAGTCATCACAGTGGGATTATAATAAACCACACAGTGTGATACTGTTCACTCACTGGAAATTGTGTCACACCAGCTGTAAATAGCACATGTTCCCACCACAAATTCTGCTAAGATTTTATCTATTCTGGAGGGACTGAAAACTGTTGTTGCCCTTAAATGTTATTATAATAAAGCTATATTTATAGCTATATGTACATAGCATTTTTGAAGTGATGTAGGCTCTTTTTTCCCTCTCTTCTCTTTGTCTGCATATTTTTTCTATAAAATGTATACAAATCAACTCTGTTTTGTGTGTGTTTTCAATGTAGGGAGGTTGGACTGCTCTCATGTGGGCAGCCTATAAAGGTCGTACAGATGTGGCACAGCTGCTCTTGGAAAAAGGGGCTAACCCTAACATCACTGGCCAGGTACTAAGACTGAACACACTGTACCATCAATGGTATCTATTATTCCTTAATTTTTTGCATTGAAAATTACACATATAATAGGTATGTACACAGCACATGACACATTTTAATTTGTTAATCAGTTTGTTAATCTAATCTCTAAAAATAGTCTCTGAATGGTTTATTGTAAAAGTGCTCACATGATGTGTTTTATTCTGATTGCTACATGTAAATATATTACAGGGTTTCAGCTCTAATATAAACATTAGTTTTAAATATCAGCAACTTTAGAGTAACAAAAATGCGAACACAGCCACAACCCTGTGCTTCACCTGCGCTGTGCAATACCTACCCCATGATCTGCTGTTTCAGTCATGTGAGGTGGCTTAAAGCATTATTACGACCGCAGGCCTGACACCGATCATTAGTTATTGTCAACATGACTTCACCCCTGTCTGCTGTCCCAACAGTACAGCGTCTACCCCATTATCTGGGCAGCAGGTCGAGGCCACGCTGAGATTGTCCATCTCCTGCTACAGTACGGAGCCAAGGTCAACTGTTCAGACAAGGTAACCACATACTGACAGATGTTCATCAAAGATGGAGTTAGTTGTATAAGCTTAAAAGGTTTGAATGTCATGGTCCATGTGCACCCTCCAATCCTTCACGTCCCTCTACCCTCTTTTTTTATTTCTTATCTCTCTTTTACAATCATTTATGTCCCTTGGTTGTTCATGTCTTTCCACATGTTTCATTCACTCTTTCATTGTTTCATTATGTCCTTTCTTTGCAGTACGGTACCACCCCTCTGATCTGGGCATCCAGGAAAGGTCACTATGAGTGTGTGATGCATCTTCTAGCCAATGGAGCTGATGTGGACCAGGAAGGAGCAGTAAGTAGATTATAGATATCCTGTGAATGGTTGCGTTCAATCAATATCCAACACTATTATGCACTATTATGACGTCTCAAATTTTGACATTATTAGAGCTTTTGGCCTTTTTACACAATATACATGTTCTGTTGCTGTTACATGGCCTGTAGATTTGATTTTCCTGTAGAATGTTAATCATAGTCAAGATATATATGGTATTTAAAATGCTTTTATTGATAAAATAATAAAACAATATTGAGAGGTAAGTGTGATAATCTAGATTATAATTGTTGGTCTTACTGTCAGGTTTCAAGATATTTCTGGAAAGTTTCGAAACACCTTTGAAAGTTTGAAATCTGGAAAGATATGGAAAATTATTTATTTTAGTATTTGGGTGTCGATAAATATATATGACAAAAAGGCCTTTTTCACGGGAGGCATTTAGACATATCATAGTAACAAAAGCCCATGTGTAAATGATGAAAATAATGACGACTGAATTCCATCGAACTGCTTCAGTTTCAGGGTTCTGGTATTGTGCCTGCTGGCTCACTGTCACACCGTCATGGCTTACTGGGACTTTTCAGTAGAACAGAGCCATCATTAACGTTATTAGTAACACCTGTGCTTTTCCTACCATGACAAGTCTGCTGTGAAAACACATATGCCTCCTACATGGCTTTGTACGCACTATCATTTGACTTTGTATTATATTTGGCAGTGTTTTCTAAACAGTTAAATATTTTATTTGGCAGACTGAACAGGTATCTCAACAGCCCAGCAAGTCAAATTGCATTCCGGGTTCATTGTGGGTGCCACGACACATGAAGCTGCCTGTTCTCGCCAGTTCAGTTTTCACACAATCAAGATTTAATGCTGCCAAGCGCCACTAGCGCGTTAGTAAACTGCAATTTTAAATAATTGATTGCATCTATGACGCAGCGCATCTGTGCTCCTTGGAGTCATGTTACATCTGTGCTGATACAAACTGAATAATGTGATAGTTTGATATGTAGCATCAATAATCAGATGAAACTGTTGTAGCTAATGTCGCAGAGCAATTATTTTATATGTGATTAAGAGACTCTAGTGCCTGGAAAAATATCTGAGTGATTGGGCTTGCTAAATGAGATGTCAATAATAAGGTGTAATTAAGATTGTAGTGTCTAGCAGAGCTGCTGAAATTAACTAAAATTATTGAACAACACTTAGTCAAGTGGAGAATAACATCTGGAATACTGAAATGTTATGGAACCTCAAACGTGCACATTTAAATGTCTTCTTTTCTTTATCGTTTCAGAACTCAATGACAGCTCTGATCGTGGCAGTGAAAGGTGGCTTCACAAAGGTTGTCAAGGAACTGCTGAAGAGGAACCCCAACGTCAACATGACAGACAAGGATGGCAACACAGCCCTGGCCATTGCTGCCAAGGAGGGACACACTGAGATTGTACAGGACCTGCTGGATGCCGGCACTTATGTCAATATCCCAGACAGGGTGAGGCCTCCCTACTGCAGCGTTGCCACCATGCTGTTTGACACTGACAAGATGTTGTAAAGAGGTTGACATGAAATACAATGTGAATTAAATACAATACCTATCTCCCTCCTTTTTTCCCTTCTGTCTCTCTCTTCCAGAGTGGGGAGACAATGCTGATTGGAGCAGTGAGAGGAGGTCATGTGGAGATAGTCCGAGCTCTGCTAAACAAATATGCAGATATTGACGTCAGGGGACAGGTAGGAGCCCCTCTCCCACTATCTCTGCTGCCTTATTGATGTTTTAAAGCCAGCAGGAGGCCTTCTTTTGTTTACTGTTAACTGTCACACTGCAACTCAATACTGTTTACTTGGATCTGTTGTTTTTGGTAAAGTGAACTTTAATCTATGGGTTAGAATTACACAAATATAATTGCTTTAACACAAACAAACACACACTGACACAGTACGCATAATGCTACTCATTATGTGTATACTGTGCTTTATTAAAAATGTCCTGCATTCACAGCTGTGCTGTTTCAACACTTGTCCATGTGCCTTTTTGTATTTCTGAAACAGTTCATTTTTTCTAAGATAGAGCTGAAATAGTATTTGCCTTGTTGTTTCCTTTCCACATCAGGATGGAAAGACTGCCCTCTACTGGGCAGTGGAGAAAGGCAACGCTACCATGGTGAGAGACATCTTGCAGTGTAACCCTGACACTGAGAGCTGCACAAAGGTATGGAACAAATCCTTTGAATGTCTTGATCATTACTTCTAAAGTATCATGTTTCTCAATTATTTCTCATATACTGTATTGTGATCAAAATTTAAAATTAACATTCTTTTTGCTATATTAAAAATATCTACAAAAGAAATTAAAGGTCCAATGTAAGTAGACTTTTATGTTCAAAATAAATTTAAGAATAGAAATGATGATATGTTGTGTGTGTGTGTGTGTTTGTATTTTAGGAGGGAGAGACCCCACTTATCAAAGCCACAAAAATGAGGAACATAGAGATAGTGGAGCTGCTGCTGGATAAAGGGGCCAAAGTGTCTGCTGTGGAGAAGGTAAAACACACTAACGAGAAACACATCTACAGAAAACCGTCATCATAATAACTCAATAGCTTTGTATGATTTCTGCAGTCTGGAGGTTTGTTTTTGCCACACTAGCTGCAGAACCGAACTTGTAAAGATGTACTAAAATTGTTTTTCAAAAGCACTTCAGATATTCATGATCCCCAAAGTACTAAATCTGAGTAAAAAATGTCAGTCCTTGTACACAAACATCTTTTATTCACAGATCATTTTCAATGTTTGATTGTAATTTCAGCTGTCATCTTCAGCTATTATGTAATATGGCCTAGTTACAATTACCAGACCATTATCAGCACATTATACTTTGCTTGGAACTCTGTCCAATATCTTTAGATCAATGAGAGACATTAATAATATAATTAATACTAAAAAGTAACTTTTCAGTTTGTCAGTGAACAGCAATTAGTCATTCCCGTGTTTTTTTTTTTTGTTTTTGTTTTTTTTCTACATAGAAAGGTGACACTCCGCTCCACATTGCCATCAGAGGGAGGAGTCGAAAGTTGGCTGAACTGCTGCTTAGGAACCCTAAAGACGGCCGCCTGCTGTACCGCCCAAACAAGGCTGGAGAGACACCATACAACATCGACTGCACCCACCAGAAAAGCATCCTCACACAGATATTTGGAGCCAGTACGACCCGTTTCTCCCTGTCATTCAGAAAAAAAATTGTGTGACAAAACAAGCTCATAGCCTCGTTGTTCAGGAATCAGAAAAAATGTTACTACTTTAAGCACTTAATCTTCTTCTTCTCTCATCTCATCCCTCTCTCTTTCAGAGCACCTTTCCCCCTCTGAGTCAGATGGGGACATGTTGGGTTATGACCTGTATAGCAGTGCTCTAGCAGACATCCTGAGCGAGCCCACCATGCAGCCGCCCATCTGTGTGGGTCTGTACGCTCAGTGGGGCAGCGGCAAATCTTTCCTTCTTAAGAAGCTGGAGGGTAAGTAACCTCACTGCTTTAGAAAAGTCTCCTATATGAGGATGAAAAGTGCAGAATTGTGCCTCAGTTTCTTTCACAACTCAACGTTTTGATGTTAAATAGAATTCAAGGCTTGAAATATTTGACATGATTTTCTTCTCCTTCCTCTCCACTTGTCCATCAGATGAGATGAAGACATTTGCGGGCCAGCAGATAGAGCCATTGTTCCAGTTCTCCTGGCTGGTGGTCTTCCTCACCCTGCTGCTGTGCGGCTCAGTGGCCGTGGTCCTGGGCTTTACTGTCGATCACAAGCTGGCAATCGCTGTCTCCCTCAGCCTCCTTGCCTTGCTCTACATCTTCTTTGGTAAGAAAGAAGACAGACTTGCTACAAATCAGATTCTTAACAGATGACGGGGGGGAAGTTTCTGCTTTTGTTTGACCTGCTCTACAAGATGGTCAGAGTGAAGGGCCGGTTTAGCAACAGCCTCATCCTCAGCAGAGCAGAGTCTTTGGGTTGAAACTCCACTCGAACTTTGTTACTATGCCACCCTGCTGCCCAAAAGAGATGTAGAGCAGGAGTTCTTAAAGGTGCAATATACGACATTCAGCCCCAGTAGATGTTAGCAATCAACTATTTGCTATGTAAAAATGTCTTGTGTTTTATGTAAGATATAGAACGATGTAGTGGAGTAATGGTGTCGTGAACAGCGAATGAAGTCACACTTCCTCTGTGTTTATTGTAATCGAAGCCTCTCTCTGCATGTCGTGGCATGTGAGCATGCATGTTAGTGAACGAGAGTCCCTCCCTTGACTGAAGAAATAAGTAATGCAGTAACCGAATATTGATCCATATTTGATCAGCACTGCCTAGTCTGACAGTTTTATCTGAGTGTCATGAGCAGTGTGTCCAAATGCCACTTTCTTTTTTTCCAACTTTATTGAGTAAACAAAGTGCACATTTGTTTTGGTCTGAGATGCCGGTGCTCTAGTGAGACATCTAGTGGGGCTGAATGTCGTGTATCGCACCTAAGCAGGCAGCTCCGGGGCTGAAAAGTGAAGCCAATGCACAAGTGCCTTAAACCTGCATTCTCTCTAATGGCCAGCAGAGGGCGACTCCACTTGCTCCAAAAAGAAGTCTGTTTGTATAGAAGTCTATGGGAAAATGACTCTACTTCTCACTTGATTTATTACCTCAGTAAACAGTTTTCTAATGAGTTTTTGTTCTCAATCGCTAGTTTTAAGTCTTCTTCAATACAGCATGATGTTCATTTTGTAAATTATGGTCCCATTTAGAGTAAAATAGACAATAAAGCAGGGAAAGCTTTAGGGTGTGGCTACCTTGTGATTGACAAGTCACTACCATGGCGTTGCATGAGGTGCTGTAGTCGGGAGCTCCTCCCCAGCTCCACGCTCTCATCCAAATATGGTCACTTCTCATCACTTCTGGCTTCAAAAAACCAAGATGATGACGGTCAAAATGCCTAACTCAAGGCTTCAAAATGGGAGTCAACAAACAAACCAATGGGTGATGTCACGATGTAGCTATGTCCATTATTTATATACAGTCTAGGATTGCTCTTCTAAATATTTCTGACCAGCACTTCCAAAAATTATTATGACCAAAGCAAGAGGCCATATGAATTTCAGTATTTCTGTATTACATTGTAAGAGCATGTCAGGAGCTTCAAATAATTATATAAATATGTGTGTGTTGATAGAGTTCAGTTTTTAAAATTAAAAACATAACAAACTAATATCAGTACATGTCTTGGAAGTTTCCTGCAATCCCATCTGCTTATCAGGTGTCAAACCTAAACAAACATAAGATCAGTGCAGAGTGGTGGCACCTAAAATAATCTTCAGATTACTGAGAAAAAAAAGATTGAAAAAGGTTAATAAAAAAAGTGAACCTTTTCTTCAACATACTTGAAACTGCATAGCTCACTAGAGGGTGCCATTGTACAACCAATACCAAGGTGATGACTCAAGTTTCTCAACTGAAACTGTTGCTGACTTTTAAGAAAATAACCTTTTAATGTTTGAGAAGAGAATTTAAACATCAACTGGCTGAAGATAACAGGATGTTATGTTTTAACTTTCTAAGCAGTTGACCACCTGCTCTCCTTTCTCCAGTGTTGGTGTACTTTGGAAGCCGACGCGAGAGGGAGAGCTGGAACTGGGCATGGGTCATCAGCACCCGCCTGGCCCGTCAAGTCGGTTACCTGGAGCTCCTGCTCAAACTGATGTTTGTCAACCCCCCTGAACTTCCTGAGCAAACCACCCGCGCATTGCCTGTCAGGTGATAATGACGCACATACAGAAATACACTCAACACAGTCACAGTTTGCTTTGAGAATATTACAATATCAATTTCCCAGGTCCAAGATAAAATATGTAGTCCCATCTACAGGTTGTTTATCTGAGTGAGAGAAAGCATTAGTTTCCCCTCTCACTCTCTCTCTCTTTCCCACATTTCACACAGGTTCTTGTTCACGGATTATAATCGTCTGTCCAGTGTTGGAGGGGAAACCTCCATGGCAGAGATGATTGCCACGCTCTCAGATGCCTGTGAGAGGGAATTTGGCTTCATGGCCACCAGGCTGTTCAGGGTTTTCAAGAATGATGAGATCCAAGGTGACACTTCAGCCAGCACACACAGTCACACTTTAGATAGATAGTTATGGAAATACCATCTGACATAATTATTGGTCAATGTCTGATAAATTGGAATATTATATAGTGGTTTTGAGCTGGTACCAGTATAATAAGTACTGCTTTTTGGCACGACTTTATGATGACAGTGAAACTAGTAAAATGTATCCTAGTTTAATAGCAACTAAGTAGGCCTCTTAATTATATTACTTATAAGATATGTTTACACGCATCAATTCAATGTTAGGTTGTTGAGGATGCTGTTTACGAGCAGAAAGCGTAATGGAAGAAACTGTTTAGCCAGTTTTTATATCTCCCTCACATTACCCCTTGCCTCCCACACTCTAGGTAAGAAGTGGAAGAAAACATGTTGTGTTCCCTCCTTTGTCCTGTTTTCCCTGACGCTGGGCTGCCTGATCACCGGTATGGCCCTGCTGGCTATTTTTAAGGTGGGTTCGATTAATTAACAACAGCCAACAGCCAGAGCACATATATTTTATGGAAATCATAATATATGAATATGATAAATATATTATGTTAAGTTATTACATAAAGAATTTTAAGTGCTGTGTTTTGTTTATTTTTAATCATAAAATGTGTTCTTACCAAAGAAAGTCTCCCATCACTAGCATAGACTTTTAATTAAGTTTCTGTAGTTGTTTTATTTAGACAGTGAGAAAGAAGAAAGAGGGAAAGGAGACCTCATATATGGACAAATGTGACTTCAGGGGAAGGGGACTTTCCCAGTGGACTATCTCCTGACACATAATCATAATAATTTTCTTAATTCCTCAGGTGGACCCTGAGAACCTGACAGTGAATGCAGTGCTGATAGCCATGGCCAGTGTGGTGGGCCTGGCCTTACTGCTCAACTGTAGAACCTGGTGGCAGGTGGCTGACTCCGTCCTCAACTCCCAGAGGAAACGCCTGCATAGTGCTGCCAACAACTTGCACAAACTCAAGAGTGAAGGATTTATGAAGGTAAAATAAATGTACTTTAGACCGCATCAAAGATGGATGAAAATACCCAGGCATCCTGGTGTCAGGATTAAGGCAGATTACTTATGCTTATGAAGTTGTACGTCCAAATCTGAACAATTTCCTCATGAAATGAAAATAATCTCTTTGATTTTATATACTGTATCCACCTTTTGCTAGAAAGATCTTTTATTAGCATTAAACACCCAGGTAGCACTTAAAGGTGTAGTATGTAGAATTTAGTGGCATCTAGCAGAACGGACTTGGCAGAAATGGAATGTAATATTCATAAGTATGGCTTAATTAATGTATAATCCCCTGAAAATAAGATTTGTTGTGCCTTCATTACCTTAGAAGGAGCCCTTTATATCTACATAGGGAGTGGGTCCTCTTCCACAGAGCCTGCCACGTTACACTGCCATGTTTCTACAGTAGCCCAGAATGGACAAACCAAACATGGCTCTAGAGAGGGCCTTTTGCGTTTTTCGAGAGTTTTGCAGCCACCGTAGTTTATCCTACATGCTTGGAAGAGGAAGGGGAGGGGAAGATATTCAGTTGGTTACAATCTGTGACCTCACCCCTAGATGCCTCTAAATCCTACACACTGGTCCTTTAAAGGTTACTGAAACAGTAAAGTCATTATATCAGAGATATACATTTTATAATTAGAGTGTCTTTTCATTGTAAAAATTGTTTGAAGCCATGACATTTTTTTCTCTGTCTCACATCAGGTTCTGAAACATGAGGTGGAGCTAATGTCAAAGATGGCCAAGACCATCGATGGCTTCACCCAGAACCAGACGCGAATGGCCGTCATCATCGACGGGCTGGACGCCTGTGAACAAGACAAAGTCCTGCAGATGCTGGACACGGTGTGTGTTTGCACCTGCATTTCTGCGTGGCACATAAATAATGAGTGCAGCTCTCTCTTGACGGATAACAAGATAATATGAAAGAATTTAATTTTCCAACATCTGTCACTCAGGAAGATTTATTTCCATGAGACAAACTGTTGTAGAGCAGCTGCCACGCAGCCTTAACTTTCAGTGGGTCTTTCACCTGTGCACACAGAGCCCACACATCTCCGGTGGTGTGTGGCAACCCTGGTGTTCCCAGCTGCCTCAGCTCGCCTCCAAGTTTAGATTCTTCCTCCCAGCTGCGGTAATAGAATTTCCTTTAGCCAAATGTTATTATTTGGTGAAGTAATCCCAGAGTAGATGGCAACCTCCTGTGTGCTAATGTAATCTTCTCATCTCTGCAAGCGCCTCCCAGTCACTCTAAAACCATCTTGTGTCCAAAGAGATTCAAATACAACACTCTGAAATAATTTTTTGTGGGTTACACAAATTACCAAATTAAATCTTTTTTAATGTAGTCTGTGTACTTTTCCAACCAGTTAAAGTGCATTAAAGATGCAGACATCATGTGACGGTGTTGACAGCTGCTGCAGAGATGGAAATTCATCATCCTGTGGGGCGAGCTCGAGGGTGCTGGCCAGGGGTTAACAAGCCATGTATGCATGTAACACAAATCAATGTCCTGTGACACTTGGACAATGTCCCTTAGTTAGCAGAGTGGAAATCCCCAACACCATGTGCTGCAGACAGTCCGCTCTCACAGGAGTCATTAAGTTCTACAGCTTAGTGTTGCTGCTAGTTGTCATGTTGTTGATTAGATTGTAAACGAATAAGAGTATGCACGCATATCCAAACCAAAGAGGACAGGTGCTGAGCTGAAAGTGAGCAAAACATGAAGTAAACAAACAGCTCACACACTGCAGGCTTCCAATGTCCACTTATTTATTCCACCTTTTAGTTTGATGAAGAGCAATGCTGCTTGAAACCTCACCTCGGTGCAATAAATAAGTGGACATTGGAGCCCTGCAATGTGCGAGCTGTTTATTTGTTTATTATTTTGGTACTAAGGTACTACACACTTCACAGAAGGATCTATTGTGCTAAAAACACTACATCACTCATCACAAGTTCACAACCTTGTGTCTGAGAGCATAATACGAAGTTGTTTTCCTATTACAAGCAATATAGTAGAAAGGACAGTATCATAGCTTGACAAACATATTTAATTTAAATTAAAGAAATGAAGGCAAAAACAGCACACACTTAACAGATGATTTTCGCATTCTTTTCTCCTGCCAGGTGAGAGTGCTCTTCTCCAAAGGCCCTTTTATCTCCATCTTTGCGAGTGACCCTCATATTATCATCAAAGCTATCAACCAAAACCTTAACAGCGTGCTGAGAGACTCCAACATCAACGGCCATGACTACATGAGAAACATCGTCCACCTGCCTGTATTCCTCAACAGCACAGGCCTCAGTACAGCCAAGAAGCTCTGCACGGCATCCCCCACCAACGGAGACGCATTGCCTGCTGAGGGTAAAGAACTGTTCCACAATACATGTTGATATAAGAGTTTTTGTTGCATTGGTGTTGTTTTAAATGCCTTTGTCTCTTCCTCTCCCTCCCTCTCTTCAGGATGGCATGAAGACATGGACAGGAAGATGTCTCAGAATAGCTTGGGCCAAGACCAGGCTAGGTTTGGCAGCAAGACCGCCCTCAACCGCAGGGTAACAGCTATTCAAATCAAGTTTATTTGTATGGTATAATATCACGTACAGTGTCTTGTTGGGGTTTATCGGTCCACAACAACAATATTTAAAGACAATGAAAACCTTTGCACATTTAGGAAAAAATGGGAGAACCACAGAAGAGGAAGTTTAAAGAAAGATTTTCCCTCCTTTGATAGCAGTATGTCATATTTGACATTAATAGTCATCCAATTTAGATGTAACAAAATTAATATGTATAGTACGTTTTGCTTGTCACCCTAAATAGATACTGTTCAGACCCCACCCAAACCCACCACAACCAAAACAAAAGCTCCAACAATAATGACAAACTGCAGAGAAGCTTTTTACACTAAATTAAAATAGAGACAGTTGTTTTGTTTATAGAATGAGATCAAATAAATGTGTTTTTCTACCACGGTCATTTCCTGCAACACTGATATTACCCGGAAATATCATTAAGCTGGAAATTAATGCTCAATATCTTGACATTAATCAAACAAAATGAAAATGCCGTTAGTTCACCACAACTTAAACAGGAAACGGTGAATGCTGTACATACACGTAGCCTGCAGAGGGTGGGAGATGCTGTCTCAGAAACGCTCACTGCTCTCTCATTTCGGCCTCCTCCCTAAAGGGGATGTTCAGTACAGGCGTGGTGTTGGCAGGCAGTGCAGAGGCCAGAGGACAGAAGGAGACACACGGAGACCGAAAGAGAGAGGTGCTCGGTGTGCAGCCAAGGTTCCTGGTGTAATTGATGTAATGGCTGTTTATCCTTCCTGCTGTGTTGCCACAGCCTAATGACAAGGCCTAGCAGCAGTGGGTCCCTGTGACAAAACACTGGCACCAGGTCTGCTGGCAGGAGGCTAAGTGACTCTGCTGCTGTCGCTGATGCCTTCCTCCCTCCTGCGAGACCTTACCACTACCCCCATCCTCCTCCTCCTCCTCCTCCTTCCTTCCCGCCTCCCTCTCTTGTTTATTTGTTTGACATTTGTTTGTACCTCAGATTTATCTAGTACCCTCAATTAATGGTGTTGGCCCTTTTATTATGGGGCGGCATGCTCTTTTTATTTGCCCGTCACCACTAGCTAGCTCTTGGCAGGAGGGCCCTCTTTCTACAAGTGCAGATTAAAACGAGGGCAGGAGGGGAAAATGAATTAGTGGCTCTCCATTTTCATGTGGCTTCTCAAGTTGTGGATGACATTATGAGTATCTCTACCATCTTATTTCCATTTATTGTAATTAAACGAATTACCCTTATAAGGAAACTAATTAAAAGAAAGAAAACAAAAAAGAAACATTCCCTCAAAATATTACCATTTTATAACCAGCAGTTCCTCTTTCAAATAAATCAGTGAAAACTGTTACCAAAGCTAATCAAGAAAGCTGTGTCAATACTGAAAAAGTGAATACACTGAATGTATATTGGAAATCTATCTGTATGATAGACATTTTCAGCCCTGACTGAGTGGTGGCCATATGTTTCATCTCTCTGAGAAAGAGGTCATGAGATTGGCGTTACGACTTCAAAGTCAACCAAAAGCCTCGCCTTGGCTCATGACCATGGCAGCTGTCTGGTATCATCACAGATGTTCTCCGGTAGATCTGTGTCAATAGCTAGCCTGTGTGTCATGACTGTTCTGCTTTGGACAGTGGTTCTTTGATTTTTTTTTTTTTCTTCCTTGCAGTCACAAAGAATTATATGTTTTGCTCATGAAGACATGATGTGGAAGGAAAGATAGAAGAAGAGAGTGATAATAAAATAGCGTCTAATTAGTTTCACTCACACGGTATTCACAGGGTTAAGTTGCAGGATTATCTTAATAACTTCTTAACCCAATAACTAGTCAAGAATTTATTTATGCTACAGAAAAAAGTTGTACTACCACTGATATGCTAATGTACCATGATTTCATTTTGAATGCAAAATAGTCCCACAAATGTATAATTCCGCTGCACATGCTGCAAGTTCAGATAAACATGGATATGGTTTTGCTAGGTTTCACAGGAAGTCAAGGATATGAGAAAATGAGGCCTAGCCATCCATATATTTGTCAGTCCATTCAAGCATAAGGTTCTGTGATGACATGGCCTTAGATCACATGGTGACCCTGAAACGCCTGCTCTCCCGTCTCATGATGCACAGCTTGCAGCAGTGATGATACATAAGCTCTCAAATCCCTGCCAGGGTCAGGAGAAAAATTGAGCTATTGTTTCACATGTCATTGCAAATTATCTTTAGGGTTCTTCCCTGTACTGTATATGACTCTTCTATGTCTCCTGTGGCTGTAGTTTTACATTTGTGACCAGGAGATTATTGCTATTATCTGTGTTTTACTGTTCAGATTCTTGATCTTTTGTTTTTGTTTGTCAAATTCTGTAACTTCATGTTCTAAGTAATGCTCATGTAATATTTGGATGATGCAAGTTGCATTGAAACGATAAGTGAAACCATAGTCTTGGAGACATGTTCATCTTACCATGCCAGTTGGACACATGATGGATCCAAATTTTTCCAATTTTCTGCTAACTTGAGTTTCTTTTTGTGTTTTTTTTATTTTTTTATTCTTCCTGTCTGTTAAGGACACATACCGGCGCCGCCAGATGCAGAGGACCATCACCAGACAGATGTCCTTCGACCTTACCAAGCTGCTGGTGACTGAGGACTGGTTCAGTGACATCAGCCCACAGACCATGAGAAGGCTGCTCAATATTGTTTCTATCACAGGTAACGAATAAACCACATCCTGCTCTGTTCTCTTCTTCTCAAAGACATTTTGCTTTTACAGTGACATTTAAGTTGTTTAGCCTTAATTCAAGTCATTTTGTCAAGGGGATTGGATGATTGGATGGTTCAGTTGTTCTAAATGCTTTGCTTTTTTAACTTTAGTCAGCTATTGGAGAAATGTTATTGTAGATGGAGGAGGAAATAACCATAAAAGCAAAGCTCAGATGGGATTTTATCCTAGACCAGTAAGGGCCAACATGTGGTTGCAAAGGCGGGGCCTTTAACCAAGCATTTTATTGTGGAGTAAGTGTTGCTTCTGAGCTTTAGCAGGAATTTAAATTAATTAAATCAATGATATGATTGATAGATAGGATTTTAAAAATGATGCACCCAGATCAGCAGTTTGAGAAACAGTAGACACAAGACAACAAAGAGTTTGATGTTGACCAGCTTGTTTGAAAGTTGAGACAACAAACTTCTACAGCTGATTAATGTGTGAGATTGAGACATAGCATGTTACACTTGTCAGATATAGTGTAGATGAGATCCTTGAAGGGTGTGACAGTATGTACATGAACCATATCACAACAATAATATCACATTGAATAACATCATCTCACTGACACACCCTGGTGATTTAAACAAATAACTTCTCCTTTGTGCCACCACTTTGTCTCTGTCGATTAATAATCCAATCATCTGAATGCACACTTGTGAGAAAGTTACTTTGGGATAATGAGGAGACCAGTGACTTGCTAAAGCCCTCAATCTTCTGCTCTATTGTCGATAGGTCGTCTGTTGCGAGCCAATCACATCATCTTCAACTGGGATCGGCTGGCGTCGTGGATCAACCTGACAGAGGAGTGGCCTTACAGGACGTCATGGATCATCCTCTTTTTGGAAGAGACTGATGGAGTGTCTGACCAGGTCACTCTCAAGACCATCTATGAGAGGTACACACACACACACACATCACCCCTCCTCCAGGAGATGGCGTTCAGACAGACATTCCATGAGAGGAAAGATGTGATGACAACGAGCTTATTAAAAGATACAGTTTTGACAAGAAATGTATGCTGTCCTTGCCCAATGTTAAGTTTTTTACAACAGTGGTAATTCAGTCAGAACAGTTTCAGCCGGAATAAATCAAACTTTGATCACGCTTAAAGCGGCTCATAAAACTAATGCGCACAACAACGTTCCTCAGTGAGAGTAGGCCTACTTTTATTAGGAACATTGGCTGGATGTCTCCTGCTTAAGACAGGTGTTCATATTGTTATGGTGTATTTCACAACACTGGACAGCATTAACAAAATACATTCTCCCTACCAATGGGATACATAAAGTACAAGGTTTTCAGCACTGTTGCGTGTGCAATACTGCACAATACATGCAAGATGTGTCACTGTTACAGGCATGGTAAAATGATGTGCATAGACAGGGCTGATAGGATAATCACCTGGGCTACTAATTGCTTTGGAATACAGACCTACATTTGAATTTTTGAAGCCATGAGTGGCTGCTATTGTTTACTATCAGACCTCTATGTAAATAGCATGTTGTAAACAACCTATTTTTGCACCATTTTTTGCATATATTGTGATCTTGGCAACTAGTTACCAGTAAAGTAATTAACCTGTACACATATAACCCACACATTAAAAGTGGTGATGTTTACTACATTCTGACTTTTATCCTCGTCTGATACTCTTAACTGCAGCTGTCAGAAAACATCATATAATATGATGATATTTTGCAGCTGAGAGTGACATAAAACAGCAACGACACGCTCTCTCTCTCTCCTCGGGGGAATTCTGAGATGTTTGATAAATATGTGTCCTGATCCCCAAGACGTACAGCCTACCTCAATATACTTGCATGCTTTCCTTCTTTATTTCTCTCTTTATTTTTCAAGTGTCTTCCTTCCTTCTCTTCTGTTTTAATTATCCACCCATCCTTCTTTTTTCAGCATAACATTCCTTAAAACCTCCACCTTCAACAAAAGATAAAATTTGAATGATCCTATCGGAGATTGGGATTTTGCTCAGGAGAACACTGAATCCTTGCAGGGGTGCTCCTGTGTCCTGACCTCCCTGATGAGATCAAGCTAGATGCAAGAATTCATTTTTTGTTGTCTGTGAATTTGTGATATAAGTAACTTTGACCAGCAGGTGGCAGTAGAGTATTTTGATTTCCTTTATTGCACAGTTACTGCTAATGGCTGTGAGTGCCACACTAATTGGCATCTGACAGACAGATTTAGTAATTTATTATAATGCATGGAGAAAATGATGACTGTATTAAAGCACGGACTCCATGAAGGGACACGTCTCTTTCAAAAAAACAGGAGACACATTAAGCTCAGACGTATTTGGTTAAGCAGTAAAGGAAAAGCGTTGTCACTGGGTGTGTGTACAGTGTAAGAGTGTATGTGTGTGGCCACGAATGCTTTTAGGCGTGCTCTCACCGCAGACAAGACGAGATAGACCGACACAGGCTGAGTCGCTGGGTTTGGGCGCTGTTGTGCATCAGTCGCTGGCCTTTAAAGGTTGCACTCTGTCACAATACACTAGCGCCTACGACTCCTGCGGCAGGGAAGTGTCACAGACAGTTACTGTCAGCCAGTCAGCCAGCTAGATTCAGGAGACAACCCTCCCTCCCCCAATTGCACGGCGAAGCGCTGCCTCATTAGACTAGGTTTTTGCTGTTTGGTTTTCAAAGGACAATAGGCATTATCTTCCAGTTTTTATATGGTGTAAGTGGTACATGGGAAGGATGCGATATGAGGGGAGGGAGGACAAGATTGTAGATGAGAAGCACCTCAGTCAGAAGCTTGTAACTCAATTATTTTGCTGGATGTGATGTGACGATTTTCGCCTTTTTATAATTGTTAATTTAAGTGGAAAAACATGTCACTACACTATGTTTAAGTATAGTGGACACCCAAAAGAAAATAACCATACATCTACCATAATTATTGTGGAAAATAAAACCGGGAGATATAATTATACGCTATTAATAAAAGGGAAGCCATAAAATTCAACAGTGTTTCTACGTGCAACGAAAGGCCTGGATTCAAGTGCCTCTACCACAGCATGAGTATTGTGCTTACACTGCTCATTACACCTAATATAGCCATCATCTTGTTTTTGACCAACGGTCCTGTCTTTCTTTATCTTCTTCCTTTCCAAATGGCTGCTCTGTTCCGCAGTGGCCGTCGGAGAAGCGGCCTTAATGATGATGACAGGAAGCCTCAAACAGGCTAAACACAACGCCTTGCCTAGAGGCCTTATCTCTTGCACTAATCTTGCCCTGATAAGACTCAGGCCTTGGTCTGTGTATCTTTTTCTGTCTCTGCTCTTTTCTTCCTCTTTCTTACAATCTGAAGCTCTTTAGGTCCCTTTTTTGTTCTGAATGAGTTATTCGGTCTTTTCCCTCAGCGATGGATAGGCACTTGACTGGCCTCTCAGAACCTCAGGCCCCTTCTCCCGACTGTCTGTCTGCCTGAGAAATGGATCGTTTCTTCTCCATGCTTTCCTTGAGTGTATATACACAGCACTTGTACACACTTATACACATCATACATTTAATTTCGTAACTTCAATTCAACTAGCGACTATTTCCTGGATCTTATAGTTAACATCTTTTTGTTTATCAAAAGACCAGCTTAGTTCTGACCTCATGCGTGTGCTCCATGTGTGTGTGTTTTAACACGCATACATGTTTATGAGTTGTTGTGCTCAGCCATTTTTACACAGTGGAACTGCACATCCCTTGAGCATTACTAAGTGAATATATTAGTGGTGAAGTGAACATGGGGGTGAGTCAGCCCCTTATAGGTCAACTGTCGCCCTGCATCTCAGTCACAAGGCAGCACGCTCTTCCTCTCTCTTCTTTTGTAAGGCTCCCTACAGCTCGGAAGGCCACAGTATACAGAGCATCAGAAGTACTATATTTTGTAGATAATGGAGGGATAAATGACATATGGTGGGTCTAAGAGGATATTTTCTGTTTCCATCTCCATGATTTTAAAGGTAAAAATAAAATGCAGGTTTGATCCTTGCCACAGTCTCTCTCCGTTTAGACTTAATGCTCTACCTAGCCTTTTAAATCAAAACTAAATTAACCCATACACTACTAAAGCATAGGAAAATATTGAATGAGTGCCTCTCAGTGATGAAGATGACAGCCACTCTTTATAGCAGGTAACTGAACTCCTAGAAAAAAAAAACAAAAAATAGAAACACTCGCCCACCTTCCCTCATATCTCACACAAACACACGCTTTCAAAAGCTGTTTTTAGCAACTTGTCTGGCAATAACAAGCGTCCATGAAGGGCTGTGAAGTGTCATTGTAGGACACGGCGTGAAGAGAAATGTTCAGCTCTAATTCCCGAAGCAGGAGTGGGCCAGTACAGCCTTCCTAATCTGATGGAGAATGTGTAATCGGTTAATAACCTCAGCGATTTCTGTCATTAACGGTAAGACCGGGGGCTGCCCAGACTAATGCAAGGTAGCAGGGGGAAAAGACTGCGTAACAAGGATGGCACTGTCTGTCGGAGATATTGGCTCAAAGCAATCAAGCTTGCACACACACACACACACGCACACACACACACACAAGCACACAAAGAGCGTAGCTAAAATGTTTGTCTCACTAGTTCTGCAGGGAAAACTACAAATTACACCTCGAGCAGCGAGCCAGAGCCGTGGCCTGCCCAGCACACTGACGGAAATTGAACAGAAAACAAAACAAAGTGTTTTGGACCAACCCTCATATTTGTAGCCATCAAATTAACAACCCTAAATCCATGTTTCCAATGCTGTTTTTTTTTTTTTTTTTTTTTGATAACTCACAAATTGAATTCGGTGCCCGCAGCCTTGTGACTGTCATTTTTAACTATATCATTTCTTTCCTCTCAGTATCGTCTCTTCTCAGGAGTCAGTTCTTCCTTGTTTTAGCTGCCATTAGAGACATAATGACCACAGCTAACCTAGCTCTCTCCTGCTTCATGGTTATTGCTGTAAAGCAGCCCACCATTTCCAAACACTGTTAATGCACTTTTATATGTTTATTTCCTTGATGTTGTTTAGAGTCATTACATTACATTTAGCCATTTAGCAGAAGCTCTTATGTAGAGTGACTTCAAGTGATTGAGCAAGTACAGGTTCTGGATTCTTCTCAAGAGCTGTAGTTGTAACCTTAACTATGTTTTTGGGAGTCTACTCACCTTCACTATTTTGTCACACAGCCATGGTGCGGTGGTGGTGCTAGTTGTGCACACATATGCCTGCCTGTTATAGAAAGTTGGGTGGACACTACGCAAACATTACTTTGTTATTCTTTATTTAAACAGTGGCTGACAAGTGATGGAGACTTTAGGCAAGAAACATGAGAGAAAGCTCTGATGAGATTCGATTGTATGGACTGAAATGAAAGTTCAAGCGAATCCGATATTGGGTGACATTATCACTCAGCTCCTGTATCTCAGAGCACGTGCAGTAGCTACTCAGGTTAAATGATTTTATGAGTAGGCATTCAGTAACTGTATCAGTCAGTGACTTCAATTTGATTTTCAGTTTTTGTCAGTGGTAATTTGTTTGAAGGTGAAATAGTTGAAGTGAAGGGTTAACATATTTGGATCTAACGATGTATGGGGGTGGGCTCAGTCGGCCCCACGGAGAGTTTATTCCTGGACGCCCAGATCCCGTTTTCAGCTCTAGAAAAAAAAAAAAAAGTGTCACTGGTCCACTGAGCAGGTTCCTGCTCTGCTCTGACATCTGGTGCCCTGTCTGTGCCAGGATGCCCCCGCCGCACTTAGGAGTGTGTTTCTGGCGCTGCACCTGAATCTTCTGTTCATTACACACACCCACACGTATAGATGCACGCTGAAAATATTGCACGGCTTGCACTTAATAGACACACTCGAACACACGTACACACACACAGGAGTTGTGGTGAAACGCACGCATGTTGTAACTGAAACAAGCAAATACTACTTGCCACTACAAGCTTTTGCATTTGAATATATGCACACACACTCACCTCAAATCACACATTAAAACCGGTGTGTGTGGTATGCATGCAACACACACATATATACACACACACTTTCACACACACACACACACCTAGCTCTCACACCAGTGCAAGAACATATGTCACCCCCAACTCCTCTGAGAATCAGTGTAATTAATCAGACCCTGAGATGCAGGCTGCGTTCAACAAACACGCATACACACACACACACGCATACACACACACACACGTTCACACAGTGCAGGAAGTAGAACACAGCAGAGAAATTGCTGTCAGGTAAGGTAGTAGTGTTTAGAAGGCTGTTCATTGCAGTGTCACTGTCTCTTGAATCTTGATGCACTTTATGCTGTCACTCTTTCTGTCACAGTAAAGAATGAACTACTCCTCTCTTTCCCTCATCCTCTCTTCCGTCTTGTTTTGTTGGCCTGAACCTACCAAACAATCCCTCTCGCAGACATGTGCCTAGAGCCAGGCACTTCTTGGACACTTCAAAACTTTTTTTTTTTTTTTCTCTCTAATCGCACTCTGAATGAATATGTAGCCAGGCAATTCAGTCTTAATTAGAGAGACCCTTATCCCAAGTACTGAAACATTAAGATGATGCTCTCTTCATTCAGGATTACTTTAATTGGCACAATTATTGTAATTTGGTTGCAATTATGTGTCGGGATAAAAGCGTCGTTCCAAAGCTCATGTGGGTGATTCCCTTTATGTGGAATCCTTTAATAAGCTCTTAAATATCTGGCCGCTAAAAAAAAAAAAAGCTGAGATCCTATTCTTTTCTGATGATGAATACTAAACTTTTCCTGCCCTCAAATGAAAAGTCTTTATTTTTTGCCACGCGGGCTATTGTTCATGTGAATTCCTGTCGCAGTCGTGACACTTTTTACAATGTAGATGCACGGCAAACGCTCAGAAATGGTTTTCCCCTCTCTCCGTGTCCTCTGAGGGAGCCCATTGTCCCCGCAGTAAATCCCTTCAGGAGGTATTTCAGTGAAAGACAGAGTAAAACTGGTAATTCGACCGCTCATTGCACTGCCATTTGCCAAGAGGCTGAAAAAAAAAAAAAAACGTGTGTGAATTTGTAAATTCTGTGATGTGAAGCCACCTATGTCTCACTAGAGTTCTTGGCTCCATCACTGATAGGACACAAGTATTGAGTCTACATACCAGTGTGCTGACAGGCCACCTGACTGTCTGTTAGATAAAGACAGACAGAAACAAAAAAGAAAGTGTGGTATGGATGAGATAAAGATAGAGAAAGGGAGAGGGATGGAGATAAGAAAGGGCATTAAGAGAGGGTGAGACGGAAAGAGAGTCCCGGTCTCAGGAGATAAAAGAAAGTAAATGATTCAAAGTGTATGAATGCTGTAGAGAATCAGACCAGAAACCCACAGGATTATTGCTAGATGGATTTGCCATCGGTGTTTTCATGTCTCAGGTGGATTCCAAGCCTCAGGTGATGCGGCTGCTCCAAGTGAGATAGTCCAGGTGGTGGACACACACAGATTCATGTGCATGTCCCCTGGGTCCTACATGGCTGTTTATACAGTGGAACTGGTCCTCTGCTGATTCCATTTGAGTGTGTGTGTGTGTGTGTGTGCGTGTGTGTGTGTTGGTCTGGTTCGCATTGTCGTTACTCCATCCCTCAGGTGTTTGTCGGTGGTGACTAAGGCATGAATCAGCCACAGCCAGTTCCACCACCACTCAACCCCCGCTGAGCTGCTTAAAATGTAAAAAGAAAAAAAAAACAAAACATGGCATCCGCAGCCAGTGTATGCAGGTGACACAGGAGGAGGAGGTGTGTGTGTGTGTGTGTGTGTGTGCAAGGTGAGTTTAGATTGTGTATTTGCGTGTGTGTAGGCTACCATGTGAGGACGGAAAGAACGTCATGCAGCATTCTTTGTCAGAAAATCCTTAAAGCCCTTTTCATTTCTGCCTGTAAGCCGAGGTTGAGGGATTAGTCTAATTGGTCTGAAACAAGAGAACTGCTCTGTTCCTTTTTCATACAAAGCATAAAGAATCATTTCAAATGCAATAAAAGCCTCAGCTACACCTCTGACTGACCACTGCTCTTTAGTCATAGAGTCATTCATCAGTGACAAAAAGGGTCGGATTAACATTTAAATGAGACACTGAGATGGAAGGAAAGGAGTGGTGACCAGAGAAGTGGACGTCTGCCCGATACTTTGGTATTTCTGTGGCGTTGAGCATTATCGCTGATCTCTCCACTCTCTCCACTGTCTCTTTGTGCTGGAACTGCTGGAAGGTGGGGGGCTGATTATAAATAGCAGCGTAGGGTTGCAAGAGGGTCAGCACTGACCTTTAAGTGGACAGCGAGATTCGCCACTCAGCCACCACGGGAGCCACAGGCACACTTGATAGTCACACACAGATATGTAGACACACACACACACACACACACACATACGCAAACACATCCGGCCCTTAACTGATGTTAACATCCTGGCTCTTCAAAAGTCAATGGAGGTCAGACTCAGGCACACACCCAGAGTGGTCTGTGTGTAGAAACCACTCTGAAATGCCAAAGAATGAGTAGACAAGTGAGGAAGCCCAAAGAAGGCGATTTGAAGATTTAGCCTATCCAGCCTATATTGGGAGGGATTATGAGTGTCTTTTTCTTCCCCATTCTTTGCTTTTAAAGCACGTGATCACGCTGCCAACCACTGTGTAGCTTGGGGATTTAGTTATCAGATTTGTCTTCTCGAACGATGCGCTCCAGGTTCTAAAGAAACTTCTTAATAGTCGGAAGAGGCTTTTCCTCGCTGCCTCTGACTCAGACAGAAATTAGAGCCAAGAAAGCTTTTGTAAAAGATTACTTCTCAGTTCTGCTTTTCAACACGTTTCTCCTTTCTCCTTCTCTTTGTCTAGCTCCCTTTATCGCTACATGCTCACCCGCTCATTGATTCTCCTATCCCTCTCTCATCTTATTTCTGATGCATGCATCCCTCTCAGTGAAGTTGACTGGAGGATTACTGGTTCAGTCTGAGAATCCCCAGCTTTATTTGCCATATTCATCACTCACTGTATGGATTTTCAGTCCATAACAGACTTATTCCAGATGTATTATCTTCTGCAGAAGAGCACATTTGTCTTCACTTTAGCAATCCACCCCACTTAACTCAGCATCATACGGACTATCAACTGGCTTTTACAGCTATAAAACAACCACATGCGCTGATATGAACTCAGTGGTGGCAATTAGTGTCACAATGAACGAACTCTGCCATGGCCCAAGGATGCTCCAAACTCTCCTCCTGCGCATAAATCACTAAGTTGAGGTTTAGTGTTTTACTATTTGTCAAGAATGAGGCCTGAGTGGAGGGTTCAGTTAAGGTTTTTGGGGTCTGGAACAAGGAGGCTCCATTTCGGCGCTACACATGAGTTTAATCAACATTTCAGGGAACCACGGAGTCCTGAGCCCGTCTCACCGAGAGGCCGCTCGCTCCAAAGCTGCTCGGTTTTTATCAGCCTGGTGTGTTTCCCATTAGCCTGCTTGTCTCTGTGGTTTGCTTTGGGATGCACAGGTCCAGCTTAGTACTAGAGAGTTTCAATTATTGGCCTAAACTCTGCCACGAATGTATATGGAAAGTCGTCAGTTGGCACTGCCAAGACAAGGAAGCGAGAAAAAGAGAAGGTTAGAGTGAGAGAGGAAAGCAGAGACAGAGGGTGTCCACATTACTTGAAGCATTTGATTCAAATCAAGAAAATGCGTCTGGATTTTAAGGAAACAAAGAACATGGCGTCATCTAAAGTGAAAACATATTTTTGCTCTCCCCCTCTGCCTTTTGGGTGGTGGAGGCCTTGGCAGCTTCCACTGTAACAATAACCTCTCTCAGCATTGATGCTTCAAGTCCACGCGCCAGCTTGCTTGTCTGTCCGCTGTCCACTGTTTTCCCACAGAGGGCCTCGCTCAGTTCATCCACGCGCTTGGCAGACACTTTGCCAGCAGCTCTGACATGACTCTGACCAGGAGAGGAATGTGCCGGACCCGGGCCTGGTTAACTTCTTCACCCACACACTGTTGTGCTGGTCTCACAGTGTCTGACATTGACACTCTTGAGCTTCTCAAACACAGTCTGCACAGGGGTTTGTCTGTTCTGCAGGCATCTCTCTCTGTCTTTGGGCCCCTTTATGGAAATGTTTGGCAGCAAGACCACCTCTTTGTGGCATGTGTGCGCATGTCGTCTGTAAGCACAGAGGGCGGCTGTAAAGCAAAGTCAAGTGGCACATTCATACTTTCAGTACCCAAAGAGAGGATGGAAGGGATAGAGAGATGAATTCTGCCCATTCCCGTCAGCTGCAGCGTGTGGGAGGTTGAGAGGAGAAGAAAGGCTATGCTCCAGTCAGCTTTGGGACCTATTGGCATTTGGATAAGCTCAGAAAGCTCCCAGTGGCCTTGCCACACAGAGAGTAGTTGGGCCTAAGCGGCTGTACTGCTGCAGCTATAAGCTGGGTCCTGTCAATGGGCCCATTGTGCAGGAACGGCTGCCGGGATGCCTGACGGCCTTTATCTCACCCGTCCTTGGTCTGCTTGAAAGTAGCACGCCGGCTTCCTTGGCACTCCAACTCAAGCATCCATCTTGTCATTTAGCGATTGATTGCTGATAAGAATGGCTTTGTTCATTTTGTTTGTCTCGTCTGTTCGCTGTGAGGATGACTAAGTCTGAAGTGATTTGAGTGTCAATTGCTTAGTGCCAAGGCCAACAACTCATCAGTAGTTAACTGCAAAGGATGTCATTTGAAGTGGTTACATCTCACTGACAAACTGTTGTTGTCATTTAATGGGTACTGTCTGCCATGTAACAATGAAAAACCGTAACGCCTGCCACAAAGTTTAATGTGGACTACCTTTCAATCCCACTTGGCTTTTCGTCAGATCAGAATGTACTGTTTGTCCTGTAACATGATGCTGTTCAGTACGTTGGCTAGAATCACTCAAACGGATTATCAGATGTCCGTTTATCAGTATTCCAGTAATTCTGTTCCTGCCTTCCACTGATTGGTGCTCTCTGGTTTCTAACAATAACCCGACAAGGCCAGTATTGAAGTGTGAGCTCCACTCAGTGTCCGACCAGTCAGCTGGGAACGCCAGGAAAGGATCTCTGACTCTCCCTCTTTCTCCTTTTTCTTTTCCATCTGTCAGGGTGCAACTCTGTGATGGATGCCTGTGATTTGTTCTGCTCACCAGCTCCTAGTTGTCTTTGGAAGTTGCATCTGTCTGTGCTACTGTTTGCAGTGGTACAACAGCACGCCAGAGTAAACACGCAGGTCAGCGAAATATGCACAATTGTAGCTAACATCTTGGACGCCATCGCTGTTGGATGGCATGTGCTGGATGATGCTTGTGCAGGATGAAATTGTATGTATCTTGTAGCACTGGGCAGAATTTTCTGAGGACAACTGAGGGTTCTTAAACTTTACAAACTTTCAGTTGTAATTATTAGTTCTTATATTAGCATCAAATGACTATTATGTTAGCAAATCACTAGTATTACGGTGTATATATATGTATACTATAGACAGGCTTAAATAGATGTATGAAAGATCAAATCTGAAGTAGCTAAAAGTGATTACTACAACTTTGTAAGTTTTAGTTTCAGATTCATGCTTGTCCAGTCTCAGTTTTGCCACAGAATGACTAAATTGTGTGGACACACCATCGAGTTATGTTAGATGGGCCTATAAAAAGACTCAAGATTCCTTAGAAAGTCTTTGGAGGGTGTTCTTTGTATAGCAAAAGGAAGTGCCGTGTGTCTGTGTGTGTGCGTGTGTGTGTGTGTCTATGTGCGTGTGTGTGTGTGTGTGTGTGTGTGTGTGAGTCACCGGCTCCTGTTGGTCTGTGTCTGCAGACCCACAAATAAACAGCAGTAAGCCAGCTGGAAATGGGGAAAAGCACAGGATTCTCTCAGTCTGTATACGGGTTAATACAGTTCATGGGAAAAGGAACCAAACACCCACACACACATAATGTACTCGCACATGCGCATAAACACACGCTCCGCTGTCATTTACGCTTTTGAATTTCCCCATCCTCACTGTCCAGGTGTCTGCGGAGGACACTGGACAGTTGTTTTCAGCACTGTTGAATGACTCAGCACTGGTGCCACTCATTGCTGCTTATGTATGGGCACGCAGGTAACATCTGCGCCTTCAGAGTCCTACTCTTATTTCCCAGCATAGGTCACGTGAGCAAGGTTCATCTGTGTGCCAACATGGAGCTTCCTTGACCTTTTGGGTCTTGTTAAAGGTTCTAATGGAAGAAACACTGAGAGGGCTTTGTCCACTGTAGCCCAGCTGTGCTTCTGTCTGTGTCCTCCTCGTTCACAGCTCATTGAATTCTCTCTGTCTATGTGTGTCTGTATTGGCAGTTGGATGGGGATAGTGGATAGTTAGGGTGACCCACCTGGACTTGTCTGCTGAGACATAGATCTCTATAGGCGGGTCACATAGGATTGGAACGAGGTGTAAGTGTGGAGCACAGCTGCAAAAAGTTTGATTTAGTGTCAATGATTTACAGCTTTTGAGTGAGAGTGTTTTTGAGGTCAACACTTGTGATGACTACACATTTGAGTTCTTCACTGTCACTGTCTTAAAGTTAGCATGTCAGAATGTCTTACAAGGACACCCCCCCCCCTCCACTTGCATTTCTTGCCAGACTTGTACATTTGGTCAGAGACATCCTGCAACCACAAGGTCACAGGTTCGAGCCCTGCTATAGCAGATGCGTCCATCACCAGCCATCTGTCCTGTCAAAATGTCCTTGAACACAAAACTGGTTCCCTACCTGCTCACTCGCTGTAAGCCCTTTGGATATTATCAGTGGAAATGATGTAAACTTGTCCACCCACCACTCAGGTATGAGAACCTCACTGGATTTGGATTCTTCCAGGCTGACGGGGCCATTTTGGCCAGTACGTTAACTGGATTAGGTTAGCTGATGGTTGGGTTATTAGCTAACAGTGTGTTGTGCTGAGCCCTCGCCAGATGCTGACCTCACCCTGACTTAGCTAGCATGCTGTAGCGATGGTACTAATCATCCAATCAAGTCACAGAAAGGCCAGCCTGTGTTCACTCTCAAAAACAGATCAGGCTCAGGGAAAAACCCTGTCTCGTCAGGCTGTGTTCCCAGCGTAGCATACCAGTACACAGACTGGGTGATGTATGGGGAGGAGGGTGAGTTTGGGTTGATCTGGAAGGAGGGGAGGTTACACAGGATGTAGGGAGAGAAAAGCATCCACTGAGAAAATGATGAAGGGTCAGAATGAGAAATGGAGGCAGAGATGAGAAAAATGTCTGCTCCCTACTGGAGTCTCCTCATTCATCTGATAAGAGCGGCACATTCTGGTGATGAATGGCCGGTGTCATAAGTCACTCCGACTTTCATATTTTCATGTCTGAATGATAGGATTAATGAGATATACTGATTGCTCTGAGTTGTTGGTGTTTGCTTCCCTTGTAGCCCAGGCCACATGTTACACTGTCCTTGATTAAACTGATATCTTTTTTAACCTTGCTCAGTTGAAAATGAATTTACTTCCTCATAACACTTCAGTATTCATCATTGCAGAAGTGTTTCTACGTCAAAACTACTGGTTTAAGCTTTAGTTTATATAGTTTGGTGCCAGAGATGATTTTAAAAAATAATATTCTATAAACTGAACACAGTGTGTTTTAATCTGACGTTGTTAATATGATGTGTTTTCTGCGGTATACACAGGAAAAACTATCACACAGTAATGGAACAATCTCCAAACACGGTGTTTACTTAGGACCTCTGATAACAAACATCATGTTAACTGTAGCAGCGCATCATGACGCGCTTCCGTCTGCTGCTTGCTAAATTACCCTGATTATCATCTTCTCAGGTTTCCTCCTCTGCTGAGAAAAGATAACATCCCTCACTCTATCTGTCCTCGAACATCCCCCCCTTTCACTATCTTGCCTTCTCTAAATCCGGTTATCTCTCTACTCTCATGATGATGATGACCGTTGCATATCTCTTCGATCTTAACAGTACTGCTTGCTATTTCCTCTTTTCTTTTTTCATCAAAATGTGATGTTTTTGCGTTTTGTACAACACATCCATCTGTCAGAATTTAGTGTAAACCGACAAGTGGTGACATATTCGTGCCATTTGAAAGTGAATAAGGATGCACAGTTTATTGTATTATCCTTTTAATAACCATTTGGATTTCTTCAGTAAAGAGTTAAATAAAGACAATCATAGTAAAGAAAAAAATAACAACTGTAACTCTAACAAAAATCCCTTTCTCTTTTTCCTTTTCTCCTCTGAAGACTCTCCAAGAACATCCCCACCACCAAAGATGTGGAGCCACTGCTGGAGATCGACGGAGACATCCGCAGCTTCGAGGTGTTCCTCTCCTCCAGGACACCCGTCCTCACTGCCAGAGATGTGGAGATGTTCCTGCCCTGCACTGTCAACCTGGACCCCAAACTCAGGGAGATCATTGCAGGTGCGTACATATTCAGGAAATTGTACAGATGGTGACAAATGAAGAGGAAGCCATACATAAAGTGTTTCAGTAACCATGAACTGCTGGAACAGCTTCAGTTGTACCTTGTTATTGATTCTTCACGTCTCTGGAACTCCACACTGTTATACTGTTATACTCATCAAACCATTCACTGACCTTTTGTGCCCTGTATGGAGGCATCTGCATTTGTTATGTTTTTCCAGTCATTGATATAGGTTTTTCCTTTTAATTTGTCACATGTGTGTATATTTGCACTTATTAATGAAAGGTTTTATTAAATTGAGCTTTACATTTATGTATGCTGAGTTTTGCATTGACATGTTAAACCAGATCCACTTTGAATGAGTGCAGTGAGTATAGAATTGTTAAGCTTCAAATCTGTGACAAACCCTCTATGCACTTAAAACCCACAGACACACATAAACATCCGTCAGTCAAAGCATGCCGTCACTTTAAAAAGGCTGTTGTTGATGTGCAATTAAGACTGAAGGTTCAGGAAGTCTCGGTTCTGCTCTGAATAAAATCTTACTGATGGATTTAGAAATCTTTAAGGTCCACTTCTCTTATTCAAAAGTCATCACATACAGAGATACAAAAGAGATACATAGAGGCAAGAAGAACTGTGCTCTACGTGATGTGCCAGCACATTTGGAAGTGACATTACTCATAACATTGCAGCAGGGTCTGCTCTAAAATCACCCACTGCAGGGGCTCTCAGAAACCCACAGCTCAGTTCTCATTCCCAAACAATCAAATGTCAAGTAGGTTGCATCTACAGCACTGTGGGATCAACACAATATTTTCACTCGCTGTCGCCAGTCTGCTTCTACTGGTACACCAGGTTTCACAGTTTGTAGTTAGGGTGACGTAATATTGCATCCCTTTTAAACTGTAATCCAGAGCGGGCGCTGTACTTTTGCTACCGTGCGTCAGCGTCCGTTCGGCCCATACAGGAGTGTCAATGACGCCTAGTGTGAAGCTGCTGCATCATAGTGTTAAGAGTCTGTTCCGTTGAGTCACGCAGGACGCAGCTGACCAAGCTCTACAACCAGACGTCCAGTCTGTAAGGAGGTTTCCTTTCCTAAATGTGTGTAGGTGTGTATATCTATCCACGAAACATGTGTTTACCGGCGTATGTGTGTTTGCTCAAAGGTGTGTGGGTGTTTTTACCTCCACACGTGTCTCCAGGGAGTGGAAGGTGAGCAATGCTCCATCCCAGTCATCCCGTTCCCTCCACTCCCTCCGTGGTCAGTCGGTACTTGGTGCCCAGTGTCCTGTGGCCAGCCAGTGGGCAGTGCTGTCAGTGATACCCGCCCATGAGCCTGACTCACATCATAAGGCTTCCATTGTGTTCACAGGCTGGATTGGGTCTCACTCAACGTGTCATTCAGCAGCCACTTGTATAACCAGGAGACATTCTGGTGCCTGCTTCTGTTTCTGGTTCTTACTTTCTGGCCAGCCGCACAGAGCCACTCTGTTCTGTCCCCGGGCTTATTTAACTTTAATTTGGGAGGTTTTACCAAAGCTCCTACTCAGCTCCCACTCCACTCCTCTCGTAGTCAAATTGATTTATGTGAAAACAATCGTGGCAAAGTACTTATGAGATAGTGTCTATGAGTTCACGTGGTCTGCTCGGTTTGTTTACATGGGTAAATTTATATGTCAGGGACGGTGAGGGGCTCCATGTGCCAGTCGTAACGTGGCTGGCGTATCGTTCTTAAAAAAAAAACAGAATATCAACGCGCCTGCTGCTTTGTGAGAAAACTGAGTAATAGAAATCAAAGTTAGATTGAAATTCAAAGTTGAAGGTTGTTGTATTTGTAACATCTGCGGCTGTTCTCTTCAAAATTCAGTTGTTGGTCTTCTATTTTGGATAAGAAGAACATGTTCAGGAACAGTGTTTCTGTTGTATTCCCTGTAGTACTTTCAGAATCAAGGAATTTTGCTCTTGTGTACAACGATTGTTTGATATGTATTTTTCTCTCTGGATTCACAACTGTCTAAACTCTCTGGAGATGACGGAATAAAGCTACATTTTTGATGCGTGGGTGGATCTGAAGGGTCTTTATAGTCATCGCCAAGACATGATCATCAGCATCGCAGATAAACAGTTCATTCTCTCTTTCTTTTTGTTCTTTTTTCCCCCCTCGTTTCTGTCCTCTCTTAGATGTGCGTGCGGCCAGGGAGCAGATGCACATTGGAGGAGTGACCTATCCCACGCTGCCCCTGCAAGAGGCAGTGCCCCGTCCACAATCAGGTTATGGCCAGCACTCCGTCGCCTGCTCCCCGGCAGGCTCCTTCACCGGATCCCTGCCTCCTCAGCCCCACAGTTCCTACTTCAGTGGGATGACTGGTCCGCAGCACCCCTTCTACAACCGGGTGAGGCAGGACAGGGGATACTGTTGAGATAACCAGTCCTCAACTTACTACTTTAGAGTCCATCAGGTGTTCATATTGATGTAGAAAAGCCCAATTGAAAATGTGATTGTCTTGATAAATTGAAGGTGAACCAAATGAATGTTGTTCAGTATTTACATTGGAATCCATGACAACTATCTAATAGCGACATTAGCAACAGTTCCTGACATTTTTGTTTGTGTTCGCCTGAGTTCCCTCATATGATTTTCATTTTATTTTTTTTTACCTCCTCTCCTCCCCATTCCTTCCTTCTCCCCTCATAGCCTTATTTCCCCCATCATGTGTATCACCTGCCAAGGCATTACTCCCACCATGTCCCCTCATCCTTCCGTCACTCCATTAAACCACCCGGTCAACTTAAGGACAGCACCAATGGACTTGTAAGTAATGAAGTAGTGCTAGATCCATCTAACATGTGCCTACATCCTGCTCTAGATGATGACAGCTTCAGATACATTAGCTGGTGTATCGGTTTTCTTATGCAACAATGTGTGATTTGATTGATGACTTAAATCTGAAATAATCGTTATTGCTCTGCTCTGTCTCCTGTTAAAAAAAATAGCCAAAAAATTGAAACTGTCATTTCCTTCATATGAATTAGTCTGATAATATGAGTTAAGAGATGGATTGTTCCATTTTTATTATACATTTTCTAAATTTAATTGTTTAGGTTGTTAAGTATGCTATCAGGTCCATTGTGTCAACCTACCACATGAACATATATCTCACCACAAAGCCTGACCTTCTTTTCTTTTTTCAACACTTTCTTTTTCTTCCTCATTCCTCCATCGTTTTCTCCCTTCATCCTGCAGTTCTCTTCTCCTCATTGTGATGTCATGTATTATCATTAAACTTTCCATTATCGCCTGACGAATTTAGTGTCGCAACAGCCCCTTTGCCCAACCGCTGTTGCTATGTCCAGACCCAGAGTAAAGAACTGGAAAGTTATTCCATAAATAAAGCGGCCGGTTAACTCAACCCACTTCAGCCTTTCTCTCTACACAACCTTTGTCTCCATTCTGTGCCCATGTCAGGATGTTATTGCAGAGGATGCCAGAGAAGGCCTCCCCTCCTGTCTCTCTGACCCCACCATGGTAACCTGATTAACATGAAAAGGCATATGAGTGCATACACTGCACACATATACATGCAGTCGCAGTTGTGTAGCATTAGGGATTTGCTAATATGTAGCTAGTCCCTACTTATTTGGCTGACGTTTTAACCAATGATTTTAAATGCATTTTTTTATGTTAAGTCGTAACATAAGCATGTTAAAAATGCACGCCTGTATTTTTGCAGACCCTTGATGCATGGAAACTTGCAGTTGTTGCATGCACATTGACTCATTTGTCACTATTTAATTCACGGCTGTGGTTTTTACAAAAGCTGAGAGAACAAATATAGACTATCACACCCACTGCTCACTATAACACCTGCTACTACAATATATACTTAAAGCTGCATCCGGTATGACTACGACCACTAAAGCTGGTTAGCACAAACTATAGCATATGTAAAGTAGCATGGCAGAGTTAACACATCACACTCTCTTTAAAATGGACATAAAAGTGTTGTTAACCCAACTCAGGAATGCATGGAGTCGCACTGAAACGAACCTGAATCTCTACACCCAGACATTCACACATTTCAAGAGAGAGCAGCTTCTATTAGAACAATTTAATGATAACGCTACTCAGATTTCTGCTCCACAAAGCCACTTATCAGGGCACTGCCAGCAAGCGTTTAAAGGAGCTGTATGAAAGATTTAAATATAGATTAATGAAATGTTCCTTCTCGCCATCTCACTTCTCTCTCTGTATTTCTGTATCTTTTTTTTTTTGCTCTATATCTTCCTCCTTTCCTTTATACCTTCATCACTTTCTTAAATGTTATAAGCTTTTTCATTCTTCATATCTCCCTCCTGCTCTTTTGTCTCCTCTCCTCTGCAGTATAAATTTCTTCAGTTTCATCCCATTCTGGCTGTTCTATGTACATTAGCCCATCTTATCCCTTTCTGGTTCACACTTGATCTCTTTGTGTAGCATTCACATGCGCCTGTATTTCTGCAAATGTGTGAATGTGGACGTGTGTGCACACTGGCTCATTTGCGTGTGACTCTTTGGATATGTAAGCAGGCCTAGCTCAGTGTAATTGCCTAGCTGATATAAGTGTGAGTATGGATTCCTCGGGCTGCCGGGATTATCATCAGAGCAACTGTTGGGGGCTGGCAACACACACACACACACACACACACACACACACACACACACAAGCACACATACTGACAATGAGCCCAGCGCTGGTAAAGCTTATCTCCTTACCAAGACGCTTCCTCCCTCACAGAGCTCTGTTTCCTCTTCCCCATCCTTCTGCCCAGCCCTGAGCTCAGCCCAGCTGTAATTACAGTCTTATCACACACACTGGGAGGGTTCACACACAAACACACACATACGCGTGAACGCAGACACAGCCGCAGACATTTGCGCTTTCGCTCACGTTCTTGGAACACACGCTCGACGTCTGAATCGAAGCGTCGTATTCAAGGCCTGCCCTGAATTGAAACTTCTGCTTTTTTTTTTTTTTCTTGCTTAGAGTGAGAGATGTCTCATTCTCTCACTCGGTTTTTGTGTCTGTGTGTGTCTCGTCCACAATCCGTTCTGTCTGCAGATTATGACTCTAAAAGCCGGCTGACTCCAGTGAAAACAAAATCTCCTTGTGTAATAATTCTACTTCCAATAGCCTCGTCTTTTTCAGGCTAACGTGGCTGGCGAGCTGCTGCAAAGGAGCCGTCCCCTCCCCTGCTGCGAGACAGATAAATGTCTGTCTGCCCTGTAGTCAGTGTCTCTCCTGTCCCCTGATGATGAGTTCAAAATGCGCTTGTGTTCTTCTGCTTGTCTGTCTGCATTTTCTGCCCCCACACCCCACCCGCCTTTTTTTTTTTTTTTCACAGGTTCTGCGGCTTTATACCGCTATAAATGTCTGTGTGTATTTTTGTCTGACTATTTGTCCGTCTGCTTCTTTTTGTCTCCTTATCAAGCATTTAAAGGCGCTGCCTTACAAATTAAAGCAGGTACACTTATTGGTTTCATGGCTACTTTCATCTCTGCCTCCAACCCCCTCTCCATCTTCCACCTCATCTCTAACGCTAACACACTGATTCATTGCTTCCAAGCATGCTGTAGAAAGAGATATTATCACTTAGAAGTGAACTTTCGGTCTCAGTGTGTATGAAGTAGTTGAGTAGATACACTAATGTAGTTTCATTCCAGAGTAAAACCTGCATTATGTGGACATGAACAGTAGTTAAACTCCCGGAGTGCCAGTCTTTATCCTTTTGCCCACCACGACAGAAAGTTGGCACCTACTATTGTGTACTGTATTGTTTGCGCTGCTTATTCTTTTTTGTCTAACAACCACTCAGAGTCCAATTAAGCTCTACACTCTTCTCCCTCGAAACCAGAAACAAAGCCGGGGGGCTTAGTCTGAAGCCATGTCTTAATGGTGTTAATAGCCGGGGAGAGCAGAGATGACGAGGGAGGGAGGGAGAGAGGGAGGGAGCAGGAAGAAAAGATGGGGGAGAGAGGAACAAGAGTGATGGAAAAGAAAGTAGGAGGTCAGCGAGGGAAGGAATGCAAAAGGAAGGAAGGAAGGAAGGGAGGGAGGGAAGGAAGGAAGAAAAGAACGAGAGCTAGGGTTCACAAAGACTAGCAGACCCAGAGAGGAGAGGGGTGAGTGAAGAAAGGGAGGGGAGTGGGATGAAGAGGTTTGTTTAGTTTTTGTGCCAGCGGGTAGCATGTTGGCTGTCTGTGAGGCCTTGAACAGCATCAACAGGCAGTTGGTATTAGTCACATCAAGCCTCGTAGCTGCTCCACAACGGCCGCTCGGCTCAGCTGCGCCTCACAGACTTACAGACTCCATCCCTTAAGTGTTGTGCACACACTTAACGTGCTTATATATACACTGAGAAAAAGAATAAGAGCAGGTAACAGTGTATTTGGATAGAGTGGCAGCTTTGTTTACTTTTACACTTACACTGTGTGACTGATAGAGAGAATTACTGCGTGGGATTGTGGTTTTGCACCTCTGTGTGCTTCACAGTAACAGGTCTGCACGTCTCTTTGTCAGGAATTGTTGCTCGATTTGCCCTAATCAACGTGGTGGGAGTGACGAGTTACTCTAACAGAGTGCGCAGTTTGCCTTTGGTAACCGTAACTCACAAAAAAATCCCTGAATATGTTGTTTTATGTTCTAATTGTACATATGTGTGTGTGTGTGTGTGTGTGTGTGTGTGTGTGTGTGTGTGTGTGTGTGTGTAGGGCTCTCCTGCGGTCCTGCTCAGCTCTATGAACACAGATGCAGTGTGTGAGCGTCTCAAACAGATTGATGGAATCGACCCCAACATGCTGTCTCAGTATACCTCCACCGTCAAGAAGGTACGTTCAAAAATGTTATCCATGTAGTCTCTGCTAAATATAATGAGTTACTTACTTTAGCAGAAAATATTTTTTTTCAATGGTTTCATGATACTTTTCATTTCAAAGTACTTGACCTGCGTTCTTGTGTAACTTTTTTTGCTCTTCACTGCGTCCCCACTTGATTGTGTTGTAATTGTTTTTTGTTTTTGCCTAATCCAACTTTGCACATGTCAATAAATATCCAAGGAGGGTTGAATCGAGGACAAGTGGACATCGTTCTAGATACTTGAAGACTTTTCGCCTCTCATCCAAAGGGCTTCCTCAGTTCTAACTGACTGCCAGGTATTTAACCTCCGTGGGGTCATTAACAAGGTCATCGATACCACTTGGTTCGTTAGTGCTCCTGGCTGTTGTAACAAGAGTCGTTGGAGTCACCTGAGGCCAAATGTAAAACAGTAGTTGGAGTTGTCACGTGAGACCTGATGTGAATAGTTGTAAAATCTCCTGAGAAGAAGATTTAACAAGAAGAGTGAAGGAGGCTTTCTACGTCAAAGCAGAGAAACCATCCCTCAACAGAGGAGGAGGTCTGCGACACCACTTATCCGCCACCTACAATGCTGTTCTTTCATCCCCTCCCAGGAGACTTAACAACCATTCACATTTGGCCTCATGTGACAACTCCAACAATTGTCGTTTACACTTGGCCTCGGGTGACTCCAACGACTCTTTAACGACCATCATTAAAACTGCCAGGAGCACTAACAAAGAGTTTAAACACCTGGGACTACCCGCCAAGTCAGTTAGAACTGAAGAAGGCCCTCGGATGAGAGACGAAACGTCTTCAAGTATGTACAACAAAGTCCGCTTGTCCTCGATTCAACCCTCCTTAGATAACAATGACCTGGATGACTGAGAATCTTCACAGACATGTCAGTCAATCAATCAATCAATCGCTGAACAAACCATTCAGTCCCTTCCTTGTCTATTGCAGGCTAATATAAACGGACGGGTGCTGTCTCAGTGCAACCTTGATGAGCTGAAGAAAGAGATGGAGATGAACTTTGGCGACTGGCAGCTCTTCAGGGGAATGGTGAGACTTTAAACTTTATTAGTCTGACAGCCCGCTTTAATATTAAGCTGTAATCTTGTATATAATGGATTATTAACTCAGAATAAGTGTGCTACCTATAGACAAAAAAGATTTAAAAAAAAAAAACATCTGTCCACAAACAACAGTAACAACCACATACTTTACTTTAGAGTAAATGCTTGAAACAGATTTACATTAGCATACATGCTCTTCACTGTGATACTTTGCAGACACTCAGCTCTGCCAGGGCCCTCCTGTTGATATACGTTAGCTCTTGTTTATTCCAAAAAGAAGCAAGACAGCAAATTGTAATACAACATCTTGTGCTGCGCTGAGATATTGGAACAGGAGATTTTATAATCCGTATTACGAGAAGCGCACTAGTCAGTCAGCCTGGAGTCCAGTAGGCTGAGCCGGGGCTGAAATCACTAACACGTGTAGTCGGCTCCACTTCGTCAGATGTCAGTCTGTGTTCCTAATACCAAACCAGAGCCCCCGATTGGTCGTGTTTTACCGGACATCTGATGCAGAGCTCATGCAGGAGCAGCTGGAAAGTGCACTGGCATCACGGCTCCATGTAACCAGTGTTGTTCTGCCAGGACGGAGCCAGCACAGCCATCTGGTTCAAGATGGCTGACTGATATCTGGATGAAGGGAGGTTATTGTCGGGCAGGAGTGGACAGCTGAGTAGCTCCACTTAAGGAACAGCTCACTATTCTCCTCTCACAAGCACATGATGTTGTTGCTGTCTAACATACTTGTTTTGTTTGCCACAGACTTTAAAAAAAAAACTTCTTTACCATTGACTCTGTTTCTTAAAAGTCAAATGACTGATCTGAAATATTGAATCGCAATGTCTTTTCCCAGGTGATGGAACAAAGACATGCTGAAAGCCAGGCTCTGCTTCAGGATGAGTCCCGAGCTACTAGCGAGCAGGGCAGCAGCGTGCACCACGGGGAGCCCAGCAGACGCTCAGGGGGAGTCCAGCATGAAGGGGGGGCCTTCAGCCTCAACCTCAGCTTCGAAGAGCTCAGTGGAGCAGGGCTGGAAGAGGCTCCAAGATACATCAACCACTCACACTGGCCGGTCAGTCATTCTGTCAGGAGCTCAGTGTAAATGTACCACAACAGCAGATATGATCAGATAGACGTTCTGTACGCATGCACATTTTACTCGCCCACATTTACACGTAAAACAGATAAGAGGTATAAAAATTGATGGTGTAAGCGTATAATTTGCGTATCGCAAAGTTACATACCCAAAACTGTCACACGGCCACATGTCCTCTGCACCAAGCACACATTTAGCCAGTGTGCTGGTGACATTAATGTGGTTTTGAGCAAGAAAAGATCAGGGCAGAATTAAAAATACACACGCACACACAGACTGCAGCGCACCAAAAGGTGCCAAGGGGCCCCCTGTTTGTTATTTTCACCTTCCCTATTCCCAATTTGCAAAATCTCTGAGAAACGAGCAACACTCACACGTAGACAGCTGGCTCCGCTTCTATTTTATATGATCTCACTTTGTGATCTGTTTCAAATTCAAATCATCCAACACTGAAAACACCACAGCTTTCATTGCCACTCCGCCTGCTGTCTTTGCCAGTAACTTTTTCAGCGTATCCTGTTCTCATATTCTGAATGTTTCATCCGTTACTAATGTAAATATGGAACTTTATTTTTAAAAACCCTATTGTAACTGCCACATAGTCACGTTAATTACATTCAGGTGTCGTGCACTCTATCCTACAGCAGTCTCGCTCTGCAGTTACCTACAAAATGAACATATTCATAAACAAACTCACAGTGGATGCACACGAACACCGATCTAACTTTTTTTCTCATCTTGTCAGGTGACAAATCTCCGCACCTCGAGCATGTCCAGCCTCAACTCCCAGGAATCCTCTAATGACATCTGCAAACTGACAGACAAGCAGCAGGCTGAGTATCGTGATGCCTACAAGGAGTACATCGCACAGATGGCCCAAGTGGAGATGTCCGGCAGTGGGGGAGAGAGGCCCGTGCAGCCCCACCCCGGACAATTCCTCCAGGCTGGCAGCTCAGAGGAAAAAGGGGTGAGTGGACAGTCATGAGTTAACTGTTGAGTTTTTATCACTGCATCACTAACAGCATAAATAGTTTAGTCAAATCAGAGTAGAAGCTCCCACTGTCAGTAAACGGGGAAAAAAAAAACCCTATGTGGTTTAATTTACTGTTGCCATACTTGTGTAGACACAGCTCTGAGGTTAGCCTGTATGTTGTGTCGATCTAAAACTTGTGTTTTTAAATGTTGTAAATTCTCTGGCCTGTCCAATGTTAAGAGTCTTATTCTATGCTGGGAAAGGGGAGATCACTGCTTCTTGCATTTCTTAATTATTGGCTTATAGTCTTTGTTTCTCTTGGCACATAACAGAGAGACAGGAATCCCCTCTTCAGAGGCCTCTCAGCCAACAGCACAGGATACTGTATATTTTCATGTCCTTCTCATTGAATCCTCTTCCCATTCCCCAGGCCAAGGAGGGAGCTGACCAAGACAGCCGCAAGTCCTTCACCAAGAGAGGCTCCAAGACTAGTGATGCCACAGACTTCGCCTCAGGGACAGATGCCCAGCTCCTAGACCCAATCAGCGAAGAGGATGAGAAGCTGGACCACAGCACGGCATCCTCCAGGACGCCGGGCTCCAAGAAGAAAGATGCCGGGCCATGCTACCACAAGCTGCCCAGCGATGAAGATTCAGGCCCAGAAGAAGCTGACAACACCACACCTCTCCTCCACAAGGAGGCAAGAGCTGGTGCCGCGTCCCCCCACAAAGCCTCCCACCCCAGTGGGCTGCTGACCAAGCCTGGCTTCCTCACCGAAATCCTCCTGGATAAGAAGGACTCGTCCGACTCAGGGATGCGCTCCAGCAACAGCTCGTCGGACCGCTCTCTGGAGGAGGCTGAAGGAGACGCCGTAAGAGGGAGAGAAGCATTGAAGCCCAGCCTGATTGAACTGGAGCTGGAGGGCCTGGTGAAGAAGAGAGGCCTCCTCCCCAGCAGCCTGAGCGGCCTGCAGGACGCGACAGTGGCCCGCATGTCCATCTGCTCCGAAGCTCCGTCCGAGGCCAGCCTGATGGCCAGCAGCCCCGACGAGGGGTGGCCGTCCAGCGGGGTGAGCAACCTCAACCGCACCGACAGCAACACCACCCTTAACAACAACACAAACAGCCTGAGCGACACCACCACCACCACCAACTCCAACACCAACAACAGCCATCAGCAACAAGCTAACATCACAGGCACAGAGTCCACCACCTCCTCCTCCGGCATCATCGACTCGCCAGCTGTCATCGTCACCCCCGGCAGCAGCAACACTGCCAACACCACGGCTGCCACCGTCCATCGCAACCAGAACCTGCGCACCATCAGCCTGGGAGATGAGAGAGAGAGCGTCCTCTAAGAAGCCATATGTGGTTTGTTATTCTGAGAAGGTTCACGTAGGATGTTGTTCTTAATGTTGTTAGTTGACGTAATTGTACTGTTGATGTCGTGACGTGTGCCAAAGTAGTAGAGTTTATCTGTGTTCAACTGTTGGGAAGAAAAAAGTAGGAAGTGTTGCTGTGAATCAAGGGTAAAGCAATGAAAAGCTTCAGTTACTCGGTTAGTATAAAAAATCATCTTAATCTGATACATTCATGAATACATTACATACACAAATACATGTTTTTGTGATCCCATTTCTTTGGATAGTTACAGTGATTTCTTTCTCATGTGAATGTGGTGCTGTTATATGGAAATGGTGTGTTTAGTGATGGAATGTTTCATGTTACAAAAAAAAAAAAAGTGTTGCCTCAGAAAATGTAGCTACAACTGAAAAAGTTTAGCAACGTTACTGAAGCCTCTCGGCTCCAAAGCGTCCTGTGCGGTGCGATGTTTGGTAGTTAAAACATTTGAACTAGTTGGAAATGTAGACAGTGGTGCAGTTTGTTGTTGACAGTCTCCGTGATAGAAGAGGCTTTTGCATGCACTATTAGACTCCAAAGTGGTGATTGTCTTTTCCAAAGTTACTTGTGAAACTGTTTTGTGAATCAATAAACATTTTTGGCTATGTGGACCCTTGTAATTAAGTCTTGTGTTTTCTATTTTCTTCTCTTCCTCGCAGGAAAATCAGATGTTTCTACAGTGAACACTGAGTAGACTGGGATTAACCTGTAAATAAACCAAAATACTCTACAATTAAATGATGTATCTAAAGCAATTTGAGAAAGGAAGAAGGGTGACATGCAAGGGGGTGGGCTTCATTGGTAGGATTCATATTGGCCGATAGATGGCGCACTCTCCATACAAACGTGCTGCAGGCTGGTGGCACAGACACTGCCTGACAGATTAACTACTGACTCTAACAACTTCAGCTCAGTGACTCCCAAAGTGGAGTTTGGGTACCTGCGGGGGTCATATAGGAGGCTCCTATGGTACTTTGCATTTAACTGTAAAGAAATCATAAACAGAATTTATTTACTTTATAAAGTACTGGTGGAGTGAAAGTTTTCATGGGTAAAGTTTTTACACAGATTATACACATTTAATCAAGAAAAATCCTATAAAGGTGCCTTGGGGTAAAGTCATCAAAAGTGGGTTCATATCTTAATGGTCAATGTTGTGAAAACGTTTGGAAAGCGATGCTGTAATGTAAAGGAGATGATTGACAGCTGGGTCAACTGTCACCCAGTAGCCTATAGTATACTGGCTACCACTGCCTCTCTCACCACAGCACCTTTCTGCGGTTGATGCCTCCTTTAAAGAATATTACGCACTGCAGTCGTGAAAAGATCTTTTTGGTCATGGACTCCTCGGCTCAATATGTCGCCCTCTAAGCTGAATTGTTACACCATCGCTTGCTTCACATTTACTGGCACCAAAGCAGCACATGTATTGCCTCCAGGTGCTCTTAATACTTTTTTTTTTATATTTCACCTGGCTGATGGTCAAACATTTGGACAGCAGTGCTATTTGATTTGGCAAATGACAGAAAAGGTCACCAATTTTTTTTTTATTTTGAGGAGAAGTGCGTTTTGTCAAACTTTTGGAGAGAGCAACAAATAGGCCCAACCAATTAAAAGTTAGTTCGAATTTAAGAAATAAGCTCTCGTGAAGTGAATATTACTTTGGAGTCAGTTACGCATCACGGCCCCTGTTTCACCTTAAAATTTCCATAATTGTCTACTTCTTTTTAAACACATAGCCTACAGCCCACTGCTTTAATGGCTGCGGCTGTCACGCTAAGCCATTTAATCCTATTTACTTTACATAGCGTGTAAGAAAGTAAAAGTGCAGTCAGTTCGCCCTAAATAAGCCTTTATGCAACTGTGCGCCCTCAGGTCGTGTTTGCCTCAAGGGGAGGGGGGTGGGGTGGTGGGGGACGCTGTGTTTTAGACCGTTATAGGTCACATACTGCAGGTCTGATAAGGACACTTTGTTGTGGGATTTGTTTTTTGAAGTGCGTCTGATGTTCGGTGTTCATATAGCGCTGTCATGTCCCATACAGTCATGGAGAAAGTCAGCTGGACGCACAGCTGGAACACTGATTTTACGCACTGGTTTTGGTGTCTTCCACTGGGGTCAGGATTACAGCCTGCTCTCAAACCACTGACACCCAACACTGAATTCTCAACTCTCCCACCCACCCCTCTCCCCCCCCAAAAGAAACATGTTCAAATGTGCGTTTTTGATTTATTTTTGTATAAAAAAGGTACAATTTACTTTTATAAAAAGTTTCAGAATAATTAAGTACAACATTACACTTTTGCAGAAGTTTCAAATTCCTGCAACTATACAAGATAAACTCCCGAGAGTTCACAAGGTTTCATTCTTTCATTTAACTTTTTTCCCCACTTTTCTTTTTTTTCCTTTTTTTTTTTTTTTTTTTAAACAACGTCCAGTCCTTCATGTGCCAACAACTCTGACAAGACAAGACTAAACTTTTTACAGTAACTAACCAAGTTGTCTTTTCTATTCACGTTCCCACCTTCGCAAAAAAAGCGAAGACTTCAACAAGGAGGGGACAAGGGTGAAAGGGGAGAAATAATCCTTGTGACAATAATCTCGTTTTTCCTCCCACTGTCGGGAATATAACGTGCCTTCCATTTTCCAGAAAGGACCCACAAATAAAAAAAAATCTTAAGTTAAATAATAATGAAGTGTCCAAACAGAAAACACATCACATAAGATTGTCCCATAATAAGCAAAAGTCTCTTGATTTCAGCGTCAGAAGAAAAAGAAAAATCCAGGCCTGGAGGACAGAGGTTGGAGGAAGGGGGGGAGGATGGGTGGGTGGAGGTGGTGGTGGTGGTGGTGGTGGGGTGGGGGGGAGGAAAGTCCTGCTCCCCAGGTCCTGTGTGTGTTTTTGCGTCTTGACCAAACACCTGCAAAAGATTGAGAAAGAGAGGCGTGTTTTAGAAAATGCAAACAGGGCAGAGATCCGGACAGACTGGCGCCAGGGAGGAAGCCGCAGTTTTTAACATTTAACCAAACACTCCCAATACTAAGCAAACCCTGCGCTCCAGATGTACACACACACACACACACACACACACACACACACACACACACAGGGAGAGAGAGAGAAACAGAGAGAGAGAGAGGGAGAGAAGGGAGGGACGCACACACACACTTTTCGCACAACTTCAGCCTACAATCTGGGGAAGAATCAGCGTAATTGCCGCTCAGCTGGCGCCTACCCACTTCTTGTACCAATTATGTGCAGACATCGTAGTAGCAGTAATCCAAACAGCCATTATTTTCCTGTTGCAGATGCTCTTCATTATAGACACAAGAGGGTATAATACAACCCTGACGACTACTACTTATATACAGTAACCCTGAGCAGCCTGGAGCTTCCATTTTATTTTCAGTGCAAAAATAAAAATAAAAAATAAAAAAAATGAATCTGCACCGAAATGTCTTTGGACACAGCAGAGCAATTACAGATGAATTATTCGATTAATGCGATAAATCGTTCGATTTGGGTCACCTTACTGACACAGTTAAGTCCTAAAGGGTCTTTTTTTGTTTGTGATTCTGCTCCTAACTGATTCTCTTTTAAGCCTCAATTTAAATAAAAAAAAATATATATCATATGTGATCAAATTTGGATTCAAGTCAAGCCAACTGTCTGTGCCTTGTCATAACTGACGCGCAGTGTTGCAGCGCATACTCATGCAAAACATATTGGGACCTTTTAGAGCAACGTGAGACGACAGTCACATTAGCAGGGAACAAATGGATTGGTAAATGGTAATTCTAGCCCATTCTGCTTCAGCAGACTGGGAGACAGGCTGTAGCGGAGCCTAAAAGCCCTGGACAGAATGCAGCAGCAGACATGAGGACAGCCTACTTACCGCTTTAACGATGCAGAGTCCGGCTGTCATCTGTCATCAGCTCTGATGGCAACTCCGGGGACTGAAAACAAACAAACAAACAAACAGACCAAATGTTTTTTTTTTTTCGTTACGCAGCATCAGATTGAGGTGTCTGGCATTGCAACAGTGTTATGTAGGTCGAATCGTTTCCTCATCTGATTCAGAACAAAAGGGAAAAACACACACACACACACACACACACACACACACACACACACACACACACACACACAAACATGCCATTTTCCTTTTACCAACAAGCCATTTTGTGCGAGTTACGCATAGGCTACAAAGACGCGCTGGCTATGCGCACAAATAAAACACACAACATTTCTTTCACAACACACCAGTCTGTCGTTTCCTCCCCCCCTCCTCCTCCTCCTCCTCCAGTTAGGATCAGCTACGGTGTAATTACCTGTAACGACAAGATGCTGATATCTGTGTTGAGGGTGGTCAGAGGGGTCCTGGATGGAACCTGCCCCGGCCGCGCGGGGTGATGCAGGCTGGTTAGTGCGACACTGGAGTCCAGCGCAATCTGCAGGTCCAGGATGTAGTCGATGACATGCTGCAGGATTTCCATCTTGCTGACGTTCTTGTTCTGGGGGATGCTGGGCACCAGCTCCTTCAGCTTGGAGTAGCAGTCGTTCATGTTGTACAGCAGGCTGAGCGGGTCGTCCACCGGGGTCTTGCTCCGAGAGATTCCCAAGGAGTGCTCTGATAAATTCGCGTTGTTTTTCCGGAAGGACCGTACGGGGCTTATTGCTTTCATGTTGTCAGTGTTAAGTTAAGCGAGACGGGGTTTTTCTCTTTTTTTGCTTGTGTCGATATCTTGCTTCTTTAAAGTCCTACTTTAGCCAGACGACCCGCGATCAGACTGGATTACCAAGTTGTCAGTGTGGTTTATATAGGCAGCAGGCAGGGCATGCGACACAGGCGGGTCAAACGCGCTGATTGGCCAGAAGCTAAGTGTCACTCAACGTCTTTTCGCTCTGCTATTGGCTTCTCTGGCTCAAGTCCCTCCTCTTTTCCTCCGCGTTACCAGTGGCAACGCATGTTGGAGGCGGAACCCAGAGGGCGCTTCAGCAGCTCCGGTGGGCAATTTGGAAAATTAAGCCCTTACCTGTTTCTGATCAAGAAAATTAATGATTCGCATGGTTGTCAATTGAGTACTATGGCAAGGTGTGAGCACGCGCCGATATCTGCGCCAAAAAGGCTTTAAATTGGGTTTTGTGGTTTCGTCACGTAGAGTAAAGATCAAACAGAAATGTATTTAAACAATGTATTTAAAAATCAAAAGGGGTGCAGTCAATACACATTTTTTTATCTATGAGACAAAGCAAAAAATGTTTCAGTTTATATGTGTAATAGCTTATCTTAAAGACAAATCAATAATTTGTAGTCAATCATGGCTCATCTTCCTCTACTTTTACCAATAAATGTGGTTGCCATGTGCGCTTTTGGAGGTGTAGAGCAGTGATGATAGGGACCAAAAGCTCAGGCGCGCCTGATGATTCCTAATTCACACAAACCCGGACCGGTGTGAAGTTTCTGAGTGGCAAACTGAAACAGCTTCCACCAAGAAAATGTTTGAGTGGCAAATTAGAACAATTTCCACCAGAAAAATGTTTTTTAAAAAAACTGCTTTTGATGTTTTTACGCATGGTAAAATGTTCCTTGCGCATTACTTTTTTGGCTCTATTTGAGTTTATGTGGTAATATTTAATCAGATTAAGCAAACTGACGCACTTTATGATAAGCTATTGATTTTCTGTTAGCAGCAGCACACTACACAGTGGAGCTTATTGCTGTATTTTGGAGATGATGCGCAACAGTGCTGATTAGAAAAGAAAAGTGATTAGGAGTTGATGGAAAACTTTCTGCATTTTTTTTATTGCACAGGCTTATAATGAATCAGAGAATAAATATTGCAATTTATTTCTTTCTTTATGCAACAAATCTCAGATTAAACGTGGACTTTGTGAAAAATACTAGTTCGGGTGCATCTGTAAAGGTCCCGGGCATCTCTGTGTTAATTGTCACCTGAGTTGTTGTGTGTCAGAGTTCATTTAGTCACGGCCCTGCAAATGTGGCTTTCATATTTGAGCACGTGAAGAGGTGATTAAACACTATTGACACTTTCATGTTTCCTGAATGACTCATTTGTTTGTAGGAATTACACGCTTCACTCTTCAGCTGAAGGTGGGGTGGGTGGGAGGGGAGGTGGGGGTCTGTCTGTTTGATGCCGCACTTACTAATTGAGCAGTTGTGGACTGTTGTGATGTGCTTTTTTTTTGGCTTTGTTGATTAAATGATCGCAATAGGCTAATTTTTTTTTAAAAGAGGGGGGTGGAGAGAGAGAGAGCGCGCGTAAAGAGGAAGTGGTTGTGATTTGAATATTTTTGGTTTATTTTGACAATGACAATACAGTTGAAAGAAGAAAAAAAAACATCCTAAAAAACCGGAGTAATCCCGTGGACAAGTATGGACAAGTAGCAGGAGAAGCCAGTCTGCAGAGGCAGGTAGAAAGAAGCAGGCTGATCGTCTCTGGATTATTGTGAGCAGAGATAGTGAAGAGAAGATCTGCTCTAACCTACAATAATCCACATAATGATGATTCTGTGTCCCGAAACACTACGCCAAAGAAATGTTTTGTAGGAGCCTATTTGACAAAATCCAGCAAAACACCATCTGTGTCATTGTTATATTCACCAGCTTCTCCTTCAGCTGTCTGAGGATCCTGTGTTTTTTTTTTGTTTTTTTGTTTTTTTATGCATTTCTAATATAATCTGGAGCTCCTGCAGTCTGTGTCCACATCTGGTGCAATAGGATTTTTCCATTTTCTCCCCTTCTTCCTTTCGCTCCCACAGCTGTGTAAATTTCGCACGACGCCCCTGACTGATGCCTGACAGACAGGTGATGAATTGGCGCAAGAGCACGTCGGTGCAGAGCCGAGCGAAGCACCTCCACCTCCAGCAGCAGCAGCAGCAGCAGCAGCCCCACTCCTACCTCTCTCCCTCTCTCTCTTCCCTCTCTCTCTCTTCCCTGTTTCTCTTTTCCTTCTTCTCCCCTCTCGCTCGGTCTTTGGAGCAGACTCTCTGGCGCCGGCGCCGTGACGTCACCCCATTCACAGCAGCCCTCGAGCCAGCCCTCGCGGCGCCGCTGAGGCGGTTTCCATGGAGATGAGGTTTCGGGGTTGTCAATCAGAGGTGGTTCTCAGCTGATCAACCCGGGGGCCTGGATGTTTTAACACCGGGTTCTTCTCTGATGGTGCTGCTGGTCAAATGCTGTTCTTAATTAAAAATGGAGATTCTTGAGTTTTTCCATTTCATTACTTTTACTAAAAATCTGAGGGAGATAGCCACTCATTAGACTGATCTAGTTACAGATTGGGATTTTACATATAAAACAATGCTAAAATATAATGCGCTGTAACAGATTAAACTACCAAACAGTAGGACTATAAATATAATGGTTAGTCCATCTCAACCAACTACAACACTAACATATGCTACACTTTGATGAATCACCAATAATAATTCATAATGAATACAGCCTAATATAAACTCACTGAGCACTTTATTAGGAACCCCCCTTATTATTGAGGTGGTAGTGGGTGGTGGTGGTGGTGGTGGTGTACTGGAGTGCATTATCTTGAAAAGTGTTTCTAATATTTTGTCAACCCCATTAACATACATGGTGGTGGCAATGTCTCTGCATCATGAGCACTTTGACTTTTAATACTTTATTTTGCCATTAATAGCCTATTTAACAATAGTTTACTTTAACTTGAGTGTCATTTTAAATACAGAACTGTTAGCTATTGTAATGGAGTATTTTTACACTGCAGTATTGATGCTTTTACCTAAGTATTTGAGTTTACTTTCTCCACCATCAACTCATTCATCAACTCTTTCCTTTTACTATTGTCCTAATCTTCCATTCATGGTGCATATAAACAGCACTCACCTTTGGTTACAAGTACTATGAGCTGCATTTTATGTATGAAATACACAATATAAATAAGAGATATTGTTCTCTAAAAGAAACATTAAAATTAATTTGTTTTAAACCCTCTAAGGTTTAAGTTTAGGATTAAGAGATCTTTATTAAACTAGTGGGGGGAAAAAATCAACTTGCAAAATGTTTTCACTCATGAATAGGTCTCACAAAAGAGGTCAAAATCTTTAAAATCTATATTTAAATAGGTTGTTTGTGCAGAGAGAGCTCTATCTTCTACTTGTTTCCAGATGTGGCAGCATGATGACCAACCTCACTCTGTAAATGGGTGTCAGAGCTCATGAATGGCCATGTGGATTTATTTATTCATTCACCATAATGCCTTGCACACTCCAGGAGCAAGAACCTGATAAAAAAAACAAAAAAGTTTGTGACCCAACATTCAAACTTCTCCCATGCTGAGCTCACGCGCAAGTAGAGAGAGAGACAACCACAAGTCATTTTTGAAGTTTCTCAAAACTTTCTTTTGCCCCTCCGTGACTCAAAGGCATTCTTCACTCAAATAAAACCTCTAGTATCCCTTTTTCTCTTCCCGGCCACCAACCTATTAGTTTGGGTTCAGGAGATAAGGTTTAGAAAACAAAGCGGAGCTGCCAACCGGCTGAAGTGCGCCCTGCAGCCCCGGCGTCGGACTGTCTGCGCTCCGGTCAACTGTTGATCCTCCTCCCTGCAGCTGCACTCAACTCTCTGAGTAAATATTAGTCTGATTTGAAATGATTCACCCGTTTTTCTCCTCGTGCCAAAGTTATTTTTAATCACAGAAAGTTATTTACAAACGTATTTTTGTGCGATACGACGAGTAGACTGCGCATGCCAAATTCATGCAAATATTACAGGTCACAAATTACCAATTGACCCTCAAGAGATTAAAAAACACCTGAAAAAGTGTAATAAAGTCACTTTAAACCTGAGGTGGAACCACCGACATTATTAAAGTCCCATTAAGAATTAAATAGCTACAGTCTACTTGTTTTTTTCACGAACTATCTTGATTTATATTTATATTTCCAGCCTACACGTACAAACCGCGCACCTATACACATTGAATCCCACTCGTTTCACGCTCCGTGTCCTTCGAGGCAACACGAGCACCATCCGGTTCACGAACAGTCTTTAATTATTATTTTTTTTGCTCTTCACGTCCCACAGTGGTGAAAAGTCTCGCGCTCAGCTCTCCATCCACGCGCCCGTCGCGTGGAAGAGTGTACACATCACGGTGGCGCAGCGACTCTTGTAGCAGCGTCGACCCTGTGAGGCGTGGTTTGCTATTATACACCCCCAAACAGCAGTGATGTGGTGCCACCCGGAGTAAATACAGCAGGAGGGGTTGAACTGTGATCTCCACTGGGTGAACATCATCAGCTAAAACAACACTAGTGTCTATAAAATCTGGCAAAATCTTTATATCATATAAAGTGGTGTTAAAGGGCTTGCAATGCACTTCAGGGTTACAACTAACTAATAATTTATTTTCATGATATATTAATCTGCTGTTTAGTTTTACATCAGTGAATAGCTTTGTCTTTAAAATGTCAAAGAATAATGAAAAATGGCCCTTATAATTTCGCAGAGCCCAAAGTAGCCACAGTTTACTATCATATATAATGAAGACGAGCAGAAAATTCTCACACATGAGATGCTAGAACCAGATAATGGTTTGACATTTTTGCTTGATAATTGACTGAAATGATAAATGAATCATAGAGTAGTTGCATGGATTAATTGACTAATTGTTTCAGTTCTGATGCAGTTGCCAAAAATCCAACTAAAAAGTTGTGTAAACTGTGTTTTATCATTCACAATGTAATTAATGTGGAATAATGAAGGTCACGTATCTGTGAGTAGTCTCAGAGTTATTGTGTACATTTTATGATCATTGAAAGCTGTGCCTGAAACATCACAAAGCTAGCATTTCTCTTTTTGAGTGAAATGTGAACTACTGCATCAAGGTAGAAAGTAACTTTGATTGAACCAGTTTTTGGCCTTCACTAAAATCCTCTGGTCAGTTGCTGTCCACCTCCCGCCTCTCCTCGGTCTCTCCCGTGGTCCAGATGGGACTCTCTCTGCTCTCTGAGCAACAGCCATCGAGGCCTGGCTCTATTGTAACGTGAGAGGCTGCAGCAGGCACACAGGCAGACAGGAAGCACTGGGAGAGATGGATGGATGGAAGAGATGAGGTGGCCAGATTGGACTGGGAGACAAAGGCACCACGGCTGCCCGAGTGCCTTCCAGGCTGGTCGTGGAGTGGCCACTCCAAGCCTCCCTGGAGGCCGGCCCTCCTCTGCCCCGCACACACTGCTCCTCCACAACGCACAGCTGGTTGGAAACTCTGAGACAGGAGGTAGAGGATGGACAGCTGAGCCACAGAGACATGCTATAACCTACATCTATAATATAAACAACTCAAGCGACTAGTCTTCCGAAAGTTGTTAAAAATGCATTTATTTTCTGTTAGAGTTGAACCACTCAGATCTTTTGGCCAGCGTGAAAACCACCAACCAGTTGGCAGCGTGGAAAAGTTGGCTGCAGTTTAACTTTTGGGCAATATTGCCTGTTGGCATACAATCACACGTTAACATTGCTGTGTCGCCCACCTATCACTGCGGCACAGCTGTCACTGCAGCTAGAAGCCTCTACCCCCGTAATCAGATATCTGCATATCTCCACTTTCACACAGGGAGTATGACAGTGTGGTTTGTAGTCGAATGCACTGTTAGAAGATGATTGTTGAAATCTGATTTTTTTTTATGCAGCAGAGAGAAGGGAGGTGAGGCGGTGTCTGTGTGTAAATTAGGAGTTGGGGTTGCTTTATCGACCACAGAGTTATGTCCCAGAAAATTATCGACATTAACATTTGGTGTTAATGACCACTGAGTCACAGTTACTTTAGGGATGTGACAGGTGCAGGAACAATGTACTGTCATTTCCTTTGCTTATCACCTCTAACTGGAGTTTCAGCGACAAAACTGATAAAGCTGGTGTTGTTTCAATCCCAGAGTGCAGTTTGTTTGGTTCCTCTATTCCAAGGGGGAATTGAGAATGTGTATGAGACCTGAAACAAGGTTATGATACCACCTTGACCTGAGACTTCTTGGATTCTGTGGTAATATGGTTGTGAGTGTGTGTCTTGGAGAAAGCGTGTGTCAAACGGTCAGCTCTGAAGTTGCATTTCATTTCAGGAAGCTTAACTCTTGCATGTTGGGGGTTTTTTGTATTTAAGACCAAAAGTAAGCTTGTTTAATACTGCTGTGAAACAGAGAAATACCAGTGTCATTATATTTATCCTAAAAATGCTGAAAGTTCAAATCTTGACCTTAGAAACAGCAGTTGACAAAACAATCGCACCACAAGGTTCATTTAGTGGCTGTTCTAGTGTTTTTTGTCATTTCACATGATCTCCTTCAGCAGACTTCAGAACTTTAAATTTCAACTTTTAGGCCAACATGGGTGAGAAGTCCATAAAGTACATACATATTATGTTACATAAAATATTCCCCTTTTGATGACATTTCATCCAAAGTACTATACAGTACTACAAGTGTGTACATGAGACCCCAGGATTGGGTTGCACCAGCTATTCGTAAATCAATGATTAGCTGTAACAAGCTTGTTTCAAACTAGTGATTGACTAAATCTAAATCACAACCTCTTGACTTTATACTAAATTGGACATAGAGATGTGACGATTTACCTTTTTACTATATACTATGCTGAAACATGCTAACGGTATCAATATCACCAACCATTTCCATTACCGTCATTACTGCGATTATCGTTGTTTTCAGAAGACACCGTGAGCATAGAGCAGTGCTCCTGCCTTAATCAGCAGTTTTATTCTGTTTAGTCACAAGGAAGGAGTTTTCTACTGGTCAAACAGATAATCACAGCACAGAGAACCAGGTTCCTGTCTGTCGAACTCAAGCTACTCTGGACTTGACTTTCAGTATTAACATTATTTGTAAACGCACTGAAGTGTAGCTAGCTTACTATTTACATCGCACACATCATGTTCTTCATCACTGGTCACCTCCAGTTCTGATGGTGTTTGTTAGTAATAATATAGTCAGCACTGGAGGCCTGTTAAGAGCCCATAGCACTGTTATTATTATGTTAAATTTTCCTGTCTTAATTTATCCATTAATACCCAGCAGATAATGCTTACAACAAAGTTCTTATACTCCAGAAATCAATTGATCAATTTCATTAGGAAAAAGTCATCAATTAAGTAGAAGTAACAGTAGTAGCATAGTATAGAATCTAAGAGACACAGAGCTGCATTTAAAGTGGTTTCCAGTCAACTCTCTTAAACTTTGAACAACCTACTTTTCTTTAGAGTTTAAACTGTTTTTGATGTTATTTCTCATGCAGAGTCCAACAAAGCTTAAATAAACAGACAACAACTGTTCAATGAGTAAAAACCAGAGGTAAATTAACTGTATTTTTGCGCTAATAGCAGGATTTCAAGAAACAATGATGATTATCGTGATAATACGATTTACCTTGATATTTTTTACCTACGATAATCATAGCTTGAAATTTCCTTTCTCAAAGAACTTCATTACAAAGTTAAGAGGTTGTGATATGTAGCGCAACAAGCTAGCAAAGCACTGTAAATAGCATGCACAGTGGCATCTGCTGTACACAGAACTACTCTCCGGAGACTGAAAACGTGATCACCGTTATCAGCCTTTGGAGCCGTTTCTAAACAAACTAATGTGACCATAACTTTTGGGGTGAAAGAATATGTCACCCAGTGCAGCAGTGTGACTCACTGATGTGTTTTTAATATCTTTTGGACAACACAGAGGAATAAGACATATCAGGCCTTGGATACACTCACAATACTTGTAAGTAGGATGAGGTCATTTTTGGTTTGGCTCTGCTCATGAGATTTGTTGACAGTAAGGAAAATATGGAAAGAGAACTGTCTTGGCTAGTAAAGACTTTAATGTGTAAACTAGGAAACATCTGCAGCACTGTTCAATCAAAAGTTATCAACTATGTAAACATGAAGTTACTGTAGCATCACAAGTGACAGCACAACTTCCAAAAAATAAAGTTTTAAGGGTCAAGTAATATGTTAAATTTAATTGCTAATCCTTGGAACATGTGGGCATTACTTTTTAAATTTTAAGCTTCAAACATAGAGAAATATGTGTTTTATACTTAGTAAAGTACATGTATCTGATTATGTTGACGTAGCTGACATTATGAGGTATTTTGGTCCAACATTATTAGCATAAAGTTTTGTAATTTTATGTTGTGTTATTTTTGTGAAACATTACTTAAAATCTTTCCAGTTTATGTCATTACTAAACAACATTTAATCTCATTTCAGGTCTGAGGTGACAACTGTATTCCATAATAAACCTACCTCGCTTACTCCTCACTGTACTGTAAACTGGCCATTTATTAGCAAGCTAATGCTAGTTTTGTCAGTTAATTCATGCAACAGTTAAACCCCGGCTAACTGGGCTAAGTTTAAACTTATGAAGAGTTGGTGCGGCCAGCTCCAGGACCTTCACCGTGACGGTGTTTGGGTCACGCTCTTCTCCTGTGACCCTCTCCGACTTGTGCAGACAGAACAGAGCGGAAACACAAGATTTGGGCCTGAGCTCTCCCCTCAGCAAAACTCTGTGTCTGTTTCCCTCAGCTGTATCTCTTTGTTGCAGCAGAGCCCACTTCCTTATAACCCTAAACCCTCTGACCACAGTCATCTCGCTCTTACTCAATCTTTAACTATTTATACAGCACAGAGGGAAGAGAGAGTTAATGTAGGAGTGCTTTTTGTGGAAGCAGAGAACAGGTCAGTCCTCGCTGATGTATTGCTCTGTCCTATACCATCTGTGACCACCCATGTTCATGTTATTTCTGCAGAGGTAAATGATGTGTCTGGAGTTTGTAGGAAGGCTTGACCAGTGGGTCGAGGAGCTGCTAGGTAATGCCGTAAGGTTTTTGAATGAATGGTTTATAAACCATGCGCACAGATTTCTAAACCGAGAGTACAGATTTACACATGGATCTTTTTTTTTCTTCTCAGCTGACTCCAGGGGGCCTCTGTAATTCTAAATAAACATCTATACTAATAAAGAAAATTGTGAATATGCCATTGGTGATCAGATATTCACCCCTACAAGCATTCTCTGATCATTTTGTAAAAATCCATCCATCCGTACTGAAATACCAAAACAATAGAAAAACTTAACTCTTGTGTGGTGTTCAGGTCTGTGGGACCCATTTTCAAGGTTTACAAAAAGAAAAATGATGCAATGAATTGTTTTTTCAACCTGAGACTCATTGGCCTTGGCTCATTTTACATGTGAACAACATGTAAAAAAACACATTTTCATTAGGTGCAAACTGTGCATCCCCCTACACCTTTATGTGGTGTTCAGGACCCGCGGGTAATAAAAGTGTTGGAATTGTAGATGAAAACAAGCAAACGTGGTAAATTGAAAGAAAAAGGTTTGCTGTGTACTTTCACTGTGTATTCCTCCTACCTGGGACTGCTGTTAGTGTGTGTGTGTGTGTGTGTGTGAGCATGTTTCATAGATTGAACACGACCCTCTCCACCATTTTATTGGCATTATTGCCAAATGTCCCAAGCTTGTCCCAAGGTTTCAACATAGCACCAAGACCCTTTATGCTTCCGCTATTCCCACGCTCTTGATGCCGTAGTGTGTGAAACTACACACACACACAAACACACACACACAGTCAAGGTTGCACCACTGTTACATTTCAAGTACCAAGAACATATTCCTGCACATTTTACCCTGTGTAGTGTGTGAAACAACAAAATGTCTTGCAGGAACCTGCACAATGTTATTTCAAAACATTCTAAAAAAATCTATATTTTCTCAAACTCAATCCCAGCTGCAAACTGGGGGCAGGACACAACAAATAAATAGCTTTGCGTGTGTGGCTCCTTATCACAAGCTGGTGACTGGCTACAGCTGTGAAAGAAGAACCCAATGCTGGCCACTGGTGATATTTTCCAACATCTTGGACATCTTAGTGTACAATGCTTTTGTCATCTGGATGGTATTGAACCCAGACTGGAACAGAGGGAAGCTCCAGAGGTGATGACTGTTTCTTGAGGAGCTGGACAAGGCATTGGTAAGACCTCAAATCCAGAGGAGACAACATATCCCAAGAACCCTGCAGTACCTAAAGTGTGCGTGATGTTGTTGCATATTTATGTCTGACTCTCCTACTTTGACCTGTTGTAATTATGTGTGTATGTGTGTGTGTGTGAGAGAGAGAGAGAGAGAGAGAGAGAGGAGTGTTAGTAAAATAGACAAACTAAGTGTTTTCATCATTCTAGGTTACAGCCAGTAGCAACAAAAGGAAGCGCTGCGGTGTGTGGCCCCAAGAAGGACAGGAAGACACAGTATACATGCATCAACAACACACACACACACACACACACAGACACGCACACACACAGTAAAACTCTGTCCCTCTTGTGTTGTATAGACTAGTATGAATATGTGTTCATTTCCAAGCAATAAACATAAATAGTGATGAAAACCTTGTTACGTTTATATTTGTTCAAGATAAACATGATTTATTCCAACACGTTTTGATTATAATAGATTTTTTTTTTTACAAAAATCACATTTTATCACAAAAACATATGCACTTTTATTGATTAATGTGATCTAGCAGAGGTAAATGGCAAATATTAACCGTGTATGCTGTCCGTATTGCTTGTAATTGAGATGAAGTCAACACCTGTTAAGTTTTTTTACATAAATTGTTATGGCTGTATTGTTTTAAAAACCCAATAATGTTGTGGATCCACCAGACTTGCAAACATTGGGTGAGTAACAAAAGCAGAAACGCCACACAAGAGTTAAATATACTCTATTCTAAGCCAATAGCTCGACCCCATCTCTGCCAAGCTGCTCTCCACTGTTTTTGAAGCGTTACATATTGTTTGGAGAGCAAGTGTGAAAAACTAAGACCACATTCTCAAACCTGGATCACATGTGAGTGACAGCATGGCTGGTTTTAGAAATACTGAGGTCAGTCTCAGACATTTTCTCTGAACTTCCAAGGAAAGTATGGACCAGTAAAATAAGGTATTACTGTCTCATTTTCCAACATGATGATCTAAACACTGTTTCAAAGCCGTCTCCACTGCCAGGAATAAAATTCTTGTGGAGAAAATTTTGTTGGCCTACACTGAAAGATCAAATCACCTACACTTAAAGCTTAACTAATCAATATTTCATATTAACAATGGCTCAAAGGATTGTGTCTATGTGAAAAGGGTCATTTATGGTGTCAAACTGTCACCCAACTCTACAGTTCCCTTCAGCATTTTTTAACTCATTGTTTTGGTTTCACTGCATGCAATTTTCCTGTTTTGGATCCCTCTCGTTGCTTTCATCCGCATCCTTTCCAGCCTCTGCAGACTGCTGTTTTCTGCAAAAAAAAAAAAAAAAAGAGCTACACTAAGATAAACCCACACTACCTGCTCAGCACTAAACAACAGACAGACAAAGTGACCAGCTAGTGAACATACTAGGAACATTCAGTTGCTTAAGAGAGGCGTTGGTGGTGAACAAAACCAAGCTAAAAACAGTAAATATTAGACTTTCATTCATCAGGTGGCCAGAGACACGACTCCGAATGAATGCTAATGTTGCTCTTTATCTGCTAAATAATAAGTTAATGTGGGAAATTCCTATATTAACTTAAATATCACCATAACTTAAATGGTGATAATATGTTAATATAGGAAATTCCCATATCAACTTAAATTGTGATAATATGTCACAGAGTCTCAAAATACTGGCTCTAACAATAGCAGAATCAGCCTAAAAATGTGTGTTTTTTAACTTCAGAATGGAAACTCACCAAAGGTTGCAAACTCCCCCCAAAATCCCGAGAAAAAATTACCTCAGTGCCCTTAATGGTAACTACTTTACAGCCCTGGTAAAACTATTTTGGACACTAAACAGCACATTTCTTTCTCTTTGTAGCTGTCAAAATCCCTAAATTTCCCTGTTTGTGAAACGCATGATGGCAGTTATCTCTTGAATGTTAACTGCTTTTTATTCCATTATATGGTATAATAATTCTCCCCAGACATTTTGACATCACTATAAAATAGCGAACACTGAATAATGGACTATACAAGGACTTCAGGCACAACCTGGGCTCACATGACCATCATACATCAGCATTTTCAAAAAGTGCATTTTTCTCTGCTACCACTTATTCACATTTATGCACTCTGGAGAGATTTTTTAAAAATGCTCAAAATCTTCAAAATTTACCCGAATTGTTGCAGGCATGGCCTCCCATCATCCCTTCAAAGGGCTGCTGAAGGAGTCTTGTCGTCCCTCACATGCAGATTTGCTGCTGTAAGCACGTTGAAGTGGTCAGGTGGATCATTGAGAGCCAGTGCTTTTAACTGATCACAACAACAAAGGTTCTCACGGCCCTAATCCTCTTTGGCTCTTATCGCTCACCCCTCCTCACCCGTCACCCATCTCATCGGCTCACATAGGATCAGACCTACAAGCACAGACTCTCTCTTGCCTTCCTCTTTTGGCATGCTCTTAATATCCCTATTACTTTCTCTTTCTCTTTCCTCCACAGATTATCTGTCTCGCGCCGTCGTCATTCTCTCTGTCTGTCTCTCGTTTCTTCTCTGCTTTTCACTCCTCTTCCACCAGTTTATCAGTTCTTTCCCACCAAGGGCATCTGGGTCTTAAAGGACCCTCTTCACCCTTTGAGTTACAAAAGCTTAGTCACTTTTGAAATGAAGAGCAGAGTCTTTGAATGACACTTGCTAAGCCCCATTTGAAGAGAAGCCTCAGTCTATTATCGCCAATAGCTTTGGCCGTGTGTGGACCACGATCAAGCATAAGGCGTTTCATTTAGGATGGTGGGAAACTAAGCAGCAGCACGAGACAAAAAGCATTTGAATACTTTCTTTAGCAATGGCTTCTTTAAATCTTTGTGATGTAATTATATTAAATCCTCAGAGCCTTATGTTTTTCTATCAGTTTTTACTTCCTCAGTACGACAAGCTCCACTACACTTAGTCGCAGCCAACACAGGTTAATGTGGCCATTTACCTTGATATCAGTAGAATGAATCAACCTTTAAAGGCTATTAGCGTTATTAAAAATGCCCCAGAGGGAGCAGCTATGGCTCGTGTATTTCCAGGGTCTATGTACTGTATGTGTTGCAGTTAGCTTTAGATTATTGGGACTTATTGGAGTAACAAGCTAATGGAATTAAGGTGCTGGATTTCATGCGCTGTTGCCAAGATTCAGCATTAAAAGGATGTGTGCTGAATAAATAGTGCTTTAAGTAGATGAGATTCCGACACGGGAGAGATTCGCTTGTCAGAGCAGCATTGTTTGCTTGGCTCCTGAGCCAGTGAAACTGTCAAGTGTGCTGCTGGCCATGGATAGATGGATGGATGGAGGATTCCTCTTCTTAAAGTGCATTTCTCAACACTGAAGTTGACAAACTCTTCAAATGGTGAAAGCGAAGAAACTTCCCTCTTATATGTAGTTTTTCAGAATGTGAGAAGCAGTTCTGAAAGGAGCTGCTGGAAGCACACCTAAAGACACCAACACCCTCTTGATGAAAAAGCAAGGATTTCTATACAGATCTATATTTGCCAGCTAATTACGTACATGAAAAGCAGAATCAAAATGAAATCCAAATATTTACCAAAATAAACTCATGTTTTGTTTCATTTCTCCGTCAGTGGTGCCAGAACAGAGTCCTCTCCATTACAGATAATTCATCTGATGTTTGTGTTTGTTGGTGGATTAGCTGGGAGGCGTTGCTGTTGGCCCAGGCTGTAAAACGCTCTCATCTGTATTTTAATGGACTAAGAAGCAGTGGGAGGATGTGGCTCCGTGCCACAATTTCACAGTGAAAGAGGGGATCGTATGTAGCAGGTAATCTATTTGTGAGAGTGTTTTATCCGTATAAATGGAATTAGTGGATGGTTTGACGACACATTAAAAAGGCAACACTGCGTGTGTATGCGTGCGCCTCCGTGCTCGAGGATCCATATTTGATCAACCTTAATTGGGAATTCTGTGCAAAATGTTTTTATGCTTTAATGATGCTGGGGATGTGAGGTAAAATTTAAAAAAAAAAAAAAAAAAAAAAACGATAAATGAAAGGCGTTGGTATGAAATTAGAGTGTACACAGACTTGGAGTGGGAGTGGATTCACAAAACACACATGGCATGAAATCAACACTGAAAGAGATACAGCTGTATGGAGACGTATGTATGAAGTACATTACCATTAGCTACTGTAAGTGAGATGTGAGGGACGCTAGATAGTATGACGGTGTCTTTTCATAGAAAAGGCTATAAATTGGATTTAAACGTTGAATCATTTAATCATCAGTTTCTTGTTAAGATAAAGGAGCCAGTCACAGATCCTGCAGATGCTTCACTTCCAACATTTCACAGCAAATGTTTCAAAGTTGGAACCAACGTGACAGCATGCATGCATCACACACACCCACAGTTACGTACAAATACACACAGAGCTTGCAGATGGTGGGGTCCCTCTAACCCGACTCTTTGTAGCCCTTTCACAGTATGAGTAGAGGAAGAAAAGGCTTGTCTTTTATCAGGCTCTGAACGCAGCAGTGTTGACATTGGGATGGCACCTAATTAGGTTAGGCCCAGCACAGCATGCATGGTTAACTAGGCTGGCCTAGGCCTCGGGCTCCACAGATCCCAAGGTGACTGCCACACTACAGCTGAGGAATGATACCTCAGACTACTAATGTACTTTTAACATTATCTATCTTCTAAAAATATTACCACAACAAATATGCATGTTTATTTTTCTTCTCCCTCTTCAATTAGCAGGTAGAACTTTCGGGGCTGGCAGAGCTTGATAAATACACAGACATCACTGTAGTTAGGGAAGTGGAATGAAAACAAAACCCATGTTTTGTCAGCCAGAAGTACAATTCTCAATAATTTTTATTAATAGCAGTCGAATGTACTGAATGCACAGCTCATGTTTTGGCAACATCAGGTTTTTTGACCTGCTTCCTGTTGCAAGCGTGGGAGGGTAGAAAGCAAGTGTGTTGAATAAGGAGCAAAATTGAGTCTTGACGAAAAAAAATACAGTTTGTTGCAATTTTGTTTTCAATTCATTTTCATAATTCTGACTGATCTGATTAGTTCAGTTATGATAACATTGTACTCACCAAAGTAGTTGATGAGATCTTGGGACACGGCAATGTGACGGAAACAGAGAATAAACAGGAGTGTTCAATACGTTCAGAAATGTTATAAACAAGCAACAGGTTGCTATATTAGCTAACACTTTATTTGGAGAAAAACTGAGAGTGAGCTCACCCTGTAATGTTACACTGGAACAACACTGGATACGACACTCCCTGAGGAGTTAGTCTGCAACTTGTGGGACTGTCAGTACTTCTTGCCTATTATTTGCGATGTCACATGTTCTGAGATCTCGGTAATTACTCTGGTGAGAACAGTGTTATTATAACTGATAAAAGTGATGGTCAGAGTCACGAAAATAGAACCCAAGTTGTAAAAAACTGTAGTTTTCCTTTAAGGCTAAGTGAGGTCTCTGTAGGCATGGATTTGGTTTCTATGGAGCCTCCGAAAGGTCAGGGCCATGGCTGTGGCTTTGATTGTTATGATGATCAAGGCTGTGACACATTAGTTTTTAAAGCAGGGAACCCCCTACATGGCTTTACAGTGAAGTGACAAGGCTGTGATGGCTGAGCTGAAACTATTCCTGAACTCCTAATGTGTGACGACACATCTGTCATATCTGATAGAAGTTTTATGACTTTATGATGCTTTCGGGGTTAATGTTAATCAGAGGAGTTAAAAGTAGCCATGGTACAGCTACCGTAGCCATATCCATAACATCATAGCAACAACCACGACTGCAGCTGTAGCCCTCGCAATAACCATGTCCACAGTCACAGCTACAGCTTCAACCATAGGTCAATCCACAGCCAGACGACGCAGCTACAGCTGTGGTCACAACCAGTGACTGTATTCTGTCAGAGCTCGGCCTTTCGAAAGGAGTAATGAGCAATAAATGCATAATGTGCAGTGACAGATCATCTCTACTTTCTTGTAGTATCTGCAGAGTGAGGACTTGTCAAACACATTTACTGGCCTACATCAGGGAGAATGCAAAAAATATCATGAAGTAATACTAAAGACATATTCATCATGAACTTTCGGGGGATCATAGATTTGCAGGTTAAAATTTTTGAAAACATATACAACTTTGCTAATTAAAATAGCATACTTGTTGTGAAGTCTTTTAAAGTGCAGCTTCCTATTTGTCCACTAACTGAAGCACTGACTGGGACTGAGGGAGGCTGACAGCAGCTCTGTTTGGGTTCAGTTTCACAGTCCTCTTACTTCCCCCAGGGGCTGCGCTTTGTAGCATCATAAACAGTTTCCTTGTGTGGAATCCCCTTCTCTGATTCCATTTCCACTTTATGGCCAGTTTGTGAAGTGAGATGGTCAAGATGAAAAGGGGATGTGAGCTGAAAAAGAGGATGTGGTCTGGGAGTATCCAATCTCTCATGTGACACTGATGATTAAAAAATGACATTCTGATTCATTGCTACTTCAGTGTATCAATGTAATGCATCAGTGTCGATGGGAATGGAGATGTATGTCTGTGTGGTAAGACTGGCAACAGAACATCTCGGCCACTTAAGGTCATGTTAGCTCTTCACAGGTGTCGGAGAATGAAATGAGATCATTTGAATGTCTGAGAGTGGGGAAAAGGGAGGAGAGGAGAGTGTCTGGGCTGCTCATAAAGAAAGACAGAAGGAGAGAACTGCAAGAGGAGGAGGAGGGAGAGTAATAGGAAGAGAACAGGAGGGAAGGAGGAGGAGGAGGAGGAGGAGGAGGAGGGGGTGTCCGGTCATGCTCAAGCCCGGCGTCTTTGAGAGGGAAGAGGGAAAGACACAGGGAGAAAGAGGGAAAAAAGAAAGGAGAGCGCTTTGCAAGCCACCCAGGCTTCATTACCATGTCAATCTGAAGAGAGAGAGATAGAGAGGGAGAAACAGGCCGGCCAGGGCCCAGCAGTGGGGCCGGATCCATATGGTGCTGCCGGCTCTGGAATGAATAGTGAATGGAGCGGCTGGGCGCTGGGCTGCTGGAATCTGCCTCCAAGCCTTTGTGAACAGGATGACCAAAGACAAGAGGGAGCTCTGCAGATGGCCCGGGCTATAAATAGGTAGCTAGTCTATCTCCGTGCTGTCACTCTTCTTGTCTATCTGCCTCCCAGCTCCCCCCCCCCCCCCCCACGCCTACCCCCTCCACCCCACCCTACCAGACATGCTGCCAGGCCCCTGGACACCACTAAACCCGGGAAATAAAAGCCGATGCTTGCATTCCTCTATTGCACACTACGATAGCGCCGCTGGGCTGGGAATCATAGTTGTCCTCTCATTTTTCAACCAGCCCCCATCTAAAAACATTTATCATTCAGATTTATTGATTTGTTACAGATGCAAGAGAGGTATGGGACTTTGTGTGTGGCAAAGTGGTGCGTGTATATGTGAGTGTGGTCTGCAGAGAGAAAGCCAACAAGAGAGAGAGCGAGAGTTGCTAAGTTTCTCAAACACAAGCCGAGGAAGGCAGAGAGATTGAGCAGTTGTGTTTTCAGTCCAAACTTATCGCAGATGGACTTTAAAGTGAGTGATAAATCCGTGTCCAGATTGAGGGTCCTTTTGTCATTAAACTAAGCCTTAGCACTGCTGTCCATCTGGCTCTGCGTGTGTGTGTGTGTGTGTGTGTGTGTGCATGTTTGTATGTGTGTGTATGTGTAGACAGTGGACATGATCCGGTAGAGGAAAGAGCACTACAAGCCTTCCTTTTTAAGTGTTGCTGACTGTAGCACACTATAAGCTAGCCTTCTGCTCCCTCCTTCTTCTCATACATTTTCTTTCTCTCTCTCTCTCTCTCTCTCTCTCTCTCTCTTTCTTACACACACACACACACACACACACACACACACACACACACACACACACTTTACTCCAAAGTTCTTGTAAACACATCTCTAAGCCAGCGTGTGTGCCGTCTGTAGCAGCCCCAGACTCTGAGGTGCCTGATCTGTGAGCTAACACCAAAGATAATTGTTAGGAGTGATGGAGCTCAGAACCAGACCTGTGGAGACAGAGCGAGAGATGACATGTGTAGTTGTGTGTGTGTGAGTGTGTGTGTGTGTGTCTGTGTATGTGTGTGTGTGACAAGTAACCCACTACAGTAGTAAACAGAGTGGGGCAAGTGGCTTGGATGACTTACGTCTGGACCACACAGAGTAAAAGGCATCAGTCAGGCTGGTGCTGCGTAAAAGCTGTGGCGTCGCACTGAGGCTGGGTGGCACGAGAGAGAGAGAACAAGAAAGAAAGAGAGAAAGACAGAGAGTGAGAGAGAGAGAGAGACAGATGGAAAGACAGACAGAGGGAAAGAGCTCATTCCAAATTTACCAGGTTTCTGTACCATCCAATGTGCTGTGATGTTCCAAGTTTTATTGTTTTGTCCAGTTGGAGTTGCATACCAGCTGCTGGCACTGTGTGTATAAGTGTGTGTGTGTTTGTGTCTGTGTGTGTGTGTGTAATGACTGTGCGCTCTAAACACCCCTCTGACATGTAATGGCTCTCTTGTGGTGAAAGCAGCCAGGTGCTCACCGCAGGCGACATCACCGGGTCAGCCGCTGATGTGATGCACCCGCTCGGCTTGATGACATCATCTCCCTACTTCTCCCTGACAGACTAGTTTTGGGCCGACCAAGCAGCTTGTGAGTGTGTGTGTATGTGTGTGTGTGTATGTGTGTGCACTTAATTAAGTCATTAAATCCAGTATTGAGAATATTAAAATGGCATTTTTCTCAGAACAAATGAAAACAATCTTCCAAAAGCTAATTAACAGATTTAACAGAATTTCAGTTGTTTCCAATACGTATCAAATTGTTTCAAGATTTTCCTGAGGTCAAGTAATATATTGAACATATTTTCACCCATTTTGCTAAAATGTTTGAAGTGAAACTGCTTTTGGAAACAGTTACCTCTCACTAACAGCAGGTATTGTTCTGTCTCTAAATGAAACCAAGATTTTAAGATGGAATATGAGAATAAATGGCTTGTTAAGGCAGACATTTTTTTTTTGCTTTGTTTTTTGTGTGTGTGTGTGTGTATGTGTGAGAAAACTCTTTAAAAGAACTTCCCAGTAGAGGCCCTCCATCTGTTTAAACTCCAGCAGACACCTTGTACTGTATCTCTATCTTTACTACTAGAAGATGCTGCAGAGCAAAGACAGATGAATTTAGACACGTTATCAAGCTAAAGAGTCAGATATGCTGCAGTGAAAACAGAAAATACAGTGTTTATCAGCTGGGGTGAGTTTTTTGTTATGGTGCGTGGTAACAGTCAGAATCTATCACAGTGGTGTTGTGCTGTGTCACAGCAACCCAGAGGTTGTTAAATGTTGGCCACTATTGCTGCGGTGTTCATCTCTGAGAATGTGCTATTATCAACCGTGCTTTATGTCTGTGCTGTGGCGCCATGACATCATAAAACGATCAATTTGGGTGGGAAAAAGGTCAAATTGCAAACAAACTCTGTCATTAGAAGGGCACAGTGTCATTAAACAACATAACTTATAAGATAAAAAACACATTCTTCTCCTGCTTTGACCTCAACTGTCTCGCTGTGTGTGTATCTGTCCGTCCGTCTGCTGCAAGCTTGGACTCCCAGCTGGCCTGGGTGTGATTCAGCTCACCTCCGTGCTGTTCAGGCTTTAGGACAGTGAGGGACTTAGTAGGTTTTAGACCAAAGCAAATAGAAGACCACCATAGAGGGAGGGAGGGAAGGATGAAGGAGATAGAGGGAGTTGCGAGAAGCAGGACAGATGGGGTAAGGATCAAGGCCCTGTGTCCCTCTGTCTCTCTCTTTGACTTGTCTTCTCTTTTTGGTTCAGGTCTTTTTAGCCATTATGTGGGACCAGATGACGACCATCCTGTGAGTGTCTCTTATCATGACAGATGTGTGAAAGTCACCTGTTTTCACCACCGATTTCAAACTTTAACATGGAGTATTTCTATTATGTCATGATATCCTGTTTTTAAAATATTGTGCTATTACTGTCAGCACTACTTTGGGCATAAAGGATTTTACCCAGTAGAGCTTAATCTGGCAACCTGCCTTTCCCATGACCCCCCTCCACCCCCCTCACAACACACCACCATCACCACCGCCGACACATGCACATAGAAAGCACCAGAAAATGACAGACAGTGAGACAGAAGTTGTTTTTGTCTTTTCCTTTTTCTCCCTCGCTTCCGCATATGGTCATCCGTTCTGCCTGTCTATCTGTCTGTCTGTCATTACAGTAAATCAGAGGGCTCTTCGGCTTTATCCGAGCGTCCTTCTGGCTGGGACGGCTGCAGCAGATGTTGGAGCCTGGGACAAAATGGATTTCCCCCCACCGAGAGCAGCTTTTCTTGCCCTCCTTAATGGAGGCTCCTTGAAATGCTAATGCCCCGCCATTAGTATAGCAGTGGTCTAGCATAGTGATGGTGGGAAAAAAAGGAAAGACCGCGATCCCTGACTGGAAAACCTTTGTCGCTGAACTACCCCTGGAAAATATACTTTGCTGATGCAGACGGACAAGCGTCTAGTAGAGGTTTGAGAAAGAGAAAGAAAGGGAGGGAGATATTTATCCCGCCACACACAGAGTTAGGGTGTGTGATGGCATCTCATCTAACCCCCCCCCCGCCCCCCATGTCTCTCAACCCCCTTCCACAAAGTTCAGCTCAAAAGAAGGATAATGATAATCGAGCATATGAATGGAGCCAAAAAAAAAAAAAAAA